>NC_137278.1:7115000-9712500 GCF_054371585.1 Giraffa tippelskirchi | reverse complement strand
AGGAAGGAGAGCTTTGGCATTTTAAAATATAATTGGTGCTGAGAGCGCTTTCTTGATCAGGTATAGGATGGAAGTTGGTCTCTCTCTGCCCAGTGCCTGGAAAGCAGACCAGACTGAGGAGGGAGAGTCAGGGGCCCCTGGGGCTCTGCCTTCTGCCAGCCCTTGGCGTCTGAGAACTCCAGGCCTCTGTTTCTTTCCTCTAAAATAGGGATTAATATGCTCCAGTCCCCTTCCTAGGTTTGGTGTGAGCATCAGTTGGGAAGAAGCCAGAGAAAGCTTTTTTGGTAATTGCAGGGCACTGTTCAGATGCGGGGAGGTGTGTTAGTGCCTTCTGTGTGCAGCTAGAATTTGGAGCTGGAGGTGGATGCCAGGCTGGGCGAAGCGAGCTGAGGGGGACGCCCGTTGTTGCAAGCAGGCCTGGCATTTTCTGCTTCAGCTCAGCGTCAGCGTCTTGCCAGACAGGTTAATGGTGGTCTTAAACACCCCCGCTCCTCTGCCCCTCTCCCCAGGCAGCTCTGCTCTGCAGCACCCGCCCCTACACCCCATTAATGGCCTCTTCTCCCCTTCGCCGAGGCCTGGCTTGTGACCCGGGCAGCCGCGGCCGCTGCGGTGCCATCCCTTCGGGCCGGAGGCTCCGTGCAGCCCGGGGAGCGCCGAGTGCTAGTTAATAAATGGCCTTTTGTGAGGAAGGTCAATTGAAGTGACGGTAGAAACGCTGTTAAGAGTAATTTGCAGTCAGAAAATATGTAATTCAGGGCAAGCGGCTCTGAATGATTGCCTCTGCCATGGATATCTTGGGCGTTTCTCATTAAAAGCTTCCTTTGCTGGTGGTGGCGCTTTCCTCCGCCGCCCCGGTGAGGAGTCATTTGTCTGTATTTCACAAAGGCTGCTGGATCCCCCAGGGCACTGCCACTGGGGGTGTGTGTGGGGGGTGGGGGGGAGGCGTGCATCTGAGATGCTCAGTGCTAATGCCCTGCCCGCCGCATCCTCCCAGCCTGCAGGCCCGCCGCTCGCTGGCCAGCTCCTTTGTCTGCTCGGGAGGCCGCCCGCAGCCATCTTGGGGCCCGGTGCCCGGCTGCCCGGTGCATTGTGGGAGCAGCGGCGTCAGCCTCACCCCCGCCCCCGCCCCCCCGCAACTTGCTCGCGCTGCAGAGCAGGAGGGTGGTTGGTACCTGGACCGGGATGCAGTGACCCGAGGACCGGGCATCTCTCAGCTAATATTTCTTATTTATTCCCATGCTCCCCCACCCCCACCTCAGATAGTAGAGGCAGCACTATCTTAATAATAATAATAAAAAAACTTACCTCTCATGTTCTTTATTAAATTCACAGCATGATATTTTAGCACTGGCAGAATTCAGTGCCTTCTGTTAATGAGTTGTTAATTGCAAAGCATTTCGGTAACCAACAGTAGGTATACCAGCATTTTGCTAATCGCAGCGATGTTATTTCCATGTTAACCAAGAATACTGAGTTTTCCAAGTGAAGTACTTTTTGATCAGTGTTTGCTTTGGATTGCGCTGGTGCAGATAGTTCTAAACTTTCCTAACTGGGGGCGTCCCTACGGATTCATTCAGTAAATATTCACTTAGTGCCTACTGTGTGCAGGAAGCACTGAGCCCTGTTCTTTATGCAGATAAACCTGCCTGGTAAATGAGATCTGAAAATAGAAAAAGATTCAATGATGCGGTGTGATGTCCTGCCCCCCGCCCCCCGCCCTTTACTTCCGGAACCTTATTTTCAGTAGAATTAAGTAAAGCTTAACTTAGTTTGGCTTTTTTCATAAACAGAAGCTGAGACTGTGGCTGCTGCCAGGCGCTTCCTAGCCTTGATCAGGGAATTAGCTCCCTGGCACTGACGAGTCTGTTTACGGAGTCTTTCGTGGGTTCCAGGGAAGCTGATTACACGGTGACTTGCCTACAGCACTCTGGTTGTTGCTGCCTAGGAGGCTGTAGTCATTTTTAATGGCCTCTGCCTTTTCTGATTCTAGGCTGAGAACTTAACAATATTCCTACTGGCTGCCTAGTTAGACAAGAGTGTTTGGTTTGCTTTAGCAGTAGTAACCAGCCTTGAGAGATCTGACAGACCTACAACCAGTGCAATGTAATTGCTGCAGAAGGAGGTAGAATTTAACTTGCTCTTTTCCACTGCTGGTCCTTTTAAAAGCTCTAGAAGTCATTTACATAAGGTGTTCCCATTTTATTTGCTTTCTGGTGCACTGCCACTCGAGCTGCCCATACCCAGTGCTCTCTATATTCTGCTGGTCTCCTCCAGTCACATCAGGAGGCAGGCAGCAGCAGAATAATAATTTCATTTCCCTCCCTTTCTCCCAGTGTCCAACAAGAATTACAGCCATTGTTAGTGTTTAGCTTTGAGTAAGTGTCCACATGACCCTAGGATTAAACACAACAAAGGGACCCTCCAGTCCTCTTGGGAACAGCAGTAACCACATTTCTGGCCGATTACACTGGACCTTTGTGTCCCTCACCCACTCTTCTCCTCTGCTTTTCGTTGAGGGCCTACTGTGTGCCGGGGGACCTCTCCAGGCCCTTTGTTTACGGGATTCCCTTAGCTCTCAGAGCAGCTCTGCCCCTGTCAGTGTCCTGAACCTTTGCTTGCTCACTCACCAGCTGTAAGTCATGGAGCCTGGACTCCATTGCCTTGCTGTGGCCTCCATGACCAGAGCACTTTCCTCTATGTGTTCACAAAACTCTGCCTCCCCAACAGCCCACCCTTGGATGTAGTCGTGGCTGTAGGTTTGGAGGGCTGATCTTCCGCCAGGAGATGCAGTGAGGGGGAGAGATGGAAGGTGTTGCTAGATTTAGCCATGTCTGATTTATCCTCAGAGAAGCTGCTCGTATCTCTATGGAAGTCAGACAGCTGGGCAGGAGAGTGTTCAAAACTAACTTGAGAAGACCAGGGCCTGGAGATGACTTGAATTCTTTTTTTTTTTAAATAGAATATTTATTTATGTATTTGGCTGTGCCAGGTCTTTGTTGGGGTACATGGGATCTTTGATCTTTGTTGAAGCACGTGAACTCTTAGTTGTGGCATGCAGGATCTAGTTCCCTGACCAGGGATCGAACCCAGGCACCCTAGCATTGGGAGCGCAGAGTCTTAGCCACTGGACTACCAGGGAAATCCCTACTTGAATTCTTAGTCTGAGGAAAGGGTCAAGTGAAGCCAGGGCTCCCTTAGCTGGTCCAGGTATGTGAAGCTGAGTTTAGGATATTTGCCCCAGGATTCTGGTTCTGTTTGAGACTTTGTATTGCTCACTTTAAATGCTCTGTTTGAATTTTACGCTTTCTTTTTCCTGTTTGGAATTAGGAGCAAACCACCATGCCTGAAGTCAAAGACCTTTCAGAAGCCTTGCCAGAGACGTCAATGGATCCCATCACAGGAGTCGGGGTGGTGGCTTCTCGGAACCGAGCCCCGACAGGCTACGACGTGGTAAGTCAAGATTCACTGATTTGGCAAATATTTGTTTCCTGTGTTCAAGAGCCTCTGAATGTTGTGTGTAAGATGTTTTTCTGCACTCTAGGAACTTAAACAGGAAGGGAAAGCACCACCAGCGGCAAGGCGTGGGGAGTGTCCTGGCTGGGAAGCAGATGAACTGAGCCCATCTGGGCTGTTGCTTGGCCTTAGCTGGGTCATTTGACCTCTGTGATGGTCATCTTCACATTCTATAAAATTAAGGGGTTGGATTAGTTGATTCCCAAAGTCATTTCTAGTTGTGACATTTCATGAAAAGAATCCAAGCATCTGAAAGACCCTTGGTTGTCATAGATTGTCTTATATAAATGTTATAAATATATTGACATGCATTTATATAGCTTCTTACAGTTTACAAAGCAGTTTCTCCCACCCATGAACTCAGCTGGCTCTCCCAATTCCCTGGAGGCCGGGAGGGCAAGTTGCCTTCCGTCCACTGTGCTGATCGGGAGAACACAAGCTCTGAGAAGGGAAGTAATGGAGGCCCAGCGCTCGAGAGTGGTGAATCAGGTGAATCAAGTCTATCACCACGATTTAGTAGAGAATTGGCTTTGCTTTTCAGCAGATGTCTATGGTGGTGTTCAGTAGTACCGATGGCTGGAATTAATTATATTGTTTTTTCAGTAGATAAATTCCGACTTGGGTGGGGCTTAAAATGTTCAGAGGAACTATTGGGAGGCTTTAGTTAACAGTGACTATTGTCATGTGTTCTGAACTTCTAAGGTGGACTTTTTTTTAAAATTAATTATTTATTTATTTTTGGTTGTGCTCGATCTTCATTGCTGTGTGAAGGCTTTTCTGTAGTTGTGGTGAGCAGGGACTGCGATCTAGTTGTGGTGTGAGGGTGTCTCTCTGCAGTGGCTTCTCTTGTAGCAGAGCACAGGCTCTAGGGCACGCGGGCTTCAGTAGTTGTGGCACATGGCTTCGTTGCTCCATGGCATGTGGGATCTTCCCGGATCAGGGCTCGAACTTGTGTCTTATGCATTGGCGGGTGGATTCTTTACCACTGAGCCACCAGGGAAGCCCCTAAGGTGGTCTTATTTTCCACTTTCCTTATTTTGTTTGACGATGGAGGATGAAATGGTTGGATGGCATCGCCGACTCAATGGACACAAGTTTGGGTAAACTCCGGGAGCTGGTGATAGACAGGGAGGCCTCGCGTGCTGTGGTTCATGAGGTCGCAAAGAGTCGGACACAACTGAGAAACTAAACTGAACTGAACTGATTTTGTTTGGGATGACGTTTTATTCTTGCTCATTGAAAATGTATACCCAGAATACATAAGAGTAAAAGAATATAAGTCTCATTCGTCAGCACTGAAAACCTGACACGGTGATAAAATCAGTCTCTGACATGAGGTGTGAGTTGGCGGGGCATGCCATGCCTAGTCCAAAAGAAGCCCTAAGGCAGGGTTTCTCACCCTTGGCATTACTGACATCTTGGGCCAGTAGTATGTGGTGGGGCGGTCCCATGCATGGCGGGGATGGCATCCCTGGCCTCTTGCCGCTCGATGCTGATAGCCCCAACCCCCAAGGTGTGACAGCCAACAATGTGTTCAGACTTGCACAAGTCCCCAGGCGGAGGGGGCAGGCAGGCAAAATCAGCCCCATGGTGAACAGTGCCTGTTGCATCAGCCCACGCCGACTCCCATGTGAGGAAGGGGGAGCCTGTTACAATCCTCCACATCACTGCTGCTGGAAAGCTTATAAACATTTTTAAAGTGAACAAACAGGGGAATCTTTTTTTTTTTTTTACAAAGATTTGAGTCTTACCTGCTGCCTGACTTCAAAGCACTGTTTGAATGTATAACTTGCCATAAAATAGAATCATTAGGTATGGCTTTGTGCCATAAAACTCTTGGGGAAGCTAATAAAAATGTTCCTGATTTGAGAAGCCCAAGTGTCTTTTGATGAATTAGATATGAAGCAGCGCGTCATGAATCAGGGCAGGGGCTTGGTGCGCGCCTGTCTCTGGGAGGACTGTCTCCAGGGTGACTCTCCGGGTGGGGGGCGGGGCTGGGGGTGGAAACCCGGGTCTCCTGGCTGTTCCCTTGTGTGGGTCTGTGTCTTTAACATTCTGCTGGCCCCTTCGGGGTCACCGTGAATGCCGGGCGAGTGGGCGGCAGATGGCCTTTGATAGTCTGGTTTTCTGAAAGTCTTGGTGAGTCTGACAGGAGCAGAATCTATCCCTATCATTTTCTCCTAACGTTGAGCTCAGGGCAGAAGAGCGCGGTGTCAACTGAGTGAGATTAATAAGCACATTTCACGGTGGGGCTGCACCCGGCATTATCGTGAAAGGTGAGCAGGCCAGGAGGCTCCAGAGGGTCAGCTCAGCAATTACCCAGCCTCCACACGCCGAGACCGAGTGTCCGAGCTCCTCCAAAAGCCCTTCTGGGGAGAGATGCTGGAGTCCTCTCTTTGTGCTGACAGCCAGACTCTTCTCAGACAAGCATCTGCTTCCTCAGAGGTCTGAGTCTCAGTTCAAGGGGAATGGGGGAGGACACCCCCCTTCCCTTTATCCAGAGTTTAGTGGGAGGTCGACATCCAAACCGAAGTGCCTGGCTTTTGGCCATGGCCAGGCTGCAGAGATGCCGAAACAGAAGTGCGGTGGCCGAAGAAGGCTCTGCTGTGGACCATGGCCGGGGCCTCTCCGGCATGTGCTGGAGGCTTAATCTCTCCGTGTGCTCAGAGCACGCGAAGTACCGTGACACGCAGACCGGAGAGTGGATGCCAGATGGACCACTGACCCTCAGTGGCACAGCCATTTTAAAATGAGCAGAGGCCCTGGTGCTGCTTGAAGTAAAAGATACCAAGTGTTTGTTTATAAAAATTGAATTTGACAACTTCTCTGCCGGTCAGGGGATGGTTCCTCAGGTAGGGGCTGGGGATCACTTGCTAAACTTCTCAGTTTACTGTCCCTGTTTCTGTAGCCGCCTCTGAAATAGCCTCCCCTTCCTGCCCGGCAGCCACAGGCTCAGATCTAGAACGTTGTTGCCGAGGCCCAGGTCCGTCCTCTGGCCCCTCCCTGCCCGGCCTCTGCCCTCTCCTGGCTGCCTTCATTCCCCCTGACAGCGGCATTTAGAACTGCCAGGTGTGGGATCCCAGCCAAACTGAGTCTTGGCCTCCGAGAGACTTGGAGATTTTTTTTGTCTTTTTCTTCACTGTGCTCTGAGAGCTCCTTCCTTCCCTTCCTGAGAAACCCTGAGTGCAAATGGGAGTCTTTGTGGCATGGTGACCCAGAAGTGAGTTTATCACCTCGTTCAAGGACTGTTCCCAGATGCCAAGGTGGGGGGTTCTCGAGCTTTGGAGGGCCTCAGTCCTCTGGAGAACCCCACACCCCAGATTTCTGCTGCAGCAGGTCTGGGGTGGGGCTGAGAGTTTGCATTCTAACCAATTGCCTGCTGATGTCGATGCTGCTGGTTCAGGGGCCACACTTTGAGAACTGCTGGTCTAAGTTAAGTCATTCTTAAATAATTTGTACCTGTGGACCCCACAAGTCTAACTCAGGAAGGGCTGTGCTAGCTTTTCCTGTTGATTTTCGATGTGTCCTGATTTAGAGTTTAGAAAGTCTCAGGGGATGTGTGTATGTGTTTGTGGGTTTTTAAAAAATACAAATGAGATGGTACCATCTCTACTCTCATAACTTAAAAAATTTATTGTGGGTTTAGCTCGATATCAGTCTATATAGATGTATCTATCACCTCCTCTTAATAATGCATATTTATTGTTTGGCTGTTTCATAGGTGGTGCTAGCAGTAAAGAATCTGCCTGCCAATACAGGAGACATAAGAGAAGTGGGTTCAATCCCTGGGTTGGGAAGATTCCCCTGGAGAAGGCTATGGCAACCCACTCTAGTATTCTTGCCTGGAAAATCTCCTGGACAGAAGAGCCTGGCAGGCTACAGTCCATAGTTTCACAAAGAGTCAGACAGGACTGAAGTGACTTAGCACACACGCACACCAAAATTTGGTTAATAATTCAGTATTGAAGAATATTGAATTTGTTCCCATTTTTGTTTTTAATGCAGTAAACAACACCCTTGTGTCTGTATTTTGGCATGGTCATCCTATTAGTGCCGTAGAATAATTTCATAGGTTGAAATTACTGGGTCAGAGTGTTCACATTTTAAACTTGATAAGTGGTGCCTATTGTCTGCGAAAAATGTTGTTACATTTTCTGTTTCTGTTCTCACTCAAGCAAGCGTTGAGTAAAGTGAAATTTGGGGGCTGGGGGATGTATTGATCAAGCCCCCCTCCCTCCAGACTCTGTATCCAGTTTCCATCACCAGTAAGTCCAGGCAGACCTCCAGGGGTGAGGGCCTGGGCAGTAAGCAGTAAGTGGTAGCCATGGATCTTCTCCCTAAGAGGGTCCTCCTCTCAGACAACCAGAGAGAGGATAGATACCCAAACCCTTTAACTTGGCACAGGTGTCTTCTAGTCTCACCTTCTTCTCTCTTCTCCTCCAACCTCATCAAACCTCTAGTTTCTCACATTTGGAATAAGCAACAACTTTCTACCATCAAACCATCAAACCCACTTTGCCCATATTTTCAAAATTCCTGTGTTCCCACCTTTTTGGATAAAATTTTTCTCATCCTTCAGGACCCAGTTTGAAAACTCCTTGGTGAGGCTTTTCCTGATGTTATGCATTTATTGCTTCTCACTTTGGCTTCACAGGTGTTTGTTGACCCCCTACTATTGTGCAGAAGCCCCGGGAATTCCAGTATCCTGGGAGGGGTTCCATCATGTGAAAGGGGAAAGGTGAGAGATGAGGTAGCGGGGGCGGATAAGGTCAGGTCACACCAGAGGATTATAAGCTACACGAAGGCATTGGCCATTATTTTGAGGGTGGTAGGAGTTATTAAAGGACTTTAAGGAAAAGGTTCTTATATTTGTATTTTTAAAAGTTTCCTTGATGTGTGTAGAAGAAGTAATTGGAGGGCATAGCTATTGAGTCAGGGGGCTCAGTTTGTAGGGTCTGTGTTGGTGCAGGGTGAGAGGGTAGAAACCTAACCCATTGACAATGGGGGAACATGGGGCCTGGGGACCCAAATGCACATTCTTTCACAGAAAAGAAATAGGCTGAATGTTGGGAGATGGGTGCAGAGGTGAAGAAAGGGAAGGACCAGAGTGACACGAAGGGTATCTTGCTAAGCAGCTGGGCGGATGTTGATGCTCTCTGTTGAGATGGGAACGTAGATAACCAGGTAGATTGAGGGTGGAGGAGGACTGTTGGTTCGGTTCTGGACACACTGAGCTTGGGGTGCTCATGTGATATCTGGGTAGGGATGTTGAGCAGCCCTAGGTCTGAAGTCTGGGGAGATGTCTGAGTGTTATCATCCCATGGCAGACCCTGTGGCGTCACAGAGATGGTCCTGTCACCTCAGACTCCTCGTCAGAGTCCGCTACAGCATCACCAATTAGGGGTGGGGGGAAGGAGGCACTCGGGGGGCTGGGGCTGAGCATCCAGAGAGGTGGATGGAAAATCAGTAAGAAACTGGGGGAAAATGAGTATTTCTAGAAGGGGTGGTCAGTCTTAGTCAAAGCTCTGTAAGGGGTAAATAAAATGAGGCTGAACTGTTTCTGTTGGGCTCAGTTACAAGAAGGTGCTTGTGAACTTGGTGGTAGGCTCAGAAGGCTGCCAGTGGATTTGAAAGGTCCACCTGAAGTGGGAGGTGAGGGTACAGATGCCTTTAAAGAAGGGAGGATGGCAGCTAGACGATGCCTTGGGATCAGGAGTCTTCTTGCCTTTGTTTAAAGGTGGGCAGGTGTTGAGTGTGTTTAGTCGGTGATAGGAAGGAAACCGCAGTGAGGACAGTTGACGATACAAGAGAGCAGGGTGCTGTCTGATGAAGCAAGTCCCCCGAGGAGCCAAGGACTTGGTGTCCAGAGACTGGTCAGAGAAAAGCCCAGGAAGTCGTGTGTTTTTAAAATTAATTAATTTTTGACTATGCTAGATCTTCTTTGTCGCCTGCCGGCTTTCTCTAGTTGCGGCGAGCTGGGGCTCCTCTTCGTTGTGGGGTGTGGGCTTCTCATTGCGGTTGCTTCTCTTGTTGGGGAACGCAGACTCGAGAGCACAGGCTCAGGAGTTGCGGTGCACGGGCTTAGTTGCCCCTTGGCACGTGGGATCTTCCCAGACTGGAGATCGAGCCTGTGTCTCCTGCGTTGGCAGGCAGATTCTTACTCAATGGACCACCAAAGATGTCCCAGGAGGTTGCGTTTGTGTCATTCTTGCTCCTTCCCTGGGCTGCGTGCTGGGAAGCCAGCCTTGGTCGTGGCCTCTGACCAGCAAATGGGCCCCCGAGGGCCGTGCATGGACTGGTCCTCCCCTAGGTCTTTACTTCTCATTTCTTCTGTGCTTCCCCTTCGCCCACTTCCTTTCTCTCAACACTCCCATTTATTTCTGGAACTGATTAGACAGCAAAGCATTTCTTATAAACTGCTGGACCTGAATAGTTTATATATTTGAGATTTCCTAAATAATGGGAAATTATTCAGATTCCGATGCTTAAACTGCCAAATGAGAGGGACCTCGGGGGTGCTAGGAGAGGTCAGCTTCCCCTCTGGGCCTGTGGACTGTTGTCTAGTGCCATACAGAAGGATAAGTTTAAAGTGAAGGATGAGTTTAAACCTGCAAGTGAAGTTCAACCTACGAAAGTGGAGAAAGAAAAAAGTAATTCTCCAACTGCTGAAGCTAATTCAAGCACATTGGTATTTTTATATATAACTCAAGAAATTTTAAAAAGTCAGTGAAGACATGTGAAGATAGTCATGATATCTAATTAAAAACATATGGTAGATATCAGGTGGACATAATCACACGTCCGGCCTGAGCAGAGCTGTTACGTGAGTCTCCAGAAAGCTGATGTTGTGGGGAGGCCCAGGCCAGGCAGGAAGACCACCCCACTCCTCAGGGCCAGAGGATAGGAGAGCCGTGCCCTCCTGCCCACCCTCAAAGCTCTGGCTCCATGAAGCAGATGGAGAAGCAGGTGCGGCAGCCTCTTCCCACTGCCCCGAGCTCCCGCCCCACGTGGCTTCGCTGCCCAGGGCCTGCTCCCGAGGGCGGAAATGACCGCAGACCCGAGTCCCACCACGCGCTGGTTCATTTTCAGAACCAAAGCTAGTTTTCATAAAAGGCACCAGCTGTTCCTCCCTTTTGTTTTGTAGGAAAATAACATGAAACTGAGATTCACTGAAAACACAGAAGGTGACTTTATGGCCAGCCCGTGGGCCTTTGTTTCCCATGGCCTGGATTAGCCAGCTTCGGTAACAGCATCGTCCTGCACCTTCCTGGGTGCCCTGCCGAGCCCTGGCCAGTGGAGCTGCAGCGGGTGGCTGGGCAGGGCCACTTAGATGTGCACATGCCTGGCTTCCAGGAGGGGTGTGCGAGGCAAGCATCGCTGTTGTCAGGATGACTCTCAGAGATCCTGGCTTAAATTGCCTCCTTCTAGGCTGCTCTCCCCCACTAAGTATGCATTTTGGTTTTGACCCAAAGACTGTTCTTGCTAATGACTTGTTCCATAGTCGGGTCAGTGGGAAAGGAGAGAGGGCCTGGGGGGCACTGCAGCGTGTTGGCACTCCATCTTGCTCACTGCAACCTCCTATTCACCATTTACAAAGGCTTCTGACAAAGAAACCTCACATAGCGGATCAATGGGAAAGAAGAGGGACTTGCTTTAATCTTTGTTTCGCTTTTTTCGTCAAACTTTTAATTTTGAGATAATTAGATTCACATGCAATTGTAAGACATACTACAGGGAGAGCTTGTTTTTAACCTGTTTCCCCCCAACGGTAACATCTTGCAAACTCTAGTAGAGCATCATAACCAGGATACAGACAGGGATACGGTCAAAATACAGAACAGTTCACTTCTAAAGCGTACTGCCTGGGATTTTATTTTTATTCGGGTGTGGTGAAGCCAACAGATCAGCAGAACCCTGCCGTTGGAAGGAGAATTTATTCTCACAGTTCAAGAGGAGGGATCCATCCGTGCCACGCAGGGCCACACGGGGAGGCACCAGGGGTTGGTCAGCAGTCAGAGGGAGGGAGAAGCAGGCCTGGGCAAGAGCCTTCTTTGTGGCTTCTGTGGGGAAGGCAAGGCAAGGGCAGCATAAGCAGATTTAGGATTGTCTAGTTTAAACAATTTCAGCTCGCTCTGGGCTTTAAGGGTGGCCTTAGTTGTCAGATAGCTAGCCTTGGTGTGCTTTAGGGCAGGGAGAGAGTGTTTCAGAGTGAAGGAGCCTGAGAAAAGAGGGCAGGTGGGCATATGGCCTCAGGATTGGTTGGTCTGCACATCAAATTGTGTTCTCTCTCTGCTGCTGCTGCTAAGGCGCTTCAGCCGTGTCCGACTCTGCGCGACCCCATAGACGGCAGCCCACCAGGCTCCCCCGTCCCTGGGATTCTCCAGGCAAGTACACTGAAGTGGGTTGCCATTTCCTTCCAGTGCATGAAAGTGAAAAGTGAAAGTGAAGTCGCTCAGTCGTGTGTGACTCTTTGCGACCCCATGGACTGCAGCCCACCAGGCTCCTCCATCCATGGGATTTTCCAGGCAAGAGTACTGGAGTGGGGTGCCATCGCCTTCTCTGGTGTTCTGTCTCTAGGAATTAACTAACTCCTCTTTAACCAGTGACAACCACTAATTTGTTCTCCATTTCTATAATTTTGTCTTTTCAGGAATATTATATGAATGGAATCATATACCATGTAATATTTTGCAAGTTTTTTTGTTATGTTTTCAAAAACTCAGCATAACTCTCTGGAGATTTCACCTAGAAAATCTATTGCGTATGTCAATAGTTTGTTCCTTTTTATTGCTGCATAGATTTAATTGATATGACTGCAGCGCAAATTGTTTAACGATTTACCCATTGAAGGACATCTTGGTTGTTTATCCAATTTGGAGCTATCATGATTAAAGCTGCTATAAATGCTTGTGCACAGGTTTCTGTGTTAACATGCCCTTTCATTCCTTTGGGATAAATGCCTATGAGTGTACTTGCTGGTCATATGGTAGTTGGATATTCAGTTTTTTAAGAAAATGCCAAACTGCTTTCCTGCGTGGCTGGTAACCTTTTACATTTCTACCAGTTTTGCCACTTCTTTTCCAGCATCTTTTACTGTCAACATTTTTTTTTTTTTTTTGGTTTTAGCCATTCTGATAGGGTTGTGGTAATAATGCATTTGGTTTTCATTTATGTTCATCTAGTAGCTAATGATGTTAAAGATCTTTTCCTGTGCTTATCTGCCATCTCTGTTTCTTCAGTGAAATGTTGTTGCTTCATTTCTTACTCATTTTCTAATTGGACTGTTTGGTTTTTACTGTTGAGTTTTAAGAGTTCTTTGTATGTTATAGATGTGAGTCTTGTTTGGAAACATTTTCTTCTAGTTTTCACTTGTCTTTTTATCTTATCAGGATCTTATATAGAGCAAAAGCTTTAAATTTTGATGATATCCAATTTATCAGTTTATCAATCATATTTTTGGTGTTAAGTCTTACAACTTAGTCTAGCCTTGGATCCTGGAGATTTTCTCTTACATTTTTTCTACACGTTTTACAGTTTTACATTTAAGTCTGTGTTAAATTTTGACTTAGTTTTTATATAAGGTGTGGATTTAGGTCAGAGTTCTTATTTTCCTCAATGCATGAACAGGTGCTCCCGTACCATTTGTTGGAAGTTGAATTGCTTTTGAACCTTTATAAAAAAAATCAATCGGGCATATTTGTGTGACTCTCCATTCAGTTTTATTTTATTTATTACTAAACTGTTTATTTATTACTAAACTGTTGTTTATTCCTCTGCCAATACCACTCAGTATTGATTGTTGTAGCTTTATAGTAAGTTTTGAAATTGGGTAAAATGTTTTCTCCAACTTTATACTGCATTTAAGGTATTGTTTTTAGCTATTCAAGTTCCTTTGTCTTTCCATATAAATTTTAGAGTAATCTTACTGGAATTTAGATGGAAATTAATGTGTAAAAGGGGCTGTGGACCGACAGGGAGGTGGTTCCTTATACCAGCAACAAGCAGCTCTCAGACGCCACCTGTAGGTGCCCTGTAAGTGAACAGTTCTGACACTGTCTACCTGGAAATAGCATCCGAGTGCACAGGTCAAGAGCTCAGTCCCACAAGACTGCACCACCCCTCCCCCTCAAACTTCGGTGCTAACCACCAGCCCAGATGGTCGCCTGTGTGTCTAACCAATTGGCTGTAATTCAGGGGTTCCAATGACCTCATTCCTTAGGTTCAATTAATTTGCTAAAGTGACTTACAGAACTCAGAGAAACATTTTACTTACTAGATCATTGGTTTATTATGAGAGGATATAACTCTGGAACAGCCAGATGGAAGAGTTTATAGAGCAAGGTATATGGAAAGGGTGAGGACCTTCCATGCTGTCTTTCCTAGCATGCAACTCTCCCCAAATCTCCTATGTTCACTAACCTGGAAGCTCTCCGAACCTCATCCTTTTGGGTTTTTAAGGATGCTTCCTTACATGGGTATGACTGATTAAATTAATGCCCATTGGTAACTGATTCAGCCTCTAGCCCCGCTCGCCTTCCTGGAAATCAGGGAATAGGACTAAAATCTCCAACCCTTTATTCATGGTTGGTTTCCCTGGCAACCAGTCCCCACCTTTAGGTGCTTTCCAGAAGTTACCACATTAACATTAACCCAGTTGTGAAAAGGGACTTGTTACAAATAACAAGACACATACTTCACTTTTATGGCTCTGAAGTGATTGCAGGAACTAAGGAGAAGAGACCAAATATTCTGACAAGGGACTTCCCTGGCAGTCCGGTGGTTGAGACTCCGTACTTACACTGTAGGGGCCATGGATTTGATCCCTGGCTGGGGAACTAAGATCCTGTGTGCTGCATGGCATGGCCAAAATTTCTTTTTAAAATATATGTTATGACACAAGATGCTCCCATTGCTCTTATTATTAGGAGATTCCAAAGGTTTTGGGAGCTCTGAGCCAGGAACTGTGGGTGAAGACTAAAGATGTATTTTTTATTATAAATCACATTATCACAACCTTAAATTTGTACATAAATTTGAGGAGACTTCACATCTTTATTATGTTATGTCTTACAACTCATGAACATAGTATGTCTCTCCATTTATTTATTACTTTTAAAATTACTTTCAGCAGCATTTTGTAGATTCAAGCAGATAAGCTTTGTATGTGTTTTGGTTGATTTAAGCCTAAATGCTCAATTTTTTTATTTTGAACAATTGTTAATGGAATTGTATTTTTAATTTTGATGTCCATGTGTTCATTGCTATTATATAGAAATATTGCAGTAGAATTGAGTTTTGTATGTTTGTTTTTGCTGAATTTTAAGACCTTGCTGAACTCACTTATTAGTGTATATTCCTTGGGATATCTCTGTAGACTATCACATCATCCTTTTTTCCTTTCTAGCCAGTATGTCTTTTATTTCTCTTTCTTGCTTTATTGTAATAAACTTCGAGCACTATTTTGATAAGAGTGGTAAGAGTAGATATCTTTGCTTTATTCTTGATCATAGGGGGAAAGCATTCAGTCTTTCACCATTAAGTATAACATTAGCTGTGGGGTTTTATTTTTTATAGATGCTCTTTATCAAGTTGAGAAAGTTTCTTTTCCTGTTTTTCTAAGAATTTTTATTATGAATGGGTATTGAATTTTGTCAAATGCCTTTTTTGCATTGATATATCATGTGATTTTTTTCCTTTAGCCTGTTAACATGGTGAATTACATTGATCTTTAAAGAATGAACCAGTCTTGCATCCCTTGAATAATTCCCAATCAGTCATGGTATATAATTAGTTTTATTTATTGCTGAATTTTCTTTCCTAATATTTTGTTTAGGATTTTTGACTCTGTACTCATGAGGGATGCTTATCTGTAATTTCCTTTTTGTACCATTTTTATCTGGTTTGGTATACTGGATTCATAAAATGAATTTTATGGGAGAGATTATGTAGAATTGGTATTAATAAAATGTTGTTGTTATTGTTCAGTCACTCAGTTGTGTCCGACTCTTTGCGACCCCACGGACTGCAGCAAACCAGGCTTCCCTGCCCTTCACCATCGAGTTTGCTCAAACTCATGTCCATTGAGTCGGTGATGCCGTCCAGCCATCTCGTCCTCTGTTGCCCCCTTTTCCTCCTGCTCTCAGTCTTTCCCAGCATCAGAGCCTTTTCCAATCAGTTGGCTCCTCACATCGTTTCGGCTTTGGCTCAGCCTCTTCATTCCTTCTGCAGCTATTTCTCTGCTCTTCTCCAGTAGCATATTGGGCACCTACCGACCTGGGGTGTTCATCTTTCAGTGTCATATCTTCTTGCCTTTTCATACTGTTCATGGGGTTCTCAAGGCAAGAATGCTGAAGTGGATTGCTATTCCCTTTTCCAGTGGACCACGTTTTGTCAGAACTCTCCACCATGACCTGTCCGTCTTGGGTGGCCCTACATGGCATGGCTCGTAGTTTCACTGAGTTACAGAAAGCTTTGATCCATGTGATCATATTGGCTAGTTTTCTGTAATTGTGGTTTTCAATCTGCCTGCCCTCTGATGGATTGAGGATAAGAGGCTTGGATAGGCTTTAAACATTAGGTCAAATTGTCTGGTGAGGTCTGGACCTGGAGATTCATTTTTTGAAAGTTTTAAAATGATGAATTCTGTTTTCTTACTAGCTATAGGACTAGTCAAATAATGTATTTCATATTGGGTAAGTTGTGATAATTTGTGTTTTTCAAGGACTTGACCTATTTCATCCAAGTTACCAGATTCACGTGTGTAGAATTATTCGTAGCATTCCTTTATTGTCCTTTTGATGTCTGCAAAGTCTATAATAATACTCTGTGTTTCTGATATTAATAGTTTGTCTTCTCTCTTTTTCTTTATCTGTCTTCCTAGATAGAAGTTTGTCAATTTTATTAATATTTAAAGCAATTTTTCTTTATTTCATTGTATTTTCTATATTGTGTTTTCAAATTCATTGGTTTCTGCTTTTATCTTTATTATTCCTTTCCTTCTGCTTGCTTTGAATTTATTTTACTCTTTTTCTCGATTCTTGAGGTAGGAGCTTACATTATTGATTTAAGAGTCTTCTTCATTTCTAATATATGCATTTAGTGCTTAAGAATTTCCCTCTCAGCACTGCTTAAGCTGTATCCCACAAATTTTCATATGCTTTATTTTTGTTTTCATTCTCTCCAATATGTTTTTTAAATTTCTCGTTAGAGTTCTTTGACCCATGGATTATTTAGAATTGTGTTGTTTAGTTTCCAAGAATTTAGAGACTTCATAATCTTTCGGTTATTGATTTCTAGTTTGATTCCACTGTGATTGGTGAACATGCTCTGAATGATTTCAGTTCTTTTCAATTAGTTGAGGTTTGTTTTATCACCCATGAAATGGTCCATTTTGGCATGTATTCATGGTTACTTGAAAAGACTGTGTAGTCTTCTGTTACTGAGTGGGATTTTCTTTAAATATCAAGTAGATCCTTTTGGTTGGTAGTGCTGTTTGTGTTCCTTGGTATCCTTGCTGATTTTCTGTCCAGTTATTTTATTAATTTTTGAGAAAGGAAAGTCTCAAATTGTAATTTTGGAATTGTGGTTTTTTCCTTTCATTTGTATCAGTTTTTTTCTTCACATATTTTTCAGCATTATTGTTTGGTGTACACTTACCATTTAGGATTGCTATGTCTTTTTGGTGTATTGAGCATTTTATCATTATATAATATCCATTTCTGTCTGATAATTTTCTTGGCTCTGAAGTCTGTTTTGTCTGATATCAGTATAGCTATTCCTGCTTCCTTTTTATTAAAGTTTTCATAATATATCTTTTTCCATACTTTTATTTTCAACTTGCCTATAGAATTAGGTTTGAAATGAGTTTCTTGTAGACATCACATAATTGGATCAAAGGTTTAAATCTCCTTTGCCACTCTGTCTTTTATTGATATGGTAAGGCTTAAAGCTGCCATTTTATTTTTTATTTTCTAGGGTTTTTTTCCCCAGTCTTTTTCTCCTGACTTCTGTGAGTTACTTGAACATTTTTTAGAATTTCACTTTTAGCTTATCTGTTTCTGGGTGCACTTCTCTGTATAGCACTTTCAGAGGTTGCTCTAGGTGTTGCATTTTGTTTGTGTGTACGTGTGTATCTTGTAACAGTCTCCTGGTGACATCATTTTACTGGTTTATATGAAGTGTAGAACCTTCACTCTCTTTTATATCCTTTTGTTATTGTTGTTCAGTCGCTAAGTCATGTCAGGCTGCTTGTGACCCCATGAACTGCAGCACACCAGGCTTCCCTGTCCATCACTATCTCCCTGAGTTTCCTCAGACTTATGTCTGTTGAGTCAGTGATGCCATCCAGCCGTCTCATCCTCTGTCACCCGCTTCTCCTCTTGCTGTCAGTCTTTCCCAGCATCAGAGTCTTTTCCAATGAGTCAGCTCTTCACATCAGGTGGCCAAAGTATTGGAGCTTCAGCTTCAGCATCAGTCCTTCCAGTGAATATTCAGGGTTGATTTCCTTTAGGATTGACTGGTTTGATCTCCTTACGGTTTGAAAACGTCAGTTCTTCGGCACTCAGCCTTCCTTACGGTCCAACTCTCACATCCATACATGACTACTTTTACTTTCCCTCATTTGTAAATATGGTTATCTTAAATATTTCTTCTACATAAATATAGAACCATGTCAGCAGTGTTAAATTTTTGTTTCTAATTATCAAACATAATTTAAGAAATTCAAGAGGAGTGAAAAGTCTATTTTATTTGCTCATATTTTTGCTTGGCATATTTTTTCTTCCTACCCAATGTTTCAAAGTTCCTTCTTTTACCATTTGTTTTCTGCTTAGTGAGTGTCCTTTAAGCCTTTGTTTTAGAGTATGTCTGCTGGAGACAGATTCACTTAGTTTTCCTTTATCTGAGAATGTCTATTTCTTGTTCGTTCGTGAAGGATATTTCACTGGATATAGGATTCTGGGTTGATAGTTCTTTTAGCACTTGAAAAAGGATATGCCATTTCCTTCTGGCCACTATGATTACCAGTGAGAAATCTGCAGTCATTCAAATTGTTCTTCCGCTTGTAAGTAAAGTATCATTTTTTCTCAATTCTTCAAAAATTTTTCTTTGTCCTTATTTTTCAGAAGTTTGACTGTGATGTGTCTTGGTGTGGATTTATTTGGATTTATTTATGTGGATTTATTCTGTTTGAAGTTTGCTTACCTTCTTGACTCTGTGGATTTATGCCTGTTGCTAAATTTAAGGAAGTTTTTAGACATTATTTTAAGTACTTTTTCAGGCTCACCCTCTTTCTTCTCTCCTGGAACTCCGATGGCAGGAATGTTATATCTTTTGTTATAGTCCCTTGGGTCCCTGAAACTGTGTTCATTTTTTGTTCAGTCTGTTTTCTCTCTGTTTGTTTTGGATAATTTCTATACTCTTTCTCAGTTCACTGATTCTTTCTTCTCTGTCTTCTGTTCTGCTGTTGAGCCCATCTATTATATTGATTTCAGTTATTGTATTTTTCAGTCCTAAAATTTCATTTTGGTTCTTCTTTTATTTTCTATTTATTTATGAATCTTTATGTTTCTTTGCTGAGACTTTTTGTCTTTTCATCTGCTCCAAGCATGTTCATCATTGATCAGTGAAGCATTTTTACAATGGCTGCTTTAAAATTTTTTTGTTCATTCTGACATCTCTGTCTTCCTGACCTTGGCATATTCATTTTTTTTATTTGTATTCAGTTTGAGATCTTTCTGTTTCTTGGTGATTTTCTTTGATGAGTGAGTTTTGATAGGAAACTGGAAATTTGGGCTACTATGCTACATGACTTTCGATTTCATTTAAACTATCTATTTTATCTGGCTTCTTTTGACGCTGCTCTGATACCTGACAGGATGTAGTAGTCCAGTTTCTCCACTTAGTGACCCCCGAGGAGGTGGGGCTCCTTGTTACTGCTGGATGGAGGTGGGGGTTCTAACTCCCTACCAGGCCTCGCTTAAGTCTTTCTGGCAGGAGTTTCTCAAAACAGCTCCCCTTGTGGCCTCCACTGACATCACAGGGCTGGGGAGCTGGCCTTGGTAGATAATCATGGTGAAAGTCCTGGCTCCCTACTTGGCCTTCCCTGGCACCATCTTGAGGTGTGGGGATGTCTTGTTACAGCTTGGTGAGGGTGGAAGTCTGGGCTCCCTACCTTGGTTTTGCTGGCGTGAGTTGGGGTGAGGCCACTGTATTTTATGTGGTGTTTGGCTGGAATCTGTTACTGCCTGACGGTGTCTGTCTTGCTAGGATGCCCCTCTGGCTAGAGAAAGCGGCTGGTGGGGGTGGGGGGCGTTTTTTGGTCTGTGTCTGTTGCTGTTTCCAGGTTGCTGGCTTCTTTAGCTCCAAGTCAGGGATGTGTCAGGCCGACGGAAACCCAGAAATTCACCACCATGTTGTACCTTGGGTCCCGAGGTCCCTACCTGCTTGCCTTCTTCTCTCACTTTTCAGAGTCCACTTAGGCTTTGTTTCATATAATGTTCAGGGTTTTCAGTTGTATGTAGGAGGAATAGGGAAAAGTATATCTATTCCACACTCCTGGAAGTGGAAGTCCCGGCTTGCTTTAATTTTATGTTAATTCGGGGTTAACTAGAGAATCTGTTTATTTCTAAGCCTGTCAGAAATCTGCCTCCTAAATTTATGATCCAGCCTTACATTACATATGTAGGCAGGAAATACACTATTGCATGCTTGTGATATACTTGTCGGGCTACTCCTTAATGCCTACAAGACTCAAAATGCTTCAGGGACACCTTTCTCAAGTTTTGCGGTCCACATTTACAGTGTTAAGAGGCTGTTTGTGTGAGCATGGTGTGTATCAGGAAGAGATGTGGCTGGAGTTGAGAGCTGTGGGTGGTGAGCTGTGTTTTTGAAAGATCAAAATCACTGAAAGGGAGAGTTGGTACGACGTTTGCAGAGAAGGGAGATGAGTCCTGAAGGGAGCGTCTGCACTGGTTCTTGAATAGGCAGACATCCAGGGGATCTAGTAACCAGCTCTGTTGGTTAACTAGCCCATTATTTGTAAAGTACTGTTTTACCTTAATAACAAGCAACTGTTGTTAACAGTTCGGTCTGTATCCTTCCGATTCTTTTTTTTGTGAATTTGCATATACCTGTTTATATATAGAGAGAAGCTGTATAGTCTAGTGGTCAGAAGCATAGACTCTAACCCTCCAACCTGGGTTCAGATCTTGGCTTCTCCACTTACTAGCTGAGTGACCTTGGTCAGGGTACTCAACCTCTTAGTGCCTCAGTTTCCTTGTCTCTAAAGTGGGGATCAATAACAGAACGTTTCTCAGTTTAATCCTTTCCTGGTGAGGATTAAATGAGCTAATGATGTTCATAGACTAGCCTGAAACAGTGCCTGAGCTATGTAGCTGTTAGTATGTTGTTGTTATTATTATTTGTATAAATGCTATACATACTATTCTTTGACTTTCCTCTTTCCTTGACAGTATGTATAAGAAATCTATCCATGTCATGTCTGGGCAAATATATCAGTCTCATTTTTTCCAAAGGCTGTTTTCCTGCTGGGTAGTAAGTAGCTTGTTAACCCTTTGTTCTGCAAATGAAAACTCAGTTTTTTTTGTTTTTGTAAAGCAATGCTAAGTATCCTGGTACATACATCTCTAGGTGTGCGCTGATGGATCAAAAGATATGTACATTTACAATTTTACTATCAGTAGTTACTATCAGTAGCTTTTCAAAAATGCTTTACCAGTTTATCTATACTCCCAGTAAGTGATTTACAAAAGTTTCTGTTTAACCTCATCCTTACCATCATTATTATCAGTCTTCCTATTTTTATTTTTCCAAACTAGGGGTTTGTGGTATAAATTTGCAGTTCTGTAAATAAGGTTGAGCACCTTTTCATGTTTATTGGCCATTTGTGCTTTTTCTATTAATTTCCTGTTTTTACAGTTGATTCATTTCGTTGGCTTTTTCTTATTGATTTATAGGAATCCCTCATATTTTCTGTTTATTAATTCTTCGTCTGTTATATTTATTACATATATTTTTCTCAGACTATCATTGTCTTTCAAATTTGTTCCTAGTATCAAACTTTGATTGATTCATCTTATCAGTTTTTCACTTTATGTAGTCACATCGGTCAGATTTTTTCTTTATTTTAAAAAAAATATTTATTTTTGGTTGCACTGGATCTTTCTTGCTGCATGTGGGCTTCTAGAGGCTACTGCCTGTTAGAGCGCTCAGGCTTCTCATTGCCATGGCTTCTCTTGTTGTGGAGCATGGACTGTAGGCCCACTGGTCTCAGTAGTTGCGGCTTGAGAGCTCAGTATTTGCAGCACGCAGGCTTGGTAGCTGTGGCTTGTGGGCTCTAGAGCTCAGGCTCAATTGTTGTGGTACATGGACTTAGCTGCTCCATGGCATGTGGGATCTTCCCAGATCAGGGGTCAAACCTGTGTCCCCCTGCATTGGCAGGTAGACTCTTAACCACTGGACTACAAGAGAAGTCCCGGATTTTTTTCTTTTGGGACTTAATGGTTTAAAAGATCTGTCTGGATGCTAAAACTAGTAGGTATAAGTTTTAGGGAAAAAACATATACTTACATAGTCTTGAAGTATCTCTTACAAAATACTAATTACAAAAGAATAAAAGTGGGGAAACCAAGCAGATACCACCTTAAGCAAGTGATATGAGTTAACATTATCAGTGATGAGACAAATCAATAGCATATTCTCTTGATATGATTATAAAATATTACATATATAATATATGTGAGAGGAGAGAAGAGAGAGAAGAAGCAAATACGGTAAAATGTTAACATTTCAGGGAATCTGGGTAGAGGGTATGTAGGAATTTTTTATATTATTTTTGTAAGCTCTAAATCTTACAAAATAAAAATTAAAGATACAGAGCACCTTCCTATCTCAGGATTATAGAAATATTATCCTGTGGTTTTTACTAATACTTCATCTTATCTTATTGATTTGGCTTTTTAAACGTCCAGATTTTATTCTGGAGTACAGTGTAAGGTGGGGTCTAACTTATGTTTTGCAAATGTGTAGCCACTCTCTGAACACCACCTTCTACCTGTCTGATGTGCTTCTGTTGTAAGCTCCATCCTCCAGGGGGTTGTGCTTGAAAAGCTCATTTCCTGACCCAGAGGTAGAACTCTTCTCCTTAGGGACAGGGCCCTTCTGCAAACAACACAGGATGTGAAGCAAACAAAAATATTACAGTCTCCTTCTGACCTCTGCTGACCCCCAGCCAGACCACCAGGGTTGAGGTTATGGAGTAGGGGAGAGATAGCTGCTCTGGCAGTTGGGAGCAGGGTGTCCTGCAAGGAGTACTGGGTAGGCCTTGCCTGTAGGGCTGGGATGTGAGGCCCATGTGCCTTGTCAGTAGGTTTAATAGCAGCTCCAGTAGGCCCAGAGCCAGAAATAACACCCCAGTTTGGTCAAATTATACCACTAACAGCAAATTGTGCCCTCAACATTCAACCCTGACTTTTGTGCTTTAATCTGAACTACTATATTATATCAGTGTAGCAACATCTAGCTTCTAGCTGGAGGCCTGCAGCCATCAACTGATTTAGGAAGCAGTTTGTTGACCAGTCTTGTCACAGGATAGCATTTCCTGGAGTTCCAAAGACGGGAATTTTCCGGACTATTTATTTCTAGGCCCGCTTCTGTTCCTTTAATTTATCTAACCTATTCTTCTACAGTAACATACTGGTTTAGTTACTGAAATTTTACAGCATGTGGGTTTTTTTGAAGTCAGCAATTCCTTGGTTTTCTAAAAATTTACATGAAATTCCTGTAACATAAAATTAACCATTTTAAAGTGAGCAGCTCAGAGGTGTTTCATGCAATCACAGTGTTGTGCAACCATCATCTCTGTGTAGTTCCAGAACATTTGGTCACCCCAAAAGGAAGTCCCTTAAGAAGTCACTGCCTCCCATGTTCTGGTCTCTGGTAACCAGCACTGAGGTTCTGTCTCTATGGGTTTATCTATTCTGGGTATTTTGTTTATTTGGAATCATCTAAGTATGACTTCTTTTTCTTTCACTCAGCATAAAGTTTGCAAGGTTTTCATAGCATGTGTGATATTTGATAGAGTGATTTCCTTCCTTTTTGTTCTCATTTTTCCAAAATTTTTGGTTATTACAACCTATGATCTTTTCTGAAATAACTTGAGAATCAACTTGTCAGATTCTACAAAATATTATGTTTTGACTCTCAGTACAATTATGCTGAGTTAAATGATGATTTTAGGAGAATCCAAAGAATACTCAAACTACCGCAGAATTACACTCATCTCACTCGCTAGTAAAGTAATCTCAAAATTCTCCAAGCCAGGCTTCAGCAATACGTGAACCATGAACTTCCAGATATTCAAGCTGGTTTTAGAAAAGGCAGAGGAACCAGAGATCAAATTGCCAACATCCGATGGATCATCGAAAAAGCAAGAGAGTTCCCGAAAAACATCTATTTCTGCTTTATTGACTATGCCAAAGCCTTTGACTGTGTGGATCACAATCAACTATGGAAAATTTGGAAAGAGATGGGCATACCAGACCACCTGACCTGCCTCTTGAGAAACCTGTATGCAGATCAGGAAGCAACAGTTAGAACTGGACATGGAACAACAGACTGGTTCCAAATAGGAAAAGGAGCACGTCAAGGCTGTATATTGTCACCCTGCTTATTTAACTTATATGCAGAGTACATCATGAGAAATGCTGGGCTGGATGAAGCACAAGCTGGAATCAAGATTGCTGGGAGAAATATCAGTAACCTCAGATATGCGGATGACACCACCCTTATGGCAGAAAGTGAAGAAGAACTAAAGAGCCTCTTGATGAAAGTGAAAGAGGAGAGTGAAAAAGTTGGCTTAAAGCTCAACATTCAGAAAACAAAGATCAAGGCATCCGGTCCCATCACTTCATGGCAAATAGATGGGGAAACAGTGGAAACAGTGGCTGACTTTATATTTCTGGGCTCCAGAATCGCTGCAGCTGGTGATTGCAGCCATGAAATTGAAAGACGCTTACTCCTTGGAAGAAAAGTTATGACCAACCTAGACAGCATATTAAAATGCAGAGACATTACTTTGTCAACAAAGGTCCGTCTAATCAAGGCTATGGTTTTTCCAGTGGTCATGTATGGATGTGAGAGTTGGACTATAAAGAAAGTTGAGCGCTGAAGAATGGATACTTTTGACCTGTGGTGTTGGAGAAGACTCTTGAGAGTCCCTTGGACTGCAAGGAGATCCAACCAGTCCATCCTAAAGGAGATCAGTCCTGGGTGTTCATTGGAAGGACTGATGTTGAAGCTGAAATTTCATTACTTTGGCTACCTGATGCAAAGAGCTGACTCATTTGAAAAGACCCTGATGCTGGGAAAGATTGAGGGCAGGAGGAGAAAGGGACGACAGAGGATGACATAGTTGGATGGCATCACTGACTCAATGGACATGGGTTTGGGTGGACTCGGAGTTGGTGATGGACAGGGAGGCCTGGTGTGCTGTGGGTCATGGGGTCACGAAGAGTTGGACACGACTGAGTGACTGAACTGATATATTTATAATATTGAATTTTTCCACCTAGACACATGGTTTACATTTCTATTTATTTAGATCTTGTTTTATCAGTGTGTCCTTGAGTAAAGTTTATAGTGTTCCTCATATGTCTTATCATTTGTAGAAGTGCTTTACTTTGGTTTCTGTTATATATGGGTTATTTTCTAATACAGATTGTTAAGATATAATTGATCCACTGCATACATCCATAGTGTTCAGTTTGATGAATTTTGATGTAGGTATGTATCCATTTGTGAAACCATCATCACGGTCCTGTTGATGAGCAGGTCAGCCAGTGCCCCAGACCATCCCCAGAACAATACTGGTCTACTTCCCTTTATTGGAGACTAGGTTGCATTTTTTGCAATTTTATATAAATTTTTTTTATTTGACTTTTTTTCTCTCAGATTTTTCTTTTCGGTCTGACTTTTTGCTCTCAGAATATTTATTCTGAGACTCATTCATATTGAGCATGTCAGTAGTTTTTATTTGCTTGTTAATGAGGAGTAAGTACTTCATTGAATACTTACATGACAGTTTGTTTGTTCGTGACTTTTTGGGTTTTTTCCGGTGTGGACTATTAAAAATTAAACTTCTGAACTTTCAGATACAAGTCTTTGTGTGCACATATGCTTTCATTTCTCTTGGGTAAATGTCTAGGATTGGATGCTGGATTGAATGGTAGGTGTATGTTTAAACTTTACAGAAACTGCCAGACTATTTTCTAAGTTCTTAAATCATTTTACGTTCCTACCAGCAGGACATTAGAGTTCAGTTGTTTTTATATCCTTGTCAACACTTAGTATGTTCATTCTTTTTAATTTTACTATTCTAGGGCCTGTGTAGTGGCTTTAGATTATGGTTTTGGTTTGCATTTCTCTAATCACCAGTGATTTTCAGTATCTTACCTTGTGCTTTTTTCCATTAGTATATCTTCTTTGGTGAAGTGTTTGCTCAAATTTTTTTTACCTGTTTTCTTATTGGGCTGTTTGTCTCACTATTCAGTTTGAAGAGTTCTTTATATATTTGAAATACAAGTCCTTTGTTGGATATATGCCTTACAAATATTTTCTAACCATCTCTACCTTTTCCTTTTCTTCACAGTGTTTTTGAAAGGTAAAAGTTTTGAACTTCGATGAATTCAATTTATTAATTTTTTTGTAGTTAGCATTTTGTATTACATTTAAGAAAACATTGCCAAATTCAGATCAAGATTTTTCTTTATAATCCCTTCTAGAAGTTGTATGATTTTTAGTTCTTAGATATAGGTCAATGACTTATTTCAAATTAATTTTTGAATGTGTTATAATATAGGAATCAAGTGTCACTTTTACATATAGCTGTCAAATTGTTCTAGCACTCTTCTTTAAAAAATGATCATCCTTTCTTCACTGAATTGCTTTGGCACTTTTGTCAAAATCAGTTGATTTTATGTATAGGTGTATCACTGGACACTGTATTCTATTACCAACGATCCTTCAGTTCTGCCATCTCCCACCTCCTCCCCTCCTCCAGTCAGTAACTATTCTTGCCTATTCACTCAGTGCCAGTCCCTGTATGCCAGCTCTTATACTGTACTACTGTACTTTCCAAGGTACTATACAGTAAGCTTTGCAATATTTTTTTCATTGTGTTTTTTTTTTTGTTTGTGTATTATTTGTGTGAAAAGTATTATAAACCTATTACAGTACAGTGCTATATAGCTGACTGTGTTAGTTGAATACCTAGGCTAACTTAGTTGGACTTAACAAACGTACTCTTGGAACTGAACTTGTTCACGTGTAGGGAACTTAATATGTCTACTTACGTTATTAACATCTTATTTAATTCCATGTCATCAGAGAATAACTCAGTTTTATGGCCTAGCATGAGTCAGCAAGAGATGTGGGTTTGATCCCTGGGTGAGGAAGATTCCCTGGAGGAGGAAATGGCAACCCACTCCAGTATTCTTGCCTGGAGAATCCCATGGACAGAAAACCCTGGCAGGCTACAGTCCGTGGAATTGCAATGAGTCAGACATGACTGAGCATGCATGCACACACGTGAGTCAGCAAACTTTTACTGTAAAGGTTCACATAGTAAATATTTTGAGTTTTGAGGGCCACATATGGTATCAGTTGCATACTGATTTTTTTTAACCCTTTAAAAAACATAAAAACCGTTTGTAATTTACAGTCTGTACACAATCTACAGTCTGTATTGGTTTACATGACCCCAAGCCTAATGATGATCCATCGTAGTAAATGTTTCTTTTCCGTGAAAGGAATGTATATTCTGCCGTTGTTGCAGTTGAAAAGTTTCTGATCTTTATTAAAATTGTTCTTTTTCATCTCTCCTTTTCTCTGGGACTCTGATTACATGTATATAGACTACTTGATATTGTCCCAACTATAGCTAGATGAACACATGGAAGGAAATAGTACAGATATAGTCAGAAATTAGAAGAAAGAAAGAAGAGAGGAGAGTTGTTAATTGAGAATCAAATCTTGGTGAAAAGCATAATAAACTTTTGGCAAATATAATAGTAAAATAAAATAAAATAATTATAAGCAGAATTTAGATGGCTAAGAGTAAAGTAAGAGTATAAGGAGATTTGAAAATTATAAAAGAATATGGTGCTTAGCTCTCCTGTGCAGCCCTATACAGCTAAGATTGAAATTCTTGATGAGTTAAATCATTTCTACTGCTATTTAAGAAGAAGAAATTTGATGAAAAACCCATATCAAAGGAAAAATTGGAAAAGTCATTAGAGAATTATTTCCAACAAAAGCACTTGACCCAACTCTTTTTAAGGTAGTATTCTATAAAACTGTCAACAAAAGGTAACTTCCCCATTCTTCAAACTGTCTTAAAACTTTGGGAAAAGATAGAAAGCTTCTCAGTTTGTATAGCGGAAAACTAGTCTTTTAAAAATATATTTACCATATTATGTTCAACAACCTCACTGAATTCTTTTATTGTTTCTACTTCCCCACCCTGTTTCTTGGCTGTTTCATGACCCTTTGGATCATGTTTGGGGCTGATAAGTTTATGAGTTTTATGTGATAGGAATTATGTGATTGCAGATTCCATGATGTTTGTGGAGAGGAGCAAATGAGAGGGGAGAAGTTAGCAAACGTCCAATAATTCTATTCTCCACTCTTTTTTTAGTCCTGTTGAATGGTCTCCCAGCACCTCTCCCTAACTCCATTCTAACCTGTCTTTCCTGCATTCTCACCAGTGGAAATTTTCTAAAGATCAGATTATTCACCTGCTTAGAATTGTCCTCCAACCCTCCATTTTTAGATTAAAAGGCAAGTTCATTGATTTATTTACTACTGAATGCTCCGTAGCTAACATTCAGTAGGTGTCTATGCAATGGGTCTAACACTGGAGTCTAAGACGTTTTTAGATTTGCCGCCCCCTCCCCCACCTTTCTAGCCCTCCTCCTGCCGTGGGAACTCTTACTTAGTTCTCCAGACCTGCTGTTGCCAATCTTGCGTTTGTGCACACACTCTGTTCCTCTCCCTGTGGGTTATGTGCGGGCTCTGTGTTGTGATAGTGCCTTTATTTTCCTCCATTGCAGCTCATACCACTCTAGTCGCAGAGGCGGCGAGCATGCCTCTCCCTGCAGCCAGGGCCCCTGGAGGCCATACAAGGTGCCTTTCACCGGTCCTCCCTCCAGCGTGGTGCTCGGGTGTGTCCGTGCTCCAGGAGGCATGCAGCGAGCCTTCATTGAGTTGTAGTCGCTGGCTCCTTTCTGGTTGGCGTTTCTATGTCTGGGATATTGGATGCCAACCTCCAGCTAAGTTATGTTTGTGTTAAACATGAATTGAAATACAATTACAGCTGGCAGTGTGGTTTGGGGGCTGAGTAATAGAGTAAATAAGAAGGGTGGCTTCGTCCCGAGCGCCAGTTCATCTCCTTTGCTTTCCTGCCTCCTGTCATTGAGCATGACTCATGAGCAGCACAAGTTCAGCTTGTCTCCTCTTAAATCCCATCACTTTCACTCTCCCTGTCCTCCTTGCTTTGTGGGAGCTCTTGCAGGGCCCCTTTGTTAACGCTAGTCAGAGCCCACAGCCAGGCCTTTGCGGCTTGGTTGGCCTCTACAGCGCCTCCGTGGCTGGCTCCGGTGATCTGTGTGGAGCCTGGGCAGAGGGGCCACTCAATAGCTTTTTCCTAATTCTTATTCTTCTTGATCTCATCTCAGCTCTGGATGCTGTTGACCAATTTCTTCCTTCCTTAATATATTCATTTTCTGTATATAGAACTAATGCATGCTCACTGTAGCCAACTTGGAAGATACAGAAAAGTACAAGAAAAAAAAACGGCTCATAATCCTACCGCTCAGAAGAAATATGCTGTTAACATTTTGAGATGCATCCTTTAGTTTTTTTCCCCTTCCGTGTGTGTTTTAGCAATAAAGGGATTCTATCATATATGCTCTTGGATAACATGCTTATTATTGCACTGTATGTTATTGTTATGCTACCACAGTGTTTTCTTGGGTCATCAAGTATTCTTCTGTAGCTCTTCTTTCCCGAAGCACTCTCATCCCTTAGATGTGATCTCACTTCTCTTCTCCCTTGTGTTTTCCCGATTTGCCCTTCACTTGGGGTCTCTGCCACGCTGCACACATGACCCAGCCTCCTTCACTGTAAGCCCTCCTCCAGCCTGGGGCCCAGCCACTCCCTTCCCCACCAGTCACCTGCGCCAACCTCTCTCCTTAATGTTTCCTGCCTGGCAGACAAGCCCACCCATCGTGACTGGCTAACACTCATCCTGAATATTCCCAAGCTCCACCGTCTTCTGTGTCCTCTCCACTCCCAACCCAGGCCCCCAACCCACAGCCGCCCCTGGCCTGAATTTCCTCCCAGGTGGAAGCCAGGTTCCTCCTGGGGCTCCTCTGCCCTCCCCCATCCCTCCCATAAACCATCTGGCAGTTTCTTGGATTCTCCTTCTGCCTCATCTTTTGCATCATCCTTTTCTGTCTCTGCCTCCCACGGCAGGTCCTCACCATTCTTGTTCTGGATGGTCTCTTCCAGGGGGACTCTAGTCCTTCCCTTCTCAGTGCCAGGTTTTTTCCTTTAAGCGTCATTGTTAGAATTCCAGCTCCTGCTCTGAGCTCCCCAGAGACTGTCCCCCGTTGCACAGCGCCAAGTCCTGACTCCTGTGCTTTCCCCAACACCCCAGCGCTCTGTCTGCTCTCCCAGTCCAGCCATTCCCGTTCCTCCCATGCAGGCCTCTTATGCCCCAGGTCCCTGCTGTTCCTGGTCCTGTCTTTTCTGGGACCGTGCCTCCCCCTGCTCCATTCCCAGCTGTCGATGCTTTACGAGGCCCCCACCTAAAGCTGCCCTGGATTCTGCTCTCACCCACCCCCTCCCTGAACCCTGAATGTCCATGCTAGATCTGTCCCTGTGCTAGGTGCTTCCATGAACAGATTTGCCTCACAGAATGACCCCATGAAGGCACTATTATAATCTCACTTTACAAATAAGAAAACAATCTCAGAGAGCTCCAGGGCTCTTCCTAAGATCACGCAACAGGTGTGGATGAGCCACGCTCAAACCCAGGGTCTCCTGCCTTTCAGCGTTGTGCCCTCCTGCTGATCCAGAGTATCTCCTGGTTTTCCTCCAAGGGAGGTTCCCAGTCTTACTCATACTCGTAAATACTGAAGCGCATGGTGCAATGCATTGCACATCGTAAGTGCTTAGTAAATATTTGCCAAAAGAGAAGTAAAGACTTGTGGCCCAAAGGGATAAATTGCAGCCTAGTGATGACTGTACCTGCAGGTAGAAGTCTCTACTTAAAGCCAGGTCAGGCTGCATACCCCAGGGCAGCACAGGAAAGACCCAGAGCATCTCATACAGTTTGAACACCAGCTTTTACCACTGAGGAAGTGTTTTCTGTGTGCCAAGTGAAGTGAAAGTGTTAGTCAGTCATGTCCGACTCTTTGTGACCCCATGAACTGTAGCTTGCTAGGCTCCTCTGTCTATGGAATTCTCCAGGCAAGAATGCTGGAGTGGGTAGCCATTCTCTTCTCCAGGGCATCTTCCCGACCCAGGGATCAGACCTGGGTCTCCCTCATTTTAAGCAGATTCCTTACTGTCTGAACCACCAGACTAGGTGCTGAGCAAAGCACATTAACGACTCTTTAAATTATTACCTCAACTGCTTGAGATAGAACCTGTTGTCTTCATTTGCAGAGGTAAAAGCTGAGACTCAGAGAGGTCAAGGAACTCAGCCAAGGTCACACAGCTACTAAGCAACAAAGCCAAGGTTTGAATTCACATCTGTCCTGTACCATAGTCAATGTTTGGGTTTTTTTTAATTAATTAATTAATTTTAATTGGCGGCTACTTCACAATATTGTAGTGGTTTTTGCCATACATTGACATGAATCAGTCATGGGTGTCCACGTGTCCCCCTTCCTCAGCCCCCCTCCCACCTCCCTCCTCATCCCATTCCCTCCCCTCAGGGTTGTCCCAGCTTTGAGTGCCCTGTTCCATGCATTGAACTTAGACTGGTGATCTGTTTCACATATGGTAATATACATGTTTCAGTGCTATTCTCTCAAATCATCCCACCCTCGCCTTCTCCCACCGAGTCCAAAAGTCTGTTCTTTATATCTGTGTCTCTTTTGCTGTCTCGCATATACGGTCATCGTTACCATCTTTCTAAATTCCATATATGTGTGTTAATATACTGTATCAGTGTTTTTCTTTCTGGCTTACTTCACTCTGTAAAATGGGCTCCAGTTTCATCCACCTTATTATAACTGATTCAAATGCATTCTTTTAATAGCTGAGGAATAGTCCATTGTGTGTGTGTACCACAGCTTTCTTATGCATTCGTCTGCTGATGGCATAGTCCATGTTTTAAGCTGCTGTGTTCTCCTCTTCCCTGGCCCAGGAGAGAAGGTATTTGGTCGTATGAGGCCTAGGTTGTCAGCCCAGAGTCCAGCCAGAAAGGGACTTTGGAACATTGTCCCATGGTTAGCAGGGACAGAGAGGGTAGTCTTGAGGAGCTCAACTAGCCTTCAGCAGCAGCTTCTCTTTTCTTCTCTCTTCCTTCCTTCTCTGTCAGCAGACACATCCTCCATAATGAAGTTCTAACTCTCCTGATTCTGTGGTAGAGGATCAGTGAACCCTGCCTTTTTTTAATTAAAAATATCTTCATGACATTTTAAAAATAATAAAAACTCACTGCAGAAAATCCAAATCATGTAGAATTATATAAACCAAAAAAAGGAAAATGCTACCTTTTCTTCCCTGTAATCCCATGCATTTTATTAACAATTTGGAGATAGCCTGCTTGGGTTGTGTTTCCCTTCTGCAAGAAATCGTATTTATTTTTAATTAAATAAGGAATACAAAAGCTTCCTGTTTAAAAATATCAAACAGCACAGCCAAAGCTCAAGCACCTTTTGACCACATGCCTTATTTCTCTTCATTTGCACATGGAAATAACTCAGAAATACGGCTTCATGGCTTGTCCTCCCAGTATGACTTTATCACGCAGCGAGCTCTCGCTTTGTCTCTCCTGAAGGATGCATGTGTCATCTAGATCTTTCCGTGGCAGCGTGTGTGTCTCGCGGGTTCTCGCTCCCCCGTGTGTGGTGTGTGCGTAGGCTGAGCACTCTGCTCCGGCAGCCCCCTCCCACTGCTCAGCTCGCAGTTTCCTCCCAGTTTTTCACGGAACAAAGCCTCAGGACAGACCTCTTGTTTGAATCGCCAGATTTAGCAAATAAGAGTACAGGATACCCAGGTAAATGTAAAAACTTTGAAATTTTTTTTTAAAATTTGAAAAAAGCGATTCATTGTTTACCTGAAATTCACATTTAAGTGGGTGTCCTACGTTTCCTCCAGCAACACTCCTCCTTATGCACATTTGCAAGTATCTAAAGGCCCCACTTCTTTGTCTTTAAAGTCTCTTGTCTGATTTTCTTAAATTAAAAATTGTGTCACAAAGCACTTCATATATGTACAAAAGTATAGAGAATAAAGGAGCAAATATCCATGTAATCACCATGCAGCTTTTCCATGTCTTAATGGTTCACCAAGTTTATGTGTTTTTTTTTTTAATAAAAGAAACAGCATTATTGGTGCCTGTGCACCCTTTAGGCCCACGTGTCCTTCCTAAGCGAGAGTAACCACTGAGTTTGGTGTTTATCATTCCTGTGTATTTGTTTCCGCTTTTATATCGATGCTATCATTGTATGAAAAGCTTATCCTACTGTACATATTTTCAGCTTGCTTTTTTGCTTAGCATTGTTTTTGAGATTTATCCTTGTGGATACATACAGCTCCAGTTCACCTGTCTTTAAGGCTGTGTGGATTTTTGTTGCTTGAATATACTGTGATGTACTTATTCACCCTTCTCTTGAAGAGGATTTGCACTGATGCCAATGATTTACTACTATAAACGGTATTACAAATAATAATCCTCATGTCTTTATGCTAAGAATTTCTTCTCTAGGGAACAATTTAGGAGCAGAATTGCTAGGTCGTTTCCCCCTTACCAAAGTTAGTAAGTGTGTTCTCCAAAGGGGCTGTGCCAGCTTGTGCCCCACTCATTTTGGTCAGATAGTTATTATGGTTTAGTCAGTGATGTACCATGAATGGTATAAAATTGTCATTTTAAATTTGTTCTTAGCTACTTTCCTGGTGGCTCAGTTGGTAAAGAATCTACCTGCAGTGCAGGAGACTGGGTTTGATGCCTGGGTCAGGAAGATCCTCTGGAGAAGAAAGTGGCAACCCACTCCAGTATTCTTGCCTAGGAAATCCCATGGACAGAGGAGCCTGGTAGGCTGCAGTTCATGAGGTCGCAAAGAATCAGACATGACTCAGTGACTAAACCACCATGAGAGTGGTTGAACATTTTCTCATGTGGCTTTTACATGTTGTATATTATTTTTTTTCTCTTCCTTTTTTCTCATTGATTTGTAGAAGTTCTTTGTTTGTTTTGGATATTGTCAATTCTGCATTGCTCACAGTATGAGATTTGTCTTTTCACTGTTTTGAGTGGTCTCTGTTGTGTCAAAGTTTTTAGTTTCAGGATAGTAAGTTTCAATGAAACTATGAGCCATGCTGTGTAGGGCCACCCAAGATGGACGGGTCATGTTGGAGAGGTCTGACAAAATGTGGTATACTGGAGAAGGGAATGGAAAACCTCTTCAGTCTTCTTGCCTTGAGAACCCCATGAATAGTATGAAAAGGCAAAGAGATATGACACTGAAAGATGAACTCCCCAGGTCGGTAGGTGCCCAATATGCTACTGGAGAAGAATGGAGAAATAACTCCAGAAAGAATAAAGAGATGGAGCCAAAGCAAAAACAGCACCCAGTTGTGGATAGGACTGGTGATGGAAGCAAGGTCCAGTGCTATAAAGAGCAATATTGCATAGGAACCAGGAATGTTAGGTCCATGAATCAAGGCAAATTGGAAGTGGTCAAACAGGAGATGACAAGAGTGAACATCAACAGTCTAGGAATCAGTGAACTAAGATGGACTGGAATGGGTGAATTTAACTCAGTTGACCATATATCTACTACTGTGGGCAGGAATCCCTTAGAAGAAATGGAGTAGCCATCATAGTCAACAAAAGAGTCTGAAATGCAGCACTTGGATGCAATCTCAAAAATGACAGAATGATCTCTGTTGGTTTCCAAGGCAAACCATTCAATATCACAGTAATCCAAGTCTATGCTCCGACCAGTAATGCTGAAGAAGCTGAAGTTGAATGGTTCTATGAAGACCTACAAGACCTTCTAGAATTAACACCCAAAAAAAGATGTCCTTTTCATTATCGGGGACTGGAATGCAAAAGTAGGAAGTCAAGAAACACCTGGCGTTAACAGGCAAATTTGGCCTTGGCGTACAGAATGAAGCAGGGCAAAGGCTAATAGAGTTCTGCCAAGAGAACCCACTGGTCATAGCAAACACCCTCTTCCAACAACACAAGAGAAGACTCTATACGTGGACATCACCAGATGGTTGACACTGAAATCAGATTGATTATATTCTTTGCAGCCAAAGATGGAGAAGCTCTATACAGTCAGCGAAAACAAGACGGGGAGCTGACTGTGGCTCAGATCATGAACTCCTTATTGCCAAACTCAGACTGAAATTGAAGAAAGTGGAGAAAACCACTAGACCATTCAGGTATGACCTAAATCAAATCTCTTATGACTATACAGTGGAAGTGAGAAATAGATTTTAGGGACTAGATCTGATAGACAGAGTGCTTGATGAACTATGGATGGAGGTTCGTGACATTGTACAGGAGACAGGAATCAAGACCATCCCCAAGAAAAAGAAATGCAAAAGAGCAAAATAGCTGTCTGAGGAGGCCTTACAAATAGCTGTGAAAAGAAGAAAAGCGAAAAGCAAAGGAGAAAAGGAAAGATATACCCATTTGAATGCAGCGTTCCAAAGAATAGCAAGGAGAGATAAGAGAGCCTTCCTCAGCAAACAGTGCAAAGAAATAGAGGAAAACAATAGAATGGGAAAGACTTAAGATCTCTTCAAGAAAATTAGAGATACCAAGGGAACATTTCATGCAAAGATGGACTCGATAAAGGACAGAAATGGTATGGACCTAACAGAAGCAGAAGATATTAAGAAGAGGTGGCAAGAATACACAGAAGAACTGTACAAAAAAGATCTTCACGACCCAGATAATCATGATGGTGTGATCACTCACACTCACCTATAGCCAGATATCCTGGAATGTGAAGTCAAGTGGGCCTTAGGAAGCATCACTACAAACAAAACTAGTAGAGGTGATGGAATTCCAGTTGAGCTATTTCAAATCCTAAAAGGTGACGCTGTGAAAGTGCTGCACTCAATATGTCAGCAAATTTGGAAAACTCAGCAGTGGCCACAGGACTGGAAAAGGTCAGTTTTCATCCCAATCCCAAAGAAAGGCAATGCCAAAGAATGTTCAAACTACTGCACAATTGCACTCATCTCACACGCTAGTAAAGTAATGCTCAAAATTCTCCAAGCCAGGCTTTAGCAATACGTGAACCGTGAACTTCCAGACGGTTTTAGAAAAGGCAGAGGAACCAGAGATCAAATTGCCAACATCTGCTGGATCATCGAAAAAGCAAGAGTTCCAGAAAAACATCTATTTCTGCTTTATTGTCTATGCCAAAGCCTTTGACTGTGTGGATCACAATAAACTGGAAAATTCTGAAAGAGATGGGCATACCAGACCACCTGACCTGCCTCTTGAAAAAACTGTATGCAGGTCAGGAAGCAACAGTTAGAACTGGACATGGAACAACAGACTGGTTCCAAATAGGAAAAGGAGTACGTCAAGGCTATATATTGTCACCCTGCTTATTTAACTTATATGCAGAGTACATCATGAGAAATGCTGGGCTGGATGAAGCACAAGCTGGAATCAAGATTGCTGGGAGAAATATCAATAACCTCAGATATGCAGATGACACCACCCTTATGACAGAAAGTGAAGAAGAACTAAAGAGCCTCTTGATGAAAGTGAAAGAGGAGAGTGAAAAAGTTGGCTTAAAGCTCAACATTCAGAAAACAAAGATCAAGGCATCCGGTCCCATCACTTCATGGCAAATAGATGGGGAAACAGTGGAAACAGTGGCTGACTTTATATTTCTGGGCTCCAAAATCACTGCTGATGGTGATTGCAGCCATGAAATTAAAAGACGCTTACTCCTTGGAAGGAAAGTTATGACCAACCTAGACAGCATATTAAAATGCAGAGACATTACTTTACCAACAAAGGGTCTGTCTAATCAAGGCTATGGTTTTTCCAGTGGTCATGTATGGATGTGAGAGTTGGACTATAAAGAAATCTGAGCACCAAAGAATTGATGCTTTTGAACTGTGGTGTTGGAGAAGACTCTTAGAGTCCCTTGAACTGCAAGGAGATCAAACCACTCAATCCTATAGGAAATCAGCCCTGAATATTCACTGGAAGGACTAATGCGGAAGCTGAAGCTCCAATACTTGGACCATCTGATGTGAAGAACTGACTCATTGGAAAAAACCCTGATGCTGGGAAAGATTGAGGGCAGGAGGAGAAGGGGATGAAAGAGGATGAGATGGTAGGATGGCATTACCGACTCGATGGACATGAGTTTGAGTAAGCTCTGGGAGTTGGTGATGGACAGGGAGGCCTGGCGTGTGCAGTCCATGGGATCGCAGAGTCAGACATACTGAGTGACTGAACTGAAGATTCATCAGTCTTCTCTTTTATAGATTTTCTGATACATGTGTCTGTTTCTTTAGTAACTGTCTCTATTAAAATTATAAAGATAGGTTAAATCTTCTTTGAAAAGTTCTAAAGTTTTGCTTTTCACATTTAATCTTTAATCCACCCAGCATTTGATTTTTATGTGAGGCAGAGCTCTAATCTTTTATTCTTCAGTGATTGTCACAGGTCTGAGTGCTGTTGTTGAGTAGTTTGTGCCTTGGCCTCTGGTGTGGCTTCAACAGCTCTGTCACAGACTGAGTGTCCGTGGCTGAAAGGGGCGCACCGTCCACATGGGTGCCCACCAGCCATGAGGAGACCTCTGTGCCAGTGATGCTGCTCTCCAGGTGGCCTGTGGAGGAGGCCCAGGGCTGTGTCCTGGCCTGGCCATCTGGGGGCTGCAGAGGCAGAAACAGGGCTCCAGTTTAACAGGGGTTTCTCTAGGGCCCTTTGCTTTCTTCCACCCGCCCAGCCTTGGGAACCAGTTCTCTCTGTGCCTGCGGTAACCATGGCAGCTGGTCAGGGGTGGAACAAAGAGAGGGCCGTTCCGTGCAGTTCTGATGTGCCCCTTTCACTCCATGTGCATTTTTCAGACTGTACGTTCTTTTACTTGTTCAATCAGACATCTGGCCAATATCTGATTGTGTTCCACCAGCAGGGCCTTGGGCTGGGTATTCTGAAAAATACCCAATGAGTAAAGTAGGATCCTTACTTTAAGGAGCAGAAGTAATCGTAAAGAACTTAACATTTTGGGGGTGTCTGTTATATGCCAGGTCTAAGGCTTTTTTCCAAAATACAGCTTTATTGAAATATAATTCACCTACCATAAAACCCTCCCCCTTAATAGTGTATAGTTCAGTAGTTTTTTGTATATTCACAGAGTTATGTAATCTTCAGTTTCAGAATATTTTCATCACCCCAGAAAGAAACCTCAAACCCATTAGCGGTCACTCCCCATCTCCCCATGCTTCCAGCCCCTGGCAACCTTGAATCTACTTTCTGTCTGTGGATTTGCCTTTTCTGGACTTTTCACGTAAATGTACAGTATCTGGCCCTTTGTGACTGTCTTCTTTCACTTGTCATAATGTAACCAAGGTTCATCAGTGTTGTAGCATGTGTCATGTCTTCATTCTCTTTTTATGGCCAAGTAACATTCCATGGTATGGATAGATCACATTTTGTTTATCTGTTCATCAGTTGATGGATATTTGGGTTGTTGCCACCTTTTGCCTCCAAAAACTGAAGTACTTTCCTCTGTCTTATGGTTTCTTCAATATTAGAAGAGGTTTGATGCAAGAAGCTATGAGAAGGGAAGATCCTAGAAGAAGAGAGGATAATCCTAGCTGGTGGGAGCAGGGAGACCTTGCAGTGGGCTCTGTCAGCTGGGCCCTGAGTGATGAAAGGGAACCACAGGGGCAAAGCCAGGGGCTCGCCAGGTGCATTCAGGGAAGATGAACTCTGAGGAGGGAGAGCTGGCATGTGAGTGGAGGGACCAGCCCGGAGGTGGAGGGAGCCGCAGCAGGCTCAGGACGGAGCCACACACTCATTGCTCTGGCTAAGAAATATCCGAACTTTTAGCTGAAGATTCCTGGCAGGCTTGAGTCTCCATTCAGGATTCAAAACAATAAGATGATGCAAATCAGATCAGAACCAAAAACCAAGAGTTCCTGGGCTTGTCACCAGATAAGTCAAAAGACTCATTTCACTTTGTCATTTTTAGAAAGCATTTTCGTCACACCTCCTATTCAAGATCCAGAAGGATGTTGTGCCCACACTGGTCTGAGTAAGGGTTTAAGTGGCTCCCTGGTTGGCCACAGTCTGACCTGGGCCAAGTGTGTGTGTTTCAGCAGTGAATGATCTAACACTTCAAGAGCCCTTTGAATGCAACTCTTATTCCTAGCGTCTGCCAGATATTTCCTTTGGAATGTCTGCAGAATTTCCTGGCCCTTTGACTTCTTTCTGTCTGCCAAGCACATCTTTGAATTGTGGGTGGGCTCTCTTAAAACACCAGGGTGTGAACAGGTTGACAAAACCCATGGTTAGCAGTCTTTCAATAGCTTCTCTTTGGGCAAGAGTACTTGATCCTGACATTGAAGGACCTCTGACAGTTTTAAGGATTTACTGCCAGCCCCTCTCCAGTCAGCTTAGTTGGGGAGCTGATTTACAAAGTGTTTCTTAGGTTTAAATCCAGCAGATCATTATTTCTCATTCCATTGAATGAAGTCTTTTAAATTGTTGTTTTTCTTTTTTTAATATTAAAATTTTTTGTTTTTCTTATTATGAAAACCATACAGAGTTAAAAGATATAAACTTCTAGTTATAAAACAAATAAGTGATGGGATGTCATGAGCAGCATGGCAACCGTAGTTATAGTTACTTGTGACTGTGTCACATATTTGAAACTTGCTCAGTGAGGGTGGGTCTTAGAAGACCTCATCACACACACACAATTCTGTAAATACATATCATGACAGATATTAACTAGACTTAACTGTGATCACTTCACAGTGTATAGACTATTGAATCATATGCTGTATAACTGAAACTAATATAATGCTGTTTGTCAGTTACACCTCCATAAAAATAAATTTAAAGCAGTAACATTAAAGAATACTCATAATGTCAACTGTGCAGAACCAAACAGTAGTTTAATACGTTGCTTTGATTTGTTTAAATCTTTTCCTGTATAGCCAACTTTTAAAAACAAAATATAAGATTATATTTGAAAAAAATTTATTGGAGTATAGTGGATTTACTGTGTTGTGTTAGTTTCAGATGTACAGAAAGTGAATCATTTATATATATATGAAAAAGTGTTAGTTGCTCAGTTGTGTCTGACTCTTTCTGACCCCATGGATTATAGTCCAGGCTCCTCTGTCCATGGAATTCTCCAGGCAAAAATACTAGAGTGGGTAGCCATTGCTTATCCAGGGTATCTTCCCTGCCCAATGATCGAACCCCCGTCTTCATGTCTTCTGCATTCGTAGGTGGGTACTTTATTGTCTGAGCCACCAGGGAAGCCCATATATATACGTGTGTGTGTATCCATTCTTTCTCAGACTCTTTTCCCACATAGCTTATTGCAGAATATTGAGCAGAGTTCCCTGTGCTATAGTAGGTCCTTGTTAGTTGTCTGTTTTATATATAGTAGTTTGTATATGTTAATCCCAGTCTCCTAATTTATCACTTTCCCCACTTTTCCCCTTTTGCAGGTTTGATTTGGAGACCTGTGAGTCTGTTTCTGTTTCGTAAATAAGTTCATCTGTATCTTTTTTTTTTTTATTCGATCCCAAGATTGTACTTTAGAAACCGTTGTGTAACTTACTCTTTCCCTTCAACTTTCCTTGTCAGGCGATGTGTGTCTTCAGCATTGTCTGAGATGCTGCAGAGTCCTGCATTGTAAGGACATCCTCTGATGATTAGAAGTGTGTCACTCGCTCCCCTCATTTGCCTCTACACTGTCGAGACTCCTGCCTCTTACCAGTCCCCTCCTACCAGGCTTTGTCCCCAGGGCCCTCCCCTTGCCCCTGTGGCCCACCCGTCAGCCTCATCTCCTCCTCGCTGCACACAGCTCTGCCTCCAGGTCTCGCGACAGTATCTTCCCGTCACAGGGGTCGGCACTGAGGCCCCTCCTCAGAGAGGTCCTCCCTGGTCCTCCACCTGGTCGCCTGTCCCCTGCCTGCCCTCCCTCAGTCACTGTCCCCATTACTCTCCTTTATATAAGACTCTTATTACTCCTAAAATCATCCTACATATTTGTTTGTCCACCTGTTTGTTATGCATCGTTCCCCATCTGGAATGTCCCCTGTGGGGTCAGGGACCAAGTCCGTCTTGCCCAGCCCTCTGCCCTCTGCACCTTGTCCACGTCTGGCGCCCACAAGCTCAGTGTGAAGGAACAAGTGATGATCCACTCTTGTGCACAAAGCCGATGGTCTCTTCAGACTCTGTGCCGAGAAGTGAAGTTCCTTGGTCACGAGACATATATAGCTTTAACGCTTTTGATAGGCAGCACCAAGTTAATGGAATTTAAGGCTGTACCACTTAATACTAATTTCAGGAGTAACTGGTGTGTCCATGTTCCCCTTATATGGATTGTCTCATATGCTTTCTAGCATGAAGATCCCTGCTCCCCCGCTTAATATATTATGGACATAATTCTATACATATACATATTTCATCCTTTCTAAGAACTGAATATGTGTCCTTCAGTTCTGCATTGGTTCTGCACAGTTGACATTAAGGGTATTTTTTAATGTTATTTCTTTAAATTTATTTTTGTTGAGGTATAACTGACATGCAGCGTTATATTAGTTTCAGTTATATAATGTGTCCTATGTATGTCTATTACATAGACATATCATAATTAATTTAGCCACAATCCTTTTGTTCCTGTTTCCTCATCTATAAAATCGGCTATAACCGATTATTACAGTAACTCATACAGGGCTGTTGTGTTAAATGAGGTAACTTACACTGACAACTTGAGAATAAAATACTTGGGGCCGGTCCCGGCACCTGGAACGCACACAGTCAATGTGCGGTGTTGTTGGGATCCTCACAGCGTTTAGAATGCAGTGAATAGACTGGAGAGTTGGTTCGTCTGTGACGAGGGTGCAGTCTCTCACACAAGTCCCTGCATCTCTTCTCCAAGCAAGTGAACCCCAGTGTGTTCTCTTCCTGAGGCCTGCTGGCTGGGGTGCTCCCTGCTCCCCATGTGCCTGCGTCCTCCACCCTCCCCTTGTGTGGGTGAGCTCAGGTGTTCCCGTGTCCTGCAAGTTAAAGAGCAGCATTAGAACGCTGGGCCCTGTGTGAATGCACAGGACCTTTTAAAGCGTTCCAGTTAGTCTGTTTCCTTCTCTTCTCCTCTCATCACAGCAAAGCTCTCCAAACCCACAGGCTTCCAGAACTGTTCTCGAGTGCGGTCTTTGCAGCACTCAGAGATGCCCTTTCTCAGTGGCATTCTCTCTGCAGCATTCAGGGATGCCCTTTCTCAGTGGCGTTCTCTCTGCAGCATTCAGGGACACCCTTTCTCTGTGGCACTGTTTTTAAGTGGCCTGGGTGGTTCTTTGTGTTTGGGTCAGAGAGGCCTGCCCATGGCTGGTCAGCTGTCCCCAAGGCAGGGCCCAGAGGTGCCCTGGTCTTGACCCGGAAGGTGGACCGTCCTTCCCTGGGCTGTGTGGGGGTGCTCTGCTTACTGGGTGCTGAGGGGGCAGAGTCAGAGGGCACAGAGCCCCACCTCTGCTCTGACCACGGAGTGACTTCGAGTGAGTTTATGGAAGTTCACCAAGCCTCATTTTCTCATCTGTAAACTGAGGGGGAAGTAGTACCCTTTGCATTGGGTGGTTGGGAGGATTCAGTGAGACTCTGCACAGAAGCTGCCTAGACCAGAGCCTGGAGAGCAGTGAGTGCTCGGCCGGGATCCCTGCCCCTCTGCCTGTCCTCAAACCAGGAGGCTTTCCTGCAGTTAAGCTCAGGGGTTCCTTCCCATGCCCCGTGGGCTCTCTGGGCTTCCTGAACACAGGTTTCCTTCTGGGACTGCCACGTGGTTGTGCAGAATGTGACCTCTGAGCTGGAGCCCGAGAAGGAAGGAAGTTGGGCCTGGATTGCACGAGCCAGAGGCTGAGCCCGGGCTGGGCAGGCAGCTGTACAAGGCCCCGGTGTGGTTCTGCTAGGCTTGGGGGCCGCGGCTCCTGCACATGCTCCTGTTCCCTTGGTGGACTCGGCAGTGGAGAAGGCACGTGCAGCTTTGGACATCATCACATGCTGGGACACACTAAGGAGATGACCGGAGCCGGGTCACGCTGTACCTGCAAGAACATCTGTGTGGTCCTCATAGTAACGGTTTCTCTCCAGGGAGTATCGCCCCCATCCTGTCTTCCATGAGCCATCTCCCCAGCTCTCTTGAGTTTTTAAAATTAAAATTCACTTTTCTTCTTTCAACAAAGTGATGCCTACACAGTTAAATCGGAGAGTACTAAGGGATTTAAGGAAGTGTAGCCACCCCAGCCCTGCCTCTGCCTGCTCTCCCTGTTTCATTCCCCAGAGGCAGTTACTTTCAGCTCTTTTAGATTTTTTCACTTCTGGTACTTCATCTCCGTATTTCTAAATAATGTGATTGTACTGTTTATTTCTCGATCTCCTATCCTGCGCATGGAGTTTTCTCATGTTCTTCGCCCGTCAGGCAGTATCACAATTTTGGTACATTAGTGGGCAGTGTTTATACATCATAACGAGGCAAACATTGGGTACCACTGGATCAAGTGATGCACCAGGACTGGAGATTCTTTCTTGTAACCTTTTCCTTTTCTTGGAATTAGTTCTTGACTTATCTCTTTCATTTGCTTACTTGTCTGGACGCCTATCGATTTTCACGTGAGAATCTCCATTTTTTCTTTAAAGTTTTCTGGTTAGTTACTAAGTGATGTTTTGACGCAGAGCTTCACGCCTGTAAATGCTTGGCATGTCTGTCGCGTGCCCGTCGGCACCTCTTCCCAGGGTTCAGTCCGCATTGCCTCCTCCCCCAGAGACGGCCCACATCACTCTTCTTTCCACGACCTTCTCTCCTTTCCCTCCATCCAGGGACAGGCCGTCCCCGGGCTGTCTTGTGTGGGGGCCTGTTCCTGGAACTCCGAGTTCCTCTGTGTTGACTCAGTCCCCGGTCATGCTGGCGCATCCTCCTCTAGGCTCCCCAGAAAAGGCAGCGGGAGATGAACTTTGTAAGTCCTTGCATGTCTGCAAAGGTCTTCTTCTGCCTTCTTGCTTACTTGACGCTGGTTGAGGTGGAGAATTCCAGAAATCCTTGGAATTTTGAAGAGGTTGTTCACCCCTTAGTTGCTGGTGAGAAGTCGGATACACTGTGATTCCGTTCCTCTATGTGGCCTGTTACTTCTCTCTGGAAGTTTTAAGGGCGCTTTCTTCATCGCGAATTCAGTGGCTGTGCTTTGAGGTGGGCCTTTATTATTCACTGTGCTAGAACTCTCAGGACCTCTTTAACGTGGAGGCTCACCTTTTCTTCCATTTTTTATTTCCCTGTCCAGAAATTTCATTAATTGTTGGATGCTATATTGATTCTTCAGTTTTCTTAGTTTTTCTTTTTCTTTTTTTTCCCATCTCTAGTTTCTCTCTTCACCTTTGTATTTTATTTTCTGGGAGATTTCCTCAATTTTCTCCTCCAATATGGTTTTTTTTTTTTTTTTAATTTTAGCGATAAGTTTTTATGTCTAAATTCCTTGTGTTGTCTTAAATTGTTTCTTTTAAAATGTCTCCCACAACATTCTATTCTTGTTTAAAAAAAAAGTGAGAGTGTTAGTCGATCAGCCGTGTCCAACTCTTTGTGACTCCATGGATTGTCCATGAAATTCTCCAGGCAAGAATACTGGAGTGGGTAAGCTATTCCCTTCTCCAGGGGATCTTCCTGACTCAGGGGTCGAACCCGGGTCTCCTGCATTGCAGGCAGATTCTTTCCTGTCTGAGCCACCAGGGAAACCCAGTTCTTGCTTGGTGACTGCAGTCTCTTCACTTATCCCTCTGAAGATATTTATTACAGGTTTGATTGCTTATTCTTTAGCTTTTGTCGTTTCCTCATGTTTTCTGTGCTGTTTTCAGGTTCCCTTTCTTCTAATAATTTGGACCCTGTCATCATCTTTGAGACTCCCCCCAGTGCCTGGTAATTCTTTGCTGTCAGTTAAGAGCCAAGCCCTAGCTCCTGGGGTCGGAGCCCTGTGGTGGGGTGGGGCCTGAGGACTGGCGGGCTGCACAGCAGCTCGTGCACCAGGGAGCTGGCTCTTGTAACTGTAACCAGAGACCTCAGAGCCTGTGGGTGCTGGTCTTCTCTCTGGCACTCTTTAATTTCTCCAGAGACGCATCCTTCAATTTGCAGCATTTAGGAGGGTATACCTGGCTCCCAAGGTGCCAGAAGCAGGCAGGAGGGTGGGCCCGGAGGGGGCAGGGGAGGGCCCACCGTTCAGTCACTGTTCAGCTCAGTGTGCGTAGTTATTACCCTCTGCTCTGACTCTGGAGTTTTATTTCCTCCTTCACCTCCTCCCCCACCAAGCTGGTGTCCTGGAGCCCTGAGCCCTGCTGATCCCATTTCTGCAGAAAATACTTCTGAAGCAGAGTGGGGATCCAGGAATCTAACGTCTTTATTCTGCCTGTCTCCAGTTCCAAACTCGCATCCCACTCATCTCCAGGCCCTCCACCCTCATCCCAGTGGTGTCTGGGGCCCTGGGATGTCTGTCCCCCCTCCTCTGCTACACCCAGGACCTTCCACTTCCCACGTCTCTACACATCCGATGGCATCTGCCTCGTGCTATACTCCTCTCTTTCTCTTTATTTTAGTGGCTCCCTACTGCCTCCACTGGATTGTCATTTTAGAAGAATATTGGCAGGGAAGAGAGGTAAACCCAAGTGTCCTGTCTGTCACTGCCCACCTCTTCCTCCGCAGAGGCAGCTCCTGTACTGGGAAGATGGGAAAAGGAGAGGGAGGGTGTGAGCGTGTGAGTGTGTATGAGGGGGGTGTGTGTGTGTGTGCACTCACGTGTGAACCCCTATGACAGACACGCCCAGGGCACTGCAGTTGGCAGCGGCTTTGGGCGTCTTCTAAGTCATTTTGGGAACAAGACAGGGTACAGATAAAACCGAAAGAATAAGTGGCCTCGCTGTGGAAATGGGGGTGTGGCCGCAAGTGGTGATTTTGAAGGGGACACGTACACTCAGCTCAAGGCATTAAGTCCTGGAAATTTCATTTTTAAAATTTGTATTACCTTACTCCAGCAGCTAGCAGGGTTACTTGGTTTTTCACAGTTTGCTGCACATCTACGGGCTGATTTGTCCGTTCACTCCCTCAGCCAGTTGTGGCTGAGCCTGCGTGTATCAGGCAGGACGCTAAGTACAGGGGATCAGCGGCCATCAGCCATCGTCCTTGGCTTGGCGAAGCTTTTGTCAGTGGCGGGGCAATAGAGCAGGTAAAGGTCAATCACACAAGTACATAATCTGTGTAGAAGAACAGGTCTAGTGCCAGAGATGGGGAAGGAACCCCAGGGACCAGAGGTTGGAGCTGAGCCCCCATGTGACAATGCAGGGCTTTTCAAATCCTGATGTAGTGTGATGTCGCTATAAAAGCATGTTTCACGTCGTCATGTTTGCGTAGACCTGTCTGTTGGCGCTGGCTTCATGGGGTCCCGGGTGAGCACTGAGGCAGGTCTCATGCATTATCCCCTCTGTCCCCACAGTGCCCTCAGGGGTGGGGGCTTGTTTAAGCCTGGGGTGTCAGGTTGGGGTCTGCTGTACGTAGAAGCCTCTTCCTCCACCCCCAGCCTGCCTCCCTGTCCCCCCTTCCCATCCTGAGTCTCAAGACTGAGTTCACGGGGACAGAATTTAGATGTGAATCTCTGCGGGGCACCCATGTGGCTACTGACCACATACTTACCTTGTATGCTCAGTCACTTCAGTCGTGTCCGACTCCTTGTGACCTCATGGACTGTAGCCCGCCAGGCTCCTCTGTCCATGGGGTTCTCCAGGCAGAACACTGGAGTGGGTTGCCATTTCCTTCTCCAACTTACCTTGTAGCTAGTCCAACTTGCCATGGGGAGAGTTTAGGTTGGGAAGCACCTTTACCTGCCTGGGTACTTCTCCTGCTCCAGGGAAGGCAAGCTGTGAAGGCCCAGCCTTGTTCCTCCAGGGCCACTTTCCTAGTCCTGCTGCTGAGCCAGATCTGGGCTCCCTGTGCCCCAAGCAGCCTTGGAGGTGGATCCAGCCCAGCCTGTGGACCCCTGGCTGCAGGCACTTCTGTGCTCTGAACACCCACACCAACCCATGCACACGCATGTTCGCACACACACCCCCACACATGCTTCTCTCCCTCTCTCTCTCTCTCACTCTCACCTCCCTCCTCACCTCCCCTTGGCTAGGGTTAGAGGGCATTACACATTTTCACTTCACCACACATGAGTTGTGGCTCAGGGCAGAGCTGGACCATGGTGGACCTTGTTGAATGGGTCTCAGGAGCAGGTTGGAGGCCCGTTAACTGCAGGGACAGAGGAAGAGAAGGACTGAGGAAGGAGCAGGCCTGTTCCTGCTTCCCTCTCCCCTCTTTGCATTCCTGCAGCGGCTTCTTCATCATACCAGGGTGTCTTCTCATTCAGGAAAGGGAAGATTCTAGCAGTGGGACAAGAGGAGGGAATCCTCATTTTCAAACCCTGGAAACGATGGCCTTGAGTGAAGGGGCGCACCACCCCACGGTGGAATTCCCAGTAGCCGGGAAAACGCTCCTGAACCCCCAGGCTTTTCCTTGGAAAGCAGAATGCAGCTCTCCTGAGGTACCACAGCCTTTGCGTGTTCTGCAGACTCTGTTTTTTTAAAATATTTATCAAAAATAATGCATTTATTATAGAGAAACCACATAGGTTCCCTTCTTTCTTTGTTCCTGTGGCATCTTGTCACATTTTAATGGTTCTGAAATTGCGATGCATCTGAGAAATAGGTTTGTGCAATTTGACATGATATTTCTTTTTTTCCTAAAGGAGTATTCTTTAAATCCATAGGTGATTCCCAAATGGCTACATCTTTGAACTGGAAAGGAAATACAAGTACACTTTGGGGAACAAAAATCGTTCACATGTGGAACCCATGGGAGAAAACAAAGCGTAAGGGATCCTTGGTAGTAGAATTGGGGCCACTGCCTTAAGTCTCGGGTTTTCTGAGGAACTTGATGTATGACCATTTTATGGGGGCAAGTGCGGACAAGGCCTGGTCTGTTCCGCCGCGTTTCTTTCTGTGGGAGTGAGTGACATACTTGAACCAGACTGTCCCTGAGAATGTCGCCATTCCATCCCTCCTTCAGATTTCAGGTCAAACATCTTTGCATATTCAGCATAAGGACCCTTCTTTTCCCTTTGTGGCATTTATGAACTTAACAATTGTTCGGTGTGAAAGCAAGCGCTTTTCTTTTGCCAGTTGGCCTTTGGTCTTTTCAGGGGCTCCCTGGGAGGACGTGGCTGTGGGGGCTCTGGGACCCTCCTGGTGGAGTCGGCCCCCACACTCCCGGCTTCGCACGTTACCGTCCGAGCCGTGTGGACTTGCTGTGCGGTGTGGACATGGGACGGGGCAGAATCAGGGCAATTTTGTGTAAAGAACGGAGGCGTTTTCAGCAGTTTGTGAGGACAGCCTGGAACTTGTCAGATCAAGGAAGGCTTCCACAGTCTTCCCTGGTGGCTCAGCTGGTAAAGAATCTGCCTGTCGATGCAGGAGACGCAAGAGATGTGGGTTCGATCCCTGGGTCGGGATGATTCCCCAGAGAAGGAAACAGTAACCCACTCCAGTATTCTTGCCTGGAAAATTCCATGGACAGAGGAACCTGGCGGGCTACAGTCCATGGGGTCGCGAAGAGTCGGACACAACTGAGCACACATACCTCCCACGGTCTAAGCCTCAGGAGGAGCCGGGAGACCCCAGAGTGCACTGCAGGGGGCCGGCTGCAGAGGGCGCTGCTCCCAGAGGGGAGCTGCTCCCAGGTCTTCCCAGAGTCCCGTCGGGGTGCAGCCAGGGTGTGGGAGGTCGATTACCCCTCTGGCCTGTTAGGTGCTGAGGGAAGCAGCAGCACAGGGCCTGATCGTTCCTTAACGAGCATCGTGGAGAGAATGGGGAGAGTGTGTCCCGGCCAGCCTTCCTCTCCTCCTCCCCCACCTCCTTGTGAACTCTTCCCACTGATGGCCCCGGTCCCACGGCCCAGGGCCCAGATCCCGCAAGACTCACATCAAGGCTGGCTTCATCCTTGAACACTTTTTGAAACTGAAAGTGAAAAGTGTTAGTCGCTCAGTCATGTCCGACGCTTTGCAATCCCATGGACTGTAGCCCACGAGGCTCCTAAGTCTATGGAATTCTCCAGGCAAGAATACTGGAGTGGGTTGCCATTCCCTTTTCCAGAGAACTTCCCAGCCCAGGGATTGAACCCAGGTCTTCCGCATTTGCAGGCAGATTCTTGACCATCTGAGCCACCAGGGAAGCCCTTAGAGGAAAATTTCTACAGCCGTATACGAGAGTATGGCTCCTCAGTGAGACTAGAGACAAGCAGCCGAGTCTTTTTTTATTTTCCTATCACGCTGGTTTTCAACCTTGAATTCCACTCACAGAACTTGTGCCAAAAAGAAGCAGGGCAGGGTGAACCTCTCTGACCCCCTGCCTGCCCCCCCATGCCCAGTGATAGCAGCCCCTGGCCAGCCCGGTCAGTCCCGGAGCAGAGAGCCGTGCCAGGCTCCTGGCAGGCAGTGCCCCTCTCAGGTGGCATTTTACGCCCCATTGGACTTCCCTCTGCACCCTGTACCGTGCCTGGAGTGACTGGTAATGAGCACCTTAATGTGCTGACTTCTCCAGTCCCTTCTTGGTCCATGACAAACAAAAGTTCCTCTTTTCTCATTAGAACCACTTTTGTCAGGGTGTCTTTAATCAATGACTTCCCCAGGGACAGTATTTTTAGAAGTTGTATTTTTCACACTCTCCCTTGGCCCCTCTTGGAAAAATCTCTTCCCAGGGCCTGGTGAAGTGGACTAATGAGATGCCGCGCGAGTCCGGGCCGGAGTTAATTGGCGCAGGTACGGAAGCTCCTCACACCCGCCCTCCATGGCCCCCTGCCTCACCTTCGTCCTCTTGTCTCTTTGGTACAGGTCGCTCAGACAGCAGATGGTGTGGATGCTGACCTCTGGAAAGACGGCTTATTTAAATCCAAGGTTACCCGATACCTGTGCTTCACGAGATCCTTTTCCAAAGAAAATGTAAGTCTAGTAGTGGCTTTCCATTTGCTAAGTGAGCACAAGTCATTTCCATTTGTGTTTGAAATTCTCCTCCCTTTTTTGGTGGTGGTTTATTTTCATCGCTGTGTTAATTTATCTGTGGTTTTAAGTAAACAGGGTAGGATCAGCAACCACCGCTGGGTTTCATTTATTAACAGTATTATTAACCACATACCCAGTGTGTAGTGAATTCCATTAAAACCTGTTTTCCAAAGGAAACCCGGAGATGATTTCTCTCAGAGCTCTCATCCTGCCTACCTTTCGTCCAAGTAACAAATTGCAGGGTAGGATGATGTGAGCATCTTCCAAGGGAGCTGGCTTTAAAGCTAACCGACAGAGGGGAGCATAGCCAGAGGATGCCCCACGGTCACCCCTCCCCGAGACGTGGCCGTGTTGACTTTCTCCCCATGTCTCTCTGCCATGTGACATTTCATTGTTTCGGCAGATAGGTATCCACCACTCATGCAGATTACTTTTACTGTGTTGTTTTTAATACTTAAGCCTATAAATTAGGAAATTTTAAAGGCACCTACTAAATGTGTTCTAATAGGTGGTTCAGAAAAAAGAGAAGTGGCTCTTGTGAGTATCCTTTCCATGTGAGACCTGTCCTGAGCACTCTGCAAATATGCTGCCTCCATTCTCAAACTCTTAAAGTAATAGCTCCTGAGATCAGGGAGTTTATGTGCTCGTCTAAGGACACCTGTCTTCCCTAACCCTAACAGGGAGCAGTCAGATTTTCATATTTTAGGGATGCCATTTCATTTTGGGCCTAAATGCAAAAAAAAAATCAGATGGGTGGGAAATATTTTTATGATTTTTATAAATCTTATGGCAACAATAAAATATGTTCATAAGTGATTTTTTAAAAAAATCAGATTCAAACATCCCCATTCAGAAGCCTGGAAGGGGAAGGGTCACCGTCTGTCTCTCCATCACAAGCCCACAGCCCCGTGGTCCTGTCACAGTCCTCGTGCATCCCTGCAGCATTTTCTGGCTGTGGACCATCATGTGGATCTGTGGTCCGCACTCTTGGTCCGTTCCTATTTGTTGATAAGTGTTTGTTAGGAAAATGATTTCTAACATACTCAGGGAGGACTCGTTGCTCTCATTTTTTCCCACTCATGATGAGAGTAATAAATGCTCGCTGTAAAGGGCAGCGCTCCTGATGGAAGAGGGAAGGTCCTGGCAGCTGGGCCTGTGGTGGGTCTGAGCAGGACCTTCAGGTTACGGTGCAGCGAGGAGACCCCAGGGGCAGGGCTGAAGGCCAGGTTACCTTTCCAGATGTCAGGCCTGTGATGTTCGGGCAATGCCCCTGGCTCCATCCCTCCATCCTGCGTCCATATCCACCTGTGGTGCTCTCTCATCCCCTTTGTCCCTGGAGGTTACCTATATACTCTGAAGCTATCCATAGTCTTAGCTTTTGTCACCTCTCTTCTGCCACTGGCTCCCCCTTTCTTCATGAAGTCCGCGTGCTCACTGCCGTGCAGGGCTGCAGGACCAGCTCCTGAGGACTGAGCATCTCATGTCCCACCCTTGCTCTGCCCGGTGGTTTCACATGTTCACTCCTGATCTCCACTCAGCCTCGGCCCCTCCCGCTGAAGAGGAGACCGCAGCTGCAGCGGACAGCCACGATCTCATTGGCTGTTTTTGATTTCCGTTGCATTTCCTTGAAGACTATGGGGGTGTCAGTACTCTCTGCCAGAAGAGCCCTTGATCCCTTGGAGTAGGGACAATAACAAGTTAAAAAAATGACAGAGAGCGGTCACTGGGGCTTGTTAATTTTAGTGTCATGGGTAAGTGGATGGTAGAAAATACATTGATCTAATCGTCTGTGGAACATTCAGGAGATGCTCACTGAGTGCCTACTTTGTATCTCTTACTGTGTGAGGGGCAGGAGGGCATGGTGAGACGCATGTGGGAGAGGGTGTAGGATGAGGACAAGGGCAGTGGGAGAATCCTCTGCCCCGCTTTTGAGGCAGTAAGGAAATTAGGTGCATTTTATTTTCAGAAAAAGAATGAATGGGTCCTGTAGTGAGATGCGGAGGGAAAGCAGTTCAAAGGGGCAGCAGGGGCCCCCTTGCCAGCCCAGGAGTAGAGCAGGAATGAGCCGTATTTTAATCTGTTACAGCCAGTCTGTCCTGGCCCCGCTGTCAGAGCCAAGACTTTGCATGGCATAATTTTTTACAACTGCAAAGGAGGAATGTAGAATCTCAAGACTGGACAGATTCTTAATTAGGCGACTTGAGACTCCCTGTGTAGGAGTTTGGGGAGACTCCTCTGGAACCTGAATTCCTTTCCCCCAATAATGCTGTTAACACAGAAACCTGGCTTTGGAGTGACATTGCTTCCTGGGGAAGGATCGAGATTAATTGCACTTTTCATGCCCTGTACTTTCTGCATTACCTGTAATAATAATGTACATAGATTAGGTAGGGAGGATATTAAACAGAAGGATTTATGAACATTTGAATATTAAGTTGGTTATCTGTGGCTACCTTAAATGCAAGGTTGTCAAAAATAATTACAGTATACTAGCAAATACTGGCTACCAGAGACAATATAAATACCCTGAGTCAGTGCATATTGGGCTTTTGGCATGAATCATTTGCTCAACAAGGATTGGGAATACGTTCTTCATATTTATGAGGAGGAAATGAAAGAGAGCACAGGATGGGGGAGGGGAGAGGAACAGGCAAAATTAATGGTGTTGCAGACCTACTGTATTAAACCCGGTGCAGCGGCAGCCCCGGGCGCTGAGGGACCTCACTTGGGCTGCAGGAAGCTCTGACAGTGCAACCTCCCATTCCGTGTGCATGAGAGGGGGGTCTTCATGCCTCTTTTAATGGCTGCAGCACTGATGTTCTGGCTTTATGATCAGGGACGTTCGTAGAGTGTGGAGGGTGAGGTCGCTAAGTGGTTTGCAGTTGACTTCTGTTAAAACCCAATTTGTCAGATGGAAGACGTTGGAGAACGATATTGATGAACGCCCATCCATCTATAGGGCAGGGAAACATACCCAGCTGTTAATTTCTCAATGCAGAAAGCAGTGATGACATGGAGAAGCAACTGCCATTAAAAAAAAAAAATGTATGATAGATTAGATCAGGCGATTCTGAAAGCAGCTGATGTTTGCGAGTTGGGTTAATGGTTCAAACCCTTCCTCCATGGTCAGAGATTTACTCCGTGTTAGGGTTCTGCTCTCCATTTGCTGTGCTGGCCTGTGTGTTGTTTTCCCGAGACCCAGCTACCTGAAATGTAATCATTTTAAATCCTCTGCAAATACCAGCTTTTCAGAGAGACGGCTTTCTGACCACAGCGCCGAGAAAATACTGGTCATAGTTTACACTCGACACTTTGACCTTCATGGCTAAATTTCAGAAATTTATTTTGTTTGTGTACTTTTGGTTTATAATGCATTTATTAAATATAATTTTAATATTTTTGTTGGCGTTATTTAGATTTGTTGTCCGAGCAAGTCCATTTTGATTTCTGATTCTGAGTGGCCCACCCGGTTGAAAATGTACCCCCAAATAGCAATTTATTCAGCAGTAATTATTGAGTACCTACTATTTGCCAAGATCTATGCTAGGCTTGGATATATAGTAGTAGCAGAGATGGTTTTGGTCCTCATGGTTCTTAAACCCTGGTGGGGAAGCAGATGCTAAATAAAAACCTCACAAACGTGCCATTAGAAACTGATACGAAGGAAAGTTGAGAGTGCCAAGAGAGAACAAAGCATAGAGTTTAGATGATAGGAGTTCCCTGCTTGGCCTTCAGTGATGGTGTTGGCACTGGGCAGGACGGGGCAGGGCCACAGAGACTGAGGGCCACACCCTTCTCTAAGCAGGCCAGGCTTGACTCCGGAGGGACTGCTGTGCAGGGCAAGGTGGTGGGGTTGTCTGGAAACACAGAACAAGCAAGCTGTGCGTGTGCTTATGGAGGCTTGGGCATTTCTGGAAGATGGGCATGCCAAGTGTGTTGTTAGCATTCTAACAGGAGAGATTTGGGATGGGAAAGCATCATTCTTTTTCTAACTGGCTCTAACTAGAGAGAGGGGAAGCTAAGTTGTAAATGACTCTGAAGATGTTAATGAAACCTCCGAGGTGGCCCCGCTTTGTTTAAGTTGTAGGGTAGATCTCTTTAGAGCTCGTTTCCAACTTGAAATGTGGGCTGCAAGTGCCAGCACGTTTGCAGAGAATTCTCTCTCGCAATTATAGGACGGCGTGCCATCTTCGAAGATATTTTTGCTCTGGTTACGGGAAACTGTGCACTGTGGGCCCCGTGCACCACCACTAAGTAGAAGCTTTAAGAGGCCCCTGTGCACGTCATTTTAGAAGATGTGTAATATTAGGCAGCAGGGCTTTTCCACTCTGTGTGAGTTTATGATTCGTGGGGTTTTACAGAACATATCTAGCCACCGAAATGCGTGTCAATATGCAGAGACCAGCGATCACTGGGGAGTGTGGTTGATTCTCTGTTAGAGATGCAGCTCCCCCACCTCCCGGTGCAGCAGCCACCCCGGGAATGTGCTTTTCTAAACTTGCTGCCCGAGAGCTGATGCTCAGGGCTCAGCAGCCGCGTGGCCCCGGGACATGGGTGCACAGCTACCCTCTGCTTGGTTACATCTCAGGCATCTCCTGGGCCACTTGTCCTGCTAACCAAGCCACGTCTAAGTGAGTGCCTTGAGGTTCTGCAGACGAAATCTTTTCCTGGGGGCCACCAGAGTCCTCCGCTGGGGATCATTAACTGGCACCTACTCTAATTAACCTGCTGTCGTAAAGCTGCATGAGTCATTGTGTTAAATATGCGTTTTGAAGCCAGAATGGCAGACCCACCACAGGCGTGTTCAGATTAATCATCTGTATCTCTTTTCTTTCTTCCCAAGAGCCATTTAGGGAACGTGTTAGTGGACATGAAGCTCATCGACATCAAGGACACCCTGCCTGTCGGCTTCATCCCGATTCAGGAGACGGTGGACACACGTGAGTCACCCTCTGGCCCTACTCGCCACAGCGAGAGTCTTCTTCCTCCCGTGTATGTGTAGACATTTTTATGTGTGGTTTGCTTCAGAAACATTTTAGGAGGGCTTACTGCGTGCCCACAAGTAAACCCTGCTGCTTTTGACATGTGTCTGACTTGGCTCTCCTTTGGCATGTTCTGGGTAGAGGCGTGGAAGTGAGCGGAACTCACCCTTTTCTCTGAGAATGGGGCTCCCTGCTGAATCAGTTCACCCGGGAAACCGGTTGTAGTTTGTCCTTAGCCCATCCTCCAGCGATGCTGAAGCCAAGCTTCACACAAGACCCAGAAGCAAAAGGGAAAAAACCAAAAGACGCTCAGGGAATACAAGTGCCCTGATAGCCCCACTTTTGGTTCTTGGAGCGTACAGGAAAAGTCAGAACCAGAAAGACTGCGAGTGAGAGTCCTCAAGATCTGAAATTGAGGGAAGCCCCTGAGCAGCACGGAGCAGGAGTGAGTGGCTGACACGTCGGAAGCTTCTTCAGGATTGCGTGGCAGCTTGAGGTTCTTGTCGTGGTGTCAGTTCCTGAACAGTGCTGGAAACCTCTGGGTGGCTGAGCCTCCTCGTTTTGATGTACGGCGACTAACTTGCTTTATTTTATATTACGTAGGACCAGTGTTAGCATATCCACAGGAGTGATGTGGCCAATAAGAAACAAATCCAGAGACTCCTTCCTTTATGACACACGATCCGTTATGAAACTTTGCATCTCACTTTTTGTCACACATACTTTGTTTTTCCCATTTTAGTCCTACTTTTTTGGGGGGAGGGGCTGTTTTCCTGCAAATGTTTCTTATAGATCAGACTTCACACATCTACACAGACCCCACATAGCTATTATTTTAATGAAATAAGTGGGTTTCATGGCTAGCATACTTTTCTTAATGCTCTCTTCGCTTTTGGATGTTGGTCTGCTTCTAGTTGTTTGTTATTAACATGTATTAGCTAATAATTTCACCGCAGTCAGTATTTAGTATGTATTTACTATGTAGCCTCTGTCATAAATGTTCTACATACCTGATTGCATTTCATCTTCAGAAGACCCCTGAAGATAGGTACTATTTGGAGATAGGTATTATTTATACATACCCATTTCACATATGAGAAAAATGAGGTGCAGTAGCAACTTAAGGATTAAAGAGCTTATCCAAGTTTACACATCTAGAATGGAATGGGAAGACTACACGGAGGAACTATATAAGAAAGATCTTAATGAACCAGATTACCACAACAGTGTGGTTAGTCACCCAGAGCCAGACATTCTGGAGTGCGAAGTCAAATGGGCCTTAAGAAGCACTGCTGTTAATAAAGCTAGTAGATGCGATGAAATTCCAGCAGAACTATTCATATCCCTAAAAGATGATGCCATCAAGGTTTTGCATTCATTACATCAGCAAATCTGGAAGACCCAGCAGTGGCCACAGTACTGGAAAAGGTCAATCCTCATCCCAATTCCCAAGAAGGGTAGTACCAAAGAAATGTGCTAACCATTGGACAATTGCACTCATCTCCCATGCTAGCAAGGTCATGCTTAGAATCTTGCACGCTCGGCTTCAGTATTATGCAAACCAAGAAATTCCAGATGTCCAAGCTGGGTTTAGAAAAGAAAGAGGAACTAGAGATCAAATTGCCAACATTTGCTGGATTATGGAGAAAGCAGGAGAATTTCAGAAAAACACCTGTCTCTGTTTCACCAACTACACTAAAGCCTTTGACTGTGTGGATCATGACAAACTGTAGAAAGCTCTTAGAGAGATGGGAATACCAGACCATCTTACCTGTCTCTGGAGAAACTTATATGCAGGTCAAGAAGCAACAGTTAGAAACCTGTATGGAACAACTGATTAGCTCAAGGTCGAGAAAGGAGTACAACAGGGCTGTCTGCTGTCACCTGTTTGTTTAACCCATACGCTGAGCACATCATGAGAAATGCCAGGCTGGATGAGTTACAAGCTAGAATCAAGATAGGCAGAAGAAACATCAACAACCACAGATATGTGGATGATTCCACTGTAATGGCAGAAAGTGAAGAGGAACTAAAGAGCCTCTCCATGAGGGTGAAGGAGGAGAGTGAAAGAGCTGGCTTAAGACTAAATATTTAAAAAAAAAAATAAAAAAAACAACCCTAAGATCGTGGACATCCAGCCCAATTGCTGCATGGCAAATAGAAGGGGAAAAGGTGGAAATAGTGACAGATTTCCTCTTCTTGGGATCCAAAATCTGCGGATGGTGACTGCAGCCATAAAATCAGAAAACGATTGCTTCTTGGCAGGAAAGCAATGACAAACCTAGATAGTGTGTTGAAAAGCATAGACATTACTGTGCCAACAAAGGTCCATATAGTCAAGGCTGTGGTCTTCCCAGTGCTCACATATGGTTGTGAGAACTGGACCGTAAAGAAGGCAGAATGCCAGAGAATTGATGCCTTTGAACTGTGGTCCTGGAGAAGACTCCTGGGGCAGAAGGAGAAGTGGCATCAGAGGATGAGATGGTTGGACAGCATCACCAGTGCAATGAACATGAACTTGGGCAAACTCCAGGAGATGGTGAGGGACAGGGAGGCCTGGCATGTGGCAGTCCATAGGGTCACAAAGAGTTGGACACGACTGGGTGACTGAACAACAACAACAACACATCTAGAAGTAGGGAAATAACTAGATTACACACAGAGGCATGACTCCCCACAATTTTAACCACAATGCCACCCTGAAAAAGCATGTGTTAAGGCACCTTTTACTTATAGATTTTATATATTGATATATTTGAGTTTGGGGATAACAGCTTTATTGACATATAATTCACATACCACACAATTTAGCCATTTATAGTTGCAGCCCAATAGTTCTTAGTATATTCACAGTTGTGCAACCATCAGCACAGTCAGTTTTAGAACATTTCATTACCTCCAAAGAAACTGCATACCCACTATTAATCACTCTCCTTTTCTCCCTAGTCCTCACCTCCCTGCCCTCTACCAGCCACAGGCAACCACTAATCTACTTACTGTATAGATTTGCCTATTCTAGACTTTTCATGTAAGTGAAATCATATCATCTGTAGTCTTTTGTGTCTGGCTCCCTTCACTTAGGATAATGTTTTCAAGATAGGTTCGTGTTGTAGCATGTCAATACTCCATTCCTTTTTATTGCCAAGTAATACTCCATTATATGGATATAGCATTTTGCTTATCCATTCAGTTGATGGATATTTGGGTTGTTTCATTTTGGGTTATTATGAATAATGGTGCCCTGAACACTGGATGCACAAGCTTTTGTGTGGGCGTATGTTTTCACTGCTCTTGGGCATACACCTAGGTATGGACTTGCTAGGTCATATGGTAACTCTATATTTAACTTTTTAAGGAACTTCCAAACTGTTCTCCAAAGGAGCTGTACTCTTTTGCATTCCAACCAGTAGGGTTTGAAGGTTCTAGTTTCTCCATATCTTTACCAACATTTGTTATTGTTTTTCTTTTTAATTCTAACCATCTTAGTGGGGATGCATTGGTCTCTCACTGTGGTTTTAGCTTGTGTTTCCCTTGTGGCTAGTGATGGTGAACACTTTCATATGCTTATTATCCATTTGCATATTTTCTCTAGAGAAATGGCTATTCTAATTCTTTGCCTGTTTAAAATTGGTTTTTCTTTTTATGATTGAGTTATAAGAATGTTTTCATATATTCTAGATAGGAGTCCTTTATCAGTTACATGATTTGAAAAAAATTTCTCCCATTCTGTGGGTTTTCATTTCATTTTCTTTTTTTAAATCAAGGTCCCTTGAAACAGAGAAGTTCTCTATTTTGATGAAGTTCCATTTATCTATTTTTTTCTTTGCTGTTCATGCTTTTGGAGTCATACCTAAGAAACCATTGCAAATCCAAGGTCACCAAGATTTATGCCAATGTTTTCCTCTAAGAGTTTTATAGTTTTATCTCTTTCATTTAGGTTTTTGATCCATTTTGAGTTAATGCTTGTGAATTGTTCAAGATAGGAGTTCAAATTTATTCTTTTAAAAAAATATTTTTGTTGAAGTATAGTTGATATACAGCAGATTTATTCTTTTTTCCAGAATCATTTGTTGAAAAGACTATCCTTTCCCTCACTGAATTGTCTCAGTATCCTTGCTGAATATCAGTTGACTGTAAATGTGAAGATTTGTTTCTAGACTGAGTTCTCTTCCTATGATCTGTAGGTTTTTCCTTAGGCCAAAACCACAGTCTTGATTACTGGAGTTTTGTAGTAGGTTTTGAGACCAGGAATCCTCCACCTTTGTTCTTCTTTTTGAAGCTATTTTGGCTGTTTTGGGTCCCTCAAACTTCCACACCAATTCTAAAATTAGTCAATTTCTGCAAAGAAACTATCTGGGATTTTGATAAGGAATGGTGTTGAATCTGTAGGTCAGTTTGAGTATGTATAGACTTTGAATGATTTTCTTGTGATAAGTTTACAAATACTTGAGGTTAATGGGTCCTGGGTCCTCTACGCCTGCCCCCGACCTTCCTCTGCAAGCATCTTCCTCGTCTTCAGGCCCCAGTGCTTGACCCAGACAAAGCCACTCACTGTGCCCTCTTGTGCATCTTTCTTTCCTTTGTTCTTTTTAAAAAGCTCCCTTCTTTGTGTTCATTTATGGCTGTGCTGGGCCTTTGTTGCAGCTCCTGGGCTTTCTCTAGCTGTGGTGGCTTCTCTTGTTGCAGGGCACAGGCTCTAGGGCGCGTGGGTTCCGTGGTTGCAGTTCCAGGCTCTCGCGCACAGGCTCAGGAGTTGTGGCTCACGGGCTTAGTTGTTCTGCGACCTGTGGAATCTTCCCAGACCAGAGATCGAACCATGCCCCCCTGTGTTGGCAGGCAGATTTTTAACCACTGGACCACGAGGGAAGTCCATTTGTGCTCCTTTCTTTTCTGACTCCAGGGATCTGCTTTGTTGTTTTCCCTGCCTGAGATGCCCTTTCCCTCAACTCTGAATGTCACAGCCCATGTCTTTGTAGGGTGAGCTCTGATCTCTAGATGCAAGTGTGACGCAGGCTCTCTTCTCTCCTCAGTCAGCTACCGTGAGTGCGTGTCTCCTGCAGGCTCTGCAGACTTGGCTTTGGGATAGAGAGATGAGCCTAGGAAAAGAACCCCCAAGGGGCTTCGTTCAGAGAGGGACTATAATCAGCTGGTCAGGAGCCCTGTCAGCTTTCTTTACTACCCTTCAGCTGCTTGACACAGCACATGTTTGTTGAAGGGAGGGAGGAAAGTAGGCAAATGTGAAGAACAGTGGTGGAAAGCCCATAGGATTCTGGTTCTGAATGCCCGTCATTCCCTCTGTTAGCACAGACTGCACTTGGCATAGTGGGAGGAACTTGGACTCTGGAGTCAATCTCGCCTAATATGGAGTCTGGCTCTACCACTTACAAATGAGGGACCCTGGGCAAATGACTTCACCTTCCTGGGCCTCAGTTTCCTCATCTGTAAAATGGGGCAGCACTGTCCACCTCATAATGTTGTTCTTAGCTTACATTATAGCCATTTACATGTTTTCTTCATGTCCTTGCTACTTATCTCTTTCTTGAAGGGCAAGATCTATGTTTAATTCATCTTTGAATCACTTAAGTTACCTACCATACACAGCTCAGAGGATGAGCTCAGTAAAGATTGGCTTTATTACCCGTTGTTGTCAAATTAACTTCCAGAAACACCAGTCCACATCGCCCCTGATGATACTGGCTTGTACTTGTTTTCCACAGGCCTGCCTGCAGAGGCTTTATATTTTTAATTTAGCTTTACTATTCTCATTTTATTTAATTTTTACTAATTATTTATTAATAAACATCTTCACAAGTTTTTGCTTGCTCCTTTTGCTTGTACTTATATGAATGGTCTGCTTAAGAACTAAAATTGACTTGTAGACTTGTATTAATTTCCTACTTCTCCCCGTGTTTTTCTTAGTTTTAAAATTTGCATTGTCGTTTGTTTTTGACAACTAAGTGGCTTAAAATGTCTTTATATTGATTTACTATAGAGTCAAGGGATTTCTTGTTCTACATTTTCCTCTCAATTTGTTAAATCTGTTGAGCGAGGAGGCCCAGGACCGAGTCCTGGTCCAGCTACTGTGCCGCCACATGGTCCTGGAAGTCACCCCGGCGACTGGGGGTGTGCTGGTCACTACCCACATGGACAGTCTGAGGTTGGGTCCCGGCATCTCCAACGGGAGTCATATCCCAAAGGAAGGGGGACTGTAGAGTCACCTGTTCATTTAGGGTCATCCAATCTGTGGTCAGCTCTGGGACGTTTGAGAGCATTTAAGATCCTGATTTTTTTTTTTAATCAGCCAGCAAGATGAGACTCCTGTAATTAATTTAAAATACGTTTTGTTGCAATCCATATAGCACTTAAAAAGTGGAAGACTGTTTGTTTTAGTAAAGTGCTGTGTCCTTTTTCTGTGTTCATTAGCATGACTGAACACATTTCTATTGACTCTGTATAATATGTTTACTTAAAGTCAGGCTTGTTTAAGCATGTGTAATTAGCGGCTCCATCTCTTACCCCGAGTTTGCTGTAGATGGAAGAATGGAGCAAAGAGCAGCTGGCAAAGCAAGTACATAAAATACCTGCATCTTTGTTTACTTTGAGGAAAGGTCTCACCTCCTTCACACTTTCAAAGGCCTGAGTTTATTGGCTAATAGTTTTTTAAGCTGTAGGGTTACTGTGGACAGTCTCCCCCCAGTAAGCCTTCCTGGTTCGTTGGATCCCGTGTTCGGGGTCTAGATTCAGCATCCAATATTATTACTTAGAGCTGGTACGTCTGATCAAGTGCTCGGTTTCCGTTCCTAGGAAAAGAATTCACAAAGTTTCTGAGTTTCCATCTGGTAATCCCAAAACGTCAGCACCTGATTCTCATCTTCCCTCGGTAAAATCAAGAGTAACAGCAACACGGCGCTTCCCTCGTGTGTCTTGCTCTCCGACGTAAATATGCTTATTTCCTGCAACAGAACTGAAAGGCCTTGAAACTCAGTGCCAAACACTGACACAGATCGTGGGCTCGAGGCTTCCTCACAGTATTATGATAAGGATGACCACCACTCTTCTTTACTGAGCACTCACTGCGTGCCAGGCACCGGGCTAAGTGAAGCATGCACGTCATCAGGTTTCAGCCACCCCGCGTCCCTACAGTGTCATGCTTCATTAACTCCGTTCTAGATGATGAAACCAAGACTCAGAGAAGTTAAGTCCCTTGCCTAAGATTAGAGTACTGGAAAATGATGGAGTTGGAATTTTAACCCAGATCTATCTGACCCACGTATTGAATGGCTGCAGTTGATTGAAACTCATCGTGTGTGGTTTTTAACCACACATGAACAAACCAAAACCATGTGGGTGGTCACCCCTTGTGGTTTTTAGGCCACAACTCATTACCCTAAGACTTGATAAATTAGAGAAAAGAATCACAGATGTGTCTGCCCTTTCCTGTACTAGAGCATGTTTCAGGGAGACCAAGTACTTGATGAATGAAAGGTTTTTTTATATAGAAAAACTGCAACTAATAAATGCAGAAGGAATGACAGAGTTAGAAAATCACCATTTGACACCTTTAATGAAGCTACGAATCTAGGCACGGTCATCTGGGGATGAGAAGACCACCCGGAGCAGGGTGTCAGGGACTTTATAGCCAGGGCGCCAGGCTGAGGACGCTGGAACCCACCGAGAGTGGCACCACATTTCACCCATCCCGCTACCCATCGGATGTACGTGCACCACCCGTGGGGTGCTCCTGCCCATGCTGTCTAACCCGAGTAGAATCGAGCCTTTCACTCAGCCATGTTACAGGAGGTACAGCGGGTGACCCAAGCTCTCCATCCTGTGAGTGCCCTGAAGATGAAGGGAAGGTGAAGAGGTTACCACAGAACCGAAGAGACATAACCACTGAATGCCGTGCACAGTGTTTGGATGTGGCCCAGACAAACCGACAACTAAATGACATTTCTGCAATAATGGAGAAAACCTGAATGCAGACTATTTGGTGATATTAAGGAATCATTGTTTGTTCTGTTAAGGATAATAACATCATAGTGTTTATGGTTAAAAAAAAACGTATATATATATATATTAGCCTTCCCTGGATGCCTTCCAAGATATTGGTGGGTGAAATGACATTGTGTTGGAGAGTCATTTTAAATCTCTGCAGAGCTGAAGAGGGTGGGGGAGGAGATGAGAGGGTTCCTCCATTGTTGACAGTATTGAATTGGAATCATGGGAACACATGGATTCAGCTTATTTCCTGTTCTCTCTATTGGGAATATTTGAAAATCTCTGTAATAAAAAGTGAAAAAGAGAAGGCCCGTGTAGTAAAATGTGTTAACACTGGGGGCGTCTGTGTGTTTGTGTCCGAGGGCTGGAGCCGCGAGCAGGTTGCAGTCGTGGATTTCTCCCAGGCTGCTCCTGGCAGAGGTGTGTGTGTGCCCTGTGGGCCCCTTCCCGGCAGTGGGTGTCGGGGATCAGGCCACGAATGCAGAGCAGGGTGACCGAGACTGTCCACTGCGACCCTGCCCCGGGCCGGAGGGGTGGCACCCCGTCCTTTCTGTCGGGCGTCTTAGACGACCAGTCACTTCCACCGCCGGGAAGGGAATGTGACGGGAGATGTGGTGTTGAGAATAGAGATGTGGGCACCTCTGGAAGACTCATACCTCTTCTTGTGGTCCTTTCCTTCAGAGGAAGTGGCTTTTAGGAAGAAGAGGCTGTGCATTAAATTTATCCCACGGGATTCAACCGAAGCGGCCATTTGTGACATTCGGATCATGGGCCGGACCAAGCAGGCCCCGCCTCAGTACACGTTCATCGGGTAAGTCTCAGCAAGGCCAGGCTCGTCGCTGCTGTCTGCCGAGTGCACTCAGGTCCGTCTCAGGGGCCAGGTCCGGAGACCTGTGTGACCTGCAGCCTCTCGGCCGCCTGCCTCTTGTGGGCCTCCAGTCTTAGTGCTTCTCACTGCCCTTCCTGCCCAGACGACAGCCAGTCCAGGACACCACCCTCCCGACCTCTCCTCCTGTGTTCACGCCACCTGCTCCATCTAGGGCGCTCTCCTTCCCCCCTCCTCCTGTGTGCTCATCCTTAGGCTCTCAGGGGTCTTTCCAGATGCCTCGAGCCAAGAGGCTGCCTCCTTTCCGACCACTGGGCTTCGACTCTCCCCACGGTTTATTTGCCTCATCACAGTTTAGAGAGCATCCCATTTGGTGCACAGCCAAAGCCCCTGGATATGGCGGTGAGTGAGGCAAAGAGCCTGTTCCCATGGAGCTGGTGTTCAGAAAGGGAGAGACGAGCAATAAACAAGAAACCTATGGGTGAGACCATTTCAGCTGGTGAAGAAATGGGGGCCACTAGGAATGAGGGGTGTCTGCTCCCCAAGTGCAGAGGCGAGGTAGAGAGTCAGAAGGGGGATGAGGGGTGCTGGCTATCCAAAAGATAACAGATGTTCACCCGTCAGGCCACTGAAATTCGTGTCTCTCAGATTAACAGTGTGGTAGATGGTTTTTGGCCACTTGGCCACATGCTGTCTCCCTGGCTGGCTTTGCAGGCTTCTTGCCTGTCCCTGTGGGTCCCCAGGGATGCGTTCTCCTACTTGACTTTGGAGGTCAACTTCCTGGATCTTACTCATTTGAGCCTAAACCCTCCTCTTTACTTGAAAAGCCATGGCCTTTCCTTGAAGGCTGCACACAGGCTGGGAGGTAGATACATAGATGGATAGCTGGATAGATAGATATAGCGAGCTGTAGTGTTTGCTTGAAGCGCTTGGGGAACAAGTGTCACAGAAATAGAGTTTATTTTCATCTTGGTGCAGCTTGTTTGACTCTTCAGCTATAGAATCTGAATGCTCTTCTCTGAGATTTTGAGGTCCCTAAGAAGGACTCTGTGATCACACCCTTTCTACACACTCAAAACTCCCATTTTGCAACACGGTTTAAACTCATTATGTAAACAAGATTACTAGAGTAGAAAACAGTTAAGAAAATAACCATACTTCAGGTATCTTAGAAACAGCCACTTACATACAAATAGTAAAAACCAACAATTTAATAATTGCTACATCTATTATGTATATTCAGTTACTACGTGTATTCAGGTTTTTAAAATTACACCCTATACTCCTTTCAAAGATTCAATTTTTAGCCAATTTAAGCAATTCTAAAGAATAGATTCTTACCATATATGTCTTGGTAATCAAAACTAGAATCCTTTTCTTATATCATTTTGAGAAGATTGCTGAATAAAGTATATTTTTGTTTCATCTTGGGGCAAAAATTCTTTTCCAGAGGAAGACAATTCTAGTGTTATTTGTAAGGAAAGAGATTTCAGTGTTCAGAACTCTTAAGTCATTTTTTCTTATAAATGGGCACAGCCCTACAGGTTACTTTGCAAAGGTTTGGGGTTGTCGGCTGTGAGGGACAGAAGCCTCAGACCAGGAACAGCTCCTCCAAGGCCTGACTGTGGCCGTGACTGAGAGGTGGCAAAGTCAGTGCAGCTGATTAGAATCCACCACCTGATAAGACACGACTGGTTGAGAATAGTTCCTGCAGTGTGCTGATATGGGGAAGCTGCCAGAATACACTGAGCAAATCTGTCCTCGTTTTTTGGAGAGATGACCTTCCTCTACGTCCCAAGATGCAGGTCTGTGGGGCAGCTAAGAAGTCGGAAGTTGGATGTGGCTGAGATAAGCCGGTTACAATTCCAAAGAGTACGCCTGTCTCATGGGCACCTGACTGTGGGGTGTGAGGCGGGGCTGAGCGGGTGTGCCGGTCAAATAACAGGAAGCCGGTCGTGGTAGCTGTCAGCCCCTCCATCACCACCCTCAGTTGTGGTGGTTCATGGGGCACATGCCTGGCACTTTGTGGTGCAAAGATGTCTCCCAGACCAACCCTGAGAATGCGGGGCAGTGAGGGGCCTTATCCTGGAGGAGGGGCAGGGCCTGGAGCTGGGTGGGGCTCGTTCTCCTGGCAGTTCAACACCAGGCACAGGTGGTCTGCCCTCTTGAAGTGGATTATGGCACAAATACCCTCAATGAAATGACAGAATAAAAAGAATTTTGCAGACCCAGAACTGAGGAACACATTGACAGCATATATGTAGGACGGCAGGCCCCGGGATGGAGGAAGAAGATGACCACGCCCGACAGGCCTACGGGGTTGGGACAGTTGCCGTCACCTCAGGCTCTGAACCGGGACACCTTCATGGGCCAGAATCGACTCCCAGAGATCTGAGGCCATGACCCTCTGAAATGAGTCGGTCTGCTCTGTTGCTCAGGTCATTTTATGCTAAACCACCTCCATGAAGATTTCTCTCTTCTCTTAAAGGGAGCTGAACAGCATGGGGATCTGGTATCGAATGGGCCGAGTACCACGAAATCATGATTCATCTCAACCCACAACGCCTTCCCCGTCATCTGTTGCTTCCACCCCAGCCCCCAACCTTCCCAGGTGAGGCCCTGTCCGTGGCACTGTTCTGTTATGCATGTCCCAGAGGAATGTGGTCTTGGGTCCCACTGCATAACATCTTAAACAGCTCCACTTAGGATCTGCAGAAACACTGCAGGAGCAATATACCTTTAGAGGAAATTTTGCAAAACCGGTTAGAAATCTTCGCATTACATGAGTGTAAAAGCCGTTCTGTGTTCTGTTGTACATATTCTGCAGGCTTCTAAAATAGCAGAATATGCAACTTAAAATGGGCTTGTTATTCTAAAGAGCGCATAGTTGCAACCAGTCACGTGATCTGTAGCCACGCGGTTGGGAAGGCTAGCCGTAAAGGTGGAGCTCCTTCTCTGCCTTGGCCAGCAGCAGCTCATTTCACTCTAGGAGAGTTGGTGAGTGATTTTGTTCATTTCCATATTGTTTCTTTTCCCAAAGAGCTGCAGACTAAGAAATAGGTAGTTTGGGTAAGAGAGAATAGCGAGAAGTTTTTCAAGGGCTGTTTATTTTAATAGTTGTTTTCACAAAGAAACTTGGCTGAGTGGACTAGTCTCTGCACCTGATTTAACCTGAGTTCCGTCAGAGCAGAAATCTGGTAATAGCAGAGTACCTGAGTAGTAGTCTCAACACTTTCTATCTGATCAAAAACCTCTGCATTGTTCACGGTAAATTATTTGGGGACAAGGTGCAAACAGCAATGATAGACTGAACTTGAGAAAGGAATTACAAAAGTAAACAAGCAAGAAGTGGTGAGGCAGTGCCATTGGAGGTGGATGTAACATTAACGAGAAGGGATCTCATAGCTTCCATTTGGGCGAACAGAGGTGACAGAAATCGGTCAGGAACAGGACAAAGCCTTACTGGGCGCTTGCCCCTCCGCACGTCCCAAGGTCCACACCCTGAGCCCCAGAAGTCAGAGGGGAGGGCGGCATGGCTGGTCCCCCACGCCCTGTTCTCCGCTGAGCCTCCCCTGCCTTCAGGGGAACGTGCTTTCAGGAGCTGGCAGCTCAGAGGCCTGTCCTTCAGGACTTCTCCAAAAGACAGTCAGGTATTTCTCAATCGAGACAGGTTCACAAACCAAAAGTGGTGGTTAATCATAACTAACTCTGGCATCACTTGAAACTTGAGAAGTAGTTTTTAATTTCACTTCGGGGTGAAGGGAGGTGAACAGCTTCCAAGAGCTGTGTCTTTGGGAGTACGAGGCTCATGCAGCTCAGGTGCGCTCTTTGGAGTTCTCACTGCCCCGAGCACCGTCACAGCTGCGATCACTGTCACGTGCTTGGGGTCAGCTGCGACCCTTCGTGTGTGCCCTGGGTCAACTCGGGCCCATCACGTGTGCCCGGGGTCGGCTTGGACCCATCACCTGTGCCTGGGGTCGGCTCGGGCCCATCACCTGTGCCCTGGGTCAACTCGGACCCATCACATGCGCCCGGGAAAGGCTCAGACCCATGACGTGTACCCAGGGTCGGCTTGTACCCATCACCTGTGCCTGGTGTCGGCTCGGGCCCATCATCTGTGCCCTGGGTCAATTCAGGCCCATCACGTGTGCCCGGGGTTGACTCCAACTCATCACGTGTGCCCGGGTTCAGCTCCGGCCCATCACCTCGGAGAGGTTACAGCTGCTCCCTGTTGACGTCATATGGTCTGGAAGGGCCTAGAAATAGGCGCCACCTCCGGGCAGGTTTAACTTTTTGTGAGATAAAGAGCTCCACTTCTCCAGTTAAGGCAGGAGGAGCGCCCTCTCCCCACCCAGAAGCTAGCCGGTCAGCGTGAGAGCACAGTCACTGGGAACTGAAGCCGGGGGATGTAGGAACACAGGCCACGGAGAGTCCTGCAGAACTGGAGGGAGCACATCAGAAGGAGCCTTATAAGGCTTGTGTATTTTATAACCTCTTGTTGTTCAGTTTATGGTTTACAATGGCTGCAAGAAAATTGGATCAGTTTCGTTTTACTTGCCGAATAAAGCAAATGTCAAAATAGTCAATATAAAATGTATTCTAATTTGACTGAGTTAAGTCAGCCAGGGTGCAGTAGGATAATTGAATGTTACATTAACGCTTCCCTTGTCTGTCCCAAGCCCTCCTCTCTCACTGTGCAGTCATAGGCCCACACACCTATGAGCCTCCTAATTCAACAGGGTTTTTGTGTGTGTGTGTGTGTGTGTGCTTCAGTTTTTGTATTGTTTTCCTATTGCATGTGTTTGATTTTTTTTTTAAAAAATGAAATGTTGATAATTCAGATTATCCACTGAAGATTTGTGAAGTGATGAGTGTGTTAGTCCGTGTGGCTTCAGATCTGTGATCTGTCCAGCAGAGGAACCTGGCAGCTTTCTCTCTGGCAGAGAGCTGTGGGTGACACTTGTGTTCCCGCTGGGGGCCTGTAGGATGGAGGCCTCTGTGCCTGGTTCCCAGGAATGGGTCTTCTCTCTCTCGTCCCAAAGCCTCCAACTTAGAACTAGCAGCCTGGTTTTCCTTTCCTTTTTGTGCTTCTGTGCCTTTGTTCATGTGGACACTTGTCCGATATGTCCGATATGTCTCGCATTCCCTGCCTCAGATGTCATCTCAAATACTGCCTCTTGCAGGAAGCCTTCCCTGAATGCCCTGTGCCACGCTCTGCCCTTGGAGCCTTCTCAGCCGTTACCCCTTCACTCTGTGATCATGTTGTAAACTCCTGGAAGGCGGGGACTGTGTCTAGTGCCTGTTACCTCCCTGAGCTCAGCCCAGGTGCAGACATAACGTTCAGTTTTGCAAGAAATGCCTCTCCTGCAGCCTTGGACCCTGTGCTGCAGCCTCCCCACCCCCACCCGCAGACGACTCCTAAGCCCCTGAAGACTCCTCAGGCATTTCTGATTCTGAGAGGAAGACACGCTGCTAGAAAACTAAGCATAGAAAATAATGAAAAAAAAAACACCAAATTCCTTCTCCAGTAAGCAAAGGCTCGTTGCCTTTGTGTATGTCTCTTTCAAGTCGTTTTCCTGTGTACTTTTTACATAGGTGCGATCATGTCACAAAAAAGCAAGTCTGTGTTTCGCTGCTGCTTTCTCCTGTGATATCAAAGCACAAGCAATACCTGGGCTGTGGTCTTTGTGTGGACGCAGGGATCAAGTTGCAAAGCCGGGGCTGCGGTGAGAGCGCGGTGAGGCAGCGCCCTCTACTGACCAAGTGTGGAGGCGGCTGGAGGACGGGCAGGCTGTTGGAAGCAAGGGCGGCGGGCCATTTTCCCCATTTCTCCTTTCCCTGGGGGCGGGAAGGAAGCCAGGGAGGGCCAGTAGCAGACCTTGTTGCCTCCGTGAGCTTGAGTTTATGTCTCAGGAGCCAAAAGCGTGCTCTCTGCCTTCATTTCTTTTATTGTTAACTCACGTTTCAAAGAATTTTCCCATCGTTTTTCAGAGAGCTGTCACCCCCCGTTGATTTCAGCCCAAAGGAGCAGTTGGCAAGACGGTGGGTTGCCACCCGAGGACCTCGCGGTCCTGGTAGAACCACCTTCTCCTTCCAGAGGCAGGTGCTGCCCCTTGGAACGCATGCTTCCTGCCTGTTTCCTCCCTGTTGTTGCAGAGAATGCCAACTGCGGGGCCAGATGTGGTGGTGTCCTTTCAGGATGGGCAGGCCCCTCAGTTGTATCTGGCGAATGGGGCAGAGTGTTTGAAGTTCATGGCAAGATCCAGGATAAGGTGTGTTGGCGGAGCTCCTCTTCCTCGTCCAGCGAATTTTCTCTCACATGCACATCTCTGCATTCGTTTCATGACAGTTTTACCCACGTGAGGAAGGGCGTGCCACTTCTCCCCCAGGGGCCTGGAGCCTCCGTTTCTCCCTGGGCCCCAGTGCTGCTCCGTCCTCTGCCATCTGCTTCACAAATGTTGACCAGCAGGGTGGGCCTGGCCATGGGCCTTGGGCATGATCCTACGTGCCTACCCGTCTCCCGGGCTGGCCTCGGTTTTTCAGGTTGGCCCAGCATGTGTGAGCAAACACTGGTGTCCCTGGGTCCCAGCCTTTCTGATCCTTCTCTGCTGCTGCTTTGGGACGGGTGCAGGCAGAGCAAGCACCTTGCTTCTCCCTTCAGCCTGGGCAGCCCCCACCCCAGCTCTTAACATGTGATTCTGCCAGGATGAGAAGCTTCAGCTTCTGCTGGTACCAAGGTCTGGAAAGTCTCGGGGAGGCAGGGGGACTTGCAGCTGATGGAGCACCAGCAGCCCCAGCATGTGGGAGAGGGAACGGTTCTGTGCCCTCCCAGGAGGGGCCCTGGTGGGCTGCTGCCCCCCGGCTTGCTGAATGGTAGAACTCGTAGCTTGATAAAGACATCAGAGGCATGCTTATCAAATGTGCAGATGACACAGAGTCATTAGGGAGAGCTGATGTGCTGAATGACAGAATCAATACCCCACGTCTCCTCTACAGTCAGAGCATCCTTCCGCATCCGGGAGATGAAAGGTGATGGGTGAAAACGGACAGGGCACCCCCCTCCCCTCAGTTCAAAACATCCAGCTGCTTGGGAACCAAACTGAGGAAACCTGGCTTAACCGCGATCTATGTGAACTGGGCATGGTCTTGTGTGCGTGGAATGAATGCAGCCTTATGCGCACAGTGGGACGGGTCACCTTGTAGTAGTTACCCAAATCGAACATTGAGCTTGTGTGTGAGGAGTCGTTGAGTTTTGATCTGAGTAAAGATGGGTCAGCTGGCTTCAGATGTCCAAATGGTTAGTGTGTAGAAGGGAGCATAGAAGTGCCTCCAGGTGGGGCTGGGGCATTGGGAGCCCCTGGAGGCAAAATTACCCCACTCCAGTACTCTTGCCTAGAAAATCCCATGGACGGAGGAGCCTGGTAGGCTATAGTCCATGGGGTCGCACAGAGTCGGACACGACTGAAGCGACTTAGCAGCAGCAGCAGCAGCAGGAGGCAAAATTAAATCAGGTGGGCTGAAGTCACAAGGAGGTAGGTTTGGGCTTAACCTTTTAAAGTCAATAAAGAGAACTTATCAAGGGTGAAAACCCTGTGGCATTAAAGAAGCCAGCTTAAGAGGCCATGTGCAGCCAATCGCTAGTAGGATTCAAACAGCAAATGGATTTTTCTGGCCTTCAGCGGTTCTTTAGCCCATTAAGAAATGTTTCACACTCCCCGGCCCCATCCTCAGGAGTCCAGATTCAGCTGGCCTGCGTGTTAGGGCCGCAGACCCCACCCCTTGCTGTGGGTGCCATGGAGCGCTCCAGTGGGTGCCTGATACCCGGCTCTGCTCACACCACGCTCAGTGCTTCCTCACCCTCCGACCTGTGGCGCAGCCTCCTTCAGCTCGTCTGGAACCAGTTTCAGTGGGTCGGAGCTTGGGGCCTGCAGGGTGGCGGCTGCGGCACCCTCCCAGGGTGGGGGCACAGAGCCCTGTGTGGTGCAGCCATGGCTCCGTCCCAGCAGAAACAGCCTCCCTCTCTGAGTCCAGCTGAAGTCAGTCATCTGGACCCCAGAGTGGTGGGACGTCCGGCTATCTCAAGGCTCTGCAGATAAGGGCTGGGCCGGACCACACGGTTCCAGCAGCTCCTCCTGCCTTTTCTGCTGGCTGGGGGTCCTCAGAGAGAAGCTGCCCCCCTAACTGCTTCCTCAGGCCGTGGGTGGGCCTGTGACCCTCCACGGACACTGTCCCCCGCCCCCACCCGGGAGGAAATGTCGTCTTCCCTCCCGGAGCCACAGGGCACAGCCTCCCGGGAGCCTCTCCGCTGTCAGGCAGGGGCTGAGCCTCCCTTATAAGGTGCACGGCGCTGCTCCGAGTTGTTCAGGAATCTTCCGGTGATTTGTCAGCTTCCAGCAAGTTGTCAGTCACAGGTTCCGAGGTGTGTTTCTTAGTGACAGACATAATTGTACTTAACTTTTTGCGTGGATGTTATCAATCTGTGACAGATACTCTGGGAAATGCGGCATTTTGATTGCAGAAGATCTGTCACCCGCGTTTAGTCTTCCACTCAGGGACACCGGGATTCAGTCACAACTTTTGCATGTCCGTGTCAGGTTTTTGAGAACATAGATCCTCACTGACCTAAGAAATGGTTCCGTCACTGCCATCCCAGGGCTGTCATCTGAAAGGTTAATGGCTCCTCCTCAAGGGGAGGCAGCATCCCGCCGCGGCGATCTAGCATTCAGGCTGCGCACACCCAGGCTCGTCCGGGCCACATCTGTTGTCAGGAGCCTGAGGGCTGCCGCTCTCCATCCTGGCCCCCTGGCCCCCACTCCCTATGGACGTAGGATCCACTGAGCCATTTGATCTACCCACAGAATTAAGCTGACAGCGGGGACTGAGCCTTGCTCACCAGCTGCAGTTCTGCTGGCTTAAAATACTCGGGCTGCCTTCTGTCCATGTTTGATTATAAAGATGCTGTTTGTATGACTAGACCACACCTGTTGTGGCAGGACTTGAATGGGAGGCCCAGGGCTGCACAGATCAGGGTTTCCTGCCGAGGTGCCTGCCCCCGCCCCAAGGGGCAGCAGGCTTGGCGAGGAGACATTTGCCTATAAGGAGGCCTGGCAGTTTCACCTCTTTCATAGCTTTAGTAGGAGAAGGTTTCCCCGGTGGCTCAGCGATAAAGAATCCGCCTGCCAATACAAAAGTCGCAGGTTCAATCCCTGGGTCGGGAAGATCCCCTGGAGAAGGAAATGGCAGCCCGCTCCAGTATTCTTGCCTGGGAAATCCCACAGACAGAGGAGCCTGGCAGGCTATGTATAGCCCACGGGGTCACCAAGATTTGGACACGCCTTAGCAACTAAAGAACAACAACAAAAGGAGAAAGCCCAGAGGATTGGAGGGAATTCATTTTGGAGTTGAAAGCTGTTGTGTAACAAGGGTTCATCATTTATGAGAAGAGTTACATGGGTCCCACATCAAGGTCAGCTTAGAAGGTGAGCCCAAGAGCCGGTTCCAGTGATGTCCACCCCTCCCCATCCCACCTCCTGATAGTAAGCAATTTAGGACATGGATTTTGAGCTCCACTTCCGCAGTAGCAACAGTTTGGGGGTGCGTGAGCCCAGCGAGGGCCTGTGGGACTGTGCCTGTCTGCATGGCGTGTCCAGGCACAACTGCGAGTCTGGCTTTACTTAGGAGAACTAGACTTCCTTTTTGTTCACACGCACACCACACGCCTTTTTTTGTTTCAGTCTGAAAATAGGACACACGTGTTTGTATCCTTCCTGCTGTGACCGTCCTCTGAAGATGGAGATGGTAACATGGCTTTGCTGCCTCGCCTTGCTCATGGGCACCTACCCACCCACCCAGCTGAAAGCACCAGCCTCCAGGGGCATCCCAAAGAGGAGCCCGCTGGAGGGGGCGGAGCCAGAACACGAAATCAAACAGACATGAGGGTCCTGGGACTTGCTATTAATTTCATCTAAATAGCACACACCTACATTCTTTGTCTCAAACTTTAAAGTCCTAGGTCACCTCCCATCCTATTAGGGTTTTGAAACACACGCACAGACACACACACACGTCCTTTATTGTTTTTTCCTCCTTTAAAGCCTCAGAAAAGGCTGCTGCTGCTAAGTCGTGTCCGATTCTGTGCAGCCCCGTAGACGGCAGCCCATCAGGCTCCCTCGTCCCTGGGATTCTCCAGGAAAGAACACTGGAGTGGGTTGCCATTGCCTTCTCCTCAGAAAGGCTAGTCACAGAAATATAGATGATAACATTGCATCACATGTATCAAGATTTACCAGGTACTTTAGGCTGCATCCTCTCATTGGAGACTGTAAGTATTCAGTGGAAAATGGTGTGGCTCTAAAATGGTAGGGACCTTTGAACTCCAGATGCCTGGCATGTGGTGGTCGATGTTTATTGAATGTATAAAGTGAGCTGGTTTGACACATAGGACCAGATATCATACACATCTCTCCTTCCATCAAGCCAGCCAGCCAGCCAGCCAACCGAGACTTAACGTTTGCATTCTCTGGGTGTCAGGCACTATTCAAGTGCTTCACAAAGATAAGCTTATCTAATCCTCGTAACACTTCTTGAATCAGGTACTGTTTTTTTCCTCCTTTTCAAGATGTGGAAACTAAGATCAGGGAGGTTAAATTCCTTCCCAACATCACGCAGCTACTAAGTGTCAGAGCTGGGATTTGAACCCAAGAGGATGAGCTACCAACTCAATGGACATGAGTTTGAGCAAGTTCTGGGGGATGGTGAAGGACAGGGAAGCCTGGTGTGCTGCAGCCCACGGGGTCACAACGAGTCGGACACAACTTAGCGACTGAACAACAGCAGATGAGCTACCCCTGGTTGGCAGACTGTCCTTGTGCCCTGACGCTTGAGGTCACAGGCTCCCTGGTGTGAAGCATGTCCCTGGGGAGCGAAGCAGGTGCTTTGAGGGGCCGGTGGTTGGGGTGCAGCTTCTGCAGGCTCCTTCATGGCCGCTGGAGAGAAGGACTTCCCAGAGCCTGTGGTGTGGGCGGCAGCCCGTTGCGTTCACACTCTTCCCAAGAGACGTGTGGACATTGGCTGGGGGCCAGTCCTCTCGAGTTGTGATTGCTGCCTGAGGAGAACATGTGGGAGCCATCCCCCAGCGGGTCCCTCACCAGCTTCAAAGCCCTCGATTACTACGCAGGGTTACAAGCAGTTTGATTTATTCTGGTGATTATGAGAGTGGTGTGAAAGAGACCTGCAGAGCAAGGTTATTTGAATATCTTTGAAATGCTTGTGCCACAAAGCCTGGACTGCCTTTATAACAATACCCAACTTAGTTTTGGTGTCAGAGTAATTCTGAAGGCAGAATTTCATTAGAATACAGTTTGGTATTGTTAGATATGAATGATGAGTTTAGGCTGAGCGATACGCTTTTTGATATTAATTTTTAATATGGCTTCTTGGGAAGTCAGAGCTTCTGTTTAATGAAGAATTGACTAGTAGTCAATACAGCTCCCACCTCTGAGCAGGCCTTCTCTGTTTTCACTCTCCCGAGTCAGATTTTTGACAAGGTATTTGCTGCTTGTAAATGTGTGATCTTTGTGACTTTGTGAATGTCTTATTTTTCTTGGTGGTTATGATGGTTATGCAGGCTTGCTGCTGTTGTCCCAGAAAGCAGGGTTATAAATGTGAACTGATTCCCTCCAGTATCTGCTTCTCAAATCTGCGAGGGCTCTTTGCACAGTGGGTTTAAGCTCTGGGGTTTGGAGAAAGGTCTTTTTCAGGATTATGAAAATAGTTTTCCATGTGTCAGAACAGATTTATCAGTTCACTTTAGGGTCAGTTCTGTGAACCAGACCATTTAGAGGAGGATATTTTACCTTTTATCAGAGTGGAAGCTGACAGTCTATTTGCAGGTAGCTCTCTGGAATATTTCACCTGAGTCTCTCCGTGTAAATCCAGCCGCCGAACAAAGTAAAAATGAGTGTGAAGTGGAATTTCCTGGTATTTCACCACTCCTGCATGTGGTCCCCACCCCCACCCCCCCGCTATTCTATTTCAAGACAGGGTTTCCATGATTAATTTGGGTATTTAATAAAATTCTTTGCTTGTAGTAACTTTTCAAAGGCCTTTGGATTTACTCGGGTGGGGCTTTTGCCCGTGAGTAGGGTAGCATTCAACTTGAACTCCCTTCTGAGCAGCAGATGTTTTGTTTCCAGTTGAATAATAATATTAATAATTATCAGAATAAATACAATTATCACCACCATCATTATTATTTCAGCTACAGTTTTTTTTTTTTTTTTGAGCATCTTGTGCCAGGCATTGTGTAAACACTACATATTGTGTTTAATTGTTCTAATCTTTACAACCATGCAGTGAGGTGAATATTTGTGTCCTTATCTTAAGAAATGAGAAACCGGAAGCTTGGAGAGACGGCGACTTACCCCAGGGGAGAGGGTTAGGATCGAGAGAGGAGCCAGGATCGGAGCCCAGGTCCCTGTCTTCAAGGAACCTGCCCTCCCTGCCTTCAGGGAGCCTCAGGCATTTAGAATTTAGAGCCCTCCCCACCTCAGTGTCCCCTGCAGCCAGTGGCACAGCCAAGACCAAACCTAGCCATCAGTGCTCCCAGACCAGGGCCCACATTCCACCGCCCAATTAGTCATTGTTTCGCTTTGTTTTCCATAGCTTTTGACATTGAGTGGGCAAGAAGGGGAAGAATGTGCCTTGGGCTCTTTATGAGGGTTTGTTTTCCGCCCCAGGCCCCTCCCTGTCCTCCCCGTGCTCTCACGCACACGGGGCCTTTCATGAATCTGAGTTTTGGCAGGCTCGCTGCTCTTGAATTTTGGAGAAGCGGATATTTTAGTAGGCTGGAAGAAGATGAAAAGCTCGCAGTGCCCATATGTTCCTTGTTTTTAAAAGCAGGGTCAGTGAGGTTTAGAGACTCTTTAAATATTTCAGTTTATAAGATGAGACCAGATCATCTGGAATGGACGTGCAATGCCCCAAGTCCCCAGCTTGGTTTTTTCCTTCATTTCTTCTGTAATAGAGGTAGGTGTTTTGGCATTGCAGGGTTCAAGTGTAATAAAACTTAAATGTAGTGCATAAATACCGTGATTTGGAACGTTGCTGCAGCTATGAAAGTTAGATTTCCTCCCACCCTTTTTTCCCCCCTCTTTTTTGCTTGTCGAGTAATCGGTGACTTGAAAAATAGCAGATTGGTCCAAGGATGGTAGTTTCAGAAACCAAAAACTCCCAAGCTTTAAGGGAGTACAGTCTTCGACATTTTTCTAAGAAAGCGCTTTCTTCATTCAACTAAACCTTCCCCAGTTGAGATTAGACATATGCCCCGAAATGTATGAATACTGTACTTTGAAATGCACCCATTTTTAGTTAAGACAGTGCCACCCTCTGCCTCCGTTTTCTCTTGAATTTCACAAAGCAAATGACATGGTGGGTGTTTTTCTTGATCCCAAGTTATTTATAGAAGCTCAGAATCCAAGCGACTGTCCAGCCCATCCCTAAGGATCCAGTGAGGGGGCCACTGGCCATGACCTGTTGATGCTGGCATGTGGGCAGGAGGATCAGGTCTGGGACCAGGTCTCACCTCCCTGTTACCACGTGCCTGGGAGGTGAGATGCTGGTCACTGACCCAGGTGCAGGCGGGGGATGGCTGTAGTCATAGCCTTGGTAGGACCTCCGAAGGCCCAGAGAGGCGGGCCCTTGACCTTCATTGTTTTCCAGGGCCTGGCCTTCCCCCACCCCCCTACACCCCACCCCATGGAGGAAGCAGGAGCTCCATGCTGCCGGCATTTCCTGTCATGTTCCCTTCACTCTTCATACCTCTCCCATTCTAAATTTCAGAAGTAATTTGTCAGTCTAGAGGTGGGAGTCATTAATAACCATTATTTAGAACTGTCGAGTCTTCCTCTGTGTGTGTGTGTGAGTTAAGCGTTCAAAAAATTGGCCTTGTTGGTTGCAAACAGGGCATCTCTATTGACAGATCAGGCCCGCCCCACCCCTGCTGGCCTTTCTCAGGTTCAGTTATTCCAAGTCTGTCTTTAATCACCGAAAAGGGTGGTAGCAGAGTGGTTAACGCACGTCCTCCTGGAATTCATTAGTATTATTACCAAAGACCGTGTTGTAAATTGTTGATATTTTTTTTAACTGCTTGGAAAAAATGTCTCTCTAACTATTTCATTTTAATGTAGTTAAAAAAAATTCTTTTTTCCTCGTCAAACATTTGAAACAGAATAGTTCAGAAGCCGCTTAGATCCCACTGGGGGTGGGCTCTGGGTGGTCGCCCTCAGTGATGCTCAAATGGTGTCACTATCAGGTTGTGGGCTGCAGGTTGAGCCTCCAGACCGTCCAGCGGTGGTTACAGAGAAGAATCGGCATTCAGTGGCTGTTAATGCAGGTTGTTATTCTTTAACATTAAAATTCCACTAAAGGACTAATAATTACTGTTAATATCTTTCATGGAAACTTACAGTAAAGGAGCAATAGCAGAAACAGTATTTAAGGGAGAGCTGCCGGCATGAGAAGAATGCAAATAAGTGTTATTAGCCTAATGATTTTGCCGTCGCCATGGTTGTGCGGCAGCTCTGTTGTGAATATGTCATCCGGCACCCGTGAATTTGGAAAGTGTGTCAAAACACAACTTCAATTAGTTTGCTCTAATTATGGCTCTGGAGAGTTTGTAACTACATCACTCCTCATTAAAAGAGATTTTCTTATATGGATTAATGTAATATACAAAGGAAAGTTTCAAAGTTCCCGACGCCATTTGCTCCCGCAAGGAGCAGGCTCCGAGGAGACATTCTGGATCCTGGGTTTCCCACTGCCCGCTCGGCTGGACGGGGTGCTGGGCAGGGGGCTGCACGGCCAGCTCTTCCGTTCCTGCCGGAAGTAGCCACTGCCAACTGAGCTCTGGCCATATTCACGTCCACAAGAGGGTAACTGAACCCATCTCCAGCTTCTAGAAGAGAACCGCTAATCGGAAACCCTCAGGATGCCCACCTCCACCCTAAGCTCCTCCGTGGGGTCTGGAAGCAGAAAGACCTCTATACAATATTGTAAAGTAAGTAGCCTCCAATTAAAATAAATAAATTTGAAAAAAAAGATCTCTGGACCCACAACGGCCAAGTGAAGGGTGCAAAGTCAGCCTTTGGCCCCGTCCCGGGGACCTTGGGGGAGATTGCATGGGAAAACATGTTACTTTTGGTCACGCAGAAGCAGATGATGCCTGCGAAATGTCTAAGTCTTTTTCATACAGTGAAAAAGAGGACCTTACAGAAATGCAATTTCTTGTCCAAACCTATAGGTAGTTATAAAGGCTATTGCTAAGCCACTGCCATTTCGAAAGAAAGAAACCAGATTCACATTTTCTTGTCCCGTTAGCAACCTTCACCCCCCAGCCCGACACCAGTGGTGTTCCACAGTGACCACCTTGGCACGGCCCCCTTGTGCAGGGTCGAGGCCGTGGGGAGGGGGCGGGATGGGCAACAACCAAAGCCACTTCCTCGAGCTTTGCTGCCCGTCCCCATGTCCGGCTCCTGAGCAGCTGACCACAGTGGCAGAGTGACGTCCCAGCTTGGGGAGCTTAGGGGTGCATTTTGAATCCAAGAGATAGAGTTTAGAATGGTGCTTGAGGAGGCCTGGGTCTGTTGCCTCTCCCCTCCAATTTATTTGCAGGATGCAGAAAACCGACAGTGCAAAACGATGCAGCTTTAAATACATTTTTGTTAACCGTTAGGTGTCCTATTTGTTACTTTTGATGAATACAGGGTAGGTATGTGTGTGTGTGTTTGTGTGTGTGTGTATGATGAGTAACTCAGCCTTGAGACTACTCACAAGCAGTGTCATGTTCAGTAAGTTACATCATTCTTCTGAGCCTCAGTTTCCTTGTCTGTAAAGTGGGGATAAGAACACCTTCTCTGCAGGGTTGCTGTGAGAACCAAATGGGAAGACACATCGGAGTGCCATGCTGAGTACACAATGGGCACCCATGTATGTGACTTTCTGTCTTGGTCCAGGGTTTGTTTCCGAATTTCCTCTGGGCACAAGCAGCCAATCCCCTTAGACCTTTCTGTTGTCCCCACCCAGCCCCTTTCAGCCTTGATTGCCAGCATCCCCAGCGAGTTCCCAGAGCATCAGGCAGGTTACAGGGCTGCTCCCCCGCAGAGCTGCGCTCACAGGTGAGCAGCTGGGAAGGGGTTAAGATAGTAATTGTGTAAGTCTTCCAGGCTTTCTCCCAGTTCTGCGATAATTTGATGAAGAACTTCACCCTAATTAAATATTCAAATTAGGAATAAGTGTCAATATGGCTTCCCATTGCCTGGAATGATGATTAATTGTATTCAAAACTCTAGTGGCCCACTGTAATCTAAACTGAACCGTTGTTCTTGATTATTTCTGCACCACACTTGCCATGTTTTTGTTTTAAGATTTAAACTAGTAATTGATTTGCCATATGCTGTCGAGCTGCACATACTTTAAAGTTATGCGTTTAGGAACTTGGGGAGTTTGAAACTGAAATTTCCTAGTCCTGCAGAGGCAGCCCTTTTATTCCTGGTCCACTGCAGAGTGATTTGGTTGGAGGGTGCGTGTGTCTGTGCATGTGTTGGTTGTCGTCCATGAGGAAAACTCATTATATAGTCAAGTCGGTAGGTTGAAGTTATATTGATCATGGCAAATGGGTTGCTTGAATGGAAAATGAACAAGTCTGCATTTATACTTTTGTGCTTCTGCCGTCTCGGTAAAGCAACATGGCAGAGTGGAAAAAGCATGAACTCAAATCCTAGCTCAGTCAATTCCTTTAGCTGTGTGACCTTGGACAAGTTCCTTAACCTCTCTGAACCTTTTCTTCCTACCGGTAGACCCTCCCCTGGGTTGTGAAGATTAGAGGTGAGTGAGAAGCATGAAGAATAGCGCAGGTTTTCAGTAAGGGGTGACTGTCGCAGTCACAGGTGATTCCAGGAGCAAAGCCTTCAGTGGTCCCCACCTCCAGGAAGCCACTTCCAACCCTGAGTCAGAAATGATGTCTCACTTCTCTCATTGCAGGAGTCTCTGTTGCCCCTCTCTTACTTTGTGACAAGTCTTAGGTCATTGTCTTGACTCTTGAGTTGCTGTTCCGTTGCTCCAGCCTTTTCTCCCCCCACCATGTTCTTCCCACTTGGCAGGTAACACCACGACTCCCATGTCCCTGGGTACTTCACAGGGCCTAGTAGGCGGCCTGGTGTGTGGTAGTTGCTGAACAAATATTTGTTTTGTTTTATGCCATTGTTTTAAAATTGAAGCGTGTAGCCTTATAGTTTTCTATTTGTATATCTTGTGTATTTAGAGTTTTTAAATTTTATGATAGAGGGGCTTCCCTGTGGCTCAGTGGTAAAGAATCCACCTGCCAATGCAGGAGACTCAGGTTCGATCCCTGGGTCAGGAAGATCGCCTGGAGAAGGAAATGGCAACCCACTCCAGTATTCCTGCCTGGAGAATTCCGACAGAAAAGCCTGATGGCCTGTAGTCCACAGGGTCGCAAAAGAGTCAGATACGACTTAGCGACTGAGCACACACATACTTTATGATAGAGGGAATTTATATATGTGCTTCAGTTTACTTATAGATACATCTAAAGGGGAGCAATGAGTCTTAATTGGGTTTGGGGGTTTTTTTAATCATTTTTAAAAGACTTTATTTTTTAAAGAAATTTTAGCTTTACAACAAAATAGGTACAGAGATTTCACGCTCACATCTAGCTTCCTCCATGATCAACGTCACTCACTGGAATGGCTGTTTCCTTTTTATTTTTAAAAGAGGAACCTACACTGTCACATCGTAATCACCATGGTTTACTTTAGGGTTCACTCTTGGTATTGTGCCTTCTATGAGTTTGGACAAACATATGATGACATGTGTTAATCGTTATATTATCATAAATGGTATTTTTCACTGCCCTAAAAATTCTCCGTGCTCTTCCTGTTCATCTCTCCCCGTGGCCCCTCTGGCAACTACTGCTCTTTTTCCTGTCTCCATAGTTTTGCCTTTTCCAGAATGTTGTAGAGTTGGAATCATACAGCATGTAGTCTTTTCAAATTGGCTTCTTTCATTTAGTAATAGGCACTTACCATTAAAAAAAAAAAACACTCTCAAGAGCCAAACACAGTGCTGGGACATACAGTAGGAGCTCAATTAAAAGTCGGTGGTCTGTGTTGGTCACAACATATCAATTCTAGCACCTCCAGGTGCCTCTGGACCCCATGGTCTGTCTCCCCTTGGATGGCATCAATTTATTGGCTATATTTAGAATTAAGTTTCAGGTCTGGGCATGGAAAGTTTGAGATGGTGAGTTGTCATTGCAGAGGAAGTAGGTCCATTGTTAGGTTTTTATAAAACCTCACTTGACTTCTCTGGTGTCATTTACAAAAAGAAACAAAGCAAAAGGTCTCATGATAAGAAAGGGTAGTAAACTTTGCACTTTCTGAGGCTGACTTCAAAATCAGTGAGGAAATAAAAAAATCACCCCACCTAAAAATATTTTAGGGCCCACGTCATTAAAATAACTGACTCTCTATTTTAGTAGAACCTAGTTATAAGAAAATGCAGCGTTTTCTCACTTCCCCGGGTCTGCACGGATCTGAATGGTAATGCAGGATCTCGGTCTGGAAGCACAGGGGACCTGGTGCGGAGATCCTACCTGTGAAGTCTTGGAGGAGGCTGTGCATGCTGGCCAGGCCTTTCCAGCTGAAAATGATTCATTTTAATTACCTTCCTGGACGCTCCGTTACCTGAGCATATGGTCCTTAAGAAGTCAGCTTCCCCAGACTGTCTGCGAGCATGGGCAGTGGTCAGGGACCTGGTTCTGACACTGCTGACCAGCCTTGGAGAGCGAACGCTCAAGAAGGTGCTTATTAAAGTGCCAGCAGGTGCGGCCAAGGTCCCCCTTCCTGTGACTCCCTCACCCCGCTTGTGCCAGGTGTTTTATAAGAGCCTTTTTCTTCATTAAATGGCATTCATTAAGCACGTCCTTACACCTGGCACAGAAGCTGTGTGTCACAGATGACTTCTTCCCAGTGGTGTTTTGCAGGAATAAAGTGGAATTTCGTTGAGCTGTTTGCCGTGTTTCTTTTCCCCCACCCACCTTAACTCAATCACTGTGGCTTTTGCATAGTACATTCCTCCTCCATCCCTACCCCCATTCTGTGACTTTCTTTTGCACGCATTATATCTGGTCCTTGTCCCCTAGCAGCCACATTAGCACCGAGTGCCGTGCAGGGCGTTTCTGTAGACCCTAGCTCTTGCAGAATTCTCCTGTTGTCTGCCATCGTTGTTTTCTGATAAAAGGGAAAATAATTTCTCATTGAAAAAATTAACATAAAATGTATGACAAGCAAGGGGAAGAAGTCTTTGCTCTGACCTCAGACGGTGATTTGTGTCATCTACACCATAGGCATCATCCTGCCCCCGGTCCTGCCGTGAGCCCAGGGCCATCGCTGCTCTGAGAAGGCACGTCCTTCCAGGTCATTTTCGTCCTGGAGCATATGTGTATCTGTTGCCCATAGGAACATGTCATTCTTGTGGTGGTTTTCGTATATGTCATTCTGCAATTGGTTTTCATTTTGTTCCCTTTTATTTCGACCTAACAACCATGTCTTTGAGATCTGACCACGTTGATGTTAGTATAAAAACGCCCAGCTCATTCCGTCTCCTTGGTCTGTCCCATTAGCGTCGTATGAACACTTTCCCAGTTCCCTGCTCTTACAGACCCCACCCCGAGGATCCAGCTTCTGCCTCTTGCTGTAGCCAAGATCACTCTCCCCACACAACTTGCGCCCGAGTTCCTCACTCAGCATCATGTCATAAGCACCGTTCCCCAGTTTCACCCAGAAAACCTGTAAACATCATTTTAAGTCTGTAAAGTATTCTGACATCTTATAATGTTATTTCCAGTTTTTGAGTAGAGCATCATGACTCAGAGCTGAATTTTGTAATTTGCCCCATGAGGGTTCAGATCCAAGCTGTGCCCCCTCAGGCCAGCTGCTGAACCTTTCTGAGACCTTCTGTCTGGTAGGGATGATCTCAGCGCCTAGTTGTAGGATTCAAGCAGGATCACATGATGCCTGTGCAGGGTAAGCCCTGCGAAAATGTCAGTGAACGTTATTTTACTGTTTTTATTCTAAGTAAGTCATCTCTCATGTTTCAGATTGTTTCCTCAGGCTAGGTTTCCAGAGGGAGAGAATAAACTCTGGTCTTTTTGTCCCATTACTTCCCCATTCTTAGGTCTTAATTTTGAATCACCTGGAGCATGTTTTAATGTATTTCTTTCAGGGAAAGGGACATGATCTTCTTTGTTGTCATGTTCACATATAAAAGACAACCTGGGATTCAGAAATGTTTCATCTGTTCACCATTCTTTCCCTTCCTAACTCTGTGGCTCCCTAGCCTTCAGCGTGTCATGTAACAGGAAAGGTGTGAGGTCACCATCAGTGTTTGCTGGGATTCATCATGGGTCTCTGTTTACTGCTCTTTCTGGAATACTGTGAACCCCATTGGCTTCTTTATCTAGGTCGTTTTTTCTAAGATCAGGAAAGTGTTTTCAGCTTTGCTGAAATATACTAGGTGCACAAATAAGTGCACATATTTAAAGTATAATTTGATGAGCTTTGACATAGATATACACCTGTGACACCATCACCAAAATCAGGATCGTGAATATATCCACCACCCCCAAAAGTTTCTCTGTGCTCCTTTGTACTATATCCTCTCTTCTCAGCCAGCAACAGATCTTCTTTCTAACCCTATAGGTTAGTTTGCATTTTCTAGAATTTTATACAAATGGAATCATACCATGTGGATTCTTTTTTGTCTTTATTATTTTACTTAGCATCATCAACCTGAGATTATCCATCTTACAGGTATCACTAGTTCCTTTTTGATTGCTGAGTAGTATCCATCATATGGCTGGACCACAACATGTTTATCCAGTCACTTGTTAGTGGACATTTGGCTTGTTCTTAGTTTTTTTCAGTTTTACATATAAAGCTGCCCAGTACATGTGTGTTGGAATCTTTGTAAAGACATATGCTTTGGCTTCTCTTGAGTGAAAATCTATCCATATAATGGCTGTCTTGTACCACAGGGTACGTTGAAGTTTTTAAGAAACTGCAGACTGTTTTCTGAAGTGGTTATACCATTTACATTCCTACTAACAGCACATAGGAGTTCTAATTGCTCCTTATCTTTGTCTACAGTTGGAATTGTTGGTCTATATAAGTTTTGTCATTCTAAAAGATGTGTAGTCATGTCTCATTGCAGAGAAGGCAATGGCACCTCACTTCAGTACTCTTGCTTGGAAAATCCCATGGACAGGGGAGCCTGGTAGGCTGCAGTCCATGGGGTCACTGGATCGGACACGACCGAGCGACTTCATTTTCACTTTTCACTTTCATGCCTTGGAGAAGGAAATAGCAACCAACTCCAGTGTTCTTGCCTGGAGAATCCCAGGGACGGGGGAGCCTGGTGGGCTGCCGTCTATGGGGTTGCACAGAGTCGGACACGACTGAAGCGACTTAGCAGCAGCAGCACGTCTCATTGTGGTTTCAACCTGCATTTCCCTTGTAACTCACTAGTGATGCTGAACATTTTTTCATGTACTGATTAACCATTTGTGTACTTTCTTTAGTGAAATGTCTGTTTAAATCATCTGGTCTTTTTAGAACTGGCTTGTTAGTCTTCTATTAGGCTGTAAGAGTTCTACATATATCCTAGTTATAAGTCAGATGTGTGTTTGCAAATATTTTCTTTAAGTCTTTAGCTTGCCTTTCAATTTCTGTAATAGCACCTTCTGAATAACAAGAGTTTTAAGTATTGGTGAAGTTCTATATATCAACTGAAAATAGTTTGTGCTTTTTTGTGTCCTGTGTAAGAAGTCTTTGCCAAGCCTAAGTTCACAAAGATTTTCTCCTGTCTTGTCTTTGACAAGAGGTCACTCTACTGCCTGGACTTAATAATTTACACCTTTCTCTTTTCTGGAATGGTTCTGTGAATCTCTTGGGTTATTGTATGTATGTGTGTGGTGTGAGGTAAGTGCCAAGGTTCTTTTTTTTTTTTTTTCTTTGCATGTGGCTATCCAATTGTTCCAGCACCATTTGCTGAAAACATTTCTGTTTCCCCACTGAATTGTCTTGGCACCTTTGTTGAAAATCAATTGATCATATATGTGTAGGTCTGTTTTTGGACTCCTCATCTGCTCTATTGATCTGTATGTCTATGTTTATGCCAATACCACACTGTCTTGATTACTGCAGCTTTACACTAAGTCTTGAAGTTACATAGTTTTGAAATCAAGATTTATTTAGCTCTGAGTCTCTTTATTGATTTTTCTTGGAATGTTGGAAGCCCTATTGGTTGGTTGGTTTTTAATCAGGCAAGCTTTCAACACTTTTTTTTTTTTTGCTTGTCACTTTTAATTGTTCTGATTTCTTTCTAACACCTAGAATGTTTAGGTTGGTCTTTGTTCTCCATATTTATCATATTTTTCGTCATCATGATCATCTTTGTTTTCTTTCTTTCTCTGCATTCTGGAAACTCATGAAAGGGGGGCAGGGGTTTATCCATGATGCTGCTGATTTCGTTTTAAGGGATTTTATTTCCATATTATTTCTAATGCAGATAGCTTTTTCTACATCCTACAGTAGAGATTTTTTTCCCAGAGGTAATGTTCTTTTTCTCTTGTTGTGTGACACTTTGCTTTACAGGCCCTCACAAGGAGATGTAGTTGTAGATTGGGTATTGGCCAAAGGGTAGGCTGTGTGCTTGCCTCCTTCCTTCCCCGCATCTCTCCTGGGCACTCATTATTTGAATGATTCATCTCCCGAATCTTCACTACCTTTCTGTATTCTCGTTAGCTTTTGTAGACCCTTGGTGACCAGAGGCTAGCTGGAGCTATCACTGGCCCTACAAGTCATGTAGTCCTGGTATGTTTTTAAGATATGTATCATTTCATCCTCCTCGTTTGAAATTTTTTTCGTTCTTTTAAGTATTTTCAACTAACAATTCTTTATGCCAGTGAAAGTGAGTACGCCAATGGTAGTTCTCGTTCTGGAGGGGATTGTTGTTGTTGTTCAGTCTCTCAGTTGTGTCCAACTCTTTGCAACCCTCTGGACTGCAGCACGCCAGGCTTCCCTGTCCCTCTCTATCTCCCAGGGTTTGCTCAAAATTATGTCCATTGGGGGAAATGTTTAAAAATCTAGAGTAGCCTGTCATTCTGACTCGGGAGGCTTATGTCTGGGGAACATTCTGACCCAGAGGTCGTACAACCAGACCTCTGCCTCCGCCCCACTGGCCGGATGTCGAGTCTTCTGCAGAGGCATGGTTAACACATTATCCCCAATTAGTTGTTTTCAAACCTTTTGGTCTAGGACTTTTGTTTGTTTGTTTTGATGTGGACCATTTTTAAAGCTTATTGAATTTGTTACAATATTGCTTCTGTTGTTTATGTTCTGGGGTTTTTTTTTTTTGGCCTTGAGGCATGTGGAATCTTGGCTCCTCGATGAGGGATCAGACCTGCACCCCCTGCATTGGAAGGTGAAGAAGTCTTAACCATTGGGCCGCCAAGGAGGTCCCAAGGTCTTAAAAACTGAGGCTTCCATCTTGCTGGGGAAAAACGAATTGAGGATTAAGACTAACTTTTGTCTGTGTAGGTTATATTTATCTATATTTATTGTTGTCATTATTTAGTTGCTATGTCATGTCCGACTCTTTTGCGACCCCATGCACTGTAGCCCACCAGGCTCCTCTGTCCATGGGATTCTCCAGGCAAGAATACTGGAGTGAGTTGCCATTTCCTTCTCCAGGGGATCTTCCCGACCCAGGGATCGAACCTGCATCTCCTGCATTGCAGGCAGATTCTTTACCACTGAGTCACCAGAGAAGCCTTGTCTATATTTACCTTATAAAAATTAAAATTCAGAAAAATGTAAAACATGAGACTACCTATGCAAACATCAGAGTGATGACAGCCTCATGAGTCACACAGCTTCTGGAAGTTTTTTCTGCCTACTTGTGAGGATGGAGAAGGAAATAGCACCCCACTCCGGTACTCTTGCCTGAAAATCCCACGGATGGAGGAGCCTGGTAGGCTACAGTCCAAGGGCTCGCAAAGAATCGGACACGACTGAGCAACTTCACTTTCACTTTCACTTTGTGAGGATGAGCAGGGAAAAGCTCGGTGATGTCCTATTATTATGAAAGTAACGGTGACCCGGTGGACTCCCTGAGTCTGAGGAGCCCCTGGAGGTCCCCAGAGCACTCTCGGAAAACTGCTGCCAGAAGGTAGTCTTACTTTAAAATACAGCCAGAAAACAATGGCAGTTGTGATTTTAACACCACAGAGTGCAGTGGTTGCCAGGGTGAGTGTAGTGGGTGGGATATAAAAGTAGCATCCATCTCTAACCACGAGGCCGCCTCTGCTGTTCCAGCAGCCGCCAGCCCCTTGGCGCTGCCCCCTGACGGTCTGAGAGGAGAGGCAGGCATCGTGGCTGCCTGGGTAGGGCCATCTTCATCACATGTGGCCACTGGGTTCAGAAGATTAATAGCAACATTTTAAAAATTCACACAGACCTGGAATCAGCACAAGAAAATACAGATTTAAATTAACAAGGAAAAAGCAGAATCCCATCAAAGGAAATAAATCGTACTGGCAACTATTGTCACATAATAAAATGTATTCTATAACTGAAGGGCTTTTATATGGAGCTGTCTGCGGCTTAGTGGCCATGTTAATTGAATAAGGTGCCAAAGACTGACTTGGGGGAGAAAAATGAAATTTCCCTCAGCCTCTATTTAGCAGGAGCTGTTGTCGGCAGCATGTGCGATGCTGACCTATTTGTTACAGAACAGCCAGGGCCCCTGCAGACAGACATGATGGCTCTCAGGGTGTGCCCGATCTCCTCTGGGCTGTCCTGGGGGCAGGGGCCAGGGCGGAGAGCTTGGTAAAGCTCTCCTAGGATTCAAGGGCTGTTCTAGTTGTAATTCTCCAGTGACTGAACAGATTTGGAATCATGATCCATCATTTGAGTCAAGAGGCAGAAATTGTTGGCCTCTAATGGTCAATGCCTTATGCCAGTGGAGATGATAGGTGCCCCCCGAGATAGAGCCAGTTTCATGAGTTCTAGGGTTTACTTCTCCTTGGTCTGCTGGTAATCTTTATGAACGTGCTTAAAATCTAAAATATCCTCTTCTAGACCAACACAGAGTGGTGTCTGGAGGGATCACAGAGTGATCAACAACGTTGAAATGACTCCAGTGAAACTGGGGTCCATGGGGGCCCCAGCCAGCATCGTGTTCACCTGAGCGTTTAGTGCCATGATCTACTGAAGTGCCTGGCTCTTTCTTTCTTTCCTCCTCCAGTAACCCCTAGTGTCATGAGTCAGGCATTCCTTCAATCTCATTAGACAATCAGGTTATGGGAAATAAGCCAAAGAGTGTTGGGTTAACTGATTACAATTCCAAGTGTAAAAATAAGGATTTTATATTTTTTCTCAGTAGATGGCTATGATAATGGGCATGGGCCCAGGCTATTAGTCTTCTAAAATATTTCAAGTGACTAAAACATTTTATCAGATGGCTGTACAATAATTTTTTAAGTAGTCCCCTATTTGATCTTTAATTTGACTCAAGTTTTTTGGCTTTGTAAGCAGTGCCATGATGAATGTAATTCTTGTTTGCGTAAAAATATTCATGAAGCAGAAATAGTCACGTTTTCCAAACTATTAACCAACCCAGCCCCAGGGATGAAAAGACGAGTGGGAAGCTCTCCCCAGTGATCTCTAATTGCAGGTCAGAGTCGGATTCATTCATTCTTTCAGCAGCATTGGTTGATCTTGTAGGTTCTCCCTAATGTTTTTTTAAATGCCCGCTGTGTGCCGGCCGCTGTTGTAGACATTGCGGATGTGGTAGAAAGCACCACCAAGATCATATTCTGGTGGCATATGAACAAATTGACAGTCCTATAGAGCTGGAAGCGCTGTGCAGAAAGGGGGAGGTGATGAGGGGAGAGCCACAAGGAGAGGTGGGGCGGGGGGCTTCCCCAGCAGTGCCTCATACAGGAGGAAACAGCAAGTGCAAAGCCCCAGTGCGGTAATGAGAGTGGGGAGGGGAGGACCAAAGGCATTGGGTGAGGCTGCAGGATGTAAGTGCTGGGATCACCACCAAGACCAGGGCAGAGAGAAGGGATGGGCCAGAACTGGAGAACTGGCCAGGCCTCGCGACCATGCGTGGAGCTGGGCTCAGATTTCCTTCTAGTGCAGAGGGAAGGTACAGATACACTGTCATAGTCCTGTACTGAGGCCCTCATGAAAGTGTTAGTCGCTCAGTCGTGTCCAACTCTTTGCAACCCCATGGACTGTAGCCTCCCACCCCCACCCCAGGCTCCTCTATCCATGGGATGCTCCAGGCAAGAATACTGGAGTGGGTAGCCATGCTCTTCACCACGGGATCTTCCCAACCCAGGGATTGAACCCAGGTCTCCCATATTGCAGGCAGACTCTTTACCCTCTGAGCCACCAGGGGAGCCCCGAGGCCCTCTTGAGTGGGACTTAATGCCAGGGAAGCAGGAAGGGGAAGAATCAAGATAGGAGTTGTGCTCCCATGTGCTCAACGCATCCTGGTTCTGTGCTGTCGGCTCTGCCTGCATCTGTGCACTGGGAGGCAGCCCGTCCGTGCTGAAGGGCACCCAGCTCCGGCTGCTGGCGCTGGGATTTGAACCTATGTCGGCTCGACGTTGGGGTCAGTAGTCTTCACCACCACACCTGCTCTGCCTTCCCAGGTAGATGGTTGGGCCATTGGTTGTCCATGTCTGTATGTAGCTCTTCCCTTGTTACCGTGTTAGACTGACTGTGACCAGTCGTCAGGGTCACTGAGCTAGCAGGTGGCAGAGAGGTTCAGTCCCCGGCACCATGGCTTTCCCAGGTAGACCCCAGTTTCCTGGTTGAGTGATATCAGCCTGTGTACAGATGGTGAACATGGTCCATCAGAGTGACTCTGAGATGCTGATGGTGACCCCCAGGGGACTCGTAGACCCACCTTTTCATGAATTCTAGCTCACTCTCTGTCAGCTTTGCCTTGGAGGGCCTATAAGTGATTGTTGCTACCTAAAAAGCTTGCTGAGAGGATCAGGCAGGTGATGTCCATGGAGGAAGCCAGCCCAGTGCCTGGCAGGTGGGCTCCCACCAGACACTGAGGATTTAAGACTCTCGTTGTGCTCTGAGGTTCAGCTGACCACTGGGCTAGTCCTGCCCGTCCTCACTTCCAGGCTGATCTGACACTGAGCCCCTGGGTCACTCCTCTTCCGTGCGATTTAAACCACGGGTGCCCTGTCCCCTCAGCCTGAACTGTCCACTCTCATTAACAGGAGGCCCTGATGTGCCTTTGTGGCCTCCTGTCCCCATGTCCCTTCCTCCCCGTGTCGAGTAACCAGAGAAGTGATGATGCCAAAGCAGCTGTTTGTTGTGTGGGGTCTCCTCCCTTCAGCCCTCTCTGGCCAGGGGTCTTCCCACTCCTCAGACTGCTGCCCTACACCCCCCTCTCCCCCGCGTCTTCAGCCACCAGAGCTGAAGCTTTTGGTGACTTGACTTCAGTTGGACAGATTCCTGTTGACCAGTTAGCCTCTAAAAGAGTCAGGCCTGTGACTTGAATTCTCTTGGAATTTCCCACCTAACTGCATCAGCCCCACGTTGTCTGTCTGTCTGTCTGTCGTATAGTGATCAGAACCTTTTCTTTCTTTTTCTTCCCTTTTTTTGTGAATTCCTTGTCACTGCCACCACTGACTTCTTACGTCTGACCTGTTTTCCTCTGTAGTGTTGGGGAGTAGGGTGTGTGGTGTCGTGGGTCTCCTAGAGACCCGCGAGTCTAACTGAGCACGCCCACAGGCAGAAATGCAAAAGTAGAGGCAACAGCAGCTCCTGTCCAAAAAGACCCAGGGTTTTAGTGGAGTCAGTTTGGCATTCTTAATTGTTCAGTGATCGTCTGCCCTGGGGAAGAACCTGTTCTAGAAAATGGGGTACCAACTTGATGAGAGTTTGCCCTGCCCTTGAGGTGTCTTGGGACAACCGAAGTGAGAGGACATACAGGCACCCAGTCCTGTCCGGGACAAGCCCATGAAGGGTTTTTACCAAACGAGGATGCTCAGATGGAGTCTCGAAGGACCAACAGGAGTTTGGAGAGGAGGCAAGGAGGAAATGGAGACCATAGGAGGAGGGAGCAGGGTGGATGAAGGATCAGGCCAAGGCAGACCCAGAGAATCACAAGACTTTCATGCTTCCTGGTGGAGGGCGGAGGGACAGGAGTGTCTGGAGAGATGGCTGGTGTGTGAGGATGGCTCAAACCAGGGCACAGGTGCCCGTTAGGCTGCCCAGGGAAAGTGCGTGGAGTGAGAAGAGAGCTGAACCAGAACCCTTGCCAACAGCAGCCCCCATAAAGTGGAGGAGGAGCCAGGAAGGGCCATCTGCGAGGGAGAAAGAGAACCAGGTCCCAGGGTGGGGGCAGAGGGGACAGCCTGCAGGGTGGGGGCAGAGGGGACAGCCTGCAGGGTGGGGTCAGCCAGTTAAAATCTGATGCCATCGAAAGGCAGGCAAGTTTGGATGGGGAAGTCGAGAGGCAGGCAAGTTTGGATGGGGAAGTTCTCGTGGATGGGGCAGCTGTGGAGCCAGGCAGCTTGATTCTCTGACCAACACTTCTTAAGTTCTGTGGGCAAGAGGATCCCCCTGGAACTGCGGTTAGAGGATCACAGCAGGAGATTTGCGTGGGAAGCATTGAGTCTGCACACAGTAGGTGCCACATAACAGCTTGCAGTTCCATGATAATCCTCATCAAGATTGGCTGCTCTGTTCCTGTCTACAGTACATCTCAGTTTTTTCCCCCCTCACTTTCCCACAGGGAGGTAATCTTTTAAAGTTGTTAATTGGAGCTTATCCCTTCTCAGCTTAAAAAACCCTTCAGGGTAAAGTCAGAACTTGTATGGGGCCGTGGCCCAGAAGCTTTCTCTTCAGCCGGGTCCCCCACCGTCCCCCAGGCCTTCAGGCCCTAGCCACCCCCACCTCCTTCCAAGCCCCCCGCCTCAGCCAGACCTCCTGCTGCTTAGGAGTTACCCCAGAGCCCCTCCTCGTCCCCATCCCCAGCTCCCAGCGGGAACAACACTTCCTGGGGGAGCGCGGAGAGTCTTCCCGCTTGCCCCACGTCAGTCACGGCTCCTATAACCTGGTGGACGTCTTCCTGTCCCCTGCTACAGGGTTCGGTTTAGTTCAATCACTCAGTCGTGTCCAACTCTTTGCGACCCCATGGACTGCAGCACGCCAGGCCTCCCTGTCCATCACCAGCTCCTGGAGTTTACTCAAACTCATGTCCATTGAGTCGGTGAGGCCATCCAACCATCTCGTCCTCTGTTGTCCCCTTCTCCTCCCGCCTTTGATCTTTCCCAGCATCAGGGTCTTTTCAAATGAGTCAGCTCTTCGCATCAGGTGGCCAAAGCATTGGAGTTTCAGCTTCAGCATCAGTCCTTCCAATGAATATTCAGGACTGATTTCCTTTAGGATGGACTGGTTGGATCTCCTTGCAGTCCAAGGGACTCTCAAGAGTCTTCTCCAACACCACAGTTCAAAAGCATCAATTCTTCGGCGCTCAGCTTTCTTTATAGTCCAACTCTCACATCCATACATGACTACTGGAAAAACCATAGCCTTGACTAGACGGACCTTTGTTGGCAAAGTAATGTCTCTGCTTTTTAATATGCTGTCTAGGTTGGTCATAGCTTTTCTTCCAAGGAGCAAGTGCCTTTTAATTTCATGGCTACAGTCACCATCTGCAGGGGGGGAGCTCTGCAAAAGCAGGGCCCTGCCCGTTCTGCCACCCTGTGTCCCTCCTCCCCAGGTCTGGATTGACTGGGCCAGGGCGCCCTTGGCCGTCTCTGACAGCCGTCTGGGTGGTCTGGCTCTGTCTTCTCAGCCAAGGAGGAGTCCCCCACCCCCCCACCCTGTGCTGTCACCCAGGTTGGCCTGTCATCTGAGGTTCCGCCAACACCCTGCCTCCTCTGCGAGGCTCCCGGAGCGCTGCTGCACCGTGCCGGCATTTTGTGTCCTTAGTTAGGTGGGGCATACCTTCTTAGGGCTTTCGGGGCTCAGCGGTCTCAGGGCATGGCAGCGCTGAGGCTCAGTTCTTGCCTGGCTCCTGGAAAAGCCGTCGGGGCACAGTGGGTGCAGTGCCGGCAGGTGGGGGCACGCCAGCTGCACGAGTGTGCGGCCAGCGCATCGCACAGGCCCCCGTTCCGGAGGGCCCCACACTGGGTTCAAGGCTCTGCTGTCGCCATCTTGAAATGCTTAAAGATATTCGACCCAGGTCCCCACGTTTTCACTCTACACCAGGCCAGGTTCCTGCCTTGCAGGGCCAGTATGCAGAGCCAGGAGAGAACCTGGGGGTCTGCAGACCCCAGGGCCCCTGCTCAGGGCCGGCAGGCCCTCTCCGCAGGGCCGCCTGTCGTTGTTTTAGCTCTTCTCAACCACAACCACAGTCAGTAATTTATTCTTCTGTTTGCTCAGCTCTGCTGACTGAGTGCAGCGGTCGGAGGCATCGATCACCTGCTTCAACCCTCTGCAGCTCTCCTCCCCCTCCCAGGGTTCCCAAACCAACCCATCCTCAGAGTCACTGCTGGCCTGGTTCCAGAGATTTCTGAGCTGCACCCCACCCAGGCCTCTGAACAGACTCCCCAGGTCAGGGAGCTGAGTCTGTGTTGTTAGCGAGCTCCCAGGTGCCTCGAGCACTTCCTCTGCACTCTGACGGGCGGAACAAAGTTCGAGAACCTTCATCCAAGTGGATAGATCAGTAGTGTGGCTTCTGGCGTCCTTTCCAGTCTGGCTGTGGCTTTGTTTCCCACCCTAGCCCTGCAGCAGAGTGGCTCCCTGCCTGCCCATATGTAGCTCCTGTCTCCTCTTGTAACCCACATCCAACTCAGAGGGGCTGTCACTGGAAGCCTTGCACCCCGGCTTTCAGGCTGAGTGCACAGATTTTATCCCCCTTGGAGCACATCTCCTGGTGCACCCCAGTTTGTTCCAGCCCCTCTGTCCCCTGTAGCTCCTTGTGGGAAGAGCTCACCTCGGCATCCCCCTTTCATCAGGAAGGAGCCGGCAGTGCGAGTTCACGGCACACGCATCCCAGCGCCCTGTGGACACTCCGCTCACATAATGTGTCACCGGTCCCCCCGCGCCCAGCAAGGCCCCACCGCCTACTCGAGCGGCCGGCCCGACGGCATCAGTGTTCACCATCAGGGCTACCTCACAGCTCAGCCACCTCACAGCCCTCGGCTCTCTTCCTGGCCCTGTGGGAACAGGCCCCGCCCAGAGAGCCTCCCTCCCTGAGCCATTCTAGAAGACTGCGCATTTGTTGTATGAAAAGGGCCGAAAAGGGCGGTGTGCAGAACATCATCTTCCTTTACGTGATCGGCACCCTCCGTCCCAGTCTCTCCCATTTTGGGAATGACTGTGTGACTAGAGCTCAGGCCGCTGAGCGAGTTCAAACTGGCTCCAGTCATACCATGAAGGGGTGATTGTGTCCCCCAGACCTGTTGAGTTTTAAATGTCTTTCCTATCATCGTCATCTTGTCTTCTCGGCATTCACTAAAAGGCAGCTGATAACCACACCAAATGGATTATGTGCTTTGAACGAGGACACACTTATGCTCTGGGCATTGTGAGCCTTAATGGTCAACATCTGCACCATAAAAGATGCACTGGGTCAATCAAAGGTGCTTTCTGAGCATCTACTGTGTGCTCCCACCTGAGGGGGACGTGTGCTGGTCACAGCAGTTCAGAGGAACATGCCGTTCTGATTCTCAGTGGGCCTCGTTTCCTGGGCTCACCTGGTAATAACCCCTAACACCTTACTTCACCAAGTGCTTCCTGGGACAGGCGTGGAAGCCACTAGATGCATAATGGGACCAAGACGACAGGACAAACCAAGGCTTGTGTTCAGAGCTGAGCATCCTGGTCCCCTTGGTGCACTTTGCCCCGTGAGCAGAGATCAGGGTTAAGTCACCCACCTCCTCCAGGCACCTGGGACATCACTTTAGGCTTGGGAAACCCTTTCTTCCTCTTGGATGTCCTTCCCCATGTGGAAAAGGTAGCCACTGATGTCCAGAAACTTCTCCATTCCTTGGGGCCCTCAAGCTGCTCGGGTAGACGGAGGCCTGCTGCTCTGTGCGCTGTGGGCTAATGGTGGCGCCTGTGCTTTCTGAGCCTCGGGGACTGCTCCATGCTGGCTGTAACCTCCTTTTTTCTCCTCTGTCTTCCTCAGGCACATCTCTCTCACGCTCCCCGCTACCTTCCGAGGCAGGAACAGCACTCGGGCTGACTATGAATACCAGCACTCCAATCTCTATGCCATCTCAGGTAGGTGGGCCACCGCCGAGGGCCAGCGAGCATGTCTGTGTCCCGGGCACCACCTCCCTCTGTGCGTCTCCTCGCTTCTAAAGGCACCTGTGCGTCTCACTGCTCTCTCTTCCCTTGCAAGGGGCCTGTTCCCCGCAGGGCCCAGGCCTCCCCTTTCCTCCGTGTCACCACAGCACTTAGCGAAGGGGCCAGATCCTCAGCATGTTTTGAAACTAATGATGAAAAACAGTGTGTGGGTTTCGCAAGCTTGAAGGGAGGTTTCCGGAGAATAGTGACCACATTGTTCACCTGCCAGGTCCAAGCCAGGCTCCCCACAGGGAGCGGGGACCGCGCAGACCCGAGGCCTGGTGCCGCCTGCCCTCCTGTCCACGTCTGTCCTCACCTCTCATTTCTCAAGACCAGGTTTGCGACCAGAGGGTACACGGGCAGCCCCCCCCCCCCGCCCCCCCAACCCCCGTCATATGAGTCTGTGATTTCTGAACTCGGCCTTGAAATGGATAGTGTTACCTTGGCAGGAACTTCATCAGTCCTAGTTTTCTTTTTCACCTTCACCCAGAGAGGGAAAAACTTACAAAGCCTTATTACAGAATTGAGATTCATTAGGTGGCGGGCCGTGCAGGTGACTTGCTAAGAGTTGAGGAACCCCACGAACTTGACTCCGATTATACAGGGGCTTCCAGTCGGGGGCCTTGGTGTATCAGGGGGAAATGGCACATCGGTGCCACTTACCAGCGCACGCCCCTAATGGTGAGTGACGTTTTGAATACGGGAACATGGCATTCATTCATGTACCATAATGAACCAGTTATTTGAAAGGTGATCTTTTTTTCTAAAACTTGCAACTTCAGGGTACTAAATAGATGAAATAGAACAATGGTATAATTCGTGTCAGTATTAGTTTTTCTTGTCATGATCGCTCCCTAATAGGTTTGGAAGGATAAGCAAAGGCCAGTTGTTCCATTTCTGGGTGGCACTCCTGCCGGGAAAGGGGAGTGACAGGGAGGTCCCCCCAGCCCTTGTCCTGGCCCCATGCCAGGAGCCGAGTCCCCAAGGGGTGCAGGCGCGTGTTGTGTGAGAGCAGCGTCTCCAGGGAGAATTTCTCCTGTGCTCTGGCTATTTCAGCAGAGTCGACAAGGAGCATAACAAGTGTGGAAAGATGACCTATTTTGTAGAAAAGCTGAATATTTCCCCAGATGCTTAGTGGCTGAGTGGTGCAAAACAGGCCTGTGAAATCCCGCTCCGAATGCACGTACAGGCAGCTCAACCAAAGCAGATGCCTTTTCCCCCCCTCCAGCTTGCAAATCTTTTTCCAGCCGCAGGGTCCGGCTGCCCCCACCTCACCTGGGTTCTCTGATTGCTTTCCCAGCTGTTGACGTTTCTGCAGAGAAGGGCCCACGGAGTGAAATCTCCTCTGGTTTGGCAGGAATGTTCCTGTCTGCCCCTGGACCACTGCTTCCTTGCCCCGCAGCTTTGATGAGGTGTTGTCTGGGTTCATTTCAGCTGTTAGTTTAGCAGTACCGAGGTAACAGCCTCAGGACACAGGGGAAGCCATTCAGGAACTTCCTGTTACATTTATGTAAGTGGCAGTCAATTGGATTTTATCTTCCAAACAGAGGTAGTTGAGGCCGCAGCCCACAGCAGCAGGCAGCTCAGGCCTCCTCAGCGGCTGCAGGCCCCAAATTGCTCCGCCAGGGTCCAGGACTGCTTCATTGTGAGGCTGCCAGGCGTGCCCCGCAGGGCCCGCTGGCTCCGTAAGGCCTGCAAGCTCAGCACTGGGCAACCATGGTGCAGCTGGGAAGCCTGCCCACCCGCCCGCCTACCAGCAGCCTGCCTGCGAGCCGATCTGGCTAGAGGGAAGCAGAGACACCCTCCCCTCCGTCCCCCCGCCCCCCGTTCCAACAGTGTTTGGCATCGAATGGCACGTCTCAGTTTGGTATTGCGAAGTTAAGGTTTCAAAGGTTTATTCCAGAAACAGTCAAGGCAATGGGTGCCCCAGGCCCAGCCCGTACCCAGTGCCTGCTGCCATGATGGCTGGTGCTCCGCTGGTAATGGATTGAACCGCCACACTTTTCTCCTTCCAAACCAGCCCTGCACACGTTTGCTGCAGACCTCAGGCCCTGAGCCTTTGGTACAAACTCCTGGTCTGCTCTGGTTCATCCTGAAAACACTTGATTACCGCTCCCTTCATTTGCAGTCCCTTCCTAAGATAAGTAGATTTCCAAACAAGGTAATTAGGAATTTGAAAAGCAGCCCACATTTCATTTGTACATATGGTTATTAAAGTAATATTTACTTTTGCATATTTTCCCAAGGGCGTACCTGTTACGATCTCCCCTCTGTACTTTCACTGAGACAGTTCATCTCTGTACTTTCACTGAGACAGTTCATCTGTGTCCTGCCTGCAAAGGGAGTGACACTGCTGGGGAATCTGGTGCGGACCGTGTGTAGCTCTGTCCCCAGCACACAGAGGTGCTCCTGAAACAGTTGTGGGAGAAAGAGAGGGAGGAAGAAAAGCTTTTAGCCCATGTCTACCTTGCCCAGGAATACCCCTTTATGACATCTCAGGGAGGTGATCATCCTAAATGCTGTTTGAGCCCTCCAGCAGCTGAGGCCACCACCTCCGAGCAGCCCAGCGCATCTCTGCGAGGTCCTCCTGTGTTCAGCCGTGCTGTCTCGCTGTACATTCATATCCCCCCAACCATTTGGAATACTACGCATCCCATCAGCGATGCGTGCCAACTATTCTCCACCATCCAGCCTGTGGGTAGCCCTCTCCTGCCCGCAGAATTGGGATGAGGAACTTCTACAGCCTCTGTGCTAAAATCCTGAGAAGCTTACTCCCTTTTCTGCCAGCTATTACCCTCATCAGAATGGCCACAAAGCACAACTTTGATCCTCACGCTTCCTCTTCCAGGAATTTCCTCTGGAAAATGCTTACAGATGTGCAAAAAAAGATTTATCCACAAGGGCGAGCACTGCTGCTTTTTAGATGTAATAACTCAAAAAAAAAGAGGTGGGGGGGTGGATATCCTAAATGTCTAAAACAAAGGCAAGTCAGTTAAATTATGAAACTTCCATACAGTGGCCTTAACTTCTCAAGCATCAAACAAATGTCTTATTTAGATACAAAGGTGTGCATGAATACTGCTAAGTGACAACCAGAGCATGCGGTGTGATCTCATTTTAAAGGATACATCCACAGGTCTGGAAACGCACACACCAAGACGTTCACAGTGGTTTTCACTGGGTTTGCCAGCTCTTCTTTTAGTTTCTTTGCAGTGTCTCACTTTTCTATGATAGCACATGTTACTCCCGTAATAAAAAATACAGGCTTGGGGTTAATTCGGCACACTCTTGCTTCCCACATGGCCACCATCTTTTCTGAGTGCTCACAAGCCTTCCTCTGAGTGCTTCACAAGGACTTCCCTGTGGCTCAGATGGTAAAGAGTCTGCCTGCAATTCGGGAGAACCTGGGTTCGATCCTTGGGTTGGAAAGATCCCCTGGAGAAGGGAGTGGTAACGCCCTCCAGTTTTCTTGCCTGGAGAATCCCATGCACAGAGGAGCCTGGTGGGTTACAGTCCATGGGATCGCTGAGTTGGACACGACTGAGCAACTAACACTTTCACTGACTTATTCTATGCTTTCAAATTCTAATGGAAATCACTTCCAGGCCACAGATCAATAGCTTCTTCTTCTCTCTTTTTGTGGACATGATTGATTTCTGTTGTCCCATCCCCTGGACCCTCCTGTCCGCTGATGTTCCTCAGAGATCACTGACCATCTTCTGCCTCTGCTGGCCCTCCAGTCACCAACTGAGCCCGAAAGCACCTGGACGTGCCTGCTGTCACCTCACCTTTCTTGCCCTCAAATCCCCCATCACCATGTTATTCACTCTCTAGGGTTTGAGGATGGTTTTCCTTGAAAGAGTAGATAAAATAAAATGGTGGGTGCCCGGTGTGGCCCACTCTGTAACCCGTGTATGTTAGGGTCGGCAAACCACTTTTAAAACTGGTTTCACTTGAGAAGGAGATGGCAACCCACTCCAGTGTTCTTGCCTGGAGCATCCCAGGGATGAGGGAACCTGGTGGGCTGCCGTCCAGGGGGTTGCACAGAGTCAGACACGACTGAAGCGGCTTAGCAGCAGCACTTGTGATCAATGGCAGCTGGCAGGCGCATGCTTTCCTGGCGGTGTTCTCACTGCTGTGTCTCCCTTGGCTAGATGCCCTTAAGGTCTTGTCCCCTGGGAAGACTCTCTTCAGGGCCATGTTGATTTCTCTAGATTCTGTCCCAGAGCCCCAGCTCCTAAGTTTCCTTGTCAGAACTTCTAGTGACTGTTAGTTTTCTTTTAAAGAACGTCTTCTTGCTCCTGAAAGTCTTCTATTTTGGTCCCAGGTGATGATGTCCTCCCTTTTGTTTTTCCCTTATCATTTTTTTTTTTTAGATTTTTAGATGTCTGATCACTTATTCATTTCTCTTCCACTTATTCCAGAAAGATTTAAGGTAGCTCTGAAAATGCATGTAGCAAAGTGAAAATGGAAGGGGAAAAGCAGGAGTGAATGAAATACAGGATAGCAGGGTAAGGTGCAGCCGTGGGTGAGGTTTTGCATGAAGGGTCGATTCCAGGTTTGGTCCTGAGTCAGCAGTCTTTTCGGAGAGGGCAGTGGCAACCCACTCCAGTGTTCTTGCCTGGAGAATCCCAGGGACAGCGGAGCCTGGTGGGCTGCCGTCCATGGGATCGCACAGAGTCAGACACGACTGAAGCGACTTAGCAGCAGCAGCAGCAACAGTCTTTTTATAGACAACATAGAAACAAGCCGGTTGTTGGGGAAGAATGTAACTATTCCTTTTATGAATTCTTCCTCACAGAGAGGGCCCTGTAAGGTGCTGGAAACAACAGAACGGCCGCTTTTCAGTGAGTTTGATAAGGCCAGGCTGTGACCTGCTCATATTTGAAACCCTAAATGTTTGGAGGTTAAATGCAAGGATTTCTTTCTTTTTTTTTTTTTAACTGCGCTGAGCCTTCATTGCTGCACACGGGCTTTCTCTAGTTGAGCGGGGCCGCTCTGGTTGCCGTGCAGGGGCTTCTCATTGCGGTGGCTTCTCCTGTTGCGGAGGACGGGCTCTAGGGCACGCAGGCTTCAGTCATTGTGGCGCAAGTGCCCAGGGGCTCCAAGGCACGTGGGATCTTCCCCGACCAGGGATCAAACCGGTGTCCCCTGCATTGGCAGGTGAGTTCTTAACCACTGGACCACCAGGGAAGCCTGAGTTAGATGTTTCTTAAGAAACATTCTTGTGCTGGGCGTCAGACCGGGGGCTGGAGACCTGGGGCACGTCAGGAAAGAGGAGCTCCCTGACATCCTGTCCACCCTGAGGGCTTCCTGTGCTGAGGGTCCCTGTAACGAGCAGCTCAGTTCATAGACCCCAGGATTGTTTTGTCTGACCTAGGAACGTCCCATCAGTCTCACGGCAGGTTTTACTTCACAGACAGGTGACCAGAGGTATGGGGAACAGCAAACGACACTGTAGCGTCCTTGTGTTTTTGTGGTGGTTGTAAACTGGTTCATAGCTCCACGTGAAGAACTTTTACCAAAGAACTTATTTTTCTCCCTTTTGAAAAAAATCAACATGGTCGTATAAAATAGTAAAATAAAGTAGGTGCATATTAAACCCAGCACGTAATAAAGCCAAAACTCTCAAACTCAGACAGCCCTGAGTTTCAGGGTGAGCCACACGCAGAAATGCGTGGAGGCCATGCGGTGCAGGGAAGTACTTTTTAGTGCCTGACATCTTCATCTGTCCATCAGCACCAGGCCGACCAGGTAATGTATTTTCCACGTCGTCACTTTTGAGAGTGAAAGGGGCATGGAGCGGCCCCAGGACAGAGCCTGAGAACCCGGAGCCGACCTGGCCGACTGGGGGTGCGGTCACCCTGCCTTGAGCTCTTCCGGGTTTTTCAGGTTTTTTTTTTTCCTTTTTGGTTTTCTTTTTGATTGCTGAAAGAGCCAGCTTATTGCCCTCCACAGCTGTTCCCTCTTAAAAACCAGTCCATTTTCAAGATGTTTGACATCAGGAAGCACGTGAGCATGGACAAGCCTGAGTCCATCAGCAGGCAGTGTAGCCATGACCCTCATTCAGAGAGAAGGGGGATTTTATCTGAAACACAGAACCCCATACCAGCTATGTGACTCTGACATCAGACCAGGAAAGCGCAAAGCAATTAAAAATAATTAATGATTTCTGAATATCAGCCTTCTCCATGCAGTTTTAATCTAGTCCTCATTTAAATTGGAAGATGGACATTTAATTATCAGTATTATGAAATTCATGATTTATATATTTCATCCAACTGGATAAAATTTCTGCTACCGGCTCTTCATCTTATTATGAAAAGAAAAAGAATCTGTGTGTTTTATAGTGTGATCTTTTAAAAACTCGTCTGTAGCATACCAAACAATTACGAATGTATTTTCCTTTCATTTTTAGTGATTGCAGTATTTCTGTCTTTTAATTAGGAGAAGAAAATCTCACCAGGAAAGCCAGAAATAAACTTGATACTTTAATGACCATAAAGCAATGCCAGGTGGGAAAATGACCAAAAGACTAAAACAATAGGGGGCATGAGAAATGAGAAATGCCGTTCTTTTCTGTGTAAGGTGTTCTGACCGACAGCTGTCCACGTGCCACGTTTATGCTGCAGAGTTTGCATGTGTTGTGTGTGTGTGTGTGTGTGTGTGTGTGTGTGTGTGTGTGTGTGGTTCCGCTTTCCCCATGTGTGTGGTTGAGTGCCAGCCTGCGGGTGGGTTCACAACCTCAAAGCTGGGGAAGGGCCGCCAGCTTCCAGCGGGAGCCCCCGAGTAAGCATTAGTCGCTCTCTGCATTCACAGGTACCTCTGCGGCCTGTGAATTAATGGACATGTTCTTGCGGCTCCTGTGGCCTTGAACTTCAGACCTCCCCACCACCACCACCACCCGCCTCTTTTCCTGTATCCTCCGCTGAGGATTTCAGACTCACTTAGGACTGCTCGGAGCAGTGGGGGGGTGAGCTGGAGGGAGGGGGGCAGGGAACCAAGGGAGGAACGTGGGTTTGACGGGCCCCAGATAATAGCATATGGAGAAGATTCCTCAGTACAGTGGGGAAAAAAATATTTATAATAATGGTACTCGGATCAAGAAGGAAGTAAGTCATTTTAAAGGCATATAAATGTTTATCATCCCCTCTAACAGCCATGGCGTCCCTTGTCGATCCATCTCTTCCTGCCCTGACAACAAAACCAAGCACAAAGGAAACGGGGAGAAGAGAAGGCGGCACCGCACGGGCGCGGGTGGGGACTTGCTCGAGGAGTGTGTCTGTACATCCTGATGTAAAGGTGCGGGTGACAGGTGGCCAGGTTTGCTCTGTACACAACCATGTGTGTGCTGTCAGGCGCTCACACGCTGCCTTGTTGCGATTGATGAATTGCCTGCTTTCTTGATTAAACCTTCCGTCACTTAAGAAACAAAAAGCCTGTGTTTAGATGGCAGAGTGGGACACGTCAAAAAAATCTGTCTCCTTTACCTTTGTGCAGATGTTGGGCACAGACTGTAACATGTATTATTAAAATGAATGTGGCATTTACTGTGCATTATTCCTTTCCTGGGAGAAAGGACTGTAAATTATATGCTAATAATAAGCTTTAACCCTTTCGAAATGCAAAAGATTTAAGAGTGCAAATATTCATGTAGGCCCGGCTAATTGGACGTGCTTTCATACACCCAACCGTGGTTGCCGTGTCACCGAAGTTAATGAACAGCATGTGCGGGCAGACACGCAGGGCGCTTGGGGAGCTCTTGCCTCCTGGAGGGGCTCCGCTCTGCAGGCGCCTCTGCTAGGATTTTGCAGAAAGAGACCCCAAAACCCCTCGGCTGGGCTCTGGGTCACCCTTCTGACAGATGAAGTCCAGAGCCTTGTCCAGTTCCCCCGGCGCATCTTCTAGACCTGAGCGTCAGGCGTGGTCCTCTGTGCTCTGTGTCCCCACCTACGGGGCCGGCTGGGCTCGGGCCTGGCAGGTACCAGGTGTTGGTGCTCGCACTTCCTTGACCTGGCTTATCAGTCCCCAGTCCAGTTGCCCAGGTGGCAGACTGACGTCCCCAAAGCACACCTCGTCAGATCACGTTCACGCCAGCCCCAGCCCACTGCCGGCTGCGTTCACGCGTACCTCACCTGCCCAGAGTGGCGGTCTCTCCCTCTGGGCCCCCCAGCCCAGGTAGCTCCCGGTGTTCTCACCGTTGTGTCTTTCTGTGCACCTGTCCCTGCTGGTCCCATGGCCCGATGGCCCCAGCGTCTCCTCTGCTGAGCCATCCTTGAAGGCCTGCTTCCACACTGCCTCTGCCACGAGGCTGGTCTGATTCCCTCCCAGTTGGGGTGCTGGTTTCCTCCCCCTCGGCTTTGTGTTGAAGCGATTTCACCTGTGAGCACGCTCAGACGGCAGAGGCTGTGTTTAGAAGAGAAGATGGAGGCTGTCTTCACTCCTTTTTGAGTCGTTGAGGATGTTATTAAAGGCAGAGAGAATCGAATGACTGGTCACTTCTCTCTTCTTTCAGCAGACAGTGCTGCTGTGTGCCAGGCCCCATGTTCCCTCTTCCAAGGCGGCGGGAAGGTTCAGCATGTGACTGACAGGGCATTTGGGCTCAGAAGCGCATGCAGCCATCACGCAGAGCCGCCGTGAATGGCCGCACAGGTTGTGCACTGAACAACCCACACAAATGGTTCCCAGGTAGAGCTGTGCAAGGGCCCTGTGTTATGTGACCCTGGGCAAGTCACTCGATGCTAGTTACTCACCCCTCCCTGGTGGCTCAGACGGTAAAGAATCTGCCCACAATGCGGGAGACCTGGGTTCCATCTCTGGGTCAGGAAGCTCCCCTGGAGAACGGAATGGCAGCCCACTCCATTGTTCTTGCCTGGAGAATCCCCATGGGCAGAGAAACCTGGCAGTTACAGTCCATGGGGTCGCAAAGAGCCGGCCATGACTGAGTGACTAACACTTTCACTTTCGAGACGATGCAGTAACCGCCTGTTGCCTTCCCAGTTGTTACGAGGGTCCAGGGTGTGTAAGAGTATTTCGTAAATCAGGAAGCAGTACAGGAATGTCCCTCCTCTCCACACTCATCTCCCCTGCCGGAGCCCAGAGGTTTGTTGAGAATTATCACCCAGGGCACACTGGCCCATCTCCTCAGTCCTGTGCTCCATTGTATGATTTTATACCTGAGATTTCTTCTCAGCAGTCGGCATGCTCTGAGTGCCCAGGGAAGGCCTCCTCCTGGGGCCAGAGAAACGTGCAGTAAAGGCTCTGGCGGGGCCCAGCTGGGCACCACCCAGAGAGGAGACGTCCTGGCACGCGTCACCACTTGGACATGGGCTGTTTCGCGCGGCCAGCAGCCCACAAGCCCTTTCTCGGGAAGGTGACAGGATGGTGGTGTGGGGGCAGGAGGGGAGACACGCTTGGCAGAGTGAGCCGGCGACCTCCATGAAATCTCCCAACGCGACTGTGGTTTCTCGGAGGAAAAGTGCTTGCGGCAGGGGGTGGGGGTGGGGGTGAGTGTGCTGCTGCTTTCGTCTCCAGGTTTTCATTTCTGCTTTTCCTGTGCTCCCCCGGCAGGAGAAAGTTAAGACTTTTTCCAGTTTCGTCATGGTGAAAAAATAAAAATATAATGAGGTGACAGATACTTGAGTGTTCTTAAAAGATGGCCACCCCCTGCTGTGCCCTCAGTCTCCATATTTTCCTTTCAAGCATGGCAGATAGTAGGCGGCATTGGTTTAATGGGCCACGTCCCCCTCCCTCTTAAATCCTTGAGTGAGGCAGCTGAGAGGCGGTGGGAAGAGCCCAGGCAGGAGCCAGAAGGGTGGGTGCAGCGAAGTTTCTGCCACTGACCAGCCATAGCACCAAGCCTTTCTGGACCTGATGCCCCCATCTCTCAACATCAGTAATTGCAATAATAATGTTAATCATTCAAGTGTAGCAGTAGTTCAGCTCATGTTTTTGGAAGCATCCTTCTGTGTTGGCCATTGTCTGGCACCTAGGGGAGCAGTGATAACACCTCCAGGGGCTGGGGCCGTGTGGGAAGGAGCTTGTGTGGTTTTCACATTGGGATACCCGAGACGTTACCAGCAAATGCAAATTTACTGCCTCCACACTTCAGAGAAATTCCATCCAAACACTGTCTTGACCATAAAGTTCCCACATGTGGACAGAGAAAAACCATCTCTCTGACACCTTTCTCTCCACATGTGTATCTTCTTCGTTTAGCTTTCAAGCAGAAATAGGTCTCCATTTCCCCATCATAATTCCCTTCCTGGCAGGCAGCGTGACTGTGGTCCTTTCTGAAGGCCTAGCCAGAGAAAGGGCTACCCAGGTGGCACTAGTGGTAAAGAGCCCTCCCACCCAAGCAGGAAAACGTAAGCGATCCAGGTTCCATCCGTGGGTCAGGAAGATCCCCTGGAGAAGGAAATAGCGACCCACTCCAGTATTCTCGCCTAGAGAATCCCATGGACAGTGGAGCCTGCGGTCCATAGGATAACAAAGAGTCGGACACAACTGAAGCGACTTAGCACACAGCCAGAGAAATGCTGAAAACAAATGGAAGACACTTAATCTCAGCTCTTCATCTGCTCTTAACACTTCTTCAGAGGTTTTCTCTGGGGTGAGTGAAGTCACCGGGGTTACCAAACACTCCTGCCTAGGAGCAGCTTGTCTCAAACCAGCCTTTTGTTTCTCTTTATACCTCTGTCTGTCTCTGTCTTGCAGTAACAGACTATCAGCTGAGAGGGAAAAAATGATATAATTAAGGTAACTTCTTTAAGCACATTTTGGGAGCTGAGGTTGTTGCTTTTATTAAAATGAATCACTTTAATTTATTTTAATAAATCTAACCCTCCTCTAGACTTACCACGTACAAAACTCTGTAGTAAGCTCTTTCCATGCATTTTGTTATTTAATCCCAGCAAATCCTTACCAGAAACCTTATAGAAAACCTCTCGGGGTTTGTACTATTACTGCTATGATCTCTGTTTTACAGATAGAGCTGCCAGTGTTACTGAGTCCTCATGTTAAAGCCTTGTTCAAAGCCTTATAGAATAAACACCTGTAATAATAATGAAAGTGAAAGTGCAAGTCGCTCAGTCATGTCCGACTCCTTGTGACCCCGTGGACTATACAGTCCATGGAATTCTCCAGGCCAGGATACTGGAGCCTTTCCCTTCTCCGGGGAATCTTCCCAACCTAGGGATCGAATCCAGGTCTCCTGCATTGCAGGCAGATTCTATACATTAATATGACAATAATAATAATAAATATTGTGCAGGTGGAGAAACTGAGGTTTGAGAGTGGTTTACCCATAGTTAGCACTGCTAGTCAGCGGAAGGGCTGAGATTCAAGCCCGTCCAGCCCCTAAGCTCCCCGCCGCTACCCTGGGGACAACTCCTTCTGACTGGGGATCCTGTCCCTCCCTGTGTCAAGCGGAGTTGGAAGGACACACACACCCAGAGCGGCTCACATGAGGACTCATTGGTTTATCAGGTCTCAGTGTTGTTTAATCTCAGGTGGCCCCTGGACCATCGTCTCTGCGACCCTGTCAGAGTGAGGCCTTCCATGCTTGACTGATGATGCCCTCCCCACTCCCATCCTCAGGGCACCTCCAGGGGTGAGTGTGGCTCCTGCTGGGCAGAACAGTGCAGAGCTGAGCACACAGCCCCTCTCGTAAAGCTGAGTGGCCTTAGGCAAGGGCCTTCACCTTTCTGGGCCTCAGTTTCCTCGTCTGTCAAATGGGAACGGCAGTGGTTTGCAGTGAGGGTTAGAACCGAGCCTGGCACGTAGGAGATGCTGTGGGGGTGTCCTTATGATTGTAATTACCCACAGCTCCTTCCTCTGCCCCTTCTCAGATCCTTTCCAGACCAGCAAGGGCAATACTCTGGATGCTTCAAGGAACCTCCCTGACATCAGCAGGCAAGGCTACCGCTGGTCCTGCTGTTGGAGACCTCTGTCTGGGGTTGGGGGCAGCTCTGGGCACCTAGATGTCCCCTTGCCATGGTCTTCATCAGCCCTGTGGTGACAGTGGCCAGCCCAGACACACCTCCTCATGTCTCGGGACTGAACTGTAGGCATCTTCCCCCACCCCAGCTCTCTGGACCCCGCCCACAGTAGGGCTTTCAGGTGAACTGACAGTCACCTTAGTGCCACCTGCTCTGAAGCTTCACCCTCTAGGTTGGGCCTCCTAAGGTGCCAGCCTCTACCGAGGTGACCGAGCCGTTCCCGACCCTGTGCGACCCCATGTGCTCCTGGTCCCAGCTCCCCTCCTGCTGGCTCCACTGCCCGAGTTCTGCTGCCGCCCGTGTGTCCCCGCTTCCAGGCTCCAGCCTGGCTGACCTACCTCAGTCGTCCTCAGGGATCAGCTGCCAGGTGGCCATCTGTAGACTCCTGATGACGTAGTGAGTAATGATGGGGGTGTTGGTAGAACTCGGGAGCGGCTGGACGGCTGCACAGGATCCCATGATGAGACAGGAAGTTTTCTCTGTCCCCCACACAGGACGTCAGGATGGGTGCATTTAACTGCTGGCCTCAGGACCAAAGAGTTCTGATCTGTTCTGTAGCAACGAAGCCACCTTTCCCATGGACGGAATATCTGCATCCATCCGTTGTCGTGTGTTTGGCGTCTGTGTCCTGAATACCCAGTACTTTTTTTCCCATCTGTTTATAAATGGCCAGTGACGGTCTTAACCTGTTTATGTTTAAAGAGCAGACTTCATTGCTCCAGCCTAGAGTTGGGATGGGGTGTATTTATCACATGTCCCAGAGAACGTGGGCCCTCAGTCCTCAGATTTGTCTTTCGATTGTCTCCGAGACAATGAGTGATGCAGCCAAGGTTGAGATCCTTTGTTAGCGTGCAGTTTCTCGCGCCTGGCTTGTTTTATAGCGTGAACGATCTGATGATCCACCGGCAAGGCGACATCCATAATTTTGAATGAGAGAGCAAAGCTTGCCTCGTCGGCCCTAAGCATCGCTCCTGGTGACACGCTTAGAAGTACTTAATCGCTTGCTACCTGGAGGCAATAAACGCACCCATCTTTCTGTTCCATTGCCTCCTGTGTTTACCTTAAATATGCCCTGGGCTAACAGAATGCCAATGTCACTCCTGTCAGAGGGTCCCTTGGCTGGTGAATTACACAGCCTCCTCTCACCCTTCTTCCCGCCAAAGGTGGTTGGGCCTCGTGTAGGCCCAGCGCGAGCACCTTCTTTGGCCATAAGCCTCTTGGCCGTTGATGCTGCTTGTAAACCTTGCCGTCTGATTGGTTTTCCCAGTTCTGAGAAGGGTGACCTGTTCTTGGTTGTAACATCTGGTTCAGTGCTCAGTTCTCCGCTGGAGTCCACAGTCCGTCCTGGGAGGTTAGGACCACGAGTCTCACACCCAGGCAGCCCAGCCTGCGGGATGCGCTCTGTGATCCTCGTCATTGGGTTGATTCTTGGGACCCACTCTTTGTACCTGCCCTCCCCGGCTGCATGACTTTGGACAGTTTATGTAACCTTTCAGTCATTTCCTCTTCTAAAACTTGAGGATTAGGGATAATGTATGTGAAGTGCTTTGTACTGAGTGGGCGCCCCAGAAATGGTAGCTCGAATGACTGTCATAGACCCTGGCATTCCAGGGAGCATGGGTCTTATTTCCCCCTGAAGTAGAACCCTCACCCCCACCCCACCTAAAATGCAGTCAGGAAGGGGGCTTAGGTCCACTAAGGCAGGGCTGGAGGGGACTCATGGGTTGGAGCCTGCCCAGGTCAGGGTCCAACCCTCCACCCTAGTTCAGAAATCTGTAATTGCTTGAGATGCAAGTTTGTTAGTGGGTAAAACAGTTTTAAAGAGAATTTCTCAGCGTTTAAATGAGTCTCCGATTTCCCCCTTCCCTTCTCGAATCAGCTCTGGCCTGAGAAAGGAGCATTACCTGTTCTCAGCACTCCTTTCTTCTTTGTCTTTTGGCTTGTGGCTCTTTCTTTCCTGCCCCTCCCACCCCAGGATGCTTGCCCCAGAGTCCTTACAGACCTGTGAGCTGAGGCTTGGTCTCAGGATATGTTGAGAGTCCCACCATCCACTGGGCACATACTGAAGGCTCCCTCACGCTCCAGAGCGGCCACCGGGCCAGTGGGGCTCCAAGGCCTATGCCAAAGGCTGGCTTGGCAGCCATGGGACACACCGTGCACTGAAGATCATCTTTCTTGGGGTTTGGGAGAGTAGTTTAAGCAACTTTCTGAGACATTTCCATCTTAGGAAAGGATGCCGGGCTACCTATCAGAGCTGAGGGATTGCTCCTTTCTTCAGACTACCTTTTTAAAAAAGATATCGTACCTTTTATTTGGGTTTAATGAGGACAGACATTTTAATCAGAGGTTAGTCATTTATTTTTGCAAACTATTGTTTTGATTCATCATTTTTGCAGATAATTAAATGGTTCAGTTGGCACAGTGTGTCTCCTTTATTAAAACAGGTAATTTTGGAGGGGGGGTGGGGAGAGAGAGATGCTGTTTTTTGGATCACTGCACAAGAATTGCTTTCATCTTCATCTCTGAGCATAGTTTCTGGTTGTGTTCCAGAAGGCTCTCTCACCTTCAAGCGTTTGGTGTCGTCTCTGATTTGGGGGGTGCTTGCCCTGGGATGATTCGGGTATAAACCGCTATGCCCTTTGAACTGGGAGATGAAGAAATCCTGTGCTGTTACCTTTCAGAAAGACTCCAAGGTTTTAATTGGATTGGGGGAGAAGAGCCTACAAGTTATGAACTTTGCAGAGCAGCAGTTCTTATGCTAAAAACAGATTAATTGTAGCCCTTGCAGGGGGTGGAGTTTAAAAGTCAATTACTACTTGTCCTATTATAATTTATACACCTAGGATTTGAAAAAGTCTGTCACTTGGTGCAAAAATGAAAAGGTTACGTGTACTAGTGTGAGTATTCCTGTGACTTTTCATTTGTAAATGCTTTAGCTACACGCATCTGTATGTACGCAGCTTGTAGGTGCAGAGCTCCAATATTATTGCAGCTTAGAGCAGGGTTCCTCAGGAAGAGTAACCTTTAAGATTTCATTGTTTAAATCCATAATGGCTTGGAACTTAGTCCTTTGTCTGGCAATTCACTCCATTTGTAGGCACCCTGGCAGCCCCAGCTAGGGCCTTGGGGACACTCCACTCCCGGGTCACAAACCAGTAAGAGATGGCCCTTTAGGGGTCAGTTTTTTAAAAACAACAAATTGCTTGCGAGGTTTGCTCGCTTTGATTTTTCCATGTTTGCGTCCTGAATCAGTTCATTCACTCATTAAAAGGATTTATTTTAGGCGGACCAATTAAAACTTTGGAAGCTTATTTTTTGCTGAGCAGCGCAGACCTCAGGAAGCACAATTTATAACAGGGCTTCCGCCCTTTTCCACCGAGAGCTGTCTGATGGCGCTGCGGTCCCCAGCACTCAGAGCACAGAATGCGATCCTTCGCGGGTGGGTGGCTCCTGGCCGCCATTGTTTCATGGGGAACCCGCAAGTCTGAGAAGCCCAGCCCAGCCCAGCCCGGGAGTGGCTCGCAGGATTTGTCTGCTTGCACAAACCCCACAGTTTAATTTTTTTTAATAGAAAGCTGCTGTGTAGTTTGGATATTTAAACAGTTATTAACCGAATGACAATTAACAGATTGCATAGACAGATTTTCTTTTGAAAACCTCTGAAATTGAGTACAGTTTGCAAAACTATCACGGCCTAGTAATGACAATGAATTTTGATTTCCCGGAACTGATATTAGACTCCTTATTAAACTATGTGCATCTGCTTTTAATTTACTCCAAATAATTGGAAAATGCAATGAAGCTTTCCAATTAAAGCACGGCTTTATGCTGTTTAATAATACCCCCATAATATTATAGCTTATGAAGTGACAGGTGAGTTGGTGTATGAATAAAACATAAAGGCAGCAATAAGGGACAGAAAACCGGAGACAGTTGTGGGGATTTTAAATGCTGGATGTAATTTGCATATATTAATCTCTTCTTTTCAGCCTTATCAGGCGTTCTTCAGTATTTGAAGTTAAAATAGCGTTGACAGGCGGGAGTACGCTTAGTTTTTTCAAGGATTTATTACTTGTATAATTTCTGATCTTTAATAAGCAGATATGACTGATCCTCATAGTTCTATAGAAATCGGTTAATTGTTCCAGATGGCGTGTACTGATTATGCAAAATTACTTTTCACACCATTTTTTTTGTGATGGAGTTTGGAGTAAAATTAAATTTTTTATAGCCTTCTTATCATGCTGTTTTACAGTGGTTTTTCCACAGAAGTTGAATTTAATCTACTATATTACATTGACCAGCACAGTTATTCTAATGTAGCATTTTGTGATTTGACAAAGAATAATAGAACATATTGCTCATTGTTCATTACTGTGTCCCTAATAAAAAGGAGCTCCTGTGTATAGAACATAGCTGTTATTTATGAAGAATGCCTAATTCATACAGTTAAAAATGCAAAATTGTACTGTGCAGTACTTCCTTGTAGGGAGAGAGTATCTGAGAAAAGCAAATGGAAATAGGCTTGTTGCTACAGATTTTACATGCTAGAAGAGGGGTCTTCTTTTAATGACCAGAGAGTTTAAATTGTGCTACTTTCTTCTTGGGGGGGGGAGAAAAGACTAGATAATCTCATTCTATTGATATTAAGAGAGGTGTCACTGGTTGACTTGTCTTGATTTACATAATCCCAGAAGCTTTTCATAATTGAATAGCGTTTATAAAAGGTGGTTATACTTTGGTATGAAGTATCAAAAAAAAAAAGCCTCAAAGATAATTCGTCTCTTAACGTTTTCCAAAGTGTCAATTTTTGCAAAGCATCTTATGCTGGTGTCAGATCCAAGTCCAGGCTGTGCGTTTTACCAGGTGACATTAATCTAGGCTTATCCTTGTCCAGGTTCTCGGATAACATTCTCTCTACAGTTCAGCTGGTAGCGGGAGACGACTCAGCAGGTGCACCCCAAAATGGGATTGTAGGGCTGTTATTGTGATGCAGGGAGAGATCCACTTTCTTTCCTTTGGGAGAACTCCTCCCAAAAGCAGAGGGAAGGAGGATAGGTTTTTCTGTTGCATGAGAAGAATCCTGTTTGGGTGTGTAATATTTTAAATACAATGCAGAAAGAAGTAACCCATTTCTGTGTATATAATCCGAACTTGTTTTCAAGGGACCACTGTGTGTATGAAGCCTTATCAGAATTTTTATAGACTCGGGATGTACATTTCTGTTTCAGGTAGAGTTGAATCCCTCATGCAGAGAGACTCACAGATCTTTCTGTGGCCCAACTGCTCCATCCAGGTAGTTCGTTTAGTTCTGTGTGTCATCATCCCCTGCCCATAGCGTGCTTCCTTGTTCGAACAGACTTGAGGCGGATTTGGATCTGTTTAATTTCCTTAGCCCTGGGGGAATCAAACTGCTTTTTTTAAAAAAATATTTTTCTGCCAGCAACACTGATTGCTGTTCACAATGCCCCGTCCCCACTTCCCCCTCACTCCCCAAGTAGAAGCAGGACTTCATTGATGCCTCTCTGGCAGGTTCGAGGGGACCAGACAAACGGGTCGCAGACTTCAGAGGTCAGAGGTTGTCTATCCAGCTGTGTCTGCTGAGGGTGGGGCTTGGGGTGCAGGGCAGGGGTGCTCTCGGGGTGTGAGCTGTCCAGAGGGCCCAGAAAAACAGATTCAATTAGATGCCTACATGTTACCATTGCCAGTATTGTGTAGATTGTACTGTATTCTAGTCTTCAAAATATTTTCAGTTAAGTTCTACTTTGTATCTAGTCTGGTCTTGAAAGAAGTTAAATAGGAAGGTAAATATATTTGGCTGCCTGCAGTACTGGAATGACTAATTAGACCAAGTATAAAGAAATGTAATTCAGAGCCCGAGCACTTTCAATAAGCTGTACTAACTGAATTCTGTATTCTCTTTACCTCCAGAGTACTTAAAAACCTGAAACCTTTCACCTGCCCTCTTCTGTAAACTCAAGATATATTTTTGTGAAAATGAAAATTACATGAAAAAGAGCATACATAAATCAGACGTGATTAAAAATATTTGTTCTAATGCAGTAATAATGTGGTAGTAATGCTTTCATCAGTATAGCTTAAGGCTACATTAAGTGGACAGACTTTATATGGATTCTCTAATTTTAATCTTCAAAATGCTATCTAATGTCTCATTAAGACTTGCATATAATGTATCTTAAGTACAGTCATTAAATATAGTTTAGGGAGATTTATGTTCAGATATTGCTTAAAGATGTTTTAATAGGCCCATTTACTCTGATGATATTAATGAGCTCTTAATACAGACTAAGCTTCTAAAACTAGTTGTAAAGACTCCAGCCTGAACACAACAACTTGGGATTAAAGCCCGGTTTGCATGAGAGCCTGCAGGTTCGCCCCACTGACATGCAGGGTCAGGGCCACCCCTCTGCAGAGCCTTGAGCTTTGGAAAGAGAGTCTCCCTTGCCTTGGTCTGGCCGCTGACCCAGATGACTCCTTCCTTCTGCCAGCCCTGAGTACAGTCCCAAACCGTGCACAGGACATGTGCTAATCTGGCCAAATCACCCGTCTCCAAGGTCATCTGAGCAGCGTCGACGCCCTCGGCGGTATCACTGGGGCACGGGAGGGTTAAAGGGGCTTTGCTTGCTTCTCCCGTGAGCATCTGCTAGGTAAGGTGGGCACAGGCTGACGACAGCATGTGAACAGCTTCGACCTGCCATAAGCAAACTGTAAAAGGTCGCGCGGGCATGCTTTCATCACAGACATCCGTAGTGACTGAAATACATGTATCAAAGTGTTCTGCAAATTCAGAATAAGAAAGAAAAGCCCAGACCACCAGGAGTCTATGTGTCCGCTCTTGCGTACACTCACCCCACCCCCTGCCACCAGGCCCCACTTATAAACATGTCGCAAAAAAAAAAAACAACAACTCTGTGTTGGTGTTTCCTTTTCTTTCAGAAAAATACTGAAAAGCATTTTTTGTTTGTTTGTTTCAATTATTTTAGGGGAGGGGGGAAAAAAAGAACCTATGAATTCAGAGACTTTTCTAATTACTAAATTGGTTTGTTATAAAAAGATAATAGCAAATTTCTTCTTTTCATAATTGGACATCTCTTCCCTGTAGGCTAATACGTGCACAGCCTGTGCATGCACAATAAGTTGTGCTTTTGAAAAGCCATAACTAGCTAATAACAGCTACAGTGTCATCAGAGAGTAATGGTGTGCTGATTAGCATAATTAATGACAAATGGTGGTGTGGAATTGGTGGATTGGTTTAGCGGATGATGAATGCGGGCGAGGCCTGGGCTGGGGCCTGCCAACTAGGCCTCGCTGGCTGTCAGCCCTTCTGTTCTTGCCGAGGCAGCCCTCATTAGTCACGATGGGAGGTGCCAGTTCGTATTCTGTTTGGAGCACAGAAAACTTAATAATCCAAGCGAATGTGGCTTCCCCTCTCTCCTCTGTATTTACTCACAAAACTCTCTCCTCGCTCATTCCCACTGTGGGCTGACCCATGAGGACACGGCTCCTTCAAGAGGCTGCCGTGATCCTAGAAGGGGGGACAAAGGGTAGTGCGGTGGAGACACGCGTGTGGACTTGTCCTCCCCTGACCACAGATGAATTACGCCCTTTCGGAGGACTTCTGCTTGTGACTCTGTTTATCTAGGTCTTCATAAGGGGAAAAGAAATGAACTCAGTAAGCTATATATTCCATCCTGAAATAAGACTAGCACATTTATCTTTGACTTGATTAATCAGACCTAATTTGCATTCTCAAATGAGACTGATAAAAATGGATTTACCTTTTAACCTTTAGAGGGGGGAAAAAGTATTTCTCTGCAAGATTTCCAGGGCTATCTTTCCTTAACCGATAAGAAGCAACTCCTTTATCAATAAAGATGAAAATCCTTAATTTGTGTTAATGAATGAGACTAATTATTATATAGTTAATTAGCATCTGGAAATGAGGATTATCTTAATTACAAAGCACAATTTCCCTAATAGCTACAAAACTGTAAGTTTGATCCATGTGGAAATTGGTAACTATTATTATGTAATTAGTGATAACATTAATAGTACAGAGTATTTAGACACCATTTGCATATGCAAATGTAATTTACCTGAGCCAAACAAGTGGACCATTAATGATTAAAGCATGATAGAGCTGAGTGAAAGTTCTAGATAGCTGAATAGTATCCATTATGCAGAGTATCTAAATAATTGTCGTGGAGTAGATAAGGACCTTTTATATTTAGATGTTCAGAATGGTTTTTGTTTTAAGAAGAATTCGGACCAGAAAGATTAAACACAAGGCTTCACTGCTTAGGGACATAGCTGGCCACATAGTCATCTCCTTGACTCTGCTTTTCCCGTGCTTCCCAATGTCCCTTGAACCTTAAATGTACTTTCCCTATATATTTTAACATTTCTGAATATTGGCTTTGTCTTACAACTGATGCGTACTCCTAAAGCGGTTTTACACACACATGAGCGTAGTGAATTATGAAGTTGATGGTGCAGCTTACAGTTCTTAGGGGAGTATTCAGAGCTCTCTGAATTTTATCTGCGTGGCCCCAGAGTCGTCTCCCTGTTCAGAACTTCTGCTTTATCTGCATCTCCTCTGGTGCCCAGCCGCTCCCTCTTCCAGGATGCAGCCGTGTTTGCCAGAAGATGGGGTGTGTGCCCATGAGGGAGTGTGAGATGTGGATGGCCGTTAAGATTTTTTTATTTCAACTACAATAGCATATCAGCAGATAGTATTGTTGAGAATAAGATTAAAGCAGGTGCAGTCAACAGACAACCCCCCAAACCACCGTGGCTTACCACACCACCATTCTGTATACCACTCAAGTTCCAAGCTGGGGAGTGCAGGTTGATGGGGTCCTGCTTCATATGTCATCTCTCCCTGGGACCTGGGCTGAAGGAGCAGCTCCCATCTTCTGAGACATGCTGTTCTTGGAGCAGAGGGCAAGGGCAGGAGACCTGGAGAAGACACCCAGTGGCTCTGAAGCCTCTGGACAAGACATCCAGCCCAGTCAGGTCCGGGTGCGGGGTGCCTGCCCTTCCGCAGGAGGCCCTGACCTCCCACCTCTCGCAGGGAAGTGGGATCACACACCCAGGAATGGGGACTTTGTGGGGTTTAAAAAAAGTAGTTCAGAAAAAAAAAAAAATTTTTAATGAAACATTTTTTTAATTTTAAAAAATTTTAAGTGAGTTTTCAGATGTAAAGAAAAATATAAAGTCAGTAATCATACATGGAAAAAAACAAGTGAACCTGAGACACAAGATAGTCTCCTGACGTGTGGGAAACGTTGGCCTAGAATGTATGCTGCTTATCTTCAGCTTGGCAGGAGCTTGAATTCTCCTGGGAAAGTTGGGGAATCTCTCAGGGATTTGCACAGCTGTTCCAGTGTGGTGGAAATAGCTCTGCCCTCTGGGATTTAAGGCTCATTTTGACCGCTTCCAAACCTGAGAAAGCCGCTTCCTTTGCCTGGGTTTCCCTTTTCCCAGCTGCAGAATGAGGCTTTGGGGCCAGGTGGTCCCTGTTGCTGCTCAGCGCTCCCACCACCCCTTCCGAGCACCTGTGGAGAGCCTGCTCCTCGCAGGGGCTAGAACAGAGGTGCTCCAGGAAGTTCTGCCTCAGGGCTGGTGGGACCCAGCAGTTCCTGTAAGAACCTAAAAAAAAGTTCATTGCTAGACAGAACAGTTTATGATAGCTGTTCTGGTATCCATGTCTGATATTTTTTTTATCAAAAACAGGTACAAACTTTTCCGATTTATAAAAGTAGAAAAATTGGAAAATATATAAGTGCATGTGGAAAAGCATACGGAAGAAGGTAAAGATCATTCATAATCCCATTATCCAGAGAAACAATTATTTTAAGGTATACACCATGTATTTGTTCTTGTTTAGTTGCTAAGTGTGTCTGACTCTTTGCTACCCTGTGGACTATAGCCTGCCAGGCTCTGCTGTCCGTGGGATTTCCCAGGCAAGAATACTGGAGTGGGTTGCCATTTCCTTCTCCAGGGCCTCTTTCCAACCCAGGGATCAAACCCAAGTCTCCTGCCTTGACAGGCAGATTCTTTACCACTGAGCCACCAAGGAAGCCCCTATATACCATATATATTTATATATAAAAGTATATTTCTACCTAACTGTCCATTACGGGGTTTTTTGGTTAGATTTATTGAGATATAATTTACATACAGTAAAATTCACCCTTAACTTTATCTTGTATTTCTTAAAATTATAATATGTACAGTTAATGAATTTTGACAAATACCAACTCACATGATAAATGTCATGTATCTACCACCAGAAGTAAGGTAGGAAATTTTCCCATTACCCCCCCGAGTTCTCTTGTTCCTGTTTCCAGTCATTGCCTGCACCACCCCCAAGTCCCTGGCAGTCACGCATGTGTTTCATGGACAATAATGGAATCGTACAGTATTGTGGTTTCGTGTGTCACCCAGGGTAATGTTTTCGAGATTCCTTTTGACTCGTCATTTCCAGAGCCTTTCTCAGGGCTCGTTGAACAGACGCACAACTTTCCTTCTGAATCCATGCGCGTTTTCTGACCAGTCCTCGGTGGCTGGATACTCCCATCGTCTTCACTTCTCAGAGTAGTACTTCGGTGAGCATCTCTTTAGACAAGTCTTTGTTCCTTAGGGCACATGTGCATTTTTAAACATTTTGGTATGTAATGGCAGATTGCCCACCAAAATGGTTGAATCCCTCTACACGTCCATGTCAGCCAAAGAGCCTTTCTTGCCCTGAAACCTTACTGACCGGCTGCTGTTTCCCAAACTCCTTATCAGTCTGAAAGGTAGGGTAATGAGGGGCGGTTCCTTCCAGCCCTTTCTTGGGCCAGCCATCCCTCTTTTCTGTTGAAGTCCGGTTTTTGCTTATTGAGCTGCAGCATCTCCTTAGGGAACAAAGTCTTTTTTTGACTCTCACCTTACTACTGCCTTTTTTCAGTTTGTGATTTGACCTTTAATTCTCCTTTTCCTTTTTTTGTTGTGCCTTTGCCATCACATTTTTGAAATGCCTTTTCCATCTTATCGTATATTCTGGCACCTTCCTTTCTTTTTAATATTTAAATCTAAATTTCTTCTATAAATTGTTCTGATATATGACATAAGGATCTAATTATGTTATCTCAAATTATTTACCTTTGTCCCAGCTCTACTACCCTGGGTCAGGAAGATCCCCTGGAGAAGGGAATGGCTACCCACTCCAGTATTCTTGCCTGGAGAATCCCAAGGACAGAGGAGCCTGGCGGGTCCAGCCTATAGGTTCACAAAGATTCAGACATGACTGAGTGACTTAATGTTTAACAGCTGCTGCTGCTGCTGCTGCTAAGTCACTTTAGTCGTGTCCAACTCTGTGCAACCCCATAGACTGCAGCTCACCAGGCTCCTTCGTCCCTGGGATTCTCCAGGCAAGAATATTGGAGTGGGTTGCCATTTCCTTCTCCAATGCATGAAAGTGAAAAGTGAAAGTGAAGTCGCTCAGTCGTGTCTGACTCTTCGCGACCCCATGGGCTGTAGCCTACCAGGCTTCTCCGTCCATGGGGTTTCCCAGGCAAGAGTACTGGAGTGGGGTGCCATTGCCTTCTCCGATGTTTAACAGCACTACTTATTAAATCTTTTTTTACCAACTCATTTGAAAACAATCTTACATTAACCTCCTGTTATCTACTATGATATATTTTGTGGCTTATATCCTGTTTCATTGGCCTGGATACATATTCTAATGAGTGGATCACACCACTAAGTATTATACATGTGTATGTTTTGATATCTTATTATTCTTTGTAGTTGATTTTCAGAATGTTTCTGGTAATTCTAGCTCAATTTTTTATCCAGTTGAAATTTGGAATCAGTTTACAGTCCAATGAAAATACTTTCAAGGTTTTGATTAAGAAAATATAAAAATTACAACTTAAGGTTGGGAGAATGATCATCTTTAAAATACTTGATCGTTCCTTCTAGAAATGTAACATGACTCTCCATTCAAATGTTTCTTTATATCATGCAGTAAAGTATTGTAGTTTTTTCCTGATGATCTAATACCTAGGTTTTACATTTGTTGTTATTATTGCTTTGCCCATGATGTTTTAACTGAGGATTGCTTCTATATATTTTAAAAACTACTGTTGGTTACTTTTTTTAGATTTTTTTTTCATTTTTAAAATGTATTTATTTATTTTGGCTGTGCTGGTCTCTGTTGCTGCTCGCGGGCTTACTTGAGTTGCAGGGAGCAGGGGCTACTCTTCGTCGCGGTTTCCGGGCTCTAGAGCGTGGGCTCAGTCGTCGTCGCGCAGAGAGTTAGTTGCTTTTTGGCGTGTGAGACCTGCCCAAATCAGGGATGGAACCTGAGCTCGTGTCCTCTGCATTGGCATGCAGATTCCTAACCACGGGACCACCAGGGAAGTCCCTGCCATTGGTGTTTGAAGATTCATTTTGTGACTGGCCCCCTCTCTGTTTGCTCGTTATTTCCAGTATTTTCCAACCCATCACCTGGGTTTTCTCAGTAGACAACAGTGTCATCTGCAGATATGATTTTGTCTCTTTGATGACATTGATACCGCATTTCTTTTTCTTGCTTTATATTATTGGCCAGAACATCCAGAGCAGCCAGTGATAGTGGCAGTAGCTTACATTCTTATTTGGTTCCCAACCTCAGAGAAGATGTTTCTAGTGTCCCGCAGTCAAGGCTAAGGTAGGCTAGTAATTTAGGAGACAGAGTTTGATTGTGCTAAAGGAGAATGATTCTTCTCTTTCTATATTCCTGGGGGTTTTTTGTTTTTTTTCTAAATTCAGACACTAATTTCAATTTCTTATGAAAATAACTTCAGAAACTATCAATGTATTATTATATTCATTCTTACTTTATTTATTGATATGAATCATTTTATTTTGATGATTATCATTTAGAAAATTACCACTGTATTTTGTACTACATCTTACTTTAGTATGGTGCATTATTTATGGTACTAGATTTGAGTTGCTGTTATTTAAGTTAGGATTTTGATATATTTTATATATGTGAAGTTGGATTTAATGCTTATTAAGATACTGTATTTGTGTGACCTAAAAATTGGTTTTTTTCAAATATAAGTATATTTTTAAAAATATTCTAATTTCTTTTCTTGGGGGGAAAGAAAATGAAAAAAAATTCTGTAAAAACTAAACGGACTTGGAAGCATTTGGAGGAGCTAAGGGTGCTTTAAGAAAAAGGACACAATTTCAGTTTCTTTCACAGATGATAGATTTTTTTTTCAGTTTTATCATTTACATCTTCTTTGGGAAAGATCAGTGCTTTTCACATAAGCATTAAAGTTTAGTGGTACAAAATTGTGCCTAAGAGTTTATTTTGATTTTAAAAATAATATATCTGTGGTCACATATATCACTATTGGGCTTTTTTTTTTTTTTGCCTTTTTTCTTAGTTATCCTTACTAAGGGCTTGTTTTGTTTATCTTTCAAGCAGCCAGTTTTTAATTTTTTTTGTAAAGACATTAGGCTTTTGCTTTACATTTCATTATTTACTTTTATTTTTATTAGTTCCTTTTTCTACTTTCTTTTGGCTTATTCTGGGATTTTTGTAGCTTCTTGAGTTGGACCATCACCTTATTTGTTTTCAATTCTTGACGATTTTCAGTAAAAAGTACTCAAAGCTATATAAATATTCTTGTGTGTTACTTTGATGGTAGTCTCATATATAGTACTCATATTTATAAATACGGAATAATTTTAGTTTCGATTGCCTCTTTGACTCAAGTGGTTAGAAAACTTTTTTTCTCAGTGATTGGGATTTTGTGAATTAATTTCTAATTTTATTGCATGGTGGTCAGAGAATGTGACCTCTATAATTTTTTTCATATAATTGGATCTTTCTTTGTCTTCTAGCACATGATCAGTTTTAGTAAATGTTCTGTTGACACTTGAAGCTATGTCTTCTTTTCTGTGAGGCACAATGTTTCACACACACTCTATCATTCTTTGATCAAGTAGGAGTAATGGGTCCATATCCATGTGCACATATACATTTGTCCGTCATATTAGACCCAAGATGGTAACCCTTATTGTTTTTTAAATTTCTTCTTATGTCGTTATTTTAATCATTGGTTTTGTTTGTTTCAACATAATGTTATTCGAGCCATGAAGGTTTATGATTGTGTGTTTTGTTGTTGTTCAGTCACTAAGTTGTGTCCAACTCTTTGTGACCCCATGAACTGCAGCACGCCAGGCTTCCTTGTCCTTCACTATCTCTCAGAGTTTGCTCCAACTCTTGTCCATTGAGCCAGTGATGCCATCCAACCATCTCATCCTCTCTCACCTCCTCCTCCTCTTGCCCTCAGTCTTTCCCAGCATCATAGTCTTTTCCAGTGAGTAGACTCTGCATCAGGCAGCCAAAGTATTGGAGCTTCAGCTTCAGCATCAGTCCTTCCAATGAACACCCAGGACTGATCTCCTTTAGAATGGACTGGTTGGATCTCCTGGCAGTCCAAGGGATTCTCAAGAGTCTTCTCCAGCACCATAGTTCGAAACCATCAATTATTTGGCACTTATCCTTCTTTATGGTCCAACTCTCACATATGTACATGACTACTGGAGAAACCATAGCTTTAACTATATAGACCATTGTCGACAGAGATGTCTCTGCTTTTTAATATGCTAAGTTTGTCATAACTTTTCTTCCAAGGAGCGAGAGTCTTTTAATTTCATGGCTGCAGTCACCATCCGCAGTGATTTTGGAGCCCAAGAAAATGAATCTGTCACTATTTCCATTGTTTCCCCACCTACTTTCCATGAAGTGATGGGACCAGACTCCATTATCTTCGTCTTTTGAATGTTTAGTTTTAAGCCAGCTTTTTCCACTCTCACGTTTCACCTTCATCAAGAGGCTCTTTAGTTCCTCTTCACTTTCTGCCCTTAATGTTGTATCATCTGCATATCTGAGGTTGTTGATATTTCTGCTGGCATTCTTGATTCCAGCTTGTGCTTCATCCGGCCCCACATTTCGCATGATGTGTGTTTTATCTTTCATCAAAATAAAATTCCACCTTTTTGTTCCATTTGTGTTTGGGGCCTCAAGGTCTATAATGTTCTTGTCCCATGTTGGCTCTCGAGCGATTTGCAGGGGCCCTGTAGCTGTGGGCTCGGTCACCCCTCCCTCTGCTCTGGCTGAGTGAGGCTCCACAGGGTGCTGCCCACACAGGCGTTACCTGGGGCTTCCTCCTGCCCCAGAGAGCCTTCCTGTCCCCTCCACGTCTTCACCAGCTCTCGCCCTGCACTGCAGCCCCAGTTGTTCCCAGAGACCGTTCATCCTTGGTCATCCCCACTGCCCTCTGGTTCCTTCTGCAGGTGCATCCAGCCCACCTTTGCACCTGTGCGTGAGCACAGTCTCTCAGTTGCCCTTCACATGCACATCAGCTGCCCTGCATAGGCTTGGCCCACTCCCTGAGACAGGAGCTCTGCTCTATGAGTCTCCCAACCCTGGCACGCAGTACCCAGTCCAGCCCTGCTCAGTCTGTCTTTGCCACATCGTTCCGTTGTTACCACAGGGGCTGATTGCTGCTACTGGACTGTTTTGTTCTTAGAGTGCATCATGAAACACCAGCTATTTCACCTTTCGGAAATTGTTCTAAGACCCTTGCTCTAAAACTTTGATCGTTGGCAGTGCTGTGTAAGCCATGCACGTTCCCCTTCAATATTCCAGTGACACACACATAAGAACACTAGGCAGGGGGGCGTAGGGGAGAGCAGGGGCTTTGGAGACCCCCACCATCCAGTATCTTGCAGCTGCTCTCACTTGCACTCACAAGGCTCCCTGCACCCGTGTCAGACTCAGGCCATGAGTATTTACGAGGCCATGTGCTCGTTCAACAAGCAGTTACTCAGAAACCCCTGGCCGGGGTGGGGTGGGGGGGTGGGGGGGTGGCATTCATCCTGGGGGCCAGGTGTGGTTGATGACACATACAGGGCCTGGCAGAGCCTGGGGCCAGTGGGTGGGTGCTCAGAGTGTGGCCACCCACACACACATTGCTGTGACCCGGCCCCAGAAATGTTCAGATCAGACTGTGGGGATCAGACATGTGCATTAGCTTGTGGAGATGTCACTGAAGAAGGCCCGTAGTGCTGCATTCACAGAGCGAGCCTGGTGGATGGGGACAGCCCTAGAGAGCCACGGTCCTGCTCCCTCAGGTCATGAGGCTGACAGACAGCACGGCCTCCCTGGTTTCCTGTCGCTAGTGTGGTTTCAGATGAGAGTAGATGTGCCCAGGCGCCTCCTCGCTAAGGCTTATTTCCACAGGAAGGCAGAGGCTCATCCTTCATGGCTAAGAGTAAGGATGGCCTATAACTGGGGCAGATTTAGGCACTTGCTACCTCTCCTGCCCAGAGACCCCAGAAATTCCTGAACCTGGAAGGGCCGGCCTAGGCCCAGGAAACTCTGAGCCCCGTGGGCAGCTGCACCCAGGCGGAGACGGCTGCTGTATCGCCATTCATACTGAGAAAGGTCGGCCCTTGTTCTCCCTGGGCCAGCCTTCCCATAGAGGAGCGAGGGGCATGCTTCTGCTTGGTTTTAGGAATAATAATATGCCCTGAGTGAAACTGCTGTCACCACAGGGATTTATTAAACTGCTATTCCCATTTTTGTACATGAGGAACAGAGGTTCAGAGAGGTTAGCGGGTTTTTCCCAAGGTCACACAGTGAATCACGACCGTGCAGCTGGGTGTGTTCATGGTGCTTTCCGCAGAATTCCGTCATGGCTTTCCGACCGTCTCCTCTTGGTTTCACGTTTCTTTCTCGTTTCCTGGACTAGATGCTCCGTGAGGAAATGCTTGGCCTCGTCAGTCTTTGTACCCTCAGCCTCCTGATGCGTACAGCGACTGAGTTGACTGTGAGGGCTCTGCGGTCAAGTTCCTGTCGCCATTGGGTGCCCCGCTCCGGCCCCACAGCACAGCAGGGGCAGAGCAACACAGGGCACTGCGGGTTACCCGCCCCGTGCAGCGCCAGGACCCCAGCCCTCCCTGGGAAGGAAGGCCTGGCTCCCAGCGAGCTGCTGGGGAAATTCCATCTCCTCTCATTAGGCAGTGTAACTGATGGCCTGCTGAGCTTGCAGTTCTGCCCAGGGACTGGTGGGCCCTCCCGTGGGCTCCCAGAGCAGCCTGGGAAGCTGGCCCCGTCGGGGTAGCACAGATGGCAAGCCCAAACGACAAAGTAAACTCCAATATGTCTTGGAGACATTGTCAGCCTGCAGCTTATTTGTCATGTCACAGCGGCCTCGTGGAGCAGGGACTCCACCCCACCCCCACCCCGTCGCGCTCCCTTCCTGTGTGGGGATTATTTACAGGAAACTGATTTTTGGTAGGGTTGGGGGGGAGAGTACAGAGACAGAGCGTTTCCACAACAGAGTTGGTCATTTTCTTTCATGTTTGGGAGGTGAATAATATCAACAAGAGCAAATACCTGGCATTGATGAAGTGTCAGCCCTTGTTCTGGGTGCTTTATCCAAACCATTTCTCTACTCATAATAGCCCTAAGGGGCATAGATATCCTTAATCCCAGCTTACAGATGCAGAAATGAAAGCTCAGAGAGGTTAGTTAACTTACCCACAGTCACACAGCTCTGGCAGGCTGGGTCCACAGCTATTCTCAACCTCCGCACGCTAGCGTCCAGTATGTGGTGGAGGCTGAGAGGGCCCTGGCCCCTTACTCAGGGCTGGGGCTGCTAGTCACTGCTGCAGGATTCCAGAGACACCCTGGGGGCCTGTGGGTGTCAACCAGCTGCTCCCCTCAGCCTGAGAGCAGAGACACTAAGACAGGGCGTCCAGGCCATCAGGTCCTCCTCCCCCATTGACAAGGCCCTGGGGTGACAAGCCGTGGCAGGGCCTGGCGGAGATGTCTGCTCCAGCCCAGGTTGTGGCCCGGCTCCTCAGTGGTGACATCTTTGCATCTCTGGAAGGGCAGGGGTCAGAGGAGGAGCAGGGGGCCTGGGGCCCAAGCCTCCCCCAGCTCCACTCTTCACCCCAAACCATGATCAGGAGGCCTCATCTGGGGCCTCAGTTTCCTCAGCTGTAGAAACAGAAATGGAGGCATGAAAAGCCTCCTCAGAGAAGATGGTGGTGATTCAATGAGATAAATGCCCTGGCCCACAGCAGGAGCAGAAAGTGGGTGTAGTGAGGAGGGGACAGCCGGTGGCCCTGCTGGGGGGGACAACCCTGAGGGATGGCTGTACCCGCAGGCCCCTCAGTGCTCTGAGGAGGAGCCCTAGATGCCAGGCTGTAGCAGGACTCTCAGAGGGGGGTTCAGTCAAGCCACATCCCCAACCCCACAGACAGCAGGAGTTCACACATCCTGGGGGAGCAGGAAAAAGAGTGAGGGGGGCCAGTGTAGCTCCAGGTCTGACTGCCCTCATCCCTGCCTTCCAGAGGCAGAAAGAGAAAACACTCAGGGCCAGGCGGGGTACCCAGAATGCACATCCCTCGAAAGGATTTATTTATCTTTCCGATTTAGCTTTAAAGATGCCCCGGAACTCACAGCCTCTGGTCACAGGTGAGCAGTGAAAAGCCAGATAGAATGTAAAGAGCCGATTTGGTGAACCGTGATGTGTCGAGAGCTGTGTGCCCAGTCTCTGTGTAAATTCCAGGCCAGTTGGCTGACGAGGACCACCTGGAATGTCCCAGGCTCGACGGCGATGAGTCACACGCTTTACCCTCTTACTGTGCAGGTGACAGTTGTAAGAAAAGCCCGTTCCCAGCAGCCCGGGTGCACACAGAAGCTGGGGCAGCTGGTGAAAGCCTTCTTCAGGCATTCGAAACGGGGTGCCTTTTTTTCCCTTTGGAAGATGGAGGAAGGAGAGAGGTGGCCGAGTACCCTGGAGGTCTTCACGCTGTGTGTGCCCTTACAGTGTACAGGATGTGCATTAGCACATCCGTGTGGCCGCACACACACACGCACACACACCCAGGGCTCTCAGGTAGAGTTTGCATTGTGCCTGCCGTTGGGTGTCGGCCTTTCAGCCAGTGGTTTATTAAACCCAGAAGGGCTGCTCCGCAGCGGTCATTCTGCTCGATTCTGGGCCGTAAATGGCAGAGAAAGCAGCCCTGCCTCGGCAGGGGCTCTCCTCCAGGGACACGTGCGCACCTAGTCCCGTTTCCTGCCCATATCGTCAGCATCGCCATTACTGCCACCATCCAGACCTGGGGTGAGGGTACTCCAGGCCCCAAGGAGGCAAAGTGAGAGAGAGAAAACTAATGTCTTTTGTGCCATCAGGGAAACTCTTAAGCCAGGAGGCGACACGGTGAAACCAGGGGACAGAGTCAGACGTGCGAGCCCGTGGCTCTGATGTGGTGCCACCCGCCGCCGCCCATTAGCGCCTTCCCTCAGTCCCTTCGGCAGTTTGAAACCATCTTTCTGTACCAAGGCCTTGCCCTTCTGCTTTTACTTTCAAACTTCAAAGATTACTTTTGAAATAGTTTTTCCAATGAAATTCCAGAGGTTTTACACATGTGTGAAAGGAGGAGTTTGGCTATTAAAACGTGTTTGCTCTGCCGCTTGGTTCCCTTAACTACAAAGGTTCCGAGACCGCCCCCACTTTGTTCTCTTAAATGTTAAACCAGCTACCTCGCCGCCACGTGGTGCTTCGCCCCAGCCTCTTCCTGGCGTCCTCAGACTGGTTTCTGTTCAGCTAGAGCCTCATGGGGCAAAATTGATTATTTTCTTTTTTTTATTACTGGAAGAATTATTTTGTGTTTGGGTGCCGTTCACAGCTCGCTGCCACGAACCCCAGTCTGTGTAACTGAGACAGCTCTGGTGCCCAGTGCTGGGCAGAACGGGTGGTGGTCCTGGCTGCAGCTCTCCAAGCACTTCCCATCTGAGAGTGGGAGTAAGTTTTCGGTGGGTGGAATGTGGGCATGGTTGATTTTAACCCCTGCATGTCTTTAGCCCCACAGAGACCCAAATAAATAATTGGGGTGAGAGTGGATTTCTGTGTCCCTGACACCCACATCTTGTGTTTTTGCTGTCATGGGTGATTCTAGAACAGTAAACTTTGATAGGCCATCTTAAACATCTCTTCTGAATACAGTAATCAGACCACGGATGTCTTCAGGGAATGGCTCCCTGAAAGATATTCCCCAGATTTAAAAACAGCTCTTCGGCCCATAATTTCTCCCACAAAAGCCTAGCAATGTAAAAGTGAAACGTTTTGTTGAGCCTGTAGAACTAACGATTCTATAAATAAAAGTTGACGTCATATATAAAGTTTTTAAAATAAATTTTGTCATTTAAATAAATTCCTCCGTATATTACATCACCGTTAGTAATAATTTTAACTGTGGGTTTTATTTATATAAAAAAGAATTGGGCCAAGACCCAGGCTTTTGCTGATCAGGCTGTTGGTGTACTTGGCCCAGGTTCCTATTTCACCCCTTCCCACACCCCAGATCAGAACGTTCAGAGCTATGGTGTGAATCCAAAGACAGCCGCAAAGGGACTTCCGCGGCAGTCCAGTGGATAGGACTCGTGCTTTCGCTGCGGGGGCCAAGGTTCTGGCCCGCTGGGAAACTAAGATCCAGCAAGCCACACAGTGCGGCCAGAGAAATAAAGACGGCTGTGGAGCCCCCAGGAGCTGCTGTCATGAAGCCTCCTTGGACTAGGAAGCTTCCTCTGCTCCAGGATATTAGGTCAGGGGTAGTATTTTCTTACAACAGAGGCCAGTTTCGTCTGCACTGAGTTGTTTCTCCTCGGCCCTCAAGCCTGGTAATGAGGCTTCACCAACAGCTGCGTCTGCCCGGATCCCCCCCCTCTGACACCTCCTTGTAAAATGCAGAAGAGACAGAAAGGCCTCTAAAAATTCTCAAGCCGCCTTTAGTCTCGGAGGTGTTCCGGGTCCCTGCTTTCTCCAGAACCACCTCGAGAATCTGTACTTTCTGCAAACATCCTCACAGCACAGGGCAGCCAGCTCTTCACTGTCACCCAGGATCCTCCTCTGTCCCTTGGCGAGCTGTCCTCATGTGCTCAGCGCCCCGCCGCACCCCAGTCCAGCATTGCCCCCTGCCCCACCTCCCATCCCACTCTGTGATTGACCCTGCCCTCCGCCTCTCACCCCAGCGATGCCCCTTCATTGTCTTAGCCCTTTTTGACCCCCCTTTCCCTTCCAGCACCAGCAGTTGGCTCTTGGTTGGGGTCAATTTTTTAACGTAAAGAAAGTTACTGCTTTTGCAGAAGAGAAGCGGGGAGTAGCCCAGTTGGGCTGAGATTCAGGTGCGGAGTATCTGAAGGGCTTCCTTGCTGACCAGCTTGCCGCCACTCATGAAATCCCAGTGGTGCCTTAGCAAAATGAGCAATTGCTTCACATCACAGCCTGCAGGATTTCCGCCGATAGCAGATACCACAAGTCCGAGCTTTGAATACCAAATAACGAGGGGGGGAGGCTGTTTCAGGGGCAAGGAGAGCTCCCTCTCTGCTTCCGATCACACCACAGATGACCTCGGAAATGAGGGTGTCGCCTCTGGCTCCAGCGGGGAGAGGAGGTGTGCTGGAGGGGCACCCCTTGCCCCTGGCCACCAGGGACTTTATAGGCAGAACTGTTAAAGCCACCTGGTGTTTTCACAACCCTCTGTGTAAATGAAATCACAGCTTGGTGCTTGTCCAACAGCCTGGACGGCATCAAGCTGTGATCCCGAACCAGCAGACGCTGGTTCTCTCTCTGCCAAAAACTAAACAATAAAAACAAGCAAAAGAGGTGTGCTTTCAAAGTGCATCTATCAGAAGATGATTTGGAAACTCTTTCACGATAAGGACTGAAATCTGAAATTCTGAACGTGAAAGTCGCTCAGTCGTGTCCAACTCTCTGTGACCCCCATGGACTGTATAGCCATTCTGGCCATGGAATTCTCCAGGCCAGAATACTGGAGTGGGTAGCCTTTTCCCTTCTCCAGGGGATCTTCCCAACCCAGGGATCGAACCCAGATCTCCCGCATCACAGGCGGATTCTTTACCAGCTGAGCCACCAGGGAAGCCACCCCCACCCCTCCCTGAGCAGACTGTTAATGACCTGTGTCCTCGGAGTCCCCAGGGCCCTGAATTTTCTCTCATTGAAAGGCGGCCTTTGACTTTGGATTCAGGGTCTCTTCCAGGGCTCTGCTCAAACAGTCTTCCACTGACCCAATAAATGGTTACATAGCAGTTGGGAGACACATATCCAACACTCGACTTTGTTACCGGCCTGCTAGTCACACTGAGCAAGCCAGTAACCCTCTCTGAGCCCAGTGTCATCCTGGTGAAACGGGGCCGGCGCCAGGGCCAGCCTCACGGGCACAGGGTGGAGACTTAGGCTAAAGGAAATCCTGGGCAGGGGGCCCAGAGGCCAGTTACAAGGCCCTGCGGGCGTCCACCTGGAGCGGCCCAGCTGCCCCTCCCCACCGGCCTAGAGCTGTGCCTACCTGCGGGGTTTCTGTCTCCCCTGTGGGGTCTGGTCTTTTTTTTTAAGTTCATGTAATATTCCCCCTTCCCTGGGGCTTTAAAGAAATGTATTTTTAAGAACAGGCCCCTGGTTTCCTACTGACCTGCATTTCTTAGTTTTCTTTTTTTCTTTAGTGTATTTTGGGCTGTGGCGGGTCTTCATTGCTGCACAGGTCTTTCTCTAGTTGCGGCGAGCAGGAGCTCCTCTCTAGTTGCCGTGTGCAGGCTTCTCGTTGCAGTGGCTTCTCTTGTCGAGGAGCACAGGCTCTAGGGCACGAGAGCCCAGTACTTCCGGTCCGTGGGCTCAGTCGTTGCAGCTCCCGGGCTCTAGAGCACAGGCTCCATCGTTGTGGCGCACGGGCTTAGTGGCTGCGCGGCGTGGGGGATCTTCCCGGACTAGCGATGGAAGCCATGCCTCCCGCACTGGCAGGTGGGTTCCTTGACCACTGAGTCGCCAGGGAAGCCCCGACCTGCATTTCCTGATGATTGCCTGTTCCTGGCCTGCAGTTTTTCCTCCCCCGTTATTACCACCACAGCCCTGAAGTCCTCCCGGTGGAGACATCACCCAGGTGTGTCTTTTTGAGCCCTTTGTTCCCACCGAAGTGTGGGCTTTCACACTTTGGCCTGACAAAAAGATTCCTTTAAAAACTCCAGAGCAGATTTTCAAGCACCTGGAAGTCCTCACTCAAGCCCAGAGAGGTTTAAGGAGGAAGCTCAAGAGTCCCGTGCAAGTGAGAGCCGAGTTCGCTTTGAGTGAGGTAGACAGAGAAAAGCCTTCGGTCTGGATTCCAGAAAGACAGCCACAAGTGACGTGAACCTCTCTTTCCTGCTATTGAAGGTAAAAGCCGTAGAAACCCTGAGTATTCAGAAATCTGAGTACAGGGGGATACAGAGGGAAACCAAGGACCTTCCTGGGTTCCTTCCTGCTTGTGAGTTTTAGAGGCTCGGTCCACAGAGGGTCTGGACCAAAGAGACGCCCAGGGTTACACTACAACATAGCAAATAATCTCCCTCATAGAGCACAGCCTTGTCATGACAAAGGGACTTGGGTAACCCAGTGAAGCTGTGAACCATCCTAAAGGAAATCAACCCTGAGTATTCATTGGAAGGACTGATGCTGAAGCTCCAGTACTTTGGCCACCTGATACAAACAGCCGACTCATGGAAAAGACCCTGATGCTGGGAAAGATTGAAGGCAAAAGGAGAAGAGGGCGGCAGAGACTGAGATGGTTACATAAAATCACTGACTCAATGGACATGAGTTTGAGCAAACTCTAGGAGATAGTGAAAGACAGAGGAGCCTGGTGTGCTGCAGTCCATGGGGTGGCAAAGAGTGGGACACAACTGAACGACTGAACAGCAACATAGTGAATAATCCACTAGTGAATAGAGTCTCTGATCATACTTTGGCACTGGTGTTACTTGACACCAAATTTTACAGTAGTGTCAAGAGCCCGGCCTTCGGAGCTAAATGTGGGTGATGGTGCTGCCTTCCGCTTGCGGCTGGAAGCAGGGCTCCCTTGCTTCTTGCAGACATAGGACAGAAAGATGCCGTCTGCCTTGAAAGGTTGTGACAGCTTTCTCCAAGTGACCACTGTGGCCACTGCTGCCCCCATCCCGCCCCCTGACACCGTTAGTCCTTACGGATAATGGAGAGCCTTGCTCATGCAGAAAAGCTTCACAGAGCTGCACCCATGAGACCCTCAGCGAAGCGCTGTCTGGCTCCAAGCCCTGTTGCCACTGTCCTCCGTTTCCTGAGCCAGTCTCTGGAGGTTTGGGGCTAGGGAGCTGCAGTTTTAATGAGCACCCCAGGGCATTCTGACACACCCAGAAGTCTGAGAACCTGCTGTTGGAGAGTCTGGAATCTGGGGCACCATCTCTGAAGACACTGTCTTTAAAGCCCGTCCTTCCTGCCCCCCCCACCGGTCTGGGCCGGTACGTTGCCCAACGGTGGTGCCCCGTGTCTTCTCAGGGGATGTGGTTTGCTCTGTAGAGAGAGGACACGCGTGGCCAAGAACATGAGCTGACTTCCTGAGTGGCGGTGCCCTGGGTGAGCAGCAATGTCCTTGGCAATCAGGATCATCTGCCTGGACTCTTCATCAGGGCTCCTATGAAAATCACTTGTGTTTCCTGCCTGGTGTGTCTGCGATCTCACGGAGCTCAGTCAGCTGGTCTGGAGGTTGCCTGCATGTGTCTCTGAGGACCCCCTGGCACTCCCCCAAATAAATCTGTGGTACCCCACACAGCCTCTAAACCTGGATGAGTTCCATCAAGCCACGTTTGCTTGTGTGACTCCACTCTGAAACTGCCCTGACGGGGCAAAAAGAAGCCCTGCCCGCTGCGCGGGACCAGCGCTCACTGCAAAACGAGGCAGGACCTGGGCGGAGGTGCCCTGGGGTCTTAGGCAACCTGGACCTGAGCTCTGGCTCTGTGGCCACCTTGCTGTGAAAATCATGAGACCCTGACCCACATATCTTCACCTGGAAAAGGAGGCCTTTCCACAAAGAGGCCACCAACCTGCTGGCTTGGACCTTTCCCGTGTGTCCTTTGACTTGTTTATCCTCAGAGTCATAACACCCATTTCAGGTCCCACCAGCCGTGTTTTCAGCCGTCCCACTAGGTGCCCCGGATGGCCCACTTTTGCTGCACTTCCTGTGATTTTAATAATAATAATAATACATAACCTCATGGGATTGTCATGAGAAATCAGTCTCAGAAAGCACCCAGACCAGGGCCTGGCACAGGGCAGTTCAACTGAGATTGAGCCGCCGCCACCACCCTCTTTGGATTTTAAAGGACTGTGGACTCAAGGTGGGTAGGGACAGTGGGATTTAAAGGTCTGAGAGAAGGAGCAGGGCCCTGTGGCTCTAGGCTCCCCCCAAGGTGGGGGTGGGGGGTGGTAGAGTCCTTCCCTAGGATTGGGAAAATGAAATAGGAAGCTCTCTTAAGGCAAGAGGGAACCAGATTCACCCTTGCTCACTTCTCTTTCAGAGGAGCGCAGGACAATGCCTGCGGCCTCCGCCGTGGTCCCCTCATGGGCTCAGCCACGTGCAGCGCTGCAGCTCTTCAGGGATTGTTGTCTCCTATCTGTGAATCACACTGCTGGGGAGTAGTTTGCCTAGATTCCCAAGTTTGTAATTAAAACAATTGAGAAACAGTTTTCACTATATTGGAAAAAAAAAAAACATAGCTGAACAGGAAGTGTCTTTTAAGCAGATGTTGTGCTATGAGCCCCGTAGAAATATTATCTTCTCATCAGCCCAGCACGGTTATCTCAAGGCTGGAAAGAAACTAAGGGAACATCTTTTCTCCTAACCCAGCATTTCTTTAGCACCTAATATCATTTCACATTTAAAGGTGACAGCAATATCTTTAACGTTTTTCTATTGGATTAATAATATTTAACGTTCAAAGCAATAAAGCGAAATGTTTTTGTGAGAGTTCCTTATATCACTAGCGGAAAATTCAAGGTTTTTTAAAAAACACACACACACACACACCAAGTGCAACAGACGTCGAGAGCCATAAACTCGAAAGGGATCGCGGGTGTGGAGATGGGAGCGCGGAGTCGCACGGGTGTGGGTGTGCAAGGCCTGCCCCGCCTGGTGCCTGGAGGGACTTGTGCACTTGGCAGGGAGCACTCAGCGCCCTCGCCCACTCCCCCAGCCATTCATCTCCCCCCTCCCCCGGCAGCAGAATATGACAATGTTAGCATTTTTCATTTCCCTGACGTTACCATTAATAAAGCAATGATCCAAAAGGGGCTTTGCTGACTCTGTTCTTTATGCTTCCATCACTCACGACTAGATAATTTCACACAGGATCGTTTTAAAATTAAATGACGATAAAAACGCTCTGCTGTTCTGTGTTCACCAGTTCATAGAAGTCTATCAAGTCATTAATGTGTCATGACAAACTGCTCGATGGATACAAGAGTAATTAATTATTTGAATAAATAACAAGTTGAACTTGGGGCTTTGAACCACAATGACACCACGCATCCCATTAAGGGCATTTTGGAACCTTTTCAGGGCGCCGGTCTGAAGAGTTAAAATGCAAGCCAGGGTATTTGGAAATGAGGAAAAACAATTTCGTAAACACAGGGTAACGTTTTAAAGGGGAGAAAGCCGAAAGTGTCATGTTGCCATGCCCGCGCGGAGTTCGGTGTTAAAAAGTTCTCTGGCTGCGGCCGTTTCGAGATAACACTTTATCAGTGATGATTTCAGAGAACAATTATACAGATTTTCATAATCACCATTAATCTCTGCATATTTTTCAAGATAATTACAGCAATTATTATTTAGATTTCTCTTTTTATGTGCCCATTGTAGAAAGGAACAAGTGCTTATTATACCGGATAGTTCAAAGAACCTTGGATTAAAATTCTTTGTCATCTCTGCACTCATTATTTCAACTCGTGTTGCCTCTGAAAGTTCATCAGCTCTAGAAATGAGCGCAGTATGAGCAGGGCTCTATTATTAAACCTTAAGGTTGAGCTCAAACCGTGGTGAATTGTTCATCTGTGGGACTGCTGGGTTCGGTTAGAATTACTGTCAGGTAGAGGGAGACGCCCCTGACAGATGCAGTCGGAGACGGGTGGCAGCCTCACACCCAGCTTCCGTGATCGACTTACAAAGTGAGCTCACAACTAGTATTCAGAGTACATTTCTGTGACATGCCCTTTAAAGGTTAATATTAAATCTGAGATCTGAGCACTTGGTGGCATTGTACTTCAGAGACACTCCCCAGTATTCCAGATGAATAAGGTGTCAGCCTAGGCATCAGTTTTGTCTCTGGCTGCTTCTTTTTCTGACATCACTGTGGTCCAGGGAGCTTGTCCACCGGAGCTGAGTTTGGGGCATGTGATGTACAGCTCTTGTGAGAAGCCGTTTCCAGGGAAGAGCACCTTGAAACTGAGCTGGTAGGAAAGGCGCCTCTGTGCAGGTCGATGGGCACGCCCGTGCCCTGTCCCTGCTACGGGGGGGCAATTTTGTCATCTCCTGTCGTTGCACACTCTCCGTGGGCAGCAGCAGCCTGCCCACCTCAGCCAGAAGCTGCAAGTCTGGCTACGTGAGGGCGAGGAAGGCCAGGGCTTTGGTTTTGAACTGGAAAGTCCAGTGTTTGAGAAAAACACAAGACAGAGAAATGGTTTTTTTTTCTCTTTTCAAATTAAGTTGTACTGTAAAGTTATGACCTGGTTCAAAGGCACGCGCCAGTGCAGTCTTCCTTAGGCAGGTTGGATTTTGATTGCTGCAAGACTTCCCGCATCATTTAGTCCGTCTGTCCGTCACTGTGCCTGGGCTTTTGGAATCACCCAGCAGCTTGGGGAGGATGAAACCTGGGGCCTCCCGGGGAAGCTGCCCCTTCAGGGCTCAGGCCTTGGCTCCAGGGTGCTCATCCTGAGTTCTCCCATCCACTCAGGGGTGCCCAGGCCCCGGTGAACGTGATCCCACTACTCAAGATCAGAAGTCTCTGTGCTGTGGAGCCAGAGGATCACATTTGGTTCCATTTTCCTTTAACCTGTGGACAGTCTCTTTTCAAATCTTAAAATTTATAGCATATACCTTTCCAGCAGTATGATGCTCTAGCCTGTTATCTTATCGTTAAAGTACTTGGGCAAATAAACAGTTAATTAACAGCTTTCTCATTGATCATGGAATCAGAAGAAAAGGAGTTAGAATGTCCCTTTTCCTAGAGTCCTAGCGAATTCCCATCTGGAAACACAGCTTCCTTCGGGAACGCCGGCCTTCCCGCGTTTATCCGGGGTTGCCGCGTCCTTGAGGGCCCCTGGCTAGCAGGGAGCTCGTGGTCTGGGGAAAGGCACGAGGGCTGGTAACAGGAGCAGAGTAGCACTGGCAGCAAGGCCACTGACTCCAACGAGTGACAGCTCAGGAGGTGAGCCAGAAGGGTAACCTTCAGCTGGTTTGGGGGTTCATGGGCAGGGGTGGGCTCTCCAGGCTGAGCACAGAGCAAGGAAATGGGTGTATGGTAGACAGAAGGCTTGACTTGGTCAGAAGTGGTAAGCAGGTTATGGTAACTAGATCTCAAGGTGTACGGAGCCAGTGGGGGAGACTGCAAAGCTAGGTTGGGGTCAGCTTGCCAGGGCCTGGGCTAAGACCTTTGGATATCAACCCTTAAACTTGAGGAAACAATTGAAGAATTCAAATAAAGGAACAACATGAGGCGTCCTGCACTGAAAGCCAACTCCAAACATCCCTGGGGTGGATGTGTCTGTTTTGGCCGTGAGTGTTGTCTCCTTGGGGCAAGTGCTCAGAAGACCCGGTGGGGACCCCCCCCCCCACCCTGTGCTGGCTGCTTCACAGCTTCCACTCGGCATACCTTCCATCCACATGCTCGCCCTTCCTGATTGGGGCTTTCTGCTCCCATTCTTCCCTGACTGCTTCATGCTACGTAGGGAGGTGTCCCCATTTCTGCTCCAGCTTTGTGGCCCTGACCTGGCCCCTCCCTTCTGGGCCCTTTGCAGAGCAGGGGTGGGGACACTCGTGGGGCCATGCAGAGGCTTAATTGATTGCTGTTCTTGTTCAGTCACCAAGTCGTGTCCAGCTCTTTGCGACCCCAGGGACTGTAGCACCCCAGGCCTCCATGTCCCTCACCACCTCCCGAAGTTTGCCCAAGTTCATGTCCATTGAATCCATGACACCATCCAACCATGGACACCTGTGTAAGCGTCCCTAACGCTGTCCCCTCGACAGGCACCCCAGGGCAGTGCTCCCCTGAGCATGGGTCAGTGCTGGACAACCTGGACACCATCTCTCTGCCCTTTAACCCCAGGAGAGGGGAGGCCTCTGGTCCAGAACTTACTATAACCCTTCGTGATTGTTGCTTTTGAGAAGGCTTTTTGCGTAGAATCTAGAGGAAGGCTGTTACCTACAGTGGGCCAGCCTGGGTGGATTTCGTCCATTGTATCTTCTGAGGTTTAAATCCAGGTCTCCAATCACTTAATACTTAGGATGATTCTTATCGTTTGTGAGACTAAAGAAGGTCAAGGCTGGGACAGATTTTTGACATCATCTTGTGGCCCAAAGCTGTGCAGACCTAACTGCACGCTATAGTCACCTGGGAGCTTTGAAGACTGACTGATGCCTGGAGTCCACTCCTTCAGACCAAGTAAATCAGAACCTCCAAGGGAGAAACAGCAGCAGCAGCAGCAATAATTTTTTTAAAGTTGCCAGGTGAGCACCAGCGAGGTGGCTGACGTAGCCCGAGCCGTTCACTCACAGATAAGGACGCTGAGACCAGACTGGCCCCATGTGGGCCCCTTGACTTCACGGCCAGTTCTCTTCACTCTTATTTATTCTTGGTGTATCGTATCAGGAGGTCCATGATGTGGGTGTGACTCAGCCGTCGTGAGGTTTTGCTGGTTGAAGTGCTGTTTGCCAGGTTTCTTCACTATGAAGTTTCTACTTTTCCTTTTGTAATTAACGCGTACTTTGTGGGAAATACTGCAACACTGTGTAAACAGCTCATTCCAAATCAGATTTTCACCTCCTAGTTTTAGCATCTGTTGATTTTGTCACTCCTTCCTTCCTTCAGTATTTCTTAGTTGGCATTTTATGATAAAGAAGAGTTTTCTTTTATCCCCAGTTTGTGTATATTGATGTGGACTTATAGATTTGTATTCATTCTTACCATTATTTATTTTGATGCTCAATTTTTTCCCTATGTAGCCAGTGGGAGGCCCATCCTTCTGCTGCTTTCCCCTCATTCTTTGAGAACGTCTTTACTTTCTGGTGCAACAAGATGTCCCAGGCATGTTCCTTCCCTGCCCAGCACTGGATTGGCCACTTCTCCAAAGAGCCCCATTTCTTTCAGAGGAGAACCCTGGAATCCAAAATCGGGGCATTGGGTATGCTCATCACTCTCAAGGTGCCATTGCTTCTACAGCCCCAGGAGATAGAAGTGTATTACGTGTGTGTGTGTTGGGGCACACACATACATGTAAATGTATGTATGTATATACATATACATATCTACATGTGTTTACATCTGTACCTGATTTTCTTCTTTTGAAGTATAGTTGATTTACTGTGGTGTGCTAATTTCTGCTGTACAGCAGAGTGACTCAGTTCAGTTCAGTGGCTTAGTCGTGACTGACTCCTTGCAACCCCATGGACTGCAGCATGCCAGGCTTCCCTGTCCATCACCAACTCCGGGACCTTGCCCAAACTCATGTCCATTGAGTCCGTGATGCCATCCAACCATCTCATCCTCTGTCATCCCCTTCTCCTCCTGCCTTCAATCTTTCTCAGCATCAGGGTCTTTTCCAGTGAGTCAGTTCTTTGCATCAGGTGGCCAAAGTATTGGAATTTCAGCTTCAGCATCAGTCCTTCCAATGAATATTCAGGACTGACTCAGTTATACACATGTATTCATTCTTTTTTTTTTTTTATATTGTTTCCCACTATGGTTTATACAAGGAGATTGGATATAGTTCCCTGTGCTGTACAGTAGGACCTTGTTGTTTAGCCATTCTAAATGCAGTAGTCTGCATCGAGTAACCCCGAACTCCCAGTCCATCCCTCTTCCTCTCCTTTTCCCTCTCGGCAACCACAAGTCTGTTCTGTATATGGTGGAATACTGTGTTCAGTCGCTCACTCGTGTCCAACTCTTTGTGATCGCATGGACTGTAGCTCACCAGGCTCCCCTGTCCATGGAATTTTCCAGGCAAGACTACTGGAGTGGGTTGCCATTTCCTCCTTCAGGAGATCTTCCCAACCCAGGTATCGAACCCATGTCTCTTGCATCTCTTGCATTGGCAGGCAGATTCTTTACCACTGTGCCGCCTGGGAAGCCCAAAATGGAATACCACTCAGCCATAAAAAAGAGTGGAATGTTGCTATTTGCAGCAACACGGATGCCACTAGAGATTATCATACTAAGTAAAGTAAGTCAGACAGAGAAAGATAAATACCGTATGAGTTCACTTATACACAGACTCTAAAATGTGGCACAAATGAACCTACCTGCAAAGCTGAAGCAGACTCACAGACATGTTTCTGCCCATTAAAACCAGGTTCCTACTGACACATCTAGTTTCAGAGTACATTCTCATCTTCTTCCCATCATTTTGCCAACTTCTCTGCCTCAGCCTTCACATTAACAGTCAGCATCCTTCAGTGTTCCATCCTGGGCTCACCTGTCCTCAGTTATCATGATGCTGGTGACACCCAAACACTCTCTTAGGTCTCACTCCTGTACTTGTATCCAGGCGGACCTCACCAACCAGCCTTGCATTCCTGGCCCTTGTTTCCCCACCAGTGTTGGCCAGTGTCTCCCCTTGGATGTCTCACAAGCCCTTCAGACCTCACACATCCAAAACGGGACCCTCCAGCTCACCCTGTGCTTCCCGCGCCCGCCCCCACATCCATGCCCCGCACCCTTTCTCCCAACTGCTTGAGGCAGAACCTCAGAAGCACCCTTGATGACTCCTCTGCCCTTGCACCTCCATAGCCCGTCACCGAACCTCTTGATTGTGCCATCTAAATCTCCCTCCCTCTGTCCCCTCCCCTCTGTTCTCACTGTCACAGTCCTAGCCCAGGCCCCCAGCATCCCTTGATTCGCTGTCAGAACCTCCTCCAGGTGGTCCCGCCTCCAGCCTTACTCCCATCACAGCGTGGGAGACGTCCCTAAAATATAAACATGATATGTCCTCTCCAGCTCAGAACCCTTCAGTGGTTCCCCAGGGGCCTCACGGCGACATTCAGGCCACTGTAAATGGCAGTCAGGGCTCCTTGTGAGCTGGCCCTCGGTTGTCTCCACCCTTACTTCTCTGCAGCTGTAACAAAGACTGAGATAGATCTGTAGCCACCCCGACACAAGTTCTCTGACAGGTGGAAAAAGCAAATTGCAGAACAGTCAGTTATGCTGTGATGCTATTTTTGTTAAAAACACAAATGAAAAAAGGAAAAAGTGAAAGTGTTAGTCGCTTCAGTCATGAAGTCTTTGCAACCCCATGGACTGTAGCCTGCTAGGCTCCTCTGTCCATGGAATTCTCCAGGCAGGAAGACTGGTATGGGTAGCCATTCCCTTCTGCGGGGGATCTTCCTGACCCAGGGACAGACCCAGGTCTCCTGCATTAGTAGGCAGATTCTTTACTGTCTGAGCCACCACGGAAGCCTATACCAGAAAAAATGCTACATTTCTTCTTGACGTGCAAGCTCATAGGTGAGTGCTTAGGAAATGGAGGGACTGCAAGGACCGTGTGCAGACCACTACCCCGACTGTCCCCAAAGGACAGGGCTCTGGAGTCAAGGGGCATTTTCACATAACTAGACTATTGGAGTTGCTTCTTTAGAAAACATTCATTTATTGAGAGGTTGAGAAAAAAAAACAACAACTTAAAAATATGTGTGAGTTGGTTTTGAGATGGTGAAAAGAGCCCAGGAAAACAAAGTGCATCTCCTGCACTGGGTCCGACCCTGCCCAGGTCTGTCCCGTCCCCGTCAAGGCTTGGCCTCAGTCGCAGGACAGTGGCTGTGGGTTGACCGGCTCAGTTTAGACCTCGCCCGCCTCCCTGAGCACCATGCTTGCCCCTGGTGGCAGGACCCCTGGGCCGGCCCTACGGTTCTGCCTCTCGTTCTGCGCGCACAGAGCTCCTTGTGCTGCCCTCGAGCTCGTGGAGGAGTTTTTGTGCATGTGCACTGGGGAAGCAGGTGTGAACACGTGGTGATAGTGACCACCCGGGAGCCCCTCAACAAGCCACAGGGGAAAGTGTTGCTTAGCTGGATTTTATCTTTACTTTGAGGGAAATGCAGTTGGTCCCTGCCCCAAGCCTTGAAGTACTTACAGAGTTTTATAAAGCATTTCTGCAGCCGAATGAGGGTTTTCTCCTTCATGTATTTAGAGTCTGTGGTGGATGTGGCAGCCACCCATGGCCCAGCTCCGCGGGCTCCCACCGCCCAGCAGAGACCCTCGAGGGTCCTCCTGCACAGCCCCTGGGGCCCTCTGGGGTGCTCCTTGGAACAGTGGGGCAGGAGGGCTGGAGGGCCCCCAGACTCCTCCCAGGATGTGGGGATGTGGAAGGGTGAAGCAGGCTTCAGGACTAAAGTGACAGTTATTGTCAGGTGCTCTGCGTTTGGAAGGTGGGGGCAGAGATATGGGGGGACTTCCTCATTACCCACACAAAATAGAACCTCAGAGACCAGTCATTTGTGGTGTGCAGGCATCTTTATTTGAAAAGTGCAGTATTTTTTACTAACCTGGTAAAAGTAGCCTCCTGACATCCAGGGGCAGTTTTCTTCTCTTGGCTTTGGGGGCTCTTTTTCCAGGGAACATTTAGCACCTGGGCCCAGTGTGGACCTTGCTGTCGCAGGCGAGCCTGACCTGTGACAGTAGGGACAGCAGACGCCAGGAGAGTCATGGTCGGGGCACCCAGGGAGGCCCCCCTGGGCAGGCTTTGCCTCTGCGCCAAAACCCTTTGGCCTCGGGTTACGTAATTGAATGTGGATGCAGTTGTGTTTTTATGTAAAAGCAGAGAGAAAGACAGAAAGGTCTATCTTGGAGGGGTTTTTCCACCTAGCCCAGGGATGATGACAGTTACTGAGGACTTAGTTTGTACCTGGGGCTTTACGCTTTTAACCTCATTTAAACTTTGCAGCCGTCCAGGTATGACTTCCTTCCTTCTGCGGTCAAGGAAGCAGGCTCAGGGAGATGACACGCTTGCCCTGAGTCAGAGGTGGGTGGTGGGGGTGTCTGCCGCAGGCCCCCAGCCTCTTCCCAGCAGTGTACTGCGGACTGGGCATGCTTGTCCCCCTCCATGAGGACAGCTGCCTCCTTCCTTGCATGGAGCCGCCTTGTGCATGGGACTTGGGAGGCTCTGGTCATGGCCGATAAAGCCCCGCTTTTGGCTTACAAGTAACGTGGCTAAACCGATTACTATGGGGATCCAGAAGGAAGTTGTTGGCCTTGTGTAAACTCAATTGGAATGTCACCTAGTAGACAGCTCTGGGGCGTCCACAAATACCTTCCAAGGAATTTCCCCAAAGTGAAATCACAGAGAGAGCAGAACAGGCTTGGCCGTTTTGGTTTGCAAATGAGTTTTGAGATCTTGAGTTGTTGGCATTTTTCCCATCACAGACTGTAAAGGACTTTTGAAACACCCCAGGAAAGGGGGAAAGAAGGGGCCGGGTTGCTGATTATTTACAGCTCCGAGGCCCAAGCAGGTACACAGAATTAAAGGCCTCCCACCATTCCAACCGCATGTAATTTTATTGTGAAAATGACTGCCTGCCAATAAGTCACAATGTTCACCCTCATCTCTGCAAGGACTTCTGAGGAAGCACAACTGAGCTCACTTAACACCACTTGGCAGCCACAAGCAGACGACAGTTGAGATGCTGGTGATGGAGTCTTTTTAAAAATTTTACATTTTCACCATTGTTGTTCAGTCTCTTAAGTCATGTCCAACTCTTTGCGACCCCATGAACTGCAGCACGACAGGCTTCCCTGTCATTTACCATCTCCCAGAGTTTGCTCAAATTCATGTCCATTGAGTTGGTGATGCCATCCAACCATCTCGTCCTCTGTTGCCCACTTCTCCTCCTGCTTTCAGTCTTTCCCAGCATGAGGGTCACATTTTCACTATATGACTTTATGAATCTCTGAATCGAGTGTGCTGGAATCAATTCATGTGTCAGTTGGAGCATTTCCTCTTTGAGGAAGGAATCGGCTGGTCCTGGGCCCGGTGCCTTTGGGAGCTGGTCAGCAGTGGGTTTGTGTTGAACCTGCAGAAGTCCAAAGGTATGTGTTTGGAGGGGAGAATGAAGGGAAGGCACCAAGGGATTGCCTTGGCAAGTAAAATTATAGTTCCCATATGCAGGAGCTATGGCCCTCTCCTGTTGCCAGGCAGAGTTCCTGCAGATTCATGGCAGAAGTGTCTGTGCAAACAGGAATCCAATTTATGTCCGAACAGAAACAACATGCAAATCGGACTTCTTCCCCCAAGGAAAGCAAAGGCAGGTAGCACGGTCAGTTGGAAAGAAAAATAAATTCATCCCCCCTCCCTTCCTTTCCTTCTTTAGAAGAGGGAGTGGTATTAATATAGTAGCAGATTAGAGCTTTATTTGTTTAAACCTTGCAGATTCTGTAAGCATTCACAATCCTCTTGACTTGTAGTGCCTGATTGTAAAAAGAACAGTTGAATGAGCTCATTGTTTCCTGGGTTTTTTTCTGTAACGTATTTTACAAACACTCCGGTGACAGGCCTGACACGCTGATTTCTATGTACTCGCACTTCAGTTTGGGATTACAGCATTAATAACAGAGTTCCATGCATCATGCCATTTTTAAGCATGATCGTTATGATAAAGGGCATATACTTAATTACAGGCCTGCTTAATTACAGCTCTGTTGAAGCTCGTTTGTTTAGGAGAATGCTAATTGCGCTACGGAGCCCACGGCACATCCTTGCTTTCATCTCTGTGCCTCTCGGTGCCGAGGATCAGCGTTTTGTTAAAACTGCCACCAAAAATAAAATTGAAAAAGAAAAAAAGGGGGAGGGGGGAAGGAAGAAGACGAAGAAAGCACTCGTCCTCATCCTGAAAGCGGCCGCCTGGCGCGGGGCTGTGGGCCTGCACAGAAGCCCATGTCTGCCGTGCGCCCCTTCCACCCTCACGGCCCCTCCTGGGACAGAGGCCGTGTGGTCCCCGCTTTACAGGCAGGGCGGCCAAGGACCAGAGAGGTGAGACAGCCACACGTCTGCTGCACATCCTCCCCGCCACAACCACGGCATTGCCACTGCCAGTGGGGCAACTGGACTCAAATCCTGGCCTCATCAAACTCCCTAACTCCTCAGCCTCGGGTTCCGTAAACGTTAACTTGCCCGTGATCATCGTGGAGGTGACGTTATTTGGTGCGTGCTGGCGCTCTCGGGTGTGGTCAATAAGTGTGGTTTCCTTTCCTTCGCACTCTCTCTGGCCTAGAGTTGGGCAGAGGAGAAGTTCTGCTACATCCAAGGTTTCAGGGGGCCAGGGGACCTGGACAGTGGACTGCTCTGGGCCCCGGAAGCTCCACCTTTGGTGCCAATGAGGAAAGGACAGACCTCTGTGTCCTGCGTCTGGGTTGTGCCCACGGATCGGTCAGGCTGTGTCCGTGTGAGAACGCTGTGCAAGCCCAGGCTGCCTGGGAGGGCTGGGGGGCAGGGGCAGGTGAATGAACGTGTGCCCCCTGAGCAGTGGCTCTGTGGGGGCTGCCCCTGGTCGCGGCCGGCCCTCAGCCCCTCCACCGCGTGGCACCGTGACTGGGCCTCGGCAGTGGTTGAAGGCTAGGAGGAGGAGTGGGATGAGGACAGAACGCCAGAGCACGGGGAGGAAGGACACGCGGCTCCCCCGTGAGGCGCACGGATGATGATTTATGAGATCTTTTGGAACATGTAAAAAATGAGCGCCATTGGTTTTAAGAATTATGTCTCACAAACCTCTAGATATCTTAAAATATGGAAAAGCTGCCCAGATAAGGAGAATAGAAATGGATGTCCTGGAATTAGAAGAGGATTTAGCAGCCCCACAGATCAGCTTTTCTACCGACACACATCCCTCTCTAACCCCCTGACAAGTGGCCGTGTGTCTGAAACTTTTTCAGCCAGTGCCTCCCCTGGAAATCATGCCCTGACTCCAGCCCCTCTTCTTGTGGCTGCTCTCAGAACACGTGCAGACACTTGACCATGTTCACCTCCAAGGCTTCTCTTATCTGGTGGTGGTGGTTCAGTCACTCAGTCGTATCCAACTCTTTGCGGCCCCGTAGACTGTAGCCCACCAGGCTCCTCTATCCATGGGATTTCCCAGGCAAGAATACTGAAGTGGGTTGCCATTTCCTTCTGCAGGGCATCTTCCCGACCCAGGAATCAAACCTGTGTCTCCTGCATTACCAGGCGGGTTCTTTACCGCTGAGCTACCAGGGAAGCCCCTCCTTTGTCTGGACCAGAACCCATCTAGCTGCATTTCTTCCTGCATGCGGGACACTGGGCTCTCGGGTGCCGGGTACGGTCAGGCCTCCCTAGAGCTGCAGGTCCGATAACTTCCTCTCCTTCCCTCCTGTGGGCTGGCCTCAGGTCCCTCACCAAGCTGTCCAGGACAGTGCTTGGAGAGTGCAGTCCCAGGACGGAACCTCCTCCCTTGAGCCCAGAACAGACCAAGGTGGTGATTCCCCCACCCCGGCATAGGGACGGCTGCACCATCGCTTATGATGGCAGCTCCCAGCTTCTAAACAGTCAGGTCACATTGTTGACTTGTTCCACTACTGACAAGTCTCTTTTTTTTCGTGTCTTCTGCTGTTATTCCAGCACGAACATCTCTTTCATTCCATCTGACGCAGTTGGCATTTTGGACCTAAGGTACAGGACTTAACACTGACCTTTAACAAATTCCATCTATTAAATTTAGCCCATGACCCTGACTTTTTGAGATCTCTATTGGGTTTCTCTCCCTTATCCAGTCTGTGGGCTGTCCTCCTCTGCTGCATATCGGATATGCCTACTCTGCATGCCTTCACTGAAGTAATTGATAACGCCCTGGGCACCCTCCAGCGAGGTTGCTCGAGGTCAGTGTCAATCTATTAATCAGCTTCTTGAACATCTAGTCCAACCAGTTATGGATTCTCCTACCCTTAACATTGTCCCAGCCATACTTATCTGTCTTGTCCATTTGGATAACGTGAGAAATTTGTCAAATGCTTTGCTCAAATCTGCCTTCTTTTCAGCCTACCATAATCTTGGCTATACCAGATTTTTTTTTTTTTAAATAAATGAAACTTGGTTGGCAGATCATCTGTTCAGCAGACTCTCAGCAGCTCCTGGGGACCTGGCTCCCCTTTTCAGGGAGTCTGACCATGTCACCCCAGAGGCTGTTCCTCTCGAGGCAGTGTGCGCCCATTCAGCAGCTTCTGCCCCCAGGACCCTGTGAATTCACTTTCTTTTCCTCCAAGACTGTTAGAGTCTGTTCTCTAGAAGAATGCAAGGAGTGTCTGGCTGTGCCCATCTTCCCATCCTGAACTCTGAAGATGAAGTGGAAACTTATCCCCAGATTCGCATCTCTCTCTCCCTCCCCCGACAACTCCCCTCAAGGTCAGATTAGGTCCATGTCGTTCTCCACAGCAGCTCCTCTGCTGCTCAACCCCGTCAGGAGGCCATCGCCCCCTTGTGCTGAGGGCCACCCTCCCACTGCCTCTTGCTTCTCAGTCTTGGGAATGCATCCTCCCTTCTCTCCAGTCGCCCAGGCTGGAGCCCCATTACAGGGGATGCCGAGCTCCCCAGGCACCCCCTGTGCTGGGACAGGAACGCAGAGCTGACTCAGTTGTGGAGAATCAGAGGCCCACGGCCCGAAGAGGAGACATGGCCCTAGCAGGCACCCAGGGGGGCGGGCAGGGCTTCGGGGACAGTGTCCTGCAGGAGGGCACGCTGAGCTGACCCCAAAGGAATGGCGGAGGGCTGGGGGTGGACACAGGGTGGGGGGGAGGGGCAGGGAGCAATCCTCCTTGGCAATCCCCGTCTCTTCTCTTTGGGTGCAGCTGTGACTCCAGCCTCGTGCTGGGCAAGGGTCACCACCCTCTCTCGCTCCTGCCCAGGGCTCCCCAGGCCTCTCATTTCCTGTAGTAATCCGGCCCTTGCAGGTCAGCGTACCACGTTTTCAGAACATAAGTTCACGGAACAGACATTGACATTTTGATGGAAACAGATGTCACCAGCGAGAAGGGCAATCTTCATCATATCTTTCCAGAACCCCCAGACACTATGATGGGCTGAAAGCCCAGTGAATGACTAAACAGGGTTCCCAGCCCAGGAATGCAGCCAGGGCAGGTGACCACAGGGGCTTTGAGAGTTTGAAGGAGAGATGAAGTAGGCTGTGGTTTCCAGCATCTGACATGGGGTGGGCAGGATGTGGGCGGTGGCTTCACGGTGAGGGGACTGACGGTGGAGGGAAGTGTGGGTCCAGAGGACAGTGGTGGGTGTGACTTGGGGCTGTTGGTGCACATAGTCACCTCCTGGCCCGTCGGTCTGATGGGAAAGAGCTGGTGAAAGGCCAGCTGGACACTTGGCGAGCGTGTGGTGTTGTCAAAACCGTGAAAGGCCCTGGTGTGGAAGAAGCAGATTTGCCGTCAGAAATAGCAAGTATCCCTCATAGAAGGGCCAGAGATTAGAGTCACTGTTTCCACCTATGTGTTCCCCAACCCTCTGTAAGGGATCAGAAATGCTGCCAGTGCTGCATGCCCAGCGGCCAGTGTGGCATCAGGAAGCAGCCGGGGTCAGAGTGCCACATGGGGTGAACCTTGACTTCCAGCCACCGTGGGTGGATGGTGGCAGCTGCGGGGAAGGGAGCTTGGCCCTTCCCTTAGGGTCTGGGTGGGCCTTGTCCTGTCTTTTCTAGAAAGCGTCGCAGCTTTTCAGGGATCATGTGTTCAGGGCTGTTATATTCCCAGCTGTTAATGCGCGTGCATGGCTGTGTCACTTCAGTCGTGTCCGACTCTTTGTGACCCCATGAACTGTAGCCCACCAGGCTCCTCCATCCATGGGATTCTCCAGGCAAGAATACTGGAGTGGGTTGCCATTTCCTTCTCCATGCATGTAGAATGCGCGTAGGTGCTCAGATTTCCTTAGTATATCTGTGTATATGACATGCTGGATAAGGTGACTGTGGGCTTCCCCCTCCTTCCTGGGGAGCTGTTACGCTGTCCCCATTGCTTAGCCGGGTCTCCAGGCAGGGAGGGCAGGTCCCCAGGCCTGCTGTGACACAAGATCTCTGACCACAGACGCCTCTGTCCAAGCCCCGTGGCCCACAGAGCCCTCCCAGGAAAGGAGGGGGTGTCCTGTGCTGTAGTGGGGCCAGCCATGCTATCTCCTTTTCATACTTAACCAGAGAAGGATCTGTTTTTTTTCCCCAGAAACGATGACGGTAGCTTAAAATGAGACCTTTGGCTCATCTTATTGATCAGAGGATTTGTCCCAGAATTCTTTTCTGTCTCTTCCTTTTCTTCTTTCTGCTTCTGCAACTCTTTATTTCTTCGGACTGAAAAAAAAAAAAAAACAAAACATTGTCCACCACCAGTATCCCAGAGAAGGACTCACCTGAGATGACAGGGAAAGCGGAGACCTTCATTCCCAGGGAACTAACTCATCACTCCACGTCTTCCCAGGACCACAACTCACCAGAAAACCGCGAGGCCCCCCACGCCGTGCCTGTGGCTGGAACTGGCGAGGCCAGTTTGGCCTCTGCTTGGGGCTGATGGGGACTCTGGGCCCCGGGAGAAGCACCTTCCCATCTCCCCAGCCTGTGGCTGTCCAGCCTTCACACTAGGAGCGCCCGTGTCATGCTCTGTCCAGGGTGACCTGTTCCCGTGGGTGCCAAGGTTTCCACATGGACGTCAGAATCCCTCATCCCGGGAAAGGGGGGGCAGCCCCAGGTCGTGACTTGGTGATGATGATGACCTGGGGACACAGTGGATGCGGGGCCATGGGAAAGGACCTGAACCCCTGACCCCTGCCTTCCCTGTTTTCCCTTCTGGGGGCCCATTCCCACCGCTCCTGTGTCCTCTGAACACTGAGCAGACAGTTGAGCCTCCATCCAGCCCTGAAAGACCGGGAGCCAGCAGTGGTGGCCGTGTAGCCCTGCCCGCTGAGCTCACAGGGACAGCTCACACCAACTCCTACGCAGGCCGCACCACCCTCCTTTTAAACCCAAGCACACCCAAGGTCGTGGCCAGGGGTTCCAGGACCACTCTTTTCCCCCCAACCTGGATCTTTCCTGTGAGCCTGACAGCCTGACTATGATCAGGACTTGGCCAGGAGGGCACTTTACAAATAGAGTCACTGCCCACCTCCGCCCCGAGCCCCCTGCCTTGTCCCTTCCACCCCGTGCTCCTCTGTCCTGCCCCCAGCTCCTTGGTGGCTCCTCCCACTCACAGCTGGGACCCTGGGTGGGCTCCAGACCCTCGCCGCTCTCACAGCTCCTGTCTGCACTTGCCGCCGGGTGTCTGCCTCGCTCACCAGCCGTGTGTCGTGAGAGCACGGATGGTCCCTGGGCACACATCGTCCTTGGCCCCACTCGCCTGTGCACGTGTCAGCCGGCCCCAGCCCCTGACCGGCCTGTACTGTCTGTGTCAATAGCTCAAGTTACTGAACGTCAGTGGATCTGCAATGCCATTTATTTTCACTTTTTTTTTTCCTCTTCTTTTGCAGCCATGGATGGTGTGCCTTTCATGATTTCAGAGAAGTTTTCTTGTGTTCCAGAAAGTGTAAGTTTCTTGCGTGATCGCCCTCCCCTTCGGCTCCCTCCACCCCTAGCCTAAGTCCTTCTCTTCACAGTGCTGCAGGGCCATCCTGGCAGCCCCCAAACCCCTCCCCTCCCAGAATCATCCATCGCTACCCTTGTGCCCCATCCCCCTGCCACTGGAAGCTCAAGAGCAGGACTCTAGCTGTGCCTAGAAGGTGCTTGATAAGTGAGAGAAAAGAAGGGATGAGGGTGGGGTGGGAGCGAGACAGACAAACAGACACGCTCGGACGCAGCCACAGCCGAGGCTTCTTGATTCAAATGTGATGGTGAATTATTCTGAACCTTGCTGGCTGTAAATGTTCCTGGTTTCCAAGCTCGCCTTGTTAATTTTTATTTTTTAAATAAAAAAAATTTAACATTGACAACGTTCCGCAGAAAGCAAGCTGCTAACTCTTTCCCATTGTCATTGCCGCATCCTGTGACCACATTCTCCACTCTGAGTCGCAGGCATCTAAATGGCAGTGCTGGGCCTGCTTGCACAGGCTGCTGCCTGGCAGCTGTGGGTCCGCCGCCCAGGGCAGGCCAGCCCAGACCCCACGGTACACGAGAGGGAACCGAGGCCAGGCTGGGCCCCCAAACCGTCTTTAGTGACAGAGGGACTGAGTGAACCAGCCAGGCCTGAAGGCCAGACCTCAGACCTCGAGAGGCGCTTGGCACACACGGCCTTGCAGGGCCCACCTGGCACCTCTATGCCCTGTCACCGGCAGTGCCTGACCCCTCAGCGGTGCAGGCCTGGTCTGCGGGCTCAGTAGACTTGTGCCTGGATTTTTCTCAAATCCTTGCTGCAGAAGTTGCTCTTGAGTAGTTAATAAACACGACGGCCCTGGTTTGGGCACCAGCTCGGAGTCCTTCAAGCAAAAGTGTTTTTCTTGGATCCAGCTTAAAACCACCCAGCTTGTGATCTGACCTGCCCTGGAGTTTCCATTTTCATGAAATATAATAGGCCTCCTATGAACCCTTCTGGTAAGCAGCTTAATCTTGGAAAAAAAAAAAACAAAACACACCCGTGACATTGACACCCGGAGCCTGTGTAACTTCAGCGGACCACTCACTCGGCCACGTTGCCATGGAGATGCTGGCACCTCTCCCGCCCCGCGCCGTTGGAGAGGCCGTTCTGTCCGGCGCTGCGGCTCCAAGCGGGCAAGTTTAGTGGGGCAGTTAGAGGCTAATGATACAACAGCTGGACCGCCGCTGGATCCTGGGCCGTGCAGGCATGCGGCCCCGTGCTCACACCGCGCGGGCTGGCAGCAGGAGAAAGCCAAACTGTTTTGTGGCCGCTGGCAGCACAGCTCCAGGAGCCGAGAGCCTAATTCGGTGGCCCCGTCCCAAGACCGGACTCTGCCGACTCAGCGAGTGCTCAGGCAGGCGGCCGCAGGCCAAGTCCAGTGCTGCCCCCTCGCTTCTCTCTATAATCTCCCGGCAGCCTGGCCTGGCCGGGAGGGGCCTGCCCGCGATGCTTTGTAGACGGAGAGGAAGTTGATGCAGGGATTAACCTGTCCTGCTACATCCCACCCAGAAGCGGAGGCGGAGGCGCTGAGCCCCGTCAGAATCCAGGTCCTGGGGCTCGGAGCTGGCCTCTTTCTACCACCCCTCACAGGGAATCCCTTCCCCTGACCTGGCTCAGGCTCCAGCTCTTGCCCCCTGCCTCTGGGCTGCAGTTCAAAACCACAAAGGCCTCCGGTGGTTTTATCCTTTATCCGACTCTCAGATTTCACCTGTTCACCCCCAGCTGCGGGCCCCGGGGGGGCTGCCTTGGGAGTACAGACCATGGGGGCCTCAGAGGGGACCCAGGCCAGGGACCTCAGAGACAGGGCTCCCTCACCATGCGTTTCAGCCCAGGCTTCTCTGGGCCTCCAGCTGACTCTTGTTGCCACATGTGTTTAATTTTCCTGCTGTCTGTGGGAAAGCCAGCTTTTTCAAAGAAGAAAGGTCCCCATCTCTATGAAGTTTTAGAAACAAACACCCCATTAAAATAGCGTTATTATTTTCCACCACCATTGATTTCTCAAACGATCATTGGTTAGTTCATTCACCTGGCATTTTAAATGACCTAGAATTCCCCCCAACCCCTTCCCTGATGCTAAGGAGTCCCAGGCAAGAGATGGGCTGCCTGCCTCCCCGGAGTTCCCTAGACCCGTTCCAGCACACGCGCAGGGGTGGTCAGGGCAGTGTAGCGAAGCTGTGGGCACCTCCATCCCCCTGGCTGCAGAAGGAGAACACTGGCATTTTCTGGGGGGAGCAGAGAGACAAGAGGCAGAAGTTATTGGTGACAGTGACGGTCTTTCAGGAGAGCCGGGACCGCCCCCCACCCCCGACCTGGGTGCCTAAGCAGGAGTCCCCACCAGAAGGGACCCGGTGGCAGCCAGGTTTTCTGAGTCTGCTCCTGGTCCGTTTACCCTCTCACAGCACCATGGAGTCGCACTGATGGTTCCTGTGGGAAAGGAGTGGAAAAAACACCAGATCACAGAGGGGTTTGAAGTGTCACAGTTGTGAAGAAAAGCAAATATGAAGCAGCACTTTTTCCAGCCATGTAAAAGGATGACTTGATGTATTTTCAGATGCAGCCCTTTGATCTCCTGGGAATCACCATCAAATCTCTGGCAGAAATTGAAAAAGAGGTAAGCACGCTCCCCAGGATGGGGCAGGTGGGGCCCGGGTCCTCGCTGGCTGGCCCACCGTCTCCCTTCCACCTTAAGGGTGTGTTCCAGGGACAAGGCAGAGTGGGGCAGCCCTCTGAGAAAGACACTTTCACTCAAGTTTACTTCTTAGAAACTCACTTTTTAATATTGTGTATTAGTTAAAGTAATAAGACAGAAGGTTTTTCATGATAACACGGAACTGTCAACGCTGCTTCATTTTGTTAAAAAAAAAAGTCTCAGCTTAAAGAAGGTGGAGGTTGGGGCCAGGGCACGGAGTTGGCTCTTTCTCCCTCAGTTTTATTATTTGCCTCCAGTAGGGGTTTGAGGAAATGTCCAAGCCGTTTCATGATTTAGAGGAAGGATCAGGACACATTCCATTGTGCTTGATAAAGCCAAACCCCACTTGGCAGCCTGGTTAGAGTTTGGATGTTTTCCTAATAAAAAGAGATCCCAGGGTTTGGGAGCACACGTGACGACTCTGAGGAAAGAGAGTGGCAATAACGGAACGAAACCGGGGGTCAGCTCTCCTGGTGGTCTCCCCACTTTCGTCAGACAGCGCCGGCGTGCGTGTCGTCTTCCGTGTGGAGACGGTCGTTAAGCGGTCACATGCTTGCAGCCGGCTCTCCTCAGAGAGGGACATTCGTCTCAGAGATGGAAATGGTAGAACCATTTCAATATTCTCAGCTCCTCTGGGTCTTCTCTCGTGTACCCAGCTAGCAGAAGCAGGTTGCATTATTGAAAGATGGCTGAAATCAAGGAAAATTGAATCAATATAGTACAACAAATTTCTAAACCTGTCACAGCAAAAACAAGACAAAAAAGCCCCCCTTTGTCTTGGATTTTCAGTAAATCGTAAAACCCCAAGCTGACGGTCACCTATAGATTTTGAGAGGGGTAGAACAATGACCAGCTGCCACATCAGAAAAACACGTGTGGGCGGAGCCCCAGGTCAGCCCTGGCTGAAAGTGAGGTGACATTCCCCCACCACCAGACTGCCTTTGTGTGGGGTCCCCACAGGGTGGCGCCGGCGAGCGTGTCCGGAGGGCCTCTGCAGAGACCTGCTCTGGCCGCAGGCTGTGAAGCAGGGAGCTGGCCTGTGACCTTTCAGGATGGACAAGGCTGCACAGACTTAAAGGGGTGGGAGTGGGGGGCCAGGGGTACCCCCCTTCTCTGCTTAAAGCTGGAATAACAGGAAAACCTGTCTCATGAACACTAAAGGGACAGGTGTGAAAAACACCATAGACAGCAAGTGCCCATCACCATGGGTTGGTGGGGGTGGGTGGCCAGTGCAGGAGACGGGGCAGCTGTGAACGTCACCCCTTCTCTCCCCACCCATCCTCCCAGGCTGTAGCCAGAGCCCCGTTTATTTAAAAACCTGCCACATGCTCGGCTCTGGGCCTGGACTTTACCTTTATCACCGATTCTCACCCCGGGCTGACCAGGGGACAACATTCCTCCCCATTTCGTGGGGCAGAACTTGAGGCTCAGAGAGGCGAAGTTATCTGCCCAAGGCAAGATGGAGACCTAGCGCATTGCACTCCAGACGCCCTCCGTAATGACGTTAAGTCCGTGGCCCCCTGTCCTCGGGCTGGTGGGGACAGTGGTACGAGGGAGGCCCGTCACCCTGGGTCCTGACCCTACCCAGGCCTTCAGGTGTCCAGGACAGGGTGAAATAGGAGAGAGCCCAGTGCACACAGCCAGTGCCCATGGTGGAAACCACCATCAACTCGCTTAACTTTCTTCCCACGGAAGGGCCAAAAATGTGTTTGTTTAGAGTACGGTGTGTTGATGTCGGGTGCTCTGGGCAGAGCTTGGCGGGGGTAGCATCCTCAGCTTTTCCACATAACCTTTCTGAGCCTCAGTTTCCTCTTCTGTAAAACCAGGAGAGTATTAATAATGAAAATGCCCTGTAGCATTTATGGGTGTCACTGAGACAGTCACGGAAATGGCTCAGAGCAGCACTTGCTGTGGCAGCTGCCTGGTTAAGTGTCAGTTCAGTCACGCAGTCGTGTTCGAGTCTCTGAGACCCCATGGACTGCAGCACACCAGGCCCCCCTGCCCATCACCAACTCCCGGAGTTTACTCAGACTCATGTCCATTGAGTTGGTGATGCCATCCAACCATCTCATCCTCTGCTGTCCCCTTCTCCTCCTGCCTTTAATCTTTCCCAGCATCAGGGTCTTTTCAAATGAGTCTGTTCTTCGCATCAGGTGGCCAAAGTATTGGAGTTTCAGCTTCAGCATCAGTCCTTCTAATGAATATTCAGGACTGATTTCCTTTAGGGTGGACTGGTTGGATCTCCTTACAGTCCAAGGGGGTCTCAAGAGTCTTCTCCAACACCACAGTTCAAAAGCATCAATTCTTTGGTGCTCAGCCTTCTTTATGATCCAACTCTCACATCCATACATGACTACCGGAAAAACCATAGCCTTGACTAGACGGACCTTTGTTGGCAAAGTAACGTCTCTGCTTTTTAATATGCTGTCTAGGTTGGTCATACTGTTCTTCCAAGGAGCAAGCGTCTTTTAATTAGGTGGTGGCTGCTGTCATGGTCATGGGCGGTGTTTCTTTTATTTATTTTTGGCTGCGCTGGGTCTTCATTGCTGCACATGGGCTTTCTCGAGTTGCGGCGGGCCAGGGCGCCTCTCCCGCTGTGGTGCACCGGCTTGTTATCGCGGTGGCTTCTCTTGTTTCAGAGCTCGGGCTCTAGGGCGCGTGGGCTTCAGTATTTGCGGCACACAGGCTTAGTTGCCTCGAGGCACGTGGAACCCTTCAGGACCAGGGATCAAACCTGTGGCCCCTACACTGGAAGGCGGACCACCAGGCAAGTCCAGTCGTGTCGTGGTCATTGTCACCACCATCCCCCTGGTCCACAGGAAGCGGGGAGAGTTGGTTCAAGTCCACGCCGTTGCAGCCTGATGCGCGGCAGAGCACAGATAGCCAGTGGACCACGCCCAGCTTCCTTCCTTGTTTTCAGTGATGGGTTAAAAGCACATGTCTGTGTTCTCTTGTTGAAGGAGATTAAAGTGGAGTTAAGAGAAAATGTAGGGAAATGGGGAGAGGTTAGACATGCTAAATAGGCTGGGAAACCATCACAGACATCCCCACCGTCAGGGATGCCATGAGGGTTTTCATTTAATCTGAGGATTTAGAAGTTACTTCCACCAGCCATCTGCGTGCACGTAATGGTGATTAGCGTGTTGACATCCATACACTTTTTCTGCAACGTCAGCGAGTGTTCTGCATAAATATAAACTGGAGAACTTGCCCCCTCTCAGCCTCTGAACTCAGCATAGCTCCTGGAGTTGGAGGCGGAGGAGGAGCTGAGCCCACGGGTCCCCGGCCCTGGTCTTGGGCTCCGTGGGCTGGCCCTGAGCACCTGGGGGTTCCCTTGCTCAGGATGATATTGCCGCTTTTCACTCGCACCCAGCCTGGCTGTCCTTCGAGGGTGAGGGGCATTGCTTGGGGAGGCTCCTGGGGGCAGCAGGAGCTCGGCTGGGGACTTGCTTTGCTCTTGTTTACACCGTCAAGCCGAGCGCCCTCCCCCAAGAAGTCAGGAGACTGCCTTTGGGTTCGGGGCTGACCATGACCTGCACCGTCCCCTTGCCCATCCTGAACACCCCCCACCCCAGATCTCACCCAGGATTCGCAAGCAGCGGGGAGAGCCTGGCGTCTGTGGGGGCTGCTTTGTAAGGGGCAGGCTCTCCCCTCCCTTATCCCTCCATGTCCCTGGGGGGAGGTGGTTTCACCCCAGCACACAGCAGAAACGTGGGCCCGGGTGGTCCCGGCTGTAGAGGAAGTGGGAGTGCTTGCCCCGAGGCAGCCCATCCAAGCATGGCATGGGCTTGCTTGCTCCCCTGCCAGCTTTACCGTCACCCACCCTGCCCTGCCTGGGGGATGCTCTGTCACCACCATTTGGCCTCAGGGACAAGTCACCCCCTGAACCAGCCCCATTGCTCTGTCGGTCTTGAGCTTGGTGATATGGGACCAGAGAGGACACCTGTCCCCAGGTGCCCCTCCAGCAGGGACCCACCGGACTCCAGCCTGGCACTTCCCGAAGCTGCTGGGCACTGAGTGACAGGTGCAGGGAGACTGGGTGTCACCCCCCCCAACAGTGGGTGGCAGTACACCTCCAGCCCCCCCAACCCCAGAACCTGACCACCTCAAGGAGAGGGTGCTGCCTGGCCCCACCAGCAGGAAGGTGGCACAAGCCTTGCTGGCAGTGTGGACCAGAGCCATCCGCCGCGTGGTGTGTAGACACCATGTCTGTGGACTGTGCGGACTGTGGAGGAGACACGGCGTAGTGGAGGGACACAGTTTTCGAGTCCGCCCCCCCACCCCCCCACCCCAGATAGCAGGCCAAATCCACCACCTATGCTGGACCCTGGCGCAGGTCCCCGGCCTCCCCATCCTCAGGGTGGCAGGCAGGCCTGGGGATCCCACCGCGGCCATGGCGCTCACAGGAGGCCCCCCGCAGGTGTGGTGACACCAGGCTATGTTTCATGAATGGCCCCCAAGGAAGGTCACGATTATAAAGTCAGAGGCCGTGCCACCCGCCGCATCTGTGGGGAGATTCTTTAGGTGCTCTCAGGTGGTATGGGCTGTTGAAGTGAATGAAGCCGAGGTGAGTACACCAGTTCCCACTTTGAAGGCTGTCACTCTCCAGGCTCCAGCGGCCACATCCCATGCCGTCCACGTCTACCCTCAGCTCAGGGCAGAGGCTTTGCCACATAGACTACCCCAAGGCAGGAGAGCGTGTTTTTGCTCACCCCCTCTGGGCCACGGGAGGTGACCAGGGAGCAGCCAACGGCAGCTGTCAGGGTAGGCGGGGGGCAGGGGGGTTGCAGGGGCCCCTCTGGCCCTGACCTGGCCCCCATGCCCCAGGCAGCAGTCGTTGGGCTCTGCAGGAGGGCGGCGGGGGGCCCCAGAGGGCTGCATCCAGCGTGAAGCCCTTATCGTCCTCCCTGTTGCCCAGACAAAAGGGTCTCTCCATTCAAGAGTCGGGAAAAGTGTAATTTCGCAGCCGACCCGGTGATGAAGCGTCTTCTCTCAGCGCCAGGAGATGGGCATATAAATATTCTCTGTCTCTGCCGCTCTTTATTTCCCTTGTAAGCAGGCGCCCCATCCCTCCCTCTGATGGATGCCCCCTCACAGCCAGCCCGGGAGCTCCCCAGCTCCTCAGTTCGGGCAGCGATTCTCCGGTCTCCTTACCTCTCCCGTAGCCTGTTCATCCCCCCTCCCCAGCCCCAGCCCCACCTCCCTCACCCGCGGCCCTGTCCCTTGTCTCCTGAGAGCAGTGGCCCAGAGACAGCGGCCTTGACCATAGATTCTATGCCGCATGCACAACACCGCAAACCTCTAAAAATAGGAGCCAAGAGTTCCTGTGACTGAAAGGGCAACTCGAGAGCCTCCCAGCCCCATACACAAAGCCTTCCCCACTGGCTGCGAACCTCCCGTGGCAAAGACCAGAGCGTTCACCCCCCTTCAGTGGGCACCCCACTCAGAAACGTGGCGAGGAGCGTCATCATCAGCCCAGCACACTCCCTGGTAGAGCAGACGGCCTCCATTTTCCCTCGACTTTAAGGCTGAAAGACAAGGGAGAGTCTAATTAGTAAAGGGACGATCTGATATTAATCACTCCCTTAAAATTGACAAGGGAGGCAGTCCATTTAACCACTTACTGGCTGCAGGTTTTTATGGGCTGCGGTTTGCAGATGTATTTAATGAAGAAGTTATAAATCCAAAGGAGCTTAAAATTTTAATTTTATACCTAAATATTTTCCTTGTTCTCATGTTTGTAGTCAGTCCTCCAGAGTGTAGTCACGTGGAATGTTCCTTAAATGAACATATTTGCTAACTGGCGTGATTTCAGTTTTTAAAACATTGGTTCCAGCAATTAGGCATTTTTTTTTTCAGTTCCCAAATGACTAGAGAAATTCGTCTTGATTATAATTGCTCTTAGCCACGCATATCTAATTTGTGTCTTTTTAAGTGTTAATTAGTAAACAGTTTGAGCTGACATCTTTATGTGTTTGTGTGTTGAAAAATGGGGCTTATTGCTTATTTAGCTTGGGGCCGATTCCACTCACATTTACGTCACGACATTGAGGTGAAATTAATGGAAATATATTTGGCATCGCAAGGCAAAAAGAATTTTTGGAATCAACTTGTGGACATCCACTTTGCATGGACTTCTGCAAGTGCTTCCAATATGAGATTAAAGTGGATTTGGGAGCTGCCTGTGCGGGGAGAAAGTGAGGCAGAAGATTTTTTGTATCAGTAATGAAATGGCAGAGTCCCAATTTTATAAAAGCAAAATGTTTATATCCCAGCGTAATTGTTCATTCTTCCTACTTTTGGAAAGCTTTCATTGTGCATATTAACGTTAGAATTTTGCAGAGGGCAATGTTGCAAAATGCGTGATCGCTTTGCACCATCTAGTGCTCAGGTCTCAAACTGCAACAGGAAATAAGGTCCTTTATCCGTGAGATTCAACGTTTTCATCCCCCAGCATCTTTTTTTTCTTTCTTTTTCAGTCAGGAAGCTGATATGTTTGGGGAAAGAAATTTGCCTACTTCATTTATTAAATGAAAGTTAATTAGATAGAAGTTAACCTTTCTTATCTATTGTTCTGCTCCCCTTTTTTTATATTGTTTTCAGAGACCCAGTTGTTCAGTCATGCCACTGAATTCTTATAGAGCTGTCACACTAAGCTGAGATCATTTCAGCCAAAAACAAAGGAACCTAATGAATTAGTTTAATGGGTAGCCGTTCCAAAGGCATAAAAGAAGGGTGGTTGTTGTCGTTCAGTCGCTAACTCGAGTCTATCTCTTTGCAACCTCATGGACCACAGCAACGCCTGGCCTCCCTGTCCCTCACCATCTCCTGGAGCGTGCCCAAGTTCATGTCCATTGAATCGGTGATGCCATCCAACCATCTCGTTTTCTGCCACCCCCTTCTCCTTTTGCCTTCAATCTTTCCCAGCATCAGGGTCTTTTCCAATTGGAAATGTGGGAAGTTGCTTGGGGACCTGCATTTCATGGACTCTTCAGGAGTGTGACCACAGCTCGGGAACCACTGTTTGATGCCACAGACAAGACTAGTTCTCTCCCCATAAAGTGTGGCAGCCATCGTGGGCAGTGTTTCATCTTCAGTATCTACCGTGCCAATCAGAATCAATTTTTTTAACATTTAGTGTTTTCTTTCCAAGTGCAAAAGTCATATCTGTTGTTTAAAATGCAAACACAACAGAAACATGAAAAAGATGAGAGTCCCCCAGGGTCCACTCCCGGGAGAGAGACACGTGCACACATCAGACGAGCGTCACAGGGGTTCAACACCGGACATCCTGCTCCTGTATCTTGCTTTCGCACCGACCAGTATAAATTGTACAACCTTCCATGTCATCGCACAGAGATCTGCCCCATTCTTTTTAATGACTACATGTGGTTCCCTTTTATGATTGTGTCATAATTTACTCAAGCAATCCACTATTGATCGACTCTTGAGTTGTTTTCAGTTATTCACTGTTACACTGCTGCAGTATATTTCCTTGTACATGGCTTTGCTCCCCTGGGTCTTCTTTAGAAGAATGCATGGTATTACCATTTTGCCTTCCAAAAAGAGAGTGTCCTTTTAAACCCCCCTGCCCCCCCATCCTGTGGTGTGTGAGGGGGTACCTGTTTTCCGCACCCTCACTATAAGCATCACTGGTATTTAAAGGTGGACATCTTTTCATATATTTATCAGCCATTTGTACTTTTGTGAATCTCTTCTGTGTGTGCCCTTTGCCCAGTTTTTTCTATTTGCTTATTTAGTTTTTTCATTCAATTTTGAGCTTTTTATGTTCTTTGCAACAACCTTCTTTCTGTCCTATGTTCAAACACACACACTTTAACCAGTGGCTTTTCACCTTGTTAAAGATGTGTTTTGCTATACAATAGTTCTTAATTTTTCATGGGCAATTTTGACTTTGTTTTAATGTTTTGTTTGTGGCTTCATGTCATACCTAAGATTATAAAAAATATTCACTCCTATTTTCTCATACCCTTTTGTGTTTTAATATCCTACAATATTAAATAGTTGATCCATCTGAAGATTATTAGAAGGTAAAAACTAGAATCAGCTTCATTTTATCCTGAATCATTAACCAGTTTTCTTGTCATTGTTTACTTTCTTCAGTAGTTTTAAGTGTTACTCATCATATAGTTCCATCTGTAAGTGGATCAATGGATGTTTTTTTTGACTCTCGTCTCTGTTCTTTTTGTATGATTACCACACTGCTTTGACTCTGATAGCTTTATAATAAGCTTTAATATATGATAAGGTTAGTTCTTCCTTCTCCCCTCTCCCCCTGACCCCAGATTTTTCTAATTTATAGTCATGCGATTAATCTTCCAGCTGAACTTTAGACTCTCTTCAGGGGGAGAAACTCCACTCTACATGTTTATTGTAACTGCACTGAGCATGTAGGTTAATAGAGGGACAATTGGTGAAGAGTCTCCACCTGGGGCTTTGTGTCTGTTGCTCAAAGGGTAGAAAGGTGTTTTTTGCAGAGAGTCTGCACACTTCTTTGTAGGTTATTGCTAAGTGTTCAGTGTTTTTGTGGTTCTCATGAGTAGGGTCTTTTTTTTCATTATATTTCCTGTCATTTTTTGTATCAAGGAGCTGTTGACATTTGTATTTTATTTTAGGGGCTGGCTCTCTCACTGACTTCTACTTTTGATGGTTTTCAGTTGCTTTTCTTTGGTTATGCAGGCTGGCATTAATGTCGTCTGCAAACGCCGACACCGCCGCCTCCTGCCCGCTTCCTGAACCTTCAGCCAGCATTGCAGCCGGAATGATCAGGTCACTGGGCCTCCTTGTCTGAACGGAAGTTTCTATTTCGATACTCACCCATAATGCTGCATTTTGGCTTGCTATATATAGGCATCATTTTTTTTTTTATCATGTTAAAGAATTAGCCATCTATTTCTATTTTCCTAAGTGTTTTTATCAGGATTGGATGGTAGCTTTTGATAAATGTCTTTTAATCATCCATTGAGATGATCATATTTTTTTCTCTGCGGGCACATTAATATGGTAGATTATATTAATAGAGTTCCTAATTCTGAGAGTCTGAGTCTCCCTCCCCCCACCACCCTCTCTGGTTCTATCAGCAGCAGTGCCGCCAAGCGGCAGCCCCCATTCAGGTCTCCAGGTTGCTGGCGCAGCGGCCCAGGGCGTTCATCATACAAATGAGGGAGCCAGGCTGAGCCCTTGGAAATGAACCCGAGGCAGAGCCGATGTTTGACAGAATTGTCTGCCCTGGACACCGTCATGAGTTATACCTGGCTCATGCAGGACAGAGGTCAAGGTGAATTATTTAGTCTTTTGAAAGTCCATCCTAAAAGGATTTTTCTGTCCTTTCCTTATGGTTTGGGGAACTCTTATCCCCCAAGTTTTAAAGTAATACCCCCTACACCCTGAGGACTTCCCTGGCAGCCCAGTGATTAAGACTCTGTGCTTCCACTACAGGAGGCGTGAGTTCGATCCCTGGTCAGGGAACTAAGATCCCACATGCTGCGCAACGTGGCCAAAAAAATAGTTAATACCCCCCCCAAAAAAATAGTAACACCCCCCCAAACTGAGCTCTTAGAGGGTCGCCTGACATGTAGGTAAAACGCAAGCATACAGATGACGAATGGGGAGGGCTTCTTCCTTAGTGATCACACAGCTGCTTTTCACTCAGAGATCAGTGTCGGAAAGCAGCATTGTTCCAAACAGTTTCCACAAATAACCTGGGACAGGGAAAACACAAATACCCATTTTTTAGGTGATATTTAGATGAATTCTGAAAAGCCGATTCACTGAGGGGGCTAGCCCCGTGGCTGTTTGTTGACAGAACTGGTGTGTTTTTCGGCCACAAAGATATCTCTCAGCCCCCAGCCTTGCCCAGGGCCCCATGCAGACGATGCTGATAGACACACAGGTGCCCGCCAGGCCCCCAGCCCCGCAACATGAGAGGGGCCTGGAGACGCAGAGCTCGTTAATACTCACGCAGAGATCTAAGTCCCACCATAGAATGCGCTTTTCCCCATTTTCCTTAAAATGCTTGGCCGCCTCAGTCTATTTCGTTTTCCTACTTTTAAGCATCATGGGTACAAGAAATATTTCTTGCTTACTCTGTCCCCATCAGTCCACGCAAAATGCAGTCACGGTGATAAAATGGCAGAACACTCTGGTTGGGTGATTTATAGGGAGTGGTGGGGACTGTGACAAATTGGAAAACCCGTGTGTCTCTAAAGGAGGCAGCCTCCATTCACCTGTGTGAGGCTCATGGTCGAGGCGTGAGAGTCAAGGTCTGGAATTGCCATAGCCCCCTATTTTTTTTTTTTTTTATAAAACCTGGAAAATGTTGGCATTTTATGCCAAGTCTCTCAACTTTTCCACTTTTGACTATTTCAAAACACCACACAGGCCAGCAGCATGTAAGCCTCCAGCTTGCACATGTCTGAGCATGAAGATACAAACACAGATCACATCTATACTTATACCTTCGCCATTCACGGCGGGTGGTGGGGAGGGCAATGTGGACGAACCCTGGGATCAGCACTTTCCCTCCATGAGTTAAACAACCCAGGATAGGGACCATCACACCATCAGCCTAGAGGCCATGGGAATTCAGAGGACCCAAGCCTGGACCGACACACCGCTGCTTCCACGAAAGACTGAGAACCCATATGACCTCCCCATTGTCTGAGAACTGAGTCCCTAAGCTAGTTGTCTGCTCTGCATTGAGCTGCCCCTCACCCATCCATCCATCCATCCCTGTCTATCCATCCACTCATCCATCCACCCACTCACTTCTCACATCCTATACTATCTGTCCATCCATCATTCATTCATTCATCTCTTCTGGGCCACAGCCTCTACCAGGCTCTGGAGCTACAGAAATGGCTGAGCCCCCACCCCGACATTGCACTTAAGGAGGAAATGGACAGTGAGGTGGGCCCTGGAGGCCAGTAATTAATCATCCCTGGAGGAGGACAAATGTCCCAGGGCAGGTAGCCTTCACAAAGGCACCAAGATGTGTTTGGAGGAAGACGGGGTGGGGGGTGGGATCTGACAAGCCATGCATGGGGACAGGTCTGTGCAGGAACCTTCCACACCTCACTCCTGGGATTGGGGCTCCGCCCCGGGTGGGGACATGGGAGGCACTTCACCACTCTGTGCTCTGTCAGGTCCTAGGTGGAGATGCTCCTGAGCAAGGGTGCCCTGCCCTGAGTGAGGGGCTCTCCCGGCACTGAGCCCAGGGCGGCAGGCCGTGTAGGGTGAAAGTGGGTGCCGCCACCCCCCCTCAGAGTCCCAGGCCTGGAGCAGGAAAGGGAAGGGGGTGCTGACAGGCACTGATGAAGATCACCTGGGTGCCCCCGAGTCAGAAGACACAGGTAGGGGCTGACTCTGCACGTGGTCTTAGTCACCCGGCAGCCACGCTGGGCACGGTGCCCAGACAGACGTGGTCCCTGCTCCTGGAGCAGGGGCATCTCAGAGGGGTGCTTTTCCAGCCCCTCATTTAGAGTGAGGCCGAGCAGCGGGACTGGGTGGGGCTCAGGGTTTCCAACTCTGGGGTTGCTGCTTGCAGGTTAGCGCTGGGGAACCCGAGGGGAACGCAGAAGAGGCTTCCCAGCAGGTTCACACTGGCCCCACTGTGGGCTTGTTGTGGGACCCGCCTGCTTCCCGACCCCGTGGCCTCACTCAGGCCAGTCACCTGTCATCGGAAGAGCGGCGGTACCAGCTTCACTGGCAGAGAGGATTCTGTCCCAGACCCTGACTGGGGACCCGGCAGCTCCTGCCCCTCCCATCCCTTTACGAGTGACCACACTAGTGACCAGGAGCTCGTGGGCTGTGATCCAGGAGCCCTGACCTCCAGACCCAGCTGTGGACTCTCAGCAACTGAGGGGTGAACATGGCACCTCCCCAGCTCTGGGGTATTCATCCAGGGACCTCGTCCAGGTCTGGGGGGACCCGTCTTGGCTGCCCTGCGTCCCCTGAGCCCCAGTCTGTGTGTGACAGCCTTTCCCTGGAGCCCTTTTAGAGCCCTTCTACGGGCTTGTCAGCCCGGGGCCTTCCCCTTTCACCCAGGCTTTCGGATGTCTCTCTGGAACCGTAATCCAAGTGTGAAATGAGACTCCTGTGGGAAAATGGGGAGACCCGGACTCGTCCCTGGGCCTCTGGTCCTCCCTGGCCCTTTCCACAGCTTGAAGGGGTGGACGTGTATTCACATCAGCTGGATGGGCCTTACCCAGCACACCAAGGCCTGCGCCATGGACGCCCTCAGGGCCCACTGCTCACAGGAGCACCTGCCCCTTCCCTCCTCCGGGAATGGGGGCCAAGATCCAGCAACCAGGCTTCTGGAAAGGGATGGGTGGACATGAGCCCTCGTGTAGGGAGAGGAAGCTTCCAGAGCTGGAGTTCCCCGGGGGTCTGAACCAGGCAACGCGCATGGCAAGTGTCACGGCCTGGCCCGCGGGGCCGGGCAGATGCCAGGACAGGCTCCAGAAGAGTCCAGCTGGAGGATGGCAAGGCCACTGCTCAGAACTCGCCCGCCACCACGTGCCCCGGGGACCTCGTGACTGCCGCTCCAGGCCCAAACCAGACTTGGCGCTGGCTGGCATCTTGCTCCTTCACTCCCCCAGCCTGTCTTCACCCGGCCAGGCCGCTGAGGAAGGCCTGCCCCTGCCGCCATCCTTCCAGGCCCTTCTGTGACCCCCACCCGTGTGAGTGGTGAGTATAGACCCCTGTCCTGAGGCTGGGTCCCTTCCCCGGGAGCCCTCGGGGCCTCGTTCAGCCCCTGGGGACCTTGGGAGGTCTGATCCTCCCCCGAGCCTCAGCTCCCACGTTTCAAAATTCAGGTTCTAAAAACAGCCCCTCACTGCCGTTTCTCGTCCGGAGCCCCCTCGTCGATGTGATGGTTACGAGACCCAGGGAGGGAAGAGGGGAGGGTATGTGCTTGCCTTATTCCTCTGCTCTCCGTTTTTAGTAAAAGGTCTCAGGTAGTGGTTCTCCACCTGCCTAACCATTGAAATCACTTTAGTGCTTTTAAGAAAGCACTGATGCCTGCCCTTCCTGCCAGTTAAACCAGGCAGGGCCCAGGTTCAAACCCTTGACTCTCTGATGCAACCCTTGACTCTGACGGAGGACTGGGTTTTCACTTTCAAGGTGCTTTCACACCAGTTGTCTTGGGTGATTCTCACATCTCTGTGAGTGGATGCGGGCTTGCTCCCCACCCCCATCCCTTTCTGCCTTGAGGCTGAGGCTAGAGTTCCTTTGCCTCCACGGTGTGGCCTCCCAAGGCCAGGATGTCGGCCTCACTGTGACAAAAACTCTCGGAATCTTGGAACTGAGCGCCACTGCTTAAGAGTTGTCATCATGATGGCCCGTGTCCACCAGAGGGCGCTGTGGCCGGGGGCGCTGCTCCGCGGGGGTCTCAGCTCTGTGAACCAAAATGCTTTTTAATTGAAAAATTTTTTTAATTCAAAAAGGATTTGCTGTTTGTGCGCGAGTGCAGGTCCTCCTTATGCAGGAGACTTAATGTCTTGAGTAAACAGATCCGAGCCCAAATCCACCTTCAAAGGTACTCACTGTTTGCCCAAGGGAGTGAAAGGGCTTCCAGAAGCGGCCTAGTCTCTTGGGCAAACACTCGGGGCCAGCCCGTCCCGGGCAGGGGACATCGTCTGTGGGAAGGGTTATCCGCGGCCTAAGGGGGATTATGGCAGGGGGACATATGTTGAAATTTCATTTGGGGAGTTAAGAGAAAACAAGAGGTGGGGGAGCAGTGCTTTTCTCCAGCCAAGATGACCTAAAAAGGGAAAAATCTCAAGGGCAGGGGCAGGGCGGGGTGGGGGTGGGGTGCCGGCTGTGCAGCGGGTCCCTGGCCCTCTCTGGGGGTGGAGGTGGGGGCATACTCGGCCCTGAGTCAGGAGAGGGTGGCTGTGTACCCCTGATTTCCCCCCAACACATGCCAACACCCCCTCACCCCAGAGAGTGAAAGAAACAGGAATTTAGTTTATCCTTTCTGAAGGCCCTTCTAAACCACCAGCCCGCCCCGCCACCCAGGGACCCTGTCCCTTCCTGGCCACAGAGACCAGCCTCCCGACCCCACCCCCACCCCTGCACCAAGGCACTTCCACCCTGGCCAGCCGCTGGCCTGCCCACCTGCACCGCCTCGTCCCCACTGCCCCGTGCCCTCAGAAAGCACCCTTTCTGGGCCTACCCCTGGCAGCATCCAGGTCTCTGGGCCTGGCCCCCGGGCCCCTGGCTGTGGACGTCTGGGGGCCCGTGCCTCCATCCCCTTGCATGCACCCTCTGTGGCCAGCCAGCCCCCAGCAAACTGAGGCGGTTTCCCTGCCCTGGGCGCTCCCGCCACCTGGGAGCCGGGCACAGCTGGCGCTGGAGAGTGGAGGTGACCCAGCCCACAGCTGGTGGTGCCACTCCAGCAGGCTGGCACTGGGCTGGCTCCCTCTCTTAAGTGCCTCACCTCGGCTGTACCCCACCACCAGCCTCCTCCCCACACCCCCCCATTCTCTCCTCAGCGCTCCCCTCAGCCCTAGAGTCTCTGGCCCTTCCTCTCTGCCCCTCCCATCCACTCCCACGTCCCGCTGAAGGGGCCACAGAACCTACCCGCAGCATCGGGTCACCGGGGACCTGGCTGACGAGGCAGGATCTCTGGCCCACCCCCCGGACCTAGTGAGGCAGGACCTGTGTGAGTTAAAGGCTGACCAGCCTGCTGCTTACAGCCTGGGTGCCACCCTCTGTCCACCCCTGAGGAGAGACCACACTCTCTGTCCATGTCGGCACTGCCCTGGAGCCTTCGTCCACCCAGCCCTGCCCCTGCTGAGGTCATCACGTGTTTTTAGTGACCCCGTCCCTCACCCCAGGCTGTGCAGCTCAGGCCAACTGCTGCCCCCTGACCCCCCGCCCTCCTCCCCAGCCCTGGGTCCATCGCCAGGGCTGGTGTCCTGCCTTCCTGGCCCCGAGCGCTAGGCCCGTCCTCTTTGTCTTCTGACCCTGTGCGCTTTCCTCCAAACATCTCTGCACTGTGACTCCAGATACCCTCTCCCTCAAGGGCTCCCACTTCCATCCCTTCATTCCTGGTTCCACATCTCCCCAGCCGGGCAGGCGGCACCCCCGAGTGCTCCTCAGGGACCACCCTTGGCCATTGGCAGAAATGCCCTCATGTTCTCTTCCCCAGGCTGCTCTCTTTCCCTGTATTGCCCATTTGGGTTAAAAGCACCGGCGTGCCAGCATCCATCCCCTGCCCCTCTTGTAGGGCTCCCTCCTGACCCCAGAGCCCAGGATGGATGAATGCAGTGGGTGATGGAGCCCAATTGTTTCCTGCTGTGATGCTCCTGAGCAGCCACCAGGTGGCGGTATTGTCCCAAACTTTGCCCAAAGTCCTCCTGGTCTGAGGCTGCACCACTCCTCCAGCTTCCTGGAGCTGGAGTGCCCGAACCGTGGCTGGAGCCCGGGTCATTAGCAGGAAAGTGGGGCCGTTTTGATGGCTTCTGTTACGTAGCCAACAAATGTACAGTGAGCGCTTGCCTGGTGCCACGGTGGGCGGGCCCTTAACCTGCCACACCTCATCCCACCCTCAAAGAGGGCCCCAGGAGTAGAGATCGTCACACCCACCTTCTTTATTGAAGTATAAATGGCATATTAGCTTCAGGTGTACAACATGTTTCGATATTTGTATATATTGCAAAACAATTATAATAAATATAGTTACCCTCTTTTATCTTACATAGTAACAACTTTTTTCTTCTGATGAGAATTTTTTAAATTTAGCAACTATCAAAATATGCGTTGCAGTATTGATATCTATATTCACCACGCTGTACAGTATATCCTCAGGACTTAATCATTCCGTAACTGGAAGTCCGTGCCTTTTCGCCCCCTTCACCATCTCACCCACCGCACCCCGCCTCTGGCATCTGCTTTGTTCGGCGAGCTTGGTCTTGTTGTATTCTGGGTTCCACGTATAATCGAGATCACAAGATGTTGGTCTTTCTGTGTCTGACTGACTTCGTTTAGCACGACGCCCTCAAGATCCGTCCATGTTGTCACGAATGACAAGATTTCGTTCTTTTTTCATTCTTAAAAGTTTTGTATTGAGTGTAGTTGATTTACAATGTTGTGTTAGTTTTCAGGTGTACAGCAAAGCAGTTCAGTTTTTTACACACACACACACACACGCCCTTTCTCAGATTCTTTTCCCTTATAGGTTATTATAAAATATTGAGTATAGTTGTCTGTGCTATATAGTAGGTCCTTGTTGGTTATCTGTTTTATATATTGTAGTGTATATTTGTTAATCCCCGACTCCTAATTTGTCCCTACCTCCTGCTTCCCCTTTGGTAACCACACGTCTCTTTTCTGTGTCTGTGGGTCTATTTCTGTTCTGTATGCTAAGTTCGTTTGTATCCCTTCTTTTAGATTCCACATACAAGTGATGTCCATGCTGTTTGTTTTTGTCTGATTTACTTCATTTAGTATGATAATCTCTGGATCCCTCCATGTTGCTGCAGATGGCATTATTTCTTTTTATAGTTGAGTAGTATTCCGTTGTGTATATATAGGCAAAAATACTGGAGTGGGTTGCCATTCCCTTCTTCAGGGGATCTTCCCAGCCCAGAGATCAAACCCACGTCTCCTGCATTGTAGGCAGACTCTTTACCATATTGAGCCACCAGGGAAGCCCATGTATATATACCACATCATCTTTATTCATTCCTCTGTTGATGGACATTTAGGTTGCTTCCACATCCTGGTTATTATAAACAGTGCTGCAGTGAACATTGGGGTGGTGCATGTACTTTTTCAAATAATGATTTTCTCCGGATATATACCCAGGAGTGGGATTGCACAATCATATGTAACTCTATGCTTAGTTTTTTAAAGGGAGCTTCATACTGTTCTCCATAGTGGCTGCACCAATTTACATTCCCACCAACGCTGTAGGAGAGTTCCTTTTCCTCCATACCCTCTCCAGCATTTGTTATTTATAGACTTTTTGATGATAGTCATGCTGACCAGTGTGAGGTGATACCTCATTGTAATTTTGATCTGCATTTCTGTATTAGCAGTGTTGAGCATCTTTCTGTATGCCTTTTGGCCATCTGTATTTCTTCTTTAGAGGAATGTCTATTTAGATCTTCTGCCCATTTTTTGGTTGGGCTGCTTGTTTTTTTATATTCAGCTGTATGAGCTACTTGTAATAATATATTTTGGAGATTAATACCTTGTCAGTCGCATCATTTACAAATATTTTCTCCAATTCTATAGGTTGTTTGTGGTTTCCTTTGCTGTGCAAAAGCTTTTGAGTTTAATTAGATCCCATTTGTTTTTTGTTTGTTGGTTGGTTGGTTTTTATTTCCATTCCTTTAGGAGACAGATCCAAAAAGAGATTGGTATGATTTATGTCAAAGAGTGTTCTGCCTGTTTTCCTCTTGGAGTTTTATAGTATCTGGTTTCACATTTAGGTCTTTAAACCACTCTGAGTTTATTTTTTGTGTATGATGTTAGAGAATGTTCTAATTGTATTTTACATGTAGCTGTCCAGTTTTCCCAGCACCACTTGTTGAAGAGATTGTCTTCTCTCTATTGTATGTTCTTTCTTCCTTTGTTGTTGATTAATTGACCATAATTGTGTGGGTTTGTTTCTGGGTTTTCTATCCGGTTCCATTGATCTGTATTTCTGTTTTTATGCCAGAACCATACTGTTTTAATTACTGTAGCTTTGTAGTATAGCCTGAAGTCAAGAAATCTGATTCCTCCAGCTTCATTTTTCTTTCTCAAGGTTGCTTTGGCTATTCAGAGTCTTTTGTGTTTCCATACAAATTTTTTTTGTTCTGGTGCTGTTAAAAATGCCATTGGCAATTTGATAGGGATTGCATTGACTCTGTAGGCTTTCTTGGATAATATAGTCATTTGACAATATTGATTCTTCCAATCCAAGAATGTAGTATAACTTTCCATCTATCTGTGTCACCTTCCATTTTTCATAAACATCTTATAGTTTTTGGACTCTAGATTTTTTTGTCTCCTTAGGTGGGTTTATTCCTAGGTATTTTATTCTTTTTGATGCAGTGGTAAATGGGATTTTCCTTAATTTCTCTTTCTGATATTTCATTTTTAGTGTATAGAAATGCAACAGATTTCTCCATGTAAATTTTGTACTCTGCAATTGTACTGAATGCATTGATGAGCTCTAGTAGTCTTCTGTTAGTGTCTTTAGGATTTTCTATTAGTATTTATAGTATCATGTCATCAAAATAGTTACAGCTTTACTTCTTTTTTTCCAGTCTGGATTCCCTTTCTTTTTTATTCTCTGATTAATTACCATGACTTGGACTTCCAAAACTATGTTGAATAAAAGTGGCAAGAGTGGACATCCTTGTCTTATTCCTGATTTTAGAGGAAATGCTTTCAGCTTTTCACCATTGAGTATGATGTTATTAATAAGTGTGGGTTTGTCATATATGTCCTTTATTATATTGATAGTAGGTTCCCTTTATGCCCACTTTCTGGAAAATTTTTACCATAAGTCGATATCGAATTTTATCAAAAGCTTTTTCTGCATCTATTGTGATGATCATATAGATTTTACTCTTCAGTTTGTTAATGTGATGTATCACATTTACAGTTTTTTTTTAATGGCATTATTTAAAAGATATTTTTTATTCCCTGGAATAAACCCACTTGACCATGGTATATGACCCTTTTAATGTATTGTTGGATTCAGTTTACTAGTATTTTGTTGAGGATTTTTGCATCAGTGGTCATCAGTGATATTAGCCTGTAATTTTCTTTTTTGTGGTATCTTTGTCTGATTTAGGTACGAGGATGACAGTGGCTTCATAGAACGAGTTTGGGAGTGTTCCTCCTTCTGCAATATTTTGGAATCAGTTTGAGAAGGACAGGTGTCAGCCCTTTTCTCAGTGTGTGATAGCATTCGCCTGTGAAGCCATCTGATCCTGAACTTCTGTTTGTTGGGAGTTTTATAATCAGAGATTCAATTTCAGTGCTTGTAGTTGGTCTGTTCATATTTTCTTCCTGACTCAGTCTTGGGAGATGTACCTTTCTAAGAATTTGCCCTTTTCTTCTAGGCTGTCCGATTTTATTGGCATAGAGTTGCCTGTAGTGGCCTCTCACGGTCCTTTGTATTTCTGTGGTGTCCCCTTGTAACTTCTCCTTTTTTGTTTCTGATTTTATTGATTTGGACCCTCTGCCTTTTTTTTCTTTATGATTCTGGCTGAAGGTTTATCCATTTTGCTTCCCCCCCCCCCCCCCCGCCAAAGAACCAGCTTTTAGTTTCATTGAAGATTTCATGTTTCTTTTTTTATGGCTGAGGAATATTCTACTATGTATGTGCCACATTTTATCCATTCATCCATCGATGGACACTTAGGTCATTTCTGTATCTTGACTGTTGTGAATAATGCTGCAGTGAACACAGACGGGTATGTAGAGCTCTTCAGGTTATTGTTTTCTTTTTCTTGATATAAATTCCCAGACGTGAATCATACGCGAGTTCCATTTTTAGTTTTTTTGTGAAATTTCCACACCGTTCTCCACAGTGGCCGCACCAGTTTACATTCCTACCAGCAGTGTGCCAGGGTTCCCTTTTCTCCACATGCTCACCCACACTTGTTATTTCTTAATAACAAGGAATTATTATTATAAAGGAGATGAGTTCACCGAGGTTCAGAGGCGCAAAGACCTAGTTGAGGTCACCCTGCAATGTCAAGTCCTTCCCTCCCCACCCCTTCTGTTTGTAGGGAGCACAGTCCTGTCACTGGGGTCCCCTGGCCCCTTTGGCTGCAGGGGCTGCTTGAGGCTGCTCCCACGGGACGGCCGGGGCTTGCCCAGCCGCGACCCCACACCCAGCGCCAGCCCCGCTCTGTCCTGGGTCAGTCTGTGGGCCATCGGCAGGTGGCTGAGGACTTGGTGCTAGCTGCCTCGTTCTCCCCACCCTTTCCCCTGGGAGGAATAAACCCCCCTCCGAGTCTTCTGCTCCCCCTCATTCCCAAGTGACCCCCCCCAAAGCCCCAGAAGGGCCTCGTAGCTACAGGCAGCTCACTTTGGGACTTGGGGACCATTTGGAGCCCACGGCTGTGGTACCTTACTGGGTGGGCACCCAGTGGTCACCCCACCCCATGCTGGGACAGTTCCATGTCATCCTGGAGGCTCCCCCAGCTGGGTCCCCGAGAGGGCAGCTTCAGGCAGAGGCTGAGTTCAGCCAGGTGGTTAGACTCTGCTTTATGTACGGAAGCCCTTATGGCAATTCTAGTGCTGAAAAGTTTTAAAATATTATTTTAAATGTTTAATGACCACTGACCTAAGCAGCTCATTCCTAAGACCCTTCCTAAGACCCAGGGTCCTGCGTGGCTGCCCCCCCGTGGTGTCCAGGCCCTTCTCACAGCCCACTCCCAGTCCCTGTCTGACCGGCGGACACTCCCCACCTGCGCCCCCTCTTGCCCGGTACACCTGCCCCACATTTGGGTGTAGAAATCCCCCTTGGCCTTCAGGGTGAACCACAGGTGTTCCCCCCTTCTCTGAATTTCCACCAGACTCGGAGCCTACCTTCTGTCATGTCTGTGACCCGGGTCAGGTGGGTAGGCTTGGGTCTCCAGCGAAAGAACTGAGCCCAGGTTCAGGCCGGCAGCGGAGCAGGCCGGGCCCAGGTCCACTCCGCTGGTCCCACCCTGGCCCAGGCTCTCATCACTTCCTAAGAGCTGGTCCCAGGAGCCCAGGGAGGAGTGCATGGGGGCATGGGGCAGCGCCCCTTCCCTGTGGCCCACGTCACCTGCGGCTTGTCTTTGGCTCAGGAAGCGCTGAGCAGAGCGGCAGGCCCAGGGGGCTCCCCAAGCCTGCAGGCTGCAGCCCACCTGCCCGGTTGTGTCTGGGGTGGAGCCCAGGGCCGTCCCTCCCCATCCATGAGACTCCTTCCGCAGCGGGAGCAGGGGGCACCGTCTGCTGGGAGGCCGCACGGCACACCGCCTGGCACGTGAGCTGCTGCTGGCATCAAGGGCAGTGCTGGTGCTGAGGGTTCACATCACCGGGGGAGGGGTGTGCAAGGGTCCAGTCGTCACAAACAAGCCAGCCACCACGCAGCACCAGAGGTGTGCCCCCTTCCCTGTGCACACATGCACACAGCACAGCCCACACCTGCAGTACATGTGCACGGGCCAAGGGCAGCCCTCCGGCGTCCTCAGGGCCTCTGCCCGGCTTGTCTGGGGCCGTGGGCTGGTTCTCTCCAGTGTCCCCTGCCCTGACTGCACTTCTTGCTTCCCTCCCCTGACCTCCCGCAGTACGAATACAGCTTCCGCACAGAGCAGAGTGCCGCTGCCAGGCTCCCGCCCAGCCCCACCCGATGCCAGCAGATCCCCCAGTCCTGAGGGCCTGCCCGCCCGCCCGCCTGCAGGGAGACGACACGGTGCCCGGACTACTGAGCGCCCCCTCGCCCGGCCCCTCCCGCCGCCCATCCACACTGCCCTGCTCGGTGCTCCTGGGAGACCCTGGGCAGCTGAGCTGTTGCCTCCTCGGTCATCGGTCATTGGCTTGCCCGACGTGACGCCCCCCCTACTCCCCGGGGATGCTCTTCCTTAACCTCCACTAACCTGTGTGTGCTGTAGTGACCAGCAGCTCCTCCCGTCTCTGTGTGATGATCAGTAGTCCTCCAACCAACCCTACCCACCACGGGAGCCATCTGAGGGCCCTGGACAGTTGTCTGGCTGCCCAGTGATGCCACCGGCTCCCTGCCCTCCTGACTCTGCCATCACCTGACCACGAAGCCATCACCTCCTCCCAGAAGACCCTGAAGGGCTGGCAGCCTGGCACCAGGCACCCGCTCCCCCCCAACACGGACAGATTGCCCCATGGAACAAATCTCTCACACCAGGGGCATCGAGTGTCCGAGAACTTCACGGGGACCCTAAGGAAATACGGAGGACGCGGCCAGTCGTGCCCGAGTGGACCTGGGCCTGGCTCGCTGCCCACCGTGGATACCCTGACTCACCCCGCAGTTCACACACTGGACGCCCTGATGACGGGGGCCAGCCATCCCCCAGTCACCGGCCCAGAGAGGACTTGCCTCCCGGGCGAGGCGGCCGAGTGGCTGGGTGCTTGCATGGATGTGAACTTTGCTGCCAGGTCCTTGTGCTCAGCCTCCTCACCATCATCCCCACAAAGGGCTCATCTCTGCAGTGCTCACGTGCCAACAATAGCTCCAACTGCCCGGCCCTGCGCCCCGACCATCATCACGTGGGTAAAGAGGCTCTGTGAGCTGGTGCCCAAGGACGTGGGCATGCAGTCACCAGACTGAAGCCAGAACTGACCTTTCTGCCACGAGTGCCAGGGACCGTGCTATAATTCCCCACAGTGCTGGCCGCCCAGCCCAGCTCCCCACACGGGCACTGTGGGAACAGGGCCACTGTCCTCCCTGGAGGCCTGGTCCTCATCCGGTGGCTGCCTTGTCTGGCCGTGGGACTCTGTCCTAAATTCCCAGAACCTGGTACCTCACACCTTGGTAGGGGCGGAGTTGGGGGGTCGTCACCAGATAGTTGGAGCATTGGACGTGAGCTTTGACACGTGTCTGGCGTAAGAAAGCAGCCCAGGAGAGGCCCTGTCCAGCTGGGAACAGTGTCCCCCTCCCTGCAGTTCCTCGAATGATACCGGGGTGGCTGGGGTGCAGTCAGGAGGGGCAGCCTCTGGCTGAGACACGGGGCCAGGGCAAGACATACCTCACTCAGCCGGCACTAGCTCCGCCATCTCCAGACGCTCCGCCTTCCCCCGCGGCTGCCCCTTGACCTTTTCATCCCAATACCTCCGGATTCCTGTGTGTCACCTCTCCCCACTGTCCCCGAGACCTGAGGATGTCCCTGGCGGGGCTGGCCTTCCCTGGAACCCGTCAGGGCCCAGGAGGCGCAGGTGGAAATTCCTCGGGCAGACCTTTGGGATGGGTGCCCGCCCAGGACCGAGCCAATGACCTGGCCTCGGATGTACCAACTGAAATGAGCTGGTTGTTCCTGGGAGTCGGCGGGGAGGGGGGAGCCCCGAGGGGCCCAGAGAACCTGCATCTGCTGCCGCCAGGATGGTGGAGCTGGTCCAAAACCAAGAGCGGGGGTGACCCCTCTGCTCACCTCTGTCCAGCCATGTTGGCTCCGTCCTTCACTCTCTCCTCACACCCCGGCCGTGGGGTCGTCCCTCCAGGTAACACCTGCGGCCTTTGTCCCTCAACTGAGAAGCGTTTCAGCTCCATAGGCCCAAGGAGGTCCAGAGACGGTCACGTGAGATTCCCTGTTGGGGAGCAAGAGAGCTGTGAGGGTGGCTGTCAGGGAAAGGGGTCCCCCCGCACCCCCCCAACCAGCCCACCCCCGCCAGCCCCAGGCCACCCCTGGGCCAGGCAGAGCGAGGCAGATCCAGGGCCGCCAGGAGAGGGCAGACCTGTGTGCAGCTGGCCAGGCCTCCCCCAGCAGGCAGCCTCAGCGCAGGGTCTAACAAGTGGCGGTGGACGGCGCCATGACAGCAGCTGAAGAGAACAGAGCAGCGACAGTTTTGGAGAAGCCGGCGTCCCCGGCGGGTCTTAGGCGGCTCCTGACCTCTGTCTCTTTCCTTCAGAGGCGGGCTGCCCACCCGCCCCACGTGGAGGTGAAGCTCGCTCGCCAGGGACCGAGCCCCCTCCGCCCCCTTCCTTTCTGGGACGGTGCTTTTCTCCGCGAACCCTCTGGCCACGAGGGGCGGGGAGGCAGGGCTTCTCTCAGAAACACGAAGGGCAGTGGCCTCCACCCTTCCCTGAAGGACTCACCAGAGCACAGCGTCCCCCACTGCCTCCTCTGTCCCCCCAAAATTCTAAGCCTGTCTCCACAGGCCTTGGAAACAGCACAAGGGTGGTAAGGAGCAAGGAGCCAGCCCCAGGTTCACTTGCAAATTTATAACAAGGTTCTTCCCCCACCCCCAAGTCCAGGAACTGACTGGCCACGACCTCCTCTCGGAGGGACGGCAGGGGGCAGGAGGCGAGGACCAACACGTCCGAAGCACCTACTCCTTGACGGGCACGCAGCCGGCACTTGAAGCACATTTTCTTCTGTCACTCCCACCCATCCCCCCCTCAAAAAAAAACCAATACCCAGAAGCGGATGCTGGTTTCAGATGAAGATGCTGAGACGTGTCTGCAGGCACAAAGCCGGCGAGTGGCAGAGGCAGCCCAGGCCCCTCTCTGTCCCGTCACAAGCACCTGCCTCCGGTCCAGTAACGGGCCCACAGGGGTGACGGTGTCGCACCGGGCACGGGGCGAGGGCTGGGTCCAGTCCCCAGGACCGCGGGCTGCCCCTCACCATTCACAGGGGTCCCAGCCCACAGCTCCCTAGAGCCGGCTGGCGAGCCTGAAGGTGAGCGTGAAAGCCGAATTCACCTCCCCGGGGCCTGGTGGGGCCGGGCGTCCACCCTCACCGCAGCTGCCCGCCCGCTACGGGGCGGCTGGCCGTCCTCACCTGTTGGACCCTGCCGGCCGGGCCTGTCACCACCGGGAACCGGGCCCCGGGTGGGCGGCTGGCTGTGCTAGGTTAGGAACAACGTTGTACTGTGTGTATTTATTTGAGGTGACTCTAGTACTTGGCAAAGGGAAGTTTCACTGTGTGATTGTCTTAATATAATTTGTTAAATAAACATTTGTTTTAACCTTTTCCTGGCTCGCTGCTGTCTGAGGCATGGAGACCGGGGTCCCTCTGGCTCATTCTGGATGCTGGCCAGGCCAGCACCACCCTGGCCTTCCAGCCTTCTAGAAAGAGCTGGTGGGTTTCCTTGCCCCGTTTAGATGACCTGGTGACAAGCCAGAAGGATCCAGGAGGAGCGGCACCCCTCAGGAATGCTCCTGGAGGGAGAAAAATGCCAGTTTCCATAAAAGCATGTGAAGTGCATGTGTATTAATGGGTCTCCAGCAAGGAATGCAGAGGGTGCTTTCATCTCCAGCTCGCCCCGAGCCTTGTCTGTGCCGGGGCGGGGCAGTCTGGCTGCTGGAGCGGGGGTCATACAACCACACGGCTTCAGCACCATTGGTTTTGTCCTGTCCCCTCGCTCACCTGCAGGCAAGATGCTGCCCCAAACACCTGGAAGAGGCTGCCAGCCCTGGACATGCATGGGCTCCTTGTGAGACATGACTGGTCAGGTTACACCGTCGGAGCTCTTTGCCTCCTTTATAAAGTGATCTTAGTGGCTCAGAATCTGCCTGCAATGCAGTTTGATCCCTGGATCCAGAAAGATTCCCCTGGAGAAGAGAATGGCAGCCCATTCCAGTGTTCTTGCTTGGTAAATCCCATAGACAAGTCTGATGGGCTACAGTCCATGGGTTGCAAAGAGTTGGACACGACTGAGCAACTAACACTTTCACTTATGCATTTTGGGGCCATACACCTGGGTCTGAGCCATCTCTACCTCCAGGCCTATTAACACCAGGCTTGGGTGACCCTTAGCTGTCATCTCACTAGAACCGTGAAAATCCCTTGAAAGGTAATGGCACCTCCAGCCCAGGCCCCCATGTCTGGCACCCCTTGTGTCTTTTTCCCACAGTGGGAGAGGGAGAACAGCCCAGAGAATTCCATGAGAAACCCATGAACACCACTTGACATGGAGTTTGGAGAGTTGACTTCAGATTCTGGTGCTGACCCTTCCTGAGCACGTAGCTCATAGCACCCCACACCTGTCTAAAGGGTCTGTGCCTCCCTCAGCGGCCTCCCCTGGGAGGACAGAATGAGGACACTTGCTGGGCAGTTGCACAGAGACCGAGTGACCTGCCAGAGCTATCTTTGGGGCCTGGCTCTGTGTTGCCGCCCACCGGATGTGCCGGGTCCCTCCCGGTGCTGCATCACCCGGGAAGTTCCAAGTGGTGGCCTTTGACACCCAGGACACAGAACCTGTTTCTGGGGGGGCCTCCAGCACTGCTCTGGAGAGCCCCGGGAGAAGGCTTTGGGGAGCAAGAAACTGAAGTCCACACATGACAGCCTGGACCAAGGCGGGCTTTGTGGCCAGACCCAGAGACACTCGGAGCCCAAAGCAGGACACAGCCGAGCCTCTGAGGGGCCAGAGCCAGGAGGCATCTCTTTGCCCTCTGTCTCGACACCTGCTTGCTTCTCGTTCTCTCACACCCTGACCCTCCCTCTCACCTGTTCTGTGCACCAGCATACTTGGCACATGCACGCTCACACGGCTCTCCAAGTTTCCACATTCTCAGTTAGGCAGACCCAGAGACAAAAGAGTCCCAGGACAGACTGTGATTGGCTGCCTGGGTCAGGTGACCCCTCCTGCTCCTGGCTGCTCTGGCCCTGGTGGGAGGGGGATTGTGTGACCCCAAAGCACCTGGAACCAGGTGTAGGTTTAGACCATTGAGAAGCATCTGCTACAGAGGGGAGAAGACTGTAGGCAGAGGGGTGGGACACCTCCCTGGGGTGGTGATGGCGGAGCCCTCCACCGCTGTGACCAGGGGGGTGGAGCACCGCACATCCATCCACACATCCGCCCAGCTGTCCAAGCCGTGTTATATATCCACGTGCAGGCCCCAAGCCGGGCACTGCGGGCCCAGCAGTGACTGGCACCACGGAGCTCCCTGTCTCGTGGCGCTGATGGTCTAGCCTATCCCACTCCACCCGCCCAACCACCCCCCCTCAACACACACACATCCCAGCCATGTCTCTCCTACTCCCTGCGCTAACTCGCTTGTCACTAAAACCCAGGACGCTCCCTGACCCCGATCTCACCTCTCTCCCCCGCTGCTGTCCACTCCTGGCAGCTGGGAGCTGGTGCATCTTTATACTTAAGTCTGTCACGGCCAAGCTGCTTGAGCTCCAGCCACACTGCCCCAGCAACAGTCTCCACGTGGACATTGCACCTTGACCTCAGCACATCCCGAGCTGAGTGTGTCACCTTCCCCCAGGTCCCACACTGCCCCCCACTTCTGCTCACGTCCCCATCTCTGGAGCAGCCCTACCATCTCTCACCAGAGCCACCCACGCCCCCACCTGGAGCCGCCTGTGATCACCCCATTTCCAGCTGGGCAGTTCTCGCATCTGACCTTGCTTTCAATCTCAGCCCTATTTTCCTTGCTGTTCCTTTTTAAGTTCTGGCCTCAACACCTTTGGCCTGGATGACATCATCAACCTCTTAACTATTCCCCCCACTGCCTCCCATGTCTTGCCATCTCTTCCATCATCCTCACAGCCAAGATCCAATAGTACTCCTCCACTGCCTGTGCTTCACCCCTCACCCTGAGAATGAAATCTGAGTCCCCAAGTCTCTGTACACCACTGTTCTAGGTCTGCCCCCACCTCCCATCCCAGCCTCACCTGCCCTGCTGAATTATTCATGCTTCCTCAAGCCTTCCTGGTGGCTCAGAGGTAAAGCCTCTGCCTGCAATGCGGGAGACCCGGGTTTGGGTTTGATCCCTGGGTCAAGAAGATCCCCTGGAAAAGGAAATGGCAACCCACTCCAGTACTCTTGCCTGGAAAATTCCATGGCTACAATCCACGGAGTCGCAAAGAGTCAGACATGACTGAGCGACTTCACTTTCGCTTTCCTCAAACCTAAGCTCTCCTTCCTTGCCTTTGCATATGACATTCCCTCTGCCCAGAATGCTTTTCCCACATTTTTTTTCTGCCTGGTAAACTCTGTTCATCCTTCAAGACTTGCTCATATATCTCCTCTGTGATGTCCTTTCTTGACCCCCTTCAAACCACTGAACATCTTTCATTTAAAAGCCATTGATCTGTTGGTGGTATTGGAGCCATTTGATCCTCTTATTGGGTTATCTGCTCCTGGAGGAAGGGGTATATGTCTCACATAGAGTTAATATTCCTAAAATGCCCATATTCTCTAAAGCAATCTACAGATTCAATACAATCCCTATCAAAATTCCAAGGGCATTTTCACCGAGAATAATCCTAAAATTTGTATGGAACTACAAAAGATACCAAATAGCCAAAGCATCCTTGAGAAAAAAAGAACAAAGCTGGAGGCATCATGCTCCCTGATGTCAAACTATTGATACATTTCAAAGCTTTAGTAACCAAACAGTATGGAATTGGCACAAACACAGACACATAGATCCATGGAACAGACAGACCGTTAATAAACACACACACTTATGGTCAATTAATCTACAACAAAGGAGATAAGAATATACAATGGAGAAAAGACAGTCTCTTCAATAAGTCGTGCTGAGAAAACTGGACAGCTACATGTAAAAGAATGAAATTAGAGTATTTCATCATATCATATACAAAAGTAAACTCAAAATAAATGAGATCTAAAAGTAAGACCTGAAACCATAAAACTTCTAAAAGAGAACCTAGGCAGAACATTCTTTGACATAAATCATAGCAATATTTTTTTGGATCTAAGGACAAAAAAAAGCAAAAATAAACAAATGGGACCTAATTAAACTTAAAAGTTTTTGCACAGCAAATAAAACCATCAACAAAATGAAAAGGCAACCTGCAGAATGGGAGAAAATATCTGCAAATGATATGACTGACAAGGGATTAATATCCAACATACATGAACCGTTCATACAACTTAATAGCAAAAAACAAACAACCCAATCAAAAAAATGGGCAGAAGACCTGAAAATTTTTCCAAAAAAGATAGCCACATGGCCAACAGACATGTGAAGAGATGCTCAACATCATAATCATGAGGGAAATGCAAATCAAAACCACAAGCTGTCACCTCACACCTGTCAAAACGGCTATCATCAAAAAGTCTACAGATACAAATGTTGCTGAGGATGTGGAGAAATCCCACTTTTGGAGGGATTGTAAACTGGTGCAGCCACTATGGAAAACAGTATAAAGTTTCCCTTGAAAACTAAAAAATAGAGCTGCTGTATGACCCAGCTATTCTGCTGCTGGCTATATACCTGAAGAAAATGAAAAACCTAATTCAAAAAGATAATTTCATCCCAATGTTTCAGTTCAGTCGCTCAGTCGTGTCCGACTCTCTGTGACCCCATGAACCGCAGCAGGCCAGGCCTCCCTGTCCATCACCAACTCCCGGAGTTTACCCAAACTCATGTCCATTGAGTCAGTGATGGCATCCAACCATCTCATCCTCTGTCATCCCCTTCTCCTCCTGCCTTCAATCTTTCCCAACATCAGGGTCTTTTCAAATGAGTCCCAATGTTTATAGCAGAATTACTTATAATAGCCAAGATATGGAAGCAACCTAAGTGTCCAACAACTGATGAAGAAGATATAGTATTGTGTGTATATATACATATTATACATATGTAATGGAATATTACTCTGCCATTAAAAAGGATGAAAGTCTGCCATTTGCTACAATATGGATGGACCTAAAGAGTATCGTGCTTAGTGATATAAATCAGATAAGAAATACAGATACTCTATCATTTGTATGTGTAATATAAAAAAATAAAGCAAAGAATGTATGTAACAAAACAGAAACAGACTTATAGAGAACAAACTAGTGGTTACCAGTGTGGAGAAGGAAATGGGGAGGGGCAAGATAAAGTCATGGGATTAAGAGATACAAACTACTTTGGATAAAATAAATAAGCAACAAGGATATAGAGTACAGGGACATTCTGCCATTATATTGTAAAACTTAAATTGAGAATAATCTATAAAAACATTAAATCACTGTTATACACCTGAAACTAGTGTAATATTGTAAATACACTATACTTCAATTAAAAAAAGATAAAAAGGGCGGCCATTATCATCATTTTACATATGGAGAAACCAAGTCTTCAACAGGTTAAGTGATTGCCTAAGGACATAAACTGATAAATGGTGGATTTATGGCAACCCACTCCAGTATTCTTGCCTGGAAAATTCCATGGACAGAGGAGCCCATGGGGTCGCAAACAGTCGGATACTACTGAGTGACTTCACTTCACTTCACTTTAAAATGGGAACACACATCACAGCACTGTTTACAATAGCCAGGACATGGAAGCAACCTAGATGCCCATCAGCAGACTAAGGGATAAGGAAGCTGTGGTATATATACACAATGGAATATTACTCAGCTATTAAAAAGAATGCATTTGAATCAGTTCTAATGAGGTGGATGAAACTGGAGCCTATTATACAGAGTGAAATAAGTCAGAAAGAAAAACACCAATACAGTATATTAACACACATATATAGAATTTAGAAAGATGGTAACAATGACCCTATATGAGAGACAGTAAAAGAGATACAGATGTAAAGAGCAGACTTTTGGACTCTGTGGGAGAAGGCGAGGGTGGGATGATTTGAGAGAATAGCATTGAAACATGAATATTATCATATGTGAAATAGATCACCAGTCCAGGTCCAATGCATGAGACAGGGTGCTCAGGGCTGGTGCACTGGGATGACCCTCAGAAATGGGATGGGGAGGGAGGTGGGAGGGGGTTCAGGATGTCTCATGGCTGATTCATGTCAATGTATGGCAAAAGCCACTACAATATTGTAATTAGCCTGCAATTAAATAAATTTTAAAAATAAATAAATAAAGTGTAGTTAAAAAAAATAAAATGGGAACAAAGAGGGCTTCCCTGGTAGTCCAGTGGTTAAGAATCTGCCTTGAAAGGCAAGGGACACCGGTTCAATCCCTGGTCCAGGAAGATCCCATATGCCACGGAGCAACTAAGCACGTGCACCACAGCTACCAAGCCCACACACTGCAGCTACTGAAGCCTGTGTGTCTAGAGCCTGTGCTCCGCAGCAAGAGAAGCCAGCACAACAACAAAGAGTAGCCCCCACTCGCCACAACTAGTGAACCCCTGTGTGCAGCAGTGAAGACCCGCCAGTCAAAAAGGCAATCAATTAATTTTAAAAATAAATAAAATGGTGACACGGAGCTAATTCTTGGAATACGTTTTCTGATTTGTAAGCACTTTGCAGTGTATTATTGATAAATAAGTAAATAAACACCACCACCACCACAATGAACCTAGTGCGTATTATAGAGAACAGTAATTGCCAGAGATGGGGGTGGGGGATGGGCAAAATGGGTGAAGGAGGTCAAAAGATCCAAACTTCCAGTTACAACGTAAGTTCTAGGGATGTAAATAACAGCATGGTAACTGCAGTTATTAATACTGTATTGCACATCTGAAAGGTGTTAAAAGAGTAGATCATAAAAGTTCTTTTATGAGAAAAAAAAGTTTAACTCTGTATGATGACGTTATGACTTCCCAGGTGGCACAGTGGTAAAGAATCCACCTGCAAAGCAGGAGACACAGGAGATGCAGGTTCAATCCCAGATTTGGGAGGATCCCCTGGAGGAGGAAATGGCAACGCATTCCAGTACTCTTGCCTGAAAAATTGCAAGGACAGAGGAGCCAGGTGGCCTACAGTCCATGGGGCAACAAAGAGTCAGACATGACTGAGGATGCACATGCTATATATATATCCTATATATTAGGATATATAATAACAGATGTTAAATAGACTTGTTATGGTCATTTTGCAATATATACAAATGTTGACTTGTTATATTGTACACCTGAAATTAATATATGTCAATTACTGAAATCAAATTGATTATATTCTTTGCAGCTGAAGATGGAGAAGCTCTATACAGTCAGCAAAAACAAGACCGGGAGCTGACTACGGCTCAGATCGTGAACTCCTTATTACAAAATTCAGACTTAAATTGAAGAACGTAGGGAAAACCACTAGGTCACTCATACGACCTAAATCAAATCCCTTACGATTGTACACTGGAAGTGACAAACAGATTCAAGGGAGTAGATCTGATAGACAGAGTGCCTGAAGAACTATGGATGGAGGTCGTGACATTGTACAGGAGGTGGTGATCAAAACCATCCCCAAGAAAAAGAAATGCAAAAAGGAAAAATGGCTGTCTGAGATGGCCTTACAAATAGCTGAGAAAAGAAGAGAAGCGAAAGCCAAAGGAGAAAAGGAAAGATATACCCATCTGAATGCAGAGTTCCCAAGAATAGCAAGGAGAGATAAGAATGCCTTCCTAAACGATCAATGCGAAGAAATAGAGGAAAACAATAGAATGGAAATAGAGATCTCTTTAAGAAAATGAGATATCAATGGAACACTTCATGCAAACATGAGCACAATAAAGGACAGAAACAGTATGGACCTAACAGAAGCAGAAGAGATTAAGAAGAGGTGGTCAGAATACACAGAAGAACTATACAAAAAAGATCTTAACAACCCGGATAACCACAATGGTGTGATCACTCACCTAGAGCCAGACATCTTGGAGTGTGAAGTCATGTGGGCCTTAGGAAGCATCACTATGAACAAAGCTAGTGGGGGTGATGGAATTCCAGCTGAGCTATTTCAAATACTAAAAGATGATGCCGTTAAAGTGCTGCACTCAATATGCCAGCAAATTTGGAAAACTCAGCAGTGGCCACAGGACTGGAAAAAGTCAGTTTTCATTCCAATCCCAAAGAAAGGCAATGCCAAAGAATGTTGAAACTACCACAAAACTGCACTTATTTCACATGCTTGCAAAGTAATACTCAAAATCCTTCAACCTAGGCTTCAATAGTACGTGAACCAAGAACTTCCAGATGTATAAGCTGGGTGTCAAAAAGGTAGAGGAACCAGAGATCAAATTGCCAACATCTGTTGGATCATAGAAAAAGCAAGAGAATTCCAGAAAAACATCTACTTCTGCTTCATTGACTACACTAAAACCTTTGACTATGTGGATCACAACAAACTGGAAAATTCAAGAGATGGATATAGTAGACCACCTTACCTGCCTCCTGCAAAACCTGTATGCAGGTCAAGAAGCAACAGTTAGAACTGGACATGAAATAACGGACTGGTTCAAAATTAGGAAAGGTGTATATGAAGGCTGTATATTGTTACCCTGCTTATTTAACATATGCAGAGTACATTATGCAAAATGCCAGACTGGATGAAGCACAAGCTGGAATCAAGATTGCAGGGAGAAATATCAATAACCTCAGATATGCAGGTGACACCATCCTTATGGCAGAAAGTGAAGAGGAACTAAAGAGCCTCTTGATGAAGGTGAAAGAGGAGAGTTTCAGTTTAAGCTGCCCTAAAACTCAGCATTCAAAAAACTAATATTATGGCATCTGGTCCCATCACTTCATGGCAAATAGATGGGGAAACAATGGAAACAGTGACAGGTTTTATTTTCTTGGGCTCCAAAATCACTGCAGACAATGACTGCAGCCATGAAATTAAAAGACGCTTGCTCCTTAGAAGAAAAGCTATGACAAACCTAGACAGTGTATTAAAAAGCAGAGACATTACTTTGCCAACAAAGGTTCATATAGTCAAAGCTATGGTTTTTCCAGTAGTCAGGTATGGATGTGAGAGTTGGACCATAAAGAAGGCTGAGTGCTGAAGAATGGATGCTTTCAAACTGTGGTGTTGGAGAAGACTCCTGAGAGTCCCTTGGACTGCAAGGAGATCAAACCAGTCAATCCTAAAGGAAATCAACCCTGAATATTCATTGGAAGGACTGATGCTGAAGCTCCAATACTTTGGCCACCTGATGCGAAAAGCTGACTCATTTGAAAAGACCCTGATGCTGGGAAAGATTGAAGGCAGGAGGGGAAGGGGATGACAGAGGATGAGATGGTTGGATGGCATCACCAACTCGATGGACATGAGTTTGAGCAAGCTCTGGGAGCTGGTGATGGACAGGGAAGCCTGGCGTGCTGCAGTCCATGGGGTCGCAAAGAGTCAGACACGACTGAGTGACTGAACAACAACGGCAACCTCAGTAAAAAAAAAATCTTAATATTTAATTTTTGAAGTTATTAATAAAGTCCAATTATCCACCTTTTCCTTTCTGCACCTTAAGAATCTTTGCCCATCCTCTCCAATCCTTTAAAAATGACTTTTGTTTCCCACTAGTCCCTTCCCTTGGAGAGGAGTCCTGGAAGATGGTAGAAGAAGGGTTTTGGAGGAGACAAGATGGGTGCTGAGCTCTGAAGGGGATGGACTGGGATGAAGGATGTTCCAAGTAAAGGGCAAACAAGTGGGGGGGTTGCATTGATCACACAGCCCCCGCAAACATTTACGGAGGACCACAGCAGCCCACTTTGTGTGTATTACATCGCAGTCCGTGGGCTCAGACTCCCCCTGCCTTCATAGGTTGTGCCTATGTGGAAACCAGGCTTCAGAAGGACAGGTCAACCAGAGGGAGCTCAGGGCGTCCAACCAGAGAACCCCCAGAGCCCGTGCCGAGCCTGAAGACAGCCGGGATTCCATGCACCAGGTGTCCTGTCCCACTTGGGGATGACTCCTGACGTTTGATGGCCCCAGCTCAGCACCCAGCTCTCACCTGCCCTGAACGCAAGCCTGGGACTCTGGGAAAACAGCCAGCAGTCACCAGGGCTTTCCAGGGGAGGATGTGAAGTGAGACCCTTAAGATGCTTGGTGCAGAGTGCTGGCCAGCACCACAGAGAACACTGGGCTCCAGGGAGGCTGAGGAAGGGCCACTCAGTGTAGGCAGGAAAGGGGATGGAGGCTCTAAGGAGACCCCAGCCCACCCCAGACCTGTCCACCCAGTGTGGGCGCCCCTGGCCTGGGGCACACTAGAACCCTGTCAGTGGTCCCTGGCTGGATTTTGCCAGAATATTTCCAAGAGCTCCGTGTTTGGAATTTGCCTCCGGCACTACTTCGCCCATCGGCGCTTCCTGCTCAGGTAGAGGGCCCCCGTGGGCCCCCCAGTACCCCACCCCACCGAAGGGTGGGAACAGCCTTTGGTTGCTTCCAGGGAGCAGGCCCTTCGCAGGGAGGCACTGCCCCACTTTGAATCCCATTTCCCAATCGAGAACCTGGAAGGTCTCTTCCCCTTTCTCCTGCCTGTTTTCCCCTCTGTAAAAACAGGGCTCATCGCATCCTCGAGCTCCCTTTCGAGGTCCCTGCAAAGCACGAGGCCCCTCTCTGCCCGCAGCCCGAGCCGCGGACTCGCGCGCCCCAGTCCGGCCACGCGAGGGCGCTCTGCCGCGCCCGGCCCGGCGCCGGCCCTCGCTGGGCTCTGCGGGGGATCCGGCTCTGCGTGCTGGCGGCTCACCCACCGTTCGGAAAAGAAAGCAGAGCTCCGAGAACCCCTCTGACAGTTCGGAAAACGAATCCATCGTCTCTGCACTGCGGGCATTTGTTTGGATGGAGGCCAGCCCGCAGGGCGAGCCCCTCCGCGCCCCTCGGAGGTCCCACCCCAGCCGCTCCCCTCCGGTTTGCGGAGGGCTGCCCGCGGGGGCTCTGGACCGCCGCGAGGAGATAACCAGTCCCGCTCGCCAAGCTCGGAATCCGGATCAGCTGGAGGGACCCAAACCCTCCGGCTCCGCCCTCCCCCAGTGGCTTGGACCACATCCTAGAGACTAAACTCTGAGCCTCGACTTCCACACACATAAATTGGGGAAGACAACAGTCCCTACTGTGAAAGTTGCTGAGAAAGTTAAAGGAGATGGGTCGCTATCGTCTGGGCCTTACACAAACCACCTGCGTCTTTCTGAGCCTCAGTTTCCCCAGCCGCAAAATGGGGATAATAAAAGGGTTTACCTCCCAGGGTCACTGAACAGGCCAGATTGCAGCAGCCACTTGGCACCCCCTGAGCTTTCAGGCAATGGAACCACTGGGGTGGTTAGGAAAGCTCTGCAGAGGCAGAGTTCACAACTCATGCCAGAGCCCCAGAACCCCACGGGGTTGTCTATTAGCAACCAGGTCCCCCAGTTTGGGAGCTGCTGGCTTAGAGCATGGCTGATGATCCCCCACTTCCCTGGCTCAGATGGGGGGCTCCCTGTGCAGCCCACAGGGTCGTACGGCCAGGGGGCTGGGAGGCAGGGCCCCCCACTCCTCCTGGTTGGTCTTCAAGGCCCTCTCTGGTTGAGTCACCAGGCAAAAACACGCAGCTCTGACACCATCCAAAAAATGAAAATGTCTCCGGCATCTAATCCTTCCCTTTCTTTTGGCAACTTAAATCTCCCTGAAACATAACCGAGATACCAGACGCAGTGTGAGCACTCACGATGGAGCCGGCCTCCTCCCGTAAAGCCAGCCTCAGGGACTTTGTGCAGCAAAGCAACACCTCCGGTCAGGCTCAGCCTCACCAGGTAGGTGATGACCCTGACCTCCCCAGTCCACATCACAACGTGCCTCCACACTGGCCCCGACCTGACGGACACCCTCAAGCCCTGACTTCCTTCCCAGTCAAGGGCTGCTACCCACCCCCATCCACTCACCTCCCAAATATTTGGAATGGTCTTTGACTGAAATGAGATTAATCCTCAGTTCCCTGACAGTGTCTTTGGGCATGTGTTTTTATAACCTCCCTTTCAAATGAGAACCATTTGTCGTGGGGAAGCTGGGGAGGCTCAGCCCTAACTGCTGGGCCAGACATCATCGGCACCTGATTGAATGTCAAGGACAGTGTGAGGGGGCAGGGCCGAGGTGACGGCAGGCTGTAAGCAGGGATGACCTGTCCTTTGCTGGTCCCCGGCCCAAGCCAGTGTCATAAGTCTGAGGATCTTGGCTCCAACCCAGTCTCTCCCACCCGCCAGCCAAATACCCTTGAGCTGGTGAGCCTTTATCCTTTGCCTCTAGGAGCCTTACCCTCCTCATCTGTAAAATGGGAGAGTTGGGCTTCCTAGGTGGCGCTAGTGGTAAAGAATCTGCCTGCCAAAGCAGGAGACACAAGAGATGCAAGAGCTGCAGATTCGATCCCTGAGTTGGGAAGATCCCCTGGAGGAGGGCATGGCAACTCACTCCAGTATTCTTTCCTGGAGAATCCCATGGACAGAGGAGCCTGGCGGACTACAGTCCTGGGGGTCACAAAGACATGACTAAAGCAACTTAGCACGCATGCACTCTGGGCCCAGCCCAGTGCCTGATAGACAATAGATCTTTAATGTCCAAAGAGGCTTTTGGTGGGGAGGCAAAGTAGCCCACGCTGGGGTCTTCCAGGGGGTTGCAAATGTCTATCCTATGTGTGACTCAAGTCTATTCCCTTTCCAGGCTCACCCTAAGTGAGGGGGACATCCTTGCATAGAACTTGAGTGGCTGGCACTTGAATACAGAGAGGGTCGAGTTTATAGGTGCCACCAAGCAGTCTCTTTAATTAACTCTGAGCCCTCTGTCGGTGGCCTCCCTGCTCAGCACAATCTCCCGCCCACCCCCACCGCCACCCCAGGTCCTGTTTGAAGTTGGCAAACCCCCACCCGCTTCCTGCCGCCCCAGCTTGCTGAACCAACTACAGACCCTTGGGGCTCAGCTGGGAGGAATTTATTGGTGGAGAATTTCAATCATGAGTTCTTGGCTCAAACTTGTTGCTCCCCCCCACCCACCAAAGTCTCCCCAGCAGTTTGATACTCATGGAACTGAGGCTCAGAATTCCACCTGGGCGGGTCGGAGAGTTCACAGCCCCTCGTCACTTGGAGGAAGGGAGCGCAGAGGAGCAAGAAGGATGCAGGTTCCTGAGACAATGTGGAGGTACCGGAATTTGTTCACCTTCCAGAGCTGCTTAGCAATGCCATTCCCCACCTTCGCTAGCATCCTCTCCCCAGCACTGTGGCAGGTGTCTGGATCTCTGAGGTGTGAGCTTCCCCCCTCCCCAAAGTTGGTCTCGGGGCTGGGGGAAAATGGGGAAATCTGAGTGGAGAGCCCAGAACTGCAGACCTGGACACCAAAGCCACAGAGATGTGCCATTTTTCTGAAGCCCTGTGCCTTTGCCTCCCCAGAGGCCTTCCCTGGGCGGTTTTCCAGACCAAGGAGCCCACGCCCTTCCCCGGGAGCTGAGCCAAGAAGGTCCTGGGACTGAGGGTCCCATGTGCCGCTCATTTTCCAACCCCTCTGGGCAGGGCTGCCTCAGCTCCATGCCTGGGAGAGATCTTTGCAATGATGGATAAGCCGTGGCCCCGACGGCCCTGGCGAGAAAAAAAAACATCTTTTGCAGTTTCGTGTAAAGCCTCCCACTTCTCGCTTAATAAGTGCTGAAAGCGGCACAAACAGAGGGACCCCGGGCTTGCCATGACTAACAAGATGACCACATCAGGCAGAGCAGAGCTGGGGGAGAGGACCACGCCGGCTGGCCGCCCAGCTTCCTGGAGAGAGGTGTCCGATTCCCACTTCCCTCCCAGGACGCTCTGCCAGCAGTGCTTTGAAGCCGTGCCTAGGAGCCGGGAGCTGGGAGGCACAGAGCGTAGGGGGGAAAGGGCTGGTCCTCCCTCCCACCTCCCGCAGGATGGGCACAGATCACCCGAGATAAAGGAACCGCAGCCTCCGCCAACTTGTGCTGAGTCGCTCTTTTCAAAAGCCCTTTCAGATGGTTTCACTTCTCCGCGCGCTCTGTTGAAAGATGTAAAAATTTCAAACCACCACAGAGTAAACATTTCAAAACTCGCTCTTTGCAAAAATCAGTCATTTTCCAAAAAAAAAAAAAAAATCCCTTGAATTCCATTTCTCCACTCACCACCACTCCCCCCCCCCAGCACCCCCCCATCCCTTCTTCTGCGCTCTTTGGATTCGAGTGTTTTTCATTAATTTAGAAGCAGTCCAGGTAAAGCTGGTGTTTGCGAGCTGGTGTTTTACGGGCGGGAAGTAGCTTTGTTATTTAGGAGATGTTTTAGATAAGTCAATGTCTTGTCAAAATCAAGCAGGTTTTCTTTATTAGGGTGAAATCGTAATGAACTCATCTGCTTCTAATATTTATAAAGAGAAGAGAGGCCATTAATTCTACTGCTTGTGAATAAAACCATCTGTGATTTCTTTCCATTTGATGGGTTTTGGTTTTAATATACATTTTTCACAAATAAGCGCAGAGATTTTTTGGTGAAAATGTCACATTCAGGATCTCATAAAGAAAGAATGCAAAGAGAGGAAAACGAAATGTTTTGTTAGCTAAGTAATTTCTCACCTTGCAGAGTGGGGAACATTTGAGCCAACTTTAGCACATTTGGGTGATGGAATCGCCCGTTCAACGCTAATGCAATCCATGACATGTTACAAGGCGAACCGCGTCCGTTTTGAAGTTTGTTTTCCTTCGGGAATTACACAGTTCGTTTAACCTAATCTGTCCTGACACTTGAATTATAATATTATGAGCTTCTTCAGGGAAGTAAAACAGTAGTTGCCTGCTTAAAAGCAAAGCAGAAGTTAATAAAGTGGGCAAAATGTCAAGGAAAAGGAGCTAATCGAATCACAGTGTTGTTCTCTAGAGAAAATACAGTCAAGTTGTATTTTTTTTCCAGTCGAAGTCTTGGACGCCTAATGACACATTTCTGTCCAGGAAGAAATTTGAACTCTGAAACCAAACTTGATTAAACCCCAAACTGCAAGACCTTGCCCACTGGGGACCGCTCGGGGACTTTGACTTCTGGGTGTCAGAGCTTAATTAAAATATTCATCCAGCTGCTCTCCCCTTGCCAAGAGGACCCAGAGGAATTAAACCAATAAGCCTAATTCTATTAGTTCACCTGCCTGTGTACACAGAAATGAGGAAGACCATTTACAGGTTCAGAAAAAAAAGAAAAAGCAGCAGACCCACCCTGCACACTCAGCATCAGTGAAGTGGTCCCCTAGACAGAGTTCCACGCAATATTCAGGAGTCTCAGTAGCTCCAAACACACATGACAAGTTAAAAAAATTCTCTTTCAAGAAAATGAAAATGCCAAGTAAGACATTGTAAGGATTTGTGTGTGTGTTATGATTTATGTATCAACTATAATAACATCTAACATTTACTGAATTCCCTGTGCCGCTGGGCTGACCCTGTCCCTTTCACATCTCAAGGAAATCTTCAGTTCCCCTTTGTGAAGTAAATACTGTTACTATCCCCACTCGACAGATGAGGAAACTGAGGCTCCTCAGTGAGACAAGTAGCTTGAAGCTCAGAATTCCCAGACCACAGTCTGAGCACTTAACCTCTAATATAATGATGGCTTCCCTGACATTTTGATCTTTGTTTCAAATTTTAATGATTTTTGTATCCACCCTACACACACACACACACATACAGAGTGCAAAATTCAGAAAGTAGGGAAGCTGTAAAGAGGAAAGTCAACCTCACTCTCACCCTTCCTCGGTCCCGCCCCCAAAGCAGTCACTTTGGACCATTTCTAGTGTTTCCTTTCAGAGTCGGGGCTTATTCCAACAGTTATGCATATATTTCCCTTTAAAAAAAAATACGGAGAATACCAGGTACACAATTCTGCAGCTTGCTTTTTTCCATTTTCTAATACATCCTGGAGGGTCCTCCATCTTATCCCTTTTAAGACTGCATGTTATAGCACAGAGAACTATATTCAGTATCTTGTAATAGCCTGTAGTGGACAAGAATCTTAAAAGAATATATACACACACATATATATGTATAACGGAATTACTTTGCTGTATACCTGAAACATAACATTGTAAATTAACTATACTTCAATAAAAAATAAAATTTTATTAAAAAAAAAAAACTCCACACCATTCTGTTCAGTAGAGGTGGTAGACGGACCCATATGAGATTATCAATATTCAACCATTTTTGACCAGCAGAAATGGCAGCTTAACGTGGTTCTGCCTAATATCATACATTATTTTTTTTTTTTACCCAATCTCCAGTAATGGATGTGTAGGTGGTTTCTCCAACTTGGCACCTACAAACAGTGCTGTGTTGAATATCCCTTCATACACTGACAGGGACCATCTATAGGGCAGACTCCTAGAAGTGCCACTGCCTGGGAAGAGGGGAAGTCAGATCCCATCCCTTGGCCCAAAGTCTTTAAAATGAAGCAGTCACCCTGGCTAATTTCCAAAGCCCCTGTTATCACTACGTTTGTAATCCCACAGCCTAACTAGAGATGACCGCCCCCAACCCCAACACACACACAACCTCACAGCTCCAGCCTCAGGATCCCCCAGATCACTATGAAAATAAATGTTTTCCACCAAACACGGACTCCCTCCCTGCTGGCTGCATTTGTCAGCCAGGGAATGAGACATTTCCCCGTGATCAATACAAATGGAATAGAGATCCAGCCTGGGCAGCCGCAAGATGTGGTTTTTTAATAAGGAGACCTCCGGAGGATATTGCATTCCTATGACAACAGCCGGCAGACCTTGATTTTTAGTGTCAGACCCTGTTTAACGCAAAGCTCTGTGGCTGGGGCCTGGCCGAGCATTGGGTGGGTTCTCTGAGGCTGGAATCAGGCTGGTCCTCCAAGCCTGCAGCAGAGACCAGCCGCCGCCCCTGCGGGCCACCTGTTCACAAAGGCGGCTGCGTCTACCAGCTGGGCTGCCATAGAGGTGGCGTGGCTGTCCGGCCAGAGGTGATCTACAGCCACGGACTGGGTTATTTACAGCTCGCCTGTGGTCCCCGACACCTGAGCATCTCTTGGATGACGGCAGTTTGCCTTAAACAGGACCAGTACCTGAGCAGAGGTGCCAGCGAACGTGAGCAACTCTATTGACCCTCTTTTTCTTTTTAGAAATTCACTGGTAACAGAGCAAGTCAAAGAGATAGCCTGAGTTGGTTGCTATTTGAAAAGACTTGAGAAGGAACAGCTACGAACTGTCCAGGACAAACAGTTTTTAGGATGTTCTAAAAACACAATCCTTGCCCAGATAACCTAGATGCCTCTGAGGTTTCTCTCTCGATTCTCTAGCCTCTTTTAGAATTATCTGCTAATACAGACCAGGGCTGAGGACGACAGCAGAAACAGAACAGCTGGTGCTTAAGGGAGATGGGATCGGCAGAGCTTTATTCCAAGGATTTGATATTTTAAGTTATTGTTGTTGTTATGTGTGTGTAATAAATCATGTTTTAAAGTATCTGTTAATAGAGTGTTTTATTCTTTAAAAATAATAATTCTTTTTTTTTTTTCTTTCAAGTGGATGGGTTGTTTCTTGAAGCTGAAACTCTCAGGTTTTATGAAGAGACGTGACAATCAGTAAGAATGTGTCAATAAATTTTTCCACTGGGAAAAAATTTCCACCCGATTTTGTCACCTAGAGAAGGTTTTGTCCTTTAAAAAATTAGAAGGAAAAGAAGAAACAGAGCCTTAGCTAGTATTGCTTAAAATACTTGGTTTGAATTTACGTAAATGTATTTAGCCCTTTGGCTTTTTTAACCACTGAATTCGCGTTTAGGAATTTTAATACCGTGATGGGTGCTCTTGAGTTTCAAATGGCAACTCTCAAAGCGGCATCTGCCAAAGCTCTTGAAAACCAGGGCACAGTGGTCCCCCAAGGAGGGTCTTAGAGGATGATTACAACATTCCTTTGTGCGACACAATAACACCCCACTCGTGGACACTCTCGGACCCTCTGCTGAAAGTAACCGGCTGGGCCGCGGCTTAAAACTAATCTTGTCCGTGGCTCCCAGCAAGAGGTCAGGAGGCGCGTCTTTCAGAAAATGATCTCCGGCAAGATCTGAAGGGCTCCGGGAATATAACAAGTTGTAAAAGGGAGGGGAAATGGGGGGAGAGAGAGAAAGGAAAAGAATGAAAGCAAAATGAGATTTTTACAATTAAGTATACTCCTTTTTTTTTTCATTTAGTTAATTTCCAGCCGCTCACGTTTATTGCACATTAATTATGCATACAGCTTTTGTGTGACTTAAAAATGTGAATACTGTGATCCTTATCCTTTTATGGAGGATCCGGCTGCCACGTTGGAGGCCCCGCCGGAGAAGCTTCAGGTCAGACGGGGCAGGAGTTGCCGACAGCCAGCGGCCCGAACCAGCCGGTACCCTCTAATCCCCCACCCGGCTTTCACAAATGTGATTCCTACGACGGGTGGGGGTGGTGACTGAGGGCCACAGAGAGTCTGAATCAAGGGAAAGGATCCCAAGCAAGCTCCTCTTGGCTTGGCTTGACCAATATTTATGTTCAAAGCCACTGGCCAGGCCTAGGGCTAAAACAGAATGTCACAAGCAAGAGGTGTTGGGGTCTATTTCCTTCCTCCAAGTACCCATCCCACACGCCAAAGGAAGCCAAGGAGGCAGCAGCCCAAGGCGGGCATAACTGTAGTGGGAGACCATCCCCCGGTCCCACCCGACCCCAACCTCCACGCTCCCACCAGTGGCCTCAGGAAGGCATTGGCAGAGGGCCCTCAGCCAGAATGCTGTGTGACGCCAGACAGGGCTACAGCCTCTCTGTACCCTATCAGGAACTGTGCAGAAAGCCCTCTGGATGCCAGCAGGCCCAGTACCTCTCTGCCTGCCCCCATTTTGCCTCGGCAGGCCACAAACAGGAGGCCACCAGACCCCAAGCAGAGACGGGGATTCATCACTTGGTACATCCACGTGCGGGGAGGGGCCCAGGAGCCCCTTTCACCAGCTGATCAGACCTAGGCCAAGAGCATAGATCCAGGGCCCCTACGAAGAGAGATAGAGACCCTTGGGGACTGAAATTTGCCACGTTGGGCCAGGACCCCCAGGATCTTCTCAGAGTGGGGCTCCCCACATCCTCAGAAGCTGCACTTTCCTCCCCAGCCTGAGGTCAGCTGTCGGGTCACCGCAAGGAGCCCACCCTGAGCCAGTGGGGCAGGGCTGTCCCCCTACTTCCTGCAGAGGTTCTGAGCAGACAGCCTGGGGTCCCCAGCACAGGCCCACCCTGACTGCTGGGCAGCTTGGGTAACGGGGCTTCCCTCTCTCTGATCCCAGATTCCTCATCTGAAAGTGGGGATCACCCAAGGAATGGCCTCCAGAGCACCCAGCCCCGGGAGAGCACCCAGGAAATGGGGCGCTCAGAGCAGCCCCAGGGTGAGCGTGGAGCCCCCATTTCACAGATAAGGAAGCTGAGGCTTTCAGGGAAGGAAGGCACCACCCACCCACCACAATCTTTGTGGCAGGACCAGCTGGGTGACAGCTCCAGGAGTCCTCCTCCGGGGTCCCCCAGCCCTCTGCTCACAAGGGGCTGGAACCCCCACGCCTTCTCCATCCACTGCATCGGAGGGGAGATGAGAGAAAACACACACTCAGTCCCTCGCTCCCTCCCTCGGACAGCTCTTGTGACGGGTTTGCCAAGGGGTGTCACAGCCTGCACGGGCTCTTGTCCCTGTTCCCTGCAAGTACAACCACACACCAGCCCCTCCGCCCCCCAGTGCTGGCCTGGGGAACAAAGGCGGCAGAAGCTGCCCAGCCAGAGGCCCACAAGCCTGGCTGGGCAGCGAGTGGCTCCCACCGCAGCCAGACCTCAGGAGGTCAAGGCGGAGTTCCAGGACAGGCGCCCGGAGGCCACACTGGCCCCCTGACCGGCGCTTGGGAGGGGGGCTTAGGGCCTGGGCGGCCTCCTAGTCCTCCTCTGTTTTAATAATAACTGCTCTCTACTGGGATAAACTGGCAGCGATCCTTCCTGCCCTTCTCTCCCAGCATCGCCACCCCGTTCGGCAGGGACTCTGTGACAAACTTTAAAATAAAATTGTCATCATAAAGAAGTCAACCGCGCATACTAATAAACAACACTCTTAACATTTATTACTCTGCCTTCTGACAAACTAAAATGTGAAAACATGCCAAAATTCGGGTTTCATAAAACAATTTTTCATCAAGTTCTTTCCTCTGACAAAATGCCTCTGTTTCATTACCGGCGGGCGGGACTCACTTCAAACGCAGCAGCGTTTCCAGAAACGGGTCTCGGGTCTGATGCTCCCGAAGCCGTCTCTGGCTTTCTAAGACTTTATCTGATTGACCACGTTCTGGGCTTTGCTAGTGAGCACCCACAGGGGACAGGGGGGCACCATGGTTCTGACGCAGAACCTTACAAAGCCGCCAGTCACAGGCACCACAATCCCACCATTTTATTGTAGTAAAATACACAACATAATATTTACCTAGCCATAATCCTAACCATTTTTAAGTATGCCGTTCAGTGGCACTAAGTACCTCCACACGTTGTACAACCATCACCTCCATCCATCTCCAAAACCCCTTTCACCTTGCAAAACAGAAATTCTGTCCCTATTAAACAGCTCCCCACTTCCCCCTGCGACCCCCTGTCTACCCTTTGTGAATCTGACTGCCCCAAGTACCTCACATAAATGACACGCTACAGTTATCATCCCTTATCGCACTGAGCTAATGACCTCCAGGCTCCTTCAGGTCGTAGCCTGTGTCAGGATTTCCTTCCTCTTTAAGGCTGAATACTATTCCATCAGCCGCCACCCAAACTCTCTCAGCCTCACACAGGTACAGGTATAAGATGCTCCCCCTCGGCTGGGGAGGGCAAGGGGCCTCACAGTGTCCGAGGAGGCACCACATGGCACCATAATCCTAGCTCAGTTTCGATGGCCCTGAGGGAGTTGGAGACTTGGGGGTACCCCAGTCAGCCCAGGTCTTAGAGATTCAAACAGCTCCAGTTTGCCTGCCAGGCAAACCCTGACTCTCCCCTACACCTCCCTCCTCTGGACAAGGACGGAACCGGGAGAATAGACCCCTCCCTGTACTCAGGAGCATAAGGGGGTGCTTCAAGGATGGGCTCTAGCCAGGAATGAAGTCAATCAACAGACACCTCGAAAGTACTCACAGCGTACCCGCACTCTGCTCTCACAGAGCTCACGGGCTTTGCTACCAGAGTACCACCCCTTCCTCCGCCAGCTGCCCCGGATGGAGACTGAAACCCACGGAAGCTTTTAAAATAACAACACTCCGCTGGACCTTTCGTTTTTCCTGAGGTACCAGCCCTTGTGTTTTAACTAATTATCAAAATTCCTCCCTCTCAAATTACTGTTAATTTTCTTCACATGGTAATGGTGTTATGGTTACAGAGGAAAATGTCCTTATTCTTAGAAAAAGCACCCTGAAGTATTTAGGGATGGCACACAGAATTTAGTTTCAAACTGGTAACAAAAAATTACAGATATAGGTTCGTGTATACATAGGCTTCCCTGGTGGCTCAGATGGTAAAGAATCTGCCTGCAATGTGGGAGACCTGGGTTCGATCCCTGGGTTGGGAAGATCCCTTGGAACAGGGCATGGCAACCTACTCCAATATTCTTTCCTGGAGAATTCCATGGACAAAGGAGCCTGGCAGGAGGGCCTGGCCTGGCGGCCATGGGGGTCACAAAGAGTCGGACACGACTGAGTGGCCAAGTACTCAGCACATACATAGAAAAAGCAAGTACAGTAAAATGTTCCTGTGTATTGAATCTAGGAATTGGGTATATTAGCATTCCTTGGACTGCGCTCTCAATTTTTCTATGTATTTGTAATAAAAAAAGTCTATGTGTTTGAATATATCTGTAACAACAAAAAAAACCTAATCAGAAAATGAGCAAAAGACCTAAATAGACATGGCTTTAAGGAAGACATACAGATGACCAACAAGCACGTGAAGACTGCACACCATTGCTAATTATTAGAGAAATGTAAATCAAAACTTCACCAAGGTACCACCTCACACTGGTCAGAATGCCTGTCATTTGAAAATCTACAAATAACAAATGCTAGAGAGGGTATGGAGAAAAGGGAACCCTAGGATGCTATGGGAGTGTAAATTAGTGCAGCTGCCATGGAACATAGTATGAAGATTTCTCAAAAAATTAAAAATAGAGTTGCCATGTGACCCAGCACTCTCACTCCTAGGCATATATCCAGACAAACTATAATTCAAAGAGATACATGCTCCCCAGTGTTCTTTGCAGCACTGTTTACAAAAGCTAAGACATGGAAACTACCTAAATGTCCATCAGCAGATGAATGGATAAAGAAGATGTGGTGTATGTGTGTATATATGTATGTGTACACACACACACACACACACAATGGAATACTACTCAGCCAGAACAAATGAAATGCCATTTGTAGCAACATGAATACAACTACAGATTCTCATATTAAGTGAAGTCAGACAGTGAAAGCCAAATACCATATGATATCATTTATACATGGAATCTAAAATTTGACACAAATGAACATATCTAAGAAACAGAAACAGACTCACAGACATAGAAAACGACTTGTAGTTGCCAAGGGAGGAGGGGTGGAGGAGGGATGGATTGGGAGTCTGAGATTAACAGATGCAAACTATTACGTATGGGATGGAGAAACAAGGTCCTACTGTAGGGCAGAGGGAACTACATTCAATATCCTATGACAAACCATGTATGTATATGCACAACTGAATCACTTTGCTGTACACCAGAAAATTAACACACGGTAAAGCAACTATACTATCAATATAAATACAACTATATTTACACAGTAAATCAATAAATTTTTTTTTAAGTTGGGGAGAAGCCCTTTGCTCTCATCTTGCCCCTCCCTTTATTGTTCTGCATCCTCTTAGCACAAATGTGACCCAGGGGTCCGAGAGGGCGTGTCCATGACGGGGCATGGGAAGAACAGCCTGCCAGAGGCTCAAGCAGGAGTACTCCATTCTCTGGTTCCTAATGGAGGCGTCACGTGGCTCCGCCCAAAAACTGCGGGTCCAGGTGGGAGCAGGAGGCATCAGGAGCACCACTACTCCGATATCCTTAGGGTCCCACTGGGACCCTGGGAGGGCTGTCACCCAACAGTGAGAGCTCCGTCCCCAGCCCTTGCTCAGGAACCCTGGGGCATCCGTGATCTGCCGTGGATCGTGTGGCCCAGAACCCGTTGCTAATCAGAATCAGAACCACCTCCCACCCCACCCCCCATGAGGGCAGGAACCACATCCATCTCCCTGGCCACTGTGCCCCCAGCACCACCCCAGGGCCTGGCACAAAGCTGGGGCCTGGCGGGATGAGTCAAGGCTTCCAACTGAGGTTCTCTCTTCACAAGTTAGACGAACCTTAAGGTCCTTCCTTGCAGACAGCTGACCACAGAGGTCAGGAGGATTGGGCACACCTGCCTCGTCTTCCTGGCAGCAGCAGCTGATGGCAAGCAGTCAGTGGGCCCGAGAAGCTCTCATGGGCAGGCAGCTGGGGATCCAAGCAGGGGGAAGGCAGCAGGCCACCAGGCCAGGGACAGTTCTAACCCTGGAGTCTAGGTGAGCCTCTCCAGAGTCCCTTTGAAAGCAGGACCTCTCTCGCGGGAAGGCTCTGGGAGGGGACAGTCTCTGGCCACTCAACGTCTGCCAGCTGGAAAGGGGGCTTCCCTCCAAGATGAGGAGGAAACCCCCGGAGAGGGTGTTTTCCTTTAACCAGAGATCAAAGACAAGTTCCCCTGGGCTGAGGGTCCTCTATCTCTCCTCCTACTCCAGGGTCCCTGACTCTCGGCTCCCCTCTTTCAGAGCTGCTGCCTGGAGCCACCTCTGGACACCTGCGGGGCGGGGGAGCAGGACCTCAGGGCTGGGGTCTTGCTAACTTTATGGCTGTGGTCTTACTGAAAGCCTAGGCACAGGTAAGAAGAAATGAGGAAAGGGCTGCGCACTTGGAAAACTGGTGCATCGCGGGGGCCTGAGGACCAGCTCAGGCTCCCGCCCTTCCAGGAAGGCCAGTGATTAAGAGCTGGGCGGTGGGGTGACAGGTCTGGTCACATCCTGCCTCTGACTGGCAGGCCACCTAACTCGGAGCACACAGGATCATCCTTGTCAAACGCTGGTTTGGTCCCTGGCAGACTGAGCACTCAGTAAGCAACCAGGGTTATCTTTGCCGGCACTGTTCTTACTGACCCGGGTTCGCTCCCCATGCCAGTGTCCCCTGTGGCTGCTGAGGTTGGCTAAGATGCATCTTTGGTGAGTTTTTTCACTGGGCACCAGTGGACCCGGCGTGACGGGCACATAGGTCTGAATATGAGGGCTAGGAAAGCCCCCTCCCTCAGCCACAGCCCGTGTTCTAGGCCAGCAGCCCCACTCCAGGGCCAGCCACCTCCCTGCCCTTCCCAGGAGGTGGGATGGCCTGTGTCCCCCGCAGACAGAGGCCAGAGACTTTGGCCTCCTCTGCCATGAAAGAGCGAAACCACCGCAGGGTTCAAAAGGAAAAGAGGAAAACCTGGTAACTCGACCCAGACAGTCCATCCGCTTTATCAAAGCTGAGTCCAGGGAGCAGCATTCCCACCAGGAGAGGCTGTGGCCTCATTAGGGACGATGAAATAGTTTGGCCGCAGTGCACATCCCGAGGACAATTAGGCCTTGTCTCCTTGCCTTCAAAGGCAATCTGTGTGTGTGTGTGTGTGTATACGTGCGTGCACATCTTTCGCATTGTTTCTCTCTCCCTCCTTTCTGCCTATCCTCTCACCTCTCTCGGCACTAAACAACTCAGAAAGTCATTAAAGACCCATCCTCGGCTCACTGGGTACCCACAGATGTTCAAGACCCAAAAAGAATTCCCCCCAAAGACCCTGCTTTCATGGAACTGGCCTCAAAACACTGCCCCCAGATACCCAGCTCAGCCAAAAGATGGGCGCGGTGCGATCATTTCCGTGCGTTACTCCTCCTGAACACCAGCTCTCCCATTCGAGACACAAAATGCAAACTATTCCCCTAGAGCAACTCCCGCTCCGGTTTCCGGATGCCTCTCTCCTAGCAGCAACAGTCTGAACCCCGGAGATTCTTCTCCAAATCCTGGCGAGCACCTCCCCACCCCTTCCCCTGGAATGTTCCTTACCCACTGGCAGGAATCCGAAGCCGGGACACTAACACATTCCTTCGCGCATGGACACTGCCTTAGACCGAGAGGCATCCCACTGTCAGGAGGCAAGGACTTGTTTTGGGGTTGCCACCCTGAAACAGACCCAGGCCCCAAGCATGACCCAGGCCTGCCCAGTCCTGCCAAGGCCACTGCCCACTGCCCAGGCACTGTGGAAGTTTCCTGTAACCGACAACGCCACTTGTGAGATGCCGATTCTGACATCAGGCAATTATTTGAAGGGATCAGCATATTGCTCTCAGTGAGAAGGCAAATTCTAGATACTTGTTTTTGTCATAACACCGGAGGAAGCTGGCGCAATATTTGCGAAATTAGAAACAGCCGTGGGTCTCGGGCCCTCGCTGATGGCACCCAGGTATTAATCCATTAAGGGAATCAAAAGAGCTTAAATAAAAGTCTGAAGCCCGCAATATACATGTCCATGAACAAGCAGTAAAACTTCCTGAAAAGGTGATTTCAAAGCCATATTGCCCACGCTTGGCAAATTGCATATTTAATTATTTTGTCATTCCCTCTCTCTCCTCTAATCTTTGGGGAAAATGCCTTTGGACATATGAAACCAGTTAGGATAATTAAGCTATGATGGAATTAGGTGTCGGCTGATTCCTCAGGAAGATGGCATACTCTAACCTGGTATGAGATGTGTGCAGGCCCCAAAAGGCAGTAACGTTGGTAATGCCTGCCTTTCTATAGAAAGATCAAAGGTCTTTTGCCCCTTTCAAGATGTCTGTAGAATTTGTTTCCCAATTATCCCACATTTGCGCACTGGGACATCCTAGTTAACTCTTTGATAGCACCTCTAGAATTGCACCATAATTGACATCAAGCCGCTCCTCGCGGCTCCCGGCTTGGGACCAAGATTCCCCTCTGAGGTCTGTGATCCCAGAGGGAAGAGGAGGGATGGGAACTGGAAAGGGGGTGCTGGCTGAGGTTTGGGTCCCTTAGGTTTCAGCTAGCGTCTTTGCTCAGGAAAGCAGCACTCACCCCATCGTTCAGACTTGGCGGATGGAGTGTAGGTGAACTCCCCTGGCTCTCATTCTGATGTGAATTGGGACTTGGATTTTGTCTTTGCAAAATTTTGCCATCTTAAAAGCAGAGGCTGACTGCCTTTAAATACTGTTCTCAAAAATAAATTCACTGAATACATTATTTTCCCGCGTTGGAATATTTTTTCTGGTCCAGGAAGATGTTTTTTAAAAAAAAAAGAAAGAAAAAGCCATCAAATATTTGGAAAAAGTGAGAAAAATCCAAGATTGGATGTTTTAGTTACGGCATCTTGAAACTAAATGTGACTAGGATAGCACGACAAGGTAGAAAGTTAGATATCGAAAAATGTTAACGAAAATCTAATATAAAAGACTTTTTTTCTCCTGTGTGTTTTATTTGCTTTTTATCTGTTTCCTTTTTTCAAATGTCCTGTTGATCTTTCTCGACTCTGCAAATATTTTTTCCTGATTGCCTAGTTCAGATAATGTCTTTAACATCTATGTGTTAGCTCAAGAAAGAGAGAGAATGGGAAAGAAAAAGATCTAAGTCTCTTTATATGCAAAGGCAGCAGCCCTTTTGGAAATAATTTTTTGAAAAGGACCTCAACAATTTGAAAAATGAAACATCACTGATCCCAAGAACTATATTTCAAGAGCTGCTCCGAGAACTTTTGCTGGTATTTTGTTTTTTCCTTTCATTTTACATCTGAGGAAAAAAAAAAAAAAATCCACCTGTGTTCCAGCAACTTTTAAATCGAGGAGATGAACTTCCAGAAGCACCAGAAGGAAAAGTTCGCCTGGCACCGTCGGCTGTTTTCCATATTCGTCAAGAGAAACCAGAGACGACAGAAACAGTCTGCCTGGCACCGTCATATCCTCCACTAACGACAAACTCAAGACCGCCCCATTTCCCAATAAATAATTCCCCTTGAGAGGGAGCCCTCCAAGCCTCCTCCAGAAATAAATACCGGAAGAAAAATATCGCAAGAAAACGCATATTCTGTTCTTCGCAACAGTAAAGGAATAATTATGGCTTCTGGCGTCTCCAGACTGTGAGAGCAGTACCTCCAGCCCAGGGTCCTGCTGACAGAGAAGAGCCTAGAAGATTCTCCCTGGAAGGGAACAGCAGCCCCAACTGGGGAAGGGGGCCCTGGGTAGAGTTGCCAGATTTTAACAAATAAAATACAGGATGCAGGATTTAATTGGAATTTCAGGTAAATAAGGAATAGCTTTTTTTCAGTATAAATATGCCCCGAATATTGCACTGGACATACTTATACTAGAAAATTATCCCTTGTTATCTGAAATTCCAGTGGTGTCCGACTCTGCAACCCCATGGACTGTAGCCCTCCTGGCTCCTCTGTCCATGGAATTCTCCAGGCAAAAACACTGGAGTGGGTTGCCATTCCCTCCTCCAGGGGGTCTTCCCAACCTAGGGACTAAACCCAAGTCTCCTACACTGCAGGCTGATTCTTTACCGTCTGAGCCACCAAAGAAGCCCAGTATTTAATTGGAATTTCAGTATAAGTGTGTCCCAAATATTGCACTGGACAAACTTACACTAGAAAATTATCCCTTGTTATCTGAAATTCCAGTCAGATAGAGAGTCCTGTATTTGATCCCACAGCCCAGGGTTCTAGAAGGGGTCGAGGAAGCTGAGCAGGGACATCCTAGTTTTCCACCCAGAAGCAGAACCAAAGCCATCAAGAAACCAGTGCTTCGGGTTGGGCTAGAACAACACTTGGCCACCATCGTGTGGCCGTGACCCCAGAGACCTGTCCCATCCTCTCGCTGCACCCAGGTTTCCATATCATGGGCTGGGGGCTGGGGTAAGGTTTTCAGGAAGGAAGGAAGTGGACCAGCTCAGCTCAGCCCTGAGCACGGCTTTCCAGGGTCTCTCCTGTCCCCAGCTCTCCAGGGTCAGTGGCCCTGGTCCGAGGGAGGAAGCGCCAGGCTGGGTCACCTTATGAGCAGACAGAGCCTTGCTTAGGGCACCAGCTGAACCAAGACACCTAGAGGTTTCAGTTGAATTGTTTTAAAATACCAAAGTGTTCATTGTGGGGAGAACTGGGACATTGCAGGCCTTCCTAACCCTTACTGAACAGTTTTGTACTTTTATAGTTTATTTTCACGAGCTACGGTTTGGGGTGTGGGGGGCATCACGATGTTTGGGGGCGGGGTGCCTTTGGCCGCTAAAGCTTTCACCTTCTGGGACCAGCTGTTACCAGCCTGTGTGGGCTGAGACATGAGATGCCCCAGAACCCTGACTGTTCAGCGAGCTTGGAGGGGTGGCTTCTGGGGCTCCTATTTAAAGCTTGAGACCCTAGACGCTGGGCCTGCTGGAACAGTGGAGTGTCAGACCCGCAGGCAGGGCTGGGAGAGGGTGGTGGGTTCGTTCAAATCTGTCATGGAGGAGGAGAGTCCTTGGCACTGACTTTCTGAGTTCTCTCTGGCCCCCACGAGCTGTTTGGAGCTGCTGTCCTGTTTCTTACAGCTCCTCAGAGCCTGACCACTCCCCTCAGCCAGTTCTTCCTCCTATCCCCCCTAATTCTCTCCTGCTGTAGAAGCCCTATCTGGTTCTGCTGGGCCTCCAGGGAGACAGTGAACAGCTGGTCAGCATCTGGTGCTCGCCATTAGCCGGGGCCCCTGCCCCCTGGGCCTTCCGCTCCCCGGGAGGAATAATCCCGCTTCCTCTAACCTTTCGGCTGGGTCCCGTGCTCCAGGCCTTTCATCATGTCCATCGTGGCCTCTGAAGCCACTCCAGGCTCCCTGGCCCTCCTATGGCTTCTGCTGGGCCGGGCCAGGCGAACCGGCCGGGGTCGGGGCAGGGGGTGAACGACCCCTTCTCCTCCCAGCACAGAGGTGGGGGCGGGAGCAGCCACGTCCAGGGCAACGAGGTGGAGGTCAGGGCCCTGCCAGGTGAGTCTCGGCTTGTCTGGAAACTGGGGGACCTGGGGGAGCCTGCACTTCCGTTTCAGGTTTGACGGGAGGGTGCCTGCAGGCGATCTTGGTAGGGTCCTCTGCTCAGTCCCAAACACTCTGGCTCGATTGGGCGACTTCAGGTCAGTAAGCTCACTGCTTAAACCTGAGCTTCCTCGCACACAAAGGGGTAGTTAAGGCCCCAGAGATAAGCTCACCCTCAACTCGCCTCTGCACGCTTGGCCCTGGCCCATAGTGAGAGCTCAGAACCTGTATTACCATGGGTGCTGTGCCCAGCGATGGGATCATCATCAGTATCTTCCCAGACCAGAAAAGTGCCCGTCCCAAGGCTCAGCTGGCCCAGGCCCGGCTCCACCTCCCTGGTGTCTCTGGATCCCGGGACTGTGGGGTTCTGCCCGGCCCCCTAGCTGAAAAGGAGGGACCCGCGAGCGCAGCTGAATTCAATGTTCCTCCTCGGGGCTTCCAGAAAGAGTGGGACTAACTCCTCTTTCCAGAAGCTTCTGTGACCCCAGCATGGTGTCACAGCTGCATGTCGCAGCCCCTCTCCCTGGCGTGGGTGGCTTCCCTGAGCCAGGGTCAGCGTGCCCCAAGCCGTATGGACAGACCTGCTGCCGCCACCATGGAAGCATCCCAGAAATGCCAGTGGTTAAGTGTCCAGAAGCAACGTATACTCTCTGACTTGGAGAAAAGTGCCTCACCCCAGCCTTTGGTCCTCCGAAGCACCTTGTCCTGGAAAGGGCTGCAGATCTGTCAGACCCCCCCATCTGCTTGCCCCCTCCCCAGCCCTCTGTGACCCCTCCCCAGGAGTGTAGACTCCTTTAGACTCCCCTGTGACCCTCCAGCTCACATCGAGGTTAAGAAAGAGCCACTGGCTGCATCGCCAGCTGCCTCAGCCACAGGGCCTCATATCTGCCCATAAGCCAGCACACACCTCGCGATTAATTTGGTGATCACGACTTGGAAAGAACCCCGGAGACCAGAGACATATTTATTAAATGCAAACTTCTAATTATTTCTTGGAACGCTGATGAAAACTACTCCTTAAGTAATCTTTTTTTTTTTTTTGGCTAGTGACTGAGCTGCCATGTAGTTTTCTAGCAATTATTTTTAACATCCCGAAAATTGCCCTGAAGATATGCAAAACACATTTCCTACGAATCGCGCTTGAGAGAGGCAAGCAGCTCTTCTCTCTCCATTTCAGTTATTAAGAAAATAGAAAGTCAAATTTATTGATAATCACACTTCCGCAGCAGATCCTAATGGGGGCAACTCCCCCCACAGTGAACAAGGAGAGGACACCAAGAAATCAACCAGAGAACGCGTCTTTGTGTGTCTGCCATGACTGCCAAGGGACACGGGTTTCCGGAGCGGAGTCCTCCCAGAGGTCAAGGGGCACCAGGCTCTGGGAGCGGCTCGCATGGAGTCCAGGGCCATGAGAACTTACCTGCCGGCGTCCGAGGGGCAGGGCGGTCTCGGGAGCTGGCGGTGCCAGGGCCGGCCCAGGAGGCACGGCTGTATGGAGGTTCTCTGTGGACAGGTGCATGGGCCCATCTCTCTCCCAGGCTACCTGCGGTTTAGTGGACGTTTATTAGAAGTCCACGCAATCTCATGAAGCACCTGCAGGCCATAAAACCTCACATGTGTGAGGCCTTGAGGAAATTAACGGCTCCTCCCTGGGGGTGCATATTTTGTGAAGATGTTTATTACAGATGAAGTGCTCCTGGGGTGGAACATTAACAAGTTGTAGAGTGATAAAAGGATTTTTATCCTTTTTCAGTGACAGAAGTAGGAAGAAGGCTTTAACGGAATCTATAAAAGACCCACTTCCTAATGAATTTTCTTAACTCTTTATTAATAGGGTCGGCTGAGTGGAGTCAGGGTCTTTGGACTGTTGGACCACTGGATGAGGGGGGTGGGGCTGAATGGGGACCGCAGGGCCTGGATGCTGGACAGAGGATGCACAAGACGGATGCGGGTTGGAATTCCAGGCGCGGAAGGCCATCCAAGCCCGGGCGCATGGGGAAAGCTTTCTGCCCCAGGAAACTCATTTGGAGGCCCCACCAGGTGATGGGGTGAATCAGGCCAAAAAGCAGGTTCCAAGCCCCTCTTTTTAACCCCCTGTTTCCCACTCTGGCCTGCAGACCATTACCGAGATGAAAGCCCAGAGAATGCCTTTGGACCACGACTGCGGGATCTAATTGAATTATATGAATGCAGTTAAACGCCTGCTTCAGAGAGGCAGGGCTTGCTTTCAAGACTGGATGCTTCAGGAGTTAATGGGCTATTTGAACAATATAGGCCGAGAGCCGAACACAGGTGGGCTGTGTTAATAACTTTATTTAGACCCGCTTTTTTTTTTTCCCTTTGAGGCGCACAAGCCTTCCATTAATGCATTCATTAGAGTTTATGGCCGGGCTCTGGTTTTCTCCTAATGACACTGTCCAGACCTGGCTCCCTAGCTAATTGAGGCCAGCTGCCCGGCTGCCCCGCCCCGGCCTCAGGACCCAGTGTCACCAGGATTAGCCACTGGGGCTGGAGCTGCACTTGGCCTGAGCCAGGCTGGGGATGATAGCCGTTCGGGAAGGGAAACCTGCTACTCTCCCCAGCCCGCAACCACTGTAGCTGCAGGGGAGGAGGGGTCAAGGGAACCTGTGTGTCTGGACACCCTCCAGCCCCACCCAGGCACAGCGAAGGAGCCCAGATGGGTGGGCTCCCATCCCCACGTCGCCCCGTCATGGCCTGTGCTGCCTCCACTCCTGTCCTCTCCTGGGCCTCCTCCCCACCGCAGTCACACTGATGATCCCTGAGACCAACCTGATGCTGTCGGGCCCTCTGAGTAACCTGCTGTGGCTCCCCATGGCCCTCTGAGGAAAGTTTAAAAGATGTATCTGCATTCACAACCTTCTTGTTGCCTTCAGTCTCATCTCTCATCCCTCCTCCACTGTGTGGACCATCAGCCAGTAATGCCTCCCTCTGTCACCCATGGACCCCTCTCCATCCTGAGTCCTCAATCCTGCTGGAGTCAATTTAAATGCAACCTCCTCCAGGAAGCCTTCCTTTGCAGAAAAGAATCCCATGAATGCATATAGGTCTTGTCATTGCCCGCCTCCCCCTACTAGAGCATGAACACCCTGAGAGGATACGTGTTCATTATTTTTACTAAAGTAACTATAATACACTAGTGGGTCCCACTTGTCAAGTGTTTGCTTTATGTCAGGTGCTTTACGAGCTTTAACTCATGAAATCTCCATAGCACCCCAGGAGATACATTTTATTGGCCCCATTTTACAGATGAGGAAACTGAGGTTCGAGGACAGGAAGTTACTTGCTCAAGAATGCTCAGTTCTCTCATTCACCAGCTGGGTGATCTCACTTTACCTCCCCAATGACAGCAGCTATGTCAGGGATTGTAGCAGCCGTGTACTGAAATTGGTTCAGACCAGCTCCTGAGAACTGCTTGTTAAATTTTCAAGAGTTAACTTTGTAGGCTGGTCATTAAAAACAGCCATTGTTAAAAATTAAATAAGGTAAACTTACAATTAAATATGTGATATTAAAATAAATACTCCAAATCTGTCAATTCCTATAAAGTTACATTTTACTATCATCGACACCCTGGAGGTTGTCTCGGTCTGTTGTATCTGTGGTGGAAATCCCACATAGGGATGTATTATTGCCTGTCTCTTCCAGTTACACATCCCATGACATCGCGTGGGTCACTTGAAATCAACCACGGTTGGAGTATTTATACCAGGGAAATTGGCAAACTCTACAAATCAGAGTTTGTATGCTTTTTCTCTGGAGAACTGGTAGCAAGACCTGTACCAGCACACCACTGGATTATAGAGAAGAGCCAATAAAGAAATCACTCTGAGCACAGTGCCTAGTACCTACTAAGTCCGCTTAGATGAAGACTGGGCATCCCACATGGCTCAGCAGTAAAGGATCCTCCTGCAATGCAGGAGACACAGGTTTGATCCCCGGGTTGGGTAGATCCCCTGGAGAAGAAAATGGCAACCCACTTGAGTATTTTTGCCTAGGAAGTCCCACAGACAGAGGAGCTTGGCCAGCTACAGTCCATGGGGTCACAAGAGTCGGGCACAACTTAGCAACTAAGCCACCACCTCAGTGAAGATCATGAGTGGCGATGACAACAAGGATGTCACGCTCCCCGGGCTCCAAGCCTAAAACTGTCCAGAGCAGGATGCTCTCCTGAGCTTTAGACCCCCTGGCCCCAACTTCCCAGATACCCCCGCTAAGATGCCCGAGAGACTGTTGGACTTGACACCCCCAGAACAGAATCTCCCCTCTGGGACTCCTCAGCTCAGTGAATGGCATTTCACCCCTCAGTGGCCAGACCGGCAGCCTGACCATCAGTCTTGGCTCCTCCCTGACTCCTTCCCCTGGAACCAAGCCTTCACCACTACACCTTACCTGAACTGGGATAACTTGTCCACACTGGCTGCCAGTCTCACTCCTTCCAGAACATGCCCCTCCCAACCAGCAACCTGACTATCCATAAGCATAAATACAACCACTCATGACCCTTGCCCGGCTGACTGACTGACTCCAGGAAAAGATCCAAGCTCCTTGCCACCATCCGAGGCATCCCCCACGCCCAGCCTGCTGCTGCAGTCTACTGGTTCTAAGCCTCATCTCCTGCCTCCCTCCTCAACCTTGCTCTGTTCCCAGCAACGCCAAACTATTTGAAGTTATTGAACACATGCTTCTAGATGGTGTTCTAGTACTGGGGCCACAAGAGTGAACAAGACAAAGTGCCTATTCTCTTGAAACTCCCATTCTAACCGGCAAAAAAAAAGGTTAAAAATCATACATATATATCATATCACACATTATGATATATACATAAATATATATGTATACATATACATGTGTATGTGCATGTGTATAAAATCAGGTGACTTTATAAGCTCGGAGGAAAATAAAGCCAGGTAAGGACAGAGAGTAACTGAGAGTTTTATACAGGGTCAAGGACAGCCTCACTGATATTTGGGCAGAGACTGGGGGAGAATGATGGTGGGAGTCTCCAGGCACAGGGAGTAGGCAGTGCAGAGGCCTGAGCCGGCACTGTTTGGGCTCTCCAGGAAACAGCAGTGGTTGGAATAGAGTAATCAGGTAAATTCAGAGAAACACTGAGGCCAGGTCACATCAGGCCTTGCTTGTGTCAAGGACTTTGGGATTTATCCGAAAGTGAAAGTTAAAGTCATTCAGTCATGTCCGACTCTTTGTGACCCCATGGACTATATAGTCCATGGAATTCTCCAGGCCAGAATACTGGAGTGGGTAGCCTTTCCCTTCTCCAGGGGATCTTCCCAACCTAGGGATTGAACCCAGGTCTCCCACATTACAGGCAGATTCTTTAACAACTGAGCCCCGAGGGAAGCCCTGGGATTTATCTGGAGTAAGCTAAAAAACCATCAGTGGATTTTCAGCAAAGGAGGGACATGACATGCTAGGAGGCAACTACTACAGTTGTCCTGAGAAGAAATGACAGAGTTGTACTGGTTCTTCCCTTTGGGTCTTGGTTCCCTGTGTCGCCTTAGCATGGATACCCTAGTCTCCTCATCATGCAAGACAAATTCAAAGGCCACCTTCTCCAGGAAGCCTCTTTGACCTCTCTTCCTGGGCTGGGTCAGGTGGCCCTTCCTGGGGGTCCCACAATGCCATTCATGTCCTCCTGACTGCAAGTCCATCACTGTGTGTAAGATGTGTTTACTCACCTGTTTCCCCAATGGCCAAACAGCGCCTTGAGTACAGGGGCTAAGATTCTTTCCCCCAGGATCAGCATATGACCAGGCACAAAGGAGATGCTCAGCAAACATGTGTTGACGTGAACTAAAAGATACCATAATATTAACACAGTGAATGCCATTCAACAGGAACTCAAGGAATACCTGTCAAAGGGAAGTTTCTACAGGGTTCCAGAGATTCTGCACTGAAGAAAACAACCTACCCTCTTGAGTCTCCTAATCTAGGGCCTGAGGCATTTCGAGAAGTTAGGTGTGGCCAGAGGGATTGATCCCTGGGTCGGGAAGATCCCTTGGAGAAGGAAATGGCAACCCACTCCAGTATTCTTGCCTGGAAAATCCCATGGACAGAGGAGCCTGTAGTCCAGAAGGCTGTAGTCCACAGGGTAGCAAGAGTTGGACACTACTGAGCATGGCACAGCTAGAGTATAAGAGAGGTTATGGCATTAGATTTTTGATTGCTTCATAGAATTATAAGTGAAACTTTCCATACTTTCCTATTATAAACAAATGTTTTCATCTTTTCCTAATCTCAGGAAAGTATTAATTTCAGGTGAATTATCTATTCTTTGTGAGAGTGCGTAAAACCGTCTGGGCCTGGTGCCATTTTAGTGTCATCTTTCTAAAACTGAAATTTAACTATGCCATATGCTTACAACAGCTTCTCATTGACTACAAGTTAAGCAAAAATCCTTTAGCCTGACATTCAAGCTGCAGTATGATTGACCATTGCACCATCTGTCACTTATAATTCTATGAAGCAATCAAAAATCTAATGCCATAACCCAACAAAGACAGTTCCATAAGCCCTACAGACAAATCTATCAAAGAGAATCTAGTAGAATATAAAAGTGTAATACACTGTGATTAAACAGCAACTATTCCAGGAATGCAAGTCCAAGAATACATAGTCAACACCAAGAAAAACTACATAAACAGCCCATTACATTCAGTGCCCATTTAAATATTACGCAGACTTTGTACTTAGGTGTCAAACACCAGCAGTAGACAGATGAGCCAGCCCAGGTTGTTGACAGGGTGCCTGTGATGACGGCTAGGCTACAACTTTGTCCAGGAGTTCTCCTCCTTTTGTCTTAGTGACATGCTTACGTGCCCTTTTCTTCATGGCCACCTCCAGATGTTTAAAGTGGTGCTCAGCATCACTAAGCCACATCTGAGGTTATTGGTGATTCCCAGATCACACATTATAACCCATCCATTCCAAATAATCATGACATATCAGTCAGCCAAAGGAAGTATAGCTACTGGAAAAGAAAGTATCACCATTCTTCAAATGAAGATGCTGTTTGCCTATAAAACCCAAGACAATGAAATAAAAAATTATTAGAGCTAAAAAGAGAGTTTGGTAAAACAGCTAATTGGTTGTTGCTGTTTAGTCACGTAAGTTGTGTCTAACTCTTAGGCAACCCCATGGATTTAGGCCTCCAAGCTCCTCGGCCCATGGGATTTCCCAGGCAAGAATACTGGAGTGGGTTACCATTTCCTTCTCCAGGAGATCTTCCTGACCCAGGGACTGAACCTGAGTCTCCTGCATTGGCAGGCAGGTTCTTTACCACTGAGACACCAGGGAAATCAACTTTTCTATACTTCAGTAGCAAGCAGTTAAAATATATAATGGGAAAAATCCCATTTATAAAAACCATTAAAAAGTACCAAATGCCTAGAACTAAGCACAACCGAAAATGTATTAGGACCTATACAAATGAAACTTAAGAACTTCCTTGAGAGACATAGAAGAACTTTTAACTAGCTGGGCAACAAGGCATTTTACTGGATAGGAAGATGGAATGCTGTAAAAATCTATAAAATGCCTACCTTCTTCAAAGTAATATGCATATGTAACACAAACAAAAAGTCAATGGAATTTTATTTTTCAAATTAAATGATTCTAAAGTTCATCTGGATATGCAAACATATTAGAATCTCCAAGAAAGTTTTGAAAAGAAAGATTAATGAGGAGGGTTTGCTTGTAAGATTACAAAACGTAATATAAAACTACAATAATTAAATCACGGAGATACCAGCAGAGGGAGAGACAAGCATGCCACGGAGATAGATCCAAAGACAATAAGAATTAATTACAGCAAAAGACAATTCAAATCAATAAGGAAATAATGGAATTTTTAATAAATGATCAGAGACATTAGAACCACTGAGAAAAAAATAAAGTTACATCCCTACCTTAAGTGAAAATAAATTTCAGATAGATTAGTGATTGAAGTTTTTGGAAGGTAATTTATTTTTTTGATTACCAGAAGAAACTATTGGTGAATATGTTTATAATCTTGAGGATAGGGAAGATCTTTCTAATTTGACTTCCAAAGATAAAAAACAAAATTTACTCTAACTACATAAATTATAAAATAATTTGGTATAGCAAAGTATTCCAAATGAGTAAAATATAAAAGACACACTGTAAATTGGAGGGAGGAGGGCTATTTACTAGATATATGACAGAAAGAAGTGAGCATATTTACATATAAGGACATATACATATGGGCTTCCTAGGTGGCTCAATGGGAAAAAGAATCTGCCTGTCAAACAGGAGACTCAGAAGACTTGGGTTCGATCTCTGGGTCAGGAATATCCCTTGGAGGAGAAAATGGCAACGCACTGCAGCATTCTTGCCTGGGAAATCCCATGGACAGAGAAGTCTGGTGGGCTACAGTCCATAGGGTGACAAAGAGTCAGATATGACTGGGCAACTGAACACTCATGCATGCACATTTTTAAGAGTCTCTCACAAATCTAGAAATATGTTAGAGACAATTCACAAAATAAGAAATGGAAGTGGTCTATATGTGGGAGAAAGGTGCCCAACCTCACCAATACCCAGAAAAAGGCAAATTAATGCAGCATCAAGATAGAATGTTTGGCTTATCAGATTGGTCAAGATTCAAATGAATGATAATACTGGGTGCTGGTGAGGCTGCAGGAAAAATCTGTCAGCCTTCTAAAAGTGGCAGCATACACTGACAGCCTCTAACATATACATAGGGGCTTCCTTGGACTTCTCAGGTGGTGCCAGTAGTAAAGAACACGCCTGCCAATGCAGGAGACCTAAGAGACACAGCTTTGATCCCTGGGTCGGGAAGATTCCCTGGAGGAGGGCCTGGCAACCCACTCCTGTGCTCTTGCCTGGAGAATTCCATGGACAGAGGAGCCTGGTAGGCTATGGTCCACAGCATCACAAAGAGTCGGACACGACGACTGAATCAACTTAGCATGCACGCATACAGAGGCTTCTCTGGTGGCTGGGTGGTAAAGAATGCAGCTGCCAATGCAGGAAACACGGGTTCGATGCCTGGTCCAGAAACTAAGATCCCACATGCTGACGGCAACTAAACAACTATGTCCACCTGCCTCAACTACCGAAGCCCGTGCACCCTACAGCCCATGCTCCAAAACAAGAGAAATCACCTCAGGGAGAAGCCAGCAAACAGCAATGAAGTGTAGCCCTCACTCATCACAACTAGAGAAAGCCCACGCACGGCAACGAACAGCCCACGTGCTCCAATGAAGACCCAGTGCGGCCAAAAATACATTAAAAAAAAATATATATATATATGTACATTATGTTTTATTTAACATTTCTGTTTCTAGGACTTAGTCATGAAGATAGTAAGACAAGTTCCATACACAAGCATATTCAAGGAGGCACTGTTAATAAATATGTGACAACCTGGATACAGCTAAAAGCCTACGAGATGGATAAATTTTCGCACAACCATCTTAAGTAGCCTTAAAAAGAATGAGGAAAACCTTTGTGTGCTGATGTGGAACCATCTCAAAGACTGTGGATAAATAAGTAAGTAAGCAAATGCCAAACTATTTATAGCATGTTTATAGTTATGGGGGGGAAAAAAACACATATTTACATGTACATGCATAAAAATTCTAAAAACATGCCCTCCCAAAACTGTTAACAGTGGATGGTAGGGGGGAATATAGCTATTTGTACTTTTAATATTTTTATCTTGTGATTTTTCTATTTAAAAAAATAAAACAAGAAAGTCACAGTAAATATGTGTGTGTGCTCTCACATGGGAGAGCTTTCAAAACTTAGCAGGTTACTAAGTAGTATAGCACCCCACTCCAGTACTCTTGCCTGGAGAATTCCATGGACAGAGGAGCCTGGTAGGCTGCAGTCCATGGGGTCGCGAAGAGTCAGACACGACTGAGCGACTTCACTTTCACTTTTCACTTTCATGCATTGGAGAAGGAAATGGCAACCCACTCCAGTGTTCTTGCCTGGAGAATCCCAGGGACGGGGGAGCCTGGTGGGCTGCTGTCTATGGGGTCACACAGAGTCGGACACGACTGAAGCGACTTAGCAGCAGCAGCAGCAAGTAGTATAAACAACAAGATACCATCTTTTAACAGAAAGAAAGAAATGCGTGTGTGTGCATGTGTGTTTGTGTGTGTGTTTTGTTTCTGGCTTAGTTATTGTTTCATCTCATTATTGTGTGCATTTTATTCTGGACACAAAATTGGAGCTTAATAACATTTGTTGGATAGTCTAAATGTACATTGCTAGAAGATACATGTTGATATCTTACATGGTGCTGGTCCCTCAGTAATAAGGTTATGAATGATTTTTTATTTTCTTCTTCTTGCCATTTTTCCTTAAAGTTTCTTTAATAAAAGGATATTGTGTTTATTTCTGTCATTACTTTTTTGATTAAAAAAATAAAAGACAATCATTTCCCTACAAAATGGGCTGGTCAGTGGTTGAGGTCTGGTGACCTTATGGAAGACAGATGGGAGGGGCTGGACATCCTGGCCCAGTCTGCCCAGGGCGCACACCTACCGAAGACCCCTCCCCAGCATTCCCTTCCGCCAACATCCTGGTTTCCATCCCAAATAAGCATCAGTTGCACCTGGAAGCTTATTAAAAACAGATATTGCTCAGTCTCAGCTTAGACCAGCCTGAGCTGGTGAGTGAGCCCACTCACCAAGGTGGCCGAGGGCACTCTAGTCTGGAGCCCCCAGAACCCCATTGGTGCCAGGGCATGGAGCAGCCCACAGATCAGGGCTCAACCACGATGCCCTGGGTTCAGGTCTGCTCATGATCTGGCCTCAGTTTATAGCCCTGAAGTCATATGGCGTTTGAAAAAAGTGAAGTGAAAGTGAAGTCGCTCAGTCGTTTCCGACTCTTTGCAACCCCATGGACTGTAGCCTACCAGGCTTCTCCTTCCATGGGATTTTCCAGGCAAGAGTCCTAGAATGGGTTGCCATTTCCTTCTCCAAGGGATTTTCCTGACCCAGGGATCGAACCCAGGTATCCCGCACTACAGACAGAGGCTTTACCCCCTGAGCCACCAGGGAAGCCCCATATGGCACTTGCTTCCCTTAAATCGCATTCCCCTCCACGCCCCACTAAAGCTCTCACTCTTCCTAGAACAGACCTGACCCCTTTTCCCCTTTGCCCTATTGCACATACAGCCCCCTTATCTGAAATGCCCCCTCTTTGCCTTCTAGCTCCTTCCTACCCATGGAAGCCAATTCTGGGCACCCATTCAGAGACACCCCGCATTAACAAGTGCGGTCTGGATGCTCTTTGCTCACTCCTGCCCTGGAGAAGGTCTTGCCCAGGGAGGCCCATGGGACGCAAGGGTGGGGAGGGGCTGTCATGGAACAGCTCTGGGCCCTGGGCCCTGGGGATGAGAAAGGAATGATGCTCAGAGCCTGGTGGGGAGTCAGAGAGACAAACAGATAAGGGGGCCTTCCGGGGCTGGGGTCGGGCCCGCTTGGAACCCCTGTGAGCTTCAGTTCCCTGTCCCTGTCCCTGGGGGAGGATCTTGCTGCCAGTCCTCTGCGCTTTGCCCATGGCACCAAGCATCACTGGAGACACCTGGCCAGGCCCTCCTGCCCTCCCCTCAAGCATCCCCTCCCTGGCCTTTCTCACCACCCACTCTAACCCAACAAGCTCCCCTTCCCGAGGCAGTGGGGGCCTTCTGGTGGGAAGTCCCCTTAACACTTTAGGGCCCTAAACGGAAGTTTCCCCACCGTGGGGCCCACCTGGCCTGCAGTGACCAGGCGGGCTCTGCCTCCAGCCCCTCCATCAGAGGCTCCTTTTCTCTCTCCATGCGTCCTCAGCCTTTAACCTCTCAGGTCTCTCCACACTGGAAAGAAAGTCCTGGGACTTCCCTGGCAGTCCAGTGGTTAAGACGCCATGCTTCCACTGCAGGGGGCACAGGTTCAATCTCTGGTTGGGCACCAATGCTTTGCATGTCGTGGCCAAAAAAAAGAAGAAAGTCCTTTGAATCCCTCCCCCAGTATCCACACCTTCACACTGCTCCATTGTACAGGCAAGCTTCTCAGAAGGGTCCTGGGCATCCCAGCCACACCTTCGCCCCACCCCTCCGCCAAAGCCCTGCTCTCCCAGCCTCCTGTTTAGGGTGCGTCTCCACCCCATGTCAGCTCCTCCCTCCAGGCTTCCTCAGAGACTCGGCCTTCCCTGGGGCTCCCTCCCCCTCTGCACTCTGGTCCCCCCACCCCCCAACTCCCTGACCTTCATGGAGAATGGCCATTTTGTTCTTTGCTGAATCCTGGACACCTGGAACAGCGCCTGGCGCAGCTGATGAGGGAGTGAGTGAACAAGTGAGAGAAGCCAGAGCTCAGTGTGGGGCAGGGGGGCTGAAAGGACCCAAACAGGACTGGGCAGGAAAGGCCACTGTGGCCAGCAGAGTGGGTATCATTGTGCCAACAGGGACCCCAGTGAGGCTGGAGAAGTTGGTGATTGAGGGTAAGGCTCACGGAGTCAAACACTGCTGATTCCAACCTTGACCCTGCCTCCTGGGCCTCTGTTTTCTCATCTGTAAAGTGGGTCTAATACCCCCCTGGGAAGGTATTTGTGGGGATTAAGCAAACACAGGACACAACTTGCCTCTGTCTGGGGCTTGCTGTAAGGGGCCTGGGTTTAGCTTCTTTTCACCACAAGCCTGCAATTAGTCAAGACTATTGTTCCCATTTTTTAAAATATTTATTTATTTATTTGGGTGGGTCTCAGTTGCCGTGCACCAGCTTTGTTGCTTCACGGCATGTGGAATCTTATTTTTTCTGATCAGGGACCGAACACATGTCCCCTGTATTGGAAGGTGGATTTTTAACCATTGAACCACCAGGGAAGTCCCCACTGTCCCCATTTTTCAGACAAGGAAGCCAAGGCTAGAGAGATTAAGTGGTTTGCCCAGGGTGGCAAGGCTCAAAGGCAAGGGGCTTCAGATCTGAACCCAACAGTGTGACCCCACAGCCAATATTCCAAGCAGAGCAAAGCAGCCAAGCACACTGAAGGTGCTCCAGCAGCGAGGGTGCCCACCTAGCACGGGGTTTACTCTCTGGGGTTGCTCAGAGATGGAGGCCCAAGGAGACAGTAAGGAAGCCCGTGACACTGAAGGCTTTCAGCTAAAAAGTAAGGATGCACCAGGCTAGAGGAGGAACAACAGGGAATCATACACTTCAGGTTGGGAGTTGGAATGCAAGCCACAGGGAGCCAGAGCAGGTTCTTGAGTGAGGGGAGCCCTGCAGCAGCAGTAGGCAGGGTGGGTGGAAGGCACTGTGTCCCTGGAGCTGAAGTTTACACTCGAAGAAGACAAGGATTGAGCTTGGCTCATTTGCCACTTGGCCCTCTGTGCCCTGCTTAGTGCCTGGCACTTAGTAGGCAAACTATGGTGTAGAATAGTAGGCAAACTGTTGATAGATGGATGGGTGGATGGATGGATGGGTGGATGAATGGATGGATGGGTGGATGGATGGATGGATGGATGGATGGGTGGATGATTGGATGGATGGATGGATGAATGGACGGATGACTAGATGGATGGATGGGTGGATGGGTAAATGAGGTTACTATATTAAGAGAGATTCTACCCTTCAACCCAACAAGTTCTATTCTGGGAATTGTCCCACAGACAAACAACCTGATGATGTATGTATAAAGTTCTTCCACACATCTTTGTTAATAATAACAAAAGACAGGCCACGATCAAAACATCTGTCACAGGGAGCCGGTTAAATCAACCCAGGCACCTGCACGATGGAATGAATACTAAGCAGCTGGAAAAAGGAGAGGACCCTTCACATCAATATGGAAAGATCTCCAGGACGTAGCATTAATAAGTGAAAGAGCAAGGTAGAGATCTTGGTGCACAGCGTTCTGCTTTGTTTTGTTTGTACCTTGTAATCATACCTAAACATATATGTGCATAAAGAAAATCAAGAAGAGTACCCGAGAAGCCGATCGTGGTGGTTCGCTGTGGGGGTGGACACGGTGACTTCACTATCTTGTCTATAAATAACTTTGAACCATGTGAACTGTGATGTATTATATATACAGGGATCTCCCTGGGGTCCAGGGTTAAGACTCCATGCTTCCAATGCAGTGGGTAAGGGTCTGATCCCTGGTCGGGGAACAAAGATTCTGTATGTCTCAAGGTGCAGCCAAAAGAAAAAGAGTAACAAATAGGTACATATTTTGGCCACATGTTCACCATGTAGGATCTCAGTTCCCTGACCAGGGATCGAACCCACTCCCCCTGCATTGGAAGAACGGAGTCTTAACCACTGAACCACCAGGGAAGTCCCATGTATTTTAAATAATTAAATTTAAAATTTTTTTTGTGGATTCCAGGGAGAGGCAGGGTCCGAAAGAAGACTAGCCGAGCTCTGAGTCTGGCCTGGGAGAGCCGAAACCGGGGCCATGCATCGCTGGATGCACCATGGGTGCCCCTCAGGCCCCTACTAGGGGGTGGCAGGGACCACACCCCTTCGCCCGGCAGAGTGATGGGTGCTCCTGATGTGTAACTGAGGAAACTGAGGCACAGAGAAAGTGAACCATCTGCTTGCTTGGTTCCTAGCCTGGTAGGAAGTAAAACCGGTATAGGAGCCCCTGTTCCAAACTCAGGGTTGCTCGTCTGCTTTGTTCATTCATTCATCCATTCATTAGATACAGTAAGTTCCTTACATGTAAACGAGCTCCGTTCCGAGAGCATGTTCATAAGTCCAACAAAGTCAGCCTAGGTACCCAGCTAACACAGTAGGCTATATAGTACTGCACTGTAATAGGCTTATAATACTTTTCATACAAAAACTACATTAAAAAAAAAAACTAAAGAAAAAAATTTTAATCTTACAGTACAGTACCTTGAAAAGTACAGGTGTACAGAACAACAGCTGGCATACAGAGGCTGGCATCCAGTGACCAGGCAAGAGTTAACTACTGACTGGAGCAGGGAGAGGAGGTGGGAGATGGTAGAGCTGAATGATCGCCAGCAATAGGAGATGGAGGGCCAGCTGCAATGTCACTCTGTCCGTGGGCTCCTCCAGGCAAGAACACTGGAGAGGGTTGCTAGGCCCTCTTCCAGGGGATCTTCCCTGGGTCGCAATGAGTAGGTCATGACTGAAGCGACTTAGCACGCAGGCACTGATGCCGATGACACAGGTTCTGGTTCCTTGTTGGAACCAGATGCACAGTTGCATCTTTGAAAGTTCGCAACTTGAAGGTTCGTATATAGTGGACTTCCTGTATTCCCTGAGTCACTGCTGTCTTGTCAGGCTCTGGATCGGGTGCTGGGGGATCCATATGTCATCAGAGGAGGCCAGGGAGGGACACGGTGGGCTGGGACATGAAGGACAAAACGGAATCCACAAACGGGAGGCTGGACAGAGGGACCCAAACAGGTGAAGGCGGGGAGGTGGGAGGGGAGGGGCTGCTGAGAGTGCAACACTTGGCCTCACCCCCGTTCCCCTCCAGATACAGCCTCCAAGCAGAGCTGGAGATCTGCCCGGACCAGTGGGGAGGGGGGGAGAGGCAGGGGGCAGGAACATGGCAGGAGAAAGAGCTGGGCGACTGGAGGCTAGAGCAGGGAGGGGGCAGCAGCTGCCGCCTCTGGCTGGGCGATGGGCAGGCTGATAGCAGCGGTGTCAGGCCAGCCACGGAGCTCACTGCATCTTTCTTGCGAAGTTCCTTATCAGCAGGATGCGCCGTTGCCAGGGAGCCCGCTTCAGGCCCCGCTCTAGCCGTTGCTGGGAGGATTATCAGCAAGATTTGAGTCTTTTTAATTAAATCTGAGCTGAATGCAATTCTGCTCCCGCCTGCCCGGAGAAGCCCATTCAGTATCGTGTTGACGACTCCGATAGCTTTGTCTCGCGAGCCCTGCTATCAGGGTACCTATCTGGTCGTGAGGCGCGGGTGCCCCTGTCCCCAGCCTGACAACTGCCGGCACCTGTGGGGATGGCTTTTAAAGCTGAGAGGAGGGTTGGCCCAGGCCTGGTTTTCTGGCATGGCTTTTGTCTCTGCGGAGGCTCCCAGGCCAGCACCCAGCAGGTTCATGCCCCAGGGGGCCTGCACCTTTCACTCGGTGCCAGGTGTTGTACCTGACTGTGGATTCCTCAGTCTGCAACCATAAAGGAAGGCTCTAGGATCATTCCCATTTTACAGATGAGAAAATGGAGCCCCAGAGGGACTTACCCAGGTCCACACAGCTAGGAAGTGGCAGAAACAGGATTTGAACCTAGGTCCTTCTGACTCTCAAGTCTCCACTCTTAATTGTTGCATCTAGGAGCTTGCTCTGGGCTTCCCCAGCCACCCCAGCCACTTCAGCCTTCCTCCCCCCAAGCCCTCCTGGGCTCCACGCAGAAGCCCCCACCACCAGGGCTCAGGACGCCGGCAATATTCACAGCCCACATTGGCTGAGTGGTCACTGAGTGCCCAGCACCCTTCCTCACTGTCTCATGGGTGGGGGATGGCAGCTTCAGCTTCTACCCCACTTCTCGATGCAGAAACAGACCATCTGGGTGGAGTGAGTCACTTGCCCGACATCACAAAGCCAGGGAGGGTCCTGCCCGCTCTTCTGCATCTCTAGCTGGCATTCCCAGCCTCGCTCCTCCCCCAAGGAGGCAAGTATGTGCCTGGCACAGCCTGGGAGCTGCAGGCAAGTCAGGGTTGGGGCTCGGGGGCTCGGAGTTGGTTCATGCCGTGGCCAGAGGATAAAATTAACTCGATAAATAATATGGGCACGCGGGGAGGGGAGTGTTCTTTTTAGAAAACCCAGCAGCTCCCGGCACCCATGCCTGTGTGCTGAGTTTATAGAGCTAAGTTTTAATTGCAGGCCCCACACCCTGGCTGCAGCCGCCCTGCAGAGGAGGATGTGTGTTCTTTTTAATTAAATCTGTCTGTTATCACGGCAGATTGTGATGAAAGGAGGCCCATTACCGGCGCATCGGCTGCCGGGAAACCTCTCGCTGCACTGGACGCATGGCCCTGAGAAATCCCCGATGGGGCCAGATTCCCTGACCTTTCCCCCTGTCCACACTGTGCCACCAGGGAGAAGCCCTGGACAAGCTGCCTGACACTCAGCCCTACTACCCTCCAGAAGCCAACTGCCATCCAGAGCTCTTGCCAACAAGCCTTGAGCCCCTCACACCAGAAACTGGAAGGACCTGGGCTCTGGGGTCAGAGATACCTGGGCCACTGCTTTGCTGCGTGACCCTAGGAGGGCAACTTCACCTCTTTGGTCTTGGGGGTGACAGGCAGTTCACATAAGCTGGCCCATCCTAGAGGGGAAGCTATGGGCTCTTAGCACAATTCTGGACTTCCCTTTGGCTCAATGGTAAAGAATCCACCTGCCAACACAGGGACACAAGTTCAATCCCAGGTCCAGGAAGATTCCACATGCTGCAGAGCAAGTAAGTTCTCATGCCACAACTACTAAGACGTGTTGAAGCCACTGAAACCCTTATACCCTAGAGCCCACACTCCACAACAAGAGAAGCCCCCAAAATGAGAAGCCCATGCACCGCAACTAGAGAAAAGCCCAAGTGCAGCAACAAAGACCCAATACAGCCAAAAATAAACTAATTAATTTTTTAAAAAGAGCAGAATCCTATTGACAACACACAGCACCTCAAGAAGTTGTTTAGTCACTCAGTCATGTCTAACTCTGCAACCCCATGGTCTGCAGCACGCCAGGCTTCCCTGTCCCTCACCATCTCCTGGAGTTTGTTCAAACTCATGTCCATTGAGTCAGTGATGCCATCCAACCAGCCATCCTTCATCATCCCCTTCTCCTGCTTTCAACCTTTACCAGCATCGGGGTCTTTTCTAATAAGTCGGCTCTTCACATCAGGTGGCCAAAGTATTGGAGCTTCAGCTTCAGCATCAGTCCTTTCAATGAATATTCAGAGCTGATTTCCTTTAGGATTGACTCATTTAATCTCCTTGCAGTCCAAGAGACTCTCAAAAGTCTTCTCCAGCACCACAGTTTGAAAGCATCAATTCTTCAACACTCAGCCTTCTTTATGGTCCAACTCTCACATCCATTCATGACTACTGGAAAAACCATAGCTTTGATTATATGGACCTTTGTTGGCAAAGTAATGTCTCTGCTTTTTAGGCTATCGTTATTCCTCTTATACCGACTGGGAAACTGAGGCTCAGAAGCAACTTACTGTGGGTCACTATGACTGAGCTAGGATTTGGATGGATCACTGAGAGTTTCCCTGCCTAGAAAGTGAAGCCAGTGATCCTCAACTGGGAATGGTGGCTTTAGATAGGACAGTGAAGGGCATGAAGTCTCAGTGAATGATGGCTGTTTTTATTTGAACCTTGTATTTTAAGTACCAGAGTGGCTATTAGCCTGATTATCCACATGAGGAAACTGAGGCTTTGCCCCCCATCACCCATTGTATATCCCCCTCCCAAGATCACTGCACACCTGGACATCCCAGCAGCCTCCTTATCAGGGTTCCTGCTCTGATTTCATGCCTTTCAAATCCTGTCCCCTCTGGGTACCCAGAGCTATCTCTCATTCTATCATTAGAATAATGCATATTTGATTTTTCTTACTTGAGTATAAAATAAAATCAAGATAAACATGTGTTCAAAAGAGTATAAAAAGAAAAATAAAATCACCTGTAATTCAATACCGTTATCTATTTGGGGTAATTCCTTTCTGACATTTTCCTGTTTGCTCATTCATTCATTGAGTAAGTATTCGGTGAGCTCCTACTCTGTGCCAAGCCCTGTGCACAGTGATGGAGAAACAGACCAACCTGGTCCCTGCCTTCAGTGAGTTCAACATAATGGGAGGAGGCCTATATTAAATAGGGAAACACATCTATGATATTGAACCTCAGGTGCAAAATGTGCTGTACCATAATATTAGAAGGATTATACTCCATGATCAAGTGGGATTTATTCCTGGAATGCAAGGATAGTTCAACATATGAAAACTGATCTGTGTAATATATCACATTAACAGAAGGGAGGGGGGAAAACCCACGTGATTAAAAAAAAAAGCCATGATCATCTCAGCCAATGCAGAAAAAGCATTTGACAAAATTCAATACCCTTTCTGATTTTTTAAAGAAAACACCCACAACAAACTGGGAACAGAAGGTAACCTCTTAAACATAATAAAAGCCATATATGAAAAACCTACAGAAACGTCATACTTAATGGTGCAAGATTAAAAGACTTTTCCTCCAAGATCAGGAACCAGGCACAGAAGTCTGCTTTTCCACTTCTGTGCAACATAGTACTGAAAGTCCTAACCAGAGAAATTAGGGAAGAAAGGGAAATTGAAGGCATCCCATTGGAAATAAAGAAGTAAAATTATATCTGCTCACAGACAACATAAGATTATATGTAGAAAACTCTAAAATTCCACAAAAATCATGGGTAGAACTAGCAAATTCAACTAAGTAGGAGGATACAAAGTAAACACACAAAAATTAGTTGCAATTCTGTACACTAATAAGAAACAATCTAAAAGGAAAATTAAGAAAACAATTCCATGTACAACAGCATCCAAAAAAATAAATAAAATACTTAGAAAGTAACTTAACCAAGGAGGTGAAAGATTTGTACAATAAAAACTATAAAACATTTCTGAAAAGAAATTAAGACAAATAAATGAAAAGACACACTATGTTCATGGGTTGAAAGAATGAACATTTCTGAGCTATCAATGCTACCCAAGATAATCTGTATACTTAATGCAATCCCTACCAAAATTATTATTTCATTAATTTTTTGCAAAAGTAAAAATAAAAATTAAAAAAACTCATCCCCAAATTTATACAGAATCTCAAGGGACCCCAAATAGCCAAAACAATTCTGGCAAAGAGGAACAAAATTCAGGTCACACTTCCTGATTTCAAAACTTACTATTATACAAAGTTACATGAATAAAAACAGTGTGGCACTGGCATAAGTACAGACATACAGACAAATACAATAGAATAGAGAGCCCAGAAATAAATCTTCACATGTGTAGTCAAACAATTTTTTATAAGAATGTCAAGACTAATCAATGGAGAAGAGACAATCTTTTCAACAAATGGTTCTGGAAAAATTAGATATCCACATGCAAAAGAATGAAGTTGGTCCCTTACCTAACACTATGTACAAAAATTAACTCAAAATAGATCCATGACCTAAACGTAGAGCCTAAAATTATAAAACTCTTAGAAGAAAACACAGGACAAAAGCTTCACAACATTGCCAGTGATATCTTGGCTATGACACCAAAGGCAAAGACAACCAAAGGAAAAGAATAGACAAGTTGGACTCCAACAAAATTATAAATTTTTTATGCATCAAAAGATACCATAAAGAGAGTAAAAATGCAACCCACTTAATGGGAAGAAATATTTGCAAATCAAATATCCAATAAAGGATTAATATCCAGAATATATAGAAAACTCCTAAAACTTAACAATGACAAAATTCAACAAACAACCCAGTTCAAAAATGGGCAAAAGACTTAAATAGAAATTTCTCCAAAGACGATATATAAATGGCCAATAAGCACATGAAAAGATGCTCAGCATCATTGATTATTCGGTTCAGTTCAGTTAAGTAGCTCAGTTGTGTCCGACTCTTTGCGACCCCATGAATCGCAGCACGCCAGGCCTCCCTGTCCATCACCAACTCCCGGAGTTTACCCAAACTCATGTCCATCGAGTTGGTGATGCTATCCAGCCATCTCATCCTCTGTCGTCCCCTTCTCCTCCTGCCCCCAATCCTTCCCAGCATCAGGGTCTTTTCCAATGAGTCAACTCTTCGCATGAGGTGGCCAAAGTATTAGAGTTTCAGCTTCAACATCAGTCCTTCCAATGAACACCCAGGACTAACCTCCTTTAGGATGGACTGGTTGGATCTCCTTGCAGTCCAAGGGACTCTCAAGAGTCTTCTCCAACACCACAGTTCAAAAGCATCAATTCTTCAGCAGTCAGCTTTCTTCACAGTCCAACTCTCACATCCATACATGACTACTGGAAAAACCATAGCTTTGACTAGACGGACCTTTGTTGGCAAAGTTATGTCTCTGCTTTTTAATATGCTATCTAGGTTGGTCATAACCTAGGAAAGCTTCCAAGGAGTAAGCGTCTTTTAATTTCATGGCTGCAATCACCATCTACAGTGATTTTGGAGCCAAAAAAATGAAGTCTGACAGTGTTTCCACTGTTGCCCCATCTATTTACTATGATCATTAGGGAAATGCAAATCAAAACTACAATGAGATATCATTTCATATCATTAAGATGACTATTATGAAAATAAATAATAGGTGTTGGTGAGTATTTGATGAAATCGGAACCCATATGCACTGTTGTTAGGAATGCAAAATGGTTCCGCCACAGTGGAAAATAGTATGGTAGTTCCTCAAAAAATTAAAAGTAGAATTACCAAATGATTCAGCAATTCCACTTTTGGGTAAATACTCAAAGGAATTTAAAGCAAGTTGGCTATGGAGGGGAGACAAAGGCATAATCCTATTTCATACAACTTTTGGATTTTATTCCACGTGCCTTTAATAACTGAAAAATAGATAACATTCAAGAAATAAATAATATGTCTTTCAAATATTACAGTTTTTAAATTTCTCTTTGGACTAGAGATTTATTATCTATGTACCTGGGTTCAAATCCTAACCCCATCACTTCCTGGCTGTGGGACCTTAGCAAGTGAGCTCATCTCTTGGCACCTCGGGCTCCTCATTCACACTATTCAAAGAAGAGCAGCTTTGTGAGACGTGAGAACAACATGTGTCAAGGTGCCCAGCGCAGAGTGGGTGCTCAACTCTTCCCAACAGAGCCCAGCCTGGGTTCCCTTACTCCCCACCTCACCATACCACCTCAACTGTGGCTTTAGCCAGAGTCATCTCTTCCCCTGGGGTGGCCCTGACCAGCTCTGGCCCCAGGCCTGGCTAGCAAGTCCCCTCCCCATGGGGCAGGGGACTGGAAATGGTGGCCTCTGGGGCTCGAGTCCCGCAGCCCCTATCCATCTCCTGCCAGCCGGCCAGCGCATCTGAGACCCATGTGTGTGCTCTCCCAGCCAGGGGTTTGGGTTCCTTGTTTTATGGCTTCCTAATCCGCACTTGGCAGAAAGGAAGTCGTGGGTCCACCCAGCCGTGCGGAGAGTGGCTAGAGGATCCACACAGGAAAGATTCATGGACCATCAAACGGGTCTTGTGCCTCCCAGGCTGCCCTAGTCCTTCCCATGGAGATAAATCACAGCCAGAGGAGGAAGATAAAAGGTACAGGATCGCAGGGTCCCGTCTTATGAGAAAAAACATGCAGAAGGGGACTATTCCCTGGACTCCTGCAGAGCTGGGCTGGTGACATCCCAGGGGCTCCTGAGATGTGTCCCCCATAGGCCTTCCCCAGACCCAAAGGGTTGGGCTTCCTGGGCATTCAATTTGTGCAGTGACACAGAACCTCGTACCTAGAAGGGCCCTGTAATTGGCTTGCTAATCTGCTCTATCTTGAAATTCTTAATTTTTGAGCAAAGGGTCCCACATTTTCATTTTGCAGCAGGCCGTGAAAATTATACAGCTGGTCCTGCCTGTCCAGGAGCAGTTTTGGGCACCTGGTGCCCCACACCCTCTCTGGTGGGTGCTTACCCAGCACAACTTGCACACCTCCAATGATGGGGAACTCACTTCCTCCTGATGGGGGGGCCCACTGAATCTGCTGAGAGGCAGCTAAAATTCAGAGGTCTTACATCACTGTTGTTGAGGAAAGGCTCCTAGTCTCCCAGTCCTGGAAACCCCTGGCTATGACCTGGGGCATGTTATTGAGCCTCAGTTTCTTTGTCTGAGAGATTAATAATAAGACTATAATTAGAAAAATGAGAATTCATTGAGATTTTGCATAGGCAGCACCTGGCACAAACTGCTTTGCACACATACACACGTACACACATACACAGCCAGAGGCTCCCCTCTTAAGGTCAAACGGAGTTCCACCTGGGCTCCACCCATTAGGTACCTTGTTCTCTGCTGCCATCTGCTGGCTTGAATAGGGCACTGCATCACAGGTGGCGCCGCTGGACTCCAAGCTTCATTTGATTAATAATTGGAAGATAATCGAATCCTTGCCTAGCTCTTTACTGAAGATCTGCTTTAAATTTTCTGATGAACATAAAAGACAAGGACCTTGTCCTCCTGGAACTAATACTCTTGTGGGAGAGATGGATAACAAACAAGAAAAACAATCATTTGATTTCCACCAGTGAGAATTACAACAAAAAGGAAAAGAAAAACAGAGGGCGAGGAATGGAGCCGGTGCGCTCTCAGGGCTCCAGGAGAACAAAGTCCATTTGGAGGCAGGGTCAGAAGGGCCGCAGGCTGAAAAACTGTCTGGTGTGGGGAGAGTGTGTGGCTCTGCTGTTTGTCTGGTCCCGTCAGCCGGGCTTCCCAGCCCCACTCCCCCACTTCCTGTGTAACTTTGGGCAACTTCCGCCCTTGACCCAAGCTCTAGTTTACCCATCTGGAAAATGGGTAGAATCACAGGCGCACCTCAAAATAGTGCTGTTGTGAGGAGTCAGTGGGATCCTGGAGGGGAAATACAGTTTGAACTGTATTATTTTGTTTCATTATAATCTTATTGTTAGTTAATATTTGGTCAGCGTTTTTCAGAGCCCTTTCATAAATCGCCTCTTTGAATCCTTAGAAAAACCCTGCTCGGTAGATACTGTGATTACTCCCCATTTACAGATGAGAAAATCACGGCCCAGGAGATAAAGCGGCTTGTCCAAAGACAGAGTACGGCCGCAGCTGAGGGGCTTGGATGAGTGAAAGTTTGGGGACCAGCATGTATCAGCAGGAAGGCTAAGGGTCTTGCTCTTTTTCAGACTCACAGCTCCCTCCCACTCTAAGCCACCTCTATCTGTCCTTCCAGTTCTCACTTCCCTGAGGACAGATGGTAAGAGTAGAGGGAAGGGCTTCTCTCGTGACCACGGCCAGCAGACCCTGGGCTCCCGACTCCACTGTCCAGGAAAACATTGTCTATTGACCATAAGTCTCCCATGCCATGTAGACACAGGCGTTCCTGTAACCACGGAACTTAGTTGTTCACCCTAAGCAGGTCCTGTCTGCACCCTGTCCGACCCCAGATATGCTGCCTATTTCTCTCTGGCCTCAGTTTTCTCACCCTTATAATGGGAAGAATACGTAGGATCATTGGGAGGTTCATAAAATAACTGAGTGGAAGTGTTGTGTGAACCGTGAAGTGCAGTGCACACAGGGCCCCAGCCATCGCTGCTCTTCTCCAAGCCCCCATGTTCAGCACTTTTCATGCATTTTTCTCTTTTCATTCTCATGACAACCCTGTAAGTGACCAACTCATCCTCCCGGTTTGCCTGGAATTTTCCAGGCTCAAGCACTGAATGTCCTGCATCCCAAGAAACACTCAGCTTTGAGCAAACCTGTAAGGTGGAGAACATTGTCTCCATTTTCCAGGGGAGGAAACTGAAACTCAGAGTCCTGGGCCCTGGAGCTTCCCTGTAGCTCAGCTGGTAAAGAATCCGCCTGTAACGCAAGAGACTCCGGTTCAATCCCTGGGTCAGGAAGATTAGACTTCCCTTGTGGCTCAGACAGTAAAGAATCTGCTCGCTATGTAGGATACCTGGGTTTGATCCCTGGGTTGGGAAGATCTCTTGGAGGAGGGCTTGGCACAGCCATTCCAGTACTCTGGCCTGGAGAATCCTCATGGACAGAGGAGCCTGGTGAGCTGCAGTCCATGGGGTCGCAAAGAGTCGGACGCGACTAAGCAGAGCACAGCAGCCCAGCGTCCCACAACCAGAAAGGGGCCCGGGTCTGTGGGCTCCGGAGCTGTCCTCGGGCTGAGGTGTCTGGCTGGTCCTCATGGACAGTGGGAGCCATAGAAGGTTCAGGGCAGTGGCAGGCACATTCTTGAGAGCTCACAGCCCACCCAGACAGGCCTGGGCCATGCAGCCATTGAGATGTCAGCCAGCAATACACTTCAGAGGAGGACAATCTGAATGAACAGCAAAACACCCTGTTCCCCTCCCTTCCATGCTTAGGTTTCAACTTTGAAGTCACAAATGCCTCAGATAAGTTCAACATGGACTCCAGGCCCAAGAGATTCGGGCCCCAGTTGCTTCCAAATGGGCCTGAAGATTCATCTCCCAGAACCCATGGTCATGCACACATGGTTTCAGACGCCTAAGGATCCTGGGCAGAGCAAGAAGGGGCTGCATGCATTCCTGGAAGGCCAGGCCTTGGAGTGGGAAAGCTTGGGCTCAGGGTTGACAGCCGGGCAAACCCCAGGTCTGAGTTCTATTGTCAGTTGCCGTTTACTGAGCAATCACTGAGTAAGCCCATAGAAGTCTCTGAACTCTAGCTATGTTATTATCCCCATTTTACAGATGGACAAGTGAAGGCTGAGAGGGACCATGCCTTGCCCCCAGTCACTCAGTGGGAAGTGCTGGAGCCAGATCACACCCAGGATTCCACAGCCCCCCAAGCCCCACAGTTGGCCTGCATGTCCCACCTCCTGTATGCCCTGGGTATCTCTGCCCTCTGTGACCTAGTTGGTTCACCTGGAAGCTGGAAGTAAGCGTCCATACCTCCTAGTGTGTTGAGAAGACTCAGAAAGATTTGGTTTGCAGAGCACTCGGGAAGGACTGAGATCATGGCAATGAAATGATTGGTAGTTGTGGTTATCACTGATTTCCAATGAAGGGACTCTTTGGGTTCAAATACACAATTTGCTCCTGTGTCCACAACACCCCAAAAGGGGGCTAATCCTTATGTCCAACAATCCTGAGATAGCCACCTCCTCCTCCTCGGCCCCTTACAGGTACGGGAATGCAGACCAGAGCAAAGGACCTTCAGCTGCTAGGTGGCGGGGCTGGGCTTTGAATCCAGGCAGACTGGGTCTCCACTCCGAGTTTGATTCCACAGGATGGAGGCTCCCAGAGGTAGCTGGGACCCCTGGACAGGGCCAGGGCTAGGGATGCCTGGCTTTGGTGGGGAACAGGAAGCCGGAGAGCTCTGCTGGGGCCCCTGGGGCACCGTGGGCACCCTTGGCCCACTGTAACGTGCCCTCACTGCCAATCTGTCTCCTCTATAAAGTAGGAGGCGAAGCCCCAGAGGAAATGAAATCAGGGTGCGGGGATGGAGGATGGGTGGGTGGGGATGGGGAGGGAACCACGGTAGATCGAGTCGCCAGGGCAACCTTGCTGAAGAGGTGACATTGGTACTGAGTCCTGGAGGTTGGAACGGGCTAGTCTTGTGAAGAACTGGAGACAGCACACCTGCTCGCCAAGCCAGCCTCAGTTTCCCCATCCATAAAGGACAAAGGGTGGAGCTGCTGCCGCCCTTGCAGAAACTAAAGTGAAGCAGAACCCCAGGCAGCTCTGACCCATGGGATCCAGGCAAAGCTCAGAGGAGGGACTTCCCCGGTAGTCCAGTGGCTAAGATTCCGAGCTCCCAATACAGGGGGCTCAGGTTTGATCCCTGGTCAGGAAACTAGATCCCAATTGCCAAAACAATGGTCGAAGTTCCCCAGTGCAGCCAAATAAATATTTAAAAAAAACTCAGAGGAATGAGGGGACCCTGGGAGCTGGGCAACAGGGAGCTGGAAGGGTTGACCAGAGAACCTGAAGGGCCTGACCCACAGCACTGAAATCACCCCCTGGAGGGGCAGGGACGCGCTGTCAGGACAGGATGGAGGCCAAGGCCCGAGGGCTGGGAGGCGGGAGGCACCACAGATGGGAAGCAGGTGGGGGGCGGCGGGTGGGAGGCAGGGGACAGATGAGGCCTGGACGGGGAGGAAGCCGAGAACAAGATGAGAGATAAGATTTCAAAGGCCCATCAGACAGTGGCAGGGGCGGAATATAAGCAGCAGTGCCTGGACCAGGGCGGGCCAGGGTGGGGCGGGCGGGGAGGGCTGAGGGACCCGAGGAGAGGGGTGGAGGACCAGGCTCCCCGGAGCCCTATCCACACCGCTGTGTCTCCCAGGACCATCCCCTGTGTCTCCACCACTGCCCACTGTGTCCCGGACTGTCTACATGATGCACGCACTGTTCAGGAGTGAGCGTGGTACCCGCAGTTGCCAGCATCCCCGGCCACGGTCTGATCCCAACCCCAACTCTATCAGAATCCCTGTAGCTTTGGCCATGCCCTTGCCTGGGGACAGCACCCAAGCTCGAGGTGGGTCCCTGTGTGGTGGGAGGACAAATCCAGGCCGCAGACTCACTGGGCAGCCCACGGTGTGGGGACTCCTGCAGCCCCCACATTTCAGAGTCAGATGGACCCCAAAGTGAGGGGCTGAAAGAGCACCAGAGAAACCCGTAGAGAGCTGTGTCCCTGGAGCATCTAGAAGAACCTGGATGAGCTGAACATATCTCCACACCCTGCCCCCCCCGCCCCGCCTCCTGTTTACACCTTGGCCTAGGTGGCCTGCAGGTGGCTCTGGGGACACAGAGGCATGGAGATCCTGCAGTAGCCCCTGACCTGCAGACATCAGCCCAAAGTGTTCCCCCGACCACTCCACACCACGGGTGTTGGCACCAGGCAGCCGGGTCGACCCCCAGCTCCACCTGGCCCTGCTGGGGGCCCTCGGCAAGTTGTTCAGCTGTCAGGTGTGAGGGATGGACACCTCCACTCTCAGGTGTCGATGGAGGGACCTGCATCCCACAGTCAGTGTTAGGAGCCAGGGAGGGCGTGGCACACAGTAGGACCTTGTTGTATTGGCATATGATGCCCTGCCATCTCCATGACTCTAATGGGTGTGATGGCATCTGAAGGACCCAACTGGAGGGTAAGACCTGGGGGCATCCCAGAGGCATCGCCCAGGGGCAGGAGGCAGGGTGGAAGGGAGAGCCAAGGAGGTTTCCTGATAGAGTGGATTGGGAAGCGATGAGAAAGCAAGTTCAGTTCAGTTCAGTTCAGTCACTCAGTCGTGTCCGGCTCTATGCAACCCCATGAATTGCAGCACTCCAGGACTCCCTGTCCATCACCAACTCCCAGAGTTTACCCAAACCCATGTCCTTCAAGTCGGTGATGCCATCCAACCATCTCATCCTCTGTCGTCCCCTTCTCCTCCTGCCCCTAATCCTTCCCAGAATTAGGGTCTTTTCCAATGAGTCAACTCTTCGCATGAGGTGGCCAAAGGATTGGAGTTTCAGCTTCAACATCAGTCCTTCCAGTGAACACCCAGGACTGATTTCCTTTAGGATGGACTGGTTGGATCTCCTTGCAGTCCAAGGGACTCTCAAGAGTCTTCTCCAACACCACAGTTCAAAAGCATCAATTCTTCGGTGCTCAGCTTTCTTCACCGTCCAACTCTCACATCCATACATGACCACTGGAAAAACCATAGCCATGACTAGACGGACTTTTGTTGGCAAAGTAATGTCTCTGCTTTTAAATATGCTATCTAGGTTGGTCATAACCTTCCTTCCAAGGAGTAAGTGTCTTTTCATTTCATGGCTGCAATCACCATCTGCAGTGATTCTGGAGCCCAAAAAAATAAAGTCTGACACTGTTTCCACTGTTGCCCCATCTAGTTCCCATGAAGTGATGGGACCAGATGCCATGATCTTAGTTTTCTGAATGTTGAGTTTTAATCCAACTTTTTCACTCTCCTCTTTCACTTTCATCAAGAGGCTCTTTAGTTCTTCTTCACTCTCTGCCATAAGGGTGGTGTCATCCACATATCTGAGGTTATTGATATTTCTCCCGGCAATCTTGATTCCAGCTTGTGTTTCTTCCAGCCCAGCGTTTCTCATGATGTACTCTGCATATAAGTTAAATAAGCAGGGTGACAATATACAGCCTTGACGTACTCCTTTTCCCATTTGGAACCAGTCTGTTGTCCCATGTCCAGTTCTAACTGTTGCTTCCTGACCTGCATATGGGTTTCTCAAGAGACAGGTCAGATGGTCTGGTATTCTCGTCTCTTTCAGAATTTTCCACAGTTTATTGTGATCCACACAGTCAAAGGCTTTGGCGTAGTCAATAAAGCAGAAATAGATGTTTTTCTGGTACTCTCTTGCTTTTTCGATGATCCAGCGGATGTTGGCAATGTGATCTCTGGTTCCTCTGCCTTTTCTAAAACCAGCTTGAACATCTGGAAGTTCACAGTTCACGTATTGCTGAAGCCTGGCTTGGAGAATTTTGAGCATTACTTTACTAGCGTGTGAGATGAGTGCAATTGTGCGGTAGTTTGAGCATTCTTTGGCATTGCCTTTCTTTGGGATTGGAACGAAAACTGACCTTTTCCAGTCCTGTGGTCACTGTTGAGTTTTCCAAATTTGCTGGCATATCGAGTGCAGCACTTTCACAGCATCACCTTTGAGGATTTGAAATAGCTCAACTGGAATTCCATCACCTCCACTAGCTTTGTTCGTAGTGATGCTTTCTAAGGCCCACTTGACTTCACATTCCAGGATGTCTGGCTCTAGGTGAGTGATCACACCATCGTGATTATCTGGGTCGTGAAGATCTTTTTTGTACAGTCCTTCTGTGTATTCTTGCCATCTTTTCTTAATATCTTCTGCTTCTGTTAGGTCCATACCATTTCTGTCCTTTATCGAGCCCATCTTTGCATGAAATGTTCCCTTGGTATCTCTAATTTTCTTGAAGAGATCTCTAGTCTTTCCCATTCTGTTGTTTTCCTCTTTCTTTGCATTGATCGCTGAGGAAGGCTTTCTTATCTCTCCTTGCTATTCTTTGGAACTCTGCATTCAGATGGGAATATCTTTCCTTTTCTCCTTTGCTTTTCACTTCTCTTTTTTTCCCCAGCTATTTGTAAGGCCTCCTCAGACAGCCATTTTTCTTTTTTGCATTTCTTTTCCATGGGGATGGTCTTGATCCCTGTCTCCTGTACAATGTCACGAACCTCTGTCCATAGTTCATCAGGCACTCTGTCTATCAAATCTAGTCCCTTAAATCTATTTCTCACTTCCACTGTATAATCATAAGGGATTTGATTTAGGTCATACCTGAATGGTCTAATGATTTTCCCTACTTTCTTCAATTTAAGTCTGAATTTGGCAATAAGCAGTTCATGATCTGAGCCACAGTCAGCTCCCGGTCTTGTTTTTGCTGACTGCATAGAGCTTCTCCATCTTTGGCTGCAAAGAATATAATCAGTCTGATTTTGCTGTTGACCATCTGGTGATGTCCATGTGTAGAGTCTTCTCTTGTGTTGTTGGAAGAGGGTGTTTGCTATGAAAGAAAGAGAAAGAGAAAGCAAGAGGCAGGAGGAAATCCCCTTTGTAGAGACGGGGCTGGGTGTGTGGAGGCTGACCTTTAACTTCTTGCGCTGACGGCAGCAGGCAGGTGCAGCAGAGGATGGGGCTGTGCACTGAGTGACAATCTACAGTGGCTACAGAAATGCCACTGAGTGAGGACAGCTCGGGGGTCTCACCGCAGAGGGGCTGTCACCCCCTTCACTCCTGCACAGGTTGGGGAGAACAGCCCTGCACCACAGGGGTTGGGATCTGATCGCCCAGAGGGGCAGGAGTGAGAGGTGCAAAGCCAAGGCTGGACCAGGTGGGCAGAGCCAGCAGGTAGGTGTGGGGGTGGGGAGGAACCAAGGAATGGGCTCCGAGTGCCCCCTTAAAAGTCCTGGGACACCTCAGGCCAATGTGGGTGGCCTGTCTGCAGCCTCTGACATCAGGGCACGTGGAGCAACACCAGGAACCTGGAATCAGACAGGTCCAAGTTTGAATCCAGCCCCTCGACTTCCCAGTGGGCAGCCCAGTTGGAGACATCTCTGGGTAAAAATCTCTCAGTGATATTGAACTTGGAGGTTTACATTCTCCCCTTTCTGTGCATTAGAGCGAACCCAAACTCACTTTTGTAAATAACTTTATCTTGGCTAATGTCTTTCAGGCACATATTCCTCGTCAGTCATTCTGCTAAACGCTTTCCATGAATTATTTGCTTTAATTTAATCTCTATCCTAACCTTAACCTTTGCCAGTTGACTCCTGGGCCAGTGATTGCTGATAGGCCAGTTGGCCACTCAGAGTCTTCTAGTTTGTGATAATAGAAACATCATCAGAATACACACAAAAACTATACTTCTAACCTCCAGAGTTATGCTGTCAATAGCCGCGTATAGCCGCTGAGCACTTGACGTCCAGCCAGGACCAATGACACAAGTGACCAGTATAAAATACACACCAGATTGCAAATACATATATGAATGAACTAACTCATTAATTTTTATATCGATTGTATGTTGAAATAATAACATTTTGGATATGTCAGATTAAATAATTGCTTTAATATTTGTTTGCTTTTGGCTGCATCAGGTCTTCTCTGTGGCACACAGGCTTTGTTGCTGTGGGTGGGCTTCTCTCTCTCTAGTTGTGGTACCCAGGCCCCAGAGCACATGGGCTCAGAAATTGCGCCACTCGGGCTCAGTTGCCCTATAGCATATGGGATCTTAGTTTCCCAACCAGGGATCAAACCTGTGTCTCCTGCATTGGAAGGTGGCTTCTTAACTACTGGGCCACCAAGGAAGTACCTAAATAATATTTTATTAAAATTAATTTCACCTATTTCTGTTTTAATACAACTTCTAGAAAAATTTGCTGCATGTATTTTATTTATTTCTACTGGACAGCACTGCTCCAGACCAAGCAAAGTATCCACAATTATCATCAAATCACGAAAGGTCCAAGCCCTGGTTTATGTCTCTGGACATCTTTTCTGACTTCCCAGGGGGCACTCCCCACTGCCTCTAACTGTGCAGGACCCAGAGTCGGTTCTGTGTAGGCATCAGAAACCAGCTAGGCCCTGAGGCTTGACCCAAAGGTCAAGACATGACCCATAAAAGCCACAACCACAGATTCTTTCTGCAAGGTTCCCTCACAGGAGACCCAGAGGATCAGGCTCAAGGCTGATTCATTCTCATCCTGGGTCGCAGCCCCAATGTCACCTCCTCGGAGATGCTGTCTGGACACCTTTGAGCACTTTGGATGCCCAGGGCCAATAGAACAATGCCTCACTAAGGCTGGGGAAACCTCAGCTCACATGCCATGGGATTTCTCTCTGCACACTGCACAGTGGAAATCCACTCAGAGCCCACATATTTGCAACCGAAACATCCAGGAAGAGATAATGCCTGGTGGGGGTGAACCAGTAACCAGCGAATGGGGTAAACTTTTGAGCAATGGGGAACTGGTGCAGTGGACAAACCTTTCCCCTTCTTGCCACTGGTCCTACAGGACTGAGCAGACATTGTCCCCAGATGGCAGAGGTCAGCTTGATGACAGACCCTCACACTGGCTTTCCCTCCTCCCTGGTTCACTCTGCAACCCTTACTCCTCCCTGGTGTCGCACTCCCCGTTAAGTATTGGGTTGGCCAAAAACTTTGTTTGGGTTTTTCCAAAGGAGCTTAAAACCCCGAAAGAAGTCTTTGGCCAACACAGTACTTGCACTGATGACTTTGTCTCAGTCCCAGCTTGCTGGGGAGCCCAGGCTAAGACAGAGGCCCACCGCTGGCTGCCTGTTCCAGCCCCTGGTACCCCTAAATCACATCTTTTATGCTCCTGATGATCGTATTCATTTCATTTGCTTGACTTGTGTTTTCCTCTCTGCCCAACTAGACTGCAGGCTCCTTGGGGGTTCCATCCCCAACACCTGAAACCTGGACCAAGGGCATACTTGGTGCTTGATTGAAAGGAATGGCCCCAACCAAGCCTAACTGTCCTCTTTGAGCTTGTTAGACTGTGAAGCCCAGATTCTGCGTGTATCCGATGGGTCAGGCATGTTAAGAACAGACCACCTAGTAAGCTGGTAGGTCTTCATCCTGGGGACAGATGATGCTGCTCCTCTGAGAAACAGGATCTTACCTTCTGGATCCACCTACAGGGGACCTTGCCCTTAAAGGTGATGGCAGTCAACAAAGAAGCACATGTTGAAATCCACCAGTCAGACAGCGTTTGGAACAGTTCTGGGGACACATAATCCTCCTCTGGAGACTGGATGGCCTTGAGCTCTTAAGTCACCTGGGATATTAGGAAGTTTCTCCAAGGTCCAGAGAGCAGCCTGGGGGAGCTGATGACATGGACTTCCTTTGGCAAAGTGGCAAAGGTACTGTCTCATTAACCAGCCTCACGGGGAGTGGGGTGGGAAGGGGCTTCCTCAGGGGTTGGGATGGGGAACAAGTGAGGAGCACCTGACATATGCATTGTCTTCATGTTCGTTATTCTTTCCACTTATGATACTGAACCCTCATTGTCAGACCTAAGACACAAGCCCTGTTCCTCTCACACAGACCATGTCCATTCCAAGGAAGTATGTCTAGAGCAGGGTTCCTCTACCAAGGGCAATGTTAGCCACTCCACCCCCAGGGCATGTTTGGCCATGTCCAGAGGCATTTTGGGTGGTCAGAGCTGGAGGGAGGATGCGACTGGCAGCTAGTGGGTAGAAGCCAGGAACCTTGATCCTCCAGAGCATAGACAGCCCCTCGCATGAAGAATTAATCAGTCCCAAATGTCAGTAGAGCTCAGTTGAGAAACCCTGAGTTGAAGGATGCAGGGTGCATATGGAACTTGCCCTGAGCCTCCTGCTGCATGGGACGGTGTGGCTGCGAGACCCCAGCAGACCTGGGTCTGAGGCCTGGATCCTCTCTGAGTGGCTGTGCATCCTCAGGCAAGTAAAGATCCCCCTCTGAGCCTCAGCCACCTCAACTATAAAATGGGGAAGACAACACCCATTGCTGTAAGTTGCAAGAGAATTAAATGAGATAATATTTAAAAGGGTTCAACTCAGTTCTTCACGAAAAGAGCTCATGGAAACGGGGCTGTGCCGGGTTGAATAGTCCCCACCTCACTCCCATTCATGTCCAACCAGAATCTCAACCCGTGACTTTATTTGGAAATAAGGCTTCCCAAGTGGCACAGTAGTAAAGAACCTGCCTGCCAATGCAGGAGACTCAAGAGACTCAGGTTCGATCCCTGGATCAGGAAGATTCCCCTGGAAAAGGAAATGGCAACCCCCTCCAGTATTCTGGCCTGGGAAATCCCAAGGACAGAGGAGCCTGGTGGGTTATAGTCCATGGGATCACAAAGAGCTCCACACGACTGAGCAGCGACTGAGCACACAAAGGTCTTTGCAGATGTAATTAGTTAAACTACGATGAGGTCACGCTGAATTAGGGTGGGGCCAGAATCCAAGGACTGGTGTCCTTGTCAAAGAAAGGAGGACACGTTCAGACATGCAGGCACTAGGGAGACCCCCTCTGGGAGAGACCAGATGAAGACAGAGGCGGAGATCGAAGTGATGCAGCTACAAGCCACGGAGCACCAAGGGTCATGGCTGCCCCTCACTCCAGGAGAGAGCCTGGAGCAGGTCTCCCCGGGGCTGTGGGAGGAACCAACCCCACTGGCACCTTGACTTCAGACCTCGGGCTTCCTAAAACTGTGAGAGAATAAATTTTGGCTATCTTAAGCCCTTAAGTGTGTGACTCTATTTTACAGCAGCTGCAGAAAGCTCATCCGGGTCTGCAGCACTCCTGAGGCTGTGACCGAGGTTACCTGGAGGGGACAGCTCCAGGGCACACAGAGGCCTCACCCCGATGAGGGCACCTGCATGCAACTCGAAGGCCCAGGCTGAGTCTGGAGTGGGAAGGTTTTCTCCACGGATGGGGAGAGTGTATCTCCAGACATCCAATCGTGTGTGGGAGTCACTGGCGGTCCGCAATGTATACCATCGGTGCCACCTGTGTGCACCAACCTGGGGTGGACATCCAAGGTGGTGATGGCTGGCGCCTGGCATGATGTGTATATCAACACAGCTCACCACGTGTGTCCAAGGAAAGGCGGACAAATTTGGAGGGTGCAGACAGAGCCCGTAGCACACTCGTGTGCGCACACGGCGGGAACACCAGGTGCGGCCCACCCACTGCGTCCCCCGTCCACCGACCGTCTTGAGGACACCCGGGTGCATGCGCAGCCCGCCGTGGCTACCCGCGGCCAGGGAGGATGTCTGCCCGCAGAGATGGCTCCGAGGAACTCGGAGTAGCTATGGCACATGGAAAGCAGAGAAGGAGGAAAATCCATTTGGGGCCAAGAGCTCTGTCTGAACTTTGTCCTTTTCTCAAGCAAAAGAAAATATTATTTCACCCTCTAAAGAACCACACATAATAACAGGCGAAATGTCAAGACCAATGTTGATATAAACCCCCAAGGAAAACAAACATCTCTGTACCTTCTCCACGGCCTCCCCACCTCACCCTGCTCAGCTAGTTTAAACAGATCTAGCGGTGGGCAGAGGGGAGGCGGGAGAGAGCCTGCCTGGCTGGGAGCTGAGAGGGAGACAGGGTTTCTCCGGGACCAGGAGCCGTCTGGGCAAGCCTGGCCTGAGGGGACACACAGACCAGACCAGACATTAAGAAGTCATCCTGATTTCAAGTCCCGGTGTCCCTCGCTGGCTGTGTGATCTTGAGCAAATAGCCTGACCTCTCTGAACCTGAGGTTCCTCTTTGGCAAATGGAAAGGATGGCATGGGATCATGCAGTAGGGCACCAAGAATGGCATTTTATGATCATTACCCTCTAGCAGGCCAAGTGTCCCCTGGGGTTGTCACCAGGGAAACCTCCAAGGTGGCATGAAAAACCATGTCCTGGCTACCTACTAGGTGCCAACACCACTGAAGCAGCCCTACGGCAATCACTCATTGAATCCAAGCAGTAATCCCCAGTTGGAGGTGACCATCGAGTTGCAAGAGGCAGAACAGGTTTGGAGAGATGATCGGACTTAACCAAGGTCACACAGCTGGGAAGAGGCATTGAAATTTCAAGCCAGATCCGCTTGGCTCCAAGAGCCCAGGCAGGGCTCAACCATGAAGCTGGAAAGCCCAGTTCTAGCCCGAGTTTGTGGAACTCTCTGCACCCCAGGATGTATGTTGTGGGGTGTTGGATTATACTGCCCAAGAGACCGCCTCCCAAGTTTGGCTCTGGATTGAAACCTCAATACACCAGCCTCTGCCTATTGGTCCTCCAAGCCTCACCCAGGTGATCGTCTAAACATTCAGTCTAGCTTTTCTTTTTATTTGCTTTTCTGAATTGGAAGCAGTCTGATGAATATTCGTTGAGCTCCGTCTCTATGCCAGATCCTGGGCTGAGCACTAAGGATCCAGAGTTCAATTCTCCCTGAGACCAACCCTCAAGAAACTCCCCATCCAGTAGGGGTGGGGTGGGGTGAGGGAGACAGACAGATGTAACAAGACTATTACAGTATATACTAAGTACTCACTTTCATGGTGACTGTATAACCCTCAATAGGACCATAGAGAAGGGGCACCTGAGACATCCAGGAGAGTCAAAGGGAAGTGGCATCTGAGAGAAGACTTCAAAAGAAACAGTAGTTTGCCTGGAAGATCAGAGAGGAAGGGTGCTCAAGACAGAGAGAATAGCACATGTAAAATTGTGGGGACAGCAAAGCCTCAAGTGATGGGGATCTGCACGCAGTCCGTGTTGATACCGAGCATGGAGACTGGCAAGAAAGTATAGCGAGCTGATCCGAGATGCCCCAACGAGAAAGCAGGTTGGAGAGTCTGTCAGGGGCCACATCATGGGAAGTTTTATTGAGGCGGGTTTTATTTCAAGAACAACAGGGAGCCATTGAAAGGACATAAACAGATCAAATTTGCATTGGAGAAAAATGACTCAGTACAGTGGGGAGAGGGCTTCCCTGGTGGCTCAGTGGTAAAGAATCCACCCGCCAATGCAGGACACGTAGGTTCGATCCCTGGGTCAGGAAGATCCCCTGGAGAAGGAAATGGCAACCCACTTTAGTATGCTTGCCTGGGAAATCCCATGGCCAGAGGAGCATGGTGGGCTACAGTCCATGGGGTCTCAAAGAGTTGGACACAACTCAGTGACTAAACAACAACAGTGCGGAAACGAGTTTATAGGAGCAGGGCTGGGAATGGGAGAGCAGTGAGGAGGCAAGAGAATACGGCAGCCTGAATGAGGGCGGTGGGCCGGGGGATGTGAAGGAAGAAGGGAAACAGAGGATGTACAGGAGGTAGAAATGACAGGACCTGGTACCCGACCCAGAGCAGGAGTGACTAGAGGAGAAGACGCAAGGATCCACAGGATGCTCCAATTTCACACCTGGGTGGAGGCTGATGGTGATGCCCCCTGGTGATGGGCAGCCCAGGGGGAAGGCCCATTAGGTGTTCCAGTGGGGATGTGCTGAGTCTGAGGGGCCAGTGGGATGTCCCAGTGAATACAGCAGGGCACCAGGATGCAGTTGGCTCTGTGCGTAGGAGTGAAGCCAGAAATGGGGGTGCACGTTTGGACATCATCTCAGTGGTCCTGGTGGCTGAGGTCCCCCAGCGAGGGTGGGCCATGCCAGGAAAGCTGTGGGTGCACCAACATGCAGGAGAGGGAGCAAAGGAAGAGATGCCAAGAAGCAGCTGGAGAAGAGGCAGTGGTGAACCAGAGGAGAGAGGGGCTAAGGGTGTAAGACGAAGATGAAAACCTGGACAAAGGGACCAGATGACTGAGGGGTCAGAGACGGTCTCACCCAGAGCCATTTCAGGGGAGACATGGGAGCCGAGTGCCAAGAGCTGAGGGGTGGGTGGGGGCGAGGAGGCGGACATACAGGAGGCCATTCACTGGTCTTGCAAAAGCTTGGCGGGAGATGGAAACAGAGACCAAAGGTGGTCTAGCTAGCAGGAGCCTCCAGGTCAAGGGAGGGTTTTTATTTCAAAATGGGCCAGTTGAAGAGCTGCTGGAGTTCGAGTCACGGGAGCTGATGGGTTACTGGAGGCAAGGGGGTCCCTGCGGAGAAGACCAGGGTTGAGGTCTGGAGGCCATGGTAGGGGAGAGGGGTCCTGCCTTGAGACTGAGAGACAGAAGTGATGAGCTGGAGGGTCACCCAGAGTAGGCAGAGGAAGAGGCGTGACACCAGGCTGGGGGCACTCGTCAAGGGCAGGCTGAGGACTCCAGCAGGGCTGGAGAGGCCAGGGCTTCTGGACACAGCCTGACCTAGGTTGTGTGTCCCAGCCCTGTCACCCACCAGCAATGTGACCCCGCGGTACCCCCCCCAACACACACTGCCGCTCCCTCTTCCCTGAGACCCGGGTAGCAGCAGTCCCTGCCCCACGGGAACACATGCACGAAAGGCATTCAGCCACGGGACCGGCGAGCGGAGGACCTGGATAGATGTGAGCGAATAAGAATAATAAATAATGCGGAGCCATCGAGGGGTTTTGAAGCCGGGAAGTGACAAGGTCAAATCTGTATTTTAGAAAGACCCTGCTGGAGGAGGAGGTAGCCTTGGGGAGAAACTAAAAGGTCGTGCACTTCTCGAGGTATGTCTCTGAAGTCTGTGGGAAGTTTGTAGTGTCAGGTTAAGGATTTTATTGGTTCCATGTTTGGGTTTTGATTCTGCTGCTTCCTCGGGTCCTCACACATCGGATGCTGGTCTTACTGGTGGGGCTGCTGAGTTGGGTCTATCTGGGGCTCTGAGGTGTATTTCAGGGATGAAATGAAGGGGCGGGAAAAGTAAATACAGAAAAATAAATAAACAACGGGGAGGGTGGGTTTGGGGGAGGGGGAGGGGTGGCCTGGTGGTCCCCTCCCCGACCCCGTTCAGAGGATGCTGCGGCAGGGCGAGGGGTGCTGGCCCAACCGGGAAGGGGCTGGGGAGGTGACTCCTCGTGAAATTTCCTGGTCGGTATCCAGGGATGACCTGCAGCCGGGATTCACATGGGTCAGCCGCCCTCACACCCCTCACAGCCTCGTCAGGAAAAGCTTCCATTTAGGAACAGCATGGGCCCATCTTGTAGGAGACGCCTGGGCCCACGCTGAGCCCCGGGGGGTTGGACCTGGGTGAGACATAGCAGTGATAATAACATTCACGGTGGCTGTTACTGCGTTCTTGCTTGTCATCCAGCCACATGGCTCTCTGATGAGACGGATGCTGTTACCTGTCCCAAGACACTGAGGAGACTGGGGCTCGGGGAATGCTGTTTGCCAGAGGCCTGGCCCTGGATCTGAGCCCCTTGGAGGAGACGCCCACCTGCTTTTCCATCCTGCTCCAGGGACCCCGGCCTGTGTGGAGCCCTTCGCGGTGCCTCGCTCGTGAGGCCCCAGGGAGGCTGTTCTTTCTCTGCTGGTCACTCAGGCACAAAGTAGAGAGAGCCCAGGGGAGCAGGTGGCCTCCCCTTCCAGCACTCTGCTAGCCTGCCGTGTGGCCTTGGGCAAGTGCCTTCCCCCTCTGAACCTTGGTGGCCTCCTCCTCAGTCCAGTGTGACTCGGCGTCCAGTCTTGGGTTGGGGGGGTGGAGGGGAAGGTCTCACTGGCTCCCGCCTGCCTTGGGCCTAGCACATAGTAGGCGCTCCACAGAGGCCTGAGCCTTCTTCCAGGGCTTCCCTGTCAGGGCCGATTATGTCCATGGAATCCACACTGTGAAAATAAACATGAACTCAAGTGGCCCCGGTCTCCGTGGCAGCCAAGGGGAAGCTCGGTCCCCAGCCTGTGTCTGTTCTGGGCAAGAACAAAAGTTTCCCTGTGAAGTTGCCCCCACCCCCGCTTCCCTTCTGGAGCCAGCTGGGATGGGAGAACGAGCTGGGGGAGGGGGCCCGGCCAAGAGCAGCCCAAGAGCCCAGCTGCCTGTCAAAACTCAGTCTTCCTCCCCTGCTCAAGCCCATCCCAACACACAACCCCCCTGGGGGGTTGCTCAGGTAGGTGAAGGGCCTCCAAACTCAGGAGCCCTAGGGGCAGAAAGCTGGGTCTGGTGGAGGATTTGAGGAAGAGAAGGTTCCCAGGGGCAGTCCTGGGGACAGAACGTGTGACACTATAGAGTCCAGGGATGCAGGTGGGAGAAGCTGCCCGGTCACTCTTGCACTGAGTGCTGTCCGGTCCATGCTTCTCACAGCCCTTCACACCCCCACCCCCAGCCTCCCAGCTCAGAGCCTCTCCCAACTGGGGGAAATGGCCAGTCCTGGAGGACTCGGCCGAACCAGCCCAGAACTTGGCGCCAGGGAGAAATGGCATAGATTCTGGCTCCATCATAACCTGCGGTGAGACCTTTGGCGGGGAAGGTGCTCTCTGAACCACCGTCTCTGCCTCTGCATCACAGAATGGACTGGGGCCGAGTGGCAGCCGCATCCAAGTTCAGCGACACGCCTCTGCTCAGCAGCTGCTGTGCCCACCGGGGACCAGGCAGCGTCGTGGGCTGGACGTGGAGCTCACCCACTGGGGGGTCAGACGTGTGACATGCGACAGCCTGGGGGAACATGGGAGCGGGGTGCCGGGAGGAGCAGAGGACCCCAGAGAGAGGAAAAGAGCCAGACTCAACCCAGGGCTGGAGGAGCCGAGGGTGGCTTGGACAGGATGTGGCTGCTATCAGTCTCCATGCACCAATCCTAACTCCCACATGGACACAGCTCTCCTAACGATGGGATTGCTCCCTGAGGTGGGGGAAGAACTGTGTGGAAGGAAGCTTTACTTCACTCATTCTACTCCATCCTGGGCCCAGGCAGCGCTGCGGCAGGGCCCCCTAGCCAAACAAAAGCTGGAGGAACAACCTCCCCTTCCCTTCCAAGGTCATCAGGGCGCGAGAAGTCCACAGCGAGGAGCATCTCTGCGTGGCCGGGGGCCACGGGGGCAAACTTTGCTCTGCAGGGCTATGACATAGGTGAGGGAGGGGGAGGAGCTGTCATATGACAACCAGGACTTGCATGAATTGTATCGCAATAATGCTGTTGAAAAAAACATAATTGTGATTGCTCATTCCTAGTTTATAGAGAGACAAGTGAATTGGGGTTTTTTTTAATATGTATATATTTATTTATTTATTTTTGACTGCACTGGGTCTTCGATGCTCCAAGTGGGCTTTCTCCAGCTGCAGTGCACGCTCTTCAGTTGTTGCAGAGCGTGGGCTCAGTAGTCGTGGCTCATGGTCTTAGGTGCCCCTCGGCATGTGGCATCTTCTGGAACCAGGGGTCAAACCCATGTCCCCTGCATTGGCAGGTGGATTCTTAACCACGGGCCCACTAGGGCAGTCCTGATTTTTGTATTTTGATGTAGTATCTTGCAACCTTACTAAACTCACTTGTTAGTTTTAGCAGCATTTTTTGTAGATGACACTGGATTTTTCTACATAGATGATCATGTCATCTGCAAGTAAATCAATGCCATGTTTTCTTTTCAAAATAAAATGACAACCAGGTCTTACCTGTGGGTGCACATTCCACACCCCTCGGGGTCTCCCTGAAACACCTCGAAGGATAGGGCCCTGCAAGGTGCAAGGTCTCGTGAGTGAAGAGACTGATGCTGAGAACTACCAAGATCCTGGTTAGTGTCATCCTAGGCTGATGAAATCAGACTTTCCGAGATCACGTTCTCTGCCCTCTAGGGGTATCATGAGAACTCATGACGTCAGAGCTGTAAAAGCGTCTGTTGCAGAGAAGACTGGGAGCCCACAGAACTGGAATCCTTGCCATCTGGGAAAGAAAGGCACGTGTTCGATAACATTACTGTGGACTCAGTGTTTGTATCCCCGCCCAGATTCTATGTTAAAGCCCAATCCCCAACATGATGGTATTTGGAGTTGGGACTTTGGGGGGAGGTGATTAGGTCATGAGGGCTCCACCCTTCCAAATGGGGTTAGCGTCCATGAAAGAGAGACCCCAGAGAGCTCCTTCACCCCTGCCACCTCGTGAGGACATAGGTGTCTATAAATCAGGAAGAGAATCCCCTCCCCAGACACCAAATCCACTGATCTTGGACTTCTCAGCCTCCGGAACTGTAAGAAATAAATTTCTGTTGTTTATAAGCCACCCAGATACTGTTATAGCAGCCCAAAAACACTAAGACATGTTTTAATCAAAACTAAACGTTCCAATAAAAATTACAAGGTAGGTTTTTAAATCTGCAAAACTTTTGATTGTGCGATCTTAGTCTTAGAAACTGATCATAAGAAAATTATGAAATGCACAAAAATGCAGGTTAATTAATTGACAGATGATGGAAAATGCTATCACAACATCAATTTATACAAAAATAACTTGGAGATAATCTGAATATTCAACAAAAATATAGAATGCTATGCAGCTGTGCTGCTCAGATATACTTTTGTGGTGTGTTTGATTTCTGAGTGCAATAGGTTATAATACAGTATTAGAGAAAAATCTCATTTTGCTTTATATATGTGCATGGTAAGTCGCTTCAGTTGTGTCTGACTCTTTGTGACGCTATGGACCGTACCCTGCCAAGCTACTCTGTCCATGGGATTCTCCAGGCAAGAAGGCTGGAGTGGGTAGTCATTCCCTTCTCCAGGGGATCTTCCCGACCCAGAGATCAAACCCACGTCTCTTCCATCTCCTGCATTGGCAGGCAGATTCTTTACCACTAGTGCCACCTGGGAAGACTTTATATATGCCTCTCAGTCTCAGTTCAGTCGCTCAGTCGTGTCTGACTCTTTGCGACCCCATGTACTTCATATATGTATATATATATATAAATGAATGTCTGGAAGAAAAATATTTAGCTGATTATTCCTAAGAGGTGAAATTAGGAATAATGGAATAATGTACAGTTTTTTCTCTGATATTTTTTGCTTTATCTGAATTTTCTTGCTTTTCTACAAAATTATAATGACAACAATGTAAACAACTACTATTTATTAAGCATGAACCTTTTTCCACATACTGCACTGAGGGCTCTCTATATGTTTCCTTACCTAATCCTTACAACAATTCTGAGAGACAGGTACTATTCTTTATCAGGAAGGGTTCTATCAATTGAAAATGACAAAATACCCAACTCAAAAGGGCTTCCCAGGTGGCTCAGCAGGTAAAGAGTCCACCTCCCCAGCAGGAGACACAGGAGGTGTAGGTTCAATCCCTGGGTTGAGAAGATCCCCTGGAGCAGGAAATGGCAACCCACGCCAGTATTCCTGCCTGGAAAATCCCATGGATAGAGGAGCCTGGCGAGCTACAGTCCATAGGGTTGAAAAAAGCGGGACACAACTGAGTGACTGAGCACATATGCACACCCAACTCAAACTGGTTTAAGCCAAGAAAGAGGATCAATTCACTGTGTCAATGGAAAAACCATGATTGACCAAGCGGGGACTCAAAAGTTGCCCACAACTGGTTTCTCTTGGCTCTGCTCCCCTGGAGCCTACTCCCATTTGAGAGCAAGATGGCTTCGTAGCAGAGGCCAGTCACACCCTCACAATTGCAAGGCTTTATGGAAAAGAAGTGGTTGGCCAAAGCCCTAAGGAATACTCCATTGGAATGGCATGGATCCACATGACCACCCACCAACTTATCTCTGTGGTCAGGTGATGGGTGCAGTGAGTGGCTTAAGCCCAGGTAACACGCCCCAGTCATGGAGCCAAGGAATGAAATCATAGTTCACGGTAGGACAGAATTGGTTCTCTCAAAGCAAAAACACAGAGTTATAGATGGTGGATGGGAGGGGAAAATCTTTCCTCTGCAATTATCATCTCCAACCTACTAAATAAGAAGCTACAGCTCAGAGATGGGAAATGGTTTGTTCAAAATAGTACAGATAGGGGAATTCCCTGGCGGTCCAGTGGTTAGGATTCCACACTTCCACTTCAAGGTCCCTGGTCTGGAAACTAAGATACCACAAGCCCACAAGCCACCCACATGGCAAAAAAAAAAATCTCAAAATGATACAGATAGTAAGTAAGGAGGAAGGGATTCACTGTCTAGTTCCAAAGACTGGAAACTTAGTTACTATGCGATATTGCCTTCCAGGATTACTTGTGTAGTATTTTGATGATTTTATAAACAAAAGAAAGTCACAATTCCTCCATCAGTGGATTTAGGGTGCCTGGCTGCTGAAGGTCAGGGTTGGGTCAGGGCAAACCTGAAACACACATACCCAATGCTTCCTTCCAAGATGGTGATCATCCAGTTGCTTCGCATCTTTCCATCAAGACAAGCTGTCAAGAGCAACCCTGACACCAGAGAATGGCCAGTGCAGGTTGGAAAAACAGAGAAGATGGTCTAAACACAAGTCATAATAATAATATTTGATATTTATTGATGGCTTATCCTGGGCCAGACATTGTGCTCTTGTGTCCTCGTGGCTCCCAGCAGAGGTGGGAGCAGGTGCTGCCCTGGGTTACAGAGAGGTGAAGCTCCTTGCCGAGATCACATAGCCCTCTCAGGAGGAGCTGGCTGAGGGTGCGTCTGACTCCAGAGCCAGCCCCTAATCACACACTCTGATGCCAGCATCACAGCTCCTTACCAGCCAGGAGAGAGTTTTAGTGGTACCTGCAGAGATCAGAACTGTAGAGAGTGAATGTGCTGATAACATATCGCTGAGCCATATAGGAGCCAAGTAACACTGATGCCTCCAGCTGATTTCTTGAGGCATTTCCCTGGGCCTTTGTGGGGGAAAGGTTGTGCAGTCAAGGCTGAGGCCCAGTACCCTGCTTAGAAACCTGCTTAATAGTCTTCCCATTATGATATCCACCTTAGTCTTGAGTTTATAATTATTTTATGTGGTAAAGCAAGTTGTCACTTGTGAAAATAAATCCAACCTCTAAGTAGACACTTAAGTCTGAAAAGATGTTCAATTAAGAAAATGTTCATGATACATTGTTAGTGATTTTTTTAATGCAAACTACAGAGCTATTTACATACATAGAAAAGATCCAAATGTTGTTTCTTAAACAAAGATATCCATACATAAAAAAGACCAAAGGAATAAACAGAAAGACTAACTCCAGGGGCTAGTATTATGGATTATTTTTATATTCTCATTTTTGCTTTTCTATAGTTTCTAAATTTTCTATAATTTTCTAATAGTAATAAAGTATATTATATCCATAATTTAAAGGTTATTAAATTTTTAACAAAGGTTTCTGAGTATAAGAGACATAAGACTTCCATAACAACCTCAAGCTTTGTTCTTTCAACCTCCTTTGTTTATTTATTTATTCATTCAACAAACATCACTGGCTTCTGCTGTGTGGGGCTCTCGCTTCCAGTGGATTAGACAGAGTCCCCTGAGGCACTCCCTGTGCAGTGAGTGGAATGACAGATAAACAAAAGCTCAGACATGAATGATGCCCTAGGCGTGAGCCCCGTGAGGACAGGAGCCTGCCTGGTTCATCTCCGCATCTCAGTACCTGGAATGGAGTCTGGAGTTAGGAGCTTTGGAAATTCTTACGAACAAATGGGTGAAGTCAGGGAGACAGGAGTTCAAATCCTAGTTCATTAAGTTCCAGTTTTCACTTCTGCAAAATAGGGAGATAGCAACTACTTCCTGGGATTGTTTGAAGCCTCCACTAACATGCAGGCATCTTTTTATACAAAACTGGAAATAACAGTGGGCCCTCAACGAAGAACAGAAATAATGTATTTCTAGTTGGATGGATTCTGACTGTGTACAAAACCTGCAAACAGCCAACTCACTGGAAGAGACCCTGATGCTGCACAAGACTGAGGGCAGGAGGTGAAGAGGGAGATAAAGGATGAGATGGTCGGATGGCACCACTGATTCAAGGGACCTGTACTTGGGCAAACTCCAGGAGACAGGGAGGAACAGGGAAGCCTAGCGTGCTGCAGTTAATGGGGTAGCAAAGGGTCGTACACAACTTGGCGACTGAACAACAACAATAACACAAAGTCTGGGGTCAGCAAGTATCTGGAACTTGACTAGGAAGAAATTGCGTTTAAAAGTTGGAGAAGAATGTGTAGACTATACTCTTATTTACCTAAGAAAAGAGGAGGCATTGTATTTTTAAATGAAAGGATAAACTAAAAACTTGAAGCAGCAAAAGTTATCGAACAGGAGAGGAACAGCATAGAGAAGCAGAGACAGAAGGCAGACCACGTGTAATATTGCATGATTTGTGAACCTGACTTGGAAACCAGGCAAGTATTTTACATAATCATGTGTTAAATGTGTTAAATGTTTGGAAAAGGAATTCCAAATAACAAAAGCAAAACAAAGAAACAAAAAGCTAACTTATGGCAAGCTGGTGATAAAGCCATGGAGAGGAATTCTTCCAAATGACTAAAACACAGTACTTTGGACTGTCCATCCCTAATAAGATAGTCCCTGAAGGCAAAGCAAAAATAAACTGCAAAAGACAAAAAAACAGTAATTGCATTGTGGGTGGTACTGGTATTCTCATCTGAGAGTGTTATCTGGAAAGCTCATGTGTGCTCAGTTGTGTTCGACTGTTTGAGACCCCATGGACTGTAGCCCTCCAGGCCCCTCTGTCCATGGAGTTTTCCAGGCAAGAATACTGGAGTGGGCTGCTGTTTCCTACTCCAGGGGATCTTCCTGATACAGGGATCGAGCCTATACTCTCTGGTATCTCCTGCACTGCGGGCAGACTCTTTACCACTAGTGCCACCAGGAAAGTCCATTATGTGGAATAGGACTCAGCGAAAGAGTGCATCCTTCACTGGGAACTGGGGAGAAAGAACGCACAGCGTGGGAGAAAGGATGTACAAATGTAAAATGAATGAGGCTGAGTAAAAACACTGCAGCCCTGACTTTGAATGAGAAGTGTCAATATGAATTCATATTTTGAAAATAAATTAATGGATTTTATTTTTTTTTTTAGCAATTTTAGGTTTACAGAAAAATTGAGCAGAAAGTGCAAGAGTTCCTATATACCGCTGCATCTCTCCCTCCCCCCAATGTCCCTCATTATTAACATCTAGCATGAGTGGGGTACACTTGCTACAGTTGATGAGCCAATATTGATACATAATTATGACCCAAGGTCCATAGTTGATATTAGGGTTCACTCTAGATGCTGTAAATTTTTTTAAAGAGTCATTTATTGGTTTTTAATCGGAAATATTTAATTTATTTATTTATTTATGGCTGTGCTGAGTCTTTGTTCCCATGCAGGCTTTTCTCCAGTTGTGGTCCATGGGCTCCTCACTGTGGTGGCTTCTCTTGTTGTGGCTTCTCTTGTTGCAGTGTGTGGGCTCAGTAGTTGCAGCATATGGGTTTTTAGTTGCCCCAAGGTATGTGGGATCTTCCTGGACCAGAGATCAAACCTGTGTCTCCTGCATTGGCAGGTAGATTCTTAACCACTGGACCACCAGGGAAGTTCCTAGGCCCTGTACATTTTAAGGATTTTGACAAATGTATAATGACACATATCCATCATTGTAGAATCATTCAGAATAGTTTCAATGCCCTAAAAATGCCCTGTGTTCTGCCTATTCATTCCTCTCCCCACCAGCTCCTGGCAACCACAGATCTAGTTGTCTCCACGGTTTTGCCTTTTCCAAAATATCGTATAGTTGGAATCATACGGTGTGTAGCCTTTTCAGATTGACTTCTTTCACCTAGCAATATGTATTTAAGATTTAAGGTTCCTTTATGTCTTTCCATGGCTTGATACCTCATATTGTTTTTAGCACTAAATTACATTCCATTGTGTGGATGTACTACAGTTTGTTTATCCATTCACCTTCTAAAGGACATCTTTGTTGCTTCCAAGTTTTGGCAGTTATAACTCACAATGTATTCCACCTTTAAAAAACAAATGTATTTCCTAGCTCTGTCTACTGAAAATGCCCAGAAACAATGACCAGCTCAATGGTGCTAAGCATTACTTAAACCTTGGCTGTAGTCTTTAAATGCCACTCCCCACTCAAAGAAACCAAGGTTCCTTGGAGAAATGGTTGATTTCTGGTCTGGGCAGAAAATGTCCAAGGCAAATCCGGGAAACTAGGGTATCTTGCTGTTCCAGAAAGCAAGAAAGTATCAGAGTCTACTAAGGTCAAAAACTGCAGGAGCGAACCTGAAGAGCTTCACTCTGGCCGAGGGGGAATCATTTGAGTATCTTAAGAATAATCATTGCAGGGGATTAAAACACACCAAGTAATGTTAAATTTCTATGTTCGTAATGATTCTAAAAAAAAAACTCCATTAAAAAATAACTTCATGGATGTCAGGAAGCCAACTTATTATTTGAGAACAAAGGTCCGTCTAGTCAAGGCTATGGTTTTTCCAGTAGTCATGTATGGATGTGAGAGTTGGACTGTGAAGAAAGCTGAGTGCTGAAGAATTGATGCTTTTGAACTGTGGTGTTGGAGAAGACTCTTGAGAGTCCCTTGGACTGCAAGGAGATTCAACCAGTCCATCCTAAAGGAGATCAGTTCCGGGTGTTCATTGGAACGTCTGATGTTGAAGCTGAAACTCCAATACTTTGGCCACCTGATGAGAAGAGCTGACTCACTGGAAAAGACCCTGATGCTGGGAATGATTGAAGGCAGGAGGAGAAGGGGATGACAGAGGATGAGATGATTGGATGGCATCACCGACTCAATGGACACGAGTTTGGGTGGGCCCTGGGAGTTGGTGTTGGACAGGGAGGCATGGCGTGCTGCAGCTCATGGGGTCGCAAAGAGTCGGACACAACTGAGCAACTGAACTGAACTCAAAGAGTCAAGTACTTTGTACTATCTGCATTATATGTATGAAGGATATTGTATTGTACCTCGGGGTAACTAAAGAGTTGAAGAAGAAAGTTTCTCTTTTACAAGCCTTCTAGCTAATAAATGAAGCAGGAAGACAGAATTAGAATATCATCTTTTGGCAATCCCTAATGAAAGAATGACAGAGAGGCCTAGCGTGCTGCAATTCACGGGGTCACAAAGAGTCGGACATGACTGAGCGACTGAACTGAACTGAATGAAAGAATGAACTTGGGCAGTGAACATCCATGAACTGCTAACTTCACAGAAACAGAGATCACAAGATACTATGGGCCACCTGATGAAAGGAAGCAATACCTCCTGTGAAGTATTGTGGTCAAAAATCGAACCTGAATCTGATCAAGCCTTAGATCTAATTACAGGAAAAACAGAGGACAGAGGAACATGTTAAAGGACCCCACAGGAATACAATCCAGATGGAAGGAAACTCTACAGGACAAAAAACCAGGTTTCTTCAACAAATAAATGACAAGGGCAGAGAGGGAGGGAAGGGGGATGGGGAGAGGACTACAGATTAAAAGGGACTTAAGAGACATATATGGTCTTTTTTACAAGGTGCAGAAAAACATTTATGAGACAGTCAAGGAAATGTAAACAATGACTAGATATGTGTGATGATAATAATTTCTCTAGCTGTGATAGTGGTATTATGGCTATAATCTCTTTTTTAAAAAAATATTTTTTATTTTTAGACATTTTATTTTATGTTGGAGTATAGCTGATTAACAGTGTTGTGATAGCTTCAGATGCACAGCAGAGTGTACAACATACATGTGTGTTGCCCATGCAAACATACATGTATCCATTCTCCCCCAAACTCCTCTCCCATCCAGGCTGCCACATAATATGGAGCAGAGTTCCCTGTGCTATACAGCAGGTCCTTGTTGGTTATCCATTTTTTTTAACTTTTTATTTTGTCTTGGGGTATAGCTGATTAGCAGGCTTCCCTGGTGGCTCAGTGGTAAAGAACCCGCCTGCAATGCAGGAGATGCAGGAGACCCAGGTTCAATCCCTAGGTTGGGAAGATCCCCTGGAGGAGGGCATGGCAACCCACTCCAGTATTATTGCCAGGAGAATCCCATGGACAGAGGAGCCTGGTGGGCTACAGTCCATAGGGTCGCAAAGAGTCGGGCATGACTGAGCATGCACGCATGCATGCACACACAGCCAATTTGTACACCCATGGCTGATTCATGTCAATGTATGGCAAAAACCACTACAATATTGTAAAGTAATTAGCCTCCAATTAAAATAAATAAATAAAATAAAATAAAACAATGTTGTGATGTTGTGACAGTTTCAGGAGAACAGCAAAGGGACTCAGCCATACATATACATGTAACCATTCTCCTCCAAACCCCTCTCCCATCTAAGCTGCCACATAACACTGAGCAGAGTTCCATGTGCTATATGGTAGGTCATTGTTGGTTATCCTTTTAAATATAGCAGCGTATACATGTCCATCCCAAATTCCCTGTCTCTTCCCACCACCCTTCCCCCCCCATAACAATAAGTTCATTCTCTGAGTCTGTGAGTCTGTTTCTGTTTTGTAAATAAGTTCATTTGTATCATTTATTTTTTAGATTCTGCATATAAGGGATATCATAGGATATTTCTCTTTCTCTGTCTGAGTTATTTCACTCAGTATGACAGTGTCTAGGTCCACCCATGTTGCTGTAAATGATATTATTTCATTCTTTTTAATGGCTGAGTAATATTCCATTGTATGTAAGAACCACATCTTCCTTATCCATTCCTCTGTCGAAGAAAATGTTTCTTATCTTTTTGAAGGATATAACCAAATTGCTGTGGTTGAGATGTGAAAGGGTCTGGGATTTGCTTCAAAATAGCCCACTGGGATAGAGGAAATGGGGTAGACTATAGATAAAACAAGACTAGGCATGAGTTATACTTGTTGAAGCTGGGTGATAGGTATATTATTCTCTCGACTTCTATGTATGCTTGAAATTTCCATAATAAAAAAACAAGCTTATCAAAAATAAAAATAGTAGCTCCTTTTAACAAAACAAGAGGTAACCCAGAGTCTCCTGTGCCTTTGATGTTTTTATGTTGTCACCTCTTTGTGTGAAACTGACCTGAGTGGTAACTTTCTTCCCTTTTATCTTCCAAGTGTCTGATGGTGAGTTGGTTCTAACCTGCCTGAGCAGAAGTGAGGAGGGACCTCCTGTAATGCCCCCTTCCGGTATCAGCCTGCACCCCGGGGGTGGACCACCAACCAGCAGGCAGAGGGAACCAAGCCAAGTGTGGGTCCCAGCCCTGCAGCCAACTCTGCATGAGTGAGATAGGAGGATTTTAACTGCCACCAGCACCTGAACGGGCTCCTTTCTGGGTCACCTACAGTGCTGGGCACTCACAGCCTGGAACAGGATGGATAAAAGCAGAATCATGTAGTGATTAAGAGCTCAGGTTCTGAAAGACACAGGTTCAAATCCCAGCTCTCCCAGCATGTGTCTTCACCTGCCTGAGCCTCAATTTCCCCATCTGTAGATGGGGAACAATATGAGCCTCTTCCTCGTAAGGCTGGTATGTGGATTCCATGTGAGAATGTGTGAGAAGCAATGAATTCAGTGCCAGGCTGGAGTGACTCACAACAAATGGTGGTTATTTCTGCTGCTACTATTATTGCCACTATTTTATATTAATTATTCTATAGCTAGAATATAAAGTAAGGCTTCCCCACTCCTCAAATTATTCCTTATATTTGCCTCTTTCCAAAGTATGATGTATTACAGGTCATTCTCTCAAGTATTTCATTTGACCAACAGTGTGTTGTTTGGGGAAGACACACTGGCCTGAAATGACCTTACTGGGTGCTCATTTTGGATGTTAATCGCAGTAAGCTGACAAATGGGTTAAAAGAGATAAAGTAATTTTGTGTAGCTTTAGAATTTCTCAGGGGAGTGTGGCTTGGCATACATAGGGGTTGGATACTGTTGCAAACAAGCCTTTTACAATTCACTTTACGATACAATATAGCAGCTCCTCAAATTATGAATTTGTACCTACAAGGAGAGTAAGTATAACCTAATGCCATAATATGTGGCCAATCAGTGTTTATGCCTGGCATAATTACCACACCAAGCATGAATCTGTCCATCAAGCAACTTAGAGAGGTAAAGAGAGGTGCTCTGGAAAGTGATGCTGGATATTTTGAAAGGTGGCTTTGTAATGACAAAGGTCACAGACTCAAAAATGCAGGTGTAGCACAAGCAACAAAAGCAAAAATAGATAAATTGAACTTCAAAACTGAAAATTTCTGTGTATCAAAGGACTTGATCAACAGAGTGAAAATGCAACCCACTGGATGTGAGAAATATCTGCAAATCATATATTTGATAAGGGGTTAATATCCAGAATATATTAGGAGGAGAAAGGGGAGTCAGAGGATGAGATGGTTGGATGGCATCACTGACTCAACGGACAGCAAGCTCAAGGATATAATGGAGGACAGAGGAGCTTGGTGTGCTGCAGTCCATGGGGTCACGAAGACTTGGACACAACTGAGCAACTGAACAACAACAATAACTCAACAACAACCAAAATCCCTACCAAACATGAGGAAAAGACTTGATAGACATTTCTCCAAAACAGATATACAAATGACCAATGAGCACGTGAAAAAATGCTTAACGTTGCTATTCATTGTTGTCACTGTTCAGTTGCACTATTTATTAGGGACATGTAAATCAAAAGTATCATGATACCACCTCACACCCATTAGGATGCTACTATCAAAAACAGACGGCATGGAGAAATTGGAACCCTGGTGCACTGCTGGTGGAAATGCAAAATGGAGCAGCCACTGTGAAAACCAGTATGGCGGTTCCTAAAAATAATAATAATAGAATCACCATATGATACAACAATTCCAATTCTGGATATATACCCAAAAGAATTGAAAGCAGGAATTTGAAGAGATATTTGTATACTCATGTTCATAACCATATAATTTGCCTTAGGAAAGAGGTGGAAGCAACTCAAGACAGATGAGAAATGGATAAACAAAATGTGGCATACATACATACCATGGAATATTATTCAGTCTTAGGAAAGGATTTCTGACACATGCTGTAACACAGATGAACCTCAAGGGCATTATGTTAAGTTGAATAAGCCATTCGTAAATGGACAACTATGTATCTTTCCACCTAATGAGATACCTAGAAGAATCAAATTCATAAGAGACAGAACGTTGAATGGTGGTTGCCAAGGGAGTCAGAGAAGGAGAGAAGAAATTATTGTTTAATGGGGACAGAGTTTCAGTTCTGCAAGATGAAAACAGTTCTGGAAAAGGGTGATGGCTGCACAACCAATGTGAATGTACTTAAGGTCATTGTACACAAAAATAGTTAAGAAGGTAAATTTTCACACAATTAAAAATCATAATAAAAAAGGAAGAAAGTCAAGTGAAGAGTCTGAAATTACACTATCTCACAAACTGTAAGATAAAGCAATATTTATATTTACTATCGCTTCTTAACCCATTTACTAGGTTAATGCTGTAAACATTCAAAATTATAATAAAAATTTTGATTACAATTTTACAGATAATACCCAACTCATAATAATAATATTTTAGGTAGCCATTTGAAAGTTTCATTGTCTTGAGCTCCTATACTTAAATTGGCCAAAAACATTGGAGGGTAATCTTCTCATTAGGCAAATGTGGAAGAAGTGGAAGCAGTGATGAATTTTATTTTCTTGGGCTCCAAAATCACTGCAGATGGTAACTGCAGCCATGAAATTAAAAGATGCTTGCTCCTTGCAAGAAAATCTATGACAAACATAGACAGCATATTAAAAAGCAGAGACATCACTTTGTCAACAAAAGTCCATATAGTCAAAGCTATGATTTTTCCAGTAGTCATGTATGGATGTGAGAGTTGGACCTTAAAGAAGGCTGAGCGCCGAAGAATTGATGCTTTCGAATTGTGGTGCTGGACAAGGCTCTTGAGAGCCCCTTGGACAGCAAGGAGATCCAACCAGTAAATCCTAAAGGAAATCAACTCTGAATATTCATTGGAAGGACTGATGCTAAAGCTGAAGTTCCAATACTTTGGCCACCTGAGGCAAAGGGCTGACTCATTAGAAAAGACTCTGATGCTGGGAAAGATTGAAGGCAGGAGAAGGGGGAGACAGAGGATGAGATTGTTACATAGCATCACCGACTCAATGGACATAAATCTAAGCAAACTCAGGGAGATAGTGAAGGACAGGGAAGCCTGGCTTGCTGCAGTCCATGGGGTTGCAAAGAGTCGGACACGAATGAACAACTGAACAACAACAAGGGTGCTCTCCGTCCCTCCTCACGTGTTCAGGGCACAATGGAACCATCTCCCGTCACCGCTGTCCCCTCAGCCTGGCTCTCCTTGGGCAGCCTGGACTGTTCTGGGCTCCCACATAGACTAGAACCTGGAGCTCAGAGCCCCAAGACTCCCACAAAGCCTTCTGTCTCCCCTGTGTGGAGAACATTTATTGTCTAAAATGCTCTTGTTTGTGTTATGCTTCTTAATGTTCCTTTATTAAAAAGAAATGAGTTTCTGAAAGAAATGGTTGAAAACAGATTTTTTAAATTGCTCTTGGGCCCTAACACCCTGAAAATACAGTTTTCCTTTTGAGGGGGTCCCCTCTGGGCTGTCACCCTCCAATTGCCCCCACAATGAGCTCCTTCCATGGGAATCTGGCCCCGCTCAGTGGTGGCAGACAAAGGCCTGAGGCCCCAAGGGGGAGATCCTGACAGTCATCACCATGCACTGGGTGCCTATGACGGGGACCAGGCTCCTGGCTACCTCTTCTCATCCCCTTGCACTCTGTGAGACACCACCGCACCCCTAGGATTTGCCTCTGTGGTTGCCATCAAGAAGCCTTAGGTAGGGACATTACCCGACGGTTCAGTGGTTAGGACTCCATGCTTCCACTGCAGGGGTGATGGATTCGATCCCAGGTTGTGGAATGAAGATCCTGCATACTATATGGCCAGAGAACAAAAACAAAACCAATATCTAACCTATGTAACCAAAAGATCTCATTAAACAAACCCCACTTGGAAAAATAAAAATAAAGAGTCCCCAGGTATATCAACTACATGTGCTAAGTTGCTTCGTGTCCGAGTCTTTGTGACCCCATGGACTGTAGCCCTTCAGGCTCCTCTGTCCATGGGATTCTCCAGGCAAGAATACTGGAGTGGGTGGCCAAGCCCTCCTTCAGGGAATCTTCCCGATCCAGGGATTGAACCCGAGTCTCTTATGTTTCCTGCAGCGGCAGGCAGGTTCTTTACCACTAGCGCCACCTAGGAAGCCCATATCAACTATAGTGAGGTGAAAGTCACTCAGTCGTGTCCGACTCTTTGCGACCCCATGGACTTAGTCCATGGAATTCTCCAGGCCAGAATACTGGAGTGGGTAGCCTTTCCCTTCTCCAAGGGATCATCCCAACCCAGGGATCGAACCCAGATCTCCCACATTGCAGGTGGATTCTTTACCAGCAGAGCCACAAGGGAAGCCCAAGCATACTGGAATGGGTAGCCTATCTCTTCACCAGCAGATCTTCCCGACCCAGGAATCGAACCGGGGACTCCTGCATCGCAGGTGGATTCTTTACAAACTGAGCTATGAGGGAAGCCCCGTATCAACTATACCTCAATCTTAAAAATACTTTTTAATTTAAAAAAGAACAAAAAAGAATTCCTAGAAACAGAGAACAGCCTCTCCTTACCTCACCATCTTCCATCCCCCATCCTCAGGCCTTTAAGCTCCTCCCCACCCCCAACTCTGCTGCCTCAGTTTCCCCAGACCATTTCACCCTCCCCTAGAATCTAGCAAGCCCGGGTCTCCATTTGCATTTTTTCCAGCCTGGGTTGTGAGTCCAAGTTTTCTTCTCCCATATCCTTAGGGCTCCCTGGCAGAGGGAAGGGCAGTAAAAAGGAACAAAACGAGGCAATCTTTCAGTGCAAGCAATCAGCCTCGTCTTATGCCATGAGAAGTGATCTCTTGCCTGAGTCCTCAGCTGGTCTATGTGGGAGACATGTATCTTCAACCACCAAGCAAGCACAATATGGCCCGTGTTATATTTCAAGAGCCTTTGTCCCCTCCCCATCTTACAGATCCCCTTCCACCCCATCCGCTGACAAAGTCCTCCCCATCGCTCCTTCCTCAGACCACGGGACTGTTGAAGAGTGGGGAAGACAGATAACCCATCACCCCATGATGAAGAAATACACATTGCTGAAAACATGTAAGAGGAAGACCTAAGCTAGTCCAAGAAGTGAAGGAAGGCTTCCAGGAGGTGGTGACATTTACACTGAGTCCAAAAGGATGAATAGGAGTAAGCTAGGAAAACAGAATGGAGAAAGCCTGCCAGGCAAAGGGATCAGCCTGTTCAGAGACTGCAGGCAGTAGAGAGTAGAGGTGTCTGAGAAGCTGAAATAAGGCCAACATGTTTGGCGAGTAATGCAGAGTGGAGGGGAAGGAGGTAGGGCTGAGGCCAGGGAGTGGACACAGGCCAAGAAGCCTTAGAGCCCATTGGGAGGATTCTAGACTTGGAGGCTTTTCCTAGGTTTGGAAAGCCTGAATTGCCAAGCTCTTCCAGGGAGAATAACTTTGCCAGGCAGATTATGTGGGCTGAAGTGGAGGTGGAGGCCAGGGTGCCAGGTTGCAATTCTGTGGCTTTTCTGTGCACTGAGAACAGTTGCAGGGCTGTCTGGATGCCACAGAGTTCAACAACACACTGGCTTGCCACCCTTTTGGGGCAGCCCAGCACCGACAGGTGGCAGGGTAATGGGAGTGCCTACTGCCCTGGTCCTACCACTCAGTAACCATGAGCAAGGCATTTCCCTACTCTGGGCCTCGCTTTCCTCATCTGTATAATGGGTATCAGTGCTAGCTACCTCACAGGCTTATTTTAGGATGTCATGAGATCACGGGGCCTTCTCAGGTGGCACTAGTGGTAAAGAACTCGCCTGCCAATGCAGGAGACATAGGAGACATGGGTTTGATCCCTGGGTCGGGAAGATCCCCTGAAGGAGGGTATGGCAACCCATTCCAGTATTCTTGCCTGGAGAATCCCATGGACAGAGGAGCCTGGTGAGCTATGGTCCATGGGGTCGAAAAGAGTTGGACATGACTGAAGCGACTTAGCACTCACGCAGGCACGCACAAGATCACAGATGTTAGAGACTTCACAAAGGCCTGGAATGGTCATCAATACTGGTTAGTTGTTATCATCATTACTATTATTGTTATTATTGGTGTTTGCAGCCTGTCCCAACTCCTAAAACACTCTTCCATCTGTTGGTTGCTGGATGGTTTCAGGGACAGACACTGCCAAGCCCCAACACTGCAGTGCTCTACTTTTTTGCATAAAAGTGCATTTTGCATTCAGAAGAGCCCCTCCTTCCACAGAGGGTCCAGCGGGGTTGCTCGAGGGACACATTCCAGAAAGAATAACTCTGTGTAACATGAAACCCTGAATCTGGAAACACAACCTCTATGGGAAATTAGAGGATAAGGTCTGCTCTGCGGACCGCCCAACCTCATTCCATACAAAAGGGATATTGAAACCCAAAGGCCTCGTCACTTGGCCTCCCGCCTATGGTCTCACCCCTCATCACAGCCAGAAAGATCTTCCTAAAAAACAAACTTGACTGTGGCACGATGTTGTTCAAACCCTCCCACGGGTCCTTGCTGCCCTTGGGTTCAAGTCCACACTCCTCGTTGTGACCTAGGATGTCCTGTGGTCAGGCTCCTGTCCACACCTGTAGCCATGGCCTTCCTCTGACCCAGCCATTCAGGCGTCCAATGGATCGAGTTATTTCCCACCTCAGGACCTTTGCATATCCAGTGACCCTCTTGCCTCTCCTCTAACAGGCCACCTCCAATTCTTCCAGACTCAAAAGCCTATAGGTCTTGTTGAACCTCCAAATAGTAATGAAAAGTAGTCAAACTATCCCACTTCCCAGATGAATAAACTGAGGCCCAATGAATGAACACACGACTCCTGTAACTAAGCCCCAGACTAAGTCAGGCAAACTCCAGGAATCTTTGTGCACCCAAGGGGACGTACCTGGGTGCACCTCCATCATAACAGGAGAGTGGAGGGGGATCAGATAAGAGGGTTGAGCCAATGTGGTGCAGAGGCATACCACTCACACATTCTTAGTTCAAGGCAAGACATGTAACCTCATTGAACCTCAGTTTTCTCATCTGTAAAGTGGGGCTAAATAGCAATACGTACCTCATAGGCACCTTGTGAATCTTTGGGAACAACACACAGGAAGCGCCTGGTGTGTGGTGGAGACTGGGTGACTGGCACAATGCCGCCCTCCCTGGCTGCATCCGGGAGGCTGCACCAGTCCAGACCAGCCCTTCCCAGACTAGACTTGCATCCCCCGAGGTTAGGCTGCTGGGGCCTGGGAACCATCCCTGCCCTGTTTTCTGTTTTGGGTTTTGTGTTTCCCAGCGTTTCCTTTGGAAAAAGTCCAGCTTCCTCCCTGCTGGAAGGAGGCAGAGGGGGATTGTTCGCGCCTGGGCCTGGATGCCCAGGGGAGCCATGTGGGGAGGCGACAAGAGCCTGAGGTTTGGGGTCTGGCCAATCCGGGTTTGAATCCAAGATCTGACACTTAGAATGCTGTGTGACCCCGGGCAAGTGACTTCACCTCTCTGAGGTGCTGATTTCCTCACCTGTTAAAAGGTCTCATGATTTCTACTTCAGAGGATACTGGATATGGATGGAGGGACTAGGATAAGACTCTGGATCCACTTCCCCCGTGTACATACAGTAATTCCTTTGGGGGAAGGGGCTGATGAGCAGGGGAGAAGCCACAGGTTTTATAGCAGGAATCACCAATTCATACACTCTCTGACAAACTGAAGGAGATAGGTGTGTAGGGGTTAATTAGGGGTGGGGGGAGGGCACAATTCAGCTCCAGATTATCAACACCCCACTGGAATAAGGATCCAAGATAAGCAGACCTCTGGATTTTCAGGAGAAAAATCCCTATTTTCATGCAAAACCTCATGATTAAAGTATGGTTAAGATGTACATACTCTATGACTCTGCACATATAAAATTTAAAACCAGACAAAACTCATGTATGGTGATAGAAACCAGATAGCAGTTTCCTTCATGAGGGGGGTGGGCAGTGCCTGGGAGCGGGACTTCGGAGACATTCTGAGTAGCCAGAACATTTTCTTTCTTGGTTAGGGTCTTGGGGGCATAAGTGTGTCCCCTTCATAATTTTATGCATTGTGCACTTCTCTGTATGTTTTTGTTGTTGTTGTTAAGTCACTAAGTTGTGTCTGACTCTTTTGAGACCCCATGGACTGTAGCCCACCAGGCTCCTCTATCCATGGGATTTCCCAGGCTAGAATACGAGAGTAGGTTGTTACTTCCTTCTCCAGCGGATCTTCCTGACCCATGGATCAAACCCAAATCTCCTGCTTGGCTGGCAGATTCTTCACCACTGAGCCATATCATACTTCAATAAAAATGATAAAATAATTTGAGAACAAATAAATCCAGATGACAGTGCTGGGAGGCGAGACAGCCAGCATGAACCAATCCTGAGTGCGCCTGCAGACATCTCAGGCACCAGGTGGACACCTGAGACAGGGACACAGGTGCTCCTAGCCCCTGACCCCCTGAACCGGCTCCTGGCCTTTAGGGAGTACCCCTGCTTCCCCGAGCCACACAGGAGGAATGCCCATTCTGCATCACCCTGGTCACCATGTCCAGAGAAGGCTGGGAAGCCACATGTCCATCCAACCTGCCTCTCCACCAGATTCTGCTGAGCTCAAATTCCAGAGAAGTAGGTCTACCCTGCCGCTTAGATGATAACATGACACCTGCAAAACTCACCCTTATTTATTATTCATTTTTCTTCACCAAGAACACCCAGAGGACAATAATCAAAAGGCAGGCAGAGTTCTGTTCCCAAAAAAACTCTCCCTAGAATCTGTGTTTCACCCAGCCTGCCTCCTAGCCCAGGGCAACTCCATGCAGCAAACCCAAAGGCTGCAAACTTATTTGGCGGTATCTCCGGTTCCTAGGAGCCCTCAGCAGAGAGGTGGTGGTCTGCAGGGGGACGGCCCTGGCTCCGCCCCTCTGCCTGGGCCGGATATCTTGGTTTTATTTTTATTTTCACTCTCGTTCTTTTCTGAGGGCCAACAGAAGACGCACACGCCTCCTATATAAAGCGGCACTAGCCAAAACAAATGCACATCAAATGCATTTATTTGCACAGACACTCATAAAAACTTTACTAGACACCAAATAATTACAGGAAGAGGCAAACCTCCAGCTCTGCCGATCTCCCGCTTTTGAAGTGGATTTAAGATAAAGATCAAATAGGCTGGGCACTGGCCCCCACATCACACCCAGCCCCCCTTCCCCAGTCACGGACCCTCAGGGTGGAGACCAATGAACTTTCTTGCTTTTGTGAATTTGTGTCCAATTCATATAAAATGTCTTTCTGCGACTTATTCTTAAGTGTCCTAATGGGGGTTTTATGGCTCAAAATATGGTCCTGGGCCTTTTCTTTGTTCTGGCTCAGGTCCTCCGTCAGGGAAGCCCCCGGTTCTATAGGAGCCGCTGAAATACCCCAGCCCGTCCATTTGGCAAGAAATGCAAAGATTCTTGAGGAAAGTGCCTTTTAGGAAATAAATATAAATGGCACCTTGGGAGTCCCACACAGACAGCTTCGACGCATTGGGCTGAAGCTCCTAATTCTGTTGCCTTCTGAAAAACCCCTCAGCCTGGGCTCCACAGCCAAAGCGAGGAGTGAAGGCTGAGACTGTGCTGGGCTGTCTGGGCACTGCCTGGGCGGAGGGCGGGGGGTGGGGAGGGGGTCTCCCAGGCCTGGCCCACAGCGGCCTGGACCTGAGTTTCACCTGCCCTAAAGGAAGATATATTGTTGAGCTCAGCGTGCGTCTGGTTCCCCTCAGGCCCTGGTTGGATGGGAAGGAGACAGCTGTAGTCTCCCCTAAGTCCTGGGGACTCTCTTTCCTCCAGACATCTGAGTGGAGACTATGTGCCAGGCACTGTGGTGAGTGCTTGTAGTCCGTTCTTGCAACAGCCCTGCGGGAATGCAGGCTATTACACCCACTTTACAGATGAGGAAGTTTCAGTACAGAGCGAGGGCAGGGCCTTCCGGAGGCCCTGAACCAGATCTGGGGGACTCCCTGAGACCTGTTCTTCACCCCGCTTCTAACCCACTGCCTGGCCAGTGAAAGATCTCAGCCCTGGGCCACCTGGCTGGGGCACTGTCCCTCTCCAGCCCTGAGGGCTTAAAGCAGCCTTTCGATCTGCGATCCTGGGTCAGGATCTTCTGACCCACCAAGGAGAAATCTCATGACTAATGACCCAGACCTTGTGCTGAAAAGTCATGAGTCCGTGGCCGGAGACCCCCACCAGCTGGTTGAGGGTGGGGGCTGGGCCGCAGAGAGAGCTAAAGGACTTTGCTGGGGCTGGATGGACCCCATGTTGCACACGGACTGGTCACCAGCACACAGCCTCGGAGCCACACACACTGTGCCTCACCAGCAAGCTCTGACTAAAGTCTTGTCCCCCGCCACCTCAGTCTAGAAAACCCCAGATGGGAGAGTGAGGCCTGCTCCCAGTCCTGAGTCAGAGGGACCCCCACCCCACTTGGAAACCGCACCCCCCCAGTCATTCCTCTGGGCACCTCCATGGGACTCAGGGTCTCTGAGCTCTCCACAGACACGGGAAGACCACAGACCCTCTTCCCTGGGCTGTGGGAAGGTGATGGATTACTTATCACACACATGCATCTCTCTGCTAGCTGAGAAGAGACCTGAGCCTTTGACCTCTGTGTCCCGGGGGTCAAGTACAGCCGGTGATTCAAGGAGTCAAGGGTGGTCACATCTGGCTCCAGAGGCCGGTACACTCAACCCTTCAGTGCCTGCCCGCTTCACTTCCTGAGCACCCAGGTCTTCAGAGCCCAGGCTAGGTCCTGGGATGAGCAGCCCCCAGCCCAGGTCTTGGCTGGGGGCCGCAGCTCTGGTCCAGGCTGGCTCCCCCCACATTCCCGCCCCCCCGAGAATCTGAGGATCTCAGGGGCCAGTGGCCGGCAAGCAATGCAGGAGGAATCTGGGTGCTCTGGCAGCCCTGACTCTTCCCCTGGCTGGCAGGGTGGAATCTCCGATCCGCACAGCTCGGAGCCTGCACCTCCAAGCTGCACAGCACCCGGCTAGGCCGCGCCCTGTCCTCTACCCCTACCCAGGATTGTGGCTTCCAGCTGGGGCTGTAAACTGGGAGGGGATCCACGGCTGGCTCTGGTCAGAAGCACGGCTGGGGGAGAACAGACAGGGCTCCACTGCCAGGAGGTTGGGGGTCCTAGGGCCGTGCTTGTGGATCGCTGGGAGCACTAAGCCCTAAGGAAAGAAGCAAGGAGGTAGGGAGAACGGCTCAGTGGAAACGAGGTGTCCGTAGAATTGGGGAGTTAAGACTCCCGCCCTACAGCTTCCATCTTGGTTCTTGCTTCTTCCCAAGCGATTCGGCACAGTCGACTGGGTCTTCCCTTAGGTGGAGAAAACCCGAAGCTGTTTCTGACACCTTAGTCAGAGCCCAAGAGAATCCCGGATCGCCGGAGGGCCCGGGTCGCCCTGGGGAAGAATCCGCGGCTTCTGTCGGCCGGTCCGAGCAAGACAGCACTCGCCAGCTACCGGTAGTATCCAACTTCAGACCGAGGCCCCGTTTCTACCGTGCAGTCCGCCAAGTTTTCAGCAGGGGAAGCCCATCGGGAGACGCAGGAGCCACGACTGGGCTTGAAAGAGACCTGGGGCCTCTGCGCACAGCGCGAAGGAGCCGGGAAGCCGCCGACTCAGCCGGGGGGGAGGGGGAGCAGAGACAAAAGGCAAGGACAGGACCCACGGGTTGATCCAGAGGGTGGGGGTGGGGTGGGGAATTAATGCGCAGTGAACCGGGAGGACGAGACAGGAAACCAGGTTCGTGGCCTGAGCAACACCGCTCCCAGATCAGAGAGCGCAGCCTGCGGCCTGGGTCCAAGCCCGAATCTCAGCATCTGCAGACAGCTCTGGGCACCCGCCTTGGCCCTGGTGGTGTGGGCTGTGATGCCGGCAGGAGCACCGGTGACTTGCCAAGGTTCTGTGTGCCCCGGGGGCCAGGTGAGCTATGCACCCGAAGGTGGGTCGCCGGCTCACCCTTCTGCTTGGAGACGCGGCCTTTGAGCTGCCAAGGGAATGCGGCCCTGGGCACAGTCCCGACTCAACTCTGAACGCCAGCTGGAGAGTCCCAGAAGCTCAGAGGTCTCCATTCCGACAAAGGGGAGGAGAGGCTTGGAGAAGAGGCTGAGCACACAGAAGGCGGGGAGTGGAAAACAGGAAGAAGGGGATGACCTGCTGTTCCCGGAATTTGCAGTCTGGGGTGGGTCTGCAGGACCTGTGATGGAAGAGGATTCCTAAGTGATGGAAGAGAATTCCTAAGTGCGCTCTGAAGGAGGAGAGTGTCTGGGCCTGGAACAAGGACCCTCTCGCCTACAGGCAGTCGCCCGACAGCGGGTGCAAGAACGCAGCGCTGCCAGCAGAGGGCAGAATGTGCCCGATCGGCCCGCCAGCCCTGAGCCCGGCTCTGCGCCCCGGGCTCTGCGCGCCCGAGCCTTGTCCGCCCGGTTTCACCCGCCGCTGCCTCGCCCCCCGTCCCAGTCACCCGGCAAGGATGGTCCAGGCCCAGCCCCAGGCCCGGCTTCGGGAGCTCAAGGCCTGGGGTTCCCAGGTTGCCCAAGGAGAGGGGACCAAGGGCTTGTGGGAGAAACTCCACACCCACTTATCCGCTGTCTGGATACAGACGCACAAAGACGCCAAGAAATCAAGAAAAACACGGAGACACAAAGACATACACAACTCGGAGACTCAGGAGCACACAGAATCGCTCGAAAACTCGGAGGTACACACAGACACACAAAGGTGACACCAAGACACCAACAGAAAAGGATCCCATACACAATACGGAGGGTGAGAGGCATACAAAGACCTTGGGACCCGCATAGAGTGACAGGCGCAGGGGCACACACAAAGACCTACAAAAACGCTAACGATATGGAGACATAGAAGGCCCAGCAGACTCACATCCAAACACACACGGATATGGGGGAAGCACACACGGATTCAGAATCACATATTCGGAGCCCAGACAGTTGTAGGGACGCAGAGAAATCGTATGTGCACAGAGACACGGGTGGACAGGCAGGGAAGAACCTCAGAGATGGGAGCATCGAAACGCGCGCACACACACACACGCAGATACCCACCGACATACACGCAGGTACTGGGGTAGGGAGGGAGCTTTCTAATCCTCCACAAAGCCGGGCTCCTCCGCGGGGCCCCGCGGCACAGGGGGCCACTTCTTACCAAGCCTCCCGCAGGCTTCAAATCCGATCCGCCCTCTCGCCTCCAGCGGGGTCAGGGGACCCGCCTCCCTTGCCCTCCGCCCCCGCCCCGCTCCGCACCGCTGCTCCGCTCCGGGAGGGGCCCCGGCTGCCCCCAGCGGCGCGCAGGGTCAACCTGCGCCTGCCCCCGGGCTGCCTCGGCCCCCCTGCTCCCAGGCGAGCCGTGCCTCCGTGGGGACCCCGGGAGCCGAAGACACAGCCAGCCCGGGCGCGGGGCGCCGCAGCCGGACGCAGCGGCCTGCGTGCGGAGTGCGGGTGCCAGACCCGATGGGAGCCAGGCCAGGCGGGCGCCCGAGTCGGCCGCTCAATCTCGCCGGCCTTTCCTTTCCCGGTGCCGAGGCCCACTCTGCCCAGACTGGCCAGGGCCCTGTCCCTGCCGGGCATGGCCTCCTGACCCCCGGCAGGGTCCCTCAGCCACCCAAGGTAGCTTATATTCCAGCGATCGATCCGGTTTCCTTCGCGCGCTCCAACGCACGTCCTCCGCGACCCTGGGGCCCTCACCTTCTACCTCTGCCCCTCATTGCCAATCCTAAGAGACCAGGAATTGCCCCCACCCCTAGGCGCGATCGCTTTCTCACTCCTAACCATCCTCTAAACTCTACGTCGCCTGCAGCCCGGCCTCAGCTTTCTGGCCTGCCCCAGTGTTCCCATTCTTCATCCCGGGGGGGCCCTTCCCGGATCTTTGCTCACTCTTCCACCCACTCTCTGCCACGTCTGAAGCTTTCCCGGACCCCCACCCCAAATCTGGAGCCAAATCCCACTCCCACCCGGGGCAGGACTTTCGCAAGTCCTGGGCCAGCAGCCCTTCCCTCCTGCCTGCCAGTCCCCGAGCTTCGATCCCGGCTGCCAGCCCTCTCCACGGAGCAAACCGGCTCCGGGAAGGCGCCGCCACCCGGAGTTGGGCCGGGGGTGGGAGGGTAAGGTAGGACGCCAACTCAGCCCGATGCGACCTACCTCGGCCGATGGTCGGGGTCCCCCCGCCCCGGGCGGCCACTGCCGGTCGGCGCCGTCCCCTGGTGGATCCGCTGCTCTCCCCGCCGTCCGTGAAGAGTCTGTCCTCGCTCAGGGCCACTCCTCTTAGCGCTGAAGCTTTACAAAATATTAATAATAAAGAAGGCAAGAAGAGAGGAGGAGGAAAAAAAAAAAGAAAAGCTTTCATTTCCCCAACTCCCAAATCAATTTTTCAAAGGGGTGGGGCAGAAGGATTTGTTTCGAAGGCGACCCAAACTTCTGCGAGGGACCCGTGGGGCGCTCGGCCTGGCCGGGGGCGCCCGGGTCCGCACTCGGGGGCCCAGCGCGGCGCAGGGAGCTCAAGCCGGGGGGCCGCGGGGAGCCCTCCCGCCGGGGGGCGGGGAGGGTTGGAGAGGTGGGGGGGTGGGCAGCGACGGCACTATTTGACGTGGAGCCGCCGGCTCATCCCGGCGCAGGGATACGAGGCGCACCAGTGAGTTCAAATGTCAGGAAGTTTGAGGAGCGGTGAGGCGGCTCCCGGCCGGGGTATCCCTCCGCCGCCGGCCCCACAGCTCTAAACCAAGCGGCTCCTCGGGCGCACCATGGCACTGGGGTAGCGCGGGGAGCGCGCCTGGAAGCCCGCGGCCCGCTGCGCCCCGCCCGGGACCCCGCTGCGCCGCCCGCGCGCCCCCCCCCTCAGCCCGCGGGGCCGCCCCTGCACCCCCACCCCCTCCCCCGCCCGCCGCCGCGGCCGCGGCCGCCGCCGCCACCACCACCACCAGCACCGCTGCCGCCGTCTCCTCCTCCCCGCGCGGCTCCGTCCGCGGCCGCCGTTCGCCGCCGCTGCAGCCCGGCTCCGGGGCTGACAGGCAGGTGACTGACAGAGGAGCCGGCGCGCGTGCCCACGAGTGCCCCTGGAGAGAGCGCGGCGCGGGCTGCAGCAGCCCCGGCCCGCCCGCACGACGCTGGGGCCCGGGGCCCGGGGCCAGAGAGTGGCCGCTCCGCACTCGCCGGGGGCAGCCGGCGGCCCCAGCCGCAGCTCCGACCCCGCGGGGGCCGCGCCTCCCAGGCTCCCCGGCTCCCCGGCGGCGGCGGCGGCGGCGGGAGGCGAGCGGGCCGGCAAGCGGGCGGGCAAACACCCTGGCCGGCGGGGCCCGCAGCGCGCCCCGCGTCCCATGGATATAGCAACAGGTCCCGAGTCGCTGGAGAGGTGCTTCCCCCGCGGGCAGACGGACTGCGCGAAGATGTTGGACGGCATCAAGATGGAGGAGCACGCCCTGCGCCCCGGGCCCGCCACTCTGGGGGTGCTGCTGGGTGAGTGCGGGGTCGGGACGCCCCGAGTGGTCTACTGGCAGGGGACAGGGGCCTCGGCCCCTGGAGGTGGACACGGGGGGTCCAGGCCAACGGATAAAGGCAATGGTGTTGCAGAACGTGGGGGTGTCGGGGACACAGAAGACTCCTGGAGTGATCACCAGAGGGACGAGAGGCACGCCTAGACAGGCATCCTGAGGGGACAGAGGTACGCAGGGACATCACCTAGGAGAAGCGAGGACAGGCACAGCTCCAGCCGCCACCTCCCATCCTCACCGGGCCGCAGTTCTAGAGCTGCCACTCGGGAAGCGAGAGGTAGGAGGCGGTGGCAGGGGTGATGGAGAAGACAAGAAGTCACCTTGGCAAGCTTGGGAGTGGTGCCGGGTCACTTGGGGAGGGGCAGTCTCTAAGAGGGAAATGTTCCCCGGGTCACCCAGATTACAGATTTGGGGGGAGATGTGGGAGAGAAGACAACGAACGCCACCGTGGGGCTTGCGCCTAAGCCCTCACCTCGCCTGTCTCGGTCCCGGCCGGCTGCCCCGCGCCGTGTTCGTTCCTCCTCTCTTGTATTACCACCGAGCGCTGGATCTCCGGAGAAGGGGAGCGCGCAGCGCCGAGCCGAGGCTCCAGGCCCTCGCGGCCTTTCGGCGCCGGAGTCCGCCGACCGGGATGAACTCACTGAGGCTGCCCGGCCCCTGGCGCGGTGGCCGGGGAGGCGCAGGCGGCGGGCGGCGCTCGCTCCCGGGCTGCCCTCGCCTTTGGGGCCGGGAGCCGCGGGCACAGCGCGATCGGGACGCTGGGCCGGGCTGGTCGGCGCTGACGGCCCGGCTCTCGCCCTGTGCGCTGCAGGCTCCGACTGCCCGCATCCCGCCGTGTGCGAGGGCTGCCAGCGGCCCATCTCCGACCGCTTCCTGATGCGAGTCAACGAGTCGTCCTGGCACGAGGAATGTTTGCAGTGCGCGGCGTGTCAGCAAGCCCTCACCACCAGCTGCTACTTCCGGGATCGGAAACTGTACTGCAAACAAGACTACCAACAGTAAGCGCCTCGCGTCCTCCTCCTTCCCCGCCGCCGCCCGGCACTCGAGCCCGGCCGCCCCTCTGCCCGGCCGGGGCCCGCGTACGCCCTGCAGCCGGCCCCGCGCGCCGCTGGGCCCGTCACCTCCAGAGAGAACTCCACGGGTTGCGCGTCTCCCTGCAGGGCAGAACCATCCTGGCCCCGGCTTACCCCGGTGGGTTGGCCGGGACCCTCCGGCAGCCCCTAGTTGCCATCTTTTTTGTTCGGGAAACCTGCGCTGGGCTGCTCCCGTTGGGGTGCGCGGGACAAGGCCCTGAGCGGAATGGGGGATACGATGCTGAGGTCGCAGGACCAGGGCCTGGCTTCACGGAGGCCTGCACTGGGGACCGAGAATTGCTTTTCAAACGAAAGCAGTGCGTTAGGGAGCCGGGCCCTGGCGGCGTGCTTCCCCAGCCCCAAGGCAGAATTTGTGTCCGTTGGGGATTGCTGAAGCAAGGGGGTGGAGTGCCAGGGTGCTGAAGAGCTGGAGCCGTCGGGCATGCCCGCTTTCTGCCAGGCTCCCTGCTGCCTTTTCAGTCCCTGATGGAGAGAAAAGGGTGTGCACCCTCCCCAGACCGTTCCATGCGGGAATCCTGCACACATAATTATTGTTGGCTGGAGACGCTGTCTAGGAAGAGGACCTTAAGAGGTGGCAAACCACAATCTGGGCTCCCCGTGGGGTGAGGAGCTGACCAAGTCAGCCTTCCCCAGCAGGCCCTCTTTCTTGCAAAGTGTATATGTTGGGGAGGGCTGGCCTGCTCTGCCCTCCTGCAGCCCAAGCCTCTCAGGGTTGGGGCCAGAGACGGGGCTGAGCCCTACCTGCTTGGCTTTTGTTTTTAGCTGAGACTATGGATTTGTCTGGCGGGGCGGGTTGGGGGGGGGGGAGTAGGTAAGAGTAGATCCAGGTTTTTGTTTTGTTTTGTTTCTTTTGACCCTCTGGGTTTTGTGCCTGGTGTTGTGATTAAGAGGGAGGCGGAGGGGAGCAGCAGCAGGAAGAGGGGCGTGGGGATGCCCAGGGCAGTGACTAGTGGGTGCCCGTGAGAACTTTGCAGTGACACCCAGAAAACCATTTCCGATAGGGCTGTGGGGTGGGTAGGCTGCTCAGGTGGTGTGGAGCTCAGAAGGGGCTGTGTGTGCTCAAGCCTCTGAGAAAAGACAGGGCGGCCAGTGCTTGGTATGATAGCAAGGGCAGCCTACCTGCTCTGCTCAGGGACTGGCCCGAAATCCATGCCCTGATGGGAAGGGGAGCAGCTTGACTGAGACCTTGAAAAAGGTGGGACTGCAGGCCGGAGCCCTGGAGAGGGCAGCGGGTTCTACTTCAAAAGACCCTGGAGGAGCCCTCCGCTAGCACCTACTCTGTGCTCCCCTGGTCCAGGGGCCCACCAGGAGCTGCTTTTTTGTGCCTGGCTCTTCCTGCCAGCTGGGGGGCTCTGCAGGCAGGAACTGGGGCCCTGTCCTAAGCCGGCTCTTCTGTGGTCCCCAAGGACTGCCCCTCTCTCTGGAATACCCCGGTTTAGGCACACTGCCATTCATGGGGTTTGTGCTGTGCCCCGGACTGATACGGTTCTATTTCCAGAAGAAGGTGAGGCCACCAGTCAGCTCAGCCACAGGCAGGCATAGAGCAGTATAAATAAAAGGAGCAAAGTAGTTTGAGCTAGGTTCGGTCAGAGGCTTTGGGCTGGCCCCAGGGACTGGCCCCTCAGCGGGGCTCACCAGCCTCCAGTCCACATACATCCTGCTGTCCTGTACCCCTCGCCTGGCTTTGCCTGCCCAAGCACGCCACTGCCCACAGCAGCTCAGCCTGGACAACTCAACACGTGGGGGCTGGAGGCCCAGAAAACTGGAAATGGGCCTCCAAATCATTTGTGCAAGTTTTTGGGGAAAAAAAATTTTTTTTTTTTACGTTTTGTAAAGACTCTTTCCAGCCTCTTGTACCCATCTGCCCATCCTCTCCTCCCCACACCCTAGTCATTCATAGCAATTTTCTTTAAAACAAGGAGAGGGTGCCCCTCTGGTTCTTCAGAGCAGGGAATTGTAAAGTCACACAATTTGAGCTGAATGATCCTTTAAAGCTGAAAGGCCAACTCCCTCATTTTACAAAACAATTAAGCTTTGCTGAAAGTATATTTGTTTAAAATAGAAGAAAAGGTACCTAAGAGCTTTCTCCCTCAGTGCAGTAGGAGTATGTTTGCGAGTGAATTTTGGGTCAGGGTGAATCTCCAGCGCGGAGTCTAGGTCCAGTGGGCAGCAGGCGGGCATTATTCATACCTCTCATGGTGTCCTCCTCCTTCCCTGCCCCCTCTTTCTTCCAATAATGCCAATTAGGTATCTGCACTAGGCTGGCCAGCGGAGGAGGGGGCAGAAGGGAGGTTGTTATCAAGACAATTCTGGGGACAAATCCTCTGGTGGATCTCGCATCAGCTTTTCTGTGGGAGAGCAAGGGCAGAGAGGCAAGCAGGGGCTCACTGGGAAGCAATGTTCTTTGCACAATAAAAATGTATTTCACGATTTATTTTTTTCTTTGAGGATCACAGATGCATATTTATTGCATCTGTGCGTCAATGCTTTTCAGACGAGAATGCAGGCAAGTGGACGCAGAAACGTGCCTTCTCGATTTTGTAGTCTGTATGTCAGCAGTATCGGGAAATTAACACCCCCCTCAAAAAAAAAACTTTTGAAAACTGTTTCTTCACCTTGAGAGGAGCTGCGGTTTTCGATCTTTGGAAAGAGGTTCCCTATTTTTATTAAGCATCTTTTCCTCCTTTCGATTTATTTTAAAGATCCGGGACACTCAGAGGCACAACGTTATTTTACGCACCACGGGGGTGATTAATTGACATTCGGGAGCATTTAATAACGTTTGACAAAAAATCCACTCGCACGTCCTGATCCTGCAAAGTGGAGAGTGGGCCATGAGCATTTGGGCATTTTCACGCATCACTCGAAGCCTTCTTCTTACGTGTTTTGAGGGGGTCTCCTTCAGGGGAGGAAAAAAAGCATCGGATCGTTCAGCTGTGCCCCAGGCTTTGGCCCCTCGGCAGCGCGAGCTCCGTTTCGGATAGAAAATCGGGTTAGAATTCGGGAGGACCCACAACCTCCAAACACAAACACCCTCTCCTTCCTCCACCCCAGAACACATTTAAAAGATGACATTACCCACCTCCTCGGTTTTTTTTTTTTCTCTTTTGCCTCTTAGCCAAATAGAATTATGTAACTCTCTTTTCCTGCCGTCTGTCGCTCGTCTGGAAAGGGTTTCTATCTTTCTATCCTGAGGAGATGGTGAATTCCGGGAGGAGCCTCCGGAAGCGGGGAGGGTCGTTGGCAGAGTCCAAATATCTGTCACAAAATGGAGCCTAATCGTTTGGAATACAGCTCCCAGATCTGGCCACCCGAGCTTCATCGGTGTGCGGCCAGCGGGAGCCTGCGTGCGCTGTGCGCCCACCTCGGCGTCCAAGGCTGGCGGCGCCCTTCGGCTGCCGGGCCTGCCCGGGCGGCCTCACCTCTCTGCCATGGAGCCCGCGCAGGGCCCTTGGGCCTCGCCTGCCCAGGTAGGATGCCCCCACAGCGGCGAGAGTGGGGCAGCGAGGCTTTGCTTGAGTTTCCCAAAAAAGCTGTCTGAGTCCTGGGTGATTTTCTTTCTTTTTTCTTTTTAATTTACCCCAGCTGACTGTGGCTCCAGTGGCCCAACCCCAGTCTTCTCCAGCGCATTCCTTTCCTGGGAAGTGTTTACACCGGCAAGGGCCTTCCTGGGAGATTCACCTCACCTCCGAGCACCAGGTGTGGCGCGTGGGGAAAGCAAAGTCAGGCCCCAGCCTTTGCTGGCGGCTGCTTCTCCCTGCTTGGGAGGCCTCCTTTAGGAGGACGCCAGTTAAACCAGCAGCATCCCCTCCACCAGTGGGTACCCCAGCTGGCATGGCTCCCAGCAGACTAGTTTCGAGCTGTGACATCCCTGCCCACAGCCTGGGGTAGAGTAGTGGGCCTGTCCTGGAAACGGATTTCCTTAGAAGGAAGAGCCAGCGCTTTGCCTTATTTAAAAGACTTCTCGAGTGCTCTCCCTGGACATGGAAGGGCTGAAGGGCTCCCTCTGCCAGCCCATGTATAGGGACCCTCTGGCCCCCGGGAGGGCACCTCCTCGATTAACCCCAGCAACTTGGCTGCAGGCGGAAGGGTAAGCAAGGGCCTTCCTGAGGCTGCAGTCCTCCGCTGCTGAACAGATGCATTATTCACAGCTGACTCCTGGCTCACCCTGTATTCCTCAGGCCCTGGGCTGGTGTAGCCTAATTTGTTTGCTATGTTTTTCCCGAGTGGGGGAAGCAGGCTATGAGAATCTCCTCTGGGGTATGTGATCGGTGACCCTCACCTCCCTCCTGTGTGTCCTTTGGAGCCAGGCTTAGGACCACAGAGCCCCAACAACTACCCGAGCCTCTTCTATAAAATGGGGGACATACCCACCTGGGAGGGGGGAAGTATTTTTATGAGGATTGAAGATAACGTGCCCCAAAGGACCTGGCATCTTGCCTGGCACAGTGTTAATACTCTGGAAATTATTGTTGTTGCTTTATCACCATCAGTGTGGCAAGGAATGCCTTGTCTCCAAGGCCACACACCATACCATCCATGGATTCCACGCCAAAGAGAGGGCAGCTGGCATGCTAGGCTTGCCATAAGGAAGGATGAGGGGCATCCCTGGGAAAACCATTCCCTTTCCCTGAGTGGGACACTGAGGCAGACCCCGGTTCACCTCCCAGCCTCAGCACTCAGCAGCTGTGTGATCTTAGCCAAGTGGCTGCCTAGGTCTGAGCCCGAGGTTCTCCATGCACAGAAGGGAGGTGATGATATAATTTCTCAGGGTGGTTGTGAGGATTACACTGGGTACCCCAGTGGGGGTGGGGAAGCTTCAGTAAATGTTCCATACTTCATGGGATCCAGTATCTCCTCCTGAACCTCCATAGAGGCAGAAAAGCTTCTGATTAGTGAGTGAAAACAAATGCCGACTGTGCATTGTCAAGAAGGGCAGGTGGGCAGCAGGGTGGTCCTGGTCTATTCTTCCTTGTGAGGTGGGGGGGGCAGCGTGTGGAAGTTGGGCTAAAGCAAAGATCTTTCCATTGGAATCTCCAGAGTCTACATATAACTTGGAAAAGCACACTCAATAATATAATTTAGTATTTGGAGAGCTGTTCATGTTCATTTGCTCTTGTGATTCAAATGACAGAAAATAAAGCTCAACCGACATCTCCCAGGCTGCAAGGGGGATTCCGAAGAGAGGGTATGTGCGGGAGAGATCCAGGGATCTGTACATTTTTCAGGTGAGAAACACCAGCCCAGGCAGTCAGCAGGCTCTTCCAGCCCAGGGAGGTTTTTTGGTCCATAAAGAGCTGGCAGTGCTTCCCCAGAGAACTTCCTCTATCCTGCAGCTCTGAGGTTTTTAAAACAGAAAAGGGAAAACACACACACACACACACACACACACACACACACACTCTCACTCACTCACTTACAACCACCCAGTCCTACCTTGGCATTAGTTAGGCGGAGGGATGGAGGATACTCTCAGTGACATGAGTTATAACTTCCAATTTGTTGGACACCATAATCAGGCCTCAGCTTTAGGGGAGGGTGGAAGGAGGGATGGTCCACTCATCCAAGGAGTTCCTGTGAGCTGTCAATCAATGGAGGGTTCTGGAGGACCCAAGGCCCTTGGCTCTCTGGCTGACCCAGCCCTCTACAACCTCCAGATTCTGTGCTGATGGCAGCAGAGAGCAAAACCAAAATTATATGTATTTATTGCCACTGCAGTCAGAAGTGGGGAGGCGGTGGTACTGAGGGGAGGGCAAGGCTGAAAACCATATTTGAAAAAGTTGATTCACGAAGGCAGAGGAAGCAAAGTGGCAGACGTTTGCCATTTCATCGGCCGGCTGGTGTTCTCCATTCATGTCATAAATGTCTCCTGTCATTTGAAGCCAAAAGCAACATGATTTGGTTCCCCGGTGGCCTATAAGGTTTTTCTCCATTTTTTTTGTAGTAAATGTTTATTTGTTAATGATATACTTTAAACAGCCTAGCCTTGACCTCAAGTCTCCTGAAGCATCCATCTCCTCTCAGAAAAATCTTTCAAAGTTTGTGTAATTTTGGGGGGAAGGTGTAACTGACAGGGCAGTGAAGGGCCTGTGTTTGCTTTAACTACTGCGGTGTTGGGAGTGGAGGGGTATAAGGGGCCACTGTGCTCCGAATGGCAACTTTCTTGAGTTTCAGGCCTGGCTGACAGCACTTCCTAGCTGCCCTTTACCTTTGGGTCGCCTGATCAGTACAAATAAATTTCTGCCTTGGCCCTTCCTTTGTAATTCCCAGGGCAATATTGTATCCATTTCTGTTCAGCTTCTTGATTGGCAGCCGCTGGATCTGCCTGGTGGACCCAGGGGCCCTGAAAAGAAGTAGGGGAGTCTCAGGGTCCAGGGGACGTGTGTGCGCACATTGGGGAGGGGAGGGGGCTTTTTCTCAATCGGGAGCCAGGCCCAGACCAGGACCAAGTGTGCTGGCTGATGTCAGAGCACCTGGCTGGCCTGGCGCTTGGTGAACTGGGGGCGGTGGTGGAGGGGGGTGGGGACCCGGTTCCAGGAATCGGGTTCCAGGAGAAACAAAGATGTTTGCTTCCTGGCCGGCCATGCTGTCAGTGGTTTCCTCAGGAACTGTGAGGTGGGTGCCAGCTTGGGAGGGTGCTGAAGGCTGTCCAGAGCAACAGAGGTGCCCACCAGGGCCGGGGTGAGGAGACCAGTGAGCAGCATGCTAGGTGCAGGAGGATGAGTGAGCATGCTGGCACACCGAGCTGCCAGGGCGCCCCCCAACCCCAAATGCCTCTGCTGATGCTGCTCAGCTCTGATGGCCAGAGGGGAGGCACAGCATCACCACTGGTCTGGATGAGCTGGGTGTGACCGCCCTTCCCCTCTCCCACCTCCGGCTTTCAAGGGGGACTCTGACTGTTGTCATGTGACTCCTGGATTGCTATAGTTACTGGGCTGCCGGGCTGTGGGCACCCGCCCAAGCCTGGAGTTGCCCAAGCCTTGTGGAGACGGTGAAGACCAGGGTGCTCTGGGGCCACCTCCTCTAAAAGGCGGGCCCTCCGAGGGGGACACAGTTTCTCAAAGGAAAGAGCAAGACGGCAGGGCAGTTACAGATCGGGGCTTGAGAATGTCTCCGGCTCCCAGTAACGCAGGCCAAGGTCATTTAGGAAAGGTGATGCCTCTTCCGGAGCTTCAGTTTTCTTTCCCTGTGTAATAGGGGTGATCTTTCCAATCTCACTGGGTCGCTCAGAGGAAAAGTGAAACAAACCCAAAGATGCCAGCCTACCTTCGGCATCCAGTCCAGTCAATGTATGTTTCCTGCCTGCCTGGGATGGAAGCCCGAGGCGCCCTGCCTGGCAGGAATGCATTGTCTGCCCGAGTGGGAGGCCCAGGGAGTGCATGCAGCCTCCTAAACGACCTCCTAGAGCAGCCCTGCCCACCCTCTTACTTCTCACCCGGGTCTGGACGGGTGTTTGGGGGGTTTACCCTTGCAGAACTCCAAAGCCGGCACAGAGCTGGCCATCAGAAACTGGTCCTTGGAGGCAGGCACTCGGCAGCCTGTGGATGGGCCCCCATTACTGTGGGTAAGGCACATAAGTTCCCGGTTTTTCCCAGCAGACCCTGAAGGTCTCCAGGTTAGGTGTTACTAACACCTAGTAAGGTAGGTTAGCCTTGCTAACCCCAGAGCATCAGGCCACAGTAGTGCATCTGGAAGGAAAGTGACGGGTGTTTTTTGAGTGTCTGGATGGACACTCACCTTTTTTGCTGCAGCTCTGTGTATTGGTGAGAAAACCCAGACTGGGAGAGTTAATAACTTTCCCCAAGTCCAGAGTGACTCTGTAGCAGATTCTTCCTCAGATGGGGCTAACTCCCAAAGCGGTAGGGACCCTGCACCCCTTCACTCCTGACCTTCTGGAAGCTCCACGTTCCCACCCTGGACCTTTGTGACTCTCTCTGGAGCACCCAGCGGGAGGTGGGGGAGCAGTGTCACCGCCGGAGGTTTGGAAGGGGTGGAGTTGGATGGATCACTGCTCTCTTCCACCGGAATGCCCCAGTAAGGCCGGCCAGTCCCGGCCAGAGAAGGAAAAAGGTTAGAATAACTGCCTTTCTCCGGGCGGGAGAGCTGCCTTCAGCGCCCCCCTTCGGCGCGCAGGCGGGCGGCTCTCAGTGGTCTCCGCCCGCCTTCTCCTCCAGGCCCCCCTCTCGGAGAGTTCCTGCGCCTCGTTCTCCTTTACCCCCGAGTGGGGGCAGCGCGGTGCACGGGCTCCTCGGTTCCCCGACTCCTCGGGTCCCGGGCTCCTTGGCCGAGCCACGGGGCGCCAGCGGCGGTTGATGAATTTCGGTGTCACCAGGGGTTTAGCCCGGATTTGGGAACCGCGCGCTCTAATACGCGCACACGGTCCTGCCCTTTCTAAAGCGCAGCCCTTTCACCCAGCCGCTGATTTATGAAGGAACCCGATGCTGGGACGGGCTGGGCTGGAGCCGGGAGCCCGGGGCCCGCGCGGCAGCCTTCGGGCTCTTTCTCATTGCGGGGGCCCTTGGCGGCCCCGGGCGTTCTCCTGGGCTGGACTCAAGGAGCCCAGCCGGGCGGGGCCTCCAGAGGCCCAGGACTTCCCTCCGAGCCTCTTAAACCCCCTGGAAGGGAGCGAGGCGGGTAGAGAGAGTTCGAGTTTTCATTCGGAATTGAGCAAAGCCCTCGCCCCTCCCCAAGCCCTCCGATCGACCCCCTTGGGCAGGCCCTAAAGCAGCGAGATCGGGAGGTTTGTTTATCGAGGGAATAGAAAATTGGAAAAAAAAAAAAGCGTCTAAGACCTTTTTTCCCGCCGCAGAGACGTGCAAAATCCCTCAGCTCCCGGAGGCGGCGAGGCGCCCCGATAGCCGAGTTCCCCGCACGCCCACGCGGGGACGACCCAGCGCCCTCCCTCCTGCCACCCGGCCGAAGCACGGCGGGAGAGCGGATTTTTTTTTTTTTTTTCCGATTTGGTTTGCAGGGGGGAAATGGGGTTGTATCTATCCACAAATATTTACTCTTAACAGACTTGTATCTGTGGAGATTTCGAACAAAGACAGTTTAGGGGGATTACAAAAACCCTAAACCCCGTTTTTCTCCCGGACTTGGTGCTTTAAATGCCAATTACAGGCGAGCCATATCCAACAGCAACGGGGGGGGGAGGCGAGCAGGGTCCGGGGAGGGAGTGGGGGGCGAGTCCAGCCATTAAATGTAACTTTTCATTATGAAAAGGATTTCGCCGGTTTTATCTTCTAATAAGATTATGTCACGAACACAAGTACCTAGGATGGTGCTGAGTGACAGGGCTCTGTCGTTTAATCAGAGACTGCGCCGCTCAAACCGCGGGGCCCTTTGTCCGTCCGAGTGAACGACGGAAACTTGCCGTCCTAATCCCCTTATTCATGTCAGACGGAGAAAAGAAGCCGAGCACCTTACAACCGTGTCCCCTCCACCCCTTCCGAGGGCGGAGAGAGGAGGGGGCTCTAGCCCTGTGCCCCCCACCCCCAGGCGCCTTTCGCTTCCCGTCGCGCTTGGGTCTCCAGAGCCCGCCAGGCATTCCAGCAAAGGTGGGGGAAGAGGATGTTTTTCGGGAGCCTCAGTTGTTAGCTTCTGGAAAATGGGGGCAAAGGCCCAGGACCAGAGGATACAAGTTGGTGGGATTTTTTTTTTTTTTTTGCCTCCAATGACAGAGGACACAGGCCCCGTCTGTCCCCTTTCCCCAGGAGAAGTGGCATTGGGCAGTGCACGCCCACCATCCCCTGTAAAGCAGGATTGAGAACCGTCGGAGGCCAGAGGGAGATAACCAGGCTGGGGCCCTCCGCGGGGCAGATTTCGTTGGATCCCTGGGACTGATGTCGCCAGGCTGGTACCCCTGAGAGTCTCAGGGTTGACGGTTCGCAGCCCACTGGCTGGGCCCCTTTCTTCCGAGGGCGAATTCCTTTGTTCAACCCCTGCGGAAATCTGCTTCTCCGCTGGGCCAGTGGCGCCTTTATCCTCGACACCGCCGCCGCCACCCCTGTCCCACAGTAGGCAGATCTTTTCAGCGGCGCTCGGCCGCCCAGATCCAGCCAGGTCCACCGACTGACCCGGCCTTCGACGTCGCTGCCCTGCCTGAGCCCTGGCCACCAGCTAGATCTCCAGCCCAAGAGCGGGGGCGCAGCTGCTGACTTTAACCTCTGGCGTTTGCCTCGGGGCACAGTGGGAAGCCCCGGGCTTCCGAGAAGTCGCGGCGCACGGCTCCGGGTCGCTGCACAGGCTGAAAAACACCAAAAGCAAAACCAACACCCAGCGAATGAAACCCCCGCGCCCCCAGGGCTCCACTCAGCGCCCCTCCAGGGGACCAGGCCGGCGACCTCCCCCCTGGCTTCTAGGATCTCAGACCCAAAGCGCCAGCGGAGCTGGCGGTGGAGACTTCGGAGGAATTTGTCTCTCGTATACCCGGTTCCTTGGCCTCCTTTTAAAGCTCTTAGGCTGTGCTTCGGGGCAGCCTCCCAAGGATCCCATTGCGCCCTGGGAGCGCTCTGGAGATGCCTGACTGCACGCAGTCTCCTCCCTCTCGAGCTCAGGCTCCGGGGCGTGGGGAGGATCGGGCTGAGAGCAGGGTGTCACCTCGTAAAAGCGACAGGCAATGGCTGTTTTATGGGGAGGGAGAAGGGGCAGGAAGTGATGCTTCCATCTCTGGTCACTCTAGGACAGAGAGCCCCAAGAAGGGAGCCCCATCTGAGCAGGGAACAACCAGGGGGGACAGGGCAGGGTCAAAACACAGCCGGGGCTGCGGCTGTGAAGAAGGGCATGGGGACCGGCCGGAGCTGGGAAGGGGACCAGCGGACCTGGGAATTCGGAGCTCACCTCCCGCCTGTGCTCCGCCGGCGCCCCCTCTGCAGTGCCTGCTGCAGCCAGCAGCCCCGGCCCTTCCTCCCAGGCCGGGGGGTGGGGGAGAGACTTTCTCCCTCGAAACACTTGATACCAACTTTGTTTTTTTGGCAAGAAAAATAAGCCTTGTTTGGAAAGGGGGGTTGGTGGTCGAGCGAGCGGGGGAAGGAGCGAGCCGCCGGCGGCAGAGCAAACTTTGCGGATTAGGTTTCAGCGCCTCCGCCCCACCCCCAGCCCCGCGGCGGTGATTTGTGCGCGGGGGTCTGTGACCCTGCGAGGCATCAAACGGCCCGCGGGAACCGGCCGAGTTCAGAGGGACAGTGGGCAGAGGGGCGGCCTAAGACAACGCAGATGGTTCATATCAGCCCAGCCGGGCCAGCCTTGGGCTCGCAGCGTCTGCCCACTATCCTGGGCTCCTCCGGCTGGGGAGAGGCCTGGGGTCTTCCAGGGAGGCCAAGGCCCCAGCTGGTGATAGGGGGCCAGCAACGCAGCAGTGGCCAGCAGGCCGCAGCTGAAAGAAGGCGAGACAGCCGGTGACAGGGTTCTTCCACCAGGCAGTCCTGACCCCGTCTAGTTAAGGCGGGGCCTGACCTCCAGGGTAGCCTCTGAGAACTGAGTGATGCCCAAAGGAGACCCTCCCAAGGCTGCCTGAAGGCCGGGACTTACCCTCCCCTGCCCAGTGGCAGCTGGGCTCATCCAGATCATGGTGCCCCTTCTCCGGGGACCATGAGTAGCCTTTTCCCTCTCCAGGAGGTGCCCTGTCCTCAGCCTGCCCGCTGTGATGGGTTCGGAAAGCCCTCTCCTCCCTCTGATATTCATTCATTCATTCTACCACTAAGGTAGACTGCTCATCCTCTCTCTGCCAGCTTAGCCCTTCTGCTTGACCTGGGCAAACTCGTGCCTCCCTCCTAGCCCCAAGGGAAAGCTAAGACAGAGGCTCGCTGTCACCTTGGCCCAGAGACTAGCTTTGGGGGTAGGCCCTGGTTGGTTGGGGTGGGAGAGGTCCTTACTCACACCAGCCTTGGCTCTGAGCCTGCTCCCCCCCACCCACCCACCCCAGAACTGGAGTGCTGCCATGGGCAGTGGCATGCCCAGGCCTCCCTACCCTGGTCTCCAGGACCTGGCTTTCTCCTTGGCCTCCAAGGACCTCAGAAGACCAGGACTACACCTGCCACCGGGACCTTGGGCTGGTTTAGAATATCCCAGCTGAAGGCCTCTTTGAGATCCTTGTAGAAATGGGAAAATGAGGCCCAGGTGTAGCCAGGGCTTGCCCAGCATCTCAGTGGTAGCAGAACAGAGTCAGGAACCTCTTTCTGCTGCCCAGTTAGGGGTCTATGTGCCAACTCCACAGTTCTTTCTAGAACCCTCTTCCAGGCTCTGGCTTTATCAGTGACCTTGTCTGTTCCCCTGGGCTGAGGCCACTGAGTGGGGGGTGACTGCAGAGAGACCACTGAGAGAAGGTCCTACAATTCCAGTTCCTAGAGGGGGTAACAGGCCTCTGTGATGAAATGATTTTGCAAGCTTTCTGGATAGCATGGAGTTGTGTGGGTTTGGGAATTTTATCTTCTAGATTGGGACACCAAAGGACAAGGGCCAGGTGGCACAGTGCCACATCCCACCATCTCTCCGTCCCCCTAGTGTCAGACTCCAAGACCCCCTGGGCTTGGCCCTTCCTCTCTACAGCAGGTCACAGGGAGGCCAGCCGCCTGGCCAGGGCCACAGAGAGCCACTGGGCTACCAGGACCTCTTGGGGCTCTGTCTCACAAGGTCCCTGCCTCGGGGGAGCAGCCGGCTGGGTCATCTGTGCACAGGAGACACATCTGTCTTCCACATGTTGGAGGCCGAGCAGAGGACATGTGGTTTGGGACGTGTTATCTTAATCATATTTATTAACCAATCCTGAAATGTAAAAATGTTTGATATTGTTACGATTCGGAAAAGATCCCCAAATCTACATGGCAACAGATCAGGGGAACCCGCCAACATCAGCCAGATTTCTTTCAGCTGGGCTCAGGACACTGCTTTGGAAGTTCTGAGTTGTTCTAGCGTGGTGGGATCTCTGTGCTGTGAAGTAACACTTCCCGCTTTCATTTTCCCAAGCAGAGATCTGAAGCAAAATTAATTACCCGCCTTGAATGATAGTTGTTCTGTTGGAGTATGGTTCTAATCCTTATTAACATTCTCTAAAGTCAGGCATGAAATATGACTTTTGCGCCACACTCTTTGGCATATGTTTTTCTTTTCCAGGATATTTTTCAGGCTATCTCCGAGCCTCGCTGCTGTTCATTATTTCTGCCATAGGTCTAAAGTTGTCGGTCCCGCACTGAGCCCAGCCAAGGGGGTGGGGGGTGGGAATGACACATCTCTGCTCACAACGCAAATTGCTTCTGATTATTGAGCTTTGAATGTTTTCCTCCATCATGTTTTTATTAAAAACTCCAGCATATTTACGCTCAATGGTGTCTTCAATTAGGATTTTTTTTTTAAGCCAGGGGTTCCCCTTTCTATAGCAGTATGTAAAGAAAATAGTTGTTATGACCGCAAAATAACTGTCCAAACCTGGTTTTAGTAAATCTGGCTCTGCTTTGACAAGCCCAGCGGGCTTGGAGCTTTTTTTCCCTAAGTGTTCCAGCTGCTGGGGAAACAGGGAGGAAGCCCACAGAAGCCTCTGTTCTGCAGGATACTCGCACCTCTCAGGGGCTAACACTTCCCAAGTTTGGGAGCTGCAGAAGGGGGTCTGGCTGCAGGGGGCTTGCTGATGGGCAGGCCCAGGCCAGCAGCACACAACCTCAGCAGCTACAGTACTAATCACAGCCGATGCTTATTGAGGGGCCATGGTCTGTCAGGTGCTGCTCTAAAGGGTGGGTGGCTCAGTGGTAAAGAATCTGCCTGCAGATGCAGGAGATGCGAGTTCGATCCCTGGGTCATGAAGATCGCCTGGTGGAGGAGATGGCAGCCCACTCCAATATTCCTGCCTGGACAGTCCCATGGACAGAGGAGCCTGGTGGGCTACAGTCCAGGGGTCACAAAGAGTCAGACACACCTGAGCAGGAATGCACACTCTAAGGGGTGCTCTTATCATTTTCGTTTTCAGATAAGGCAAGAGGCACCGAGGAATTGAGTGACTTACCCAAGATCACACAGATAGTAAGTGGAACCGGGCTTGGAGCCCAGGCATTCTGTCAGGAGAAAACTTTCAGCGATCCTATAGGAGGCAAATTCCAGCCCCTTGGGTTCTGTGTCCTAGTGGTGGCCTGGCACCAAACTTAACATTATTTGTTGAATGAACACTTCGTAATTACAGGCCAGTGTTCACTGTGTGCTGCCTGTGGTAAGGGTTTCATGGGGATTAGCTGATTGAATCTTCTCACTACCCTGGGGCAGGTATGGTCATCTTCCATTTTGCAACTTTGACCTGAGAGGTGCAGTGATTTTCCCATGCAGCTTCAGGTGGCAGTGATAAGAGCTACCATGTATTCTGGGCATCTGTTATGGCTAGGCTCAGAGCTAAGCCCTTGGCACCTCACATCTTAGAGTTCTGAAAAGCTCAGTTGTTGACCCAGATTTCCAGGTGACAGAACTGGGGCTGAGAGAGGTGAAGACACATCCCCAGGGTTACACAGCCATCACGGAACTGCACCAGCATCTGTAGGTGCCAAGACTTAACCACTCCTCAGTCTTGAGGGGCTCAGGGTTGGGAGAGCACTGGGACCATCCTTCATGGTGGGTCTCACTTGGGATGAATAACTGTCCCTGCAGGAGGCAGGATATATTTTGGAACTGACGGGAGGAGCATGTCTGTGTCCAGCCTTGTGCCGAGTGGGCACAGCATCATCCAATCCTAGCCTCCCCTTGCAGATGGGGAAAGCAGGGCACAGAGAAGTTAAGTGACTCGCCCTGGGTCACACAGCTAGTGAGCAGCTACTGAGATTCCCGCTCCAGTGTTCTGGCTTTGGGGCGGTGTTTCTCAGAGAGACATTCTGACTCATCATTACTATCATTGACATCATGCATGACCATCCCTGAGTGCCTTCTGAGTGCTTTGCAAATACACAGTGACAGCAGGGTGGTTCTCAGAGGGAGGGTGCTTTTCCCAGTGTCACCCTGCAAGATACAGCCGGCCAGGGTGTGCCCACCTACCCTGGGCCAGGGGACCAGGGAGCAGGGGCCAGCCGCTCCCTGGTGGATGAGAGAGGTGGATGGGAGCCCTGCCAGCTCTCCCAGGGCTGCTTTGACTCCTGCCCTGCCTTCCGGGCTCCGGCTGCCGGTACAGCAGCTCCGGGCAGGCTCTGTCTGCCCTTTGAAGGGGGACAGCCTCCTGAGCCTGTCACTTTGAACTGCAGAGGGGCCTGCGGTGAGGGCCTGGCCCCCTCCCACGTGCCCCCGCCCGCCCACCCCTCCAGGTCTGGTTCCAGTCGGCAGGCCTGGAGCCAGAGGGGCGGGCAGGGCGGCGGCCCCCCTGTGGGATGTCAGCCTGATAAGTGAGTAGCGGCAGACCCCTGGAGGAAGATGGAGCAGGCCGCCCACTGGTCCAACTGTCCCACGTGGTGAGAGTTCAAGCCGGTCACTGAGGTGGCATCCTCCAGACAGGCCCTGGTGACTGCAGAGAAACATCTCCCCAAACATCAAAGATTTAAATTAAAATAACAGTAATGATTGTAATAGTAATGATAACTTATAAAAGGAAACCTTTCGCCCTGGGGCACAGGGAGTATCATGCTCTGTTTGGAGACTGCTGAGCGACAGGAAGTCAGAGGGCTGGGTAGGTAAGAGACGGGTGCACCTGGGCAGCTTGTTACCAGGAACGCAGCTGGGGGCCTTTTAGTTGCTCAGCCAGGTCCTGGTTAAACTGGGCTGGGATGGGGTAGAACCATCCTACCCTCTGAGAGCTCCTGGGTAAATTGGTGTGGTGAGGGTGGGGCAGAGTTCAGCAGAAATCATGCTAGCCCAGTCCTTGTGCCTGGAAATGCTGGCCTCTTCTCTGATTTTGTGACCCCAGAACTGATTTCTTGGGAGGCCAGGAACTTCTCCAGGTTCTTAGGTAGACAGAGAAAAGATGCCAGTGCTTTGGAGCTGCAGGGTTCAGAGTTTGATCTAGGCTCTGCCACTTCCTGGCTTTGTGACCTTGGGTTAGGTGCTTTACCTATCTGTGCCTCAGTTCCCCCAGGGCTTCCCAAGCGGCACTAGTGGTGAAGAATTCGTCTACTCATGCAGGAGACCTGGGTTCAATCCCTGGGTTGGGAAGATCCTCTGGAGGAGGAAATGGCAACCCACCCCAGTATTCTTGCCTGGAGAATTCTATGGACAGAGGAGCCTGGAGGGCTACAGTCCACCGGGTTGCAAAGATTCAGACATGATTGAAGTGACTTAGCATGCAGGCATGCATGCCTCAGTTCCCTCAAAGTCTATTGAGACCCAAACACCTGCCTCAGGGTAGTGATGAAATTCAAAGGCAAAAGCGGGTGAAAGGGTCAAGGTTATGTGTATAGCTTTTGCTGATATTGTTACTGATGCTCCCATAGTCCTTTGCGTTGGGTCTAAACAGGCACCTGGCTCTGGTTATATGTGTCAGGCAGTCTCTTTGCCGGACTTCTTTGTGTGCATTGTGCCTCGGCTAGAAGAGGGCATGGTGCATATAGTAGGTGTCCAGTTAGTACTGAAAGAATATATCAAGGGATAGCTTATGGCTAGGCTGACTCACCTGGATTCCAGGCCCAGCCTCTTTCTAGCTGTGTGACCTTTGGTGAGTTCCTCAGCTCCTCTGAGCCTCTGTTCCCTTGTTGCTAAAACAGGGATAATCAAAAAGCCTAGCTTCTCGGGCTGTTGTGTTAAATGAGATGATGCACGCAGAAAACCGTACTGGTAGATGTGAGCTCTTTTTGTTGTTGAGAAAGGGCCATGAGCAGGGGTCTGGTTAATCACTCAAGACAGAGTCTGTGTGCAGGGTTATCCTGGAGGGTTTGTAAGGGCCTTCCAGGTAGGGGCACTAGCAGCAGGAATAGTAGGGGTTAAAGTGGTGGGCCGAGAAGAGTGGGCAGAGACAGTGAGTCTGGCTGGAGGGACTGCCTGGGGACTGCTGGGACATGGGGCTGCAGAGGGGGATGGGGCCCAGTAGCTATGCAACGGGGTGTGGATTTATCCTGTGGGCAGGAGGGAGCCATTGAAGGTTATTGGATGGGGGAGTGACAGGGCTGGAGAGGCACTTTATGGAGATGACATTGGCGGCATATGCACAGGATTGGAGACTGGAGACAGGCAGGAGGAGGCGAGGGCAGTGGCGGGGACTAGAGACAGGACAGATTCATGCCAACTTGAGGCAGCGCTGAGGGCCGAGGGGAGGGGGTAGGGCAAAGGGAGAGTCAAGGGGGCCTGGGGCTTGGAGCTGGAGTGACTGGAAACCCCAGATTCTGACCACTGTGGGCTGGACATAGCAAGGATGAGCCACTTGGCTGGGTGCTGGCCAGGTCCAGCTTCTTGGGCAAGTTGACTGTTCAGTCACATTGGGCCCTCCCCTTAGAAGAGCTCTTGTACTCAGTTTAATCCTCTGTCATCACACTCTTGATATTCTTAATGTATTTTGAACAAGGGCCCTGTATTTGCACTTTGTGCTGGGCCCTGCAAAATTATGTAGCTGATCCCAGTCCCTGAGTCTCAGGCTCTGGGCTCTTGGAATGGAGGCCTGGGAGAGCTCAAGCTGGAACCAGGCCTGCAGGAATTAAAGAGACCTCCCTCACTACCACAGACCCGAGGCTTGTCCTCAGGTGGCTTCTTCCTCCTGGCTTGGCCTTCAGAGCCTTCCTAGGTCAGGCCCTGCCTCTTCTTGTATCCTTTGAGCTCAGCCAGCAGCTCACCTGCTGTTCCCCACACAGACCCTTGTCCACATCCAGGTCTTACTCAGTCTGCACTGGCAGTTGCAGGCTCTGTCCCCTGGCTTCTATCATTCTGTCTTCTCCAGGAAAAGTCCTCTGGAGGCCTGGCATAGGAGTCACCAGTGCCACAGAGTGTCCCTGGCTCTCCACTCCACCCTCCTCCCCACTGAGGCTTGGGTCAGTCTTGCAGTGCTTCATAAATATGCAGATTCCTATTCTAACCCTCAGGGTGAAGCCTGTGAATCTTCAGTCCCAGCTGGTCCCCAGGGCTGCCTGTACACCCTGGGGTGTGAGAATCTCTGCCCCAGGTACCCCCAAGCCAAGCACAGGGCCTGGTAATGGCTAGGTGCTCTGTGTACTGAGTGAATGAGCTGTGGTTGTCTTGTCCTCTTGATGTACGCAGCCTCCCTGGGGCCTGCGTGGAATGGCATTAGTGGGTGGCTCTTGATGGTAGTGGGATGGAGCAAGTGTGGGTCTGAGGAGGGTTGAGAGAACACGTGACCCTTCCTGGGGACTGTGGCTGGGCCAGGGTTCTTCCCCTCTCCCTGAAGCCTTCTGGATGTAGGGTATGCCCTCTAGGAGACAGGAGGTAGGCAGAGCCCTTCTGTTCCCCCTCCTCCTAGAGGGCCATCTGTTCCCAGTGTGGTTCCCTCTGCATATAATCACTTTATTTCTTTATAATGCATAGGCACTGAGTTAAGGACTTGCACTATTTCATTAAACCCATACAAGTGCATGAAGCAGGGTCTGTTATTATCCCATTTCAGAGATGTGGAAACTGAGGCACAGAAAGGGAAAGTCAGTTGTCCAAGGCCATACAGCTTGGCTCAGCCTTTCCACCATCTGGCCTCTGAGATGTCTGATCTCCCTGTGGCTCCTGTTTGTGATGTCCCAGGAAAGCAATTGTTCAGTGAGTATTTGGGGAAGGGAGGGAGAGTAGAAGGAAGCCCAGCTCAGCCTCCCTGCCCTTATCTAACTGGAAGGACTCCTGCTCCAGGCAGGGCTGGAACCCAAGGTGAGCTGAAGCATCGCAACCTGGTGTATCTGGGGATGGAGAGCACAAGGAACTCAGAGGAGAAGCAGCTGACTGGCAGGACAGGCTGTGCAGGCGCCTTCAGAAAGCTCTGTGGTGGAGGACCAAGACCAGGCAAGCCTGCTTGCCCATTGGTGACAGGGCTCTGTCAAGAGGACTAGATGAATCCATTCCCAAGATGGCATCCCATGGATAAAGAAGATGTACCTTTATATGATGGAATATTACTCAGCCATTAAAAAAGAATGAAACGTCATTTGCAGCAACATGGATGGACCTAGAGATTGTCATACTGAGTGAAGTAAGTCAGACAGAGGAGACATATCATATAACATCCCTTATATGTGGAATCTAAAAAGGAATGATACAAATGAACTTACTTACAAAACAGAAGGAGTCTCAGACTTAGAAAATGAACTTATGGTTGCCAGGGGGAAGGATGGTGGGAAAAGATAGGGAGTTCTGGATGGACGTGTATACACAGCTATATTTAAAATGGATCACCAACAAGGACTTGCTGTATAGCACATGGAATTCTGCTCAATGTTATGTAGCAGCCTGGATGGGAGGGGAGTTTGGGGGAGGATGGATATATGTGTAGACATATGGCTGATTCCCTTTGCTTTCTACTTGAAACTATCACAACATTGTTAATCAGCTATATCCCAATACAAAATCAAAAGTTTGAAAAAAACGAAAATGAAATCCCAGAATCTTGAGTGGAGCCCCCTTGATCCCAGACCTATGTAGGGTTGGGAAAGCCTGAGGAGCAAGACAGATGCTAGTCTTGCCCTTCAGGGGGTTCATGATCCAGGAGGCAGACAGCATGAAGGAGACCCAGCCAGACAGGCCCTGAGGAACTAAGTGGGGTGGGGTCCAGCCAAGAGAAGACAGGTGCAAGGAGCAGGCCTGGCACATAGTAGGTGCTCAGGGACCTTCCCCATGACATTTCTCAGTTGTGCACCTACTGCAACAGCCCCCTTAATCAGTACCCCAGAGGGCCAGGCTCCAGGCCCTCCCTAAAGCCATGACTATGAGCTGCTGTCTTGGATGAGTCCTTTGATCTTTCTGAACCTCAGTTTCCTTACCTGTAAAATGGATATAACTATTCCTTCTCTCCAGGTCATTGGAAAAATTAACCATAGGAGGATGTGAAGCTCTTAGTACAAAGCTCATCACTCAAAAAGAGAGAGAGACTTCCCTGGTGGTCCAGTGGCTAAGACTTTGAGCTCCCCATGCAGGAGGCCCGGGTTCAATTCCTGGTCAGGGAACTAGATCCCACATGCCACAACTAAGAGTTCGCATGCTGCAACTAAAGATCCTGCCTGTCACAGTGAAGATCGAAGACCCCAGTGCCACAGCTAAGACCCAGAAAGCCAAATAAATAAATACTAAAAAAAAAAAAAAAGACCAAGGTATAAACGTTAAAAAAAAAATAGAACGATGAAATGTTTCTTTTACAACTATTGTGGTGGTCATTGTTATTTTTGTTATTAGTAAGAATTGTAATAAAATAAACCACAGGAAGCCCAATCCAACCCCTCTGAACCCTCCAGGGACTGACTTACCTCCCTTTCTCCCCTCCCTCCCACCTCCTCAGGGCCAGCCCAGTCTCCTATTTCTGCCTCCACCCCTACCTCCACCCCTGCAATGGGAGCAGAGGTGACTCAGCTGGTCCCCACCTTGCTGGTGCTCCAGCCTCTCAGGGGAGGGAGGTGGGGGTGGGGTGGGGAGGAGGGGATGGTGGGCATAATTTAATCCTGTGGGTGGAGGGCTGTGATGAGGGGAGGGTCCTTAGAGAAGGGGCATCTGGAGGAAGGGGTGGGGAATGCTGCCTGGGGAGGCAGGAAGCTTTACTAAGCGGGGAACATTTGTACAGAACTGGGAGAGGCAGGCAGGAGTGCTTTCCAGGCTCAGGGAATGGTGAGAGCCAAGGTCTGGATGCGTGGAAGACTGTGGCCTGTTAGGAGAAGTAGTGTCCCCTCCTTCTGCTTCCCTTCCCCCTCTGTCCCTGGCTGCCCTTCCTTTAGATATCAGTGTGATCTGGCAGATTCAATTCAGGGTCTAGCACCCACTACATGCCAGCTCTGGCTGAGCTTGTCACATACACCTGTGAAGCCCTCTGACACACCTGAGAGGTCAGTGTGATTATCATACCCATTTTACAGATAAAGAGCCTGAGGCCCCGATGTGGTAAGCAGCTTGCCCAAGGCCACACAGCTGCATCACAACCAGATCTGACTGCAGCCCCTGCCCCTCCCTCACCCCTCCCACTCCCCTTTTAGTGAACTGCTCGTCATCCACTTGCTCATTGCCCACAGCCTCATGTCACCTGGGGCTCACGCACAGAGGGTATGGACTCTTGGGACTGGGGAGATTGGGAGCAGGTATGGCGGAAGTGGACACACAGGAAGTGTGTGTCTGAAAACCCACTTGCAGGCAGAAGAGATACTGGAGTAAGGGTGCTCCAGGGTGAGGGGACTGCTTGGGCAGAGGCAGAGAGGCTGGCAAGCCCCAGCCATACTAATAATTCTGTGCACATGGCTGATGACACGACCCAAGTGCCCTGACCTTGGAAGTTCAAAGGAGTGAGTGTGTTTCAGAGCCTGGTGTTCCCTATCTTGGTCACATCCCTTTCTGCCATTTAACTGAAATTCCTTCGCCTATGAATGGGACAATCTAAAACCCCAAATCAGGATTTTCAGCAAATGAAGAAATGGTAGCTGCTATTTTTAATGTGGTAGTAATAACAGTAATAACAATAATGATAATAATAGTAATGAAAGTCTCAAAACATTACAGCTGAGGAAATTGGAGCTCAGAGAGGTTGACTAGCTGCTCTGAGGTCACCCAGCTAGGGAAGTGGATGGTTTGGACTCAGGTCTGAGGGCTGTTCCTCTTGGTGCCGTGGGCTGCTGCGTCCCTGGGGAAGGGAGGGGAGGCGAGCCCAAGGCCTGATTTGAACCAGTCTGAGCCAGCACCTGTCCTGTGGGCTGCCAGCCTCTCGGTGGTGGACAAGGGGAGGCTTTTCACTCTTATGGCCCAGGAGCTTGGAAAAGACTCTGATGGAGGAAGCGTGGGACATTGTGGACCCTGGGGAAAGGGCTCCTCTCCCAGACTAGGGGGCGTGGAGGAGGACTTCCTGGAGGAAGCGCTGTCCACACTGAGAGCTGAGGGATTTTCAAGCTAAAGAGAGAAGGGGAGCAGCTTTGGGGCAGAGAGGTGCATCTGGAGGTGGGCTGTGGTGGGGGTGCAGGGAGAGGTCAGATCACACAGGGTTTTGAAGGCCATGCTGGGAGTCTGGCCTTTATTCTGGGGGCCCCTGGAAACCTTGGAAGGATTCAAGATAGGGCAGTGTCCTGGTCATATCTGAGTGATGAAATTCACTCTGATGGCCACAGATTGTAGGGGGAGCAGAGGGAGGACAGAGAGGAAGCTGTACACATGGGGAGGGGGCTCTGCAAGGCATTGTTCAGGTGTGCACACGTGAATGCACATGACTGTAAGCACAGGTGGGTGCCGGCATCTGTGTCCGTGTCATGGGACTTGAGCTCCATGAGGGCCTGGCCTGTGGTGGAGACTCGGTGAGTATGTCAGTAGACGCCAGACACATCCGTGTGTGTGCGCGTGTACCTGGCATCCATCTCTGTGAGTCCATCAGTGACGGTGGTGTGTCCCTGTGTGTTTCCAGGGACACACAGGGTGGGTTAGTTTGTGTGCACACATGGCAGGTTGTGAAGTGGCAGCTCTGTCCAACCATGCTGTCCAGGAGAGGCCCATCCAGCCTTGGGCCGGCTCAGCCTGCGTGGATACCACCCAGTTTCAACACCGTGGCCGGAGGCTATCAGCTCCGCCTCCGTTGAGCTTTAGTGCCTTGTCGTCTGAGGGGGTTATCGCTGCTGTAAATCGTCCCAGTCCCACGAACAGTTTAATCACCACCGAAGTACCTGCCTGATTCCCTGCAGCTGAGCTGATGGCAGGCGGGTGGCGGGTGGCGGGCGCAGCGCTCTGGAACAGCAGCATCTGGAGAGGCAAGCCCTAGCCTCCTTGGGGACCCTGGCTGATTCTCCCACATCTGAATGCCGGTGCATATGGAGGGCGGGCAGCAGGGAGGGACAGCGCCTGTGTCAGTGTGTGCGCGCGTGTGTGTCCCTGCATGGGCCCCTGTGTGCCTGGGCGTGCCACACTGCAGGTGTGTGTGTGCCTGACATCAATCCTCTGTGCCCGCGACCGAGCGTGCCTGCCTGTCACCGTGTCGGTGAGCGCCGGTGTCAGGATGCATGTGCATATTTGTACCTGTCTGCCTGTGTCTGTGTGTGTCAGCTTGGGAGGGTGTGCTGCTGCGAGTGTGTGTGGACACGAGTACTTCCATGACAGAAGGGTGTGTGCACATGTCACGTGTGGGGAGGCCGTGTGTGGGTGTGAGTGTTGGCCCCTGTAGGCTGATACGGCAGGGCATGGGGAGGGTGAACACACGTGTCAGTGAGGGCACTGGTGTGTGTGCATGCCTGTGTGCATGTGTGTCTGGACACAGGGAATGGGTGTGATGGGTGGAGAAGCAGATGGCCCCTCCTGGTCTGTGACGTCCATGGCCACGGCTCGAAGATCCCAGCCCAGGTATGGGCAAGAATTTCCTCTCACCTTCATCATGGTCAGGAGGGTGGAGGGTGGGGTGTGATGCAGGATGAGGCTCTGGGGCCGTGGGCAGCAGGCAGGCAAGCGCCCTCCCCAGGTGGGAACAGTTGGCAGCTCCTCCCCTTCCTCCTCCCCTGCCCCTCCTCTCTCATCTTCCTCCTCTCTCTTCTCAGGTGCTGAGCCCAGGCTTAGCTCCAGGCCAAAAGGTGTGGATACTGGGAGAGGTCAGACCCAGACCCTGGGAGGACAGAGACGCTCCCGCTCCTCTCCCATGGCCCTGACCAGGGGTCTGCTTTGGGCCTGTGGTCAAGGACTTTCAGCAGGGTGCCCAGGCTGGCACCGCAGGGCCTGAAAGCACACAGAGAAGGGGTCACACGGCCCCATGCCCAGGCAGAAGAGGGGGCACTTTCCTGGAAGCCCAGGCAAGCCTCTGCGGGTGTCCCTGGCAGGTGGGGCACGGCAGGTGTGCACCAGTGGATGTGTCCCGGTTGGTGTGTTCTCACAGGTGTGTCCCAGCCCATGGTTCCCTAACAGGTGTGCCCTGACAGGTGTGCCCTGCCCCCAGTTTCCCTGGGAGGAGCCAGGGGAGCCGGCTGCTGGGCCTGCAAGGACGAGTGGCTGAGCCTCCAGGGCTCCCCCTATCTCCCCCTCCTTATCCACTCCGGCCGGGAGGCCAGGACCCTCCCACCACTGCTGCTGCCCCCCGCCGCCGGAGGCCTGGCCACCCCAGGGAGCTGACCCCGACCCCACCCGGCCCCCCACATCCCAGCTCGGGGGCTCACAAAGGGAGAGGAGAGAAGAGAAAAATCGCAGAGATTTGTCTTGTCTGGGGCTGACAGCGGAGCGAGTGATTGCCAGGCCCGCTTGGCAGTTTTTAATCATTTTATCTCTGTTCTCGGCTCTCCGGGGAGACAGCCAGTGCTTAGCAGTCTGCTCAGAAAGACCTCGGGGCGCGTGGCGCAGCGGCGGCTCCGAGCTCCCATTATTAGCTGTGCTCTTCGGAGCGCGCTCCGATCTCTCCCGGGGGAGCCGGTGAAAAATTAACACGGGCCGGCGGCGCGGGCGCCCGATGTAACTGTAATTACTCCATTGATATTCCTCACACAATAGCGCTGTCATCAGTCATTTACATAAACTTTCTCTCCGCGAAGACGGGCGGAGGTGCCTAATCCTATTGGGTGCTTCCACTGCATGCATTATACATGGCAGGGGGGCCCCTAGGTGCGGAGGGGAGGGGAGAGAGAGGGGAGGGTCGTCGGAGAGGAGAGGAAGGGACTGGGAGGGGCCGGGAGGAGAGGAGGGGAAGGGCGAGAGCCTTGGGAAAGAAGTGGAAGGCAGGGAACCAGCGGGAGAGCCGGGGACGGGCGGGGCGGGGGCCAGAGCCACAAGCCACACCCTGCAGAGGGCGGGGTCCCGGTGGGCTGGAGCCCAGTGGGGCTGGGGTCCCGCTTTGCCTGGTGAGGATCCCACTGAATCAGGAACCCGCCTGCCGGAGTCGGGCAGGCGCAGCTCCTCTGTTGTGTCGGGGTGGGGGGAGGGGGGAAGGTGGACCCGATCCCCCCTAGGGATCCCCAACAAAGCCTGTCCCCCGATTCGGGGACCATTCCCCACTTCCTTACCCACCCGGAGGGCCAAGCCCTAAACCCCGCTGGGCATCTGGGCTCAAGCTGGAGGCTCTTCAGCTCCTAAGGAGTTAAAAACCTCCCTGGAAATTATCCCTGTAATGACCTAATTAAAGACTTCAGGGCCACCTACTCCAGGGTGAAAGCTAATAACACCCTCCCAACAATAATAATCCTGGTGGAGCCCCCCCCACCCCGTTATTGCTGCAGCCTCAGCCCCCCTTCCCACCACCCCCATCTGACTCCCCCCCTCTTCTGGTCCTGCCTGCGCAAGCTGGTGGTATCTGGGGGCGGGCCAGGGGCTGAGCCCCCAGCTGGGCAGGAAAGGACTCAGGATGGGACCAAGGGGAGAGGCCTGGGATAGTCAAATTTCCATTGCTGAATATTTAATGAAGCCCAGCGCGGTTTATTTGGTTGGCCTGTCGATTTTTATTCTTCTGTCAATAGCTTCTCATATGTGGGGCTGTAATGATCTTTAGCAGGGCCTCTCCAGGGACGGCTGCCACTAAATGCAATTATGGATTTTATACCTCAATGTGTTTGATATTTCCACTGATCTAATTTGCAGCCTGGTAGTTTATTGTTTGGCATTTTAATGGCGTTCAAATGCTATGGGAAATTTGATTTCTTTTTATAATTCCTCCTTAACGCAGTTAATGCGGGTGGCGGGTTGGCCCAGATTTTTACAGCCCAATGTATAGAAAGAAGAGAGAAAAAAAGAAGATCACACCCTGTATACATTTAAGGATGTGTCCATTGAAGCATGTGCTCCCTTTGAGCAGTAGGGCCCAGGTGCCTACCTGCCTTGGGACGGGGACCTCTGTTGGCTGGTGTAGGGAGCTGGGACTGAAATGCGGGGAAGCTGGTGTGGTTCCTTGCTCCAGCACGCAGTTCCTTGCTCCCTCTGTCCTGAGCCCCATGGTCTGCTGGCCTTGTCCTGAGACCTCTCCAAGTGGCTTTCAGGTCATTGCCCTACTCAGTTCTGAGCAGCTGCAGAGTCAGAGAGGCCAGCCCTCCCACTGCCACCAGTTTTTGTGGCCTGCATCTGAGGGCAGGGGCTCCACCCAGTCCTGGGCCTTTGAGACCAGGGGTGATTTTGTGACCTGCCTGTCATCAGTGTGACACACCCTCGTGGGGCCTCAGTCACATTCACCAAATGTGTCCACTTCCAAGTCCCAGGACAGGGAGGTCCCCACTTCTGCCCCCCATGCACCTCTCCTTCCTGACCTCCTCAGGAAGGCTAAGTGTGGGGGTGTGGCCAGGATGGGCCCTGGCTGCTCTGTGTCCCAACCTGGGTTCCTAGAGGCTGTGCTGGTTCTTTCCTAGGCTGGACTAGAACAGAGAGGAAGGTCCACAGAGCTAGCAGGAGGACCCCCACCTCCTTGGGCCAGCCTCCCTGAGCGGAGCCACTTTGTTTCCTAACAGTGAGTCCATAGGCCAGGCTATGGCCATGAGGGACCTTCTGCCCTTGATTAGCAGGGTACTGTTGTGGAGGACATGGGGGCGCTGTGCCCCTCCCCCCAATGGAGGATAGCTCAGGCCAGTCTATCAGCAACTGCTCTTGATTTTCTAAAACATCTTCTGGGGGAAAGGGTCCAGAAAGGCTCAGGAATTTCTTCCAAGTGGCCTGCCTGGAAGTAAGCGAGGAAATGGTCCACGGCGGGTGAACTGAGTTCCTGAGTCCTGGGCAGCCCGGCCCGGGGAGCAGTGAGGGAACTCAGCCTCAGGCCTTCCAGGAGGGTCTGTCTGGTATTCCTGCGGCCTGCAGACCCCATGTTCTGGCTTGGAAGGTGACCTTTCCTGGCACAGGTGAGCCTGGCGTCCAGTTGTTGGGGATGCAGAGTGAATCTGGCTGCCTTTTACCGGACACCCACTGTGTGCCGAGCAGAGTGCTGAGCACTTGGCATATGTCATCTTGTCATAGCCCCAGGAAATGCAGGTACCATTGTTATCCCCATTTCACAGAGACATAGACTGAGGCTCTAGGAGTTTCACAACACCTGCCTGAGGCCATTGTAATTACAGGGCCAGAAAAGGAACCCAAATGTGGGTAGCTTTGGAGGTGCTGCTCTTGACCACATGTCTGATAGTACAGCGGTCCCCAATAATTTGGGCACCAGGGACCAATTTCATGGAAGACAATTTTTTCCATGGACCAGAAGTGGTGGGAGGAGATGTTTGGGGATGATTCAAGATCATAACAGGCTCTCCTGGTGGCTCAGCAGTAAAGAATCCTCCTGCAATGCAAGAAACACAGGAGATCCAGATTCGATCCCTGGGTCAGAAAGATCCCCTGGAGAAGAGCATGGCAACCCACTCCAGTATTCTTGCCTGGAGAATCCCATGGACAGAGGAGCCTGGCGGGCTGCAGTCCATAGGCAAGGTCGCAAAGGGACACGACTGAAGCGACTAAGCATGCATGCATGCATAAGAGCATTACATTTATCATGCACTTTTATTTCTAATCGAACACCACCGCTGATCTGACAGGAGGTACCGGTCTGCACCCAGAGGTTGGGGACCCCTGTAATACATTCTTCCAAGGGCCAGGCTGGGTGTGCCTGCATAGGGAGAGATGTCATCTCTCCCCAGCTGGGGTCCCCCTCTTCCTCACCTCCTCCTCCTGCTCGTCCTCTTCAACAGAGCTGATCCTATTTTCTGTCCCTGGGCCAGGCTACCTTCATAACCTACAGGGCTGCTGGCTCAGGCACAGTGGGTGGGTTCTGTCTTGGGAGGGAGTTTTGTACCTTCTGGAAAGGAATGGCTGTCCTTCCCTCCTCCTGGGGGATTCTAACCCCACCACCTCTCCCAGGTTTCTGCTGTGTCCAGTCCATCTTCTGCACAGCTGCTGTTCACAATACCAGCCCCGCCAGCCTCTTGGCCTCTTAAATGTAAGCCATCACGGTAAGAGCTCACACTCATGAACCCCTACTCCGACCAGGCCCTGGGTGAGCACTTCTCACACATTCTCACACAACTCCATGAGGCAGGGACCATGGTTATCCCCATTTTACAGATGAGAAGACTGAGGATTAGAGAAGACACATTTCTGCTAGGGGACTAGTACAACTCAAAGCTTCCCCCTCCAACACCCCCCACAATTAAAACAATTAATTATATTACCCCATTGCTTTCTTGTGTGTCTTATGCCACCTAATGCCATGGCAATTTGTGTTCTTGTGGCACTAGTGCAGGAGACCTAAGAGATGCAGCTTTGATCCCTAGGTCTGGACGATCCCCTGGAGGAGGACATGGCAACCCACTCCAGTATTCTTGCCTGGGAAGTCCCATGGACAGAAGAGCCTAGTGGGCTTGGTCTGTGGGGTCGCAAAAAGTTGGACACAACCAAAGTGCCTTAGCACGCATATGTCTCCAGCCGGCCTAGGAAGCCCAACAGACCAGGGCCAGGTCTGTCCTGTTCATTGCTATAACAGGGCCTGGCACCCCCCCCCCCCAGATGCCAGAAAGCTTGTTGAACAAATGCATGAACGAACAAGTGAAGGCCCAGAGACCATCTCCTGACCTCTCCTTACAGTCTTTCTGAGATCTCCTGGCACCTTCAGGAGAGATTCCAGTCTGGGTGCCAGGTGCCACTGTTTCCCTACCCCTCAGGTCCCACTGCCAGTCCCTCAGCCCCACTCCAGATGCCCAGTTTTCACCTCCAAGCCTCACTTTGCCCAGACACTCACCTCTCCATTGTGCCTCTGTGCCCGGGTCCACACTGTCCTCTCCATCAAATAGCTTCCCCTCCCCTTGCCAGGCAGACTTCACTCATCCTCACCCTGCACCACCCAGCTCCGGGGTCAGCCCCCCCGCCTGGTGATCTCTGCAGTTCCCTGCAAGGCTGCCCTGCCTACACTGGGCACCTCTGCTGCCCTAGTCCTCATCACGTGGCTCTGCCACTGTCCCCTGCTGCCCTGGCATTGCTTGGAGGGAGAGTCTCCCATGACTGCACAGACACAGGGGAGGGTCTGTTGAATGAATGAATAAAACAGGGTCATCTCAGGCAATTCCCCTGCCCAGGCTGGAGGTTGACAGCACTTTGGCCCCCTGCTCACCAGAAACTCCTGCCCTGGGATAGAAGGGAAAAATGGATTGAAACTCTGTTGTCCTCAAGTGTGGACAGGTACACTATCAGTCGGTGATGGATAAGCAGCCCACTTTGGCCTCACTCTGTCCTTAGAGCTGAGTGTTAAGTGGGCTCCCCCCTTCCCAGCCCCAATCAGTAGTGAAATCAGACCTGAATAATCTGATGTTCCACTTAGGAAAGAAAACAGGATTCCCCAGGCAGGGAGAAGGCTGAGGCCTGATGGGCAGTGGAGGATAGCCTGCTAGCATCAGCGTCAGCCATCAGGGGCCTGATAAGATCTTCACAGCTTGTTATCCTGGGTCAGGCTGCCCTGTGTGCTTGGCTGGGGGGAGCTCTCCAGGTAGCTGGATCTGTTCTCTGTATTTAACCCACCTGAGGAGGGCTGCAGGGGCTGTGTGTATATGTGGAGACAGCTGCAAGAGAAACTGGGTCCCAAGGGCTCTGTCTGCCCCCAGAAGCACCAGCTTTTGATCCTTACACCTTCAACTGCATCCCATAACAGAGCCCAGGAGAAGGGGTGAATGCCCGCAGTGCGGTTCGTTGGGGTCTGAACGAACCCCAACGACTGAGCCTAGCTCAGTCACTCGCCAGCGGTGTACCCTTGAGAAAATCACACATCCTTTCTGAACCGCAGTTGCTACTCTGTAACTGGGGAGCACAATTCCTACTCCTGGGTTGTGGACCAGACTTAGTGACATCTAAGTCTATGTAACCCTGACACAGCTAAACAAATCAAAACGTAGGTGACCAAGCCATTCACTGGCCAAACCAGGCCACTTTCAGAGTGAAAGGGGATGTTATTAATAATTATGCTGGAACCACAGGTATACACCAGGACCCTCCCAGGCATCCTGGGATATATGGTCACCCATCAGTAAAATGGGCTTCCCTGGTAGCTCAGCTGGTAAAGAATCCGCCTGCAATGCAGGAGACCCCGGTTCAATTCCTGGGTCGGAAAGATCCCCTGGAGAAGGGATAGGCTACCCACACCAGTATTCTTACGCTTCCCTCATAGCTCAGATGGTAAAGAATCCGCCCGCAATGCAGGAGACCTGGGTTCAGTCCCTGGGTTGGGAATATCTCCTGGAGGAGGGCATGGCAACCCACTCCAATATTTTTGCCTGGAAAATCCCCATGGACCAAGAAGCCCCTGGTAAGCTACAGTCTATGGGGTCACCAAGAGTCGGACACAACTGAGCAACTAAGCACAACACAGTACAACATCAGTAAAGCACTTTTTAGGGATCAGGGCCGTGGTATCTCAAAGTATGCCATTAGGCTCCCATATCATTCCCTAGTGCTTGTTGGCAAAGGGCTCCTGGGATTAGCTAAAAACAATACTGTGTAACATTGATGGAGCACTTACTGCATGCCAGTCACCAAGCTTTCTCATGGGATTGTCACAATAATCTGATGAGATTGGTACCACTTTTATGCCCACTTTACAGATGAGGAAACTGAGGCTCAGAGGGGTCAAGTGACTTGCCAAGGTCTCACAGCCAGGAAGGAGCAGAAACAGGGCCCGCAAGGAGATCTGCTTGACTCCCAAGATGAAAATGTAACCACTGGACTGCACTGCCCGTGTTCCCACCAGGTCTGCCCTGGCAGCCAAGGGGAGAGGAGATTGGGCTGATAAAGGGCCATCTGGAGGCCAGGTGGGAGCCATCTCACCCTGCCAGGTAACTGGGCTGCCAGCTCTTGGGCCTGCACAGGCCTCCCCAGGCCCTCAGTGTCCTGCCAGCAGGGCATCTGCAGAGCTGGTTTCCCGGCTGGAGGGTCTCCCCCATCAGCTCAGCAGCTGTCAGGATTAAAGAATGAGATGGGGAGAGAAATCTATAAACTGCGGTTTTGAAAAACCTGTTTGTTGGGCGAGCTATTGATTGACTGGAAGGAAGCCTCCTCCCAAGTCACCATTTAAACTTAATGGGCAACAGAGGATGGTGGGTCAGCTGGGTCAGGCACAGAGAGTGGGGAGGGAGATGGTAATTCCCCCCTACCCCAGCCTAGTCCCCTCCCCAGAATAACTTGCTTGGGTTCCCTGGGGTGGGGATGCCCCTTCGGCCTTAGGACAGCTGTCTTTGGGGATCAGTTGTTCCCGACACAGGAAGCTACCTGTTTCCACTGCCTACATCACAGAACGGCACTTGACCTGGGCAGGGTAGGGCCCTTGCTGAGGCAGGGCAGGAGAGAGAGTGGCTTTGCCCTCCAGCTGAACTGAATGAGAATCCTACCCTGCCCCTCCCCAAGCCTCAGCTTCCTTTTCTGTAAAATGGGACCACGACCCGCCATGCAGGGCACTGGGTGACTCAGATGCATGCTTGGCCAGGCTCAATGCGGAAGGTGGTTCCTGGCACATCTTCCTAAGTCAGGTGGAGATGGGGTAGGGGGTTTCACTTGAGATTCTCTGGAGCAAGAGAGGCCCTTTCAGCAGTTGAGTTCCTTGGAATCCCTGCCAAGAGGTGACAAGGACAGAGGCCTTGTCCTTGTCAGGGGCCCAGGAGGCTTCTCCTGCCCTCCCAGCCCACCTGCTGTCAATCACCCCCCCAAAGAGGTGCTCTGCCCCCCTGTCCCACCTGCCGCCGGCGGCAGCAGGCATCCGCCCTCGTTGCGTTCTTCCGACTCTCTCCTGATTTGTGTTCATGTGGTTGGGTCGCCCCCACCCCGCTGGAGGTCCTGCTGAAGAGCCTTCCTCAGACCAGGGAGCCCACCTGTCAAACAGACCTCCCCCCACCCCGCCCCAACCAGCGGGCACCTTTCTCCAGAACTCGGCACCTGACCCTAGGCAGACCCCTCCCTGGCACCGCCTCTGGGCCCCACTGGCCTTGTGGAGGGACACAGGTAGGACCTTGGACCTGGATGCTGTCCTCGGGGAGCCCTTGTCTGATTGGGGAGAGAGATGAACACTGGTGACACCAAACCCAGGGTGATCCCTGCTGTGCTTGAGGGATGTCGTGAGGCCCTGCAGGGAGCAGAACCCCTTCTAACCCAGCCCTCCCACACAGGTATATGCAGACTGAATTTCAACCCACTCACCCCTCTGAGGAGCGTCTTGTTCAGTGAACAGCCTACACAAGTGTACAGAGCAGCCTGGGCGATCCATGGAGGCAAAGTCCATGGGCAAGGCAATTACATAGACTCTGAGTCAGAGATGGTGCTCTCAAGGCTGAAAGGTGGAAGAGCTGTGCTTCCCAGGGCCCTTGAACCCACAGAGGGGAAGGCAGGGGATGATGTTGGTGGAGAATGGCTCCAAGGGGACCTGGAGGGGAAGTGGGCTTGTCCTTGAATCCTCAGATTCCATGGTGAAGCGTTGGAGTTGATGCTAGAGTTCAGAGGGGGTTTTGAGCAACGAAGCAGTAGTGCCCCAGCTGCTTCAAGGAGGGTGTGCTGATGAGGGAGGAGGGTTAGGGAAACACTAGCCCTGGGATGGGAGTCCCATGAGGGCAGGGTTTGCCCTGGCTTGTTCTGCACATAATACTGTCCTTGAAGCCCAATAGGCACTCACTAAGTATTTTCTGAGGGAATTTTTGACCCAAGAGAGAGCATTAGAATCTTGGCTCAGTTCTTGTCATTTGAGGCCAAAGATTCCTGGTTTCTTGGGAGTACTACCAGGGCAAAACATGGGACTGAGTTCTCGTCTCCTCTTGATAGAAAAAGAGACCCTCAGTTTGCTCCTCTGTGATATGGGGTGAGGCCCCAGAGTCGAATGTGGGTGTCAAGAGGAATGTCTGAGTGCCTAGAAAACCAGAAAGGTATACTGACTCCTCTTATCTCATTTGTCCATCCTCCCAGCCACTCACCCACCTGTCCATCTAACTGTCTACCCATCTGCCCATCTATCCATTTATTTATCCATCCATCTGTTCATCCATCCATCCAATCACCCAACCACCTACCTATCCATCTACCCATCTGTCCATCTGTTTGTGCTCTGTCCATCCTTCCATCCATCCATTCATCCATCTATTATGTACTGAGAGTCCACTCTATACCAGATTCCATGTTAGACAAATAAAGACATGGGAGTGAAGTCTACGTGCATAGCCTGCCCTCGTGGACTCATAGTCCAAGGGGGACACAGACAAGTCATCAGGTGACTCGGTGCAGCAGTCTCCAGTCCCATGAGGCCAGGGCCAGTATGGACATCTGTTAAGACAAGTCTCTTGGCTGCTGGGTGTCTTTTCTGGGAGATGAGCAGAGTTCAGCTATTAGAGCCGGAGTCCCCAAAATCAAACTCTTGGTCCAGTCCACACATAATTCTTGAGCTCCTCCCCTGTGCCAGACCTTGCCCTAGTGCCAGGACACTGCAGACAAGGTCCCTGCCCTTGGGGCGGGGGAGGCGGGGCACATGCTGATACCTTATGCCAGCTCTGCAATTGATGAGATGAACTGAACAAAGTCACAGTCTACGGGGGGACACAGACAGACTGACAGCCCTGACAGCTCCAAATCAAGGTTTGGGGTTTGCTAAGAGGACAAGCACGTTTTCCTTTGCTGGATCAGAGAAGGTCTAGGTAAGAGGAAATAAGTGAACTTACTCTTTTGAACAGATATCCTTTTAGCTTTATTATTATCATCATCAAAGTATTATTATGATCACCAAAGTGACACATGCTAGGAAAAATTCAAATATAGAATGTCTAAACAAAGAAGTGAAAGGTCTCTCCCTACCCTCTTCCCCCTCCCCTTGGAGATCAACTCCTTTAGCTGCTACTGCTGCTAAGTCGCTTCAGTCGTGTCTGACTCTGTGCGACCCCATAGACGGTAGCCCACCAGACTCCCCCGTCCCTGGGATTCTCCAAGCAAGAACACTGGAGTGGGTTGCCACTTCCTTCTCCAATGCATGAAAGTGAAAAGTGAAAGTGAAGTCACTCAGTCATGTCCGACTCTGAGAGACCCCATGGACTGCAGGCTACCAGGCTCCTCCGTCCATGGGATTTTCCAGGCAAGAGTACTGGAGTGGGCTGCCATTGCCTTCTCCAACTTTAGAGGTGGGACCAATTCCTCTGGACACTGCTCCACAGTTATGTTCGGTTCTGCATGCAAGACTGGGACAGGGTGGAATCGTGCTGCACATATTCTTTGGCAACTTGCATTTGTCACTTACTGGGCAGTTCCTTTCCTGTCGGTGCCCCCTCGTCACTGTGTGCTGGCCCAGAGTCCCTTTGCGTGCATTCGTGCTTAGTCACTCATTCGTGTCTGACTCTTGCGACCCCATGGACTGTAGCCCACCAGGCTCCTTTGTCCATGGGATTTTTCAGGCAAGAATACTGGAGTGGGTTGCCATTTCCTCCTCTAGGGGTGGGGATCTTCCTGACTCAGGGATCGAACCTGCATCTCCTGTGTCTCCTGCATTCCAGGTGGATTCTTTACCCACTGAGCCATCGGGAAAGCCCCCAGAGTCCCTTTAACCAGCCCCTAATGATTAACAAGCAGTTTGCATCCGTTTTTCACTATTACAGACAGTGCCACAGTGAACATCCCTGCACAACAGCTTTGCACAGTTACACAAGTGAATTTGGCCGTGAGTTGGGAGAGTAGGGAATGACTAGGTGGACCGGAGGGGAAAGACAAACACCCATAGATGTGGAGAGGCTTCTGCCTGGTCCGAGGACTGGTCAGTGTCTCCAGGGGGTGCCTGGTAGGGGAGGATCCCTGACCTGACTGATCCGCTCAGGAAGCCGCACTGGGAAGAGGCTCAGAGCTTGGGGCACCTGCCCGGGACTCTCCAGCCTCCGCCCCTGCGTGGGGATACCAGGCTCTAGGGGAAGTCCAGAGATCTCATACAGTCTCAGGCCTAGCCTCACAAGCCCATGCTCTGTCCTTCAGAGTGGCCAGTCCAGGGCAGTCTTGGGAATGGACTGGCTGAGTTCCTAGGGACACAGACTTCTCTCCCCAGAGAGCCAGCAGCTACCTCTCCCCCTCCACCCTGCTGTCTCCAGGGAGCTATCATCTCCATCCTCCCCTGCCTGCTTTCCTGACCCTGACAGCTCCTTGGGTGATGGGAAAGGCAGCTTTCCAGCACGTGGCCCTGTCGCAATGCCGTATGCATTTCTGTTTTTTCAGCATGTTGTGAAATTCATGACACCCGGTAATGACTTCCTCACTGTACTGGGTAAAGAGAAGGAAACGGAAAGAAAAAAAAAAGGCCCTTGAAGAAAAATGAGCCGTGGCGGGCATGGACTCCATTTGTAACAATATGGAAATTGATTGTTGAGTCAGAGGAATATTTTGTAGTTTGCTTAGCTGTGCTCAGCACTAATAGCCGGGAACATTAGAGAACCCAGGGAATGAGTTATGGGCACATTAAGGAGGCCTCAAGGCTCCCATGCCTCCCTCGAAGGCAGGTCCCTGCCCCCCTCGGTTCTGCCCACCGCCATGGGCACTAGCTCCTTTCTGCCCTGGGAGGACCGGACAGGTCTGCGACTCTGTTGAGGAGTAACACAGGTGCCAGCTGGGTGGGGTGATGGGGGCTGGACTTGGGTTCAGATCTGAACTCTCTCACTTGTTTGCTGTGCTACCTTGGGCCGCTGACTTGACCTCTCTCAGTCTTGGTTTATTCTCATCTGTAAAATAGTGTTCATCATCCCTCGCTTAGGGAGTGTGGGAAAAATAACAAACTTGAAGCCAGGAGCCCAGGGACGGGCAAGGTGGTGGCTCAGCCAGCCAGGGGCTCAGATGCAGAAGGAGATGACTGTCCAGCTAAAGATGATGCTAGACTCAGTGGAGAGATGCTGAGTGGCCAGTGGAGCCCTTGGGAGGGAGCCACCAGGCTTCACAGGACCATGAGGAGGCTACGACCATAGGGATGGGGAGTAATCGGATGGAAAGGGGCCATGACTTCCAGCCCCCTCTGCACATACGCAATTTCCCGACCCGGAGCTCCCCACCAAGGCAGAGCATCAGACTTCTTGACTTCCTCACATGAGGGTCTGCAGGGCCCTGAGACACCACTGATCTTGAAGTCGTGGTCCCCGCCCCGACCCATCGACCCCTCTTTCCTGCCTCTGCGAGAGGCACCTGTCATCCTGGTGCTCAGGTCAGACTCCTTGATGCCTCCTTCTCCCTCACCTCCTACATCCTGGCCGTCTGACCTCCTGACTGTCACTCAGACCTCTGCCTTTCTCTCTGTCCCCTTGGCCATCCCCAGCCCAGGCCTTCCTTCTTTCTTCCCACCCTGGACAGCTGCCTCAGCCCCCTGCCTGCCAGCTGCTCCCTCTGCCCCGAAGCATGCTTTTTAAAATGTCATCTGACTTTATCAACTCCCTCGCTTAAAACCCTTCCATACTCTCCAAGACCCTTCCAGGGACTCGAGACCTTCTGGGAACCCCCTAGAGGCATTCACCTGCTATACCTCCCTATGTCCCCCCCAACTCCCCTGTGTATACTCTGGCACCAGGGTCCTCAAACCAGAGCAGGTGTCAGAACCACCCCTCCACCACCCCCCCACCCCGCCCAGGACTTGTTAAAAGAACTGCAAACCATAGTTTGTACAAACTACCAACAAGCTATTGTGTTAAAACACTTCCCCAGGGTTTCTGATCCAATACATCGAGGGTGGGGCTGAGAATTTTGCATTTCCAATAAGGTTCCAGGCCTCCAGGCTGCGGTCACTATTCTGGAAACTTCACCCTGAGAACCACTGTTCTAGGCACTTTTTTTTTTCCAATTGTTCTCAAACATCAGGTTCATTCTCGACTCCAAAGCTCTGCACCTGCCGTGTCTGCCAATGAGACTGTTCTTTCTTCCTCTTCTCAGCCTGGTGAGCCCCAGTCCATCCTCTCTCCGTGTCCCCAGGCAGAGGTCCACCAGGAGCCCCTCTTTCACAGCAGTCTTTATCCCTGTTGGTCCGCACAGCAGGAGCTCTTGTCTGACCACCTCTGAGTCTCCAGGAGGGCTAAGGCTCAGATAAGGGGCTTTCTGCCCTGCTCAAGCGTCAGAGCAGCTTGTGCTAGCAGGTCAAGCACAGAACGTGGCTGCCACGGGGACAGGCTCTGTGGGGAGATGCAGGCCCTGGTCAGCCCTCCTGGAGCCCAGAGGGAGCAGAGGCCTCTGGGAAGACAAGGCCAGAGCCGCAACTCGGACGGGTCAGCTGAAAGGCAGGCGGGGCTCCAGGGGGACAGCCCAGTGTTTTGTTTTAATCATGAGCGAGATGCTGACGTGGGCCTCCCTGGGGGACAGTGAGGGGGAGACCAGCCCCGCCGGCCGACCGACCGTGGAGGCGCTTCTGCAAACAGTGAGGAAAACCCAAGTCAGCATCGGCGGGGGAGAGAGGGCCAGCGGTCCTGGAAAGAGAACATTCCTTATGCCAGGAAGGCAGCGGGAAAGCCCCGACACAGCCCTGCCCCGACACAGCCCTGCGGCACGGCCTCCTGGCTGGCTGCTTGGCTGCCCAGTGCTCAGGCCTGGCCTGGCGCACCTGGGGGATCCCCAGGACAGTGTGGCCGCTGGCCTCTCGGGGGGGCCCCATTGGGAGCCACCATGCAGTTGGAAGTTGTGGCTGCAGCAAAACTTCCAGCGCATCCTTTTCCGTGGGTGCCCTGGGCGGCCCTCTGCGGGAGGGGAAACTGCTCACCATACCTATTTTAAACACCAGTGTGATGGTTTATGGCCCATCGAGGGATAATTACGGAGTGCAGAACCCGGCTTTTATGGCCCCTCCTCCCCCGGGCGCACTTAGAGAACAGTATGTGTCATGTAGCCAATTTAGATAATGATTCTGATAAAGATAAACGGAATTGTTTATTATAAGTAATTGGGTCTGCTAAGGCCCAGATGAGGCGGGGGTGGGGGGGATGCACTCGGATGTGGGGACATGGGGACAGGGGCTCGGATGGGGCTCGAGGGTGGAGACAGGCCTGCTCCCCTCTCTGTGTATCTGTGCGTGTCTGTCTCCCTCTCTCTACTCTCCTTTCTCCCTCTCCCCACTCTCCTTTCTCCCTCTCCTCCCGGGGCCTGAATGGATGGATCCTCCTCCATCTGTATCCTGGGCAGAGGCTGCTCCTGGGCAGAAATAAATCATGGGGTTTTCTGTTGAGTCAGCTGAGCGGGGGAGGCACCTGGAAGGAGGGCTGGGAGGATCAGGAAAGGCTTCGGACCCGCCCTGGGCTCCAGGGCAGCCCCTGTTGGCCACAGGCCCCATGCAGTTCCCTGGACCCCCGAGGGCTACTGTCCTGCCAGCAGCTGGCAGGTGTGAGGAGGAGGCGCAGGGAACTGGGGACAACCCAGAGCTGAGCGGCAGAGCTGTCTCAAGGGGGACAGTGGCCCCCTGGTGGGGGTCTTTGTGAAAGATAAACAAAACGAAGGCGCTTCCAGCCCAGCCCCGCCCCACAACACACACACACCTGAGACCTCTAATTATGCCACAGCCCCAGGCAGGCCGTGGGAACACTGCCCCTTTAACCTGCTCGCCTGACCCCTCTCCCCCAGGCCCCTCCTGGGTCTCAGTGCCTGGCTGTGAGGGGCAGTGTTGAGGGGGGATTGGGGGACGAGATCCTGAAGACCCAGCTTCTGAAAGATGAAGGCTCAGAGATTAGAGCCTCAGAGAACAGGACCGTTTTCCCCAGGGCTCTGAGATCAGGACCCACAAAGCCTCTGAGCTGAGGGTTCGACAAGCCCAGGTGCGCACCCACAGGTCCCACAGACCAGCCCCTTAGGGGTGTGGCAGGGACCTACAAGCCAGGGTCTTAAATGGATCCCACAGTGTAGTTTGAATGGGAAACTGCACAAGCCAAGGTGTGAGCTTAGGGGACCCCGCAAAATAGGGGAATCCTATAAACCAGGGCCCTTGAGAAAAAAAAAAGCCACAAGCCAGGGTGCCTGAGGCTTGGGGGTCCCCGAGAGCCAGGACCCTTGAGGCAGGGTCCTCACCACAGAGGGCCCCCCAGTGGCCCATCAGACCCAGGTGTAAGGGGCCCCAGCTAGGCTGCCCGAGGCTGCAGCTCCCCCGGATTGAAATCCAAACCGGAGGAGTGGCCTGTCACCTGCCTGTGATCCTCGCATGATTGGGGGGGGGGCAGGGGCTGCAGGCCCGCAGGCAGCTCCTCTGCAGGGAGCAGCGGCGCAGCAGGAGTCTGAGGAAAGAGCAGCGGGTTTCTCTTTCTTCCCCGTGCGCTTATCTGATCACAGCCCAGGGGAGGGCTCCGGTTCAAAGGCAGTGTCCTTATCAGCTGGGATTTGTTTGGGGCTTGATAACTGCACCTGGCAGGGAAGCCGTCCTGCAGGTGAGGTGCGGGGGGGGGGGGGGGGGCGGGGGGGAGTAGTGGCGGAGGAAGCCTGGGCGGGTCTGGGCTCCAGGGTTGAGCGGGACCCATTGCTCCTCCGTGAGTGTGCACGCATCTTTCCGCACCTCCGCTGTCTCTGTGTGCGCAGGTCGGCGTGCCTTGTGTGTCTTCATGTCTCTGGGTGTGCGCGCACGGCTGTGCTTGGTTCTGTGCAAGTCTCCCACCTGTGCGTGACTTTGTGCACGCAGGTGGGCACGGTGCAGACCTGCTCTGCACAGACCACAAAAGGAAGGGGCTCAGGTCTGTGCCTGGGACCGGGCTTCCCCAGTGATGCCGGTCCTCGCCCGTCCGCACCCTCCCATAGGAACCAGGGGGTGGGTGGGTAAGTGTTGTCCCAGGTCACACAGGTACAACGAGGACAGGGGGAGTGAGGAGGTGCATGATGCTGAGGTGTGGCCCTGGACACATTTATGGAGAAGAAAGAACCCCAGGGAGAGGCCAAATCAGGTGAGAGAGACTGTCCAGCCCAGGGCCAGGGAAGACTGAAGAGCAAAACCAGCTGCAGGGCCAGGGTGCCCAAGGGTGTCATGGGGCCTGGGGCCTTTAGTGCTAGGAGTTGACTTAGCTTGAGACCCATCCCCCATCCCAAGCCCCTGAACCCCTGGTTTTAGTTTTATTTTTTTTTAAGTAGATGTTTTTATTTTGAGATAATTGTAGAATCACAGGCAGTTGTAAGACATGACATAGAGCGATCCCTTGTACCCTTTATTCAGTTTCTCCCAGTGGTGATGTCTTGCACAACTGAAGTACAACCTCATGACTTGGAGATGGACACCAATACCATTCCTATTTCCCCGGTGTTACCCGCATTCGAGTGAGTTTGCAGCAGTCTGATCACTAGTGCGGATTCCGAATCCACCACCTCAGGTGAAGCACAGACCGATTCTATCACAAGGATGCCTCCCACTGTCCTTCTGCAGCCACATCGGTCTCCCTCCTACCCCCACCCCTAACCCCCCGGGTGTTTTGTCTTAAAAAAATGGCCCCTCTGTCCACCAGGCTCCCACACTGAAAAATCAGTGTATTGTCTTGGTACCCCTCATCTCCACTCCTCATCCTGTGCATCCAATCATCAATGCCTGGACATTCACCTGACCCCAGTCATTTCTAGAACTCTCTCTCCCGGGTAGCTCCAATGGTAAAGAATCTGCCTGTAATGTGGGAGACCTGGGTCCGTTCCCTGGGTCGGGAAGATCCCCTGGGGGAGGGCATGGCAACCCACTCCAGTATTCTTGCCTGGAGAATCCCACGGGCAGAGGAGCCCTGTGGGCTACAGTCCGTGGGGTCTCAAGGAGTCAGACTTGCTACAGTCCATGGGGTCTCAAGGAGTCGGACACAACTGAGCGATTGACACACACACCGCTTCTCTCCAACCTCCCATCACTCTCTCATCTCTGCTTCGTCTCTCCATTGTACCTGGGTTCTCCTGCTCCAGGCTGGGCGCTGCCTACCCACCCACCCACAGTGGCAGCTGTAACTGGGCCCTCCTTCTCCACCACAGGCATCAGCTCCATTACCATGTACCCTAGAGGTCCCGCAGCTCCACTGTTAGGATAAGAATATGAAACACTCTGGCTCGCTCTGCCCTGCCCACCTCCCAGCTCCCACTCTCTCGCACTCTGTGTTCATTCTGAGCTACTCGCCGGGCCCCCGAAATGCCACCCTCCCAAACCCTCCCCTCTGCTGGGACCCCGCGCCCACTCCTGCCTCCTTCTCTTGGGTAACACTGCCCATCCTGCAGGTTTCGGCTGGACGGCCACATCCAGGGGGCCTTCCCCGGCACTCCGCCTGGGTTTGCTGCCCCTTGGCTGGGGTACTGCAGCCCCCGTCCTATGTATTGTCATAATCTGTTTACTCACTGGTCTTCCCCAGAGACGGCAAATAACTTGAAGGCAGAGCTGGTGTCTGGTTTGGTGCTGAGAGCCTGGTGTCTACATGGCTGGGAGCAGGCCCCCAAATTGAGCTTGTGTGAATGATCAGTGGACGGGTGGGTGGGTGGTCGTAGGTGCCCAGTTGGGGACAGACAACCGGGAGTGGTAGCCAGTGAAGGGAGAGAGTTGCTCTTGCCAAACTGTAGCCACATGTCCCAGAAGTGGGCCTTCCCCCTGTGACCACTCTCATCTGGGACCTGAGTGCCAATGCCTGAGCAGCTGTCTCTGGAGAAGGAAATAAAGATTAATAAATTATTGAGTGCCTTCTGGAGGCCGAGCAGGGAGCATGCCCCAGGAAACGAAGCAGGCCAGTGGAAGAGTAGGGGCAGTTGTGACACACAGTCCTGGGTCTGTTTTTGCCAGCTGGGCAACCAGGGACAAGTCCCTTCACCCTGTGAAGCGGTGGGTCACGATACCTTCTGTGCAGGGCCCAGGAGGAGCCAGGGGAGCAGTGGGCATGAATGGGATAAAGCTGTGCTTTCGTCGTGGGATAGTTAACTTTTTGGAGGCTCCCAAAGATGCCCTGGCCTAGAGTCAGAGCCAGGAGGGTGTCCCCAGCTCAGCCTGAGGACCCTTGCCAGACCTGCCCTCCAGCGCTCGCATGCGGCCCCCATTGATGGGAAGGTCTAAGTGCCCTCACTGCCCCGGACACCCAGCTGGTTCTCTTGAAGGGGACGAGCAAGATGGAGCGCTGATGGGTGGGGCTGAGGGGGCTGCCCAGGGCGCCAGCCGTTGTGGGTCACCTCCCCAGTGCAAGGGAATTCCGTCCCAGGAGAGAAGACAGGAAGATGGAAGCAGGGCTTCAGGGATGACTGGCGTCCCAAACAGGAATCCTGGCTTTGCCTCCGACTAGATGAGAAGCTCTGCACAGCAGAAGCAGCACAGAAGGAGGGGTTTTGCTATGTGGTTTTTTGTTTGTTTGTTTGTTTGTTTGGGGGGGAAAGATTGAAGGCAGAAGGAGAAGGGGACAGCAGACGATGAGATGGTTGGATGGCATCACCAACTCAATGGACATGAGTTTGAGCAAACTCCGGGAGATAGTGATGGACGGAGCAGCCTGGCACGCTGCAGTCCATGGGGTCACAAAGAGTCGGACACGACTTAGAGACTGAACAACAACAAAAAATATTTATTTCTTTCTTTTTGGCTGTGCTGAGTCTTCGTTGCTGTGCAGGTTTCTCTCCTAGTTGTGGTGAGGGGGGTTACTCTCTAGTTGTGGTGCGTGGACTTCTCACTGTGGTGACTTCTCTTGCTGGGGAGCATGGGCTCTAGGTGTGGGTGCTTCAGAAGTTGCGATGCACGGGCTCCCAAACTTGGGCTCAGTAGTCATGGCACACGGGTTTAGCTGCCCCAGCAGCAGGTGGGATCTTCCTGGACCAGGGTTCAAACCTATGTCTCCTGCATTCGCAGGCAGATCCTTTACCACTGAGCCACCAGGAAAGCCTGGGTTTTGCTGTTTTGTTCACTGTTCCCTAATTCCCAGAACAGAAGCTGCTCAGAAACTATTTGTTGAGTGACTGAATCAACCTTGGGCAAATCATGTCACTTCTCTAAGCCTCAGTGGGAAATGGTTTTGCTGCTGTTTTGTCTGACATGTAATTTACATCACATAAAATCCACCATTTCAAAGCGCGCAATCCATGGGTTTTTAGCAGAGTCGCAAGATCGGATGCTGCAATTACAGTCATTGAATGTGATACCGAGGGGCGAGTGATCCACAGGGGCTTGGCTGCTCAGGGACAAGGCTGTGCCTCTTTGTTTATGATGCTTACCTGCTACTTCCTCAAAGGTGTCCAGCTTCTTAAAAGCAGTGGCTCAGCTCCCTGGGGAATGCAGGGGAAGTCAGTTAAGCACCCAAGCTGATACTTTCCCTAGATGAAGATTCCACTGAGCTCTGAGCATCCTGGCAACTGAGACAGAAGGGGAAACAGGATGGAGCAGAGAATACCCAAGGTCTGACACCAAGAGGCTGATAAGTTCATTGAGAGAGATTTTTTTTTCTTCTTCCTGTTAACAAACTCAGTTTTTGCAAGTGTCTTGTATGAGGAATGAAAAATGGGCAGGTGTCAAGGCCTCAGCCCTTGCCTGGTGTCTGCCCATCAGAGGCTCCTTTGATGAAATGAAATATTGACCAAGACCTCCAGCGGAGGCTGTCTACCCCCCATCACAGACAAGGACGAACGGCAAGGAAGCTGCTTGGAGAAGGCCTCTCTGAGGGTCATATACCAGGGAAGGAAGGGATGTGATGCTTCAGGGAACTTGAGGGACCTGGGGCAGGTAGGGCTTGGGGGCCCAACAGGAGGGTGGAGGCCTCCATGCCCTCGGCTGGTCAGGCCACCAGGCTGTTTCTCAGCCTGGGCAGTGTTCCTGTGTGTTGTGGGGGATGGTCCCAGAAGTCCAGCAGCATCCTAACCTCTACCCACTAGATGCCAGTATCACCACTCCCTAGCCATGACAATCCAAAATGCCTCCAGACATCGCTGAAGTCCCCTAGGGAGGCAAAATCACCCCTCGCTGATGGAGTGGACCACTGAGACAGAGGGACGCCAGACCTCCTGACCTTCCCCTTTGGTGTGGCCGCATTTGGAGATGCGGTGCGCTGGTACCCAAAACTGCCCTCCATCCCTAATCCAACTCTTGTCCATCACCTGATGGAAGAAGGAGTCACACTCTTACGAAGTGGCATTGGCCACCTCCCAGCCACTCACCTGACCCCATTTGCTAGCTTTTAATCAACTTGTATGCATTTTGGGGGGACTACTTTATTACACTTTATTCTGAGCTTTTTTTAAAAAAAAAGTAAGACAAGGGCTTCCCTGACGGCTCAGTGGTAAAGAATCCGCCTGCCAATGCAGGAGACGTGGGTTCGATCCCTGATCCAGAAAGATCCCACGTGCAGTGGAGCAACTGAGCCCTGGCCCATACTCTAGAGCATGTGCTCTGCAGCAAGCCACCGCAATGAGAAGCCCAGGCCCCGCAACTAGAGAGCAGCCCCTGTTCACCACAGCTGGAGAAAAGCCTGCACAGCAATGAAGACTCAGCACAGCCAAAAGTTAAATAAATAAATACAAAGTAAAACAAGTGGTCAAAATAAAAGCACCACTACTACTAGTAAGAAGAAACCTTCTTCTCACAAAGGTGGACATGACCAGTTTGACAAAGTGGACCAAAAACTGTCTGGTGTGGGAAGCCCCTGGCGGTCCGGTGGTTAGGACTAGGTGCATCCACTGCCCGGGGCCGGGGTTCAGTCCCCGGTCAGTGATCCCTCAAGCCACATGGCGCAGCCAAAAAAGAGACTGTCTGATTGTGAAGGAAAATAATGATGTTCAAGAACACAGGCGTGGTAGGTAGTGCCGAAAAAACACTGGAGGGCATTTTGAAAGACTGGGCAGGTATTTGATGACACACAAAAGGCCCAGAAGAGGCAAAGCATGCTTGGAAACCTGACCGTACTTTCAGTTCTCTGCAAACAGAACTCTGCTCATCTGTGCTGCCCAGCTGGGACCCGTTACCAGGGGCTGCCTGCCTGCAGTGGGCAGGGCTGGGGGCATGGGAGAGGGAGCGAGCCATGGGCTTTGGATCCTAGAAGCCTCTGGAGGGAGAGCAGCAGGGTGTCCCCCTTGTGGAGCCCTTGTCACTTCACAGGGGCGTGGACACCCTGCAGCTCTGGAGCCAGAACTCTGGAAGTGAGAGGATCTTAATGCATCCATCCATTCAGCAAGCAATTCAGCGTGAGGACACACTGTGTGCCAGCCTCCGTGTTAGGCATGGAACACACAGAGATGTAAGACAGCCCAGGGAGCCCGAGGCTGTTTTGTGAGTGCTGTGAGAGCACCCAAGGCTGCTTGTGAACTGTTAGTACAGGTTGTTTTCACTGCAAGGGGGTGAGTAGGAGACTGAAATGTATCTCACACTTTTTCACCTGGTTCAGGTCCAGAAGAAGAGGTGGTACTTTCATTTAGTGTCAAGGTCCAGCGTGGGCCAGCAGTCCAGAGGACGGATGGACAAGGGGTCTTGGAGCTTCACTTGGGGGAAGGAGTGGTGGGATAGGAGAAGTCTTCTCAGAAGAGGGGCTACGGGACATGATATGGACATGATAGCCTCCTTGCAGAGTCCTAGATGTGGAGGACAGGGAGGGAAAGCTCCGGTGAGTGCAAAGGTCAGGGAGGCCTGAATAAGGAGACTGTCTCTAGGGAGAGGGTGGCAGGATTGTAGGAGTTGGGGGAGGAGTGAGAGGTGAGGCCAATGGGGCAGGAGGCGTTGAGCCTGCAAAGAGCACCGCCTGCCAGGTTTGGAGTCTGGGGAGAGTAGGGAAGGGTCTACAGCCAGGGTGAGACTTGTCAGCTCGAGATCCTTTGGGCTAGGGCATGGGGAGGGGGGAATCTGGAAACAAGCCAGCCTCTAGTTTGGCCTGACCCCCTCCCATGGGCAGCCAGGCCTCCAGGGGCCTGGGGGGCACCCTGCCTGTTGACCCTCTGCCCTCCCTGCCGCCCACCAGCACCCTCCCCCTGGTCCAAGTTCCCACCTCCTGATTAGATTTGGGAAGGACTAATTAGATATAATTCATTATACCCAGAAATGAGATCAGAAATCAGGAGCTCTCCTCAGAAGAAGGTGGCCTCGCCCCTCATCCATCATGCCTCTAAGTAACCAATTTAAAGCCAGGCGGACGCACGCGGCAGCATTATTACCTTGTCATAAATAGTTAGGGGAAGGCCCCCCGAACCAGGCAGCTTTATAAATGGTTTTTATCACATTAGTTTGCAGTTATTTGTCATCCACTTTGCTTAAGATAAATGCCGAACAAATAATCAAATTATCAAGCCAAAACCTTGGAAAGTCATTTGCATTAATTGCAGCAGGAAAGGCCAGGCGTCCCAATCCAGAGAGCCCCCCTGCCCCTCTCCAGCCTAGTTTGGAGAATGGGGAGCAAGCGCTTCCTGGCGGGGGTGGGAAGTCTCTACTGGGGGCTGGAGACACCCAGAGGTGCGTCACCACAGACGAGGCCGGCCCAGGACAGGAGCCTTTCAGGGGGCCGAGGGTCTGTGCTTCCTGGGGCTGGAGCCAGGGTGTTAGGGTGGGTTTGCTGAAGCCTCTCCCTTATACACACAGAACTCACACAGATATACACATATATACACACAGATTAGTGCAAACACATGCTGTCTCTCTCTCTCTCTCTCACACACACACACACATGCCCCTCCCTCTCTGTTGCTGGGAGCTGGTTGGTGCCTTTTGTCTGGTCCCAGAAGGGCCTTGTCACAGGCCTGAATGGACCCCTTGCCCCCGCAGAGCATGACAGCTTCAGGCGACTCATGCCCCAGGCCTGTCTGGTTCCTGTCCTGGCCACCAGTGCTGGGCAGGTGGTGAGGAGGGACCTGGGCCCGGAACATGTCCAGGGGCGCCCACTGACCCCCTCCCAGCTGGGCCCGGAAGGCTCCCTCCTACAGCAGCCCCTCAGTGACGAATGGTAATTTCACGCACCCCCTCTGCCGCCAGGCCCTCCTGCACCCCAGCTGGGCTGGGGACCCGCCAGGCCTGCGGGCGCCCACCCCTCCTCCCCACCCAAGCAGGAGGGGCCCTGGCCCATCCAGCCTCCTCCACGTTCAGGTCAGCGCAGGGGCCTGCTGAGTCATCAGGCTGCAGATGCTGGCCTGACTTCAGAGATGGTCCAGTGTGTGGCTGTCTACACTGGCCTCAGAGGTCGTCTTACATGGAGTGGTCTACACTGGCTTCAGAGGCTGTCCTCTCTGTGAACATCTCCACTAACCTTAGAGGTTGTCTTGGTGTGCCCAAGGCAATATGAGCTTTCTCTGGTCGGTGTAGACCTTCTTGGAGCTGCCCAAGAAGGAATTTCTGAGTCCAGTGTAATAATAAAGCAATTGGCATGGGCTCTGGAGCCAGGTAGCCTCAGTCAAACCCCAGCTTGACCGCTGTGAGACTTTGGGCAAGTTACTTAACCTCTCTGTGGCTCAGGCTTCTCATCTACAGTAGCAGTGTTAGTCACTCCGTCGTGTCTGACTCTTTGCGACTCTATGGACTGTAGCCCTCCAGGCTCCTCTGTCCATGGGATTCTCCAGGCAAGAATACTGGAGTGGGTTGCCATGCCCTTCTCCAGAGGATCTTCCTGACCCAGGGATTGAACCCGAGTCTCCTGCATTGCAGGCAGATTCTTCACTGTCTGAGCCATCAGGGAAGCCCTTGATTTCTTATCTATAATCAAGTCTATAATCAAGGTAGTAGCAAGACCCACCTCCACAGGGCGCTGAGAGGGTTAACTGGGTTCGTATCTATAAAGCGCTTGTACCAAAGTCTAGAACACAGTCAGCACCATAGCAGGGCTTGAAATCCTAGAAGTCACAGTGATCGCCTGGCTCGTGTGAGCACTCAGGTGATCTATCTACCTGTCCCTTCCTTCCTTCACCTAATGCTCATCTTCTCTGAGCATCTCACGGGGGCCAGGGCTGGGGCTGTAACCAAGCCAGCCAGCTGTGGTCCATGCCGGCTGTGGTTCTCGAGTTGGGATGGGGACACAAGCAATGAAACGGGCACTGTCGGGGCCTTCGGTGGGTGTCATCACAGGGGACGCATAGGCAGGTGCTGTGGAGTCAGAGCAGGAGAGCCAAACCAGTCAAGGGACCCCACCAATGTTGCTGAAAACCCAAGATCTAAGATCTAGCCTGGGAAGGGGAAATAGCCCAGGGAACCAAGAGTCGAGAAACTTCTCCATGCAGGACAATCTCTGAGGGCAGTGTAGACACCCTGCCCCAAAGCGGCCTCTGCAACCAGTGTGGACACCCCACCCAGAGTGAGCTCTGAGGCCAGTGTGGACACCCCAAGCAGGGTGACCTCTGGGGGTGTGGACACCCCAAGCTGGACTTCCTTTGCCGTTCTGTTGGCTTCTCGCCAGGAGCTTGCGCAGCATCAAGGCAGGTTCTGAGCAAGGCAGCCCGGGGATGAGGCAGTCGATTGTCTCTCGGGCAGCGGCTCTGGCGGGTGGGCAGAGGGCTGGTGGGTGGGAGGCGCTGAAGCTGAGCCACAGTACATGGTTGCTGTCTGTTTATTGGGCAGCGGAGCAGGTTTAATGGGCCAGCCTGCAGTCCATGGAGAGGCAGCCCTGGGACGCCCGTCCCTCCGCCCCGCCTGCCCCAACTCAGCTGGACCGCTGGAGCCTGGGGTTCTTTTGGGGTCCCTGCCCACCCCTCCCCGTCCACCAGCCCGTGGTGGGGCTGTGGCCTGGCCCTGAGCAGGCACCTGGAAATGCCAGGCCCCGGTGGGAGGGGCTGGCCTGTCCCTCCGAGTATCCTAGGAGGGGTCCCTGCAAGGTGTGGCCATCCCAGCCAGGAGGAGGACACCTGGCCAGGCGTGACCTTTGCCCTCACCCGGGCAGGCCTGCAGCGCCCCCTGGCCCAGTGGCCCCGCAGCCCCCAGCCGCCTCCATCACTCATCTCCCCACCCTTCGAACAGCTGGTGCTTCCAGGGAGATTACCTAATGAATCAACAATGCGGGGATTGTGGAGGCAGAAGGGCTGGAAAACAGGCCTCTCCCTGCACCAGGCCCACTGGGCACCGAGGTTACCTGCGGGACAGCAGGGCCCCCTGCACCCCTCCCCCTAGCACCTTGTGGGTTAAAGAAGTCTGGAGTCAGACAGACCTGGGTACCACCACCAGGCTGTCACTTGCCTGCTGTGTGGCCTTACGAGAGTCACTTTACCTCTCTCAGTTTGTGTTTTGGTGAATGGCGTTCATATAGTATCTTGTGTAGGGAGACTGTGATGATTGAGAGAGATGGCTTAGCAGGGGCCTGGCATGAGTGACTGCTCAGGGTGTGGGAGCATAATAATAATAATAATAATAATAATTACTCTACCTGGGTCGGGAAGATTCCCTGGAAGAGGAAATGGCAACCCACTCCAGTATCCTTGCCTAGGAAAATCCCATGGACAGAGGAGCCTGGAGGGCTACAGTCCATGGGGTCACAAAGACACGACTGAACAGCTAAACAGCAACGTACCTGCCCAGGAAATGTGCATTTATTTATAGTTACCAGTGACCTTGCCAGAGAATTCCCTTCAGCCTCACTTTCCCCAGCTGTAAAGTGGGGCCAGGAGCCTCTTGGCTTGAGCGTCGTGGCACGAACTGAAATGTCCCAGCCTGCACATGGCGTCTGGCCTGGTTCCTGTCCCTGGAGACCTCCTGGCTCCCAGCCTGGGAGCAAGGCGGCGCTGGGAATTCTGCAGAACCAGTTCCCTGCTGTGCGACTCCCACGCCCTGCCCTCAGGGGGAAGGATGCCTGCTCCCAGGGTGGGCACCACGGGGGCCTGGGGAGGTACTGCGGAAGTGTGTGGGGCTGGGGCTGAGCCGGGAGCCGGTGGGCGGCCTGTTAGAGCAGGCCCTGCGCTGGGCACAGAGGGCCCATTGTTGCCGGGCCCAGCCAGGCCAGGCCCTCAAGAGTTTTGAGAAGTGTCTAGACGGGGGCAGCTCCAGGCCCTGGCCTGGCCTCCCTCTGGGCGGGGCTGTGTCACAGGGGATGGGCAGCGAGGCTGGTATCCTCAGCTCAGAGACACGGATGGAGGAGGCTGGGGTTGCGGGCAGGGCTGCCAAATGGGAAGAAGAAACAGGCACAGTTCACACACTGCTGGCCAGGAGGACGGTGCTGGCTGTTGAGACCCTCTTGGGACCTGAAGAAGGGTCCTGGACCTGGGAGTCAGAAAACCCTGGGTTCCAATCCTGGCTTTGTGGCTGTGTGACCTGGAGCCAGTGAATGCCCCTCTCTGAGACACAGTGACCTCAAGGGAACAATCTAAGGTTTAACAGCTCTGAAGTCAGAGAGACTTGGGTTCCAATCCCAGCTTTGTCACTTCCCACAGTTGTGTGCCTTTGGCAGGGGACCTTTGTGAGCCTCAGTTTCCTCATCTGTAAAGTGGGGATAATTTTTTCCTCATTTCTAGAATGGGATGAAACACATGAGATGTTGAGAAGGGTGCCTGGCAGATAATGAATGTGCAGTAAACGGTAATGACTGAGGTGGTGTTATCCTCATCACCCCGATTTGTTTTGGATGAAAGCAGACCTGCAGATCACTTGCCAGGCATTGCCTGGCACAGAGCCAGACCTCACTGTTGAGAGAGCCTTCTCTGAGACCACGTGCTAGGGCCCTGATCCTTGCCTTGGCCTCGGTTGTCCTGCCTATTAAATGGGCTCATCCCTGACCAGGCCACCCACATCGCAGGGGCAGAGGGCCAGGCCGTCTGTGGGGAATTCCCCTCCCAGCCTCTCTGCCTCCCAGCGTGGGCCTATTTTTAGCCTGGTGGTAGAAGTTGCTGCTCTTATCTCTCCTGGTATTTTTGGCACGTCCTGACCAACGGGGCTTCTCCACCCACCTGTGCCATCAGCGCCCACAGAACCTGGTCTGAATCCTGTGCCAGGGTCTTGCCTCCCACCCAGCCCAGGAGACACCAGGTGAAAGAGACACCTGTCCAGCCACCTCTCATTGGCCTCCAGCGGCCTCCAGGCCACCCACAGCTGGCCCCAGGTCTGAGGCTGTGGGGGTCTTACAGCACCCGCTGGGCTCCCCTCCCCCCAACGCTCTGTGTGGTTTCCACGGCAATGAACACAAATCCCCTAGCCCTTCACAGAGGAGCCTTGTTTGTTTTGCCCGCATAACTCTGGAGACCATGTCACAGGCCCCGGCCCCCCCAAGTCCCCCACTCAGCCCAGCATGCTCCCCGACCCGATCAGATGGACCAGCTCAGAGTGGAGGGTAGCACATTCTTCCTCCTGTGGATCAGGCTGAGGGGTCAAGGACGGGGAGCTGAGCTGCATCACTTCCCAGTCCCTTCCCCACTTGGAGGCTCACTTCCCTCGTCTGTAGAATGGGGATGTGTCACAAGATAGAACATGTGACATGGCCTATGGTGTTAGTCGCTCAGTCGTTTCCAACTCTTTGCAACGCCATGGACTGTATCCCGCCAGACTCCTCTGTCCATGGATTTTCCAGGCAAGACTACTAGAATGGGTTGCCATTCCCTTTTCCAGGGGATCTATACTAAGTGCTTAATAAATGCACAGTTGTGTAGAATTGTTCCGGTCCTTGACCAAAGTAATTTGCCTTTCTGAGCCTCAATTTCTCCCCCTGTGCAATGGGGATAAAGGTCTCTCTCTACCTTATTAGAGGGGATGAAGCATTAAATAAAATGTTGCCTCTTCAGTGCTTAGCGTGGTGCTTGTCACCAAGCAAGGGCCCATCTGTGAGGATGCTTTCTTGCAGCCGGTATTGCTCCTGTGCCATTATTGTTATTATCTTCCCCAGGTTGGGGGCAGGGGGTATTCCCACCAGGCCCTCCAGCCTCTCTGGCTTCCTCCAGCTCAGGGGCTGCCTGAGCCCAGCCCACCTACCCACCTACTCACATACCCCCAACCCCATCCCTGTCGCCCCTACCCCCCCACCCCCGTAACCTGATGGGGGGAGGGGTAGCACAGCCTGGCACAGCCCATTGTTCAGTGTCCCCTTCAACCTGGGGGGGGGTCGGCAGGGGGGGAGGTCGGCGGGGGCGGGGCTGCCAGCCGTTTGGTGACATTCCACAGCCCTCCTAACCGCTGCTCCTGACTCTGGTGGCTAAATTGAGTCTCGGTTTCCTTAAAATTACTATTTATTGCTTTAATGCAGTATTGAGTATTTACTGAGTGTTGGCAAAAAAAAAGGCTCACCCAGCTCGGGCGGTGTGGCAGCCGGCAGTGGGGCTGCTCCAGGAGGGCTGTCTGGAAAAGGGAGGCAGCTCCTCTTTTCCAGAGAAACAAAGGCCCCTTCGGTGCACCGTCCCACCCCCACCCCCGTGCTGGGCTGCAGGGGTGGGGTTGCCAAGTCTCTGATCCCCACCACCCCCTCCCCAGGTGGTGTGTGTTCAGCAGGAGTGGGCCTGCCTGACACCCCCCACCACCCATCACCAGCGTGGAGAATCGCTGGCCTTTGAACAGATCAGGCACCAGCTGCCCCCCACCCGCCCCTGGGCAGCCCGCCTCCTCTCGGGGCCAGCTCATGCCAGCCTGGGGCATCTCAGCTGTGTCCCCTGCACAGAGACCCCCACATGCCCAATGAGGGGGGCATGGGCCCTCCCTGAGGGCGGCACCATTGTCTCCAGGGTTAATGCAAGCGTTGACCAAAACCCAGAGGGAGCCATGCATTGAGAGGCTGTAGTGTGCTGGTGAAACAGAGATGGGAGGAGAGGCAGCGTTTGCATAGGAGCTCAGTAACCCTCCTGACAACCTGTGAGGTAGCTACTAGAGTTGTCCTATTTTACAGATGGGAAAACTGAGGTTTGAGAGACCAGATTTGAACCCCAGTTGGCCTGCTTGGCTCCCCACCTCCCAGGGGCCCAGGGTGTTATGATGGCCCACAGGAGGACGCCAGGGGCATGGGTGGGCTCCCTAGAGGAAGTGCCCATTGAATAGTCCTGAAGGACAGAAAGCATTCAATTGACAGTCCTGGAGGGGCCCCAGCAGGCCAAGAAGAGGGATGTGGGGAGCACAGGCGGTGAAGTGAGGCAGACTGGCGGGGATTTCAGAGCGTGGAGTAGCTGTGAGAGTGAAGCCGATCAAGTGACCGGGGCCAGATCAGGGGGAGCTTGCCTTTGTGTGGCTGGAGCCTCAGATCCACTTGTAGAAAGGAAGGAGAGGGAGAGAGAGGGCAGAAGACTGAGGGCAAAGGTAGAAAGGACAAAAGGACGATCAGAAGTGGGAAAGAGAAGTTGTTGAAGTGGCCGCGATCGTGAGGACCTTAGCTCAGGTGTCTGGCCTTTTCTCTGAGCTGGCACCACTCCAGGTGCTTCACGTATTAAAAACATGGACAGGGACTTTCCTGGTGGTGCAGTGGCTAGGGCTCTGCAGGCAGTGGGCCTGGGTTCGATCTCTGGTCGGGGAACTAGATCCCACATGCTGCAACAAAAAAATCGAGCATGCCTCAACTAAGACCCAATGCAGCCAAATAAATAAATATTTTTTTAAAAAGAAAAAAAAAAAAACGTGGACAGAGAGCTGGGGCTGGCCGAGAAGGACGTCAGCGGCACGCTCAGACTGCGGGCTTCTGAGCATCATGACGCCCTTTGACTTTCATTCCCAAAGAGCCAAGAGGAGGCAGAGAGGGCCAGGAGGCCAGTGTAAGGCCCAGCAGGGTGGGCATATGGGGACAAGGGCCCCCAGCGGTGCCACTGGGGCAGAATAGGAAGAGGGAGTGGACCAAGGGCCTGCAGTTCTGGACCTCAGCCCTGGGAACCCAGTAGTTCACCTCTAGGAGAGCTGGTCAGATAAACTGAGCTTTGGGGGAAAGACAAATGGAATTGGGGCATTTTTTTTTTTATATATTATAAAAGTCTTTCTTGCTTGATCAATAAATTCCAACCAAGCAGAGGTAAGCCAAGCAAAGTGGGACGGTCCTCACCCCTTCCCCCACTCCTTTCTCAGAGGCAGTTAGTGACTGATGGGGAACATTCCAGACCTTTCCTACATGTGCGCGAGCATGTCCTGTGCACATGCGGTTGGCTTTGCTTTTTACAAGATCCATATTTTCTCTGCCCTGCTCCGCACTTTGCTGGCTCCACTTGGCAACCTGCTGAGGACATCTGCCTGTGTCAGTGCACGTGGATTTACCTCTGTCTCTGTAACCACGACTTAACAGTCCAGGGAATGGGTGAGCTTTGATTTATTAACCCATTTCCCCCACTGACAGCCCCTTGGGCTGCAGCCAGTGCTTTGCTGTCACACACACAATACATCAGCAAACATCCTGGTACATAGATCTTTGTGCACATGTGCCACATGACGGGAACTGGGGTGTAAACACATTGGGCGGTGCTGCCCTGGGGGCACCTACTTGGAGCAGCCCAGGAAGCAGGTGGGTGAAGGGATCTGGAGCCCAGGGGAGGAGGAGGGGGGCCGGAAGGAGGGGTCAGTGCTACAGAACTGGAGGAGGTGGCTTGAGGGCATTTGGCATCAGTGACAATCGAAGTCAGAAAGGGACAGAGCCCTGGGGGTCCTGGCATTAGAAAGCAGGTGGAGAACCAGAAACCTGCAGGTGTGGGGGCGGGGGGATGGGGACCAAGACCATGCACCTTCATAGTTACCAGGAAAAAGGGATGGCTAAGATCATGGCATCTGGTCCCATCACTTCATGGGAAATAGATGGGGAAACAGTGGAAACAGTGTCAGACTTTATTTTTGGGGGCTCCAAAATCACTGCAGCTGGTGATTGCAGCCATGAAATTAAAAGACGCTTACTCCTTGGAAGGAAAGTTATGACCAACCTAAATAGCATATTAAAAAGCAGAGACATTACTTTGCCAACAAAGGTCTGTCTAGTCAAGGCTATGGTTTTTCCAGTAGTCATGTATGGATGTGAGAGTTGGACAGTGAAGAAAGCTGAGCATCGAAGAATTGATGCTTTTGAACTGTGGTGTTGGAGAAGACTCTTGAGAGTCCCTTGGACTGCAAGGACATCCAACCAGTCCATCCTAAAGGAAATCAGTCCTGGGTGTTCATTGGAAGGACTGATGTTGAAGCTGAAACTCCAATACTTTGGCCACCTCATGCAAAGACTCATTGGAAAGACTCATTGGAAAAGACCCTGATGCTGGGAAGGATTGGGGGCGGGAGGAGAAGGGGACTACAGGGCATGAGATGGCTGGATGGCATCACAGACTCAATGGACATGAGTCTGAGTAAACTCTGGGAGTTGGTGATGGACAGGGAGGCCTGGTGTGCTGCGATTCATGGGGTCGCAAAGAGTCGGACACGACTGAGCGACTGAACTGAACTGAACTGAAGCGTAAATGGCAGAGGAGGGTGTCGAGTTCCTTGCGTAGTCCTGGCACATAGAAGCTGCTCACGAAACACTGGCTGGTTAAAGGAATGAATGAGTGAATGAATGAGTGAGGCCCTCAAGTCTGGAAGGTGTTGTGTGTTTTTATCTGAGTGGTAGTTTGGCGCAAGTGGAGAAAGCTGAAACCAGGCTATGTGGGGAAAGACCCAGTGGGTGTGGACAGTCTCCTTGGAGCCTGGCTGGCCAGGGATGGGGAGAGGTGGGCAGGTTGAGGAAGTGGCAGAGGGGTGGGGCTGAGTGTCCTGGCAGGTTAGGATGGGGAGGGAGAGGAAAAGATGCCAAGGAAGTTTGGGGCTCAGGGACAGGGCTCTTCTTGGGCCCAGGGACCCACAGGAACCTCAGTGTTAGGGGTGCTTGGGTCTTGGACTGGGTGTGGTAGTCCCTTCCTGAGCACTGTACTGGGCTCTCAGCACTCACACGCTCCTTGTATCTTCACCACAACCCTGCAAAGACAGGTTACAACCTCCGATTTTACAGAGGAGGAAACTGAGTCTCTGGAGGTGAAGTCGTGAGCCCAGGATCACAAAACTAAGATGAACCCACAACCCACGGACTCCAAAGAAGCCCCACTTCTGTGCCCCCAACTCTCACCTGGGCCCTGGCCCTCCCGGGATGATGCTTAGCAAGAAGTGATACCCCAGTGGGGAGCCAGGAGCTATCAGGGAGTCAGTTCCCTGTACCCACAGAGCGAGTTTGCATTTTTCTTCCTTTCTTAAACCACCATGGATGCTTTTTTGAGTGAAAAACCGGGATGTAGTTGGTCTTGTTTGCCATTTAGAAATGGAGTCAGAGATGGTGACAGGCTTGGGGTCCGGTCCAGCCAAGGGGCTCTCTGGACACCTCGAGCACTGGGCAGCCCTGGCCCCACAGGCTGAGGGCAGGGATGGGGAGGAAGGGTGCCGCCCGCACAGCAGAGAAGATGGGCAGGCATCCCAGGGAGCAGACGGGCAGGAGTGAAGGGTAGGGAGGTGACCGTGTATGCAGGGGGCAGCAGAAAATCACGGCAGGGTCCCTGTGAGGGCTGGGACCTCCTGTGCCTGCGGTGGGGCAGGGCCAAGGGGTGACAGATGGAGGGCAGGGAGGCCTAAACAGTGCTGGACCAAGAGAGCAGAAATAGGGATGGCTGGCTGGCAAGGGTATGAGGATGGGGAAGGTTGGAACCCGGGCAGAGAGGAGGCAGTCAGCAAGCTGGGGCCCTGGACCGACCACCAGCCTGGCCTGCGGGCCGGCCACGCCCCTCTCTGTCGGGACCTCGTCCCACGCAGCATTAACCCTGTAGGCACTTTCAGGAGAGCCAAAGCTTCCTAGACATTTTCTCCTGAAAAAGAGCTTCACTTGGGCCTACAGTGTGTATTTATATGTGCATATGTGTGTGTGTATACCAGTATGTCTAGGTGTGTCACTGGGCACCTGTGTGGGCCGGTGTGTCTGTTTTCATGTTTCTATTTGTGTCCTTGTTTGTCCAGCATCTCTTGTATTCTTGTGTGTTAGTGTATGCCTGGGTTTTTGTGTCCTCTGAGTGTGTGTGTGCACACTCTGTGTCTTCAGATGCTTGTGTATGCCTTTGTATGTTCACACAGGGTTCCCTGTGCAAGTAGATGGCATTTCAGCCACCTTAGGTGTGACTGTGTCCACATGTGTGTATCTGTAGGTATGTATGTGGGTTATGAGTGTGTCTCTGTGTGTGTCTATGTACTTGTGAAGCCTTGTGGCACCGGAGCTGGGGCTCAGCTATATGTAGGGCAGGGCAGAAAGGGAGCCCAGAGTCCCTTGGAAACCGGGTAGCCCACTTCCCTGCCCCCAGGATGACTGCCCCCAACCTCCCCAGGGCCTCCGAGAGGTTGGCAGAGGTGAGGGAGGCCAGTGAGGGGGGAGGAAGCCAGCAGAGGAAGCTGAGGGCCGGGCTCCTGGATGCGAGACTGCTGACAGCAGCAGGCAGGACCCGGGGACCCCAGCCTGCCGGCTCTTCCAGGTACTGGCACTGGGAGGTCTCCCAAATCTGAATTCCCAAGAGTACCTCTGGCCTGTGTCTCAACCTCCCGGAACAGAGGCCAGCAGAACTGGCCCTCGATCTGGTGACAGCCCGCTCAGGGCAGGCTCCTGGAACAGCCCCGAGTACCTCCCGTGGCTAGACACGCCTACATGATGTCTCCCCCCGCTGGTGGGAATGTACATGCATCCGCGTCTGTACACAAGAATGGAACGTGTGAACATGCTCAGAGACCAGCCTGAAGATGTACTTGTGTGCAGGCCTAAAAGAAGGCGAGTGTTAGTGTGCATGTGAATTTGTGTGGACTGTATGTTGTGTGCACAGGTGCACAGACACTCATGTGTGTGTGTGAAGTCGTGTGTGAAGGGCAGAGAGGGGCAGATACAGATGTTCAGGTGGCTGTGTGTGCACAGGTACGGATATGTGCCCATGTAGTGCCAACACACACATTCATGTTGTCAGGCTTAGGGAGGTAGATATGGGGGGAGGGGCGCTGTAAACTATTGGTATATGCAATCCAGGCATGCGCACAAGCGTGTGTATAGGAAGGGGTGTATATGTGTGGAGCCCTGTGTTCCATGGTGGAAGCTGAGCTCACAGGAGACTTGTATGCACTTAGACCTCTTCTCCTTGACCAAGCTCACTGCTGCCACGGTGGTTGCCTGGTGGGGAGTGCAGGACAGACAGACACATAGCCAGGGGGGCATCCCAGTGGCAGAGTTGGGGGTGAGGGAGGCTCAGGGTGAGGGCACCTCCCCAACACTCCCAGAGCCGGACATCCCAGGCCCACGTCCACACCCAACTCACCCTCGAATTGGCAGGATTCAGCCCCACCCTGGTAAACCCAGCTCTGCTCCACCACTGCCGCCAAGCCATGAGCTGGGGGAGGGGACCACGCGCGGAAATCGACCATAAATTTCTCGAGATGCTTTAATTTTTTAAAAGCCCCACGTAGATGCTTTGCATTGCGAAAACCCACAAATATCAGCTAAATGAGGTGCGCCAGCGGAAGGCCTGGCCAGGCCTGCCGCCCTCCCTTCCCAGCAGCTGGGCCAGGGCTCAGCTGGGGCCCCTGGCCTGGCCAGTGGGGCCGAGGGGCCCATCTTTGTTCCGAGCAGGGCTCAGACTGCAGAGTGGCTGGGTAAATAGTCGCTGCAGTAATCGCAGGCTGATTCCAACTAATTAAATCCTGCGCCAAGAGCCCACTCCAGTCAGTATCCCGAGAGGCCACGAAAACACAGACACCCCAGACGGGGCTTTGCTCCAGGTCGGGTCTGCTCCTCTAATCCCGTATCTTTTGAAAGATAGGCGCGTCCCGGGATGAGGGGTCAGCGGGCCTGCCCTGCGCCGAGCGGTGGAATTTTTCAATAACCAGCAGCTGGGTCACCAGGCACACAAAGGCAGTGTAATATCCTGTGGGCTTACGCAGGGAGAGAGCTCAGGCTGCTCAGCGCCAGCTCCCTCCAGGCCCGGGGCAGCGGCCCCCCACAGCCGAAGCCCCCAGCGGGCCAGGCCTCCACTGCCCTCCCACCAGAAGGGCAGGGAGAGCCTCGGTCGCAGCCTCTGCTGCCCCCTCCTTCCAAACTCAGGCTTCCAAGAAAATTCATCTTCCTTATTAAAAACCAGCCTTGATGCTCTCAGGCCCCAGCTGTGGGCTGCAGGGGGACCTGCCCGGGGCAAGGCTGTGGGGACCAGGCCCCTTCCAAGGGGGCAGGGGATGCTCCTGGCCTTGGAGCGGGTGCCATGGTGAGCAGGGCAAAGGTTTCCAGCTCTGGAGTCGGAAGGGTGGAGGTTCAAATCCCATGGGGGCCTGTCGGCCTGAGGGGGGCCTGGCTCGTCCATGCACTGGCTGGTGTCCTCGAGCGAGCTGTCCCCTGGTCTCCTCTGTGAGTGGGTGGCCAGGGCCCAGTGGCTCTCTGTTCCCTCCCCCAGCCTCAGTCTCTTCCACTGTATAATGGGGAACAGGGCCCTTCCTTCCCAGACTCTGGGGAGAAGCAGGGTTTGTGCCCCTGAGGGGCTCCCACACTGTAGAGGGCTGTCCTCAGCGGGAACATGTGAGAGTCATTAGAAGCTGCAGAGACCCAGTTGATTTTATTTTATTTTATTTTTTTCCTTAGAGAAACAATAGTTGCCCCCTCTCCCAAGTCTGGAATGCTTTACGCCCAGGTCTGGGACCCCTCATTTAAATTGGCTGCGAAGGGACAGGCGCTGTGAGCCCCGGGAGGAGGTTGTTAGAGATGGAAGCCGGGGCCCAGGAATTTACAATCCGTTACTTGAGAGGTGTCCTGCCTTCCCCCCTCACCCCATCCAGGCCTTCGCAGGCCCGGCATGTGCCGTAAAGATGTCACATTGGGTGGGGGTGCCGAGGAGGGATCCAGGGCCTGGCCTCCGGGGGTGGGGTGGGGGATACACAGTCTAGGACAGAGTCCCTGCGGCACCGTGATTGGCAAGATGAGCCCAGACAAGAGCTTCCTCTCTGAGCTCTCAATCAAGCAGGACACAGAACATGCAGGGTAAGCGGGAGTGTATGTTTTTATCACGCGCCCCTCCACCCCAGTAATGCCAGCTGTGTGTCAAGTGATGACCTGATGTGATGAGATCCACAGACCTCCCCCCCCCACGCTACCCGGGGCACCTTGCAGCAGGGATTTGTCAGAGTTCAGCACTTCTTACTGCCCGCCTGTGCCAGGCACAGTGCCAGGAGCTCTGCTCACGTACCAAGCCAGCGGCTCTTCTTGTCCTTTGCCAAGTCACACACAGACCTTCTCTCTTATTTGGGGCTCTGCAACTTGTAGCTGCGAAGCTTGCCACAAGGCACATGGCCTCTCTGGGCCTTAGTCTTCTCATCTGTGAAATGGGTCGTCATTTCCCCTGCCTTACAGGATTGAGGGGAAGTGAGAGAGAATGCGTGGATGCAGCCCAAGGTCAGGCATATAGAGGGTACTCAGCACACAGCACTCTTGGTGCCAAAGCAGGGGGAGAGCCTGACCCTGTGGAGGCACCTCCCAAGAGAAAGGGCATTTGAGGGGACCTGAGGGAGTGAGTGAGGCCACCAGCAGATTGAAGCCATGTCATGCCCGTGGCCAGCACGCTGCCCCCCCCCCCCCGGCACCTGCCACACCCCAGTCTCCTAAACAACTCACCCCCCGCCCCCACTGTCGGGAGGGTTAGCTCAAGAGCCACACGGAGCCTGATGATGAATCAGAAGTGGTGACAGGTGTGAGGGGAGAGGGAGGACCCAGGGGTCGCTGAGGCGGAGGGGCAGGCTGGCTGGGGGCATCCTCAGGGAGCTGGAGACGCCTATCTGGAGGCCAGTTAGAGAGGTCAGCTTCTCTTGAGGCCTCTGAGGAGTCAGGGTTGGGACGCTGGGCTGGGGCTGCCTGGGAGCTGCGAGGAGCAGGGCGGAGGGCAGGGCTGGCGTGGGGCCCGGACCCCTGGAGAGCCCGCCCTGCGGAGCCCACCCCGCGGAGCCCACCCCAGGCAGACGTGTCCACAGGTAGGCGATTTGAGGAGGCAATTCCCCAGACACACCATCTTCTCCAAGTCTCCGGATCCTGAGAAACACTCTGGGCCAGAAAGTAGGCATTGGAGAGCATCGCCAGGAGCCTCCCGGACAGAGAGTGGGTGCCCGGGACTGAGTTCTGTGGGGCCTCAGGCAGCCATTTCAGCCACCAACTCCTGGAGACCCTCCACCCAGATCAAGGACATCCTTTTCTCCTGGTCGGTTGCATTTAGGAATCTTCTCCAGGGTGGTGGGAGGAGCAGGGGTGGAGGGCTGTGTGTGTGTGTGTGTGTGTGTGTGTGTGTGTTGGGGGAGGGAAGCAGAGTAAACAGCTACTGCCCTGTCCTCTCTGCGACTGTGGCCAGGTACACAGGCCTGTTTGGACAGCTGCCTTGTCTGTCCGTCTGTTTGGGAGATGCTGGCTGATAGATGGGGGTGGGCTGACTGTTAACCCCTCGCTGTCTGCAGTGCTCACTGCCTGCTTCCATGGGGTTCAAGCAGGGCAGAGAGTGGTTCTGGCTGCCCCGACCCCAGCTCCTCTGGGAGCACGCCTTCTGAGTCATGGAAAATGGTAGGGGGCTCCAGGACATGGGGTCTACCCTCCCACTCCCACCAGGAAGTCAAGGGCAGAGAAAAAGGGTGTTTCCCCCCTGCCCAGAGGTGACCAGGGGCAGAAACTACCCAGAGCCCTCTGCCTCACCCCCACACCCCTGCTCTAGGGGCCAGCTGCCGGGCTTTCTCAGGGCTGCCCTGTCTCTACAAACACAGCCACAGCCTGGCGCAGGGGAAGGGGGGTTTGGGGCCACCACCAGCAGCAGGCCTGTCTAAAAGAGAGCAGGCAGAGGTGGGATGTGACGGTGGCTATGTGGGTCCTCAAAGCCTGCCCTGGAGGGAGATCCCAGTCCCCATGATGAATCAAACATGCTGGCTTTTCGAACTGCGAGACGAGGGTGCCTTCGGACCTGGCGTCTCCATGCTGTCCCCTGTCCACCACTACGTGTCCCCAACCCCATCTCTTGCATCTACCAGGCATCTGGCAGGATCAGGTCAAGGAGGCCACCCTGGGCCCCTCCCACCCAGCCCAGAGCCCAGTCCATCTCCTGCCCTACATCACTTTCTCAGAATAACCTGCTCCCTTCTCACACTCCTGCACCCCCCTGGCCGGGACCCCCTGTGCCTCTCACTGGCAGGGAACCCACTGTGATCCTCTTAGCTGGTCTCCCAGCTTCTGCTCTGTGCTCCCCGACCCTGGGTCCCTGCTCAGTGGCCAAAATGATCTTTTAAAAATGTAAATCACTCCAGCCACTCCCCACTTAGCACATTCAATGGCTTCCTGTGGCTCTTGAGATTAAGACAAAAATCCTTTAAATGGCCCACAAGGCCATCAACAGGGCACGGGTTAAATAAATTAGGGTTTGCTCATACAATAGAGTATCCAGCAGCTGTAAAAGGAGGTGCTCCAGGCCGAGACTTGGATGTTCTCTCCAGCAGGTGGGAGGGGGGTGTGGATACCAGGAGTGCAGTGTGTAGTGTTTGCGTAAAAAATATAAATTTGAACCAAACCCCCAACCAGTCCTCATTTAAAAAAAAGTGGAGGGAGGGGAATGATGGACCCTACAGGGGCTTCTGTATTCCTTGTGGGGAATGTCTTGGGAAGGGGGCTTGAATAGAAGACTGGGCTGGTCTCTGGGGAGGGGACCTGCACCGATAGGGACTAGGGACAGAGAGGTGGAGACCGCAGGGGACACTCTTTTTACATTTGAACGTGAAATCATGCGATACCTTACCTATTCAAAAATACATCCACCTATTTAAAAATACCCCCAATTTTAGAAGTCGATGGCTTCCAAGACCCTGCACACTGGCTCCTGCCACTCTGCAGCCTCCCACCTCCTCTCCATCTCTGCGACTTTTATTTCTGGTCGATGCTGGCCTGTCTCCGGGCCTTTGCATGCCCTGTTTCCTCTGCTGCCAGGACGTTCATCACTTCCCATCCTCACCTGGCTGAGTCTCCTTTCTCCCTGGCTCATACCTCTGTCTTCCAGAGAGTGGCCTTCTCTGACGCGCCCCTAGCCTGGGCTGGCTCTTGGACCATCGTGCTGCCTTCCTATTCACTTGTCTCCCTTCTCGGCTTGTAGGTCCGTGTGGGGCAGAACCCACTTCTGGCTTGTCCACAGCTGTCCTCAGCCGTCAGCACTGCGTCTTGCACACAGTAGGCACCACATCAGTATTTGGGGAATGGGTGTTCTGAGAATTCCAAAGAGGTAGGCGGGTGGGTGAGAGGGAGGTCTAAGACGGAGAGGATATATGTATACATGTATACGTATAGCTAGCTGATTTGGGCTTCCCTGATGGCTCAGACAGTAAAGAATCTGCCGGCAATGCGGGAGACCCAGGTTCGATCCCTGGATCAGAAAGATTCCCTGGAGAAGGGAATGGCCACCCACTCAAGTATTCTTGCCTGGAGAATCCCATGGACAGAGGAGCCCTGGCAGTCCGTGGGGTCGCAAAGAGTCGAAAACGACTGAGCAACTAACACATAGCTGATTTCCTCCCTTGTACAGCAGAAACTAACACAACATTGTAAAGCAAGTATACTCCAACAAAAAAATAAATTGCCAAAGCGAGGGCTGTTGCCATGGAGTTGGTAGGTGCCCCACCTGGGCCTTAAAGCAGGAGGATTTCCGCCCGACTGACAAGGTGCCCGTGCACCAAGCGGAGGGCATTCATTGCCGGGCGCAAAGCCCAGGCAGCCGAAATTTCTCTCTCCAGCACCCGATTTGCCAGTTCCTAGGCTGAGCCGTGTGTGTTGGCCTAGATAACCTCTCCTCTCTGCGCCTCAGTTTACTAATCCTTAGCTACATCCAGACGTGGGCGGGGGTCCGTCTGCAGTTCTAGGGGCGGGGCCCGCGGACCCCCAAGGGGAAGGTGTGCACACAGTCGGCGCTGGATAAACGCCGAGGGAATGGCTGAGGGCGCGGGGAAAGGGTTAAAGCCCGGCGCTTTTTAATTGTCAAATGACTGCGGGCGATTAGCGCTGGCAGCTTCCTCAATAATCGCTCTTCTCTGTACCTGCTGGGAGCTTAATTAAAAAACAAAGAGGCTCAATTTAAAGGCCATTACTATGCTAATGCGGCCGGGCGGGCGGTGATTAAGCGGCTGGGGCGGGCGGCGCGCGGCCGGGGCGGGGCGTGGGGCGATCAGTTACCCACTAAACTGGCGGCCGGGCGGCGGGGCCCGAGCGCAGTGCGCGGTGCGCGGCGGGGACGGGGCCCTGACCGGCCCGCGGCGCCCGAGCGAGCGCGGAGCCCCGGGAGCGGAGGCGGTCTCCCGGAGCCTCTTCTTCCTCCCTAGAGAGGGACCCGGGCTGAGCGGAGGGGATGAACGCCACCCACACCCCCGAGGGCCGCCTCCCCCAGAAGAAATCCCCTCCGCCCTCCCCACGCTGTTCCGCCCGCTCAAGCCCTTCATTCCGGGACCCGTTGTGCCCACGCCCTGTGGCCATGTCCCTGCAGAGTCAGCCGGGCAGCTGGCTGAGAGAGGTCTCCGGCTCCCAAACGCTGGGGCCTTTGCTCCCAGGAGGGCAGGGGTGATTACTAGCCAGGTTCACCTGGCACGGAGCCCTGGCTCTACCCAACCAGCTGGGTCAACCTAAGGAAGGGACTCCAGCCTCCTTAGGGAGGGTCCAGAGGTACTGGGGAGGCCCTTAGGCTTGCAGCTCTGAGCACAGGGTGCCCTGGTTCCTGAAAATGACAGTGGGAACAGATGCCAGGGTGTGGTTCAGAAAATGGACAGCAGGAGCGCAAGGGTGTGTGTGTGAGACAGAGAGGAGTAGGAGGGGACTTGGTCCAGGTCTCATGAGACTGGGCAGTGCGGCTCTCAGTGATTGAACTAACAGTGTTATCTCTGGCTGCATTAAGAGGAGTATAGGGTAGGGGAAAAGGGAGGAGATGGCTCTTCTTGCCTCTGGAAGCCTGTGCTGAGTAGTGGGCTACTGGGTACCAGCTTGATTAAGGGCTGTTTTGATAAACTCAGCCTTATGTCCAGAGTGTAGAGACTGGGAGTTTAAGTGGCAGAGGGAGGTGTCAGGGGAGGGGTGGTGGTTTTTGAGAGAGAAAGAGAACACTTAGTCTGTGAGGTCCCAGCTGAAGCTGGGCATTTGCACCCCCCAGGATGACACCACAAGGCTGTCTTGACCCATGGTTTTGACCCTGAGCGGGTTTTCATTGGCAGCCTGGTAAAATCTGTGGTCATAAACTGTAAATTTTGTTGCTAACATTAAAAACCACCCTACCTGAGCCTGGGGGGAAATTTAACTTGGTAAATTAAGCAGTACAAAATACAACTGACAGCAGTGGAACAACCTGTGGTAAAAATATGTCACTGGCTACAAATTAACCGAAGAGTCAAATCCTGATAATCAGTAGGATATAATACAGGCACAAAGCTGACAACGGAGCAAACCATTATTGAAAATTTTTCATGGGAAATAATTTATCTCAATGAAAATAATTTTAGTAAAATAAAAATGGAAATGGATAAAGTTGTAAATTATTTAACTGCACTAGAAAGAAAATTGTTCAAAAAATTAAATTGTCTTAATGGAGTTTGTTCCAGAAAACACTTGCTCAAAGGAAGTTTATCAATGTTGTTATAACCCTAATTAAAATGCTGCGGTCTGTGTATAGAGAGTCCAAATCCTTGGGGTCCGAACGATGGGGCCAGACCGTCAGCGTGGCCAGCTGTGAGGCTCTCCAGTGGTATCTGGGATTTCTCCTTCCGAGACCTCCTTTCCCCTGGAATACCGTGTTCCCCATTACACCAGGAGCTCACTGAGAGGAAGTGAAGTCCCCATGGATTTCTCATCCCCTAGCATGGTGCTTGGTCGTGGTGGGTATTTGGTAAATGCTTACAGAATCAACTGGCTTCCCTTGTGGCTCAGCTGGTGAAGAATCCACCTGCAATGAGGGAGACCTGGGTTCCATCCCGGGGTTGGGAAGATGCCCTGGAGAAGGGAACGGCTACCCACTCCAGTATTCTGTCCTGGAGAATTCCATGGACTGTCTAGTACATGGGGTTGCAAAGAGTCGGACACGACTGAGCGACTTTCACTACAGAATCAACAAGCCTTACAGTAAAACCTTAAAAGGCAGTTCCTGCTTTCAAGAGGAGGAATCGTGACACAGGATTTGGCACAGAGTGAATGCCTGAGTATGTGCTGGATGGATGGATGTGTGTGTATGGTTGGATGGATGGGAAATGGGCGGATAGCCCAGCAGGTGGATGGATGGGTACATGTACGCATGGGTGCACGGATGTGTGTGGGTGGACAGACGGATGGATGAATGGATGGATGGTTGAGAGGGTGGATGGGTGGGGGGGTCGGTGGATAGATGGATAACTGGCTGAGAGGCTATGTGAGTGGGTGGGTGGATGGCTAGATGGAAGGACGAGTAGATGGAAGCAAAAGAAACCTGACCTATCTCTCTTCTTTAGCCCAACATTTAAGGCCTCTGGTTTGACCCTTCTCCTTTCTCACCTAGGCTGCAAGCTTTCTGACCCACTGTCTCCCTAACCCTGAAAGCGGCCTCCGTTTTCTTCTTGCCTTTGCTTTTATTCAACCGCTCCCTCTCAGAATGGCCTCTCTGCTCCTCTGGCACTGCCTACACAGAGCCCAGACTCTGGAATTAGACACAGTCCTGTTGCCATCCCAGCCTGCGCTTGCCCCATTCAGTCTTTTGCACTCTTGGTAACCCCCTTCTCCAGGAAGACAGCCCTGTTCCCCCGGCCCTGCCCCCCACCCCGCTGACCTTACATCTTCTCAGGCCGTGTCCTGGATCATTCAGCCCTTCCCAGGCACGCAGCCTTGGGCCCGGCCTGTTCTGGCCACACAGGACCCTGGCGAGAAATCCAAAAGGCCTCTCCATCCCGGGGGGTGGGGTTTCTCATCTTGCACCTGTGCTGTCGGCCCCTCGCCTCTGGACCTTCGGCTCCCCCAGGCCCAGCCCAGGTCACAGGCCCACAGCTCTGAGCTGATGGAGCAAGTGCAGAGTCATTCCCAGTGGCGGGCAGGGAGGATGAGGCTGAGGCAAGAGAGGGCCTCGAGCACAGGGAGGTCCAGGCATCAAGCAGGGAGCCCGTAGTCCCAGCTTCGAACCCAGTTCTGCCAGTTTTGAGCGGTGGTGGTACCCTCTCCAAGCACCACTGTCCTGTCTTATGAAAAGAGTGGCAGAGCCTGTGTCTAGGGGGTCTTATGGGGGAGGACTCTGTGTGCAAATAAGGCACCGGGCCTGGGATGTAGGAAAACACTTAATAAATCTTAACAAGGAATAATAACAATAATAATGGCTGCTGGGTTTGGCAGCCAGGAGCTGGTGACTCAGTGAGAATGGGGGAAGGCAACATGGGACCAGCTCAGAGGGGTTTGATGAGCAGGTGGAGGATAAGGCATTGGGCCTGGCTCATAGTAGGTGCTCAGTGAATGTTAGGTGGTTGAGTAAATAAATGAGCCATCAGATGAATGAGATTTGCCAGTGAAGGGCAGACAAGAGAGGAAAGAGCATCAACCCAAGGGCCTGGCCTGGAGCACACAGCACTAGGCGCTGGCTGGAGGGCAAGTGTGTGTGTTGGGAGGGGGGGGGCCATGGTCAGAAGGACTGATGCTTCCCCTTCCACCTGCCCTGCATCACTGACTGTCTCTCCCTGATGTCACCCAGACATATCTGGTCCCCAGAGAAACCCCAAGGTCCCCAAATGGAAAAAAAATTCCTGGGGCTTGCCCCTAGTCCCCCAGGGGTCAGAACCCCAAGGTGAGAGACTAGTTATCAGGTGCTGAGACTGTGTGTGTATGTGTCTATACTGGCAGCTCCCCATGGCGTCTCCAGCCCAGATCTCTGTCTGAACTCCAGAATCACATGGGCCTCTGCCCTCTGGACACGTCTGCATGGCCGTCAGAAGGCAGCTCAGGGGTAACAGGTCGAGAACGGACTCCTGACGCTGCCTTCCCCGACCCTACCTCGGACTCCATTTCATTTAGGGGCAACTCCATCCTTCCGGTTGCTCAGGCCCCCAGATCTCGGACTCACCCACACCTCTGTCCTTTCTCTCTCATCCTCCCGTGTCCCTGTCTCCCTTCAAAATGCATCCCAGTGAGGGTGACTTCTCAGCATCTTCCCTGGTCTCAGCCGACACCATCTTTTGCCTGGATTATTGCGATGAACTCCCAAAGCATCTCTGGGCCCCCACACAGCTGTCTGAGGAACCTGGTTAAAATGCAAATCAGATCACAACCCCTCTCTGCTCAAGACCCTCTCTCCAAAACACCAGGTGATTTGCCCCCCCCACCGGCACACTGCTTCTGCACCTCCTAGCCCTTGCCCTGTTGCTCACCTGTCCAGCCACATCGTCTCCTTGCCTTCTCTCCAACACCTCAGATACACTCAGGCCTCAGGACCTTTGCACTTGCTGTTTCCTCCGCTGGGAACTCTTTCCCCCAGATATGTCAGTAAGGCCTGAGACTGTTCTTGCGAACCCCCCAGGCCACAGCCTTCGCTTTTCTTTGCTTCATTGTGATTCATCATTGTCACTATTTGCTATACTCTGCTAGAGATGTATCTCCTGTCTATCCCCTCACTCTTTAAATTGGAAGCTGGGGGCGGGGCAGTGGGGGATGAGGGGGAGTGGGGGGGAGATGGTTGGGAGAGAACTTTCCTTTGACTCACTGCGCTACCCCAGCCTCCAGACAGTGCCTGGCACGTAGTAGGTGCCAAATAAATGTGTGTGGAGTCACCGAATGTGTGCCGGCCCGGCCGGGCTGGCCCCCGGATGGTACCCCGGGCTCCCAGCTGGACCCGTCCCTCCCTGCCCCTGGCCCCTGACCTCCAGCCCCGGGCTGCTGGCTCCCGACAGCGCCCCAGGCCGGGATCAAAGGGCTGTGGAGCCGGCGGCCCCGCACAGCTGGGTCTGTGCGCCCGCAGGAAGCGCCGGGGCAGCCCTCGCGGCAGGCCCGGCCCCGGCGCGGCGAGGCTGCGGAGAGGCCCGCGCGCCGCCGCTGCCGCCGCCGCCGCCGCCGCCGCCGGTCCCAGCGCCCGGCCCCGCCAAGCATTCCAGCCGCGTGATTGACGCGCGCACCGGGGCCCCCGCCTGCGGCTCCCGCCGCCGCCCGCCTGGCCCGCCGCCGCCGCCGCATCAAAGCAGATGTTTGCAGCTGGTTTGAGTTGGATCCCCATCAACAGGCCCCTTTTTGTCTCAAAATAAAAAACAGCTACGCCCGGAATGATAAGGACGCGGCAGGCACGTGGGGGAGATGTCAACAAGTCGAGGAGGGAGGCAGCCAGGCAACTCCTCCTGCCTGCTCTCACCCCATCAGCTCCTCCGAGGGCCAGGCAGCCTCCAGCAGCCGCAGCCCGGCCCCCGAGAGTGTCCAGGGTCTTGTCCCCTCCGCTCCTGTGAACACCAGCTCACCCCTGACGGACACCACAGCCCCAGGAGCCATTCTGATAGGAGTCACCTACTGAGCACTCAGCACTTGGGGCCTGTCCCGATGCTCTGTGGCGGGTCCACCCGGGGTCCTACACCGGCCTGTGGAGGTGTGGCACAGGGGGTCAACACGGGGTCATGATCACCTGTGAGGCGGGGTCTGTGATCCCAGGTTTCAGACTGGAAAACAGGTTCAGGCAGGAGAGGTGGCAAGCCCCAAGGTCAGGCAGAGCTGGGACTGAGACTCTTCAGACCGTTCCTTCTGCCTCTAGGACCAGGTTCTTTTAACTGTCATGTCACCTTTTTCAGGAAGCCCCCAGCTCTCCTCCGGATTGGCTAACATGCCTTTCTATGCCCCTCCCCCAGCCTGCTGAGTGTACCCCATCAAAGCACATGTTGCATTCTGCCAGCTCCCACCGGTGGAGATTTGGTCTGACTCTGTTCCCCGAGCGTCTTGCACAAGCCTGGCACAGTCAGCCCACTTGGGTGTGTGCTGGGTGAATCATGCAGGTGGGGACAGAGGGGCTTCAGTTCCAAGTGCCAAAGCTCGTGGTCCCTGGGGAGGGACTGCTTCCAGGGACTGTAGGACTTGGGCCTGGAGAGGCCCTAAGGCAGTGGTCCCCGACATTTTTGGCACCAGGAACCGGTTTCATGGAAGACAATTTTTCCACAGACCAAGGCAGGGGTTGGCGGGGGGAGGTTTCAGGATGATTCAAGTGCTTTACATGTATTGTGCTCTTTATTTGTAGTATTACTACATCAGCTCCACCTGAGATCATCAGGCATGGCTCCTTCATCCATGGTACACAGGAAAAGCCCTATTGATATAAAATGACTTATCTGACCTTCAAGTAATTGGGCCAGGCCTGGACACCTGACTCAAGGTGGGCCAACTGGACCCTCTGTCCTGTGTCTCATCCTTCTCCTGCTCATTCAAGAGCCTTTTAATGCCCCTCTCCCCAATCCTCAGCCTTGTCCTCAGAGGTGTGGCTTTCCATGACTCCAGCACCAGCTATGTAGCCTTGAGTCATTTACGTTCCTTCTTTGAGCCTCAGTTTCCTCTTCTGTAAAATGGGGGTGTTAATCCCTGTGTCACCTGGTGATGTGAAAGGGCTGAGCCCAAAAGACATCTCAGGAGGTGTTACTGCAAGACTCCCAGCCTAATAGGAGGCATGTAGAGAACTTTGTTAATGAAAAATTGGGACACTGGACTCCAGGTTGTGTGGTTCTGAAGAGGGCACAGGAGGGCAAGTTCAACTTCTCTTGTTACCTAGTAGTGTTCTCAGACTCCCCCAAAAACAGAGTGTCCAATATTCTCTTGTCCTTCTCTTATTCCCTTGAAATGACTGCCCATTTCATTTCTCCCAGGGTTATTCATTCACTCTACAAATAGTCAGTAACCACCAACTCAATATCAGAGCAAAGGGTAAAGGATTGAATTAGTTCCCTCTTTCTAAGACAGTGGGGAGTTCAGACACACAAATATCTGGATCTGGAGGCATCAGGGAAGGCTTCAGAGAGGAGGTGATGCTTTGAATTGTGTCTTGAAGGCTGAAGATGAGTTCAACAAGAAAAAAAAGGAAGGGTTTGAGAAAACAGGTCATAGAGTCAGATGGAATTTTAGATGCTAAGGAGACCAGAAGGGACTTGTGTTCAGGGAACAATGAAAAGCATGGCAGCTAGAGCAGGACATCTAAGGCCAGGTGTGGCAGGGGTAGTGTGGGGCCTTGAATGCCATGATTAGATCTTTGGGCTTCTCCTAAAACTGTTGGGAGCTCTTGGACTGAGAACCCAGTGAAGGGCTACATAAACTGTAAAGTGCAGTGACAGGAGTCTGGGAATGGCAGTACATGAGGAGGCAAAGGACCTTCTACTCAGCAAGGAGAGTGACCTGGTGCTGGAAAGGCTTGGATAGATGATGACAGTGATCATGATCTGCACTTATCAAGCCTTTCTCATGTGCCCAGCTGTGACCCCACTGGACAGATGGGGTCACCGAGGCTCAGAGAGGAGAAGGGACTTGTGTGAGATTCCAGTGTGAGGAAATGACAGAACCAGAATTCCAAGCCTAGTGCATGCTATGTGGACTCCAAGATCTGGGGATGAAGACCTCTGAGGAGAGGCCGGAGGGGCCCCAGGACATTAGGAAACCGGTTTTATCGGAGGTAAAAGAATCACCTGCATTGCATACATCTCTGCAGGTATTGATGGTTTGAAAGTGTTAGTCGCTCAGTCGTGTCCAACTCTTTGCAACCCTATGGACCATGACCCCCCAGGCTCCTCTGTCCATGGGATTCTCCAGGCAAGAATACTGGAGTGGGTTGTCATTCCCTTTTCCAAGGGATCTTCCTGACCCAGGAATCAAACCTGGGTCTCCTGCATTGCAGGCAGATTCTTTACCTTCTGAGCCACCAGGAAAGCCCATCAGTGGTTTAAGAGAAATTAACAAATCAGATTTGTAATCCATGTTCACATGCTCCCGAAAAAAAATGTTTTTTTGAGTTTTGTTTATTAGCTTTATGACCTTAATACATTGAGCATTAAACAAATAAACCAATGAAAACTCAGAGGAGATGGAGATGTGTTGTCTTAGCCTGGGATGCTTTAAGGGAAGGATTATCCTGAAAAGGGAAATTTCTTACTCTGCTATTACAGATGATCCTGGGGGGAGGGGATGTGTTTGCTGCAGGGGGAGATATTCAGTTTGGTTTAAGGAAAACCCACCCAGCCACCTTGCCTGGAGAATCCCATGGACAGAGGAGCCTGGAGGGCTACAGTCTGTATGGTAGCACAGGGTCAGACACAACTGAAGTGACTTAGCATACACACATGCACACACCCAGCCACACCTACTAGGTGCTGGGCTTATGTCAAGTGATAAAAACTTGGAGTGTTCAGAGCCTTGAGGGCAGACAGACGTGGGCATGGCAAAGGGCCAGGGTAATTGATGAACAGAAACATTTGGATACACGAAGCCAAGAGGGAGTATATGTTGATGCTGCCATGTGACCTTGAACCTGCCCTCTGCACCTTCCTGTGCTCATCTGTGAAACAGAGATGGGAACAGTGTCTTCCTTTTGGGGTTCTGTGAGGACTTAATGTGGTGATGCAGCTAGATGTTAACTGAGATCAATGATACTAATGAGACAGCTGCAGAATTGAGCCAGGAGTGCTCTGTCCAGCCTCCAGACAGAAGCTAGAAGGATGGATCCAGAACCCAGGATGGAGATGAGAGGGAGCATGGTTAGGATCTGTGTCAGGAAGCCTGCTCCCAGGGACTCCTGGGAGATCCTGGCAAGGGTAACCCAGGAAAGCATGTTGGACTCACACAGAACAGGAGAAAGGCAGACATCAGCTGTTGTGGAATGCCTTTTAGTGCCAGCAGAGGGCTGAGAACTTTACAGGGGTTTAGCCCTCCCAGCAACCCCATGGGTAGGTACCATTGTTCCCATTTTACAGATGAAGAAACTGAGGCTCAGAGAGGTTAAAATGTCTTGACTAAAGTCATACAGGGAAAAGTTATGGAGATAGGAAGGAACACCAAGCTGCCTGGTTCAGCACCCCCACCTCCCCACACAGCTCCCCTCCCAGGGGGCCCTGTCTTCCCAGGGCAGGTGTGTGGGGCTCCCACAGACCAGCTTGCCCTGCCTCACAGGCTAAACGGCACTCTATTGGCTGGTTCAGCAGTCATTCAGCAAACATTCACTGCTCACCTTTAGTGTGTGCGGGGTCTTGGGCTCAGTGCTTAAGACACAGAGGTGGCCCTGGGGAAGGTGCACCTGGAAATACATGAAGTGTGTCTGCGACTGGAAAGGAGGAGGGGGCTTCAGGAGGAAGGGATGCCCAAGCTAAATCCTTCCAAATTAGCAGGTGTTTGCCAGCCAAAGGTTGGGAGTGGGGAGGATGGCCTTCTAGGTTGTGGGGACAGCGTGTGGAAAGGGTAGGTGCTTTACGTGGAAAATGGGGAAGGGGGTTTGTGTGGGTTGGCAGCACACAAGTGATGTGGCCACGAGTCTTTCACGAGTCTTTGTCTAGCTGTGGAACTTCTGGATTGGAGGAGGGGCCAGGGCAGGCAGATTGGCACCAAGAGGGCACGACCACTAGAGAGGAAGCCACAGGTAACTCTGCCTTGGCCAGAGCTTCGGAGCCGCCCCGCAGTACCCTCCATCCCTGACCCCAGGACCCGCTGCGTCCAGGCTTCCCAGCCCCAGTGTGGGAAGCAGAAGCACACCCATCTGGAGTCCCCAGCCCTGTGCTCTTACAGAGGAGGGAAGTGAGTGACCTTCAGACTTGCCCAAGGTCCCAGAGCTGGGTGGGAGGGAGAGAAGTTCCAGGGCTCCAAACCCAGGGCCCTTGTTGCTTTCGGGGCCCCTCATGCCAGGCTCTGGGGCAGGAGGGGAAGGGAGGCGTGAAGGCGCGGAGCTTTTCAGCCTTAGCCATTCTGTGTCTCCAATCAATATTTGCAGCTTCCAGGCAGTGTTCACAGAGGGGCTTCCCCAGCACCCCCATCACTCCCTTTGTGCTCACAGCTCTAACCTGACAACTCAGTGCATTTTCACACTGAGAAACCAGCAGTGTTGTTGAGCCCATTATACAGATAAGTGAGCTTAGAGGGAGGAAATTACTTACTCATTTACAAGCCAGCAAGCGGCAGAAACAGGCATTGAACCTGAGTCCATCTGATTCCATTGCCACCCGCCTCTGGTTGGGGATGCTTCTCAATGGCTGGTTCCACTGATCCTGTGTGGTGGGAGGGATTCAGGGAGGGAGTAGGGGCTCACAGAAAGGAGGGGCTCCCGCTGGCGCCCGAGCCCCTCCACACGTTGTTTGTAGCTCTCACCCTGGCGTGGTAGACAAAGGCAGCCCCATAATTGGGAGCAAGTATTTCATGCATCCCCCCCGATGTTTTATTGGGTGGAGAGATGCTTGGAGACCAAACGGATGGCCCATTCCGTTTATAAAGTGTGCACTGTTTGTTTTATTTCCCGAGTTTTTGCAATCTAGATAACAGATGATGCCCCGAGTGGCTGGCGCTGCCTCCATAATGGCGGCACCGAGCCTTTGGAGAAGTATTAATAATAGATTGTGTTGATGAGTTTGGAGAAAGTAGCAATCGACCCCCTGCTGCCAAGGCATTAGCGCGGCTGTTCTGAACGAAGCCTGCATGGTGGCAGCGCCTGCAAATGCAGGTCACCCTCCCACCGCCACCCCCTCCCCCAGACTCAGAGGGCTTCTTCTCCGGGAACCACCCAAGGCGTGCCAACCCGGCCTGGGGCCCCAGCCCTGCCAGGTGGACCCAGAGATGCCCTGGCGCTTATCTGCCCATGGGCCACAGAGGCCGGGCTGCAGCCCTTCGTGGGGCCCCTAGGTCAGGAGGTAGAACATGGCGAGGGGGACAGACAGGCAGTGAGAGGGGCAAGGCAGAAGTGTCCCCCATATCAGAGCAGCAGGTTCTGTGAACCTGGCTCCTTCCCTAGCCCCTTAGCAGAGCTGGAGGGCCAGCCCGGTTCCTAGGGACCTCTGCTTAGGGCACCATGGACAATTAGGTAGGTTGTACCCTGAACAAAGGTCTCCAGCCAGAGGGCCAAATTGGAGCTGACTTCGGCTTATACTCTCCTGGTGAAGCCATGCACTGTGTGGGCCAGTGGGGTCCTGCCTGCCTGAGCCAAGCCTTCACTTACAGGCTTTGCAGACACTGAGGCCTCCTGGTGGATCAGGTGGACCTCCGTGGAACTGGGAGCTAACAGGGCCACGTGCCATCACTCTGATGCAGGGTTCATTCATTGAGTTAAATGCTCAGTCCCATTGAGTCCTGACAAAAGCCTTTGAGGAAAGTCCTGTTGACATCCCTATTTCACAGTAGAGGGAACTGAGGCCTGAGGTGAGCATAGAGGAGGCCACCTCCCCCAGACTAGGGCATCAAAGAAGGCTTCCCAGAGGAGGTGGCGTTGGAGTTGGGCATTGTAGGATGAGTAGGAGCCTGCTGGGTAGACTAGAGGTGGCTGGCAGAGGTTGCTGGGGTGTCCCCAGTTTGAGTGCCCTGGCCAGTGCCAGGGCAGCAGGCAGAGCTGGGATTGGCCCTGCCCACTGTGTCCCACCCACTCACTGTGGGTGGTGTGGATGGCAGCCCTGGGAAGGGAGGCAGGCCGAGAGCCTCGCATTTATGGCCGTTTCTGTTCCAGAACCGATTAGTAGAGAATTGCAGCTGTAATCTGTGCCTGTGATGGCAGGCCATAAAGAGGGATGGGATGCACGCAGTGCTCCCAAGGTGGCGCCCGCAGACGTGGCCCGGGGACGCGGGAAATGAAAAATGGTTTTAATTCCCTCCCAGCAGCAATAATTTGATTCTTCATAAATTTTTCCATCAAAGTGTTGTTGAGGCTGAGTTCCCACAGAGCAGGGCACGTGACAGGGATGGGGAGCTGGGAGGAGCGGTCAGTAGGTGCAGGCCGGGGCGGGGCCCTGCTCAGACCCTTATGCTCACTCACCAGAGTCGCCAAGACCCACCCCGCCCCCACCCCCAGCATTGTCTCCCGAGATGAAAGATGGATCCTCTTTGTCACGGAGGGACCGGATCAGGCCCCGGAGGCAGAGCCAGCTCCATCATTTACTACCCACGTGACCCTCAGCACGTGCCTGCCTCTCAGCACCTCAGTTTTCTTATCTCTAAAATGGGATTAATATTTCCTACCTCATAGTGTTGTTGCAAGGATGAATGCATTTCTGTACACAGAGCGCTTAGAAGAGCGGCTGATACTGCACGCATGTTCTGTAACTATCTGTTCACGGGGGAGATTCCTAGGCTGAAATGATGGATAAGCAGGTGTGGCCGAGGCAAGGGCCAGAGGAAGAGCATGCCAGAGGGCCACGGTGATGGTGCCCTGGAGGGCTTCAGGCTGTTCCGTGGGGCTGCAGCCTCCGGGAGTAAAGGGGTAAAAGGGGAGGCAGGACTGTGAAGGGCCTGAGGGCCAAACTCAGGAACTTGGAGGTTCTCCTGAGGGCACGAGGGAGCCATGGACAAGTCTGGGGCAGGGAGGCAGCGTGATCACATGTGTGCTTTGGACAGACCCCTCTGGTTCTCAACCTGGAGGGTGAGTCAAAGGGTTGGAGAGGCCGTGAACCAGGGAGGACACTGGGGCAGCCCCTCAGGCAGGAGGGGAGAGAGCCAGGCTGGGTGATGGGTTGGGCAAGGGTGGGGATCACTTGGATGTGGGGGAGAGGCAGGGCCAGAGAGCAGGAGCACAGGTGCTGGAGGGAGGGTGGATGGGACCTGTGGGCTGCCGGTCCTTCCACTCAGGGCAGGGCCCACCCGGCTCTCAGGGAAGGTGGAGGCTGGCCCTGCACTCTGCCCTCTAGTGGCCGCTGTGTCTCTGAGCGGGCAGGCTCTTGAGCTGATATCTCTGGGCAGGATGCCCAGTGTCCATCTTGGTGTCGTCAGGGGTCTGCCAGCCAAGGGGTAGGGTCCCACTGTCTGGCTCTGTGCCCAGGGAGGGCCTCTCCCACTTGGGCCAAGGGGATCCAGGTGGCAGGAGGAAGAGGTGCTCTGTGGGCTGTGCCTCTGGGAGGGATCCCTGAGCCCAGCCAATATGCCCCCTCTCTGTGCACCCATAGGCTCTTCGCGGCCAAGTGCAGCGGCTGCATGGAGAAGATCGCCCCCACCGAGTTCGTGATGCGGGCGCTAGAGTGTGTGTACCACCTGGGCTGCTTCTGCTGCTGCGTGTGTGAGCGGCAGCTACGCAAGGGTGACGAGTTTGTGCTCAAGGAGGGCCAGCTGCTGTGCAAGGGTGACTACGAGAAGGAAAAGGATCTACTCAGCTCCGTGAGCCCCGACGAGTCCGACTCCGGTGAGCTGCTGCTGGAGCCGGGGTGGGTGGCGGGTGGGGGCCTTGGCAAGCACGCCGCAGAGGGTCCTCCTGCAGGAGAAACCCACTCCTGACTCTGGGTCCCGCACCCCACACAGACACTGCACCCACACCCACAGGCAGTGCACACATGCACGGAGGTGTTCACATGTGGGGTTAACACAGACATGTGTGCACGGCCCCACAGGCCCACAAACACAACACACCTGGACATGATCACGCACAGGTATAGGTGCATGTGATCATACATGCACACACACAAGCACATAAAATGTGTGTGTGGATACCTACGCCCAGGAATGTAAAAACACAGACACATGTCCACGTGTAGACATGTGCTTACATGCCCAAGCATGCCAAAGCCCACACCCATGTAAACACAGGTGCACACATGCTCTAGCACACTCATGCAGTAAGCATCTGGCTACATGTTTATCCATATGCTCACATGTACTGTAGTTTGCACACACATGAACGCATGCCCCCTGCTCTCTGGCCCAGCACCCCCCCTTCCCTTGCTGTGACCCCACTGCAGCCCCACCTCACAGGGGTCTCTCTCAGCACCCAGTCTGCAGGCATCTGATCCGATGCATCCTGTCTTCATCATGCTCCCCCAAGTCTTCAGCAGTGGGGGAACTGGGGTCCTCTGTGGTGGAGGGAAAGCCTCCATTTCCTGGGGTGAAGGCTCCTCTCTACCCTGCTCCAGACCCCCATAGACTGCCAGTTTGGAGCTCTCCTGGCAGGAAGGGCAGAGCCAGCCAGGAACAAGTTAATAAGGAGGAAAAAGTCAGGAAGCAGGCTGGCACCTGGTCATTCCTGGAGGTGGCAAAGACAGACTGGAGCAGGGGGCGTGGGGAGGGGGTGCCCTGGTCTGCCAGGCCCTTGTGGGGAACCTGGAGCCCATGGTCAGAGGACCTGCCCACACAAAGGAGCCGTGTCCCTGCCAGAGCCCTTGGAGGGGGGTATGAGCTGCCCATGCATCTGTCCCTCTGCCTGCCCCTGGGCAGGGCACCATGGTGGTCAGGCTGCCTGGGCTCCTGCGGGAGAGCGGGGGCCAGCCAGGTGCCGTTGGCCTAGGAGGGGTTCTCAGAGGGAGGCCCCCCTCCACAGGGACTCATGCTCGGAGGAAGATGGGCTGGGGGCAGCAGGAGGCATGGGGGATGGGGGAGGCTCTGCTGTCTGTCTGGAGCCGGCATCTCTGAGACCCATAACTCAGGCATGCAAGTGGGGGTGGGTGTCGCTGGGTGAAGACGCATGCTTCTGCATGCAGGTGTGTGTGTGTCCAGACATGTGCATGCCTGTATGTCCCTGCCTGCGAGCATGCACCTGTGTGTGTGTGTGTGAGTGCATGCACATGTCACAGTCACGAACATGCCCGTGTGAGAATGTTCAGCAGAGTGTGTGTGTCTTTGCTCGTCAATCCTTAGTCCCTGGAAGCTCCTTGGAGCCTCCTCTCTGGGCCCCAAGGCCCAGCCAGTGCTGGGCTAGTGCCATAGAAACTGGTTTTCCCAAAGGCCGGCATGCTGGGCTGGGGTCCCCCAGGGACTGAAGGCCACAGGCCGAGGCAGGGCCCAGGCAGGTTGTTGGGTCAGGGGAAGCCCAGGGCCAGACTGAGCACAGCCACCAGCATCTCTCATCAAGAGGGCCGTGCGCCTAATGGCAGATCTGTCGCCTGTGAGCGTCAGCGTAGCTGTGCTCCCTTCCGTGTGCCAGCCACACATGTGCACGCCACACGTGTGCACCGGCATATTTCTGCAGTGCCTGAACCTGTCCCCATGTGGGCCTGTCTCTCTGCCCTTCTGAACGCATGTGCATCTGAGTGTGCAGCGTGTGTCCCGGCCTGCTCACCAGGGTGCCTTCTGCTGCCTGTCTGGTCAGCAGGGCAGGTCTGGTGGCTTTGGTTCAGGTCTCCCCAGGGGGCCGAGATAAGGACGTGAGGACCGTGTGCTGAGGAAGGGGACACACCAGGCCCGGGAGGGGTGGTAGGTGGACAGGAGATGAGAGACGAGATGAGGCGGGGCCTGTGGGCCGGGGAAGGGGGCAGTCTTTACCCTGGGGAGGGCCCGGGGGAGTCATGCCAGATGTTGGCAGGAGGTGATGGGACCCCAGCAGGCAGCGGGTTGCTGAGGATCCGGGCTGACCCGCTGCATCGTGTCCCCCACAGTGAAGAGTGAGGATGAGGACGGGGACATGAAGCCGGCCAAGGGACAGGGCAGCCAGAGCAAGGGCAGTGGGGACGACGGGAAGGACCCGCGGAGGCCCAAGCGGCCCCGGACCATCCTCACGACGCAGCAGCGAAGAGCCTTCAAGGCCTCCTTTGAGGTCTCCTCCAAGCCCTGCCGGAAGGTGAGGGGCGGCTGGGGTGGGGCAGGGGCTGACACCCCCACACCCGCTGCCTTTCCAGACTCCTGCAAGGACCTGGGCATCTCTGCAGCTCCCCGCCCAACCCCCTGGACCTCCCACCTCCCACCCCCTGCCCACCCCTGGGCCTGACCACTCCCTCTCTCTGGGCAGGTCCGAGAGACGCTGGCAGCGGAGACGGGCCTCAGCGTGCGCGTGGTCCAGGTCTGGTTTCAGAACCAAAGAGCAAAGGTGAGGACCGGCCACCTGCCACCCTGCTGGGCAAGGGAGGGGGCGGGCAGGCAGAAGACCCAGGGCCTGATGAGGGTGGGGCAGGAGTGCATGGGGGCCAAGGCGGGGCTGGAACGCACCTTGTCTCCTGCAGATGAAGAAGTTGGCACGGCGGCATCAGCAGCAGCAAGAGCAGCAGAACTCCCAGCGGCTGGGCCAAGGTGAGCCAGGGGCCCAGCACGGGGCTCGGTCTGTCACGAGACTCCCAGGAAACCTCCCGCCCCAGGGGTCAGGTCTCAGGGAGCCAGTGCCTGGGCCTGCTGAGATCAGCAGACAGGCAGTGGGGACCATGGGACACAGGAGGAGGAGAAATGGCAGGGAGGGCAGCCTGGAGCAGGGACAGAATTTCCACTCACCCTCTCTGTGTGCCAGGCACGGTCCACACCATGCAACAGCTTCCGTCTCATTTAACTCACAGATCCCTGAGAGGAGGGGCATTGTTACCCCCCATCTCACAGATGAGGTGACTGAGGCTCAGCTAGTAAGGGGCAAAGCTGGGTTTTGGCCCTGAGTGTAGGGCTCCTGCGTGCATGCTCAGTTGCTTAGTTGTGTCCGACTCGGCAATCTCATGGACTGTAGCCCTCCAGACTCCTCTCTCCATGGGATTCTCCAGGCAAGAATACTGGAGTGGGTTGCCATGCCCTCCTCCAGGGGATCTTCTCAACCCAGGGATAGAACCTGAGTCTCTTATGTCTCCTGCATTGGTAGGCAGGTTATTTACCACTGGACCACCAGGGAAGTTCCTTTCAGGCTCCTAAATCCATGCTTTTAACATGACCACACACCCTCCTGCCCATGTAGAATTCAGTGGAAGCCTCTAGAGAAATCTCCAGAGAAAGTCTGCAGGATGTTGAGGAGTCCAGGGTAGACTGAGCTTTGCCCAAATGCTGTTTCCACATCTTGGACTGGGGCTGGCCTCCGGGACCCCAGCGGGACCCCAGTGGAGCCTTCTAGGCCTTGGAGGGGGGCCCAGGTGTTCCCCAAGACTGCTGGACTGGGGTAGGGGCCGCTGCTGCCCACTCCCACGGGAGACGAGTGCCCCGAGGCAGGTGCTAAGGCACTGATGGGCAGCTCAGGACTCTGAGGCTAGACCGGTGTCCCAGCTGGACCCAGGGCTTCAGGGCTGTGCGTGGCCTCAGAGCCCATATCTCCCTGTCTTCTCTCTGCCCCCTCTCCTGAGACAGCCCAGCCTTCGGGGGCTGCCACCATGGCCACGGGCATCTCAGCCCGCTCCTACACTGTCTTGCTCTTTGGTGTTCCCAGCTGTCCCCTGGATGCAGTCTCCCCAGGAACATTCCAGGTCCTCTCAAGCTCATCACAGCCCACACTACACTTCATGCCATTGTTCCCAGGCCACGTGCACACAACACCCCCGGCTGCTCTCCCCCTCCCCACCCCCCCGTCTCAGCAAATGGCACCAACCCCACCCAGTACCCACACCAGAAACCCGGGAGTCACCTCTGACCTGTCTGTCACATGAGCGCTGCATCTGCTCAGTCACCCAGTTGGGCAGTGATTTCTTCTCCCAGGTCCCTCATGCCCCTCTTAGACTTTCCTGCATCTACCTTAATAGGGACCCAAGCCCCTCGCCCCTCCTGGCTCCTCTTGATGGGCCCTGCCTCTGTCCTTCACCCTCCCAGCCTTTCTCCATGGTCCCTCCACAGCCAAGACCCTCCACTGGCTTCCTACAGCCTCAGGGGACACCCCGCCTCCCACTCAGCTCGGGTCCCCAGGGAACCATCTCTCTCCCCAGGCATGACTTTCTCTTGTCCTCATGTCCAGCCCCGTGGACTGGGCTCCCTGCTCCCACCGGGCCGTTTCTCCCTTCTCTGCCTTTGCTGCCCTTCAGCCTGGCATCCTGCCCCTGGCTAAGCAGGTCTAACCCTCTGCTGGTTCTTGGAGTTACATGGAGGTGGAAGGTCCCTTCCTCCAGGAAGCCCTCCTTCCCTGAGCCTTGTTGGCCCAGGTGCAGGCTCCACCTTGATGCTGCAGGTGCAGGGCACTCAGTGCACCCATGTGTCATGAGTCGTTACTGGCTGTTACTGGAAGCCTCTGACTTTGGATAAACTAGTTCTTCTAGAGGCGCTGGAGTGTGTGTCTGGGGAAGGTTGGTGGGAGCAGGACAGATATCGAGGCTCAGCGACCCTGGAAGGTCATGGGCAACCTCAGCAGGGGGAGGGGCTGGGAAGGAGGAGGTCAGAGGGACTGCAGTGGGCAGCCTGGACTGGGTGGGGGGCGGGGGTCGTGTGGGATGGGAAGCCATGGGGGACTCCTGGGGTATATCTGTGAGGTGCCCTCTAGGCCAGGACAACCCCGGGCGGTCAGTGAGGGCATGGTCTCTCCCCAGAGGTCCTGTCCAGTCGCATGGAGGGCATGATGGCCTCCTACACGCCGCTGGCCCCGCCACAGCAGCAGATCGTGGCCATGGAGCAGAGCCCCTACGGCAGCAGCGACCCCTTCCAGCAGGGCCTCACGCCACCCCAAATGCCAGGTGACCACATGAACCCCTATGGTAAGCTGCCCCACCCCTCACGGCCCAGCACCACCCCTGCCCCCCCAGCCTGACCTGGCAGGCCCTTCCAACATGGCCCACCTGCCTCCTCCTGTTGGGAAGGGGGCACCCTGGAGACCCCCACCCGCAGCCCCCCAACTCCTCTGCTCAGGCACTGCCAGCCGGCAGTCATCCTGTCCCTCCCTCACCTCCAGCCACATGGCCTGTAGGGCCAGTGGGGCCCCCAGGAGCCCCCCGCCTGGTCCCCGGTGCTGACGCCCTCCCCTCTGCCTGCCCCCCACCCCCATCTTCAGGCAACGACTCCATCTTCCACGACATCGACAGCGATACCTCCTTAACCAGCCTCAGCGACTGCTTCCTCGGCTCCTCGGACGTGGGCTCCCTGCAGGCCCGTGTGGGGAACCCCATCGACAGGCTCTACTCCATGCAGAGTTCCTACTTTGCCTCCTGAGAGCCAGCCGGGCGGCACGGACGCTTGGGCAAGGGTCCTGGAGCGGGGGACCGCTGGCCGCAGAAGCTGCCTCACCACCCCCAGCCCCACCGCCCGCACAGACTCTGCAGACAGCCATACGGTGCCCTCCTCTCGGCCAACCGGGCCTGGCTAACGTGCCCACTGGGCACAGCCAGACAGGCAGATGGGCGCAGCCTGGGCAGGGACTGTGTCCTGCCCCCAGAGACCGTGTCACCCCCAAGGACCCAGAACTCTTGGACAGCCACTCGCCTCCCAGCCCCACCTTGGCCTCCATTGCCTCCCTCCCCCTCCCCATCTCTTTTAGGGGAAGCTTAAATTCTCTCTATTTTTTTAAACGTCCCCTCTGTGTCCAGGCCACCTCCATGGCTCAGGCCTAGGTCAAGGCAGGGCCCCCCAGCCCCGTGCATGCCCTAGACGATGGCGTGAGAAGCCTGTGTACCCTGTGCCCACCTCCCCCCACCTCTGGGGGAGGCCCACCAGACTAGGATCACCCCTTCTACCTGGAGCCTGGTGCGGGAGTGGGGATGAGCCTGGCAGGTGGGCCAAGCCTACCACAGGCAGGAAGGTTGAGCCCAGGCCGACTCAAAGGGATGGAGACATACATGCATACGCACACGCTTAAAGGCACACCCATGTGGATGTGCACACGGGTACCTAGACACGCTGAGAGAGACAGAGAGGCCTCTGCGGGTCAGCCCTGCCATGTCAGGAAGGGGAAGGAGGCCAGACGGGGGGCAGGGAGCCGCTCTGACAGCAATGGGGGGGAGGAAGGGCAGAGGAAGTGAGCTCAGAGCACATGGATGCAGATATATCTTCGCCTCTGCCCAGATGGGGGCTGCCTGGGCAGAGTCAGAGGCCCCAGAACCAGACAGAATCAGACCACATGGCAGAGGCTCCAGGCGGGAAGGCATCTCAGAAGCCACCCCCGGGGCACTCCATCTGATGCTGGGCTTTCACCCAAACCGCTCCTGCCTCTCCTCTCACACCTCCAGTGACAAGGAACTCACTGCTTCATCAGCCCCGAGTTCATCCGCCTTTTCTGCTGATGTCACCTCTGTCCCTTTTTAGCCTTCATCCTCTCTTCTCGAAGCCAGGCTTTTCCAGCTTCCTTTTAAAAGCCCTTCCTTTTAAAATTGTACCCCACGCCCCAGCCTGGCTCCAGCTTTCCCTCTAAACGTGTAGAACAGATATAACCCAGTCTCCCCACTGTCATCAGCCAGCCTGGCCCTTCCGGGCTCTTGTTCCACAAACTCCCACAGGGTCTCAGTCGATGTCCCATGTCCTTCTGCAGCCTCAACCTTCCCGGGTTCTGTGCCATCTCTTGGTCCTAGGTCTCCACTGGTCTCATAGGCAGCCACTCTGTCTTTCTGAGGGTTGATCCCCTTTCTCCTCTTGGGCCCATATAGTCAACTCATGCTGGAGGCACTCAGAGCAGGTCTGGGGGTAGATGCTCCCTGCCCAGTAGACCTGGCCCTTCTCTCCCAGACTCTTTATGTTGAAAGGAACCTCAGGAATGGATCAACTAGTCTGCCCGTTATTCTGCAGCTGGAAAACTGGGCCAGGAGAGGGGAAGGGACAGTCCTCTCCGCTAGTCAGGAACAGAGCTGGAGCAGAGAATAGGGACACCACGCCAGCTCCTCGTCCTCTGTGCCTGGTGAATGGCCTCTGGGTTGGGGGACATGACTCCTCTTAGTAGACTTGCCCCCCTGGGTCCTCATAAACCCCAAGTCCAGCCTGGGCTCTGCCTCTGCCATGACACTGCCCCCTGCCAGGAGCTGGTACAGGACACACATGTTGATGACCTGCAGGTTGTCAAAGCCAGAGGGCCCTCAGCTCCCTGTGCCAGAGACACCCCATCAGTCAGTTTAGGTTAACACCTTCACTCTACTGCAACCCTACCCCGGGCTCTGATGACCACTCTGCCCGACCCTGGACTGGGTGTCGGGACACAGATGAGCAAGATGTAGGGCCCCTTTTGAGGACCTCTCTCCTGGGAGGAGAGACATACAAATTCTGTCCCAAGCCCTTCCAGACATTGTTGGGGACCCATTTCTCAGATGAGGAAACTGAGGCTCAGAGAAGGCTACCCAGCAGAAGCACATGGGACCAGTCAGGCTTGCTGGGGTTGGGGTGAGTTGAGATGACTGGGTTCTGTCCACTTCATGTAGAAAAGCACAGCCTTGACCTGGGGTGGGGGAGGTGAGTGGCCAGGACCACTCCCACCGCTGCTGTGATGCGGGACCACCATCACGTGGTGCCTGGGTGGGAAGCCCAAGGGAAGGGGGACGTGACAGACTGTTCTCTGGAGGAAGAGTGAGAAAGTGAGGGGTGGGGGGGAGTGTCAGAGGAAAGCGGAGTTCTGCTTCCCTGTGGGGAAGTTGAGGCTCAGAGGGAGGAAGGGATCTGCCCCTGGTAACACAGGAAGTGTTACTACCTCCGCCATGGAGCTCTCCAGGGAGGCTGCACAGAGGGACACTGGTTCTAAGGGTCAGACCACGGGCCCAGCAGAGCCTATAGAGAAGGGGCCAGTGCCAGTGGGCTGGGCATCTCCGGAGGCTTCCTGGAGGCGGTGACATGGGGAGTCCACCATGTCCAGATGAGCAGGCCCTAGCAGTGAGGCTCGGGGGAAGGAGAATTGGCTGACCTCTGCCCGGCCCCAGCCTGAGCTCTGGGCACCACCTGGGGTGAGACTCTCACCTCCCGTCTGGGAGAACCCGCAGCTCTGGGGCTCACTCTGCCCTGTGGGGAAGGGGGAGGTCCACGCTCACAGACGCGCACACAGACACACACACACGAAGGCTCATAGACCCGCATTCACAGACACGCCGCCTGGGGGCTGGGGAAGCAGGATGGACCCTCGAACCTTTGGCCCTTGGATGGCACCATTGCCAGTGGGCCTCTCTGCCATGGCCGCGCCCCACCGGGGTCCCACGGGAGCCCAGCCCAGCCAGGTGTGGGGACCGGGGCTGCTGGCCATTCCTGTTCTCCTTGTACAGACTCTCACTGTCCACCTGCCATCCCCAGACACATTTTATTTAATAACTTGTCATTGTTAAATTATTTATTAGCATTTACCACATCACCACCCCCACCCTGCCCTCCACTCTCACCTTCTGCCTCTTCCCACGAAAGCAGAAAATGGAAACAACAGAAGAAGACGAGACATCAGTATATTTGTAAATAAACTGACCTGTACACACCTGTGGTGCCTCTCCTTGGGGGGAGGGGCTGTGCGGGGCCTGAGCCAGTCCTGCCTGAGATGCCAGCAGATTTCTCAGTGGCTGCCAGGGACAGCAGGTCAGGAGGGGAGATCCTGGGGTCCCTGGTCTTGCCCAACACATTCCCTTGTTCCATCCTATAATAGTCACCTCCCCATCCTTGTCTTGTCCCAACCCCGACCCATCTCCATCCTTGAAACAAATGCCTCCCTCCCATCTCAATCATCCCTTTCCCTAACACACTCAACCAACCACTACAGGGGCCCCTTAAGTGCCAACCACTAGGCTGAGAACTGGGGATTGGTCCCTGCCTCACGGAGGTAGACAATGTGATGTGAGCTCAGCCTTGTTACAGCGGTACCCAACCTCATCTGGAAGGGCGGAACATCATGGAAGGCTTCCTGGAAGAAACTGCATATTAAGCTGAGATGGGAAGTTAGCTGGTGTAGGGGGACTGGGTGGGGAGGAGGAGGGGTGTCTGCAAGTTCTTCAAGCTTATGCAAACACCTCAGGTGCAGGCAGAATCTTGTGACTCTCCTAAACTGCAAGAATAGCTTAATTTGGGGCTGGGGGAGAAGCAATGAGGCCAGAGGCAAAGCCAGACCATTCAGGGTCTTGCTGCTGAGTGGAGAATGGATCCAAGTAGGTCAGGTGGACTGGACAAAGATGAGGATCAATGGGTCACCTAGGCGACAGATGATGATGGCTCTGACTAGGGTGGTAATGGGAGAAAGAAGAAAGCACATTCTGGAGATTCCGTGAGAGAGGGGAGTGAAGGCAACATCGAGGTTACTGGATCGCTGGGATGGGGGTCCCTGGAACACTCTGATCTGAGGCACCAGGAGCTGAGGGTCTCTGGGGCATCCGCGAGATGTCGGGGGCAGGGCTGAGCCTCAAAGGGGCCAGACCTGAGCATCCAGGTGTTCAATAACCAGGTAGATGGTCACTGAGGCACAAGGTGGGTGAGAGCACTCGGGAGACTGTGACAGGGAGAATGAAGCTGAGGCCAAATCCTGAGGAATCACGAGAGCTCGGGGCTGGACATGGCCCTGGGATCCAGGGGAGATGGTGGTTAGGGTGGGGTCGGGTGGGGTGTGGAGATGGCAGAGACCCAAGGAATTTTGGTTCTCAAAGTATATTCCTTGAGGTCTTGAGGTTCCCTAGAGTACCTTGAGGAATACCAGTGTGTGCGCATGCGCAAGCACGTGTCTATGATGGCTCCGTGGGTCAGTTTGCCTGGGTAGGTTGTGCAAGAAGCTGGGTGTCTGCAGGTGATCAGTGTCTGGCGTGCAGCTGGCTGTCTAGATCTGCCTGTGGAGTCAGGAGTCTCAGACTTGTGTCTGTGCATAGGTGAAGACATTTGCGCATCCACTCCTGGGTGTATCATTGTACATCTCTGCCTGGTTGTGTATCCAGGAGGCCCCAAGTCCACAGACCTGAAGTCTTGATGCTCTCCTCCTTCCCCCATCGTCTGGCTGGTCCTTCTCAGCCCCCTCCCCGTTCCCGCAGCCAGGAGCACCTGGGAGTACCTGGGAGCACCTGGAGCATCTTTCTCTCTGCCCATGGGACGGCCGCACCCCACCCTCTCCTGCAGCCTCGGGTGACTTGCAGCCCCACAGGCTTCTGGGCTTGTTCATTGCCTCCTCTAAGGTCCCATTTTCAGAAGGGAAACCCAAGGCTCAGAAGGAGGACATGACCAAAAGCAAACAAGGAGCAGCAGAAACACGGCTCAAAACCAGGTTCAGCTGCAAACCCATGGCCTGGACACCACCTTGGCTGCCTCCTCAAGCCCACATTCTGGCCCTGCAACCTGGTCCTCCAAGGTCAGGCCCAGAGACCCAGGAAACTCTTCCCTTCCGAATGACCTCACTGAGGCTCAGAGAAATTGAGTCGCTTGGTCCAGACTGCAACAGCATGGAGGCAGGACTAACTTAGGTCTTGCATCCAAGTCCCAGGCCTGGGCTTCTGTGAGAGGCACCTCCCAGCCCCCTCCCCCACTCCACCCCCGAGCAGTGAGCTGACAGCTCTCTCGCCGACAGCAATCGTTTAAAATCCTGTCACTAAAAAATGTTTGGGTGGGGGGTGGACAGGGGGCTGTGCTAATCCACTGCTCCCCTCTCTCCTGCCTGTCTTCTCCTCCCAGCCCAGAACGTGAAGCCGGGGGAGAGGGAGGAAATGTAGGCCTTGTCTGGAGACAAGAGAGGGTGTGAGACAAGGTCTCTCTCCAGGCCCCTCTTTCCAGAGGACCGATACTAGCCAAGTCCATGCCATAGACTTCAGCCCACCGACCCTCACAATCCAGAACAGCTCTTATCCCATTGTACAGATGAGAAAACTGAGGCTTGGAGAGCAGTAACTTGCTCAAGGATGATTCTTCCCAGGAACCTGGGGTTGGAGAGGGTCTAGAGTCGAGGAGAGGGGTGGTCCCTGGAGAGGAATGTGATTCTGAGCCCACCCTACAAAGCTGATCCTCAAGGGTGTGAGGCCTGCCCGGGTCCTGCCTCTGGAGCTCACCATTCCCGCCTTCCCTGAGAAAACTTCAGGTGTGAGGCCTGGACTGGAGCAGGTGAGGTCTTGGCAACAGCTTGGTGGAATGCAAATCCACCAGGATAGGTGGGTGGTGAGATGCGTGGTCCAACAGGCATTAGGAGGATGGTCTGAAGGAGAGCAGCTGCAGCCCCCCACCAGGACAAGAGGGCCGCCCCCCGGACTCGGGCAATGCAGTTGGCCTGCCCGCCCACAGCTGACCTGCTAAAAGGCACTGAAGCAGAGAATTAGGTGACCGAGGGGCTCCACTCACTGCTCTGGGTGCAGCCACTGGGGGGGTTCGCCGTGCACCCCACATTGTGCTGAGCCTCACATGTCTTGTTCCACTTTCTCCTCGAAGCCCCGTGGGGCGGGAACAACCGCCATGTCCACTTGACGGTGAAGTCTCTGCTCTCCCCAGTTCCTCTCACCCTGCCGGGCCAACACTGCTCTCCTCAGATGCCCTCTTTCGCCTCTGAGTGTCCCAGACCTCATGCCAGCCAGACCTTGCCCTGGGCACTGATGGATGAACAGGGGGCTCTGTGTATGGCTTTGACTGCAAGGCAACCCCTGGGGCTTGGAGATAGCCCCCGGATTGCTCATCCCTTTTGGTCTTCATCCTTTGCATGGCAGACCCTCCCAGGACCCATGCCCGTCTGGGGAGAGGATAAGAAGGAGCTAGGAGAGAAGCACCAAGGCCTGAAAGCGGCGGGGAGGGGGGCTCATCAGCTGTGCCTGGGAAATCAGGGGGAAGCCTCCTGGAGGAGGGAATGGCAGAACAAGTGCTCAGAGGTGGGAACCGCAGAGGGACCAGTGAGATAGGGCACACCCAGGGTCCTAAGGCCAGAGATGGCAGGAGGTGAGATGCCCTCGCTGGGCATGCCAGGGGCAGTCAGGCCCTTGGCAGTGAGAGGATGCCTGACACATCCATGCTCTTGATTTAGCTGAGAATAAAGTGAGCACATTTGAATAACAGAGAGGGTGTATGTGAAGTACCTATTCGTGGCATGCGTGCTCAGTCTCTTCAGTGGTGTCCGACTCTTTTGCGACTCCATGGGCAGTAGCCCACCAGGCTCCTCTGTCCATGGGATGTTCCAGGTAAGAATACTGGAGTGGGTTGCCATGCCCTCCTCCAGGGGATCGTCCTCACTCAAAGATCGAACCCACGTCTCCTGCACTGCAGGCAGATTCTTTACCACTGAGCCACCAGAGAAGCCCATTTGTGGCCTAAAGAGGAATAATAAAAACAAAAACCCTCTGGACCCATTCCTTCGATAAAGAAGATATAACTTTCAATTCCTTGGAGACTATGATGTGCCCTGCCATGGTTCCAGAAACCCCTATTGCTTCATTTGAAAAACTCTCATCCCAATCAGAGCCAACTCGGCCACGGAATGAAGCTCAGGACGTTCCTAGCACAGAATCTACTAACAGCGAGAATGGGCTGGTGGCAGGAGCCCCTCGTGCAGATCTCCTGTCTGCACAGAACATCCAGGCGCCTTTCTGTGGGCAGCAACCTGCTTTCATTCCTTACATCCCTTGGGGTGCTTTGCTAATTGAATACTAAATCCCCAAAACATACTGGAAGCTTATTTGAATTTTGCTTCTGAACCTGCAGTCATCCATCAAGCCACGAGGTGGCGACCGGGAGTCAGGCAGGTGAGAGCTGAAACATGGGTTAGGCTCAAGAGATGATGCAGACAGAGATGACGCAGGCTTCAAAGGGAGGAGGGAAGAAACTCGCCTTCTGGGACGTTTCTGCATGCCAAGCCCCATGCGAGAGCTTTACACGGACGATACCACGCATTCTTCAGCATTCCAATTTTATAGAACGAAAAAGTAGGCTCAGAGACGTTAAGGAACACTCCTGAGGCCAGCAGAGCTCGGAAATGGCAGAACTGGGATTTGAACCAGAGCTGGGGCAGTGACAGCGACAAAGGAGGAGGAAAATGAGGGGAAAGGGAGGGGTAAAAGAGGAGCATCTTCTTGCTTCAGAGACTCCCAGCCTTGTTTGTCTGTATGACTTCTCACACTCACCTGTGAAGTACCTACTGGCACTACCCCTATTTTATTGATAAGGAAACTGAGGCTCAGGGAGCTGCGTATCCTCAGTACCCTGGCTCCTGAGGAATCAGCCCTCCCTGTGCCCAGAGGGAGGAACACAGGGGTGAGTAGAGGACTGCCAAGCACCCCACAGCCCTGCCAGGCCCCTTCCCCTGCACCCCTCCTTCAGGACCCAGGAAAGCCTTGTTCCCAGGTACATGAAGGGGACCCCCCTCACCAGAGCAAGATCCAGCTCCACCCTCAGTGTGCAATAACTCTTGTGGATGCTTCCAGAACATAGGATACAGGTCACAGTTGGGAACCCCGGATGTGAGGGTCAGTATCTCATTCTGATCATTTCAGTCCCTGCGGCCTACCAATGAGGGGGCGACTCTTCTGGTGGGGGCCTGGGGCTGTGGAGTTTGAGGGCTCTGTCCAGCTTCAGAGAATGGGAAGTGAGTGCGATGTTGTCAAGTTCCAGTCCCAGCTCTGCCACTCACTGGCCATGTGACCTTGGGCAAGTCACTTAACCACCCCAAGGGACCAGCACAGAGCCATCATGACGGTCACATGAGCAAGTGAACCACTCACAGGGTTCAGCCCACCCTAGGAGCTCAAACAGTGGGGCTGACTATTCATGGATACCCCTCCCTCTGCCTACCCCAGAAGCTAACTCAGCCTAGAACACTGAACGAAGAGGGGCCTAAGGGCCTTGAAAAGTCAAAGTGTTAGTTGCTCAGTTGAGCCCAACTCTTTGTGACCCCATGGACTGTGCAGTCCACCAGGCTCCTCTGTCCATGGAATTCTCCAGGCCAGAATACTGGAGTTGGTTGCCATTCCCTTCTCCAGGGGATTTTCCCAACCCAGGGATCAAACTTCGGTCTCCCACATTGCAGGCAGATTCTTTACCATCTGATCCACCAGGGAAGCCCTTGAAAGCGGTGATGTGGGTTGATCCTTGCCACTGACAATGGCAAGGCTCCACCTACCCATTAAAGCTACCGTGTAAAGCTCTCGCATGGTGCATGGCATGACAGGGAAGCTTCCAGGAGCTGGACTTCCTGTGACACCAGCCTTCCTTTCCTCATGCTCTGAGGCTGACAGACACCTGGGCCTCCCATGGCCTCCAGGGCCATGCCAGAGGAGGCATCGGGGCACAGTCAGTGGGAGCTTGTCCTTGCCAGTCAGCCAGGCCTGAGCCTCAAGACACAAGTTACAGGGATGTTGGTAGCTATGCCATCTGAGGTCTTGGCCACTAGCACCTGCCTGGTCCCCTCTGGTCCCACACACACGGAAGGGAATCCCCTCCGGTTCACCCACAACTGGAACCGGGAGGCTGTGCCGCAGGGCCAGGCAGTGGGGGTACTTCATAAGCAACAGCGTTCAACTGAAAAAGTGAATTACTGGTGCCGAGTTACTAATGAACAAATAATCAAGTTATACCCATCAGAAAAATGTCCACAAACAGAGTGACTGTGACATGAGCAAAAACCTGCTCTCAAAACCAAAGTGAAGCTGCAACTCTGCAAGAAAGCAACTTACTGCAACAGGTTTTTTTGCTTATAAAAACACTCTGCCAACAATAAGTCATAATGCTAACAGTGATGATAACCAGAACAATAACAATAGCTGCTGAGTCCTGAGTACTTATCATAGGCTAGTGCCTCTAGATATGATCTCATTGCATTTTCACTCGAAGTATTATCATCCCCATTCTAAAGATGAACATGCTGAGGCTCTGACGGGTGGAGCCTGTTCAACTTCACAGAGCTGGTGAGTGGCAGATCCTGAGAGCAACTCACCAGTGTAAATAAGCAACTCTGCCTACAAGGAAGAAGGACAGACAGGAAAAGCCCCAAAGATTATGCAACTCTGCCCTTCTGAGGGGGTGGGGCGGACTTCACCAGACCAGGCTCCGAGCCAAGGAGTGCCTTGGAATGGCTGAAGAGACAGAGGCGGAGGCTGTGTCCCAGGGCAACAGGAGTGAGGACTCAACAGCAGGGCCATGAGGTGTGGCCCACCCTAAGCCGCCTCCCAGGTGCTAGCCAGCAGGTTGGCTCAGACAGGCCAGGACAAGAGAAGCAGGGAGAAAGGGAGACTGCCAGCCAGAAAGCCACCCTCCCTCTCATGGCTGGCCCTGTCTATCACAGACAGGACTTTGCCTTGTGCATCATTGTCTTATGCTCCCCATCCTTGACAGTACTTATCCATTTTGATTTGCCCCAAAGGATCTACTATGAGCGAGGCTGAGCATCTTTTCCTATGTGCATTCTATATCTGTGTGTTTTCTTTTGGGATATACCTGTTTATGTCTTTCACTCAATTTTCTTTTGGGTTGTTTGTCTTTGTTGCATTTATTTCTAGGGTTGTTTGTAAAAACTCTATTCTAGATACAAATTCTTTGCTAGTTATATGTGCTACAAATAACTTCTTCCAGCTTATGGAATAAAAAGTCTTTAATTATGGAATAGAAGGTCTTTAATATATCCATCTGAATGCAGAGTTCCAAAGAATAGCAAGGAGAGATAAGAAAAACTTCCAAGTGATCAATGCAAAGAAATAGAGGAAAACAATAGAATGGGAAAGATTAGAGATCTCTTCAAGAAAATTAGAGATACCAAGAGAATATTTTGTGTAAAGATGGGCACAATAAAGGACAGAAACGGAATGGACGTAACAGAAGATATTCAGCAGAAGATATTAAGAAGAGGTGGCAAGAATATACAGAAGAACTATACAAAAAAAGATCTTCATGACCCAGATAACCACCATGGTATGATCACTCACCTAGAGCCAGCCATCCTGGAATTCGAAGTCAAGTGGGCCTTAGGAAGCATCACTATGAACAAAGCTAGTGGAGGTGGTGGAATTCCAGTTGAGCTATTTCAAATCCTAAAAGGTGATGCTGTGAAAGTGTTGCACTAAATATGCCAGCAAATTTGGAAAACACAGCAGTGGCCACAGGACAGGAAAAAGTCAGTTTTCATTCCAATCTCAAAGAAAGGCAATGCCAAAGAATGCTCAAACGACCGCACAATTGCACTCATCTCACATGCTAGCAAAGTAATGCTCAAAATTCTCCAAGCTAGGCTTCAATAATATGTGAACTGAGAACTTTCAGATGTTCAACCTGAACTAAATCCAGAAAAGGCAGAGGAACCAGAGATCAAATTGCCAACATTCGTTGGATCATAGAAAAAGCAAGAGAATTCCAGAAAAACATCTACTTTTGCTTCATTGACTACACTGAAGCCTTTGACTGTGTGGATCACACCAAACTGTGGAAAATTCCTCAAGAGATGGGACTACCAGACCACCTTCCCTGCCTCCTGAGAAATCTGTATGCAGGTCAAGAAGCAACCAGATAGAACCAGACATGGAACAACGGACTGGTTCCAAATTGGGGAAGGAGTACATCAAGGCTGTATATTGTCACCTTGCTTATTTAACTTATATGCATAGTACATCATATGAAATTCCAGACTGGATGAAGCACAAGCTTGAATCAAGACTGCCGGGAGAAATATCAATAACCTCATATATGCAGATAACACCACCCTTATGACAGAAAACAAAGAGGAACTAAAAAGCTTCTTGATGAAAGTGAAAGAGGAGAGTGAAAAAGCTGGCTTAAAACTCAACATTCAAGAAACTAAGATCATGGCATCCAGTCCCATCACTTCATGGCAAATAGATGGGGAAACAACGGAAACAGTGACAAGGCTTTATTTTCTTGGACTCCAGAATCACTGCACATGGTGACTGCAGCCATGGAATTAAAAGATGCTTGCTCCTTGGAAGAAAAGCTATGACAAACCTAGACAATATATTAAAAAGCAGAGACATTACTTAACCAACAAAGGTTCGTCTAGTCAAAGCTATGGTTTTTCCAGTAGTCATGTATGGATGTGAGAGGCTGGCCCATAAAGAAAGCTGTGAAAGTCACTCAGTCATGTCCGACTCTTTGTGACCCCATGAACTATACAGTCCATGGAATTCCCCAGGTCAGAATACTGAAGTGGGTAGCCTTTCCCTTCTCCAGGGGATTTTCCCAACTCAGGGATCGAATCCAGGTCTCCCACATTGCAGGCGGATTCTTTACCAGCTGAGCCACAAGGGAAGCCCAAAAAGAAAGCTGAGTGCCAAAGAATTGATGCTTTTGAACTGTGGTGTTGGAGAAGACTCTTAAGAATCCCTTGGACTGCAAGGAGATCAAACTAATCAATCCTAAAGGAAATCAGTCCTGAATATTCACTGGAAGGACTGATGCTGAATCTCTGATACTTTGGCCACCTGATGCGAAGAACTGACTCACTGGAAAAGACCCTGATGCTGGGAAAGATTGAAGGCAGGAGAAGGGGACAACAGAGGATGAGATGGTTGGATGGCATCACCAACTCGATGGACATGAGTTTGAGCAAGCTCCCGGAGTTGGTGATAGACAGGGAAGCCTGGTGTGCTGCAGTCCATGGGGTCACAAAGAATCAGACACAACTGAGTGACTGAACTGACTGAATGTAGCCTGATCCATCAAACATTTATGGTTTGTGCTTTTGTGTGTGTGTGCCTTATTTACAAAATCCTTCACAACCAGAGCCATAAAGGTATTCTCCTATATTTTTTCTTAAATTTTAAAGTTTGGACTTTCACATTTAAAATTTTAATCCATTAAGAATTTATTTGGAGGTACAGGTTGAGATAAGGATCCAAATTCGTATTTTTCCATAATCAAGAGTCCAGGCACCTTACATCAAATAGTTAATCCTTTCCCAGTAGTCTGAAAAGCCAATTCTATCACATGTCAGTTTTCTACACATGTGAAATTTTATTACTGTTGTATTGGTCTATGGGTCTAATCTTGTGACAATACCACACAATCTTAACTCCTAACACTTGATATGTCTTGGTTGCATTTAGGCATGTTTAACCACCATTTCTTCTTCAGGAGTATACAGCTAGACTTGGGTTTTTGGTCTTCCACCTAGATTTTACAGTCAGTAAAGTACTTTTTTTTTTTTTTTTATAAATTTATTTATTTTAGTTGGGGGCCAATCACTTCACAACATTGCAATAGTTTTTGCCATACATTGACATGAATCAGCCATGGGTTTACATGTGTTCCCCCTCCTGGACCCCCCACCCACCTCCCTCCCCATCCCATCCTTCTGGATCATCCCATTGCCCCGGCCCTGAGCCCTTGTCTTATGCATCGAACATGGAATGGTGTTCTGTTTCACATATGATAATATACATGTTTCAATGCTATTCTCCCAGAACGTCCCACCCTCACCTTCTCCCTCAGAGTCCATAAAATTGTTCCATGCATCTGTGTCTCTTATTCTGTCTCGCATATAGGGTTATCGTTACCATCTTTCAAATTCCATATATATGCATTAGTATACTGTATTGTTGTTTTTCTTTCTGGCTTACAGAAAGTAAAGTACTTTTAAAAATCCTACTGGGGAGAAGCCTCAGCAGTCCAGTGGTTCCAGTGGTTCTGCAGTTCCACTGAAGGGGGCAGAGGTTTGATCCCTGGTTGGGAACTAAGATCTCACATGCCTCAAGGTACAGCTTACAAAATAAAAAAAAAAATTTTTTTTTAATCTTATTAGGGCTTTGATTGGAATGACAACCACTCTGTAGATTGATATGGGAGAATTGATAAAAATATGGATGATGAGTCCTTCTCTCCTTGAACAGAATAACTGACTGCTGCTGTTTAGTCACTAAGTCATGATTCTACGATTCCATGGGCTGTAGCTGGCCAGGCTCCTCTGTCCATGGGATTTCCCAGGCAAGAATACTGGACTGGGTTGCCATTTCCTTCTCCAGGGGATCTTCCTGACCCTGGGATAGAAACCGAGTCTCTCGTATTGGCAGGCGGATTCTTTACCACTGAGCCACCTGGGAAGTCCCGAACAAGATAAATCTCCCTGTTTATTGGTCTTCTTTGACATCTTTCAGAAAAGTTGTATCATTTTCTGCAACAGGTCTTGCACATCTTTGATTAGATTTGTTTTCAGATCCCTTACTTTCTGTTGCTATCCTAAATGTTGTCTTTTTCTGAATTGTTTTATAAACAAGTGTAGAGATGAGGGATTTCGTTTTGAATATTATCTTTACATTCTGCCACTTTGAAAACTCATTAATCCTAATAATCTCTTGGTATATCATTTTGGATTGTTTTGATGTAGATAATCATCTCACCTGGAAGTGATGGTTTTGTTTCTTTCTAATCATTCTTCTTTCCTTTCTTTTCTTCTCTTTCTTGCTCTTTTTAAATATTAAACACATTGGCTAGGACCTTCACTAAAATGTTGATTAGGAGGATATTAAGATCCTTAGCTTGTTTTGTTAAGGATAATGGTTTTTACCTTTTATTAATAAGTATGATTTTGCTAAATTTTGCAAATTAAGAAAATTCCCTTATATTCCTAGGAAGGTAAGAATTTTAATCATGAAAGAATGCTGATTGTGATTAAATGATCTTTATCCATAGGTTTCCTCCTTTAACCTGTTAATGTCACTGCACATATTTACAATTCTATATACATTAATATCATTATAGAATATATAATACATACTAATATGTAATAAGTATTATATATAACATTATAATATGGTAATAACAATAATACTGTATTAATATATGATATATATTAATGGTAAACCACTCCTTACATTCATTGTAAAAACCCAGTTTGGTTGTGATTTTTTAAATATTTTGTTGGACTCAGTCTTCTACTCTTTCTTGATTTTTGCATTTAGGTACACGAATGAGGTTGTCCTGGTTTGGGTAATAAAGTTGTACTGGTTTCTCGAAGTGATTGATGAGTGTTCCCTCTTTTCTATTCTCTGGAAGAATTTGCATCAAATTGTAATTTCTGTTCTTCAAATGTTTGAAATCACCTGGGCTTAATGTTTTCTATGTGGGACTAGCAACCTATTCAATCATGTTTAGTGATTATAGGACTATTCAGGATTTTTTTTTTCTTAAGCTGGTTTTGATAAGTCATGTGTTTCAAAAAATTTGTGCATTTTACTTATTTTTAAATTTATTAATACAAAGTTATATAGTACATTCTTTTTTAAATCTCTGCTTTAGCTGTAGCAATATTTCCTTTCTCATCCTTACTATTACTGATTTATGCCTTTTAAAAAATTATTTTTAAACTTTTCCAGATGTTTATCTACTTTATTAGTCTTTCAAAGAACTAATTTTGGCCTTGTTGATTCCCTCTACTGTATCTTTATTTTTATATTTTATTAACTTATAATATTCTTTCCTCTACTTTCATTGAGTTCTGTTATTTTTTTTTCTATTTTTGTTAAGTTGGATGCTTAGCTAATTGTCAGCTTTCTTTTTTAAAAATATAAGCATTTAAGGCTCTAAATTTCCCTCAAACTACCACTTATACTGCATTACAAAAGTTTTGCTATGCAATATTTTCATTCATAAGGACTTTAAACTTTTCCAGTGTGATTTTTTCTAATTTAAGCACACATGGAAATTTTTTTGCTCATTGTTTTGTCATTGACTTTTAATCTGGTTGCATTATAGTTTACAGAAACATGATCTGTATGATACCAGATTATAATGTATTGAGAATTGTATTATGTTCTAGCATGTAGTCACTTTTTATACATTTCCCATGTATGGATGAAATTCTTTGTATTCTCTAATTGTTGGATTTAAGAATTTATCTACATCTATTTGCTCAAGTTCATTAATTATATAGTTAAAATCTTCTATAACTTTATTTTTTTCTTTACTTGACATATCAAGAACTATAAGAGATATGTTGAAATCTTCCATAACAATCATGGATTTACCCATTTTTCTCTGCAGTTCTATTCATTTTTCCCTTGTATATTTTGAGGTTATTTTATGAGTTGAATTGTTTTATCTTCCAAGTTCATTAAAACTTTAATCATTATGAGGAACTCTCTTTATCTTTTATAATAATATTTAACTTGATGACTATTTTTTGATACTAATGAAGCCACTCCAACTTTCCTTTTGTTGACATTTTTTCTCATGTATCATTTTGGATATCTTTATTTTCAGCCTTTTAGTGTCTTTATGTTTTTAGGAGTGACTTTTGTAGAAAATATACAGCCGGATTTTTTAAAATATTTAATATTTTAAAATATTTGAGGAAGGGCATATTGTCTCAGCATATTGTTTATTGTATTGCTGACTAACACTCATAGTGGCTTGTTCCCTTGCAGTATGGTCATCACTGATTGTGAGCTCATTTTTTATTTAATCTGTGGGAATCCTGAGGGCCTAAATTGGAGGTGCATTCCTATGGAAGATATTTGCATTTAGTCGGGGCTGCTATTAACCTGAAACTGCTTTAGCCACCTTTAAGAGACCCTAGCACAATGCAGGCATCTCAAGTTAAGTTCTTTCACCTTGCCTCTGCCCTAAACTTAATTTGTCTGGCCCAGTGCTTATCTCAACATTTAGCTTGACTTTCCTGTTTCCCTGTTAGTAGTAACATCATGCTTTAGTTTTAGTTCCCCATTGCCTTGTTGAATTTTTTCTTGGCAGAGAATGTTTTGTCCTTAGAGATTTCCCTTACTTTCTAACAAACCCAGCAATGCATTCATTAAAAACAATGGTCCATTTTGCTTTATTTTTGTAATTCATGCAGAATCTAGTTGTATTTTAGTGGGAGGGCCTTTCAGAGTACCAGTTCACCATCTTGCCAAAAGCAGAAATCCCATGATGCTATTATTATCCCCATTTTACAGATGAGGGAACTGAGGCTCCGAAAATCAAATGTCTTGCTCAAGACTACAGAGCCAACCCAACCAGTAGCAGAGTCAAGACTAAGACTCATGCTGTCTCAGTCCAGAACCTGAACCTGAGTTTATCTAGGGGGTTGCTGGTCCCCTAGAAACATGTTTATAGGGTTGCAGTCTTGAAGTGCATGGGGCAGACTCAGGCCAACACTCTGGGATAAACCCACAAACTTCTACTGAAGTGAAGTGAAGTCTCTCAGTCGTGTCCAACTCTTTGCAACCCCATGGACTGTAGCCTACCAGGCTCCTCCATCCATGAGATTTTCCAGGCAACAGTACTGGAATGCGTTGACATTTCCTTCTCCAGGGGATCTTCCCGACCCAGATCTCAAACCCAGATCTCCCACACTGTAGGCAGACGCTTTACCGTCTGAGCCACCAGGGAAGTCCTTAACTTCCACTGAGGAAGGAACGATGAGGCCCAGTCTGGCCCAGAGTGCATAGGCTCCAGCCATCTAGCACCAGCTGCCGGCTCGGCAGCAACTCAGGCAGCAGCTCAGCCAGAGTCTGCATAGGGCAGTCAGCCCGCAGCTCCCACCCTGGAAAGGGAGCCAGCAGGAGCTTCCTGCACTCAGGTTTCCATGACAACCAGTCACCGAAAGGGATGAGATGCAAAAGTGGAACATTTCTGAATCTTGAGTCTTCATTACAGGTAGGCCTTCTCCAGCCTTGGGGTCAGTGTGAGAGGGATTTAGAGGAAAGAGAATTTATGTGAAGGAATAATCTTCACGCAAGCCCACAATGCCACTGGCCAGCCCCTCTCTCCTCATCCATACCCCAGTTATCATGGACTAAGGGTCCCAGGTCCAAAGGAGTTCAGAAACAGGCTGGGGACAGCCTGGTGCTACGTCCCAAACAATACTGGTTCCCCTTTTTCGTTCAACAGCAATCCCTTCTTGCCTCCTCCTGCCAGCTTCTCGGGCTCCTATGCGAAATGAGGGTCCTTCCCTGAGTGAGCAATCCATCTAGTGCAAGACCCAGACAGATCCTAACAGCTAATTACAATCAGGGGACATGAAAGCACAGAGGCCACAAGAGCAGAGAAGAGGGATTCCTTCCAGGAAGTCTTCCCAGGGCAGGGGTATTTGCGCTGGGCCTGGGGTGACAAAATTTTAGCCCAGTACAGAAGGGAGAGAAGGGCATTCCAGGCAGAAGGAACCACACACAATAGGCTCAGAAGCACAAAGGAGCAAGGTCATTTTAGTAAACTGAGATGAGGGAAGCAGGAAAGGCAGCCTTGAACTGGATGCTGTGAACTTTGACTTTATCCTGGGAGCAGCAGGCAGCCCTTACAAGGTTTTCCAAGGGTAGGACAGGGTCCTATTGTCATGACAGTATCGAGGATGGATAGGAGCTTGTTGCAATAACACAAGGAGAGACCAGAGTAAAAAGGACGATGACTGAGGTGGCAGGGATAAGAGAGAAGGGGACAGATTTGAGAGACGTGTAGAAGGACAAATCCAGAGGACTTGGTGAGAGATTGGTTGTGAGGAGTGTGGAAAACAGGAGGTTAGCCAGGAGCAGGTGTGGGAGCAGGGGAGGGGCGGCTGTAACAGACCCTTGCTGGGTCGTGTGGAGGTGACTGATTTTCCCCATGCTGTTGAGTGTGCTAGGCAGGACATGTCCTCTCCAGGTCAATGCAGAAAAAGACTCATTTCAGAGCCTTCTTCAGCAGGCTTCAGACACCAGGAGGGCAGTTCCAGCTGCCCTTCTGCCCCCACCCCCCACCCCCTGCTCTGAACCCAACCAGCCCTGGTGTCCCAGAGCACCACCCCCTGCCCCCCACACGGGGCAATCTGGGCAGCTGGAATCTCTCCCTGCCAGGCCAGGCGAGCCAAATTTCTGTCTGGGGCTGTGTTTCCTTCTGGTTATGTGCTAGTCACAAAGTTGTGTCTGGGGCTGCTTGATGGCCTAGCCTGGGCCGTAGTAATAAGAAGTAGACTGTAGAGAAATCAAAGTGATGATTAATCTTAGAAAGTGGCTCTGGAGTCAGACCTAACTGTGTTCAAAACATTACTCTACCCTATCTGGCCGGGTGTCTATGGGATTCTCGGATATTCCGCGCCTCCCTGGAGCTCCTCTCCTGTTCCCACTCAGCTCCTTTTCTCCCTCAGGCACCCCAGGGCAAGACTCCCGCCCGCTGCCCCCACCCCCCACCGCACCTGAAGCTGGTGAGGAGTCCTGTCAGGCTCCTGAGAGACGGGTGGGAGCCCACCTACCTCCGCAGCCCCTCATTTCATCCTCAGCCCCCAACCTGATCTCCAGGCAGGTGCCAGGCCGTCAGGTGGCAGGCCTTCAGGGACTGGACAGTACCTGACCAGATCCGGACTTGGAGGCACTAGGGAAGCTGGAGGGACATTTGGCAAGGCCGCTGGGGCCCCAAAGCTGGTATCCATTTCTGCTCCTCTGGTTCCCTCTTCCAGCACCCCCCTCCGCCCCCACACACCCCGACATTCGCTAGGAGCCAGAGGAGGGAGGTGTGGCGGGTGAAGGAGCCTGAAAGGGGGCGGGGCCAGGCCCGAAGCTACAGGCAAACCCCACCCCTGGGCCCGGACAATCCGGATCCCCCACCTCCTCCGAGAAGGCCCCGGGGAACCAGAGTCGGGGCGGGGTGGCGGGGGGACAGTCTCAGGCCGGCCGCCCCGCAGAGTCCGGCGGCCTGGGCCTGACTCGCGCCCTGCCGGGTGGAGTCACCCCTTGGCCCGGGAGTCTCCCCGACTCCGCACCCACTTCCTCCCCGGGGCGGGGCCGGCGGCCACAAGCCAAGTGCCGTAAAATTTAAAGAGGTGAGAGAGACACTTCGCAGAAACCTCAGCAGTGCGGGGAAATGAAATAAGGCCTCCCTTCGGGGCACCCGCCCCCGCCTGCGCCGCCCCAGCCAGAGGTCACCCCGGAGGGTCCAGGTGCGGCCCCACGCTTAACACCCCCCCCCCTTCGCAGGGCTGGGGTGGAGACACGCTCCCCTCCTCCCTACCGCCCCCCATCGTAGGAGAGTGAGGCCAGGCCCCCGGGATCCGGGGAGCCTTCAGGGAGCAACCTGCAAGAGTTCCAGGCTAGGGCTGTCTGGTCACTGTCCCTCATCCCCGCCAAGGCCGGGGGAGCATCCCCTCCCCCACGTGGAAAAGCAATCCCAGAAAAGCCCCGCTCCCCCAAACTGTCTTGACGTTGCCTTTCGCGAGTGTCCGATGGTGCTTCTGGTTCCCGCCGGCCCCTCCCTCCCCTCGCCACCCCCACACCCCACATCCAGCCCCCATCTTTCCCCCCACCCCATGATGGATGGAGCCTTCAGGGAGCCAGTGCGGGCGGGCTCGGTTCAGGCGGAAATGAAGAGGATAAGATCTGCGAGCCCAGCCGCCGTGACAGTGTGATATCCGCCTGGCTCGCTGCGCTCCGGGTGATGGATGGGCGGAGCCCCCCCACCCCGGGGGCCGGGTACGCGGTGGGGCCGAGGGTCCCCGCCCCGCGGCGCCAGAACCCCGCCCCCCACGATGGAGCTCGAGCTAGTGCAAGAGCGCACACACGCATACACACACACACACTCTCCATGGCGCACCTCCCAGAAACACCGCACTGCGGCCACACACGCGGCAGAATAACTCCCCCTTCCCACACACTTAGCCCTCTACACATCTGGCCGTGCCCCAGGCACATATATGGGACTGTCCCCCTTCCCCTAACACACTCTCAGCAGTCACTTCCCTGGCACACACACAAACAAGAATGCCCTTAGCGCAAATCGCACCTTATCCATTTTCTCATCTGACTTCTCCTTGCCTGTGGACATACACCCCACATCCAGGCAGGCTGGACCTCCTTGCCCCCAACCCTGGTGTTTCTAGAGTCCCATGGACCACTCAGGAAGAGGGTGTGACCACTGTGACACTCAGCCCTCCGCGAGGGTTTAGAACAGGGAACAGGACAACAGTTGCTACTTGTACTCATTGTCTGGTTTGTCCACTGAGTGGGTCAGTCTTGGCATGGACAGCAGGCAGTACTAAGCCCTCAGTCTAAACAGGCCTCACCATCAATGTTGCCATGGTTACCAGCTTCCTAGGACTATCACACAGCAACATCATGGTTACTATGGTTGCAGGCACCTGCATCCCTCCTTCTCTGCTTTGCTACATTTACCTGTCATCGCCAGTACCACTGATTCATTCACTCATTCGTGTATTCACTCATTCCCTCATTCTGCTCATCAACTAGGGATACAGAGAAGAGTAAATTGGTACCCACCTTTGGGAGTGCACAGTGGAATGGGGAAGATGAGAGGAAAGCAACTAAAGGGGTTGTACATTCTGCAGAACCCTGAAGATCCATTAGGACTTGTTCTATAGATGGTTTGATAGAAAGGATACTCGGAATACCATGCAGGGAGGGCAACAATAAGGGCCTGAAGCCACTGATAGCATTATCACCACCACCAGGCGGTGCTCCCCCTCGTGCTTGGAGATGAGAATACTCATCAGAGCAGGCAGTAAGGAGGGAAGGCCAGTTGCTGCCACACTCTGAAGAAGGTTCAGTGACCCAAGACTCCCTGTGGCTCAGATCTGGGAGTCTGACACACATGAGCTTGAATCCTGACTTTGCCAACCCCTAGCTTAGGGACTCTGGACGAATCATTTCTGCACAGTGTCTGGCACTTAGCAAGTCATTGTTTTTTACTGTTGTTATTTTAAACCATACAAAGAGGCTTTAGAGAATCACCAGCATTAACACTTTTGGCCTCTAGGGGAAGTTCCAGTCCCTCTCCTCACTAACCAACCTCCTAATGCCAACCCCAGAGGAACCAACGTGAGTGGTTCAGGCCAAGGGTATTACTTACAGAAGGATGAAGCCAGGAAGTGGGGCTTTCTCAGAAACCTGTCCACTTGTGCACAACTTTTCCTTTGTCCACAGGCTGACTCTCAGAGGGAAGAAATCCCTATTTTACCTAGTGGATAAAGGCCCACTCACCTAGACCAGGGGATTCAACATGGTAGTTCGGATCCAGGGTCTTAGGTGACTTTCTTTAACTAGGGTTTCTCATCAGAACAAACAGGACAGTTTGTTTTGAAATGTGCATGCCTGAAAATTCTGACTCAGTAGCTCTTGGTTTGAGCCCTGAAAGCAGCTCATAGGGGATTATAATCTGTACCCTGGTTAATTTCCCATATATCTTGACTGCTTATGCCCCTGGGACCAACAGTCAGTGGGTATCTTTTGTTCTGTCTGTGCAGCTCCCCTCCCTTCTCAAGAACACAATCTCCATCCCCAGCCTCCTACTAATACCTGGCTTATGTCAAGAGCTGCCATGTTCTCCCATGACTCAACTGATGGATCCAGAAGTGGGCAGCTGGCCCAGGATACACCAATTAGACTCCTTCCCTGGGATTCTAAACAATTATTTTATTAAATTTTAAAATATAAAATATTTCATTCATATGAGAGAATAGAATAATATAATGACAACCTTCTGCTCATCATCCATATTTAGCAATCATGAAGATTTTGCTGTTGGACTTCCCTGGTGGTCCAGTGGTAAACAATCCACCTGCCAGTGCAGGGGACACTGGTTTGATCCCTAGTCCAAGAAGATTCCTCATGCCACGGGGCAACTAAGCTTGTGTGCCACAAGAGAAGCCACTGCAATGAGAAGCCCACACACTGCAACTAGAGAGTAGCCCCCACTTGCTGCAACTAGAGAAAGTTCACGTGCCACAAGGAAGACCCAGCACAGCCAAAAATAATTAATTAATTAAAAAAAGATTTTGTCATAGTATTACTTCTATCTGATTTTGCCCTCCTCTTGATCCATTTTCATTACTTTCTTCACTACTACTAACCTATAGGTAACTATTATTATAAATTGGTGTGTATCCTGCCAGTCACATTTTTATACTTTTTATATAGAGGTATCCATTAAAATACAGTGTTATGTATTTTTAATATTTAAATAAATTGTCACATGCCATTATGTAAAGTTCAGTTCAGTCTCTCGGTCGTGTCTGATTCTTTGTGACCCCATGAATCGCAGCACGCCAGGCCTCGCTGTCCATCACCAACTCCTGGAGTTTACCCAAACTCATGTCCATTGAGTCGGTAATGCCATCCAGCCATCTCATCCTCTGTCGTCCCCTTTTCCTCCTGCCCCTAATCCTTCCCAGCATCAGGGTCTTTTCCAATGAGTCAACTCTTCACATCAGGTGACCAAAGTATTGGAGTTTCAGCTTCAACATCAGTCCTTCCAATGAACACTCAGGACTGATCTCCTTTAGGATAGACTGGTTGGATCTCCTTGCAGCCCAAGGGACTCTCAAGAGTCTTCTCCAACACCACAGTTCAAAAGCATCAATTCTTCGGCACTCAGCTTTCTTCACAGTCCAACTCTCACATCCATACATGACTACTGGAAAAACCATAGCCTTGACTAGACGGACCTTTATTGACAAAGTAATGTCTCTGCTTTTTAATATGCTATCTAGGTTGGTCATAACTTTCCTTCCAAGGAGTAAGCGTCTTTTAATTTCATGGCCACAATCACCATCTGCAGTGATTTGGGAGCCCAAAAACATAAAGTCTGGCACTGTTTTCACTGTTTCCCCACCTATTTCCCACGAAGTGATGGGACCAGATGCCATGATCTTAGTTTTCTGAATGTTGAGCTTTAAGCCAACTTTTTCACTCCCTTCTTTTACTTTCATCAAGAGGCTTTTTAGTTCCTCTTCACTTTCTGCCATACGGGTGGTGTCATCTGCATATCTGAGGTTATTGATATTTCTCCCGGCAATCTTGATTCTAGCTTGTGCTTCTTCCAGCCCAGCGTTTCTCATGATGTACTCTGCATATAAGTTAAATAAGCAGGGTGACAATATACAGCCTTGATGTACTCCTTTCCCTATTTGGAATCAGTCTGTTGTTCCATGTCCAGTTCTAACTGTTGCTTCCTGACCTGCATATGGGTTTCTCAAGAGACAGGTCTGGTGGTCTGGTATTCCCATGTCTTGAAGAATTTTCCACAGTTTGTGGTGATCCACACAGTCAAAGGCTTTGGCATAGTCAATAAAGCAGAAATAGGTGTTTTTCTGGAATTCTCTTGCTTTTTCAATGATCCAGCAGATGTTGGCAATTTGATCTCTGGTTCCTCTGCCTTTCTAAAACCAGCTTGAACATCTGGAAGCTCATGGTTCACGTATTGCTAAAGCCTGGCTTGGAAAATTTTGAGCATTACTTTACTAGCGTGTGAGATGAGTGTAATTGTGCAGTAGTTTGAGCATTCTTTGGCATTGCCTTTCTTTGGGATTGGAATGAAAACTGACCTTTTCCAATACATATTTACATAAATGGAAGCATTCTCAACTTGTTTTCATTCAACATTATTTTCTGAGATTTGTTCATGTTGATACATGTACCCCAGTTCCCTTCATTTTACCTGAGGAAGAGTAACCCATTGTATGAAAACACCGTAATTTATTTCCTCCACTAGTGGACATATATAGAGTGGTACATATGTACAGCAGTGCATATTTCTTATGCAACGAGCATCCTTGTGAATATCTCTTTGTGTATAAGAGCAAAATGTCTCTGATTAATACGCCAGGGAGTGGCATTCCTGGGTCCTGAGGTATGTAGATTGTCAATTTGTGTTTTCAAATCACTCTCCAAAGTCATTGCCTTAATTTGCCCTCCCACCAGCAGTGCGCAAGTCTTTCCCGCACATCTTTATTATGACTCGATACTGCCAGACTTTAAATGTTTGCCCATTTGATGGATGCGATACGGTGTCTTATTGATCTTTTTGGTGTGTTTCCCCAATTATTCACGAAGTTGAACATCTTTTTCTTTTTTATGTGGAATTCCATTTTCTCCTTTTTATATTAGCTGTCCATGACCTTTGTCTACTTTTCTGTTGGTTATTTTTATCATATTGAGTTGAAGAAGTTATTTTATGTAATCTGAATATTAATCCTCTATAGTTTTTTAATTTTGAAAGCGTTTTCTCCCACTTTGTGGTTTTTAAATACTTTAAATTTAGGATGTCTTTGTATATGGTGGTTTTGGCATAGGAATAGGCAAAACAATGGAGCAGAAAGGACAAATTAATCACTCTCTTCCTTCACGGTTGGTTCTTCTCCTCTCTCTCTCCCATATTTAAGAAATCTTTCCTAAACAACACCATTAGATATTCTCTAAGACTTAACAGTAATTTTAGTCTGTTTTTTTACATTTACCCTGAAAGTCACCTAGATTTTTACATATGACCTTACATCAACCCTGAATATTCACTGGAAGGGCTGACGCTGAAGCTGAAGCTCCAATACTTTGGCCACCTGATGTAAAGAGCCGACTCATTGGAAAAGACCCTGATGCTGGGAAAGATTGAGGGCAGTAGGAGAAGGGGGCAAAAGAGAATGAGATGGTTAGATGGTATCACTGACCCAATGGACATGAGTTTGAGCAAACTCTGGGAGACAGTGAAGGATAGGGAAGTCTGAGGTGCTGCAGTTCATGGAGTTGCAAAGAGATGGACACGACTGAGTGACTGAATATATTTATTAATATTTATTAACAATATATCTATTAATTGATTGATAATATTTTATACACATTAATATTTATATATTACTATTTCTTAATGTATTTATTATTACTAATATCTATTAATATTTATATATTAATATAAATATATTTATTAATATTTATATATTATCTTCTATTGGCTTCCATATAGATGGCCAGTTGTTCAAGCACCCTATGCTACATGGTTCCCCATTTCCTCACTGGTTCATGAAGTGAGCACTGTCATATACAGACTTCTTACACACTTGTAAGTCAGTTTCTGGGTTCTGCTTTCTGTTCTATTGATCTATTAGTTTATCCCTGTGCCACTACAGTTTTGATGATTATATCTGTATAAGAAATCTTGATACATGGCAGATGTGACAAAGACTGGCTCACTGTTTGCCAAACCTCTTTTTTCTTGTTTCTTGTGACCACAGCTGGGCTCCATCTCACAGTTACCCTTTGCAAGCCCCTCTTGCCAGTAGGTGGGTGAATTCTGGCCAATGATGTGAGTGGGAACAATGTACACCATTTCTAGGACTGCTTATAAAACCTTCCATGCACAGCCCTTCATTTGCTCTTTCCCCTTCTGCCAGCCTAATGCAAACATATGTGATGACCTTGAAAAATGAAAGCCAAAAATGGAGGAGGCCTGGGTTTACAAGTTGCTGCTTGAAGCAGAGTTGCCCACAGATCAGGAATATCCGATTTGGATTTTAAACAAGTCAGAAATAAAGTTTTATCACATTTGAGCCTTAAATATGTTGAGATTTGTTTCAGCAGCTACTGTCATCCTAATAAACGTGGCTAAGTATCTCCTTGTCCCCTTGTTCTTCCTCCTCAAAACTGTCTTGACTATTTTTGGCCCTTATCCTCATAGGAATTTTAAGATCAGTTTTCCAAGTTCCTTTTGAAAATCTTGCTGTGTCTTAAATTCCATTTAATTTCTTTTTTTTTCTTTAAATTGAAGTATAGTTGATTTACCATGTTGTGTGGAATTCCATTTAATTTCTATATTAATTTGTAGAGGCTTTCTATCTTTAAAATAGAGTTTTTCATTCATAAGCATAATCTACATGTTTAAATATTATTTAGTAGATGTTACCAGATTTTATTCCCTTCTCCAGAGGATCTTCTCGACCCAGGGATCAAACCCAAGTCTCCTGCACTGCAGGTGGATTCTTTAGCATCTGAGCCACCATGGAAGCCCCAGATTTTATCATATCAATAAAGATATACAATTTATTTTATATATAGGTCTTGTATATTTTCTATTATTTTTAGTCATGGTTGATTTCTGTTACCATTGTGAATAAAATCTTTATCCTTTTAATATTCTGTGTCCTAATTGGTTGCAAATTGCACTCATCTCACATGCTAGTAAAGTAATGCTCAAAATTCTCCAAGCCAGGCTTCAGCAATACGTGAACCGTGAACTTCCAGATGTTCAAGCTGGTTTTAGAAAAGGCAGAGGAACCAGAGATCAAATTGCCAATATCCGCTGGATCATCAAAAAAGCAAGAGAGTTCCAGAAAAACATCTATTTCTGCTTTATTGACTATGCCAAAGCCTTTGACTGTGTGGATCACAAGAAACTGTGGAAAATTCTGAAAGAGATGGGAATACCAGACCATCTGACCTGTCTCTTGAGAAACCTGTATGCAGGTCAGGAAGCAACAGTTAGAACTGGACATGGAACAACAGACTGGTTCCAAATAGGAAAAGGAGTACGTCAAGGCTGTATCTTGTCATCCTGCTTATTTAACTTATATGCAGAGTACATCATGAGAAACGCTGGGCTGGAAGAAACACAAGCTGGAATCAAGATTGCTGGGAGAAATATCAATAACCTCAGATATGCAGATGACACCACCCTTATGGCAGAAAGTGAAGAAGAACTAAAGAGCCTCTTGATGAAGGTGAAAGAGGAGAGTGAAAAAGCTGGCTTAAAGCTCAACGTTCAGAAAACTAAGATCATGGCATCTGGTCCCATCACTCCATGGGAAATAGATGGGGAAACAGTGGAAACAGTGTCAGACTTTATTTTTGGGGGCTCCAGAATCACTGCTGATGGTGACTGCAGCCATGAAATTAAAAGATGCCTACTCCTTGGAAGGAAGGTTATGGCCAACCTAGATAGCATATTTAAAAGCAGAGACATTACTTTGCCAACAAAAGCCCGTCTAGTCAAGGCTATGGTTTTTCCAGTGGTCACATATGGATGTGAGAGTTGGACGGTGAAGAAAGCTGAGCACCACAGAATTGATGCTTTTGAACTGTGGTGTTGGAGAAGACTCTTGAGAGTCCCTTGGACTGCAAGGAGATCCAATCAATCCATCCTAAAAGAGATCAATCCTGGGTGTTCATTGGAAGGACTGATGTTGAAGCTGAAACTCCAATACTTTGGCCACCTCATGCGAAGAGTTGACTCATTGGAAAAGACCCTAATGCTGGGTAGGATTGGGGGTGGGAGGAGAAGGGGACGACAGAGGATGAGATGGTTGGATGGCATCACCGACTTGATGGGCATGGTTTTGGGTGGACTCCAGGAGTTGGTGATGGACAGGGAGGCCTGGCGTGCTGCAATTCATGGGGTCGCAAAGAGTCGGACACGACTGAGCGACTGAACTGAACTGAACTCACTGTATAGGAACCCCAGTGATTTTTGTATATTTGTCTTGTATCTGGCAACCTTTCTAAATTATCTTACTAGTTCTGAATGTATCTATTCAAAATATACAATATATAAAAGATGCTTCCACATGCCATTTTTTATTCCCTCTGCCTGGAACTCCCTTATCCCACTAAGTTCACTCTTTCACAATCTCAGGTTTTGTTCAAATAGCTAATCAGTCAGGCCTTCCCTGATCCCTGTGTAAAGTAGCACACACATGCACACACACAGCACTCTTTCTCCCCGTTTTCTTTTTAGAACTGACATATTATAAATTGGTTTGTTTTTGCCTGCCTCCTCCACTAGAATGTAAGCTTTATAAGAGCAGAAACTGTTTTGCTTACTTCTGTATCCCCCAGTGGGCTCAATGGATTTTTCTTACAAAAGTGTCAAATTTATTCCCTTTTCCCCCATCCCTATTCCCTGTATTTCTTTCCTTATTTTTTAAGAGGCTTCATTTTTTAGAGAAGTTTTAGGTTTACAATAAAATTGGGAGGAGAGTACAGAGATTTCCCATATACTCCTTGCCCCTACACATTACCAACATCAGTCACCAGAATGACATTATTTTTTCAACAAGGATGAGCCTACATTGACATGTCAAAATCACCCCAAGTCTAGAGTATAGGTTTCATTTTTGGTGTTGGGTTATAGCCTTAGGGTTCATTTTTGGTATTGTATAGTCTATGGATTTGGGCAAAAGTACAATGACCTATGTCCATTATTATAATATCATGCAGAATATTTTCACTGCCTTAAAAAATCTCTGCCCCTCTTTACCCCCGACAACCGCCTTTTATTGTCTCCATAGTTTTGCCTTTTTCCAGAATGTCCTATAGTTAGAATCATACAGTATGTAGCCCTTCAGAGTGGCTTCTTTCACCTAGCAAAATATGCATTTAAGTTTTCTCTGTATCTTTTTTTTTTCCTGGCCGTGCTGTGCAGCTTGCAGGATCTTAGTTCTTCCACCAGGGATTGAGCCCAGGCCACAGCAGTAAAAGCACCATTAGACCACAAGGGAACTTCCCCCTTCTTTGTCTTTTTATAGTTTGATAGCTCATTTCTTTTTAGCACTTAGTAATATTCCATTGTCTGAATGTACCACAATTTATCTATTCACACACTGAAGGACATCTTGGTTGCTTCCAGGTCTTGGAAATTATGAATAAAGCTACTATGAACATCCGTGTGCAGGTTTTTGTGTGGACATAAGGTTTCAACTCCTTTGAGTAAATACCAAGGACTCCAACTGCTGGATCATATGGCAAGAGTACGTTTAGTTCTGTAAGAAACAACCAAACTGCCTTCCAAAGTAGCTGTACCATTTTGCATGCCCACCAGCAATGAATAGAAGTTCCTGTTGCTCCACATTGTCACCAGCATTTGATGTTATTGGTGCTCTGGATTTGAGCCCCTCAAGTGGTATCTAATTTTTTAAATCAGCATTTTCCCAGAGACATTTGATGTAGAACATCTTTTTACATACTAAATTTGTATGGACACCTTCTTTGGGAAGGTGTCTATTAAGGTCTTCTGCCCATTTTTAAGATCAAACTATTTTCTTATTTTTGAGTTTTAAGAGTTCTTTGAATAATTTCAGATATTTCTCTATCAGATGTGTATTTTGAAAATTTTTCTCCAAGTCTGTGGCCTGTCTTCTAATTCTCTTGATATTGTCTTTGTAGAGCAAAAGTTTTCAGTTTTAATGAAGCTTATCAATTATTTCCATCATGTCTTTGGTATTGTATGTGTCTCTTTTCAGTACAAAATCAAACGGATTGCTTCTAATAGTTCACGACTTATAATCTTTGTAAATTTCTGGTAAGTTCACTTTATCAGGTTAAAAATTTTTTTATATTCATAGCTTTCTAAGAGTTTAAAGATTTTATTTTTATTTCTCGATCTATTGAGATTTAAAATGATCTTTTTAAAAAAAATCTATTAACATGGTGAATTGTACCAATAGATCTACTAATATTAAGCCATCCTTGTTTTCCTGGGATAAATTCAAATTAGTCTTGGTGTACTTATAATATTAAACTTAGGAGGTATTTTGCCACTTTAAAAGGAAATTTGTATCTATGTTCCTAAATGAGATTGGCCTATCATTTTTCTTTCACACACTGTTTTTTTTTTTTTTCAAGTTCCGGCATCACAATTATCTCAGTCATAAGAAAGGAGATTTAAGTGAGGATTTCTTTCTCTTTCTATTTGTGAAACAGTTTAAATAAGACAGGAGTTACCTATTCATTGGGCTTCCCTCATAGTTCAGTCGGTAAAGAACCTGCCTGCAATGCAGGAGACTTGGGTTCAATTCCTGGGTTGGGAAGATCCCCTGGAGAAGGAAATGGCAACGCACTCCAGTATTCTTGCCTGGAGAATTCCATGGACAGAGGAGCCTGGTGGGCTACACCCCATAGGGTCTCAAGAGCCAGACACGACTGAGTGACTTTCACTACCTATTCATTGAAATTTTGTTAAAACTCCCCTGAAAAATACCTAAGTTCTGATATTTTCATTGTAGGTGAGATTGTTAGGTGGTTATAGGTCTATTTGAGTTTTCTACATTTTCCTAAACTTAATATTGATCATGTTTTAGATTTCTAAATAATATATCTCTATTATACAAGTTTCTAAATTCATTGGCATAGAGGCATTGAAAGTATTACCTTGTGATCCTTTACATCTCTATGGTATATGTACTTAAGTCCCTTTAAAAAATTCCTTTTTTTCTCTTCATTAACCTTGCAAGAGGTTGTTTATTTTATTAGTCTTTTCAAAGAGCTAACTTTTGATTTTGTTGATAATTTCTGTTACTTCTTTTCTATCTTCACTTTTCTATCTTCTTGAGTTGAAAATGTGATTCAATTATTGTTAATCATTTTGGTTTTTCTAATAAAGCTATTTTAAGGCTATAATTTTCAAAGTTCCATTTTGGCAGCAACCCACAAGTTTTGACATGTAGAGTTTCAATTGTTCAGTTATAAATATCTGTATCTGACATGAGTTTGAGCAAGCTCTGGGAGTTGGTGATGGACAGGGAAGCCTGGAGTGCTTCAGTCCATGGGGTCGCAAAGAGTCTGACATGACTGAGTGACTGAACTGACTGAAATATCTATAACCGATGTTATACTCTCTTCTTTAATCCATTAGTTACATAGGGATATTTTCCCACTGTAGTTAACCTTTTATTATTAAATTCTAATTCCATGAGGTCTTTTAGATAGTGCTTTGTTATTTTTTGAGTCTTCTTTTATGTGATAGAACAACTGATATTTGTAAATATTCCACATATGCATGAAGAGAATGTGTATACTCCATTTGCTACACTGATAGTTCTATACGAGTTCTTGATATGAATTTTGTTAATTCTGTTATCCAGTCTTCTATACCTTCTTTATCCTTTCTAGTTTTCTCTCTTCTCTTTTTAATTCCATCTGAACTTTCTAGTTTTCTCTCTTTTTTTAATTCCATATGAATTCATTTTTAATTCTGTTATCTAGTCTTCTATACCTCCTTTACCCTTTCTAGTTTTCTCTCTTTTTTAAATTCCATCTGAACTACTATTACTGAGGATTTGTCCAGTTTTGCTTAGTGTGCTCTGTATTACATAAAGTTCAGTATTACATTTTCCTGGGAAGTTGTTCTTTTCATAATTAATTGTCGCTCACTTTTCTTAGGAGAAGGCATTGGCACCCCACTCCAGTACTCTTGCCTGGAAAATCCCATGGACAGAGGAGCCTGCTAGGCTGCAGTCCATGGGGTTGCTAAGAGTCGGACATGACTGAGAGACTTCACTTTCACTTTTCACTTTCATGCATTGGAGAAGGAAATGGCAACCCACTCCAGTGTTCTTGCCTGGAGAATCCCAGGGACGGGGGAGCCTGGTGGGCTCCCGTCTACGGGGTCGCACAGAGTCAGACACGACTGAAGTGACTTAGCAGCAGCAGCAGCAGCAGCACTTTTCTTAGTATTGCTCTTTTCTCTAAAGTTTATCTTGTTTAGTACTAACATTTCTATGCCAGCTCTCTTTTGGTTAATGTTACTGTATATATGTCTTTCTATACATTTACTATAACCCATTTAATTATTTTAGGTGTATCTCTTATAAATAAGATATATGGCTGAATTTCTTATCCAATCTGAAAAACTTCATCTTTTAATGGGTGAATTTAACTTATTTACATTTATTGTGATTATTATTTTGTTTGAAATTATTTATAACATCTATTTTGAGTCTGTGTATCTCTTCACTGTTTTTCTTTGTCCCTTCCTTCTTTCCAACCTTCCACTGAATTAATAATTTTCCCTTTTCCATTTTATTGGCTCATGACTTATATTCTGTTTATCTTATCTGAGTAGTTGCCCTTATATCTTAACATAAATAACTGATGTGACAAGGTCAAGAATAATTAAATCTCTATCATTTTCCATAATTATATAAGAACTAAGATGTTTAATTTACATATCAGCCCATCATCTATTTTTTTATTACCTAGTATTTAGTGAAACCTTATTTTTAATACTCCCATTAGGTAGGTAGTTGTGTTTTACAGCTGACGCTTACACAATATTTTATCAAGATGTCATCAATTGTAAGAAATACTATTATTTTATGTATTTCTAAGAAAAAAGAGAGGTGACATCAGCAAAATTGACAATGTAAAGACCTCCATAAAAGTAATGAAAACACTAGCAAAAATTGTTAGAAACAACTTTTTCAGAACCCTGGAAATTAACCAAAGGCTTGTAGCAATCTGGAGAGCATTTATTATTATTTTTTAAAAACCAATAGCTGGATATCAGTAAGAACAGCAAACTTGATGGCATTTTAACTTTCATTATTCTCATCTTTCCTTCTCTGGTTCTGCAGTTGCCCTCTCACTGCAATTACAGTAAAACTCAGCAGGCTGGCAGCTATTGGGAGGGGTAGAATGGGTTGGCGCCACTTCAAAGTCCCATTCCCAACATAAACTCAAATTACTAAAATCAAAAATTAAAGAGGAGAGAGTACAACTGACCTTATAGAAATAAGAAAAGATTATAAGGGAATACTATGAACAAATTGATCTAAATGAAATGAACAAATCCCTAAAAAGACACAGAATACTGAAATGGGCTTTTTAAAAAACGTTGAATATCTGAATAGACCTTGTAAAAGACACTGGATTAGTAATCAAAATCTTCTGGCAAAGAAAAACCGAGGACCAGGTGGCCTCACTGGTGAATTCTACAAAATGTTTAAAGAAGGATGAACACAAATCCTTCACAAACTCACCCAAAACGTGAAAGGTGAGGAAACACTTCCCACTCATTCTATTACAGTATTATCTTGAGTCCAAAACCAGACAGGAAAGTCTATTGACCAGTATCCTTTATGAATACTCATGTAAAAATTCCTAACAAAATACTAGGAAATCAAATTTATCAACTTAAAAAGGATTATGGGACTTCCCTGGTGGTACAGTGGATAAGAATCTGCCTGCCAATGCAGGGGATACAGGTTCAATTCCTGGTCCAGAAAGATTTCACATGCCGTTGAGCAACTAAAGCCCGTGTACCGTAACTACAGAGTCTGTGCACCCTAGAGCCCGAGTACTCTAGAGCCAACCTGCCGCAACTGCTGAGCCCATGTGCTATAACTGCTGAAGCCTGTGTGCCTAAAGCCTGAGCTCTGCAGCACAAGAAGCGCCACCACAATGAGAAGCCCATGCATCACAACAAAGAGTAGCCCTGGCTCGCTGCAACTTGCAGCAACAAAGATCCAGTACAACCAAAAATAAATAAATAAATACTTTTTAAAAAAAGGATTATATACCATGACCCATACAGATTTATTGTGGGAATGCAAGGTTGGTTCAACATATGAAAGTCAATCAATGTAATACAGCACATTAATAGAATAAAAGCCAATGATCATTCCAGCGGTTATTGGACTATTTAGATAATGGTGAGAGAAACCAACTCCATTTCCTCTCTTTTATTCCAAGACCTTGAATCCTGTTTATAAATGATACCACACATTGTTCACAATGATTCAGTGCATATACCACAACCTGAGAGATTCTGCCTTGAGTCTACAAGCATTATACTCATCTGGTGTCATAATTGAGTCTTCAAAAGGTCATTTCATTGTTTCATCAAGCCAGCTGCTACAGGGTAGTGGGGAACATGATAAGATCAGTGGATACCATAAGTCATAAGCCTGTTGCCACTTAATTTGCTGTAAAATGAGTTATCTGGTCAGAAGCAATGCTGTGGAGTATACCATGACAGTAAATAAGGCAGTAATGGTAAAAGAAGCATTGTGAGAGGGAAGGCAAATCCACAACCAGAGTGTCTGCTCTAGTGAGGATAAAGTACTGTCCCTTCCATGTTGGAGGTGGTCCACAGTAACCAACCTATCACCACACAGCTGTCTGGTTGACTGCGGTGTGCCTGGGACTGAAATTAATGGGCAGCCCACTATGGTCTTATTTGATTTGTATAAACCAAAAGCTCCAACATTATACTCCCTCCATCATGATCTAACAACATTTGGTTCCCACACTGATACAAGTTGAAGACATCTTGCAAATCTTTGGTATATAATGTTGGGCTTCCCTGGTGGCTCAGTGCTAAAGAATCTGCCTGCCGATGCAGGAGATGCCAGAGTTACAGGTTCAATCCCTGGGTTGGGAAGATCAGCTGGAGTAGGAAATGGAACCCCATTCCAGTATTCTTGCCTGGAAAATTCCACAGACAGACTAACTGGTGGGTTACAGCCTATGGGGTCATAAAGAGTCGGATGCGACTGAGCACACAGTCTCTTCATGTGTCACGCTTTGTACCTGACCCCCTGAAGCTTGCCATGTTTTGAGTCTGGTAAAAGATCGAGAAGCAATGTGGTTGGGGGGGCAAGTCTTAAGGAAGATCACCTTTCCCCAGCAAGAATATCACCTCAAGAGAGGCCACTAGAGTTTTTCCAGGTACCAGGAAAGTAACCTCCTCAGGAGGGGAGGATAGGATGCTCCCACTGGCAAAAGGATGGGTAAGTGTTGGGAGGTCACTATTCTCAGGTTCATCAGATTATGCCCAATCACTCCATTCCGGTTTTTAGGGTCCCACACCATCTCAATCAAGGCCCTCTAATAAGAGAACTTCCAGGGTGTGAATTTAGTTGACATTATCCTTCAGTCATCCACATGAATAGCCTTTGGGTTTGGTTTTCAGAAATCTCAACCTGCAGCTCTAGGAGATAGAGTTTCTTTCAGGATAGACACAAATGCTTTCTGGATCTTGACCCAGATCTTGATTTGAGATTAAAGTCCTAAGCGCATCACCCTTTTCCTCCAAATCTTCCCAACCACAGTTCTTATATTCTTATACCCATCCCACAGTCTTTATACCCTTTATTGCCACTGAAATGTTACATGGGTAGCTATTTGGTCAGTCTCGAGTTCTATAGGCTTTGACTCCAGGGGTCTAAAGGTGATAATTTAATAACAGCTTCACCAGTATATGCTATGGACCACCGATGTCCCCTTTACTTCTGAAAACAGTGTCTTTAATGCCTCTAAATCTACTCAGAGAACCAATGTCAGATTCCCATCCTTACAGCTCTGCTCCTCTGGAAGCATCGCCACTACTAATAACTGTATCAGTCAGGGCTCAGTCAGGGAGGCAAAGCCCACTGTGAGTGTTATAGGATATGAATTTATTATAGGGATTAGGCCTGACACAATTGTGGATGAAGCTAGGGAAGTGCAAGTCCAGAGGGGGAATTAGAAGGTCGAGGAAAAGTCACTAAACAATATGCCTGAAGCTTTGACTTGTGTGGAATCTAGGAGGCCAAGCATATGGAGCCCCTGAAGTGGGACTGCAAAGGAGGGCTTGTAGGGAGGTCTATGGGATACTGTTGCCTCTGGGTAGTTACCTTCCCTATGCTGCTGCTGCTGCTTAGTCGTGTCAGTCGTGTCCGACTCTGTGCGACCCCATAGACGGCAGCCCTCCAGGCTCCCCCGTCCCTGGGATTCTCCAGGCAAGAATACTGGAGTGGGTTGCCATTTCCTCCTCCAGCGCATGACAGTGAAAAGTGAAAGTGAAGTCGCTCAGTCGTGTCCGACTCTCCGCGACCCCATGGGCTGCAGCCTACCAGGCTCCTCCATCCATGGGGTTTCCCAGGCAAGAGTACTGGAGTGGGGTGCCATTGCCTTCTCCGACCTTCCCTATGAGCCCATTGCTAAGTATTTCATGTTGGACCTATTACTGCTTTTAGTGAACAGGAAGAAACACAGTTCTAGAACAGAGGAGGACAGATTGAGCCCCAGTGGATACCTTAGCATCTGTCTGTCACCATTTTTAATCACAAAGACCATCAGAGAATAGTGGCAGTGACTGCACCTTCACTTCACTTTCCAATTCTTCTTTTAGTCAACTCTACCCTGGAAGGAGATTCTAGGAGAGGTGTTCATAGCTTAACCAAGCAAACAATAGAAGTTTCCAATGCAGGGAATATAATGGCTCTACAGCTCATAAATATGCAAGTTATCATTGAGACTGATTTGCTGTCAAATCTCCAAAAGGCATGAAAAGAAAATCTGATTGGCTCAGCTTGGGTCATGTATCCATACCTGGTCCAATGGCTATGCCCAAGGCCATAAGTCATGCAGTAAAACACAGGCTGGGTGCCCTCCCCTGGGTGTCAAGAGGCAGTTCTCAGGGAAAGGGGTTAATGCATAGCCTAGGCACAAACTCCCTCAGTTGGTACTGTGTAAAATCAAGAACACTGGAGAGTTGTAGGTAACCCGCTCACCAAGCGGGTAGAGCCGTGTCCATGGAAGAAGCTTACACTCCATTCTTGGGTGCAAGGATGGCAGGAACCAAAGAGAAAAATTAACACGCCTGTCATCCACTCAAACAATCTTCACCATGTGCCAGACACTGTATTACGTGTGGGAACTAGTACAATATCAACTCTCCTGGTGCTTACAGATGAGAAGGTCTTACATGGTCGGGGTCTGGCAACTGAAGGAAGAAAGGATTGGAAAAGAAATGGAGGCTGGTGATGCCCAAAGGACAAGTAGCTTTATTTTTTATGGTAAAGTAGACTTTATCCAGGGGAATTACTACAGCAGGGTGGTAGGGGAACAAAATGTGCCACACCAAAATATGTCTTTGATATGTGGATTATTTCCAGCTGAAAACAATCAAGACCCAAAAGACTCTAGAAGAAACTGGGCTCCCCCTAACTGCCTAAAAGGATTGAGATAGAGGACCTCTTCCTGGAACAGAGCTACCACCAGAGATCTCTGCATTCTGTCCCTCAGTGCTCCGCTCCCCCCAAATCTAGTATTGTATTAACAGAGTGTCTGGTTTTTCCAGTAGTCATGTACAGATGTGAGAGCTGAACCATAAAGAAGGCTGAGCACTGAAGAAAGACTCTTGACAGTCCCTTGGACTGCAAGGAAATCAAACCAGTCAATCCTAAAGGAAATCAACCCTGAATATTCATTGCAAGGACTGATGCTGAAGTTCCAATACTCTGGCCACCTGAAGCAAAGAGCTGACTCATTAGAAAAGATCCTGATGCTGGGAAAGATTGACTGCAGGAGAAGAAGGGGACAGAGGACTAGATGGTTGGATGGCATCACCGACTCAATGGACATAACATGAGTTTGAGCAAACCCCAGGTGGGGGACAGGCAAGCCTGGCAAGCTGCAGTCCATGGGTTGGACACAACAGAACAACATTACAGTAAATTCTACCTCACAATCAAAGAAGTACTTCTACCTGTGGAAAACACCCTGGATTACAAGCAAAAGGATTGTCAGGCCACTAGTCCCATAATAATAGCAGGCCCATATGGGGCTTGATGGTAACCCTCTTTCAAACCTCCTCCTCAATGTAGGGACCCACAGCCCCAGGAGGGCGGTCTGGTGGGCGAGGGAAGGCCTGTCCAGCAGGTCAGGAGGGCCCGGGCCTGAGGGCAGGTGCCCCGGTGATGACTGAGCGGTAGGGGCAGCGGGACTTGGCATTCAAGCTACACTGGAATGGTCTTCAGGTCCAAGCCTCGTAGGACCAGACTGGGCCACGACCAGGGACTTCTGCAGGCCACGCCGCAACGCCAAGACCCATCCTGCTTCCAAACAGTTACCTGTTTCCCTGGAGCCACAGATCCCGGAATGCCTTGGGTTCGCCATTCCCGGCTGGGCCTGTGAGGGGGCTAAGGAGAGTCACCTGGGAAGCTGCGGCCCCCAGAGGTCAGTTGGGAGGGGGAGGGGGAAGGGTACAAGGGATCAGACTCCAACGACAGTCCTCCCTGGGCAGCAGGAGCGCCCTGCAGGTGCCAGGGCAGCTCCAAAAAGATGGCCTGTTGGGCTCCAGTGGGACTGGGACAAGCAGCTTTTCAACTCCACAGACCCAGCGACTGCCGGTAGCTTGCTGAGCCTCGCTCAGCACCGCACACCCACCATCACGGGATCCCCTCAGAAGAGATATTCTAGATGTCAGCCACCACGCTAGGGGATGGTTCTGTGTTCTTTCAGGTGATGGTCAGTCAGGCACGGCCACAAGAGAGGACATGCGCGCGGCTCAGGAAAACAGTATGTTATACTTAGTGAGCTTTTGAACCATGGTGTTGGACTCTTAACAGTCCCTTGGACTGCAAGGAGATCCAGCCAGTCCTAAAGGAAATCAGTCCTGAATATTCATTGGAAGGACTAATGCTGAAGCTGAAACTCCAATACTTTGGGCACCTGATGTAAAGAACTGACTCATTTGAAAACACCCTGATGCTGGGAAAGATTGAAGGCGGGAAGAGAAGGGGACAACAGAGGATAAGATGGTTTGATGGCATCACCTACTCGATGGACATGAGTTTGAGCAAGCTCCGGGAGTTGGTGGTGATGGACTGGGAGGCCTGGCTTGCCGCAGTCCATGGGGTCGCAAAGAATTGGACAGGACTGAGCGACTGAACTGAACTGAGAGATGAAGTAACTACAGGCCGAGATTATACCACCTTAGAGGAGCGCCCAGGGAGCTCAGTACCAGTGAGAACTCGGGGCGAGCGCCTTTATTGGGGGTGTGATGGGGGGCGTACACGAGAAATAGCACAAGGGGATTTCATTGGTGCGTTTGGATGTTGCGTGCGTTTTCATTGGTGCATTCATTACGTGCATCTCATTGGTGCATTCATTACGTGCATCCCATTGGCGCATCTGGAGGTTGCGGTCAGGGAAGGACCGCAAGGAAGGAGAACTTCTGAGGCCAACCAAGCTTATCACGCTGCCGTACCTGGTCAATTGTGGTCACCTGAGCCGGTGCTCATAGCGTGTTTGTGGGGGATGTTGAAGCAGCAGGAAAAAAAGGGAGGGAAATACGAAGTTTTCAAATTTACAAGACGGAGCTGGAGAGAGTCTGGGAGAATGAAAGAGGGCGATGTGGAGAGGACTGAACCAGTATACTGGTTTGAGCTCAGCGAACCGTCCCTAAGGTCTTCTTTTTTCCCTCCCTCCCTCCCTCCTTTCCTTCCACTTTTCCATTTTTCTTTCCTTCCTTCCTCTCTGCTCCCCTTTCCAGGAGAGATGCGACACCCTGGGCAGTCTGTGGCTCAGTGGTTAGCCGTTTATATATTACTGGTCACATATTTTACACTCGGCAGCATGAAAAAAGGGCATAAAACTGCAATTAAATGTCTGAACTGTTGCTATTTTGGAAATTAAAACAGCCTACATTATCCTCCGTGCAACTCCGATTACTGACTCAGAGCTGAGGAGCAGTTATTCCCACCACTTTAACCGACTTCTTTCCCATAAAAATCCGTTGTTAATGGGTCCCCGGGGACCTCTGAAAATAACAAGATCTGTAATAAAGAAATTAATAACATGCAGAGCAGGCCACAGCTAAAAAGCTTTTTAGAATACATTAATGGTTCTGTTCTGAATGAGGAATACTTGCACCAAATATCTCCGCCTTTGATTTCTAATTGGCACTGGGGGGCGGGGTGAGGGTGGGGGGGTGTCCTAGCAGCGTGTGGGGGAGGATCGTTCCTCCCTGAAGACAGCAGAGCATCCTCAATCCCCAAAGTTTGCATCTGCCTTTCTGCTTTCTTCTGTCTTCCCTCTGCCTCTCTCTCTGGTCCCATCCTATCATTTCTCTGTCAGTTTCTGTCTCCATCTGTTGGGCCCTTTCTCATTTTTACTTTCTCCTTCTTGCTCTTTCTTTCTCCCCGATGGTTCTCTCTCTCTCCTCCCTCCCTCCCTCGCGGCTCCCTCCCTCTCTTGCTCTCTCTCTCTTTTGCTCACTCTGTATCCTTTTATCATCTCTCTCTCTTGTTGTTTCTGAGTTCTGGGCCTCTGTTTCTCATTGCCTTTCCCTTTTTTTTCCCCTCTCTGCATCTCACACTTTATTCCTTCCTCAATTTCTCCAATTAAATGCTCTTCTTCTTTCTACACCTCTGTCTTCCTTCCTTCCTTTCTCTCTCAGTCCCCTTTCTTCCCCATCTTGGTCTCCCCCTCCTGCTTCTCTTGGTTCCCATTTCTACCTGGATTTGCTGTCTTCTTCCTCCATTCTCCTAGACCTGTACCTCTCAAAACTCCACACATTCTCTGTATGAATCAGAAGCTCCTTGCCCTTTAGGTCATCTGACTCTGAGCTGGGAATTTCCTAAAGAGAATCCATTAGGAAACTAACCAGCCATTAAGAAAAGGCTGCTGGGGACTTCCCCGTGGCTCGGTGGTGAAGAATCTGCCTGCCAATGCAGGAGACACGGGTTCAATCCCTGATCTGGGACGATCCCACATGCTGTGGAGCAAGTAAGCCTGTGCTCTAGAGCCCGAAAGCCACAACTATTGAAGCCCACATGCCCTAAAGTCCGTGTTCCACAACAAGAGAAGCCACCACAGTGAGAAGTCTGCACACTGCAATTAGACAGTAGCCCTGCTCACCGCAACTAGAGAAAAGCCTGCGCAGCAACGAAGACCCAGCACAGCCAAAAATAAATGAGTAAAATTATTTTTAAAAAAGATTTTTAAAAAGCAAGAAAGAAAAGAAAAGGCAGCTCCCCAGAAAGGTCATGTTTCCCTGGAATTTTGTATTCCCACTCCATGTGGGGGCCAGGAAGGCTAAAGAGAGCACATATTTAGCCTCAAGAGGCCAGAGCAAGGGGAGTGTCGATTCTCCACATATTGCTCTCCAAGAGCTTTGGAATCAGACTGTGTTCCAATCCCACATCCTTGCCCACTTCCCCGCTGGCTGTGGGACCTTTTAGAGAGGTAAATAATTTGTGCCCCTTTTTGCAGTCTACCGCAGCATGGCAAATGGAGAACAGAAGATGGCAGAAATCTTATGCAAGTGACTTTGCATTTCTTCCGTCATGAGAGTTCTATTTCCCATTCCTTGAATCTGGGTTGTCCTTGTGACTTGCTTGACCAGTGGAGCACAGTGGGGTAGCAATATGATGGTTCTGAGCCTGGCCCTCACTCTGGGGACGCTTACAGTTGCTCTGAGAACAAGCCAGGGCTGGCCAGCTGGGGGATGAGAGCCTCCATGGGCAGCCTAGAACTCTTCTACCTGAGCCATACTAGGCCAGCCCATCCCCAGCCAACAAGGCAGCTGATTGCAGATGTATGAGTGGTCCCACCCCAGATCAGCCAGTCTGCCTCACTGCTGCTGCTGCTGCTGCTAAGTCGCTTCAGTCGTGGCTGACTCTGTGCGACCCCATAGACGGCAGCCCACCAGGCTCCCCCGTCCCTGGGATTCTCCAGGCAAGAATACTGGAGTGGGTTGCCATTTCCTTCTCCAATGCATGAAAGTGAAAAGTGAAAGTGAAGTTGCTCAGCCGTGTCCAACTCTTAGCAACCCCATGGACTGCAGCCTACCAGGCTCCTCCGTCCATGGGATTGTCCAGGCAAGAGTACTGAAGTGGGTCGCCAGTGCCTTCTCCTCTGCCTCACTGAGCCCAGCCCAAACTGCTGATACACAGAATCAGAATCAGAAGCCAAGTAAACTGATGTTTAGTTTTGGTTTCTCTTTTATCATCTTAACCCTTTTTAAGTGTATGGTTCAATAGTGCTAAATATAGGCACCCTGTTGTGTATCAGATCTCGAGAACTTTTTCATTTTGTAAAACTAAAACTTGCAAAATCCATAAACAGCAGCTCCCAATCCCCCCTGCTCCAGCCCCTGGCAACCACCATTCTACTTTCTGACTTTATGAATTTGACCTCTCGATGTGTCTCCTGTAAGTGAAAGCGGTATTTGTCTTTTTGTGTCTGGCTTATTTCACTTTGCGTTACGTCCTCAAGCGTAATATTCTGTTTTGATGTTGTCTTAAGCTGCTAAATTTTGAAATAGTTTGTTACTCAGCAAAAGATAACTGATAAACATACCTTCTTCATTATTCATACACTCACCTTTTTTCTTCTGTTGATCAAAAATATTTTTCTACAAGTTGTCATACATTCTATATCTATTCTTTTAATGGTTATTATTTTTTTAAACTGTTTTGTGCTTAAATTGTTGACACCCATTTTTTAAAGTTTATTTATTTTTAATTGAAGGATAATTGCTTTACAGTATTGTGTTGGTTTCTACCAAACATCGACTTGAATCAGTCATAGGTGACATCCATTATTAAACGTGTTTTCATAAAACACCTAAAGTTAACACTCTATATGATTGACCTAAAGGGAAGACAAAAAAATTTGGCATTTTCCTGATTTTCTTCTACACACACATGTATACAGGCACACACACTTTTAGATTTAAATTGTTTCCAGCTTGTTATTTAAAATAATGCTTTACTATAACCAGTTAAAAATTATCAACCTGTGTTATGTTGCCTCCCCTCTGCATCACACAACCCACAACTTCCTTCCGACTTCACTTTCCTCCTTGTTGGAATTCATCTTTAGTTAGTTCTAGGAGGGTCTGTGAGTAGCATCTTTTCTGCTTTCTTATGTACCTGTTATGTATTTATTTATTTCATCCTGAAATTTGAATAATGGTATAGAATCCTACATTCAAAGTTACTTCTGATTGGTATATTAAAGCCATTCCTACACTTTTTTTTTTTTTTCTTGCATCCAGTGGAGCTGATGAGAAGTCTCATGTTCATTTGAGTCTCATCTGTTTGTAGGTAATTTATCTTTTGGGGCAGGAGTGTCACTTTTACAATTTCTATAACTCTAGTAGACAGATGTTTGTACTTTTGAATCTAGTCTCCATGTCACTTAACATTTCTTTCATATGTTCTGTCTTTTTCTCTCTGTACTGTTTTCTGAAAATTTATTTCTGAAAAATGAAAATTTATAAATTTACATTTATGCTTCAGCAAACTTTAAAAAAATTCAACAGTGATCTGGCTATTATTTATAAGCTAGTTGATTCCTTTTCATAAACACCTATTTTGGCTTCATAACTTCCTATTATTGTAGAACGAAATGTTCTCCTTTATCTCTGATGGTCCTGCTAATGTCCTTAATTCAAAGTCCTTTTCTCTTTGCTCACTCATCTGCCTCCTAGGTGGTATTCCTTATCTGTTGAGCTGGCTGTCTGCTCTCCTGTAGCGCTGGTATCCTCAGGTGCCAGATGACTCTTGGTGAATGCTCACCTTTGAGGAGATCCTTCAGCTACATAATGTGACCATAACTGGCTCCTTCTTCCTGTGTGACTTATGTTCATTTCCTTCCTTTAAGGATTCCCATCTGTTTCTATTGCTCAGGACATTCTCTTTGTTGCTTTCTAATACACTTCCGTTTTAACTAACTTATTTTATAAGTCTTTTTTGACCATTTTCAGGGTTTGATGAAAGATGGTGAGATTTCAGTGCTCGCTTAGTCTCTGCCAGAAAAACATATTTTTTGGCACACTGTTAATGAACATTTAGCAAAAGTGTGGCTCCACTCCGCCCCCCGCCACAACAAGGCTTGAGATGGGGAGCCCCGTTTGGGAGTCTCTGGTGTGGTCCCAGCTGCTCCTCCACTAGTCAGTCCCCAGAATCCAGGAAGGACCTGGGGACACTTCTGAATAAAGGACCTATCACACTCTGAATAAAGTCCTGATGACTCCCAAGAGACGACCCATGGGCGAGCAGGGCAGCCCTCAGCAGAGCTCTTCCGGTGCCTCCTCTGTATCCTCTCATTTCTGTTGTGCTTTTTCCTCCTTTTCCCCCACGCCCAGAAAATTCTCCCTGTTGGTTAAAACTCTGGGTTTTAGTAATTTTGTGAAACTACTGGTTTTAATAAAAGGAGGATTTACTGGCAGAATCTTGGAGAAGAACATGGTGAGCCACCAGGCAGAAAAGGGCAGAGTACAGCTGAGCCTGAACAACTGACACCAGCAAATGGAGTGCTGTGGGCTCCTCTCTCTAGCTCATCATTTCTTCTCTCTGCACACCTACTTCTCCTTCATCTCCCAGGACAAACCAGCCCCCCTGCCCCTCAGCCCATATGTCCACAGGACAGACCACCCATCACCAAGGGCTTCAGAGTTGACCATGTCACAGCTTCAGCTGTCCAGAGAGCCTCACTCTACTGTCTCTAGATCTGAAATCCTAAGTCCCAGAGGAGACTTCACTGGTTTGCCTTGAGCAGACAGCTGTGGAGACGTGGAGATGCACAGCTTAGACTCCCCTTCAAGGAAGAACTTGCTGCTTCTGCAAGGAGGGTAGTTAGCTGTCAGTCTCCAGCTGCTAGTCCTTTCATGCCAAAATCGTGTTCTTCTTGGGGTGGCCCCAACCAATGACTGTGGCCCCACAAGGCTGTGGTAGAAAGGTCCCTCCTCCCTTCCGCCTTCACAGCCTTTCTCTCCAACAGACCATCTGTATCCCTAACTCTTTCTCTGTTCCTGCTTCTGTGAGGACCCAATGGCCCAGCCCTTGGCCACTGTCTGAGATCAAGGGGTCAGACCAAAAAATAGTTGCACAAAATAATTGTTCTCATGGAGAACACATGCTTGGAGAAGGAGGTTGTCCAGAGGAGAAGATGTCCAGGCCTCTGCTTTTCCTGCAACCTCCAGGTCTAGATTTTTAATTATTTTTCTACCAATTTTATTGAGATATAATTAATGTACAGCACTGTATAAGTTTAAGGTGTATAGCATCATGATTTGACTTGCATATGTCAGGAAATAATCACCACAATAAGTTTTGTGAACACCCATCATCTCATATAGATACAAAATAAAAGAAGTAGAAAAAAAATTTTTCCTGGTGATGAAAACTCTTAGGATTTTGCTCTTTTAGCAGCTTTTGTGTATAAAGTATGGCAATGTTAATTATACTTAGCATATTGTATATTACATTCCTTGTACTCATTTATCTTATAATTGGAATTTTGTACCTTTTGTTTATCCAGTGTTGTTTTATCTTTTGGCTATTGTAAATAAAGCTGCTATGAACATGGGTATGCAGATAATCTCCTTGAGTTGTTACTTTCAGTTCATTTGGGTATATACCCAGAAGGGGAGAAGGAAATGACAACCCACTCCATTACTCTTGCTTGGAAAATCCCATGGATGGAGGAGCATGGTGGGCTGCAGTCCATGGGGTCTCAAAGAGTCGGACACGACTGAGCAACTTCACTTCACTCACTTCACTCGCTTCATACTTTATCACTGGAGAAGGAGGTGGTGACCCACTCCAGTATTCTTGCCTGGAGAATCCCATGGACAGAGGAGCCTGGTGGGCCATGGTCCATGGGGTCGCAGAGAGTCAGACACAACTGAAGTGACTAAGCACGCACCCAGAAGGAGAATCGTTAAATCATATAATTGGCCCTATTTTTAACTTTTCAGGAGCTGCCAGACTGTTCTCCATAATGGCTACACCATTTTACATTCCTACCAACTCAACCCTTTTGCACTATGAATGTACGTCCTGTCACTGAACTGTGCACCTGCCAATGGTTTTGATAATGTTTTTGCGAATGTTTATTTTACCACAACTTCTTCACATCCTCACCAATGCATGCTATTTTCCGGTTTTATTGATAGTAGAGTATAAGGTGGCTGATCTGTGTTTTATTGGGATGGGAAGCCAACCATCCCCACTGACAGGTGAGACTCTGTCCTGGAGGCTCAGGACCAAGGCCCTCACTCACTCAGCTTCCAGGAGTGTTGTTGCCTGTTGACTGCCCTTGGCCAATGGGACTGCCTCCTTCCCGTGGGATGGACCACAGCCAATGAGTGCCTGCAGCTGAGGCCAAAGACATGCCTCCTTGCCTAACCTGTAGGGCCATCCCAGCTCCAGAGCTCCTGCTGAGGTCTCCACGATGATAACTAGATCACAGCTCAGCATCACCCTTTGACCAATCTGGCTTCCCTCCCTCCAGTTCTTGAGGCCAAAGGGACTCGATAAAGGACTGCATCAATCTGGTATGGAGCCAAGGTTGAGAACCACTGCTTTAAACACTGGAGCCCTTTCAATCAGACTGTCAGGGGCCCAGCCAAGAGTGAGCCTGATCAGCAGCAGTGAGGCTGTCCAGGCTTACGCCTCTGGGCTTTGGGTTCTGTGTTGAGACCTGCCCCGCCTCAGCGGACACTTCTTCTACAAGTGGCCCCAGGACCTGGCCAGTTCAGGCTCTGGGAGGCACTGACTGACTCTTGTCTATACTTCCGTTCTCTGAGGACCTGCATCTCTGCCATGACCACCAGAAGCTTCAAGGAACACAGGTTCCCCCCCCACCAATACTGACCTCAGTCTTGGTACTTGCAGGTCGGTGCATTCCACACTCCATGCCCTGTTCATGCTCCTCCCTGGGAGAAGTGTCCTTCTAGCTCTGGCAAACCCCTACCTGTCCTTGCTCCAGCTCGAGAGACTCCCCTTCAAGAAACATTTCCTGGGACTTCCTTGGTGGTCCAGTGGTTAAGACCCTGCACTTCCACTGCAGGGGGCATGGGTTCGATCCCTAGTTGAAGAACTAAGATCCCACATGGGAAAAAAACCTTTCCTGACTTCTCTCACTGCCACCCAACAGAATAGAAGGCCCTCCCCTTCTGTACCCCACTATAGCCCCAGTATTCATTGGAAAGACTGATGCCAAAGATGAAGCTCCAATACTTTGGCCACGTAATGCGAAGAGCTGGCTCATTGGAAAAGACCCTGATGCTTTCAAAGACTGAGGGCAGGAGGAGAAGGAGGTGGCAGAGGATGAGATGGTTAGAGAACATCACCTACTCAATGCACATGAATCTGAGCAAACTACGGGAGATGGTGGAAGACAGGGAAGCCTGGCATGCTGCAGTCCATGGAGCTGCAAAGAATTGGACACAATTTAGCAACTGAACAACAACAATAACAGCCCCTGAACCCCTTATGCTGGATGTGCCAGTCCCCCCAACTATACCAGGCATCCCTTGAAGGCAGAGCTTATATGTGCTTCTCTCTGAGTCGGCTGAGCCCAGCAAGCACCTGGCACAGAGCAGGGATCAGTGAGTGTCATACAGAAGGGATGGGCCTGGATTGGCCTTGGAAACATCAAAATTTGTCTGATCTTGTTCCACTAACCCCTAGACCTCTAAGAGGTGTTGGTTCTATTGAAGATGAACACTGCTCCCTCACCCCCTAATCCAAGGGGCCTTGTTCTGACCAACCATGACTGCCCACCAGCCAAGATGAAAGCAATTCAGGTAGCAGGGCTAGGATGAGGAAAGGGAGAAGTGTAGGGCCCAAAACATAAGGAAGCTTCAATCCCAGGTGCCCACCCACACCTGAGCCCTCCTAGAGGGAGGCCTCCTCACCTTTTGCTCCCTGGGCACCTCGTCTGCCTTGCGCTAGTCCCAACCCTGCCTGGTAACAATGACGACAATAACAACAACCACACCTGACAGACATGAAGCAGTTACTATGTGTGGGGCACTGAGCTAGTCATTTTGCAGGCATTACTCATTAATCCACACAACACCCCATGTGATGGGAACCTCATGTCTCCATCTTGTAAATGAGAATATCAAGGCTGGGTGACATCAATGCCAAGCTGGCACAGACATTTGCTCCCAGCCTGGCCTAGCACCTTGTAACCCTGCCCTGGAGAGGGAACTCTTTTCTCCATACCTCCCACCCCTGGGCCTTTGCATGTGCTGTGCTGTATAGGACCCTCCTGTACCAAGGAAGCACTACTGGTGCTCCATCTCCCTGAATCACAGCAGCCCTGGGTGCTAGGGCTCTCCTCACCTTTTAAAATATATTTATTTTATTTTTAGCTGTGTTTGGTCTTAGTTGCCACAGGCCAGCTTCTCTTTAGTCTTGGCATGCACGCTCCAGAGTATGCAGGGCTCAGTAGTTGCCCAGTGCCTGCGCTTAGTTGCTCCCAGGCATATGGAATCTTAGGTCCTCAATCAGGGATCAAACCCGCATCCCCTGCATTGGAAGGTGGATTCTTAACCACTGGACCACCGAAGAAGTCCTGGTTCTCCTTGCCTTACAGGTGGAGACACTGAGTCTCAGAAGTATGGTGCCTCACCCCCTCCAACCACCCCGGGTGTCCATGACAGAGCTGGGCAGGGTACTCCCCTCCCACCTCCTCCCAGGACTCCTCTGTGAGACCTTCTGCCAACATGCACCTCATCGGGTATTTATGGTTTTGCCCGTAAAAGGACAAGCCATCCCGATAAGATAGAAACGTTTTATGGGGCAACAAAAATATAGATAAAATTTTATAGTGCAAATCAGGAGGAGGAAAGTATTAAGTTCCACAAACACCTTTAAATTTTAAACAGCCCCCTTTGCAGGGTCCCTGGAGCCAAACTTAAATAATGGATCAGAAAGGGGATAAATCTCCCCGGTCCCCTGTGTGACAGTGGAAAAGGCCTGATCGACAAACAGACAGGAAGGGGGCGCGGACAGCCGCCCGGTGCAGGGCTGGGCCCTGGCGGGCTGCAGTGCGGGCAGAGAGCCTTGTCTTTATTGTACTTATAAAATATACATGGCCCTTTATTGAATTGCCTGCTGTCGAAATCTGCAAGAATGTTATTGCCTTTTACTGTCCTGGAGAGAAGCAGAGCAGCAACATCTGTGTAATTTCATAAGATGCAGGAGCCATAAATCTGATTGTGCCGGATATAAGATCGATCGTAAAAAATCACACATTGAACAGAGATCAGGGGTGCCAGGAAGCAGTAGGAGCTGGCGTGCAGCTTTGTGGGGGGGCGCTGCCTTCACCCCCACCATGCCCAGTCCCAGGGGAGTCTGGCCAGCAGGTGCTTTGGAGAGGCAAGACCCTCTGTGTGGGGTCAGAGTCTCCCTGGGGTCCCAGGCTTCGGCGGGGAGGAGACCCCACCCGGGGTTCAAATGCTCCCAGGTATAGCTATGGCGTGCTGAACCCATAGGAGGGGAACAAGAGCTAGGAGGTGGAGGCGGGGCAGGATTCACTTTCTTTGATCCCTAAGAGGGACACAAGGATGTAGACACACAGTCACCACTGACAGCAGGGACACAAAGGTGCAACCGAGACACACTCTCCAACCCCTGTCCCAACTCCGCTTGACCACCACCTACAATGACCCAGCTGCCTGGTTCTTCCTTTCTATCACAGCTTGCTTTGTATCTTCATTTAAAGGCATGATTATTGTGAATATATATGTTGAGATTTGAGATGGAGACAACAAATAAAGCCCCTCTCTCTCCCACCGAGCTTGGAGCCAATGAGAAATAAGGCGCAGAGATGGATCCATCAGATATCAGCTGCACTGCTCCTCACGTCAACTGATGAGTGTCCCAGAGGGCTTCCTCATGCCCCTTCTGAACTGAATTGCCCCTTCTGCTTGCAGGCTACCCCCTGCAGGGGCAGAGACTTCTGGGGAAGCCTTCGCCACCCCTCTCATGGGCAACCAGCACTGTAGTCTCCCTGCAGGTCTTTGGAGTCAAGAGAGCCCAGAAGGGGCTGGGTGGCACCTTCTCAGTTCCTGCCCCAAAATGCATGGATCGAGTTTCACTTCCTTTGTGGAAGAATCAGCGAGGGATGCAGAGAGAGGCCAGGGATGCTCCTCGTGGAAATGTGAGTCCACAGAGCAATATGAGTTCCTCCATTCCTGCCCTCTCTTCCAAGATGAAATCCCAGGAACTCATAGGAAAATGTGAAAAGATGGGGAAGATGTGCATGGGCTTCTGGGCTCTCTGAATGCCTGGAAATTACCTTTGCCTGTTAATCACAGCTGCTTTTGCCCTACAATTGCGTGAGGAGGGGAGAGGTTTTGAAGGACAAGAAACTGATACAGAGGTAGGAGTTGGTTGCTCCCAAGGAGGCAGTCTTCCAACAGCATGCTCTCAGCTATGCATTGCTGCATAACAAATTACCCCAAAATTTAGGGGCTTGAAATAAGAACATTTGTTATTGCTAGCTTCTTGTAGGTCTGGAATCCTGGATCTTCCAATTTGGGGTCTCTCACAGGCTGCAGTCAAGGTGTTGGTTGCAGATGCAGTCATCTCATGGCTCAACTGGTAAAGAATCTGCTTCCAAGCTCACTCGTGTGGTTGTCAGCAGAATTCAGTTTTTCATGGGCTGTTAGCCAGAGGCTGTCTCTAGTTCCTTGCCCCATGGGCCTCGCCAGCATGGCAGCTTGCTCTATCAAAGGGTACAAACTGAGAAGGCAATAGAGACCACCAGCAAGATGAAAGTCACAGTCCTTGTAGTCCAATCACAGCAGTGACATCTCATCACTCTGCCATATTCTGTTCCTTAGAAGCAAGTCTCACTCAAGGGGAGGGGTTACAAGGGCATGAAGACCACAAGGCAGGTATCACCAGAAGCCAGGTCAGAAGCTGCCAATCACAAACACTATTTCCAGAAGCTCCTCTTCCCCAGACACAACTAGGACTCAGAAGGACCCCTGAGGCTTGGGTTTCAAAGCACACTGCAGTGACAAAACAGGCATGATGAGAGCAGAAGGTGAGAGCAGCCAAAGGTAACTACAACCAGGACCAGAAACACGAGGCCCTGGATTCATGAGTGGGACTTTTTACATGAAAGACTGACATCTACCTATAGGGGTGGATGGTGTAGTGAGACTGTTCTTGGCTAACCCATCAGCCATTGCCAATCCCATTTTCTCTTGCCACCTTCCACAATAAGCCAAAAAGCTATTATTCTCTTCTCCAGCCTCCTTTGCATCTGGGATAGCCTTTCAGAATTCTGACCAATGACATGTAAATATTCTGGGTGGCATCTGGGTAAGAAGTAGCTCATGCCATCCACCTTCCCCTCCTCCCTGCCTGGGATACAGGCATGCTACCTGGAGTGATGGCAGCCACCTTGTGACCATTAGATGGTAACCATAAGGCAAGAAAAGCCCACCTGCTAAGAATGTTGAATTAAGACTTCCCTGGTGGTCTAGTGGTTAAGAATCCACCTGCCAATGCTGGGGACACCAGTCTGATTCCTGGTCTGGGAAGATTCCACATACTGCAGGACAACTAAGCCCATGCGCTACAACTACTGAAGCCATCGCACCCTAAAGCCCATGCTCCACAACAAGAGAAGCCACTGCAAAGAGACGCCTGCACACCACAGCAGAGTAACCCCTTTTTGCTGAAACTAGAAAAAGCCCACCCACAGCAATGAAGACGCAGTGCAGACCAAAATAAATAAATAATTTTTAAAAAACAATATTGAATCAGAAAGAACTTTGCAGGCATCACTGATCATTGGGCCAACCACTACAAGCAGCCACCTTTCTCCAGACTTCTTTTTACAGGAGAAAATAAACTCCTATTTGTTGGAGCCAGTGTTTGCTGGGTTTTCTGTTACCTAGCCAGACAGATGCATCTTCTATCTGGCTGAAAATGCTAGCCAATAAAAAAAAAAAAATGCAGCTTTATAACAGTTCTGTCCTTGTGTGATGAGATGCAGTGCACTCGTTTACAGATGCAGAAGGGCGGAGAGAGATGAAAAAAAATGTCTAAAGGAATGCCATCCAATTTGGCAGGAGTGTGAGGAAATGGTCACTCTAATGTACTGTTGGTGGAAGTATAAACTGGTTTAGCCTTATTAGTGGGTAATTTAGCTATATCTATTATACTATAAAATGCATAAACTCTCTGACCTAGAAACCTCACTTCTATAAATCTATCCTACAGAAATAATCACATGCATGGGTAACGTGATAAGCATAAGAATGTTCGCTATAATATTGCTTCTAGTAGCAAAAAGTGGAAGCAATCTCTAGTCCTGTCAGCAAGCACTCAGCTAAATTATGGTCGAAGTTTGTGCCATCCAGTATGGTCGCCACCGGTCGTGTGTGGTTACTCAGCACTTGAAATGTGACTAGTCCAAATTGAGATGTGATGTCAGTGTAATATACATGCTGGGTTTCAAAGACTTAGTATTTTAAAATAATGTAAAATATCTCATTAATAATTACATACTGTTTTCATTTTGAATTGATATTATTTTGTACCTACTGGATTAAGTAAAATATATTATCAAAATTAATTCTACTTGCTTAATTTTCTTTTTTTCAGTGTGACTACCAGAAAAATTTAAATTACATGTGTGACTCATATTTCTACTAGATAGCTCTATTTTAAATATGGATGGAATACCATGCAGCCTTTAAAAGAGTGAGATAGAGCGGGATATTCATTTGGGAAAATGCCCACAATGTGTAGCTAAGTTAATAAAGAATGTGTACATTCTAGAAAATTGGTGTGATCTCAGTTTAGGTAAAGAAAGCAAGTGAGTGTTATGTGTGTAGACAAAATTCCTGAAGGACATACTAACCACTAGTGGTGGTTACCTTGGAGTGAGACTGGCTTCTTATTTTTTAGACTTCTGTTATTTGATTTTGTCACACCAAACATGTATTTTTTCTGTAACTGAAATGATTTTCAATGAAAAAGAGAGAGGGGGGACAGCAGTAACGTAGCAGCTGCCACATTTTGGTCACAGAAGCTTGCACATTAGAAACCAGGTTTCTTTTTTTTCTTTTTTTTAAATTTTTTAATTTTATTTTAAATTAATTAATTTTAATTGGAGGCTAATTACTTTACTATATTGTGGTGGTTTTTACCATACATCAACATAAATCAGCCACGGGTGGACATGCGTCCCCCCATCCTGAACCCCCCTCCCCCTCCCTCCCCACCCCATCCCTCTGGGTTGTCCCAGTGCACCGGCTTTGAGTGCCCTGCTTCATGCATCAAACTTGCACCGGTCATCTATTTTACACATGGTAGTGTATATGTGATAGTGCTATTCTCTCAAATCATCCTCCCCTTGCCTTCTGGACAATGCAGAGGGTTCGATCAGGGCAAAGAACTACAGAAAAGCCAAGTGGGAGGAGGGGGTGGCCCCAGGGGACGAAAGCTCAAAGGACACAGCCAGCAGGGTGAGATACTGCTGCAGCAAACTGGTTGCACCTGGCCTGTGTGTGAAGTATTTTGGACATCTTCCCTGACCTCTGAGTATCTGGGGCTGGAAGCCATCACCAACCCCTCTCAAGGGGGCACAAGATGTGAGTGTTCTGAGCACGGTTTTTTGGTAAAGCTGCATGCAGTGTACCATGTCAGTGGTCTCAATTAAGACCCATTTGTGAATAAGAGAACCCCACTTCCAAGCACCTTAGGGGAAAGGGGAGATGTTGATATTGTGGGAGCTCTCCTATCTGGTGGTCTCCTGATTGCTTGGTTTATATCTGCTCCTGTTGCTTGTATAGCCATGGATCCTTGGTCAAATTTCTCAACCTCAGTTTTATCATCCATTATATGGGGAGAATAATAGTTCCTGCTTCTTACTTTCACTTCAGAGGGCCAAGTTAGATTTCTGGTCAGAGAATTAGACCATGCAAGTCCCCCCCACCCCACAAAAGAAAACCATGACCAATTATTTCCAATTATTCAATTCTCCTATGAAAAGACACAGATTTTCAATTTGAGTTAAAAAGAAAAATCTAGCTCTAATCTTGGCTCAGTTGTCTCTTGGTGGTGACAAGCCACCCCCAAATGTAGTGGCTTAAAGCAACGATGACTTGTTATTGGGTTGGCCCAAAAGCTCATTCAATTATTTTCCCTATGATAGCTCTAGCAGTGCTTGTGCTCTCTCCTCGGTTCAGTTCAGTTCAGTTCAGTTCAGTCACTCAGTCGTGTCTGACTCTTTGCGACCCCATGGACTGCAGCACACCAGGCTTCCCTGTCCATCATCGACTCCGGGAGCTTGCTCAAACTCATGTCCATCGAGTCGGTGATGCCATCCAACCATCTCATCCTCTGTTGTCCCCTTCTCCTCCTGCCTTCAATCTTTCCCAGCATCAGGGTCTTTTCCAATGAGTCAGTTCTTAGCATCAGGTGGCCAAAGTATTGGAACTTTATTTAGCTTCAACATCAGTCCTTCCAATGAATATTCAGGACTGACTTCCTTCAGAATTGACTACTGATCTCCTTGCAGTCCAAGGGACTCTGAAGCATCTTCTCCAATGCCACAGTTCAAAAGCATCAATTCTTCAGCACTCAGCTTTCTTTATGGTCCAGCTCTCACATCCATACATGACTACTGGAAAAACCATAGCTTTGATTAGATGGACCTATGTCAGCAAAGTAATGCCTCTGCTTTTTATTATGCTGTTTAGGTTTGTCATAACTTTTCTTCCAAGGAGCAAGCGTCTTTTAATTTCATGGCTGCAGTCACTGTCTGCAGTGATTTTGGAGCCCACGAAAATAAAGTCTGTCACTGTTTCCATTGTTTCCCCATCTACTTGCCATGAACTCAGTCATGTCCAACTCTTTGTGACCCCATGAACTATGGCCCACCAGGCTCCTCTGTCCATGAGATTCTCCAGGCAAGAATACTGGAATGGGTTGCCATACCCTCCTCCAGGGGATCTTCCCAACCCAGGGATTGAACGTGAGTCTCCTGCATCTCCTGCATTGATAGGTGGATTCTTTACAGCTGAGTCACCAGGGAAGCCCTCTGACATCCTAGACCAGCAGACATGTAGTAGAATATGAACTGCAGAGATCATGGGGCAAGTGAAATGAACCACCACCAACGACACCAAAGATTGGTCTTCATTCAAAGAAGATGATGTTGTCTATATGGTGGGATTGGAAGGGAGTCCTCTATTATGCTGCTGCTGCTAAGTCGCATCAGTCGTGTCCGACTCTGTGCAACCCCATAGACGGCAGCCCACCAGGCTCCTCCATCCCTGGGATTCTCCAGGAAAGAATACTGGAGTGGGTTGCCATTTCCTCCTCCAGTGCATGAAAGTGAAAAGTGAAAGTGAAGTCGCTCAGTCGTGTCCGACTCTTTGAGACCCCATGGGCTGCAGCCTACCAGGCTCCTCCATCCATGGGGTTTCCCAGGCAAGAGTACTCTATTATGAGTTCCTTCCAAAAAACCAAACTATTAATTTCAACAAGTACTGCTCCCAATTAGACCAACTGAAAGAAGCATTTGATGAAAAGTATCCAGAATTAGTCAACAGAAAATGCACTATCTTCCATCAAGATAATACAAGACTGTACATTTCTTTGATGACCAGGCACAAACTGTTATTAGCTTGGCTGGGAAGTTCTGATTCACCAAACATTGCACCTTCAGATTTTCATTGATTTTTATCTTTACAAAATTCTCTTAATGGAAAAAAATTGCAATTCCCTGGAAGACTGTAAAAGGTACCTGAAACAATTCTTTGCTCAAAAAAATAAAAATTTTAAGAAGATGGGATTATGAAGTAGCCTGAAAAATGGCAGAAGATAGTGGAACAAAAGGTGAATACACTGTTCAATAAAGTTCTTGGTGAAAATGAAAAACGTGTCTTTTATTTTTACTTAAACATCAAAGGAACTTTTGGGACTTTTCTCACAGTTCTGTGGGTCAGGAGTAGGAACAGGGCTTGGCTGGGGTCTTCTGCTCCGGGGGGACATGAACTGGGGTCACTCACTCAGCTGTATTCTTCAGGGGCCTGGGCTGGACTGGTCAGTCCAAGAAGACTTCGCTTACATGTGTGGTTGCTCAGCGTTTGTCTCTGTCTTCAAGTGTGCTTTATTGTTTAATATTATAGACTGAACTTCTTTCAATATGGCCACTGGCTTCCCCCAAACACAAATGGAAGTTTTCTGACATCTTAAAGGATCGATTTGGAACGGACACGATGTTGCTTCCTCTGCTTTCTACTGGTGAAGGCAAGACACAAGCCATCCATATTCAACAAGAGGAGAAACAGATCCCACCATCTGGTGGGTGGAGGGACATTTGCCTATAAGGAAGGAAAGAACTCATGGTGGCCATCTTTGGCCATCTCTTTGGCCAATTGTGCTTTACAAGAAATCCATCAGAAGGTTAAAAATGATGAAAGATTTAAGATAGATAAACATATTTCAGGAAAATTCAAATAGAATGAAGAGAGGGTGGTAATGTTCTTATTTTTAAAGGCATAATTCAAGAGGGAAAAGCATTAAATGGAACTGAGGAACACTTTTCAACTGATGAAATGTACAAGCATCAAGAAAATGTAATAATTGCTATTTATGAGCACTTGCATGGATCATTTTATTTAATCTCACAACAATTCTGAGAGGTAAATGCCATTCTTTTGCCTCATTTCACAGAGGAGAAATCTTAGGCTTAGAAAAATTAAGTAAATCAGCCACACCTACATATTATGTAAGAGAAAGAAACAAGATTTGAACCCAGGTGACCTAACACCAGAGTTTCTGCTGTTAATCACTGAGTGATGGATTGATAATGAATCTGAATCTAACATCTGGACAAATAATCTGAAAAGAATATATAGAGCAAAACCTGAAATATGAGGAGATTGCACAAATGTGCAACCAGATTAGAAGGTTTTAAAACAACTGTCTCAGAATTTAACAGATCAAATATTTTAAAGATCATATAGGCAACCTAAGTAATAAAATTAACAAGATTGTCTTAATAAATCTAGATAGAATTTGAACAGGGAATACCTTTTTTTCCCAAATGCTCACACAACATAAAGACAAATTGATTAAGTAATGAGTCACAAAGTAAGCCTCGATAAATTCCAAACAGTAGAAACCACAATTTCTACAAATCAATAATAAAAAGACAAATGACCAGGTAGAAAAATGGGCAAGAGATAAGAAGGGACAATTACAAATGAGGATATATAAATGGCCCAATAGAGATGCTCAAACCTCACTAGCAAACATGGAAGTTGAAATCAAAGGAACAAGATACTATTTTTCCTTCACCCAACAGAATGGGAAAAATTTTTTTAAATTGAGTATCAGTTGTTGGTAAGAAGACAGGGAAGGATTTTATATAGTGTTGGATGAATGTTAATGAATGTGTGTTCAGTCACTCAGCCGTGTCCAACTCTTTGCAGTCCCATGGACTGTATCCCATCAGGCTCCTCTGCCCATGGAATTCTCCAGGCAAGAATACTGGAGTGGGGTGCCATTTCCTACTTCAGGGGATCTTCCCGAGTCAGGGATCAAACCCATGTCTCTTGGATCTCCTGCATTTGCAGGCAGATTCTTTACCACAAGAGCCCCCTGGAAAGCCCATAAATGGATACAGCCATTGTAAAGAACAATTTGAGGGGTTTCCCTGGCGTCCAGTGGTTAAGACTTTGCCTTCCAATGCCGGGGGTGCAGGTTCAGTCCCTGGTCTGGGAGCTAAGATCCCACATGTCTCGTGGCCACAAAATCAAAAACAAAGCAGAAGCAATATTGTAAAATATTCAGTAAAGACTTTAAAAATGGTCCACATTAAAAAAAAAAAAACCTTTAAAAAAAGAACAATTTGGAAGTATCAATTAATAATTTAATGGAGTATTTCACCCATGTACTCAATTTGCAAAATCTTCACTGGACTTCTGGTGCTGGTGAAGATCAATTAAGCCACCATAGCCCATCAGTCTTCAGCTAAAAGATCTAGTATAAGCGTATTCACTCATGTCAGATTCTTTGGAAACTTTGGATGTACCCTGTCAGGCTCCTCTTATCCATGGGCTTTTTCAAGGAAGAATACTGGAGTAGGTTGCCATTTCCTCCTTCAGGGGATCTTCCCGACTCAGGGATTAAACCTGCATCTCTTGTGTCTCCTGCACTGCAGGCAGATTCTTTACCCACTGAGCCATAGGGGAAGCCCAAAAGGTCTGGACAAAATATAAAAGTCAACAGCCCGAGGACTCTGAAAATAGCAAGTGGATTGGCAAGGGCAACCGAAACTCATAGGAAGCCTCTTACGGAGTAGGTTTCCAGGGTTCTCGTCCTCTTTTACATCCAGCTTTCACCTGAGGGAAACCCCCATACAAAACTGTGCAGCGGGTGCAGGCAGCAAAAACTCAAGAGAAACCCATTTTCCTGGACAGAGAATTGGAAAAAGAGGCCTCTGTGAGCTAGAGTGTGGGGTATCTTTTTTCTATTTCCTCTCTTCAACCTGCCCAAAGGGTGAGGCAGTTGCAAACCTGCACTGTGGCGCAGACCTGGTGGCATTGCCACCTAAAATCCCAAGAGAAAATCCACCTTTCTTGCCAGATGAGCCACAAAAAGGGGCTCTTACGGTTTAATGAGTCTGGGGGAAATTCCCATTATTTTTTCTCTCTCTTTCCTCTCTCTGCCTTGCCCTGAAGGTGGCCCAGGTCATATGCAGCAGTGTGACAGCACAGGTGACTAAATTGTTAAGAGAAAGTCCATTAGTAGAAGACAGGTCTAAACATATTAGTTAAAAGAAGACATTGTCAGATTGGATTGAACACACATACTCATACAAGGCACAACTACACGCCGTCAACAAGAAACTCACTTTAATCACATGGGTAGGTTGAAAGTAAAAGGAGAGAAAAAGTTATATCATCAGCAAACACTGATCAAAAGACAACTAATGTAGCTATATTAATATCAGACAAAGTAGATTTCAGAAGAAGAAATATTACCAGAATAAAGAAGGATATTACATAATAATGAAAAGATTAATCCATCAAAAGGATATAAAAATCCTAAATGCACAGAGCAACAGAGCTTCAAGATGCATGAAGTAAAAACTGATAGAACTAAAATGAGAAGTGGAGCAATTCACTATTATTATCGGTGAGGTGGCTCAGATGGTAACGAATCTGCTTGCAATACAGGAAACTGGGCTTTGATCCCTGGGTCGAGAAGATCCCCTGGAAAAGGGAATGGCAACCCAACTTCAGTATTCTTGCCTGGAGAATCCCATGGACAGAGGAGCCTGGTGGGCTACAGTCCAGGGGGTCGCAAAGAGTTGGACACAACTGAGCGACTAATACTTTCACTTCTCAGTAAACCATTGAAAAAATAAAAAATTAGCAAGGATATAAAAGATCTATCACTATCACTCAGTGCTGCTTGACATTTACAGAACTCTGTGCAAAAAGAACATAATACACATTCTTTTAATTGCACTTGGAACATTCACCAAGATAAAACATTTGCGGTCATAAAATTAACCTTAACAAATTTTAAGCATTGAGATCCTATAATGTTCTCTGACTATAACATAAACTCAAAATAACAGAAAAAAAAATCTTTCAAGTCCTCAAATATTTTGAAATTAAATAACACAGTTCTAAATAACCTGTGGCTGAAGGAGGAAATATCTTTGAAGGAAAATTTTATTTAATATTTTGAATACTATTTTTATTGAATTTTAATAAAATGAAAATACAACAAAAAAATATTTGTGGGAGAATGGTGACTGCCAGGGGTTGAGGGGGAGGGGAAAGGAGGTGTTGGGGAAATGGGTGTCAAGTTTCAGTTCTCAGCTGAACATGAAAACGTTCTAGAAATCTGCAGTGCAACAATGTGCATAGAGTTATCAATACTAAGCCAGCTTTTTCACTCTCCTCTTTCACTTCATCAAGAGGCTCTTTAGTTCCTCTTCACTTTCAGCCATTAGCGTGGTATGATCTGCATATCTGAGGTTATTGATATTTCTCCTAGCAGTCTTGATTCCAGCTTGTGCTTCATCCAGCGTGGTACTTCGCATGATGTACTCTGCATATAAGTTAAATAAGCAGAGTGACAATATACGGCCTTGAGGTACTGCTTTCCCAATTTGGAACCAGTCCATTGTTCCATGTCCGGTTCTGTTGCTTCTTGACCTGCATACAGGTTGCTCAGGAGGCAGGTAAGATGGTCTGGTATTTCCAACTCTTAAAGAATTTTCCACAGTTTGGTGTGATCCACACAGTCAAAGGCTTTAGCATAGTCAATGAAGCAGAAGTAGGTGTTTTTCCGGAATTCTCTTGCTTTTTCTATGATCCAGTGGATGTTGGGAATTTGATCTCTGGTTCCTCTGCCTTTTCTAAATCCAGCTGGAAAACCTGGAAGTTCTCGTTCACATACTGTTGAAGACTAGCTTGAAGGATTTTGAGTATTACTTTCCTAGCATGTGAAATGAGTGTGATTGTGCAGTAGTTTCAACATTCTTTGGCATTGCCCTTCTTTGGGATTAGAATGAGAACTGATCTTTTTCAGTCCTGTGGCCACTGCTGAGTTTTCCAAATTTGCTGATATATTGAGGGTAGCACTTTAACAGTATCATCTTTTAGGATTTGAAATAGCTCAGCTGGACTTTCATCACCCCCACTAGCTTTGTTCATAGTGATGCTTCCTAAGGCCCACTTGACTTCGCACTCCAGAATGTCTGGCTCTAGGTGAATAATCACACCGTCATGTTTATCTGGGTCATTAAGAACTAAAGAGCCTCTTGATGAAAGTGAAAGAGGAGAGTGAAAAAGCTGGTTTAAAACTCAACATTCAGAAAATTAAGATCATGGCATCCGATCACATCACTTTGTGGCAAATAGATGGGGAAACAATAGAAACAGTGACAGACTTTATTTTCTTGGGCTCCAAAATCACTGCAGATGGTGACTGCAGCCATGAAATTAAAAGACACCTGCTCCTTGGAAGAAAACCTATGACCAACCTAGACAGCATATTAAAAAGCAGAGACATTACTTTGCTGACAAAGGTCCATCTATAAGTCAGAAAAAGAAAGATAAATATCATATACTAATACATATATATGGAATCTAGAAAAATGGTACTGAGGAATTTATTTGCAGGGCAGCAAGTGAGAAACACACATACAGAATTGACTTATGGACATGGGGAGAGGGGAGGAGAGGGTGAGATGTATGTTGAGAGTAACATGGAAACTTACATTACCATATGTAAAATAGATAACCAATGTGAATTTGCTGTATGTCTCAGGAAACTCAAACAGGGGCTCTGTATCAGCCTAGAGGGGTGAAATGGGGAGGGAGGTGGCAGGGAGGTTCAAAAGGAGGGGATATATGTATACCTATGGCTGATATATGTTTACTATGGCTGATACATCTTGAGGTTTGACAGAAAACAACAAAATTCTGTAAGCAATGATCCTTCAATTAAACAATAAATTTTAAAAAAGACCCGTAACAATTTCTTATTTAATCAAATAAAGTATCTCTTTCAGTTGTTTCAAAAAAAAAAAAGGTCCATCTAGTCAAGGCTATGGTTTTTCCAATAGTCATGTATGGATGTGAGAGTTGGACTATAAAGAAAGCTGAGCGCAGAAGAATTGATGCTTTTGAACTGTGGTGTTGCAGAAGAGTCTTGAGAGTCCCTTGGACTTCAAGGAGATCCAACCAGTCCATCCTAAAGGAGATCAGTCCTGAATATTAATTGGAAGGACTGATGCTGAAGCTAAAACTCCAATACTTTGGTCACCTGATGTGAAGAACTGACTCATTGGAAAAGACCCTGATGCTGAGAAAGATTGAAGGCAGGAGGGGATGGGGACGACAGAGGATGAGATGGTTAGATGGTACCACCTACTCAGCCATGAGTTTGAGAAAGCTCTGGGAGTTGGTGATAGACAGGGAAACCTGGCATGCTGCAGTCCATGGGGTCGCCAAGAGTCAGACACAACTGAGTGACTGAACTGAACTGAAGATCTTTTCTGTATAATTCTTCTGTGTATTCTTGTCACCTCTTCTTAATATATTCTGCTTCTGTTAGGTCCTTGCCGTTTCTGTCCTTTGTTGTGCCCATCTTTGCATGAAATATTCCCTTGATATTTTCAGTTTTCTTGAGGAGATCTCCAGTCTTTCCCATTCTATTGTTTTCCTCTATTTCTTTGCATTGTTCACTTAAGAAGGCTTTCTTATCTCTCCTTGCTATTCTCTGGAACTCTGCATCCAGGTGGGTATATCTTTCCCCTTCACCTTTGCCTTTGGCTTTTCTTCTTTCTCAGCTATTTGTAAGGCCTCCTCAGACAACCATTTTGCCTTCTTGCATTTCTTTTTCTTTGGGATGATTTTGATCACTGCCTCCTGTACAATGTTATGAACCTCCACCTATAGTTCTTCAGGTACTCTGTCTATCAGATCTAATCCCTTGAATTTATTCACCTCCACTGTATAATCATATGGGAGGGATTGGCTGTGGGGAAAACTGGGTCTTGCTCTGGTGGGCAAAAACCAGTTCAGTAAATCTTTAATTCAGTTTTCTGCTGATGGATGGGGCTGAGCTCAGTTCAGTTCAGTTCAGTTCAGTCGCTCAGTTGTGTCTGACTCTTTGCAACTCTATGGACCGTAGCACGCCAGGCCTCCCTGTCCAATACCAATTCCTGGAGTTTACCCAAACTCATGTCCATCGAGTCGTGATGCCATCCAACCATCTCATCCTCTGTCATCCCCTTCTCCACCTGCCCTCAATCTTTCTCAGCACCAGGGTCTTTTCAAATGAGTCAGCTCTTCGCATCAGGTGGCCAAAGCATTGGAGTTTCAGCTTCAACATCAGTCCTTCCAATGAACACCCAGGACTGATCTCCTTTAGGATGGACTGGTTGGATCTCCTTGCAGTCCAAGCGACTCTCAAGAGTCTTCTCCAATACCACAGTTCAAAAGCATCAATTCTTCTGCTCTCAGCTTTCTTTATAGTCCAGCTCTCACATCCATACATGACCACTGGAAAAACCATAGCCTTGACTAGACGACCTTTGTTGACAAAGTAATGTCTCTGCTTTTAATATGCTATCTAGGTTGGTCATAACTTTCCTTCCAAGGAGTAAGCATCTTTTAATTTCATGGCTATAGTCACCATCTGCAGTGATTTTGGAGCCCCAAAAAATAAAGTCAGCCACTGTTTCCACTGTTTTCTCATCCATTTGCCGTGAAGTGATGGGACCAGATGCCATGATCTTAGTTTTCTGAATGTTGAGCTTTAAGCCAACTTTTTCACTCTCCTCTTCCACTTTCATCAAGAGGTTCTTTAGTTCTTCACTTTCTTCCATAAGGGTGGTGTCATCTGCATATCTGAGGTTATTGATATTTCTCCCGGCAATCTTGATTCCAGCTTGTGCTTCATCCAGCCCAGTGTTTTTCATGATGTACTCTGCATATAAGTTAAATAAGCAAGGTGACAATATACAGCCTTGATGTACTCCTTTTCCTATTTGGAACCAGTCTGTTGTTCCATGTCCAGTTCTAACTGTTGCTCCCTGACCTGAATACAGGTTTCTCAAGAGGCAGGTCAAGTGGTCTGGTATTCCCATCTCTTTCAGAATTTTCCACACTTTATTGTGATCCACACAAAGGCTTTGGCACAGTCAATAAAACAGAGGTAGATGTTTTTCTGGAACTCTCTTGCTTTTTTGATGACCTAATGGATGTTGGCAATTTGATCTCTGATTCCTCCGCCTTTTCTAAAACCAGCTTGAACATCTGGAAGTTGACAGTTCACGTATTGCTGAAGCCTGGCTTGGAGAATTTTGAGCATTACTTTGCCAGCGTGTGAGATGAGTACAATTGTGAAGTAGTTTGAGCATTCTTTGGCATTGTCTTTCTTTGGGATTGGAATGAAAACTGACCTTTTCCAGTCCCGTGGCCACTGCTGAGTTTTCCAAATTTTGCTGGCATATCGAGTGCAGCACTTTCACAGCATCATCTTTTAGGATTTGAAATAGCTCAACTGGAATTCCATCACCTCCACTAGCTTTGTTCGTAGTGATGCTTCCTAAGGCCCACTTGACTTCACATTCCAGGATGTCTGGCTCTAGGTAACTGATCACACCATCGTGATTATCTGAGTCATGAAGATCTTTTTTGTACAGTTCTTCTGTGTATTCTTGCCACCTCTTAATATCTTCTGCTTCTGTTAGGTCCATACCATTTCTGTCCTTTATTGAGCCCTTCTTTGCATGAAATGTTCCCTTGGTATCTCTAATTTTCTTGAAGAGATCTCTAGTCTTTCCCATTCTATTGTTTTTCTCTATTTCTTTGCACTGATCATTGAGGAAGTCTTTCTTATCTCTCCTTGCTATCTTTGGAACTCTGCATTCAGATGGGAATATCTTTCCTTTTCTACTTTGCTTTTCACTTCTCTTCTTTTCACAGCTATTTGTAAGGCCTCCTCAGACAGCCATTTTGCTTTTTTGCATTTCTTTTTCTTGGGGATGGTCTTGCTCCCTGTCTCCTGTATAATGTCACAAACCTCCGTCCATAGTTCATCAGGCACTCTGTCTATCAGATCTAGTCCCTTAAATCTATTTCTCATTTCCACTATATAATTGTTAGGGATTTGGTTTAGGTCATACTGAATAGTCTAATGGTTTTCCCCACTGTCTTCAATTTAAGTCTGAATTTGGCAATAAGTTCATAATCTGAGCCACAGTCAGCTCCCGGTCTTGTTTTTGCTGACTGTATCGAGCTTCTCCATCTTTGGCTGCAAAGAATATAATCAATCTGATTTCAGTGTTGACCATCAGATGATGTCCATGTGTAGGGTCTTCTCTTGTGTTGTTGGAAGACGGTGTTTGCTAAGACCAGTGTGTTCTCTTAGCAAAGTTCTATTAGCCTTTGCCCTGCTTCATTCTGTACTCCAAAGCAAAATTTGCCTTTTACTCCAGGTGTTTCTTGACTTCCTACTTTTGCATTCCAGTCCCCTATAATGAAAAGGACATCTTTTTTGGGTGTTAGTTCTAAAAGGTCTTGTAGGTCTTCATAGAACCGTTCAACTTCAGCTTCTTCAGTGTTACTGGTTCTGACAAAATGTGGTCCACTGGAGAAGGACATGGCAAACTACTTTAGTATTCTTGCCTTGAGAACCCCATGAACAGTATGAAAAGGCAAAAAGATAGGACACTGAAAGATGAACTCCCCAGGTTGGTAGGTGCCTAATTTGCTACTAGAGATCAGTGGAGAAGTAACTCCAGAAAGAATGAAGGGACGGAGCCAAAGCAAAAACAACACCCAGTTGTGGATGTGACTAGTGATGGAAGCAAGGTCCGATGCTGTAAAGAGCAATATTGCATAGGAATCTGGAATGTTAGGTCCATGAATCAAGGCAAATTGGAAGTGGTCAAACAGGAGATGACAAGAGTGAACGTCAACATTCTAGAAATCAGCGAACTAAAATGGACGGGAACGGGTGAATTTAACTCAGATGACCATTACATCTACTACTGTGGGCAGGAATCCCTTAGAAGAAATGGAATAACCATCATAGTCAACAAAAGAGTCCAAAATGCAGTACTTGGATGCAATCTTAAAAACGACAGAATGATCTCTGTTCATTTCCAAGTAAAACCACTCAATATCACAGTAATCCAATAATGGCTAGATACTAGTATTAATTTTAAAGTGATTTTTAAGAAAACCCTTGATGATGCAATTGGCAGTTGGCTTGAGCTCTCCACTCGGTTCAAGTTCTCAAACAGGGGTCAAACTAAATGCCTTAATTTCTGAGTGAAAGGAGTGGAGAAGAAGACAGAGAGGGCAGGACACTCAAGCAGCAGGGTGCCCCTGTGTTCCCAGTACTCTCCTGGCCCAATCTCCCTAGATCGGTTTTACAAAATTAATACCAAACCTGGAGCATTCCTAGAATTGCTGCTCCTATCCTAAAAGTCTCAGCCAACCACAGAACTCAGAATGGTCCCCATGGATATTTAAGTCTTATGGGCTTCCCCCATGGCTCAGCAGTAAAGAATCCACCTGCGATAAAGAAGATGCAGGTGATCTGGTTTGATCCCTGGGTTGGGAAGATCCCCTGGAGGAGGACATGGAACCCACTCCAGTACTCTTGCCTGGAGAATCTCATGGACAGAGGAACCTGACAGGCTACAGTCTATGGGGTCACAAAGAGTCGGACACAACTGAAATGACTGAGTATGCACATAGCAAGTAACCACTGGGAGGCAGCAAACTGCAGGTTAGTTCAGTCACTCAATCGTGTCTGATTCTTTGCGACTCCATGGACCGCAGCACACCAGGCTTCCTCGTCCATCACCAACTCCCAGAGCTTGCTCAAACTCATGTCCATCAAGTCGGTGATGCCATCCAATCATCTCATCCTCTGTTGTCCGCTTCTCTTCCTGCCTTCAATCTTTCCCAGTATCAGGGTCTTTTCCAATGAGTCAATTCTTTGCATCAGGTGGCCAAAGTGTAGGAGCTTCACCTTCAGCATCAGTCCTTCCAATGAATAGTCAGGACTGATTTCCTTTAGGATGGACTGATTGGATCTCCTTGCAGTAAGGAGCTCTCAAGAGTCCTCTCCAACACCACAGTTCAAAAGCACCAATTCTTCAGTGCTCAACTTTCTTTATGGTCCGACTCTCACATCCATACATGACTACTGGAAAAAACATAGCCTTGACTAAACAGACCTTTGTCAGAAAAATAATGCCTCTGCTTTTTCATATGCTGTCTAGGTAGGTCATAGCTTTTCTTTTGCAGGTAATCATGGTCATATTGGACACCACAGCCCAGCCCTGAGAGCACATGACCTGCTGGCTGCTCAGTTTAATCCTGTTTATTCCACAATCATGCAGTCCAGCAGTTTACCCCACAGAATATCTTGAACCACATTTAATGCATTGTGGTGGAGTTTCACTAGACAAATTCAAAAGCAGAAAATTATATGACTATCTTCATATACATCTAAACATCACATGATCAAATTCAATTTCCATTTCTATTTTTTTAGGAAAACCCTTAGTAAACCAGAAATGGAAGAAAATAGTCTTACCAAGATAAAAATTATTTGTTCATTCACCCAAAAATTGTTTTTCCAAAAATCACAGCGAATGTCATCCTTACATGGAACCTTAGAGAAGCAGCTCCAACATTACCTGTTAGATCCCTGTTCCAAGAGATGTAACACAGTAAGGCATGAAAAAAAAAAGAGTTGATGACAAATAAGTTGAATATAGGGCTTCCCAGGTGGCACAGTGGTAAAGAATTCACCTAAGAATGCAGAAGACATAGGAGACACCAGTTCGATCCCTGGTTCGGGAAGATACCCTAGAGAAGGCAATGGCTGCCCGCACCAGTATTCTTGCTTGGAGAAATCCCACGGACAGAGAAGCCTGGCGGGCTACAGTCCATGGGGTAGCAAAGAATCGGATACGACTGAGCCCAGACACACACACCCAGTTGAAAATACGTTACTTAATGTAGAACACCCACAAGGCATATTAGCAAAGAATTTTCTGATTATTGCTGAATTAAAGAAGCATGTTTGTCTTATTTAACCCAGTATAGTCTAAAGTTATCTGGACCCCAGAGCCTTTTTTTCTCAATAAAAATATTAGCATCCTGTAGAAAAGTATTCTTCAAATGTCAGTTTTGGAAGCTACGTTAGATTCTTCCTATTCAAGGTAGCAACATTTCAAGAGTGTCTCCTATTATCAACCAGCAAGGCAGAGATAATGTTTTCATTATCTGCAGATGATGTTTCTGACCACCCCGAGAAACCAAGAGAATAATCCGAAAAGCTACAAGAACTAATCAGAGCAATGAATAAAGAGATGGCACAAGGTGATAAATATAAAGATCAATGCCTTTCCACTACACCAGCAATAACAAATTAGAAAGCATGTGGGTGGGGAGCAGCAGGTACTACGCTGGTGGCTCAGTAGTAAAGAATTGACCTGCCAATGCAGGAGACACGGGTTCAATCCCTGACCCAGGAAGGTCCCACATGCCTCAGAGCACCTAAGCTGGTTCACCATAACTACTGAGCCCACATGCTGCAACTACTGAAGCCCATGCACCCCAGATCCCATGGTCTGCAACAAGAAAAGCCACCACAATGAGAAGCCCTCACACGGCGACCAGAGAGTAGCCCCCACACACTGCAACTAGAGAAAAGCCTGAGCGGCAGTGAAGACCCAGCACAGCCAAAAATAAATTACAATTTTTTAAAAAAAGAAAACAAGTGTGAGGGAGTACATTTAGCAAAGCATGTGCAAAGATATATGCTGAAGTTGGATGAAGGATATTTTAAAAAGACTTGAATCCATGGAGAAATGGATCCCGTTCTTGAACTGTATTGCAAAATTGTCCATCTCGCCTCAGATAATTTATAAATTTGATGTGATGTCAATAAAATCTCCCCAGGAAAGTTTTATCTTGAGAAATTGACTCTATGGTTCATCTAAAAGAGTAATTGCACAAAATAGTCAAGAAACTTGGGAACTAAAAGACTAGCCATGGGGGTGGAGGCTTGCCTTACAAAGTTAGTTTCAATACCATAAAACTAAGCTAATGAAAATACTGATGGAAAAAGTCGGCAAATAGACCAACAGACCTGGGGGGAAGGGGTACAGAAATAAAATATCTGTGTATCTGTAGTGGTATGCAGGTCAGGAAGCAACGGTTAGAACTGGACATGGAACAACAGACTGGTTCCAAATAGGAAAAGGAGTACGTCAAGGCTGTATATTGTCACCCTGCTTATTTAACTTATATGCAGAGTACATCATGAGAAACGCTGGGCTGGATGAAGCACAAGCTGGAATCAAGATTGCCGGGAGAAATATCAATAACCTCAGATATGCAGATGATACCACCCTTATGGCAGAAAGTGAAGAAGAACTAAAGAGCCTCTTGATGAAAGTGAAAGAGGAGAGTGAAAAAGTTGGCTTAAAGCTCAATGTTCAGAAAACTAAGATCATGGCATCTGGTCCCATCACTTCATGGGAAATAGATGGGGAAACAGTGGAAACAGTGTCAGACTTTATTTTTTTGGGCTCCAAAATCACTGCTGATGGTGATTGCAGCCATGAAATTAAAAGACGCTTACTCCTTAGAAGGAAGGTTATGGCCAACCTAGATAGCATATTTAAAAGCAGAGACATTACTTTGCCAACAAAAGTCCATCTAGTCAAGGCTATGGTTTTTCTAGTGGTCATGTATGGATGTGAGAGTTGGACGGTGAAGAAAGCTGAGCGCCGAAGAATTGATGCTTTTGAACTGTGGTGTTGGAGAAGACTCTTGAGAGTCCCTTGGACTGCAAGGAGATCCAACCAGTCCATCCTAAAGGAGATCAGTCCTGGGTGTTCATTGGAAGGACTGATGTTGAAGCTGAAACTCCAATACTTTCCTCATGCGAAGAATCAACTCATTGGAAAAGACCCTAATGCTTGGAAGGATTGGGGGCAGGAGGAGAAGGGGACGACAGAGGATGAGATGGTTGGATGGCATCACCGACTTGATGGACATGGGTTTGGGTAAACTCCGAGAGTTGGTGATGGACAGGGAGGCCTGGCGTACTGCGATTCATGGGGTCGCAAAGAGTCGGACACGACTGAGCGACTGAACTGAACCGAACCGAACTGTAGTGGTTTTGGTAAGGCTTTAGGAGTGCAAAATTAGATGATCTTGTCGTTATTGTCTAGTTGTTAAGTTATATCCAACTCTTTGTGACCGCATGGACTTCAGCATGCCAGGTTTCCCTGTCCTTCACTATCTCCCAGAGCCTGCTCAGACTCATGTCCATTGAGTCGACGATGCCATCCAACCATTTCATCCTCTGTTGCCCTCTTCTCCTCCTTCCCTTGCTCTTTCTCAGCATCAGGGTCTTTTCCAATGAATCGGCTCTTCGCATCAGGTGGCCAAACTATTGGAGCTTCAGCTTCAGCATCAGTCCTTCCCATGAATATTGAGTTGATTTCCTTTAGGATTACTGGTTGGATCTCCTTGCAGTCCAAGGGACTCTCAAGAGTCTTCTCCAGCACCACAATTCGAAAGCAGAATCTAAATAAAAGGTGAACAATCAGACCTCGGGCAGGGCAGGAGCCAAGGGTGTGTCAGGAGTGCTGGCAACAGAACACGTGGTCCTCCCTGTGAAGCTGGTGCTGTCCTGCCTCTGTGTCCTCTCCCTCCATCTCTTCTTCATTTCAGTTCTGAAGCTGCTGATTTGGTGCTCTGCAGATCAGATGTTTGCCTCTGATCCCACTAGGAATGGCTGGGGTGAAGGAGCTTACCCCTGAATGGAGAGGGAAGAGTTTTCTGTGAAACCCGAATATGCCCAAAAGAGTCTCTACCTTGACATCACTCATGATTGTCATAGGTAGTTCCAACTCTACTCAAAGAAACTGGAGGTGGGCTCTTCCCCTACTAACCTGGACTTTCCCCAGGCATCCTCTAGTTCAGGAAGATACTCTCATAATCCAAGCCAGGCAGATCAGAAGTCAGAGGTCCCCAGACCCCTTTGCTTTCTCCCATCCCACATGTCCAACTGACCACAAAGTCCAGTTGATTTTATCTCCTAAATATTTCTACAGTCTGTCCATTTCCGTCTATCTCTATTGTCTTCGCCATACTTTAAAGAATTATCATCTGTCACCTGGATTTCACTAGCCTCTTTGCAGGCATGTTGCCACTTGCTAACATTCACCAACCACACTGCAACAGTCATCTTTACCAAATGCGAAGCGGATCAAGTCACTCCCCTTCCAACATCTCCCAGGAGACCCACTAGCATCTGCAAAGTCTGGCCACTGCCCACCCACCAGCCCATCACTAGCTACGTCTTTCCTTATCTTCCGGACTCCTGGCCCACTGGCCTTCCTTCACCTGGAATACATCACATGCTGTGCTGCCCCGGGGTCTATGCACACATTGTACCATCTTCCCCGGGCTGCTCTGCCAAGGCCACTACATTACACAACCCAGGAATACAATGTATCTATGGTAGTGGCGCCCCCTAGGGTTGTCCAATGGGAGCAGCTCTGACCACCCAGCTTTCTCCAGGTTAATGTTTACTCATTCTTCGGAGCTCAGCTCAACACAACCTCACCAGAGAAGTGCTCCCTGGTGGGACTGGGTCCATGACCTTCTGCTTGTTTTCACTGCTGCCAATTCTGCGTAGCACTCACAGTGCTCAACACATCAGTTATTGTACAATGTTTTTGCTAGTTGGGGTATAACTGCTTTACAATGTCGTGTTAGTTTTTGCTGTACAGCAAAGTGAATCAGCTATATGTATACATATATCTTCTTCCCTTTTTTGAATTTCCTTCCCTCTTAGGTCACCACAGAGCACTAAGTTATTCCCCTGTGCTATACAGCAGGTTCTCGTTAGTTACCTATTTTATACATATTCGTGTATATATATCAACCCCAATCTCCAAATTTATCCCACCTCCCACACCCCCCTTGGTGTCCATACTTTTGTTCTCTACATCTGTGTCTTTATTTCTGCCTTGCAAATATGTTCCATGTTCATCTGTACCATTTTTTTAGATTCCACATATATGCATTAATTTATGATATTTGTTTTTCTCTTTCTGACTTACTTCACTCTATATGACAGTCTCTAGGTCCATCCACATCTCTACAAATGACCCAGCTTTGTTCCTTTTTATGGCTAATATTTCACTGTATATACTATGAAGTTTTAAGGCAGCTTTACTGAAATATAGTTTGTATATAATAACATTCACCCTTTTCCAGCGTAGAGACCTATGCTGCTGCTGCTGCTAAGTCGCTTCAGTCGTGTTTGACTCTTCACGACCCCATGGACTGCAGCCCACCAGGCTCCTCCGTCCTTGGGACTTTCCATGAATTTTAATAAACACATACAGTTGTGGGACCACCACCTCAGTCAGGATACAGAACACATCTACCACCGCAGATTCCTTTGAATTGTGGTGCTGGAGAAGATTCTTGAGAGTCCCTTGGACTTCAAGGAGAGCAAACCAGTCAATCCTGAAGGAAATCAACTTTGAATATCCATTGGAAGGCTTGATGCTGAAGATGAAAATCCAATACTTTGGCCACCTAATGTGAAGAGCTGACTCACTGGAAAAGACTCTGATGCTGGGAAAGAGTTGAAGGCAGGAGGAAAAGGGGATGACAGAGGATGAGATGGTTGGATGGCATCACCAACTCAATGGACATGAGTTTGAGCAAACTCCAGGAGATTAACTCACGGAAGCCTGGCATGCTGCAGTCCATGGGGTCACAAAGAGTCAGACGTGACTTAGCAACTGAACAAGGACCAACACCAACCACCCCAGAAAGGTCTCTCATGCCCCACCCCCAACCCAAGCCCCCAGAACTATGGACCTGCTTCTGCACCTATAGCTGTGCCCGCCACAAAATGCCACACCGAAGGAATCTATAGCAGAATGCCATGCCCATGGAATCTATACCACATGGCCTTTTAATTCTGGTTCCTCACACTTAGTGTTGTATGTGACTTAACGTGTGTCTTCACCACCACATTGGAAGGCTCTGCACAGTGAGGACCATGACTGACTCAGTATCCCCGGTGCCATCATAGCCCACCCCAGTGTTTCTCAATCTCTTGTTCATTATGGCTCCTCTAATGAGAAATTTTTAATTTAATTTCAATTCTCCCTGATTAGAGAAATTAAATACTAAACAATAAGCTATAGCTGAGTAAGGTTGAGCTTTGGAGAGCCACAAAACACTGAAATAACTTAACATTTTTTCACTCTACAAGAATGAATTTTCATCCGTGGGGGGTGGAAATCACCCCCACTGAGCATGCATGGCCCGGCACATAGTAGGTGCCCAAACAAATGTCTGGATGCAGAATAGAATGCGTTCAGACATTGCCACGTGTTGGTACCTCCCAAGAGAGCCAGCTCATCTTATTGGAAGGCACTGCTGGGTTTCAAGCTGAGTTGAGAGAGTGACCACCCACCCAGATGTGGAATCACTCATTTCCTCTGTTGAAAACCCCACCAGTAACTGCAAGGCACCAAGCCAATGGCTTCAGAAGCGAGATCCTAGCATTCATATCTTGTTGTTGTTTAGTGGCTAAGTCGTGTCCAACTTTTTTGTGACCCTGTGGACTACAGCCCACCAAGCTCCTCTGTCCATGGAATTTTCCAGGCAAGAATACTGGAGCAGGTTTCCATTTCCTCCTCCAGGGGATCTTCCTGATCCAGAGAGGGAATCTTTGTCTCCTGCATTGGCAAATCCTTTACCGCTGAGCCACCTGGGAAACCCAGAATCCAGTGTACTCAGGACTTAATCGAGTTTGTCCTTTTGAAAGTCTCCTCTGGCTCCAGACAGGGAGAGGGGCTGGGGAAGAAGATGAAAGCGGGCAAAGCGGATAAGAGGCTGTTGTAGTTGTGGCAGGAAATGGAAGTGTTTGACCCGGGCCAGCAGGCAGTGCAGATGGAGAATAACTGGGAAAGCAGAATCAGCAGAACTTGGTGATGAGTTAGTTGTAGCAAAAGGGAAGAAGGGTGGACATATTTCTAGCCTGGACATTGGGTGAGGGGGGAAGGTTGGTGCTGTCATGGAGACTGGACACCTGTTTGCAGGGGGCCGAAGGCGGCATGAAGTTTTATGGACTCTCGAGGTTGAACTGGCTTTGGTTTATTCAAGTGAAATGTCTCCTTGGCTGTTGGATATACAGATGAGAAGTTCGAGAGAACTCTCTGGGCTAGAAGTAAAGATTTGGGGATGGTCAATGTAGATGGTAGCCCAGGCCATGAGAGTGGAAGACCTCATCAGAGAGCATGTAGCCAGACAAGAAAAGATGGTGCAGCGTGGCCACCAGGAGAATAGCAACATTGAAGGGTGCCCAACTGGAAGAAGAGGCATAACAGTGAAATTAACCATTAGCATTAACATTTAGGTAGTATCTAGTTGTTGTTTGGTTTTCTTTGTCACTGTTGCTGATTGCTTTGATTTTTGCTAATATAAATAATTCTGTCAAGAATATCTGTGCAGAAAGCTTTTTCTGAGTATAGGACTATTTTCTTAGGATATATGCTTAAAAGAAGAATAACTAGATTAAAAGATCAGAACGTTTGTGACTATTGATGTATTCCGTCATATTGCCTTACAAAAGGTTATCAATATGTCTTCTTGTCACCAAAGCTTGAGAGCATGCCCTTATGGACTGGGTAGTCTTCAGTTTTCTTCTTTTTAATCTGTTAATTTGATAGGAAAAAAGGAAGGAAGGGAGAGAGCGGGTGGGTGAAGTGGGAGATGAGGCAGGTGATGGAGTCCACAAGATTTGGTGACCAATGAGATATGGAGAGGGCTTCCCCGGTGGCTCAGTGGTAAAGATTCTGCCCTCAGTGCAGGAGCCATAGGAGATGTGGGTTCAATCCCTGGGTTGGGAATATCCCTTGGAGTAGGGCATGGCAACCAACTCCAGTATTCTTGCCCAGAGAATCCCACAGACAGAGGAGCCTGGCAGGCTATACAGTCCATAGGGTTGCAAAGAGTCAGACATGACTGAAGTGACTTAGCATGCACGCAAGAAATGTGGAGAGTGGAAGCCACGGAGAGGTTGGAGATAAGTCTTAGGTTGTCCCTGGGTGGATGGTGGAATGGACAACTAGTGGGAAAAACAGGTGGGCATAAAGGTGATGAGTTCAGTTTTGGCTTCTCTGAGTTTGAGGTACACATGAGGCATCCAGGAGGTCAGATGTTAGAGGATCAGTTGTGTTTGCAGAGCTGAAGCTCAGGAGAGAGGCTTGGGCTTCAGAGGGGAAGAGCTGCAATCGCAGTTCCTGATCCTGACATGGAGAGAGCACTGCAGTGTGGAGGGAGCGTTTCGGGGAGCCCCCAGCATCCTGCATCCCATGCTCGCAGCTCCCCAGTGATTTCAGCTGCAGCCGTGGTGGACAGTCCCATCCAAGCTCAGACTCCCCTAGCTGGCAGGGTCCTACCTCAAGCACACACCACGTGTCGTTCCTTCTGCGTCATGGCTGTGTGTTCATCCTGTACTCAAGCGCCCCTGGGAAATGCAGGGAGTTAGCATCCTTGCAGACACCCTCCCCCAGGGGAGGCTGGAGTCCATGGGTGGGTGAGCAGGAGGACTCTTCCTTTAACAGGCTGAATGAGGATTATCTGCAAAGTCCTGGAATCCTGACCCTGAACCCTCTCCACAGAGCCTGGATGTTTGCAAAATAGTCTGGAGACTGTGCCGTCTGACTCCTCCAAATGGAAAGGGATGAAGGAGGGAAGGCAGGTTTCCAGTCCAAGATTGCCCCTCCTCTGCCATCAGTGCCCCTGCCTTCTTCCCTGCTCTGTACTGCCTCCAGGGCTGGTGAACAGGACCTCCTGCAAACTCGGGAGGGCCCTGTATCATGCCCAGAATGTTCTCCATCCCCATTTCACAGACTCACCTATCTTGCCTCAACTGCAACAGTGCCACCTTCAGGCCATCCTGAAGTATTACCCAAACCCCATAAGGGGTCTGGATTACAATCTTTCTGGTTGGGAGGTGGGATGACAGGAGCCGGGTTTACATTGGAAGCAGATTGTTTGGAGCAACTTCCTACACCACTCTGAGCCCTGTTGTAAAATGGTCATTGGCAATACGTCAAGGGGAGGCTCTGAGGATAGAACGAGATAATCACATAACACACTGAGAACTGGCCTGGTGCCCAGCAAGAGCCCGGTGACCAATTCTGTTATAAGGTTGGATGAAAAGCTTGTTGGGGCTTCCCAGGTGGCTCAGTGGTGAAGAACCTGCCTGCCAATGCAGAAGACGTGGGTTCAATCCCTGGAGGGTTCAATCCCTGTGGGTTCAATCTTCCTCCAGGGAAGATCCCCTGGAGGAGGAAATGGCAACCCACTCCAGTATTCTTACCTGGGAATCCCCTGGACAAAGGAGCCTGGGCTACAGTCCATAGGGGTGCAAAAGAGTTGGACACAACTGAGAGATTGAGCATGCACACATGACATGCTTGTTGGCCTCATTTGGAAAATCCCTAAGCAACTAACAATCTCTAGGTTTTATTTAAAAAAAAACCAACTTATAGAAGTCCTTGACTCCCTTTTTCTTTGATTCTTTGCTTTTTTTGCTTTGGACCACAAAGGCACAGCATTCAATTGCTCACAACTGTCAATTCAACTCAATGATTATCAGTCACGCACGGTTCCTCTTGTATTTTTGTTTGCTTTGCTTTTGTCTCTTCCATCCTTTTTCTTGAACTCCCTGCCTTCCCTCGCTCCTCTCCCCACGGGCAAATACTCTTATGTTGTCAATCTGTGAGCGTGTTAGCCATGAGAATATATATTGCAGCATATATAAGCAGTACCTGCCAGACACCTTGTTTGGCATTACCTTTTTACGACCTGCCCACGTTAATACACGTCATTCCAATTTATTTCATTGAACCCTGCCTGGTGTTCATCATTTGCATATGCCACCTGTGATTTATCTATTTCTTTTTGAGTAGACATCTTGGGTGTTTTCAGCCCTTGGCTATTACCAGCGAATGCTTAGAGGAATATCACTGGGGAAGCCTCTTTGTCTGCCTGTGTGAGAGATGCTCTGGAGGACGTGATCAGAAGTGGAATTGCTGGGATATATGCCCTCCACACTGGCCCCACAGCTCACACTTCCGCTAGGACAAGGATGCCTAGGTCCCCACGTCTCCACCAACACCTGCCCATCGGATGGCTATAAAGTGAAGCTCAGGAATTCCCCCACTGTCCAGTGGTTGGGATTCCATGCTTTCACTGCAGGGCGCTCACATTCAATCCCTGATTGGAGAACTAGAATCCTGCATGCCATGAGGATCGGCCAAAAAAAATAAAATAAATTGGACCTCATTGTCACTCACCTCTCTTTGTCCAACCTGCCTATTCCTCCTACATGTGCCAGAGAAGGAATGGATGAGGTCTCCTGCTGCTGCTGCTGCTGCTAAATAGCTTCAGTCATGTCTGACTCTGTGCGACCCCATAGACGGCAGCCCACCAGGCTCCCCCGTCCCTGGGATTCTTCAGGCAAGAGTACTGGAGTGGGGTGCCATTGCCTTCTCCGTGAGGTCTCCTAGATGCCATGTATTCTGTTACCTTTGAAGATAAGTGGCTCCAGCTGCTAGATGTCCTCAAACCCCATCACTTATCATCCACACACAAGGAACCAGTCAAACAAGCAAAGACGCGTGAGCCTAAAGATATACCAAGGTGTGTGGCCAGCCCCAAGATGGCCCTGAAAACTCCATCCATTCCAAGAGTGTCAGATCAACCAATCAAATGCAGCTTGCCTGCCCACCTCCTCTCTCTGAGCAGTAGGCATTCAGGGCAAACAACAGTGGCATGGGTGATTTTGTTAGGGCTACTGTTCTGAGCCCCCATTAGCAATGTTCTTGGTTGACCCTGAGGCATAAGGAGCCAGGCAACCTAAGATAAGCTAGGGCCTGGGACCAAGTGGCCGTGTTCCCTTCAAGCTCAAATTCCTCCAAGTTTCTGCAGTGTGTTTGCTTAGAGGATTTCAGAGTCACAGCCTCTGGAGTCAGAACGTCCTGGGTTCCAGTCCCAACTTACCTCACAGGACTACTGCAAATGACAAAGGCACAGTACATGCGAAGTGCTGAGCTGGCTTCCAGGCACGTGCTAAGCCTCAGATGGCCATCTGTTATCCAGAACAATCCACAATACAAGAAATACATTCTCCACTTTACAAATTATAAAATTTGTAAGTTTATATACCCAGAGAGGCTGAGCTACTTTTTTGGAGAGCAGAATTCAAACTCAGGTTTGTCTGTCCCTGTGTGTTTCCATCTTCGAAGGAAACTTCACTGATTCCCGTCCTCTGCCAGGACCTTGAGCTGAGGCCAGCATTAGATGCCTCTGCGGGACTCCAGGTCCTGGATTCAGAGGGGACCAGGCCCCCTGGGCCATCTTGGCAGGAGTCCCTCAGGGAGTGGGAGGCCCAGGGCAGGCCTGGGCCCCGGCCGGGCGACAGGAGGCCTCCAGGTGTTGGGGAAGGCAGCAGCCTGGCCGATCTCCAAGCACATTCAGAGCCAACCCAAGGGAAACCCCAATTCTGTCTGTGCCGGCACGCCTGGGGCAGAAGCATTGGAGACATTAAATATTAAACGTGTCGGCTGGCTTCCAAGCTTGGTAATTAAAACTCTTATTTCATATTTTACACAGGATGGACGTGGAGGTCATGGAGCTGCTCTAAGAGGTCTAATAGCTCCCTTGTTCACAGATGAAGCAGCTCTTCCGAGGAAAACCTCGCTCTCATACAGGACCCACACTGCCCTATTTATAAAGTGATTTCCTGGGAGGGCAGGCAGTGGAGGTCGGGAGGTCTTCCAGGGAGGGTAGGACCCATTCAGGGCTCCCAGCTGGGTCTCAGGCTTTCTTTCTACTTCTCCGAAATGGGCCTGTATTCCCAGGAGCCTGCAGAGGGTCTAGCCTCAAGCCCCTCAAGTCTGCTGCAAGGGCAGCCCAGGGAGCTGGAGTTGGCTCTGAAAATGGGGAAGGAGAAGGAATCGCCGAGGGAGGGCTGCAGTGAGAGTCAGAGGGAGGGGGACCCGTCTCTTAGCCTCTGGCGCCATCTGCTGACCATGTGCTGAACTGCAGCACCCTGGACGCCACCTGGCGACTTCACCGGAGCTCTGGGCTGGGTTGACAACGGGATCAATGAAAATCAAGGCTGATGCTTCAGGGAACAATTTTTAAACACAATTTAGTTTTGTGAATTTTTCACTCTGGCATTCTCTGAGGTCAAGGGCTAAATAAGACTCAGACTTGGATCTCTGGGGACCCAACCCGGCTTGATAACCAGGATGTGTGTGGAAATCAGCACGTAGTGAGCACAGCCCTCCACGATTTACGTTAGTTATCTCACTATGGGAGCTGTTCTCATGCTGCATGCCCATTTGACAGACGAAAACACTCAGTTGACAGAAGACCCCAAAGCCAGATTACTCCCTGCCCCCACCCCCATCGTCAATCTTTCTGCAAGGCCTTACCCTTTCCACCTCCAAAACATACCATGAGCTTTCTTCTTTTCCCCATCATCATTCTTACCTCCTTGGTCCAAGCCATTTTCACCTCTTCCCCGGACAAAAACTTCCCCCCAGGACCTTCGCAGGAGGATTTTAGCAGATCCAGCCTCGCCCTCTACCACCTATCTTTCACAGACAGCCAGTGGGATCTTAGGACATGAATTGAATCACATCCATCCCTTGCTCAAAAACTTTGATGGCTCCCATTGCCTTTAATATAAAATCTAGGACTTTGCCGGTGGCCCAGTGGTTAAGAATCTGCCTGCCAATGCAGGAGACATGAGTGGATCCCTGGTTAAGGAAGATCCACATGCCGAGGGGTAAATAGCCCATGGACCACAACTACTGAAGCCCACATGCTCTAGAGCCCACAAGCCACAACAAGAGAAGCGCCCGCAACAAGAAGCCTGAGCAGCACAACTAGAGAGTGGACCCACTCACCACAACTAGAGAAAGCCTGCGTGCAGTCACGGAGACCCAGCACGGCCAAAAATAATCAATTAATTTAAAAAAAAATCTCAGCCCCTTGCCAGACGCAGAACGCCCTGATGTGGTGTTCTCACCAACCTCATCTCATGCCCCTCTCTCCACCCTCCATCCACCCCACTGCAGTCATGTGGGCTTCCTCAAACACGCCAAATTCTTCCTGAGTTCAGTTCTTTTGCAGATGCTGTTCACTCCACCTGGAATGCTGTTCCCTTCACTTCTTCTCTCCGAATTAAAAGTTTTCCATGTCACGGAACACCCCAGGCCTTTCCTGACCACCCTCTCTAAAGCACACCTGCCTGACTTCCCAGTTATTTTCTAATCTAGTCTTTTGTTTTTTCTTTATAGAACTTCTTGGCACTTGCAACAACCTTTTTATTTGCTCATTAACTTTTAAAAGTTGTTCCCCCAACTGGAATGAAAATTCTGAGCAGGCAGGGAGCAGATGAGCTTTGTTCATCATAGCACAAGGCCTACCAAATAGCAGGCACCAAATAAATACCTGGCACCAAATGCAGGGGTAGAGCATCAGAGAAGGTTTCTTGGGGAAGGGACATCTATATTGAGACCTGAAAAATGGAAAAATGGATAGGCGCAGCTCAGGAGAAAGTGTAGTGGCAGAGGAGCCTGGAGGGCTACAGTCCATAGGGTCACAAAGAGTCAGACACGACTGAAGCAACTTACCACACACGCAGCTAGGGAGAAAGGGGATTGACAAGGAGGAGCTGAGAAATGGAATATTTCCTGCCACATCAATGGCTTCCCTGGTGACTCAGATGATTAAGAATCTACCTGCAATGCAGGAGACCCTGGTTTGATCCCTGTATCAGGAAGATCCCCTAGGGAAGGGACTGGCTACCCACTCCAGTATTCTTGCTTGAAAAATCATATGGACAGAGGAGCATGGTGGGTTACAGTCCATGGGGTCACAAAGAGTCAGACACAATTGAGCAGCTAACACTTTTCACCTTCAATAAACAAAGATGTCACAGTCATCAGCAATTGCAGCCACCAGGATGGTGAGCTGGTGAGCCCTGAGGGAACTCCAGAAGGGAAGAACACCTGCCATCTAGCAACCACCAAACTGCAGCCTCTCCCTATGGTGAGCCCTGAAGAAACTCGGGGTGTGAAAGCACAGGACACTGGCCTCAGATAACTGAGGTGCATATCAAAGGAATGATTTCAGAGAGCCCGGACTCTTGCATCTTTCCATACATAGAAAAACACTAAGTTCCTTAACTTGAGATATCTAGTTTCCTTTAATTCACAATAATCTTTTGATTATTAATCCTTGGAAGAAAAGTTATGACCAACCTAGACAGCATATTAAAAAGCAGAGACATTACTTTGCCAACAAAGGTCCATCTAGTCAAATCTATGGTTTTTCCGGTAGTCATGTATGGATGTGAAAGTTGGACTATAAAGAAAGCTGAGCACCGAAGAATTGATGCTTGTGAACTGTGGTATTGGAGAGAACTCTTTAGAGTCCCCTAGACTGAAAGGAGATCCAACCAGTCCATCCTAAAGGAAATCAATCCTGAATGGAATGATACTGAAATTGAAGCTCCAGTACTTTGGCCACCTGATGCGAAGAACTGACTGATTGGAAAAGACCCTGATGCTGGGAAAGATTGAAGGCAGGAGGAGAAGGGGACAACAGAGGATTAGATGGTTGGATGTCATCACCAACCCGATGGACATGAGTTTGAGCAAGCTCCGGGAGTTGGTGATGGACAGGGAAGCCTGGTGTGCTGTAGTCCATGGGGTTGCAGAGTTGTACACGACTGAGTGACTGAACTGAATTGAACTGAATCTTTTGATGTTCAGACCACCCGCCCTTTGTTGCAAAACTTCAATATAACTTGCTCCCCTGCCTCCAACCTTGTTGGAGCAGTTCTTTCAGAGTTACCTGAGATGCTGCCTCCTGGGCTTGAAGTTCTAAAAATTCCTGCTGAATAAAACATAACTCTCAACTTTTAAGATGTGAATATTTTTTAAGTTTACAAGTACTCCAGGCAGAGGGGAGAATAGGTGAAAGTGTCATAAGACAAGATTCTTAGCACTTTTCAGAAATTAAAAATAGAAAGAGGAATTTCCCTGGGAGTCCAGTGCTTAAGACTCCATGATTCCACTGCAGGGGGCATAGGTCTGCTGCCTGGTTGGGGAACTAAGATCCCACGTGCCACATGGAGAGGCAAAAAAAAGGAAAAAGAAATGGAAAGAAAGCTGGCATCACTGGAGAGGAATGAGAATAAGGAGAGCCCGAAAAAAAAATTAAAAAAAAAAAGGGAGCCTGAGAGTAAGTTATAGCAGAAGAATGAGTCTTCCTCCTCAGAGCCTGGAACACCATTGAGAAATGAGAGGCAAGAGGGGAGGTGAGAAGATTCATGTTTTTACAAAGCTATGACAAACCTAGACAACATATTAAAAAGCAGAGACATTACTTTGCCAACAAAGGTCCGTAGAGTCAAGGCTATGGTTTTTCCAGTAGTCACATATGGATGTGAGAGTTGGGCCATAAAGAAGGCTGACCCCCGAAGAATTGATGCTTTTGAACTGTGGTGTTGGAGAAGACTCTTGAGAGTCCCTTGGACTGCAAGGAGATCCAACCAGTCCATCCTAAAGGAAATCAGTCCTGAATATTCATTGGAAAGTCTGACGCTGAAGCTGAAACTCCAATACTTGGGCCATCTGATGTGAAGAACTGACTCATTGGAAAAGCCCCTGATGCTGGATAGATTTGATGACAGGAGGAGAAGGGGATGACAGAGGACGAAATGGTTGGATGGCATCATCGACTCAATGGACATGAGTTTGAGCAAGCTGCAGGAGATGGTGAAGTACAGGGAAGCCTGGCATGCTGCAGTCCATGAGGTCGCAAAGAGTCAGACATGACTGGGTGACTGAACAACAACCAGGTTGTTCTGTGATGCACACAGGGCAGAGGCTGGAAGCAGGAAGATCAATTGGGAGGCCATTGCTCTAGTCAGGTGAGGCTGGAGGGAGATGTGTCATGGGGGATGGGGGAAGGTGTGTCCCAAACTAAGGAAGAGGAGACAGGATGGAGATGAGTGGATAAGTCCAGAGGCCTTGAGAACATATCAGTAGGGAGTTGTAAAAAAAAAAAAGAAATGTTTACTGACCTACATGTTTCCAGAAAACTGGACATAAGGAAGTAGCATTCACTGAGATAAGGCATCGGTTGACGTGTGGGGGATAAATCAGCTGTGATTCTTTGTGGTGCAGGTCATAGAAAGCCCAACTTACACTGGCTTAAATTGCTGGAAAGTCCAGAGATAAAGTAAGCTTCAGGTTTGTTTTGTTCAGAGACCAATGATGTCACTGAGAACCCTATTTCTTTTTTTCTTCTGGTTTTGCCTTTCACAGTGTCAGTGTCTCCTGGAGGCTGCTCCCCTCATGCTGACAGAATGGCTGCAGGAGCTCCAGTCTTCACATTTGCACCTACTCAGCTGAGAAGATGAGAAAGGGCCAGCTGTGGCTCCCTTGGGGGAATAGAAATACTCTTTCCCTAAAGTGCCAGTAACTTACCCTCATGTCTCACTAGTCTAAAGTGGGCTTTATGCCTATTTCCGTACTAATGGCTGTGGCCTGGGGAAGCTTTATTGCTTCAGACATGGCTACTTGAACTAATTACGGCCAAGGAGAAATGACTTCTTGAGTGGGTTAAACCAGGTTTTCCATCCCAACTGCACATTTGAGTCCCTTGGGCTAAAGCCTAGGCCAGGGCATTTGAAGAGTTCCCCTAGGTGATTGTAATGTGCAGACAGGGTTGAAATCCATCAGGGCCTATTCCTAGAGTTCGGAGTGGTGTCAATCCCATCTCCTCCAAATCTATGCAGTGAAAGAAGGCTGGAAGGAAGAATAAAAAGAAGCCCCCACATTCAGCCCATTTTGGCCATGTTGAATCCAAGTTGCTGTGGGTACCCATGGAAAGTGTTATGTTGGGCACAGGATTCTGGGCTTAGATACTTAGCCCATGATTTGACATCTCGTGCCCATAGCACAATCATTAGCTATTAATACTTTACCTCTTTTTCAATGGCTATAACTTCTTTTTATACTTGAATCAATGCTGTGTTTGAATGCCCTCACCCACCTGAACTCAGAGTGCAGTATTTTGGTTCTGACAGTTGATGCGTGTGTGTGTGCTAAGTCACTTCAGTCATGTCCAACTCTTTGCAACCCTATGGAGTGTAGCCTACCAGGTTCCTCTGTCCATAGGATTCTCCAGCAAGAATACTGAATTGGGATTCCCATGCCCTCCTCCAGGGGATCTTCCCAACCCAGGATGGAACCCACGTCTCTTATGTTTCCTGCATTGGCAGGCAGGTTCTTTACCAGTAGTACCATCCGGGAAACCCCTGATGGTTGACAGAAGGAAACAATTTTGTATGAATGGCTCTTTGGGGATCAAGGCATCGCAGAGCCCAGAATATTAACTTCACTTGTGGCCCCAGGCTGGTGATGAACTTTCCCACGATGCAGATTGAGCCTGCAACCCCCATGATGATATTCTCCCATATCCAGTCCATCCCAGTTTGTCACTGCTCCTTAATAGACCGTCCTAAAATCCTGTGGCTTTTAACAACAGTAATCACGCACACCTCCACAGTTTGGCTGGGTTTGGCTTAGCGAGTCTGGGGTCCCCTGGACTGCCCTCCTTGAGGCTTCAGGGACCTCTGTGGTCGTTCCACATGTCTCTTGTTTTCCTTGGGCCAGCAAGATACGACTGCTGAGCACAAGAGGGTCAGGCAAAAACACAAGGCCTCTTTCACCCGTGTATCCCATAGTGAAGGCCAAGGAAGGATGGGGAGTAAGTAGTGATGGGGAGTAAGTGGGAAGGACCATGAGTTACATGGCAAAAGGTATGGATACAGGGGGAGTGCAGGCTTAGGGCCAATGAAGCATGGCTTTATTTATTCTAAGTAATGGACAGTGTCCTGGGATAAAACAATTGATGTTTAAGATGCCAATCCCCCCACACACACACACACCCCTCTTGAGGAAGAAGTCCTGCTTGCAGGGTTGGCTCCTGGCACCCCTTTTCTTGTGGAGGTTCTAGACAATCAGTGAATCTCACAGAAAGTAGCCAGAGGGGGACGTTGATCTCTATAATAAAGACATGAAAGAGAGCCCAAGCTGGAGAGAGTCAAGCTGCTTGGGCCTGGAGAAAGAATGCTGTTTGGGTTCCAGCAGTGCCTCAGGCCCTGTTCCTGTTACTTCCTGACACCTGGCTCGATCTTTGGTCTCAGTTCCTTTTAAGAAGCCACTGAAGGAGTCAAGGCTGCAAAGTGACAAGATTTGACCTGCATCTTTTGAAAACCACTCTGACCAAGAATAGCTAGGACAGTCAAGAACAGCAGGCATCAGGAGTCAGGACTTATGAGAAAGGACTTATTATTATTATTTGTTATAGTATTATTATTATATCATTACCAATTGTATTTAATTATTTTATTAGTTAATCAGGATGGCATGGTTTTAGCACAAGGACAGACACAAAGACCAGTGCAGAAGAAGGTAGGCCCAGAAACAGATCTTTCTACACATGGGCACGTGGTAAATGACAAGGTAGCCCTGCAGAGCAGTGGGGAAAGGAGAGAGTTTTCAATAAGTGAGTTCTGAGATAACTGGATCACCACAGGGAAAAAAAATGAAACAGGTCCTCTAATTCCACCATCTGCAACCATACAAATGGTGTGCAGGCTTCAGGAGGAGCTGGATCCAGGAACTGGAAGACTTTGGGGAACCATGGAGGCTCGTCTACTTCAACCCCCTCTCCTCCTCCCCTGATGTTTCGTGAGCATGTTTTCAGCATCGGGCACTGAGGGTTTTATGGGCACTCTCATTCTGTCCCTGCAACATTGCTCTGAGGCCAGTGTTAATATCCCCATTTTATAGCTAAGGAAACTGAGGCTGGGGAATCAAGACCTTTGTTCAAGTTTACATGATGCACACACGGCAGGACTGGGATTTGAACCCAGTAGGGCAGTTCCAGAGCCCACTGTTCATTCTTCCTCCTACATAGCCCTCCAACCTGCCCCTTTCTCTAAATCCCCACAGCCATCCCTTAAACATCCCTCATGTGGACAACTGTAGAGACCTCGAAGGTCTCTCCCTCTCCAGTCTTAAAATATGCAATAGGTGTGTCATTGCTCTGTCTAAAACCCTTCAGTTACTGGCACACAGATAGACATATGGTTCAATGGAATAGAATTCAGAACCCAGAAATAAATGTATATATTTATGGTCAGCTAATTCTCAAAAAAAGGGTGTCAATATATTTTTTGACTGCACCAAATGGTTTATGAGATCTTGGTTCCCTCTCTGGGCTTGAAAGCACCAAGTCCTAACCACTGGACTGCCAGAGAATTTCCTATCTCAATTTTTTAATAAAGCAAACACATCAATGACCCCAAGACTTTTCATCATCTAACTAATGCTTGCCTACCCTTCCAGCCCTATATCTTACGAGTCCTTCCATTGACCACTTTGCTCAGAGAAGCAGAGATTCTAGGAATGATTTTATTTTAAGGGATTCAACTTAGAGATTTGACCTTGACTATAGGAGCTGGGCAAGCTTCCCTGATGGTTCATAAGGTAAACAATCCACCCTCAATGTGGGAGACCTGGGTTCGATCCCTGGGTTGGGAAGATCCCCTGGAGGAGGGCATGGCAAAACACTCCAGTATTCTTACCTGGAGAATCCCCATAGACAGAGGAACCTGGTGGGCTGTAGTCCATGGGGTTGCACAGAGTCAGACACGACTGAACGACTAAGCATAGCACAGCACATAGGAGCCAGGCAATCAGCCTTTCTAAGTCTGTTGCCCCTGGTCTACATGTGTGAGCTGCAACAGCTCCTGACTAACCAAGGCTACTGCTTCATCTCTGTCTTCCTAACCTCACCCAGAGTTCCCCTGAAGCCCACCCCATCCCAGACACACAGGGAAAGGCATTCTGGGAAATGTAGTTCCAGCCTCGCTAGGTGGACACAGCACAAAGCCACCCACGGCTCTTCTCACATGCCCTCCCCTCTGCCTGGAGCATGGTCCCTGCTCTTCGTCCACTTATTCCTACTCCACCTTTGAATCTCAGCCTCCAGCAGGAAGTCTCCTTGGCAGTTCCTCCAGAACAGAGGGGGGCACTTCACCCAACCTCTGGCCCACCACATGCAGCTATGAAGGTCACACACAACTCCAAGAGCACAGATCGCATTCACAGTCATCCTAGGTGCGTGTCTTTATTATTTATTTGTTTATTTGGTGGTGCTGGGTCTTAGTTGCAGCATACGGGATCCTTAGTTGCAGCCTGTGGAATCTAGTTCCCCAAACAGGGATGGAACCCAGGCCCCAAGCTTTGGGATAGCGGGCAGAGTCTTAGCCACCAGAGCACCAGGGAAGCCCCAGATGTTCATCTTTATATGACTGTCCTCCCACAGTTCAGTTCAGTCATTTAGTCTGGTCTGACTCTTTGCAACCCCATGAACTGCAGCATGCCAGGCCTCCCTGTCCATCACCAAATGCCGGAGTCTACCCAAACCCATGTCCATTGAGTCGGTGATACCATCCAACCATCTCATCCTCTGTCATCCCCCTCTCCTCCTGCCCTCAATCTTTCCCAGCATCAGGGTCTTTTCAAATGAGTCAGCTCTTCGCATCAGGTACCCAAAGGATTGGAGTTTCAGCTTCAACATCAGTCCTTCCAATGAACACCCAGGACTGATTTCCTTTAGGATGGACTGGTTGGATGTCCTTGCAGTCCAAGGGACTCTCAAGAGTCTTCTCCAACACCATAGTTCAAAAGCATCAATTCTGCGGCACTCAGCTTTCTTCACAGTCCAACTCTCACATCCATACATGACCACTGGAAAAACCAGAGCCTTGACTAGACGGACTTTTGTTGGCAAAGTAATGCCTCTGCTTTTAAATATGCTATCTAGGTTGGTCATAACCTTCCTTCCAAGGAGTAAGCGTCTTTTAATTTCATGGCTGCAATCACCATCAGCAGTGATTCTGGAGCCCCCAAAAATAAAGTCTGACACAGTTTCCACTGTTTCCCCATCTATTTCCCATGGAGTGATGGGACCAGATGCCATGATCTTAATTTTCTGAATGTTGAGCTTTAAGCCAACTTTTTCACTCTCCTCTTTCACTTTCATCAAGAGGCTCTTTAGTTCTTCTTCACTCTCTGCCATAAGGGTGGTGTCATCTGCATATCTGAGGTTACTGATATTTCTCCCAGCAATCTTGATTCCAGCTTGTGTTTCTTCCAGCCCAGCGTTTCTCATGATGTACTCTGCATATAAGTTAAATAAGCAGGGTGACAAGATACAGCCTTGACGTACTCCTTTTCCTATTTGGAACCAGTCTGTTGTTCCATGTCCAGTTCTAACTGTTGCTTCCTGATCTGCATACAGGTTTCTCAAGAGACATGTCAGGTGGTCTGGTATTCCCATCTCTTTCAGAATTTTCCACAGTTTCTTGTGATCCACACAGTCAAAGGCTTTGGCACAGTCAATAAAGCAGAAATAGATGTTTTTCTCGAACTCTCTTGCTTTTTCGATGATCCAACAGATGTTGGCAATTTGATCTCTGGCTCCTCTGCCTTTTCTAAAACCAGCTTGAATATCAGGAAGTTCACAGTTCACATATTGCTGAAGCCTGGCTTGTAAAGTAATTTTGAGCATTACTTTACTAGCGTGTGAGATGAGTACAATTGTGAAGTAGTTTGAGCATTCTTTGGCATTGCCTTTCTTTGGGATTGGAATGAAAACTGACCTTTTCCAGTCCCGTGGCCACTGCTGAGTTTTCCAAATTTGCTGGCATATCCAGTGCAGCACTTTCACAGCATCATCTTTTAGGATTTGAAATAGCTCAACCGGAATTCCATCACCTCCACTAGCTTTGTTCATAGTGATGCTTCCTAAGACCCACTTGACTTCACATTCCAGGATGTCTGGCTCTAGGTGACTGATCACACCATCGTGATTATCTGGGTCCTGAAGATCTTTTTTGTGCAGTTCTTCTGTGTATTCTTGCCACCTCTTCTTAATATCTTCTGCTTCTGTTAGGTCCATACCATTTCTGTCTTTTATTGAGCCCTTCTTTGCATGAAATGTTCCCTTGGTATCTCTAATTTTCTTGAAGAGATCTTCAGTCTTTCCCATTCTATTGTTTTCCTCTATTTCTTTGCATTGATCGCTGAGGAAGGCTTTATTATCTCTCCTTGCTATCTTTGGAACTCTGCATTCAGATGGGAATATCTTTCCTTTTCTCCTTTGCTTTTCGCTTCTCTTCTTTTCACAGCTATTTGTAAGGCCTCCTCAGACAGCCATTTTGCTTTTTTGCATTTCTTTTTCTTGCGGCAGTCAAGTGACTAGAGCAAGGAGCATCATTTTCTAATTCCAACAACGGTGTTCAGGGGCTGTTGCAAGACTGGGTGCACTTCCTTTATCTCAAGGGATATTTGGCTGCCAGGCTGTGCCCCTTTTTATACTGTGAGCCCCACTTAGCAGGGGCCATAATGGGACAGCTCATTGTGGGGTTCCTAACATTTAGCACAGGACCTGACCCAGCAGACTCTCAGTATCCATAACACAACATAATAGGAAGCAACCTAGATGTCCATCGACAGAGAGATGGATAAAGAAGCTGTGGTACATATATACAATGGAATACTACTCAGCCCTAGAAAAGAACGCATTTGAGTCAGTTCTAATGAGGTGGATGAAACTAGAGCCTATTATAGACAGTGAAGTAAGTCAGAAAGAGAAAAACAAATATTGTATATTAATACATATGTCTATGGATCTAGAAAGATGGCACTGATGAACCTATTTGCAGAGCAGCAATGGGGATGTAGACAGAGAACAGACTTACGGACAAGAGCGGGGGAGGGGAGGAAGGAGAGGGTGAGATGAATGGAGTAACATGAAGGCATGAACACTACCTTATGTAAAAAGATAGCCAATGGAAATTTGTTGTATGACTCAGGGATCTCAAACTGAGGCTCTGTGACAACCTAGAGGGGTGGGAAAGAGTGGGAGGTGGGAGGGAAGTTCAAGAGGGAGGGGACATATGTACACCTATGGCTAATTTATGTTGATGTATGGCAGAAATCAAACCAATATTGTAAAGCAATTATCCTTCCATTAAAAATAAATTAAAAAAGAATAACTGAATGTCTAGGCTATGAGAGAGGGGTAACAGGAGAAAGCAGAAAGATGAATGAGCTGGGGGCTTTGGGAGCAGGCTGGAAAGAAGAGGCAGCACAGCTGGGTAGTTCAGAGCATGGACTCGGGCGCCAGGCTCCACCTTCATCACTTACCAGCTGGGTGACCTCTCTCAAGTTACTGCCCTTGTCTGTGCCTCAATTTGCTCATCTGTAAAAATGAAGATAAGAACAGCACTTTCTTCAAGGAGTTGGTAGGAGAATGCATCAGACTGATGTTTGCAAAGCACTAAGACAGCAATATATAACCGTTTGTTTTTTAAAAAAAATAGATTGATAGACAGATGGACGATAGATAAAATGAAGGAAGGATGAATCATTTTGTTTCTCTCTCAAAGTCAGGATGAAAGGCAATCCCTATGGAGAAGCTGCTGCCAGGGTTCCCCATTTGAGTGACTGCAAGGTGGTGGAACGCTTCTACGCTGAAAATATATAGGTTTAAGAGCATCGAGACAAACACCCTGGCTGGTAAGAACATCTAGACTGGAGGGTATTACATTATCATATGGTTAGTTAAGGAATTATAGCTCTTAGGGTACCAGCTTCTGCACAATAAAATGATTTTTAAAACAACATTTAAAAAACCCGATTAAAACATAATGCCCTGTTTAGTTACTGCCACAAAATGCTTCATTTGCAGATTACAGCCTAGCGGATTTAATTTACTTTCCGCTGACACCCATATTAGACGCCATGGGCCAGGGAGGCACTCAAGGCTGTAAGCTGCAGAACTTAGAAGCTAATGGGTGCCACCGCTAAGCCTTTTTGGAGGAAGTGGCATGGCCAGGCTTCCTCCCCACCTCCGGGCCCTGAGGGTCTCCTGACAGTTGGCACACAGCGCTCCTCCCTGCAGGCCCTTCTGATCAAGTAAGGTTTGGGACTCGCAGGATGCTATATGCTGAGAGTACAGACTGCAAACTGGTGCTTCGAGGGCCAAGTTCAGCCTATTGATCATCTGCCTCACAGCAAGATTTCTAAATAGTGAAGCTAACATTTGAAAAATCAAGAGATCTCACTTTAAACCTGGACATTTTGCTACTTTTGAAAAACGGGAAGAATTGACAACGCTGAACTGTCACTGTCATGGCGACGACAGACTGGAATGGGAGAGGTCACGTGCTTTCCAGTTCGTCACAATCCCTACCATTCCTTACCGTCTCCCTCAGTCAGGAGTTTGAGAGTTAATGCAAATCCTGTTTGCTGTTGCATGTGAGGGGCTCTTTTGTGTTGTTTTCAGTAGAGAAACATTCCATCTTTTAAGGTACCAGCAGGAAACAGACAACACGCTCAAAGCTGGGGAGGTGAAGAGAGTTTAGTAGTGGGATTATTTACAAAGGTATGGATAGAGTTTAGGAAAAGCAATAAAGAATGATACAGCCCCCAGCGCCACAAACACTGGGGAGGGTCAGCATCCTGAGTCTGAAGGGATGCAGGGAGGGGGCCTGGGGAGAAAGCGCTGCTGACAGAGCTGAGTCTGGGTCAAGGGCCGCAGTCAGCCCAGGGTGACTCCATGTGGACGGAGCCTGGAAAAGACTCCTCCAAGTTCCTGTCGTCTGTGCATCCAGTCTACTCTGGTGACCCCCATGGGCCACACCAACTGGAAGCCAGAAGACAAAGGGATCCTCCCAGGCTTCCCATGTAGCTCAGATTCCAGGACACAGAGCTGGGGAGCATGGGAGACAGAGAGGATCTGCGGGAAGGACCGAATAAAAGAGAGCCAGCATGCCATGCATCCAGCAAGTGGCAAAACAAAAAGAGGGTGTATATATGTGTGGAAGTTAAGAATATGTATTCTTGTACTTCCTTTGTGGTGCAGTGGATAAGAACCTGCCTGCCAATGCAAGGGACAAGTGTTCAATCTCTGGTCCAGGAAGATTCCACACGCCTTGGAGCAGATAAGCCTGTACCCCACAACCTCTAAAGCCTGCACACCTAGAGCCTGTGCTCCACAACCAGAGAAGCCGCTACAATGAGAAGCACACGCACCGCAGTGAAGAGTAGCCCCGCTCACCACAACCAGCGAAAGCCTGCGTAAAGCAGCTAAGACCCAGCGCAGCCAAAAACACAATTTTTTAAAAAAGAATATATATTCGTGTATATTTAATATGCTGTGCTTGGTCCACCTCTCTCGTCTGCATCGTCTTCCTGGTCCCCTAAGCATCTGACTAGGCATCACTGGCCCTGGGAGAGTTATCTCCACCCCTGCCCCCCACCCCCATCCCACCACACTCTCTTTTGACTTTGTCTCCTCTTGGGGAAGGAGATTCCCACCCATTCCCCAAAGAGGAAACAGCAGTAGAAACAAGACCTTCCCATCCTCCTCTGTGCGCCCTCATCTGTGCGGTGAGGTGGGGCCCAGGTCAAGTTCAGACACGGCACTCCCTCTGGACCTACCCTCAAGAACAGCTCATCCTTGTTTCTGCTCCTGTTGCAGGCAGTAACTCAGCAAGACAAAGCATCCCTGCCCTTGGAAGAGGGCTGCCTGGTCCAAAGGCTCCCCCACAACTGGAAGAGAAACTCAATCCCTTTAGGGAAGGAGGAGTCAGAAGCCCCAGGTTCCAGCTACCTTCTCTAACTCAGATTTGCCATTAATATTCCTGAAGCTATTGTCCCATTTGATCTCAGTTCCTTATGCCCTGTATTGAACATTTGCCCTATTTTTTTGACTGCCCAGCAAGGACTCCCATCCTGTTTTCAAGGAATTCCTCATGTTATGAGGTTTGGAAGGAAACAGAATTAATTTTCCACTCTGTGTGCTTAGTCACTCAGTCGTGTCCAACTCTTTGACACCCTTTGGACTCTTTGGACAGGCTCTTCTGTCCATGGGATTTTCCAGGCAAGAATACTGGAGTGGGTTGCCATTTCCTCCTCCAGGGGATCTTCCTGACCTGGGGGTTGAACCTGCATCTCCTGTGTCTCCTGCGTTGCAGGCAGATTCTTTACCCGCACTCTAGAAGCTTTGAAGGTTGGGTGTCATTTTCCCAGCCTCCTTTGCAGCTAGGAAGCAGCCACAGGACCAGGGCTCAGAGTTGGTCATGTGGCTTAGGGAGGCAGCAGCAGCAGTTGCAGTGAAACCAGCTACCAAGGCAGCGAGAGTAGCAACAGCACAGCCTGGGGCATGGGGTCAGCAGTGGTCATGGTGGTGGCCTTGGGGTGGCAGCAGCATCCTGGTCACTCCAGTTCTGTGACCTGATTGTGGGCACAGCTGTGTAGTCACCAAGCCTGCTTTTCCAGCCTCCTAGGGACTGTGTGAGCCACCCATACCTTTCTGGTGAATTCCTTTACTGCCGACATCAGCCAGACTCCAATTCTGTTCCTTGAGTCTTTTTTTTTTTAATTTGGCTGTGCCGGGTCTTCGTTGTAGCACGTGGGATCTTTAGTTGCAGCATGCAGGCTCTTAGTTGCAGCATGTGGGATCTAGTTCCATGACCAGGGATCTAACCCGAGCCCCCTGCATTGGGAGCTCGGAGTCCCAGCCACTGGACCAGCAGGGAAGTCCCTGCTCTTTGTGACTTGGAACTCCTACTGATACATGTGAACACAGAATCCTGGAGGGAAGAAAAGATGAATGGCACCCCTAGCTACATCCCCGGCAACTCCCTCCAGATTATGTGTCCATTAAGACTATCTCAATTATTTAAAAAATGCAAATCAAAATAAAAGCAAAGCCTCAAATTGACAAAGAATAAAGAGAAAGTGTTAGTTCACAGGAGCCTGGTGGGGTAAGGCTAGAAGCAGACTCTCACCGAGAAACTGATCCATCTCTGGCTCTCTTGTACGTCCTTCTGGCTGTCAAGTTCATCTTCAGCCCCCACATAGGGGCCCCTGCAATTTCAAGTCCTCCTCTCGCTGCAATAGAACAGCTACAATAGTTCTCGACCTCACCTCCTCCCACACCACCCCACAAAAGAGAGTCTGTTCTGGGAGCTCTCCCATAGGTCAAGGGGTGTCCAAATAAGGTCAGAGGCTTGTCCTTGCCCACATCATGGTGGCAGGAAAATGGGATAAGCTGATTGGCTTAACCAAATCAAGGCTCATCTGAAACTGAATTCCCTCAAACTATTGGGTGAGAATGGGGCAGGGTGGTGAACTCCCCAAGGAAAGTCAGCTTCCTGTTGGTGGAAAGCAGGGGCATGGATGCTGGGGACCTCTGGGGGACTCGGATATCTGAGTCAAGTCTCAGCTCTGCTCCAGCCTACCAGTGTGAACCTGGCCAGCCCCTTTTCCTCTTCATGTCTCAGTGGCCAGGTCTGTACCACGGTGGAGAGTGGGGTACATTCTACAAGTCTATGGGTCTTGGAGGCAAGGAAGCACTACCTTGAGTCAGTGGCTAGATGACCTGAATTGTGTCCCCAACAAATTCACATGTTGAAGCCATAGCTCTCAGGACCTCAGGATGTGACTATATTTGCAGAATAGGGCCTTAGAGGGGTGATAAAGCTAACTGAGACCCTGAGAGTAGGCTTTTCATATAACGTCCTCATAAGAAGAGGACATTAGGCTATACAGAAACACCAGTTCTCTTGCCCATGAGAACAGAGCCAGAAGGTGGCCCTTGGCAAACTCAAGGAGAGCGGCCTCAGGTAAACCAAACCTGGTGACACCTTGATCTTGGACTTCCAGCCTCCAGCACTGTGGGAAAATCAGTCTTTGTTGTTTCAGTCACCAGTCTGTGGTGCTTTGTTATGACAGCCCAAGCTGACTAATACAGAGCTCATGAATTTGAAAAGGGAGGTTCATCTGGCCAAGTTTCCATACCCTACCCTGTCTCGTACCAGTTGTATACCTGGGCAAGGCACTTCACTTCTCTGAGCCTGGCAGCTTAGCTGGGAGAAGACTTTCTCCAAAAGTGCCTACTATTTCAATGTTTCTATTGGACACCTGCAGACATGGTAACTGTTAAGAACATGATGAAAAGATATTAGAGGGAGCAGAGGGAGGGCTGGGGCCAGTCTGTTCATCAGGCAACTGAAGCATCAGTGATCAGAGCTTGAGCCCCACGAGGAGTCATCAAAGGAGAATGTGCCCCCAACCGACCAGTGCCAGGGATCCCCTCTCAGCCCCCACATACCCCACCTCCAGGCCCTGACTTCAGCATCCAAGAGCAAAATTTTGGGGGGCTCCCACTCCCAGATGAGAACATCTGGCTTGCACGTCTGCCAGTGCTCCAGATTCCTCATGTGTAGAGTGAGGACAATAGCATCACCTGCTGCACAGAGTTGCAAATATTTAATAGGATAATGAATGTGAAGCACTCAGCACAGCACCTCCTACAGAGTAAATGCCTGAAGGATGAGTGTGAAGAGTACCGCAGGTGCCCTTCAACTTCCCTTGAACCAGATACTGATCCTCCCCCAGTGATAATCCAGATTTCAGCAAGATTCCTGGGTCTAAAAGAAAAAGACGATCATGGGACTTCTCTGGTGGTCCAGTGGTTAAGACTCCATGCTTCCACTGCAGGAGACACAGGTTCAATCTCTGGTCAGGCAACTAAGATCCTGCATTACATGCAGTGCGGCCAAAAAAAAAAGACAAAGATGATCAGCTAAAACCACCACATCTTCTCCTGTGGAGACCTCAGTGTGTTTCCAAGATGTCTGCAGGTACCCCGGGTGCACCTGTCCTTGTTACTCCTGGATCTAAGTGCCAGCTTATGTTGAATTTGTTCTATTTCTGTCATTGTCTCCAAAGGAACTTGATCTTTCCTTTGATGTACACACACACACACACACACACACACCACTCCTGCAGGGCTTTTTGTGGGCCTACCAGCCTTTACTGAAAGTCAAGGATGACAGAGGGGAGGTTAACATCACAAGCACTCAAGCCAAAAGAAAAAAAAAAAGCCTTAAATTCACATATGAAAAATCTTTTATCGTAAATGAACGTTCATGCTTTCTGTGCCAGAGATTTCTCACTGGCCACACCATAAAGATCCCTGGACTCTCAACAACTTGCACACTTCTCTGTCCCTTTCATCTTTCCTCTTTACCTACACTTTCCTATTAATAGATGGCCCCTCTGAATTCTTCTCACTCCAGTATCAGAGTAATGATGATATATTGAGATAATCGGTCCGAATTCCTCACCGTCCCCTGCATCCTTTCTCCATGTGACTTTGCACATCCCCCTCACTAGAAGTGGAGTGCACTTTCTTACCCCTTTCCTGTGGGCTCAGCCATATGACTTATTATGGCCAGTGTGATGTCCACAGAAATGACAAAAATATGCTTGCACAGTGAGCTTCATCTCTTAACATCTCTGCATTCCATGAGAAGAGTTTCCCCTGGTTAGCTACCATCCCTTCAGCTGGATCCCAAAATGAAAACACATGGGCAGACCTGAGCCTAACCTGCCATGAGGAGCCAGGCTCATCTGGACCCACAGCCTGAAGCACAGCTGCTCAGTTGAGTCCAACGTCACTGACCTACAGACACGTAAGTGAAAAAATAAATCAGTGTTGTTTTAAGCCACTGAATTTTGGGGTGAATTGTTTTGTAGTAATGGCAGACTAGCATCTCACATGCTAGTAAAGTAATGCTCAAAATTCTCCAAGCCAGGCTTCAGCAATACGTGAACCGTGAACTTCCAGATGTTCAAGCTGGTTTTAGAAAAGGCAGAGGAACCAGAGATCAAATTGCCAATATCCGCTGGATCATCAAAAAAGCAAGAGAGTTCCAGAAAAACATCTATTTCTGCTTTATTGACTATGCCAAAGCCTTTGACTGTGTGGATCACAAGAAACTGTGGAAAATTCTGAAAGAGATGGGAATACCAGACCACCTGACATGTCTCCTGAGAAACCTGTATGCAGGTCAGGAAGCAACAGTTAGAACTGGACATGGAACAACAGACTGGTTCCAAATAGGAAAAGGAGTACGTCAAGGCTGTATATTGTCACCCTGCTTATTTAACTTATATGCAGAGTACATCATGAGAAACGCTGGGCTGGAAGAAACACAAGCTGGAATCAAGATTGCTGGGAGAAATATCAATAACCTCAGATATGCAGATAACACCACCCTTATGGCAGAAAGTGAAGAAGAACTAAAGAGCCTCTTGATGAAGGTGAAGGAGGAGAGTGAAAAAGTTGGCTTAAAGCTCAACATTCAGAAAACTAAGATCATAGCATCTGGTCCCATCACTCCATGGGAAATAGATGGGGAAACAGTAGAAACAGTGTCAGACTTTATTTTTCTGGGCTCCAGAATCACTGCTGATGGTGATTGCAGCCATGAAATTAAAAGACGCTTACTCCTTGGAAGGAAGGTTATGGCCAACCTAGATAGTGTATTTAAAACTCCAAAGAAGAAATGCAGATGGCTAACAAACACATGAAGGGATGCTCAACATCACTCATTATTAGAGAAATGCAAATCAAAACCACAATGAGGTATCATTTCACACCAGTCAGAATGGCTGCTATCCAAAAGTCTACAAGCAATAAATGCTGGAGAGGGTGTGGAGAAAAGGGAACCCTCTTACACTGTTGGTGGGAATGCAAACTAGTGCAGCCACTATGGAGAACAGTGTGGAGATTCCTTAAAAAACTGGGAATAGAACTGCCATGTGACCCAGCAATCCCACTGCTGGGCATATACACCAAGGAAACCAGAATTGAAAGAGACGCGTGTACCCCAATGTTCATCGCAGCACTGTTTACAACAGCCAGGACATGGAAGCAACCTAGATGTCCCTCAGCAGACGAATGGATAAGGAAGCTGTGGTACATATACACAATGGAATATTACTCAGCCATTAAAAAAAATACATTTGAATCGGTTCTACTGAGATGGATGAAACTGGAGCCCATTATACAGAGTGAAGTAAGCCAGAAAGAAAAACAACAATACAGTATACTAATGCATATATATGGAATTTGAAAGATGGTAACGATAACCCTATATGCGAGACAGAATAAGAGACACAGATGCATAGAACAATTTTATGGACTCTGAGGGAGAAGGTGAGGGTGGGACGTTCTGGGAGAATAGCATTGAAACATGTATATTATCATATGTGAAACAGAACACCATTCCATGTTCGATGCATGAGACAAGGGCTCAGGGCCGGGGCAATGGGATGACCCAGAGGGATGGGATGGGGAGGGAGGTGGGTGGGGGGTCCAGGAAGGGGAACACATGTAAACCCATGGCTGATTCATGTCAATGTATGGCAAAAACTATTACAATATTGTAAAGTAATTAGCCCCCAACTAAAATAAATAAATTTATAAAAAAATAAAAAAAATAAAAAAAAAAGGAAAACAACAACAAAAAAATAAAAGCAGAGACATTACTTTGCCAACAAAAGTCCGTCTAGTCAAGGCTATGGTTTTTCCAGTGGTTATGTATGGATGTGAGAGTTGGACGGTGAAGAAAGCTGAGCACCACAGAATTGATGCTTTTGAACTGTGGTGTTGGAGAAGACTCTTGAGAGTCCCTTGGACTGCAAGGAGATCCAACCAGTCCATCCTAAAAGAGATCAATCCTGGGTGTTCATTGGAAGGTCTGATGTTGAAGCTGAAACTCCAATACTTTGGCCACCTCATGCGAAGAGTTGACTCATTGGAAAAGACCCTGATGCTGGGAAGGATTGGGGACAGGAGGAGAAGGGGACGACAGAGGATGAGATGGTTGGATGGCATCACTGACTCGATGGACATGGGTTTGGGTAGACTCCGGGAGTTGGTGATGGACAGGGAGGCCTGCAATTCATGGGGTCGCAAAGAGTCGGACACGACTGAGCGACTGAACTGAACTGAATGGCAGACTGAGGGACTTCCCTGGAAGTCCAATAGTTAAGACATTGCCTTCCACTGCAAGGGGTGCAGCTTCCATCCCTGGTCAGGGAGCTAAGATGCCACATGCCCTGGCCACCAAAAAACCAAAACATACAGTCCCAACCCTGTGTTTTTATCTCTGGTCAGCTTAGGGATCTCCCACCTGCTATTTTCATTCTCGGACTCTTGTTGATGGAGCAGGCACCTTCTGGAACATTGCTGGTCCCCATGGCAGAGAGAAAGTGAGGAGGGGGAATTACACAGTGACTCTCAAAGCTTTCACCTGAAAGTGATGCAGGTCATTTCAATTCCTTTTTCATGGGTCAAAGAAAGCCACAAGGCCACATCTATGTTCAAGGGCAGGCCTACCCTCTCCAGGAGAAAGAGAGAAAATATTTAGTGGCAACACTCATGAATTCCTCAATCTCCACTCTGACAGTGAATCTGTGGATTTCTATCAATTTTTAATCTATATCATCATTTGAGGCTACAATATCATATAGTTACCATTTAGAATTATCATGTACTTCTGGTGAGTTGAACCTTTCTCATTATAAAATAGCCTATATTTATTAGTCATCTTTTGCTAAGTTAGGCATGAATCATGCACTCATTCATAAAGTATCCACTTAGAACTGACATATTTCATATTACATTAGTCAAAGAAAGCCACATGACCACACCTAACTTCAAAATCTCAGTGGCTTATAAAGATGATGGTTAATTTCTCACTCATGTTATACATCCTTTGGGTCATTTGTGGGGCTTTCCAGGTGGTACCATGGTAAAGAATCTGCCTGCCAATGCAGGAGGTGCAAGAAATGTGGGTTCAATCCCTGGGTCAGGAACATCCCCTGGAGAAGGAAATGGCAATCCACTCCAGTATTCTTGCCTGGAAAATTCCACGGACAGAGGAGCCTGGTGGGCTGCAATCCATGGGGTAGCAAAAGTCGGACATGACTGAGCATGCACACAGGGGTCATTGTGGCACTACCCACTCTTCATTCTAGTTTATTTTCATTCAAGGACCCAGTGGAAGGAGCAGCCCCATCTTGGATGTGACCTGCCTGTGGCAGCAGGAAAAAATAGATGGTTCATCATTTCTATTCATGTTTCAGTGACCAAGCCTGAAGTCCACAGGTTGGGAAGTACAGACCTCTTAGAGGAGTAGCAAATTATTGAGAACAATGATAAAATTCACCACACTACTTCTAGCAATGCTTTTGCCTCAAAGTCTACCTTGTCCAACGTTGATACAGCTAAAACAGACCCAGCATGGAATCTCTTACCATTCTTTGACTTTAAAATTTGTCTTGGTGCATAGCTAAATTTTTTCAAAAGTTGGTGTTATAATCTATCTTTTCACTAGATGGTTTGGGTTTTTAAAAATATATGTTGTGCTGTGTTTAGTCAGTTAATCCGATTCTTTGGACTGTTGCCCGCTAGACTCCTCTGTCCATGGGATTTTCCAGGCAATACTGGAGTGGGTTGTCATTTCCTCCTCCAGGGGATCTTCCCATCTCAGGGATCAAACTAGCATCTCCTGTGTCTCCTGCATTACAAGTGGATTCTTTACCCACTAAGCCATCAGGGAAGCCTTATTGTGGTTACTGAAGTATTTAAATTTATTTTTCCACTTTATTTTGTGCTTTGTATTTTTCCACTGTTTATGTTCTTTCATTCCTGCCTTTGTTTCCTTCCTTTCTTCCCCTTTCCTTTTTTTTTTTCTTGTTTGAACAGAATTTTTTAAAGTATTATTTATTTGGCTGTGCCAGATCTCAGTTGAGGCATGCAGGGTCTTCCATTGCAGCACACAGGGCATGTGGGGTCTAGTTACCTGATCAAGGATCAAACCCAGAGCCCCTGCATTGAGAGCCACTGGGCCACTAGGGAAGTCCCCTTCTCCTTTTAAAATTTTGTTTATTTATTTTTGGCTGCACTGAGTCTTCATTGCTGTGTGCTGACTTCCTCCAGTTGCAGTGAGCCAGGGCTTCCCGTTGCAGTGGCTTCCCTTGTTGCAGAGCACAGGCTCTAGAGCACACGGGTTTCAGTAGTTGCAGTGCACAGATTTAGCTGCATGTGGAATCTTCCCCATACCAGGGATTGAACCTGTGTCTCCTGCATTGGCATGTGGATTCTTAACCACTGGACCACCAGGAAAGTACTTTCCTTCTTTTTAAAAACATTCTTCTTCTTCCTCTGGTTTGGTCTTTATTCTTTAAATAGTAAGCCTTGAAATTTTAACATTCATATTTCATTAGGAGTCTAACGCTAACCAATACTTTTATAGACAGTGGAATCGGTTCAATCTAACTGGCTGATACAACTAATGACTCCAATTCATTGCTTTCTTATGCATACTCTTTGCCATAATTCTGCATAGCTCCCTCCTACTATAGCCTTGGGCTTCCCTAATAGCTCAGTATTCAGAAAACTAAGATCATGGCATCCGTCCCATCACTTCATGGTAAATAGATGGGGAAACAGTGGAAACAGTGGCTGACTTTATTTTTGGGGGCTCCAAAATCACTGCAGATGGTGACTATAGCCATGAAATTAAAAGAGGCTTACTCCTTGGAAGGAAAGTTATGACCAACCTAAACAACTTATTAAAAAGCAGAGACATTACTTTGCCAACAAAGGTCTGTCTAGTCAAGGCTATGGTTTTTCCAGTAGTCATGTATGGATGTGAAAGTTGGACTATAAAGAAAGCTGAATGCCGAAGAATTGATGCTTTTGAACTGTGGTGTTGGAGAAGACTCTTGAGAGTCCCTTGGACTGCAAGAAGATCCAACCAGTCTATCCTAAAGGAGGTCAGTCCTGGGTGTTCATTGGAAGGACTGATGTTAAAGCTGAAACTCCAATACTTTGGCCATCTGATGCAAAGAGCTGACTCATTTGAAAAGACCCTGATGCTGGGAAAGATTGAGAGCAGGAGGAGAGGGGGATGACAGAGGATGAGATAGTTGGATGGCATCACTGACTCAATGGACATGGGTTTGTGTAGACTCCGGCAGTTGGTGATGGGCAAGGAGGCCTGGCGTGCTGTGGTTCATGGGGTTGCAAAGAGTTGGACCCGACTGAGCGACTGAACTGAACTGAACTGAATAGCTCAGTTGGTAAAGAATCCACCTGCAATGCAGAAGACCCCAGTTCTATTCCTGGGTTTGGAAGATCCACTGGAGAAGGGATAGGTTACCCATTCTAGTATTCTTGGGCTTCCCTGGTGGCTCAGCTGGTAAAGAATCTGCCTGCAATGCTGGAGACCTGGGTTCAATCCCTGGGTTGGGAAGATCCCCTGGAGAAGGGAAAGGCTACCCACTCCAGTATTCTGGCCTGGAGAATTCCATGGACTGTATAGTCCATGGGGTCCCAAAGAGTTGGACACGACTGAGCGACTTTCACCACCACTACTACTACTACTACTACTATATAGCCTTGGACTCAGTCATGTGACCTGCTTTAGCCAATAAAATATTTTTTAAAGTCTTGGAAAATGGGCTCATACATTTCCATTGCTCTCTTTTGTGTACCTACCATTGCCATGAGAATTTATCCCCATTGCCTGGCTGTTGAGTAAGAGACACATGGAACAGAGTCAGGGCACGCAGCCAAAACCACCCTAGATCAGCTGACCCTAGACATGTAGGCAAGCCCAGCCAAGCTAGGCAAAGCTTTCTAACCAACCCCAAGAAGACACTAGACATATGAGCCAGAAACAAATAAAGCTGTATCCCTCTGAGGTTTTGAGGCTGTTTGTTACACAATAGTTAACTAACACACAGTTTTATAATGCATTCAGTTCAGTAACCCTTTTATACTATCATTCCATTATTTTTGTTTTACAGTTTTTGATCCTACAAATTATAAGTTGTTCTTTGTTTGTTTGTCCCTAATTTTTGTTTATATTTACCTATGTTTGCCATTTTATCTGCTCACTGATCCTTACTGTTCCTCAGTTTTTCCTCTTGGGATCATTTTATTTCTTCCTGAAATATTTCTTCTAAGAGACACTTCAGTTAAGTTCTGTTGGTAGTAACTCTTAGTTTTTGTTGATCTGAAAAGTATTATGTTTTTATTTTTTGAAAGATTATTTGCTAAGTATACAATTCTAGGTATAAGATTATTTTCTCTCATCTTGTTAAGGCTATTATTCCATTAATGATACTATTTCACGCTATTATTATCATCATTGTTCCCATTATTGCTATTGAGTAGCCAGGAGTTGGTATCACTATCATTCTATGGTAGATAATCTGACTTTCTTCTCTCTCTGCTTTTAAAATCATCTCATGCTTTGGTGTTCTGCAGTTTCACTAGATCTAGGTTTTCTTTTCCCCAATCCTACTTGGGATTCCTTGTGTTTCCTGAGGCTGCTTCTCTTTCATCAATTCTGGAAAATTCTCAGCCATCAGTATTTGACAACTACTTTGTTCATATTCACTTTATTATCATCTAACATAAAAGATCGGAGAAGGCAATGGCAGCCCACTCCAATCCTCTCGTCTGGAAAATCCTATGGACGGAGTAGCCTGGTAGGCTGCAGTCCACGGGGTTGCTACGAGTCAGACACGACTGAGCGACTTCACTTTCACTTTCCCTTTCCCTTTCATGTATTGGAGAAGGAAATGGCAACCCACTCCAGTGTTCTTGCCTGGAGAATCCCAGGGACGGGGGAGCCTGGTGGGCTGTCGTCTATGGGGTCGCACAGAGTCGGACACGACTGAAGTGAGTTAGCAGCAGCAGCAGCAGCAACATAAAAGATAAGCATATGATAGACCTCACTCTTTTTCATTTCCTTATCTCTCTTTGATGGCTTTTGGGTTATTTTCTTCAAATCTATTTTTTAGCTCATGAATTCTCTTCAGCTGTACCTCATTAGTTATTTAACCCTTCCAATGAGTTAGACACTTAAAATGTATCTGACTCTGCTGATTGTCTTCTCTGCCCATGGGTTTTGTTTTTTGATTGTGAGTTCATATTTTCAATATTTCTCCTAGCAATTTTATATATTTTGTTGCTGTTATACTTGGAGATATGTAGTCTATTAACGGGCTTCCCAGGTGGCACAGTGGTAAAGAATCTGCCTGCCAATGCAGGAGATGCAAGAGACTTGGGTTTGATCCCTTGCAGGAAGATCACCTGGAGTAGGAAATGGCAACCCACTCCAGTATTCTTGCCTAGAAAATTTCATGGACCGAGGAGCCTGGCAGGCTCAATCTTTCTGCTTCGTTGGCCTTAGCATTTGTCTTATCACAAGCACATGCCAGTGACTGAATTTTCAACCTTTATGTCTGGTTAGAGACAGGAAGAAAATAAAAGCTGCAAAACACTTGAGCATATTCAACTAGAAGTCTTGGTAGACTTTGAAAACAAGAACAGAAGAGCAAAAACTTTTTCAAAAGCCCCAATCAATGGCTTCTATAAGTATTATGGGCCAGAAATTGGTCACATGCCTATGCCTAGTCCAACTAATGGCTAATAAGAATGAGTTTATCACGAATAGTCTGGACTAGTTATGAGTCATTCAATTGGGATGAGGTTTTTCCTAGAGGAACCCGGCACAGTGCTTGAGAGGGCATTGGTCCCTGCACTGAACTCTTACTGAGCACCCGGTACAAGCTAAAGGCGCTGTGGAGCCAGTAAAGGATTTGACATGATCTCGATTAGACAAGCTGAGATAAGTTAAAGTGTTTAGCACTCCTCTCCGCAAATGCCAGCGAAGGTCCTAGAGTACCAACAGGAGACTGACCTGCTCCGGGTTGTACTGCGCAGCCGCGGGTTCTCTCGGAGCACGCTCCTGACGCCCCGCCCCGAACGCGAGTCCCGCATGCGCACATGCTTTCTCTCAGACGCACCCCCGGAAGCACTGGCAGTTTCAGGGGGCGGGACTGGGAAGCGTATCCGGGGGCGGGAGGCGCAGGCAGAGGCGGTTGCGGCTGCGACGGCTTGAGCGGGCCCGGTGCCGGCGGCGGCGGAAAGTATCCAAACGGCGGGCTATGTGAGCGCCGAGCCCTTGGCAGGTATGGCAGAGTCAGGACAGCGCGTAGCAAGAGGGCAGGAATGGAAACCAGAGAGGTTTAAAGGGGTTCTCTGCACGTTCCGGCGCGCTCACCGCTGACACCGCCAGGCCCATTACGCCGACCGGGATGCTGAAGCCGCGCGCGGGACCGTTGGAGTCCCAGCGCCCCGGGTCCGACTCCTGCGGTCTCCGGCCAGCCCGGAGCTCGTGCAGCGACACCGAGGCCCCCGAGGCAGCGTCTTGTCCAAGGTCACCCTCCGGTGACGGACCTCGGCGGGCCAGAGCGCTTAGAGATCCCGCCACCCCTTTCCCCCCGTCAGACCGCCCCTCCGGCATTTCGGGGGCGCGGAGTGGGCGCGGCTTGGCGACCTCTCGGTTGAGTCAAAGCCAAGAGAAAGACTGCGCTTGGGACTTCGCTGATACTGGTCTCTGTTTACCTCAGCGTTTCACCTCTCTTGCTGTCTGTGTCACCTGTCATCACCTGCCCTTTATGCCTATTAACTCAGCCCCTGTCAGCTTTGTGTTTCTCTCGAACCCGTCTCCGAGTGTCTGGATCCTGTCTTCATTTCTGTTTCCACCTTCTGTGTACCTTGATCCTGTGTTTCCCTCTTACTCCTTACTCTGATTCACGGCCTGCCTGTCGGTCCAGCTCTTTACTCATTCTGTGTTTCTCTGCCAGTCGTATGTCTTTCTTGTTTCTGCCTCTCCTCACTGGGTTTCTCTGGGCGGGGCAGGCCTGCCCGGACCTCTGAGCCATGGAAGGTGACTCATGACCCTGTGAAGCTTCCTGCACTGGTGACATGATCAGCGACTAGACTGCAGTCTGACCTCAGCTCTGACAGGTGTCGCCCAAACGGTCAGGGTGTAAGAGCTCCTGGAGGACAGAGAGAAGGCCATCTGCAGGCCAAAGTAGCTTGATGAATCCTTGCTTTTTCTTACCCATGGTTTTTCAGGACTGTCCACTCTCTACTTCCCTTTGCTCTATTCACGTGGCTTCCAGGGTTCTAAGGACCCTGCTCTCTGAGTTACCACTGCTTAACCAGGCCTGTGTACAGGCTGAGGAAGGGTCTGTCAGGGATCCTCTGCCCGTTGGGGCTCGTGGGGCAGTAGCTGGGTTTCTGGGCAAGCTGTATGCGTAGTTCGAAGATCGTGTCACTATGTACTGTTAAATTGTGAGAAACCTAGTCGCTTGAGGTTCATTCTTTGCTCTACAAAAGTATTCACTGGAGAAGTAAGCTGGACCCAAAAGAACAAATATTGAATGAGTCCACTTACATGAAGTCTCTAGAATAGGCAAATTCATGGAGACAGAAAGTGGAGTATAGTTGTGCCAGGGGCTGAGGGTGCTGGCAAAATCTTGGCTCTCTGTGCACCAGTGCCCAACAGAAATACAGAGAGTCATGGAAGAGAAGGAAAGAGGGGCTTTGCTGCTTTGCCAGGCAAACAGGGAACACAGTAGGCTAGCGCCTCAAGAGCTGTGCCCCACTCCCAGGTGAATAGAGAGAGGTTCTATAGTGGGACTGGGGTGTGTGATAGGGTGAAGGCAGTAACAGTCTTGCATTCTTCTGCAAAGTTTCAAAAGGGTGGGATTGCTGACAAGATTAGGGTGTGTGCAGGGTGTTAGGTGGGCTTCCCAGGTGGCACAGTGGTAAAGAATCCACCTGCCAATGCAGGAGACTCAAGAGACTTGGGTTCAGTCCCTGGATTGGGAAGATTCCCCTGGGGTATAAATAGCAACCCTCTCCAGTATTCTTGTCTGGAAAATCCCGTGGACAGAGGAGCCTCGTGGGCTCTATTCTGTGGGGTCACTGAGCAGGTACACATGAGCAGGGGCTTAGGTTCATTCTCCTAATCTTGATGAGCCTCTCTGGCCCCTTTGATCTTACCTCAGGTGATTTCTTGGCTGCTCCTCCCTTGATTAGCAACTGTTCTGCCCTTTGGACCTAAGAGAACAGTTGTGAAGGCTAGAGTCTTGCCTAGGAGAAATGGGGGACAAAAAGACCTCAGTGTCCTGGAGCCCCACAGGGCCCTGCTCAACATCAAGGGGGAGGAGAGGATGGAAAATTATTATTTAATGGATACAAGGTTTTAGTTTGGGATGATGAAAAAATTCAGACAGATAATGGTGATGGTTGCACAAATGCATAAATGTACTTAATGCCACTAATTGTAAACTTTAAATGGTTACAATGGTAAATTTTATGTTAAGTATATTTTACCACAGTACCGAAAAAGAAGGTTGTTGAATGTAGATTCCTAGAACTAACAAGCTCTTTGAAAATGTGATTTTAAAAATTCCATTCTGTAGCTTTTAGGAACATTTAGTTGAACTGACATTTCTTGATGCCTGCTCTCCACAGCCAAGGTCCTTAGAAAAGGAGTTTGGTTAAAAGAATTTAGTTAAAAATTTCTACTTTTAGCACCCTGACTCTCCCTCTGTATTCATTGGATTCAGTGCAGGAATCTGCTGCATAAGCAGGAAACTAGAGGATGATTTTACTTTTCACATGAAGAAAAGTAGTCCTTTTATTATAATAATGAAAAATTATGTGTTATTGTGTGTTTTCTGGTGGGAGAGGCCTTTGTTTTATGTTTTCTTGTCTAAGCTGTCAGTTTGTAAGCTAGTTTATCAAGCTTTCTTATAAGATGTAGCAGCCGAATTACTGCCATATTGAATCCCTTGATATCGTCGGTTATTTTATGTACCACCAAAGGAAGAGAAAGCTCTGGCAATTAAGCCACTGCTGTGTGCGTACTAAGTCACTTCAGTTGTGTCTCACTGACCCCATGGACTGTAACCTGCCAGGCTTCTCGGTCCTTGGGATTTCCCAGGCAAGAATACTGGAGTGGGTAGCCTTTTCCTCCTCCGGGGGGATCTTCCCCACCTAGGGATCGAACCTCCGATTACTGAGTCTCCTGCGTTGGCAGGCAGATTCTTTACCAACTACACCACCTGGGAAGCCCAATTAAGCTATTACATATGCTTTTTTACATGTTTAAACTTATTTAGATATTTTAAAGTTATATTCTAGTACATTTGTAAAAAGCAGAAAAGTGAACAAACTGATTAAAATGTTCATTAGCCTCCTTACTCTTCGTGCTCTTTGGAATACTTTTCAGTTCAGAGTTGCACCTGTGCTTTTCCGCAGTTTGTCCTGTGTGCCGTTAGAAACATTGGTGAGGCTCTCAGGAAAGCTCTAGTACTGTTTAAGGCAGAGACAACTGTTATAACTTCCACCTGGCCATCATATCCTGATTTCAGAAATTTGAAAATGTGCCTCTTATAATCAATTGACTATAGCTCTATATTATTTTCAGGAACTTTTCCATTTTACCTTATTTATGTTTGCAATTAAAATACAAAGACATTTTTGTCTCGTTTGTAACATTGAGGGGAAAAAAATTTTTCTTGTTGTGTATGTTGTAGAACATACAAAACAGCAAGTGCTATTTCTTCCTTCTGCTTTCTTGGTTCAGCTTCTTATCCTGAATTGTAATGAATATGAGAGTGCAGTTAAAAAACATTTCCTTGGCTTTATTGTAACGTTAATGGCAGGATGAGATGGTGGATGGCATCACCAACTCAATGGACATGAGTTTGAGCAAACTCCAGGAGATGGTGAAGGACGGGGAATCCTGGTGTGCTGCAGTCCATGGGGTCGCAAAGAGACACAGCTGAGCTGAGCGACTGAACAACAACGACAATAGCAGGATGACTGATAAGTGGAGAGTTAGTGGTTAGAGCAATGACTTCTCTTTTGAATCGCAAAGAATTTTCCACGATGGATCATTTGCCCTGAAGTCTTAAGTAAAACATTCAGCTGTGGCAGGAATCAAACTTCATAAAGTAGGTAGCTTGTTTTTAAAAAATCCTAGAATAGGTTTTACCAAGTTTTCTGGCTCTGTGTGCTCAGTCGCCCAGTTGCGTCTGACTCTGTGACCCTTTGGACTGGAGCCTGCCAGGTTCTTCTGTCTGTGGGATTTTTCAGGCAAGAATACTGGAATGGGTTGCCATTTCCTTCTCTGGGGGATCTTCCTGACCCGAGGACTGAACCTGGGTCTCCTGCATTGCAGGCAGATTCTTTACCTACTAAGCCATCAGGTTGCAGGTGTTGGCGGGGGGGGGAGTGTGTTCCAGTTAGAAAATGTAGGTGTATTGACTGATAATGGTGTAGAGGCCAAAAAATACTTTTGCACAGGGTAGTTTAATTCTGCAAAATTAGATAGGTATTGACTAGTGAGAGTTCCAGAAAAACATCTACTTCTGCTTTATTGACTATGCCAAAGCCTTTGACTGTGTGGATCACAGCAAACTGGAAAATTCTTCAAGAGATGGGAATACCGAATCACCTGAGAAATCTGTATGCAGGTCAGGAAGCAACAGTTAGAACTGGACATGGAATGACAGACTGGTTCCAAATAGGAAAAGGAGTACGTCAAGGCTGTATGTTGTCACCCTGCTTATTTAACTTATATGCAGAGTACATCATGAGAAATGCAGGACTGGTGAAGCACAAGCTGAAATCAGGATTGCTGGGAGAAATATCAATAACCCCAGATATGCAGATGACACCACCCTTATGGCAGAAAGCTAAGAACTAAAGAGCCTCTTGATGAAAGTGAAAGAGGAGAGTGAAAAAGTTGGCTTAAAGCTCAGCATTCAGAAAACTAAGATCATGGCATCTGGTCCCATTACTTCATGGCAAATAGATGGGGAAACTAGAAACAGTGACAGACTTTATTTTGGGGGGCTCTAAAATCACTGCAGATGGTGACTGCAGCCATGAAATTAAAAGACACTTGCTCCTTGGAAGAAAAGTTATGACCAACCTAAACAACTTATTAAAAAGCAGAGACATTACTTTGCCAACAAAGGTCCATCTAGTCAAGGCTATGGTTTTTCCAGTAGTCATATATGGATGTGAGAGTTGGACTATAAAGAAAGCTGAGTGCCGAAGAATTGATACTTTTGAACTGTGGTGTTGGAGAAGACTCTTGAGAGTCCCTTGGACTGCAAGGACATCCAACCAGTCCATCCTAAAGGAAATCAATCCTGAATATACATTGGAAGGACTGATGTTGAAGCTGAAACTCCAATCCTTTGGGTACCTGATGCGAAGAGCTGACTCATTTGAAAAGACCCTGATGCTGGGAAAGGTTGAAGGCGGGAGGAGAGGGGGATGACAGAGGATGAGATGGTTGGATGGCATCACCGACTCAATGGACATGGGTTTGGGTAGACTCTGGCAGTTGGTGATGGACAGGGAGGCCTGGCGTGCTGCAGTCCATGGGGTTGCAAAGAGTCGGACATGACTGAGCGACTGAACCGAACTGAACCGTGATGATACAAGATGTTGATGTTAAAAGAAAGCTGAGTGAGTCATGCAGGAACTCAACACTTTTTGTAACTTTTCTGTAAATCTAAACTTATTCCAAAATTAAAACTTCTATTTAAAGAATACAAAGCAGCTCAGAAGGTAGAGAGAAAAGCTGATATAACAGAAAATATCAGTCATGATTACTTTTCTTTGCCACTCACCCACAGATACAATATTTGTTAGCCAGACACCGGTACACAGTGAATGGCACCAGCATCTCTCACATTTTCAATGTGATTTTTCTTTTCAGAAAGCACTGTGATTTTAGTTTGAAACAAAACTAAGAAATGGGTTCCTCTTCGTCATTCATTCATACTGTCTTTTGATGGTCATGGCATAAAGAACTTTATCGCAGGAATACAACTTTACATTAGGTAAGCTATAAACTTGCTAAAAATACAATTTTTAAAATTATTTACTAAAATGGTTTCTTTTTCAGTAATTTTTTACTGAAATAATGTAATTGTATTTATCCTAGACCAGAAAGTTCTTTTACTTCTGAGGAGTAGATACTGCACATTTTAAGGCCAATCATTGCCATACTTTGTATTGTTAAAGCATTTAACTTCCAAGAAATTTTTCTCAGTGGCATTTATTTTTCACTTAGAAAAATATTAGATTTGGAATTACGTTTCTGTTTGAATCCTAACATACCACTTCTGAGATATGTGACCTTGGACAGATCTTTTAACCTTTCTGAGCTTCAGTTTAACTCATGAATGTGATGGTATAATGGCTGTTGCCAGCCCCGAGTTTACATAGTCTGCTTAGTGAACTGTAAAGCATTTGGCTAAAGTATTTGAGTAGGCATGGGGCGTTGGTATTTTTGTACATTTGTGCCAGACTGGAGATTTACTAAAGTAACATTTACTGTGTTTAAATAGGCTCTCTACAGTAAGCATGCAAATTACTGTGCACTCTGATTAAGAAATCTCTGGAGGCTTCAAGAAAAGTCACTGGTCGGTCACCTTCCCTATTGTACTGTTGTCGTGTGTTTTTAGGATATGTAATTGGTGTTTAAACAGAATATAAATTGACATACAATTCCTCAGCTAAATAATAAATGTAGGCTACAATTAAACTCTGATATCAGAGTTGGAAAGGATCTTGGAGGTCATCTAGTTCATATTTACCCTTTGTCCTCTGCTCTTAAAAAGCCAGATTAGAACTTCCCTAGTGGTCCAGTGGTTAAGACTCTGAGCCTCCACTGCAGAGGCCTCAGGTTTGATCCCTGGTCAAACCTCACAAGCCACGGGCTATGGTCAAAAAAAAAATTTAAAAAGAAAACAGATTATCTTAGGGAACAATAGAGGGAGTTAGCTGAGATTGGTGTGTTTGTTTTAGAACTGTTACTATTGGATTAAAAAAAAAACTACAAGGTGACATAAAATTGCTAGTACTTCATTAAGTCTGAAGATGGCGAATAATTTGCTCTGAATGCATTGCACATTGTAGACTATTTCAGTTATTTGTGAAAATATTCATCTTTACCTCTGTACTGCCTCATCTCTCAGACGATTGGGTCTGAGCCAGTATTTTGAATTTAAGTTCTAGCTTCATCACTTACTAGCTATATGACCTTAGGTACATAGTTTAGCCTCTTTTGTCTATTTTTTATTCTTTACAATAGGAGTGAAAAATATCTTATCAAGTGTTTTTTTTATGAGGATTAAATGAGAGAGAATACATAAAGTGCTTTGCATAGACTCTGTTACAATACATTCATTAAATAAATGGTCCATGTGATTACCTCTCCTACTGATTATGACATTGTCCTAGTTACCCAGTGGGATTGGTAACTAGTTTACCTTGCATGCATGCTAAGTCACTTCAGTCGTGTCTGACTCTTTTTAACCCTATAAACTGCAGCCCACCAGGCCCCTCTGTCCATGGGATTCTCCAGGCAAGAAGACTGGAGTGGTTTGCCATGCCCTTCTCCAGGGGATCTTCCCAACAAAGGGATTGAATCCATATCTCTATGTCTCCCGCATTGGCAGGTGGGTTCTTTACCACTAGCACCACCTGGGAAGCCAACTAGTTTATCTTGCGTTACTCTGTTTTTAAAAACTGCTTTATCATGACATAATTCATATGCAGTTAAGAGTTTTTTTAGTATATTCAGTGAGTCGAATACCCATCAAAGATTGAGGGCAATAGAAGAGGGCAACAAAGAATGAGATGGTTGGATGGCATCACCGACTCAATGGACATGAATTTGAGCAAACTCAGGAAGATAGTGAAGGACAGGGAAGCCTGGCGTGCTGTAGTCCATGGGGTCGCAAAGAGTCGGTTACAACTTAGTGACTGAACACCACCACCACAAGTTAATTTTAGAACTTTTGTCTCCCCTTTTAAACAAACCAGTTAGCAGTCACTCCTCATTTCCTTGCCCTGTAGTTTCTTGCAACTGCTGACTTACTTTTTGTCTCTGAAATTCGCTATTCTGGACATTTCATGTCAGTGGGATCATACAAGATTTAGCCTTTTGTGTCTGATTTCTTTCACTTGGCATGATGTTTCAAGGTTTAGATTTCTGGTATATATCAATACTTCATTTTTATTGCCAAAAGAATGTTATAATACATGTAGTATGTAATAAAATGGAATAATATTCCATTGTATAGATATACCATGCTCTATTCAGTCATCAGTTGAGGACAATTGGGTTATTTCCAATTTTTGGCCATTATGAATAATGCTGTTATAGACATTCATGTATGTTTTCTGTAGACATCATGTTTTCATTTCTCTTGGATAGAACCCAAAGAGTAGAATTGTTGAGTTACATGATAACCCTGTTTAACTTTTTGAGGAGCTGCAGAACTGTTTTCTAAAGTGGATGCACCATTTTACATTCCCACTAGCAGTGTTGTTGTTCAGTCGCCCAGTCGTGTCTGACTCTTTGCGACCCCATGGACTGCAGCACGTCAGTCCTCCCTGTCCCTCACCATCTCCCAGAGTTTGCCCAAGTTCATGTTCATTGCATTGGTAATGCTATCCAGCCATCTTATCCTCTGACACCCTCTTCTACTTCTGCCCTCGATCTTTTCCAGCATTAGGGACTTTTCCAGTGAGTCATCTGTTTGCATCAGATGCCCAAACTACTGGAACTTCAGCTTCAGCATCAGTCCTTCCAGTGAATATTCAGGGTTGATCTCCTGTAAGATTGACTGGTTTGATCTCCTTGCTATCCAAGGGACTTTCAGGAGTCTTCTCTAGCACCACAGTTCGAAGGCATCAATTCTTTGGCGTTCTGCCTTTACGATCGAGCTCTAACAACCATGCGTGACCCCTGGGAAGACCATAGCCTTGACTATGGTCAAGCAGACCTTTGTCGGCAGAGTAATGTCTCTGCTTTTCAATACACTGTCTAGGTTTGTCATCGCTTTCCTGCCAAGAAGCAATCATCTTCTGATTTCATGGCTGCAGTCACTGTCTGCAGTGATCTTGGAGCCCAAGAAGAGGAAATCTGTCACTGCTTTCACCTTTTCCCCTTCTATTTGCCATGCAGTAATAGGGCTGGATGCCATGGTCTTAGTTTTTTAAATATTTAGTCTTAATCTGGCTCTTTCACTCTCCTCCTTCACCCTCATCAAGAGGCTCTTTAGTTCCTCTTTGCTTTCTGCCATTAGAGTGGTGTCATCCACATATCTGACGTTGTTGATGTTGATGTTTCTCCTGCCTATCTTGATTCTGGCTTGTAACTCGTCCAGCCCAGCATTTCTCATCATGGACTCAGCATATAGGTTAAGTAAACAGGGTGACAGCAGACAGCTGTACCAGCAGTGTATAAGGGTCCTAATCCTTCCATATGCTCTCCAACACTTGTTAGTGTCTGTCTTATCATAGCCATCCAAGTGGGTGAGAAGTGATAGCTCATTATAGTTTCAATTTGCATTTCCCTAATGAATAATGATACTGGACATCTTTTGTGTGTCCTACTTGGAGAAATGTCTGTTCAAATCCTTGACCCATTTTTCAGTGGGTAGTCTTTTTATTATTGAATTTTAAGAGTTCTTTATATATTCTGGAGTTCAGTTCAGTCGCTCAGTCGCGTCCGACTCTTTGCGACCCTATGAACTGCAGCACGCCGGGCCTCCCTGTCCATCACCAACTCCCCGAGTCCACCCAAACCCATGTCCATGGAGTCGATGATGCCATCCAGCCATTTCATCCTCTGTTGTCCCCCTCTACTCCTGCCCTCAATCTTTCCCAGCATCAGGGTCTTTTCCAGTGAGTCAGCTCTTCGCATCAGGTGGCCAAAGTATTAGAGTTTCAGCTTCAACATCAGTCCTTCCAATGAACACCCAGGACTGATGTCCTTTAGGATGGACTGATTGGATCTCCTTGCAGTCCAAGGGACTCTCAAGAGTCTTCTCCAACACCACAGTTCAAAAGCATCAATTCTTCAGCGCTCAGCTTTCTTTATAGTCCAACTCTCACATCCATACATGACCACTGGAAAAACCATAGCCTTGACTAGACAGACCTTTGTTGGCAAAGTAATGTCTCTGCTTTTTAATATGCTGTCTAGATTGGTCATAACTTGCCTTCCAAGGAGTAAGCGTCTTTTAATTTCATGGCTATAGTCACCATCTGCAGTGATTTTGGAGCCCCCAAAAGTAAAGTCAGCCACTGTTTGCACTGTTTCCCCATCTATCTGCCATGAAGTGATGGCAGTAGGCAGTAGTTCTGGAGTAGGAAGTGGCAACCCACTCCAGTATTCTTGCCTGGAAATTTTTGTAGACAGAGAAGCCTGGTGGGCTACAGTCCGTAGGGTTGTGAAGAGTCAGATACCATACCACTACCACCACCGTATGTATTCTAGATACAAGTTGCTTATAAGTTACATGATTTGGGTATATTTTCTCCCATGTTGTAAGTTGTGTTTTCACTTTTTTGATAGTATTATGTGTACTTTGGCCTACTCTTGTATCTTCCTGCCTACTGATTCAGTAGGTCCTATTGATTCTGTTTTCCATATTCATTGTTACTTTCATTGCCTCAAACCTCGACCATATTTACTGAAATCTTAGAATTGGCCTTTCCTTTAGGCTTGCTCCTGCTTGAAGTCCATCCATAAATTATCCTTTCTGAACATTTTTCGCAGCATGTCACACAGAAGTTTTCAGTGCTGCCCCCAGTGCCCCATTTAAAGCTCAGACTCAGCCTTCAGCAGGGTAGTACCAGTCATTCCTTCCAGATTTATCTCTCACTACCCCTGTCACTTGTAGAAGGAAGCACAGGCAGTGGTGCCCATGCCGCCAGAGGTGGTCTTGAATGGAAGAAAGCTTTTGAGAGGGTCTCCTGGTGGTAAGTTTACCATAAAATAGACCTTGCCTCAGTGTGACGGTGCCAGTAACTCAGTTTCCTCAGTGTGTCACCCTCATAATACACTCAGCCTACAAGAAATTAAAGCAAAATGCTGCGTAGTTTATAATTTTTCTTTTCTGTGTTAATAAGGGAGAGAGTTATGTTTTTTTCTTTGTCCATTTTTGATACTTGGAGAAGGCAATGGCACCCCACTCCAGTACTCTTGCCTGGAAAATCCCATGGACGGAGGAGCCTGGTAGGCTACAGTCCGTGGGGTCGCTTAGAGTTGGACACGACTGAAGCAACTTAGCAGCAGCAGCAGCAGCAGCCATCTCTGAATGTTGCCAGTATGCAGGACCTTTCCTGTGGTCTGCCCTGTTAAACTATGGGCCTTCCTGATGAACAGGTACCTGCTGGTCCTCTGTCGGGATTACTGCTGCCAGAATTGCCTGGTGTAGCAGGGGGAGTTGCCAGGGCAGGGTCTCCCTTTAGCCTGGCCCCATCTCGACTAGATCCTTAATTAAAATTTGTTGCATAAAGATAACTCTGATCCCTGCTTTTCAGGCTAAGCTTTTTATTTCTTAGATTTTTTTGGTTTGGATGTAGTAGATGAAAAGAATTATATGCTGCTTGCAAGTCTTCCTGTTAGCCTGGTGACCACCAAAATTTATAGTGACAAGATACATAACTTTAGAATACACCTTGTTCCCTCTGAATTCCTCATGATTTGTAATTCTCTTACGGTGCTTATATCAGGCTTTGCACTGAATAACAGGGTTGTATGCCTGGGGTTTTTTGTGTGTTTTTTTTTAATCCTCCTACCAGATCATAAACTCTGGACAGTGACATTCCTTCATCATCTTAGAAATCCCCCTGGTACTTTGCACATAGTGTTTTATGTTGTGAGGCTTTTAAAAATGTTCTTTTGTGGTGGATTAATTACTTCTGTGAAACTCTTTAACAATTGAAATGGCAACTACTATTAAATAGGCCTCAATTGCCTGTGAGTTTGTAAATACTGTTTGCTGCTGTGCCGTCGTGTCCGACTCTTGGTGACCCCGTGGACTGTAGCCTACCAGGCTCCTCTGCCCATGAAATTTTCTAGGCAAGAATCCTGAAGCAGATTGCTGTTTTGTACTCCAAGGGATCTTCCTTACCTGGGGATCAAACCCATGTCTTTGGCATCTCCTTCATTAGTAGGCGGGGTTCTTTACCAGTGCACTACCTGGAAAGCCCAATATTGGTTATATAACAGGAAACCTGTAGGAGAGATTTAGACTTAACATGTTACAAGAGAAGAGAATATGTAGAAGTACCAAAATCATTCAAATTTAAGGGTAGAGGTCAAATACTTATTAAATTACAAAGATTATTACCATCTTGACAGAGTTAAAAATAAAGTTACACGACTTTTTTCCAATTGTTTTTTAGGATGTGGTGAAAAATACATGTCATTCATTTTTCTACTTTAACCATTTTCAGATTACTTATATTCCAGTACTGTGCATGACATGACTTATATTCCAGTATTGTACAGTCAGCACCACTTTCTAGTTCCAAAATATTTTCGTCACCCCAAATAGAAACTATCCATTAAGCAACAACTCCTCATTCCTTATTCACCCAAACCCATGACAACCTCTAATCTACTTTCTCTGTATTTGTCTCTTCTAGATAGTTCACAAAGGTAGAATTATTCAACATTGTACCTTGTTTCTGGCTTACCTTAATGTTTAGCATGTTTTAGTGTAATGTTTTCAGTATTCATCCATGTTGTAGCGTATATCAACTTCATTCCTTTCTGTTTGTGTTCTCTGTGTGTCTTCTCAATATAATTGATTTATAATGTTGTTGAAGTCCTTCATTTCCTTATAGAGCTTTTGTCCTGTTTTTCTAGAAGTGTTGAAGTCTCCACCTGTTAGTGTACATCTGTATGTTTCTCTCTTCAGTTCTGTTCATTTCTGCTTCATATATATTTCTTTTGTTAGGTGTGTATATGTTTTTGTCGTACATTCTTGAAAGAGTGAACCTTTTATCAGTATATAATATCCATCTTTGTTCTTGTAACCTTTTTGACTTAAAATCTATTTTGTCTGATAATATTAATAATATAGTCAGCATGGTTTCTCTGCATGAATCACCTTTTCCATTATCTTACTTTGAACATCCTTGTGCCTTTGTGCCTCAAGTGAGTCTCTTATAAACAGTGTATAGCCCGTGTTTTTAACCCATTCTCCAAGTCTCTTGCCTTTTAATTGGAGAGCTTAATCTACTTCATTTGAAAAAATCACTGATAAAGAAGGGTTTATTTCCACTGTTGATTTCTAGCTATTTTCTGTGTATCTTATGTGTTTTTGTTCCCCTTATTGCCTTTTAGGTTTTTGGTAAACATTTCTTGCATCTTCTCAATCTTTGCCTCCTTTCTTTTTCTGAGATCCTGAATCATTCTGCATTCTTTTTTCTGGAAGGTTGCCTATCTCCACTTCTTTTACTTGTTTTTCTGGGGTTTTATCTTGTCCCTTCATCTAGGACATAACTTTTTGCTTTTTCACGCTGATTAACTTTCTGAAAAGTGGTTTTGTTTTAATTGTGGGATTGTGGTTCTTGCTTCTTCTGCCCGCCCTCTGATGGAGGAGGGTAAGAGGCTTGTGTAAGCTTCCTGACTGGGGGGACTGGTGGTGGGAAAAGCTGGGTCTTGCTCGGTGGGCAGGGCCTTGCTGAGTAAAGCTTTAATCCAGTTACCTGCTGATGGGTGGGGTTGTGCTCCCTCCCTGGTAGTTTCTGGGCCTAAGGTGACCCAGCCCTCTGGTCTGTAGACTCTATGGTCAGGGTAATGGCAACCTCTAAAGGAGTTTACGCCAAAGAAGACTTTCCCAGACAGCTGCTGCCGGTCCCCCACCCCTGCGGCGGGCCCCTGCTGAGCCACACCCCCACGGGAGCCCCCCCGCGCCAGCAGGAGGTCTTAGATCGGTCTCCTGTGGAGTCGCTGCCCCTCCCCCGGGGCTTGGTGCGCGCGAGGTTTCCTTTGTGCCCTCCAAGGCTGGGGTCTCCGCTTCCCCCCAGTCCCGTGGAAGCCGTGTAATCACGTCCTGCTGGCCCTCAAGGTCAGATTCCCTGGGGAGTCCCCAGGCTGGGAAACCTGACAGTGGAGTTTAGAACCTTCACAACAGTGGGAGAACTTCTTTGGTATTGTTGTTCTCCAGTTTGTAGCTCACCCACCCGGCAGGTATGGGATTAGATTTTATTGTGTTCGTGCCCCTCCTACGGTTCCGCAGCAGCTTCTTCTTTCTCTTTGGACATGGAGTATCTTTTTTTGGTGGGTTCCAGCGTCCTCCTGTCAATGGTTGTTCAACAGCTAGTTGTGATTTTGGTGCTCTCGCAGGAGGAGATGATTGCATGTCCTTCTACTCCACCATCTTGAACCCCCTTACTGCCTTTTAATTGAGATTTTTGTTTTATATATTCTTTTGATTCCCTTCTTTCCTTTTTATGTATATTTTTTAGTTATTAGCAGTTATCTTGAGGTTTACAATTAACATCTTAAAACTTATAACAAGCTATTATCAGTAATATATTAAAAAGCAGAGATATTACTTTGTCGACAAAGGTCTGTTTAGTTAAAGCTATGGTTTTTCCAGTGGTCATGTATGGATGTGAGAGTTGGACCATAAAGAAAGCTGAGCGCCAAAGAATTGATACTTTTGAACTGTGGTGTTGGAGAAGACTCTTGAGAGTCCCTTGGACTTCAGGGAGATCCAGCCAGTCCATCCTAAAGGAGATCAGTCCTGAATATTCATTGGAAGGACTGATGCTGAAGTGCCAGTACTTGTGCCACCTGATGTGAAGAACTGACTCATTGGAAAAGACCTCGATGCTGGAAAAGATTGAAGACAGGAGAAGGGGACAACAGAGAATAAGTTAGTTGGATGGCATCACCAACTCGATGGACATGAGTTTGAGCAAAGTCCGGGAGTTGGTGATGGACAGGGAGGCCTGGTGTGCTGCAGTCCCTGGGTTTGCAACGAGTCAGACACGACTGAGCAGCTGAACTGACTGATCGGTAATATGTGAAAACTCTACTCCTATACATCTTCATCCCTCCCTCTTCATATTGTTATTGCCACTGATTACATCTTAATACAGCAGTCCCCAACCTTTTTGGCACCAGGGACCTTTTTCATGGAAGACAGTTTTTCCACGGAGCAGGGCTGGAGGGGGTGGTTTCAGGATGATTCATGTGCATGACGTTTATTGTACACTTTATTTCTAATCCAGTGCCACCTCTGATCTAACAGGAGGTACTGGTCCACAGCCCGGAGGTTGGGGACCCCTGTCTTAATACATTGTGTGCCCAATAACATAGTCTTATAGTTCTTATTTTATTCATTTGCCTTTTAAATCATTCAGGAAAACAGAGGAGTTGTAAACCAAAAGTATAATATCAGCTCTTATATTTACCTATGCTATTATTTTTACTGGTAGCCTGTTCGTTCATATGCTTTGATTTACTATCAAGTGTTCTTTTATCTCAGCCTGAAGGACACCTTCATCATTTATAGAGGAAACCTACCAGTAGCAAACACCCTTAGCTTTTGTTTATCTGGGAATGTCTTAATTTCTCCTTTTTTTTTAATAAAAAAAATATTTACTTATTTGGCTGTGTCGGGTCTTGGTGCGAACTCTTAGTTGCAGTATGTGAACTCTTAGTTGTATCCTCTGAAATCTAGTTTCCTGACCAAGGATCAAACCCAGGCGCCTGTGTTGAGAGTGCAGAGTTTTAGCCGTGGGGTCTCCTTCATTCTTGAAAGGATAGTTTTGCAGATAGCAAATTCCTGGTTGACAGATCTTTCTTGTAGCACTTTAAATATGTCGTGCGCTACCTTCTGAGCACCATGGTTTTTGATTAGTCTTACTGAAAGTGAAAGTGTTAGTCACACAGTCGTGTGTCTGACTCTGTGACCCCATAGGGTGTAGCCTGCCAGGCTCCTCTGCCCATTCAGTTATCCAAGGCAAGAATACTGAAGTGGGTTGCCATTCCCTTCTCCAGGGGATCTTCCTGACCCAGGGGTTGGAACCCTGGTCTCCTGCATTGCAGGCAGATTCTTTACTGTCTGAGCTACCAGGAAAGTCCAAGTCTTACTGAGGATCCCTTTTAGGTGATGAGTGGATTCCTTCTTGCTGCTTTCACAATTCTCCATTGTCTCTTACTTTCCACTGAGAAATGGAATATTTCCCGCCAAATCAATAAACAAGGATGTCATAGTCAGTAGCAGTTTCAGCCACCAGGATGGTGAGCTGGTGAGCGGTGAGGGAACTCAGGATGTGAAAATGCAGGATACTGGCCCCAGATAGATGGCATGCATATCAAAGGAATGATTTCAGTGAACCCAGACTCTTTCATCTTCCCATACATAGAAAAATGCAGAATTCCTTAGCCTGAAATATTTGGTTTTCTTTAATTATCAATACTCTTTTGACTTTCCCAAATACCTGTCCTTTGTTGGAAACCTCCTATATATCCTAGCTCCCTCTCTTGCCTCCTCAGACCAGTTTGTCAGAGCTATCTGAAACACAGTCTCCCGGGCTGCAGTCCTCATTTTGCCCCAAATAAAACTTAACTTGCAATGCTCACGTTGTGCAAAGTTTTTTTTTCCAACCCCACTATTTGACTTACAATGTATCTTATGTGGATCTCTTTATCTGCTTGGAGTTTGTTAAACTTCTTGGATGTGTACCGCTTATGTCTTATCAAAGTCAGGAAAATATATCATTTCTATTCTTTTTTCTCCTTCTGAGACTGATTTGCATGTTGGTATATTTGGTTTTCCATAGTACCGCAGATTGTGTTTCTTTTTCTTTGTTCCTAATACTCCTCAGACTGGATATTTCAATTGCTTTACATTTGAGTTTGATGAAGTTTTTTCCTTTTGCCTGCTTAAATCTGCCATTGAACTCCTCTTATGAATTTTTAATTTTAACTTGTATCTGTTTCCTTGGTCTGCCATAATAAAATACCACAGGCCAGGTGGCTTAAGCAACAAGAAGTTATTTTTTTCACAATGTCAGAGGCTTGAAGTCTAAGATCAAAATGCTGGCAGATTTGGTTTCTCCTGAGGCCGTTCTCTTTGGTTTGCAAGTGCCCCCTTTTCATTGTGTGTTCACACTGCACACATGCCTGATGTCTCTGTCCAAATTTCATTTCTTTTAAGAACACTAGTCATCTTGGATTAGGTCCCACCCAAACAGCCTCCTTTTAACTTTACCTTTTTAAAGGCCCTAAATCCAAATATAGTCACATTCTGGAATACTGAGGGCTAGGGCTTTAATGTAGGGAAATTGGAAGGATGCAGTTCAGCCCATAATGCAGCTGTTAAAATTTCCAGCTCCAGAATTTCTATTTGGTTACTTTTTACAATTTTGATCTCTTTATTGAGGTTGTTCTCCTGATTTTCTTGAACTCTTTGTCGATAGTTTTCTTTAACAGTTTGAGCAAGTCCACGGCAGTTGACTTTAACAGCTCTAACTAGCACTTAACAATGTCTGGTATTCCTCAAGGATAGTTTCTAATTTTTTTTCCCTGTGAATGTACCTTATTTTCCTTTTTCTTTGTGTGTTTTGTGTATTTCTGTGTAATTTTTGGTTCAGAACTGAGTATTTTTAGTATTCTAATGGAATAACTCTTGAAGTCAGAGTCTTCCCTTAGGGGGTTTTTGTTTGTTTTTTGTTGATGGCTGCTGTTGTCTACACAGCGATTTTTTCCAAACTGTTGTGCAAAGTCTGTATTCCTTGTTGCGTGTAGTCCCTGAAGTCTCTGTTGCTGTAGCTCTGGCAGGCTATGTCCTGACAGAGATTTCCTTAAGTGTTTGGGCCTAGGAAATAGCAGGAGAGGTGTGTGTATTTTAAAATCTTACGATGGATGCTACTGGGGAAACCACACAACCCAAGACAAAGCTGCATGGAACCACCAGACTGGCCAAGATGCAAAAATCCCAGTTTTTTAAGAACACTGTTCTTCCACCCTGGCATCAGCTAGGCACTCTTGGAAACTGGGCCACTGTCTTGCAGATTGTGGCAGGAGGAAATGGCAGCTCACTCCAGTATTCTTGCGTGGAAAATTCCATGGACAGAGGGGCCTGGTGGACTAGATACATGGGACCGCAAAGTTGGACACAGCTGAAGCGACTAAGCATGGACACTCGCTCTCTTAACAAGGTTTAACAGCCTCCTCTTTGATCAAGCATTGCTGTGGTTGCTGTTAAATGTCTGATCAGATTCCAGAGTTCTGAAATGGTTGATTTTGATCATTTTAACAGTTTACTAATTGTTTTGGTGGAGGGACTGACACCTAGAGCTTCCTACTCCATTTTCTCTAACATCACTTATGGCGTCTTTTTTGTAGAACTGTTTTTAAGTCTTATCTCAGTCACACAAAATTTCACAGCAAATATTTTAAATCTTGAGGAAAAGATGAGTTATTCAGTAAGCAGTGTAGGAAAAACAGGCTTGCCATTTTGGAGGGAAAAGGAAAAACTGGATCCTAACCTTCTCCTTATGCCAAAATAAATTCTTTATGTATTAAAGATTTAAATGCCTTTCAAAGAAAAATGGTGCCAGGAATAAAGTCTAAATAATTCTTTATACTTTTTAAAAATAACCTTGCAGTCAGGAATGCCTTTGTGTGTCTAACACAAAACCCTGGAGCTATAAAAGCAAAGATTGGATAATTTGCACAAATTTCAAAAGTTAATGTCCTGAATTTACAAAAATTACAAATCAATGAGATGAATTGCTTAATTTATTTGAACACAGAGTATGACTGATAATATATAGGAAAAACAGATGACCGGTAAATGTAAGTAGAATATCAGTCTTATTCATAATTAATTGAATGTTGATCAGACCAGTGAATCATGGATTATTCACTTGAGAAACTTGCAAACTTTTTTTGTCTTGTTTGATCAAGTTGAGGAATAGACACTGTCATTTACTGTTGGTAAGCATGTGACTTGGTGCAACCTTTCTGGAAATTAGTTTTATTGACCCAGCAGTTCTGCTGGTAGAGATTACCCTATAGATATTTCCAAAGATAAACCAAGATAGTCATAATTTCAAAAACCCAAACAATTGAAATTCCATAAGAAGAGAGCTGATTAAATTATCGTAAAGTCCATATAGGAGAAAACTATATAGCCATTAAATAGAATGAAAGTGTTAGTCGCTCAGCTAGGTCCCACTCTTTGCAACTCCATGGACTGTACCTAGCCAGGCTCCTCTGTCCATGGAATTCTCTAGGCAAGAATACTGGAGTGGGTAGTCATTCTCTTCTCCAAGGGATCTTCCCAGCTCAGGGATTGAACTGGGTCTCCTGCATTACAGGCAGATTATTTACCATCTGAGCCATCAGGGAAACCCAGACATAATAGGGACTGAACTGGGTCTCCTGCATTACAGGCAGATTATTTACCGTCTGAGCCATCAGGGAAACCCAGACATAATGAATTCCCTCTTCTTATGCTATTATGGTGTCTTGGTCCATTCACCCTACTATAACAAAGTGCCGTAGACTGGGTGACTTATAAACAACAGAAATTTATTTCTCCGAGTTCTGGAGGCTGAGAAGACCAGGGTCAAGGTGCCAGCAAGTTTGGCTTCTGGTGAGGGCCTACTCACTAATTTGTAGGCAGCCGTCTTTTCACTGTCTCTTCATATAGCCAAAAGGGACAAGGCAATTCTCTGTTGTCTCTTCATAAGGGCACTAATCCCATTCATGAGGGCTCTGCCCTTGTGGCCTAATCATCCCCCAAAACAAACACAATCACACTGGGGCAGGGGTTCCACATGCATTTGGGGGACATAATCAGTTTATAGGATGTCAGATATTCTGCCAGATACATTGAGTGACAGAGCTAGGACAGAGTAGAATGTAGGTAATGAGCCCATTTGGGTTGGAGTTTTTACAGAATATAGATCATTTATTCTGATATATGCACAGAGAAATGTCTAGAAATATATACGGGAGTTTGTAAATCGTGGTTTCTTTTGTGGGGGAGGGGAACTAGGAATAAATGGTGGAGAGAATTTTTTTTAACAGCTTTTTGTGTTTTATGCCCTCCCGATTTTTTTCCAAATAGCTAAAACCAAAATTCTGTGGTGATGAGAGTTTACATACCTGTAGTCTGTATGCATTTATGTAGTTAACTTTTCCTTTTGAAATTATAAAGAGCTAAATATTTTATTTCCTAGTCTTTTTTTTGTTGTTTTCAATCATTATGAAATGTTCCGTGTGTGCTCAGATGCTCAGTCGTGGCTCTTTACGACCCCACAGACAGTATCACACCAGGCTCCTCTGTCTGTGGGACTTCCCAGGCAAAAATAATGGCATGGATTGCCGTTTCCTTCTCCAGGGGGTCTTCCCGACCCAAGGATCAAACACATGTCTCCTGCATTGGCAGGCGAATTTTTTATTGCTGTGCCACCTGGGAAGCCACTATGAAATGTTCTGAGAGCTCTAAATAATAAATTAATTCTAAAAACACTGCCTTACCTCTTAAAATTATTAATGACTAATCTGGTGTTTTCACATCTCCTTAGAAGATGCAGTGATGTGATAGGAAAAATAGCATAGGCTTTGGAGTCGTAGAAACCTAGATTTCAAATCCCAACTTAATAAAAACTAGCCTTTATTTTAGCCTTAGGAAATTTACTTGAAATAGTGAACTTAAGATAACAGCCCTCTACATTTGTATATTAGGTGAGAAGGTGTATATTCCCTCAGTTGAGTTCAGTCACTCAGTCGTGTCCGACTCTTTGCAACCCCGTGGACTGCAACACGCCAGGCCTTCCTGTCCATCACCAACTCCCGGACATGCTCAAACTCATGTCCATCGAGTCGGTGATGCCATCCTACCATCTCATCTTCTGTTGTCCCCTTTTCCTCTCGCCTCCAATCTTTCCCAGCATCAGGATCTTTTCCGATGAGTTAGTTCTTCGCATCAGGTGGCCAGAGTATTGGAGTTCCAGCTGTATAGTCCCCGGTATATAGTAATTACTCAAAAAACTTTGGTAGTTTCTTCTCTTGGCATCTCTCCCTATCTCTGAAAGGTAACTTTCAACCTTTGTTGGGTTATCTGCTTCTTTTTTCTGGTACTTAGAAAATCTGCTATTTAGCAGTGTTTAGATATGGTATCAGAGCCAAGTGACAAATAGCACCAATAAATCTGTTGAGGGACTTCCCTGGTGGTCCACTGGCTAAGACTCCAGGCTTCCAGTGAGGAGGGCCTGAATTTGATCCCTGGTGAGGGAACTAGATCCCACATGCTGCAAATGAGTTTGCAGGCTGCTTATGGAGAGCCTGCCTGCTGCAGCTGAGACCTGGTGCAGCTAAATAAATACAAATTAAACAGATAAATCTGTTGGGTTTTCTGGTTTGTTTTAATTTTCTCTGGAATTGCAGAGCCTGAGCAGCATCTCAAGCGGAGTTCATCTCATTGATCACTCTTGTTGTGATTTGTCTGTAATGCTTGACTCACCCCACAAAATATATTTACGATAATGCGACAGGCAATCCCTTCTTTGTTATAACTATTTTCAGATTGAGTTCACTCAGTAACAGGGACAGTGTTTACTATACTCTTTGCTCTATGGCTTTTAAAACAGTTTGGAGATTACCAGAGAGAAAGAGTACCTTGCCTTGCCATTTTGTTCTGTTTCACGTTATCAGGAGCTCTTAAAGGGCTAGAATTCTGACAGCGGCTAGAGCAACCCTTGTTGTTTGGGACCTCAGTGAATTAGCCCCTGTGGTGCTAAAGAACCAAAGGCCTGACTGAACTGATCACACCTCTTCAGCCCCTGGTCCCCTCCCTGGATTCTAGCACAATGGTCTTCTTTCAGTTCCTTGCAGTTACCGAGATCATTTCTGCCTAAGGGACTTTACATGTGCTTTAAGAATCTGCCTGCGATGTGGGAGACCCAGGTTTGATCCCTGGATCGGGAAGATCCCCTGGAGAAGGAAATGGCAACCCACTCCAGTATTCTTGCCTGCGAAATCCCGTGGACAGAGGGCCTGATGGGCTGCAGTCTGTGGGATTGCAGAGTCGGAGACAACTAAGCAACTAACACCCCTTCTTTCCACAATTCTTCCTCGTGTGGATTGAATTTGAGGCCTCTTAAAAATTCTGTCAGGAACAGGTATTGTATTTGTTCTGACTAGAAATATTTATTTTGTTTTGCTTGGGATTTGTATAGTTTACAAATATCTCTGGATTCTGTTTTCTCACTCACAGACACAGGCAATGTCAAGAGTTAATACCATAAATAATGGTGGGAGGTTCTTGCTTTTGGCACACTCAACACCTGCAAGCCTTACTCTGGGGGCTGAAGGTTCCACCCACCGTCCCCACAGGCCAAGGGGTTTTCTGAAACTATGGAACCTTGGTTTTCTTAGTGATCTGTAAGTTTCTCTTTGGGCTGGAATTAGTACTAATTTTTCTTTCTCTTTTAGCACCAAACAAGATTTGTGATGAAATGGAGCCTGGAACAAACTCTTTTCGAGTAGAATTTCCTGATTTTTCCAGCACCATTCTGCAAAAACTGAACCAGCAGCGCCAGCAGGGACAATTATGTGATGTGTCCATTGTTGTCCAAGGCCACATTTTCCGAGCACACAAAGCTGTTCTTGCTGCCAGTTCCCCCTACTTTTGTGACCAGGTACTCCTGAAAAACAGCAGGAGGATTGTTTTGCCTGATGTGATGAATCCCAGAGTGTTTGAGAACATTCTCCTGTCAAGTTATACGGGACGTCTAGTAATGCCTGCTCCAGAAATTGTCAGTTACTTAACAGCAGCGAGCTTCCTCCAGATGTGGCATGTGGTTGACAAATGCACTGAGGTTTTAGAAGGAAACCCTACAGTCCTTTGTCAGAAGCTAAATCATGGCAGTGACCACCAGTCTCCAAGCAGCAGCAATTACAATGGCCTGGTAGAGAGCTTTGAGCTGGGCTCCGGGGGCCACACGGATTTCCCCAAATCCCAGGAACTGAGGGATGGAGAGAATGAAGAGGAGAGCACCAAAGACGAGCTGTCATCTCAGCTCACCGAGCACGAATACCTTCCCAGTAACTCGTCCACAGAGCACGACCGGCTGAGCACGGAGATGGCGAGCCAGGACGGGGAGGAGGGGGCCAGCGACAGCGCCGAGTACCACTACACCCGGCCCATGTACAGCAAACCCAGCATAATGGCTCACAAACGCTGGATCCATGTGAAGCCCGAGCGCTTTGAGCAGGCGTGCGAGGGCATGGATGTGCACGCACCCTACGATGAGCACCAGGTCACAGAGTCCATCAATACCATGCAGACAGAGTACTCAGTCCAGCCCTCAGGGGTAGAGGAAGACTTTCACATTGGGGAAAAAAAAGTGGAAGCAGAGTTTGACGAACAGGCTGATGAAAGCAATTATGATGAGCAGGTGGATTTCTATGGCTCCTCCATGGAAGAGTTTTCTGGAGAGCGGTCAGATGGGAATCTCATTTGGCACAAACAGGAGGCTGCCCTAGCATCGGGCTACAGTGAGAATATTGAGATGGTAACAGGGATTAAAGAGGAAGCTTCCCACCTAGGATTCTCAGCCACCGACAAGCTATATCTTTGTCAGTGTGGCAAGAGTTTCACTCACAAGAGTCAGAGAGATCGACATATGAGCATGCACCTCGGACTCCGGCCTTATGGCTGTGGGGTCTGCGGTAAGAAATTCAAAATGAAGCATCATCTTGTGGGTCACATGAAAATTCACACAGGCATAAAGCCATATGAGTGTAATATCTGTGCAAAGAGATTCATGTGGAGGGACAGTTTCCACAGGCATGTGACTTCTTGTACCAAGTCCTACGAAGCTGCAAAGGCTGAGCAGAATATGACTGAGGCTTGTACCAAGTCCTACGAAGCTGCAAAGGCTGAGCAGAATATGACTGAGGCTTGTACCAAGTCCTACGAAGCTGCAAAGGCTGAGCAGAATACGACTTGAGTGGCAGGCACAAAAATAAACTGTGGTAATTATGCAAATCTGGGCACAGATGATGCGTGCTACTTGCTATTATGAGAGAAGCTTAAAAAAAAGGAAGATATTTCTGCAAGACCAGTTCTAAGTAGGCCAATTAAAAAATCTGATTCTTCAAATTTGTATGTTCCAGGCCTGGAGTGGGTAAAGGGGACAAGTTGGCCCACCTCCCACCTGGCAAGGTGAACTTTCAGGCCTCTTGTGAATGAGGTTGGTGGACTTGGGGGTAGAGACGCCTGCACTTGGAATTGGCCTCCAGCGCCCCAGTTCCATTTCAGGGGGCAGCGGGTTTTGATCAGTCATTATTACAAGGTCATATTGGAATTTTATTTTGCTCTTTCTATAGATACTTAGGTAATGTGGGTTTGTTTTGGTAGCTGCTTCACTGAATGAAATGCTACTTATGTAATAGCTACAAATAATGTGATTCCTAGGATACTAAGTTGATTAACAGAGCTCTCCTATCTGGTTTTGTTCTTTCTAAAGAGTATTCTAACCAAAACTATGGAGGTTATTAAGAGGGTGACATTCTAAGTAAGAAAAAAAAGTAACTCATGGTACAAGCTCCAATTTCTGTAAGATGCCACTGTCACAACGTGTTTCAGACTCTTGATAAGTCAGAGTTTTATATTTTAGTACTAACATTTAGTTTGAACAGTTGTTTCTAATTGTAATTCTCTAGGGTGCCAGAGATAGGTATTTCTAACTGGTTTGCTGTCCCAAAGCCTGTTTGTTTAATTGTAGCATCCGCATGGTGGGATCTGCTCTGGCTAGTAGACTACTAGCCTCCTTTGACTCTGACCACGGTACCATTGGCTGCTCCAGCCCATTCACTCTGTCTTAGATTATGGTGCTTCCTGAAGTGGTCAGTCAATGACCAGTTGCTGGGAAGGAGCTGGAAGCCACGGCTAAGAGTTACCTGTGAACTGCAGGAGCCCATAGAGTGCTACAGCGACACTCCCAACTGTCAGAATGAGAGCCCCGAGTAGCAGCATTTTGAGTGTCAGGTTAGGGGGACGGGGCGGGGGGTAACCAATTGCTCAAGAAAAGGGGAGTTTTGAAAATACACTGGTAGGAGAGAGACTCACAGAGGGGTACGTTGAGCTGGTCCTCCCAGCTCTTTAGGAGTGCTGGAATGTGTTGTAAAAGGGAAAGAGTCCTAATTTTAGGAAGTTGTCTGCAAATTCCTGCTCTCATTTAATAGATAAAGCTGCATAAATTTACAAGTCTGTATAGCTATACCTACCAAAAAAAAAAATGAAGAAAAGTAGCTATTCTGAGACCTTTTCTGAGGATCAGTAAGAAGTTTGGGATTAAAAAAGAAGTTTGTTCAGGATGTTTTAAACTGTAACATACCTGAAGTTGTCATCAGGGTTGGGACAGGGTGCTACTGTTATGTTAACTTTTCCGTAAACTTAGTGGTTTATTATTTCTTAGTGAAAATTTTTTTTTTTCCTGAAAACAAAAATAACTTTTCTTGGATTTGGAGTGAAATTTTTGTTTTAAAAGTTGGGCTTTGCTCTGAAATGAGAGACTTTGCTGGCAATGGCCTCTGATCCTCAAACTCCTACCATCAAGGCATTTAGTTGTATGGAAAGGGGAAAGATTTACTTACCAGTTAACGCTTGTAATCGAGGTTACAAAACAGGGATCTATTCATTAACACTGTATCATTCTCGATATATAAAAAGCACTTTGTATTTAAAACTTTATTATAAATATATATATATATATATTGATTTTTTTAACCTAGAAACTAGATATTACCTCTTGGTTGTTTGCCACGTTAATACCCTCTTCTCTTAGTGTTGAAACTTCACCAGTTAACAGTCATTTCTGTGTACCTGATGGAGTATGTAGAGGGGACTTATAGCCAAGCTCAGTTGCTTCTTCTTTTTTTCTCATGTTAGAAGCATTGGGTTTTAGGTATGATACCAGTCATTGTATGTGAGGAAAAATTGTTGTATTACTTCTACTAATTTCAGTACTAAGGCAGTGAAGCCATTTTGTTTGGCCAAAAGCCGGTCACCCTCTCTCATAGTATCAGCAGACCATTTCTGCCTGTTTGGAAGGTTTGATGTGCTGGTTTCTATTAAAAATTGTACTCAAATGAGTGTTGGAACACTTGGGAAGAAGAGTCTTGAGAGGTAAAATAAAAATATTCTGGAAAAATCTCATGGTCCTTCAGTTGCGTTGAGATCAACACGGCAGCCATCGTGAGTAATGAGGAGGAGGACAGGACTAGTGCGCACCTCTCTGGTGGTAGTTTTGGAAGCTGTCAGTTGTGCTGGGACTTCATGTGTTATGAAGAGAAGCAGATCGTCTATTGAAATCCTTATGTGTACATCATCTACTAAATGTAGAATATAAAATGTAAGTTCCTCACACCTGCCGTTTGAAGCTTTTTATGGTAGTGGGGTTTTTCTACAAGTCAGAGTTGCTGATCAGTCAACCAAACCCTGTGAGATGATTGGGCATCTGAAATGCTGGCCATGTCCAGAGAGGCGGGGCAAAGGGATTGCCTTAGTTTGGTTATTGAAAGTGAATCTTTATAAACTTTGCTTTTAGGCTTAAGAGATCATACTGTATTACTATTTTTTTTTCCTCCTGCCCACCTTGGGTTGGACAGAGTCTCTGTCCTTACCCTCAGTACAGCTTTAGAAAATCTTTCTCCTTCCCATTGAGTTTGGAGAGCAGTGGGTAATGTTTCCAAACAGTCTTTCAGGGATCTTTTCAGTGGCCCACAGCCAACGTGTTTGTCCCCTACTTTGAGTCTTAACTGTGGTTTCTCTCCAATCTCAATGGGAAAGGGCTTGAAGGCACCACCAGTGGTCTTTAATATTCATACTGATGCTATGCCTTTTAGATCCACACATTACAATAATCCACCTGGTAAGGTAGGTCTGACCATCTGAGAACAGACTGCCATAACCTTTCCTCAGCTGTTGAGGGTTACCCTCCAGCACCCTTGGGCCCCAGCGTGTTGGTTCTGACTTCTAGATCTCACTTTTCTCCAGTCTCTTCTTTTGGCCGCTGGTCTGAAAGAGCCTGCCCAAAAGGGTCTCCTCCACTCTAGTGGGCATTTGCTGAACTGAACTGACCCTACGCTGACTTCTGACTGTTTGGGAAAGCTGCTTAGTCTCAGTGGCATCTTCCCATGGAGGCATATACCTTCTCCTGAGGCTGCTGCAGACATGAAGTTGGGGCCGAGCAGAAGCAGCAACGCTGGCTTTCCCTGGGGAGGGGGGATTTGCTGTGCCCACCCCACCCCCCGGGACAAGGGAGGGTAGAGAGGATGCCATCACACCAACTTCAGGGGGTTGCTTTCATAAGATCTCTGGATAATCTAGGAATGCTGAAAACCAAGCAACATAGACCCCCACCCCTCCAGCCCTTCTGTGCCACACTAATTTTGTGATTTAGGTTGCTTTCATGTGACTCACTTTGTTCAGTGAAACCAGGGTGTTTGTTTGGATTTTTGTCTTTGCTAACTTATGTGTTCAAAGGTACATGTTTCTTATTTCAAATTTCTACTGATAGTGCCCTATGGGAAGATGCTGGAACACATTTTGCAAATGTGACTTTTTGTTTTTAGTTTTGCTTGAAGCCTGTGTCATAATGTCAATTGCTGCTGCCTTCTTTCCTTTTATGAGGTTCCCAATGTTTCTTCTAGGAAATTATTTATGCAAGTCAGGTGACTCTTAGACCACAAAACCATTTGACAATAAACAGAGTATCATTAGGTGCATATCTTATTGATATTTTGTGAAATGTTATGCCTGTGTTGCAAAAGTTGAATAGTTTTGTCTTTATATACTGCTGTCTTCAGTGTACAGCATGGTTTTACTTAATTGAATGTTACTGTTTAATATTTTCTTCTTATAGAAGAGACCATGCCCTTTTGTATGACATGTTTTAATAAATGTTACCTGTCAACTTTGTAAAAGTTTTGTTTTTCACTCTGGATATTTGACCACAAGTCTTTGTTTTCATTCTGGCCTTTGCCACCTGAGAGTAAAAGTTATATTGTGGCCTTTTGATAAGTAAATGCCAGCTAGCCTGCTCAGATGGGTAGCAAGTTGATCATTTGCCGTATCAGGCATTTATGACGATTATCTCGTTTAGCCCCCCACCCCGCTAGCCCCGTCAGGTGTTTGGGGTCCTGGTTACTCTCTCTGCTCCTCCAGATCCCCTCCCCACCCTGGGCTTCGCTTTGGAGGCTCACCCCTGTGGACCTGTCCTGGCTTCTGGTCAGGGTCTACAGGAGATACGCTGGGAGGAGCGTGGTGGGTGGAAGGAGAGAGAAGTCAGGGCATTCACTGCCCCCGGCTCCTTTCCGCCAGGCGTGGCTTGACAGCAGCCAGGCGGGCTCCCTCCGCCGCAGCTCCTGTCAGGCAACTTCAGCATCTGGTGACTACACCCTCCTCTTGGGCTCTCGAGCCGAGGCTCAGTCCTGACTCCCGGTTTTGCCGGCCCTCAGAGACTGAAGTGTCCCCGTAGGAGTTCCTTGAGCCTGCCCACACCCTTTGTAAATAGTCCCTTATGAAACGCCCCTCAGTCTCCCAGCTGAGTTATGCCTGTGTTCCGTGCCCACACCCCAGGTGATGCCTTAGGTGCACTCGCCTCAACATGTGAGCCAGCTGTGATTCACAGGAGGCGAGTCTGTTACCAAAGGTGGCACCGCAACTTCCCCGGCAGAGCTGAGATTCAGAAGCACGAATCTGCTGTGCTTGTGGCTACAGCCCTCGAAGATGGTTTCTTCCAGTCTCTGTAATGCCGCCATGCTCTTTAGTCAGGTCTCTGCTTCACCTCACTTTCCCCTCCCCGGCTGCCCCACCCCCACCCCCAAGAAAACCTGCAAGAAGCAGCAACAGTGCTCTTTAAAAGTGCCTCAGGCACTGAGGGCCACACATATTTCCTAACAACAGCTCATTACCAGAGACACTGCTTGTTTTAGACCAAACTTAACCATCTTCCCACACAAACCTTCTGTTACCACTGTTTGTTGTGAGGTTTCCCCCCCACCCTCCCCACTGCTGATTTTGAAGCCAACTACAGATTGCCTCAGCTAGCTTAGCCATTCTCTGTATGGGAAGAAGTCCAAAAGAACCATTTCTAGCCCCCTTTTTTTTTTTTTTTGAGGCGAGGCTCTCCATTCTGACCAGGGGCAAATGGTTCAGGCCCTGCAGCATGGTAACCCCACCGACCCCTACTCTTGCCCTTCCTGGGTACCCTGCCGACGCCCGTGGTTACCCCCCAGTCCAGCCCACCTAGAAAGTAGATTTTCCCACACGGCTCCCACAGGGGCAGAGACCTCTGTGGGGTGAAGAGGCAGGCACTGTCTTATCAGGGGAAAAGAAAAGGATGAAGTGGCTCATTTGTGTTTGGGAACAGAAGGGGGGTGGGATGTGAGGGGTGTTATCCAGATGGAGCGTATAACACCTGTGCAGTTTATTTAGATTTCCTCACAGTCAGTTCAGGGACTGCTTCCCACCAGAGCACTTCTTGAGAACAGTCTCCATGCCTGGGCGCCCCGGAGGGTGTACAGCTGTAGGATTTGCCCACTGTCAGTGGACCAGTTCGCAGGTCAGCAACAGGAAATGAGGTAAGCTTGTTGAACTCGATGTAACTAACAGTCATTTACTGTTTGGCAAGTGATCTTAAATTTGTTCTTAGCACAGAACATGAAAGATAAGAGCTCTATACCCTTCCATCTCTGTCTTGCGTTTTCTTTAAGAAAAAAATGAATGAATGGTAAATGAAGATAGGCACAAATGGTATTTTTTTTCCCCACTTAATGAGAAGCCAGAACAGGAGCAGAGGTGGAGAGAAAAGTCTCACGGTCTTTTTCTGAACTGGTTTGACTAGTTTGAATCAAAACCAAACCATTTGATTTTATAATCTGTCGCTTTCTTGTCCCACTGCAAGTAGCTGGATGCCATCACAGGAGAGGCACAGCTGTCCTTCAAGGGAGTATGTGGGCACTATAAAAATAAGCAATATTGTAGGTAAGTAGATGTTTTAAATAGTGGCTTTTAAAGTCTAGAAATTGTGAGTTCTATTTTTTCTGCCGCATATTCCAAAATAAGAAAACAGTACCAAAGCCATTAAATGTATTTATAACTTAATAAGATACTTGTTAATCCCCAGAGTATAATGGTCTGTCTAATGTAATAGCTAACTTTTATGGATAGAAGCAAAAGGCTGCCTCTAGAACTGCCCCTATCTTGTTAATTTGGGGTCAGCCACACTGCGATAAAATCTCGCTTGTTAGGGTTCTCGGAAGGGCTCCTGAGCTGCACAGTGCCCCACTCATGGTGGACAGACGCCAAATCTGTACCGGCTGCTGGAATTCCTGCAGGATCTGGCCAAGAAGAAATTGTAGGCTTTAAAATGACAGCAGTGACTTTGAACCAGACTGGAAAGGATTAATTTGTAACCTCACTTATAGAGTGTATCATAATGTGTGAGGTATCTTTTGTATACTCCCAATGTGAAGGTACAGAGAATCTTTCTTGGAAAGATTTTTTTTAATGTAGTTCTATATCTTTATTGGACTCTGAACACCCACTCAACCCACTGAACACCACACCTACTTTTATAGGTGTAAGAAGAATTGGGATTGCAGACTATAAATAACAGCCCTAGGAGAAGGTTCATCGCAGGCTTAACCATGTGCTAAGTGTCTAACTTGCATTAGCTCACTTATTCCTCATAAGAGTCTGGTGAGACAGAATTTTCTCCCAGGCCACCTTAGGTAGCAAGAAAGGATGACAGCTTCCTAGTCTGCAGGGGAGATTTTTTTTTTTCTTCCTCGGGGAAACCCCTTTCTGAGCCCTTACTCATGGGCTAGGAAGGATGTATGCTTCTGAGATTTGCAGTTACCCTCACCACCTGCAGGGCACTGAGCATGGCTGCTAATGCGGAGTGGCAAGGACCTAGGACAGATTAACCTTCCAGTGCCTTTAGGTGCTGGGTGACTCACTGAGTGTCCCTTGGGTTCACACACTTTGCTTTCTCTGGAGAAATAGAGACTCCATCCAGGGACAATTCCAGGCCTGGCATCAGCAGCTCCCTGCTTGAATGCCTTAGGTTCAGGAAATATGTGAAGAAATTAACCCCAGGAGTGGAGAGTCCAGTGGTTTTCAAATTGGTAGAAAAGTCACATCAGGGCCTACTCCAAGAAAAGGGCAGGGAAAAGGAGCATGACCCACCCACCACCACCCTCTTGCCATCAGAGCAGCTTTATTTTCACACAGTACAATCAACCAATTGCTTGTTCCTTGATAGAGTTTACATTTACGTGGGCCTACTGTGTTCTGCACCGTTCTAAGCACTTTTCTTGGACTGACCCTTCACCCTCACACCCACTGTGCAAGGCAGGTGCTCATGCCCTCACCGTCTAGCAGGAGGACACTGACAACAGAGCAGCTTCCAACCTAGCCAGCCCGAGTCCTGGGCTCCACTAAGCTACATGTGTTCTCTCGGGCTCAGCATGTCCAGAGTAAGCCCCGCCCTGCCTGCTGGTGCCCTGGATGTTAAATTTTGAATGTAAATCGTCTAGAGAGGGGTTCCAAAGGCCACGGGCTTATCTCGGCCCCCTGACCACTGCTCTAGTGTCTTATCTCCAGGAGACCGGGTCTTGGCACCAGCAGCACCTGCTTATCTCTGGGTCGGTGGGCCCCAAGCAGGCCCACCCTGTTCCCATCAGCCTCTGGGGCAAGGTACTCCCTCCCAGCAGCCCCCACTCCTCACTTGACTGTTCCAAGCCCTGCCCCCTCCCGAGCAGATCTAGTCCTGTCACCTCCCATGATCCCCCGCAGCGGATCTTAACCCCTTAGCTTGCCATCCAGGGTCCCGCTGTCACAGTAGCCAGCTGGTCTGGTCTTAACTGCCCATCTCCACTTGGGCCCTGGCTACTCTCCTCGGACTTTTCTCTGTCCTTCGACGGACGCTTTTCCCTGCCTTGAACACTCATCCTTCTCTTTTCTGTCCCCATTTCCTAACTTTCGTCCTCCTGGAACACTTTGTATCATTCCAGGCTCTGCAAAAATAACTCCTGTGATGCCTTCCCTGAGCGCCCCTGAAAATTACTCACACCAACTCTTAGTGATTCCATCTTCATTTTAATGGTAACTCTGCTGTAGCATTTGTCACTATCTTGGAATGTTACGTACACCATCCATTCTTCACACAAACCCATGTCCCCTGCTAGACAGTAAGCTCCTCAGAAACTGTACCTCAATTGTCTCTGAGTGACCGTTGCTGGCACAGTCCTGATCCACAGTCAGTAAATACTGTGAATTTTAAAATTTTTATAATAATTGCTGATCCACTGTTGAATCTTTATCCACCAGATACAGCCATGGACTTTTTGCTTTGTCAGAGACCTTTCTTAGGAAGTATGCATACCCAAAGATCTTACAAAGGTCCTCTTCCCCCTGAATGTCATCTAAGTGATGCTGAAATTGCCTATTAGCTAAGAATTTTAAGATAAGTATAGATCGTCTTTCCTAACCCAAGTGAAAGGTTTTGTATCTGAGCTGTAATATTTGATGCTGTCTATTTAAGTAAAGTCAGGCAGAAGGGGGCAATGGGATTTATCAAAAAAATGATTTCTGGTAGAGAAAAGTCAGTGTCTGGCTCACACCAGAATGTGAGTAGAGTAACTTAAAACAGTTGACAACTTGCTTTGGAAGCAGAATAAACTGAATTGCCAGACTCCTTATTAAATACACCAGCCCTGTAGTGAAGGAAAGTGATGAATATTTTTTGTTGTTAACTTCTGCTAAGAAACTTGTTCTAGAAGAGGGCGTATTTTCAGTGAGATTTTGTCACAGTCTAAAACAGATGGTTACATGTTATTTGGTGCTTCATCTAATACTAAAACTTGTGGCAATTGATTAAGGACCAAAAGTTGCTTTTCTACAACACTCAAAATGTGATTGTAGTGATCTGAGCTTCAAGTATTATTAATAATAGCAGTAGGATGTTGCAGTTGGGAAACACAGGATCTGGACTAGACAATCAGCCAGGTTATAAGCAATAAAGGCAGTTTGTTTTGTGTGTATCAACTCTGAGAGAGCATGGCATGAAGCTCTTCTGACCATCTGAAAGTAGAAAGGGCAGCAGTGAGCTTGTGACTCACACAAGAGTTCTATCTAAAAGGTGCTAAGCAGTTCTGCTAGAAACTGCTTCAGAAACATCTTGGGGCCAATTTCTCAATCTTTTCAAGTAGAAGGATTTTTTTTTTTTTTTAACATTTACTTTATTCTTTTTTTGGCTGTGCCATGTGACATGCAGGATCCTAGTTCCCCAACCAGGGATGGAACCTGCAATCGAAGCACAGAGTCCTAACCACTGGACCACCATGGAATTCCCAAGATCATTTTTTTAATATTAGAAAGATTTGCAGAGCCCCCTCCCACCATGACAATAGTTTATCAAGGAAAATTCAAAATTGCAAAACACTATTACAAATTCTATTGTATGTAAATGTATTTACATTTTTTCTTTGAAAAGTGTGTAATTAAAAAGTATTAATGCAAACGTGAGATATCTCGAAAGTAGCTTTATATCCTTCCAGGGTCTATTCTTTGGTTCATTCATTTGCTCATTTATTTACCAAGTATTTATCAACCACCAGCTCTGGCCCTAGGCTGAGCCTCCAGATGGTGATTCCTTGCCTTCAGTTCAGTTCAGTCACTCAGTCGTGTCTGACTCTTTGCGAACCCATGGACCGCAGCATGCCAGGCCTCCCTGTCCATCACCAACTCCCAGAGTTTACTCAAACTCATGTCCATTGGGTCGGTGATGCCATCCAACCATCTTATCCTCTGTCGTCCCCATCTCCTACCTTCATTCTTTCCCAGCATCAGGGTCTTTTCAAATGAGTCAGTTCTTTGCTTCAGGTTGCCAAAGTATTGGAGTTTCAGCTTCAGCATCAGTCCTTCCAATGAATATTCAGGACTGATTTCCCTGTCTTCAGAGGTTGTGAAAAACACTCTGGGAGATGAGGAAATAGACATTTCAGGATAGGTCCTTTGCTGTCTGTGTCATTGCTACTGCTGCTGCTAAGTTGCTTCAGTCGTGTCCGACTCTGTGCGACCCCATAGACGGCAGCCCATCAGGCTTCGCCATCCCTGGGATTCTCCAGGCAAGAATACTGGAGTGGATTGCCATTTCCTTCTCCAGTGCATGAAAGGGAAAAGTGAAAGTGAAGTCGCTCAGTCGTGTCCGACTCTTAGCAACCCCATGGACTGTAGCCTACCAGGCTCCTCCGTCCATGGGATTTTCCAGGCAAGAGTACTGGAGTGGGGTGCCATTGCCTTCTCGGATTGGTTAAATCTTAATGAATCCAGGCCTGTAAATAAGATTTAACCATCAACTTCAAGAGAATACTTCTCAAACAAGCCTAGCTGTGGATGTGGTTAAAGCCACTGACCTTAATTCATCTGTAAGACAAGACCCAAGTTACAGCCATTTCCTGTAATAGCTACCCTCAAAATCAGCTGCTTTTCTGGGTTTTCTGGGTTTTAACTCATCTCTCTCATCCTGAGGGTAAAGAGGGCAAATCTTTCTCATCAGTGATTCCTATTTCTGCCTCCCAGGATTTTCCCATTCCCCACTTTTGAACAGAATCCTTTTCTCCTAGTTTGTCTGCCACAGTTCAGCACACTGCATTTACAAGGATAACACGGACGCTATAGAATAAATCATATCACAGGTTCCCAAAGAGCACACTCTAGTGAGAAGAGTCATGCTTAAAAAAGTAAACCAACACTATGTGTTGTTCTGGATGCTGGGGATATAGCAATAAACAAAACAGAAAATTACTGCAGCCCTCCTGGAATTCACATTCTAGAGGCAGGTAAGACTAGGTACCTCTCCAACACTAATGAGAAGTACCACAAACTCCACACAGGAACAGGATACCGAGGGACATGCACGAAGCCTTCCTAGTGCCATCAGCATCTGAGCAGGACCTGAAAGGATGGGCGGAATTCTGGCATGCAGATCCATGAATAAGAGTGAAGAAGAGGCCAACCTACCCAGAGTGAAAATATAAAGAAAGGCAGAGGTGGGAAGTGAGAAAGGAGCTGTGGAAATACAGTAGGAAAGGCAGGTTTGGGGGCCAAGTTGTTATTACTATGGTGATGGATGTCAACCACCCAGCATTTACTGTATGCCAGGCTCTGCGCTACATTCTTTACGTGCGATATCTCTTTAGATCTTTACTACAACCCGGCTTCAAAGGTAAGAGGAAACCAAGGCTCAGAGAGGTTAAGTAAGAGGCAGAGCCAGAACTCTGAACTAGGTCATCTGACTCTGGAACCCAAGCTGGCATCAGTTACACCATATTGGTGCTCAAGGTCATGAAGGACCCCGGATCCCAGGCTGAGGAGTGTGGATCTGATTTCATGGGCAATGATCAGAGCTGTTAGGAAAATGAACCCAATGGAATTATATGACCCAGGACGTGGTATTTGCTGTATTCCCTACGTGGGTTGAGTGACAAATAATAGGTTTGCCAGTGTGGCCTCCTGGGTGTGGAGCCTGGTGCCTGGAGCCTGGTGGGAGGAGCCAACATGAGCCCAGGTAGGTCAGGTTCAAAGTCAGTGATAAAATGGGGCAGGCTGGACTCCTAGCAGCCTACTGGGGGGGCTGTTGTTAACCAAGGTAGGGCCATCTGAGATCAAGAATTGCAGAGGCTCCCTCTACACTTGCTTTTCTTCCATTGGATTTTTACTCCTGGCACTGAGCGTGCACCCTCCTGCCTTGCATGCCAGTGAAATTCCAATTGGCAATTCCTTTAATTTAATTCAAGAATTGCTCCACCAATATCCTCAAGAATGGGCAACACCTTCTTCCTTACATGAAGGTCACCAGGGGAAGGAGAGCTGGCAGGGAGTCTCAAGAACTCCATCCACACACGTACTCAATTAAGTTCAATTCTTTGAAGGGACTTCTCTGGCGGTCCAGTGGTTGGGACTCGGTGCTTTCATTGCCGTGGCCCTAGGTTCATTGGCTGGTCAGGGAACGAAGATCCCACAAGCCAAGCAGCACAGCAGCAAAAAAAAAAAAAAAGTTCCATTCGTTTAAGATTTGGAAGGTGACTGTCACCACCACTGTCCTTCTTGTCTCTCACCTAGATGACTGTGCCAGCCCGCACTCCCCACTCCACTTCCTACACACACCTGACAACCTCACTGTTCCCTCAGGTCACCACGCTGCTCTGAAGCCCCCTGGGGGTCCCCAATTCCTACCAAAGTTGGCGCATCCTCTCCAGACCATAGGCTTTGTCTCCCTTTCTGGTTTGTTTTCACTGTTTCTCCTACTGATTGTACTCTCAGGCCAAATCCCACATTCCCTTGAAATTGCTCTCAGCTTCCCTATGACCATGAGCGTTATTGAGATTCCCTCTGCCACCAGTGTCCATTATGTCTTCTCCTTTGGAGAGAATCCTGCCCCAAATAAAGCCCACTTCTGATGCCACCCCCTGGACTTCCTTGGTGGTCCAGTGGCTAAGATTCTGCGCTCCCGATGCAGGGGATCTGGGTGAGATCCCTGGTCAGGGAACTAGATCCCACGTGACACGACTAAGAGTTTGCATGCTGCAATGAAAGATCCCACAGGCTGCAACTAACTAAGATGAGGCACAAACAAACAAAAAATAAATATGATGCCACCTCCTCTAAGAAGCTTTCATTTTTCCCATCTCAGTGTCATCTGTTCTTCCTTAGAGCCTCCAAAAAACTTACGAGGTGTCACACCGTAGACATCATTTGTATGCACATTGCTAAGCTCTGTGAGGCCCAGAAGGTTGTAGAGACCTGCTTGTGTTTGTTCATTACATGTCTGTGTGACAGCAGAGGGCCTGGCACCCAACCAGTTCGTTCAGTTGAAGTCAGAGCCACCTCCTACAGTCTTTAGCAAGTCTTGAGTGTCAGTAGCAAGGTGAGAGACTGGAGAGACCAGAATATTCACTGAGGTAGATACTAAATACCAAATGAGAATGTATGAAACTGCCAATATTGGTTGAATTTCCTCTTGTAAATTCAGTCATCTTACAAGGCAGATTTTTTATTATACAATCAGCCACCCCAAGCCAGGAACTGTCTCAGAAATCACTGGCATTTGAAGGCTGGCTTGGCCACATTCAAGTTGCTCCCTTCTTGGGGCCTGTATTGTGCCAACTCACCAAGAGGACCCTGCTGACCTCCAGCACCCACGAGCAGCTATCACAGCTTAGGGCCCAGGACAAGAACTGAGCAGCCCAGGAACCATGGTCACACCTGCAGCTGAGCTGCTTCTGCTCCTTGGGGAGTCTCTCAACCCTCTTTACAAATGGAGGCTGATGATAATTCAGCTGTATTCTCTTTTTGAATTTAGGAAAATGACTAGCTTATCTTCCTTGTTGTATGAGTAACCTTATCAGAGTCACAAACTGCTCCTTTCAGAAGTCCAGACCCCAAAGAATCACCCTGCCTTGGACAAGATGAAAATCAACTTATTGTTCTACAGAATGCTTGGGAGGCAGCTTGTCCTGTGATCAGAGTGGCACTTGGGGGAAATTCTTCAAGATGGCAGGGCAGCCTCAGAATCTGTGGTTGGAAACCCCTCCCCACATAGGACCCTTATCTGCTCCAGGGAAAAGTGTTACATGTCTTAAAGATCTTTTCCAGACAACAGCTACACTTTCTAGCAGCTGCTGACCCCTGGCCTCCATCGGAAGTCATGATGACACAGAACTTATACAGAGAGTGACAGAGGGAGACAGCCTGGGTGAGGGGTTCTCCCCTGTTCACTAGGAAAGGAGAATTTCCTCTTGGTAGAGTTTAATGACCCCAGTGTTCACAAGAAAGCTGGGCAGGGTGTGCTAGGCTTTTCACCCCTCTGTGAGTTAGTTTAAACAAATTTACCCCAAGGCTTTGCATTATTATTGTGTGGTTCAGTCCTGGACCTCAGGATTTCCTGCTGGCCATGTGCACTTTCTTTTTTTTTTTTTGGTAACTAAAGTATGATCAAGCAGAAAAAAGAGCACAAATCATAAATGTACAACTCAGTGAATTTTCACAAAATGAATGTACCCATGTCATCAAAAAACATGAGGCTGAAAACTCCCCTCATTCCCTTTCCCGGTGGCCCAGTGGATCACTCTGAGCTCCCAATACAGGGGGTCTGGGTTCAATTCCAGGTCAGGGAGCTAGATCCCACAGGCTGCAACTAAAGATCGCATGCTGCAGCGAAGACTGAGGATCCCAGGTGCCACAGCTAAGACCCAGCACAGTCAAAATAAATACATAGATAAATAAATGTGTTTTTTTAAAAAAAAAAACAAAAAAAACCCTCCCTCATTCCTCTTCCCACTTCCTGACTAGTAGCACTGTGGATTAATTTTGCCTGTCTTTGAACTTTATATGAATGGGTCGTATATCAGTCACACTCTTGTGACTAGCTTCTTTGGCTCAATATTATGTTTCTGAGCTTTATCAACTTGTGTATGATTGTAGTTCCCCATATTCATTTTTTTATTCATCTGTTCTGTAAATGGGATGGTCTCTAAAACTGCAACTCAAACTCCATCAAAGTACGATACCCTCCAGCAGACCATTTCAGCTATGAGCTAGATTATCATACAGAATCCTCTCCTAGAAACAAGCAAATGATGGGTATATGGAGGGACTCCTGGGCCAACAGTATAGCTTGAATTTGATTGAGCAAAGAAAGGGCCATGCTTACATTTTTTTCCTCCAGTTGTGAGTTTCTGGGTCTCCTGATAGAGGGCTAAAGTCAGGCTGTCTTTGGAACATGCTTTAGAATTCAAGAGGGCCTTTCTGCTGAGAGGATTTAAGTAGGAGAGGGATCTAGAGGCTGAAGTTATCAGTAACCCTTAAAGAAGAAGCGCTCTGCACAATTCATTGAAAGGAATGGCTGTCTAATGGTTGGGTTTCTGGAACATGTCGTTGGTACAAGATTGTCGATGTATTGAAAGAAAAAGGTTGTTTTACGTGACTATGGATTCTCCCACTGGGAGAGGGAATTGCATCAGCTACACACTTTGGTTAGCACCTGGAGCTTGTTGTTTCTCACTTCCTAGAGGTAAGCTCTGCCTGTCTCTCCGGAGAAGGCAATGGCACCCTACTCCAGTACTCTTGCCTGGAGAATCCCAGGGACGGGAGAGCCTGGTGGGCTGCTGTCTATGGGGTCGCACAGAGTCGGACACGACTTAGCAGCTGCCTGTCTCTCAGCTCTGTGGACAGACAGGGTGAGCAGCACTTTGGAGAGGAGGCTGAAGTGAGGACCAAAGAGGGCTGGCATGGTAGGGGATGACCACTGGGCACTGTCAATCTGTGTCCCTCGTCCTGAACCATCTCATCCTCATGTGAGCCAGCTAGAGCCTGACCTCTTTTCATCCTTCCTTTGTTCCTGGTTTTAAAACATTTATTGGGCATGGTGCTAGGCACAGGGATCACAGTGGGAAACAAGACAGTGTCCTTGCTCTCAAGTCACAGGAAGTCCCTGACAACAGGAAATGCTGGTAACTTCTAAGAATTGTGTGAGAGCCAGACAAGGTCCTTGTCGTTAAGCTGCTTATGACTGACGGGCGAATCAGCAGATGCCCAGGGCTCAGCGTGATAGCTCCCAGGTAGCCAGACAAGGTAGAGAAGCCTCAGCGGGACAAGAAGACCTTTCCCTTTTACAGACTCACTGTGGACATAGGTGCTTCTGGATCTTGCTTGCTTATCACACATGAGGCACTTTGCAAAGTGCATTTACAATCTTTATCTCATTGTACTGCTCCCCACCACCCTTTCGGATCAGAACACTTATCTCCATTTCACAGATGGGGAAACAAGTTCAGAGCGGTTAAGCATCTTAACTTTGTTCAGTGAGCCTTTCTTTTTTTTTTTTTATGAGCTATTCATCACCCAGTAAATTTATCTTTATTTTTAACTTTCTATGTCCCTGGTTTCTTCAGTGAGCTTTGTTGTTTTTGGCCTTGAGGCACGTGGAATCCTAGTTCCCCAACTAGAGATCAGCTTGAGTTTTAACCACGGGACCACCAGGGAAGTCTTTGTTCAGTGAGTTTTGACCATAGAAACTGTGTTCTTAATTTATCACTTGACCAGAAGTTGAGCCACCCCTAACAAGCCTTCAGGCCCCAAATTTCTGCCAAGGAATCCAAACACATGAGCATGTCCAATTTGGTCAAAAACTCAGAGAGCTCAAGGAAAAAGAAATGAGCAGCTTATTAAAGGAAGAGGAGAATGGGTAGAGGTTACTCGCTTATCTGACTGTCTTGTGAACATGGGGAGCGGGTTAAAAAATAGGCATCGTTACAGTGTAAACTGTAACTGTCAGCTGGGCCAGGCTTCCATGCTGGGAGATAACAAAGGTGCTTTGATTCTCATTGGGCAGAGATCCTCTCCGCAGAGGAGGACCCCGGACAAACGTAACGCACTGACTAGTCTGGCCGTGAGTGCATTCAAAATAAAGAAAGGTCTAAGATAACCCCCATCTTCTTGAGTCCTGACTGACAAGGAAGGCATCATCCCTTTGAACAGAGACTGTTCTTCGGGTGATGACAGTGAGAGGGAGGAAGCTGATCAGTGGAAGAGTCTTTCTCATTAAATGGCCAGAGGCAAAGATTCCATGGAGCTAAACTCCATGATGAAAGGAGAGCCGAGAATGACAGAATGTCAGGAGTTCGGGGAGGACAGGGGAGATGCAGAGGAGGCCGGGAAGGGGTGCAGAAAACAAAGGCAGGGTGCACCCCCACGCTGCGCTGCCCCCTGCCTTGCTGCCATTAGCTCAGTCCCTCCTGTGTGAACAGCTCTCGGCACCCACCAAGTGGAAGCCTCTGAAAACCACTTTGCATCTACTGTCTTATGAGATTCCCGTAACAACCATCTGGGACAGGTGCACTATGACCATGCCCATCTTACAGATGAGAAAACTGAGGTTCAGAGAGTGAACCTCAGTAACTGGCCCAGGGTCTCATGGTCTTTACTATGGGATCCACTCTTACATGGTGAAAAAAGACAAGTGTCTAGTAACAGTGGATGCTCTGAATCTGAAAGCAAAGCCAGCCCTGTTCTGGGCCAGGGAGAGTGGGCAGGGCTACAGAGATGAGACCACAGGACAGAGGAGACACAGGAGCTGCAGAGGAGCAGATCCTCAAGGAGCACAGCAAAAGAGAATTGATCAGAGCAGGGCAGGTACAACAGGCAAACCCCAGCTCAGGGTCAGCAGGGGAAAAAGATTAAGGTCAGGAAGGCAGGTAGAGATGCCATCAGCCCCTGCTCACCTGACAGCTGTGAGGATCCTCTGGTTTGATACAGAAGTCAGGCAAGAATTTTGAACTTGTATAAAGCTCTGTCATCAAGCCCTTTTTACCACCTAACATGCTATATATTTTGTTAGTTTGTACCTCTCTTTCCCTGAAAGCATGTATGTTCCTGAAGGAGAGGGATCCCCCCCCCACCCCCGTCCACTGCTACAGCCCCAGGGCCTAGAGCAATGTTGGCACTTAATTAGCGCTCAAAAAATACTTGTTGAATGAATAAATAGATATACAACAGTCATGTCATGACAGGGTCTCCCAGCTATTGTGTACCTCTACAGCCCAGCTGATCTGGCCTGAGTATGGTGAATTCACCTCCTCCTAATAATTCACCTCTTCCTATTAGGGTTCCATCCCAGTCACTGATTTCTGCAGTGTGAACAAGCAGGGCGAGAATGCATGGGGACCCTAGGAGGCAGGATTAACACCCAGATGCTGAGTCCCTTGTTTGTGCTGAGTAATAGCCAAAAAAAAAAAAAAAAACAACCCAAACAAAAGCCATGGTGGCAGTTAACAGATGTGTTTGTTGTTGTTTAGTTGCTAAGTTATGTCTAATTCTTTGTGACCCCATGGACTGTAGTCCACCAGGCTCCTCTGTTAATGGGATTTCCCAGGCAAGAATACTGGAGTGGGTTGCCATTTCCTTTGCCAGGGGATCTTCCTGACCCAGGGATCAAACCCAGATCTCCTGCATTGGCAGGCGGATTCTTTACCACTGAGCCACCAGGGAAGCCCCTTAACAGATGTGTACATTGACCAAAACTCAATTTACCTCATTAACATTGATTGAAAGAAACATGGGCTCTCTTCCTTGCTCTGCAGTGCCTAGAACCATCCCAGGGAGTTGATTCCCAAAGGGCTCCCCTCCATTCTGATTCTGTTGTAAGAAGGGAAAAAGAGAGATTAAAGAGACACCCCGTCTCCAAATCCTCGTTTTTGAAATCTTTAGTGAAGCCATCAAACAATCAGATGCCCTGGCTTTTATTTTTAAACAGCTTTCAACTCTAAAAAGTGCCAAACTCATGTCTAAGGTCAGGGGAACTATTTGTTCTGGGGAATTTTACTGAGGGGAAAAGGTTCCATCTCCCCAGGCATCCTTTTTTAAAGAGTCTTGGTCATCAAAGTCATCCTGCAAAGCCCTCTGACTTCTGAGGGAAGGCGAGCAAAGCTTCTGGTCTAGAGTTTGATGGACAGGATGTTGGCTTTACATTAAACACATGTGGCGGCAAGAATGCTCTTCACATGCAGCTTGCTCACTTCATTGAAATCCAAGGCATGCCCGGCGGGTTTCCAAGGCATGCCCGGCGGGTTTCCAAGGCATGCCCGGCGGGTTTCCAAGGCATGCCCGGCGGGTTTGAGCCTGGTTTAGAACACTTAGAGCTCAGTCACCTTTTGAAACCAGCATACATCTTTACAGATGTCTTCATTTTACCAAGTTTAATCAGACATCTGCCTGTGAGAAAATGTGATGTGAATTGCCTCAGTCCACCTCTAGACAAAGCTTTCAAGAAATCCCACTGATTTTGAGATATACTCTGGATCGACTGAGTTTGAGGCAAGAAACCCAACCAGATTAAATATACTTATTGATTGTAAGATATCTTCTGGTTCCAGGAATGTCTAAATGTGAACAAGAGTGTTTATTAAAAGAGGAAACTCAGGAATGTTAGGTCCCATTGTCCGAGGAAAGAGTAAAAAAAAAGGTTAAGTAATTCACCCAAAGCAACTTCTTGACTTCTTTCCTGCTCTTGACCAAAGTCTCCTCCATTCTCTTGACCAGAAGTCAACACTGCCCACCACAGTGTGCATGAGTGTGAGTGTGCATGAGCCATTAATAGTGTTAGGTAGTTAGAATAGGAAAAAGGAGTCCAAAATGGCGGTGGCTAAAAGACAAGGAAGGGAAAAGCCAGCAAAAATAGAACAAAGGAAGGTCAAAGGAAGGTCCAAGGACTGGAGTGAGAACTTCAGGTAGAACAGCACTCCTGGCTAAGCCCTCTCTCTTTCTTTCTCTCGCTCTCTCTCTCTCCTGCGCGCTGGGGCATTCTTCTCTTCATGTCTTTGGGTCGACAGTTGGCATGCCCTCATGCTTTGAGGATGGATTTTCCTGCTGTTATCTTCTAAATAAAAGAGCTGTAACACTGATTTGTCTACGAGCTATAACACGGTCTGTTCGAGACCGGAGAGCTATAACACGGTCTGTCCAAGACCCGAGAGCTGTGACCCACCAAGGGCTCTAATGTCCGTCACTCCAAATCTTTGTTGTGACAAGACAGAACCGAGGAGCATACACTTGCCTGACAATAGCAACGTATGAAATTTTGCTATTAATGGCTTTGATGAAAATTGGGAGATAAATGCACTGGGCCAATAAGTGGTGTGGATCTGTGTAACCTCTCCTGGAGGGTAGCCACCCTTTTTGATGAGGTAGATGTGTTCTCTGCACTGGGGTGGATTTCCTGAAAACCTTATTTTTAAAATGAGAACTCCCTACAAATGTAGAAGAACTTTCTCTTCTCACCGGTTCTCCCTATGGATCAAGGGATGCTACGAGCTGTTCACCATTCACACAGACAGGGGTGTTACCAAGTCCAAGCTCGCTCTGCTCACCACACGACAGGTTAATGGATCAGAGGGATCAGTGAAGAGGTATTGAAGCAAGGAATGCGACTTTATTCAGAGAGCTGACTGATCAAAATGGCAGACTAATGTCTTAAAATAACCATTGTTGTGGTCTGTGCTTGGATTGGAAAAGAATTTTCAGACAAGAGGCAGAATAAGAGGAGAATAAAATTTATTAGTGAGGGAGAGGCTATTAGAACAATGGGCCTACTCAAGGGAGAGCTGACCCCTTTAGTGGGCTAATAGCCAATTTTTATAGCCTCAAGACAGAAAATTCCTACTGGAATGGTGGCATTAGGTGATTGGTTAGGATGATACAGGGTGGGTAATAGGGTGGGTATTTTACCTAATATGGATTCAATTAACATGAGTTTGAGCAAACTCCAAGAGATAGTGAAGGATAGGGACACCTGGCAGGCTGCAGTCCATGGGGTCACAAAGAATTGGGCATGATTGAGCAACTGAACAACAACAATATGGCATCAGGGAAGTGGCTGGTTTAGATCTGGAGGCTTATGGCAACAGTTGCTATGGGGCTTGGTCAATTCCAGAGATTCTTGTTCTGTGGCCTTGCTATAGGGTTCCACTACCATCTTATGGGGTCTGGCTGCCAGGTTCTTTTACGGGTCAGAGCTGGGGTAACAAAGTCAAAAAGATGTTAATCTTGCAAATAGCTCCTAAAATGGCAAGCCTCAGGCAGGGGATATGTTAATTTCTTCCTTCCTGCCACCTACAGATGGCCCGGGTTCCAAACAAAGGCACTTTTAACAGTCAGGTTAAGGGGCAGGATTCTCTGAGGTAGGCCATTATGTATGATTATACTAACAAAAGAAATGAAAAACAAGTCAAAGAAACAGTTCCAACATGGAGTCAGAATTGGCTTTCCCCTGCAACAGGGGGATTTGTCCAGGATACAGGGAAAAGGGAAAGAGAAACAGAGGTTCAGTCTCTCAGTTCATCCACTCAATCACTCATGATTTGTTTCCCTCAGTAAATCTTCATTGCTGCTCATTTAGTACCAGGTTCTCTGCAGGGAGCAGAGGAAAAGGATCAACTAAAAACAGCCCATACCCTCAAGGAACACAGACCTAGAAGCAAAAACCGGTAACTGTTGTTATCTATTAATTCAACAAATAATTATTGAGTACCAAGCACTGGGGAAAGAGCAGGAAAGAAGTCAAACACGGTCTCATCCTCATGGAGTTTACAGGCTAGCGGTGAGGGACACAGATATTACTCATCATTGTACACATCATTAATTAATTGTCATCGTGGTTACTACACAGGAGAAGTCGAGAGTGCCGGGGGAGTCCGTTACAAGGGGTGGTGTTGGGAGAGTCAGCAGGGAAAGTAAAGAGCAGATGAGGACGAAAGAGACAGGAAGGAAGGACCCCAGAGGCAGCACCCGGACCCAGTGGGCGTCAGCACAGCTCAGGTTGGGCCCACCCAGAGACTGGACAGGGGAGACAGGAGGACAGGAGAGAGCAAGCCCTCTCTCTAGGAAGTGAGAAAAGGCTCATGGAAGTGGGTGGAGTCTCTTGAAGTCATCCTTTCTCCCTTGCTTTCTTGCTGACCAAGAATAATTGAGGGTGCCATGTTGGAAGCACTCTATGACCATATTTACCACTGAGGTCGCTGTCATCACTCTCTATACAGATGAAAAGACCGGACCTCAGAAAGGTGAGTGCCTGGCTCCCCCTCAGATCACGCAGCCCTGTGTGGCTGAGTGAGGACTGGGACCGGATCAGCCTCAATTCTCAGCCACAGCGCTCTGCTGCCCACTCTCGGGTGTGGGAGGGGAGACTACAGCCGAATCGCCATTTAACAGATGAAGAAGAGAGGCTCCTGTCACACAGGCAGTGAGGACCAGAGGAGTCTCCCAGGAGGAGTGGCCTTCCTAGACTGGGTAGAACACCCGCTCTACCCTGCCGGGTCCCCTAGGTGCAACCCTGACCCTCCAGGATGCTCTAGAAGTCAGTAGACATCTTGGGACTGTTTGGAGACGCAGACGCCCCCTGCTGGCCCAGAACGATTCAGGTGGTGAGACAGGTGGAAGGGGCACACCAGTGGGTCCTGGTGATGGAAGCAAGAGTGAGAAAACTCTAAAGAATTCATCTAATTTTGTTGTTGTTGTCGTTTAAAGGATATTCATGACTTATGTGTGTACTGTAAAGACTCTGACAGGAAAAAACAGACAATAAGCTTTGCCAAACTTTGGGGATTTCAAAGTGGGCCTGAGCTTTGGCAGAAAGGGTCCCCTTGTGGAGCCAGAAAGAGGAGAGGTTGGGATTAGGGAACGTGGCTAACTTGTCCAAGTGCTCAGGAATGGCATAGATGAAGAGTGGAGATTTGGGCCCTATTTGTCCAAGAAAGGGAAGAAGAGGAAAAAGGAGGGGGAGCAGAATGAACTTTTACAAACATTTTTACCCGATCTCAATGAATACATGACATGAAAGATGTGTTTTAACTGCGTGGCTTGGAAGAAGAGAAGGCAGAACACAGTTATTGCCTGACACCAGGTGCCCCTGTTGCATACCTTCATTAGGGCAAAACCCTCCTTGACTGGATGAAATGTGAGTTTTATCATTTCATAAATATTGCTAGGGAGCCTGGGCAACTGTGGAAGAAGGCCCATACATCACCCTTTCGGCTCAATTTGGATTTCAAATAGGCAAAGTTAAATCATTAAACAAAAAGTGCCACAAAGATTATAGGAAAACAGAAAACATGTACCCTAATTGTGAAGTGATGATTTTCTAACTAAAATAAGTTAATAGAGACTATGACACATAATCAGGCAAATGACAAGGGAAAAAAGCAGGGCACTGGAAAAATGTATGAGTTGAGTGACCCAATGAGGTGGGGGAATAAATATAAATCTATGAGGGAAATAGTGTCCAATGGACAGATGGCTAATAAGAGACACTTGGCACAAGGTTAAATACTAAGGAACATGTCAGTCTGTATAATCCTTTCTATATTACAGGTGAGAAGACCCAAATTTAGCAAAAATCAGTTAAAATGATAAGCCTACAGCTAGTCTGTGAGGAAACAGGAACTCACTTATGTGGTGTGTGAATCAGCCCAGTGTTCCTGAGGAAACCTGGCCTGACTGGATGATACCTTCCTATGCCTTTGGGCTCACAAACCTCACTTTGGGGGGCAGATCTCAAGGAAATAGCTCAAGAAGAAATAGCAACTAGAGAGTGAGATTCTCTGCCCAGGTGCCTGCAGTTAGGAACTGGTTACCTAAAATTCTGTTCAGAATCGTCTATTGCCACAAAAAGTTCCAGTTTGTAATCAGAGGTACAAGGGAGATCATCCCAAGTCGACATTTGGCTGTGTGACTTTAGATTTGACACTTAACTTCTCTCAACTTCACTTAACGTCCCTCCTTGATAAACTGGGGATATCAACAGGTCACTACCTCCCTGGGTTGTGTATTAAAGCAGATCACGTCTCGAAGTGTCTACACAGCGCCTAGCCGGGTGTTCAATCAGGGGTGGCCGTTGCCATTGGAAAGTGACTACTGGACTGAGCCTGGAGAGTTCTTGCCCACAGAGGATGAGGCAGGATCAGGGAGTCTAAGCTTTCTAACTTGAAGAGGAGCTGGTTTCTTGGACTCCTAGCTTGTTTTATTACCAAGTCAGAAAAAGGAGAATAAACCTCTGCCACAACTTTGCAGGAGTCCACCAAAATACAAAGGGAAGGTCTTCAAAGGTGTTAAATTCACCTGAAACAGAGAAAAATGCTGAGCGAGGCTCCCACTCCCACCGAAGTATCAAGATTGGGCGCCTCCAAGGATCTGGAAATGCACGTTTTTTGGAGACTGGGTCTAGGACAGGAGTTTCATATTCCCAAAAGTTCGGAATTTTCATCTCCTCTTTGAGGGAGACGATCTGCCCAAGGTCCCATGTCAAGTGACCCGGTCTGGCAGGCAGTAGTAACCACCGCACGGGCGACCCCCGCGCAGCCCGGGTGAGTGGCGGGCATCACAAGGGCTGTAGGAGCCGGGGTCCCGGAAGCGAGGGTGGGTGCAAGTCCTCGGGCGACGGTGGTGGGTCGAGGGGTCCCGGCGGTCTCACCCTTTCCGCTCCGGGAGCCCCGGGGCGCGCCCCGCGGAGAGACCTCCTCCAGTCAGCAGGGGGCGCTGAGGAGAAGGCGGGTGGGGAGGTCGCGGTCCGAGGAGCTGCCCGCTTCGGTCCCCTCCCGGAGTCGAGACCGAGGCTGCAGCTCGCCCATTCGCGCGCCCAGCGAGGCTCCCGGACGCGGTTCAGGCGGGATACGGGACCCAGGGTCGCGGAGAGGCCCCGGCCGCATCACCAGCGCCGGACTCCGCGCTTGCCCGGAAGCGCCGGCGCCGAGGGGGCGGGGCCGGGAAACGCTTCCGGGGGCGGGGGGCGCGGGCTGGGGCGGCAGCCGGAGCGGCGGGGACGGGCCTGGCGCCGGCGGCGGCGGAGGGGGCGCCGCAGGCGGGCGATGTGAGCGCGGCGCTCTCGGCAGGTGAGGCGCGCCGGCAGGGGGGCGGCGGGCAGCGGGCGAGGCGCGGGCGTAGCCGGCGGGGTCGGAGACAGTCCCGGGCCGCTGTCCGGCTCGCTCTGGGCGCGGCGGGGCTGGAGCCTCCGCGCCTGGTCAGTCCAGCGGGCCGGCGGGTGGGCGGGTGGCGCGGGCTGGAGCCGAGGCCGGGCGGGGTCGGGAGGCCCCGGGCACCTGCTCCGGCCAGGCGCGCGCCCCCGACGGGCCAACCTTGTTTTGGCCCCCGGTGTCGGGACGCTGCTTGCGGGGCTGAGGGTCGCACTCAGACAGCTTCCCCGGACTCCCCCAGCCTCCGCCCTGGGCGTCTCGGGATCTCCCGCTTCCGGGCTCCTCGGCCCCGGGGGGCGCTCCCGCTTTGTACCGGGAGGCCGGATGGTTAAGTCTCCTGGAGAGCCGTGTCGGGCCGTGGGGTCGGCCCTGCTGGTGGCTGCAACCGAGCCCCTGCCCCCATGCCACCGCTTTTCTCCAGGTAAACAGGCGACGGCGCGTCGTGCTTGGCCGTGGACGTCTCCATGGTCACTCTTGCCCTCGGAAGGTCCTGCCATTACGGAGGGCTGGGCTGGGCTGGGCTGGCCTGGGGGTGTCGACAGTGTCCTTCTAGGCTAGGCGGCTTGTGCCTTGGGGTGTCAACAGTCTGCGAGCCTCAGGCTTGAGGTTTCAGCAAGCCTCTTCCATGTTGGACCTCAGATTCCCACTTTGATCAGTGAGGGTATTTAGATGAGCTCTCTAGAGACGCTTCCAGTTCTGTCAGTCTATATATGTCTGAAATTGGAAGGGCTGTCCCTGGTTCAAGATACTGGGCAGTTTCACAGAAGAGTTTGCAGATCTGGACTTTTTAGCCACTTAATACACTTGGTTTCAGACAGTCTTTAAAATGAATCCAAGAAGCCTTTCTAAACCTTGCCTTATCTTAATTCATCCCTCGCTTTTGTTCCTGGCAGGAGTCAGTCACGTCCTGCAGAGTTTTTGCACGCACAAAATTTTTTGTTGTTTATATCTGCCCATTTTCCCTTTGTTCCCTAGTCAGGCCCTCTTTGCTTGACATCTGGATTATTGCAACAGCTTCTTAGCCCGTCTCCGACTTCAGAAGTCTCCCCACCTCCCCCACCCTTCCTTTATGCTAATGCCAAACTTAATGTTGGAAGTCAAAAAAAGAGTTGAGTGCTTGCTTATTAAATGTCAAGACGCTGTTCCATGTGGTGGGGTAAAGTAGTGGAGGCACACATAGTCTCCAAGCAGCTTTACATTGGGTGTGGAGACTCTACCTGTGCAAAGGTGACTGATTGATGAGACAAGCCTGTGAGCTGTAGAATTAAGAGGGAGGAGAGATGGAGGTAACTGTAGGCCAAATGGTCAGGAAAGGCTTAGTGAGAGGGGTGGCATTTGAGCTGGCTGTTAAAGGATGAGTAGGACTCAAGTAGGAAAAGAAGAGTCAGGCTCAGTGATCCTATGGAGTTAGTGAACCAGTCTCCTTGTGGAGAAGGGTGCATATAGGAAGGGATAAGAGGGAAAGATTGGCTGGGCTGGTTCCTGAAAGAACTTGAGCACTAGGCCAAAGTTGAAACTATTCTGAAATCAGTGGTGAGAGGCCAGAGACTAGAGGTAGTAGTTCGTGATCATTTGCAGGAGGGGAAGGGAGAGGCTCAGGGCCAGGACATCAGCTAAAAGGTTACGGTATTTATACCACTTTCAAAGTCCTCTGCCTGCCACATTGTGTCCAGTCAGTGCCCACCCTGTCTTTTCAAGGCTCTCCTTGGTTTGGCCCCTGGTCACCTCCCTAGACCTTATTCACTGCTTCTCTTCCCCGTCCGTCGGGTCTGTTTCCCGCAGAAGTGAGTTTGTGACTGCCTCTAGGGCCTTGTTCCTCTAGTTCCCCCTTCTGAAGTACCAGCCTCCTTTTTCTTCTCCGTGTAAATTCTCCATTTCACTTCCTTCAAGCCCCTGCTGAAGATATACTTCCTCCAGAGGGTGTTCCCTGACCGCCCTGCCCCCATCCGTGCCTTTGTGGCGCTCGGAATCTAAAGCACAGGACTCGGCACTTGTTTCTTGGTTATTGAACTTGCTCTTGCCTCAGTTGGAATGGGTGTTTTTGGAGGGCATTTTGTCTTAATACTTATCTAATATTGTAGCTGCGCTTTTATAACAGGTATGCAAACACTTAATGGTTTTTGTTGGTAAATGACTTATAAAAATTTTTTTGAACCCCCTCTTTTTAAAGGAGACTCTTTTAATATCAGTTTTCTCTGTCATATGTCGTTGATGTCTAATGCTGCCATTTAAGGCAGGTGTTTTCAGCTTTCCTTCTTTGAGTGCAGATAACATAAAACGAATCTTTGAAACATTAAAATCTTTGCTCTTGATTATGGGAAAAGAAAAAGTCGTGTAATTCTTCAGTGGGAGGTTGTGGGGAAAGAACATGAGCTTGGGCATCAGGTCTGGGTTTGAATCCCAGCAGGGCTCCTTACTAGCCATGTGAGCTTGGACCATTTATGTAATGTCTCTGACTCTCTTGTTTTCTCGTTTGTAGTGTGGGGATAATAGCCATTTCTTAAGGTTCTGTGGATTTTGAAACGAAGGAAAAAAGTATGTGAAGGAGGTGGCAAAGTTTATAGCACCTGGTAACCGCTTAGTAAGTTTTCATCATCATCGTTATTATTGTGAGGTGTAAATGTATCAAGGTGGGGACATGCCAGGACGCTGAACCTCGGTGTGTCTACTGAGCTCTGGGTTTCTACATGTCTCTGGATTCTCATTCTACCTTCCAGCTGAAGCAGTTGTCAGAAATGTCTGTATCACGAATCTAGAATGCATCGTTATGTTTTATGCCCATTAATTTTCATCTTTCTCAAGTTTGAATTCTGCTTAGTGTTTTTCAGACTTCTTGATTGTGTCTATTTAATGTTTTGTAGCTGACAAACTGCTGAATTTAGCTTAGTGAAGCTCATCAACTGAAGTCAGTTTAATTTCTAATGGCTGTTTTCTGGTTGTATTGATGGCATGGAAAACCTCATGGAAGAAAGCAATTCAAGGTGAGCTTTTCTAATCCTTTCAGCATAAGAAGTTTGGGCTTAATCTATTTCCTAGGTCCAGTGCCCCTTGCTTGACATGCCAGCAGTATGCAGATAAGATGCAACTCCTTGACCTGATTGGGTTCTTTGCCGTAAGAAAGCATATTTATTCATTTTTCTTTTCTAATTTTATTTATTTGGCTGCATCGGGTCTTAGTTGTGACACGGCGATCTTCGTTGAGGAGCTCGGGCTTCTCTCTAATTGTGACGCAGGCTCTAGAGCTCAGGCTCAGTATTTGTGGTGAGTGGGCTTAGTTGCCCTGCGGCATGTGGGATTTTCCTGGACCAGGGATCGAACCCACGTCCCCTGCATTGCAAGGCGTATTCTTAACCGCTGGACCACCAGGGAAGTTCCTGATTTATTCCTTTAACTGAAACTAATTTTTCTATTTCAGGATAGGATTTTAAACACCTAATTGCCTACTTCATAGAAGTAAAAAGAATGGACTTTATGCAGAGAAGTGGCTGCAAAGTACAAGAAATTGTAACCCCTTAATTATTACTGTGTTGGTGTAATGATACACCCTTAAGTGAGAATTTTTTTTTTCCTCTCAAAGGTGATCAGTAAGCCTCTAGCACCAATAAAACCCCTAATTCTCACCACTGTGCCTGGATTAAAGTCTTACTCGTATAGGAGAGAAGAATCCTGGTTCTGGAGACTGTCAGATCTAGGTTCAAATCCTGGCTCAGCCATTAGTGAGTTGGGATGAATTGGGAGAGGGTCTTAGTTTCTCTGAGTGTTTTTCCATCTGTAGAATGAGGGCAGCTGCAGTGTCTGTCTCATGGTGTTGTCATGAAGATTCGGTGAGCAGGTAGAGAGCTTACTTAGCATATAGTCCACAGGTGGAGCTCAGTATCTGTTATTGCCAGTCAGGTTAAAGAGTGCATTCCTGCCCTGCTTGGAAAGCTCAGAAGAAGCTTCTGATGTTTTGTACTGACTGAAAGACAATCCCCACTGTCACACCACACTGTGCTCTCAGAATTAGTGTAGCTGAGCAGACTTGGAGAATGTTAGCGCCTTGGTAGGAAATCTCACAGTTTGGATAAAAATGTTCTTTCAGGCTCACATGAATTAATGCAGTAAGAACTCTAGACTTGTTTTCTTTTAAATTAGGATGAGTGCTTCATGAATATCCATCACGGAATGCCATTTTATTTATTTATTTTTTGCTTGCGTTGGGTTTCAGCAACACCACAATGTTTCAGGCAGGCCTGGTGTTTTTCGGCTGCTGCTTTCTGAAGGAGTAGATTGTAATTCGTGACAGATCAATTTTAGTTCTGACCTAGACCCAGGCAGAAATACCTAGGAAAGTTATTTTTATACCATTGTTACTGCCATTTCCACGCCTGTTGTCCCCAGTGCTCCCATCTGCAGCCTTTTTAATGACTTTTTGTTTAAGAATGAAAACTAGGGATCTTCAGGGTCTTCAGTGCCTGTTGAAGTCTAGCTTGAGTTGGTCTCCAGGATCAGCAAGTGACTGAAGCCAGCAGGTGCATATCTGGGTTTGGAATCATGAACATCTTGATGGAGAATAATGGGTCCCTCCTGGTGCCTTAAACAACTTCCAAATTTGTAACCTTGCTTTCCTTTCTTGGAAGTGTCACTGGGTATTTTTAAATGAAGTGGAGCAAATAAGAGTGTTTATGGTTTATGGGTTAGATGCGGAGAGGGCAATGGCACCCCACTCCAGTACTCTTGCCTGGAAACTCCCATGGACGGAGAAGCCTGGTAGGCTGCAGTCCATGGGGTCGCTAAGAGTCGGACACGACTGAGCGACTTCACTTTTACTTTTCCCTTTCATGCACTGGAGAAGGAAATGGCAACCCACTCCAATATTCTTGCCTGGAGAATCCCAGGGACGGCGGAGCCCGGTGGGCTGCTGTCTATGGGGTCGCACAGAGTCGGACACGACTGAAGCGACTTAGCAGCAGCAGCAGCATGGGTTAGATGGGAGTGAACTACCTTGCTACATTTTTCCTGCTGGTGAGACGATCCTATATCTCTTGGGTGTTCAGCGGGAAAAGTTGAAAGCTGAGCCACCAGCTTAGTTGGGGTTGCTGAGTGCCTCTCTCTGCTAGACTCGGCACACAGTCACTGACCGCACAGAGCTCACCCCCGGGGGCGGGCACTCAGCAGCACAGCTGGCTCAGAAATCAGCACGTCTCAATTGCTTAGGTTTTACACTTTTACTTTTGTTCAGGTTGTCATTATGGGGAAACAGTTCCTGGACTTGACCCAAGGAGTTTGTAGAGGGGATTTCAAGACTCATGTGGGCATTTTGCCCAGGTGACATGCAAGCGTCTTTTCTTATCTTTAGGTTCTCTTTGGAATGGGGTTAGCACTGTGGGAAGATGGCACTCGTCTAGGCTCTGGTTTTCATTGCTCAGTTTCCTTACAGCTTAACAAAAGGCATGATGCAGAATCGTGCCGGTCAGTGAAATGGTGTGTTGACGGGAGAACTAGGCGTGGATGTTTCCTCTTTCATGAGATAACCGTATTACAGTAGGAGCAAATCTGTTCTCAACTGTCTTGTCTGTTTTTTCTCCCTGAGTAACCACATGTTAGCACACGGGTCCTTGGCTACTACAGTTTTTGGTTACTCCCAAATGGTTTATTGGCCAACTCGGTTCAGTTGCCCAGAGGGCAGCCTAAACGCAGCTTGTCTGAGGCGGAGCTAACTTGCCTTCCAAAATGGATAGCGTACCTCAGTCTCCAAGTCCTGTTAGTCCTTCTTTGGACTCATGTTCAAATTGCCAGCCACCAGGAATCCAGTTTGAGATTTCCAGTCTGGTATTCAAGGACGTCCATGTTCTCACCGTGGCATTCCTCTTTCCCTGATCAGTCCTTGTACCTGCGGCCTGGCCACCGCCCCAGACACCATACATTTTTGCCCCACAGTTCTTTGATTCTCCCAGTCCTGCCTGGAGTCTTCTTCCTGTTCCATTTGAAATGCAAAGTCCTGTTCAAATATTGCTTTCACCATGAAGTTTTTCTTTGTTCTGTTTGATTAAAGATTTTTCTTTGGTCAAAAGTAATCAGTCTTGTCATTGCTCTCACAGTTCTTTGTTTCTGCCTCTGTAATTGTCTGCTTGATACAGTAATTATCCATTTGCAGCTTATCTTTCTCTGGATTCTTTGCTTTTAAAAATTACATCTTTTTAGGTAGAATCGTATAACATATTTTAAACTTTTAGTGAGACTAATACAGCTATATGATAAAAAATTCAAAAAGTATAAAAGTCTGTTTCCCTTTCTTCTTCGCAGTCTGTAGTCCTCATTCCCAAAAGTCACCAACATCAGTGGTTTCATGCGATTCCTTCCAGAATGGGTACAACAGCATATACTTGTTCTTTTAAGAAAAGTGTGTGAAAGAAATCAGATATGTACATACATATTTTTTTATAGCTTGTTGTTCAGTTGCTCAGTCGTGTCCAACTCTGCGACCCCCATGGACTGCAGCATGCCAGGCTTCCCTGTCCTCCACCGACTCCCAGAGTTCAGTCAAACTCATGTCCGTTGAATCAGTGATGCCATCCATCCGTCTCATTCTCTGTCATCCCCTTCTCCTGCCTTCAATCTTTCCCAGCATTAGGGTCTTTTCCAGTGAGTCAGCTCTTTGCATCCAGTAGCCAAAGTATTGGAACTTCAGCTTCAGCATCACTTCCTCCAGTGAATATTCAGGCTTGATTTCCTTTAGGATTGACTGGTTTGATCTCCTTGCAGTGCAAGGGACTCTCAAGAGTCTTCTCCTGCACCACAGTTGGAAAGCATCCATTCTTCGGTGCTCAGCCTTCTTTATGGTCCAACTCCCACATCTACCGTTTTGGCTAAATATTAGAACTCCTTTTCAGGTCGAAGGATACAGATCTGTCTCCTCCGTGTTTTTTTTTTTTTTCTGGCATGTGGGATCTTTCCCAACTGAGGATCGAACTCATGCTGCCTGTAATAGGAGCAAGGAGTCTTAACCACTGAACCTCCAGAGAAGTCCTGTCTATTCTTAATGTCTGAGTAGTGTTTCATTGTTGATTGGATTTTTGTTTTTTTGAACCAGTCTTCCACCCATGAATTTTGAGCTCATTTCCCTCTTTTTTTTTTTGCTATATAGAATAAAAATGCTCAGCAGACATCCTTGTTTCATATATCCTAATATGCTGTTGTAAGTACTGTGTACTTGTAGGCTTAATTCTTAGTAGTTAATTGTGGACCAAACAGTAAATGCTTTTTACATCTTGATTGATATTACCAGATTATCCCTAAGGATTACACCTGCACATTTTTTTTTAATTAATTTTTATTGGAGTATAGCTGTCACACTTTTAAAAATGTGTGCAGGTCTGATGGTTTAGGAATGGTATGTCATATTTTCTTTTTGTAATTCACATGTCTTGATCGTGAATAAAACTAAACATCTCTTCATACGTTTTGTTGATCACTTTTTCTTTGAACTGTTCATATCTTTTGCCCCTTCTTCCGTATAATTATCTGTGTGAGCCCAGGTCTGAGTTATAATATAAGTGAAGGAATTTGGAAAGTAGCCCTTTGTCAAAGGTGCATGTACTTTTCCTCAAAACGTCATTTATCTTTTGGCTTTGTTGGGGGGGGTTATCATAAATTTCTATGTTGTCAGATGTATTTGTGCTTGTCTTTGTTGCTTCTGGGATTTATGTCATGCTAGCAAAAGCCTCTGTCTTTATTATAAGTAAACTCACCCATGCTTTTCATTTAGTTATTTTTTGGTGGTAGTCAAGTCTTTTAAAAATACTGTCATACTGGGGGTGGTGGGGAGGGGAGGAGAAAGGATAGTTAAGGAGTTTGGGCTGGACATGTGCACACTGCAATATTTAAAACGGATAACCAGCAAGGACCTACTGTGTAGCACAGGGAACTCTGCTCAGTGTTATGTGGCAGCCTGGGTGGGAGGGGAGCTTGGGGAAGGATGGATACATGTGTATGTATGACTGAGTCCCTTTGCTGAAACTTACAACATTGTTAATCGGCTGCACCCCAGTACGAAATAAGTTTAAAAAAATGTTGTCATAAGACTGTAATGACATTAAATGGAAATAATAGGGCCCTTCTTACATGCCCTAATGCTTTATAAGAAATGGGTAAGGATGCAGTACCTTTGAAAACTTGGGGAGCTGTATTTTCCCTTAATCAGGCGTTTTGTGTGAGCCTGTAGTGATCACAGAGGAGAGCACTCGTGGCCCTTTCGCCTCATTCGCTCACACTCAGTGGATGGAGCAGGCCGTGGGGAAGAGCAGAGTGGTGATGGACGGGTGTCTGTCCACCCTTCCGAAGTTCAGCTGAGTCTGTTAGATTATGGTCAGCCGGTTTCCCTGTCTGTGCGAAGTGGCTTTTTTAACGCTCCTTCAGGTAAAATGTGTGTATTCCTAGTGAGCTTTGGACCCTTGATTAGGGGGTATCATTCCCTTGTTTGTAACATTTCAGAGCAGCCTCTTGTCCTGATGCCTGGGTGTGGTCATATGTTCCTTTTTTGGGTGGGAGCTCAAAAAGATTTCAGGCAGCTTTACTCGCTAAGCCTTATTGTCATATGGTCTTGCATCAGATTTTTGTTTTCTTTTCAGAGCGTGCGTGCACATTTATTTCTAGGATTCCTCTCCTTCACCTTTTACTTCAAGCCTGTCGGTCGAGTCTCCCTGGCCTACTTGTATGGTAATTGATGGGCCAGCACCTCTCCCCTGTGGCTTGTGCCTTGTGCCCACGCTGCCTCGCCGAGTGAATGGCCTCCCTTCTCCGGCTACCCAGTCTGTCCTAACTCTCCAGCCTGTGGTCATGGGCTTCTGAACCTGCTCGCTCTTGGCTCCGTGTGGTTCTGACTTGCCCTGGCCTGCGCTGGCCTTGCTGCTTCCTCAGTGCTTTCAGAGCTGGCTTCCTCACTACTTGGTCAGTCCTGGGTAGCCCCTCACACTCTGCTCTTGCTTTTCTTTTTTAAAAAATGTTTATTTATTTGGCTGCACCAGGTCTCAGTTGCAGCACATAGGCTTCTCTCTAGTGGTGGAGTGCGGGCTCCAGAGCTTGTGGGCTCAGTAGTTTGTGGCTCGGGCTTACCTGCCTGTGGCGTGTGGGATCTTAGTTCAGCCACAGATCGAACCTGTGTCCCCTGCATTGGAAGGTGGATTTTTAACCACTGGACCACCAGGGAAGTCCCTGCTCTTGCTTTTTAAACTCCAGTGTCAGTGCTGCTTTGGATTCTCTTGAACTTGGGCTGAACTTGTCTTCTTGGCAGCATCTGCTCCCTGTGACTTTCACCCTGGAATACCAGAAGGACTGCTTACTTGAGCCCGAGATCTATGGGTTCTAATGAACAGAGGCTTAACATATAAAGATAGCTGTTTATTTAAAGCAGGTTAAAATCAGCCAGGATGCAGAGCTCTGATGGGGAAGAGGGAGTAAAAGCTGTGAGTGTGGAGGGCATAATATACCACAGCTGGAGGGCCACCTGGGACTTTTTTTCTGCTCAGGGCCCTTCCTTCTACTCGTGTCTTTGATCCAGAAAAGAGGGAGATTTTGATCTTGAAAGAGGGTGCTGTAGTAAATTCCTCGAACTGAGACTGCTCATTCACAGGGTATGTGCACTTGTAGGTTTGGCGGGTATTATTAAAATGCGCCCCTTTGCCTTCTCCACCTCCTCCTCACAGAGGAAGGAGTCAGAGCCCTGGGCAGCAGTAGGAGGATGTTTGCCACCTGTCACTGTCCCTTTCTCTGGCCACCCTCCTTGGGCAGGAGTGTAAGCGAGGTCAAGCTTTCTTTTCCTCCTACCTTTTCCTCAACCCCTCTGCCTCCCTGAGTGGTCCTACTGTTCCCCTTGGGCAAATCAAACAAGGATAGGGGATTGTTGTGTAGGACCTCTAGATGGCCAGACTTTGCAACAGTCCTGAAAAAGTTAGCGTCTTTGAGCCTCAGTTTCCTCACCTCTCAAGTGAGGGTGATAGTACCTGCCTTCTCGTGGAAGGTCAAGACGATTCAGTGAAATAATACATATAAGGCCTTTACAACTTGCTCAGCATGTATGGAGCGTTCAGTAAACGTTGGTTATTGATAACGGTGGTGACGGACTTTCCCAGGTAACGAGGGGAGGCTCAGGAATGTGGTGGAAGATGGCAGGGATCCCCTTTTACAATTGCCGAGGCTGGTGTAGGGGTGGCTGGACAGATGGCAAGGCTGCTTACATCCTTCCCAGAACCCACTGTTTGGACCAGTGATGGCAGAGTCTCCTTAGCTGACTGTGGCAGGGGCTATGTGCAAGGTGAGAGCTACCTCCAGAGGTGTGAAAGGATTCCAGTGAAGGAAATTGGAGAGCAGAAAGGTTTGTGTGTCCACTGGTTGAATGAGCAGAAGAGCATTATGAAGAAATGGAGGAGCTGACAATTTTGAACTTCCCAGCAGACCTTTTCAACTAACATCCTCTTCAGGTATGTTTTTAAAAAGAAATATTTCACATTCTTATCCAAAATATAACTTTACAAACAAAGACAAAATAAGTATTGTTAAAATAAGCGTTAATGGTATTGAAGAAAAATATCCAGTTTATATATACTTGTTTTTTAATTAAAATATAGCAGCGTAAATATCTAATTGGGGGTGGTTTTGTCATCTGTGGATGTGAGAGTTGGACTATAAAGAAAGCTGAGCACCGAAGGATTGATGCTTTTGAACTGTGGTGTTGGAGAAGACTCCTGAGAGTCCCTTGGACTTCAAGGAGATCCAACCAGTCAATCCTAAAGGAAATCAGTCCTGAATATTAAGGACTGAGGGAAGGACTGATGCCCAAATTCCAATACTTTGGGCACCTGATGCAAAGAACTGACTCATTGGAAAAGACCCTGATCCTGGGAAAGATTGAAGGCGGGAGCAGAAGGGGATGACAGAGGATGAGATGGTTGGATGGCATCACTGACGCGATGGACCTGAGTTTGAGTAGGCTCCGGGAGTTGGTGATGGACCAGGAGCCCTGGCGTGCCGCAGTCCATGGGGTCGCAAAGAGTCAGACACAACGGAGTGACTGAACTGTAATGGGACAGAAAGAGCTATGATAAATCTGCTGAGTCAAAGAATACTGATTCTTATGTATTTAGTGAGTGGAATAATCAAATTCATTATTGTTTTTCTGTAACAGCTGCAAACTCAGTCTAAATGAAAAACCAATATAAATCACTTCTCTGCATTAACAAAAATGAATCCCATTCCCCTATCTCTCAGAGTTGGGAGGAATCTGCAGTAAGCCTGTAACAAACTGCAAGGCTGGGACTCTTGTTTATCTTTGAATTCCCTTTGGTTATGTGCATGTAGAAGATTGAAATTGAATATTTCCTATAAATGTAGAAAAATAATTTAAATTCCCAGTCAGTATGCCATTTAGTGATTGCAATTAAATCTAATACTTGCAGCACATTTGATAGAAGGCTAATTTTCTTAATTTGCAAAGAACTCTGACAGTTCAATAAAAGAGTCAGATGTGGGCAAAGGAGATGAGTAGGCAGCTGAAAGACAAACAGAAATTGCCATTGAACACCAAAATAGATGATATACCTCATTTATAATTAAGTCACAGCCCAATGAGATACCACTTTTAACCTGTCAGTGTGGCAAAAGCGAGAAAATTCGATACTCGTTGGTAGTTAAGGCGGGTACAAGCACTTCATGTGCTTTTGCTGAAAGGACAGCTGCTGCCACCTCTTGGGAGATGAGTTGGCATTATCGACGGATGTGGAAAACTAACACAGCAGTCCCTCTGCTAGGAGGAAATGCTATGACCATTTAAATGGTTTCCTGGTTTTGGTATCACCTGGGGACTGACTGAGTACATGGTAACATAGCTATCCATGGAATACGAAGAAATCAGAAAAGAGAATGAAGTAGATGAATTTGCGCTGCTGTGGAAGGATTTTAAGGAGTATTAGATACTTTTATTTTTTGGCTGTGTTGGGTGTTCGTTGTGGTGCCATGGCTTTTTCTCCTGTTGCGGGGCACAGGCTCCAGAGCACTCGGGCCCAGTAGTTGAGATGCATGGGCTTCATTGATCCTGTGGCACATGGAATCTTAGTTCCCCAACCAGGGATCAAATCCGCATCCCCTGCATTGGAAGGCAGATTCTTAACCACTGGACCACCAGGGTAGCCCCTTAAATACATTGTTACAAAGCAGCGTACAGGACCGTTTTTGCTGGTATGTGTTTATAGTTTTCTCTGAAAGAACACCCACAAATGCTTCCCAGTGATTATCTTTGGCAGAAGAGACCAGAGGACAATGAAGATAGCCAGTTTATATTTTTCTGTACTATAATTTGAAGTTTGACCATGTGCATATATGTTACTTTAAAGATAAAATTAAACGTTGATCTAACTTAGGTGTGGGCCCGCTGTCATTCCATTCACGGGAGACGTCAAGACCCTCAAGGAACCAGTGATTACCCCATGCTGGGAAATGGCTGATACAGAGGAGTATGGGGGGTTCTGCTTGAACTTGACGTCTCTCTACGAGGTTCTGACTTCCTTTACTTCAGGACCACTAGACCTGATGAGTCAGGCCTGGGTGTAGACTTGTGATTAGTTGCACCTTTACTCCCTCTGACCTGGTCATGTGACTAGGACTTAAATTCCCTGGAATCTCCTCATGTGTCAGTCTCTGAGAAGCCTCTTCCCCCAGTGTTCTTGTCAGCAGCTTGAGGCTGGAGTCTCTGAATCTCACCGTCACAGCCGGAAGGAGGTGTCAGTGTCAAGGAGAGGACAGTGGAGCACTTCCTTTCTCATTTTGCAGAAAAATGGAATTCCTCTCTTAGGTGTTAATCATAGTCTTTTCATTTTTCTCTTCAGTGCTTTTCTTTCAAGTGCAGTTCTCTCCTTTCTCTCTGAGAAGAAGATAAAAAGCCGCACAGAGGAGGAGGAAGCCTCATTGCAGAACTGTTTTCAGTTTTACAGACTATTTCAGAAATGCTTTTTGTTTTCCTTTTTCTACTGGTTTTTGCCTAGGACTCTGTACTTTTTAAAAGCCTGAACCCACCTTCCTTTTGCCCTTTAATTCCAAAAGTCACTGTTTACACACTCTTGTGTGTCCTGAAAACGCTGTAATGAACAGGTAACATTTGACCACTTGGCAGGTGCCAGGCAGTGGGTGTTTCTAGAAGGCAGTCTGGTGTAGTTTTGAGCCTGCCCTGGCTCCAGACTAAGTTCATCCATTAGCACTGGGACCTTTGGCAAGTGTCTTAACTTCTTTTCTTCAGTTTTTTCATCTATAAAATGGCAACAATCATAGTATTCCCCTCACAGTTGATAAGAGAATTTAACATATGTAAGATGTTTAGCACAAGATAGGCACTCATTATACCTAAGCTATTATACTCATTCATTGCATGAATTTCCTTCATTCAATTTTACATCAGTTGTGTTGGGTAATAGTTCTTCCACAAGCTTTTCTAGATACAGAAGTCAAAGTTAACTGACTTGTCTAAGGCCGTTTAATTATTTAAACGTTCATTGTTGTTATTTTTATTAGAAAGTAGCACAGCCAGGATTCATAGCCAAGTCTAATTTCAAAACCAGTTCTCTTTGTTACACCATCCTGTCCCCTAAAAAAAAGTCTCAGTAGCTAATAACATTGATTGCCATGTCCCAAGCATCCATTGTACAGATTGCTTCTTACATGTTTTCTCATAACAACCCATGAGGCAAAGACTATTACTGTTAAAAACAAAACAAAACAAAACTGAGACTTGGAAAAGTTATAAAGTACCTTGCCCAAGGTTTTATAAATGGAAATCCGGCATCATTTGAATCCACATCTGACTCCAAACTCTTCCAATGAATATATTATAATCTTATTTTTTTAAAACTAGATGAAGTGCCTTAAATTTTTTTTTAATGTTACCTGTTTTTAATAAGTAATACATCCACATGGCTGCGAAATTTTAAGAGTCTAAAATGATTCACTGAAAGCTAATGGGTCTTCCAGCTACTCTGTTATTTCCCCCTCCCAAGAGGATGTTTGTTTTTGTTCATCATTCCAGAAATATTGTGCTTGTGTATCTGTATATGTTGACACAGATATATGTGTTTTCACTTTGCTTTGTACAAATATAGTGTTATATATACTGCTCTGCATCTGATTTTTTTCATTCAGCAATATATTATAGTGATTGTTTCATAACAGTAATGAAAAGAGCTTCCTTATTCATTTTTTTGGTTGTATAGTAGTCTTTAGTATGGACATATCATAGTTTATTAGTCAGGCTCCTCTTGATTAGAATTTAGTTTGTTTCCAGTCTTTTGTCATGAACTATGCTATAATGAATTCCTAGAGCTAAAATTGCTCGGTCATGGGGGATCATTTGTAATTTTGCTGGATACTATTGAAATGCCCTCCATTTTGTTTGTACCATTTTATATTCCAGTGTCTGTCAAATTATCATCTACTTGGGATTTTAATGTATGTGTGTGTGTGTGTGTGTGTGTATATATATATATATGTCATTCCAAGAAATGCATGTTCACTATAGAACTTTGGAACATACAGAAAAAGACAAACAAGAAAGTTAAAACATCTTTACTGTTTCATTAATGTAAATGTTTTATATATATTCTTTAATATTATCTCTATTTAATATTTGTAAATACATACATCCTTTTAGAAATATCCTTCTTTGTATTCTGTGATCACCTGATTTTTCTAACAGCTTTGTCGAGGTATAACTTACATATAAAAATGCCCATCTTAAGTATACAATTCAGTGACATTTTTAGTAAACTTATAAAGTTGTCAGACTATCATCGTAATTCAGTTTTAGACCATTTCCATCACCCATAAAAATCCTTCCTGTTCATTTGCAGTTGATCTGATTTTTTGCTGTGTCACTAAATATTTATTCAGCACATATTTACTGAGTATCCACCATGTGCCAGGCAATTATCTGGCTGCTGCTGCTGCTAAGTCACCTCAGTCGTGCGACCCCATAGACGGCAGCCCACCAGGCTCCCCCGTCCCTGGGATTCTCCAGGCAAGAATACTGGAGTGGGTTGCCATTTCCTTCTCCAATGCATGAAAGTGAAAAGTGAAAGTGAAGTCGCTCAGTTGTGTCCGACTTGTAGCGACCCCATGGACTGCAGCCTACCAGGCTCCTCCGTCCATGGGATTTTCCAGGCAAGAATTATCTGGCAGATGGTTAATATAACAGATAAAAATTCCTACCCTCATAATACTTACATTTTGTGGAACTTTGAATTCTTCTTTAACATCATTTTAGTAATGACTTGGTATTCGGTATATAGGTGTATCGTACTTTAATAATTCCCTTATTGTTGAACATTTATTTAGGTTGTTTCCATTATTTGCTTTGTAATTGAATATAGTTATGAGTAAATTCTTGTGCCTTTATTCATGACTTTTTTTATGGTACAGAGTGCTAAGTCGAGCGAAATTCCCGTTTTAAGGCTTTTGTTTTAATTTGCTTACCAGAGTATATGAGAGCCTCCCTCTTCCTATAATCACTGCCTACTGAGTTGCGCTTTTAAAAGCCTGGGCAATTTGAGAAAGAAGAATTGTGTCTTGTGTTAATTTTTATATTTTGGCTTATTGATGAAGTTGTTAAGCATTTTATCCCTATGTTTAAAGGTTATTTTAATTTTTTTTTAAGCATCTGTTCATATTCTTTGCTCACTTTTCAGTTGTCCTATTTGGCTTTTATTGATTTGTAAGAGTTTTATAATTCTCTGCCATGGATGTTATATATTTTTCATAATTTCTCTCTTTTTTATGGTAAAAAATATATTTTTTAGATGTAAAGAAGTTTTTATTATACTTAAATAGTTAAATCTCCCTTTCTTCTGATACCTGTCTTTGTGTGCTCAGAAACGCCTTCTTGAAGTTATTTTTGAGTGTGTTGTGAAGAAGGGATCTGTCTTTATTATTATTTATTCATATTATCCAAGCAGCATCTATTTCCGGAAATCTTCCTCTGTCACTGATTGAAAATGGCCCCCGAAGACCCATCCTGGTCTGATTTCCACCTGCCTCGGTCGCCTCGCGTGTTCTCTGCCCTTGCTCCTCGCCCCAGCTGTGCCACAGTGCTCCAGCATTTCCTTCCTTCCCGACTCAGCCTCTCATCCTTTGTGCACGTGACTCCTTCTCTCTGGAAGACTGGAACATTTCCCTGCAGCACCCCCCAACCCCCCAATATCTGGCTAACCTTTACTCTTCCTTGAGGTCTCAGCTGAGATATCATCCTTATATCCTCCATTGTGAAAGGTCTTACAGATCTTACCACAGTTTACAACAAAAGAATTGTAGCTCACCTGGGTCCCTAGTGCCAAGCATACTTTTATACCGTGTCTAAATGCATACACTCAGTGTATGTTTAGAAAATGAATGAATTATAGCCTACTTATCCATTTTGACATCTGTGTGTTTGGCTGCATTTTTCTTTTTCTATAATTTTTTCAGTATTTATTCCTCTAGATCTTTGTTGCCCAGTGTGGTAGCCACTGCCCACTTAATGGCTGTTGAGCACTTGAAATGTAGTTATTCCAAATTGAGATGTGCTATAAATATAAAATATACATCACAGTTCAAAGACTTGACAGACATGAAATTGTAAGAGTGTTGTGGAAATACCCATGTAACCTTGGGTAAGATCCTTCTCTTGTATCTCAAGTTTCCTCATCAATAAATGGAAATAATAATGGGAAAAAAAGACTTAGTGTGGAAACAAGAATATAAGATATCTCATTAATAACTTTCTAATGTTGATCTTAAAATGGTAATGTTTTAGCTATATAGGGTTTAAAAAATGGATTAAAGTTTATATTTTTACTTTTAAACAATGTTAACTGCTAGAAAACATTACACATGGCTTACATTATATTTCTGTTGGACAGCAATGTTCTAGATGAATTTTTAAATCATTTTGTCAGATTTCTCATAAAATACCCCATTGAACTGCATTATATTTATAAACTAACTTGCAGGAAATGTGTTCATCTTCACAGTATCAAATCTTCCTGCCAGAAGCGTATGTGTCTTCATTTGTATGTGTTTTTGTCTTATTAAAGTGTTAGAGTTTTCTTCTTGTAGATCCTATTTTTTGTTTATCTCCCAAGTGTTTTATAGTTTCTGTTACTGTTGTTGGTTGTAACTTGTCATTAGCTTACCTAACCGGTTTTTTATGAATAATAATTTTTGGAATCCTCCAGTTATTAGATCCTGATTCTAACAGATTTTTTTCAAGCAGTTCTTTTGTATTTTCTGTGTAAATAATCGTATCTCCCTTGAAAAGTGATTTCACCCCCTCTTTTCTAAAGGCTATATGCCTTTAGTTTTCTCTTGTTGCTTTGCCTGGAACGTCAAGAACAATGTTAGGTAAAAGAAGTAGTGGGTAGACAACCTTGTAGCTTCGCAAGCACTAACGGGAATTCTACACAAGTGTTTACCAGAGTGTGTGCCCGGGAATACTGATTCTTTGGAATATTAATATGTGTACCTTGAGAGAAGAGCTTCATAGTTAAATAAGTTTGCAAACTGTTGAGATGAATAGAATTCTTGTCCGTAGGACTTTGTAGATGGGTTATTATGCTAATGTTTTTAAGTCGTAGGAGGTTGTGATGGTGAGCTTGGGGCTTGTGTTCTACTAAATACATTTTGGGAAATGCAGATGTGTTTCCTTTTTCAAGTTGATGTTGCCATTGGTTTGCAGTAGATACTGTTTATTATATTAAGAAAATATTGTTCTGAGCTTACTAGCTTATTGAGTATTTTGTTCCTTACTTTGAAAGTAGCTTTCTAAAATGCATAATCAGCACAGAATTGATATGGCCATATGGTTTTTCATCTTTGACTTATTGAGGTTGCAAATTATGTTTGTGTGTTTCATAATATATAGCCATCCTTGGAGAAGGAAATGGCAACTCACTCCAGTATTCTTGCCTGGAGAATTCCATGGACAGAGGAGCCTGGCAGGCTGCAGTCCATGGAGTCGCAAGACTCAGACATGACTTAGCAACTAGAGAGAGAGCGCCATCACACTTGATCATAATATATTATTCCTTTAATGAGTTATTTTTGTTAATATTTCCTTTAGGATATTAAAGAAAGTCTGTTTAGTGAAGTCTCTTTTCTGAGGTAAAGTTGACAGTCGTCTTTATGCTGTTTGCCATTTCCTGGTATCAGACATGTGCCAGATGAACAGAGATGCTTTACCTGTTTGAGCATGCATCTAGAGCAGTGTGAATGGCCTGAAGGTCATTTGTGCTTTAGCACTTCTGTTTCTTTTTAATTTAATCCTGCCAATTTTTGTTATCCTAAAAATATATTTATGCCACTCAGATTTCAGATTGATCTCAATGATAAATCTAGAATAAATAAGGGCACAGGATTCCTCTCTAAAATGTTTTAACAAATTCTGACGTGATTAAAAAATATTCTGATGTGATTTATCACACTGATGGATCTTTTTCTGAAGGAGTCTTAAATTTAGTTGCACATTGTCTTAAAATTTAAAACATTGTCTCTGTGATTAAATACTCTTCATATTACTTTTTTGTTTTCTTTGAATTTAACTTATTGTTCCTTTTCTAACCTCTTAAGTGATTTTATTTATTTTTATTCTTCAATGATAAAAGTGTTTTAAGGCATTGATATTGTCTGTTCAAATTTGTTGTTTGAGAACCCCAGCATTTCATTGTTAAAAATTTCAAGCATACAGAAAAGTTGAATTTTATTATACAGTAAACAACTGTGTACTGAATCTAGATGCCACACTTGTTAACATTCTACTCTGTTTTCTTTATCACGTATCTATCCATTTCTTTTTGGATGCATTGTCAACTAAGTTGGACATGTAAATAAATTTCATTCCTAAACCCTTCTTACTGCAGATTTGATGTGAGTTTTCTTATTTTTTAAACAGCTTTGTTCCTTATTGATTTTTCTCTTTGATTCAGTACTTATTCAGGAGGTGTTTAAATTTCTATTGATTGTGTTTTAAAAACAGAAATATAAATGTCAGATCTAATTTGGTTGTGGTCAGAAAATGCAGCCTGAGGTCTACACCTTCTGTAGTTTTGAGTAATCAGAGCTGTGGTTTCTAGGCAGGGGTCAGTTAACGTCATAAGCACTGGCAGAGGATGATACACTCCTGGTATGTCCATCACTCTTGCACCTGCTGTCTAAAACCTCTTCACTGAAAGAGATTGAGCATTGCTCTATGAATTACCAACCCCAAAGGAGATAAAGGTGTGTAGAGCTGAAGGAGAAAAAAATGTACGTCAAGACAGCAACTCAAATTCTAAGCTAAAAAAGGGTTTATGCTCCATTCAGTGTATCTGATGTGCTGTATACTTGAAAAACACCAATTGAAAATATGCACATAAGGCAGAACATTTTAAAAAATGAATTTACTTATCTTTTACAGAGTACTTCAACTCCTCAAAGGTAGGTGAAACAGGAAAATATGTTTCTCAAAAGGATACCAAGTTCTCAATTAGAGCAAAGATGGCCCTACTATATATAACATGTTTTACTTCCATCAAGATGAAAGGCAGTTGAGACTCTAGGCTAATTGATCATTAAGTTATTTAGCTTTAGGTGAATTAACCGAGCCATGAAGGACTGAAGTAAGAGGAAAATTGCTCAGGCAGACCCTAAGATGTACAGTAGCTACAGTGTTCGCGGGGGTGGTATTTTTTGCACGGTTGTGTTTATACGGCTTGTACTTGAGTGAGGAGTCACTGGTGAATTATGAAACTCTCTCTTTCCTCAGATTACGCTTCATGTCAGTAGAAATGGACAGCAGCAGTTTTATTCAGTTTGATGTGCCCGAGTACAGCAGCACCGTCCTGAGCCAGCTAAACGAACTCCGCCTGCAAGGGAAACTATGTGACATCATTGTCCACATTCAGGGTCAGCCATTCCGAGCCCACAAAGCCGTCCTCGCGGCCAGCTCCCCCTACTTCCGGGACCATTCAGCATTAAGTACCATGAGTGGCTTGTCAATATCAGTGATTAAAAACCCCAATGTGTTTGAACAGTTGCTTTCATTTTGTTACACTGGAAGAATGTCCTTGCAGCTGAAGGATGTTGTCAGTTTTCTGACGGCAGCTAGCTTTCTTCAGATGCAGTGTGTCATTGACAAGTGCACGCAGATCCTAGAGAGCATCCATTCAAAAATCAGTGTGGGAGACGTGGACTCTGTGACCGTCGGTGCGGAAGAGACCCCGGAGAGCCGCAACGGAGTGAAAGACAGCAGCTTCTTTGCCAACCCAGTGGAGATCTCCCCGCCATACTGCTCTCAGGTACGGCAGCCCACCACAAGCAGCGATCTTCGGATGGAGACCACACCCAGCAAAGCTCTGCGCAGCAGCCGTTTACAGGAAGAAGGGCACTCGGACCGAGGGAGCAGTGGGAGCGTCTCCGAGTACGAGATCCAAATCGAGGGGGACCATGAGCAAGGGGACCTGCTGGGGAGGGAGAGCCAGATCACCGAGGTGAAAGTGAAGATGGAGAAGTCCGACCGGCCCAGCTGTTCCGACAGCTCGTCCCTGGGAGACGACGGGTACCATACCGAGATGGTTGATGGGGAACAGGTCGTGGCTGTGAACGTGGGTTCCTATGGTTCTGTGCTCCAGCACGCCTATTCTTACTGCCAGGCAGCCTCACAGCCAGCCGGTGGCGTATCTGAGGCGTTCGGAAGTTTGAGTAACTCCAGTCCCTCCAGATCCATGCTGAGCTGTTTCCGAGGAGGACGGGCCCGCCAGAAGCGGGCCCTGTCCGTCCACCTGCACAGTGATCTGCAGGGCCTGGTGCAGGGTTCCGACAGTGAGGCCGTGGTGAATAACCCGGGCTTCGAGAGCAGCCCCCGGGAGAGGAGCGCGCGAGGTCACTGGTACCCGTACAACGAGAGGTTGATCTGCATCTACTGCGGCAAGTCCTTCAACCAGAAGGGAAGCCTTGACAGGCACATGCGACTGCACATGGGAATCACGCCCTTTGTGTGCAAGTTCTGTGGGAAGAAGTACACGCGGAAGGACCAGTTGGAGTACCACATCCGCGGCCATACCGACGACAAGCCATTCCGCTGTGAGATCTGCGGCAAGTGCTTCCCCTTCCAAGGCACCCTCAACCAGCACCTGCGGAAAAACCACCCTGGCGTGGCCGAAGTCCGCAGTCGCCTGGAGTCCCCCGAGAGAACAGATGTGTATGCGGAACAGAAACTAGAAAACGATGCCTCGGCCTCAGAGATGGCCCTGGATTCCCGGATGGAAATTCATACGGTGTCCGATGCTCCTGATTAAGATGGTAAAAAAAAAAAAAATAGTGCACCCATGCAAAGCACATTAATCAATGCCTATTTGTGATTTGCTTTGTTGTCATCTTTGGTTTTCCCAACCATCTGGAAATCTCTTGGTCTCTTGGCAGTTTTTCTAAGGTTTCTGGAAGGAACACTTCATGGTGTTTATCCTTTCCCCACCCCGCCCTCCCTCCCCCAAGGAGCTCAAGGCATGAAGGGCAGTGTATCCAGGGAAAACAGGCTGACAGTATTCCTCTCTGGCCGGACTCTTCATCCAAAATCTGCCAGTGATTTAGCTATGCCAACTGGTCGACCCTCCGGTTTTCTGCCAAGAGGCATACTCTCTCATTGTGTGCACTGACGCCAGTGCATTTCCATGGAGAGAGACTGGGATGCCGTCAGCTGATACAAATGGGTAACCTTTTCTAATTTAAAATTACTTTTAGGGGGTAGTTAGACAATTTATATATATATATAATAAAGCGATTATTATATATATAGTATATATACATTCTCAAATTTGATTTTATTCTGGTTGAGGTGAATGTAAGAGGAATATATAATTTAATACAATGTGAACAGGGCTTTGGACTCTGTCTCGTCCCTACCTAATATGTTAGGGTTTTGCCCCTTTATTTACCTTATGAAAGAATGTTAATAGGTTTTCATATATATATTAATCATTGTGTCCAAAAGCAAGCAAAGCAAATCACAGTGTTCATAGCTCTGCTTCATAACAAACACATAAACCAAATGCCATAAAATGTATTCAACTCTAGTTGGAAACCATTTGGAATTTTTGTTAGTTGTCCAGATTGGTAAGCTGGATGACCCGTGGTGCTGACCTTTTTACATATTGTAGTGTTATATTAGCCAACCCCAAAGGAGCAGTGGTTTTCAATGTTTTTACTGGCCTCTGAATCTACCTTCATTCCGTACTGTAGAAACACACATACCAGGTAACTAAATCGAATCACTCTCTACCGTGAGTTAGTACTCGCAGTAAAGGAAAGGAATTTGTAGTTCTGTCTACAAAGTTCTCCAAGCAGTGTTGTAGGTTTTTTTTGTTTTTTTTTTTAACACCTTCTTTCTCTTTACAAACAGCCAGTTCAGGTGCACAGCAACTTTTTCTACATGCAGTTCCCAGGGAAACTGCAGAACTTGGAATTTGTACTTTTTGTAAAGATATACTCTATGGGAATTGCAAGCAATATATCTATCCTAGTATTGTATGTGCTGACGAGAGCCTCATTGGCTCCCCCACTCTCAGTGTTTCCTGCTTAAAGAAACCAACAGTTAAAAAGCCCTCTAAGATACTCTGTGTGTCACCAAATCTCTGTGTCACCATTTTTTTGGTCACGTGGTGCTATTTTTTATGTTATGTATCTTTTAGGTCAGTATAGTTGTAGAAAATGTGAAATGTAATGGTAAAAGTGAATTACAATTTTTTTTTTCCTCTCCTGAGTTTATAGCTTGAAAAAAAGACCTCAAAAGCATGTGCTGGCAAACACATTACTGTATTTAAAAAAGAAAAAACAACCCGAGTCCTATTTGGATAATGTTTTATTAGTGCTTGAGGAAATGTCTTGAGTTTTACATTCTGTTCACCCGTGTGCTTCTGGTATACAAAACAGGCTCTGTAAGATTGCTCTGGTACTGTATATACCAGCAGAGAGTAATGTGAGCAATTTAGTGTTGAGTTTGTGCCATGGGCCGCTGGTAAGATATCAGCACTCCAGACTCTTCTGCTTTGAGAACCTTGGCCCTGAAACTCACAAACCAGCGTGTCTCCCCAGGAGAATAGCACAAACCCCCTAAGAGGAAAAAAAAAACAAAACTAAAAGTGAAACCTCAGAAGCAAGGAGTTAAAAGGAATACAAAAATAGATGTTTGCCGGTTTTCCATGTTTTTTGGCTCTTAAAATACCAAGAATGGAGTTGGGGTTGGGGGGGGTGTTTGGGGATTTTTGTTTTGTTTTGTTTTTTGGTTCTGGGGAAAAAAAAAATCATTCAGGCCCTTGTGTGTGACCCCCCCCCCCTGGGGTGGTAGCTGTGCAGTAGCATCTCTTCAGCACAGGGGGTCTGTCCACACATTGTGAGCCACCACGCTCCACATCAGTGTTACTACGTCCAGATACACGCAAGTCCTGCTGCTCGAGGAGCGGCTTCTGCTAACCGGGTATATAGTATGCCTTTTCCTGTCAGACTGCCTAAGTCCGGGGCCTGTTCTCTCCCTGAAGCACTTGTTTAACTCCTATCAAAGCCCTGTGCCTCGAGGGGAGGCTGGACCCCCAGTGTTTACCCACTTAAATATATTCTGGGGTTTCAGGTAAATGTTTGTAATTTTTTTTTTCCTTACATGAATAAGTTTGGTTTTGATTTTTTTTTTCTTCAAAGAATTAAATGCAAAAAATTTGTGTTGTGATACAAATTAAGTTTGTGACAAGAAACACCCAAATTGAGGACATGAGAGGTCAGGCTCAGGGAAGGAACCTCCTTTTCACTCAGGCTTGGGGCCTTCCTCCTGAGAGGTCTCCAGAGCATTCTGTGACACACGAGACAAGTGAGGAGGGAAGGCACTTGGGGCAGGTGCCTCCAATGTCCTGGTTCTTGTCACCTTGTCCGTCTTAACCTTATATACATGGAGTTCTTCGTGTGTGTAAATTTGTTAAACTGGTTTGAGTTTACCAAAGAGTGACTTATCCAAAATTGTCTTTGACAAAAAAAAAAAAATCTACATTGCTTTGATTGTACAGTTCAGGTTCAGACATTGTAATGGGACTGTTAAGGGGCAGAAAAATTGATTGCGTTTCTTTCGAGTAATGATTCCACATTTTGCAAGTTCCACTTGCTCCCATTCATGTTGCTAACACTTTACCTTCTCCACTGCTAGCAGTGCTCAGAATGATCTCAAGCCATAACCCAGTACTGTAAGGTTCCACAGGGCTTCGCGGGAGGCGGCGCGCAGGCCAGCGCAGAGCTGGGCGCCGTGCTCCTCAGTGTGCACGGCCAGTGAAAGCTTAACTCTGTTCAGATCGGGCAGCAGCAATTAATTGTGCCTTGTCACATGAGGATGTGCCAGGAGGATTAACGTGACCACACAACAGAAACATTCTCTCCCCGAAGTTCACTTCACGTCTCCACAGACGAAGTCCGCTGTGTAACTCTTTAGAGCGACTTTTTTTTTTGGAAAGCAAAGTCCCTATTTCTGTACAGTTTTAGGTTAGATGTTTCACTTATAACAAATGCAAAAACAGTTAAGACAAAAGTAATATGTGAAGAAGTCTTTTACAGTAAAATATATCCTGAATCCATATAGGTTTGTTCATAATTGAGTCTCTTCTCGAGCTACCTTTTCAAACACGTAGACAATGTGAAGACAGTGACAGCATCCTTTTCTAGAGGTGTTCAACCTGTTCTTACAAACTGTGAAAACAAAGAATTTTCTACTTTTACTAATGTTTGTGGTTTTAAACAGTTATTTTCATTCTAATCAGTTCTCTACCCTCTAATTTCTACTAAAGTTGTAAATACACTTAGAAATGATATTTGTAAATACAGTATACGAAGTCAAGTTGATTTTGGGGTCAGTGGAGAACCTCCCAGTTGGCTCTGCCTTGGCAGTTTTGTTTTTTGTTGTTGCTGGGTTTTTTTTTTTTTTTAACAGCAGAAAGGATACTGTCGGTTCACTGTTAAGCAGAATATACTGTAGAGCTAAATTGATAACTTCTAAATCTTCCAGAGCATGACTAGATGTCTTTCCTAATGATAGCAGTTATATAACCAAGTCTTTATTTGTCCCTTAGCCCAGACCATAGGTAGGCCTGCATATTTTTGTGTGTGGTTTTGTTTTTACTTTTGTTTTTATAGCCTCTAGGAAGAGTTTGCAGGAACACAAAACAAGGGCTGGGACAGGGGGGAAATCATCTATGTGAACGAGCTTTACTTTAAAGAAATCAACGTATTTTATTTTAACAATGTTTTCCATTAGTTACTGTGATTTTCTGTTTTGTTCTTTTGTTGTTGTTGTTGTTGTCGTTGTCATTATTGTTAAAATTCTGTAATGGTTTCCTGTGAAGCCTCCACTGAAAGGGACTCAAATATGCAACACCTAAACTATTTTCCAAGGGCACACGCCCCTTGAATGGTGCTTCTAGACTGGTCAGGGTTATTTATTAAATTTTATATATGAAAGTATTGGGGAATTATGTAAATTCTTTATATGAAACTATCTAGTTCATAAATCATAGATTTCATATTACTCAGTGCAACTGAACTGAAAGTTCAGAAGAGTCATTCACATTGTTCGAAATTTGTAATGGTTGTCACACGTCACATACGTCTTTTCAGAAATGCCAGAGTGTTTGCACTGTTTCTGCCCAGTGCTTGACTCCTTGGTCCACAAGAGACCCTTTTCTCTCTGGTTCTCTTGGGTCTGGCACAGACAGGGCTGGTGTAGTTCTCGATCAAGCCCTGGAGTAAGCCTTGCAGCAGATTCAGTAAACAGACCTCTTGCTGCCCCCTCAGTGACAAGTATGCTGTGAATTCAACCTTTGGACTTGCTGCCCAAGCCTTTGGTTGCTGCCCTGACTCTAGTAAGAGGTAAACGTATGGTTTGTTCGAGAAGGACCATTTTCCTAATGTGAAAACCATCTCTCTCACCACTTTGATTAGTAGGGCTAACATTTTTTTCCGTTATAAATGGTTGAGCAATTTGAATGACTTAACACAGTGTCATTATCTTGCAATATAAACTGGTAACCTCACAACTCCACACTTCATCGCCATATGAAGTAAATGAAGCTAGCTAAGCGGATGCTGTATCAACTCGTAACTTGCCATTAAGGATTATTTTATAGCATGAATATAAGACTATTTATTCAAATGATATTTTACTCTTGTATTCATTTTGTTTTAGATTTGTGACATTGAATATTTCAGTGCTGCTTAATTTTGTTCTGAACTCTTGTTTCTTGCTTGTAAATGGCTTTTTTATGGTATAAAGTCAATGGAAATTGCTGTTTGTAAATAAAAATGCTGCTAGAGCAAATGTGCTATGGTCTCCGTCTGTATCTGCCCCTTCTGGCCTCCTGAGTTTCACTGGCCCTAACAAACATCCGCTGGTGTCACAGTTTCTGTAACCACTGTTTTTGAAAGGTTAAAATTTCATAAGAAGCTCTTATGCCACTGTGGTGCTGGAAGGAGGAGAAAGAAGCAGATATCTCTCTGACCTTTCTCATGTGTGGCAGAGACTGGATTACCAGGGGGCTGAGGTCTGCACCTAGGGTCTCTGGTGAACCCTTTCCCCATTTTCCCGCGGAAGTAAGAAATGGTCACTCCCACCACAGAGCTTGGAGGTGCACACACCCTGTCTGCTGCCTCCAGTTGTTGCAGGAAGGGGGACCCCTTCCAGGGCCCAGGAGTGGGCTCTTGTCTAACACTGGAAATGAATTGTCTGAGGAGACACATGTGCTGCCAAAGCAAGAGAATTTATTGGGAGGGGGCGCCCAGGTGGAGAACCGCAGGGTAAGGGAACCAGGAGAACTGCTCTGCCGTGTGGCTTGCTGTCTCAAGTTTTATGGTGATGGGATTAGTTTCCTGGTTGTCTCTGGCCAATCATTCTGACTCAGGGTCTTTCCTGGTGGTGCACACATTGCCCAGCCAAGATGGATTCCAGTGAGAAGGATTCTGGAAGGTAGTAGGGCACATGGCATCTACTTTGGACCTTGCCTCAGTTCTTCCAGTTGCTGGTGGCTTGTTCCCTGTTCCTTACCAGGACCTCCTGTCGTTAAATAACATGCAAGTGGTTTCTATGGTGCCTGGCCAGGGTGGGCGGTTTCAGTCAGTGTTTCTCTTAACACAGCTATCTGAAACCCAATGAGACCCTTTGGGGCCCTCCTGGGTACAGAAGCCTTTCTGTGTCCCCCGTTTCTTGTTTGCAGGAAGAAGGCCTCAGACTCCAAGACTGTCCCGAAACACCAAAGCGCGGATTCAAACATTGCTAATCAGAGAAGGGAAGGATTGCAGAAACAGGAGCAGTCAAGAGACCAGTGCAGCAACTGAAGGTTCTGGTTCCTCTAGGAATATATATAACAATATACCTTTCAGTTCTGCGGGAACTAAGGCCCCTACCCAGGTAGGACTTCAGGCTGAACATCAGAGTCCTGGATTACCACCCTGTTAGCGCCAACCAATCAGAAAGAAGTCACACACCCTGCAGTCCCCCCACCGCAATTTTGCCTAAAAAACTTAAGGGAAGTTGGAAGTTTTTGAACACGAGCCACCCATTCTCTCCGCTTGGTCCTGAAATAAGCCTTTCTCTGCTCTACACAGGCTTCTCTGATAGCTCAGTTGGTAAAGAATCCACCTGCAATGCAGGAGACCCTGGTTCGATTCCTGGGTCAGGAAGATCCGCTGGAGAAAGGATAGGCTACCCACTCCAGTATTAGGCTTCCCTTGTGGCTCAGCTGGTTAAGAATCTAACTGCAATGCAGGAAATCTGGGTTCAATCCCTGGGTTGGGAAGATCCCCTGGAGAAAGGAAAGGCTACCCACTCCAGTATTCTGGCCTGGAGAATTCCATGGACTGTGTAGTCCATGGGGTTGCAAAGAGTCGAACATGACTGAGCAGCCTTCACTTTCACTGCTCCACACTCCGTCATTTGGCCCACAAACTTGAGCTCTGTAACAAGTCGTGTCCCTCAAAGCCAATTAACTCCTCCTCCGCAGTTTTAGCTCAGGTCTCCCTCCCTTCCCTCCAGCAGCCCTTCTAGGTCAGGCCCCTTTAACAGAGCCATTCAATGAGCTGTGTTCCTCCTGCCCTTCAGCGTAATTCATTGCTCTGAAAAAATTGGTAATTGTATATTGATTAGTGAGATGATTCAATTAATGTTTCTCCTAGCCTGCAAGCTCCATGACAGCAAGGATCCTGGGCTGTCCCCCACCTGTATATCCCTCAGCACATGGCCTGGAACCCCAGCAGGCGCAGTTGGGATTGAATGAATGAGCAAACACATATTCTGGGAGAGTCAAGCAGGACAGTGGGACTGGGAAGTGGGCCAGGATTAAACTTGGCTTCTGTGCTGATAGAGCCGACTTGTTCCTTGCTGTAAAACAGGTTCTCACCTTTACAGTCGAGTGGGCAGTGTGATGGCACTTGGTGTAAGAGGTCCATCTAGGAACCGGCTTCCTTGCTAGCTGGGGGCCCTGCAAGTAATGGAGAAAGTGCATTGACTTGTGTGAATCTGGAGGTCTGGCTTTTAGTCACACCTTTACCTAACAGCCTCTTTAGCTGCAATTTGTCTAAAAAATGATGGAGTTGGACTCTTATGGCTCAGGTAAGTTGTGAGGCAGTGGCTTCTGTAGGTGTGCTTTTTCCCTTTCGGGCTTCCCAGGTGGCTCAGTGGTAAAGAATCCACCTGCCAAGCAGGAGACGAAGGTTTGACCCTGGTCTGGGAAGATCCCCTGGAGAAGGAAATGGCAACCCGCTTCAGTATTCTTGCCTGGGAAATCCCATGGACAGAGGAGCCTAGCAGGCTACAGTCCATGGGGTTGCAAAGAGTTGAACACAACATAGCTACTAAACAGCAACAGCAACAAGGCTGAAAAAGTTGCCCAACATGAAGAATTCAGCGAGCCTCTCGGCAGAGTCGAAGGAATAATCCCAAGGGGATGTGGTCCTGGAAATGGGAACACCACCTGAAGCAGAGCCGACTTATTGGAAAAGACCCTGATGCCAGGAAAGAGTGAGGGCAGGAGGAGAAGGGGGTGACAGAAGATGAGATGGTTGGATGGCATCACCAACTCAATGGACATGAGTTTGAGCAAACTCCAGGAGATGGTGAAGGACAGGGAAGCGTGGTGTGCTGTAGTCCATGGGGTCACAAGAGTCGGACACGTGTGACCAACTGAACAACAACAACCTGCCGCGGATAAACTGAGTTGGAGCAGATGTGATGTGGACAGCACTGAGCTGCCTTGCTGGCAGAGGCCATTGGCAGTCGCTGGCCATTTTTCATCCTGAAGTCACGATCTGTGCTCACTTAGGTTTCTTTCACTTATGATTCATAATTCTCCCCGCCTGGCTTCAGGGATGTCTGTGATGTACTTTACCATGTCAGTACCCACCAATCCCCAGACCGTTTCCTTGAAAACCCATCAAGCCTCGGTGACTCATAATTAAATATCTCTGTGACATTTTCCTTTTGTTCGGCAAGGCAGGCCTAACTAGCATAATTTTGGTCAGCAAACAGGGTTCCAAAGTTCAAAACACAAAGTAAATGGCAGAAGGAGGCCACCTCAGATGAAACCAGTGTCGCAGAACCTACCCTCTTGGGGTAATGCTGGGGAATGCTCCCTGGGTGACCGCTCTTCTCAACGATAGGTGTATGATAAAGCTTGCTGCTCTAGCTTTCATTGGTCGAGAACATGCTACGATTCTAAAGTGGCAGTTGTTGGGGGAGGTATGTGCTTAAATTAACAGTGGATTATAACGCAGTCATGCATGGGGCACCCTCCCCGAGTCTGTAGAGACAGAATTGCATCTCTTTCCAACTCAGCAAACAGGTGCCCCACACCTCATTTTTCTAGGAGGTCATTTACTAGGGGTTCTCTTGTTCCTGCCTCTGCCCTAAAGGAGCCCTTGAATCTGATCAGATTGGCTGTGAGAGCTGGACCATAAAGAAGGCTGAGCACCGAAGAATGGATGCTTTTGAACTATGGTGTGGGAGAAGACTCTTGAGAGTCCCTTGGACTGCAAGGAGATCAAACCAGTCAATCCTAAAGGAAATCAACCCTGAATACTCATTGGAAAGACTGATGCTGAAGCTCCAATACTTTGGCTACTTGAAGCAAAGAGGCAACTCATTGGAAAAGACCTTGTTGCTGGAAAAGATTGAAGGCAAAAGGAGAAGGGGGCGACAGAGGATGAGATGGTTGGATGGCATCACTGACTCAGTGGACGTGAGTTTGAGCAAACTCTGAGAGCTAGTGAAGGACAGGGAAGCCTGGTGCGCTGCAGTCCATGGGGTCTCAAAGAGTCGGACACAACTGAAAGACTGAACAACAAAGGCCTCTAGGGACTAGTGATGTCCCAGTTTGTTCATTCAGGGCAGCTAGCTAGGTGTCGCTGTTGGTCAGGCTGCCTCCTGAGGCTATGCAGACAAGTCCACCTCCTTTGTAGTGGAGGCAGCAAGATTGCTGGCACTTAAAACATGTCTTCAAAACATCCCATTCGGGGACTTCCTTGGCGATCCAGTGGTTAAGACTCTGTTTTCAATGCAAGGGCACAGGTTCGATCCCTGGTCAGGGAAACTAAGATCCTGCATGCTGCATAGCATGGCCAATAAATAAATAAGTCTTGGTGATTCCCTGGTGGTCCAGTGGTTAGGATTTGGTGCTTTCACTGCTGTGTGCCTGGGTCAAAAAAAAATAAAACATAAACAAAACTGAATCTAAAAAAAGTAAATCCTATTCAGTTTCAGCCTTGGCACTGGTGAGCTTTGGGCCTCTTCTCTGTGTCCTGCCACAAGATTTGCTCTGTTGTTCTTCCCTGGACTCCCCTGGACCCACTAGTGGCTGTGCATAGCCTGGGCCTTTGAGCTAGGATGGATCCTGCAAGCTTGCATGTAGGACCGTCAGGTGCCTTGGAGCAGCTGGGCCCACGCACTGCAACTATTGAGCCTGTGCTTTACAGGCTGGGAGCTGCAACTACTGAAGCTCTTGTGCCCTAGAGCCTGTGCTCCCCAACAAGAGAAGCCACCGCAATGAGAAGGCTGCACATCGCAACTAGAGAGTAGCGCCCACTCAACACAACTAGAGAAAAGCCTGTCCAGCAATGAAGATCCAGCACAGCCAAAAATAAATGAATAAAATTATTTTAAAAATTCTTAAAATGTGCAAATCAGAGGATAAGTCATTTCAAGTTCCACCCCCTTCCCCACCCTTGCACTGTCTTAACAGTGGGAGAGCCTCCCCCACTTCCCATCTATTCCCCGCCTCCCTGGACGAGGACTCCTATCCCAGTCCTTATAAGTAATCTCCAGTTTCCACTTGCTTGTAGGAACTGGCTGGCTGCCTTTGACAAACAATTTTCTATGATAGAAAGTCCTTCCTTATCCTGAGCCCCAAAACTGCTTCAATGGAGTTGGCCCTTTGGCTCTCTTTTTTGCTCTACAGATCACAGCCTCCCTGACTCCCTCCAGCCCCCTCTTTGGGCTTCTCTAGGCTGAAAGTGACTCAGAGCTATTTTCTCTAGAGTCTAAGCCATGGGAACAGTTTTCCTCTTTCTGTCTGCCCACCTCCTTCCACTTCAGGGCTTCAACAGATATTACTAGGAGGTATGTTTCTGACAATTTTGTTGGAACTGAGGAATCCATAACTTGGAAGAACATGTCTTTGGCAAAAGAACTGCTTTTGTGGGACTGTTAGTTTAACTAGCCTGTCTCTGCCAGATGTTCCATTCCTCACACATCTGGGTCCCTAGAGCTATTTTCAGCTGTGTTTTTTGTTTTGATTTTTGTTTTACTCCCCAGCTCCTTCACTCTCTTCCTTTACTTCTCCAAACATTAATGTGAGAATCAAAAGCCACCTTTCATTTTGTAGATGTGGGCTCTGAAGCTGGACCTTTGCACCTGAACTTCCCTGGAAGCCTCACACCGCTGCCTCTGAGGACCTGCTCTCCCTGGGATTGCTGACTCTCCCCGGGTGTGGCGGCGGGGGGGCTGGTGCTAACACAGCCGGACCAGGGCATTCCTGTCTTGCATGTCTTGTCCTTGGGAGGGGAGACACGGGGCTGGTTGCTGGCTTCACTCCACTTCCTCTTTGCCCTTTTCAGCACAACTGCATCCTCCCCGAGGGGCCCTCCCTCACTCCTTCCTGCCTGCTGGCCCCTGGCCAGGCTGGTGGTCAGATGCAGATGCTATCAGTGTTCAAAAACTAAACCGCTAGTCCTGTTCATTCCCTCCTCTGCATGGTCCCTCTTTCCCCAGAATGGGGCTCCAGGGACCTCCTGCCACCAGCTATAGTCCCTGAAAGGACTGGAGACTTCCACTCTGAAGGTAAGCCCAGTGCCTTTCTGCTTAACATTTTTCCTTGTGGAAACATTTCCCTTTATAAAGTGTCAGTTGCTATCTGGATATACTGTCCTAAGCCCAGCTGGAAAGAATTGAGCGGTATCCTTCCTGGGAGTCTGTGTGGATAGCTAGAGCCTCACCAACTCCCCCCGAGAGAGCCAGCGACAGGGCCTGGTAGCCCTGAGAACCCTTGGAGGGCAGAGACCCAGGACAGGGTATCCTGCACGTTTGTCCTGGGCACTAACACGACCACTCTCTCAGGCTTTGGATGGCAGAACTCAGGCGGCCCGATCTTGATTTCAGGAAACCACTCCTTTCTACTGTCTCTGAAAAGGATCACATTGTCATGAACTTTTGCAAGTCCTGGTGCACTGTGAAAAAGCATCGAAAGGCTGCTGCTTCTGCATTGGATATAAATTGCATTCACTGGTTGGAGCCAATGGATACTTTTTGTAAATAGAGACTTCAGCGTTAAGGCTAAAACTGCCTGTGAGTAGTTTTGAGCTTTGTTGAGAACCTATATCCTGCTGGAGGGAGCGGGGACCAGGACAGACTTAGTTTGAGCGAGGAGGCCCAGCTAAGCGAAGAGCAGGGAGACCATGAAGCAAAATTCAGGTGAATTAAATAGTTAATTGTAGAAAAATGAACCCATGAGGAAATTAGTTTTAAAACAAGGAGGTGTTGACTTATTTGCTTTTGCAGTGGGGAAGATTTTCTTAAGACCAAAAAGAAGAAATCCTAAAGAAAAAAAAATAGGTTTGACTATATATAGTGTAAAATATGTTCAATAAAAGCAAAACAAGAAAACACACTACATATTTAGAAGAAAAAATTTAGCAACATATTGGACAAGAGCTTTTTAAAATTAATAAGAAAAAGGTGAATGGTCCAGTTTTAAAAAGAGAAAGGACCTAAAGAAAGAACCCCAGGAGAAATACTCAGGGCTAATATGTACAGAGTAAAGATATTTTACGCCTGCAGAAAGCACTCAAAGCAATAAAAAGAGACTGTTTTTCTATTATTCTGTTGGCAATACCCAGCATTGATGAGGGTGGCGGAAAACTGGGCACTCATACCCGATGTTGGTTTTATAAGTCAGCATAACATTTCTGGAAGACAGTACTACACTTCAAAATTTTAAGTGTATATTCCCTTTGACACCGTGGTACTATTTTAAAGAATTTAACCTAGGAAGATAGCCCAACAATTAACAGAAGATATATAAATATAAATATCATTCATCCCAGTGTTAATACTGAAAAGTTGTAAGCCCTTATAATGTCTATCAGTAACTCTCATATATTCCTACAATGCTATTGTAGAGAATCATCTAAAATGATGATATAAATGTGTAAAACCTTTAAGGCATGGAGAAATACCCAGGATGTATTGGTGAGTGTGGGAAAGCAACCTACAAAAGAACATACATTGTGTGAGGCTGCTGCTGCTGCTGCTGCTGCTAAGTCGCTTCAGTCGTGTCCGACTCTGGCGACCCCATAGACGGCAGCCCACCAGGCTCCCCCGTCCCTGGGACTCTCCAGGCAAGAACACTGGAGTGGGTTGCCATTTCCTTCTCCAATGCATGAAAGTGAAAAGTGAAAGTGAAGTTGCTCAGTCATGTCTGACTCTGAGCAACCCCATGGACTGCAGCATACCAGGCTCCTCCGTCCATGGGATTTTCCAGGCAAGAGTACTGGAGTGGGGTGCCATTGCCTTCTCCATGTGTGAGACTACTTAGGTTAAAGTACACATATGTATATACAGCATATGATATTACATTGCATAATAACATGTATATAGTGATCTCTATATTTTATACCTGTAGATATCCATATTTTTGAATGAGATCACACATTTGATGAGATGAATCATAGTAAATGCTTTGTGAATGCTAGCAATTAGGAGATGAGTATAAATAGGGAGCTAGATCTTCAAGTATATTTTATTTCAAGCTAACAAATTTGGATTTTTACCCTGTGGCCGTGGGGAGGCAGTAGAACTCAGTTCAATGAACATTTATGGAGTGTCTATTACAAAAATGCCAAAGTTGAAAAAGGCTTTTTTATAGAGAATATTGCTGAAGATGTTGAGGTCTGTATCAAGGGAAAGCCAGCCAACTGGGCTTCAGGATAGATGGTACTGGGGATTCCACCAAGGTCTGGAGCAGCCCTCAGCCTGGTCCATCTAGAAACCTGATTTTGGAACACAGGGCAAGTGGGTCTGAATCTAGCACTGACAGTCACTAAAGATCTGATGTCTAGAATTAGGATGCTCCTATGTTATATTTTAATGAGATCAAACCAGTCACCCCTAAAGGAAATCAACCCTGAATATCCATTGGAAGGACTATTGCTGAAGTGGAAGCTTCAATACTTTGGCCAGCTAATGTGAAGAGCCAACTCATTGGAAAAGATCCTGATGCTGAGAAAGATTGAAGGCAAAAGGAGAAAGCAGTGACAGAGAATGAGATGGTTAGATAGCATCACCGACTCAATGGATTTGAATTTGAGCAAACTCCAAGAGATAGTGAAAGACAGAGGAGCCTGGTGTGCTGCAGTCCATGGGGTCGCAAAGAATTGGACATGACTCAGCAACTGATGGCACCCCACTCCAGTACTCTTGCCTGGAAAATCCCACGGACGGGGGAGCCTGGTAGGCTGCAGTCCATGGGGTCGCTACAAGTCGGACACGACTGAGCGACTTCACTTTCACGCATTGGAGAAGGAAATGGCAACCCACTCCAGTGTTCTTCCCTGGAGAATCCCAGAGACAGCAGAGCCTGGTGGGCTGCCGTCTATGGGGTCGCACAGAGTCGGACACGACTGAAGCGACTTAGCAGCAGCAGCAGCAGCAACTGAACAACAATGAATAGGCGACTACATACCTGTAACAGCCTAATCCTGCTGTATGGCCTCCTCTACATCAATCTAAACTTAGAGCCTCGAACACCACCTGTGCTGGCACCCACTAGAGATGGACTGCTGAAAAATCTCAGCCATCGCAAGAGATGGTGTAAAGAGAAATCCTCCCAGCGGATGATGCATGTGGTTGCCCATTTTTTTGTGGACTGAGAGATGACAAGAAGTACAGGTATACATAGACTCACGGGTAATGACTAATGGATTGAGTAGATGGTCAGGGATTGGAAAGAAAAGGACTAGAAGATGGTCACAAGAGGACTTTGGGAAGAAATATGAAGACTGACCTCTCAGAATGCTCACAGAGTGTGATGATATTTGTATCAGTTTTCTATTGCCACATAACAAACCATCCCCAAACTTAGTGCCTTAAAACAATAATCAGTTCATTTCCTCATGATTCTGTGGATCAGCTTCATTGGGCTCTTAGGTTCTGATAACTCAGAATATTTCTGTGATATTGTGATTTATAAGAAATATATATTTGATCTTCATCCATGGTTCCTAGCTCACAGCTCCACAAATCCTAGAATTTCCTAGGCAATTAGAGCAATTGTAGCATCTTTTGTGAAACTATTTGGTATCTTGTCTTCAGTTCCTGGAGGGAAAAAAATGCTTCAGGGCCATATAGATGAAAGGTGAAGTGGACATCATGTTATCATAATGATAACATTCGCAACTGGTAGATTAATAAGGTGACTTTTGGGAATCCTCCCCAAATGGAGGGCTGATTGCCAGCAGAACTAGTGGATAGAGGATTGGAACTTTTAGTCCCACCCATCATGACTTCTGGGGAGGAAAAAATGACTGGAGGCTGAACTAGTCACCAATGGCCAATGATTTAATCCACGGTGCTGATGTAATGAAGCCTTCATGAAACCCCAAAAGGGTGGGGTTCAGAGAACTCACAAGTTAGGGAACTAGAACGCTTCCATGTGCTACCATGGCAGGCCCCAAACTCCACAAGGACAGAAGTTCCATTGTCCAGGACCTTGCCCTATGAATCTCTTCAAATGGCTATTGATCCCTATACTTTAATATCTTTTAAAATAAACTGGTAATCTCATGAGCAAACTGGTTTCTTGAGTTCTTGTGAGCCACTCTAGCAAATTAATCAAGCCCAAGGAGGGGGTTGTGGGAACCTCTGATTTATAGCTAGTTAGTCAGAAGCAGGTAACAATCTGGACTTTCGATGGTGGCTGAAGTTGGGGTACATTCCTGTGGGACTGATCCCTTAACCTGTGGGATTCGATGCTATCTCTGAATAGACAGGATCAGAACAGAGTTGTACCGTAGGACACCTGGATGGTGTTGGAGAAATGGCAGTTGGTGTGCGAAAAACCACGCCCCTTCCCACACAGTTAATTGATGATGAGAACCTTTACTTTCCTTTGTCCCTTCAGCCTTGGGGACAGGAACTGCTTCCTTCCATCATTACATGTTTCCTCAGAGTCATTAGGTCCTTACCCTGCATGAGAAGTGATGTAATATTATTTGAAGATAGATTCTGAATAATTATCGTAATATTGGAAACCTTAAGGCAACCATGAGATGGTTAGATAGCATCACCAGCTGAATGGACATGAATCTGAGCAAACTCTGGGAGACAGTGAAGGGCAGGGGAGCCTGGCATGCTGCAGTCTATGGGGTTGCAAAGAGTCAGACATGACTTAGCAGCTGAACAGCAACAACAAGGCAACCATTAACATTTTTTGAATGTTTGATGGTTTAACCTACTGTACTGGCTTGTCTGCAGCAACTTAGAACCATTCCCTATTTCTTCTATACCCTCCCCTCTATCCCAGGGTCTGGATACTTATGAGAACTACATTTCCCAGCATTCCTTGCCAGAAGGGTTGATAGACTTTACTCATGAGAAGTATAGTTGATCTATTACTCTCAAGGGTTTTGCCCTATAAAGTCACTGAGAACACTTAAGTTAGTGAATACTGAACCATTGCTCCTAAGGGAAACACAGAGTTAGGTTCTTTTCAAGTCACTGGTCACAATATTTTTGCCAACCAGTCAATACATATCCTTGTTTTATGTGTCTTTCTGTTTAAAGGCATTTTCTATGATAAATACTGGTGATCTGTTCACAGGAAACTCATGACCAGCAGGACTGTATCTCATGCCTGAGCCAAATTCATCTAACACATCACTTTCTCAGTAAGGCACATCACAGCCTTCCTGTGCTTAGAACCCTGGACAGCACTTCAGCACTATTCCTGGGGGCTACTTTAAACAGCAAAACCACCACGAAAGAGTACCAGAAATGTGAAAAACGTGGCACTAAATAGACTGTGAAAGGGACATTTGTTTACAGTGTGAGAGCTAAACAAGAAGGTAGTGTTACCTTGTTTGACCTCTGCCCAGACACATACTGGGTGACTCAAATTTTTGCCCATCTGCAAATGACCTTGACAGTGCTACGAGTGTTGATTCTGGATAGCAAATAAATTTTAGCAATAGTCTAATTCACAAATATGGAGACCATGAATAATGAGGATCGAGTGTATGTTCATTTCAGCACAGCCACTACTTTTACCATCTTCCAGGGCAACTCAGGTATTTCCACTTCGCTGAGAACTGGTCATTCCTGCCGCCCACCACCCCAGGCTTCTAAGAGCCACTCCAGTAGCTTGGGTCCTTGTTAGGGCATTAAATCCCATGTCCTGAGAAAATATCCCCAAGTCAATAAATTCTTGCTTATCTGGTCTTACATTCCAGCTTCCTTGATCAAGCACTCTCAAAATTCAACCCTAGGGGTACTCCTCTGGCTCCTGCCCCGTACATGTTGGCTAATTCCTGCATCCTTTAGGCATGTCGTCTGTTTCTTCCCTTATCAGGCCCTGGGCATCAACAGAGAGATTATGTTATCAGCCTGGCCACATAGAGAGGAGGTTGGGACAAGACTGCAGGCAGGAGCAGTTGTCTGCAGGGAAGGGCTTCTGTAGAACCAGTAAGCACAGTGGTAGCTCCAGTCCTTACTAAGGAAAAGTGTCCAAGCCCAGAGGGGCCTGAGCTGCATGTTGAAGAGTCAATATCCTCAGAAACATCCACCCAAAGGTCTATACTCCATTACTCAGAGTCCTAGGTTTTCCCCACCGGGGCTCTGACCGTCACCAAGCAGACCTGCCTTGGCTGAGCATTCAAACATCTCTGGAGCTCTGGACTAACAATCAAGTTTTCAGCCTACCATTCAATGTGTCTTTCCTTCCACTTCCTTAGGTGATCAGAGCCCTTTTGTAAGCTACCTCCAGAACACTTTGGCTCTCACTCTCACTCTTAACCATTATCTTAATATCTTCTGAAAGAAGCAGAAGATATTAAGAAGAGGTAGTAAGAATACACAGAAGAACTGTACAAAAAAGATCTTCATGACCCAGAAAATCACGATGGTGTGATCAACTCACCTAGAGCCAGACATCCTGGAATGTGAAGTCAAGTGGGCCTTAGAAAGTATCACTACGAACAAAGCTAGTGGAGGGGATGGAATTCCAGTTGAGCTTTTTCAAATCCTAAAAGATGATGCTGTGAAAGTGCTGCACTCAGTATGTTAGTAAATTTGGAAAACTCAGCAGTGGCCACAGGACTGGAAAAGGTCAGTTTTCATTCCAATCCCAAAGAAAGGCAATGCCAAAGAATGCTGAAACTACCGCACAATTGCACTCATCTCACACGCTAAAGTAATGCTCAAAATTCTCCAAGCCAAGCTTCAGCAATATGTGAAGCGTGAGCTTCCAGATGTTCAAGCTGGTTTTAGAAAAGGCAGAGGAACCAGAAATCAAATTGCCAACATCCGCTGGATCATCAAAAAAGCAAGAGAGTTCCAGAAAAACATCTATTTCTGCTTTATTGACTGTGCCAAAGCCTTTGACTGTGTGGATCACAACACCCCATGGAAAATTCTGAAAGAGATGGAAATACCAGACCACCTGACCTGCCTCTTGAGAAATCTGTATGCCGGTAAGGAAGCAACAGTTAGAACTGGACATGGAACAACAGACTGGTTCCAAATAGGAAAAGGAGTACGTCAAGGCTGTATATTGTCACCCTGCTTATTTAACTTATATGCAGAGTACATCATGAGAAATGCTGGGCTGGATGAAGCATAAGCTGGAATCAAGATTGCCGGGAGAAATATCAATAACCTCAGATAAGCAGATGACACCACCCTTATGGCAGAAAGTGAAGAAGAACTAAAGAGTCTTTTGATGAAAGTAAAAGAGGAGAGTGAAAAAGTTGGCTTAAAGCTCAACATTCAGAAAACTAAGATCATGGCATTCGGTCCCATCACTTTATGGCAAATAGATGGGGAAACAGTGGAAACAGTGGCTGACTTTATTTTTTTGGGCTCCAAAGTCACTGCAGATGGTGACTACAGCCATGAAATTGAAAGATGCTTACTCCTTGGAAGGAAAGTTATGACCAACCTAGACACCATATTTAAAAGCAGAGACATTACTTTGCCAACAAAGGTCCATCTAGTCAAGGCCATGGTTTTTCCAGTAGTCATTTATGGATGTGAGAGTTGGACTATAAAGAAAGCTGAGTGCCAAAGCATTGATGCTTTTGAACTGTGGTGTTGGAGAAGACTCTTGACAGTCCCTTGGACTACAAGGAGATCCAACCAGTCCATCCTAAAGGAGATCAGTCCTGGGTGTTCATTGGAAGGACTGATGTTGAAGCTGAAACTCCAATCCTTTGGCCACCTGATGTGAAGAGCTGATTCATTTGAAAAGATCCCGATGCTGGGAAAGATTGAGGGTAGGAGGAGAAGGGGATGACAGAAGATAAGATGGTTGGATGGCTTCACTGACTCAATGGACATGAGTTTGAGCAAGCTCTGGGAGTTGGTGATGGACAGGGAGGCCTGGTGTGCTGCAGTTCACAGGGTCACAAAGAGTTGGATACAACTGAGCGACTGAACTGAACTGAACTGAACCTAACCATTAACTGATCCTGAACAGCTCATTATCCTCCTATAATACAACGTAGCTTTCACCAGCCATCTAACTTCCACTGTCTTTGTAAGCATTATTCCCTCCATGTGCCTCATAGCACCAACCCCAGTATCTTCCTCCATGAGGATAAATATCACCACACCATCAGTGAAATCATTAGCATTTGAGCCACTACCTTGTTCTAAGGACTTACTCTGTTCCACCAGGAGGGCATCGTCTTTGCCTGCTGGAGAGTGGATGAATCAGTCAACATGTTTGTAGATCAGCAGTCTGGCACAGCTCAGCTTCAGGGTCTCACAAGGTGATGTAATCAAGGTGTCCAGGGCTGCAGTCTCACCTGAGACTTGACAGGGGAAGAATCTGCTTCTGAGCCCACATAATTATTGGCATCATTCTGTCCTTGCAGGCTACTGGATTGAGGGCCCCAGTTTCTTGCTGGCTATTGGCTGCAGGCTACTCTCAGCTCTTTACTGAGTAATTTTCTCCATAAGGCAGCTCACAGCATGGCAGTTTGTATCCTGAAAGCCAGCAAGAGAGAGTCTCCTAGTTAGATGGTTTACAACTTATGTAACATAATCACAAACACGGTAAAATCTTTCCTTTATTCTACTGGTTAGAAGCAAGTCAGGTCCTGCCTACATTCCGGGAAGGGGATCCCACAAACCCATAGACTTGTGAGGTGAGGATTATGGGGGCCACCCTAGAGTCTGTTTACACAACTTCCTTGTTGATCAGCAGCTCTAATGAAGACATCTGCTTGAACTGTCCCAAAACTTCACTCTGCATGAAATACAAGCCTATGCAGAGGCAGCTGGCCTGGCCTTGGTGATTTTTCCATCCCCCCTTTCCTCCCCTAGCTCAAAAGTTCCTTCCCTTGAGAGCCCGCTTGTTCCACCAGCACATCACACTTTCACTGTAGGTGATCTGAATCCCAGCAGATGCAGCCAAGATCTTCTCTACATCCTGTTATATGGTGTTTGAGCATGAGAGTGACATGACTGACCAGAGTTTCTGATAACTTGTAATAATAGCTTTATTGAGATAAATTCATATACTATATAATTCATGCATTAAAGGTATACAATGCAATGGCTTTTAGTATATTCACAGAGTTGTGCAATCACTAATTTTAGTATATTTTCATTATCTCAAAAAGAAAATCCACCTGCCTTAGCCATTACCCCCAATTCTTGCACCATCCGCCCCTGCCCCGCCAAGCCCTAGACAACCACCAATCTGTTCTCTCACTATATATATTTGGCTATTCTGAACATTTTATATAAATGGAATCATATGTGATCTGCCTTTTTCACTTAGCTTGGCTTCAAGGTTCATCCATGTTAATTGACTTATCAGTATTTCATTTCTTTTTATATCCCACTGTATGGATATACCACATTTTATTTATCCATTCATCAGTTAATGGACACTGGGTTATTTCTACTTTTTGGATATTATGAACATTTGTGTACCAGTTTTTTACATGGACATATGCTTTCATTTCTCTTGGGTATATACCTAGGAATTGTTGGGTCATACAGTAACTCTATGTTTACCTTTTAAGGTACTGTTTTCTAAAGCGGTGGTACATTTTATATTTCCACAAGCAGTGTTTGAGGGTTCCAGTTTCTCCACCTTCTCACCAACCCTTGTTATTGTCCATTTCATTTGTTATAGCCATCCTCATGGGTGTGCAGTGGTATCTTATTGTGGTTTTGATTTACATTTTCCTGATGGCTAATTATATTGAGCATCTTTCCATGTGCTTATTGGTATTTGTATATCTTCTTTGGATTCAGATCCTTTTCTCATTTTAAAATTGGGTTTACAATAAATTTTTGATATATTACAAAAGAATCTATGTTAATTGAAGAAAACTTAGAAGCTATGCATAACCATATTAAAAATAAGAGATACCATTTAGCAAGCATATATTACACACACTGTGCTGAACTTCCATGCTTGCCCTAAGTCACACAGGTAGAAATAACAACAGCTAATGTTTACTGAGCTACTGTAAGGTACTAGGGCTTCTTCCACGTGTCATCTCATTTAATCTTCCCAGCAGTCTTTCTGAAGAGGGTGCTATTTTCAGCACACTTGTTTTTGAAGAAAGAAACTGAGGCCCATAGACATTAAGTAAAGTGCTCATCTATACACAGCTTGCTGGTGGCAGAAGCAGAGTTTGGACTCAAGTAGGCAAAACTTCCCAGCTTTTGCACTCAACCCCCACCCTGTGCATTTCTGAATACATAGGTTCTGAGCAGAATGAACCATTGCATTATATTGTCTCCTGTTCTCTTTCAGTAAAATAGCTAAGTAGCTTCTTTGATAATTATTCTTATCTTAATGCAAGATGGCAGAAATTTCCCTTGGAGATCCCTGAAGATTTAGAAATGCATTAATTTCCACTGACCCTGTTTCTCTTCTGTTCGTTCGTTTCTCTTTTTCTTCCATAAGCTGTGGGAAGACAGTAACAAATCTTTCCATACTCTGATGTTACTGCAGAATGAATTCAAAAGTTGTCAAAAATGACTTATACTACTTGTTTGTGCGTCCAAGAATCATTCAGAGTAACGTAGGACATAGAGCCTCCATTCTGTGGGAGGCAGAACAGAGATTTTCTGTGGTTCTGACTTTCAGGGTTCCCAGAACTGGCTTCGGCCATCTTTACAACTTATTATCTCGGGGTCTTTGATCAAATGATTTGACCTTTCTGCTCACCTCATCGTGCGTGGCACAGAGAAAAGGATCTGGGAGCAGAAAGATGAGACAACTCCATTTCCCAGCTTTGTACTTGTGTGGTCTTGGGCAAGTCTCTTTACCTCGAGAGGCCTAATTTAGCCCAGATATAAATGAAATGGGTTGGACCCAAGGCTCTTGAAGGTTTCTTCTGGCTTTGATGTTCTGTGTTCTGTGCCTACCTCCGAGTCGTAAAGAATGGCCATTCAGGTGATGTTTCTCACAAAGACATTTTTTTGTTGTTGTTGAAAAACAAATGAATCTTAGGTAGGGCTTTTAAGGGGAAACTATGAGGCCTGGAAGGATGTATGGGGAATAAGATGCACTGCTATTTCTAGTAAGAAGATGGGCGTGGCGGGGCGCTGATGGGGGTGTTCGGGCAGCTGAGCATCCTTGCAGGCGGAGACCGCGTCTGAGGGCTTGTAGCGGAGGCCGAGGCCAGGGAGGACCTGGGCTGCAGCGGCTGCGCACTGGAGCGCCCAGCCGGCCGATTTGCGTGTCTCCTCCTCTGCGATGAGCTGATTGGGGAGAGGAGTCCGATTCCGCGCCCCGATTGGCTGAGCGGCCCGCCGCTCAGACCCCCCCCGCCCCGCCAGGAGCGGACGGTTCCTACTGCGGCTGGGCACCGGCTTCGCTCCGGCGTTGGCCCGCGCTCCAGCTGTGCCCGGCCCGGCCCTGGCCCGGCTCGGCCCGGCTCCAGCCTCCAAGCGAAGGCGCCGCTGCCGCCTGGGCCGTTCCCAGGGCCATGAGGAGGCGGCGGCAGCCGCTGCGGCCCGCGTCAAGGTGACCGGCCGGGACTGCGGCGGCGGCGGAGGCGAGAGCGGGCGGTGAGAGGAGCGGCCGGCGGGGCGGGGCGGGACCCTGAGGGCCGGGCCGGAGAGAACTGCAGGTGCGAGGGGCGGGACCCCGAGGCGGGGGTGCCCGCCGCCGGGCCGGGGAGGGGCCTCGGGGCGGGAGGCGGGGCTGGGAGTGGTGGTGGGGTTGTTTCAGGCGGTCTGGGGGGCACCCGGGCCGGGCCGGGTGGCTTTAGGTGCGTGATGGGGATGGGAGTTTTGGTTTGGGGGACGGCAGGTGTGTGTGTGTGGGGGGTTGTGGAGGTGGGGAAAGGCCGCAGGTGCGGGGGGCGGGGCTGGAGGAGGTGGTTAGGAAGCGCTGAGGGGCTGCAGGTGCGAGGGGGCGGGGCCAGGTGGGAACCACAGGTTTGCCAGGGGGAGGGGGCTGCGAGGTGAGGCCGAAGCGGCCGGACCGGCCGGACCTTGAGGACACCACAGGTGCAAGGGGGCGGGGCCAGGGGAGACCTGCAGGGGTGGGGGGCGGGGCCCCGAGTGGTTGCAGGTCCGGAAGCGGGGGCCCCAGGTGAGCAGCGGGCAGAGGGTGAGTGAAGGGTCGCGGGAAGAAGGGAATGCCGCCTTCTCCTCTGTGCCGGGATTTTTTTTTTTTTTTTTTTGAGGGGAAGTAGGAGCTTCGGGCTTTCTGAGGATTCTGGAGGCTTCGAGGGTTGCCGCCGCTGGGCCGGAAGGGCCAGCTCGGCCTTGCCTGTGCTCCTCCTGAGTCGGACTTGGGTCTCAGCTGCCCTGGTTACTAGGCCGGCGGCTTCCCCTATGTCACGCAGTGGCCTGAAGTGGGGCGCCCTGGTTTTCAATCTCCGGGGGGCTTTTTCGTGTCGCTGTTGCAGGGGGCATGCCTCGATTGGGGCGTGGGGGAGGTGGGGCCTGTTGGCTTTCATTCTGTCAGCTGTTGAGAAATGTGTGTGCTTGAAGAGTAGTTAGTGTGAAGCTGGAAGGGTGGAAGGGTTCTTGGCCGACTGTCTCCTGGGACCTGGAGGCTGCTGCAAATCTTAACAGTGGTCGTCTCCAGAAGACTGAAGTAGCAGCCTGGTGAGGGGGCATAACAGGAATGAGGGTGCAGAGGCTTTTGCCTCTTTGTTGCCTGGGAGAGTCTCTCACCTCTGAGCTTTGTTTCTTCCTATGCAAGGTGCGCATCCTGGTACCTGCCTTGTGTGCCTCTCAGGGGCCTTTTGAGGGTGGGATGGAACTGAGCACATCTTTGTGTAAAGCTATGAGTTTGCTGCCTCTGGGCTAGTGGGCAGGTTGTGTTTGGAAATTGAGGGTCGAAAGAGGAGGGGATTTTTTTTTTTTAATTTAATCATTCAATTTAGTTGTGGCTTTGCTGGATCTTCGTTGCTGTGCAGGCTTTTCTCTAGTTGCAGCGAATGGGGGCTACTCTTTGTTGCAGTGCGAGGGCTTCTCATTGCTGAGGCTTCTCTTGTGGCAGCGCACAGGCTCTAGGGTGTGCGGGCTTCAGGAGCTGTGGCTCTCTAGAGAGTTGTGGGCTCTAGAGTACAAGCTCAGTCATTGGGTTGCACGTGCTTAGCTGCTCCGAGGTATGTAGGATCTTCCCGGATCAGGGATGGAACCCATGACTCCTGCAACGGCAGGCGGATTCTTTACCCCTGAGCCACCAGGGAAGCCTGAGGAGGGGATTTCTAATCGGTAGACTGCTTTCTTGTTCACTGTGGGGCTGAGGTTGGTAGTGGGGATGAGGTTTGTGGTGGGATGGTGATTCCTGCTTCCTGTGAGGCCTGTGAGGGAGCTGTGGCAGATGGAAAGCACCGGAACATTTAATTGTTTGCTGACCTTTAGACCCCAACTCCAGTGAGGACTCTGAATTGGAACACGAAGCTGAGACTTGAGCCTTATGGAATTTCCCCTCCCCATCCAAGTATGAACACTGATTTTTATCACATTCCAGAAGGAAGACACCCAAAAGTGGGGAATGCCAAAACTTTGTTAGGTTTCCATGGGATGGAGCGGGGAAAGCAAGATGATGGGACTCCCTCCTGTTTGGAAGAGTATCCCATAGCCAAGCGTGTGACCTCTCATTGCCTCTCCTTACCAGCAGTGTGACCAGTTCCTCCCACCTGTGTTGCATGGACAAAAGAGCAGCAGGAGGAGGCTTCTCCTGAAAGAACCTGCACTTTTCTTCATTTCAGGCACTGTGGGACTTTGGGGAGCCAACTGCCATGGTGCTGGCCTCTCTCACTACCATTTGGTATGGTATCATGGGGATGTCGTCTCAGATGTGGGTCCTTACTGGGGTCTGTGCTCGTGTGGCAGGACCCAGAGGCTCTAAAGGCAGCACGTGTGAATTATCCCGTACTGTCCCGGCAGAAACTGTGTAAATGACTCAGAAAGTGCTGCGCTCTGGGTAACGATTGTGCTCTGTGTGTTCAAAGGAAAGCCCAAACTCAGTGGCCCACAAGAGCTAAAAAATGTGTTGGGTAATGAGAGGATTGGGTTTTTGGTTGGTGTTGTTTGAGTGACAGCATCCAAGGTTGAGAGAGAAACTTCGTTAATGGAAAATATCACATCCAGGGTTCTCTGTGATATGGCTCCAAGTCTACCTTTTAAACTTGATTTTCCTTTTCAGCATGGAGGGTAAGAGCTCTGACTCAGAAGTCAGACAGAGCCGCCTTTGAAGCCTCACACACCAGTTTCTTGACTTCTCAGAGCTTTAGTCTCCTTGTTTGTAAAACAGAGATAATCGTGCCCACCTTGAGAGGTTGCTGTGAAGAGTAAACGTGGCTAGATATGTGAAAACACCTGATGTATTAGGCCCTTGGTGTTAGGGTCTGTTTCTGCCCCTCCCTGAGCACCCTCCTTTCAACACAACAAATAGCATGTCGCATGTAAGGAGAGCAGGGCTGGTCATTTTGAGGCCTTCGCTTCTCGTGTGACCTCGATCCGGCCTTCCCCTGTCCAGGCCTCAGTTTTCTTAGCTGAGTGAGGATATGTGAACATCAGTCAAGAGTGATCCTAGGCTGGCATTCTGATCAGCATGTTTGCCCACAGGGCAGGAAGGAGGACATTGATGACCCGTTATTTAGTTCATTTAAAAGTACCTTTTGAGTGCTTTGCCTGGCACATAGTGAGAGTGAAAGTGAAAGCCGCTCAGCCATGTCCAACTGTTTGTGACCCCATGGACTATATAGTCCATAGAATTCTCCAGGCCAGAATACTGGAGTGGGTAGCCTTTCCCTTCTCCAGGGGATCTTCCCAACCCAGGGATCAAACCCAGATCTCCCACATTGCAGGCAGATTCTTTACCAGCTGAGCCACAAGGGAAGCCCAAGAATACTGGAGTGGGTAACCCACCCCTTCTCTAGTGGATCTTCCCAACCCAGGAATCAAACCAGGGTCTCCTGCATTGCAGGCAGATTCTTTACCAACTGAGCTATTTATCAAAAAATACCTGTTGAGTGCTTTGCCTGGCACACAGTAGGGGCTCATTAAATATTTGTTGAAGGGATGAATGAAGGACTTTCAGAAGACGGCATAGCAGAATAGCAGAATAGCAGGCATATTATCCCTGCTGCTTATATGGATGTTGTATCTGTACCTTCAAAGTACATTTTGTTTATTGAAGAAAAAAAAAGTTGCAACAGCTTTATCGTGAAATTAGTGAAGCTCAACATGAAAGACAAAAGTTATTTCACAGTCCTCTTTCACTACAAATTAAGTTCACTCTGATTTTCACAAACATACAAGTGTTTTTTCATGGTTGCAGTCATACGTATGTGAGCATTTGGAAAAGGCTTGGCAATAAGGAGTTTCTTTAAGCGATGTTTTTATCTTATTTTTTTAAGAATTAAAAAAAAATCGCACATAGTTGTTTTTTTTTTAAAGATAAGTATTTCAAGGGGGAAAAATTGTAAAGTAAGTGTCTTTCTTATCTCAAGCTTCCAGTTCCCAGTCGTCTCCCTAGTGGTAACCACTATTACCATTTTCTTGTTTGTTATATATTCTTTCTCTTACACAAAGAATACCATCCTATACATACTTTTGCTCCTTTATTTATTTACTTGATTTCTTTGGAAATTGTCCCAGCATTGGAAAATGTTCTAATTGGTACACACAGTACCTCCTTAATAGATGTTTTTTTTCACCGATGCCTTGAGCACAGTTTTGTGTCTCCACTCTCCCCCACCCTCCATGATGTTTACTCAGTAATGGTCAGCAGTTATTGTTTAGAAGACTAACGAGACAGCCCTGTTTTTCTCTAGGAAAGAAAAGGCTCCGGTTCCAGTGAACAAAAGACTAAAGGGCAGTCCATGTATCTGGATGCAAGGCAGACACGGAAAGAGAAAGGAAAAAGGATTTGTTCACTAGTAATTGAAAACTGATTTTCATTCAGCCCATGATTCAAAGTCCAGCTGTCACTTACTGGCAGTATGACTTGGGACAATTTACCTAGTCTTTCAGTTTCCTTATCTGTTAAATGGATGATGATAATAGGATCTGCCTTTTGGGGCTTTTTGTGAAGAAGAAACGAGATCATGTGTGGGAAGTACTTGCAGGAATAGGTCATGGTAGTGCTCCACAAGGGGTAGCTGCTGGGTTACTAATAATCTTTTTTCGCAGACACTTACTGGGCGGTGGAGGGTGAGCCACAGGAGATGCCCAAAGTCCTTGCCCTCACGAGGTGCTCACATGCTCTGCAGGGAGACTGGCACACAGGTCACTGAAGACAGAACAGGGCCCAGGGGTGCGGAGTTGGGCAGTGTGGGGGTCATGGAGGCAGGAAACAATGACTTTTCCCCGGTGGTTTGGGAATGGCTTGCCACCTCCTCTGTGAAACCCACTCAATTCTTCTGCAAGTGACCACTCCTGTCTACACTCCCTTGGCATTCTTGTGTGAGTAACCTGGATTGGAGCATGCAACTCGCTATCACATGCATTGTTTTATGCCCATGTCTCCTCTCTGCACAGGGAGTCTCCTACTTCCTTTGCTCCTGCGTTTCCAGGGTAGACTCTTGGTGGACCTTGTGATGGACCTCTGCTCAGACAAGTCATGCTACCAAACGCTGGCACACTCTTCTTGATAGGTCTTCAGGTCTCTAATGAAACCCAGACTCTGGACTCTGTTGCTTCACTCCCCAGGTACTTGAGTACGGACCAAGACACACGTGTGCCGTCTGCCAGCTGTAGGTTTTGGGTCTGAATGGTGGTACTTGTCCTACCGAGTCTTGGGAGAGGGAAGAATTATTTGCTCCAGATAGTCCAGGACAAGATGGGGAAACGGAAAGAAGGATGAGTCTGAAAATGAACTGCTCACGCTTGCTGAAACCCATCTCCCGCTTCCTCCGAAGTGTGGCTGCTGACCTTCCTTTGAGGTGGGCTAGTGGAGGAGCAGGCTAGCTGAGTAGGTGGTCTGTAGATGCTGTGATGAGGGATGGGGAGCAGTGGTAGGGTTGGCCTCTGCGAGGGGCATCCTGGGGCATTTCTGGGGCCACTTCCTTCCTGTGGGCATTCATCTACCAGCCTCGCTGTGCTCTTGCTTTGGGCCCAGCTGTTTGCTGAGTGCTGGCCATGTGGAGATGGAAGAGTTGTGTCCTACCTTCAGGGAGCTGACGGTTAGTGGAGGAGTCACGTGCAAATAGAACATGACCAGAAGGGGATTGGTGATAACAGAGGAGCCCAAGTGATGTGGCCAAGCAGATTCCAACTCCGGAGCCAGAGCTGGGTTCCGATTCTGACTCATCCACACACAATCTCTGTGACCGTGGGCAAGCGTCTTCCCCATTGTTAGTCTCAGTGAACTGATAGGAAAATGGGAATGGCAGGGTTACCTGCCTGGAGGCTGTTGTTGAAGATTCAGTGAAATAATGCTGTGGGCTGCTCAGCAAGTGCCTGACTAGAAGCTGATGCTTACAGAGTACCCATTGTACTTAATTATCCTTAGTGTTGGGGCAGCACCAGGAAGCACCTGCTTGGCTGTTTTCTCTGGATTCCGGTGTAGCGGTGATGGTGCCAGTCAGTGGTGAAGGTGAAGGTGATGGCCACGGTGTCTGAGAAACCAGCTCTGAGGTCACAGAGTGCTCAAGGAGTCCTCGGGACTTTCTTCACGGGCCCGCAAGTGATTCTTCTCCCTTTTCTGCTCGTGGTCTTCTGATAGGTGGTTCCAGCCCAGCACCACCCCGAGCCCCTTCTCTTTGATCCCCTGCACTGATCAGTTCCACGGCTTTTCCCCACAGGAGGCATGAGTCCGGCTTGTCTCACCTGCACTTTCTGAGGAGAGCAGAGACTGTGCAGACCCGGGAGGCACATCCCCCCTCATTGTTCTGCAAAGCTTTCAGGTCCATTGTGTTCTTTACAGGAGACTTACTACCTCAGTGTCAGGGAAGCAGATAGGGCAGCACTTATAGCAGACCTTGGAGTCAATCCTGTGCGGGTTTGTGTCCTGACCCCACTTGCAAGCCCTGTGGCTTCAAGCAGGTGACCACTGCTCTGTTTCCTAATCAACACAGGAATCCCGATGATACTTACCTGCCCCTGGTTCTTACCTGACTTGAAGGAGATGAGAGGAACAGGGCTTAGCATAGTGCTCGCACATCATGAACATCCAGTCAGGGTGAGCTCGAACAGTGTTCTGTTAACCTCTTGACGTCCAGGGCTGTCAGGATGCATGTTTTGGGGGGATGCTCACTTATTGCCTATGAGTTATGTGAGTTATTGCACATGGAATGTATGGAGAGGATGGTGCAGGCTGCTGGGAGCACCCAGGGTGGCAGGCAGTACTCAGCCTGCCTTGGGACTGTGCATGCAAGCCTGGACTCCCACAAAAGCAGAAGATGCTGGTGAGTGGGAGGACAGGGTCAACCCCGTGGGTGGGCCCTGTCTCAGACCTGTCCAGGAGCTGAAGGCTGGTTTCCCAAGTTCTTGCTGTCGCACTGTTCTGTGATTCCATGTAAATAATGGGACTTTAGTGTAAACTCATATATAATATAAACTCATGCAACATTATACTTTACCCTCATTAGGATTTAAATGTTTTTATTATCTGATTGTATTTTAAGGTTAAGACAGTTACTTGAGTAATCAAAAGAAAATGTAAATATTTGGCCTCAACTGTCAAAAGTTTCCTTGAAAAAAAAAAGTTCCCATGAAAATCATCTTGTTAGAGACAAAAGAAAGAATGATGAATAATTAAGTTCGTATTTATTGGATACAGTAATTCTCACCCACTCTTGTATGAGCTTGATAAGTAGGTCAGGGGAAATCTGTGCTTTTGATGCATTTCTGAGTTACTAAATGTTTGTGGAAAACAAGTTAGTGAATTCTGGAGAATTTGGTGTGTCTCTTTTTGTGGCAGTAGTCTGTTATGTGGAATTAGGGACTTTCACTATGTTGATATTTCTTGTTCTGTGCCCTCTCTGTAGCTGTGTGCTTTTTTTTTTTTCCCTCTCTAGGCACCGTATCTCTAGCACTTTGTGTCCACTGGCATCTAGGGTTGTTCCCACTGGGTTCCCACAGCGCCCTGGTGCAGTGGGTAGTAACACTGTGTGACCGGCCTCAGCTTCCTCTCAGCCCGCTACCAGACTTTGCAGAGTAAGAGTCTGCATTTTTCCTTCCCACCACGTTCAGGGGCTAGCCCAGGGCCTAGTAACTGGCAGCCAGAACAATCTGAGTGTGGTGTTCCCTCTGCTTTAAACCCCGCAGTAGCTTCTGGTTTCTCTTAGAAAAAAGCCAAATGGTTTACATGGCCCGCAGGTGTAACAGCTTGCTCTTCAGGGTAACTGTGAGTCACATCTGTACCCCCCCAGGTACAGTGTATGCAATCCTGTCACACCATGGACTGTGGCTTCTCTGCCCACCGTCCGGTCCTCAGAGCCTAGAGCAGCTTCCGGCACGTAGTAAGTAGTCCATAAATGTTTGTTAAATGGACACATGGAATAAAGGGCAAGTGCCCAGTGACTGATCCGAACCTGTAAAACGAGAAGGCTGTTGGATCTGAGGTCCCTTCATCATAAAATATTTCCTCAACACTTTACAGAGTCTCTGACACCTTGTTTTTTAGCTTCATATTGATTCTGCAGGGTGGGTGGGGGGTCGACTTTGGTGTTTGGAGGAGAAAACTGAAGCTCAGAGAGGGTGAACAAATTGCCCAAGATGGAGCTACGGGAGATACAGAGGGCTTCTCAAGTGTCTTTTCTCACAGCCCGGGCTGCTTTGGGGTGTGGTTTCTGACACACACTGGAAGAGCCACAGGTGAGACTGGTAAATAGATTCATGGAGAAAAGATACTTGCAGTAGTTCCTCTTGGTTTTAGTTGTTTTTTCCTGATAATTTGAAAAGTCGAGTTCAATTTGGGACGATGGGTTTAAGGTCTGAGATCAGGAAACACTGATCTTGTAAACAGTGAAGGTATAGGATTGATGTATGTGCTGATTGGTTGGTGACTAAGATTAGAATTTGTTCTTGGGAAAATTTTTGATAAGAGTAGAAGTTACTTGCTGACTGATATGTAGCATTGTTGTCATTGTTTAGTCGCTGAGTCGTGTCCGACTCTTTGCGACCCTATGGACTGCAGCATGCAGTCCCTGTCCATCACTAACTTCCAGAGCTTGCTCAAACTCATGTCCATTGCATCAGTGATGCCATCCAACCATCTTACCCTCTGTTGTCCCCTTCTGCCCTCAATCTTTTCCAGCATCAAGGTCTTTTCCAATGAGGTGGCTCTTTGCCTCAGGTGGCCAAAGTATTGGAGCTTCTAGCTTCAGTCCTTCCAATGAATATTCAGGACTGTTTTCCTTTAGGATTGACTGGTTTGATTTCCTTGCAGTCCAAGGGACTCTCAAGAGTCTTCTCTAGCACTGCAATTCAAAAACATCCATTCTTCAGCACTCAGCCTTCTTCACGGCCCAACGCTCACATACATATGTGACTACTGGAAAAACCATAGCTTCGACTATGTGAACCTTTGTCGGCAAGGTGACGTCTCTGCTTCTTAATACACTGTCTAGTTTGTCATAGCTTTCCTTGCAAGGAGCAAGTGTCTTTTAATTTCATGGCTGCAGTCACCATCCGCAGTGATTTTGGAGCCCAGGGAAAGAAAATCTTGTCACCGTTTGCACCTTCTGTTTGCCATGAAGTGATGGGATCGGATGCCAGGATCTTAGTTTTTTGAATGTTGAGTTTTAAGCCAACATTTTCACTCTGCTCTTTCATGATCGTCAAGAGGCTCTTTAGTTCCTCGTCACTTTCTGTGACTTTTTACGACCCTATGGACTGTAGCCTGCCAGGCTTCTCTGTCCATGGGATTCTGCAGGCAAGAATATTGGAGTGGGCTGCCATGTCCTCCTCCAGGGGATCTTCCCGACCCAGCGATCAAACTCTCATCTCTTACATCTCCTGCATTGGTAGGCAGTTTCTTTACCATGAGTGCCTCCTGGGAAGCCCTGATATGTAGCATTATTTTGATGTTTTCAAAAGATGCTGGTTGCTTCAGTTAGCCTGTTTCTCTAATTTATCTCTGGGTATACCTGCCATGGGGCTCTTTTGCAGTGAGCACTGCTGCAGCCTTTGTGCTTATCAGATATAGTGTCAGTCAGATCTGAAGGTTAGAGGTCATCAAGGCTGCTCTTCCCACTTTCCACATGAAGGTGGATGGACTTTGCCAGGGTTTTCAGACTCAGGCGTCCTGGTTCTCCACCTGTAAAACCTGTGGACTTCCATTTGTGTGTTGCAGTTTCTCAGCAGCTGCCTGCCTTTCATGTAGTGTTGCTCATAGACCATGTCCATTAGGAAGCATTTATCTCTGATGAAAACCGAAGCTTCAGGGTCCCCCATTGAATCTGCACTGTGACTGTAGGGAACAGGAGCTAAGACCTAACTTGGTGTCCAGCTGCTGTTTTCAGTGATATTGGCTGGCTGAGAAAAGGCAGTCCCTCTTGTGGTCTGTTAGCAATATGTATTTGATCTCAGGGGGCTTTGTCATGATATTAGTTGCTGAGAGATTGTTGGAACTTACTTTTATCAATATAGCCAGCATACTAGTGGAACTTGGAGAGCAGCCTGGTATTATAGGAAGATCACTGGGTATGAAGTCAGAAAGCCAAGTGTGTTAGTTTGCCCTGATACCTGCTTTCCAAGGAAACAGGAATCTCCCCAATGTGTTTGCATCCTTTCTTCAGTAGGAAAGCCCCAGTTTTAAGATCTGAGGTTGCCTTGCAAGGGTTGTGTCAGAGTAAAGACTGTTGTTGTTCAGTCGCTCAGTTGTGTCCAATTCTTTGTGACCCCATGGACTGCGGCATGCCAGGCTTCTCTGTCCTTCACCATCTCCCGGAGCTTGCTCAACTCAGGTCCATTGAGTCGGTGATGCCATCCAACCATCTCATCCTCTGTCATCTCCTCCTCCTCCTGCCTTCAGTCTTTCTCAGCATCAGGGTCTTTACCAAGAGTAAAGATAGTTAGATCTTATTAAAGTATTGTACCAGTCACCAAAGGCAGCCTTATTCCTTGTTCTTCCGTCTTCCAGACCTACCTGCCTGCTAGTCCGTCTGTTCATCTGTCCGTCCATCCATCATCTACCCGCTCACCCTCACGTCCATCCAGTTGTTGTTCAGGGCCTGCGGATCTGAATGTGGGGCTGCAGCAGAGGAAAAAGACAAGTCTGGTCCTTGCTGCCTTTTGGCTTACAGTCTAGTAGAGGTGTGTAAGCGTAAAAATAAGTCCAAAATAATAACAAATAAGTGTAGGAAAGGTTAATTACAGCACTGACAGTGGCCACAAAAGAAGAGTACAAGGTGCTCAGAGGCCGTAAACCAGATGGTTTTACCTGGCTGGGCGGTCAGAGACAGCATCCCAGAGGGAAGAGGAGGTGGGGTTAGCCAGGAGAAGAGGTGGCTGCAGGTGGAAACAGTACAGTGTTTGGAGTCAGAAAACCTGGGTTCCTGCTCTGAGTCACTTAGTTTTGTTAGCCTTGAGAGAGGCACTTAATTTCAATCTCCTTGAAAGTGATCGTAATACTGACTTTGTGATATCTTACTGATCAGGAACACTAAAATAAAAAAAAATTAAAAAAAGAAGACTATTTCAAGTGCTGGGTTTGGCACAGTGATGGCACAGTGATAAAAAATCCACCTGCCAATGCAGGAAACGCAAAAGATGTGGTTTTGATCCTTGGGTCAGGAAGATCCCCAGAGAAGGAAGCGGCAACTCATTCCAGTGTTTTTGTTTTAAGTTTTGTTTTTTTGGGCACGAGCCCTGTGGGATCTTAGCTTCCCGACCAGGGATCACACCTGCACCCCCTGCATTGCAAGGCGAAGTCTTAACCACTGGACTGGTGGGGAAGTCCCTCATTCCAGTGTTTTTGACTGGAAAATTCCATGGACAGGGGCCTGGTGGACTATAGCCCGTGGGGTCGCAAAGAAGCAGACACGACTCAGCAACTGAGCATGCCAGCATTTCAAGTGCTAGCAAAGATGTGGAGCAGCCAGAATGCTCACAACCTGCACAGGTCACAGTCTGCACACACGTGGGTGTGTGGATTGGTTCAGCCAGTTTGGAGAAGTGCTTGTCATCATCTAACAAAGCTGAACATTTAGTCAGCTATGACCCAGTCGTTCCACTCTTGGGTATCAACCCAGCATGAAGGCATACAAATGTACCACATGGCACCACTCAAAAGGGTTACAGCAGCACCCTCTGTGATGGCCCAGGCTGGAAACAGTCCCAGTGTCTGTCGGTATAGAGTCGACAGGAACAGGGTAAGCTCTCACAGTGGGAAAACAGTAAGTGAACAGCCATGAAAAATCAGGATGAATTTCACAAACATAATGTTCATTCAGGTGGAAAAGGTCATGTCCTGTATCGCTCCATTCATAGAAAGTTTAAATAGACAGACATAATCTCTGCTGTTAGAAACCAGAGTGGTGGCCACCGGTGGGAGGCTGGTAGAGATGGAAGGAGGTGTGGTGGGTTTTTGGAGGGAATCGAAGTGTTTTCGCCCCATCTGGGTGCTGTGACCTGGGTGTGTTCACTTTGTGAGACTCCTTTGACCTGTGCACTTGCATTGTGTTACTGTATGCATTCTTCTGCACGCATGTTGCATTTCCATGGGAAGTTTGTTTAAAACGCTGACGGAAGGAAGCTTATCAGTCATGTTCCACTCAAATTATTATTAATGGTGAGAATGGAAGTTTTTTTGTATTGATGAATAAAATAATCATTTTAACATATTTCATCTTTATCTCTTCCTTTGATCTTTGCATTTGTTTTGTAATGTAAAGAACATATCAGTGCCTTAGAACATATATTTAATTTACAAATAAACATATGTATGTTAGAGGTATTTGCTTAATGCGTGTTCAGCTGTTAGTAGTGAAGGATCAGAGAGTTTGATGAGCTGTGGCTCAAGGTCATAACAGAAGGGGCGGCCCAAGCAGGGGCCTGGCTGCGGGAAGCAGGTGGTGAGGAGGGAGCCTTAGTCAGTTTGGGTCAGCAGCCTGTGTTTGGGTTGTTTTCTGGCTTCTGGAGCATGAAGTGTGGGCTGCGGTGGGGGTGGCCTGAAGCCAGAGAGGGAAACAAGGCCTGGCCTCTAAGTGCCTTGGGCCCCAGGGACCCCAGGGAAAGGGCTGTGAGGAAGCTCTGAAAGTGGGAGGACCAAGGAAAGGGGGCAAGCAGAGGAGACAGGAGGAGAAGGGGGAGAACGAGGTAGTTATTTGAGTCTGAGAGATGAGGGGCTGGTGAACTGTGTTCAAAGCTCAGCATTAGGTCCTGCTGACCTAATGGGTGGTGGGAAGGCGGCGTGGTGGGGAGGAAGCAGCCTGGAGGTCAAGGGCTGTTTGGAAGACTGGGGAGAACTTTGGGTGTTCTCAGGCAGAGGGAAGGCTCAAGAGAGTGGAGGAGGCTGAGGCTGCAAAGTAGGGTGCCGGGGTGGGGGGTGGTGCCTTGGGTGGCCTGGGGTCTCAGGCAGACACCTCTTCCTCAGAGTTGGGAGTCAGGGGCCAGGAGATGATGTGGGAACTTCAGGTTAAAGGAGGGACCCGAGGGAGGTGAAGTCAGCTTTCCTCAGTTGAGGAGGTCATGAGGCTGCTCTCCTGGGGGTGGTGGGGGGTACGGAGAGGGGGTGCTCTGGAGGAGGAAAGGCAGACCGGCCCCAGGGCCTCTGCAGCGGCTGTGCATGATGCCTGTCCATGTACTCCTGTACCACGTGGGCTGCCTCTCTGGCCACTTGCTCTGAGGGCAGGGGTGTTTGTGCCAGGTACTCCTGAGGGGCCCTGCCCGAGGTTTTGACCGGGCTTTGCAGCTGCCGGAATGCATCTTCCTGTGGAATCCCCAGGCAGACCCTCCCGTGCTTCCACCAGCGTGTATCCAAAACATGACGGGAAAGGAGAATAGTGACCACAGAGATTTAAATTAACTTCGGTGATTTTAGGGCAGGCTTTGCTACCCGATCGGCTAAATGGTATCACATATTGATCTATGGGGAAGGCTTGTGACATTTCACAGAATGGACTCAGAGTCAGATCTTGTACTATATTTGGTCTGACCTTGCTGAGCTTCGAAAAACAAGTCTCACCATCTGGAACATCGTGTAAATCCAATTATCCCCCTACTTTTACAGAGGCTCCTGGTTGGAAAGAGACCTGCTGGGACGGTTTATCCTGTTGGCCTGGGATTATGAAGCCCAGCACGTGTTCCTGGTAAGTGGGTTCACTGACCCTGGTGCCCTGTGCCCTCTTGAGCAGAGGGCCAGGGTGTGGCACCCAGAGGTGCGGCTGGTACGGGTGAGCGGGTGCCGTTGTGGTCGGAGGAACCTCCTGCCAGCAAGCCTGTGGGGCTGTGGAGGGCACAGGGGCTTTGGGGACTCAGGCGTCCTCGGTGAGCCACACCCAGAGGGTGTTTCAGGGGCTTTTTCTCATCAGATGACTTGGGCCCTGGGGTTTTCACTACTGATTCTTGGATCAGGGATTTTTCCTTTCTCTCTCTCCTCCTCGTGCAAAACCTCTCGTTGCCACCCTGTTTCGGTGTCATCCTTTTGCTCCTGTTGATCAGAAGACGAACGTTCTGTGTCATCCTCCCTACATTTGGGGTGACGGGTGATCTCCTCTCTCCCAGCCTCAGTCAAGTCCTTGTCTCACCCCACAAACCTCTGCTCCCTCTCTCTCAGTTCAGCAACCCTCCTCACTTTGGGCTATCCTTGCTACAGACCCTTCATCAGAAAGGGCCAGCCCATGGTGTGAGTCACGCTTGGCCCTGGGAGGATGGGGGAAGGAATACGAAGGTGAGTAAGACATGATTGCTGTCTTCCAGAGACTCTCATCTCCTCGTCAAGCCCCGCCTTCCTGTCCCCTTCTTCCCACCCTCCTTGCTCCTTGAGGTTCTGCCCAGCCCACCCGACACCTCTTCTAAGAATGCTTTTCTGCCCTCCTGACTCACTTAAGCTCTCCTTCTTTTAAACTGTCATGACACTTGTTTCAGCTCCCTCTTATGGCCTTGGCCACAATCTGCATTGCAGTGTGCTTTTTTTTTGACCTCCCCCTTATCTCCTTGACTAGACGTCAAGTGCTTTTAAGGCAGGGGTTGTGTCTTGCTCATTATTGTGTTCCATGCAGTGCCTTGCTCAATGCCTTACACACAGTAGGTGCTCAATAAGTGTCACCAGACGGGAACCAACATGGACTCGCTCATGGTTCCCAGCATCCATCCCCTCTGCAGCCATGGTCCTCAGGTCTTGAGACAACATACAACCACAGGGGAATATCTGCCTAGAAGAATCCTAGATCTTATTCAGGTTGGAGTAGTCACAAAAGTGTTAAAAGCTGAAATATTACAATATTTTTCAGATTCTTCCTAGTACCTTACCCTTCTGTCAACCTACTTTCACAAAGTGGTAGAAGGTAAAGTTTCTGATGCTTTCCTGCCAGGGCCCCAGGCTTCCTTGATTACAGTACAAGTAATTCATACAGTGCTTAGAAGAAGCAAGTTCCCTGAAACTTATGTATCAGAGGGATTGGTTCCTTTAAGGAGGTTGCTGGAAATAACTTGGTTTAAAGGTAAGAGCATGTGAGAAAACAGACTCAGAGATAAGTCATTTTCCTGAGATCACACAGCAAGTAAGTGGCAGAGTTGAGTTTTGACACTAGGTCAGTCTAGTTCTAGAAATGGGGTTCCTCTCCTCTGTGCTTTTGAGTCTGATAAGAACTGGATTCCATGGGCAGGGCTGCAGCTACCTACTTGCTGCCTATGCCCTCGGAGGGACTGCCTGATCTCACGGATCCCAGGGGATCTGGGCAGAAATGCTCCCAGCCCCTGTCATCGCTAGGGGACCAGAGGGCAGGGGGTCCCCTCCCCACGTCTCAGCAGGAAGATCACAGTGTGCCAGCCCATTTCACGTGAGTCCGCTTGAACAGAGGCTATAAGTTGTCCAGGCTCGCCAGTGCTGCCATAGCTTGAACAACCTGCCGTGAACACGGGCTGTGTGAACCTTCACCCTCCAGCAGGCAAAGACACGTAACAGCTTTGTGGGGACCTGGCGAGTGAAAGAGGGAAGCCAAGCTTCACACTTCGAGCAGTGGGTCCTTTGAGGCAGGATGGAAGGAGAGGATGTATAAGAACTTTATAAGTAGAGAATTCCTAGGAGGATGCAATTAAAGTGTACCAGAGGCTTGCTGGAACTAAAAAACATGGCTTTAATTGGTGGTTTGGAAGGTCCGGTAGAAGAAATGCCTCAAAACCCAGAAAAATAATAAAAAGAAATGGAAATAATGAACTAAAATGTGAGATGCTGTCCGCAGGGAAAGGCCTTGGAGACGTTTTCCAGGGGACCTGGCATGGAGTCATGGGAGTTCCAGAAGGAGAAAAAAGAATAGATGGAGGAGTAATAGGAAGACAATAGAAGAAAATGTCATTGAAGTGAAGAAAGATTTGATTCTTCAGATTAAATGGATCCTTTTATCCTACACAAAAACCAACACTCAGACCTACTTTCTAGTGAAAGTCCTCAACTCAAAGAAGAGAAAAATCTTAAAATTTTGTAGGAAGAAAGAACAGATTGTTGTCAAAGTAGAGAGAATTAGGCTGACATTGGGCCTCCTGTATGCAGCCCTGGAGGCTGGAAGATGGTGGCCTGGGGTCTCCAGACTGTTGGAGGGAGAGGGCTGCAGTCCTGGCTGTGCCCGTTGAGATGTCACTCATGGTCATTGTGAAAGAAAGGCATTTCACACGTGTGAGGACATAAAGCATAAGTCATCTGGTGAGTGTGCCTGAGGAAAATGTCCAGTGATGTTCTCTAGCCAAAGGACAGTTAGAGCAGAGTTACTGGGGTGGGGGACGTGGAGAGTGAGGGGCAGTGAGTGGCAGTGCACCCGTTAGCTCATAGAGACGAATCTCACGGGATATTGTTACTGTGATGTGGAATTTTTATTTTGTGTTATTAAGAACTTTTAAAACAGAGGAGAACTGTATGAGAAAACGTAATAGGCTGAAAATTCTAAACCATTTCTGTAAAACCCAAGCCTTTGGGAGAATGGATAGGAGAGTTGGGAAATGAGTGTTCCACTTTTAAGAGACTTAAATAAACATAGGGAAAATAAAAACCAAGGCATTGTTATTTATGTGTGTTACAGAAAGAGAAATAAAGGCTCAGTTTTTTTTTTTTTTAATAAATTTATTTATTTTAGTTGGGAGCTAATTACTTTACAATATTGTAGTAGTTTTTGCCATACATTGTCATGAATCAGCCATGGGTTTACATGTGTTCCCCTTCCTGGACCCCCCTCCCAAGGCTCAGTTTTGACTTTTGGGGATCAGAAGGTGTATTAGGGCTAGATTTTGTGTCACATGTAGTAGATAACCCTGGAATAACAATGACTTACACATGTAGTAGTTTATACCATTTCATGAAAGAGTAAAGAGGTTGGTGTGATGGAATCAAAGTCATCACAGAGCCAGGTTCCTTATGTCTCGCTGCCCTTGCTGCCATAGCAGATTGCCTCCTGACTCAAAATAGCTGCTTGAGCTCCAGTCGTCACATCTGCATTCTAGAAGCCAGAAGGAGAAAGAGGAGAAGAGGCATGCCTTTTCCCTTTTAGATACTTCTCAGAAGTCTCACACAGCACTAACATTTACATCTCACTGAGCAGGGCTTAGCCACACCAAGCTACAAGGGACCATGGGGTGTGCTTAGCTAAAAATAGGAGTTTTCTTGCTGGAGAAATAAAGGAGAAAGAAAGAAGCTGGGAATCTCTGCCTCAAAAGATCATCACTAGCAGAATGCAAATAAAAAACAATAGTTTTCTGTTTTACCTTTTTAAGTGGTAAAATGTTAACAAAAATTGATAAAACCAACGTTAGCAAGTGACTGAGGGAAATGGGTGCTCTCCTACACTGCTGTTGGGAGTGTGAATTGTTCTAACTTTGGGGGAATATAATCTGAAAATATTGAATGAGTATTAAATATCCAAATCTGTCAACCCAGTAGCAAGTCCTGCAGAAGCCCCAATGTAAAAGGCAGTACAAAGCTGTTTTCTGCACCATTGTTTGTAGTGGCAAAAGTGGAAGGGATGGGAACCCCCATCAGCCACATATTAGGCATTTGTTAAAAAGCAGCCAGATCTCTCCACGTTGATGTGAGGGAAGCCCGTGATACATCATCAGGTTTAAAAAACAAATTGCAGGATAATTTGTCTCCAGCAGTGGTTGCAAACTGGTAGTAGTGTGTGCCAGGCCAGTGCTAAGTGCTTTTTACATAATTTTCTTCTCACAGTGAACTTACAAGGAAGGGACTGTTGGATCGCCTCTTTTCAAAGGAGGAATTAGAAGCACAGAGACTAAGTGACTTTCTTATGGTCACCTAGCCAAGAGATACTGGGCTCAGAAAGTGACCAGGGCTCCAGAGTCTGAGCTCCAGCTCTGCTACCCTGCCCCAGGAGCACTATCTAGTCTCCCTCTCTGATGCTTTTATGGCCAACTCACTGCTTTCCAAATGTTCAAAATGGAGAGCTGTAAGTGGTGCAGTAAGCCACTGGACCCATCTGTCCTCATTCCATTACACCTGAAGCTTTGCCAGTGACACGATCTGCTGGGCCCCACAGGCCTTTGTGGTTCGACCTTGTTTTCTGGTCTGAGTTCCACTTGGTCTCCATGTATTTGTATTGCTTGGCACAACGACTTGGAGGAATACACTCCTGTCAGCCCACTATGATTACCTTAGTGCGCGGAAGCGGGTCGGCTTTGGGGGACGGTGGTCTCATGGCTTTTTATTTGTACACCCTTGTTGAGTTTGGCTTAAGGCAACAAAGATACATTGTTTTTGTAGTTTAAACAAAAGTCCAATAAAGTATAATTTAAAATGATGAAATATCAAGAAACAACCCAGATAAATTACTACACTTTCCTTTTTGTTGTTTGTTTCTTTTGAGGTTGTCTTTATAAACGTCTGAAAGCAAGGAGACTTGAGTTTTTCTTTTTTATAAGATAAAGGTTTAGGTCGTCCATTGTGTTTGCTTCTGATACCTTCTGTGTTTGAACATCATTCTTGAACCAGAACATTATAACAGGAGCAGCAGTGGTCCTCCCTGATCAGGAGGAAGGCTCTGCCTGGTTGTAACCTCAGAGTCAGACACGGGAAGCATGTGGAGGGAGGGCACTCAGGAAAGGGCTTGTGAGCCTCAGAAGCCGTGGGCCGCTCCTGATGCTGCCAGTGTGACCCTCTTGCTGGAAATCTTGGGGAGGCAGTGGAGCATGGCCACAGCTGTGACCAACCAGGGAGGACGAACATAATTCAAGACAAATATGATGAGTGCTAAGAGGACTGGGTGCTCTAAAACCCTGTAAGAGGAGGACACAACATAGGGGTCCCAGCAGGGGTCCCAGAGGAAGTGACATCGAAAATGAGACTGGAAAAGAGATGAAGGAAGAGAGGAGGGACAAGTAAGGTCCAGGGAGAGAACCAGCCCCTGAGCACGCCTGGCTGTGGGAGACGGGGTGGGGCAGGGGGTGCGGAGTGTGGCCACCAGTCTCCTCCAGCACCCTTTTGGCACATGTTCTAGCCTGCACATCTTTCCTTCCTTGGCTGGAAGCCACTTCCAAGAGGCCGGGTCAGGGAGGGGCGGCAGAGGGCCTGCACACTGCCAGCACTGAACACGTCCTCCCCACCCCAGGCAGAGCCTGTGACTCTCAGTAGGTTGGGTACCTGTCAGCCCCCCTCCTTCCCTCATACCAGCTTTCCTCAGTGACCTTGCCTGCTGACCCTCTCCTGGGAGGACCACAGCCCTGACCACATGGGATCAGGGCTGGAGGGATGGTGAAGGCAAGTCTCAGCCACTTTTAACTTGACACCCCTCTGGGCGGCAGCTTCTGCCCGAGTCCTCCATGAGCCGAACCTGAACCGGAGCCCAGAGTGATGCTGCTTCCCCTGCTCCCACCCCAGGAGTTGGCATCCCTTCTCCCTGCGTCTCCCACTCTCCTCAGGCTAGCAGGGGTCTATCCTTGAAGTCCACTCATGAAGTCCAAGTGTCTGGGCGGCCTAAGCATTGCAGGCTTGCCCGGACCTTGCACCTTCCAGAAGTAGGCTAGGGTGGGGGAGTCGTTTCTTCGTTTTTACTGAGAACAGGGCAGACTGCTGGGTACTGTGCTGGGGACTGGGAATAAAGTAAGTGTTTAAGCTCTTACCCTCTGCTAGGCACTGTGATCAACCCTCTGCAGAGGGGGCCTGGGTTTAGGAAGTTAAAGCGTATAAAGTGTTTAGACTGCTGCCTGGCGCCCACCGCTACTCCCGAGTGCCAGCTGGTGCTGTTTGCTGTCCTCATCATAGCCACACGGAGGGAGGACAGTCCTGTATCCCCACTTTACAGAGGCAGAAACTGAGGCTTAGAGGGGCACTTGCTTGCCGTCACATAGGATTCAAACCCAGGACTCTCTGAGGATGAATGAGTAGGTGTGACTATCACCTTCCAGGGCTCATGGTCAAGCAGGGAGATACCCGGAGAGAAGATGTCCTTGCCAGAGTGACAGGCGCCACAGTGGGCTGAGCGGAGGGCTCATGGAGGGGCCTGGAGGAGGGGCCTGGGGGATGGGGTGGGGGGAAACCCAGGAAACCCATTCCAGGCAGCATCCTCGTCGAGATGGAGAGATCGTCACTTCCTCCCCACCCATGGGATGCACCTTAGTTTTCCCGGGGCTTCGGTGAGGAGGCACTAGTTTGGTGGTCTGTGCACGTGCTCAGTTAGTGGTTAATCATCTGAGGGCTTCCCCTCCCAGCCAGACTCCTGGGACCTTGTCCCCTAGGTGGTCCCCTTGGGGAAGACCCCTCTGCCTCCAAGCTCAGTGTGACCTGAGGTCCTGTCCCTCTACTTTATGAACCCCCAACCTTCTTGGGGACACGTGCAGATGGCCTGGGTTATAGCCCTGTGTTGCCTACCCCACCTCTCACTCCATCTCTGACCCTCGAGTGAGTACATTCTGCTGCCCCATAGAAAGGCTCCGTTGCAGTCAACGCAAAGGAATGAAACATCGTCATAGAGCTGTGATTGAAAATCCCAAGCTAAATAAATCCCGCCATGACCTTGCCACCCCAACAAATCAGACTCCTTCTGTTGCCCATTTCCTTTCCAGTTCCTGTCCGCAGGGCAGGTGGGTTTTTACACAGTTATTATGTATCTTGCCTCTTTTTTACCTTGAGGTGGTGGGAAATGAGATTGATTAGTTAGGAGATGACCACCAGGTGGCACCAGAGCACCAGACATTCGACTCCAACCTCCCCCGTCTGATCCTGCCAGTGGAGCATCCCTGAAGTGCTTGTCTATGGAGGTTCACTTTCAATTTTCTCTCCAGATGCTGTGTTACTCACAAATGCGTTGCCTGCTTATTTTAGAAGTTGGACAGTACTGGAGTGTACAGAAAGCAGAAAGTAAAAATGCCATACAGTGACACCTGTAACCATTGATATTAAGACTTGCGTACATGAATGCGTGCTTTGTTGTTCAGTGCATAGTTGTGTCCAACTCTTTGGAACCCCATGGACCGTAGCCCAGCAGGCTCCTCTGTCCCTGGGTTTTCCCAGGCAAGAATACTTTAGTAGGTTGCCATTTCCTTCTCCAAGGGATCTTCCTGACTCAGGGATCGAACCTGCGTCTCCTGCATAGCAGGAGAGTTCTTTACTGTCTGAGCCACCAGGGAAGCCAACGACTTGAGTACATAACCTTCTGTACTTTTGTATGAGTGTTCAGATGTAGACACAAGTATTTCAAAACATGTCCAGATGTCATTTTCTCATTAATCACTTCTCAGACCACTGCCCCCATTTAAAATTGTAACCCCACCCTTTCCCCACTCTGTCTGTTCCCTCTCCTTGCTATACTTTTTTCTCTTTTATCACTAGCTTATGTGCCATATGTTTTACCGAAAGCTTTATTTATTGTCGATTCCCCCCACTAGAATGTACCAGGGGATTTCTGTCTGTTTTTTACTGCTTTATGCCCGATACCTAGAATGGTACCTGACACATAGTAGACTGTCTACCAAATACTTGCTGAATGAACAAATGAATAAGAGTGAATATGTCCTGAATCTGCGGGCATCTTTCTGTGTCTATAAATACTGCTCTACCTGCCGAAGGCCGCTGTGCAGAGTGTGAGCCAGAGGTCCTGCGAGGCTTTTTTCTTTTTTTAAAGATTTTTTTTTTTAATGTGGCACATTTTTTGAAGTTTTTATTGAATTTGTTACAGTTATTGCTTCCGTTTTTTGTTTTAGTTTTTTGACTGAGAATCACGTGGGATCTTAACTCCCCGATCAGGGATCGAACCTGCATTGGAAGGCAAAGTCTTAACCACTGGACCTCCAGGGAAATCCCATGGAGGCATTTTACCTCCCATGGAGGTATTCTTTCTGTATTAACAGGACTTCATCATTTCATGCAGCATTTCAGAACCGTATCCCATTTACTGACTGACTTTCATCTCTTTCTTGATGTCTTTTCCTATACAAATGTTTTAATTTTAAACATAATTAAATCTGCCAATAAATTCCTTTATTTTCTAACTTTTTATCACCCTAGAGAGGACTTCTTCACCCCAGGATAATAATAATAATAATAATAATAAAAAGATTAATGATTTGTGTTTCCTTTGGTATGTTTATGGCAGTTAATCTTGATCAAAACTTTATGGGCTTCTCAGGGAAGCCTGGTGTAGCAGTCCCTGGGGTCACAGAGAGTTGGACACAACTGAGTGACTGAACAACAGCAACAGCAGATGGCTCAGTGGTAAAGAATCCTCCTGGCAATGCAGGAGACGTGGGTTCAATCCCTGGATCGGGAAGATCCCCTGGAGGAGGAAATGGCAACCCCCTCCAGTATTCTTGCCGAAAAATTCCATGGACAGAGGCGGGCTACAGTCCTTGGGGTGACAAAGAGTCAGAAACAACTGAGCACACGCACACACACACATATTCTTATAAATGACATTGATAAAATTTTAGGTAAATTCCCTCTCAAGTGAATAGCAGATTGTCTCATCAACATTTATTGAATAATCCATTCTTCCCCACTGTTTGAAATGCCATCTTGACCAGATATTAATTCTCATGTATAATTGATCCTATTTTTGGGACTGAGTTCTGTCCTGCTGACCATTTATCATCAACGGGGCTTCCTGGAAGGACAGGTCCCTGTTCATTATACTTTTTACTTTTTTTGAAAACTTCTTGGCTGCTTTTAATTATTCTCCAGATGAAGTTTTAAATCAACTTGTTGCATTCCAGAATGAATCCCCTTAGGATTTAGAATGAACTTGCATTTTATTTATAGATCAACTGGGGAGAATTGATGTCTTTACAATATCTTCTCCTTATTTGGAAGGAGTGAAATGTCTCTCCTTTAAGTCTTTTTTTTGTGTGTGTGTGTGTAATAGTAAAGTTTCATAATTTGCTTCAAATGCTTTTTGTACCTTTCTTTTACAGTTTATTTCTATGTATTTTCTTTCTTAGTAGACCTTGGGCCATTACATTTTCTAGCTGGTTACTGTTTGGATAGAGGAGACAGTTGGTTTTGTGGCCATGTGTCTAATGCTCACAGCTTTCTCTTGGATCTAATTCCATTTGCTTCAAACTTTCTAGGCATTTTTACTTTCTGGTTTGTTGTTGTCATCATTCCTTGTATTTCAATATTATTAATACAACAGAGTTCACATTCTTTCTTGTTTTCTCATTTTGGCAAGATTAGGAGAAGGAAAGTCCACAAGTGTGTGGACCTAGTTCATTGTCTTGAACCCATACAGTTTGATGTGAAGGTGTCATTTTCTCCGTGCCCTTTGGCACTCCCCCTCCCACCTGCCTTTGCCCTTCAGTGTTCTCCACAAAATGTGGAAGGCCCTGGAAGATGACTTAAAGCTCAGAGGGTATTTCCCTGAAGCCCCAGCTCATCTTGAGCCACCGCTGCTATGCCCGCCCCTCTTCTCTAGCCCGGTCTTGCCCGCCCTGGCTTACTCTCCAGAAACAATGTCCTTCCTAATCTGGTGGGAAGCGCCAGGCTGTCCATGATGGTCAGGACTCAGTGGTATTTGTCAGGAAGGACCAAGGGTGTGGGTGTCCTGTCCCGCCAACCTCCTCCTCCTCACCTTGTGCTTCTGAGGCACCTGGTCAGAGGAGCAGCAGCAGCAGCAGCAGCAGCAGGGGACAAAAGACCCTCGCTGTGAACCGGTCTGTGCCCGGTGCCCACTCCGGGGCTCTCTGGTCAATGCCGGCTGAAGCTAGTGATGGGCTCCCAGTTGCTCGGGGTCCCATGCTCCCTGCGCTTGCTCTGTGTCGTGGACCCTCAGCTTCCTCTGGCGCTGCAGTGCTCAGGGCCGTGCAGGTGGGAGTCAGAGCTGGCTGAGCCTAAGCAGGGGCCCCGTCCACCCCGTGGATCTCAGAGCAGCAGGGAGAGGAGGGGGCCCTGAAGAGGCGTGCCACCTGCGGCACCTGGCGATGCTCCTGACAGACGGGGTCCAGTCAGTGACCTGACTGGACCAGCCACACCAGTTCTTCCTCTGCCGTTGGCAGGGACTAGCAGGGTCCTGCTGCTCCTTACAGGAAACTGCCCTCCATCCCATCCTCCGTTCTCTATAGATGGTGTGTGTTTGGCCTGCACGTAACAGGCATAAAATACCCAAACCTCCACGCCCTGGAGCGCAACCGTCAAATCGTGGTTTGTGTGGGCAATGGTGAGTCCCTGGCATCAGGCCTGGTGGTGGAGCTTGTGTGTATGCATTGGGGGGTGGCCTATGGGGTGGGAGGTGAGGGTGTAGGGTCCCTTTTTAAATTTATCTTTATATTTTGAAGTAATTTTTGACACAGGAGTTTGCAAAACTGGGCAGAGCACTTACACATACCCTTCACCCAACTTCCCTGTTAACTCACGTAACCACAGTACAGTAATCAGGTTAACCTGGCGAATTAGTTTAGGCACCACACTATGAACTAGACTGGCGGCCTTTTCCAGATTTCATCTTCCCCCCCACTGCATATTTTTCATTCACACTCCTCCCGCTGCCTTAACCTAGGGGTGATTTCTTGTGTCTCACACTAAGAGAGCGTTATTGCCCTTGCCCAGCCCTGCCCCAAGGAGAATGACAGTGGTGGCTGAGGATTGTTGACACCGGTAATAGCTGTCATTGAAGGTGCAGTGCCACGGCCGCTTCTCACGTGCACTATCCTGTGCTTCCCTTCAACCGTCTGTGCCGTCGGCACCCCAGTTCTCCCCATTTCACAGATGAGGAAAGTGAGGGTTGGCCAGGTCAAGCAACTTGTCCAGGGCACAAGGTCAGTGATGGGTGAGAACTGAAACCCTGGTTTATCTGTTCTCTTAGCCACAGAGGTTACCTGCTCCTTCTCCTGCCTGAGAGCTCTGCTCTGTAGCTGCCCTGCTCTTAGCTCCTGCCAGTCCTGCTGTGGTTGTAGCTTGTCAGCCTCGGGGAGGTGGGGGTGTTGAACCTCAGGCTGTGTACACACACACACACACGTGTCTGTCCGTGTGTGGCTGTGTACACACATGCTGCCCCATACTGTGTGAACATGTTAACTTTGGGGACAGGAACTAGGGGTGGAGTCATGGAGACTTTTCTTGTTTATTTTACACCTTTTTATCCAGTTTATGTAATTTTAGCATGCACATGTATTACTTTTATGTAGAGAATTCTGGAAGCCCTTCTACTTGAGAGGAGTGGGCATTCCTTGGCTGGACTTGCTGAGGACAGACGGCCCTTGTTGGTTTCTGCCTCCCTGGCCGTGGCACACAGTGTGTGAGGGGTGGGGGTCCTCGGTCTGTGCTGTCGCCTTCCTTTGCGGGGGTGGCCCCACGTCAGCTCCGTACATATAGGAGCTGTGCTTCCCTAGGGAAACGCCCTGCCTGGGCCTTTTCTCCAGGTTCACTCAGTTTCACAAGTTTTCTCTCTTTTCCGTCTATCTGTGGACTCTCAGTCTGGAAACCCAGCCCTCTTGCCCAGCACGGCCACTTTCTCTCCCTGCCGGAGGCTCAGCCGCAGTGGCCCTTGCACACAGCGGTGCCTCCTCAGCCGTCTGGCCGGCCCAGCCCACTATCTGCCCTCAGCGAGGAGGGGAGATGAGGGATGTTGAACATGTGGTGGTAGCTTGAAAGGGGCAGTGAGGGGGCGGGTGGGACACAAGCGAACCTGGCCCAGAGGGATGGCATCTCGAGCCTCACATGCTCATGTGGCCAGGGCCTTGATTTGAAATTCACCAGACGCAGCTGCTGGCCAGGAGGAGGCTGGGCCAGTGCGGAGAGGGTTGGGGTGGGGGAGCCGTAGTGCTGCCAGCGCTCATGGGGGACCTCTCCTGGGCTCCTGGAAGGTGGTCCAGCTCCAGGGTGATGGTTACCCTGGGGGAGACCTTTTGGTTACACAGAATGGACATGCCAAGGCGTCCGGAGAGAGGAGAGAGGGAGAGCACACGCGGTCGTTGTTCCTGACGTGGCGTGAACTGTCGGCTGTGGGCACAATCCTCTTTGCTTCCGTCCCCTGCATCTTCGGTTCAGACATGGAAGATGGAGCAGCTGTGGCCAAGCCTGCGGAGGAGGGCAGGGTGGCCACGTGAGGAAGTGGGCTTGGACACGGGGCTCAGGGTCCGTCTCTGAGCTTGTCCGAAACAGTTGGAAGACAGCACTCTCTTGTTACCGAGTGTTCCCGGATGTGTGTATTTCCTTTGAAACAGCCTCCACACGCTCAGGAAAAAGTGGTTTTTCTGCCTTCTCCCCAGTGGTCTGCAGCAGACCGTCTCCTGTTATTTCCTTGGTTTTCTGAATCTGAGACATTGAAGCCTGGAAGGAAGCCAACCTCCCATGTGGGACTTGCCTTCCCCTCTTCGAGAGCCCACACACGTGAGACCAGAGTCTGTTGCACAGAAACCAGAGACGCAGGCGGTTCTGTGGTTCTGACTCAGCTGCCACGTTCCTGCGAAGTTACATCATGAGAACTGCTTTTCCTGCTTGCAGTGCTTTGTTTCCAAGGGGGCCTTGGTGAGCGAGCGAGCGTGCGTGCGTGCGTGCGTGTGTGTAAGAAGTGAGGGAGGCACAGGGAGAGTGGGGAGATAGGGTTTGTCTGGCACAGGTCAGCCTGGCCAGACTTACCAGGGTAGTGCCCTTCCCTTGATGCCAGACTTGATGCCACCTTGATGCTGGCCCCCGTGTCCAGTAGGGGGCGCAGGCAGGCAGCTGTGTGAGAACGTATCACCAACTCACGATGTAGTTTCTCTCTCTGAACCTCCGTTTTCTCATCTATAAGATTTTTTTTTAGATGCATATAAATCCTTAGCCAATGCCTGAAACAAAGTAAGTGTCTAATAGATTGTCAGGATGACAGCAGTGATCAGACTGCAGTGAGCTCCTCGGGGGCTGGCCTGACTCCCCTGCACAGGGCTTGGGGAAAGGTTCACCAAGTTTACCGAAGGATCGAGGAAATGACCAGCAGGTGAGATGCTGTTCCTGTGGCTGTAATCTTGGGTCCATCTGTTAAAGCTGACTCTGTGGGGACCCCTGCCTGGCTTATTATACCCGGGTTAGTCTAGGATGGGCAGCGGCTGGGGTCAGGTGAGGGGAGGGAACCTGCCCCCCGTGCTCCTGCCACACTGGCATCTCGGTATTGTTTCACACCTCTGGGTTTCTGCACATGCTCAGAGTGCCCACAGCCCACACTTGTCTGAAAACACTCCCGCTCATAGCGCGACTGCTATTCTCAGTGGTATCTTCTTAAACCCCCAAGGTGAACCCAGGGTCTGTTACACAAGGTGTCCTGAGAGTAGCTCCCTACTAGTTTTCTCCCCGCAATTACACTGCGGAACCCTGGAGGGCAGGGGTGCACCATCTTCGACTCTGGTCCCTAGAATTGGTCCTCCAGGTCTCAGTGGGTGGGTGTTGAGCCAACGATTGGATGGACTTCTGAGCACCAGGTGGCTCTTGGGCCACCATCTATCCATTCATAAGGGCTCCAGAAGTAGAAGTCATTTGTCCTCGATTCCTCTCTTTTCCTCTCCCCTCCCGTACAGTCTGTTACCTGTTTCACCTCCAGAACCCCTCCCAGATCCAGCTCTTTTCCCCATGGCCAGCAGTCCAAGCGGTCCCATCTCTTACATCCAACTGGGTTTCACTGACCGCATTTTTGGCTTCCCAGCCAGTTCTTGGCACAGTAGCCACTGTGATCTTCAAAAACAGATCGGGTCATGTCAGTCGCCTGCTCAGAAACCATTCCCAGGCCTTCAGGTAAAACCCAGACTCCCCACCATGGCCTGCAGGGCCCAGCCTCTCCACTGCCTCTACTGACTGACCCCCAGCTGTGGCTGTCTTTCTGCATCACAAACCTGCTGAGCTCCTGTGCATCTCAGGGCCTTTGTGCTCGCTGTGGCCTCTGTGAGGAACACTCCGACTGGTTTTTATGGCTGACTCCTTCCTAGGACTCCAGCTCAAATGCTGCGTCTTCAGAGTCCTTCCTTGACCACCCTGGCAAATACCACCTCCCCCCTATTTTATTCCTTGAAGACCCTCAAGATCTGAGTTACCTTCTAGGTCCACATGTGGTCTCTGACTCCTGCGCTGGGATGTGAGTTCTCAGGGAGCAAGACCTGTTCACTTAGTGTTCCCTGCATCTGGAACAGGGCTCTTGACCAGCTTTCCCTGAATTTGGATGGGGAAAAAAATGACATCTTTATTTTCCCTGACTTTTAACTGAAGCTTAGCATCTCCCTCAGTTATTAACATAGCTAATAAATCATGGTAATATTTATAGTACCTGGGACTTTGTCACCAATTAAATCATAGCTACTTCCATACCACGTAGTAATTGTGGGCACGCACCTCAGAAGCTCAGGAAACTGGGCTTCCCTGACAGCTCAGTTGGTAAAGAATCCACCTGCAATGCAGGAGACCCTGGTTCAATTCCTGGATCAGAAGATCCACTGGAGAAGGGATAGGCTACCCACCCCAGTATTCTTGAGCTTCCCCTGTGGCTCAGCTGGTAAAGAATCTGCCTGCAGTGCATCCAGGTTTGATCCGTGGGTTGGGAAGATCCCCTGGAGAAGGGAAAGACTACCCACTCCAGTATTCTGGCCTGGAGAATTCCATGGACATATAGTTCCATGGGGTCACAAAGAGTCAGACATGACTGAGTGACTTTCACTTCACTTTCACCTCAGAATATTTATGCTCATGACTACTTTGAAATTATGGTTGTTTTTAGACCCACAATAGATCTTGCTATTTAATACAGTGAGATATATATATATATATATATATATATATATATACACACACACACACATATATATATATGCCTTACCTGAAGAAATACATATATTCTTACACTATAAATTGCTTTGAAAATAATTTAATAACTGAATTTTAATATAATTTGCTTCCTGTGTAGTCATATGTATAATTGGTTTCCTGTGTAATTTTATTTTATTCATTTAAAAACGTCTCTGTAAGAAGGGGCCCATAGGCTTCACCAGATGGCCAAAGGGGTCCAAGGTACAAAAAATGGTAGGAACCCCTGGCTAGAACAAGGTGTGCACAGAGTAGGAGCTCAGTGAATGAATGGATGAACGAGTGAATGGATGGTGCCCATCTTCCCTGGTGAGGATGAGCTCCTGTGTGTTTTCATGGTTGGTTGTCAGTGGCTTGGCATAAAATTGCCCTAACCCTAACTTTGAAGCCAACAAAGGTCTGTCTAGTCAAAGCTATGATTTTTCCAGTAGTCATATATGGATGTGAGAGTTCGACTTTAAAGAAAGCTGAGCACTGAAAAATTGATGCTTTTGAACTGTGGTGTTGGAGAAGACTCTTGAGAGTCCCTTGGACAGCAAGGAGATCAAACCAGTTCATCCTAAAGGAGATCAGTCCTGAGTATTCATTGGAAGGACTGATGCTGAAGCTGAGACTTCAATACTTTGGCCACTTGATGCAAAGAACTGACTCATTTAAAAAGACCCTGATTCTGGGAAAGATTGAGGGCGGGAGGAGAAGGGGATGACAGAGGATGAGATGGTTTGATGGCATCACCGACTCAATGGACATGAGTTTGAGTAAACTCCGGGAGTTGGTGATGGACAGGGAAGCCTGGCGTGCTGCAGTCCATGGGGTCACAGAGTCGACACGACTGAGTGACTGAACTGAACTGAACTTTGAGGAAAAACTTGAGAAAAACAGTTCTTTTCTTTCTTTCTTCTTTCTTTTTTAGTATGAAAATCATCAAGCATTCAGGAAAATTGAGAGACTGGTACAAAGAACTGTTAGTGAATGGCAGTTGTTGACATTAACATGTGTTTTACAGATACATTTGAAAGTATGTTGCAAATTCACTTCACCTCTAAATTGTCAGGTGCATCACTTAAGGATAAAGCCCTCTGCTACTTAACCTCCATATTGTTATCACTCCAAAGACAGTGAATACTAGTTCAGTGTCATCTAATGTCCATACTCAGCTTTCCCCAGTTGAGCCCCAGGTGTCATTTTAGCTCAGCTTAGTTCTTTTGAGTGTTCTGGGATAAAGGAGGGCAGGGAGGAGGCCCACTGGCTGTGGTTGAGGAGATGGTTGAAGAAGAAGATGGAGTGATTTGGGGACGTATGGGGACAGAGCCCGGGTTGCGTTGACCTTCCATTTTGGTTGTTGACTTGTTTCCTGGCGGCACAGGGCTCTGTGATGGGCTGAGGGCTCCAGGAAGATAACAGGCAATCCAGATCGGGTTGGTACTTTCTTCTTTTTGATCTACCCCTAGCCCATCTTTCCCAGAGACCTCTGGATTTGACCTTGCTCCCCAGGATGGGTTTTCTCACAGGCACCACGGATTCAGCATGTCCTGAATCAGATTCATCATCTTTTCCCACAAACCTGCCACACCGCCACTGTTCCTTTTCTCAATGAGGCGCACAGCATCCTCTGGTACCTCGAGCCAGAAGTTGTGCATCCTCAGCTGGTTCTCTCCTCCCCCCATCAGTTTCTGTTGTGTTTCTATCCTTACTGCCTCTCAGCCTGTGTTCTTGTCTTTGACATCACTGCTGCCACCTTAGCTCAGAGGCCCCTCGTCTCCTGCCTGATAATTGCAGTTGGCTTCCAGGCGGTCCCTTTGCCTTCTTTCCTGCCCCCATTATGTCCTGGGCTTTCTCCTGCTAAAAAGCTGGTGGTGACTACAGTGCCCTGACGGTTGGTGATGTGATAAATGCCCTACTAGGGACATGCGCTCATTGGCAGGTGAACAGTGGTTCTGGTTTGAGTGGCTCAGGTGTGATAACCAGGGGAAATGACGTTGGACATTTGAGCTGGGTCCTGAATGATGATGGTTTGGTGGGACGGCAGGCACAGATTACTTAACCTCTCTGGGTCTCAGATTCCCCACATGGAATATGGGAGTAGTAACAAGACCTGCCCGAGGATGCCGTGAGGTAAAGCACGTGGCCCGTGGTGAGACTTCTACAAGTCTTAGCCAGTATCCATGTTGTTATTGATGAAACACTCTGGTGCATAGGGAACAAGGTAGATTCAGTTTGTCTTCGTCACCTGTCTTCTCGTATAAAGATTTTACTTTAATAATAGTCTTTATCACTTCAGTTTACATCATTCCATTATAAAAATGTTTAATTGAAGAGAGGCTGTTGCTTCAAAACTCTAAATAAGCAGAATATTATCAATTAAATGTGTAGCGATACAGCCTTTAGGACTACATAATTCTTCCATTTTACAATAATGCTTCCCCTGTAAAAATTTGTCATGGTTTGTCACAGATTTAAAGTATGAGGCACCTAATGCTAAGAAAGGATAATACAGTGTATGTAATGTAAGTGAACCAGATCTTTTCTCAAATATCAGTTCTTTCTAAAGCCCTACCAATTTATGTGAACATATTTGTTGCATAAATTAAACACTTTTTGTGTTTTTAATTTTTAATATTCTATAAAACTTAAAAATATATTCCGTAGCTATTGTAGGCAGCTTATTTTAGCATTTCACCTGTAAGAAACACTGATCTGTATACTTAAAATGATTTCTTGAAAACATTTTCATGATATTGTCCAGTGTTTAATAAAAAATGTGAAAATAAAGTCTCCAGAATATGAAGATTTTTATCCCTTGATTAGTTCAGATTATTGCATCAGTTGAATTCCTTGAGATGTGTAAGGCAGGTTGGTCCTTTAGAGGATGGTAGACTGAAACAGGTCACAAACTCTAGCACCTGGGAGGGCCAGGCAGGTTCCCAAGTGGCCGCCCAGGCCAAGTGGAGTCTGGAACGCCACTAGGAAGCCCTTCAGTAGGAGGAGCAGCTCTGCTCAGTCCAGCTGATGTCCATCACGCAAGAAAGTGAACCCAGTGCCACCAGGAAAGTCAGAGATCCAGAATTCTATGTGAAACCTTTCAATTTTAAATGTTGGTGATTAATTTGAAAAAAATTCCTAAAACCTGCACAAGCATAACAGATCACATCTATGGGCCACATTTAGCCTGAAGGCCACAGCTTGTAACCTTTCTTGGAGGGCATCCTCTGGGGTCACCTGCTCGAGTCCAGCACAGCTCTCTCCCAGGGTGGGATTAGGTTGGATTTGAAAGCTGGTTTTTATGAGTGCCTTTGCCTTGCAGGACTTCTCCAGACAGGTTATGTCACCGACAAAGGCTGCCCTGAAGCTCCCTGTGGCCCGGAGACTATGTACAAGAGGAATGGTCTGATGGCTAGCGTGTTGGTCACCTCTGCCACTCCACAGGTATGGCGCTGGGAGGACGGGCTCGGGGGGAGGGAGCTGTGGGGAGGGGCCCTTGCATTTGACCCAGGCCCCCTGAGTCGAGGCCTGGGGACTGCAGGACTCTGTGAATGCCACCATTCTTAGCCTTCCTGAGACACCAGGCATGAGATTTGGGAGGCAGTCAGCCCTGAGGATCAGGGTGTTTTCTGAAGTCGTTCTCTTCAAAGAAAAGCAAATACCTGCCCCATCCAGTCGTAGCAAGTGCCACATTCCATTTTGGTGGCAAGAAGGGATCAGACCTTTCCCAAGCCAAGCTGATTGTAACTAAGTTGCACATTCCAGGATGAAGTCAGACAGAAGGGTTTCCAGCTGGCCCTGTGCTCCTGTTTACCTTGCTCATTAGGGAACGGCCATAAGGGCTGGTGGTCGAGAGTGGCCTGGGCTCCTGCCCTGGGGGTTTGGGAGTTTGCTTTTCAAGTTCCATAATGGAACAGAGGCGGGCAGGGGGCGGGGGTGTCATCTGAGGCCCGGGGAGTCTGCCGTGGCAGATGTGTAATGCCAGGCTCCTGTGACAAACGGGCAAGAGGGGAGCTCCAAGTTCTGCGCTCATTAGGCCCTCCCAGTCGAGCTGGGCTTTTGAAATGAGCCTGTGCAATCAGCTAGAAGTCACAGGGGTTAATCCATTTCTTATCACCCTTTTAAAAAATTCCTTGGTTTGATCTGTGGTTCTGAAAGCAGACTTATGGGTACCTGTTAAAATTCCCAGATGGCGCCAATATAGGTTTAAATAAAGTTACTGCATCATCATCACCGCCACCACCACCACCACTGAATGTATATGGGGCAACTTGCGATTAATAAGGCCCCTTGTATGAGTGTGTGTGTTTGGGGCAGGTGCAATGGGGTGTTACAGAAAAGTTATAAAACCTGAAATTCCAGGAATGGACTCTGTTTGGTAACTGGAAGAACCAGACTTCCATTTCCATTTACAGTTTACATTCTGTCTAGAGTAAAGCTTCTTTCTTTTCTAGTCTCTGTTTATACATATGAATCCATACACATATAAGTGCAACCACACACATATATGCTGTATATGTGTACATATATATATATCTATACGAATATGCACATACATGTGTATCCAGAAAGTGGTGAGTGCTCAATAATATGTGTCAAGTGAACTGATCGATGACTTATTGAAGTGCTCAACACATTTTGGTGACTGAATGACATGTTTATGCAGATACACACCCATGATTTAGTGCTTACTATATACCGGGCACTTTTTTGGTGCATTCCACAGGCGTGATCTCATTTAATCCTCACAGTAACCCCAGCAGGCATGTACTGTTGTTTCACCCCCAGTTAATAGGTGAGGAAACTGAGGCAGGGAGTGGTGAATGAACTGACTTCAAATCACACTGCTGGCGGGGATCGACAGCCAGGCCCCTGTGACTCTGGAGCCACTGGTCCCGACCACCATGACACGACACTCCCTGGAAGAAAGTCAGCTGCGTCAGCTGCTCCAGGCTGCTCCGTGGGAGGGGACCGTGGGCGTGCAGAGAGATTTATCGGTAGCCGCCAGCTTGGAGTCTGTGAGACTGAGGGAGCGAATAGACGGCCAATTCCAGAAGCATTCAGGATTAGTCTTGATTACTTTTCAAAAGTTCAGCACACATTTTTCTCAGGGGAGAATATCCCATCGCAAAACCATCCCCCCACCCTCCACTCCCAGGTCTCTTGAATCAGTGTCACTCAGGGAGGGGATCCTGCCAGCTGCTTTGTAAGCTGCATTTTATATGACCCGCACCACAGCCCTGGGGAACAGGTTCTAATAGTGCCCTTTTACGGATGATCGCTGAGGCACAGCGAACTAAAGAGGTCAGACAGCAGCTTGCTTGGAGCTGGCATTTTAAGCAGGCCTGTCTGACTTCAGAGCTCAGAGCATCTTAAGATCATCTCAGAGATTTTGGTATAGTAGACTCGTTTGTAAGCCTTTAAATGACACAGGCCTATTGAAGTCTACAGGTTTAAGTTTCAGCTCCTCCTTTTAACCTCACATTTTCAGTTGTTGACTATTGGTTTCCCTCCCTGGCCTAAAAACCCTCTAGTTTCCAGTAAGATTGCAAAGTTTTTCCAGATATAGCCATCTTGGAAAGAGTGAAATAAAGGGGAATTAATAAAAGCATATTCTCTAAATCCCAGTCCAAGATGTTGAGGTTAATGGAAACCACAAAATCCCTCTTCACAGGTTGAGACGAATAAAACCGTTTATAAACAGGGCACAATTTTGGGGTGGTAAGCTCGGTTGGTTCCCCAAAGTAGAATTTGATGAAATTAAATAAAATTGAAGGGAAGGTACGTTCAACGTTCTGGGATCCCTGCAGTGTTGGGTTTCATGAAACTGGCCACATCTGGGGAGTTTAACTTGTTCTTTTACGGGAGACCTTTCCTTATATGCCGGCCTCATGGTGTTCTTCTTAACAAGGGGCTCCACTAAATATAACTTTCACACCATCTCCAAAGCCAGCCAGTTACCTCTCACCTCATCAGCTAACAGGCTTTGAATTCCAAGTGGCCCCTATGTGAAACAAGCCTTGAGAGCCAGTTTGACATTTTGTATAATAATTTCCTGCAATGAACTTCAAGTAGAAAAAAAAAAGGTGAAACCAAGTGATGTTTAAAAACACGTAACAAAACAGATGATCTCCTCAGGCCTCCTAAGATGTGAAGGTTGGGCTGTATCTTTTCAGCCGTCACCCCACAGGCAGTCGGAAGCAGCTGGGTGTAGTGACTGAGGGGGACACACAGCTGGGCTTGCACTCTGTCTCTTCAGTTTCCTGGCTAAGATATGCTGGGCAGGTGGCATGGCCTCTACTTCCTTATCTGTAGAATGAGACTAACAATAGTGCATCACCAGAGCACTGTTATGAGCATTAAGTTAGATTATGCCCATGAAGTGCTTAACACAGTGCCTGGAGTAGAGTAAAGCACTAAACAACAGAAGCTCTTATCATTGTACTGTCCTGCCACTCTCACTTCTGAGGTTTGGGCGTCAGTGATGGTGGAGTCAGCCAGCCTGCTCAGGCGGCTCCATCTCTCCCTGTCCTCCACAGGGCAGCAGCAGCTCAGACTCTCTGGAGGGCCAGAGCTGCGACTATGCCAGCAAGAGCTACGACGCTGTTGTCTTCGATGTCCTGAAAGTGACTCCCGAGGAGTTTGCTGTAAGTATCAGAACCGATGTGGGAGGCTGGACACCACCACAGGAAGCTTGGGGGTGGGGGATGGGGGGGTGATTACTGCTCACAGTTGTTTGCTAAAATTGGAAACAACCCATATATTCAACAATAGGGGATTGCTGAATAAAGTATTCTTTATGAATACTTTATGAATCCCATGGAGCATTAAAAAAGGATGCTATCTGAGGGGAGGGAGAAATTAAGGAAGATTCCATAGACAGAGGAGCCTGGCAGGCTGCAGTCCATGGGGTTACAAAGAGTCGGACACAACTGAGCACACACAATATATAAAATAGATAATCAGAAAGGACACACAAGGAATTATACTCAGTATCTCGTAATAACCTATAATGGAAGAGAGTATAAAAAAAGAATATATATATGTGTGTGTGTGTGTAACTGAATCACTTTGTTGTACACCTGGAACTAGCACAGCATTGTAAACTATATTTCAGTAAAAAAAAAAACCTATAAGTATTTTCAGTAGATGTATTTTAATACCTGATTTGGAAAAATTGTTTGAGCAGAAAAACCTTTGTACCTATCTGTATACAGAATTAATTTGAATACTTGTTATCTTGCTGTGAAGATCAAAATTAGAAAATGAAATAAGGAAGAAATGTATGATACACATTTTATACAATTATATAAAAGCAAAATAATAAATGGCTTTGAAAGATTAAAAAAAAAACAATGCTCTCTGTCGAAATTTAACCACCTTGGAAGGCTTATACAATACATATGAATAGTAAGTGAAAGGAGCCAGTCAAACCTAAAGGAAATCAACCCTCAATATTCATTGGAAGGACTGATGCTGAAGCTGAAGTTCCAGTACTTTGGCCACCTGATGTGAAGAACTGACTCATTGGAAAAGAGCCTGTTGCTGGGCAAGATTGAAGGCAGGAGGAGAAGCAGATGACAGGGGATGAGATGGTTGGATGGCATCACCACCTCAATGGACATGAGTTTGAGCAAATTCTGGGAGATAGTGAAGGACAGGGAAGCCTGACGTGCTGTAGTCCATGGGGTCGCAAAGAGTCAGACACGACTGAGCAACTGAACAACAAAAGTGAAAGGAGCAGGTTACCACACAAGTTATAGAGAATAGTGCTGTTTTTAAAAAAGCATGCACAACACATAAATATTTATATTTGCATAAGAAAATATTTGATGTTTACATATTCACAAATATCTGAATATCTATATAGCCAAAAATATCACTGACTGTAGTTTCTGATTGTAAGAGTCTAGAAGATTGGAATCTAGTTTCTCTTTATTTGTACCTTCTATATTTTCACAATGACTGTTCTCTACAATGATAGACAATATCATTTGAACGGATTTTGTAATTACTCATGTTTCAAAATCATTTTCCCACCAGCCAGTATGTTGCTGCGGGTCTGGCCGTGGGGCTTCGTGTTGCAGGAGCAGACCAGGCTCCTTGTTTTGCTGTGACCTGCTGTCTTCCTTTTGCACTTTGAGGGTCAACGGAGGATGCTGGCTCTGGGATGACCCGATTGCAAAGTGCTGACTCGGGCTGCACTTCTCTGGGGAACCACCAGTGTTTCTGACCATGCCCGCTTCTTCCAGGGCCCCTTGCTCTAACAGGTGTTGTGCCCTCCAGGGGCCTGTGGAGCCAAGTGTGCCCCATCTCTTTGCTCTGCCATCACTTGCTCCTATGTTTACCTTGTTGCAACAAGGTAAGCCCCGTGCTGAGCCCCACACATGGGTCACCTCTCTCAATATGTCTGAGGGATCCTTTTAAAACCTATGTGAAACTCTCTAGAGGTCCCCTCGTACTAGGAGACCTGGCCTTCCTCTCAAGGCCCCCAGTGCCCGGGGGTCTGGCCGAGCCTCCTCTCGTGCCCCACCGCCTTGCTATCCAGCCGCATACCGGCTGCCTGTTTCTTCCCCAGGCTCACCCGACATCCCCCTGCCTCGGGGCCCGGTGCTGCTGCTTCCTTCCGTCCTAATGGCTCTTTCCCACATGTCTCACCATCTCTCTTAAGATGTCAGCCCTGGAAGAGGAATTTTACCTGCTAAGGTAGCATCTCTACACCTCTGCCCTGACCCTGCTCTGTTTCCTTCATATCTCTCCAGACATGACTTTCTATAATAGTGTTTCACATGGCCCTTCTTCTTCACTAGAATGCCAACTCCCGAAGGATAGGAACTTTATCTGACTTGTTCACGGCTCTCTCCCCATTGCCCAGAACGGTGCCTTGATCATAGTGGGTGCTCAGTAAATACATGTTGATGAGATGAATTCAGTCCTTAGAACAACTCAATAAGGCAGATTATTAGCTCCTGACTTTCTAAGAAAGAAACAGAGGATCTAAGAGTTTTGTTTTTTTTTTTTTTTAACACCTGAATCATAGAACCAGAGGTGGGCAGAGCCAGGTCTGAAACCTTTATCTTCTGGTTATTCACCTGTTGCTAGGTGATGATAACAAGGGCAGCTCCCACTTTGGAACACTTTCTTTGTCTAGGTCTTGTACTAAATGTTTACATGCATTAATCTAACTTACTTTTCACAACAGGCTTGCAAATTAGGTCTATTTATTATTCCCTCTATATTGGTGAGCAGGTGAATATGTAGAGAGGAAAGTTACCCCTTCACATGAACAGTAAGTGGCACTGTCTGTCTGGGCTTTAAAACCAGGACTTCTGGCATCCTGTGTGTATGCTCAGTAGCTCAGTTGTGTTCGACTCTTTGCAGCCCCATGGACTGTAGCCTGCCAGGCTCCTATGTCCATGGAATTTTCCAGACAAGAATACTAGAGTGGGTTACCATTTCCTCCTCCAGGGGATCTCCCTGACCCAGGGATCGAACCCGAGACTCTTGCATCTCCTGCATTGGCAGGCAGATTCTTTACCACTGGCACCACCTAGGAAGGCCTTTGATTTCTTAGATCAGCAGAAATATAGTCTGAGCCACATATGCAATTAAAAAAATTTTAGTAGCCACATTAAAAAGGTGAAATTGTTTAAAAAACACTTTTTATTTAACTTAGTATGTCTAAAATGTCACTTCAATCTGTAAGCAACGTGAAATTATTGAGGTACTTTACACTATGTTTTCACATTAAATCTTCAAAGCTCAGTGTGTCTTCTGAAGCTGGAGTGCTGGTGACACTTCGGATGCTCAGTAGCCACGTGTGGCCAGGGACCACTGTGTTGGGCAGTGCAGTGCTAGTCTGTCCTCTCAGGCATCAAGCTGTGTTGCCCCTGTCTCCTCTAGAAGACTTCATGGACCTTGCTGGCTGATGGCGTAGCTTCTATAATCTATTTACTTTTATTTGCTTGTTGTATTTTTGAGTTTTTTTTTTTTTTTTTTTTCCCTTGCTTCGTGAAAAGGATGAAGTAACAATGAGGTTTAAAAATCCCTTTGCTTGGGAGTTCCCTGGTGGCCTAGTGGTTAGGATTCCGGGCTGTCACTGCTGTGGCCCAGGTTCAGTCTCCAGTTGGGGAGCTGACATTAGGCAAGCTGTGCAGCACAGCCAAACAACAACAAAAAAATCCCTTTACAGTTATTCCCCACGTAGAATAGCAGAGAATTAGGCTGTACCTGGGGCTTCACAGGCGGTGCTAGTGGTAAAGAATCCACCTGTCAATGCAAGAGACTCAGGAGACTCGGGTTCAATCCCTGGGTTGGAAGGCTCTCCTGCAGGAGAAAGTGGCAACCACTCCAGTATTCTTGCCTAGAAAATTCCACAGACAAGAGGAGCCTGGTGGATGCCTGGGGCCACGGGGCCACAAAGAGTTGAACACAACGACTGGGCACAGGCCGCACCTAGAACAGCACTGTCCAGCAGGGCCCCTCAGCAAGACCGCGAGCCCGGTTTTCCAGTCTCAGCCCTAGAGTGTTGCTCGGCCTGCCCCAGACTGGGAAGGCTGAAGGGAAGGGCGGTGAGTGCTCTGAGAGCGCAGTGTTAAAAATTGGCTGCTCTTGCCAGAGCCAGTATGTCCTCAGCTTAGATGTGAAGCCAGGTCCCCTGGAGTCTCTGGTCTTTGGGGAAGCATTGGAGTTGCCAGGTGTTGGAACTGAACCAGACCACCTGGTATTTTAGTTTCCTGTCTAATAATATGAAAGAAAGAAAACAGCCAGACCCGAGTCCAGTAAAAAAAATCACTTGAGTGATTCTGGGAAGATGGCAGTGGCAGCAGCATAGTTCTTTATTCTCCCTAAATCCCCACATAAAAACATACAGAACAGCTAGATAGCAAACCCTGAAACCCGTGAGCAGTATTTACAATAAAATTGGGTGTTAAGTTATCCCTATCAAATCTCAAATACCAGTATCTTGGGGATATGCCACTGATGTCAGCAAGCCCTGCAGAGCATCAGCTTCTGTCTAAAAGAAAGCAGAAGTAAGTATTGGGGCATTTGACAGACTAGGGGATAGAAGAACCCCAAAATTTCCAACAGGAATTCACCGGAAAGTTCAGCAGGTCAACGTGAGAATAGCAACTGAAATTGAGAGGAATTTTTACTACAATCACAGAAAACTAACCAATCTAATCACATGGACCACAGCCTTGACTAACTCAATGAAACTATGAGCCATGCCGTGTAGGGCCACCCAAGACAGACAGGTCATGGTGGAGAGTTCTGACAAAATGTGATCCACTGGAGAAGTGAATGGCAAACCACTTCAGTGTTCTTGCCTTGAGAACCCCATGAACAATATGAAAAGGCAAAAAGATAGGACACTGAAAGATGAACTCCCCAGGTTGGTAGGTGCCCAATATGCTACTGGAGATCAGTAGAGAAATAACTCCAGAAAGAATAAAGAGATGGAGCCAAATCAGAAACAACACCCAGCTGTGGATGTGACTTGTGATGGAAGCAAGGTCTGATGCTGTAAAGAGCAATATTGCATAGGAACCTGGAATGTTAGGTCCGTGAATCAAGGCAAATTGGAAGTGGTCAAACAGGAGATGGCAAGAGTGAACATTGACATTCTAGGAATCAGCGAACTAAGATGGACTGGAATGGGTGAATTTAACTCAGATGACCATGATATCTACTACTGTGGGCAAGAATCCCTTAGAAGAAATGGAGTAGCCATCATGGTCAAAAAGAGTCCGAAATGCAATACTTGGATGCAATCTCAATAATGACAGAATGATCTCTGTTTCCAAGGCAAACCATTCAATATCACGGTAATCCAAGTCTATGCCCTGACCAGTAATGCTGAAGAAGCTGAAGGTGAATGGTTCTATGAAGACCTACAAGACCTTCTAGAACTAACACCCCCTAAAAATGTCCTTTTCATTGTAGGGTACTGGAATGTAAAAGTAGGAAGTCAAGAAATACCTGGAGTAACAGGCAAATATAGCCTTGGAGTACAGAATGAAGCAGGGCAAAGGCTAATAGAGTTCTGCCAAGAGAACGCACTGGTCATAGCAAACACCCTCTTCCAACAACCACTAGACCATTCAGATATGACCTAAATCAAATCCCTAATGATTATACAGTGGAGGTGAGAAATAGATTTAAGGGACTAGATACGATAGAGTGCCTAATGAACTATGGATGGAGGCTCGTGACATTGTACAGGAGACAGGGAGCAAGACCATCCCCAAGAAAAAGAAATACAAAAAAGCAAAATGGCTGTCTGAGGAGGCCTTACAAATAGCAGTGAAAAGAAGAGAAGTGAAAAGCAAAGGAGAAAAGGAAAGATATGCCCATTTCAATGCAGAGTTCCAAAGAATAGCAAGGAGAGATAAGAAAGCCTTCCTCAGTGATCAGTGCAAAGAAATAGAGGAAAACAATAGAATAGGTAAGGCTAGAGATCTCTTCAAGAAAATTAGAGATACCAAGAGAACATTTCATGCAAAGATGGGCTCAATAAAGGACAGAAATGGTATGGACCTAACAGAAGCAGAAGATATTAAGAAGAGGTGGCAAGAATACACAGAAGAACTGTACAAAAAAGATCTTCATGACCCAGATAATTACAATGCTGTGATCACTCTCCTAGAGCCAGACATCCTGGAATGTGAAGTCAAGTGGGCCTTAGGAAGCATCACTATGAACAAAGCTAGTGGAGGTGATGGAATTCCAGTTGAGCTATTTCAGATCCTAAAAGATGATGTTGTGAAAGTGCTGCACTCAGTATGCCAGCAAATCTGGAAAACTCAGCAGTGGACATAGGACTGGAAAAGGTCAGTTTTCATTCCAATCCCAGAGAAAGGCAATGCCAAAGAATGCTCAAACTACTGCACAATTGCACTCATCTCACATGCTAGTAAAGTAATGCTCAAAATTCTCCAAGCCAGGCTTCAACAGTATGTAAACCGTGAACTTCCAGATGTTCAAGCTGGTTTTAGAAAAGGCAGAGGAACCAGAAATCAAATTGCCAACATCCTTGGATCATCGAAAAAGCAAGAGAGTTCCAGAAAAACATCTATTTCTGCTTTTTTGACTGTGCCAAAGCCTTTGACTATGTGGATCACAAAAAACTGTGGAAAATTCTGAAAGAGATGGGAATACCAGACCACCTGACCTGCCTCTTAAGAAACCTGTATGCAGGTCAGGAAGCAACAGTTAGAACTGGACATGGAACAACAGACTGGTTCCAAATAGGGAAAGGAGTACGTCAAGGCTGTATATTGTCACCCTGCTTATTTAACTTATATGCAGAGTACATCATGAGAAACGCTGGGCTGGAAGAAACACAAGCTGGAATCAAGATTGCCAGGAGAAATATCAATAACCTCAGATATGCATATGACACCACCCTTATGGCAGAAAGTGAAGAAGAACTGAAGAGCCTCTTGATGAAAGTGAAAGAGGAGAATGAAAAAGTTGGCTTAAAGCTCAATGTTCAGAAAACTAAGATCATGGCATCTGGTCCCATCACTTCATGGGAAATAGATGGGGAAACAGTGGAAACTGTGTCAGACTTAATTTTGGGGGGCTCCAAAATCACTGCTGATGGTGATTGCAGCCATGAAATTAAAAGATGCCTACTTCTTGGAAGGAAGGTTATGACCAACCTAGATAGCATGTTTAAAAGTAGAGACATTACTTTGCCAACAAAGGTCCGTCTAGTCAAGGCTATGGTTTTTCCAGTGGTCATGTATGGATGTGAGAGTTGGACGGTGAAGAAAGCTGGGCGCCGAAGAATTGATGCTTTTGAACTGTGGTGTTGGAGAAGACTCTTGAGAGTCCCTTGGACTGCAAGGAGATCCAACCAGTCTATCCTAAAGGAGATTAGTCCTGGGTGCTCATTGGAAGGACTGATGTTGAAGCTGAAACTCCAATACTTTGGCCACCTGATTCAAAGAGTTGACTCATTGGAAAAGATCCTGATGCTGGGAATGATTGGGGGCAGGAGGGAAAGGGGACGACAGAGGATGAGATGGCTGGATGGCATTACCGACTCAATGGACATGAGTTTGGGTAAACTCCGGGAGTTGGTGATGGACAGGGAGGCCTGGCGTGCTGCAATTCATGGGGTCGCAAAGAGTTGGACACGACTGAGTGACTGAACTGAACTGACTGAATGTCTTTGAGGTTCATCTATGCAGTTGCATGTGTTAGAATTTCCTTTCTGTTTTAGGTCAAATCATACTCTGTTGTGTGTGTATAACACATGTTTGTGCCCATGTATCTGTCTGTTGGAGTGGCTGTTTCTTGCTGTGAGTGGTGGTTTTAAAGTGTTCGCCTTACAATAAGTCATCAAACCATGCATTTGTTTAGCATGGTTTTCTGTTAATGTGTCATTTTACAGTAAAAAGGGTTAAACTCCTTTCGGAGGGTGCTGTTGTTCTAGTGGGGGTGCTCTGTAGCTAGATCTCAGGCTTCCTCCCCAGAGGCTGAAAGCTGAACTAAAGCAGTGCTGGAACTTGTCTTTATTATCAATAGATCATGGACAGTTATCCGGATCCATATGTATAAGTTTAATCCTCTTTTCTTAAGTCTGCATAGTATCCCAGAGTCTGGATGTACCATAATTTTTTCCAAAAAGTTCGTTTTTTGATGGTCTTTTAGATTACTTGCAGATTTTTACTACTACCAATAATTGTTCAGTAAACATCTATCTTCATCTCTGTATGTAATGTAGATCTCTCTCTGTATATCTTCTTATAAACCAATGCTTTTCTTTCTGTAGGTGTTGGGATTGCTGTGTCAACAGTATGCTCATTTTACCTTATAGGAGATAATATCTAAACATAGTGCCTGATCCTGGATGAAGAAAAAATTGCTATAAAAAACAGTATTGGGATAATTTGCAAATTCTGAATGTGACCTGTATATTAGATAATACTGATGTAACAACAGTAAATTTCTTGAGTGTAATAATTTATCGTTATGTAAGAGGGTCATCTTGTTCTTGGGAAATCAATTGCTGAAGGATTAAGAGGTGAAGAGTCATAATATCTGCATTTTACTCTCAAATGGTTCAGAAAAAAAAAAATTATATACTTATATAACTATGTACATAAAAACAAAGTAAATGAGGCCAAATGTTAATAAATATCAGTATAGAAGCTAGGTGAAAGGTTATAGAGTTTATCCTGTTATTCTTGTAGATTTTTTCTAAGTTTGACATTAAAAAGGAAATAAAATGTTAACGTTTTTAATGGGTTACTATCAGATTACTTTGCAAAAAGAACAGAGCAACTCGGAGCCCCATTAGTTGTGATGGTTCTGTTGGACCACAAATGGTGTCTTCCTCTTTAATTTGCATTTCCTTGACACAAGATTCTAAAATTGTCAGACACAGTGGCTCTAGGAGGAGGCAGGAATGCATTTTTGGAGCCGATTGCTTTTTGTTCCCTGAGCCATCCTAGGGCTCATTCGTATTGATCTCAGTGCAAATTTAGAGATATCCTTTATTATAAGACAGCCCACTGTTTTTGCCAGCAACGTCTTTTGTTTATTTGGACCCAGTGTGGGTGGAGCAGAGAGCCTTCCTTGTGCTAAGCTTGTGGCTGGGAAGAGGGCATTTAGTCAGCCACCATTAGAGGGAAAACATATGCAGAAACCAGTTTGTTTTCTTTTTGGCTGATTCGCTGTCACTTATCCACAGAAAACCACCTTGCTCTCTTTCTTCAGGGCCGTAGTGTGATGTACTCCGCTAGGTCTCTTCATTCTGAAGGCCGCATCTTGACAGAATTGTCCTGTAATATGTGGAGATTGGCTGTTTCTTTAAAAAGCCTGGATTTTTAGGGGGCCCTGGACTAGGAGGAAGGCGATGGGAGAACGGGTTGGGTGAAGGAAGTTGCTGCCAGGTGACCAGTTTAACTGGACATCCTGTTGCTGTCGTTCAGTCTCTCAGTCGTGTCTGACTCTTTACGACCCCATGAACTGCAGCATGCCTGGCTTCCCTGTCCTTCACCATCTCCTGGCGTTTGTTCTCGTTTGTGTCGGTGATGCTATTTAACTTTCTCATCCTCTGCTGCCCTCCTTCTCCTTTTGCCTTCAGTCCCAGCACCTGGGTTCTTTTCCAGTGAACTGGCTCTTTGCATCAGGTGGCCAGGGTGTTGGAGCTGCAGTACTCTGGACATCTTGTTCAGTTCAGTTCAGTCGCTCAGTCGTATCTGACTCTTTGCAATCCCATGGACCACAGCACGCCTGGCCTCCCTGTCCATCACCAACTCCTGGAGCCTACTCAAACTCATGTCCATTAAGCTGGTGATGCCATCCAACCATCTCATCCTCTGTCATCTCCTTCTCCTCTCACCTTCAGTCTTTCCCAGCATCAGGGTCTTTTCAAATGAGTCAGCTCTTTGCATCAGATGGCCAAAGTATTGGAGTTTCAGCTTCAGCATCAGTCCTTAATGAAGATTCAGGACTGATTTCCTTTAGGATGGACTGGTTAGATCTCCTTGCAGTCCAAGGGACTCTCAAGAGTCTTCTCCAACACCACAGTTCAAAAGCATCAATTCTTCGTCACTGTATGAAGTGGACATCCTGTATGAAGGCTTTATTTTCAAAAACAAGGAGAGGCCATAAGAGACTTGCCACGAGACCTGTGAGATGGTGATGCGTGTCCTCATCACAGGCATGTGCTCCCATGACGGCAGGAACCAGAGGGCCTCATTGTCTCCTGTCCCTGTTGAGGCTGTGCCATACTCCTAGGAGCCTGGGGACCGGCCGTGAAAAGGGACAGGACCTGACCTCGCCCTGCAAGTCCCCACTCCTACACACACCCTCCCTTTCGGTGAAACTGCCTGCCTTGAAGTGCTCTAGCTTCAAGGGGAGGATTACTCAAAACCTCACTCAACCTTGCTACATGTGTTTGGCTTTGTAGTAAAATGACATGTAATTTATACCCCAATGATTTTACCTGTCTATTGATGTATTCTTGCTCTGGACACTACATCCTTTTGGGCCAGAACTGAGAAGATAGAAATGGGAGAGCTTCTTCTGAATAGCTTCTGATGGTGTGTTTGGGACCAGCCAGTCTATTTTCAGTCTGGTGACCTGAGTTCTGGTTTGTCTTGAATAAAATACCTGGGCACATTTTCTGACTGATGGTCTGAGCATGGATCATAATATTTGAAACTTGAACCATCCAAAAAACTATGAAATGCAAAGTCACTGTTTTAATACATGATTTGGAAATTCAGTAGCAAACCCTAGAACTGATGGCAGGATGGAAAGGAAGTTTTCTCATTTTCACATTAGCAGACTTTTGGTTCTTTTCCTAAATGACACTGCAAACATCCTGCCAGTTCTTCCGGATTGGGAGTGAACTTGAATTGCAAGAGCGATTTCCAAGGCCCCCTGAGCTCTCAACTCAAATCTCCTGTTTTCACGAGGCCTTTCTGCTCCCCAGGATGGCAGAACTAATCCACATGTGAGGAGCACTTGGCCAACAATCTCCATGAGTCTGGCAGAAGAAATGCCAGTCTGTTTGCACCTGGGATGGAGCTCTGGGCCCTGTATCTCTGGGCCAGACACACAGGCCTGCAGGCTTCAGCGAGTAGTAGTCACTCACTTTGTGCTGACATCCAGGGCCAGCTTGCTCTGGGTGGATGGACCCAGAGGTGGAACTGCTCGGATTCTGCAGTGTCATCCATGTCACTACTAAGCTTCCAGTAGCGGCAGCATTTCACCTCAGTGCCCGTGACAAGCCCCAGCCCCTTGGAGGGATGAAGCCACCTGTTTATTTGCATCTCCTGCTCAGCCCTGGGGATGGTATGCTTTGGAATGCATCCTGTGCTTCCCAGAAATCCACTGATCTTGGGTCACCTTTCAGTTGTGCAAGAGGTGATCAGAATTCTACCTAAGCCCTGGATTGTGGTTGCAATTGACATACCACGTGTGTTACTTTTTTTCTCCAATGTGTTCTTGACATCAGGGCTTCCCTGATAGTTCCAGTTGGTCAAGAATCCGTCTGCAATGCAGGAAACCCTGGTTCGATTCCTGGGTTGGGAAGATCCACCGGAGAAGGAATAGGCTATCCACTCCAAAATTCTTGGGCTTCCCTACGGCTCAGCTGGTAAAGAATCTGCCTGCAGTGTGGGAGACCTGGGTTCAATCCCTGGGTTGGGAAGATTCCCTGGAGAAAGGAAAGGCTACCCACTCTAGTATTCTGGCCTGTAGAATTCCATGGATTGTATAGTCCATGGGGTTGCAAAGAGTTGGACACAACTGAGCGACTTTCCAAAAAAAAAGAAATTCTTGATATGAGGCTTTTTTCTCATGACAATATAACAGCCTCCTTTAAGTATTTTTTAGAGCAGCTTTGAAACATGGATGTTCAAACATGTTAATAGTCCCTTATTTCCTATCTGGTGTTTTGGGCAGGAACCATATGCTAGAACATGAACCCATCTATGTGACTCCCCTTTTGCCAAAAAATTCTGATACATAAACATATAAATATATAATCATACATATAGTCTTTGTGAATATGCAAGACAAGAGGTACAGAATGCCTGGCACCTGTGTACACACACAGAGTCACATATGTACACGTATGTATGTATATAGAGAGAGTACCCATTAGATGCCAGGCATTCTCCCCCTCTTGTCTTGAATTCTCACAGTGATGCTATAAGACAGGGATGATTGTCACCATATTCTAGATGTGTCAGCTGAAACTGGGAGAAGTTAAAAGTCATGTGTCAAAGAGAATGTTGCTGTTAAGTGATGGTGTCCAGACACATGCCAAGCCCTGTGAATTCCAGAGCCCACATCTGTTCACTGCATCATGTCCTCCCGGATGCCCTGTGGACAGTGGACAGGTGTCTTCTGTCATTCATGGGCATCCAGAGCTCTCAGCTCTCCTTGCCATGGCCGGTCACTGAAGCACCTGTTGACTGTGTCCTGGCTTCCCACATGGCATCTGGAGAGAGGTATAGGCCATGTGAAGTCAGCCCAGGCCATGCCTTGGTCTGCAAAACTGTTAGCAATGATGCCTTCTCTTACTGTCACCTGATGAGCTTATAGCAATAGGAACAGCCTTTTAACTAGATGTGTGTTTTCTGTGTGGACAGAATTAGTGCTTCTTAAGCTAGGTTTGATAAAAGACCAGTTTTTTTCCTTTCCAGTCAGTAGTCATGAAGGGACATGAGAGTTGGACCATAAAGAAGGCTGAGTACTGAAGAACTGATGCGTTCGAACTGTGGTGCTGGAGAAGACTCTTGAGAGTCCTTTGGACAACAAGGAGTCAGACTAGTCAATCCTAAAGGAAATCAACTCTGAATATTCATTGGAAGAGCTGATGCTGAAGCTGAAGCTCCAATACTTTGTCCATCTTATGCGAAAAGCCAACTCATTGGAAAAGACCCTGATGCTGGGAAAGATTGAGGGCAGGAGGAGAAGGGGATGACAGAGGATGAGATAGTTGGATGAAATCACTGAATCGATGAACATGGGTTTGAGCAAACTCTGGGAGATAGTGAAGGACAGGGAAGCCTTGTGTGCTGCAATCCATGGGGTCACAGAATTGGACATGATTTAGTGACTGAACAGTGAACAACAGCAAAGGACTAACGCTTTAAAATATACATAATAAAAATGTCATGGGGATCGCTATAAAAGTTTCCAAATGCTTGCTCTCAAATTCTGTAGTTCTCTCATTGTGGGCTGGTGGAATAAACAGTTCATGGTCCAACACTGGTCTGTGGGGACATCTCAAATAGGACTCCACCATATAATTTAGAGGTGGCTTAGGCTTCAGAAGAAATGTACACTTTCCATAAGCCACAATTTTAAAAAAAGTCACTTTAGAGTAATAGAGAGTGTCTCTGTTTAACATTCTAACTTATAATATTGTGTCTGCAACTTTTTTCAAGTTGTAGAAGAAACTTAGACTTGAAACAAAAGCTCAAATAGAATGAAAATATCCAAACTAAAAAATTTACCCTCCAAGCTACTATTATCAATCCCTGAATTGGGAGTCCATCTCACATTCACGAAGGAAGGGTGTGAATCAAGATTTATAAAGAAGGAAGGGATGGGAGAGGCGTTTTCAAAGTTTACCCAATTTTTTATTCTATCTTGATTTTTATTTCAAGGGGGAAAGTGTGACTTCTCAGAATGTGTTATTATTCTGTAGAGTTTCAAAGTCACATCACAGCTGTTTTTGGTGTCTAGTGTTTTCTAACCCTAGTTCTCTTTTGTTGCAGAGCCAGATCACACTAATGGACATACCCGTGTTTAAAGCCATCCAGCCGGAGGTCTGTACCTTGTCCTTTACTCTGTACTAGTAACGCTCAGGCAGGGATGGAGGATTTCGTCTCGTTAGAGGGACTAAGTTTCCCAGTTTCTCTCTTGAAGTCTCTATAAACGTACATTATCGATTTAAGGCCCTATCAAAGAGAGCATCCAGGAATTCCGTTCTCGAAGGGGCTCATCCACGGAGCCTGCTATTTGGATTTTTCCAGAGGATGGCTCTGCGTCTGGCCCTCTCTGGCAGGGCTGGGGGCAGTTAGTGCCCATAGCCGGCCTCCACACCTGAGTGTAAGGCCTGGCTTTCTCCTGGGCCACCCCTGCTGGAGACGCTCACTGTGCAAGACTGAGATGGGAGGGAACATTTCTTTCTGTTGATCCCACAATTCTGGTGGTTGCCTTGTTTCTGATTTTGAAGCCAGTTGCTGCAGCAAAAATGTATACGTATTTACATTAAAAGCATACATATATTTTTAGAAACAGCATATTCAATAAAGAGAAAAAAAGTTGATTTTAGTCTTTGGAAAAATTCCTGGAAATGTCTAGCAGTTGATAACGTGGCTTTACAGTTATTTTAGTCCCGGTTCTGGTTTTGTTATCAAGTGATAGAAATTCATTTCAAGTAGCTGAATAGGCAGAGGAAGAATTTACGAGCGTAAAGGGGGCAATTTCCGTACCTCTGGGCCTGGAATTCAGGCAGCCTACATAGCCGAGCGGGATGCAAGCTCTCTCCCTGTTTTCTGTCTCGCCTCTGTCTTCCCCTCTCCCCTCTCTCATGCCCTGTTCTGTCTGCCCCTGTGGTCCAACCTGGCCTCCCCGAAGGGCCCACATTTGTGCAATGTCTGTGGGAGCTACCTTCCAGATCAGGACCAGCCCATCTCAGTCCAGCCCCGCTGAGTCCTGTGTCCAGAGCTGGTTCAGTGACTCAGCTCAGGAGTTTGTGGCCAGGATGAGCGCGCACAGCTGAGCGGACCCAGCTTTGTGAGTGGGGTGCAGATTTCAGAGAAGAGGGGTGTGCGTGGGGGGACATGTCAAAACCACGGTATGAATTCCAGAACACTCTTTTTAAATATTCATTGTTTATTTACTTATTTATTTTTGGCTGGGTCAGGTCTTTGTTGCGGCACGTGGGCTATTCGCTGTGGTGCACAGGCTTCTCCTTAGTTGTGGTGTGCGGGCTCAGTAGTTGTGGCGCTTGGGCTTAGTTGCCTCGTGGCATGTGGGGGTCTTAGTTCCCCGACTAGGCATTAAACCTGGGTCCCCTGCATTGGAAGGCGAAGTCTTATCCATTGGGCCACCAGGGAAGTCCCCAGAATACTCTTAACATGATGCCCTTCTTCTGACACTGTGGTAGTTGTTAAGACTTTGAGAAAAACTGCATATTTTAATACAAAGCCAGACAAAGGATCCAGGCCTTCCTAGAGCTGGCATCTAACCCACTATAAATCAAGGGGAAAGTAGTATTGCTTGCTGCGCTCAGCACTTGTGTGAAGACGTGGCAGTGATTTGTATTTGTGTTTGTGTTTTATTCATTAAGTTTGGGGGGGGTGGGCAGAACTATGTTTGCTTTTTTGAACTGGCTGACTTAAGTCTCTCTGTTTTCTTCTGATGTGGGGATTACACATTCTTTCTAATTAAAACAAAAACCAACACCCACTCGGTGCACTGCCCCCTGGAGCCTGTTGGGGGAGTAGTTGTGTGACAGTTGCCTTAGTTCTCAGCTGAATTATTAGCTCTCTGCTCACGTTCTCTGCTTAGGCTTGACCTGGAGCTGTGTAGACATTCAGAGCTTTATTCTCTGCCCTGAGCATTGAGGAGGGCCGCCCAGTCTGCGGTGAGCCCTGGGACGCAGGCATGGCTGTAGGAGGGGAGGGATGGGGGGCTCTCCAGAGGCATGGTAAGGAGCGGACTGAGACTTTTCCCAGGGCACTGCAGTTCAGAAGGTGCCTCATCCAAGGCATATCTCGTGTCAGGTTGTGACAAGACATTAAGGTGGAGATGTTTTGCTTTCAAGACACACTTGGAGCTGTGGTTCTCCATCACCGCCGTGCATCAGAATCACCTGGGCAGCCTTGGAAACACTGGGTGCCTGGACTCCACCCTAGACTGTGGAATCTGAGCCTCTGGGTTAGAGTCCAGAACACGGTCAGCCCTGTTTTGTAGAAGCTTAACAGTTGATTCTGCTGCCGAGTGAGGATTAAGAATGAACTACTGCAAGGTATCTGGAGAAACCCCAAACTTCTCCCTTTTAGATCTGTGATATGTTAGCTAAAAACGGAAAAGTTTGTTCCTCATTGTCATTGTCAAAACCGTGGCTAAAAGGAGCACCCTGGGAGCTGTCCCAGCTTCTCTGCTCTTGTTATTGTTGTCAGCAGACTGAGAACTGGAACCTTTCCCCTTGATGATGTCTGCCACGTTACGCCTGGACCACCCCAGAGTCGGAAGCATATGAATAAGGGACACGTGTCAGTTTGATGTAGACAAAACTTTGCAGAAAGCAGAGGCTGGCACCTGATAATGAGATGGGCACCCTGAGTGATCTGGATTCCCAGAAGATCAGAAACTTGTGCCTTGCAATCCTGGCTGTACTTCAGAATCAGTTGAGAGCTCCATACAAAAAAAAAAATCCAGATGCCTAGGCTTTGTGCCTGGAGATTCTGATTCCATAGGCTTGGAGTGGGGCTTGGAATCCCTTTCAGTCAGTTGTAGTCACTGTTCTTTTTGATGCATAAATTGTTACTCCATCCCTAAGTTGTGTCCGACTCTTTGTGACCCCATGAACTGCCACATGCCAGGCTCCCCTGTTCTCCACAATCTCCCAGAGTTCGCTCAAATTCATGTGCATTGAGTTGGTGATGCTCTCTAACCATCTCGTCCTCTGCTGTTGCCTTCCCCTTTTGTCTTCAATCTTTCCCAGCATCAGGGTCTTTTCCAATGAGTCAGCTTTTCATATCAAGTGGCCAAAGTATACTGTATAAAGTATAATGCGTAAATTATCCTGTCTTTCACCAGTGGGAGCCTTTTCATGTCATCTCCTGTATCCTTTTAACATGATCCCATTATTTTTTGAGAAATTCCTAGCTCTTTGATACAAGATAAACCAGTTTCCTGCTGAAGACCTGGAGTCAGGCAGTCCCTCAGGGGTTCTAGTTTCTTTTAGTCAGGAACAGTGTTTAGAAACCACAACCCGGGGGAGAGGATTTTCGTTGCTTTTGGATTGCCGATGCTTTTAGGCCTTTTTGGTGGGTGGGGCTAGGAGATATTTATTTCTTAAAACTAAAAGTCATGAGTTCATGACTGGATGATTGGACGGGCGATGTTATTCTCTCCTCATCCTTATCATGGCTTCCCTGCCGGTGGTGTATATTTCCCCACCCCTGGACTTTGGGCCAGGCTGGTGACTTGGGCACAAGTGATGGGATGCAAGTGGTGAGCTGAGCCGCTGAAAGTCAGGAAGCTTCACCAGCCCTCTCGGAACTTCCACTCTCTCCAAGGGACCTGTTGCTCTTGTGCTTTTAGCCTCAGTCCCCAAATGAGGACGTTGAAGGTGACATGACCCCGACCCAAAGCCTGAATTCCAGTGTAACTTGGTACAGCCCAGTGGTTCCAGCAGAGATCAGCTGAACTACAGTCCCTCTAATGACCTGCTTGTCACCGTGAGCCTCTGAGATTTCAGGATTGTTCCTTATGCCACTTTATCGGGTGGAAGCGTGACCAGTACAGTGTTGGTCTTCCTAGTTCAAATCTAGCATTCCGGGATTGTTAACTTAATTCTTTTGATTTTTGTATGTTTTCTTTTACCCTGTCAATTTTGGTTCCTAACAACATTAAACAATTACTTTTTTTTGTATTATCTCATCTCTCTCTCTTACACACACATATATATACACACACATATATGATAGTTTTAAAATAATAATATCAGTATTACTGTTATTATTTAGCAGACTGCTACAGTTGAACATTTAATTGCGGTTCTATTTGTCTTTAGTTCCTTTTCTTCTTATCTTCTCTCCCTCCTACTACTTACATGCCCAGGTGGGTCTCCTTCCTTGGCCTCCCCGCAAAGGTCTTTGGACACACTAGGGCAGAGAAAGAGTTTATGCTCACTTGGTTCTGGAGGGTTGCATCCTGAGAGACCCTGTTGTAATCCCCACACCTGGAACATAGTAGCTACACAATAAATATGTGCTGAGTGAGTGAAGCATGAATGAATGAAGGAGAGAAGCAGTGTAGCGGAACATTATCTGGCCGAATGCAGGCACGTTGCCAAGGAGGGCATACCAAGGAGGGGAGGTGATTACCAGGGTGTCTATTCTGTGGTATAACCACTTCCCCCAAAGCTAGGGTTTTGCCTGGTGAGCATAGTCTTTGAAGATTCACATTTCCAAATGCTGTTGATAACTGAGGGTAGAACTGCGGCTTTGCTCATTTCTGCCAGCGGGGCCTCAAGAGCATCGGCCCAGGGCTCAGAGGAAGCCAGGCAGACAGTGAGTTAAGTATTGGCAGAGAGCAAGGAAAATGGAGGTTAGCAAATATGGAGCCATAACTGTTCCCTGGTGACTCCAGCAAAGTGACCAGTTTTATCAAAACCTGGTGGGTTAATGCAGATACAACTTTGCAACATAATGGCTCTCAGCTGCGTTTACCTGGCTAGCGGTGGCCTAGAACCCCCTCTGTGCCATGGTGGATTGGGTTGCAGGGATGGGTGGATTCCTGGCTGCTGCTGCCCAGGAAAAGAGCTACATGGTGAAGGGGGTCTTTCTGGAGGGTCCTGGTGGCAGCTGCCTTGGGAGAGGGTACATTTGCAGGGTGGCATTTTTGTCTCCGCCAGCCTTCCCTATAGAATCTGCCTGTCGTTATGCCCACCTCCCGGCCTGTGGAATCGAAGGCCCACCAGTTTCTCAGGGACCAGTTTGAAGGTCGAAACTGTTTCTGTCGTTAGTTTTAACGTGAAGCATCAGTAGGGAACCGCTGTTCTTAGAATGTGCACTCTCTGCTCTGTGCTTGACTCAGCCCAGGTTCTGCCTGAGTCCAGCTTCTGGGCCTGCTGGTCCTGCTTGGGGTGCTAGACAGCACGGGGGCTCAGCCTGGCAAGGCTGGGATGTGGTCACAGCTCACCCTTCCCAGCTTGGAGTGTGAACAAATTACTCATTCTCTTTATGCTTGGGTTTTCTCGTGTGTAAAGTGAGAGAAACCATAGTGTCCACCTCACGTGAAAGAACTCGGTGCAGTGCCTACGTGTGGGAAGTTCCCAGTCACTCGAGCCTCACCAACGCATGGTCTGAATAGGTTCTGTGCATTTTGGACGTGAGCTCATGCTCAAAAGAACATTTAGGGATGCCCGGGTGGGAGCCAGTGGCCTGGAGGAGGTAATGGTCTGAGTAGCAGAGTGGTGAGGAGCACTGTGTTTGTAATCCTCCAGACCTGAGTTCATACCCGAGCTCCCCGAATGGCAGGGAGGCTGAGGTCTGGGTGGAGACACACACCGCGGTGGCCACACAAAGACTCGCTCTGCCTTAGGGTTGGGACACTGGCTTCTTGGAAAGAAAGCTGTGATAAACCTGGACACTGTATTAAAAAGCAGAGACATCACTTTGCCGACAAAGGTCCGTATAGTCAAAGCCATGGTTTTTCCAGTAGTCATGTACGGATGTGAGAGTTGGGCCATAGAGAAGGCTGAGCCCCGAAGAACTGATGCTTTTGAACTGTAGTGTTGGAGAAGACACTTGAGAGTCCCTTGGACTGCAAGGAGATCCAACCAGTTAATCCTAAAGGAAATCAGTCCTGAATATTCATTGGAAGGACTGATGCTGAGGCTGAAGGTCCAATACTTTGGCCACCCGAGACTCATTTGAAAAGACCCTGATGCTGGGAAAGATTGAGGGCGAAAGGAGAAGGGGGAACGCAGAGGATGAGATGGTTGGATGGCATCACCAACTCAATGGACATGAGTCTGAGCAAATTCCGGGAGAAAGTGAAGGACAGGGAAGCCTGGCATCCTGCAGTCTATGGGGTCTCAAAGAATTGGACACGAATGAGTGACTGAACAGCAACAACAACAGCAACTGGCACTGAGCCTGGAAGGCTCAAAGGGATCCTGTCTGATGGGTGATTCGTGGAATGGGATTGGGGTTGGGAACGACATTTCAGGCAGAGTGAATAACTCACTGCAAAGACAGACGGTATATTTCCCCAAGTTTAACACTATTTTTGGTACCTAGTGTCTGGGGAAAAAAAGGTGAGCTGTTGTTCTCTGGGTCCTGTGCTCCTAAGGGGTGTCCTTGCAGGGCATGTGGGTGTGCCAGGAGCTCACCAGAGATCAGTGTGTCATTCTCTTCCCATCTGGCAGCCGGGGGAGCACAGGGTCACAGAGGCATGTGGATGGGTGTCCAGAGACCTGAGTGTGATGGAGACGAAGTGCAGTGGGTACCAGACCCAGTGAGGCGGGAAGCTTCTCCACACGCCTGTGTTTCTTCCAGTCCCGCTGCCCCTGCCAACGTTGCTCCATCCCCACTGCTAGATTTCTCAGTTGTCAGTCCGACTTTCACTTATTGACCCCTTCATGAGTTGGTAAGCCACGTGCTGGAGAGATAGAGGTGGAGGGGCTGTGGGCACATTTCTGCGAGAATGAGGGGCAGACATGGAAACGGACAGTGGACTAGAAGCATCTGGGGTGTCAGGGCCTTGAACAGAGAGCGGCTGGTGGAAAGGAGCAGGAGGCAGAGCTTTAGCTGACTAGCCTGGGGATCATAGGGCAGCTTCACGAAGGTAGTGATGGGCACAGATTTGTATTCTAGAGACTTTGTTCTAAGTGGGGAGACAGAGCTGACTGCAGTCAGGGAGACTGGTCTGGGGGCTGTGCTGCAGTTGGAGGGAGGTAAGGGTGGTATCAATGGTGGGGAGGTGCCTGGTCCAGGACTGGGTAGAGGGCTGCCCTGAGGGCTGAGGCAAGAAGACACAGGTGACAGAGAGGTGCGCTCTGCGTTTGGGGAGCAGAGGGCAGAGGAAGTGGCTGCAGGAGGAGGCCCAGGGAGCTCAGCATCTTGATGCCGAGCAGGGTGGCGGATAGCATCTTGTCTGGGCGAGGGAGGCCAGGAGGTCCGGAGGGAGAAGGATTTGAGTTCAGGGTCAGAGCTGGGGTCGCTCTGATGACTGTGCTGGACGAGGTGCTGGCTGTGCCTTTGGGTAGCTGAGGTGGAGGGGGATGAAGGTCTTTTGGGGGGTGGTTGAGGTACAATGTGACCCAGAAGCGCAAGAGTACCACCCAGTGTACTCATGGCCTCGGTAATGATGGTGGGAGACCGGGAGGAGGAGACTGTGAGCTCCAGCTGAAGGCGGGAGCATCCTGGGGCAAGGCGGGCAGGATGTGGAGGGGAGACGGAGGGCCAGAGGGGTGCCCCCTGAAATGGCTCAGAGGAGAGCTGCGGGCATAGCCTGGGAGCCTTGTGAGGGACAGGGCCAGAGCGTCACCAGCAGCTGCCACTTGGGTTCGAGGCACGGGCCAGGTGGAAGGCAGGCGGGGGAGTGTTCCGGGTAGGCATGCAGCCTGGATCCTTGCTCTCTTCCTCCCTGTGGCCCTGGGGCAGGGCAGATCCGGTGAGGAGGAGGAGGAGGAAGAGGTGGGCCTCATTTACAAGTGTTTGGGGACAGCGGAGGCGGTATCCAGATAGAGCTCTGGTCCCTGGGGGTGCCCACCCTAGAGAGACTTGGTTTCACCCTTCCCGAATCAGGGCTGAGCGCTCGGGTCTGGCTGGTCCCCCTGTCTGCTGCTCTGCTGAGGGGCGGGCCTGCAGGCCTGGGAGACTCCCTGCAGAGCACACGCTTTCCTCGGGGCCACATGACACGTTGCAGTTCAGGAAAACCCTGCCTGTGGGTTCAGGAACCTGACCCTCTGGCCTTTTGTCTGGATGCCGTTCACTTGCTCTGAAGAAGCGGGCATTCCTGAAAGCAGAGGTCAGTGTTGGATGGCGGACAAGCCCTGTGTGTCTTTGCTGCTCCTGGAATCAGAGCGTTTGGCCCTAGGAGAAGGGAAGAGCGCCGCCAGCAAGGCAGTTATTTGTAAAGAGGAGATCGGTTTCGCTGACATCATTAAACCCCCTCTTTCAGGTCACATGCTGGGCCATTTTCTCAGACCGTTTCCTTCACTGCCCCAGCCTAGCCTGAGTCACTGCCGCCCATCCTCCGATCACATCTCCGCGTGGTCAGTTCCCTCCCAACTCCCCACCACAACCTCCTTTCTGTATTCGGAGACATCTTTCTAAAGCCAAAAATCCCACTGTGTCCCTGTCCTGCCCAGAACCCTCTGAGGCTCCCCACTGCTCCAAGGACGCAGAACCGCCCCCTTTCCCGGCCAGACTCTGCATGACGGGCCTGCATCAAGCCCACCGCTCTGTGCTGCCCCACAGCCTTCCCTGGTTTCCCTGCCGTCTCAGCAACCTTCCTGCAGACGGCGCCCTCCACCTGGGGTGCCCTTCTGGTCCCCATCACAGGTGACTCCTCCTCCCGCCTTAGGAGGTCCGGTGAGCAGCTTAGAGCTCTAGAGCTTGGGCTACAGCAGGCTCCCCTCCGCTCCCTCTCACTTCACCGTCTACACTGCGCACGTACAGGCCTTTTCACCACTGTGCTGAGCCATCATGACTTTGGAAAGCCTGAATAATTAGTGTTTCAAGTCTGCCTCCCTCCTAGATTATAAACTGCACAGATACCGGCGTCATGCCAGAATTATTCACCCCATCTGTGACCCAGCACAGTGCCTGATGTTACTTGTTGAATATATTTAGGATGTGGTAGTAAAAATAATAATAGTAAAGCCCTTTTGAATCTTCTTGACATCTACACTGTCCTGCCCCTTCTCTGTTAAAAAAAACTGAATTGGGTAGTAGTAGGTGGGCCAGGTGCTCCAGTGGCTCCACATTTCAGTACTGATGCTATTTAGCACCGGAAGCCCAAGCAGCTGTCTCTCTCATCTGTTACTGCTCCGAGTTTGCATTTGTTATTTGCTTCTTATTTCCTAGTAATTGCTCTGTCCTCTAAGAATTTCTTGTCACGGTGGAAACAGAGTGGGAACGGGCTTTCCCTCTAGCTCCCTTCATGATAGAGACAGAAGTTGGAGAACTTCTCTGAGCCCCAGAAAAAGACCTGCCTGAAGAGTAGGGAGAGCTGGCTGGGTCAGGAGTCCGATCTGGCTACAGACACAGGCCAGCAGCACACAGTCCAATAAAACCAACACTTCGCAATTTCTAGACTCATTTTTTTTCCCCTCTAACTTCTTGAGTGTGGCTATGACATTCATGCTGGTTAGAAACCAAATTTCCTTTTAAATGAATTAATAATGCAAAACAGAATGTTTGGTGAACAGCTGTTCTGGTCCACGGGGACTTGGAGCCTGGTTGTGATTTTTGTCTGTGAGGAAAACAGGGTTGTTTGGACTCTTGCTGCTAGAGCAACTGCCTGACTTGCTGGGATGGGAGACAGGAAGATCTGCATGCGGAACCTGGCTCCGTGGCCCTCCAGCTGTGTGATCATGGCAGGTTCCTTCACCTCCCTGGGCAGTTTCCTTAGCTGTAAAGTGGCAGTGATACCCATGTCATAGTGTTGTGATGCTTAAAGGCGATCACATGGGCAGCCGGAAGGGAGGCAGAAACTCAACAAGGTGTTTCTCTTCTTTTGAGAGATGTCATTATGTGAAATAAGGAGAAAAGCAATGACAGACTAATAAGTCAGCTTAGAAGGGCCCTGGGCCCAGCAGTGTGTCAAATTCTTTGAAGAAGGACCTTTCGTCACTGCTATCTCTTTACTGCAACCACAGTGGCATGTTATGGGATCACTACTTATCAGTAGTTGAATGAATGAGAAGTAGGGAGAAGAGCCTTTCTTCCTTGGCTCAGGAGTGAGAGGGATAGGTTGGTATCTGTGTGACCAGGCTTAAGTTGCTTTATTACCCTAAGGTTCAGTTTACACATCTGCACAATGGAGCCGATGATATGATGGCCTCAAAAAATTGGACATGAGGACTGAGTGAGATTTTTTTCAGCTTTATTGAGGCATAACTGACATATAATAAACCACGCATAAAAAAAGTTAACGATTTGATGAGTTTGGATATATGCACATACCTGCGAAACAGATAAAGATAATAAACATACTGTCCACCCAGAAAGTTTCCTCATGCTCTTTGCAGTCCCTCCTTCCTCTCCACTGCCCCCCTCCACTGTCTTCTTAAAATCAGGTAATATATGTCCCTAAAATGTGTTCTTCTGTTTCAAAATTGTTTTGGCTATTGTCCTCTGCGTGTCTATAGAAAATTTAAAATCAGTTTGTTAGCTTTTGTAGAATCCCCCAGGCTATGACTGTGACTGGGTTGAATCTTTGGGTTGAATCTGTAGATCAATTTGGGGAAAATTGACATCTTAACAATACTGAGTCACTGGAACCATGAACATAGTGTGCAGTTCTGTGTACTTAGGTCTTTTATAATTTATTTCAGTAATGTTGTATACTTTTCAATGTATAGGTCTTACATATCTTTTGTCAGATTTATTCCTAAAATTTAGTTTTCCGTGCTGTTGTAAATGTTGTCTTATTTAAATTAAATTCCAATTGTTCATTACTAATTTATAGAGATATGACCAATTTTTGTAAATTGATCTGTATCCCACAACTTTGCTTAACTTTCACTTATTCTAGTAGCTTTTTTTGTAGATTCTTTAGGATTTCTACACAGATGATGATATCTCTGTGAATGTAGTAAGTCACTTCAGTCGTGTCCGACTCTTTGTGATCCTGTGGACTGTAGCCCACCAGGCTCCTCTGTCCATGGGATTCTGTAGGCAGGAATACTGGATTTGGTTGCCATGCCCTCCTCCAGGGGATCTTCCTGACCCAGGGATTGAACTTGTGTCTCTTAGGTCCTCTGCAGTGGCAGACAGGTTCTTTACCATTAGTGCCACTTGGGAAGCCCATCTCTGTGAATAACAGCAGTTTAAGTTCTTTCTTTCTAAACTAGATGTTTTTGTTTCTTGTCTTATTAACTGGCTATAATCTCTAGTACCCTGTTGAGCAAAAGTGGTGAGAGCAGATATCCTTGGCTTGTTTCTAGTCTTAGAGGAAAAGTGGTCTTCCATTTTTCAGTATGATGTAGCTGTTCAGTTCAGTTCAGTTCAGTCACTTAGTCGTGTCCGACTCTTTATGACCCCATGGACTGCAGCACACCAGGCTTCCCTGTCCATCACCAACTCCCGGAGCTTGCTCAAACTCATGTCCATTGAGTCGGTGATGCCATCCAATCATATCATCCTCTGTCGTCCCCTTCTCCTCCTGCCTTCAATCTTTCCCAGCATCAGGGTCTTTTCCAATGAGTTGGTTCTTCGCATCAGATGGCCAAAGTATTGGAGCTTCAGCATCAGTTCTTCCAATGAATAGTCAGGACTGATTTCCTTTAGGATTGACTGATTTGATCTCCTTGCAGTCCTAGGGACTCTCAAGAGTCTTCTCCAACACCACAGTTCAAAAGCATCAATTCTTAGGCGCTCAGCTTTTTTTATGGTCCAACTCTCACATCCATACATGACTATTGGAAAAACCATAGCTTTGACTAGACAGGCCTTTGTCAGCAAAGTAATGTCTCTGCTTTTTAATATTCAGTATAGGTTTGTCATAGCTTTTCTTCCAAGGAGCAGGCGGAAATTCTTCTAATTTCATGGCTGCATTCACCATCTACAATGATTTTAGAACCCAAGAAAATGAAGTCTGTCACTGTTTCTGTTGTTTCCCCATCCATTTTCCATGAAGTGATGGGACCAGATGCCATGATCTTCGTTTTTTGAATGTTGAGTTTTAAGCCAGCTTTTGCACTCTCCTCTTTCACTTTCATCAAGAGGCTCCTCTTTAGTTCCTCTTCACTTTTTGCCAAAGAGTGGTGTCATCTGTGTATCTGAGGTTATTGATATTTCTCCTGGCAGTCTTGATTCCAGCTTGTGCTTCATTCAGCCCAGCATTTTGCATGTTTTACTGTGCATATAAGTTAAATAAGCAGGGTGACAATATACAGCCTTGACGTACTGCTTTCCCAATTTGGAACCAGTCCATTGTTCCATGTCTGGTTCTAATTATTGCATCTTGACCTGGATAGGGATTTCTCAGGAGGCAGGTAAGGTGCTCTGATAGTCCCATCCCTTGAAGAATTTTCCACAGTTTGTTATAATCCACACAGTCAAAGACTTTGGCATAGTCAATAAAGCGAAAGTAGATGTTTTTTTGGTATTCTCTTGCTTTTTCTATGATCCGTCGGATGTTGGCAATTTGATATCTGGTTCCTTTTCCTTTTCTAAATCCAACTTAAACATCTGGAAGTTCTTGGTTCACCTATTGCTGAAGCCTAGCTTGGAAAATTTTCAGCATTACTTTGCCAGCGTGTGAGATGAGTGCAATTGTGTGGTAGTTCGGACATTCTCTGGCTTTGCCTTTCTTTGGGATTGGAATGAAAACTGACCTTTTCCAATCCTGTGGCCACTGGTGAGTTTTCCAAGTTTGCTGGCATATTGAGTCCAGCACTTTCACAGCATCATCTTTTATTATTTGAAATAGCTCAGCTGGAATTCCATCACCTCCACTAGCTTTGTTTGTAGTAATGCTTCCTAAGACCCACTTGGCTTCACATTCCAGAATGTCTGGCTCTAGGTGAGTGATTATACCATCATGGTTATCTGGGTCATGAAAATATTTTTTTGTACAGTTCTCCTGTGTATCCTTGCCACCTCTTCTTAATATCTTCTGCTTCTGTTAGGTCCATATTCTTTCTGTTCTTTATTGTGCCCATCTTTGCATGAAATATTCTCTTGGTATCTCTAATTTTCTTGAAGAGATCTCTAGTCTTTCCCATTCTACTCCCATTTTCCTCTATTTCTTTGCATTGGTCACTTAGGAAGACTTTCTTATCTCTCCTTGCTACTCTTTGGAACTCTGCATTCAGATGGATATATCTTTCCTTTGCTCCTTTGCCTTTAGCTTCTCTTTTTTTCTCAGCTATTTGTAAGGCCTCCTCAGACAACCATTTTGCCTTTTTACGCTTCTTTTTCTTGGGGATGGTCTTGATCACAGCCTCCTGTGCAGTGTTGTGAACCTCTGTCCACAGTCCTTCAGGCACTCCGTCTATCACATCTAATCCCTTGAATGTATTTGTCACTTCCACTGTATAATCGTAAGAAATTTAGTTTAGGTCATACCTTAATGGTCTAGGGATTTTCCCTTCTTTCTTCAGTTTAAGTCTGAATTTGGCAATAAGGAGTTCATGATCTGAGCCACAGTTAGCTCCTGGTCTTGTTTTGCTGACTGTATAGAGCTTCTCTATTTTCGGCTGCAAAGAATATAATCAATCTGATTTCAGTGTTGACCATCTGGCAATGTTCATGTGTAGAGTCATCTCTTGTGTTGTTTGAAGAGGGTGTTTGTTATGACCAGTGGATTCTCTTGGCAAAACTCTGTTAGCCTTTACCCTGCTTTATTTTGTACTCCAAGGCCAAACTTGCCTGTTACTCCAGGTATCTCTTAACTTCCTAGTTTTGCATTCCAGTCCCCATGATGAAGAGGACATCATTTTATGGTGTTAGTTCTAGAAGGTCTTGTAGGTGTCATAGAACTGTTCAGCTTCTTTGGCATTTGTTGTTGGGGTACAGACTTGGATTAGTGTGATATTGAATGATTTGCCTTGGAAATGAGCAGAGATAATTCTGTCATTTTTGTGATTGCACCCAAGTACTCATTTTGGACTCTTTTGTTGACTATGAGGGTTACTCCATTTCTTCTAAGGGATTCTTGCCCACAGTAGTAGATGTAATGGTCATCTGAATTAAATATGCCCATTCTGGCCCATTTTAGTTTACTGACTCCTAAAATGTTGATGTTCACTCTTGCCATCTCCTGTTTGACCATTTCCAATTTACCTTGATTCATGGACCTAACATTCCAGGTTCCTATGCAATATTGTTTTTTATAGCATTGGACTTTACTTCCATCACCAGTCACATCCACAGCTGGCTGTTGTTTTTGCTTTGGCTCAGCCTCTTCAGTTCAGTTCAGTCACTCAGTCGTGTCAGATGGTCGGACACGATTGAGCGACTGAACTGAACTGAACTGAGCCTCTTCATTCTTTCCTAAGCTATTTGTCCACTCTTCTCCAGTAGCATATTTGGGCACCTCCCCATCTGGGGAGTTAATTTTTCAGTGCCATATCTTTTTGTCTTTTCATACCCTCCATGGGTTCTCAGGGCAAGGATACTGAAGAGGTTTGCCATTCCCTTCTCCAGTGGACCACGTTTTGTCAGCACTCTCCACCATTTTTTAAAATTTATTTATTTATTTCAATTGGAGGACAGTCAGTTCACAACACTATGGTGGCCTCTGCCACAAATCAGTCACTGGCGCACATGCGCCCCCCCCCCATCAGGAATCCCCTCCACCTCCCTCCCCACCCCCTCTTTCTGGGTTGTTGCAGAGCACCAGCTTTGGTGCCCTGCTTCATGCCTCAAACTTACACTGGTCATCTGTTTTACATATGGTAATATACACGTTTCAATGCTATTCTCTCATATCATCCGACCCTTGCCTTCTCCCACAGAGTCCAAAAGTGTGTTCTCTACATCTGTATCTTTTTTGGTGCCTTGCATATAGTATCATCATTACCATCTTTCTAAATTCCATATATATGTGTTAATATACTATATTGGTGTTTCTCTTTCTGACTTACTTCACTCTGTATAATAGGCTGCAGTTTCATCCACCTCATTCAGTTCAGTTCAGTCGCTCAGTCATGCCCAACTCTTTGCGGCCTCATGGATTCCAGCATACCAGGCTTCCCTGTCCATCACCAACTCCCAGAGCTTGCTCAAACTCATGTCCATTGAGTCAGTGATGCCATCTAACCATCTCATCCTCTGTTGTCCCCTTCTCCTCCTGCCCTCAATCTTTCCCAGCATCAGGGTCTTTTCCAATACATCAGTTCTTCATATCAGGTGGCCAAAGTATTGGAGTTTCAGCTTCAGCTCATTAGAACTGACTCAAATGCATTCTTTTTTATAGCTGAGTAATATTCCATTGTGTATATGTACAACTTCCTTATCCATTCGTCTGCTGATGGACATCTAGGTTGCTTCCATGTCCTAGCTATTGTAAGCACTGCTGCAATGATCATTGGTTTACATGTGTCTCTTTCAGTTTTGGTTTCCTCGGTGTGTATGCCCAGCAGTGGGATTGCTGAATCATATGGCAGTTCTATTTCCAGTTTTTTAAGGAATCTCCGAACAGTTCTCCATAGTGGTTGTATCAGTTTGCATTCCCACCAACAGTGTAAGAGGGTTCTGTTTTCTCTATACCTTCTCCAGCATTTATTGTTTGTAGACTTTTTGATGGCAGCCATTCTGACTGGTGTGAGATGATGCCTCATTGTGGTTTTTGATCTGCATTTCTCTAATTATGCATGACAAATTACCGACAAAGGCCCATCTAGTCAAAGCTATGGTTTTTCCAGTAGTCATATGGATGTGAGAGTTGGACTATAAAGAAAGCTGAGTGCCCAAGAATTGATGCTTTTGAACTGTGGTGTTGGAGAAGACTCTTGAGAGCCCCTTGGACTGCAAGAAGATCCAACCAGTCCATACTAAAGGAAATCAGTCCTGAATACTCATTGGAAGGACCAGTGCTGAAGCTGAAGCTCCAATACTTTGGCCACCTGATGCGAAGGACTGACTCACTAGAAAAGACCCCAATGCTGGGAAAGATTGAAGGCAGGAGGAAAAGGGGACCACAGAGGATGAGATGGTTGGATGGCATCACTGACTCGATGGACATGAATTTGAGCAAGCTCCGGGAGTTGGTGATGGACAGGGAAGCCTGGTGTGCTTCAGTCCATGGGATCACAAAGAGTTATATACAACTGAGTGACTGAACTAAACTGAATAATGAGTGATGTTCAGCCTCTTTTCATGTGTTTACTAGCCATCTGTATGTCTTCTTTGGGGAAATGTCTGTTTAATTCTTTGGCCCACTTTTTGACTGGGTTGTTTGTTTTTCTGGTATTGAGCTGCATGAGCTACTTGTATATTTTGGAGATTAATTCTTTGTCAGTTGCTTTGTTTGCTATTACGTTCTCCCATTCTGAAGGTTGCCTTTTCACCTTGCTTATAGCTTCCTTAGTTATGCAAAAGCTTTTAAGCTTAATTAGGTCCCATTTGTTTATTTTTGTTTTTATTTCCATTATTTTGGGAGGTGGGTCATAGAAGATCTTGCTGTGATTTATGTCAGAGAGTGTTCTGCCTGTGTTTTCCTCTAAGAGTTTTATAGTTCCTGGTCTTACATTTAGGTTTTTAATCCATTTTGAGTTTATTTTTGTTTATGGTGTTACAAAGTGTTCTAATTTCATTCTTTTACATGTGGTTGACCACTTGTCCCAGCACCACTTGTTAAAGAGATGTTAGCTATAAGATGTAGGTTTTTGCTAAATGGCTTTTATCAGATTGAGGATTTTCCCTCCTAATCCCACTTTGCTGAGAATTTTGATCTGCAGTGGATATTGCATGCATGTGTTCAGTTGCTCGGTGGTTTCTGACTCTTTGAGACCCTGTGGACTGTACCCCACCAGGCTCCTCTGTCCATGGGATTTTCCAGGCAAGCATACTGGTTGGGTTGCCATTTCCTCCTCCAGGGTTTTGTCAGATATTTTTTCCTGCATTTATTGAGATAATCATATGATTTTTCTTTTTCAGTCTGTTGCTATGGAGAGAATTCACAAGATTGATTTTTGAATGTTAAGCCAACCTTGGATTCCTATGATAAACCCCACTTGGTCATGATGAAGAATCCCTTTTGTATATTGTTGTAGCTGATTTGTTAAAATTTTGTTAAGAATTTTTTGCATCTGTGTTCATGATGAGAAATACCGGTCTGTGCTTTTCTTTCCTTGAAATGTCTTTTTCTGGTTTTGATATCAGTGTAATGCTGACCTCATAAAACAAGTTAGGAAGCATTCTTTCCTTTTCAGTTTTCCAGAAGAGTTTATGTAGAATTGGTATGATTTCTTTTGTAAATATTTGGTAGATTTCACCAGTAGAGCCACCTGGACTTGGAGTTTTCTTTGTGGAAAGGTTTTTGTTCTTTCCTTTTAAATAGACTACTTTTAAGAGCAGTTTTAGCTCACAGCAAAATTGAGCAGAAAGTAGAGAGTGTTCTCATATACTCCTTTCCACCTTACTGCCCACAACAATTTCCCCACTATCAGTGTCCACATCAGAGTGGATTACATTTGCTTTAACTGATGAACCTACATTGGCACCTCATTATTACCCAGCATCCATAGTTTAATTTAGGGTTCACTCTTGGTGAACATTGGTGAACATTTTATGGGTTTTGACAAATGCATAATGACATGTATTCACCATTATAATATCATAAAGAATAATTTCATTCCGTGAAAAATCCTCTCTACTCATCCCTCTCTCTCCCCTAACCTTCAGCAACCACTGATCTTTTTTAGTGTCTCCAAGCTTTCTTTTCCAGACTGTCATAGAGTTGGAATCATACAGTTTTATGACCTTCTTTCATTTTCAGTTCAGTTCAGTTGCTCAGTCGGGTCTGACTCTTTGCGACCCCATTAACTGAGCACATTAGGCCTCCCTGTCCATCACCAACTGCCAGTATCTACCCAAACTCATGTCCATTGAGTTGGTGTTGCCATCCAACCATCTCATCCTCTGTCGTCCCCTTCTCCTCCTGCCCTCAATCTTTCCCAGCATCAGGGTCTTTTCAAATGAGTCAGCCCTTCGCATCAGGTGGCCAAAGTATTGGAGTTTCAGCTTCAACATCAGTCCTTCCAGTGAACACCCAGGACTGATCTCCTTTAGGATGAACTGGTTGGATCTCCTTGCAGACCAAGGGACTCTCAAGAGTCTTCTCCAACACCACAGTTCAAAAGCATCAATTCTTGGGCACTTGGCTTTCTTTATAGTCCAATTCTCACATCCACACATGACCACTGGAAAAACCATAGCCTTGACTAGACAGACCTTTCTTTGTTGGCAAAGTAATGTCTCTGCTTTTAAATACGCTGTCTAGGTTGGTCTTAACTTTCCTTCCAAGGAGTAAGCGTCTTTTAATTTCATGGCCACAATCACCATCTGCAGTGATTTTGGAACCCCCAAAATAAAGTCTGACACTGTTTCCGCTGTTTGCCTATCTATTTGCCATGAAGTGATGGGACTGGATGCCATGATCTTAGTTTTCTGAATGTTGAGCTTTAAGCCAACTTTTTCACTCTCTTCTTTCCCTTTCATCAAGAGGCTCTTTAGTTCTTCTTCACTTTCTGCCATAAGGGTGGTGTCATCTGCATATCTGAGATTATTGGTATTTCTCCCGGCAATCTTGATTCCAGCTTGTGCTTCCTCCAGCCCAGCATTTCTCATGATGTACTCTGCATATAAGTTAAATAAGCAGGGTGACAATATACAGCCTTGACGGACTCCTTTTCCTATTTGGAACCAGTCTGTTGTTCCATGTCCAATTCTGACTGTTGCTTCCTGACCTGCATATGGGTTTCTCAAGAGGCAGATCAGGTGGTATGGTGTTCCCTTCTCTTTCAGAATTTTCCAGCAATGCAGGATAAGACTACACATGGACATCACCAGATTGTCAACACCGAAATCAGATGATTATATTCTTTGCAGCCAAAGATGGAGAAGCTCTATACAGTCAGCAAAAACAAGATCGGGAGCTGACTGTGGCTCAGATCACGAACTCCTTATTGACAAATTCAGACTTAAATGAAGAAAGTGGAGAAAGCCACTAGACCATTCAGGTATGACCTCAATCAAATCCCTTATGACTATACAGTGGAAGTGAGAAATAGATTTAAGGGACTAGATCTGATAGACAGAGTGCCTGATGAACTATGGATGGAGGTTCGTGACATTGTACAGGAGACAGGAATCAAGACCATCCCCAAGAAAAACAAATGCAAAAAAGCAAAATGGCTGTCTGAGGAGGCCTTACAAATAGCTGTGAAAAGAAGAGAAGTGAAAAGCAAAGGAGAAAAGGAGAAGATATACCCATTTGAATGCAGAGTTCCGAAGAATAGCAAGGAGAGATAAGAAAGCCTTCCTCAGGGATCAATGCAAAGAAATAGAGGAAAACAATAGAATGGGCAAGACTAGAGATCTCTTCAAGAAAATTAGAGATACCAAGAGAACATTTCATGCAAAGATGGGCTCGATAAAGGACAGAAATGGTAGAGACCTAACAGAAGCAGAAGATATTAAGAAGAGGTGGCAAGGATACACAGAAGAACTGTACAAAAAAGATCTTCATGACCCAGATAATCACGATGGTGTGATCACTCACACTCACCTAGAGCCAGACATCCTGGAATGTGAAGTCAAGTGGGCCTTAGAAAGCATCACTACGAACAAAGCTAGTGGAGGTGATGGAATTCCAGTTGAGCTATTTCAAATCCTGAAAGATGATGCTGTGAAAGTGCTGCACTCAATATGCCAGCAAATATGGAAAACGCAGCAGTGGCCACAGGACTGGAAAAGGTCAGTTTTCATTCCAATCCCAAAGAAAGGCAATGCCAAAGAATGCTCAAACTACCGCACAGTAAAGTAATGCTCAAAATTCTCAAAGCCAGGCTTTAGCAATATGTGAACTGTGAACTTCCAGATGTTCAAGCTGGTTTTAGAAAAGGCAGAGGAACCAGAGATCAAATTGCCAACATCCATTGGATCATCGAAAAAGCAAGAGTTCCAGAAAAACATCTATTTCTGCTTTATTGACTATGCCAAAGCCTTCTTTCACTTAGTAATATGCATTTAAAACTCTTCCATGTCTTTTCATAGCTTGATTAGCATTTCTTTTTTTTTAGCACTATTTTTTTTAGCACTATTCAGCATTATTCAACATTCAATTATCTGGATATACAACAGTTTATCCATATACCTGTCCTACTGAGAGACATCTTGGTTGCTTCTAAGTTGGGGTGACTATAAATAAAGGTGCTGAGACATCCAAATGCAGTATTTTTTATGAGGCTATAGGTTTTCATCTCTTTTGGGTAAATATCATGGAGTGCAATTACTAGATTACTGTTGAACATTTTTTAACTATGAATATAATTTCTCTAATAGATATGGAGTATTCAAGTAGTCTGTTATTTTTTTAGTGAGCTTTTGTTGTATTTTTCAGTGAGTTTGTCTATTTTATTTAAGTTGTTAAATTTATTCCCATGAAGTTGTTCATAATATTCTCTTGTCCTGTTACTATCTATCGGATCTGTAATGATTTCTACTGTCTCATTCCTGATATAATTTGTGTCTCCTTTCTCTCCCCCACAACCCCCGCCGATGAGTTTGGCTAAGTTTATCAATTTGATTGATAGCAAAAAAGAGCATTTGGTTCCATTTTTTCTATTGGTTTTATGTTTTCTAATTCATTGATTTATGTTCATATATTTTTTTAATTGGAGGATAATTGCTTTACAATGTTCTGTTGGTTTCTGCCATACAACAGCATGAATCAGTCATAAGTATACATATGTCTCCTCCCTCTTGGACCTCCCTCCCACCCTGTTCACATTTTCATTTGCTTTCTTCCACTTACTTTGGGTTTAATTTGCTCTTCTAGCTTCTTAAAGTGGAAGCTGAGGTCAGTGATTTGAGACTTCCTTTTGTTTCTAACGTAAGCATCTGGTGCTGTAAATTTCCTTTTAAGTGTTGCTTTAGCTTCATTCCACACATTTTGATATTTTGGACTTGCATTTTCATTCAGTTCAAAATGTTTTCTAATTTTCTTTTTGATTTCTTTTTGATCCATAAATTGTTTAAAAATGTATTATTTCATTTCTAAATATTTGGAGATTTACTAGGTATTTTATGCTATTGATTTCTAATTCTGTTGTGGTTAGAGAACATACTTTGTATGGTCTGAAATTATTTTAAATTGATTGAGATATATGTTATGGCATAGAATATGGTCAATCTTGGTAAAGTTCTGAGTGAATTTGAAAAAAATTATATTCTGGAGTTTCTACATAAAGCATTCTATGAATGTAATTGAGGTAAGTGGATTAATAGTATTATTGAAGTCATCTATATTCTAACTGATTTTCTACTTATTTGTTCTCTTGATTATTGAGAGAAGAGTATTGAAATCTCCCATTATATAATTGTAGATTTGCTGATTTCTCTTTTAATTCTATCAATTTTGCTTTAATACATTTTGAAATTCAAATATTAGTTGCATAAGCCTTTACAACTGTTATATCTTCTTGCTGAATTTATCCTTCATCATTATGAAATGACCCACCTAGCCTGAAACTCTTCTTTGCTTTGAAATCCACTTTGTTTGATAATATAGCCATCTTTCTCTTGACCAGTGTTAGCATGTGCCATGGCCTGAGTGTACCTCCCAAATTCACACACCCATGATGATGGAATTAGAACATGGGGCCTTTGGGCAGATCCCTCACGACTGGCATTAGTGCCCTTCTAAAATAGACCCCAGAGAGCTAGCTTATCCCTGCCAGCATGTGAGGACACAGTGAAAAGGTACTGTCTGTGAACCAAGAAGTGGGCCCTTACCAGACACGGAGTCTATCCTCTTCTCTCAATAATCAAGAAAATAAATAAGTAGAAAATCAGTTAGAAATAGATGACTTCAATAATGCTATTAACCCACTTACCTCAGTTACATTCATAGAATGCTCTATGCAGAAACTGCAGAATACACCTTTTTTTTTTTCCAAATTCACTCAGAACTTTATCAAGATTGACCATATTTTATGCCATAACATAAATCTCAATCAATTTAAAATTGGACTTCCCGGCCTCCAGAACTGTGAGAAATAAATTTCTGTTGTTTATAAGGCATTCTATTTGTGGTATTTTTGTTATAGCACCCTAAACAGACTAAGAGAGCATGATGTATATTTTTAATTCTGTTACATTCAACCTATTGTGTCTTTATATTTGAAGTGGGTTTGTTGTAGGAAGCATATAATTGAGTCTTGCTTTTTTATCCAGTCAGACCACATCTGCCTTTTACTGGGGTACTTAGACTATATTAAATGTGATTATTGATATGGTTGGATTTAAATCTAATCTTCCTTTTCTTCTGATTTCTTTTTAATTGAACATATTTCATGATTTCATTTAATCTCTTTTATTCAGTTCAGTTCAGTCTCTCAGTCATGTCTGACTCTTTGTGACCCCATGGACTACAATCTCTTTTACTGCTGCTGCTGCTGCTAACGGAGAAGGCAATGGCACCCCACTCCAGTACTCTTGCCTGGAAAATCCCATGGACGGAGGAGCCTGGTAGGCTACAGTCCATGGGGTCGCTAGGAGTCAGACACGACCGAGCGACTTCACTTTAACTTTTCCCTTTCATGCACTGGAGAAGGAAATGGCAACCCACTCCAGTGTTCTTGCCTGGAGAATCCTAGGGACGGCGGAGCCTGGTGAGCTGCCGTCTATGGGGTCGCACAGAGTCGGACACGACTGAAATGACTTAGCAGGGACGGCGGAGCCTGGTGAGCTGCCGTCTATGGGGTCGCACAGAGTCGGACACGACTGAAGCGACTTAGCAGCAGCAGCAGCTGCTAAGTTGCTTCAGTCGTGTCCGACTCTGTGCGACCCCATAGACGGCAGCCCACCAGGCTCCCCCGTCCCTGAGATTCTCCAGGCAAGAACACTGGAGTGGGTTGCCATTTCCTTCTCCAGTGCATGAAAGTGAAAAGTGAAAGTGAAGTTGCTTGGTCGTGTCCGACTCCTAGCGACCCCATGGACTGTAGCCTACCAGGCTCCTCCGTCCATGGGATTTTCCAGGCAGGAGTACTGGAGTGGGGTGCCATTGCCTTCTCCGACAATCTCTTTTACTGGCTAACTATAACTTGTTTTAGTAGTTGGTTTAGGGTATATAATATACATCTTTAGCATAAAACTGTTCACTTTCAAGTGATAATATATCATTTCATATATAAGAACTTCAGGCTTCCCTAGTGGCTCAGACGATAAAGAATCTGGGTGCAACGCAAGAGATCTGGGTTTGATCCCTGGGTCAGGAAGATTCCCTGAAAAAGGGAGTGGCTACCCACTCCAGTATTCTTGCCTGGAGAATCCCATGGACAGAGGAGCCTGGTGGGCTACAATCCATGGGGTCATAAAGAGTCAGATTCGACTGCGGCTAAGCACGCATGCATAAGAATTTTACAATAGTGTACTTCTATTTACTTCTCACCCATTCTTTGTAGTATTGTAATGCATTTTACTTCTTCGTATGTAATAATCTCAAGACATTGTTCTTGTATTTGCATTAAATAATCACCTGTTAAAGTCCATTATATTTAAAAATTTTTATTTATTTTTGGCTTTCTGGGTCTACATTGCTGTTAGGGGGCTTTCTCTAGTTTTGCGTGCAGGGACTACTCCTCGTTGCAGTGTGTAGGCTTCTTACTGCTGTGGCATCTCGTTTCAGAGCATGGGCTCTAGAGCACTTGGGTTTCGGTAGTTGCAGAGCTTGGGCTTAGTTGCTCCACAGCAAGTGGAATTTTCTCAGACCAGGGATCGATCCCATGTGCCCTGCATTGGCAGGCAGATTCTTTACCACTGAACCACCAGGGAAGTCCAGTCCATTATCTTTTAAAGAGATTTTTAGAAGTACATAAAATGCACAAGTCTGAAGGGTACAGCTCAATGCATTTTTACAAACTAACAAACTGTGTAGCTGCCACTGGATTAAGATACAAAACATACAAACACCCCAGAAGCCTACCTCATGCCCCTCCAGACCTAAGTTATGATCACTATTCTAACTTCTATCCCTATCAGTAGTTTGCCTGTAGTAGTTTTTTTAAAAAACGTGTTTATTTATTTGGCCCCACCATGCAGCATGTGGGATCTTAGTACCCTGACTAGGGATCAAACCTGTGCCCCCCTGCATTGGGAGCATGGAGCCTTAACCACTGGACTGCCAGGGAAGCCCCAAGTTTATCTGTTTTTGACTTTTATATAAATGAAATCATATTGTGTATTTGTTGTTGTTTAGTTGCTCAGTAGTGTCTGACTGTGATCCCATGGACTGCAGCAGGCCAGGCTTCCCTGTCTTTCACCATCTCCTGGAGTTTGCTTCAACTCATGTCCACTGAGTCAGTGATGCCATCCAGTCATCTCATCCTCTGTCGTGGCCTTCTCCTCCTGCCTTCAATCTTTCACCGCATCAAGCTCTTTTTGCAGTGAGTTGACTCTTCACAGCAGGTAGCCAAAGAACTGGATCTTCAGCTTCAGAATCAGTCCTTCCAGTGAATATTCAGGGTTGACTTCCTTTAAGATTGACTATTGTGTATACTTTTTGTCTATTTTTACTTAACATTATATGCATGAGATTTATCATGTTTGTGTGTAACAGGAGCTTTATCCTTCTTTATTTTTGTATCATATTCCATCCATTTATGTATAGATTTAATTTTATTTGTCCTTTCCAGCGTTGATGGATATTTATTTGTCCATTCTTGGTTGTTTCCAGGTTGGGGCTTTTAAGAATAATGCTGCCACAAAAGATCCTTGAACTTGTCTTTCATTGGAAATAAACACCCTCTCTCTTGAATATAATTTCCAGAAGTGGAATTGCTTGGTTGTAAGGAATGTATATGTTCACTTCCTAGGTACTGTCAAACTGTTTTCGAAAGTGTTTCACGTTCCCATCGGTGGGAGGAGTCTAGTTGTTCCACACCTTTGCTGACACTTGGTATCATCAGCGGATGCAATAACAGTTAATACAGAGCTCCCCTCAGGGCATTTCCCTTCTTTCTGGGGTCTTGGGTCCTCAAATCCTAGCTGCTTTGGTTGCTCTCTGAAATCGTTACATACCCATGATTTTGTTGTTGTTATTTTATCCAATTTTTATGGTTAATCTGATATTAGTTATTTTGTCATGAAAAGAAGAAAGAAAAGTGCTTGCATGCTCAGCCATGTCTGACTCTTTGCAACCCCATGGACTGCAGCTCACCAGGCTCCTCTGTCCATGGGACTTTTTTCGTCAAGAATATTGGAGTGGCTTCCATTTCATACTCCAGGGGATCTTTTCAATCCAGGAGTTGAACCTGCATCTCCTGCCTTGACAAACAGATTCTTCACCACTGAGCCACATGAGAAGCCCTTACTTTGTCATAGACAGAATCAAAACTCTCTTTATTTTGAAAATTATTTATTATTTTAAAAACTGTCTTTTGCAGAAAACAGGTATTTTTCTCAAATCATATTAAGGTATCATTCTACTCCAAAAGTGTGTAGGTTGGCATGAGATGCATGCATCTGGGTAATGACAGTTTTCATTGTCACTATGTTATATTATCTAATATTTTTCCTTTGAAAGGAATTTATGAAAGTGTACTTTACCTTTTGATTATGTACCTCTGTTTGTGTTAGCAATGATCCTAGCTTAAGTGAAAAAAAAATGTCAAACCAAAGGAGAACAGTGAAGCTTAAATTCTTTGGTCTTCCTTTCATAACCAGACGTGGAGGCTGCAGTGATGGAACCCTTGTCAATGATCACATGACACCTCCAAAGGGAAGGAGCACCCACCTCCAAAGGTGCTTAGGGGAGGGGAGACCTTCTGGGGGAGAAGAAGTCTTGCCTTGGAAAGGCTGGACATTCTCCGAAACTCAGACTTACTGCAACACAAAAGCCTTGTTTTGAAATACCCTTCAGGATTGCTTATTGCATTGCCGTGCAAGAGAAGTCAGGGCGACGGGAGAGAGCCGGGTGGAGCTGCATACCCTGGACCTGGCTGATCTGGGCTGTGGCTCAGGACAGAGGAAGGAGATTAAAGCAGTTCTTGTGTCAGATGATATCATTTCTAGAATAGCTGACCCATCTTCTGGTATTTTTAAGTAGGTCATGGAAGAAATCAGTAACTTTGCCGCGTTCTGTTTTTTTGAAATTCATCACACAAACTGCTAATGATAGTCTCAGAGCAGCCAGCTTCTATTGCAGCCTGTTACCTGCGTGTGGTCAGCATCCAGGAAGAATTCTTATATTGCAAACCCCTTTGAGAAATTTCCAAGTCTTCACGAATGGCAAACAGTTACCTTGCCAAGCTAAATTTTGACGAAAGGAATGTCAAGGCTATCTGTGCATGGATGAAGCATCTGCTTTGTCTGGCAACACATCTGGTTTTGTAGCTTTGATGAAGCAAGAAGGCCCACCTGCCCCTGTGGCTGGACCGTTCTGTGCCAGCGTGTGTTGATGTCAAAGGCTACGATGGTTCTGAAAGCCTGCTTTGAAAGCCTACAGTTTCATCGGCTCTGGGGCCTTGGGTTACTGCCTCCTCAAGAGGTTTCGCTATGAAATGGAGCAGAACGCAGAGCGACTTCGACTGCCCAGGAGTTTGCTGGCTCTCCGAACGGCAGGTCTTGGAGTGCTAGACTGAACTTCAAACTGAAGTTCTACTATTTTTTTTCTTTGAAAGTAAAGGAAAACACACACAACAGAGAAAGAGGAATTTATTCATGACTTGGCTTACTTGCTAGATATTTTTGGCCTTGTGAATGAGGTAGACCTTTTTAATTCTCCATTAGAGATGTTTCTGGAAAGTGGGGCCGTGTTGGCCATGCTGCCCTCTAGAAAAGGAGACCGGACTGGATGAGTCTGTGGCCTTCCTACAGCTGGGGGAGAATGTTCGCGTAGCCCGGAAGTGGCAGAGTCACTAAGCCCTCAGCAGCAGAAATCTGGAGCAGCCTAGAGCTCTGCATTTCTCCCTGGAAAGAAAGGGAAGTCTGGACTCACAGTCCTTCCTTGGGGGCCACCCGTCGGTGAGGGAGACAGTGACATTGCTTTACTCAGTGGGTTGAGAGAGAAGAAAGTGATGCAGCGTTGATTCAGTCGGCCAGCTCTTGGAGAGCAGTGCTGGTCCTTGATATCGAACACTGGCTGACTCTCATCCCTGGGCCTCGGGAGTGATGGTCTGGTGCCACTGCCTTCCCCTGGGAGTCAGGGTTCAGCATCTGTTGGTGAACCAAGACATCAAGGCGACTGAGCAAATGGGTGTGTGTTGGGTGTGTTGCGTTCAGTCACAGTATCTATAACTGTAGTTATCGAGTGCTGGCGGTGTGTCAGTCACTGTTCTAATGACTTTACATGAATCAGACCACTGAATATTCACAACACTCATAGGAGGTGGGCACTTTTATGATCTTCATTTTCAAATGAGAGGCCAGAGAGGTTAATCGATCTGCCCAGAGTCCCAGGTCTGGCCAGTGATAGAGTCAGATTTGAACGCAGGTGATCTGGTTCGAGGGGCCACATGCTGACCCCGGGTGATTGCCCCACTTGAACCGACTGCAGCAGGATCCATGGGGCAGTCTTATCGGCACAGTTTGGCTTTCTTTTAATTCTTTTCAGGAAGTTGGTGTTAATTTTTTTTTTTTTTTGGCTTGGAAAAAGTAAGAGAAATGGTCTCTGAAAATCAGATATTTTTTCATTTAAATTTAATTAAAAAATTGTGTACAAAATTTCACATAATTTTGTGACTCACATTTCACTGAGGAGGAGGAGCCTATAGTTTTGATTAGATTCCAAAAGACCCTGAAACACAAGCCTCGTGTATCTTGGTCCCTCAGATGCTTGGCGTGGTGCTGGTCACGTAGTACCTGTTGAGTGAATTGTCATTGACTCACTGACTGAAACCTGCTGTGCTGAGAGAGTTGAGCCACCACTAAAAAATGGAACACTCTTTTTTTTTTTTGTCAAATCACTTTACTTCCTGTGGGTTGCTCCTGGATGCCACTCACTCAGTCAGCAGTTAGTTATTCGGCACCTACTCTGGCCGGATTCCCCCTCAGGATCCAGACACACAAAGCTGAACAAGTTAGATTCTTAGGTGCTATTCCCGTGCAATGCCGGGGATCTAGGGAGCGAAGACGGAGAAGTCAACAAGTGCCTGTGTACGGAACAGTCTGGGCTCCTGTCAGGGGCGTTACTTCTTGCATAGGAGGCTTAAAATGAGCATCCAGCTTGGCTTAGGGTGGTGTGGGGGCTCAGGGAAGCTTGTCTGAATGAACAGTGTATAAATGGTGTGTAAACCTGGGGCACGAGATGGAGGTGGTCAGGTGCTAGGGAGGAGGAGAAATGTTCCTGACAGAGGAGGCAGCTTGCACCAAGGCCCGAGATGAGAGACCAGGCCAGGGAGGACAGGGCACTGAAAGAAATCTCCCATGTGGCTGGCTCACGCAGCCTCTGGGCACCTGAGTGGCTGGCAAAGGACACGGATGACACAGGGTGGGGTGGGCACTTGGGGAATTTGGTTTTGTGGATGTTGAGTTTGGGGAGCCTATGAGACGCCCACAGGAGATGCCTGGCGCCAGGAGCGTGACAAGGCAAAATTAGATCACTTCTTTCTCAGAAGGTCTAAGTTGGGCTCTTCTGTGGACTAATCTGCATGCCCTCTGGCAGATTCTAGATTCCAGGAGCTGCTGGTCGTGGTCCTGCCTCGAGGAGGACCCCTAGGCTTGTGGAGGGATCTTGAAGGCTGACTTGCCCCTGGAGACTCATCAGGGGTCAAAGTGTCCCTGGAGGTTGGGACAGTTAGTGGGAGCTGAGGAAAGAAAACATCTGAAGGGGCATCCTTGAGAGAAGTGGCCCTAGTGACAGCCAGAGCGGCCGGAGGTGGGGTGCAGCTCAGATACGATCCCTGGTTGCCTAGAACCTTCCAGAAAGGAAGCAGAAGAGTCAGGGCTCAAGCACCTATCTTTGGGGAGACCGTGTGGTGGAAGAGTCAGGGCTCAAGCACCTATCTTTGGGGAGACCGTGTGGTTAATAGCATGAGTTATGATTCAGACAGAGCTGAGCTGAGATCCCGCTCCATCACAAACCAGCTGTGTGGATTTGGGCAGGTTCCTCAACATCTTTAGACCGTTGTTTTTGCATCTGTAAAGGGCTATTGGGAGGATTTGTGTGATAATGCATTTGAGTCCTTATTTAGCACTCCGACTGCAGCAACAGCTGTGCCCAGCAGGTGGCAGCTGCTGGTGTTCCTCCTCTCCCTCATTTTTTTTTTTTTTTGTTTAATTAATTGATTAACTAATTTTTGGTTGCACCAGGTCTTCTTTGCTGCTTGCGGGCTTTCTCTAGTTGCAGTACGCAGGGGCTACTCTTCGTTGCAGTGCGCGGGCTTCTCATTGAGGTGGTTCTCTTGTTGCAGAGCACGGGCTCTAAGTGCACGGGCTTCAGTAGTGTGGATCCTGGACTCTAGGATGTAGGCTCAGTAGCTGTGGCACATGGGCTTAGCTGCCTCGAGCCATGCGGGATCTTCCTGGACAGGGGTCAAACCCATGTCCTCTGCATTGGCAGGTGGATTCTTAACCACTGGACCACCAGGGAAATCCCTCTTTTTGTTCAAATAGTTGTCATTATCAGAGTCACCCAGACGTCTCTCTGAGATGGATGCAAACCTGTCTTGAATCTTGAATCCCAACCCTGTGGATTTAGGAAGGCCAGGTCTTTCTCTTCATATCTGTGTAAGTCCCTGGAGGCTTATTCCTAGCCCATACATCAGTTCTGCCCTGAGCCACAGTGATGGGGCAACAGTTCTGTAGGTCCACCCCCCTGCCCCTGCAAAGAATCTGCGCGCAGAGTGCTACGGAGCCACGGAGACTTCTTGGAAAGGGAACCTTGGGAGCCACACTAACAACTTGAACAGGCGCTGTAGCCATCACTATCTCTAAAATACCCATCAGCTGCCCCATCGCTGTGGGCCCTCAGCTGATCCCAGCCACTTTCCAGCTCTTTGTTCCCTTCCCAGGACCATCCATGCCCTTCACTGCACAGAGCAGTTCAGATCCCCAGTGCCTGAAATCCAGTGTGCAGCCTTAGGTCCACTGAGGTTCTCAGTCAGACAGGTCACCTCCATCCAATAGGCCCACCCTTCGTTGAGGACCGAGACTGTAAATAGCCCCTCTGGTGGGGATGGGGAGAAGAGTACAATTTCATTCTTCTTTTTATTGAGGGTCACAAATGCTGCTTTGCTCTTGGCCCCAAGAAAGGAGGGCTGGCAGGTGAAATCTCCTGGAGGGGTGGAGCTGATACTGTGGAGGTTGGTGTATGGTCCACCTGGGTTGAACTGACCTCATGCTTACTGCTGTGTGGTCTCAGGAAATTTCACTTCACTTCTCTGAGTCCCTTAACTTCTGAGCCCAAGCTCGCTTTCCCCTCCCGACAACTCCACACCCTGGGGCACACGTCACCCTGGAGGCCTGTGCGATGGGATGCTCTCTTAACCTCCACCCTCCCCACTTCTGGGGAATTAGCTCACAGCCCTGACTCCGTTGACCTTAGCTCTGTGACCCCTCTGGAGGGAAGCAGGAAGCAAAGCCACACATCGGGAAGGTCAGCAGAGTCCAGATTCCCTGGGAACCGGAAACCAGGCCCCTGGCCTCTGGTTCCTGGCTCCTGACTCTCCCAAGGAGGTCCCTGGCCTCCTGTTTGATCGGTTTCCATGAGAAAGGGGCTTTCTGAGACTTGGCCTCTGTCAGGCTGTCCCTCCCCTTCCCCACCTTTCCTTCACTGAGGCCACCCAGGCTGCTGGGCTGTGAGAACAGAACAGTGGGAGGCCAGGTGATGTTTCTAGTTTCAAGTAACAGAAAAGAGCACAAGCCAGCTTGACAAAGGGGAGCCTGCCAATAAAAAGGGGAATTTGCTATAAGCCTTAGGGGGTATCTCCTAGAACCCGGAAGTGGAGAGGAGCTGGAATCTGGGCTTAGAAGCCTGACCAGACTCGGGTCTTTCCTCTCTCCTCCATCCTTCTTCAGATCCTTCTCTCTGTGACTCCTTGGTTGGCGGTGGGGGTGGTGGTGGTGGGGGCGGTGGAAGAGGTCGGGGATGCGCAGGATGACTGCAGGCTGCAGGCTGACTCTTTTCCCTCTCCCTCCACCTAGAGCCCACATTCATACACAGGGAATTATTAATGGCCCAGTGGAGGTCAGGTTCATGTCATTCAAGGTGACTGCCCCTGTGATGAGGTTGCAGGCACAATGCAGTTCCCAGAGAAGTGGGGTTGGTCAAGAGCAGGGCAGACACCCCAACGAGTGAATAATGGGGAACCTGTGTCCTTCAGTGTCCCCTTGTCCTAATACATCACCTGCCTCTTGGGGACCTTCTAGCTCTGAGACCCTGTCTGCTCCAGTCAACGCCTTTGGTGTTTGCACTGTTTAGGCTTCTGAATGAAGCCTGGGGCTGAGGGGGTTGGGGGGGGCAGTGAGGGCCTGTGGGGGGGCGCCGTTAAATGAGCGATGGCTTCTGCACATTGATGCCCTCAGACAGCCCATGTTCAGACAACCTTTATTTGCACATGGCTTAGGTCAGATGTGGGACACTTGGCCATTAAGAAGTGAACGCTGCATAGCTATTTGAGGTTAAGAAAGATCTCCTTATGTAGGAGCTCACTCTGCATGTTAGTAACTCTTCCTGTGGTTTGTGATGTGTGTCTCCTTGGGGGATGAAAGCTGGCCTCTGGAGGACTCAGACAGCCAGGGGCCAGTCTGGGCCATCTGGGTTATGTGGCAACTCCCCGAGACCTCCTTGGGGTGGAAGGAGTCCCAGAGCCTCCGCGGTCCCTTACCCCTGGGTGGTCACTGCGGTGTTGCCAGTACAGGGGCTCTGCCTTAGCTGGGCACTGAGGGATCTGCCCTGGGGGCTGGGGATACGTGTGGTGTCCCCAGACCAACTGCCTATGTTTTATGGAAGTAATTTTCCTCCAGACACTTAGAATTCAGTAGTGTGTATTAGACAAATTATATACCTGACTGGAAAAATCTTAACTGCATTTTAAATCCTTGATTTATATCTGGCTGATATTAAAAGAAAAGCCATTTTGGTCACTTCTGACTAGGTTTTTACCTGTATGCAATTGAGACAGTTAGATTGATGTTTAAAAAAAGCATAGTGTTTAATAGTACATAGTGTTTAATAGGATTTTGCATGCCAAGATTGAGGCTGAATGTCAGAGCATAAAAATAGGTTTATATGTAATGAGGAGGTTACAGGCAGTCCCCTGTACCCCTGGCCCCCCTCTCACAGAGTGGTCCTGGCAGCCCCTTCCTGCCTGTAAATATTTGGGGTTGCCTCACTGGCATGTCAGCATGGGTGAGAAGAAGCCAGATGATTTTATGAACTATAAACGCAAGCACCAGACATGCTCCAAAATTCATTAGTGTTTGCTTGTCATTACAAATAGCCTGGGTTGTTTGCCTTCCGACTAGACGGGCGGACAGTCAGGGCCCGCCTGCAGGGCGTGAAGGGCTCTGAAGCTCTGGGTCTCTGGGGAAGTGAGAGTTTAAAGCTGGCCTTTAATTTATGGCTGGAGAGCGTTTCTTTCTCTTGAGTGTAGGTCTTGAAAAGTTTGACTCTAGATGTAGGTTGGCTTTTCCTTCAGTGGAAAATATGAGATTCTTGGATGAACACTGCTCATAAAATGAGTTGTGATCTCTTGTTTTTTCCCCTTTTCCTCTTCTGCATCGTGGATAAACTTTTTGGAGAGGGCAAGCCTCTCAAAATGTTATGCCCAGACGCTTCTGTGTGCGGCCGGATTTGGTCATTTGTCCCTAACCCTGTGCCCCTCTACAGAGCACAGCCCCCCTCCTCGACTGCTGTCCCCTCCTCGCCGACCTGGGACACTTGGGGCTCCAACTGTGGCCCGCCCCTGCCTACTGCCCCCCCTGCCCCCCAACACGGGCCACTTTAGACCCCAGGGGAATCGCCCTTGAGGTGATTGTGAGGCTGTGAGAGGCTCCGAGCCGCAGCCCTCGGCCCTCTGGCGTGCAGGCAATCAGAGCAGCACCAAGCTGGCTCAGCTGCATATTTGAAGTCACGCTGCAGGCAGCCCCTGGAGTCTGAGTGGCATCTGGAGGAAGGTGGATGCACGAGGGGGCCAGTGTGAGGTCTCCGAGGGGAGCTGTGGATTTGAATGTAGTTACCGGAGACATTCTTCCAGATGATCTTCTTGTGGCTTGAGCAGGCATTCCTGGGCCTGCTGGGGACGGCGGGTTCCATGCTTATCATTCAGTTGTCCGGCACATATTGACTGGCATGTACCATGTATGAGGCTCCGTGCCTGGTTTTCAGGGGACTCGAGGGTGAGTGAGGAGATCTAGAGGGGAAAGTAAGAAATGTGTGTAAATAGTGGCAGTTCAGTTCAGTTGCTCAGTCGTGTCCAACTCTTTGTGACCCCATGGACTGCAGCACGCCAGGCCTCCCTGTCTATCACCAACTCCCAGAGTTTACTCAAACTCATGTCCATTGAGTCAGTGATGCCCTCCAACCATCTCATCCTCTGTCGTCACCTTCTCCTCCCCTCTTCAATCTTTCCCAGCATCAGGGCCTTTTCCAATGAGTCAGTTCTTTGCATCAGGTGGCCAAAGTATTGGAGTTTCAGCTTCAGCATCAGTTCTTCCAATGAATATTCAGGACTGATTTTCTTTAGGATGGACTGGTTGGATCTCCTTGCAGGCCAAGGGACTCAAGGGCCACACTAATGGGAACAGACTGAGCATGGTCTGGGCATGGGGCTGATACATGTAGCTGGGGCACGGGCACGGCACCCTCAGAGGGGTCTTGCTTGCTCATGGCCTGGAGAGATCCCTGTGGTCTGGACACAGGACCAGAAGAGAGGGCATTTCAGGTGGAGGGAACAACTTGAACCTGGTAAGGTGGTTGGGAAGAACATGACCATGTACAGGGACCAGTGAGCAGATTCGGTCTGCCAGAGCAAAGGAGAAGGGAAAGGCGCCATGCAAAATTAGACTAGAGAAGGGGCAATCCCATCGTGGAGCCTCAGACACCATGCCCAGGGCTCTTAGGACTTGGTTCTGTAGGCAGAGCTGTGCTTCTTTCAGAAAGTCATTGGTGACTCCTCTCTCTGTGTTCTCTGCTCCTAGGCAGTCCCCGAGCCCTGTCCCCCCTCCCTCCACCTCTCTCTGTCCCCAGAGTCACCTCCCAGGCTGCCCTCTCGCCTCCTTCTCACCTACTCCCTGGGGACATCTCCATACCTGCTTCTGCCCCATCCTGTTCTGTCGCCCACCCTGCAGTTTTTAAATCTCTAACCACCTCCCCGAGTGTCTTCAAGATGTCCACTGGTTTCCCAAGTCTGTAGGCCCCATGAGACCTGGTTTATCCCTTCCTGTCCAGCCCGCCCCACCCACTGTCTTCTCCCCCTGCCCTGGCTGCCTTGCAAGCCCTTGGATCCACTGCCAGGCCCGGGCACTGGCTGTTCATTGCCCGGCATGCTGCCCTCCATGCCCTCCTGTCCCAGTGCCCTGGCTCAGTGCCAGACCCCCTCTCCTTGCCTGTGAAGCCCCCCATTACTTCCTTAGCTCACCCTGCACTTGTCTTCAGGCACTCAGCAGCATGTCCTGAATGAATGCCAGTCTTCTCCACTGAGAGGCAAGTGCCGCGTCCACCGTTCGAGCCCCCAAGCCTCGCACAGAGCCTGACACAGACAGGGGAGGCCCTGGTGGAGACCGCCCGGTCGGTGTTCCTGGTGAGATGGGGCTGCAGACGGAGTTGAGGGGCGGCCAGGCCCGAGGTGGGGATCGAAGGAAGCCATGGCCTCACTCCCCGTCCTACAAAAGGTGGTTTCACACCTCAGAGGCTGTTGGCTCCAGAGTGTGAAAGGCTTCCTCACACTTCTAATTCCAGCAAGTATCCTCGTATAGATCAAACGTGTGAAAGGCGGTTCTTGTTTCAGCTTCTCAGGAGAGGAAACAGTTTCTCTGAAAGAGCCATTCCTCCCGGTCCCCATGCACTGGCCATCTCTGGTTGCCATCAGTCCGTTCCCACATCAAACCCCCCTTACCCCTGTGGTGGGTCCTGCTGCGGAGCTGCCTCTGGAGTCTATCAGGAGTCTCTCGTTGTTTCCAGAAATCCTGCTCTGTCCGGGGGCTCCACCGTGCTTGCTATCAAAAAGCGAGTTCCTGGGAGGTGGGAGAGGAGACTCAGTGTGATACATTGAATGAAACGGTGACTTTGATGACTGGAGACACCGTGTGGCCCCCTCCTGCAGCTCCAGTGGAAGTCAGGCCTGACACATGGCATGGGAGTCAAGGGATGTCCTTAGGGTAGGACAGCCTGGAGCCCCTGTGCCACCTCCAGCCTCACGTTTTCTACAGCTACCTCCCCACCCCTACCCCCTGGCTTCAGTTCAGTTCCGTTCAGTCACTCAGTCGTGTCTGACTCTTTGCGACCCCATGAATCGCAGCACGCCAGGCCTCCCTGTCCATCACCAACTCCCGGAGTCTACCCAAACCCGTGTCCATCGAGTCGGTGATGACATCCAGCCATCTCATCCTCTGTCGTCCCCTTCTCCTCCTGCCCCTAATCCTTCCTAGCATCAGGGTCTTTTCCAATGAGTCAACTCTTCGCATGAGGTGGCCAAAGTATTGGAGTTTCAGCTTCAACATCAGTCCTTCCAATGAACACCCAGGACTGATCTCCTTTAGGATGGACTGGTTGGATCTTCTTACAGTCCAAGGGACTCTCAAGAGTCTTCTCCAACACCACAGTTCAAAAGCATCAGTTCTTCGGCAGTCAGCTTTCTTCACCGTCCAACTCTCACATCCATACATGACCACTGGAAAAACCATAGCCTTGACTAGACGGACCTTTGTTGGCAAAGTAATGTCTCTACTTTTAAACATGCTATCTAGGTTGGTCATAACCTTCCTTCCAAGGAGTAAGCGTCTTTTAATTTCATGGCTGCAATCACCATCAGCAGTGATTTTGGAGCCCCCCAAAATAAAGTCTGACACTGTTTCCACTGTTTCCCCATCTATTTCCCATGAAGTGATGGGACCAGATGCCATGATCTTAGTTTTCTGAATGTTGAGCTTTAAGCCAACTTTTTCACTCTCCTCTTTCACTTTCATCAAGAGTCTCTTTAGTTCTTCTTCACTTTCTGCCATAAGGGTGGTGTCATCCGCATATCTGAGGTTATTGATATTTCTCCCAGCAATCTTGACTCCAGCTTGTGTTTCTTCCAGCCCAGCGTTTCTCATGATGTACTCTGCATATAAGTTAAATAGGCAGGGTGACAATATATAGCCTTGACGGACTCCTTTTCCTATTTGGAACCAGTCTGTTGTTCCATGTCCAGTTCTAACTGTTGCTTCCTGACCTGCATACGGGTTTCTCAAGAGACAGTTCAGATGGTCTGGTATTCCCATCTCTTTAAGAATTTTCCATAGTTTTTTGTGATCCACACAGTCAAAGGCTTTGGCATAGTCAATAAAGCAGAAATAGATGTTTTTCTGGTACTTGCTTGCTTATTGGATGATCCAGTGGATGTTGGCAATTTGATCTCTGGTTCCTCTGCCTTTTCTAAAACCAGCTTGAACATCTGGAAGTTCACGGTTCACGTATTGCTGAAGCCTAGCTTGGAGAATTTTCAGCATTACTTTACTAGCGTGTGAGATGAGTGCAATTGTGTGGTAGTTTGAGCATTCTTTGGCATTGCCTTTCTTTGGGATTGGAATGAAAACTGACCTTTTCCAGTCCTGTGGCCACTGCTGCGTTTTCCATATTTGCTGGCATATTGAGTGCAGCACTTTCACAGCATCATCTTTCAGGATTTGAAATAGCTCAACTGGAATTCCATCACCTCCACTAGCTTTGTTCGTAGTGATGCTTTCTAAGGCCCACTTGACTTCACATTCCAGGCTGTCTGGCTCTAGGTGAGTGATCACACCATCGTGATTATCTGGGTCGTGAAGATCTTTTTTGTACAGTTCTTCTGTGTATTCTTGCCACCTCTTCTTAATATCTTCTGCTTCTGTTAGGTCTCTACCATTTCTGTCCTTTATTGTGCCCATTTTTGCATGAAATGTTCCCTTGGTATCTCTAATTTTCTTGAAGAGATCTCTAGTCTTTCCCATCCTGTTGTTTTCCTCTATTTCTTTGCATTGATCGCTGAGGAGGGCTTTCTTATCTCTCCTTGCTATTCTTTGGAACTCTGCATTCAGATCGGAATATCTTTCCTTTTCTCCTTTGCCTTCCGCTTCTCTTCTTTTCACAGCTATTTGTAAGGCCTCCTCAGACAGCCATTTTGCTTTTTTGCATTTCTTTTTCTTGGGGATGGTCTTGATCCCTGTCTCCTGTACAATGTCACTAACCTCCGTCCATAGTTCATCAGGCACTCTGTCTATCAGATCTAGTCCCTTAAATCTATTTCTCACTTCCACTGTATAACCCCCTGGCTAGGTCAGCCTTTTCTGAGTGAAGTCTGTCCACTCCTAGGCCCCTCGTCTGGTTACCTTACCTCATACCTCAAACCCACCTCTGGGCCCTTTTCGGTTTTAAAAGCTCAGGCTGTGGTGTCTGCCATTTACTATCTGGATGAACTTGCATGAATGACTTCATCTCAGTGAGCCTCACTCAGTTTTGTCATCTGTAAAATTGGAATAGTAAAATCTACTTCATGGTCTGGCTTTGAGACTTGAGCACAATAAAGTAGCCGAAAGCACATTGTTCAGTGCCTGAGGTGTCGGCAACACGCAGTGCCTTGTGGCTCTCTTCTTTCACCACCCTTTTGTTCACTTTTAACCCCTATAGTGCCATCCACCTGGCAGGCACAATGTAATTCAGGATGTTGGTGAAAAATCATGGCAATAATGTTTGACCAGGCTGAAAGCTCAGTGGTTAAGAGATTAGGTTTTAGAGTCACACAAGCCTGAGTTTGAATCCCAGTTTTATCATTTGTTTGCTATGGGACCTTAAGCAAGTGAACTATCCTCCCTGAATCTCAATTTTACTTGTGTGTAAACTGGGGGCAAATAATAACCCTTCCTGGTAGATGCCATTGTTAACAGATTCAGGGATGTAATATAAGAATAGTGTTTAGCCTTGCCTGGCCTGCAGTTAAGCTGTTAGCTGCTGCTGTTATTATTTTATTCTCATCATTATTGTTATTCTCAGCCTGGGGACAGGACTGGTTTTGTCTAGAAGGACCCTGCTCACCTCACAGAAGGAGGAGGAGCCGTGGGGCTGGCAGTCTGTTATCTTCCTGTGCTCCTACTATGTTCTCCTCCTATCTGGTGTGATTGGAGGGCACACGGTGTGGGTCTCAGCCTCCCCGAATGGGTCCCTGGTGTAGGGTGGCCAGTGTTGCCTCTTTGGCGTCTGACCAGCCAGTCATGTCTGCTCCTGATGTGCAGACCTTCAGAGGCCTCTGTTGTTGGGGACGCCGAGAACCTGTGGGACACGCCACATGAGTGGCCACTGCTTCTCTCTCCGAGTTCCTCTCCCACGCCCTGGACAGCAAGCTGCCCCTTTGGGGCTCCCCACACCCCTCCCTCCCTGCCCTGCTCCACCAGGGTGCCCTCACCCCGCCCTGATCCCAGTCCACTTGGATTCAACCTCAAACACCTTTGGATTCATTTCTTTCTTCTCTCTTTTCTCCCCTTTTCTTTCCTTCTTCCTCCCCTCTCCTCCGTTCCTCTCCTCTCCTCTCTCCTCCTTCCTTCTCCACTCCCCTCCCATCCCCTCCCCTCCCCTCCTTTCCCTTCCCTTCCCTCTTTCAGGAACCTCTGTTGTGTTTTCTCTGTTCCTCTGCCCCCACTTTCCTCCCCCTGATCTGGTTCCTGTCTCCTGCCTCCCCGGGTTGTCATGTTGACCGAGTCCCTTAGGAACAGCGCGGTGCCTCAAAGCCCCCGCCCCTTCCTGACTGTGTCTCTCAGGCTCAGTCTCTCCGCACCCCTCAAAACACTTGGAAAGAAAACTGCTGCCGTCACACAGTCTCCAGGGGCAGATATTACTTAATCGTGTTTTTGTATTAAGCTACACGTGTGACCTCTGCTTCTCGCAGGTTCATAGAAAGGGAGAGCTGGGAGGACCTTAAGGACCGTGGAGGGCCCACTGCATTTTACAGACGGGACACTGGGCCCCCTTACTGGGAAGGATTGATCCAAAGTCTCAGAGGGCATTCAGGGCACAGCTGAGATCAGAACCCAGGATTCCTGACTTAGGAAGTCCCCATGAAAACATGAACTCACAATGTGAGCAGCACATGTCTTTCTCCATCTTTTTTGAATGTATTTCTTTCCATCTGCTTGATTGCCCTCATCCATTAGTGCGGTGACAAGCTCACCTCCTTTTGGGGGGGCAGGGGAGTGGAGGTGGAGACAGAGCTTCAGCAGCAGGGTCATGAAGAACCTGTTACTTCAGATCAGTCATGAGTGGGTTCCTCGCCTGTCCAGGTCTGTCTTCCTGGTTTCCCTAGGCTAACCTTCCTCCCTGGTTCTCAACTGACGACCTTGGCTCCCCTGCCCGGCCCCAGCCCTGCTGATGGGGCTTCTGGGCTTGTCTTTGGTTCTTGTCTGACCTCTCCAGTTTGGTAATTCTTTCTCATATTTCAGGGTCTTGCCTTTGTACTTTGGTTAGAGCTCTGTTGTCCAAGATGGTGGCCACATGTGGCCGGTCCAAACTGAGGTGTTCTGTAAGTGTGGAAAATGGATCAGATTTCAGAGACTTAGTACAAAGGAATGTAAACTATCTCATGAACAATTTTGTATATTTTATATTGATTACAGGTTGAAAAGATAATATTTTGATATACTGAGTTAAAACAGTTGAAAGTAATTTCACCTTTTTTCTTCTTTTTTAAATATGGCTATTAAAAAATTTAAAACACATGGCTTGCATGATATTGCTATTGGCCAGCATTGGGGTATAGGCCTTTTTCAACCAGGGGTCCATGAGAGAATTAAGCCTCGGGCCTAAAGGTCCACTGTGTATGCAAGTGTCCTAGTCTTAGGAGAATTAAGAAGGTCACTCACATCATCTTCTGTGTTCTGTAGTTGAGATAAGCAACCTTGTTGAGAAATGCTGCAGCACCTGTTGTTTGTATCTATAATTCAGATTCCTGTGTGCCTGAGTCCCCAGCCTCTGGGATCTCATGCCTGATGATCTGAGGTGGAGCTGATGTAATAATAGCAGAAATAAAGTGCACAATAAATGTCATGTGCTTGAATTGTCCCAAAACCATCCCTGCACTGAGGCTGTGGAAAAATCGTCTTCCACGAAACTGGTTCCCAGTGCCAAGGAAGTTGGGGACCACTGCTGTAATGCTCCTCTTGTTATATTACATAATGATGACTGTTGGTCTGAGATAGATATTACTAAGCTTCTAAGTTCTATTTTTCTTTTTAAAAATCCCAAGCGAATGTACTTTTCAATATCTAAGGGGAAAATGACCCTTTCCTTCTCTGATTTCTTGATATGCAATTGTTATGTTAATAGTTTTCATAATATATAGCTTATCCTTACATTTAAAAAAATTTTTATTTATTTATTTGGCTGCGCTGGGTCTTCGTTGCTGCACATGGGCTTTCTCTAGTTGTGGCGAGTGGGGGCTACTTTTGTGGAGCACAGGCTCTAGGGTGCGGGCTTCAGGACTTGTGGCTGGCTCGTGGGCTTAGCTGTTCTGAGGCACGTGGAATCTTCCCCGACCAGAGTTGGAACCTGTGTCCCCTGCATTGGCAGGCGGATTCCTATTCACTCGACCACCAGGCAAGTGCCTTACATTTTTTCAGACAAGCCCACCAGGCCATGTAGCATGATTTTTTTTTTTTTTTCCTGCTTGTTCTGTATGTCTTAGGTGTTCGGGTGTGGGGCTTCTTTCCATCACCTTTTGTGCTCTGGAATAAATTATTTAGCATAAGAATTAGGTGTTACTTAAACATCTAATGATGAAATCTGACCAGACCCACTGGTAAAATCACATGGCTCTGGAACTTCTGAGTTCACTTTTCCAGTTTCCGACGTGGTATTTAGCATACTCACCAGACATAGAAAAGTTTGGGTTGGCCAAAAAATAGAAGGCAGTGCGAGGGCTAGGTCAGAGCCTGCCCTCCCCATGAAGCAGGTACTCCCAGAAATTTCATCTTGTGTTCCTGGTAGTGTTGTGGACAACTGCAGTTTGCAGAGATCCAGATGAAGAAGGGTTGAATTGTGCAGGGGCAGCAGGGGGTGGTGGTGGTGATGAACGTGATTACCAGATTTAAATTGCAGTGGAAACAGTGAGCAGCGAACCAGATACTGCAGAAAACCGGAGGAGAATTAAATGACAGACTGAAATTTTCTCCTAGAGCTAGGAAAAACAAAAGGAGACAAATATGATGAATTGTTTCTAGGAGATGTCATGTGTGTATAAGGAATCCTATGAAAGGAGAGTGGGGCAGACATGAGAACATGTCTGTAATGGTGTGGTAGGAAGGACTGACCCACACCTACAGTGTAAGTTTCATTGAGAGGGTGAGTGTGTGTGCCTGTGTGCTAGCCCTCCTCCCCCCGCCCTGGGAGTGGGCAGGGGGTCCCTGTTCTGGAGACAGACACCCTCTTATGCCAAGGGGGCCAGGCTCCTGAAACTGCAGGCTCGGGTTTGAATCTTGATGCTCATGTGGACCACGTAAGTGGATCTCAGCAAACCGCTTAACTCCTCTAACTAAACTTTCATTTCTTCCATCTGTAAAATGGGGCACTCTAGTATCCATCTGAAGGGTTGTTGTGAGAATTCAGTGAGCAATGGATGTGTGTACGTAAACCAATTGACGTGGTGCGTGACCCTTAGTAAGCGTTCAGTGAAGTTAGCTGTTGTTGTTCCTGCCATTACTATTAACCGAATGTAAATTCTGGTTTCTCTAGGTGTTAGGCTGATGGGTGACTTAAGGTCTCTTCTCTGGGCTTTCTGTGTTGTTTAAGTTTTCTGTAGTGAACACGTGCAAGGTCCCTGATCAAAAAAAAAAAACCAAAGTGTATTCTTTTTAAAAAGAGAACATCTGAATGATGTTATTTGGAAAAAATATTTCCCAAGACTATGGAGAAAGGGGGTTGAGCACAGTCCCCAGGGTGAGAGTGCGGAGTGAACGTGTGGCCCCGTGGGCCTCGTGACTGGCCCCGGATCCGGGCGGCTGCGCTGCGGGCGGCTCTCCGCGCTCTGCTCACGGGGCCCTTTCTCCGTCACATGGACTGGAGGCGGTTCACAGGGCTGCACTTGGCCGCTGCCCTGCCTGGACAGCTGGTTCCAATTGTGCCGAGCCGCACAGCCCTGGGGCTGGAAAGGTTTGCATCATCTTCACGACCCTCAGTCTACATGTGTGCTCAGCAGACGGTAGTCTGAGGACTTGACGAAACAGTAGCTACTGGGAACGCATGGCTCTATAGAAACAAATAGAAGCTGCAAAAGCAAATTCCTTCTATCCAGTCAGTGACCCCTACCCTGAACATGCACCTCAGTTCCGCAGAAGGCACCCATTTGTCCCCAGCGACTCTTTCCCCCTTTGTGGCCTGTCTGGCCAGGGCTTCTGAGCCCTGCAGACGCCCTCCCCTGCCGGCCTCCTCCTTTTCTCCACACACAGCCCCCTAGCAGGTGTTTGTTTCTGATTACTAAAGTGGCTTGCTCTCACGTGAGGAAAGGACGTTGCCTGTGTAAGAGGCTAGACTGTAGCACAGCAGAGGAGCCCCTGAGGGGGAGGTTGGTTCCACTGCGCCACCTCATGGGTAAAATCCACCCCGCGCGCCTTGTGAGGCTTGGGGCTGCTCTGCTCCGTCCCTCCGAGGTCTTTCCGTCCCACTCAGAGTCAACGCCAGTCTCTACCTGCCCTGCAGGCCTCCACCCCCTTCCTTCCCACCCTGTCTCCTCCCATCTCCCCAGGCTTCAGCAGCTCCAGCCTCAATGCCCACCTTGCACTGTCAGAGCTTCCAGGGTCTTCACACTTGTGCTTCCTTCCTGGAACTCTCAGCCTGGAACCCTCTCCCAGATCCTCCGGAGCTTGCTGCCGACCTCGTTCACGGTCTCCACTCCAGCTGGTTTACCGGCCAGGCGTCCTGAGGCATCTGCTCCAGTAATCCATTCCTTCATCCTGGTTAACATTTTTTTCAAAGGATTTATCATCATCTGACCTACCACAGATTTCTCATCTCTCTTCCCTCCCATGGAACATAGAAAGCAAGAGCATGTTTGTTTGGTCCTTTGCTGTTTTGTTTGGTCCATTGCTGGTCCTTTAACTCTGATATCAGGTGAATGTAGATGCGTTTCATAGACCGTCAGTTACTGTTGTCTTCCTCTTCTCTTTCTCTTCCTTCTTCATCCTTTCTTGTCACCCTCCTTCCCCTTCTTCCTCCCTCTTCTCCTGCTCCTCCTCCCAAGAAAGAGCTAAAGATGCCTCTCTCTCTCCACTGACATCACTCAGAAGACTCCACTCTAGGAAAGGCTTTTTAGGGCTTCAACCTTCAGAAATCAAGCAGGAAAGTGCAGTTGCCCTTTGTTGTCTTGAGGTGCGGTGATTTGGGTCCATGTCTGTCTCCCCCACTGGCCACCCACTAGGCTCCTCGAGGCCTCAGCTTCAGTCCTAGAGCTGCTTCCAGCTTGAGGCCTGCTGCTCAGTTGGCTCCCCCGTCCTCCCTTCTGCCCTCCCCTTTTCCCTCATCCCTCCCCTTCTCTTCTCCTTTCCTTCCTTTCTTCCGTCCTTGCCTCCTTTGGCCTTTCCTCCTCCCCTTTCCTCTTCCTTCCATTTTTCATCGCAGCTGATTTTGTCCCAGTGAGGATTTAAGGCAGCAAGGCAGGCGCCCCACTGGTGGAAATTTCCCGCCGCTCCAGTTAGCAGCTCTTTCCTCCGGGCTTCACTTGGGTAAAGCCTTACCATTTCCTGTAGGACAGACATGCTTCCTGAAGGTCCAGATGGTCATGATTTGATAGGCAAACTCCATCAGAAGGTACAGGTCACGTGAAAACTATCTGTTTATGTTGACACATTTATGTCATAGATGTTGACCCTGACAGGTTATCAGCAGGTTGCTTCTGCTAAGTCGCTTCAGTCGTGTCCGACTCTGTGTGACCCCATAGACGGCAGCCCACCAGGCTCCGCCGTCCCTGGGATTCTCCAGGCAAGAACACTGGAGTGGGTTGCCATTTCCTTCTCCAGTGTATGAAAGGGAAAAGTGAAAGTGAAGCCACTCAGTCGTGTCCGACTCTTAGCGACCCCATGGGCTGCAGCCTACCAGGCTCCTCCGTCCATGGGATTTTCCAGGCAAGAGTACTGGAGTGGGTTGCCATTGCCTTCTCCTATCAGGTTATGAGTTTATAAAAATTTTGTAATTTGATTGTTTACTCAACTGTTAAAATTTTATTTTAGAAAGTTTACAGTGTGTAATACTATTACATGTCACCTATTAAAGTTTGTTTCAAAGTCATCATTTCTTGATATTCCGATAGTATAGAAGAGCTTAGAAAGCAAGGCTTTGATCTTTTACCCCAGTCCTTTCCCCAGAGGATTCTCTTCCACTGGTTATTTTTGGAACTTTATTTGGTGCGCTGAAACCTCTGTTTCTTGTTTCATCAGCTTTATATAGTGTCCGTTGACTGCTCACTTCCTATGCTTCTCCTTCCCATCTCCACTGACCACCTCTGTCAGCTATATGTTTACACCGTCAAGTGAATTAAATTAACATTCTAACATTTTGCAGCTGCACCAAGTCCTTCAGTCCTTCCTTAGGTTGACTTTAAAAGTTGCAAACCAACAGACAGCATTAATTTTTGTGGGTATGTAAATGTAAATTTGTAGATGTCATTTGGGGCCAAGCTAGGTGGCGTGCCAGTGTTTTTTCATTTTCTAATGACCCACGGCCATTCAGGAGAGAATATGCCTCACGTCAAGGACCCATAGATTCTCTTTTCTTTTAATCCATCGACTGTCTAATATTGGAGAAAAAATAAAATATTTAAATGTGTGCAACTATTAAAATATGTAAACATTTTAAATACATACTATTTAAATGTACGTATACTAGTTAAGGGCTTCTCAGGTGACTCAGTGGTAAAGAATCTGCCTGCCAACACAGGAGACTCAGGTTTGATCCCTGAGTTGGGATGATACCCTGGAGAAGGAAATGGCTACCCACTCCAATATTCTTGCCTGGAGGAGTCCATGGACCAAGGAGCCTGGCTGACTACAGTCCATGGGATTGCAAAGAGTTGAATGCAACTGAGCGACTGAGCACCTAAAACCTGGTTCCTACGTATCCGAGGTTCTGAATCTGAAGATTCAACCAACTGCAGATGATGTACTACTCTATTATTTATTGAAAAAATCTGTGTAAAAGTGGACCCGTGCAGTTCAAACTTGTGTTGTTCAAAGGTCACATGTACTATGTTTTTTTTCCTGTGCTACATACATACTATGATAAAGGTTAATTTATAAATTAGGCACAGTAAGAGATTAACAACAATAACCAATAATAAATAGAACATTATAACAAGATGCTGTACTAAAAGTTAGGTGAATGTGGTCTCTCTCAAAATATCTTGTATGGATTTAATGCCTTTTCCATCTTATCTAAGCATGTACCATGCACTGTGGCTATATCTTTTGTAGTTTGAAGGGCGACAGCAAAACTAGCATGAATTTCTTCTTTCTCCTTCACAATTCCACAGCTAGAAGATTTGTTCTTACTGTAGATATTAGCAATTTCGATCTATTTTTTTTTCTATTTTTATTAAGTCAAGAACTTTCACCTTTTCATTTAAAGAGGAAGCACTTTACAGCTTCTTTTTGGCGTCTCCCAGTCACCAGTTTCACTCTTCCTGTGCTTTGGGACCATTATTGTTATTCTTTTCCTTTTCCTTTTTTTGGTTGCACTGCACAGCATGTAGAATCTAAGTTCACTGGCCAGGGATTGAAGTGGAAGCTCAGAGTCTTAACCACTGGACCAACAGGGAGATCCCTAGGCCATTTTTAAGTATAAGGGTTACTTGAACACAAACCCTGCCACACCACAACAGTCAGTCTAGTAACTGAGCCTGCTACTCAGTGACTAATGAACGGGCAGGACACGGTGGACCAAAGGATGATTCATGTCCTGAGCCGAGCAGAGCTGGAGAGCATGAGATGTCATCACGCTTCAAAATGGTGCACAATTTAAAACATGTGAATTGTTTATCTCTGGAATTTTCCATTTAATATGTTCGGATCTGCGGGTTACTGAAACCGCAGAAAGTGAAATTGCGGATGAAGTAGGCAGGACTACCATTCTCTCACGGAACCACCAGGATCCAGAGTGAGAACTCACCTAGAACCTCAAAACTTCTCTGTGCCCCGTTCCCTGTGCCACCGGCAGTCGGTGATCTAGTTTCTGCCCCTGTAGTTCTCACCTTTCTCAGAATGTCATAAAAGTGGAATCCTCTAATATTTTTCTGTTTGGTTCCTTTCACTTAGCATAGTTTTTGATGTTCTTCTGTGCTGATGCCTGTATCATTAGTTCATACATTTTATTGCTGAGTAGTGGTTGATTATAACAGTGGATCACAATTTGTCTTCCCCTTCACCAGCTGATGGAAATCTGGGTTATATTCAGTTTGAGGAAATTGAGATAAACACGCACACATTTCTTTTGTGTGCGGACAGATGTTTGCTTTAGTGAGACTGCTGGGTCATTTGCTAAATGTATGCTTAAAATGAAAAAGAGACTGCCAGGAACTTCCCTGATGGACCAGTGAGTAAGACTCTGTGTTCCCAATACAGGGGGCCTGGGTTCCATCTCTGGTCAGGAAACTAGATCTCACATCCTGCAACGAAGAGTTTACATGCTGAAATTCAAGATCCTTCATGCTGCAACTAAGACTTGGCACAGCCAAAAAAAAAAAAGTTATTTTTTTAAAAAAAGAAACTGCCAAATGGCCCTCCCAAATGTTTCTACCATTTTGCATTCCCAGCAGTGAGGTATGAGAGCTCTGAAATGCCTTGTTCCTTAGACCCCCACTGCCAACACCCAAACTGGTGCTGTCTTCCCCCACTGCCTCAGCACTCCCTGGGGTGCTTCTAAAACCCCTTTGACTAGTGCATGACTGTCCCGCCGGTTCTTCTGAAGATTGTTCCAGAGGGCAAGATGGGAGGGATGGGGAGAAACATGGAGAGAGGAAGAAGGGGGAAAAGATTGCCATTGAGCAAGATGGTGATGTGGTGTCACTGGCTGGTGCCGCCTGGTGGTGGTCCCTGAGGTCAGATTTAGTGACCTTCCTTTGAGGTGGTACATTTTCCACGTGGGCATGTTTTAGGAATGTAATTTGGAGAAGATTGTAGTTAGAATTAAGCTCATGCGTGAAAGGGCCTTGTGTGGCTGCCTGTGGCTCAGTGGCTTAGATCCTGTGGGGGTCTTCTGAGAGAATTTTGTCCCCTTCCCCAGATCTCCTCTTCCAGGGCCTTACCTCACTGACCTCAGACACAGTCAGGTCAGGCCTTTCTCAGGCCACCTCAGGGCATCTGACTGCTAAAACCCTAAGCACAAAGCTGGTGGCCAGAGAAGCTTCCAGGGTGAGCGGAGACCAGTGTTGACTCTTGTTATCGCCTGGGCATGCTTACAGATGGGGGTATTAAGACAAAATTGTTTTTACACTGGCTAGGGATTTTTTCCATGGTCAATTTGTTGTAAACACTGTCCTTTGATTGAATATCTAAATGATTCTCACGTCTTTAGGTATTCTTTATTTAAGGCAGCTGATCAGACACCCTTTTCGTTCTGGGCCTTCTGATTTGGGGGTTCCTGTGGGAGGCCAAGAAAGGTGTGGCCAGGAGGTGTCTGATTCTACTGGTCTGGAGTCAGAAGAGAAACTTGGACTGGATACAGGCGTGTGCTGGAAGCCATGGGAAAGTGTGATCTTCCTGGAAGGGATGCAGACACCTTCTTGGAAGGTGACCTTGGACAGGTTTAGGTGGGGCTTGGGAGACATGGGGAACTTCCGTGGTGGCTCAGATGGTAAAGAATCTTCCTGCAATGCAGGAGACCTGGGTTCGATCCCTGGGTTGGGAAGATCCCCTGGAGAAGGAAATGGCAACCCACTCCAGTATTCTTGCCTGGAGAATTCCATGGACAGAGGAGCCTGCTGGGCTACAGTTCATGGGGTCACAGAGAGTTGATCCCATGACTGAGTGACTAACACTTTCACTACTTGGGGGACACATGTCAGAAAAGAACAAAGCAACTGAAAAACCACTGGGAATGGCAGGGGGGAGGGGCACAAGAGGTGAGAATTCAACCAGGAGAACATCAGAGGGGTTTCCCCGCCAGGGGATCAAGAAGGAGGTGGCCAGGAACGCTTTTAAGACATGTGCCTGGAAAGGGAACAAAGAGAGTGAGTGGAAGCTGGAGGAGCTGGAGGTCTGGAAAAGATGGCCTTGGTTATTACTGTCAAAGTGATATGTCATCACCATTATTATTATTAGCCAGAGAGGCTTATGCTAAGCCTCTTGAAATGCTAGCGGGAAAGAAACTGGAGAGGAAGAGGTTTGAAGATACAGGTGCCAGAGAAGGCATCAGAGCAAGACTTCTGAACAGGGAGGGCAAGGGAGCCAGAGCCCAGGAGATGGGTCCCATGGAGACAGGACCTGTCTTCCACTGAAGCCCGAGGAAGGGAGAGGAGGCAGTTTATTTAGTGGCAGAAAGTTTCTCCCTGATAAACCCAGGGAAGCAGCCTCATAGTGGAGGAGAGGTGCTACAGGAAGCTGGCGAGGACTGACCGGGTTCTTCCTGTCCTTTCATGTCCAGTGGACCTCGGCAGAGAGCTCAGAACCAGGAGCAGCCTGGGCAGGATCAGGGCCCCATGCAGCCTGGGGACAGCAGCCTGGCTCTCCAGCATGCAGGCTACAAGGGCCTTACCAGCCTCATGCCAGCCCCTTGCCTCCCTTCCGAATCAGCCCCATCTCCTCTGGTCAATTTTAACTTAATTATGCTCCAATCAGTTCCGTAGCATAGACCTTTTTTAGGCATTAGTGACTGGAGGAGTGTTGCTCTATTACTTCACATTTTCCAAACCCGCTTCACACAGATGGAATCTCTTGTATTCCAATAAGGCCAAAACACAGAAGAGGAATAGTGCCAAAGAGGCTGAGCCCAGGACTTGTTTTAGTGCAGTTAGAACGGTCTTATTTCGTTTGACATCTTGATAAATCTCTCTGCACTGGTTTTGGGAGATTTCAGCAGTGAGGAAGGCTCATGCCCTGTGCATTCCCCAGATGAATCCGCTGTGAGCCAGGCCTGCGCCCCGCGTGTCCCTTCCTTTGTTGGGCTTTGTCTCTCTTGATACTAATGCCAGGAAAGCGGTCCCCAAGGAAAAGAGTGACAGGGTTGAGATTCAGAGCAAAGAAAGGGCTCTCTCTCTTTTATCAAGGAATTTCTCAAACATAGTGTTTTGCCCTGTTGAGGTTTTAATTTTGAATGTGACATGTCTTGTAGCGTGAAAGGGTCTAAAAATTGCACATAGTTTTTATTTATTTATTTTTAAAATTATTTATTTATTTGGCCGTGCTGGGTCTTAGTTGTGGCATGTGGGATCTAGTTCCCTGACCAGGGATTGAACTCAAGGCCCCTGCATTGGGAGCATGGCGTCTTAGCCATGGGACCACCAGGAAAGTCCCCACATTCAGTTTTTAAATCAAGGTCTTAGGAATGTTCAAATCAAGCAAATTTGGGGCAGATGTATTAAGTACCTGCTTTGGTTCCTGCCTGCGTGACATCAGCAAAATGAAAGAGAAATAATGATAGATTTTTGTTAGTAATTCAAGACAGCAGTGAGAGCACATGTGGAATAAAGAAGGGAGTGTTTGGAGTTAAAGTCATGTCTGATAGCACATGTCTGACCCTGGGAAGAGGAGGGGGGTGACCTTTATCAAGTAATTGCTACATGCCAGGTGCCCTGTGTGTGCTTTAATCTCACTTACCTGTTCTCAAGAGCTTCGTGGGTAAATATATCATCATACCCATTTCAAGATGAGAAAATTGAGGTTCTTCTCAGAATGCAGCTGATACGTGGAGGGCAGACTCTGACCTCAGTCTATCTGTAAGGTCCACGCTGCTCCCTTTGAGGATGGCTTCCTACGTTACTTATGGTGTGAAAATAAGACCCAAGCACTGACTTAAACGAGCACTTACACACATGCAATGTGCACCCCCTCCCATGGATATGTATATAACTTCTGCTGTTTATTAAAGAATTCAGGAAAAAACAAAGGGGGCAACTGTCACCAGCAATTGGGCGACAATCAGTCCTTGAACATCAGTTTTACAAATCTCTTTTCTATCAGATTATAGCCCATACATTTCAGAGCTGGCTTTAGGGTCCACCTGGGAGAGAGACCCTTGCCTTCACAATTACATTTCAAAAGGGCAGTGATACACATCTGCAGACTGATGGAAGCGTGTGTTCTAAAGTGGGGTGGTGGGAGGGCTCAGTGGAGCAGAGGTAGGTCAAGTATACACTTGGAAAGAAACTCAGATATACATTTCAGACAAGGAGAATCATGGTAAACAGAGGTAAACTCTGCGGCTTAGAGACTCATGTCTACTTGTGAAAAGAAGGGGAGCAGAAGGGGAGCCAAGGCTTCCTTAGTAGCTCAGCAGGCAAAGAATCCGCCTGCAATGCAGGAGACTCCGGTTAGATTCCTGGGTTGGGAAGATCCGCTGGAGAAGGGATAGGCTACTCACTCCAGTATTCTTGGATTTCCCTGGTGGCTCAGCTGGTAAAGAATCTGCCTGCAATGCGGGAGACCTGGGTTCGATCCCTGGGTTGGGAAGATTCCATGGAGAAGGGAACGGCTACCAAATTAATGGGCTTCCCTGGTAGCTCAGCTGGTAAAGAATCCTCCTGTAATGCAGGAGACCTGGGTTTGATCTTTGGGTCAGGAAGATCCCCTGGAGAAGGGATAAGCTATCCACTCCAGTATTCTTAGGCTTCCCTGGTGGCTCAGCTGACAAAGAATCTGCCTGCAGTGCAGAAGACTCCGGTTAGATTCCTGGGTTGAGAAGATCCCCTGGAGAAGGGAATGGCGAATGGCTACCCACTCCAGTATTCTGGCCTGGAGAATTCCATGGACTGTATAGTCCATGGGGTCGCAAAGAGTCGGACACGACTGAGTGATTTTCAGAGGATTCATTCAGGAGGATGAGTAGTGCTGAGCCCTCCTCTTCTTTATTAAAACTGATATGGTGAGAATTCTGTGAGGTAAAAAGTGAGGCTTCTTGTCCCCTGCCCACACATGGAGGGTTCTTGGTACCAGCCTCATTGATAGGTAATATTTAGGTCATTTGATTCTTCAAATTATAGTGCTAAACCAGCTAGGAAAAAAGAGACAAGGCTCCTGAAGAAGGGCACCTCTCCTCCTGCCCCCCCTTTGCTTTTGTGAGAGATAGGAGAGGCCAGCTTCAGGAAAGAATCCAAGGTCATCCCAAAGCTTCTCTGATCGCAGTGGGCTTGGCCTGGGCTGTTCCCTGATTCCAGTAATGGAGGATGTCCCTGGGCCAATGAGAATCTTCAGCCAGATTTTAATTTTAAGTTAGCCCTGGGAGGGGGCGGTGAATCCTGCTTTTTATAACATTATACCCTCTATCGGACAGTCTGCATTAAGAAGGGACTTCTAGTCCCAGGGAGCTGGCAGAGTGGCCTTGTGGGGTTGAGAGTAATTTGGGCACAGAAGTCCCGAGAGATGTGGCTGGGGTTGTGGAGATCAGTAACCTGCTTCTCACCCTCGCCTCTGGGGGTCCCAGGATGCCCCTCTACCTGTGGAGCCAGCCCCTTTCTCCAGAGGGGGAGGAGACTCTTCCCCACCCTGGGAGGGCACAGATGGCCAAGGTTTTAGCCCTTCCCCACCTCTGGGCCCACCTTCCAGGTAGATGCCCATCTGTATTTGCATCCTCATTGGAATCACTGTTTGAAATTGACTCTGTGCTTCCTAGGAACTAGCCAGCTGTGGATGGAGTAAGAAGGAGAAACATAGTCTTGCCCCCAACGTCGTGGCTTTTACCCGGAGGTTTAACCAGGTAAGAACACCCCTTGCATGTGTGCGTGCAGATAGCAATCTGTTGTCCCCCGTAGGCTGGGAGCCCCTCCAGGCTTCACTGCCAGGCACCGGCCCCAGTCCAAACCCCTCTTCCTGAACCCTCCACCTTCATCCATGCTTGTGCCATCACAGTCCTTTTTCATACAACAGATGGAATTGAACACATCTTTTCTATATTTAAATCATTTCAGTGGCTTCCAGTTCCACTGAAACTAAGGTTCTTCGGGAGCCTTAATATGCCCTGCAAGGTCCTGCCTGGTGGGTCTGGCCTCTGTCCGCCCCTCCGGCCTCATCTCTTATCCCTCCCCTCTACGCTGTGGTCTTCGGCCATCCTGGCCCCCCTCCTCTTTCCTGCTGCATCACGTCTCAGTCCCACGAGGCCCCCATTCGTGCTGTTCTCCCTGTTCAGCTCCTAACCAGATCTCAGCCAGAATGTCACCCTCTCCAGGAGTCTTCGGTGAATCCCAGCCTGTGTAAGGGCTCTCCGTCATATGTCCCCTCATTGCTCCTCTGCTTCTCCGTGTGGTCCCTTCCCCGTCTGTCCGTACTTTGTGTAGCTCTTTAGTCTCCATCTTCCTTGCCAGTCTGCGGGCTCCACAGGAACTGTGTCTGTCTTGTTCATCTCTGTTTCCCCTACCACCTTACCCCGTGTCAGCTGTATTCAGTAAGTATGTGTAGAGTGAAAGAATGAGGTGCTTAAGGAATGCTCCTTGAATTGAATTTATTTGAATTCCTGATGACCTGGTCGCTGGCCCCACTCATGCTGCTACAGGCCGACGAGGCTCACTCAGAAACTTTGCTGCTGGTATGAAGCTGCACCCTCACCTAAAGGACCAACGGAGCCAGGGGGATTGGGAGGGCAGGCTTCTGATTGCTCAGACAGACCTGCCAGAACATGATCTTCGGTAGAAAGTACCCTGCAAGACCCCCTTGAATAGACCAAACCTCCAAATGGGGCTGTTGACAGTCTTTCCTCTTTGTTCTTGTTTTTCTGGTTTCAAATGAGGACAGTGGCCTAGAGGTTGCACAGCGTACGTGACTGGAGCCTGGAGTGTTGGGCCTGGGTTCCCTTTGGGCCTTCCCTCCAGCTGGGCCATCCCTCTCGGAAATGCCGGGTGCTATGCATCACCATCATTCAGCCTCTCCAGCCTTGGCTGGCTACCACCCCAAGCACAGCGGGAGCCCCCAGAGAGGCACCGGCTTGTAGTCAGCTGATCGGGGCTGGAGTTCGCATTACCGTTGTTTTATGAGATACAGTAGGAACTACGGAAGGCCTAGCTACATCTGCGGTAGGGACTGTATATCGTTTGTTTTGAAAAGAGAAATTCTGAAGCCTTTTGTGTGTTTTTATTCTTTTTTACTCTTTATTTTCAAAATCTTCTCCTTTTCAACTGAGCTTAGTCTTTTAAAAACAACCAGATGTGTACACACTATCAGGGGATTCATAGTTTCCTTAGCAAAACTATTTGACTGGGAACCAGCCGAGTCCCACCTCTGATCAGCCACAGCGCTCCCGGAGGAGGGCCACTGGGGGCTCTGATGTAATCTGCTTTGCACGCGGAGGCCAGGTCAGCTTGGCAAAGGGCAGCGCGGCTTGTTCTGCAAACAGTTGTTTTGTGTCCAGCTCGGACCAAGCGGGTGAAGCGAGCCAGAAGTAAAGCTGCCTTTTCCCAAACAGGATGCTCTGAGAGATGGTCTTCCTGCCGGCCTGTGAGCCGCTTAGAGAGCAGTTCCTAGACGCAGCCCTGGTACCAGCTCTGGCTTGAAAACTGGCCTACGGCCAGGCCGTCAGCCACCAGGGCTGCTTTCCCTGAGATGAACTGATTGGTATCCATCTCCTCCTGGCTGACTTTCATATGTGTCAACCAGGCTGCTCATTAGACTCCAGCTAAAGGCAAGCAGGTCACTTACCTCTCTGAGCCTGTTTCCTTATCCGCAAATGAAAATCATGGTAGTTAGTACTCACTTTGCACAGTTGTTTCAAAAATTAAATGAGATGATCTAGGTAGAGCTCTTAGCACAGTGTCTGTGTCTAGTAGGCATTCAAGCGTTTTTTTGGGATGGGGTGGGGAAAAGGGAAGATTAGCTGATTGGAAGGAGGTGGCTGGGGAATCTGAGGCTCCCTGTGGCCAAACCAGAGCCAGTGCTCTGGTCAGCCCCGGAGGACGTGCCTGCTCCTCCATGGGGCCTGTGTCCCTTAGCATTTGTTTATGGAATGGCTGGGACGGAAGAGCTGGGCTGAGTTCCCTAGGGGCCTGTTATGGGCCAGGCTTGTGCCTTGGCCCCAGGGAGTTCATCGTAAAGCCAGAAGTTCTCAACCTTTTTTGGATCATGGTTTGTTTTTTTTTTTGAGAATCTGATGTATCACCTATGAACCTGCCCTTAGATAAATACACAGATGTATACATTTGCATTTAAGTGAGTGCATTTAAGTTAAGTAACTGGGTTTGCTGCTGGCCCCCCACAGCCCCCCACAGCCCCCCACAGCCCCCGAGTTTGTGCATGAATACTTTAGAGGACAGCAGGCTGAGAAGCTGTGGTCGCGTGGAATCCAGCAGACCTGAGGGTGCATCTTAGCTCTACGACCTGTTACTCGTATGATCTTGGCTTGTCTTTCAGCCTCCGACCTTCCTCATTTACGAAATAGGAAGAATCATTTCAAGTGGTTTTTGAAGATCAGATGAGAATCATGGATGTAAAAGGTTTAGCTTAGCACCTGACACACAGTAAACAAATAGAATTAGCTTTAAAACAGGTGGTAGCGTCATGGGAGCTACAAGCTGAAAGGAAGGTTAGCTTTGGGCCCAAGTGCTGGCGGTAGGGTGGGGATTATGTCCTGAAAATGAGGAATTCAGAAGAGATGGACAGGGAATTGGGACAACTTGGTTCCAGTCTGGTCTCGGCTGCTAACCTGCTCTGAGGCTGGGGCAAGTCCAAGTACGGGTCACAAGATCCTTACGTATTAGTGGGGACTGGACAGAGCAGAGGTTCTCAATGCTTTGCCCTGGAGGGTAGCTTTCACTCTACTCAGGACTGATATATACACATAGTTTCTAATGACGGAAACCCCTACTGGCTCATGGAACAAATCCAGGGAGAGGTTAGACTTCACGTATTTCGGGGGGCCTCGGGAGGTACTCCTCTCTCCACCCGGAGTTCCCGCTTTCCTCTGTGCCAGCTCCCTGCAAGCAGCCTCCTCCTGTCTGGTTTCGAGACGGCTGTCAGCAGCTCCCTGTGAGGGCAACACCCGCAGAAAAGACCTGCCCCTTTTCCATTCCATGTCCTGGACTTGAGACTCCGGGGTTGATGGCCCTGATTTGGATTCTGTCCTGTGCACCCTGACCTCATGGCCCTGACAGGAAACAGAAGGCTCTGGCTGGCCAAGTCTCAGAAGCAGGCCTTCCGGTGGAGGCGGGTAGGGAACTGGGTGGCAGGGAGTGAGATTGGAGGACTGACAGTTCCTCCAGGAGAGTCGGTGCTTGGGCAGGAAGTGGCTGAGAGTGATGGCAAGGCCCCCACAGACCCTCTTCCCTCTTGCACTCTTCCATCCTGTCGGAGCTTTCCTGCTAATACCCCATCACTCTCAAGTCCCGTCTATCTTCTAACTGCCCCCTTCCTGGCCCCCCCGCCTCAGTCATTAGCCTAATCTCTGAATGTTCCTGCTCCTTCTTGGCTTTAATCAAGACTCTTAAAAAAAAAAATGTTTATTGAGCACTTAGGCCCAACTCAACTGAGTTAGATACTGTACTGAGCATTTAACCTGCATTTGATTCTGTTTTCACAAAGGCCACTGAGGCTGATATTTTAAACCCATTTTATGAATGAGAAAGCTGAGGTTCTAGAAAATGAAATAACTTGCTCAAAGTCACATAGCTGGTGAGTTTCTCTATTGAAGGGCCTCCCCCATTTTTCTGAACATGACTCCAATAGATCCCCCTCGTTTTTCCAGACCTCATTTATCACAGGGCTGGGAGGCAGTGTTAGCATTTTCCCTTCCAAAAGCTACCTCCAAACAACTGTTGTTTCCTCATTATATAAACCCACTTTCATTTGAGGCTCATTACTTCTAGTTACATTCATTTATTTATTTAATAGACGTTGACTGACCATGTCCCAGGCTCTGTCTTTGGTTCAGTAAACTAGATGTAGCCCATGCTCACAGTCTAGCTGGGGAGACAGAAGTAATGGAGGGGCTGACAGTCCAGGGGAATCAGCGTTAGGATGGGAAAACCAGAGGAGAGGTGTGGGCAGTAGGAAGGGAGGTCAGGAGACTGGATTGGAGTCTGTCCCATTCATCCAGGTGAAGGATAGAGGTGTAAAGTGGCCAGACTCAACAGAGTATTGAGACCAAATGGTAGCTCTTGGTGATTGACGTGGAGGGAGATGACAGGGAGGAGCAAAGAGGGCCCTTTTGGTCTTTGGCAGCATCTCTCTTTGAGATAGTAAGCACAGAGGAGGAGCAGCTGTGAGAGAGGAGATGAGAAGGGTTTGGACGTGTGAGTTCAGCTATGCAGCAGGTATCGGATGTTTGAATCTGGGAGTCAGGGGAAAGATCCAGCATGAAGATGCAGGTATTGAATCAGATGCATCCGAAGCACAGGGGTGGATGAGATCACCCTGGGAGCAACAGAAGTCCCCATGAGAGCGGGAAGGGCAGAGGAGAGGGGGCTGAGAATGAGCAGCCCGGGGATGAGAAGATCACCCGGAAAGGGTGGTGTTTGGAAATCAGGATCTCAAGGATACGAGAATGCTACAGAATGGGTCAGTTAAAAGGACTGGAAAGAAAGTCTTAGCAGCACAGCGGTGGTGAGCTCAGCAGGAGCTGTTTTGTGGGGATGTGAAATAGAAGCTGGGCTGTAGCAGGCTGAGCCGTAGGAGGTGTGATGGAATGGAGAGAGCAGATGTAGGCGATGCTCCCAACAAGAAAGATGAGGAGTGGCTGGAGGGGCTGAAGACATTCAGGGAGGTGGTAATAGTCCTTTTTTCTTTTCAGTGGAAAGAGCCTTGGGGATGTTCTTATTTTGAATGGAAGGAGCCAGCAGACCAGGAAAAATTAAAGATGAGAAGAGAGAGGGTATACATAATGAAGTGAAGTTCCAGCAAAGGTGGGAGAGGCTGGGACCTGGGCCCTCTGTGCTGTAAAAGACGAGTCTGCAGAAAGGAAAGATGCAGACACAGGTCTGCTTGTAGGTGTGGTGCAAGGTTCGTGGCTCCTCTTTCCTCCAAGGAATTGTAGGTGAAGCTGGGGACACAGCAGGGAAGCTTGAGGGGGTTGGGGAAAGCTTGAAAAAGCCACTCCAGGGAAAAGAGAAAACTGCCCCTGGGAATCTAGAAAGACTCAAGGGTAGAGCCAGTGGACCAGATGAAATAGAGATTGTGGCTTTTAAAGTGGCCCCAGGGAATGAGGGTGGATGGTTTTTTTCTAGTTGCACTTTGCAGCAAAAAGAAAGGGGCACAGGAAGGTAAGTGGTGGATCCATCCACAATTAGCAAAGCGGATTCTTTTTGAAGGACCACAGGACAAGGGACTGAAGTGACAAATGATAGAGGATCTGTCTGCTTTTAAGAAGGGAAGGGTTGCCAGGGACTCCAGAGTCTGGCAGGAGGGAAGGGTGGGCACAGGGGTGGGGGTGGACTCAAGGAGAAAGTAAGGGCTAGAAGGTTTAAAGGTTATGGCCCGAGACTGAAACTTTAGGTCTCTGATGCAGGGCAGTCCTGGGTAATTAGGAGAGGGAGGTGACTGGAGTGGTGGGTGGTAATAGTTGCTGAAATGATAACGTGACCTTGAGGCCATAGTCTCAAGGTGATGGTCTCAAGTGATGTCGAAGTTGCCCAAAGAATAAGGCAGGGTTTGCTGTGGAGAGGAAGGCGGTGGTCCAGATGCTGATCTACCTGCTATCTCTAAAGTTTTACTTTTGCAGACTCTGAAAAAAATGGAACGCATATATATGTAGCCTTTTCAGACTGTCTTTTCACTTAGCCACATGCAGTTAAGATTCATCCATGTATTTTTATGGCTTGATGGCTTTTTTTTTTTTAAGTGAGTACTATTCAGTGTTTGGATTTACCAGTTTGTCTGTCCATTCATTTATCAAAGGACTCCCAGTTTTTGATAATTATGAATAAAACTGCTATAAACATTTGCATGCTGTTTTTTTGGTGTGTGGACATAAGACCTCAAATAAACTGGGTAAATACCTATGAGTACAGTTATTGGATCGTGTCTGTACCATGTCACATTCCCACCAGCAATGAATGAAAGCTTGTGTTGCGTCATATTCTTGCCAGTAATTGGTATTGTCTTTTTTTTAAAAAATTTAAATTAAAAGTTTAAACTAGAATGGCTCAGTTCTAATAGCTGTGTGATAATCCCACTTTCCTATGCTTTATCCATCCACTCCTAGACAGTTATGTCTGGACCTCAGTGCCCCATGTGAAGACTGGGGTATAGAGTGTCTGTCACACAGGGTTGTCACAGTGATCAGCAGGTCGGAGGGTGAGGGAAAGAAAGCATGTTATACAAGGATCAGAGGAAGGATCTAGGAATGTGAAGACTTGGGGAGGAGGTAATTAAGGTTTTCAAGTAATTGAGGGATTCTTATGGGGAAATGGACTGAACAGAACCTGTGAGGCCTGATCAGTAAGTGCAGGGAGCAGGGGATAGAAGTGGGCGGGTAGTTGCTTTCTCCTGATACAGGGTGGTTCCCTGCCCATGGAGGCTCAGGCAGAGACCAGACAGTGTCTTATTGCAGCGCCAGGAGAACAGCATCCAGTGGTGGGGACAGGGAGAGGCTGGGACCTCTGCTTTCCCATCTTACTCCAGGTTTCTAAGGAAACCATGAGTGGGCTTATTGAGAAATCTGTAGCAAAAGTCACTTTCTCGTAAGAAAAGATAGCATTCTAAAACCTGGATTTTTCTTCACTTTATGCTTTGATTGTTTTCATTTGTGGTTGATTAGCTAAAAGCTCTTTGTGTTCATAACTGTTCAGCTTTATTCATTTCTAATACTGTTGTGAAAGTTCCCCGGGGATATCTTAGTCCCTAGTGCCTTAACTCCAGTGCTAGCTCTACCAGCAAAACAGTAATCGTGATCGTAATAGCTTATGTGTTTTACAAGCTTACTAGCACCACGACCAAGAGGCATTTATTCCATGTGTGCCTGACTGATTCAGCAGTTGAAAATGAATTCATGTAATTCACTGCATTAACAGACTAAAGAAGAAAAAGCATAACGCCTTATCAGTTGACTCAAAAAGAAACATTTGACAAAATTCAGCATGCACTCATAATACAAAGAGACTCTCAGCAAATTAGGAATAGAGTGGCAACTTCCTCAACTTGATAAAAGACATCTACGGAAAATCCTGCAGCTGACATCATACTTAACGTTAAGACACTTGATGCTTTCCCTTTAAGATTGGACGTGCTCTCTCACCACTTCCATTTAACATCGAACTGGAAGTCCTTGCTAGTGCAGTAAGACAAGGGAATAAAAGGACTGAAAAGGAAGAACTAAAACTGTCTTTATTCAAAGATGACATGATTAGGACTTCCCTGGAGGTCCAGTGGTAAAGAACCCATCTTGCAATGCAGGGTACCCTGGTCAGGGAACTAAAATCCCACATGCCTTGGAGCACCTAAGCCCACATACTGCAACTTCTGAGCCATTGTACCACAGTGGAAGATCTGTGCTGCAACTAAGACCCCACACAACCAAAATAAGTAAGTAAATATATTTTTAAAAGGATGACATGATTATCTATGCAGAAAATCTCAAAGACATCTATTTTCAAAACTTCTGGACCTAATAAGTGAGTATACCAAGGATTCGGGGCACAAGATCAATATAAAAGCTTTTCTGTATACCAGCAATGACAAATTGGAATTTGAAATTAAAAATCAATACCACCATTTACAGTAGTGTGTGTGCGCACACACACACACACACACACACACACAAGGAATACTTAGATATAACTCTAACAAAGTATGTATAGGTTCTATATGTGAAAAACTACAAAATCCTGATGAAAGAAGTCAAAGTAGATTGAAATAGATATTCTGTCTTCATATATTAGAAGACATATTATTACGATGTCAGTTTGTTCCAGCTTGATCTGTAGACTCAATTCAACTCCAGTCAAAATCCCAGCAAGCTGGGCTTCCCTGGTGGCTCAGTGCTTAAGAATCTGCCTGCCAACACAGGAGACACAGCTTTGATCCCTGATCCGGGAAGATCCCACAGGCCATGGAACAACTAAGCCCATGCGCTACAACTATTGAGCCTGTGCTCTGAAGCCCGGGAGCCACGAGTACTGAGCCTGCATGCCTTAGAGACGGTGCTTTGCAATGAGAGAGGCCCCCACAGAAGAAGCCCACGCACCGCAACTAGAGAGTAGCCGCTGCTCTCCACAACTAGAGAAAGGCTCAAGCAGCAAAAAGACCCAGCACAGCCAGCAGTAAATAAATAAATAAACTTATTAAAAAAAAAATCCCAGCAAGCTATGTCATGTGCTGTGTGCTATGCTCAGTTGCTTCAGTCGTGTCCGACTCTGTGACCCCATGGACTGTAGCCCACCAGGTTTCTCTGTCCACAGTATTCTCCAGGCAAGAATCCTGGAGTGGGTTGCCATGCCTTCCTCCAGGGGATCTTCCCAACCCAGGGATTGAACCCGTGTCTCCTGAGACTATTTCATAAATATCAACAAGCTGATTCTAACGTTTATATGGAAAGGCTAAAGCCTTAGAATAACCAGAAAAAGAACAAAGTTGGAGGACTCACTCTGCTTGATTTCAGGACTGATTGTAAAGCTATGGTAATTGAGACAGTATGGTACTGGCAAAAGAATACATATGTAGGTTGATAGAATAGAGAGCCCATAAGTACACCCAGACAAATATAGGCAACTAACCTTTGACAGATGCATGAGGGCAGTTAGTGGAGAAAGGGTAATTTCTTCGACAAACAGTACTGAAACAGTTGGAAGTATTTTTGTGTGTGTGAAAAAATGAACCTGCAAGACTTTAGGCCTTCCATAAAAATTAACTCAAAATTGACCATAAACCTAAATGTAAAACACAGAACTATAAAACTTTTAGGAGAAAACATAGAAGAAAATCCACATGACTGTTGGTGATGAGTTATTAGATACAACATCAAAGCACAGTCCATGAAAGAAAAGAATTGGTAAGTTGGGCTTTATTACAATTAAAATCTTATATTTTGCAAAAGACACTGTTAGGAAAATTAAAAGACAAAGCACAGCCTGGGAAAAATATTCGTGAAACACATATCTGATAAGACTTGAATCCAAAATATATTCTTAAAACTCAACAATAAGAAAGCAACCCAAGTAAAAAATGGGTCAAACATCTGAATAAATACTTCACCAAAGAAAATATACCAAGGGCAAATAAACACATGAAAAGATGCTCAGCATTATTTGCTATTGGGAAAATGCAAAACACTACACCCTTTTAGAATGCCTAAAATAAAGAAGAAAAAAATCCTCCAAACCAAAAAAAAAAACCAAAAAACCTACACCAAACCTGACAATACTAATTCTTGGCAAGTATTTGGAGCAATATAAACTCACATTTGCTGCTGGTGGGAATGAAAAAATGGTACAGTCCAGCAATTGCATTCTTCGATATTTATCCAGTTTATTTGGAATCTTAAGTCTACCTATACACATACACACAGATACACACAGTTGTTTATAGCAGCTTTATTTGTAATGCTCAAATACTGAAAGTAACTAAGATGTCCTTCAGCAGGTAAAAGGATAGACAGATTGGTAAGTTCGTACAATGGAATAAATAGTATTCATTCCAAAAAAAAGAAAAGAATACACTCAGAAGCCATATGGAAGAATCTTAAATACACGTTAGAAGGTGAAAAAAGCCAGTCTGGGGAATTCCCTGGAGGTCCAGTGGTTAAGACTTTGTGCTTTCGTTGCCAAGGGCACAGGAACTAACATCTTGCAAGTAGCCTGATGTGGCCAAAAAAAAGAAAGAAAGAAAAAAGTCTGAGAGGGCAGCATAAATGTGATTACCTACCCCACTTTAAAAAAAAAGTTCGAGAAAATGTTGAAAAAAATTCTGCAAAAGGTAAAACTGTAGAGATGGTAAGCAGATCCGTGTTTGCCAGAGGCGTGAGCAGGCGAGAGGGTTGAGTAAGTGAAGAACAGGGGAATTTTTAGGATGGTGAAACTATCCTGTATGATACTGTATGTTGGATATACACCACTGTGCATTTGTGGAGACCCATAGAACTTTGCAACACTAAAAGTAAACCTTAGTATATGCAAATTTTAGAAAATTCATTGTGGAGATTGAGGGATCCTAGGATGGAATGTAGAACATAGCACATGAGCCAAACTGGATTATAAATGTATGAAACAACCCCCCTGAGAGGGGGAGGGGAAAAGGGGCACGCCTAAGAAACTCTGGAAATGAAGGGAGCCTGAGAGACTAAAGACGAAAGGACCTGTATGTGAGTCTTACACTCTAGTAAAGGTGTTTCCCAAGTGGGGATGGGCAACAATTCTGAAGCCATTATGCGTGAACACTGGAACTGAACAGTTAAGGAATTGGGTGGTAGATGGCGGGAACCAGGTTTCTCCCACCTACTGGCGTGGGAAGTTACAGGCAAGCAGGAAGAGAAGGCTAGAATGATCCATATGGTGATGGATTAGAGTTGGAGACATTAGTGTGAACTCATTTAGTTTAGTATAGATACAGATGGTTAGATATAGAAATGTTTATAGGTATGTGTATATACAAGAGTTAATGTGTGCACAGGCACACATACACACACACACACATTTCCTTGCTCTGCCATCTGAGAAGACCTAGAAACAGTGATATCTCAGTAGCTCAAGTGTATATGCTCTCAGATCTTGGTTTCTAATTCCATTATCTAATAAAAGGAGCCAAGGCTCCTTGGAGAAATGGCTGGTTTCAGACTGGGGCAGGAAAGGTACAGGATGAGCCTGTAGCATTTTAAAAAATTAGTTAATTAATTTTTGGCTGTTCTGGGTCTTTGTTGCTGCACTCTGGCTTTCTTTAGTTGCCATGAGTGGGGACTATTTTCTAGTTGTGGTACACAGGATTTGTTGCCCCGCAGCATGTGGGATCCTCCTGGACCAGGGATCAAACCCATGTCCCCTGCATTGGCAGGCAGATTCCTCACCCCTGGACCACCAGGGAAGTCCCGTAACATCTTGTAGTTGCAGAGAGTAAAAAAGTGCTCAAACAAACCAACCAACCAGTGCCGAGGGCATGTCGAAGCCAGCTCTAAGTAGCTGAAACTGAAATGGCTTTGAGTATGAAATAAAGAACATAGTTATGAAATACATAACATAGTATCATAACCCAAAAGTATAAAATAAATATTCATGAGTCCCTTTAAACAAATGGTGGAATAAGTAAATGGGGGAGACTAGACAAACCTCCTATGCAGAAGAATTCCAAATAATCCTTGTAGATAAACTGTCTCCTTCCTTCCATAATGACTTCCTTCCAAAGTGTGAGGTGATGGTGTTATTTATGCAACCTACTTCCTATTGATGGGCCTGTTCCTTTGCTTTATAAACAGTGCTTCGGCAAACTGGCATGCACATATCCCTTTACATTTCTATATTTTTGTAAGATAAATATTCTTGGGAGAATATAACTTTAACGGCTTGAGAGACATGTTCAAGTTGTTCTTCAAAATGGCCCTTTAAGTTTTATAACCTCCCTCCCAAACAGTGTATAAGAGCACCAGTTTCTCCACACTCTTGCACGCTGTATGACTCACAAAGGGGTAATGCATTCACTTTGATATAAAAGACCTTTTACTAGAGGACAGGTGTCCCAATAGAAAGGTGGCTGAAGGACCAGAGCACATAGTTCACAGGCAGATAGTACAAATGGCTGATAAATGTTTGCAACAAAAACCTGAGAAAAAAAGTGCAAAAAAAAAAAAAGGTAACTGAGGAGTCATGAAAGAAATGCAGAATACAAGCAGTAAGATGTTAGTTTGTCCGCTATGTTAGTAACGAAAAAAAAGAACCGTAATAACTGGTATTGCCTTGTGTAAGGGAACACAACTCTGCTCCAACTTTGATGGATCAACAAAATAAACCGTGTGGAGGCCAAGTTTTTTAATACATACTTCTGGAAAAAGGTACACATATTTTAATTCACCCCACCTTGAAAGAATTTATCCTCAGATCGTCATTAAAAATGTATAAAGATATATGTATAATTATGTTCACCACAGCGTTTGTCTATCACAACAAAAGAACTTGAAATAAGCTACCCAGCAGTACGAGGTTCCTTAGTGATGAGACATCCCTGAGATGAATCACTTGGCATCTACTAAAAAAGAAAGTCAATATTCTTTTCCTTCATTTATTTTAAATTTTTATAAATTTCACATATTTACTTATTTTTGGCTGTTTTCATTGCTGCACCCGGGCTTTCTCAGGTTGCAGTGAGCAGACTTCTCATTGTAGTGGCTTCTCTTGTTGTGGAGCACAGGCCGTAGGGCATGCTATCTTGGCAGTTGTGGTTCACGAGCTTAGTTGCCCATGGCATGTGGTATCTTCCCAGACCAGGGATCAAACCTGTGTCCTCTGCGTTGGCAGGTGAATTCTTAACCACTGGACCACCAGGGAAGTCCTTGATATTCTTATTTGCTTATAAAAATCCTTGTGATAGTATGATTAATATATACCAGTTTAATTGAAAAAGAGAAACAGATTCTATGACTAGAAGGACATACGTTCAAAGACATGGCATACATATATGTGTTCCAAGAAGTACATATATCACAGTGTTTATAACAGGGGGTCTGTATGTGAGAACGATCTTGCAAATGACTTCTGTCTTTTGTGCTTATCTCTGTTCCTTTGTTTTCTGCATTAAGCTTCTCTTAAATTTTGTAGTTAAAAAACATAATTATAACAGTTTAAAACTATGCTGATTCTCCCTTTGAAATGTCCTTCTCTTTCGCCTCTTCCCTCCATCTCCTTCATCATGGCCCTAGCTCAAACTTCCCGTCTCTCACTTAGACCCTCGTATCAGTTTCCTGATGGGTGTCCCTGCCCCAACAAAAGGGTCTAGGCTGTCATGCCTGTGCTCAGAAGCCTGTGGAACTCTCCCCATGCGGCATAGTGTCCCCTTGTTGCTCCTGACCCCGGCAGTCTGGCCCTCGCTTCCCTTCTAGCTTCTGCTTCCCTCCTACCCCCATCCCATGGGGCACCTGCAGCACCAGTCCTGTTGGCCCACTCAGCTCTCCCTGGTCTCTCTACCTGCTGAAGGTCTACCCATCTCTCAAGGTCGACCTCTAGGAAGCCTTCTTCTGTCATTGCCTTCCCCACACTCCAGTTTACTTGGTCTGAACTTCCTGATGGCCACAGCCACCAGCTGCCTCGTAACACAGTGACTTCTGGAGGATCCTGCCTCCTCCGGTCTCCTCTGTGTCAGGCAAGGGCAGACAGGTCTGGGACTCACAGTGCCTGGAGCGCACAGTAAGGGCTTTGTGAAAGTCTGCTGAACTGAACTGATCTAGAGTTGCCCCTGCACACCATGTGCTGCAGATCAGAGCCAGCTCTGCCATATTCTGTAATTAAATATGTGTGAATTTTTGGCACATAAGCATGTATGAAATTCTACATATGAACTATCACATTTGAGATTTATGTGGCATAAAAGTATGCATGTATTAAAATATAAGGTTTATGGGCATATCATTTAGTATCAAGAAAATCTTTCTTCCGTAACTGGCTAGTAAACATTTGAGTTTGAACTTAATTTTAGGCAGTTCCTTGGAAAAAATGATTCAATGGAAACCCAGGCATGTCCTGGAGGCAACCACAGATAATTACACAGAGAAAACTTTTCTATAATATTCCTGCTTAATATAAGAAACCAAATTTTGATTCTTGGTTAATCCTTTCTTGTTTTCTCACTGAAAAGTTAATAGTATTTCAGTAAAGAGAAGGCATGTGGTCGCAGCAGTAAACATGCTTTGTTAACTCTGGAGTATTCCTAACTATTTGATTCTTTGTACAATGTAGAGGTTTTAGATGCCTAGTGTTCCTTTTCATTCCATACATCCCCCACACTCTGCCCATCTCCCCTTTCTTTGCGGTGCTGTCATTGCTCTCTTGGCCATCTGGGTTTCACAAAAAAACTATTCTTATAGTCATGAAACGTAAACAGGAAAACAGACCACTGCCCAGTGTTTCTTGGCATGAAAGCCTCTCCTGTTTCATTGAGTCAACTAGACACTGGTGGATGACTTTCTTGTTCGTACCAGAGGATTCAGGGGCTCGGGGATGGTCAAGTGTGAATGATATTCTGAACCAAAAGTACCAGTATATCCTTTTGGCATATGCTGTCTGCAGAGAAATGTGTCCTTTAAACTGCATCACTTTATGGAACTTTGAGAGATGCTTTTCTATCACATAAATAATTGGGCAAACCTCTCCTGGAAAATTAAATTGGTTACGATTGTTTGTATACAACTGAGTCCTTCTTGCCTTGCGTCTGGCTGGAGATGTGGATCTCATGGATGGTACTGCCAGCATGCATATCCCTTTGCCTGCCATTTGTCCATTCGTCCATCCATCCAACCATCCATTCATCCAACCATCCATCCATCCATCCATTGTCACCTCCTGAGTAGGAATCCTGTCTGATTCATCTCAAAATTCCCTGCACCCCCTTCAGGGAGACCCATGTGTCATGGAGGCCCAGGAGGTCCCCTAGCCGAGGATGGACATACTTTCTGCTCTCAGCATTGCTGTGTGTGTTGGAGAGCTGGTGCTGACAACTGGGAACTGCCCCCCCACCCCCTGCAGGGTTGGGTGTCATAAAGAAACCCTGAACCTCCTCAGCCCTAGGGTGTGCTCTCCCCACCTCCTGGAAGTCCCACGGAAGTGGTAGGCAGGGCAACTTGGGTGGTCTGGCATTTAACAACATTTCTGGTGTGTGTGTGTGTCTGTGTGTGTCTGTATTTGACTCTCCAGGTCAGTTTTTGGGTTGTACGAGAAATTCTAACAGCACAGACTTTAAAAATAAGGGCAGAAATCCTGAGCCATTTTGTGAAAATAGCCAAGGTAAGCTGTTTTATTACTACTTCTTTCCTTCCTGTCCTGTCTTTTTTGTCTCAGAAATGTGTTTCCTTGGTACTTGGGGAGCTAGTTTGCTCTGGACCTGCGGGGCAGGGTTCAGGCCAGGGGCAGTGACCCGACTTCCCTAGCCAGAGACAGCTGCGGGAACAGCCTGGCCGCCCAGATGGCCTCCCAGCCCCTGTGTGCACACAGGCAAGTGCCCTCTGCCCTGTGATTTTGGCAGCCAACCATCCTTTATAAGCTGGCCTTTCACAGACTCTCCACGGGCCCCCAAAGGCTACCCCTGGGGTCTGTTCCCCCTCCTATTCAGATCCAGCCAGTGCTGGTGACTCTCAGTTAGCATCGGTGGTTGTGATACCATCATATCCTGCATATTTTGTCCCCAGTCAGCAGAGCTCACCCCACCCCATCCTGCGCTCGAGGCCTGGCCTGATGACCCTGCTGCCCCACTCCCACCTCCTGACCCTGCTCGGATGGGATCAGTCCTGGCCAGTGGCTGGGCACTAGGCTCACGTCTCCACCCCACCTTTCCCCTCCTCTTCCTTCATCTCTGCCAGCCCAGGCTGCGATCCCATGGGCCTTCCTGGACCACTCTCAGCTCTTACATGGTCTGCAAACTCCTCTGAGTCCACCGTCCCTGACCACAGGGCTCGCCTGCCTCAGCAGAGCACGGTTCTGTGTGGCTTACTGCCTGCTTCCTGTGTGTGCCTGTTGTCTTCCCAGGCGAGTCCTAGGCTAGCTCACCTATAGTTCAGCCCCTCTCTGGCCAGGACCCATAGCGGCTGCTGTACAGAAATGATTGCATTTGACGCTCACATTATTATCATCCCATTTCCAGAGGAGGAAGGGGAGGCTTAAAGAGGTGGGTGTCCACGCCCAGGGCCTACAGTGAGTCAGTCGGAGCATGTCTCTGTCCCTTACAGCAAGTGCATCCGGCTGTAAGTATGCAGGGGCACAGGCACTTTTACATCCTGTGTGTTCTGAAGTACCTGGAACTGTGTGGGGCTTAGTGGTACTTGTTGCTGTTGATGAGTTCTTGCTGGGCCATGAGAGAAAGCGGGATGGAGTTCCAGCCTACCTGGTGCTTTCAGTTTGGAAGTTTACAGTCCCCACCTGAGGGGCCTGCAATGATTCCTCCTTAAGCTCTGCCATTTCCCAATGGCGGACCATCATGCTGACGCTGTGTGCCCCAGCTGTATCTTGTGTGAGCCCCTCCTTTCTCTGGGCCTTGGTTTTCCATCTATAAAATGGAAGGAGTGGATTAGATAATCTCCCAGAGGACCTTCGGCTCTAAAAGGAATCCTGTGACAAGCACAGCAATTCAGATACAAAGGACGAAATTTGGCTCCCTCAGAGGATCTATTATTACCCACAGGAAGCAGTTAGGGAGTGTTACAGATGTGTGAAATGCAGCAGTCACTAGTGTGGTAAGGGAGAAACCCCCTGGGAGGAACAGCTGTGAGGACTAGGCATAGTCCTCCTCACGTATTTGCTCATTTACTGGGCCCTGCTCTGTGCTGTACTAGGTCTGAGGGCTGTGATGGCAGATCCCACTTCACCCCTGCTCTCAGGGAACACACGGTCCCGGGTGAGAGAGAGGCAGGTGAGAGCGGAATCTAGTCCAGGGCGCTGAGGAGACTCACAGGCCGCTGTGGGAACACACAGGTGGGGGGTTTCTACCTCTTAGACTTGGGAGCATGGTCAGGAGAGACATACTAGAGGGAGCGGCACCAGAGCTTGGAAGCACCCACGACAAGTGATGAGGAAGGGCTTAGGGTTGGGGCCAGTCTTCCTGACGGATAACGGGCAGCCCACACTGTACTGCATGCTGTTCCCAATGCCAGGTCATGGTCGAGCAGGTTACATGCACGGCCCATGCAGCGGAGGCTCTGTGATTACCTTCCTCATTTTAAGTCTGAAGACGTGGAGGCTCAGAAGGCTTAGGTAACTTGCCAAAGGGCACATCTGTAGTGGGAACCGGAGTTGGCACCAGACTTCTCGGTCCCACGGAGCCAGCCGGCTACACAGCCTTCACTGACTCCTGAGAGTGAGAAGGGGGAACCTGGGTCCTGATAGCAGGTTTTCCCCAGCGTAAAACCGAGAGCAGAGCAATTACATTTTTCTGCGCTTACCCTCACTCTCATGGTGAGGAACTTGTCTGAGATGGAATTAAATCCAAATGTTCTCACTCATTTGGGGTCTGATTCAGGGGAGCGTGGTCCAGTGTCTGGGAAGCCAGAGTGCTGTGTTCCCAGCAGATTGATAACGTCTTTCCTCAGCCTCCCTCGTGCCGTGTGTGAGGGTGATCACAGAAGACCCACACTGATATTGTTGGCACAGCGGGGGTTTCAGTTTACAGAAGCCTGCTGGGACAGTTGAGATTCATCTAAAAAAAGGAACAGAAAGGACACTCTCAAACATCATCCCGGGCCACATTTCTGTCTAGCAGCCAGACTAGTCAGCTTATGCAATTTGCCACATGTTTCAGATGCACACTCACCTTTTGACAATTCGAAAGAAAAAGAGCATATGGTTTCTATGAACTTCCTAGAACTATATTTTCTACATGAGATATTTTTAAGTGTAATTGAATTTCATAAATATGACAGCATTTGGTAATACTTCAGCATGTTTTTGTTCTGTTGTTTATAGCAGCAAAATAATCAATTCCATATCTTTTTTTTACCCCCCAGAAACTTCTAGAACTCAACAACCTTCATTCTCTCATGTCTGTGGTGTCAGCATTGCAGAGCGCACCCATCTTCAGGCTGACGAAAACCTGGGCTGTAAGTTAATCTCCCTAAGACTGTTCCTCCCGTCTGGGCTGTCATTTCTTGGGTGAGGTTCTCCATTCCTGAGGCCCAGAAGCCTTTCTCAGTCTGCCGTTTGCCACTAACACAGGATGACTGTGGGTTAATTGTGTCCCCTGGCCACACTCTCCCCTTCAGTGACCTCGACCCCATTCTGGGACAAGGAAGCTGAGAGGATGCCGGTTTGGCTGGGATCAGAAGGGCCCCTAGAGTGGACCCTCCTGGACCTGACAGCATTACGTATGACGGTGGGGTCAGTGGCCTGATGTTTGCTCCCCTGGCCCCAAACTGCCCTGAGGAAGTCCTCCAGGCTGATGGTTTGCAATTGCCCCGGGGCTGCTGACCATACATCTGAAGAGTTTCTCTGGAGAAACCTGTGACCCTCATGTAGGGAAAAATGACTTTTTTTTTTCCCTGAAGGCCATGGATAATTTCAGCTCAGAGGTGGAGTCTGATCGTTATATAATTGAGTCTGTAGGAAAGTTTTCCTGCTGTAAAAATACTTTAAAAATATCTCAGGCCTCTTTATCCTCCCGAGCTTGGCTCCGTGCCTGACAGGGGGGAAGTCATGGCTCTCCACTTCTCATTAGCATTCACCTCCTGGCCCACCTGGTCTGGGGTCTCACCTCCTGGTCCTGGGTCTCACCTCCTAGTCTGGGGTCTCACCTCCTGGTCCAGGGTCTCTCTTGGCCGCACAGCCCCAGTCCTCTCAAGACCTATTTATGTCCCACAGAACTGAAGGAAAGTGTATGGAACCATCATCTGTGCCTCTGCAGCTCATTTCCGAACTTCTCTCTGCCAGCCTGTGGGGCTGGGCTCTGTTTCAGACTTGGCTGGTTCAGGGGCCTGTAAAATACTTAGGGATTATGTTGTAGGTGATCAGAAGCGAGCCTTGTTTCTTTAAATTGCAATTTTCCATAGATGAAGCCACAGCAAAGTGGAGCGAGAGATGTTAGCCCGGAATCAGAAAACCAGGTCTGTGTTCAGGCACCATCTGTGCCGAGTGACTCCGTGGGACTCGTCTCCTTGTGTCTACTCAGAGAGCTTGGCCTGAATCTGTGGTGTTCCATCAGTGCTTTGGGGAGCCCAGGGGCTCCTTGGAGCTGCCTCGGGGGCATCAGGGCCTGGGGCAGAGGCGGGAGGGCGTCCAGCAGACTGCCTGGGCACGATTCTTGCCAGAGTGGCTCGGCTGTATCAGTTTTATGTCCTGGGCTTCTGGGTGAACTTGAGTTGAGCAATGGCTTTGGAGGTCAGAAGCAAGTTTGGAAGCCACTGGTCTCTGTGGTTGCTGCCAGCCCTGTGATTTCCCCGAGTGCATCTGAGCCCTGAGACTTTTTTCAGAAGTTGCTTGGAGATTCCTTCTCAAATGAATTTTCCATCATTTAGATGCTGCTATTGTTTCTTGGACTGCTGGGAGCTATGTGTGAGCCTGGAAGAAGGAATGATGATTCTCATGGTGCACAGAGCTTACTTTCAGTAACACGGGGACTCTTGGTGACCCCTGTAAGGGGCACAGTCAGTGAGGGCAGCAGGGGTTCAGCGCACGAGGGACCAGGGTGGCTCAGGGTCCGGCACAGAGATGCCACCCAGTCATGGATGGGCAGGGCCCATCCATGGAGCTTTGGCCAGTGTTCTCCCCAGGGTGCCTTGCCCTGCCCTGGATGGTGGGGCAGCATCAGGCCAGAGCAGCACCCAGGACTGCTCCCTGTGGCTCGACAGAGCCCTGCGCCACGGTGGCCAGTCATCACAGCTATGTATGAAAACAAATCTCCCACCACTCCCCAGGGAGCCGGGAATGAAATATCCACCCAGGACCCATTTGAAAGCCTGAGCTTCCTCACCTAACTCCCTTCCAGGCCACAGGGGTCAGCTGTTCTTCCTTACAGATCTGCCAGGCGCTGCCCTGACAGCTTTCCCTGTATTAACTCATTTCCTCTTGACAGCTCCCTATCGAGGCCGGCACTGTTGTCAGTGTTCTCAGTTACAGATGAGGAGACAGAGGCACAGGATGGTGGGAGGACAGGCAGGGTTTCCCGGCCCGGAGGCAGAGCAGAAACCAAACTCAACAGTCTGTTCCAGAGTCTCCATGCTTTACCACCACACCCCACGGAGCTCAGCAAGAAAGACAGCACCCACGGCCTCTTGGCACTCAGAACAAGAGAGGGATCCTGTTTTCTTGTCCCCTTCGTCTGCAGTGCTCCGATAGGAACCTGGAAGATGAGATGAGCAGACTCTCGGTGCTGCCCCAGGCCGTGGAGCCTCTGTTCTGGCTGCGGCTGCTACTGGCCGGGCCGCTGGCCTCTGGGGTTCATCCTTCTTTTGCCATTCATTTCTGGTAATGAGATTAGCTCAGGAAATGTTGCCAGGAAAGAGCTGTTTTCCTTCTCCCTGCTTGTCCCTTCATCTGGGGAAGGGAAGTCAGAGGGCTCCAGGGAGGGGACACAACGCCAGCGAGCCAGGGAGCTGCAGCAGGCCTTGAAGGCCGCCTTTTGGTCACTTATTCCTTGGTTAGTCCGTGGCTTCTGCTGCTCACACCCCTCTCAGTCCCTGGGATTGGCCTTGACTTTGACCTCTCAGTGGGCATCTAGCTGGTGGGAACTAGGGACAGGCCAGGAAGCTGAGTTTGTGTGTCACTAAAGGACAGGGACCCAGGGCAACAACAGCTGTTATTTTTCTGAGAAATCTCCCCGTGGCTTCCTAAGGACTGAGGACCAGGACTGTTTACTTGGTTACGGAGGGCTGCTTACCAGGGTAAAGAAGGGGGAGATGCAGCTTCCTAGGAGATAAATATAGCAGCCACCAGCAGTTGTGTCGGAGAGAGAGGAGTTGATACACACAGTGTTGATCACAGCACTACGTCTCCAAGGCCACGTGTGGGGAGCTGTTGGCTCTGGGCAAACCTGCAGTTCAGCCTGTGCTTCAGACCATTCTCTCCCCTTTCGCCCACATGTCCTGTTAGTCCGAGGACAGTGGCTGGTGCAGGCCATTTGGGAAATGGGCCAAATGAGCCATCTTTCTCCTTCTTCCACATCTACCCCCAGCCCAGTGGTGTTGACGATGCCACAGTATTCCTGATGCTCTCTCCACCTGTTGGGATGGAGAACACGGGGTGTCTGCTCTGCAGTGCTGCTCACAGGCCAGCCTCCCTCTTTGACTGCCTTCTTGGTGAAGTCAAATATTTGCTCTGTATCCCCAGTGCCCAGCTGAGTTTACAGCGGTCGTTTGACTTCTATGCATTTGTTGTGTTCAATTGTGTCCTTCTTTTGCTACGTCTTTTCCTGCTAATGAGATTAGCTATTGAAATGCTGCCCTGAAACTGCTGTTTCCCTTCCCTGCACCTGTCCTTTGATATGGGACTGGTGAGAACTCATGGGCCCACAGGGAAGGGGGAGCAGGCACACCAGCTGTAGGAGCCCCAAGGTCAGCGCTTTAATAGGCTTCATTGTGCAGAGACGGAAGCTGAGGCTTCCTGTGACCTGCTCAAGATCACGGAGCTGGTGAGTGCCAGAGTCGACACAGCGTAGCTCTGCCTCGCTGGACACATCGTCCACGTCCTTGTCTGTTTACTGGATGACCTGTCTGTGATGGAACCCGATGTTGGAATCAGGCTGGGCACAGGGCAAGGAAGAGTGGGCACCCACGCTGCCTGGGAAGTGGGGCTAGAGATGTGAGACTGGCACACTGGCCCCGCGGGACAGGGTGTGACCAGCTCCCTGAGTGCTGTCCCTGGGGTTGCCCTGAAACCCTGGCTATCTGCGAAACCTGGGTGGAAGGGGGTCACAGGTGTGAGGAGAAACCTGCCACTTGATTTCCCCACGGACGGCCTTCAGTGAGGGCCAGCTGGTCATTACTGGGTGGGCAGGGCAGCCTGTCGGCCTGGCTGCTGAGTACCAGTGGCTTGGTGATCTGTGACAAGACAGGCTGACCTTGAGCGCAGGCCCACATGTAGTAGGCCCTTCATAAATGGTGGTCAGTTGTGGAAACGGGGAGGGAGTCACCTTCTGCTGGCCTGGAAAATTGCAGACAGGGTCTGATTTATCCCAGTGCTGGGCCCACTTTGGAATATCGGCTACCTCAAAGCCCCGAGACCTAAGCAAGAAGTCCTATCAACCAGCTCTGATTTCCTGAGCACACGTACCCTGTGGCTCTTATTCGTTTCTACAAATCAAGTATTTATCAAACTCCCCCTTGCCCCCTCCATGCCAGGCCCTTAGGCTATGGTCAAAGCCCATGTCTCATGGGCTTTTATGTTATCCAAGGGAGACACTGCATTTTTGAGGGAGATTAAACACATGCCTAGTCTAGCTGGTGTGGGAAGTGATCAATAAATGTGTGTTGGATGTATGAAGTAATGAACCAAGAGCTGTCAGATGGGAATAAAAGTGATGCTAAAGACCCAAAGAGGAGGATTGGTAGGAATCAACTGAGTGTTCAGGGAATGCCTCTCTCAGACCTGAGTGACAAGAGGGAGCCAGCCATGCCAAGATGTGGGCACGGCCAGTGCAGAGATCGTGGTGGAAGAAACTGCATAGCCAGTGTGGCCAGAGCACAGTGGCCCTGGGGGACACTGTGAGGATGCTGTGGGCGGGCTGCGGGGCCACTGGGGAGGGGCTCAGCCCGAAGAGAAGTTCAAACAGGAGACAGACATGATCTGGTTCACAGTTGCTTTTTGTGTTTTGTTTTTTAAAATTAATGTTTCAACTCTGTAGCTTCCCAGGTGACACTAGTGGTAAAGAACCCACCTGTCGATGCAGGAGATGGTTAAGAGACTCGGGTTCTAGTCCTGGGTCAGGAAGATCCCCTGGAGGAAGGCATGGCAACCCACTCCAGTGTTCTTGCCCGGAGAATTCCATGGAGAGAGGACCCTGGTGGGCTACAGTCCATAGGGTTGCAGAGAGTTGGACATGACTGAAGTGATTGAGCATGCGTGTACTCTGTGAAAAGCAAATTGCAGAGGAGGTGGAGGGGGGAAAGAGTGGAAATGAGGCAGGGATAGGGGGTTAGGGCAGAATCCAGGAGTGAGCCAATGCTGGCTAAATTGGGGTGGTGGCAGTGCACGAGAGAAAAGGGAACTGAGAGGGAAAGCATTCTGAAGACAGCGGTGGCAGGATTTGTAAAGGATGGGATGTCAGAGATGAAAAAAGGAGGGGCCTGGAGGGCGGTTCCTAGGTTTGAAGCCTGAGCAGCTGGGAACTCAGGTCTAGGGCTAGAGAGAGGTTGGGATGAGTGCAAGGAGGCAGCCACCACTGGGGCACGGAAGAGAAGATAGATGGGGCTCTTCAAGCCAGGGAGACCCCATGGGACAGGGGTCTGTCTAGGGGACAGGGAAGCCTGGTGTGCTGCAGTTCATGGGGTCGCAAAGAGTTGGAGACGACTGAGCAACTGAACAACAGCAACAACAGCTGGGACGAGGGTGAGACCTTTTCTCAGATCCGGGTGGTCCCAAGAGGAGCTGGACTGACACAGGAGAGACCTGGGGGTATGGAATTCCCGGAGTATGGGTGAGTCACTCTAATTCCAGTCACGTACTACACTCTGCTTGCTGTATACATGTTCCTATCGTGATTCGTTCTTTCCTACTGAATTGATCCAGAGAGTCTGACCCATCTGCAGCAGCAAAGTGAAAACTGAAGAACTTGGCCGGGAGGAAGTCACAGCCGAGGGGTCAGGAGGCCTGGTCTGCAGGGCGGTGGCCTGGAGGGGACCTGCCTGGGAGCAGGACTCTCACTTCAGGCATCTGGGGGCACAGGGTCATTGAGCAGGTATCCCAGGAAGGCAGATGGGTGGTGGCGTTCGTGTATTTCAGATTTTCATCTTTCATGCGGGAGGTGCCTCTCCCTTCTGATGGAGTGCCCCCTCTGATGCTGTGGAGGATGTCGTGATGGGCAGGGCTGTCTCAGGCTTTCCTGAGCCATGGCTCAGGTGGGAGGCGAGGTGGAGGAGGAGAGGACATCCTCTGATGACTCATCACCCATCCCTCCCCGCCTCTGCGCTCTCAGGAGTTCTGCCGATGTCTGCACCCTCATCTGCCTTCACTTTGCCACAACATCTGTCACCCCCTTCCCAAAACATCTCTCTTCACGTGGCTTATTCCCTTCCCCACCCCCACCCCCTGCCACGTTCTGACAGCTGGCTCCTCCCTGACCACTTATGTCCCTCTTCCCCATGGGCTGTAAGTGTCCGGCAGGGCTCTGGCCCAGCTCTCACCTTTCCCGATCCGAGTCCTGTCCCGTGGGGTCTTCCCAGCTTGGAGAGCCCCATCCATCTTCTCCTCTGTGCCCCCGTGGAGGCTGCCTCCTCACACTCATCCCAGCCCCTCTCTCTAGCCCTAGACCCGCTTTCCCATGCCAGCTCCAGGAGCCCTCTTCTCACGTGTTTCTCTGACACCTCACCCCTGGTGTGTCTGAAATCAAAGTCTGGTTCCAGAAAGTGCTGGTTAGTTCCAGGAGGCTCTCTGAGCGGACCTAGTTGGACTTCAAGGCAATGTGGTAGACTGGGCAGATGAGCAGTAAGCCTCTTCCTCCCTCCCAATCACCTGCTCCAAATACACGCACAAATAAACCAAATTATAAACCAAGAAGCAATGCTGAGCCAGAAGCCAAGAAAGGGAAGTCACCATGTGCTAGAAATAGAGAATGCTCTCAGAGTCAGCACAGGGAGCAGAGTGCAGAAAACTTGCTGTATGGAGACCTTGCCAACTGTCAGGGGAAAAGGGTTCTAATGCCTGCTTATGGCGGGCTGGAACTCAGCTACTCACAGGAATCAGAGAGCCAGCAAGTGTCCCCCATTGGAAAATCTCTGGCCAGCGTGGGGGAGCCCCAGGGGAATACAGGTAGAAAAAGTCTCTATGAGAAAATGTCATCTCAGCCTGTACTTCAGGTAGGTAGCTCTTGGGTCTCAGCCCACATGACCAAGAAATGAGAGGTAGTGTCCTGTGGAGGTTAAGAGTTTAGACTCTTGAATCAGCCTCCCAGGCTCAACCAGCCTTGGACCTGCCTCTTATGGTGAGGGTTAAGTGAGTAAATATGTGAAAAAAAATGTTTCATAAAAGCTGCTGCTGGTGGTTTATTATTATTATTATTATTTTCAACTTTTCTTGACTGTCCTCAAATGGACTGGCAGAGACCACCATCCCTGTAAGCCAGGTCCTCTGATTGATTACCTGATAATGTCATCATCTTCTAGTGGTTCCCTTGCTTCTGGTCTCACTCTCTTTCTCATGCCGTTTGTTCATGGAGTGATTGTCCTACTACACAGCTCTGGTGTTTTCACTTCCCTGATTAAAGACAGTTTTTAGCATCCCCCCCATCCTTTGGGTGGGGGGTGGTCTCTACCCACCACTCCTCCAGAGCAGGATGCTCTGATGTAACCGTGTTTTTTTTTTTTTCTTAAGAAAGTATTCCAGCAATTTTATTGTATAATTAGTGAACAAGTTAACATGAAATTGCATGAGACTTCTTTTCTTTTTCTTGTTTTCTCCCCCTCTCCTGCCCCCCCACCCCAACCTCTGTCCCTTTTGGTAACCATGAATTTGTTTTCTGTGTCTGTGAGTCTCTGTTTTGGAAATAAATTCATTTGTATCAACTTTTTAGGTTCCAAATGTGAGGGATATCATATGATAATTGTCTTTCTCTGGCTGACTTGCTTCACTTAATGTGATAATCTCTAGGTTCATCCATGTTGCTGCAAATGGCATTATTTCATTCTTTTCCTGGCTGAGTAGCGTTCCATTGTACATATGTACCACATCTTCTTTGTCCATTCATCTGTTGACAAATTCTTAGGTCGCTTCCATGTCTTGGCGATTGTAGACAGTGCTGCTGTGAACATGGGGGTGTGGGCATCTTTTCAAATTAGAATTTTTCTGGGTATATGCCCAGGAGTGGGATTGATGGATCATAGGACAACTCTAGTTTTATTTTTTTAAGGAGTGTCCCTGTACTGTTCTCCATAGTGGCTGTACCAATTTACATTCCCACCAACAGTGTAGGAGGGTTCCCTTCTCTCCATACCCTCTCCAGCAAATTTATTATTTCTCTGCAAATTCATTATTTGTAGACTTTTTAATGATGACCATCCTGACTGGTTTGAGGTGATATCTCATTGTAGTTTGGTTTGCATTTCTCCAATAATTAGTGCTGTTGAGCATCTTTTCATGTGCTTGTTGGCCATCTGTATGTCCTCTTTGGAGAAATGTCTATTTAGGTTTTCTGTCCATTTTTTGATTGGGTTGTTCTTTTTTTTTTTTTTTTTTTTGGTATTAAGCTGTATGAGCTGTTTTTGTATTTTGGAAATTAATCGCTTGTTGGTCACATTGTTTGCAAACATTTTCTCCCAGTTCATAGGTTGTCTTTTTATTTTGTTTATGGTTTCCTGTGCTGTGCAGAAGCTTCAACTTCAATTAAGTCCCATTTGTTTATTTTTGTTTTCATTACTCTAGGAGATGGATCTAAAAATATTTGCTATGGTTTATGTCAAAGTGTGTTCCGCATATGTTTTCCTCTAGGAGTTTTATAGTATCTGGTCTTACATTTAGGTCTTTAACCCATTTTGAATTTATTTTTATATATAGTGTGAGAGAATGTTCTAATTTCATTCTCTTACATGTAGCTGTCCAGCTTTCCCACTACCACTTATTGAAGAGACTCTCTTTTCTCTTTTGTGTAGTCTTGCCTCATTTGTTGTAGATTAATTAATTGACCATAAGTGTGTGGATTTATTTCTGGGCTTTCTGTCCTGTTCTGTTGATATATATGTCTGTTTTGTGCCAGTACCACACTGTTTTGACTACTGTAGCCTTGAAGTATAGTCAACAGTCAGGGAGCATAATTCCTCCAGCTTTGGTCTTCTTTCTCAAAATTGTTTTGCCTATTTAGGGTCTTCTTTGCTTCCATACAAATTAAAAATTTTTTTGCTCTGGTTCTGTGAAAAATACCACTGGCAATTTGATAGATATTGCATTGAATCTTTAGATTGCCTTGGTAGTATGGTCATTTTAACAGTGTTGATTCTTCCAATCCAAAACATGGTATATCTTTCCATCTATTTGTATTATCTTCAGTGTCTTTAATCAGTGTCTTACAGTTTTCAGACTGCAGGTATTTTGCCTCTTTAGATGTATTTATTCCTAGGTATTTTATTCTTTTTGATGTATGTTGTAACCATTTTGATGTTCCTCTTTTTAATCCATCATTTTAACTTTCATTACACTACTTCTCCAATGAATATTCAGGACTGATTTCCTTTAGGATGGACTGGTTGGATCTCCTTGCAGTCCAAGGGACTCTCAAGAGTCTTCTCCAACACCACAGTTCAAAAGCATCAATTCTTTAGCACTCAGGTTTCTTTATAGTCCAACTCTCACATTCATACATGACTACAGCCTTGACTAGATGGACCTTTGTTGGCAAAGTAATATCTCTGCTTTTTAATATGCTGTCTAGGTTGGTCATAACTAGAAGAAAGCTGAGCGCCGAAGAATTGATGCTTTTGAACTGTGGTGTTGGAGAAGACTCTTGAGAGTCCCTTGGACTTCAAGGAGATCCAACCAGTCTATCCTAAAGGAGATCAGTCCTGGGTGTTCATTGGAAGGACTGACGTTGAAGCTGAAACTCCAATACTTTGGTCACCTGATGGGAAGAGCTGACTCACTGGAAAAGACCCTGATGCTGGGAAGGATTGGGGGCAGGAGGAGAAGGGGATGACAGAGGATGAGATGGTTGGATGGCATCACCGACTCCATGGACATGAGTTTGGGTAAACTCCAGGAGTTGGTGATGGACAGAGAGGCCTGGCATGCTGCGATTCATGGGAACGCAAAGAGTTGGACACGACTGAGTGACTGAACTGAACTGAACTAGGTTGGTCATAGCTTTTCTTCCAAGGAATAAGTGTCTTTTAATTTCATGGCTGCAGTCACCATCTGCAGTGATTTTGGAGCCCAAAAAAATAAAGTCTGTCACTGTTTCCACTGTTTCTCTTTCTATTTGCCATGAAGTGATGGGACCAGATGCCATGATCTTAGTTTTCTGAATGTTGAGCTTTAAGCCAACTTTTTCACTCTCCTCTTTCACTTTCATCAAGAGGCTCTTTAGTTCTTCACTTTCTGCCATAAGGGTGGTGTTACCTGCATATTCATTGGAAGGACTGATGTTGAAGCTGAAACTACAATACTTTGGCCACCTGATGTGAAGAACTGACTCATTTGAAAAGACTCCGATGCTGGGAAAAATTGAAGGCAGGAGGAGAAGGGGACGACAGAGGATGAGATGGTTGGATGGCATCACCGACTTAATGAGCATGAGTTTGAGTAAACTCGGGGAGTTGGTGATGGACAGGGAGGCCTGGCATGCTGCAGTCCATGGGGTCGCAAAGAGTCAGACACAACTGAGCGACTGAACTGAACTGAACTGAGCACTACTTCTCAGGTGGCGCCAGTGGTAAAGAATCTGCCTGCCAATGCAGGAGACAAAAGACCCAGGTTTGATCCCTGGGTTGGATAGTTCCCTGGAGGAGGAAATGTAAACCCACTCCAGTATTCTTGCCTGGAAAATCCCATGGACACAGGAACCTAGTGGACTCTAGTCCATGAGGTGGCAAAGAGTCGGACACAACAGAGCATGCACACTACTACACTACTTCTAGTTTTATCATAATGAATATTTTATCAGTTAAGTTTTAGCTGTCATTTGGATTTTTAACTCTAGGTTTCAGTGATCCCTCCGAATTAGGGAAGATACTGAGCTTAGGTGATAGAGGGTTTTTGGTGTGTTCCAGTGGGTGTTTCTCAGGATAGCTTACCTTTGGGAATGAGGCATTTGAGGGGAACCTTTGGATAGGGAGATTCTTGCAGGGTACAGAGGACATAATAGAAGCGTTTTGGCAATGACAGCAAATATCAAAAGTTTTCATACCTACTTCACACCTACTTCTTTGCCCTAAAAGACAAACCATAAACCTTTCAGCTGTGGCCAGTGGAGCATCTACTGCCACCAGCAACATAGCAACCCAGAGCCCCAGTCATGTGCGGAAGAGATGCAAGAGCTGACTAGAGGAATTTCCTGTTCAAACACGGCCACAATCAACTCATTCTTTCCCCTTTGATTAGTATTCAGCTGTTCATGCTTAGCTGCTTGTGATTTGCACTCTGTTGGCGAGTTGAGTTGAAAGATCCGGAAAAGGAGAATAAGCTGTCAAATTGGCCATCACATGTCCACAGTATCCAAAATGACCTAGTCAAAAGCATACTTTGCCAAATGGCGAGTTTCCATCTCTCTCTTACCTTCCCAGTCTTGTCCAAGGCAACACCTGCCTATAGTTCTGCCAAACTGCTGCTCCCTTGAGCATCGCTGTATGTTCCCACTGCCAGCCCACTGCTCATGCTTTCTTTGGCCTCTAGGGCCTCTCCAGCCTCATCTCTGCTGGTTGAAGCCCTGCGAGACTAGTTTCCAGGATCACCTTTCCCTAGTTCCTCCTTCCCATAATGGAGTTTGTTCTCTCCATGCAGAGCCCTCTCATAGTACTTCTGACCCTTCCTTGCCTTATCCAGCCCTTTCCATGGCTCAGCCACGCAGACCAGCTTTGGACCCAGGATGGACCCTTGGCAAACTTCCATTCAAGGACCAAGCTCATCCTCCTGGCTCTACTCTTGGGCTTTGTGGGAATGTCTCTTGGGGTTGCCATGAGCATAATTTTTTTAAAACTTAGAAAAATTACTGGAAACATGTGATTAAAGTTGATCTACAAGATTATACATTGTGTATTTATGTATGCATGTATATATGTGTATGTGCATATAAACTGTCAAAGAACTGTTTTTTTAAAAGATAAAATAATGACTCATACAAGTATAAAATGATTATTTGTCAAATATTTTATTTTAACTCATTAATTAGTGAGAGAATCAGTAAGATATTCAGTTCAGTTCAGTCACTCAGTCATGTCCGACTCTTTGCGACCCCATGGACTGCAGCACGCCAGGCTTCCCTGTCCATCACCAACTCCCGGAGTTTACTCAAACTCATGTCCATTGAGTCGGTGATGCCATCCAACCATCTCATCCTCTGTCATCCCGTTCTCCTCCCACCTTCAATCCTTCCCAGCATCAGGGTCTTTTCAAATGAGTCAGTTCTTCGCATCAGGTGGCCAAAGTATTGGAGTTTCAGCTTTAGCATCATTTCCAATGAATATTCAGGACTGATTTCCTTTAGGATGGACTGGTTGGGTCTCCTTGCAGTCCAAGGGACTCTCAAGAGTCTTCTCCAACACCACAGTTCAAAAGCATCACTTCTTCAGCACTCAGCTTTCCTTATAGTCCCAACTCTCACATCCATACATGACTACTGGAAAAACCATAGCTTTGACTAGACGGACCTTTGTTGGCAAAGTAATGTCTCTGCTTTTTAATATGCTATCTGGTTGGTCAAACTTTTCTTCCAGGGAGCAAAGTGAAAGTGAAAGTGAAAGTCACTCAGTCGTGTCCAACTCTTGGTGACCCCATGGACTATACAGTCCATGGAATTCTCTAGGCCAGAATACTGGAGTGGGTAGCCTTTCCCTTCTCCAGGGGATCTTCCCAAACCAGGGATCAAACCCAGGTCTTCCTCATTGCACGCGGATTCTTTACCAGCTGAGCCACAAAGCAAACATCTTTTAATTTCATGGCTGCAGTCACCATCCGCAGTGATTTTGGAGCCCCCAAAAATAAAGTCTGTCACTGTTTCCACTGTTTCCCCATCTATTTGCCATGAAGTGATGGGACCAGATGCCATGATCTTAGTTTTCTGAATGTTGAGTTTTAAGCCAACTTTATTTCAAGAGAACTGAGAATACTGCACTTTATGGTCAGGTGAAGAATGCCAAAATAATCTTTAAAAGGGATAGAAAATTAGTATTCCCAGGGTGTTGATCAGTGGGATTCTATTAGACATCAGTTGCCTTTATATGGACTGGAATTATTTGCATATACATTTTCTACAGGTTAACATCTATTTGTACAGAATTTAAAATAGCCTTAGTCAAAGACAAATATGGATAGCTTGCTAGAACACTTATTAAATTTCAGAGTCACAATTTTCCCTCACATTACTTATAACAATCTCCATTGCATCTGACACTTTACATTAGTTTTATGACTTTGTAGTTTGTTTTTCAGAAACCAATAGTTCATATCTAAAGAGTTTAAGAATTACTTTTTTGAAGTGCCCTTGTTTCATTCCTTTCTCATTGCATCTTCAGTCTGTTGAATCCATTGATCCATAGATTATCCACAGCACTAAAAATTCTTTCCATACCAACAGTAGACACTGGAATTGAAATAGGATTTTGAGCCAGTTTTAACATATTTGAAGCAACACGTTCTTTGTTGAAAAACATTTCCACGTACCAAGAACTGTTTCTCTCAAGGCAAGGGAACAAGCTACCAACGTCCTCATAAAGAGGATTTGGAGGACTTTTTTTTTTAATTCCGTGGAGACTACTTACCAGAAGAGGGGAATTTTTTCATCATTAGTCAAATATAAGTGCCACATACAGGCTCTCTAGGAGCATGATAAGGGGCATTTCCAAAAGCAATGCACTTCTTCAGGTACCTGACCAAGGTTCGTGATCTTCCTAGCTTTTGACCTGTGGTTGAGAAGTCCCGTTTATCCCTTCCAGCAGATGTTTGTCACCATGTAAATTATTTAAAATCAATAGGCTGGGATTTATTTTTACCTTGTAATTTTAATTCACTTTCTATACGTAGTTATGCCCCTTTCGCAATCTTAATGTTGTCCATTTTTTCATTTTGCCTTACTTCATAGAGGTTTTACCTGTTTCATTGGTATTAGTAAAATTTAGCTCTTGGGTTATCATGTCTATAGCTTTGGTGTTTATACTGTATGTTTTAAACATGGTTTCTAATTTTGTCTATTAGTCAATTTCTCCTACTTCACCCCCTCCCTCGAATTTCCATAGCTCCTTGAGTTGAGTGTTAAGCTCATTTATATTCATATTGTTTAGTTATATGAGTTAAAAACCATGCATTTTTTCCCTCTCAATACACTTTTGGCCTTATCACATAGTTTAACATATCATGACCTGTATGTTCTTTATGGTTTATAAATAGTTCATTACCCTGGCTTTTATTTCTTCTTTTACTCAGGAATTATTGGAGTGTTCAAAAATTTCCAAAGAATTGAATTTTTAAGTTGTCGTTAGTTTTCTTACTCTTTTTTTTATTCGACAGAGTTTTAGGCAGCATTTTCTCTGTGTCAGGAACCATAATAGATGCAGGGTATTGTGGAATGAATACAACCAGCATGGTCACAGCCTTCATAGGAGTCATCCTTTGCTGAGCAAAACACAGATGTAATCGCGCAATTAGTCACAATCGTAATAAATATTATGGAAGGAACAATCTCAGGGTGGCCCAGCACTTCTAAACTTTACTAGAAGTAAAGTTGCCTGTTGTATTTAGTGAGCTTTTCCTTTATGTTGTTCAATCTTGTTTCTCTTTTCCTGAATGTGAATGCTTTTAGTATCTGTTTGACTCAGGTAAGCAGATAAGTTGTTTTCTTGCATGTAGTTCTGATGGTTTCTTCCTGAGACTTCCTGTAAACTCTAAAAGCTAACGGACCCTCAATGCATATGAGGTTTTCAGTTTATGGCACTACTCGTAATAAAAGTTTAAAGCAAGTAAATGCTGTTATTTTTTGAATAAACAAACCCTATATTAAAAAATTAAATCTTAAAATAATATTTCAGTGTAATACATGCACATGAATTTTAAAAATCACTAAATACTGAAAGGCTTAGTGAAGCAGCTAACACTTATTGCTCCATCTCTGCATAACCTGATTATTTCCTAGAGGCAAACACTCAGTTATTTAGCAGTTTCTTCTGGTAGTTTCTGCCATGTTTCCATCGATGTGCTTTTGCTACAATTTCTCGGTCCACTCACTTTGGATAGTATATGGTGACTTCTTTGTAAGATGGATGTTGGTTTAGTTTTCCTGAACCATCTTCCCTTATTCTTCAACCATTCATATTACCATAATTACATCACTTTTGTTAAATGAGTATTCTTGTTTTAATTATTAGGAAGGTGTAAGTATGGTTTTCCATAAATGGCTCCTCCATACTTAAGTGGTTAAATATGAATAACATGTTCTTTCTGGAATATCCCTTTGTTTCCCTGGCATTTCTAATCCCCTTTTAAGGAAAAATTCTTATTCTAGCTACTGCTTGTCTACCAGATATTTTATATGTATATGTAAAATACACATATGAACATATGTAATATTATATAATATCTCATCAGGCTTTATGTATATTACACATAAAATCTTTAAATTATGTTAATTTTATTTTTATTATACATAATAAATATATCCGTTCTCTTCCCCCACCCCACCAGTGTGCTATCCTATCGGGTTTTCTGTCGAGTCTTCTCTCTCTCTGGAGACCTCTCTTCTAGGGTGGAAGAATGTAGACCAGTCATTCTTAAGCCTTGCTGTTCATCTGTCCTCTCCCTTTATTACTGCTGGTTTGGATCCACTGTTTCCTACATCCCATATCCTCCTGTCCTTGGTTTATTCTTTCATTTTGCTAGGGGAAGTTCTCAAGTAGTATGCAAATGCTTACATCAGAGATAGATGTTCTGAGTCTTTTTCATGTCTTCTAACATCCTGTGCATTCCTGCTGAGAAATCTGATGCCATCCAGAATCTCATTTGTGGCCACAGAATGGAACAGATGAGTGAAGTTAACTAGGCCGGGCCCTTCCCAATGAGTGTGTGTGGGTGGGGGTGGAGGGTCGGTAGGAAGTATGTATGCAGATCCAAGGTTAACAGAGGGAGGTGTGGCCTGGCGGAGCCTGGTTTTAAATTTGGCAAGTGTGCGAATGTGGCTGCCTTTGGTGGGCTCACTCCACTAAGGAACTCCAGTTGTTGGCTGGAGGTCAGTCTGCAGGGTGATCTTTAGGGACATCCTCCAGGACTTTGATCATGTTGGCCTTGTATCCATATCACGACACAGATGACCCCCTGATGCTCTGTGGTGCCATGCATAGAGGCACTTGACAGTCTAGGCAGATCAGCCAGATGTGCCAGGGAACATGGGCAACACCTCAGTTGGGTCCAGAGACCCAGTGGAGGCAGCCTTGGGCACCAGTTTGGCTCAGCGGCTGTGTGTGTGTGAGGATGACATAGGGATTTGTTGGACTGTTGGATGAACGTGCAGTTCAGTTCAGTTGCTCAGTCCTGTCCGAGTCTTTGCGACCCCATGAACCGCAGCACGCCAGACCTCCCTGTCCATCACCAACTCCCTGAGTCCACCCAAACCCATGTCCATCGAGTCGACGATGCCATCCAGCCATCTCATCCTCTGTTGTCCCCTTTTCCTCCTGCCCTCAATCTTTCCCAGCATCAGGGTCTTTTCCAGTGAGTCAGCTCTTCGGATCAGGTGGCCAAAGTATTGGAGTTTCAGCTTCAACATCAGTCCTTCCAATGAACACCCAGGACTGATCTCCTTTAGGATGGACTGGTTGGATCTCCTTGCAGTCCAAGGGACTCTCAAGAGTCTTCCCCAACACCACAGTTCAAAAGCATCAGTTCTTCGGCACTCAGCTTTCTTTATAGTCCACCTCTCACATCCATACATGACTACTGGAAAAACCATAGCCTTGACTAGACGGACCTTTGTTGGCGAAGTAATGTTTCTGCTTTTTCATATGCTATCCATGTTGGTCATAACTTTCCTTCCAAGGAGTAAACATCTTTTAATTTCATGGCTGCAGTCACCATCTGCAGTGATTTTGGAGCCCAGAAAAATAAAGTTAGCAACTGTTTCCACTGTTTGCCCATCTATCTGCCATGAAGTGATGGGACCTGATGCCATGATCTTAGTTTTCTGAATGTTGAGCTTTAAGCCAACTTTTTCACTCTCCACTTTCACTTTCATCAAGAGGCTCTTTAGTTCTTCTTCACTTTCTGCCATAGGGCTGGTGTCATCTGCATATCTGAGGTTATTGATATTTCTCCTGGCAATCTTGATTCCAGCTTGTGCTTTATCCAGCCCAGCATTTCTCATGATGTACTCTGCATATAAGCAGGGTGACAATATACAGCCTTGACGTACTCCTTTTCCTATTGGGAACCAGTCTGTTGTTCCATGTCCAGTTCTAACTGTTGCTTCCTGACCTGCATACAGGGTTTCTCAAGAGGCAGATCAGGTGGTCTGGTATTCCAATCTCTTTCAGGATTTTCCACAGTTTACTGTGATCCACACAGTCAAAGGCTTTGGCATAGTCAAAGCAGAAATAGCAGAAATAGATGTTTTTCTGGTACTCGCTTGCTTTCTCGATGATCCGTCAGATGTTGGCAGTTTGATCTCTGGTTCCTCTGCCTTTTCTAAAACCAGCTTGAACATCAAGAAGTTCACGGTTCACATATTGCTGAAGCCTGGCTTGGAGAATTTTGATCATTACTTTACTAGCGTGTGAGATGAGTGCAATTGTGTGGTAGTTTGAGCATTCTTTGGCATTGCCTTTCTTTGGGATTGGAATGAAAACTGACCTTTTCCAGTCCTGTGGCCACTGCTGAGTTTTCCATATTTGTTGGCATATTGAGTGCAGCACTTTCACAGCATCATCTTTCAGGATTTGAAATACCTCAAGTGGAATTCCATCACCTCCACTAGCTTTGTTCGTAGTGATGCTTCCTAAGGCCCACTTGACTTCACATTCCAGGATGTCTGGCTCTAGGTGAGTGATCACACCATTGTGATTGTCGGGGTCATGAAGAACTTTTTTGTACAATTCTTCTGTGTATTCTTGCCACCTCTTCTTAATATCTTCTGCTTCTGTTAGGTCCCTACCATTTCTGTCCTTTATTGAGCTCATCTTTGCATGAAATGTTCCCTTGGTATCTCTAATTTTCTTGAAAAGATCTCTAGTCTTTCCCATTCTGTTGTTTTCCTCTATTTCTTTGCATTCATCCCTGAGGAAGGCTTTCTTATCTCTCCTTCCTATTCTTTGGAACTCTGCATTCAAATGGGAATATCTTTCCTTTTCTCCTCTGCTTTTCGCTTCCCATCTTTTCACAGCTATTTTTAAGGCCTCCTCAGATAGCCATTTTGCTTTTTTGCATTTCTTTTTCTTGGGGATGGTCTTGATCCCTGTCTCCTGTACAATGTCACGAACCTCCGTCCATAGTTCATCAGGCACTCTGTCTCTCAGATCTAGTCCTTTAAATCTATTTGTCACTTCCACTGTATAGTCATAAGGGATTTGATTTAGGTCATACCTGAATGGTCTAGTGGTTTTCTCCACTTTCTTCAATTTCAATCTGAATTTGTCAATAAGGAGTTCATGATCTGATCCACAGTCAGCTCCCAGTCTTGTTTTTGCTGACTGTATAGAGCTTCTCCATCTTTGGCTGCAAAGAATATAATCAATCTGATTTTGGTGTTGACCATCTGGTGATGTCCATGTGTAGAGTCTTCTCTTGTGTTTTTGGAAGAGGGTGTTTGCTATGACCAGAGGGTGTTTGCGTTCTCTTGGCAGAACTCTATTAGCCTTTGCCCTGCTTCATTCTGTACTCCAAGGCCAAATTTTCCTGTTATTCCAGGTGTTTCTTGACTTCCTACTTTTGCATTCCAGTCCCCTATAATGAAAAGGACATCTTTTTTGGGTGTTAGTTTTAGAAGGTCTTGTAGGTCTTCATAGAACTGTTCAACTTCAGCTTCTTTGGTGTTACTTGTTGGGGCATAGACTTGGATTACCATGATATTGAATGGTTTGCCTTGGAAAGGAACAGAGATCATTCTGTCATTTTTGAGATTGCATCCAAGTACTGCATTTTGGACTCTTTTGTTGACTATGATGGCTACTCCACTTCTTCTAAGGGATTCCTGCCCACAGTAGTAGATATAATGGTCATCTAAGTTAAATTCACCCATTCCTGTCCATCTTAGTTCACTGATTCCTAGAATGTCGATGTTCACTCTTGTCATCTCCTATTTGACCACTTCCAATTTGCCCTGATTCATGGACCTAACATTCCAGGTTCCTATGCAATATTGCTCTTTACAGCATCGAATCTTGCTTCTATCACCAGTCCCATTCACAACTGGATGAACATGGGTGACTGCCAAAGGATTCAGTAGGCTTCTAGGTTGCATTAATAAAGAGATGACCTCCCAGCCAAGAGGGTGAGGGGCCTGCTCAACTTTACAAAGGGGCCATTCACAACTAGAGGATCTGGTTCTGTTCTGGGTATATGTTGTTTATTTAGTGACTTTCTTATCCTTAAATGTTCATTTCAAATGCTTCTCTCTTTATAGCTTCCCTTGATGCGTCCCTTGCCCATAATTTACCTACTGTTGGTCTGAGTCCTTATCTCTACTTACCTACTTACCATGTTGCTGTAATATACATGTCTCTCCTCTACTGAATCAAGTTCCCCAAGGGTATTCTGACAAGTCACTTAATCCTTGTGATTATGAACCTGAAATAGCAGCAGTCGTCCTGGCCCCATCTTCGTCCCTGGGCTTTGTAAAGATCAGATGAGTTGTATGGTTTGGTGCTTTACAAACAGCAAATGGGAGATGATGGCATTATTTCCTGTCCATTTGCTAATATGATGAATAACAGCCTTAAATTAACAAGCTGGTTAAGCAGCCATTGTTCCTAGCATCTGTGTAGCATCCTCTGATTTGTCCTGAATTTCTCAATGAAAAAAAAACCTCACTGTTTATTCTCCAACTTCTTCATTACTGGGGACTTCCTTTCAGCTTTTTCTTTTGCTTCTCCTCTCTGAAGTCCTTAAGCTGTCACTGCTCAGCTGGACTGTTGCACAGCTGCATCCTCTGTGACTCCAGAGGCTGAGGATCAAGGAACTGGCCAAGGCAGCCTGAGTTCCCCGATGCACCAGACATGGCCTTAGTCTGGGATTTGCAGACCTGAGTCTCAGGAACCCAAAGGGCCGCTTCAGTTCGAAAGGCCGGCTTCCCCTGGTGCTGGGCAGTACTGCTCTCCTTCTGTCTGCTGGATGATGGAGCTGTCGGCCACTGGCCTATGTTAGTCTGACAGATGTGGCAGGGCAGCTGGTCCTGGTCCTTGCACAAACCATGGGGTCTCAAAACTACACTTGACCAAGGATGCTCCTGGCCTAGGGTCCCTCTCCACTTATGCTCCTGGGCTCAGCCATGGATTTCAGATCCCAGAGGACCTGGCCCTGGAAGCTAAACTTGGGGGTTTCCAACTTCAGCCACATGCTGTGCCACAGCCAGCCTTCTCCACTGACCCTTTCCCGTATCCTCTTTTCAGCTCTCAGCCTAGATTCCTTTCCTCAAAGCCATTTCATTCAAGGAGCCTCATTGCCATTTCCTGGCACTGGGCCTTGACGTAGGACTTGCAGGATGACCACAGCATCAGGTCTGGAGAACCAGGATTCAGTTTCTATTCTTTTCTTCCAGGAAGCCTCCTTATGAACACAGAGCTGTCTTTTCCCTGGTGACCAGCTTTACATACCAGAGATCTCAGTCATAAAAGATCCTACTTCTCTAAGCTCTGGGCTGTGGGTATCTGCTTACCCTGTAGTTGTGTAACTAAATCACCCCTTAGATGACAGTATGTGGAAAAACAGTTTAGCTTATTCTGACTAAAACACTGTAGCCAGTGTAAATAAGACACAGCCATGGACCACAGGGGATCTGGAGGAGATAGCCTTGATTCGAGAGATAGCCTGGCTAGGTGCACAGAATGGGCAAGGGAAGTGGGTGACATTTTTGGGGGCCTTCAGCAATGGCAGAGATGTTGAGGAGGAGTAAGAAGTTGAGGACCCGGGGAGAGAGACCTAATGGGGCTGTGAAATAGCTCTGGGTGACCTTGAGGAATTTGCTTCGCTCTCTGAGCTCCTCGTTGTTGTGGGGTCTGTGCACCATGGTGGTGGTCGTTATGCAGGGGATTCTGGTGTCGGACAGAACAATGGACTTGGTAGCTCTGAAGGGTACCTTCTAAGTGTAAGGTTTTATGAAAAATGACCAAGTTGAGCTGTGAAACGTTCCATCTCCACAAGACACAGCTTCTTACGATGCTTAGTTGTACCCAGGATTCTGCAGACCACAGACATACCATTTAACACGTTTCCTTTTAGTTTTTGTTCACAGCTATCCTTTCTCTTTGGCTTCTTCCAGTTTGTTTCTCTTCTCTCTCATACTCTTGTTTTTTTCTCTCTCCAGCTTTTGAATCGAAAAGACAAGACCACCTTTGAGAAACTGGACTACCTGATGTCCAAAGAAGATAATTACAAGCGGACTCGGGAATATATCCGAAGCCTGAAGATGGTTCCCAGTATTCCCTATCTAGGTAGGAGTCTGAATCAGATTATTGTTTTTTAAGAAACCTGCTCAGCACCAGATGAAATGTTTTTATGGTTTCTATTTGAGAAAGTTCCACGAAGCAGCATGGGTCATGGATAAAGAGGTGATTGGTTGGCTCTTCGGGTTAGAACAGGCTGTTGATACTCCCTGAGAATGGGGACTTCCTGATGAGGGTCCTGGAACAAGGGATATTCTGCTGCTGATACAAATGCCCGGTTAATCCCAAGCCTCCCCAGCCTGCAGCTCAGAAGGGTCACGAGACTCTTACTGGTCTATCCATATCCTTCTGAACTGGGGGAGTGTGTCAGTCACTCAGTCACTTCCGACTCTGTGACGCCATGGATGGGGGCCCACCATGCTCCTCCATCCATGGGATTTTCCAGGCAAGAATACTGCCATTCCCTTTTGCAGGGGATCTTCCCAACTTAGGGATAGAACCTGGTCTCCCACATTGTCAGCAGACACTTTTCTGTTCTGAGCCTCTAGGGAAGACTGAACTGGGGGAACTCAGGCCCAAACCCCTCTGTTCTGGTTCTTTGGGCATTATTAATATATAAGGTTTGTCCCAATGAAATTATTATAATGATTATTGATTTTACTGATTCAAAAATAATATGTTTATTGCAAGGAATTAGGAATATAAGAAGATTAGTATCATTTGTTATCTCATCCAGAGATAATCATTATTTTGCTTCAAATCTTTTCATTCATTTGGGTGCATGCAAAATCTGTATGTTTACTCTATTGTGAACATTTAATGTTATTACTTGCATTTCTATACTATGACTCAGTCCCATTTGGATTTGTCCAGTTGAAATTTGCTCTCTGACATATAAATTGTCTCTACATTTTTGTTATTATAATTCTGCAGTGGCCATCCCTGTTGCAGGAATTTCCTATGTGTAATTATGATTATTATCTTCCAAGAGATTCCTGGAAGTGTGATTATTGAGTCAAAACTTATGCAAAATTGTATGCCTTTTCATATGTATTTTCAAAACGCTCTCCATAGAGGTTGTAGCAACTTATGTTCACATTAGAGGGTAAAGAAATCACCTATTTTCCCCATGTGCACAAATGCTTTCTATTTTCATGTGCTTTTTTTTCCTTTATCATTCCTTTTTTTTTCCTTTGCGAGTTTGGCAAGTGAAAAATACTTCTTATAGTTTGGTTTTCACAGTTATGCTAATTTTATGATATAAAATAATACTAAGAACAAGGGAAATTAAGATTTTATGGATATGACCCCTAATATTTGCAGAAATCTCATGCAAGTTTTTTGAGATACATTTTGGACAACTTTTAAATGTCCTCTATGAGCATTTGTATTCAGTTTTGTAATTCCTTTAAAACTAATTTGGAAAATTTAACTTTAGTAGAAAATTGTCCATTTGATACAAGTTTTCAAAATGATTAGCATCAAGTTTTTCCAATTTGTTTTGACTGAAAAGTTTTGTGTAATTGCTTATACATTTTAACCTCCTGTGTACATGTGGTTATATTTGCTTTGCATTCCTAATAGTTTGCATTTTCATTTTCTCTTTCTTTTTTTTAATTTGCTTTGCCAGAGGTATGTCTGTTGGTCTTTCCGAAGGATTAGACTGTATTTGTGTATCAGTCACACTGTCTTCCTGCTTTCTAATCTACTATATTCCATCAGTCTAGGATGTGCCTTTTCTCTCTGCATTTTTAAATGTCTCAAATTGGGATGCATCTTTCAATTGGTGGTAACAAAGCATTGTGACGCTGGTTAATTGGTAGCAGTGTTCCTTATGATACATAAAATAATGGTGCATCCTAAATTTATAATAGATGACATCCTAAATTTGATGAAATATGGAATTTATGCCTTTGTCTCTTCGATTCATTTCTTCTGCTTTCCTTAAGTTGTTTTGTTATTGTAAAGAAATTATTGGCCTATTTGTGTATACATTATTCTTTCCACTTTCACTGGAAAACAGTTACTGGTATACATTTCCCTCTAATTGATGCTTTTGTTGTATCCTACGTGTTTAAATGTATAGTATGCTCAATGATAGTCTTGAAAGTGTTCAGTAATTATAGTTTCAATTTTTCTTTTATGCAAGTGTTATTTAATGTAGTGGTGTTTTAAATTTCCAAGGACTTGAGTTTTTTGTTTTTGGTTTTTTTCAAATGGCTTTATTGAGTTGTAATTCATGTATCACCCATTTCAAGTGTAAAACCAGTGGGTTTAGAATATTCACAAAGCTCTGCAGCCATCTGCAAAATCAATTTTAGATAAAGATCACCCCAAAGAGAAACCCCGAACCTGTTCATAGTCACTCCTTTTCCTCTAACCACCTCCCTTTCACCCCCTCACCCTCAGCCCTAGACAACTGCTAATGTACTTTCTAACCTCATAGATTTGCTTATTTGGGACATTTCATGTGAATTGAATTGTACAATGTGGTCTTTTATGACTGACTTCTTTCTCTGAGCGTTATGTTTTTAAGGTTCATCCACGTTAGAGCATGATCAGTATTTCATTCCTTCTTATTGCCAAATAGTATTCTGTTGAATTGATGCACCACAATTTATTCTTTTAAAACTTTATTTATTTTATTTCTGGTTGTGCTGGGTCTTTGTTGCTGCTCGGGTTTTTCTCTAGTTGCAGTGAACTGGGGCTACTCTCTAGTTGCAGTACATGGACTTCTCATTGCAGTAGCTTTTCTTGTTGCAGAGCATGGACTCTAGAGCACCACCTGCTCAGTAATTGTGGCACACGCGCTTAGTTGCTCTGCAGAATGTGGGATCTTCCCGGACCAGGGATGGAACCTGTGTCTCCTGCATTGGCAGGTGGATTCTTTACCACTGGGTCACCAGGGGAGCCCCACCACATTTTATTTATCTGTTCATCATTTGAGGGACATATGAATTGTTTCACTTTTGAGTAACTGCAGATAATACCACTATGAAGGGCTTTGGTTTTTAAGAACAGTCTTTTCTCTAATTTTTTCAACATTGGTTTTAGGATATATGACCCATATGCTTTTGAGGTTTTTAAAAACATGTTGATATTTATCTTGTAGTTTAATATAAGATCAGTTTGTGTAAATGTTTCACGGGTGCTAGTGAAGATGTAATCTCACTAGTTACTCTTATAATTAGATTATAACATTCAGATTTTTCATTTTTGACAACCTGGTCGATCAAGAACAGAAATATATGTTAGAGTCACTTTGCATTTCTTGGAGAAGGCAATGGCACCCCGCTCCAGTACTCTTGCCTGGAAAATCCCATGGATGGAGGAGCCTGGTAGGCTGCAGTCCAAGGGGTCGCTAAGAGTCGGACACGACTGAGCGACTTCACTTTCACTTTTCACTTTCATGCATTGGAGAAGGAAATGGCAACCCACTCCAGTATTCTTGCCTGGAGAATCCCACGGACGGTGGAGCCTGGTGGCTGCCGTCTATGGGGTCGCACAGAGTCGGACACGACTGAAGCGACTTAGCAGCAGCAACTTTGCATTTCTAATAGTTTCTGCCTTATGTTATTTCGTATACAGTTGGCCCTCCATACCCCTGGGTTCTGCATTCATGGATTCAGCCAACCCTGGGCTGAAAATATTTGAAAAAAGAAATCCACAAAGTTCCAAAAAGCAAAGTTTGAATTTGCCATATGCTGGCAACTATTTACATAGCATTTACATCGTATTAAGTATTATAAGTAACCCAGAGATGATTTAAAGTATAGGGGAGGGTGTGCGTAGGTTGTATGCAAATTCTATGGCATTTTACATAAGGGACTTGAGCATCCCTGGATTTGGGTATCTGCAGAGGTCCTGGAGCCAATCCCGTGTGGATATCCATCAATGACCGAATAGATGTTTTTAACAGTTGCAGATTTGTTATGAAGGGTCCCATACAAAATTATCTTGATTCCATTTATTATTTGCTTTTATTTCATTGATGTTGATTCTGTGAAATTTGATTTATTTTTCCTTTGCATTCATTTTATAAATCTTTGACTATATTTTGCATTTTGATATTTTAAGTTGTTTTGTCTTAAGTGTGATCCTTGAAAATCATATTTGTGTGTGCCTGTGTGTGCTTAGCTGCTCAGTCATGTCTGACTCTTTGCGACCCCATGGACTGCAGCCCCCAGGCTCTTCTGCCCATGGGATTTTCCAGGCAAGAACACTGGAGTGGGTTGCCATGCCCTCCTCCAGGAATCATATTTAGTTGGGCCCAATATGAGAGAATTGATGCCGCAGAATTGATGCTTTTGAACTGTGGTGTTGGAGAAGACTCTTGAGAGTCCCCTGGACTGCAAGGAGATCCAATCAATCCATCCTAAAGGAGATCAATCCTGGGTGTTCATTGGAAGGACTGATGTTGAAGCTGAAACTCCAATACTTTGGCCACCTCATGCGAAGAGTTCACTCATTGGAAAAGACCCTAATGCTGGGTAGGATTGGGGGCAGGAGGAGAAGGGGACGACAAAGGATGAGATGGTTGGATGGCATCACTGACTCGATGGGCATGGGTTTGGGTAGACTCCGGGAGTTGGTGATGGACAGAGAGGCCTGGCGTGCTGCAGTTCATGGGGTTGCAAAGAGTCGACACGACTGAGCGACTGAACTGAATAGGAGAGACCTTGCCTTTTAGTAGGGGAGTAGAAGTCTTTGCTGTGTGTTTAGACTTAAGCAATGTTATTGAATTATCATTCTTTTTTTTTTTTTTTCTTTTACACTTTCTTATCCTTTCCTTGTTCTTGTCTTATAGCTTGCTGTAAACTTAATGTCCTTCCACCTGAGTGACCATGGAGGTGAATCACCATATCAGATATGTAGATAGTTGGGCATGCCCAGCTGCCAAGCCCATTCCCACCTTGCCTGAGGCTGATTGATTGGAAAATGGGTTGGTGGTATTAGGGTGGGGGCAACCCCTGCCTCAACTAGCACAGGTGCTCCAGGGTTAAGAATAGCCTCTCCTTTCTCATAAAATGATCACTAGAGTTGCTGTTGATCCTCTGCTTCCTCTGCGCCTGGCACTTGGCTAGGTGCTTTAATGCGTCAACTCAGTGAATGCTCACCATGGCCCAGTGAGTAAGCAGGTGCTGAGAGGTTGCCTCGGGTCACATAACAGGAGCACGGCAGAGCCAGGCCTCGGCTCAGATGGCCTGGCTGTCAGCCCTCGGCTCTGACGCTGCCCTCTCCCGACTCCCCACCTCCACTGCTCAGGTCGTTATCCTCCCTTTCAATTGTCACCTGTATGTCCTCTGCTATTTATGACTTGTGGATGGTCTCCATCGGGCACTAGTACAGTGGGATTAATAATACATTTGCAATTAATAATACAGTGGGATTAATACACTTTATACAAGTGGGATAAATTGTCTTGGCACTTTGCTTTGTCACTGCTCAGGGACCACAAAGCAGTGCTGTCTTGGACTTCTGAGGAATCGGTCGTTGGGACTCAGCCAAGGGCAGACTGGACCAATACTGTCTCCCCTTGCTGACCTGTGTCCCTTCTCATCAGACTAAGCGTATGCTTCCAGACCCCTCCCCTTCGGATGAGTCCCCTGTTCAGATTGCTGGCCGGATGCCCCTCATGAGTGACCGCATCAGGCCGAAGGACAGGTCCGCACTTCCAGCAGACACATAGTCTGTGTCCTGATCCAATGCCACTGAGTTTCTGGACGGACCCCCTCTGCTTGTCCTTGGTCATCTCATCACAGCTGCCTTCCTGGCAGGTCCTCCCTGAGAGATTCCGTGTGGGCCTCTGTTCTCCCGGAAGACCCTCCTGCTGGCCCCCGAGCAAGCCCCGCTCCATAGTCTGCTCCTGTCCCTTCAGCCCCAGGAGGATCTCCCTCCCCTCTTAAGCCAGCTGGGCTGCACTTCTCTTCCTCGCACCAGAATGACTCCTGACATGTACACGTCAGATGGAAAGAACAGGAGGCGGATCCACCGTGCTTTCTGTCCTCAGGATGCTGTGTGAGGGTTTACGATGGGGTGTGGGGGTGCACAATTTCATTAAAAAGAATGAAACAAGACCCCATCCTGAGGGCAGCCAGGACCTCCCTGCCCTCTGTGGCCGTGGAGAGACCCTGCCCAAATGCAGGTTGTGGTTTTAGTACTAGATTCCTCTTGGAAAACCCAACTTGTCCTGGGGATGGATTTGTTTATCAAAAGAGGAAAAGTTACATAATTCCTGGAAAGTGCAATATAGGAAAAAATGTCTGAAACCATTTCTTTTTCCCCTGGCAACGTCCTCACTGTAGGTCTTTCCCTGGGGGAGAGGGAGTTATTCTCTGGGAGGGGCTTGAGGTCAGTCCTTGATATTTCCAGCTGCTGTGTTCGTTTAGTTCCTGCTTGAGACCTCGAACACTGCTTCAGCAGTTATTTGCCTCTGATAGCAAGTATGAGTTTTACTTTGGTAACGATTCTTTTAAACCGCTGTGGAAGGTTAGACACCACCTGGTTTCCTGGGACCGACCATTCCCACCCGTGTCTCTTACTCCATGTAAAGATCTCCTCATGTAGTGCCAGCAGTTGTTATTAACCGTGTGGGTGTGTGTTCCAGCTCCTTTCAATGCAAATTTTAGAGCCAGTTGGCTGCACTTTGGTGCACTGTTTCTCGTGAAACATAATTTAAAAAACACCGAGGGAAAAACTTACTGCATTTTAAAAATAAGACTTTCTTTGTCTCAAAAAGTTTATTCCCATTTACTTCAGAGTGCAAAAAACAGTGGTGGGAAATAGTCGAGTCAGTTATTTGCAGCTTAATTTTATCTGATAGCAACTCCTTGTAAATACCCAGTTTGGGTCAAAATGATAACAGAAGCAGGCCGTGAGCTGTGAAGAATAGCTACAGCATTTATTTCTAAGCAGCTTTATTGACTTAGAGGGTGTTTGGTTTTCAGTACCTATAATTCCCTCCAGGAAATAGCTAAATAAAATTAGGAATGTAATGGATTTTAAAAGGGTTAGAGCCTGATTCTAAAAGTAACTATAGGCAGTGTGGAAAATGGTGATCTCTCTCAAGGAACAAAAACTAGGCATCCTGATAGTTCTGAATAGTAAAGAGAACATTTAGATTCTTGGTAAATTTACCCAGAATTCTAATATGTGAAGTACATTTCTAGAATCTAAGCTGTTCCTTCAAACAAGGAAGGGGTGGTTCCCATTTTTTTAAAAAAAGTAAGGCTTTATTTTCAGATAGAGACTCTGAAGTTTAAAATAAAGGCAAGTTGTTTCCAGATCCAGAATATAAAGTTAACAGATCAAAACTGAGAGATATCTAAAGGACTTTGGAAAAGAAGTAGTTATCGGCCAAAAAGAAGGGTTTAATCCCAATGCCCCAAAGCCCCCAGAACAGGTGGCAAGGGAGGGGCTCCCGCTCTGGGCCTGAGGGCAGCACACGCCAGGCCCTCTGCAGGGTGGGCGTCGGCCTCCAGTTCTGCTCTGGTGGAGCTCACGGCCCAGATCCGATCACCGGCAGTGCACTAGAAACCAAACGAGCTGAGTACCGTGGAGGGAAAGGCAGAGGAGCAAGTAAAGGGGGCTCGTCCCAGGCTGGGGGGCCGGAAGCCCTAAAAGAGGAGTAAGCTGGGTGAGGAGGTGGGATGCAAGCATCCCAGACAAAGACAGCAGCTTGTGCAAGAGCCCCAAAGTGGGGAAAAACAGGTTTGTTGGAAAAACTGGCTGGAGAGGAGAGAATTCTGGGGGCGCAGGGCAGGAGGGTCCTGAGAAACAGCTGGAGTGAGAGGAAGTTGAGGTCTCTTAGGGCCTGGACACTGGGAGTGGGGGGCTCAGGCTCCAACCCCCACGAGCAGCGGAGGATCAGGAGGGTTTAGAGCCACGGGTGTGGCTGGCTTGGGCTTGCCTCAAACATGGGTCTCCTGGCCAACAGCAGATGCTCGGCTTAGAGAAAGTCAGGCTATAGGAGGGAAGGCCAGGCTGGTGACCATGCAGAAGCCTGTGGCACATCACTGTATTTCAGAAATTGTTGGGGTTGGGAGAGGGAAAGCCCTTTTGAAAGCAATTCATTTTTGAGCAAAGCCTTCGAAAGACCTAAAATAGAATTCGGTGAGCACGTCTGCCTGATGGAGATGCATCATCAGGATGAGGGATATGGTGTCTCCCTGTACCTGGGCATTGGGGATGAAGATGTGTGCGCATTCGAGCAGAGATGAAAGGGCACGGACATGTGCTCTCTTGATCGTCCTCCGGAAGGCAGGAGGGCTTGAGCTGAAGGATGCTGGCAGAGCTTCTGCTTCCCCCTTGGTAGGGGCTTCTGCTGCCCCAGGACCAAAGTTGGGTGGTTCCCAAGTCAGGGTGACCACAGTGTTATCCAGCCGTCCCCTGGCTTGTCAGCATTAAGGGCAATCCTTTCCTTTAATGCCCAGTTGAAAAAATTCCATTCCACATGCAGGAAATCCAACCTTTTTTCCCTTCAGTTTTCCCACCCCACGTGTTTCCAAGAATCCCCAAGGAATACTCATTTGTTCCACAGATCCATCCTGGTCGTTCCTGGAGCCTCAGCCTGCTGCCTGGCTGCAAACCTCTGATCCCTCCCTCCAGTCATCTCCTGCTTTCCTACCCTGTCTCTCCAGCTGGACCCGTGTGGAGCCAGGCTCCTCCTTCCTTAGCTGGGGAAGCACAGGTCAGGGCTGGCTAAGGGATATCAGGGCCACAGAGAAAAGCCTGCGTTCTAGAATGCCTGCTCCTGGAGGCATGCCCCTCCTCCAGGGCCATGCCCCTTGCCTTCTCTGCCCGACAGCCACGAGCTGCAGGCCCTGACCTGCCGCCCTCTCTCCTGACCCCAGAGAGCCTTAGATCAGGTCTCTCCTTCCCCCAGTTCAAGGCATCCACCCCCTCAGTGGCCCAGCAGGCAGGGGAAAGCTGTGTGCTTCTCAGTCAGCAGAGTAACACAACACATCCACACGGAAGGAATCCTTTCCCATTATTTTGTCTAGTTGTCAGCTGCATATGATCTCAAACCTCTGCCTTCCAGAGAGGATTTTGCCTTTACTTTTGCAATCTCAGGATTTGTTACCTGAAAATCCACCATTTTTCTGGGACTTCACAGTCTTGCTCAGTTTTTACAAAAAGCTAGTGGATGCGGCTTCCTTGGTGGCTCAGTGATAAAAAAAAATCCACCTGCCGAGGCAGGAAACACGGGTTCAGTCCCTGATCCAGGAAGACCCCACATGCGGAGGAGCAGTTAAGCCCATGCACCACGATGACTGAAGCCCACGCACCTAGAGCCTGCGCTCAACAACGAGAAGCCACCTCAGTGAGAAGTCCATGCACCTCAGCTAGAGCATAGCCCCCCGCTCGTCACGACTAGAGAAAAACCCAAGCACAGCAACAAAGACTCAGTGCAGCCAAAAATAAATAAATTAATTAAAACTTTTAAAAAAGCCGATGGATGTTATTAAAACCCTCATTTTACAAATGAAGAAATCCCTACAATTTCACTTATGACCTACCAAAGTTGTATGCCAGCTGGATACCAAGTTTAACTCAAGACTTGTTGTTCAGGGCTGGGGTTCCACCCACCTTAACTTATGCATCCTCTGTTTATCATCTCTGTCTCCATGGAGAGAAACAATGTGGGAGGAAAACACGCTGGAGGGGAGGTTTGTTTCTTCCAGGCTCTGCGGCCCAGAGCTGAGCGGCTTGTCACACTGGTCCCTTCTGGGGCACAGGAAGGACTTGCTGTCAGGTTTTCTCTGGGTCAGGCAGTTTTGTGTGATCCCCAGAAGGACGTGAGAGCATGAGCCCATTTTGTGCCAGCGAAGGTGTGTTTTCCTAGCAGGAATCGGTTAGAGTCATCAGGATGACTGCTCTTTTTTGACCTTTAGTGTTTGAGTTTCTAATTAGAAGCGACAGTAATAATAATGACTATTAGAGCACACGTTTTTCACCACGTGACAGGTGTTGCACCAAACATTTTACACACATTGTCTCATTTAATCCTCCCAACTCTCCTTCCTTTCAGGGAAGCACTTTTTTTTTTTTTTTTAACTTATTTTACAGCTGCACAAGCTGAAAAAAACTCACTTAAAGTTTCACCACTTACTAGTGCCACTTTCTAATGGTGAGACAAGTTCTCAAATCCCGGTCTGACCCCAGTGCCTGCTAACTTCAGAAGATGCCAAATGTTCCCGCCAACAGCCCTTTACCCTCTGGGGTAACCAGAGAGTGGGCGGAAAAGAGGAATGTCGCCAGGGCCCTCCTGTGTGGTACGGGGGCTCAAGATGGGAGATGGAGGGCCCTGCCAGGGTCAGCCAGTCCTGAAGAAGTGAAAGGTTAGGGATGCGGGAGAGACTGTAGAGTTTCTCCAGCCTCAGGACTCACGTGGGGCCATTGGGATGTCTCTTTTGGAGAGAAAGTGGCCCTGAGAATCTGAGAGATTTCACGTGGTGGACAGCTTCTAAGATGGCCCCCAATGATTCCTTCTGTAGCCCCTTCCCCTGGAGCACAGCAGAACACACTGACTTGCTACTAGCAAATCGAGTATGACAGAAGTAACGGGCCATCTCTCTGAGATTCGGTTATTAAAGGACTGTTTCTCTGTGGGGTATTGCTGTCTTCTTCCTCCCTCTTGGCACACACATCCATGGGGAATCCAGCTGCTGAGTGTTTGGCAGTCCTGTGGAGAGGCCAGTGGTGAGGGTTTGAGGCCTGCCAGGAGGCACGTGAGTGAGTTCAGAAGCAGATCCTGCCCAAGCGGAGCCTCCAGAGGCGACTGCAGCCCGGGCTGACAGCTTTACTGCAGTCCCACGGGACACCTTGAGCCAGAGACACACCCAGCTGAGACACACCCAAGCACCTGACCCACAGAACCGCAAGATGGCAAATGTTCATTATTGTAGCTGCTAACTGTGGGGGTAATTTGTTACACAGCAATGGATAGCCAGTGCAGGGCACCACCTTTATCACTAACTCCCGTTTGTTGCTTTGTTGTTGCCCCATCTGTACCGGACCAAAATCAGCTGTAAAACTCAACACACAAAAGACTGTCAGGTTCTCAGTGTTAAAAAAAAAAAAAGACTTGACCTGCCTGAAGTGTACTCGTTCATCCACTGTACACATATTTTGTATGAACCCGCCATGGGAATGCAAGAGATGCTGCAGAAACAGAGGGCGAAACAGTGTCCTCAAGGGGCCCACGGACTTGCCGCCAGAAACACAGCAGGCCCGGGACTGAATTAGGAGCAGGTCACAGTCAGGGCTGGAGAGAGAGAGACAGAGAGGCAAGTTCTAACTGTAGGAATCAAGAAATGCCAAGCCACCCCACAAGGCAGCCTACACGGTGGTGGAACAAGCCGGCAATTCCTGTATGTATTTTGGATTTGCTGTATTGATGGCAGTCCAGAGCTGAGACCTGCTCCCTTGTGGAGGTAGGGCTGACCCAGAAAAAGGACGTGGTTGCTATTGACAATCTCCCGGACAGAACAGATGCCTTAGGCTGAACTCCAGACTATGGAAAGCAGGCTTTAGGGAGGGAAAGACCCCTTTTCTCCCCCTCTCTGGTCTTTAGTCTCTGGGATCTGGGCTTCTAGTGGTAAAGATGGAGGTGTGTACCCTTGGGCCGTGGGTGCTGAGCTGACATCTGCAACGAGGGATTAGTGCAGGGGCAAAGAGGAAGGAATTACTTCCTACCTGCTCTTGACTGTTTATGGAGAGGACTCTGAACCCATAAATTCAGGACAAGCCATTGATCCCCAGATTCCTTAAATGTGTACTATTTTCTGTTTACTTTTTGGAGATAGTATATCGGAGTAGTTAAGAGCCAAGGGCCTGCAGGCCAGCCACTTTATTTTAGGTCCTGACTCCACCGCTAATTAGCTGAGTAATCTTGGAAATGTTACTTGCTTCCCCTGTGCCTCCCTCCACGGTCTTTAAAATGTGAATTATCACAGGATTTACCTCATGGGAACTGTTGGGAAGAGAAAATTGTTGCATGCAGTGAACCCATGGAGTAAACAATAATTATTTGCTGTAAAATATTTATCATTTAAAAAAAAAACTCGATAAGAAAAAAGACTGTCAGATGGCGCTCTGGGACAAGCAGGAAGTTCTGGGTCCCTCTCAGAAGCTATTTTTGAGAGGAGGAAATCCTCTAGGGCAGAGGTGGTGAATTCTGGCTGCTCTGTGAGCAAGAAGGGTCCCTGAGGACAAGCTGACTAGGCCTGAAAGGTCCCAGGAAGTCATTCTCAGAAAGGCCTAGAGTAAGGCATCCAGGTCTTCAGGGGCCCAGGAGTGCCTGTTCAGCGCTGGGTTGCTGGGGGGCAGTGGGGGCAAGAGCTCCACTTCGTGTGGCCAAAAGGTTGTGCCCCAGTGGTGCCATTCTGCTCGCACTGATCCTTTCTATTTGTTCTTATTCAGTCGCTAAGTCGTGTCTGACTCTTTTGCCACCCCCCTGGACTATAGCCCGCCAGGCTCCTCTGTCCATGGGATTTCCCAGTCAAGGATACTGGAGTAGATTGCCATTTCTTTCTCCAGGGGATCTTCCTGACCCAGGGATCGAACTCTCGTCTCTTGCGTCTCCTGCATTGGCAGGTGGATTCTTTACCACTGAGCCACCTGGGAAGCCCACTGATCCTTTTACAAACTCTTAAAATGACAGAAGTAACACATTGTTTGTCATAAAACTTATTTGCCCTAGAAAGTCTCTGCTTTGCAGAGGTGGCCGGTGCTGACAGGTGGGTGTCCTTCCGGGCACTTGAATCCACACATACAAGTATCTGGGCATGTGGGGGTGTGCGAAGAGACTTGCCCTTTTAAACCAAATTGGGAACATTTGGGTAAACAGTCTCTTTCGCACCTTACTTGTTGTTCCCCTTGAAGTACAGTGGGTATTGTTCAGTGGCAGCAGGTACCCAACTCCTGCATTCTTCCCCATGGCTCCGTGGCATCCACGGCCACGTGGTGGTTTGTCAGACTGGGGCCTGGACGTGAGTCGATTTGTTTGGCCCCAGTTGATTAACACTTAGGTCGTTTGCGCTTTTCCCCTTGGATGGATGCTGCAGTGGAGAACACCTTTGTGCGTGTGTCTTTGCTCACCTCTCAGGGTATTTCTGAAACACGGTGAGCCGGAGGGGGAATTGCTGGGCAAAGACGAGTGGTGCTGACGAGGGGCTCTCCTGGGCTGCACTGCGCTCCCGCTAGCTGTGCCTGCCTGCCTGTCTGCTCCACTCTCAGCAGCACTGGCCTTCACCTACCAGCGACTTATGATGAAATGACAGGGGAAGGATGGCCTGTAGTTTTAATACACATTTCTCTACCCACGAGTTCTTTGTGCAGAGAAGCTCTGCTTCCTGCTTCCAGGCTGTGCTCCCTGGGCCTGGGCTAGGCAGCCGGGCCATCCGGCCTCCCACCCGGCTGTCCCTGCTTCCTGCCTCTCACCCTGAATGTCCATCCTCAGTCCCCCTCCCCGCATCCCCAGCACAGCTCTGTGCTGCCCTGTGGAGAGGTGCTGACAGAAGTCCACACCCGGCACACTCGCCTCGGGCTGGGCGGCTTCCCCAGCTCCAAGGAAGCTGCATGCTTCTAATTCTCCCCACTCTCTGAGGTGACTGGGGCGTGGGCCTGTGTCTAAACACGGCTCCAGAGGCAGTTCTAATTCCATTCCCTCTTAGCTACTCCCTCTGGACTCCTTAGTCACTCAGGAGGGGCTCTGTTACGGGTCAGGGCCAGTGTGGCTGGTCCACCCTTGCCCAGGGAGCCGTCCTCCTCACGTGAGACGTCCCTCAGCTCTAGGAGGGCACACGTACCGCCTCAGGGGGAAGGGGTCACCCCTGACCAGCCCCTGGAGACAGATGTATCATGACCATTGGCAAGCGGGGGAGGTCCCACATGTGGAAGTGCTTGGGGAAGGCTGCACAGATGGGAGGGATTATCTGTGTCTGGGCTCCCATGTGTGGGTGAGCTGGCCCGGGATGCCCCAGGTCAGGAGAGACGGGAGTACCGGAGTGTCCCAGGGATGGTAGATACCAAGACATAAGTCCACAAGGGGCAGAATCCCAGACTGGGGCTGGTTCCGGCCTCCCTGTGGGATCCGAGAGACTAGCCAAGCAAGCCCGGGTCCTGAAGCTGTGGAGATGGGGGACAAGCCAACACAGCGGGGACCCAGTTACCAGATAGTGCAGGCCAAGGCTTGGATGAGATGGAATTGGTGCACGAGGTGACGGCCAGACCAGCCACAAGCGGGTCACTCTCTGTGCCAAAGGGCGGGGCTTAGTCCGTAGATTGTCTGACAAGAGAAAAGAAGAAAGGCAGGGCCAGCCCCATGAGTCCTGGGAAAGGACTGGCAGCTCCAGGAAGCTGAGCGATGTCCTCCATTGCTGCCCTTACTCTTCTGTGCCCTCAGCATGGGGCTCAGTTGGGCAAACAGCCCTGGCCTGACTTCCTGACGTCTAGGACCCTACCGTCCATCCGGCTGCTTCTGCACAGGCAGACTGGCCGGCCACCTCACATATCTGCTTCTGTGGGCAGCGGACCCCATGCCTCGTGATCCTCAGACATACAAGGACGTGATGATGGAGTAAGGGAGGAGCCTTAGTGGTGTCATTTCATCTTTGGGGACCGAGATCTAATCCTCCCAGAAGCAGGAGCTCAAGAGTCAGACAAACTCAAGCTCAAACCCTGAGTGTCCCAGGCTACATGTTCTCAGGCCAGTCACCTAGGGCCCATAAGCCTCAATTTCTCTTATGTCGAAGGGTAGAACCCACCTCACAGGGTGGTTGGGAGGGTTTAGAGAGACGCACATGGTACCTAGTGTATGGAAAGCACCCGCCCACAGGTGGTGGGTGGCGTGAGTGTTATCTAGAGGAAATACTGCCTGGAAGAGCCCAACCCAGGGGACTCGTGGCCTCCTGTATCCATGGAGGCTGTTGAGAAACTCCACGTATCCAGGAAGGGCAGGAAGAGCCCCATCTGGGCATAGCTGTGTGCCATGTTTAGTGACGCAGCTGAGTCTGGAAGGGCAAGAGTCTGCAGGGGAGGAGCTGGGAACGAGACACTATGTAAAGAGTAATGGACAGAATCCATCTAGCTGGCAAAGTGTGGTCTCCAACCACAGCTGGAGTATCGCCTGGACACCCTCTCGGGTACAGCGCCAGCTTTGACCTCTCCTCCCGTGGGACCCTGGGAACTTCCCCTACTCCTTCCACTGCCTTGAGCACCAGCAGCCGCGTGCCTTCTGTCCAGCTCTGCTCGGAGCCCAGTCCATAGAAGTGAGGTGGACGACCAACCGGAACAGGCCAGTCGGGTCCCCTGGCTGGGAGTTAGCCGGGAAGGAGAGGACCTTCAGGTCTTTGCTGGCACTCAATGGGGAGGACACGTGAGCTCAGAAATTCCGTGCTGGGAAAAGCAGATCCTCCCTCAACAAGAAACAGAGACCCTGCAGGCAAGGGGAAGGGGATGGGAAGGGAGAGAGGCCGAGAGGCGGCCGCCTGGCCTTCCAGGCAGTTTCTGGTTCCTGGCCCTCATGAGGCCCAGCTGCGTCCCTGCTCATGGACTCTGGGAGATACCTCGTGTCCTTATGTAACCAGCTTATTAAAGGAGCTGGACTCAATCAGGTGTAAGAAGAAACCGACTTTATTTTTCCCCAGTGTCCTTTCCAGCCTGCTCTGTGGATTAGCTCTTTTCCCAGTCAACCCAGGGAACTCAGAAGGCCCCGAAGTCTCTCTGCTGTTAACAGTCACGTCCCTGCAGACTGTCCAGGGTAGGGCTTAGAAGCCTGGGCTCCCACAGCTGGCCGAGCAGGAGGCCTGGGGTGAGGGAGGCACACGCTCAGTCCACCAGAGCCCACCTCCCCCCGGGCCACTGAGTTTTGTGGCCCTCAGGGTTGGAACAGACATGACAGACGAGGGGGGAGCAAGGGCCCATCTGATGTGGCCCGTGAGGTTGGAACCAGAGCTGGCGCCCTATGCATGTGCCCATTGCCAGCACGCATGCTCTGTCTTTTCCTCGCTTTGCTATCCTTTCTCCTTCTTTGCTGCTGCTTCTTCAGAATTTCCATTCTGGGCACCTCTGACTCAGCTCCCTTCATGGGAGCAGTGCCCTTCCTTGGCCCCTGGGCCTCCTGCACTGCCCCCTCCCCTCCATGCAGGCAGCCCCGTAGTTCCTAGGACCCATGTCCAGGCCTCCCTGCCCCCCACTGTGATCTTGCCCTTGGCTCGCAATGCAGTACCACTTCTCACTGCTTTCCGCCCTGGCCTGCAGACTTGAGACATGAGTCAGATGGTAGTGCTAACGCTCACCCACGCCAGACTCCTGGAATGGTCCCTGGAAGCTCCTCTCACTAGACTTAAGTAGGGGGGTGGGGAGCACCCACCCTTCCTGTGGTGGTGGGGAGCATAGCCTGGGGACGACTCATCCTCCCCTGCCCCCCTCCCACTCCTTGGGATACACTTTCTGAGCCTCCTACACAGGCCACAGGTGGGCAGTCAGCTGATGCTGCAGAACCAGTGTGGAGCCAGCCCCTCCCAGGGATGGTCCTGCACCTTGCTCCAAAATGTGAGAACCTTTGGCAGTTATTATTTTGTCCTTAGCCTTTTGAGCCTCAGATAAAACTGAGGCAGAAAGAGTGGCTGTTTTAACATTTTGTTACACTTAAAAAATGTTCCCTTTTCTGTTTAATCCAGCTCTTTAGCTTCCCCTTACTGCAACCGAGAGTCTTTCCCAGACCGTATACAACGGATGAGGTGCTCCTGGGAGATCAGAGGACCCTTGAGTTCCCACAAAGCACCTGTGGATTATGAACGTCGTGGATTCCTGCCCCATGTTTGCAGTAGTTCAAAGGTTTCTCTTTTACTCCTTGGCTCAGATTGGCTTGGTTCGGGGGAGGGGCGCTGTTCAGCGTCACTCTCTGTCTTCCTGCCATGTTCCCCACAGGAGTCCAGCAGGCGGGTGCCCTCCATCCACCAGGGTTTCACTGACTTCCTCCTGGGTCTGTCTGTGGATGCGCTCGCCATGGAGACCTTAGTAGCAGGAGGACCCCTGTGACTGTCCCCTTAGAAATCCCTGGGCGGGATGGGGGAGGAGAAGGGGTGTTGATGTGGGTTTGGTCGGGCCAAGTGCTGATGGGCTGCGTGCTGGCCGGGGAGCAGCTCCCTGGGCACCAGGAGCTGTGCTCTATGCATCGCCCTTTCCTCTCCCTGTTCTCTTCTTTGATGCTGTTGGTTTGGTAAACTGCTTCCCTACCGCCCTTTTACCTATTTCCTAGTCTCTGATGCGCTTATTCCTTCCTCTCCTTCCACGTAGCTGGGGTGTGATTTGACCAAGACTCATTTTTAGGTATCAGGGTGGGTGGGGCTTGTTGAGATGGTCGGGTGGCATCACTGATTCAATGGACAGGAACTTGGGTGAAATCCGGGAGATGGTGAGGGACAGGGAGGCCTGGTGTGCTGCAGCCCATGGGGTTGCAGAGAGTCGGATGTGACTTAGCGACTGAACGACAACAACAACAGTTTTGGGTATCGGGGTGAGTGGAGCTTGGAGAACAGTGGTGTCATGCCCTGCTTTTGTTTGATTCCCAACCAGTTGAGAAAAAAAAGTTACTACCCCTCATCCCCGCCCCGAGCTCGCTGCTCTGGGGTTTGTACAGACGACCAGTGACAGGGTAGGTTGCGCCCTGTCTTCCTCTGCCTTCTGTCTTTCCGTGCCACACACTCTAGTCCAGGTATCCGGGGGTGGGGTGGGCATGGTCTGGGCCAAGGTTGAGGACCCTTGGTAGTGTCCAGATTCCACTGTGACCCCCACCACTGACTGGGGTTTGGGGGAAGGGAGTTGAGAACTCTTTCCTTAGAGCCTGACACCCAGAACCTTCTGGAATAATCCTGCAGGTGCATTTTTACCAGCACTCTGGCTGCAAGCTCCACTTTCTCCCCTACTGTGGAGTGAGAACAATAGTCCCTCCTTCACAGGCTGCTGTGAGGTCACATGACACAAGTACTGTTCCTAGCACTCAGTAAGCGTCAGTAAACATCAGTCTCTCCACATGACAGCTCTGCCAGAAAAGGCTCTCGTATGGCACCATTGCTTGGTTATCACAGAGAGAGATTGGTGAGTCCAAAGGTTTAAGTGCATTTCAAATTTTGATATATACATTGCCAGACTGCTCTTCAAAAATATTGAATCAGTTCATACTTCCATCCAGAGTACACGGAGTACACATTTCTTCTCTGTTCCCTTGTGGAGATGGACCTTTCTTCGTCTTTGCCAGTCCGCCAGGCACCATGTGATGGTCTATGCTTGATTTAATGTGCCTCTCTGGTCATTACCGAGGTTGGCCTCTTTTCTTGTTTACTGGCCATTTGTGAGTCTTCTACTGTGTTTGTGTGCTTCACCAAGTTTTCTGTAACAATGTTTATATCTTTCTTCATAATTTGAAAGAGTTCTTGGCACAGCATGAATGTCAACCCTAAATTTTTCTCTCATTTAGTATTTGCTTTTCAATCTTGGTCATGTTTTATTTTGCTTTGTTTGTCAGAGGGCAAAAAATATGGAATTTGCTTTAGTCCTATCCCTTGTCTTTTCCTTTATGGTTTTGGGGTTTCCCGTCATGCCCAGAGACGCCTTCCCTGTCCACCTAAGGTGGTTCTGGCAGCTCATGTGGAAGTCATATTGGAACGAGGAAGGTGAAGGCACAGGGCTCCTGGTCTGGTGGGGGGCCCCAGTCAAGGGGAGAGGGGAGGAAGGCCTACACCAAGGCAGAGAAGAGGCCTTGCCCGGAGGGATGGTGGACTATGGCCAGGGAGAGGGAGGAATCCTTGCTTCTGACCCGAGCAGGTGAGTAGGCATGCCTGCTCAGTCGTGTCTGACTCTTTGCGACCCCACGGACTGTAGCCCACCAGGCTCCTCTGTCCATGGGATTCTCCAGACAAGAATACTGGAGTGGGTAGCCATTCCCTTCTCCAGGGGATCTTCCCGACCCAGGGATTGAACCTGGGTCTCCCACCTTGCAGGCAGATTCTTGACCATCTGAGCCACTAGAGAAGCCCAGAGCAGTTAAGTAGATGGTGCCATTTGATGAAATGGGACCAGACCTGGGGAAGGGTGTTTTAGGGGTTGACTGCACTGCCTGTATCCAGCAGAGACATCCAGAATACACCTGGACTTAAGGAGGTGGGACTCCAGAGAGCCTTCGTGGCTTGAGGTTCTGTCGTGGGACTCCTGAGGGAGCAGGTGGCAACCAGGGATAGGGAGAGTGGAGTGTCATTTAATAGGTTTAATCTCTTCCTGGTGTTACTCAAAGAGGCTGTGGTGTCGGAGGCCCCAGGAAGGCTTTCTAAAACAATAAGGCACAGTGTAGATACATCCAAATAGCACAGACGGCTTTTATTGCAGATGTATTATTACAAGGATAATCTGAGAATATATTAAAAAAAAAAAAAACCTCCCTTTTATATACACAAAACGTGCTACATGGTACACTTGTGAGACTGCTGAGGTAATAGGCACACAGCCGAATGCAAACAGTACCAAACGTTCCACCGTCTTGCCCGCCCGCCCTGACCCATGCGCCCTCCAGGAGGGTCTCACCTTCTTGTTCGTCCCTCACTCCCTGCTTGGCAAGAGTCCCAGCAGTACCGAGCCTGATGCTTCAGGGCCGGCAATGCGCCGACCGAGGGCTCCGTGGCCCCTGGTTATTCGGTAACTCACGGCAAGTGGCCAGTTCTCGTTTTTGAGGAGCCTGGTCTCTGGGGAAGTGTAGTCTGGAGAACGAGATGTGGACGCCAGTCGGCCTGAGAACATGGCACCTTTGGTCTGTAGCCGTTTGGGCCCCCAACAGTTGGATGATGCTTTCTCTTCAGTTGGACATCTTCTGGCAAAGTAGGCTATTACTTCTGTGGAGGTTAAAATGACAGGTAGGCTAACGTGTGACTGGAAAGTACGAGACTGAAATTAACCCTTGTCCGTGTGGCCGAGAGCGAGCTTTGGGGCCTGACTTTCCCTTTCCTGACCACGTGGAGTCCAGACTGTTTCCTACTGAGAAGCTAGGGAATCTTGCCCGGGAGGAAAGCACAGGGGGACAGAAAAGGTGAGGAGTAAGTTGGCGAGAAGAGAAGAACAGGAGAGGTGCCTGGAACTCACGTGGCTGGGGCTGGAGTGCAGAAGGCACTTAGTGACTGGTGTGGAGTGAAGGCGCAGGTGGGCGGGTGGCTGGCTGGCTGGGGAGGTGGTGAACTGTCCTGAGAACAAGGAGAAGGCTAGAAATTGAGAGGGGAGGGTGCTCTGAAACCGGGTTAGGTGCCAAAGAGGATCTTAAGCAAGGAAGTTGGGAAGCCCGATGTGAGAGGACAGCAATGTGGACGGTCCTAGAAGAAGCCAGCAGGTGCACACCAAGGACTGCTGTTTGAACTGGAGCTGCACAGTCTGTGAGGTGCCCTCAGACTCAAGTAACACAACACGAATGAAGTGCTCTTCTCCTAAGAGCAGAGCTGTCGTGAACAGCCCTCAACATCTGAGAGTTGAATATACGTGTGTTTCAGTATATACGGCAAACCTATATATATGTATCTAGATATATGGCACCGGTATATATCTAAACGCATATATACGTGGCATACACACAGGTGCACGAGGTCAGCTCACACACATGTATATTATGAAGGTACTTTGCAGGTGTGTTTTTATTGTAGGGACTTAATTTACTTAAGGAAAGACTTGTGTGCAGTCCTTTCCTGTCTGGAAACACGGAGGGCTGTCTGAGGTGGAGAGAAGTAGTAGGGACAGAGATCGGTCGCATTTATCTGCCGCGGTGACTCGGGGAATCAGAGTCCAGCGTCCCGGTCCTCGTGGCCCTGAGAGGGGCCGGCCTAGTGGAAGGTGTTGGGGTTGGGCCGGATCATCATCACCACCTTCTTGAGCGAATAGGAGCCTCCACGGAACTCAGCCCAGTAGACCCCGTCCTGGTAGCGGCTCCGATAGTGGCCCCCGCGGTACCAGACCCCGTTGAGGTTGGAGTGGGCGCAGGCGTTATACCACCAGCCGCCCTTCTGGTAGTGGGCACAGTTGCCTGCAGGAGAGAAAGAGCGAGAAGTTCAGGGAGGAGGTTTGACCTGTGTCTGCTGTTTGCTCTTGGGGGGCTTCCGCGGGACACCCCCCTCTACTGGGGGCATTTGGAACAAGGATGCCAGAGAGGGCACGGGGCCTCAGACCTGCTCAGACCTTCTTCTGATTCGGGCTCTGTGATCTTGGGCGAGCGACCTCACCTTGGTGAGCCCCCGAACACTCCTTGTAAAACAAGAAGGAGGCGATGCCCCCACACAAGGTAGGTAGGACCCACCTGGGAGCTGAAGGAGGCCGAGTACTAGCCCAGGGCGAGCTGCGGAGCAAGCACTGGGGAGGGCTCCACACCCCGGGTTTGCGCAGAAACCAGAAATGGCCCAAGGTGGGCGGGGTGAGAGCCAAAGGGTTTTTTTTAGGAATTTCTTTTTCGTTGAAACTATTAGATCAAGAGTCTTTCAAGAGTGACAAAGCAAGTGTTTAAGATGAAATGTTCCTTTATTCCTCCCTAGCCTGTCATCCAGCCAATTTTTTTTTTTTCACAAAAGCAAGATATTTTCATAAAGTTTCTGGCACCCTCATATCATGCTGGATTGTGCTGCCAAGGACAGGCAGTTCGGAACACCAGTAAAAGTGTGGGCAAGGCACAGGCGGGCATGCAGGGGCATCGCCCTTCCCAGGAGTGAGGACGACACTGTTGGGCCCAGGGGGGCACCCTACTCATGGAAAGGGCTGCCTTATCAGGTTTGTGGGTTTGGTGACCCAGGGGGCTGGCGGCTCTGCTCCGGAAGCAGCCGTGGGGTGAGGTGAGGAGGGAGCAGGCCAGCTGAGGCAGAACGCTGAGAGGAGTCCCAGCGCCAGGCGCCCAGAGCCCCGGAAGCCCAGGTCTTCCCAAAGTTCTCCTCTGGCTCCTTCAGGCTACGACCCGAGGTCATGAGCTCCAAGTGGCTGTGTCGGATTCAGAGGGCAGGACCCTGGGCATGCCACAGCCAAGCTTCCCTCAGCCAGTGGATGCCCCTCCTAAGCTTGTCCCGCACGCCTCCGGGGACAGGGAGCTCACTGCCTCGCGTCCAGTGACCCTGCTGCCGGATGGGCCTGATGGTTGGCGTCATAGGGCAGCCTTCCACTGCTCCCCATAATGGCTGTAAGCCAGCCTTCTGTCCCTGGCGTCTGACCAGCACAGAGGGTCATCTTCCTGCCCTGCTCTTCCTGAACCCTGGGCAGCCCCGGCCTTAGCAGACACGCCACCTCCTCGGGGTCCCTGCAGCAGGGTCAGCTCTGCGCCAGGAGTAAGTGGAGGTGTGGGCGTGTCCTTGTCTGCTGCCTGGGGACCTGGGGTGGGGAACCTCCTTGGGGGGCAGGCAGCCTGGCTTTTCTGAAGAGCAGGGACTTCCTGGGGCTCAGTTGCTCAGTCGTGTCTGACTCTTTGCGACCTCCTGGATTGTAGCCTGTCAGGATCCTCTGTCCCTGGGATTTTCCAAGGCTGGAATACTGGAGTGGGTTGCCATTTCCTCCTCCAGGGGATCTTCCCACCCAGGGATCAAACACGCGTCTCTTGAGCCTCCTGCATTGGCAGGCAGATTCTTTACCACTAGCGTCCTCAAAGCAGGGGGTAGCCTTTAGCCTGGGACTAAGGGGCCAGGTTCGCCCACGAGAACAGATAGCATCGGCCTGGAGGGGGGCTCAGCCCCTCACAGAGGAGCTATGAATTCTGCCACCTGACAAGGGTGCAGGGCCCCTCGTCCCTAGGAGCTGAGGTGTGGAGCCTTAAGATGCACGCGGCAGGTTTGATGTCTAGACTTGGGGCTGGGCTTGTGTGCTTCTCACAGTTTTCTGTTTTCTCCCTTGCTTTTTATTTACTAAAGACCTGGACCTGAGGCCCGCAATCTTGGGCAGGTGGATTCATCCCTCCTGCCCGATTTCTTCTCAGTAGCTCCCCACAGCACTGTACTAACAGAGCGCCTGAGAGACTGTCCCTGCTCAGAGCCCAAGTCTCTCCAAGTCCCAGGCAGAGCACTGCAGGCACATTCTCACCTTCTCACCCACTTCTCACCCCCTGCTCGATAGGTATGTCCTCATTTCCAGATGTGGAAACAGGCCCAGAGGGATGGGGAGGCACGCCTGAGGATTCGGGCGTGTAGGAGGTGGGCAGTGTTGTTCCCCAGGCTGTGTGGCCCTGACTCCTGGTGCTCAGGCAGGGAGTGACGCGGTGCACAGCCCAGCACAATGTCCAGCTTGGCCGAGAGTGGCCCTCCAGTATGTCATTCGGGGACCTCTGTATCTTCCCCTTTCTGTAAATGCCACGCTGACCCAACCTTGTGAAGGGGATCTGTGGGCAGAGGGCAGAGGAGTGGACCTTCAGGCGATGGGAACAGAGCTGGGCAGCTGGGCCCTGGGATGGTCCTGTTCTCAGGCCTAGGGGTCAGAGGCTGGGCTTTGGTTGACCCCTTTCCCTGGCCCTTCACCTGCCAGTGACCCCACTGCTCCTACCTGTGTAGACATCGTGGTCTCTGTCCAGGGTGGTGAACTGCTTGCCGTTGTGCCAGGTGAAGGAGTCGCCAGCGTTGCCATGGTAGCGCCCCAGCCGCAGCTTATAATACTCGCTCTCAGGCTCCAGGCGGAAGCTGGCATACTCTGCAAAGACCTTGCGGCCAGACCAGTCCTCCATGGTCACCAGCAGCTTGTAGTTGCCTTGGTTCGTCAGCCAGTAAATGTTCTCCAGGCCCAGCCAGTACTCGCCGTCAATGTTCCCAAACCCTTGCTGGGGAAAATGTGGGAGAGCATTAGTGAGGAATACGCAGTGTGCTCAGCCAGCTGGGCCCAGCTGTCGGCTGTTCAGTGCCGGACGCAGGGTCTTGGAAGCAGGCAGAGCAGAAGGCAGGCCTGCATATAATCCCTTGCTTTCCCCACCTGGCTGTCACTTGATGAGTCACTTTGCATGTTCTCAGCCTCAGTCAGGCATCACTCAAGACTAATGAGAGAGTGCCTGTTTCGTGCTAGGCATTGTGTGAACATGGGTTCCTCTATGTTACCTCCCCTTCAGGGTTGCTATAAGGACACACGTAACATGGTAAATTGAGAGCCTAGCACACAGTAGGCTTGCAACATGAGTTCCTTGGGCAATTCCCTTACCTTCTCTGAGTTTCCATTCCTTTCTCTGGGGAGGGGCTGTGTGTAAGAGTCTCTTGTAAATTAAGGCACGGATGTGAGCTCTGACAAAGGCATGATCCCTCCTAGGTCTAGAATCCAGTGGATTTACTACTGTTTTTCCATACAGTTTTGAGAGTCATCAGCCAAGTGGTGGCTGCTTGAAGTCTTGGAAATAGCTGAATTTGTTAATGATAATAATAGGTAGTGTTCAGTGAGCACTTAATGATGTGCTGGCACTCTTATCAGAGCTTTTCATAGGTTATTTTATTAATCCTCATGCCAGCTCTGTGAGCGGGATACTCTCAGTGTCCTCCCTAGAGTGGGTGGACTGAGGCCCAGAGAGGCCCAGGGTCGCAGAGCACATGAGCCAGGATTTGAACCAAGAGCCCAGGCATAACCCCTGTGCTGACTGCTGTGAGGAAGGGAACGTGGAAAGGAGATGGAAGGAGTTAGGGAAGTGAGTCTTCAGGAACCTCTCAGCGAGGAGGCAGAGGAGAAAGAGGAGAAAGCAAAGGGCACAGGCTGGTCAGGAGGCGGGTTGGAGGACAAGCAGGGCAGGACTGTGGCGCACGGAGCCTTGTGTGGGTGTCGTGGTCCTGGTGCTGGTCGGCTGTGTGGGCATCGAGGCTGTGCCTAGGCTGTGTTCACTGCTCTGCCCCCTCCTGTCTGTGCAGACGTTTCATCCCTAAACTGGGTCCAGACCAGCCTCTCCCCATGGGGGCTGACCTGAGAGTAAAGGAGGCGATGAACAGAAGCACCTGCATGTGGCGGGTGTCCCCAGTATGGTCAGCCTTTCCTCCTACAAGGAGGAGGAGCGTTCAGCTCCCCAGGAATAGGGAGCCCCGATGCTGAACCCTGTAGTTAGGACCCAGTATCCCCACAGTTCCCTATAGCGGGCCGTGTGGGAGATCCTCCCAGGGCCTGGGAGCCTCAGGCCCTGCCCCTTCTGGGCTGTGAAGACAGGTCTTCCCCTGGGAGCCCCAGCAGGGACCATGGTGCTCCCCACATCAGGATTGAATTCATTAATGATAATAACAGGTAGTGTTCAGTGAGCACTTAACGATGTGCTGGCACTCTTATCAGAGTTCCCTCCCCGTCCGTGGGGCTTTCGTGGTCTGGACCCCTCAGTCTGTATCCTGCTGCAGTTGTCGGTGGGGCAGGGGAGGAGCAGCCGGTCCTCCCCACCCTGGTGGCCCTGTCGGGGTCCTCCTCCCTTGGGGCCACCCAGGCCTCACAGGCAGCACCTGCCCCGCTCTGAGGGCCCTGGCGCTCTGGGAGGGGGGGTGGTCCTAACCTTGTACGTCTCCCAGTTCCGGAAGAAGTTGACCGAGCCATCCAGGCGCCTCTGGATGACCGTCCAGCCCCCGGGGTCGTGCCTCTGGTCGCACCACACCTGCATGAGGCGGTTGGTGTTCTCTGGCTTCACCAGGTAGATGGAGCTGGTGTCATGGCCGTCCTCCAGGGCCTGCAGGCAGTCTCTCCATGGGCCTGGGGACACGGGTGTGCATGCGTCACAGACCGCCCTGTCACCTGGCCCCCGAGTCGCATCCTCCCCTTCTCCCCTCCGCCGGCTGCACCCAGAGCAGCACAGCCTTGGGCCGGGCTCCAGCTGGAAGCCACAGGCCTGCAGGGCACTGCTTTGGGTTTGTGAGTCTGAGAAGTAACGTAGTGTAAAGACACGAGCCCAGGACTTGGGGGTCTGGACACCTGGGTTCTGGGCACATTTTCACCCCTGACTCCCACAAGGTGTGGTTGGCCGAGTTTCCTTCCTTGCCAAACCGTCTGTTTCCCCCTTCTGTAGAGGCAGCTCATGTTTACCTCATGGAACTGTACAGATGGCTGGGATATTTGTGTGCAAGTCCGGGAGTGATTTTTCTAAGTTGTTTTATTGGCAAAAGGATATGTGAGCCTGCTGAGGGGCAGCAGCATCTGTCAGCACCTTGTGGGGCTCCGCCTGGTCAGTGAGCCTGGCTTGCTGCCCTTCCCAGCCTGGCTGACTCCACACCAGCCTTCCCAGGGACGGTGCTTGGGGACAGTTGCTGCAGTTCACTTCTATTGGGTCACAGGGGCCCCAGCGGTGCCCAGAACCTGTAGCCAGAAATTTTGGGACATTTCTGGGATTCAGACACTGGCCTCCAGATATCTTTTGGGGGGACTTAGCTTTCTGTTCATCACTTGGTTGTGTCCAACTCTTTGCGACCCCATGGACTGTAGCCCTTCAGGCTCTTCTCTCCACAGAATTTCCCAGGCAAGAATACTGGGGTGAGTTGTCATTCCTTCTCCAGGGGATCTTCCCAACCCAGGGACTGAACCCAGGTCTCCTGCATTGAAGGCAGATTCTTTACCGTCTGAGCCATCAGGGAAGCATTGGAAGGACTGATGCTGAAGCTCCAATACTTTGGCCACCTGATGAGAAGAGCCAACTCATTGGAAAGGACCCTGATACTGGGAAAGATTGAGGGCAGGAGGATAAGGGGGTGGCAGAGGATGAGATGTTTGGATAGCATCACCGACTCAATGGACAGGAATTTGAGCAAATTCCGGGAGATAGTGAAGGACAGGGGAAGACAGACAGTGAAGGACTGGTGTGCTGCAGTCAATGGGGTCACTAAGACTACAACACAACTTAGCAAGATGAACAATAGAAATGTTTCTGTTTAGCTCTATCAGTATATTCCAGAGCAAGTTCACCAAGGACCAGGCGCTCAGAGCTCACGTTTCAAGGTCCATGAGCTTAAAGGATGGTGTCCAGCACATCCCAATCCATGGCTCTTCTGAAACTGTTCCAGAGGGATTCTGTGACCTGTGACTTCCCTGAGCTTGGACAGTGGGGTCAGAGCAGGTGGGGGTCACTGTGAGAGGTCTTTCACCCCTTCCCCTCTTTCCCTGGCAGTGGTTTCCCGTGTTTGAACATTGGTCATGTCCGCAAGAGGGCACAAACCCGAGTCACTAGGAGCCAAATAAGCTGGGTTCATCCTAATTGATCTGAGGAAACTTCAGATGTTTCTCAGGACCTAGCCATTGAACTGTCTATTTTTAAATAATATCACCACACACAGCTTCAGCTTCTCTTCAAAGCAGTCCCAAACTGAAGAATGGTTCAGACCAAAAATCGTAAGAAAACTCCATCTTATTCCATTTGTGCATGTGTTTGTTCAACAACTGTTAATATTGAGTCTTGGCCCTGGCAGGTCCTGTGCTGGACGGTGGAACCCTTCTCTTGACCTGCATTCCCATGGATCCAATCCTTTCTGTGCGTGGGGGAACGAGGTGGACAGGCACAGGTGGCAGGTGTATGTAGCTTTTCCCGTGTTGATCAGACTTCTCACACTCCCTCATGGCAGTGATGGGGCTGGATTAGTCCCCTGTGTTGGTTAAGCAGGATGAGGTTGGGTGTGGTCTCTGTCGGGCACCTCAGGTGGGCCTTTCCTGAGGCCTCATGGCGGTGCATGAGCGTCCTCACCTGGAACCTGCCAGCAGGGCACGGGCTGTCTTTTTCACCCTCTGTGCCCAGGGCCCAGCAGCACCGAGAAGAAAGATGGGTGTGGGCACTGACCGCTGACCACTGACCTCCTCCCTGCATCCTCCAGGGAGCGGCTGCTCACCCATTTACCCACTGGCCAGCCCTCTTGCCCCAAGCACCCACCCTGTAGCAGATACAACGCAAACAGCTACCTCCTTCTTTGCCTTGTGCCTCTTCCATCCCGAGGAGGGGAGCCCACACCTCCAGAAAGAACATTCATGATGGAGAAAAAGAAAAAATGGGTTGTGTTCGGCCCACGGCCCCGGGGACCCAGGCAGAGAATGGGAGTCTGTCCGTGGCAGCTGGAGCGGAGCGCGGAGCGGGGGTGGGAGGCCTCCCAGCTCAACACTGAGTCAGACACGCAAGAGAGGCTGCTGGATGCGAAAGCGGGTGACAGAAGGTCCAGCAGCCTGCAGAACAGCACCCACAGAAGACGAGCAGCCGGGCCTCTTCCTCTCCCTGCAGAGCTACAGCGGGTCCCATGGATCCTCAGGCAGAAAGGCCAGCGTGGAATGCGGGGGTGCCACGTGGGGAGAGTCTTGGTGGCCTGGGGGGTGGGGGCAGTCAGCCTCACCTGCACTGCCTGTCTGGGTTCCAGGAGTGGTCCAGCTTTGCCTTTGACATTTCTACAAACGGCTGTTTGTTTGTTTTTTTAAGAGGCAAGTGTTTTTAAATGTTTTGGGGCCACCAGTACTTTTAAACGTTTGGGGGATGCTCCAGGTCCTCTACCCAGAAAGACACACAAATTTGCTGATAATCAGAAGATAAATGAACCTCCAAACCCCAGATTGTGAAACCTTGGTGCTAAGAGAGTCTTGACTGGAGTGGAAATAATAATAAAATATTTCTACTAGCCGCCACTGCTGGGCATTTACTATGTGCCTCATCCTTGCATTTATACCTGAGATCTTCCTGACACACCTGCCAGTAGGCTCCCCCCCTCCACAGATAAGGACACTAGAGCGTGAGGACCTTGGGTGACACTCCCGAGGTCACCGTGACTGGTAGGGGGCAGGTGTGATACCTGCACGCAGGTGGTGTCCAGAGCCCACATCCTGAAGTCCTTTTCCTGCTCCGTGAGCAGACTGAACTGCAGGGCAGGGGCCTGGCTGGCTTCTCTCTGTGTCCCTACAGCTTGTGTTAATCGTTGCCCTGCAGCCAGGCTAAGAAAAATAAGAACTTACACCACTTCTTTGTCAAAGTGTTGTGCCTTTTAAAATCTTTCTTGATTTTTCTTCTGTGCTTACCTTTTAGTGTCCTTTGCCTGTTTTATAACTAGTTTAACTGTTTCAGTGTTTCTTGTGACGTATCAGCTTTCCTTTTCTGAAATGGTTTTTGTTGATTTCTTTTTACCGTTAGATTTGTGTTTATTCATGGCCACACTGGGGCTTCGTTGCTGTACTCTGGCTTTTCTCTGGTTGTGGCAAGCAGGCGCTGCTCTCTAGTTGCAGTGCTCCGGCTTTTCATTGTGGTGGCTTCTCCTGATACGGAGCACAGGCTCTAGGTTGCGAGGGCTTAATAGCTGCGGTGCACCGGCTTAGTTGCTCCATGGCATGTGGAATCTTCCCAGACAAGGGATCGAACCTGTGTCCCCTGCATTGGCAGGTGGATTCTTAACCACTGGACCACCTCCTCTTTTTTTAAAAAAGGCAAATGTAGCAATTCTTTCCTTTAAGACTTGTAGGTATGGCATGCTTTCTATAATCATGGGGTAACTGTGAAGTAGTATAGACGTGTTTAGTATTTTCTGCTGTTACTAAAATAGATCTCCGTGTGTCCCCTGCATGCTGCCCTTTATATGACACTGAGGACCTCCCATCCAGAGTGTGATCTCCCATTCCAGATGGTGATTCCTCAGACACCCCTGCAGAGCTCTAGAAGAGCTCCTGCATTCAAACACATTCCCTTTTCTTTTTAAAGGCTCCGGGGCAAGGGTCAGAAAATTAAATGGTGGACGAAAATTAGTCAGGAAAACACTTGGCATTGAAATGTTGGCAGCAATAAAATGATAAAGTAGCAGAAAACAGCAGCAGGGAGACTGTCATGCAGCTGCATTAAAATGACAAGAGTCAAAACACCCGCCTCTGATGAGAAACCCGTAACTGGTATGTGTACATGGTGTCTGGAGGAGGACATGGCTCCCACTCCAGTGTTCTTGCCGAGAGAACCCCAGGGACAGAGGAGCCTGGCGGGCTACAGTCCGTGGGGTCGCACAGAGTCAGGCACGACTGAGCGACTGAGCACATACATGACGTCATGGTGAAGGACTTGGCGAGCTGTTGGACTTTGACTCAGAAATCTGTGTGCCTGGGACGGGACCCCAAACTTGGAGTCAGGAGCCCTCGGCTCAAAGCTTGGTGGTCGCATCTCCTCACTGTGTGACTTTGAGCAGGTCCTCACTGAGCCTCTGCCTCCTCTTCTGTAATCAGAGAGAAAGGACGTTACTGTTCTGCGGGTCTCTGGAACACAGCACCCCGGCACAAGGCCAACCAGGGCAGGTGCCAGAGAGCGTTCGTGTTTCCTTGCCTTTGGCACTTGAAAGCTGGTAGTTTTAGAGCTGTCCACCCCAAACAAGCGACTGGATTTGCTTTTTTGATTCCCAAGACTAAGTGTAAGCTTATTTACTGATAGATATTTTCCATAAAGCCATATCGTAAAAGTCAGATTTCAGCGGAGAGGGCCACAAAGAAGCATTGGGATGAAGAATGGAAACCTTTTTTTGTCAATGAAGCTGCATCTTCGGCGTGCGGCGGGCGGGGCTCTCCTTAGAGAGTGCAGAGTGCCCAGCGGTGTTTCACTTGGCGCTCCTTCTGAAAGGGCAGCCCTGCCCAGAGTGCCAGGCCAACACTAACTCGGCAGCACCGAGGCTCTGAGTGCACGGAGCGCCCTGGCCTCCTCTCTATAAAGACCATATTTACACTCTCGGCGGAGCTGCGACCAGAACATTCCACGTGAAGAGAAGTGCCGTGGCTGAGCGGAGTCTTTGTGGTTCCCTGGAGGAGCAGCCCAGGGCGTGGAGGGCAAATGGGCCCTGGAGTCAGGAAGGCCTTGGGGAGAAGGGATGTTGGCCATGGGAACACAGAACAGACAGGTCTCGGGCCCCCAAGTCCCAGGGTCTGGCGAGCATTGGAGGTCTTCACGTTTGGGGCCCTAAGTGCCCTCCCGCTCCCTTCCTCCCCACTGGAGTTCCTCACCTCCCGGGAAGCCAGGAGCCACATATCGCTGGCCCGTCTGGGGCTCAGTGCCCCCAATGGCGGGGCCTCTCTGAGAAGCTGGGTTGGGGCCTGCAGTCAGCCCGGACCTCCAGGTGACTTCTTAGTCCCAGTGTCCTCCCTGTGGGTCTGAGGCAGACCACCTTCAGCCTGACTCGCCCACCCAGGCCCTGGTGAAGTGGGCTTACCAACTGCATCAGTTTTCAACACAATCACCCCTCCACCAGCGGAACGTGGCCGACTGGCCAAGGCCAGGAGCTGAGAGGTGGGTGGACATCGGACCTCTATGGCTCTTCTCTGTGGTGCCCTGAGGCTTGGGGAGAGGGCAGAGCCCTTCCCGGCCATGAGCTGGCCTAGACCATACCACTGGCCTGCCAGGCCTGACAGCAGCCTGGCCGTGAGCTGGCCTAGACCACGCCGCCGGCCCGCAGCCTGCCAAGTGTCTCTACCCCACATCTCTAGACTGGACCCCCTGAGCCCACGCAGAGGAGCCTGTGGCCTGAGGGAGACATTCTGGGGTGTCTTAGTCCATACGTGGGCCCTGGGGAGGGGCTTCTGTGACGTCACCAGGAAGCACTGCTCTTATGTGAGAACCGTGGGCTGGTTCCCATTATTCTCACAGACGGTCTGCCTCCAAGTCTTTTGGCCACTCTCTAACAGTTTTCTAACACAAGAAATGACTAGTTGTTGAAATTGGATTGGAGTATTCCACTCAAATCAATCATCTGAGCGCCAGGACACGTGGACTGCTTAGATGTGAGTCCGGCCCCCACCAGTTTCGGGACCTGTCTGGTGTCCCAGCTGAGGCTGGAGAGCTGACACCCAGATGTGGAGAGCAGGTACTGCCCGAGTCTCAGGCATACAGACAGCCGGGGAAACCACAGTTCGGTTGTGAACATCTATATTCTCTGTCAGTCACCACTTTTCGGTGAACACAAAACAATGACCTAACACAGGGACAGCTGGTACATTCCCAAAGCCATCTTGGCCAAGCTCCTGCAGCACCCGCCCCAGAGGTGACCCTCTGAGCATCGTTTCTGGTTCTTTTGGGGAAGGAGTCCAGATGCTTGTGCCTGCTATTCAGGCCCTTTAAGTCCTCGGACACTGAGCCCGATGCCTGGGGCTGACGTGCTTTTGAGGAGCTTTTGAAAAGAGTTTCAGGCCTAAAAAATTGTGTTAACTCTAAAATATGGGGGAAAAAAAAACGGCTAAGTCCAAGTTTATAAGCATACAATTAAATTTCTACAAAGTGTAACATCTTGTCAAGTACATTAAATTTAGAGTTCAAAAATGTTGTTACTTTTGAAAACAATTTGTAGGTTAGCTTTTTCTCACTTCCCAAGAATTCCTCAACATGCCTGATGTTTGCCGAGAACTCAGAGCCAACTATAAATTAATTGTGCTGCTCTTGGCCAGATACTTTCAAACGCTAAATTATTAAAAAAATTTTCCTTTCAAAATTTTTAGTTACACTGGATGTGCAAGGTGGGTATATTTCAGTGCACTTGGTACGTTCTGAGACCTCCCTGAACGAGAGCCCCTGGGGCCCAGGAAGAGCCTGAAGGGATTCCATTTTGCCTGTTTGACCTCAGGATAGACAGATAAGCAGCACTGCTTCCCAGAGAACACTTTGAAAAGCACAGTGTCCACTCCTGGGTGTCCACCAGTACCCTTGGGCAGGAGACAGATAGGGACTTCAAATTGATTTTAAGAAGAAAAGGAGTCAGATTAGGAGGGGCTGTGGGGGGTTCTCTGGGTGCAGAGCAGCTCCTTGAGGCTCCTCAGACTGGTGGGATGAAGCCCAGGACCCCCTGGCTGCAGCGATGAGAGTCTTCTCAGGGTACCTTGTGGAGGAGCTCTGTAGACCCCTGACTATGACCCCGCAGGTCCTGGATGGGCGCCTTTTTCCTATGGTTGGCTACCCTGTTCATCCTTCCCAAGAGAGGGAATCAGTTTACAGGCTTGTTCCTAGAGAACCTTATTTGCTTTCATTGATCACCTTTCACTTTTCCCAATGCCACACACCCCTCTTCATAAACTTTTCTGTATGTAATTTCACTGGGGTTTGACCACATACCAATGGGTAAGCATGCAATTCTAGTACTTCATCCTTTTTCCTCTTTCTGAGCACTGGACATCTGCTCAGCACCAAGTCTGATCTTCCTGGTTTCTTGACGATGGGGGCAGTGGTTCCGAGAGCTATCTGCCTGGTCCTCAGCCCTCCTCCAGGAAGCCTGCCCCTACCTCTGGAAGAGCTACTCAGTCCTCCTCGGAATTCCCATAGAGCCTTAAATGTCTGTCTTTACTGGAATATAGTCAGAAGGATGACTGCCATGGATGTAGAGCCTTTCACGTGCTGGGTGCTTTACACACTCTTATTTTAGACTCACAAGGCCTGGTTTGGAGCAGTCTCGCGACTGGGAAGTGGAGGATGTGGGGTTGGAATCCTGCTCTGCCTTCCATGCCCTGGTTCTTCCTACTGCCTTCTCAGGGCAGTGATCATGTGCTGACCCAGTTTAGCACCTGGAGTCACCTCTGGCCTCCCTCACCTTTCCCTGCCTCCCGTCTTCTCGCCACCATGAGCTGTGTTCCCTCTGTCATCTTCATTCTGTGTTTTTTTCCAGTTTGACAATCGGTAATAATAAATCCATCCAGTAACAGGGACTGCCCCACAACAGAGGATAATTAGCATCCAGATCAAACCTTGAGAAATGAAACCTGTTTTCTGGGGAAGCCTAGAGGGCCCGAAGTAGGATGCCTGCACGTTATGTTCAGGATGGTGGTGGTATTCGGTTGCCAAGTCGTGTCTGACTCTTTGCGACTCCATGCACTGCAGCACACCAGGCTTCCCTATCCTTCACTATCTCCCAGAGTTTGCTCAAATTCATGCCCATTGAACCAGTGATGCTATCTAACCATTTCCTTCTCTGTCCCCACCTTCTCCTTTTACCTTCAATTTTTACCAGCATCAGGGTCTCATCCAGTGAGTGGGCTCTTGGCAACAGGTAGCCAAAGCATTGGAGCCTCAGCTTCAGCATCAGTCCTTCCAATGAATATTCAGGGTTGACTTCCTTCAGGATGGACTGGTTCGATCTCCTTGCAGTCCAACAGACTCTCAAGAGTTTTCTCCAGCACAATTCGAGATGCTCAGCCTTCTCTATGGCCCATCTCTCACATATGTACATGACTAGGGCCAGGTGATTGAATTTTCTGTTCTTTTGGATGTTACTCTAGCATGCCACCTAAGATTGCTTGATTTCAACATTTGGAAATTTTTTTTTTAAAAAAGCTATTATATTTGTCACTTAAACTGTAACTTTCCTAGCAAAATTTCTCTCTGTGTGTACAGTAATTTTAACTTAAATTATTCGAAAAATCTATTCAGGGAAAGTCACTTATTCATTTGAAAAAATGACATAAAAGCATTCCAGGCCCTGCAGCTTATTGGCTCATCTTGTGATGAAAGGCCAGGATCCAGGGTGTTCTTCCTCCAGGGTCATCGCAGGAGCATCTGAAGTGCTGCAGGGGAAGTGGGGTGGTAGTCTCGTTGTCCCTGGGGCAGTCTCAACGTCTGCCTTCCTTGCTCGCTGCTGACCAAGACCACTGGGACTTTTATAACAGTGCTCGACTTTGTTCAACTACTTTCAACAAACCTAGCCAGCCTTGTCTTAGACGCTGTAGTATGATGCTAACTTAATTCTGCCTCCTTTGTCATTTTTTTTCTGGGGCAGCATCCCAGGGTTAGCGTACAGTCCACTGCATAAATCCACCAGAGCAATCCTTTCCTGTGACTGGTGAGCTGGCCAGAGAGCTCTGAGCTCCAAGATTTTCTAGATTACATTCATTCTGCCAAGTGCCAAACTGTTGGGATTTCCAGGCCGAAGGATGCCAACTCACCACTTGTAATGATAACAAGTTGATGGTTTATCTCCCAGGGCTGTAAACAGCCTGAGGATTTAGCCGAATGTCCCCCCTGGAACATGCCCGAGTAACGGAGGAGAGCTTGCCATGGTGCTCTGCTCCAAGGTACCCCAGGGGGAGAGCACATGTGCTCAGTCGCTCAGTCGTGTCCGACTCTCTGTGACCCCATGGACTGCAGTCCGCCAGGTTCGTCTGTCCATGGGATTTCCCAGGCAAGAATGCTGGAGCGGATTGCCAGTCCCTTCTCCAAGTGATCTTTCCAACCCAGGGATCAAACCCGCGTCTCCTGCATTGGCAGGCAGATTCTTTACCACTGAGCCACCTGGGAAGCCCCAGGAGGAGAGCAGAGAAAGCAAAGCTGGGAGGAAGATGACCCCACTCGAACTCAAGTGGCATCTGTTTATGAAGAAGCTAGCAAAGAATGCTCTTTGAAATATCACTGGATGACGTCGTTCCTAATGAATTTGGGAGTCTTATGTTCTTTAACAATAACATTCTAGAAGCAAAACAGCACAGGCTCTGGAGGCAAGAGAGCCAAGTTGGGTTTTCCCGCGGCCTGTGTGACTCCAAAGGCCACGTGCCGGGTGGCCACAGCCTCGCCATCCTCACAGTGCCTCTCGGCAGCCCTCACCGGAGAGACCGCTGCTTGACCTCCAGAAGGAATGGAAGACACGAGTGACCGATCTCGTTCTCTGTTTTAGACCACAACCGAACGTACATATTTCCTGCCTCGTAGGGGGAAATAAAATATACAGGGAGGGGACTTGCCTGGCGGTTCAGTGGTTAAAAGCCACGTCTCCAATGCAAGATGCCCATGTTTGATCCCTGGTTGGGAAACAAAAATCCCACATGCTGCAGGGTGATGTTAAAATAGCCTTTCTCTCTCTGTCTCTCTCTTTCTCTCTGTCTCTCTCTATATAAAAAATCCATCTAGGAAAACAGTCTTGTTAGGGTTGTCTGTGGCTCCATGGCCGGGGAACAACCGTTGTGAGGGATGGGTGGTTTCTATGTTTTCTCTGTGAAGCAGAGTGATTGCCACCTGTTGTGGCCCCAAGAACAAATCATAGCTACTGAATTTTATATATTTAGGGTTAACATAGTTAAAGAAGTCGGGACTTCAGACTAGGCGTTAAACTGCTGAGTAGAAGTAACCCCAGAGAACTGGCCCAGGCTTGATACAAATGAAACATCAGATTTATTGACAGCTTCAGCTGGGTCCATTGATGGGAAGTCAGGTGCATATTGTGTTTTCTGTGGGAGAACTCTGTTGTTTTAGAAACTCTGTAGCATGAGGCTAGCTTAGGTCTACTTCCTTTATCCTATATTCACAGTGATGATGTCTCTGTTATCAGAACCATGAGAGTTCTAATAATAGACCTCACAAATCTAGCTGATCTTTTATGGGGAGCTGTCTGGAACCCGGTACATGAAGTTGTGATGGAGCATCAGGTCCCAGGCAGCTGGCACTGGAGGTCAAGTCAAGCATCTATAGAATGATGTTCACACCAGTTCCCCCCAGGCTTTCCATGGCAATTTCCAGCATCCCAGAGTCATTAAGACAGACTTGGGTCTGAACTTTGGCTGAGCCAAGGCTGTGCAATCTTCCCTAAGTTGCTTAACCTCTCTGAACCTTAATAGCCTGGAAGTTACAAGTCCCGGGACCAGTGTTGGCTCTGTCACTGACAGACTCCGGAATGAGCAGGCTATGCCAGGGGACCCAAGAGGCTCCTAAAAAGCTCCAGAATTTTATGATTTTAAGGTCCCTTCTCTATCCACTGAGAAAACAAACCGAGCTGATTATGCTTTTCTCTGGAGAAAAAACAGCTGGAAATGCCTATTCCTTTTGGTTTTTAAAGATGCATTTAGATAAGGCCTCCCTGTGGCAGCTGGAGGCCACACTCTATTTTCTTCTCTGGTTGGTGCCTAGGATGGTGCTATGGCAGGAGGGCTGGCATGCGCATGGCGGTGCCCAGGCTGGGCTGAGGGGTTGTGTCCTGGGCCTCGCAGGACCACCTTGAGAGCAGGCCAGACCCGAGGCTCCATGCTGTCCTTTCCTGGGCCTTTTAGAGAGTGACCCCTGCGTCCTTCCTCTTTAACAGATCTGACTGATGTACGTGCACAGGGCATGGAGGTGAGGAAGAGGTCAGGGACTCGTGAGTGTGAGGAACAGTGGTGGGGGGAGGGAGGGCAGCAGCCGCTCCAGGACACCCCGGGCAGAGGGCCATAAGACCCCCTCCCCACCCCAGGGAAAATGGCCACAGGCAGGACCATTTGGCCCAGGTCTCGTCACAAACGTCACCCTCATGGAAATGCCCTTAGGTCTGGCCAGATGGAGAGAGACAGGACAAAACCCAAGTGAGGCGCCAGGGAAGCCAGGAGCTTGCCTGGGCCTTGTCACTCAGGCTCTCAGCGGCCTGGGTCTGGCCTGGGGCCAGCCTGTTACTGTCTGGCTGGGAACAAGCTGGTGAGTGCAGCGTCAGATAAGTGGCCACGGCCGCCTCAGTCCCCCGGGGAGGGGTGTGCTGCAGGCAGAGCGGCCGGGACAGCAAGGAGAAGAGGAGGTGGCTCTGAGGCTGTGGAATGAGAGATTTAGAAGCTGCCAGGGTGCGAGTGCCGAGGTGCTTAATTGCAGAGGTGTCTGTGGCCGCGTGATGTCCATGGACCAAAGGAGCTGGTGGCCGAGGGCAGAGAGGGAAGTTTCGTCTAAGACCAGAACCTGCTCCAAGCTCTCAGCACAGGCTGGCTCAGAGCTCTCTGCCGATTGGCTGGAGAGACTATCTGCCTTTTCCTCCTGCCTGGTCCAACACCAGGAAAGGGGAGGACCTCCCAGCCTCCCTGCAGCCTCTGCCCACCCCTTTTAGCTTCCGCAGCCAGGTGTTCAGTCTGGGGGAGATGGGGGACATGCCTCGTGTGGGAAGCTCAGTGGTCAGATGAGTCACAAGAAAGCAGTTACCAACAATCGGTACCAACATTTGGGAGGGCTTTGCTTAAAAAAAAAAAAAAAAGTTAATTATAGTGCATTCCGATGATCTCCATGATAAAATCACTGCTGTTCCCTCCATGCTGGTGGGCTTCCTTCAGTGGGAGGGAAAGGGGTTGGTCCCACCTAGGAGCCTTGGAATGCACACAGTCTGGACTGAATTATGCATGTGAAGAAGCAGTGGAGCTGGGCCACTTGAGGGACTAGGATAGGACCAGGCCCCTGGGTCTTTGCATGGACTTATCTCCATGGGGGACCCACTTGTAACTCAGTTGCCCAACTCATGAGTCCACCTGGTAAACTGTTACAGAGCCTTCAGGAGGCAACACCAACATCCCCAACTCTGTCCAACTTGTCCCTTGTACTCCAGGCAGACTCAGTCATGCCGCCCTATACACCTAGTGCCGTAGGCCCTCACACACCATCTGTGGTCACTCAGCACCCTGTAGTGCTACCATGGTGACTGCACAGTCCATGGTTTTCACTGCATTCCTGATTTCCGGTACTTTGTTACGTTGGTCCCATAAGTTCTCACGACATTCTGGAAATGTTGGCCTTGCAGGTGCTCCCTCTCAGCGAAATCCCTTGTCAGACCTGAGGTGCTGATTTTGGGGTTGAGAACTGGTAGGCCGCAGACGTGAGGTCGTGAAGAGTCGGACATGGCTGAGTGACTAAGCACAGCACGCAGCACAGATGGGTTCCAGTGCATTCATGAATCTGCCACCTCCCTCCAGACTAAATTCCTGAAGGTTAGGACTGTCGTTTTCACACAGTCCAGCACTGTGATTGGCAAAGAGGAGGGGCTCAGCTATTGTTGGCTGCCCCTACATGATGTATATCATGTGCCTGATTGCATTGAGTTTCCACAGCAACCCTGTAATGTTATGACTCTTGTCCCCATTTTACACAGGAAAAAATGAGGCTCAGAAGAGTTAAGTAACTTCCTCACGAGCGAACAGTTAGCAAAAGGTAGAGCCTGGATGCAGACTTAGGTCTTTGTTCCTCCATTTTGTAGCTGGCAGCTTAGTTGAAGCTCAGGAATGTCTTGGGATTGTTGAGTCAGAAACCAGAGATGCTTAAGCTAGAGGAGACCTATTGCATAAACATTGAGGTCAGCCTGCCTCGTGTTGGAATTACAATATTCAGCTGAGCCTTCACTTGGTGCCCAAGGGCACGTCTTACCCTCTGTGTGTCCTATCAGGTGTATTAGCATACTCTGGCCTCTCTGGTGGAACTTCCTAGTGGCTCAGCGGTAAAGGATTCGCCTGCAATGCAGGAGATGTGGGTTCGATCCCTGAGTCAGAAAGATCCCCTGGAAAAGGAAATGGCAACCCACTCCAGTATTCTTGCCTGGGAAATCCCATGGATGGAGGAGCCTGGTGGGCTGCAATTCGTGGGGTCACGGGAAAGTCAGACTTAGCAGCTGAACAACAACGAACAACAAATGAACCAGTCATCAGCTGTAGAATGCAGAGCTAAACATGGACTGTCTTTTATTAATAAATTTCAATCTCCTGTTTCAAGATAAAGAGACCAAGATCAGAGGAAACTCATAGCTGCCATGTAATGAAACTTACCATGGGCCCAGAACTCTGCTAACCACGTTTTGCAGTATTTCATTTAATTCTCGGGTAGGCACTATCGAAACCCATCGCCAATTGGCAGATGGGGAAACTGAGGCTCTGGGGGGCAAAGACTTGCCTAATGTCCCAGAGCTGATCAGTGGTGAAATCAGAATTTGAACCCAGGTCAGTCTGCTCCAGAGCACAAGTCGTCAACCTGCACACCCAGTAGAAGGCTTTGCTGTGAGTAAGATGTCCTGCCCTGCTCCTACATCCCCGCCCCCCACCCTGGACCTGCAGACAATGCCGCCCTTGTCTTCCACATGGGCCACCCTCCTGCACTCAGGTTCAGTCCCTCTCTGGAATTAGCAAGAAGCTGCTCTTCCCAGTACTGGTGGTTATTTTCAGAAGTGTGAAATAAGTGTAAAACAGGATATTTTCAGTAAAAATATCTCCCTGCTTATATAACGAAGTGGTACAAATGTCACTGACTAAAGCAGATACGTGGTTACTTTCTGCAAAGACGGTTGTAGTCCTCACCCACCAGCCCCTTTGGAAGACTCGATGAATAACCCTGAGGGCTGGACTCACGCTACCCCTGCCCAGGGTGCAGATGCCCAGAGTCCTAGCACACAGAGGAGTCAGCCCCAGCTTTAAAGTGAAAAGACTGAATTCAGACCCAGCGTGAGCAAGTCACTCATCCTCTCAGTTAACCTTCCATAAGGAGCTGCAGGGGTTAAGGAGGTAACATACACGAAAGTGCCCGGCGCCAATGTCTGGGCCAAGCTTCAGAACCTATCAATAGTCGCATTCCTCCCCCATCATGATATTCTGAGAATTACCATATTTTAAGATGAAACACGTATTTAAGAGTGTGTGAAATCATCACTGGAAATTCTAGACTGCAGCAGACTCTAGGAAATGTGTGGGCTTTAGAAAGTGCTTCTTCCTAGGGAGAGTAGGCCCCTCCCTACCACGTGTTCATCCTACTTCTGCTGTGATAACACTTTCTTTTCCTCTGGTCTGTTGTTTCTTCCATGAACATTCACTGAATGCCAGTTCTGTGCCAGGCACATTACGAGCACTGATAGGAGCGCTCATCCTATCTACCAGCACAGAGCACCTCACGCAGAGCCCAGAGAACTCAGGCCTGGGGTTTTTCCTAGCAGAAGCCAGAAAATATTTGCTGCCTTCCAACATTTCCCCGTTTCCTGGTTCTACCTTGGGGCATCCATCTGAGGACCGTGGACCCCCTCTCACCCCGCCGGCTCTAGCAGCTTGGCCCCAGGGACCGCCGGGGGATTGCACAAGCCTTTGGCCTGGCTTCATCTTGCCACTATTACTCCCCTGCTTGCAGTCACAGCCAAGAGAGGCCCGGTGCCCAGCTCCGAGGCCCAGATGTTGCAGGGCTGCGCAATGTCAGGAAGGACTTACCCGATGGCTTGTCTGTGGAGGATGGGAGGCTGGTGAGGGTGGGCATGGTGGGCAGAGGGGGCGGCAGCACCTTCAGGTTCTGATCGCTCTGGATCTCATTGGTGGAGATCTGGTTGATGATGCGGTTGTAGGGGGGCGGCTGGTAGACGCGGGGCGGGGCAGCGGGGGGTGGCTGGGGCACAGGCCGGGCGGCGGGCACCCTCTGGCAGTGCTCCTCCAGCTGGGCGATGATCTCGGACTGGTTGTGGGCCAGCGTGGCCAGATGCTGGTACTTGTGCTCCAGGTCCTTGTACTTGCTGGCCAGCTGCAGCATGTCAGCCGTCTGGTTGAGGATGCGGTTCTCCAGCTGCGAGAGCTCAAGCGCGTTGTCCCGCTTGCGGATGATCTCGTGCAGGAGCTGCATGTAGAGCTGGGTGACCCGCGAGTTCATGTTGCGGCTCTCCTTGCGCAGCAACTTCACCTCGCTCACAATGCCGCCGTCCACCTCCACCAGCTGCTGTAGCGTCTCGATCTGCCGCTTCTGCTTAAGCAGCTCGTTGTTGAGCAGCTCCAGCTCCTGCTTGTGCACCCGGTTCTCCAGGAGCACCTCGGGCTCCTTGGAGTTGACGCAGATGGCGCCTGTGACCCGCTGCTGGGGCACGATGAAGGTGTAGGTGCACTTGTCCGGGGACTCGCCGGCCCGCTTGTACCTGTTCAGGTAGACAAACTCGCCGGGTGAGCCCTCCTCGGTGCCCTCCAAGCCATCCTTCTGGCTCGCCGCCGCTCCCAGGGCGGCCAGCAGTCCCAGCCACCAGCATGTCACGCACAGCGGCCTCATGGTCCTTGCACACCAGGGGTTCGTCTTTGCGAGCAGAGCCTACGAAACCCTGAAAGTAAACAGAAGAGCAGACTCAGTAATGGTTATGTCACGGCCCAGCGGCCGGTGCCATAAATGAGCTCAGCTTTCTCGTTGGGCAGCTGTTTCCGAAAACGCTGCTTCAGGAGGCAGCCCTTCTGGGAGCCGCAGGACGGGACAGGAGGCCTGGCAGAGGTGGAAAAGATTCAGGAGGGGACTGGGGCATGTGCAAGGCAGCAGACCGAGGCCCCGCCACTCCTGGGGCCAGCTAGTGCCCGTGGCCCTCTCGTCGAGCACCTGGCCTGGAGTCCGAGAACCATAGGAGGGCAGCTTGAAGCTGGGAGGGGAGGCAGAGGAAAGTTTGGCCTGTCTCCTTCCTCCTCTGCCTCACACTCCTCAGACCGTTAGGTCTCCCCCTGGACATGTCCTTTGTAACACCCATCACTGATGAGATGAATCTGAACTCTGTGTGATCTCTTCATGGATCTGTGCTCCCTGAGGGCCAGCACTGTGTCTGTTCTCATCCTGTATCCTCAGGTTGCTGCACTCAGGAAGCTGTCCGCAAATGTTTGTTAAATGAATGATCCATTAGACGTGGTGTGGGACGTGTTCGGTTTGTAGTGGACAACGTCAGTGGAAAGATGCGTCCAGTCACATGGCTTCAGTCTGTGTGTTAGCCAAGCTACAGAGCAGACAACTGAGCTTTGCTAAATGCACCTATTTTCAACAGGCAGTACCCACACTGTCCCCATCATTGCAACATGATTTAGCCAGGTGGGAGCAGGAAAGAGACACGTGTCACTAGATTAGTTTCAGTTCTGTTCTTAGACCACTTGTTCCTTCCCAAGATATCCATGGAACACCTGGGGTGTGCTAGGCGGTATGCTGGCTACTGGAGGTGCAGCTGCAAACAGGACAGAGTCAGCCCTGCCCTCAGCCGGCTTACCCATCATCTCAGAGCCCCTGAGTGCCAGGAGGCAGAAGTGGTGAATGCAATGGAAGGGTAGAACAGGGAACTGACCTAACCAGAGGGGTCAGGAAAGCTTCCCTGAGAAAGTGACCTTCATGCTGACCCCAGAGGGATGAGGAGGAGCAAGCCAGGCCAAGAAGGAGGGGACAGACGTGTGCGGCTCACTCCTCTCACCCACTCAAGGACGTGGCTCCAGCCGTTCTTCCGCAGCTCCTCGGCGTGATCACATTTTCCCTATGATCATGATTTCTTTCAGCCTAAAAGAAAATCTTCTCTTGACTTCATGTCCCTTCTCCAGCTACTGTTCCATTTCTCTGCTCCCCTTTTTAGCAAAACCCTCTGAAGAGTTGCCCACACCCTCCCCAACCATTTCCAGAAAGTTCTCTCTTCCTGTTCTCTTGAGCTCATTCCTATCAGACCTGCCCCCTCCCCTTGGTTCCGAGTGTCCTGGACAGGATCACCAGGGGCCTCTCTTTCCAGACCAAAGGCTCAGTTCTTGGTCCTTGCTGATGTTTTGCCTCTCAGCACTGCTGGACGTGGCAGATCACTCCCTCCTGGGGCCTCCTTCCCCAAACACCATCCTTTCCTCCCGTCTCACTGGCTGCTCCTCAGTCTCCTTTGCTGGTTCACCCCCTCCCCACCCCAGTCCTGTCCTGAGCGGGGAGGGGGTGGCAGGGCTCAGTCCTCAGACATCTTCTGTGATCATCTTCGGTGATCTCATTCAGTCTAGTCTGAGGACTTCCCCCTGCCCCTCTGAGTCCAGACTCATATGTCTAACTGCCTCTTTGACATTTATGCTCAACTACTCTACTGCTACTGCTATGGGCATCTCAGCCATAACTTATCCAGAAATGAATCCCTGGGGTTTCCCAAGTCTCCATCCCAACCTGTTCATCCCAGTTTTTCCTAGGTTAGCAAATGGCAACTCTGTTCTTCTGATTGCTCAGCCAACAAACTTGAAGTCGTCCTTGACTCCTTTCTTCCCATCATACCCCACGTCTAAGTCACCACCAGATTATCACAGCAATATCCTGGGACTATTCCCAGGATCCTACGGCTTCTCCCCACCTCCCCTGGTACAGCCCACCTTCACCTCTCGCCTGGACCAGACTGGTCATGCTACTCCTGTCCTTGCCTTTCCAGGCTGTCCTCAACCCGGCAGCCAGAGTGAGCCTTTTAAAAAAGTCAAATCAGGTCACTCTGCTGCTCAAAGTGCTCTGGTGGCTCCTCGTCTTGGAGAAGCAGCTAACAGGTCTCTAAGGCCCCCCGCTCTGGCCCTGTTTCCTCCCTGACCTCATCTCCAACTCGTCTCATCCTCGCTCACATGCTCCAGCCACGCTGGCCTCCTGGGTGTTCTTCAGGCTTGCTGATGGCGAGGGGCCTTTGCACTTGCCCCAGTCCAGAACACTCAGCCACTTCCTTGATGCGTGCTCTCTCGCCGCTCTCAGGTCTTTGCTGAAATATCACCTTCCCAGTGAAACTTTCCCTGCTTACTTAAAATTGTGACCTAGCCACCTTCCCCCTCCAGAGTCCACGTCACCATCAGTCATGTGGCGTCTGCCTACCCATGCCTGTGAATGGAAGCTCTCCGAGGGCAGGTGGCTTGTCTGTTTTCATCACTCTTCCCCCTGGCCCCGCCCCTACAGTGCCTAACACAGGAGTTCAGTGAGTATTTGTACAGCGAATGAAAAGACACATCCACCAACAGTTGCCGTGCTGTGGAGAGTGCTAGGAAGAGGGGCAAGCAGGGCCAGAGGAGCCCAGGGCAAGCGACTGCCTGAGGGTGTGGGTGTGCACAGGAGACCACGAATTACATTTATTACTAACGTCCCTAACATCCACTTCCTGAGTGCCTGTTGTGTACCTCGTCCTGCACTCAATGTTTTGCAAGGGTTTTCTGCTTCATTGAATTCTCACAATGTCTTTTTTGGTAGATACCATTGTTATTTCCATTTTACAGATGAGGAAACCGAGACTCGGCAAAGCTAAGTGACTTGCTTAAGCTCACACAGCTGGAAGGTAGCAGAACCAGGACTCAACCCCAGCCTTATGTACTCAAACCTTCAACTCTTAAAGACTACGTAGAAATTTTCTTAATCTGGTTTCTAGTAGTAAAGTGCTAGCATCACAACTTTCTGATTTCACTATAGTTTACACTAAAATAACAATGACAACCCAGAATCTGAAGGTTTTGTCTTCCCCAGACCCCTTTGGGGGCTTCTCTGGTGGGCAGCCTGGACAGCAGGAGGTTGCAAAACAGATCCTGTGCTCCCCAGGGCCACAATGAGCTGTTTTCCACTTGACTGAGAAAGCCCTGGCTTGGTTCCAAAGGCCAGTCCAGGCCTTTCGGGCCAGGCAGAGAAAGGTGTTAGGAGCCTCTGGTTTGGGTTGGACTGTGAGGTTAGGGCTGCAGTGACGTTGGTGGAAACAGGGCTGAGTTTGTGAGTGTTTGCCTAGTTTCCAAGCTCTTTAGCTGCTCCAGTGCCTGGGCCACACCCGACCCACAACAATGGGGAGGAGCCGCCCTCCCAGCCTAGGCAGCTCACCTGCCTCTCTCTGCTCTGTGATGCTGATTGCGGATGCCAGCGAGGGCTCCCCTTGGCCAAAAAACTGTCAGGGTCCCAGGAGACAACTTGGCTCCAGGCTCAAGACCTGGCGGGGTGGCAGTGTTTACCGTTGAGTTCTGTCCCCTCCTAAGTGTGAGCTTGCACGGCTTCCCTGGGCAAAGCTCTGTGCCCTTGGACTTAAGATCCTGAAGGCAGAGCCTCTTCTATGAGATGGAGTGATCCAACCCCTCTCCCACATTAGGTGAGGGCAATGGAAGTGCTTCCAAAACTAGAGGTGAAGATGTCATGATAGCCATATGAGAGCTCCAGCTGAGCCGAACGACAGTCTGTGTCATGTGCCAACACACACGCACAGGCTGTGTGTCCAGCACGTGCCCATCTCCTTGGATCCTACCATTCCCCACCCCCACCCCCCTACCCCAGGAGATCCCACGACCAGCTGTCTCATTTCACAGAGGAGGGCCTTGTTCCATGTAGCAGAGCTGGGCCTGCCCAAGAGGTCTGTCTGGCCTCACCTCCCAGCCCAGTGGTTAGACTGGTCCTGATTGTCATGGGGTCCCTAGCCTCTCACACAATGCTGGGCACAGAGCGGAGAGGCTCCAGACGAGCAGACACAGTCAGAGACTGTGCAGTCTTTAAAGAACGTTTCTTGCAGTTGTTCAAGTAAAAAGAGAACCAAACTTGATGGTTAACACTCGTTCAGTTTTTAGGTTCACAAGGCCCCTCACGTAACATATGATCTCGTGGAATCACCACAACATTTGGAGCTGGTTAGTAATATTCTGCCCATTTTGAGGGTGAGAAAATTGAAGCCCAAGAGGGTGTCAGGTAGCTTGCTCCCTGTTGCATTGCTGCTGGTGGGAACAGTTGTAAAACCACACAACTTTGGGTCTTACTGTCACATTTCCATGAGGCCTTGGCTTGGCAGGAGTGACACAGAGCCAGTCGGGTTACAAGAAGGATGGGAAGGAACCAGGGCACTGTCCCAGGGAATCCAGCAAGATTGTTTCCCCCCAGGTTTATAAAGGGGGGCCCAGCACCCCAAGTGACTTGCCGGGAGCACATGGCAGACAAGAGCCAGTGCTGACTCTGTCAAGAGCTGGGGTCAGCCTGACACCAAGGGCTGTGTGCCCCCTCTGCCTTAGAGTAATTGACTTTCCTTCAAGGTTCCAGCCCCCTTCCTTAGTTTTTTGCAAGTTTGGCAGGTCTTAATGGGCAGTAATGAGTTTGCTTACTTTTGCTCTCTTGGTATTTATTCAACTAATTGCATCCCAAGAGAAGGAACTCCCCCCAACCCCAACCCCCAGCATTCCAGCCATCTTAGGCCTGGAGAAGAACTCGACTCCAATCAAAGAGATGCTCCTCAGTTTCTTCTTATGACCAACAGAGGAAAGCAAATCCAACTGTTTTCCTTGGCTTCAAAAGGAAAATAAAAGCGATTCTTGAAATTGCTTTTCCACATTGTATTGTGAGGAGTTTCCATTATGCATGGGTTTCCCTCCCCACAAGCGGTGCTGGTGTGACTGAGCCACGTGATGGGCTCTGTGCGCCGAGAGGCCACCTCCCCAAGGGCTTGGGTCCTACCCGGCCTCCGGTGGGCAGCTCTGAGCGTCCCTGCTTGACCTGCTGTGGTGGGGCCACACACCGTGTGTCCACGTCCCCCTCAGCACTGCAGCCCGGGTGAGGGGCCACTCTGTGGGAAGAACTGTGTTCATAAGACAGAGCTGTGGGTCGTACCCTGCGGCAGAAGCTACTTTCCTGGGGTCATTTTGTGAGTTCTCACTGTAAAGGGTAGAAATAAGAAAATTTCAAAAATAATAGCGACAGCCAATTATCACTGTGACCCAAACACTTTATAAGCATTGTCTCACTTCATCCTCCCAACAGGCCTGGGAGGGAAGCTGTTATTTTGGGGTGTCCATGCATGGTGACCCCGGTTGTGTGCTATGCAACTCTAGGGAGCACAGCTCACATTCATAGTCTTTGTAGTTTTGTATATTTAAATCACAGCAGTGTTCTAATTCTCACAAAGATGCTTTTAAGACTAATGGCAGAGCTGACAGTTGTTCCCGTTGCAGGCAAGGAAGCTATTAAAATTCAAAGTCCATGAGTCATTTTGTCCTAAGTCATCAGCTTAGCCAAGTAGCAGTCGGTAACAGAATCCCAACATACATCTGTGTTGAATGTATAAAAGTGACAGGGAAACTCAAGAGATTATTCCCTGACAGCCATGCCCCCTCTAAGGCAAGCAGAACAGGAGAGCTCTTGGGACCCCCAGGACTGCTGACCCTGAATTGAATCAGCTCTCAGGATGGCGTTTCATCATTAGTCCCTGTTGCGGTCCTGCCTGGGGGCTCACAGAGTCTGTCTCTCTCTCCCCAGCCTGCCCTGCCCCATCACTCTATGATCACAGATGGAAGCCAGGTAGGAGTCCAGGCCAGAGGCCCTGCAGGAGGCCTGGGCAGGGGGCCTCTGCCAAGGCAGCAAGGGCATCTGGAACTGCCCCCTGGCCCAGTGCCCAGCTGGCCCCTGACAGGAAGCCGGGAACTTGAGCTGTGCTTGAGTGAGCTTGGTGGACCCGAGCATGAATCATGATGTTAAACCAGCATCAGGACAGAAAACAAAACAAAACAAAAAATCAAAACTTCAAAGCTGGTTATGAGATACATGATGTGTCAGTCAGGTAGTACCAAACCAATTGGTAATCTGGGATGACAGAGGGATCTAGATAAAGGAATATTCCAGAATTTACTGCCCTAGAGGGCCCAGCTGACCACATGACCAATAGGATAGATAATAACAGCTGTCATTTATTTGTTATAGACTTTCGGTGTGCTCAGCCATGCTCTACCTCATTGACAACCTTATGAATAGGGGACTGGGCATGCTGGTTTGCCCCCCTTGAGGCCTGTTGTCTTATTAATTATTAATAGCACCCCATTTTATTCTCAAAAGTGTCCTCATTGGGTAATAAACTATTTGGTCCCTTACCTAGGAGACAGGCATTATTATCTGCATTTGTAGTAGAGGAAACCCAGGTCCAGAAACGTTAGGTCACTTGCCTAAGGTCCCTTGAAGGAAACATTGGGACTGGGAAGTCCATGTCAACTGCAAGATCTGTGCCTTCACTTCGATCAAGAGCACCTCTCCAACCCGTGTGAATTAATAGGTGCCTGTCTGTTTGCTTAATGGCTGGGATGCAGAGTCCCTCTTAGTCATTCTTGACTGACAAGGTAGAAATGGCTTTCAGGTCAGCACAAGGGTGAGTCTTGTTGGATGGTAGAAACAGCTGCTTGATCATCCAAGTGGTGAGACCCCAAAATGGACATCTAGAATGCGCAGCGGTGTCCTCACCTTAGAAACCCTGGGGAAGGAACTGTGCATCGCTTGTCCTGGTGATTCACCACCAGCCTGGAGGCCAGGGAGGGAATAACCACATCTCCAACTGCCATCCCCTCCTGGCCCGGGAGCCTGTGAATCATCCCCGCCAGAAGGCAGTGTGGGCACCCAGGGGGTCTGGAGCTGATTGCCAGACCCTGCCAGTCCAGCTCTCATAAGACCTTCGAATGAGCTGTCTGTCCAGCCAGCCATCCAGGCCTCCATCCATTTAGCCTTCCCAGCCAACCAGCCATCATGTTTGCTACAGTCAGGGTCCAGCCCTGTCCTGGGTGCTGGGAACATGGGCTCAAGCCAGAGAAGCAGGAAGTGTAGGACTGTACAGATGTGCTGGGAAGAGCGGCAGTGGAGGGTCGAACCTGCCTGATGCGCCTGCCCCTGGTGCGTTGCTGGCTCTGGGTCAGGGCTGAGCTCATGGAGGAGGTGGGTTGTGGTCATCCTGTGAGGTCATCCGGTTAGGAGAGGATGTGGTTCGGCGGCGGGCATCGAGTTGCCTTTGCCAGGGGGCAAGGATGCTGCTGTTCCTTTTCCGAAGTACATTATTTTGGAGCCATCTTGAAAGGTCCCAAAGCCTGCACACTGATCCCTCGGGTGCCAAGAGCCCTGGCCAGCAGAGCAGAGGCGGAGAGCCTGCAGAAGCCATTTCGGAGCCCAGCTCCCGAGTTGGCTGCTGCATTTCCGGCCGTGCCTCGTGTGCTGTGGAGCCTCGGATCTGGGGAGAGCCCCTGACGGCAAGGAGCAGCCAGAGACCGGGTTGACAGCGGTGTCTTGGGGCAGCTTCCCGGGAAATCCAAACCTTGCCTGGGGCTGCTCTTCCAGGCCAGGCTGAGTGGCTGGCCCCACAGCCACCTCGGCCCTGTTGAAGAGCTCATCCCCAGCACAGGGACGATGAGCACCTTGTCCCTCCGTCCCCAATGCCAGCAACTCTGTAAGGCAGGGGCCATGATTATCCCCATTTCACAGATGAGGAAACAGAGGTAAGGATGGAGCCTTGCCCAGACCTCAGAGCTCCCAAGTAGAGGGGCTGGGCTTGGATCAGATGTGTCGACTCCAGAGCCAGCTTCCTTACCCACAGGGGCCTTCCTGGCCTGCCTGCTGCTCCAGGCCTCTCTTTGTAAGCCTCACTGCCGGCCCCCGTCAGTGTCCTGCTGGAAGACAGAGCCTGTGTGGTCCTGCCTCCTTGCCCTGCACGTGCTGTTCTTTCTGCCTCTGCACCTTCCCCATGTCCTGCGTTCCTTGCTCAGTTGACCTTCTTGGTGAAGCCGGCCATTCTCAGGGAGGGGGTCCCCCTCTCTCCTCCAGCTCCCAGGAGCAGCCCTGGCTGCCTCCATCACAGCACCCGAAACCCAGCTTGTCCTCATCTGGTTCTCTATCCAGACTATGGGCTTCTTAAAAGTGGGATTAGGGTGGTTTCCCCCTCTGAATACCCAGTAGCCAGGAGGGCACCTGGGTTACTAAACAGGAAATTCAAGGCATTCTCTCAATGAGCAAACTTCCTAAGCATTTCCCTGGTGCCAGCCACTATGGTGGGGACCAGATAGAGCAGGAACAAGGGAGGTGCCTGCCCTCAAGGGGCCACAGGAGTAGGTGTGACAGAGAGCAGGTGCTGGTAACACTGGGTAGGTATCAGGGCCCCCACGGGGCGGCTCATGGGGCTGGGAGCACAGCAGGGTGGAGCAGTGTGGCACCTGGAGGCAAAAGGCTCATTTGTCTGGGTCTGCGGCTCCCTCCTTCCTTCCCTCCCTCGTTCATTCATTCAGATCCCTTCCCTGCCTATCCCTGAGTGGGCCCTGGAGGTGAGCGGTGACTGAGAGATTCCACTGTCCGCTCGCAGAGGCTGGAGTGGGACCATCTCTGGCAGGACTTGGCTTGTTCCTGGAGCCGGGCGGGTCCTCAGGCATCTCTCAGAGACAAGAACCAAGTTCCTTCTGGGCTTTCCTGAGGTGGTCTTGGGCGTGCCTTTCCGGGGGAGGTTGGGGGTCTCTGGGGCTGCTGGCCTCTTAAAAGGGTGGTTTCTCCAAAGCGTTGACCAGACACAATAGCTTGATTGTGAGAGGCCTGGCTCCCCCCACCCAGCACGTTAACATGTCTGTGATCAGAGTGTGTGCTGACAGTTGATGTGTACGTGTAACAGGACATTGTAGCGTTTTACCGCCCCCCCCAAGGCTGTTATTAAGGCAGTCATATGGCTTGGAGTTGTGTGGGAATGTGGTTTTTGTCACAGAAACTACCCTCAGAACGAGGTTCTGCTGTGACCCTTCTACCGCCGCAAACTGCTTGCTGCCAGGGTCTGAATGACCCCTCTATTTGGGGTGTTTTATATAAATTCACAAAAAAAGAAATGCTATTCAATGAATTGATTCATTCTTGAGATTCCCGCAGTGTGTTTGTCCAGGCTGGCAGTGGTCTGGGGCGGAGTGGGCCCAGATCTGGGTTAGAATCCTTGCTTTTTTGGCTTGCTGGTGGAGAGACCGTGGCAGAGGCGCTGCACCCTCTGACCCTCAGTTTCCTCTTCTGTAAAATGGGACAGTACCACTCATCTCACAGGTCTCTCTTAGCGCCACATGCCTCCTCCCTACGAGTCTCCCACTGCTGTGAATTAGATTCACCTTCTGTCTCTTCCCACTGGGCTGTGGGCTCAGGCAAGCAGAACCCCTCCTCCCCCATCTGACTGCTGTCAATCGAGATGGGTTCGGGTGAAGTGGGCTGTGACTCAGAGAGAGGCCAGAAGCTGAATGTGTTGCCTTGGGTGGGGCTGCTGCTCTGTTTGTTCTGCTGGAGCTGCCAGTTGTAGCTCCTGGGTCTCTTCTCGGGAATTGCTCAAGTGTGGCCAGTGCAGGCTGTGAAGACCCGAGCTCGGGTTCTGCACCCCTTGGAGTCTCCAAGCAGGGACTCGGGAAACAGCCCCTGGATGACTGGTGGCCCAAGGCTCTGCCCCCCTGAGCTGGTGCAGTTCCATGGGGCTGCCGTGAAGGGTGGGGGGATGAGGGGCAGCCACACAGATCACCAGGTGTACAGGGTTCAGAGCTAGGACAGCCTGGCTTGGAATCTGGCCCCACCTCTCATTAACTGTGCTACTGTAAGCACGCTATGTAGCCATGATGAGGCTCAGTTGTAAGAGGGGTGGTGATGAGGCGTGTACTGTCTCAGAGGTAGACTTCTAGGACAAACAGATGACGCACCCGAATCGGGTGAGCACATGGCTTTCAGATGGAGTGGTACAGCGTCTCTAGGACACCAGCCAAACCAAAAGGCTGTGAGACGCTTTGAACAGGCCAGTGAAGTGAGATGGGGAAAGGCATGGTCTGCGGAGCCACACTGACCAGGGTTCAAGTCCCACAGAATCACCAGCTGTATGACCTTGGTGCTCAGGTTGCTTACCGTCTCTGAGCCTTTGTTTTGTCATCTGTCAAATGGGATGCTAAAACTGAAACCCACCTCCTGAGGTTGTAGTGAGGATGAAATGAGATATGTGTGTGCCTTACTTAGCCCAGTGGTACTTAGTAAATCACTGTGGGATAAAGGAGTGGAGGAAGAGATGGCTTAGTTGCTCTTCCCAGTAGGTGGTAGCAATAACCCCTCCTGGGCCATGTGCTTCACACATTTTTGCATGCTTTTACTGAATAATGAATAAGCTCACTCGTCTTAGGCCCGTGAGGTCAGTCAGAGCCTCTGCTTGGCCCAAGCTGTCCAGGTGGCGCTAGTGATAAAGAACCTGCCTGCCAATGCAGGAGACATAAGAGACACAGGTTCAATCCCTGGGTTGGGAAGATCCCCTGGAGGAGGGCATAGCAACCCACTCCGGTATTCTTGCCTGGAGAATTCCATGGACAGAGGAGCCTGGCAGGCTATAGTCTAAAGGGTCGTAAAGAGTCGGACACGATGGAAGTGACTTAGCACACACACACGCCCAGAGAGCAGAGTGAGCCGCTGTGGATCCAGGCTTGAGCCAGGAAACCTGCAGCTGCCACAGCCCCAGAGGCTGTGTGCTGGAGAAGTGTCTGTTCAATGCCAGCTTTTCTAAATGCTTCCAAGAGTGCAGGGACCACTAAGACCTCTGAGGCCACAAAAGGGAAGCCACTGTCCTGGGCTAAGATGCACCACTGTTGGCTGGTATGAAATCCACCAGAGTTCGCCATCTTGTGGGCAGATTTGGTGATTGGGGTGGAGACTGGGGGAGGGGTTGCTGCCTCCCCCTTGCAACCCCAGGACAGGCCTGGCATCGGTCCTACTGCTGTGGACCCTGGGGCAGTGTGGCGGTAGCTCACTTGCCTTGCTGGCTGGTTCAGGTGAAAGGACCAGCGGGCAGCGGAGCAGTGCCCTCCGAGGGGTAGGATGCTCTTCCTGTAGGGGTGGTATCAGAAGCACCCGAGGTCCTTTTGTTGGTACGTCTGCACTCCTCCTTCCTGTGGACTTCTAGGACCTGGACATGCGGTCGTCGCCCCAGACATGAAGCCCCCCTCCACAAGCCCCTGGGAGGCCCCCCAGTGTGGGTGGAGGTAATGGTCATAGCCTTGGCTGGGCCTTTCGGAATTTCCTGACAACCCCAGCAGGATGTATCCGGAGTCCAGGTCTCTGCTCTTCCCTCTGTGATTCTGATGGTTATGGCTCGTCATACTCAGAGACTAATGTTTTCTGAGGCTTTGCCACACACCAGGCACTGTGCTAAGGCCTTCCAGGTCATGCTCCCCTGTGCTCCTCCTGGAGAGTAACGGTGCTGGCTCAGACACTGGTGCCGACACTAACCGTGTGGCCTTGGGCACAATACTTAGCCTCTGTGCCTGAGTCTCCTCACCTGGGAAACAGTGATGACTAACAAGTACCTGTGTTACAGGGTAGTTGTGGGGGACTCTACCAGTTGGTGAGTGCCATATAAGTGCCCTGAGAGAAGGGCACTACTGTTATCCCATTTTACAGATAAGGAAACTGAGGCTTAGAGAGGCTAATGAGCGGCAAGCGTCACTTGGCCCATAGGTAGAAGAGCTAGGGTCTGAGCCTAGCTTGTGAGCCCTACCTCCCTCTGTCTCAATTTAGAAAAATACATGTGGGGAGCATTTGGCCAGCTTCGGAAGTGGCATTCTCAACTTTCCGCAGAGCCCCGGTGAAAGGAGATCCTTCTCTAAGTAACCGAACTGGCCTCTGGGAGCTCTCCTAATCCACAGCAGAGGCAATAGCTGACCCGTGACACACATATCACAGAGGAGAAGGGAGGGATCAGCGAAGAATTTCTGTTTGGAAATGTTATCTAACGAGTGCTTTCAAGGGACTCGGAATGCGGAGCCTGCGCTGTCCCGCTGCCTAGTGCCGGGAAAGCCTCATCCTCCCGGGTCCCGGCCAGCCCATGGACAGCCCACTGGAGACCCGGGGCCCTGTCCCGTCCCGTCCCCTGCGAGGAGGGTCCAGTTGTCCTGAGATGCGCCAGGGCAGTCGCAGCCGCAGGCGACTCTGTCCCTCCGGGCTCTGGATCCCTCAGCTCCTCTCCTCCCGGGCCGGGGAGCAGAGTTTGCTCAGCCCCGGGGGACCTTTCTGAACAAGGGCTCCTGGCGCCTGCAGGACAGCGTTTGCTTTTGCTGTTGCCGCAGCCGAGTCACCAGCCAGGGTGCACGGGAACCCGAAACAGAAAAACAACTTCCCGAGTCCTCGGGCTCGCCCGGCCGTCCGCGACTCCTGGGCCCACTGGCCCGTCAAGGGCACTGCTCCACACAAGCTCACAGCCGCGCACACACCTCGGACCCGGCAGGCCGAGCCCTGCTGGGAACCGCCTGCCTTCACCCCAAAGGCTCTTTGTCTGAAGGAGAGTGAGGCTTACTGATGAAGCCCTCACAAGCCCAGCATGACCTCACACACCCCCCACCCCCGAAAGCCCCCCCCCCGCCCAGGTGTCCACAGGTCCTGTCCCGGCAGCTGCCGTGTTGGGCTCCCAAGTGAAGGCAGGAGGGCACAGCTGCGAACACCCCTCTCCCCAGCCGGAGAGGGTCAAGGTTCTTGAACCCAGAGACCCGGGGCCAGCTGCTGCCTCTCACCCCCCATCCCTCGGGGTGCCACAGAGCCCACCCCTTACCTCGTCCCTCCTGCCTGGCTCCGGGGCCGCTCCTCACATGCTTCACCTCGGCCGTCAGCCGGGCAGCCTGGCCATGGCCTCCAGGAGGGGTCCCCAAATTGCAGACCGGATCCGGCCGCCGAGTAGCCTTGCCTCACTGGCCTCTGCTTGCTCCACTGCGGGGCTCCAGCCGGGGGATGGGGCTGGCTGGGGGTCCTACCGTGCGACTCACACCCTGCCTTCTCTCTCGGGGGCTGGCTGCTGCCCCAGTGCCATGCTCTGCAGGTCCAGGGCTCAGGCAGCACCCCTCAGGGCTCAGGGTCCATTCTCGGCTATGGGCAGCAGCCTCATTTGAACTCCCAACTCCTTTGTGGAGCCTTTACATGCTGCCGGAGGAAACTGTGAGCACAGCCTGACCCTGGTTGGCTGCAGGCACTTCTCTCCACCCACCAGTGCAAGAGGATCCCCCAGGCCCCAGAAAGGCTCCGGGCCTCCCCTCAGCCCCAGACAGAGGCGGGCCGCCCGGTGATGTCACACTAGCTCCGGCCCCAGCTGGCCCGGCCCCTCCCGCCCCAGCCTGCTTTGGCGGCCTCGCCGGGCCCCCTCCTTCCTTGGCATGAGCAGCCTGGCCAGCTATGCTCCCTGGCCCAGCTGCTCCCAAAAGCCCAGGCAGCCCCGGGTGCGCTCTGCCGAGGCAGAGAGCGTCCCCTCTGACTCAGGTAATGGATTTAGATCTGCCCCAGCTGTGCAGGCACCCGGGAGTCAGGTCCTCCCCTGGGTCCCTCCCAGTCCCCTGCTCTGCCCCGCAGAGCCCCGGGTGTGTGGAGGGGCAGTGTAGGCAGGGCAGTCCTGCACAGACGGCCTCTCCCCATCAGCCGCCGTCCTTGGAGCCTTCCCTCACCTCTGAACCCTGGGGGAGGAGCCCCAGGCTGTCTTCACAGAAGTCAGCAGGATCCACGCTGTGAAGTTAGAGAGAGGCAGTGGCTCAGGACAGGCTGGGGGTGGGGAGGCACCAGAGAGACACTCCCGTCTCTTCCCACGTGAGTGGCCTTGATTAAGTCACTTCGTCTCTCTGGACATCCCTCTCGTGCATCAGTAAATGAGCTGAGACGAGTAATCTACCTCCAAGGGCAGCAGAGACAAGCTTGTGAATGTTGGTAGGGTCAGAGCAGGAGAGGAGACAGCCCTGGACCCCACAAAGTGAGCAATGCTACAGACTCATGGACGTGAGCAGGCCTGCTGGGGGGCACCAAGGCGAGTCCTGCGAAGGGGCGTCCGGGGGCTGGTCTGCCCTCTGCCTGGACAACGTTGGTGGTAACTCTTCTTTCCTTTTTTAAAAAAATTGAGTGATGGTGGTGGTGGTGGTGACGATATTTGGGTACCAGTTAGGAGAGAAACTTTAATGGGGTTCTCCACACCCTGAAGCACAGGGTGTCATGTTCCTGGTCCGGGGCAAATGGGTCCTCCGGGGGCCTCGCCTCCCTGGGATTGCCACTCTGGTCTTTGCAGAAAGCAGACTTTCCTTCTTGCCTCAATTTCTCCCGTCCTGCTCAGACCTTCTCCCTTTTCCATCTCTCAGTTCCATCCCTTTTTAGAAAGTGAGATTTTGCCAGAAGACCCCAGCATCTTACAGGCTACCGCATTAGCCAGACAGCTGGATGGCATAGAAACCCTCCAGACGGGGACTTTGGGGATGAAGGTGCCACTCACTCTGTGGATGTTCTGAAGGGCCTGGAGGGTCCTGGTGGAACCATGGCAGTGGGGCCAAGGCATGCTGGGGCCTCGAGGTCAGCTGAGAAGCACATGGGATGCGCCTGAATTCTCCTGAGTGGCACCCTTGACAGCCGGTGTGCAGGCATGTTCCCTTCTCTCCCTCCCTCTTTCTCCTCCTCCTCTCTCTCTCTTTGACTGTCTTCTCCAGGAAGTTTTTTTTTTTTTTTTTCAAAATCTGCTCTGGCTTCTCTGGTGGCTCAGATGGTAAAGAATCTGCCTGCAATGCAGGAGACCCGAGTTCAAGCCCTGGGTTGGGGAGATCCCCTGGAGAAGGGAAAGGCTACCCACTCCAGTATTCTTGCCTGGAGAATTCCATGGACGGAGGAGCCTGGTGGGCTACAGTCCATGGGGTTGCAAAGAGTTGGACATTACTGAGCGACTGATACTTTCACTGAGCCAACACCAGAAAGGCAAAATTCCTGTCCTCACAGAGATCACAGGCAGGAGGGGAGGCAGACAGACTGAGGCACACAGAAGCACTGGGCACACGGAGTATCTGAGCAGGAGGCCTGAATAAGCAGTCAGGGCACGAAGCACAAAGTGGTGCTGAAACCTGAAGGGTGAGTCAGCAGGTGGTGAGGTTGGAAGGAGGACGGGCTGTCGGTTGGAGAGAATAGTGCCACAGGTTCAAAGATGGCCCTGACAATATCTCCCCTCTGCAATGAGACCCTGACACTCCTCCTATTGAGAAGCAGAGTCTCTGCTCCCTCCCCTCAAATCTGGGTGTTTCTTACTTACTTGCAGAAGCAGTGGGAGTGGCACCACCTGACTGCCAAGGCTGGGTGAAAAAAGGCAGTCTGCCTTGTTTGCTGGCACACTCTGTGTTGGAGCCGTGGGCCAGGCTGGACCCAGAGAAGTCCAACTACCCAGAAGCTGCCACGTGAAGACTGCGTGTGTCGTAGGTCCCAGATGGTAGCCAGCACCAACCCCCAGACACGGGAGAAAGAGGCCCCTCCCCTTTGAGTCATTCCCCAGCTAGAGAGTCTTCCTGCCGAGACCCCAGGCCTCAGAAAGCAGAGAGAAGCCATCCTGGTGTTCCACACCTGAGTTCCTGACCCACAGAACCCACGGGGGAAGGAAATGGTTATTTTAGGCTGCAGAATTTTGGTGGTGATTTGTTACACTGCAGTAGCAACAGGAGCAGACCCTGAGGCGAGAGCAACTGTGAGGGACTGAGAGAGGTGCAGTTTGGAGGAGAGAAGGGGAACGTGGCGGAGGACAAGGTCTTGTCAGAGGGAGACTTCTTCCCGAGGACAGTCAGGAGCCACTGAAAGGTTCTGAGCAGGGCAGGGTTCCTCCGGCCTGCTGTTATTTTTAAGGCCACGCTGACATTGAGCACAGACTGGACTGACAGGCCCTGCAGATGAGGCCCCAGAGCCGCTGGGCTGGGCGATGGTCGATGGTCGAGATACTCTGGTGAGAGAGGTGACTGGGAGGCCGCGGGACCCCTGGGGCAGGGGAATTCCTAGGTTTTCCCGACTCCGGGAATAGGTGTAGCCCAAGTCCCTTGGTTGCTAAACAGATCTGCTTTCCCAGATCCAAGTTGCTAGGGCCCCATGCAGTGGGAGAGGAGCACCAGGGTGGCCGCGCCCCGTCTTTCTTGGCTCAGCTCCTGCCCTCTTGGTGGCACCCCCCCGCCCTGGTAGTCAGGCACGGTGCTGGCAAGCTCGAGCTGAGGAGTCAGATCCTGGTTCCCCCACCAGCAGCTCTGAGCCTCACATATTACCTCAAGTGGAAAATGAAGGTGATGTAAGAATGGACTTCAAAGGGCTGTTGCGAAAATGAGATAAGGTGTGACTTGTTAAGTGTAAGACACACTAGCTAGGACATGGTAGGTGCTCAGTAAGTGTTGGCTCCGGTCGTTTTAGCTGTCTGGGAGCCCTCTGAGCTCTGGGGCATGAGTGGCATGGGCCGTGTGGAGCTCTCCTCTCATCCAGCCCAGTACAGAGGTGTGAATAAGCGAATGGCTGATGGGGGAGGGTAAACTGTGCTCAGATCCCAGCTCTGTCGCTAACCTGGGCAACCTTCTGATTCTCTCTGACTTTGTTTCCTCCCGTTCAAAACGGCAGTGATGATAGTGACTCCCAGGGCTTTAGTGTGAGGATTAAGATAACGTATCTGAAGCGCTTAGCACGATGCCTGGCCCTCAGCCTTCAGCATCACTCAGGGAATGGCTGCTGCCGCTGCTTCCCCCTCCCATCTCTTACCCAGAACATCCTCATCAAGCTGCTACCTTGATGGCTCCCCCATCTCAGAATCCTCCTGAGCTCTCAGTGAGCGCCATCCCTGCATTCCCACCTGTGTGCTGGACCAGTGTCATGTGACTGACGCATTTGAGGACAAGGGAATCTTTCTTTCTCTTTTTTATACTTTTTATCAGAATGAAAACAGAACACCAGGAATCTTAATTGTGTCCCACAATTTGTATAAATGATTTCATGTTTTTCCTATCTTGTCACATTCCTGACAGTTAACAATTTTTTTTTTTCCTGTTGGGAATGTTGGGATAGTCTGCTGAGATAACTGTGTATGTGGGGTGGGGGTGGGATGGGAGTGCACAAATGATGTGGGTGCTTATATAAACAGGGGTGCTTGGGAGGGGGCTTTGCTGTATCTTGCAGCCTCAGAGTCTTACGTTTCAGCAGGATTTCAGGCTTCCTGTATCCCAAATTGATTTTATCCTTTCAGCAAGCACTTTTGAAATGCCTTTCCATTGTCTTCTGGCTCACACTGTTTCTAATGAGCACTCAGCTCTCTTCCTGTGTAGTTGTTCCTGTGTACATGGAAACGGGAGTCTTTTCTCCTCTAACTTCTTTTAAGGTTTCTCTTTATCTTTGATTTTCAGCAATATGATGATGATGTGATTTTTTTTTTTTTGTATTTTTTCTATATGGGATTCACTGAGATTAATAGATCTATGGGTTGGTACTTTTCGCTGAATTTGGGAATGTGTTATGGGGGGGGTTGGGGTCATTATTCTTTTAAATATTTCTTCTGTACAATTCTCTGTCCCCTCCCCTTCTGGAACTCCACTTACACACTTGAGTTGTTCCACAGGTCACTGAAGCTCCATTTATTTATCTTTTTCAAAAATCTCTATGCTTCAGTTTGGATCATTTCTGTTACCTGACTTCAAGTTTGCTGATCCATTATTCTGTAGTGTTTAATCTGCTGTTAATGTTATCCAGATAATGTTTTCCATCAGGTGCTGTATTCTTTTGGTTTTGGAATTGCCACTTGGTTTATTTTTATGGGTCCCATTTCTCTTGTGAGATTCTTTATTCACTCGTTCATTCTGTCCTTCATTTCCTGAAAATCCTGTACATATTTATAATATGTACACATTTTAAGGGGCTTCCCAGGTGGTAATAGTGGTAAAGAACCTGCCTACCAGGAGATGCAAGAGGGGCAGGAGACCTAAGAGACACGAGTTCGATCCCTGGGTCAGGAAGATCCCCTGAAGGAGGGCATGGCAACCCACTGCAGTATCCTTGCCTGGAGAATCCCATGGACAGGGGAGCCTGGTGGGCTACAGTCCTTAGGGCTGCAAACATGTCTGAAGCAGCTTAGCATGCGTGTGTGTCTATGGGATTATCCAGGCAGGAATACTGGAATGAGTTGCTGTGCCCTCCTCCAGGGGATCTTCCCAACCCAGAGACCAAACCTGCATCTCTGAGGTCTCCTGTATTGGCAGGTGAGTTTTTTTACTACTAGCACCACCTGGGAATCCCAGCACAAACATGCACATCTGCATGCGTGCGCACACACACACACACACACACATTTTCCCTATATACTAATTCCAACATCTGGGTCATCAGTGGGTCTAATTTTATTATTTCTCTTGATCATGGGTCGTATTTTCTTCCTTCTTCACATGCCTATAATTTTTAAATCATACTCTGGACATTTTGGATCCTACATTGCAAAGACTCAGCATCTTACTGTCTTTCTTTCCAGAATGATGTGTTTTGTTCTGACAGGCAGTTAAATTACAGGTGTATTACCTTGCTTTTGTGCAGGCTAGGTTTTTAGGTTTTGTTCAGCTAGGTTTATTTTGATCTTGCCCATAATCCTAGAGTATAACCCTTAATCCTGGGTTTAATAGTAAAGCATGGCCTTTCTAGGATTAAATTGGGAGCTGTAAGTGTTGGCTAAGCCCTTTTAATTTGGCAGTGCTTGAACTCCAGACTTCATCTTTCAGGCAGCTGCTGAACTTTCTGCCTCTCAGTTACTGCTTTCTTTTGGGCTCAAGAACTCTCTCTCTCCATGTGTACAATTTAGGAGTCAAGTAGGGATTCAAGGGAACCTGTAGGATAATTTTGGAGCTCCTCATTCTGTGGCTATCTCCTTTCTAGCATTTTCCCCTTCAGTTTCCACCTTCAGGGTCCAATGTCTTCCTCTTCCCAGCTGGTAACACTGCTGCGTTCTGTTTCATCATTCAATGTATCACCATGAATAGGGAAATACCCTAGTGTGCTTCGTGTCTTTCAAGGACCGTATCCTCTCCAGCTTCTATTGGTTGCTTCCTTGGGTTGCTCTCAAGTGCTTTCAAGCAGTTGTCTTTTGTATATTGTCCAGCTTTCATCATTGTTTCTGATGAGAGGGTTAATTCAATACAACCCACTCCTGCTTTTCAAGAACTGGACCTCTCCACATCCCAGTGGAATTTGCCTTCTCACCCAAACCTTCTGTACGCCTGCTTTTGTTGGCATCCTACCATATGCTAACCAGCTGATGGGTGTCCGTAATTCAGTTGTCTGCCCTCCCTGCTCTTGGTCAGAGTCTTTTGGGAAATATTAGCCCCAGTAATTTGTAGGTTGGTTCAACTCAGTGTACCCACCAGGACACTGGAAGATGAAAGAAATGTGTGTCCTCGAACACCTTGTTAGAGCACCTGTGAACACCAAAGATGATGTTCTTTTCATCGTAGGGGACTGGAATGCAAAAGTAGGAAGCCAAGAGATACCTGGAGTAACAGGCAAATTTGGCCTTGGAGTACAAAATGAAGCAGGGCAAAGGCCAACAGAGTTTTACCAAGAGAACGCACTGGTCACAGCAACACCCTATTCCAACAACACAAGAGACAACTCTGTACGTGGACATCACCAGATAGCCAATGCTGAAATCAGATTGATATATCCTTTGCAGCCAAAGATGAAGAAACCCTATGCTGTCAGCAAAAACAAGACTGGAAACTGACTGTGGCTCAGATCATGAACTCCTTATTGCAAAATTCAGACTTAAATTGAAGAAATTATGGAAAACCACTAGACCATTCAGTTCAGTTCAGTTCAATTGCCCAGTTGTGTCTGACTTTTTGCGACCCCATGGACTGCAGCATGCCAGGCTTCCCTGTCCATCACCAACTCCTGGAGCTTGTTCATACTCATGTCCATCATGTCGGTGATGCCATCCAACCATCTCATCCTCTTCTCTCGCCTTCAATCATCCCAGCATCGGAGTATTTTCAAATGAGTCAGTTCTTTGCATCAGGTGGCCAAAGTATTGGGAATCTCAACTTCAGCTTCAGTCCTTCCAATGAATATTCAGGACTGATTTCCCTTAGGATTGACTGGTTGGATCTCCTTGCAGTCCAAGGGACTCTCAAGAATCTTCTCCAACACCACAGTTCAAAAGCATCAATTCTTTGGCACTCAGCTTTCTTTATAGTCCAACTCTCACATCCATACATGACTACTGGAAAAACCATAGCTTTGACTAGATGGACCTTTATTGGTACCTTTACCAACAAAGACCATTCAGGTATGACCTAAATCAAATCTCTTATGATTATACAGTGGAAGTGACAAATAGATTCAAGGGATTAGATCTGATAGACGGAGTGCCTGAAGAACTATGGACGGAGGTTGGTACCATTGAACAGGAGGCTGTGATCAAGAGAATCCCCAAGAAAAAGAAATGCAAAAAGGCAAAATGATTGTCTGAGGAGGCCTTACAAATAGCTAAGAAAAGAAGGGAGGAGAAAAGGAAAGATATATACATCTGAATGCAGAGTTCCAAAGAGTAGCAAGGAGAGATAAGAAAGCCTTCATAAATGACCAATGCAAAGAAATAGATGAAAACAATAGAATGAGAAAGACCAGAGATCTCTTCAAGAAAATTAGAGGTACCAAGGGAACATTTCATGCAAAGATGGGCTCAATAAAGGACAGAAATGGTATGGACCTAACAGAAGCAGAAGATATTAAAAAGAGGTGGCAAGAATACACAAAATAACTTTACAAAAAAGATCTTCATGACCCAGATAACCACGATGGTGTGATCACTCACCTAGAGCCGGACGGACATCCTGGAATGCAAAGTCAAATGGGTCTTAGGAAGCATCACTGCAAACAAAGCTAGTGGAGGTGATGGAATTCCAGCTGAGCTATTTCAAGTCCTAAAAGATGATGCTGTGAAAGTGTTGCACTCAATATGCCAGCAAATTTGGAAAACTCAGCAGCGGCCACAGGACCAGAAAAGGTCAGTTTTCATTCCAATCCCAAAGAAAGGCAATGCCAAAGAAAGTTCAAACTACTGCACAGTTGCACTCATCTCACACGCTAGCAAAGTAATGCTCAAAATTCTCCAAGCTGGACTTTAACAGTACATGAACCAAGTAATTCCAGATGTACAAACTGGATTTAGAAAAGGCAAAAGGCACCAGAGATCAAATTGCCAACATCCATTGGATCATAGAAAAAGCAAGAGAATTCCAGAAAAACGTCTACTCCTGCTTCACTGACTATGCCAAAGCCTTTGACTGTGTGGATCACAACAAACTGTGGAAAATTCTTAAAGAGATGAGGATACCAGACCACCTTACCAGCCTCCTGTGAAACCTGTATGCAGGTCAAAAAGCAACAGTTTGAACTGGACATGGAACAACAGACTGGTTCCAAATTGGGAAAGGAGTACGTCAAGGCTGTATATTGTCACCCTGCTTATTTAACTTATATGCAGAGTACATCATGTGAACTGTCAGGCTGGATGACGCACAAGTTGGAATCAAGATTGCCAGGAGAAATATCAATAACCTCAGGTATGCTGATGATACCGCCCTTATGGCAGAAAGTGAAGAGGAGCTAAAGAGCCTCTTGATGAAAGTGAAAGAGAAGAGTGTAAAAGCTGGCTTAAAACTCAACATTCAAAAAACGAAGATCATGGCATCTGGTCCCGTCACAAATAGATGGGGAGACAATGGAAACAGTGACAGACTTTATTTTCTTGGGCTCCAAAATCACTGCAGATGGTGATGGCAGCCATGAAATTAAAAGACGCTTGCTCCTTGGAAGAAAAGCTGTGAGCAACCTAGACAGCATATTAAAAAGCAGGGACATTACTTTGCCAACAAAGGTCTGTCTAGTCAAAGCTATGGTTTTTCCAGTAGTCATGTATGGATGTGAGAGTTGGACCTTAAAGAAAACTGAGTGCCAAAAAACTGATGCTTTTGAACTGTGGTGTTGGAGAAGACTCTTGAGAGTCCCTTGGACTGCAAGGAGATCCAACCAGTCCATCCTAAAGGAGATCAGTCCTGAATATTCATTGGAAGGACTGATGCTGAAGCTGAAACTCCAATATTTTGGCCACCTGATGTGAAGAACTGACTCATTAGAAAAGGCCCTGATGCTGGGAAAGATCGAAGTCGGGAGGAGAAGGGGACGACAGAGGATGAGATGGCTGGATGGCATCACCGACACGATGGACATGAGTTTGAGCAAGCCCTGGAAGATGGTAATGGACAGAGAAACCTGGCGTGCTGCAGTCCATGGTGTTGCAAAGAATCAGACATGACAGAGCAACTGAACTGAACTGACTGTAGGTACCTGTGATGTGCTGGGTGTCAAGCTTAGTATTTTATAGCTATCTTTTTTTTCTTCTCCTGAAACTCTATATGGGAAGTATTACTATTTTGTTGTACTAATAAGAAGAGTGAGGCTTGGCAAAATGAGGTTCCTCACAGCAGACCACACTGCTAGGCAGAAATGGGGCCAAGATGAAGACTTACATCAGGAACACTACAGGAGGCAGGCACACTATGGTGTTGTCCTGGAAACAAATTGCCTTTCTTTGATTCTAACCTTTTAATGCTTTTTTCTTGTTTTTGAGATCTCTGAAATCAGGGGGAATCTTAAAGCTAATAGCATGTCAGGGTTTAATTGGCAGCACTATTTCTTTTTTGCTAGAACACGACCCATTTAATGGCTGATGACTTCTCAGATTCAAGGAAAGGTGGCAGTTTTTAGTGATCATGGCTGCAGTGAGGTTGACCCATGGGTGAGGGATTGAAAAGCAGGGCCCCTCGTCTCCTGGTCAGCTGGTCTTGGGAAGGCCTAGGGGAGTGTCTGAGCATCAGCAAGGCTATGAAACTGCCAGAAGCCTCCATGCATCTGATTTAATGAAACAGCTGCCTCTGAGCTAAGAGTGAGCCAGCTGGTCCCTTCCTCTCCTGGTGGTGTTGGGGTCGGGTCCTGTGACTCGCTGCCTCGTGCTTGGCAGGGGAGCCGTGTGTTTCCTGCTGAGAAGTTAGGGGGCTTCATTTACGGGAAGATTCTAAGGCAGTGCTCCTGTACTGCCCAGTGTCACAGAGGCTGTCCCGGCACACAGAAAGCCCTTTGAGGTCACTGTTTCTGTTAAGTGCTTGCCAGGCCAGTCTATGCAAATGTCAACACAGGGCAAATGCTCAGTTACAAAAGCAGTTTGAAGAGCCTATTTTCAGCTTACGTAAGTCCCATCTCATTCCCGACTTGCCAGCCCACCTGCCAGAGGACAGAGTCAGGGCAGCGCCTCTCCTCGGGCCTGGATGTCACCTGCCAGTCCTAAGGATGTCACCTGCCACATCCACTGCCTTGGCAACAGATGCTTATTAATCCCCATCTGAGCACCAACTGTGGGCTCCAGGTCAGTTTGCCCAGAGAAAATTTGCTGAGACTTTAGTTGATGGGTTTTCATTTTGTCTTTATAATGATATTTTAGAGAATATTCGTTTGGTTCATCGCTGCTCTCTCACCCTGTTGCTTGACATGGGGGCTCATCCCCAGGAGGGGAGACCGAGGAGCAGAGAGAGAAGTGATTTAATTTTAGCATTCGTTGGTTTTCTTTTGGAGCTTCATAACAGAACCTTCACAGAAAATTTCCAAAGCTGTTTAAAATCATCCCCATCTTACATAAAAAATTTAAAAACACTTGCCTCTGGAACATTGTGGTCTGTGTCAGCAGGACCTTTGTCCTATCAGGAAATGAGGGGCTGGGGGCAGGCTTCCAGTCCATGGGAGAGGACCCCAGCCCCCTTACAGACAGACATCTGCTGAAATTCTCGTCCTGAGGAGCTGCCGAGCTGTTGCTGACCTGGCTGATTAGTCCTGGGACCCAACAGGGCAGCAGAGCAGATAAATGAGGGCTTCTGGCAAGAGACGGGTGGAGTGAGCTTCCAGGCATGAAGTTAGGTGGGGCCTAAACAGAGATGCTGGTGCTGGTGGGGAGATGGGCTGGTGTCATCAGAGAGATCCGGGGGCTGGGCCTAGGGCTGCCTTGGTCTGGGCTCTGGCCTGAGCATCTCACTCAAGGCCTGGTGCATGGAAGCACATGATTGATATCCGTTGAATGACTGCAGGGGAACACTTGCCTTTTAAAGCTCATCCTGGGTTCCTGACTCAGGGTCTTAGGAGTGAGGGCAGCATGGACCCCCCATTTGGGAGTCTGTCTAGGAGGAAGGGGGTGGGCTTCCCAGATGGCTCAGTGTTAAAGAATCCGCCTGCTGATGCAGAAGCCTCAGGAGACAGGAGTTCGATCCCTACGTCGGGAAGATGTCCTGGAGGAGGAAACACAACCCACTCCAGTATTCTTGCCAGGTTAATCCCACGGACAGAGGAGCCTGGCAGGCTACAGTCTGTGGGGTTGCAAAGAATCAGACATGACTGAGAGACTGCACACGCTAGGAGGAAAGTGGGAGAGAAAGACAGCTGCCCTGACGTGGCAAGGCTGTGTCTAAACCATCAACAGGCTGCCCCAGGTCTGCCCCAAGCTGGCTCTGGGGGTCCTAAGTAACTCCCTCCACCACTGATCTGGCTCCCGGGTGCCCCGCCCCAGCCCTGCCCTCCCCACTTCCCTGCTCTGCCTGCCAGGCAGGTACAGGAAGGAAGGCAGGACCTGCGATGGGCCTTTCGGGGCCATCCTGCCAGGTGCAGGTGGGCAGCAGAGGGACATCCCCTTGCTCGAGTTCCTGGTCCAAGTGGATGATGGTGGTGTCCCCAGTCCTAACTCCTCTCTTCTGCAAGGCACGGCTTGTCCCCAAGCACTTCGGCGTTAGTTATTTCCCTTGAGACTAACAGCAGGCCTGGCTGCAGCGGGCAGCAGATATTCCATTTCATAGATGAAGGAGCAGAGACTGGGAAAACATTATGATCGCTATTACCGTCATCCATTATTGTTCACTACGTATCAGGCATCGTGCCGGTCTGTTCACTGGCCTCATCTCACTTGGTCCTCCTGGGGTCTCTGCAGGTGGTGCTCCAGGCAGGACCCAACTCCTCCCCCTACCCCACGCCCGGGCACTCTGTGAGCGCCTCCCCCACTAGAAATACTAAAAACCATCTTCTGTGACTGTGTTGGTGTAAGGACAAATATGTTAACATTATATATTGAAGCAATTTCTGACCTAAAGCTTCACTGTTTATTCTCATTTTGAAAGAAGTTAGAACATTTTGGGGGGCCCCTGATAGTGTCATGAACCCCCAGCCCTGTGCCTGCCTCACCCGATGGATAACTTGGCCCTGACTGAGGGGCCACACTGCCTCCTCCACAAATTCAGAATCCCAAATCACTAAAAAAAACAAACAAAAAACCCAGCAAGCCCTTTTTTTTTTCTTAAAGAAGTTTGGCACAAGTTCCATTTGGCAGTAAAAATCCATCTTGACTTGACATGAGGTTCTGTGTAGTATTTGGGCAGCATGTTTACAGCCCCCAGGGCCGCCACTCAGTGCTGACCACCGCCCCCACCCCCGCCTCCGTGGTCGTGTTCACCTGTAGATCTGCCCTCCTGAACAGCAAGTTCCTTGGGGATAGGACATCTCTGTGGATACAGACATTAACTATTTCTCTGTAGATCCATGATTCCCTCTTTCTCAGTGAACCCTAAAGTTATCAGAGCTAGAGTCCAAAGCGATGAGCCAGCGCTGGTGGTGGTGGTGGTGGGGGCGTGGTATCTCTGGATTATGGGAAAACATAGTGTTTTCCCATCTGCTCTAGCAGGTGTGAGGAGGACAGTTGCTCTCGGGTCCTGGGAGGAACACGTGGGGGCAACATCATGGCTACTCGTAATGGAGACGACAACACTCCGTGAGCACTGGCCCAGTGCCAGGCACTGTGCTAAGGGTTACTGTGAGTTACCTTGTTTGTATTCATAGCAGCTCCGGGCTGAAGGAAAAACAAGGTTTAGGCAGGTTCGGTGGCCTGCCCGAGCGCATACCAGGTGAAGTGATGGAGCAGAGATGCAGACCCAGGCATGGGGACTTCTGGTGCCACCATGAAGCGCCTGAGTCCAGCCTGGCCTCCAGAGAGCAGCCTGAGCTCCGGGCAGCGAGGGCTGTCAGCAGAGGCAGGAGGAGCTGTTTTCACTACAGTCATGGTGAGGCTGGGGCTCAGGCAGTGCTGAGCCGTGAGACTCAAGGCCACAGGTCTCAGCACGAGCCACGGAACAGAGCAAAGGGCCAGGCCGCTGCCTTTGTGGGGGACGTCCACTCAGTTATTCCACATGTCTTTGCAGTGCCAGGTGCTGGGGACGTAGCAGTGAACAAGACAGACATAGCCCCTGGCCCTTTGGAGCGCGTGTCTCTTTGAGGAGGCAGACAATGAAGAGATGAGATAATTTCCAGACTGATAAAACCAGTTACTGGAATAGGAAAGATGGGGGTGGGAAGGAGGCTGTTTTAAACAGGGTGCTCAGGGAAGGCTTCTATGAGGGAGGGTCACGTGAACCAAGGCCCAAAGACTGGGAGGAGGCAGCCACGCAAAGGAATAGCACATGCAAAAGCAATGGGATGGGAGTAAACTTGGCCTTCTGAGAAATGAAAGATCAGTGTGGCCCAGCAGAAGGGATGAGTAGGAGAGGGGAGGGAGGCAGGTGGGCAGGTCCTGTGGGCCAGGGGAGGTCTCGGGGTTGGATTCAGAGTGCAGTGGAGGCCTCTGGGGGGTTGCACGCAGAAAAATGAGGTGCACTGTTCTGTATTTTCTCATTGTCCCTCCTGGGGCTGGCTGGAGAGTGGTCCAAAGGGAATAAGAATAGAGCGGAGAGCATGGTTCCATTAGGAGACTGAAAAGCAAGGGGCCTGGCACCAGGGCGGAGTCAAGGAGACAGTGACCAGTGGTTGGACTAGGCTAGGTTTTGGAAGAAGAGCTGACAGAAACCCACATGACTCTGATACGGTGAAGATCAAGCTGCACTGTTTCGCACCCAGAAGATTTACTACTTAAGAACCATAGAAATAGAGTTCCGGGAATTGAGGTAGTGACCCACACTCATGACTGCCCTGTCCAGTTGGGCAGTGCACACCCTGTGCAGCTGTCCCTGGCAGCCCTGACCACAGCCAGCTCTGACAGCTGAGTTGTGTTGGGCACCAGCCTCTAGGAGGGTGGAGAAACAGATACCAACAAGGAGCTGGAGTGAGGAGACCCCAACCCAGGCACAGCAGAAATAACTGGGGGAACTTGGGAATGAAGGTGAGATGCTATGGATATGCTGGTGGGATCTAGAAAACATGTCTGAATTGCTTTTGATGTGATCCTGTGTCCCCTCAGACTGGTGTGGACTGGAGAAGTCCATTTAGTTACCCCACTTCTTGAACTGGTTTGTTTTCATCCTTGAGGTAGCTCCTGAGATAGATGCTCACGAGGTTACTGTCTAGAGAGACATGGACAGCTGAGGGTCTGCTTGGGCTTCCTGAAAATTGTTTCCAGCAAAGATTCACGGCTCTGCTGCCCCAAAACCAGAAGGGGAACTTTGTAGCAGGCCCTCTCAGGGAGAGGCAAGAACTTGTGGCTGTGGCCCTTGAAAATCAGGGTGGATTGTTTCTGCATCTTCCTGGGCTTAAGGCTCCCACACCTACCCTGATTTCTCTGGCAAGTAGGTTTGGGGTGGGTTTCCCGGGGTCCCCCACACAGGCCCTGCAGGGAGTAGGGGCAGCTGGTGCGGAAGGCTTGCTTCAGCCCCGCTAAGCCTGCAGACCACCCCATTGCCCTCCCTCCTACCCACCCTGGGCCAGCTCTGAGGCTGAAACCTTGGAAGACAAGGGGCAGGCTTCACCTATGTTGGGTATTCTCCAGTTGCCGCCTGGATCTGCCCTTCAGCACCCTTCCCTGTGCCCCGAGGCTGACCTGTCTGGATGGCCTCTGTGGGCTCCTTTGCCTTCTCGTTTCCAGTTGGGTTTGGCCAATGGCAGGAACCAGCAGTTGATGAGAGGGTGGGAAGAAAGTGAGGACAGTGTGTATGGCCAGCTCCCTCCCTCTGGACCGTGACTGTCGTGATGGTGTGAGGGCAGTCGGCCACGCCTGGTTTGAATTCTACATCCACCTCTTAGTAACCACGTGCCTTCTGAAAGTTACCTGGACTGCATCTCAGTGTCCTCATTTAAAAACCGTGGATGGTAACACCACCTTCCCAGGATGGCTGGCGGGAGTAAGTGGATCTGTGTGAGTGCAGATACCCTAGTGCAACGCCTGCCACACTGTGGGCACTCACTCAGTAAATGCTGGCTCTCCTCCTTGAGTAACTGGGAGCCCCGTTACCCTGGGCTTCTAACACACTGGGACTATGGGAGGGCACTGGTCGTTTGGTGTCTCTCCGGATGGCCTCTTTTAGTCTTCCCTCTGCTTTGCACGTCTGTCGGTCCTGAACCACGCCCGCAGGACATCACAACCAGCAGTCCTTTTGTCATAAAAGCGCCTCCCTGCCCCTGCCCTGATCCGCAGCCTGCATGTGAAGTCTGCTTAACCAAAGAAGATAATCCGTTTCACCTGGTGGGAAGCAGGCTCGTGGGCAGTGCACATGGGCACGTGCAGACGTGACTTATAACATTTACTGAGGGCTTCTCGATTCCCATGAGATTGGCTCCTTTATTATTACTCAACTTTCAGTTGAGAAATAAGTCAAGAAACTGAGGCTTAAGGGGTTCCTTGACTTGTCCAGGGTCAGAGTGGTTACATGGTAGACTGGTCTTGAACTTGGGCAGTCTGGTGCCAGGAGCCTGGCCTTTCAGACTCTGCTGACCTGCCTCTGTCACAGGGAAGCCTCAGCTCTCCAGGCTCCAAGGACCTAGCCATTTTAGATCATCAGGGTGACCGAAAGCTACCAAGATCTCTCTCGAAACATCCAATGCTTTGAAATTTTTATCCATTCTCATTAAGCTTTTCACACAGACTTCTCTCAACACACACACGCACACACACACACACACACACACACCCCGCCCACTAGCCTCTGAAAATCTTGGTTAATCACACTCTGCTTGGTGACTCAGTCATCTTGAATAGCCTGACTTTACTGCCTGTCAGCTCCAGGCAGCTGTGTTTGTTACTTTTGTAGCTCTCCTTTCCATGGCAGCCGTCACCTTCCCTTCCCGCCTCCTAGCCTTCTCCGGATCTGTTGCTTCTTGCCAGCTGACGTCCCAGAAATCCAACAGGATTGTCCCTCAATAAGAGGAGCAGGGCACTGCCTCGGTCTAAAGAGCTCCCTTGCGAGTGAGACACGTGAGAGTCAGTGCCTGCGCTTGATCCCAGCAGCTGTGGGGGCTCAAAGGCCTGCAGGGCTTACGGGGTCTGTGCGCTCACAAAACATCCGCGTCTGCCATGCACTCACAGTGTGCCTGGCGTGGTGGGAAGCCTTTCACGTGGAGTATTTCACTGGATCCTCAAAAAGAGAACCTCCCAGGAGAGGTTCTATTTACTGTCTTCCGTTTTAAGTGATAAGCACAGCTCAAGCGCAGAGGGGTTAGGGAGTCAACCCACTGCCACACAGCCAGCAAGTGGCAGAGCCAGGATTTGGACCTGGGCCTGTCTGCATCCCAAGTCCACAACCGTAACAGGCCACCCAGCAGCATGAGGATGGGCGAGTTAGGAAAGCTCCAACCCTCGTTGCTTCCCTTGTAGGGTAGCACTGTTTGTGCCCAGAGTCCCTGGGATGGTTGAGATGTCGTGTCCTCGACACACTCGGCAGTCAGCGAGCGCTGGGTCTGTTGTGCACATCGTTTCAGCCCCTCCCAGCTCAGAGATTCTCAAGCTTTGGCAACTTCGGAATCATCTGCTAGCTTGTTAGAACAGTTTGCCAGGCCTCACCACCCCTGCCCCACCCCCTGCCCTGAGTTTCTGATTCTGTAGGTCTGGCGTAGGGCCTGAGAGTTTGCATTTCTAAGGAAGTTCCCATGAGGACCGCGCTGTGGGAACCACTGCTCAGGGTCGATGAGCTTGCCGAGAAGGTGCATCCGGGTGCCCGGCTGAGACCATCCCCACTTCTGACGGCCATTTCACATGTGTGGGTCCCGGTTACGTGCCATGCCGGGAGAGTGTGGTGTGGCTTTTTACAGCCATTCCTGGGAGCTGGCTCCTGGCTTTCTGTCTCCCTTCCCTTCTCCTCCACCAAAATGACCTGGGAAAATGTAGTGTTTAAGCAGCAAATTGGTGTCTGGACTGTGAAACAAGGTTCCTTCGATCAATTTTATTAACATGTCTCTGACTTGCAACTGCTTTGCTGGTACAGAATAGGAAATAAAGGTGCATGAAAAAAATAATAAATCATCTTGTAGAAAGTACTCTTTTGTAATAATTTTTATTTATTTATTTTTGTCTGTGCTGGGTCTTCATTGCTGCACGGTCTTTTCTCTAGTTGGGGCAAGCGAGGGCTACTCTCTAGATGCAGTATGTGTGGGCTTATTGCAGTGGCTTCTCTTGGTGTGGAGCTCAGGCTCTAAGGCATGGGGGCTTTGGTAGTTGTGGTACATGGGCTCAGTAGTTGCAGCTCCTGAACTCTAGAGCACGGGCTTAATAGTTGTCACGCACGGGCTTAGTTGCTCCGGGGCATGTGGGATCTTCCCGGACCAGGGATCGAACCCATGTCTCCTGCATTGGCAGGAGGATTCTTTACCACTGAACCACCAGGGAAGCCCCCAGAATTAACTTTTATAAATTATCAAACACTCCTCCCCCCTCATTAAAAAAAAAAAGCCTTCTGAAGTGTTACTCAGGGCAGATACACTTTCCTTCACACTTGGAACTTTGGGTGTATTTGTTCACTGGTGTGATTGGTGTTCTCATGTCCCTCAGTAGGCTCTAAGGGTGGGGCTGTCACTTCGTCACCCCTGGGTCCTCAGTGCTCAACACACAGCAGTGGGTGCTCAGTTGGCGTTGCTGTTGGGTGGATAAGTGAAGGGCTTGGTGGCACAGTCGTGGGTGCTGGGGTGAGAGGGACCTAGGTTTACACCCAAGGCCTGTCCTTCCTGGCCAATGGCCTTGGGCAAGTAACTTGTCTTCTGTGCCTTCATTTCCCCCTTTGTAAACTGGGGATAGTAAAAGTGATACCTAGGTTTCGTTGGGTTGTCACGAGAATCAGATGACATGAGGCATCCAAAGTGCCTGCCATGTAATAAGTGCTTTATCTTTTCATCATCATCATCTTACCAGTGTACTAGTACAGAGTGTGGGTTCTGAAACCAGAGTTCCCACTACTTACTAGCGGCGCGGTCTTGAACACTTCATGACGCCTCTCTGTGCGTCTGTGTCCCTGTCTGCAAAGCGGGCATTCCGAGGCACCCACATCGCAAAATTCTTGTCACCAGCGAGGACACATGCATGTAAGATGCTTTCACGTCTGCAGGGCCTGTGGAGCGGGCAGCCAGACCGCACAAGGAGGACACGGGGTGGCGGGGGTTGGGGGGAGACACAGCGCACCCCGAGGGGGAGGCCCACCACCCAACACCCACAGCCCAGGAGAGAGATTAGCAGTGGAGCAGGGGAGTGCGCCTGGGTGGAGAAACCTCCTCGGGCTCCTGCCACTGGAAACCCCTCTTCCTGGCAGCCGGGATGGCTCGGCTCCGCCTCAGCTGGTTCTGATTACCCTCACGGGCTCCAGAGCGTGCTGCGGTGGCGCCCCCTCCACTCCGCAGAGCCTGCCCTGCCGGCAGACATCACCCCGCTTCCCGCTACCTGCCAGGCTGGGCTGCACGCGGTGCACCGACAGGGACAGCCCCCACCCCCACCCCCGCCCACTCGCCGGCCTGCCGTGGCCTTTCTTCCTCTGCCAGGCTCCTTACAGGCACCCCCGGACCCAGCCCTCCTCCCTGGCATTGTCAGAGCAGCTTTCAACACCTCGAAACCCACCCTCCCTGTCCCCTCTAACGTGAAACCCAGACCAGCCGGTTTCTATGTGTGCAGAGCGTTTGGTAAACAGAATGCTTGAGCCCTGATTTGCTGGAAGGGGTGATTCCCAGCTGACGCCCCAGACGCGCGGCCTATTTTGGGCCTTGTCTCTCCTTTTCTCTCCCCGCGCCGAGGTGTGTGGTCACCGTGTTCACGTGGGCCCCCTGCCTCCTCCACGCCAGCACCCACCATTGCGGGGGGTCGGAGGATGCAAGAGCTGGTTTCAGGTTCCTTTCCCAGCCTGGGCCCCGCCGGGTTCCCAGCCCCCTGCCACGCCCTTCCACCCAACCACCGGGCTGCACCCGGGATGCCTGGTATCCGCTTAGCAAATGCTCTTGTCCCCGCTCCCCCTCCCCCGTGAATGCCGTGATTCAGCACACAGAGAGGAGCTTCACTTAAGAAAGAAAGCATTCACGGCCGCCATCCAGCTCCAGCAGGCGCCGGGAGTCAGCTGCCGGCTCCACCCGCCACCCTCCACACACAGAGGGGTCTCTCCTCCTTTTTTTTTTTTTTAATGACCCACAGTCTCTTTTGGTTGCTGGACCAAATGCAGTTTAAATCTGTGTTCAGAACACCTCATTAATAAGTAGCAGATTAATAGTCTCCTGGAATCAGGAGAACACCACACAGTCCATAAAATGCGCGCTACAGGCCCATGTGTGCCCAGCGCTGGGCTGGGCTCCTGAGGACACCAAGCCGGCCGCCTGGGATCCCGTCTGCACCCAAGACCGCTTCCGTGTCTCTCCCTCACTCTGTGTTTTGAAAACTCCTATAAATGATCATCGCTGCCGTGTGTATTGTGACGTTCGGGTCCCGGGTGAAGCTCTTTATCACCTCAGGGAGCCCATGGCTCCTTGTCATGAACACGATGGCTCTGATCTCCACCATGTAGATGAGGAAACCGAGCCTCAGAGAGTCAGAAGTCTCACCCAGGGTCACGGGGGCCCAGGTCTTGTCCCCCCAGAACTGACACAGAGCTCTGTTTCTTTACTGTTGCAACACAGACTGTCTCTGTGAAACACGCTGCTAGTGTTTGGTGAAAAGAAATGCCTCACCCTCTTCTTGTTAACAAGCTCTACCAGCCCTTCTGACCTGGCCGGCTGGGAGTAACTATAGGATGTCTGTCGAACAGAACCGAGGTGGTAGTTTCCGGTCCCACCTCCAGTCTCAGCTGCCTCTCCACACCCACCCGGTGACTCTGAGGAGTGTCCCAGAGGAGGGAGGGTCCTGGATTCGCAGCAAGAGTGGTGTAAGATGAAACAGGTACTTCTCTTCCCCAGAGCCAAACCAGGAGGCTCTAGGTAAGTCCTTTGCGAAAATCAGGTGCCTTCTGCAGAGGAGGGACAAGGCACGTGAGAACCCTCAGCCCGCCGTGGAGTGTGGTAGTGCCCGCGGCCGCTGAGAGTAGGGGGCTGCGTGCTTTTCAGCCCCCTTCCCTCTCTGGGGAAGAAGAGAAAGAGGGTGAGTGACATATAGCCTCTGAAATCCAGGTCACACTGAACGTGGAAGCTGGTGCCTGTTTCTGGTGTGATGGTGGTCATGGTGGTTTAGTTGCTCAGTTGTGTCCGACTGCAACCTCATAGATCATAGCCCTCCAGGCTTCTTTGTCCATGGGATTTCCCAGGCAGGAATACTGGAGTGGGTTGCCATGCCCTCCTCCAGGGGATCTTCCTGACCGAGGCATTGAACCCCCGTCTCCTGCACTGCAGGTGGTCTCCCACATTGCAGGCGGATTCTCTATCGACTGAGCCACCAGGGAAGCCATTATTTCTGGTGTAGAGGTTTCTAGAGGGGGCATGTGTGGGATCACCAGGTTCAGAGAACATGGGCTTCTGGGAAGAGATGGCTTCACTTCCCACTCCCATTGGCTCTGGCCCTCCCAGGATGCCAGCAGCCGCCCCAGACATTACTATGTCTCCAGGTGAAGGGGGTAGAGGCTGGCAGTTGGGTAGGAGCTGCAGCCACCCAGATGACCACCGCACCAAGCAGTGGGACACTCAGCCTAGAGAAGGGTCAGGACACATGCCCCTTGTGGCAGGGAAAGGATGCCTGGCTTCCTTTCAGCTATGGAGGGGTCAGGCTGGAGATATAGATCACCTGCATCAGAGGGACCCAGACCAGACCAGGTGTTCCCGACAGTGACAGGTGGACCCCTCTGAGTGTATCTCAGTATCCCCTGGGAGAGAATGGGCCCAGGGAGGTCTGCCAGAGTCCGAAAGGTGTTGGGGAAGGAGGTTCAAACAAAGAAGATGGCCTTGGGGAAGAGCTGAACACTTTCCATTCCATCCCCTCCAGGCCCCCAGGAAGGAAGAGAGAGTGAACAGAGATGCGCTTTGAATTGAGTTTGAATCAAGTCTTCAGATAAACAGAACCGAGTCTTAAATCTTGAAATGCATTACACTAATAATGGGAAGTGGCTGCAAAGTTATAGAATCTGGCCCAGATTTCACTGAGGGACCAGCTGCCCAGAATTGGAAAGGGCAGTCAACACAGCGTAGTCAGGGAGTTGGTATTGGAGAGAATAAAGAATTTCATGTCTGGACCCCCAGGGACTCCAGTTCCGCAATAACCTAGTAATGATTACCTCAGTCATCCAAGGACCTCAGGTTGGGAGTCACCAGTCTGGCCACCTGAACTTCCCACAGATGCGCAGAAGGGTAGGGAAGGTGCGGCATCTATGCAGGATGAGACCCGCTGGGACTGCCAGCCTGCACCCTAGCGGCAGAGGTGAGGAGTGAAGAGGGAGGAGAGCGATGCAAGCAGGAGGAGGGTCTCCGGAGCGTTACTGAGCTCTGCCCTCTGCCCGGGGCTTTCACAGGGCTCCTTCTCAGCCACACCTGAATCTGGTCCAAGCACAGCACATCAGCCCCCAGCCAGGCGGGGTGGAGGCTCTCACGAGCCGGTCAGAGTTTCTGCCTGTTTGTCTTGTTGTTTCTCTGAAGCCAGGGACGGGGGGATCTCCCTGCCCTGGTTGCAGCGCGGTCAGATCCTGATACCATGGCTGCTGGTGGCCTGACCTCTGCCCCATGGAGTGTCTGAGTGACCGAGGCCGGGGTCTGAGGGGCAGCAGCACAAGGGGCGGAGAGCTGGTTGTGTGCAGGCCGCAGGCGCCCGCTCGGGCCCCCTTCCCCCAGCCTCCCTGGGGTCTGTCCGGGGCCGCCCCATTCTGGGGTGCAGCCCCTTGGTCCTGTGAGCCATTCTGGGATTCTTAAAGTCCTTCCCCCTTTTAAAAGCTGGTTCCAGGCGAGTTTTTGTCACTCGCAACTAAAAGGGTCCTGACTTACACATCTCCCCACCCACCGCACCCATCACCTTCTTTCACTTAAGAACTATTTTCTGAGTGCCTGTGGTGGAGCAGAGCAGCTGTGGTCCCCGGCCCTGGGGGCTCAGAGCCTGGAGGGGGCAGGTGTCCAATAATCAGCAGGTCAGGCAGACGAGGCGTTGGACTCCACTCTGTCCCTTGCTGTCCAGGTGACCTTAGACGGGTTGTTCAAGTTCTCTGAGCCCAGGCTGCCCACAGGTTCAGGAAGGTGTGATGTGGGGCTGGCCACAGGCCTCAGGAATGTGAAGTTGCTCAGTTGTGTCCAACTCTTTGCAACCCCATAGACTGTAGCCTGCCAGACTCCTCCATCCATGGGATTCTCCAGGCAAGATTACTGGAGTGGGTTGCCATTTCCTTCTCCAGGGGATCTTCCCAAACCAGGGATTGAACCCAGGTCTCCCTCACTCCAGGCAGATTCTTTACCATCTGAGCCACCAAGGAAGCCCACGGGAATCCGCCTCCTTTAATCACAAAGGGACTGATTGTTACAGAGGAGCGGTCCGAGGTGGGCGGGGGGCTCTGCAGGGGAGTGAGGCGTGAGCCTCAAGCTGTGGAGTGAGTGGACTGTGTCCAGGTGGGGACAGTGCTCGTGTGCTCGTGTCCACAGCCTTATACTCCATGATACGGTGTATGTAGCACACTGGTCTCTACAGAGTCAAAACCTTCTTAAGTTCCAGAGCCAGGAGTTCCAGCCCCTTCGCTCACAGCTGAGGTTACGGGGCTACAGGGACGGGGCTGGGCTGAGACAGGAGCCCAGAACCCAAGGCCAGCAGCTGGGCCAGTGCTCGTGGGGTGCCCCAGCCATCCCGCTGCTGGGAGAATTAGGAGCACGTCCCGGGAGCCGGGCGTCCTGAGGCGAGAGGGCGGGCCTGCACCAGTCATCCCAGGCTGGCGCTAGTGGGGAAGCCGGGCCCATCCTGGGTGCAGGCTTCCCCCGCACAGTAGGTGTGTCTGACAAGCTCACAAACTGCCGCCACCTCAGGCTGTCAAAGAGGCCCCGGAAAATAGAGCCCTTCGTGCGGCCGTCAGCCCACAGAGCGGCATGTTCACATCTCTAAAGGGGGCGTAGTGCTGGTAGCCCCCTCAGGGAAACCCAGTGCTGGACACCCACCAGACGCTCAGCCAGGAGGACTTACCAGTGTACTATTAGCGCAGCAGGATCATGGTGAGTGGTGGGTAGACAGTACCTTTATCAGCTGTGAGTTGTAGCTCAAACCTACTCTGAATTCTTCATGTCCTGTTCTGGTGCTGGCAGAGCTGAGCCGCCCGAGTTTGGGCCCCACAGGATGGCTCTGTCTTCTGCTGGCCTTGCCCTGCACCCCAGCTGTCCTTCCAAGGGATGGAAGGTGATGCTTCCGAGGATGTGTGTCCAGGCCGCAGGGCCGGCAGCGCCTTGTCGGGACTCGTCCTGCCTCAGAGGAAGGTCTGGTCAGAAGGGGGGTCACACGGCCCTGTGCTGACACCGGGCAGGACCTGGTGAGGCAAGTCTACAAGCTACCCTGTGCCCCCGGGTCCCAGGAGGCTGCTTGTGCAGCCTGGGGCTGGGAGAACTTCACAGACCTGCCCTTCCTGGGTCACTCCGACGAAGGAGGAAGAAGCTGTGCCTTCTGGGCAGTGGCAGACGTCACCCGTCCACACCACCCAGTCTTCTTCTCTGGAGGGGTCCCTACTCAGTGCCGTACAAACACTCCTGAGGCCAACCTGATGTGTGCCCAGCTGTGCTGGCCACAGAGGCTCCTCCGGTGGACAGGACCGGGGTACACCTGTGGAGAGATGGATGCCGAACAGCCATCTGGGTTGTGTGACCCCTCCGGGACCAGAGCTTAGAGAATGTGCTATGTGAGTAGCGATTGGGTCAGCAGAGCGAAGGCGAAGGGGCGGAGGAGCTGAGGCGTCCTCGGTGGGGCACCAGGGCCAGGCAGGCTCAGACCCTAACCCCAAGTCACCACTCTGTGGGTGCCTGGAACCTCCCCCAACCTTGTCGTCCATGGAACAGCTGCTGTGATGATCCCAGACAACACAGTGTGTCCCCACGACCGTCTTCAGTAATCCTGCTAATACTCTGGCTCAGTCTTCTTTTCTGTGATATTGAGGGTCTGCTGTGCTATTTAAGCATGCTAAAATAGACACAGATGTCCACGCCTGGACCGCTGATCCTCTCAGTGGAGTGTGTCCACACATTGGGGAACACCAGTTACACATGTTTATCCCTGGTCTTGAGGCTCGGCAGGTGGTGAGCTCTGAACACAGGTCAGCTTGTAGGCTGTTACCACTGTGATTGTTGTTCCCATCGTCACGGCAACAAGCCTGTAGGAGGGGAGGGAGCTTGGGCCCTCTGGTTACTGCAGCCCCTCTTCTCCACCCCAGGAGGTCTGTCCTCTTCCTCCTCCTCCTCCTCCCACCTTAAGTGTTGGCTTTGGAGCACTGGAGAAGGTGGTGAGGCAGAGAGGGCCTGACTGACAGGGTCAGATGTGCACATGTCCACGCCCAGACCCTGGAGCGGGCCGGCACCTGTGTAAAGCCGTAGCTCTGATGATGGGTGCGGTCATGGCTGGGCTGGACAGGGCGTGCCACGGGCTGGCAGTGGGACTTGGGGCCTTCCCGGAAGGCATCTGGGGCATCCAGCACTTAACACAACACCTTGGAGCCTATCGGAGTTGGGACCTTTCCACTTCCACAACAGAATGAGACCCCTGGGCCTTCTACCAATGGAACCGTCCACCAGAACCTCTGGGCAGCTTGCGGTCAGCTTGTACAGAGGAGTGTGTTTATGCGAAGGGCACACCTAAGTCCCAAGAGTGCTTATTTCACAACAGCGGGGTTACAGGCAGTTATTTTTCTCATCAGGCTTTTCTGTTTTCTAGGATGAACATGAATTCCCTTTAATCAGAAAAGCAATATTCTTTTAAACCTTAAAAAAAAGATAGTATAGATAGGGAGCATTAAAGATGCGTAGACAAGCGTGGGGTCAGTCTGGGAGCCCCTGCTGGCGGAGGTGGAGGAGGCATGCCGGGCAAAGGAGGGCAGAACAAGAAGCCAGGTGGTTCACTTAGGAGGCTGGGTGCCCCCAGGGAGGGGCAGTGGGCCTGGGGGTCACTGGGGAAGGCCAGCCACCTGAGGGAACAGAGAGGCACGGGGGGGGGGGGCAGGACTGTGGGGGACCGTGGGGTGGGCCCGGGGTCCCGCTGAGGTTGGACTGGCTGGGGGCCTCCCGCAGCACCGGGCAACCTGCCTTTGCCTGGCTGAGGAGGGGCGCGGGGCTCAGGCGCCAAGTAAGACAGGGGTTCAGGTGCCCAACCCTGCAACAGTACATAAACTCTGACAGGAAAAAAAGGGCTGAGCTCCATCGCTTGAGACATCTGTGCCAAGCTGAAATGCCTTCTTACTCAACCTTCAAATATTTTCTAAGTTTAAGAGATTCTGCAAGATACGAGCTGCCTCCCTGCTGGCCCCCTCGGTGGCCTGACTCACTAGCTACCCTCCGGGGTTTCCAGCACGGGTGCCCTCCAAGCAGCCGCCGGGCTGCGTGCTGCTGCTGCTGCCAGAGGCACACATGTGCGCTCATGCCAGTGGGTCCAGACTTCAGATTTCATGGGCACAAAGAAGAGTTTAGAGACTCACAAGGCTGCCAACTTTTTTTTTTAATGGCGAGTAAAGAGAATATCAACTATCATCGTTGTTTCCCTGAGGAAGAACATTTTAATACCAACAATGTAAGCAGGCCATAATCTCAGAATAAAGGATATTTTTTTTTCCCAAGTAAGAATAATTTCCAGCCTTTTGCTGACATGATTTTTTAAAGGTTTTTTTTTTAAATGAATTCTTTAGTTATAATGTTTTGAATATAGAAAATTACAACATAAATTTTACTGCATGCTTCTGCCTTATATGTAAATGTATCCTTGGTAAGGATTTGTCATTTTGGAGTCTGTGTTCAACAGCCCATTCCAGGACTTGGCGTTTTTCACAGCTGTTTGCAAAAACCCAGCCTCACAGAGATCTATTGCTGAAAACAGGAGCGGCCCTCTGAAATGCTCTTTGCTCCGTCTGGAGCATTCTGGGAGCACATGGGCCTCATGCCTTTTCTCCTGCCTTCTCCCCAGGTGCTGGGAAGTAAATCACGGTGGCAGGGCGGGTTTTGGGCTAGCCAAGGCGGTGGCCGTCCTGCCTAGCAGTGACAAAAGCCCAGGGCTGAGCATCAGAGGCCTGGTCACCTTCCACAGTGGAGGTGATGCCTCCAAGAGGGGCTCAGGGGCCAGTAAAGACACGGTCCTTACAGACAGGCCCAACATCCAGGTGTGTGGGAGCCTCTGTCTCAGGCACCCAGAGTAGAGGATCTGATTTAACAGCGGTTCGGCAAGTTCACGAGCAAGTGCCAGCCTCCGTTGCAAGTGCGGGCCTGAGATGCTGGGCGGCGTGGTCCCACCTAACTGCATGGGTGAAGGCCGGTGGGGCAACAGGAAGGGCGGGCACTGCTTGGGGGAGGCAGGAGCCATCCTGGAGGGTGGAGTGAGGTCAGCAGGCCTGTCTGCGAGGATAAGCTCCAAGCTCTGTGCCCCTGGCTGCAAATAAGCTCTCAGAGTCACTGCGGGCTCACCAGCCTTTCCTGTGCCCCACGGGATGGTTAACCAATTAAATAAGTGAGAAGGGGGGAGGGCGTGAAGTTTCTTGGTATTTGGGGAGGAAACCCCAAAGTAGGGAACTTGGTGACTATTCACGTTTACATGTATGTATAACAAATACATGTGTTTGTTGCTTTGGTGAGAAACAAACCTGACAATAAATAACGGTGATTTGAATACAGTTTTATCTTACTTAAAGATGAGTGCATTCCTTTTAAAAATGCACTAACAACCAGGTGACCCTTGGTTTTTCAAAAGCACCGAAAACCCTACCAGTTCCAGCACTTACGTTTCCATGTTTTTGTCCTGTTGTTCATTTTAATTTTCTTAGCTATTTCCCTAGTTTGACATCAGAATGCTTCTTATTTTTGCTGTTTTGTTTTGCTTTTAACCACTGTAGATGTCCCTGCAGTGAAATACCTTTGTGTGTGTGCAAGGTTTTCTCTTTCTTTTAAAACTATTTCCTAAAGAATATGTTCCTACGAGTGGGATGACTTAGTCAAAAGGTATCAGAATTCTTCTGGCTTTCTAATCCCTAATGTTTTGCAGAAAGGTTGTACCATCGTACCCTGCTGCCAGCCGTGTATGGGTTTTCCCGTCTCACCACAGCCTTGCTAGCTGGCAGCGTTGGTCTCATTTTAAATGTAATGATGTAATGGGTTTTAAATGGCAGCTTTTATTTGTTAATTTACATTTCTGTGTCCGCTCTGTCTCTCTGCTCAGAGCCCCTGTGCTCTTTCTGCACATTCCCCTGCCCCCGACTCGATCGCTGGCGACCCCCAGGCACGAATCCTGAATGAATGAATGACTGTTGGGGCTGGACATTCTTCCTGTTTGTACGGAAACTACCTCAATCGATTTTAAGGGGGAAAAACAGCGGAAAGATGTTTAAGCTATAAATAGATTTGGTGACACCTCTTATTTGGTCAAGGTGGTCCCAGTAATGAATGCAGACTCTGTGCTTCTGGAAGTATGTTTATGTCTCATCTGAATTCCAGAAGACATCAGAGTTAAAATGTTAGCGCATGATGTGTAATTTAAGTCAGAGATGAAAGAGCCCCCATCAAAAGCAACCTCTTCTTTCTAGGGATCCCGTAATTACCAAAGCAGAGTCTCCAGGAGGGGCAGGACTCTGGGAAGGAGCCTGTCTGAAGGGAGCTCCAAGACCAGCCCCTGCACTTGGCCTCACCCTGTCCTTCTGGCCCCCAGAGAGTCGGCCTGAAGAGCAACAAACGAAGGACAGGAGAGCCTGTGACCAGCCCCAGACCCCTCCTGGGGCCTTGGCTCTGCAGTTATCTTTGTTGCTGCTGAAGTCCTGGGCCATTCTCCCCCACCCCCAACCCCCCCAGACCACCTCCTTCTCTCCTCTGGGCCCTGTGTTCCTATGACTCCATGGGCTGGAGGCTTACCCCTCAGGTCTGATGCTCCCTCTCTGGCTCTGACGCCTGGCCAGCGCCCCCCACCCCTATAGTGCTTTAGACCCATCAGATAACCACTAAATCCAACCTGGCTTCAGGTCCCAGGACCCCATCCCACCGTGCCTAGGGCTGCCAGCCTCACGGATGGTAGGTAAGGGGGTTCGTGAGCTCTGAGGTCCCTAGAGTGTGGACGTGCACTGCTTGTGGGCCTCCTCATTTTATTTAAGAACTTTTAAAAGATGTATTTATTTGGCTGCACCAGGTCTTAGTTGAGGCACACAGGGTATTTGATCTTCGTTGCGGCATGCAAACTCTTAGTTGTGCATATGTGGTCTAGTTCCCCGACCAGGGTTGAACCCAGGCCCCCTGATTTTAGATGACTCATAGATTACCCCTCTTACTTTGATAGGGCTTCCCTGGTGGCTCAGATGGTAAAGTATCTGCCTGCAACGCAGGAGACCCAGGTTCGATCCCTGGGTCAGGAAGATCCCCTGGAGAAGGGAATGGCAACCCGCTCCAGTACTCTTGCCTGGATGATTCCACGGACAGAGGAGCCTGGAAGACTATAGTCCAGGGGATCGGAAAGAGCTGGACACGACTGAGCGACTTTTACTCACTTTGATAGCTAAGTGTCGTTATTAGTGTGATTAGCAAATTAAATTCAAGTTTCACTAAAATAGGTTAAAAATATATAGTGACCCAGCAATTCCAGTTCTTCTTATATACCTGGAAGGACTGAAAATAGGTATTCACACAAAAACTTACATGTGAGTGTCCATAGCAGCACTATCACGGTAGTGAAAGGGTGGAAACAACCCAAATGTCCACCAACTAATACACAGATAAAGAAAATATGGCATATGCACACAGTAGGAGAAGGGGATGACAGAGAATGAGATGGTTGGATGGCATCACTAACTCAACGGACGTAATCTTGAGCAAAACTCCGGGAGACAGTGAAGGACAGGGAAGCCTGGCACGCTGCAGTCCTTGGGCTCGCGAAGAGTCAGACACGACCGAGTGACTGAACAGCGGCAATACAGTGGAATGTTATTCAGCCATAAGAAGGAGTGCCGTACTGACATACATGGGACCCTTGAGCACAGGACGCTAAGGGAGAGAAGCCAGATACAGAAGGCCACAGGTTGTATGATCCCACTTGTGTGAAATGTCCACAGCTGGCAAATCCATAGAGATGGAGAGTAGATGATTGGTTGCCTAGGACGGGGGATGAGGAGTAAAGTTGGTCTAGGATTTCCTTCTGGAGTGATGGAATGTTCTGGAAACAAGCCAGCGGTGATGGGTTGTGCAACACTGTGATGGTATTGTCACTCATGGCAAATTTTGTGTTTATTTACACCAATAAAGGGAAAGCTACCCACTCCAGTATTCTGGCCAGGAGAATTCCATGGACTGTCACAAAGAGTCGGACATGACTGAGCGACTTTCACTTTCACCTCAATTAAAAAAAAATTACACTGTAGATGTCCTCTGCTGACAAAAATCATGAAGCTGATATGTAAATAAATGAAGTTAAAATAATGTTACGGTAGATAAAGCAAACCAAGAACCAGAGCTCCAACCTCCCACCTTCCAGAGAGCTCTGTTTCATCACTGAAACCTGCTTGCTGGGGTGGAGGGGGGGGTCCAGCTTTACCCTCAGTGTCTGCGTACCTTGATCTCACTGCAGCCTCACGGGGCCTTCCAAGGAGGTGCCCTCATTCCCCTCATTTTACAGAGCTGGCCAACAGCAGAGCCAGGCAGGCACGCCTCCCCTGCTGCTCCAGACCCTGCAGCAGCCCGCATTTTCTCACCTGGGGTTCCTTGGGAGCCGCCCAGTTGGGGTGTCACCTACTGATGACACCCGCTACCCTTAGTTTTTGACAGTGGGGCAGTTTCTTTCCTAAACTCATTTGTCAACTATAGAGTTCCTCCCTCCAATGCCTTCCCAGGAGTGAGTGACCACCCCACCCCTGCCCCGGACAAGCCCTCCCTTTCTGACTGGGAAAGGGCCACAGGTCACAGCGGAGGGTCAGCTAAGTCATTTTGCTCTCGGCCTCTGGTTCCACCTTTGCTCTGAGCAGTGGCTCTTAGACGAGAGGAGGGGCCCTGGAAGCCAAGGGGCTCTCTGTAGGTGATCTGGACCCACTGATGCCATTCTAGGCATAATAATTCATTAAATGAGATACGGGGCCCAGCTCTGCCTCTCTCCAGGCGTGTGACCTCAGACCAGTTGCCTCAGCTCTCTGATCGCTAGTTTCCTCATCTAGAAAATGTATGAAATGGCAGTTACTCTGAGGACTGTACGTCTCCTTTTTTGTTCTTATCATCACAGTTTCAGTTGAACAGTTTATTGGTTCAGTTCCTTGTTGACTGTCTGACCGTCCTCCAGGCGGTCAACCCGACAGAAGCAGAGGCCGTCTTGGGGGTGTTCCTGGCATTTCCCTAGCATCTAATCTAGCATTTTGATAAACATTTGTTGAATAAAAGGATAAATGAATGCCTGGGAGCACTGAACACAGCACTTGGCACATAATAAATGCTAACAGAGGTTAGCTGTCATTAGTGTTGTAATTATCATTATTGTGGGCTTCCCTCGTGGCTCAGATGGTATAGCGTCTGCCTCCAATGCAGGAGAGCCGGGTTGGATCCCTGGGTCAGGAAGATCCCCTGGAGAAGCAAATGGCAACCTACTCCAGTACTCTTGCCTGGAAAATTCTGTGGATGGAGGAGCCTGGTAGGGTACAGTCCGTGGGGTCACAGAGAGTCGGACATGACTAAACAACTTCACTTTCACTTTTATCATTATTGTTGTTCTGGTTGACATAGTAAATGCTTTCATACAGTAGCTCTGATCCTCCAAACAAGGTTGGAATATGCTCCTCTTGCAAAAATGGAAATCACAACTCAGATAAAGTGAGTAATTTGCCCAAGTCCCCTAGAACTGTTGACCTGACCACGAAGCCCACAACCTGCCACTTCTCTGTATTCCTTGTCAGTAGCTACAAAATGAGTCGTTTCGTACAAGCTGTGAACAGTGTATGTGATGAACAGTTATACCTGTTTGAGCACACTTGTCTGAGAAATAAAGCACGTTCCGTGGGAAGCAGGGAAGTCCTCAGAAGTTACAGTTACTCAACCATCCTAGGGTCCTACCCCTGAGTACAGAAGAGCTCTCCCACTGTGGACCACTGACCCGGGGCTCTCTCTGCCAGCCCAGTAGTGACCAGCTCCCTGCTGGATCCAGGGTCTCCGTGAAAGGGAGGGAGCCCCAGCATCCATTCAGTACTTGGTCATCAGGCTCAGGAGGGCAGACAGGCAGCACGTCTGGTTTTTCTCACTGTAGTTACCAAGGAGCCCAGTGCAGAGGTTGGTGGAAACGTGCTCAGCAACTTTCCAGCGAATGAAAAAATGAATACATGCCTGACTGAATGAATGATGGAACAAATGAACCACCCGCTGTGTGCCAGGCACTCACGTGATGCTTGAGTGGACCTTTGAAGTCGGTGCAATTGAGATGAGAGATCCAGGGGCCAGGCTGTTCACCTGGGGTCACCCGATGGGCTGGGTGTTCAAACCTGGGTCTCCCTACTCCATGTGCCACTCTTAAGGGTAGAGAGGGTTCCCTTTCCCTAAACAAGAGCACCCCTCACAGCCGTGTGGTGGAGGTGGAGGCCAGAGAGGAGGCAGAAGCAAGGAACGAGATGTTCTCAAGGTGGTCCCTTCCTTGTTCAGCCCTTGCCGTGAAGGTGACAGGATGCGGGGCGGGGGGTGGGGGTGGGCTGGCAGACAATGTGAAAGGGTGGAAAGTGCAACCTGGGTCTTCCTCTCTCTGTAGACTGGATCTGCCAGAGAGTCATTTCTGCTGATGTCATCACATCACCCCAGCCTTGATTGGGCAGTGACCTTCTTCAGGGGGATAAACATCCCTCACCTGATTCATCCCACCTCTGCTTGAGGAAAGTTAGTCACTCAGTCGTGTCCAGCTCTTTACAACCCCATGGACTGTAGCCTGCCAGGCTCCTCCGTCCGTGGGATTCTCCAGACAAGAATACTAGAGTGGGTAGCTATTCCCTTCTCCAGAGGATTTTACTGACCCAGGGATCGAATCCGGGTCTCCTGCATTGAAGACAGAATCTTAACTGTCTGAGCCACGAGGGAAATCCTCTGCTTGAGAAGGGCACCATCAGAGCCCATTCCCTGCTACAGAGGCTGGAACTCAGCGGCTGAAGGGCTGAGGAGCTTTTCTGAGACAACCAAGAGCACGTCAGTGGCAGAGTTGGCCCTCCCCAGAGCCTGCCTGTCTCCAGAGCCCCCACCCTGCATAGCACCTTGGGCTACCTTCCCAGGCTGGCCTCCAGGGGCCCGCTAATCCCCGGAGCCCAGGTCCAGGCGCCATTTGGAGTGTGTTGGTGGGCCACAAATCAAACTCTCCTGCCTGAGCCCTTGCTAATCCACTTGGAACTAAGTCCTGTTCTGGCCTGGAGTTGTTTCCATTCCCCAGAAGGACAGCTGCCCCCTCTGAGGACAGGGCCCATGATTCAGCCCTCCAGTCCTGGGCTAAGAATCTCAGAGGGCAGTGACCACAGGGCTCAGCTCCTGACATGAAACAAAACGGGAGGTTCCCCTCATCCTCCTGTTGAACACAGATTGCTGCTAAGTCGCTTCAGTCGTGTCCGACTCTGTGCAACCCCATAGATGGCAGCCCACCAGGCTCCCCTGTCCCTGGGATTCTCCAGGCAAGAACACTGGAGTGGGTTGCCATTTCCTTCTCCAATGCATGAAAGTGAAAAGTGAAAGTGAAGTCGCTCAGTCGTGTCTGACTCTTAGCGACCCCATGGACTGCAGCCTACCAGGCTCCTCCATTCATGGGATTTTCTAGACAAGAGTACTGGAGTGGGGTGCCATTGCCTTCTCCAGATTGAGACCAGCCAAACCTGGATTCCAATCATGGCTTCTCCATCTACTGGCCAAGAGACCTCTGGAGAGTCACCCTACTATCCTGCATCTCAGTTTCCCCATCCGGATGATGGGGGTAATGATGCTTTCCTGGGAGCCCTGTTGGTAGATGAACTGAGGAGATGTCTAAGCCCCAGAGCACAGGGCCCAGCTCAGGATCACCCCACAAATGCTAGTGTCCCCACCCCACCTTGGCAAGCTTCACACATTCATGTGTTGTCCTTTGGGGCCAGGACGGGGAAGGGTGACTGTCAAAGCCAGACTCCAAAGTGAGGCCTGGGGTGCATCCTTGGCTCTGCCATGCATGTGCTGTGCGATCTTGGACAAACAACTTAGCCTCTCTGAGCCTCACTTCCTCTTCTGTTAAATAAGGACTCCATGAGATTCCACAGATGCAGCAGCTCTTAGCCCAGAGCCTGGTGCACAGTAGGAGCTCATGACCATGGTCATCATTCCCAGCTCTCACTTGCCTGAGGCTCCCATCTCCCACCGCGTGCTCTGAGGCAGCCTCCTGTCCCAGGAGCCTCTTTGAGCTCCCCGCTCCTGGGTCCCTCTGCATCAGCAGGTCACCTGAGGGTCTTGCTGAAAGTAAGAGCCAGGCCAGATTGCTGTCAGGAAACCCTGAGGGAGGGAGAGGAGTGGTCCTTCACCCAAAGCCGTGCCCACTGCCCACCCCCACCCCCAACCCAGGAAATAGGACATTTGCAATACATTCTTCCTTCACTGTTGCCCTGAGGCAGACTTTCTGCTTTAGCTGAGATGAGCTTTTTTCAGCCTCCTTCTCACTGATGTCCCCAGGCAACCTCATCTCCTGCCCAGCCCACCTCCAGGTGAGCGTAGGCTTCTGCTTCCCGGGTGCCAGGTGCTCTGGGAGTCGTCGGCAGGAAGCACCCTCCCCACACCCACTCTGGACTTGACAGAGGCGCCTCTGCCTGTGCTGTTACAGCCCCTGCCTGGGTGACCTCTCCCCGGGGCCCCGCAGAAAGGCAATCCTCCGCAGAGCTCGCCTGCACCCTCCACATCCGACACAACCATACAAGTCGCCAAGCAGGCGCCTGCTCTCTGCCCCAGGCCCTGGGCAGCGTCTGCAGGAGGGGTTTCTGGACTTCAGAGACTGCTGACGGGGGAGTGTGGTCAGAGCACATGTAATCTAATAACACTTCATCCAAAAGTCTTCTTCTTCTCCTCCTCCCCTCAGTCTGCGATGGTGAAACATTCCCGTCAACTTATGGAAAAAATGTGCATTGACCAAAATGTCATGGCATCCAAAATCATATATTCTCTTTTTGGGTCTGCATGCTTAAGTACCATAATTAACTAAGGGAAAATATTTTTCTTGTTAAAAAAATGAAAGCAATTGACAGATCACCAGATGTTCTGATATTTCATGAATAAACAGTCACTCCTACTTTGAGAAGCTCCTCCTCCCCCAGGGAAGCAGTTGGGCAGGCAGTTACCATACATCATTGTTAGTCATTGTGGTGGAAGGTCGGGTTCAACTAGACCCAAGCTAAAGGGGCCCCTACGACTCACTTAAAGGGTCAGGGTCACTTCTGTGTTTTTTTTTTTTTACTTTGGGGGAGTTCTATTTTTGTTTGGGGGTATTGTTTTTGCTTTTTGCAAGAATTTTTTTTATTTATTCAAATATTTATCCAGGGTATGTCTAGGGAGGGGTCTCCTTCCTGGGACCTGGGACACACTCCTTGGGAAGATGCCCTTCCCTGGGTCAGCTCTCTGTTCTCAGGCCCCCACATCCATATGTTCTTTCTATCCTTATAGCATCTCTGGAACTGAGGAGAGTAGTTAAGGTGGGGACCTTCCCATTTGTATTTCACATACCACTGGTTCCTCTGGGGTCTCCCACGGGAACCCAAGGATAATTGATAATTACGATGTAAGCCTGTACTAGAGTATTATTTTTTTTAAGCAGTTTTGTGCCCTTAATTATTTGTATGACTAATGCCTCTGTTGAATGTTCCTGCTGACTTGTACATATCTTGAGATCGGGGACCTGCCTGACTACACGCCTGTGTCTAGAATGTGGGAAGCGCTCAGTAAATATTTGTAGCACAAATGCCCTTTCATGATGGACGTCACTGAGTGGGCTGATCTCTAAGCAAATCATCCTGTGTGCTCACAGCATCCTCTCCCCACGGCTACTTGCCACTTTCCTTCTTGCTCCCCACCACTTCCAATCAGTCAGCAGATGTGCTTCTGGGCCCCTTTGGCTTCTCTCTTCCCAGAGGGTGCTTTGCAGGAATGAATGTCCCAGGTAGCTCAGTGGTAAAAGAACCTGCCTGCCAGTGCAGGAGGCACAGGAGATGCCAGTTTGATCCCTGGGTCGAGAAGATCGCCTGGAGGAGGAAATGGCAACCCACTCTAGTATTCTTGCCTGGAGAATCCTATGGACAGAGGAGCCTGGCAAACTCCAGTCCATGGGGTTGCAAAGAGTCAGGCACGACTGAGCAACTGAGCACGCAAAGGCAGCATTGGCCCCAAAGCCTGGTGAAACGGCAGTGCCCTGTGAAGAAGAGGAGGAGGCAAGACTGAGAAAAGCTGGTGCCGGAGAACCAACTAGAGTAGAAGTCTGGGTCTCATGGAAGTGACCAAGAGCCCAGAGTCATGGGGGTCAGGTTTTTTAATCGTTTCCCAAGGGTGTTGAGTCCGGCAGGCAGGGGAGAGGCAGCACACAGAGAGTAGGTGTGGGTGGGCCTTCCAGTCTGATGCCTGACCCCAGCCAGTGGCAGCCAGGTTCCCCTCCACCCTCCCTTTCCACCCAGCAGGCAATCCCAAAACTAGCAACTGCATGGTTACTTCTGGCGCCCCCTGCTGGTGGGGGCAAGTGCTTTACCTGCCCAGGTGGGATTGGCTCACAGGCTTCGTTGGGGTAGCGCCCCCTACAGACACACACCGTGGCCCAGGACTGGGAAAGGCTGGGCTGGCCCTGGACTTGGCTGGGCCGAGGTGGACCTCATACACAGCGTGACTTGGAGAAGGGCACCATAGAGACAGCCCCCAAGGTGAAGCCGCAGGAACCCCTGCTCCCTGAATACGGTTTCCCAGGACAGGCCTACAGGACTCACATCCTCACATCTCCATCATCTTGAAAGGCAGGGAGAGATCCAAACACCTGAGCTTGAAAACCCCAAATAAATTCTTAGTCAGATGCCTTCTTTTTCCCAAGGGGCCCAAGGAGAGTCTTTCGGTATTTCATTTCAGCAGAATCAGAAAAGAATTTGCTTTCAGAGAGTGAAAATCAGTTTGGATCTAGCCAGCCCTCTGCAAATCTGTTGCTGGTTTCCCAGAGAATGCAGGGATTGGTGATTGAGGTTTAGAATGTCGTGTTTTGTTACACAGTTTCCATTGAGTAATGACTGAATCTGACAGCTTTGCCTCTGCCTCCATGATTTTTTTTGTTGCTATTGCTGTTATACTTAAAGACTAGGTGAAGTGTGGTCACAGATCCTGTGAGCGCATCTGGGGAAGTGGAAAATACTTCGGTGATTGAAGCAGCCATCCGTGAGCTCACTCTCTGGCCGGGATCCTGGCGGCCTCGGACGTCCAGGGAGCCTTTCCGTGCACAGTAGCGCGAGTCCCTGAGCCAGGCTTGGAAAGACAAGCTGGAGAGTGTTTTGCTTGGCACGTGGGCAGCCTCGGTTCTACCCAACATGAGGCAGGTTTCCGAGGCTTTCACTGGAGGAATCATCTTGCATTTCCTTTTGGTGACGTTAGCTCCTCTGGAAGCCCTTTCCAGCCCTGAGAAATACGGGTATTTAGCTTGGAGACACCAGAACTGCAGGGTTGACCTTAACAGGGTGGCTGTGGAGTGGGTGCTTGGCAGCCATGGCCACTCCCATCCACCGAGCAGTGGGATAGCGGCGGCTGGAATGAAGAGCCACGTATGTGCAGATGAAGAGTCGGAGTCCCATTTGGTCATCCCCTCCTCTGTGCTGTGCCCTGAGAAGGCAGAGATGGAAAATTCAGGACCCTAGCCCTTGAAGAGTGTGTGATAGATGCCGTAATGGCGGGAAGGGCGCCGAGTCTGAGAGTCCAAGAGGAACCTGCTAACAGCCAGGAAAGGAGGCCGAGTGGGCCAGGGGAGTCCAGGGCTCTGCCAAGCTCAGAGGCACGAGGCAGAGGGCTGGGAATTGCAAGGGGCCAGTGCCCAGCTGGAGGATCCCGTGAGCAGAGGGTGGAAGGGGAGGCCAGAGACACAGGCAAGGGATGGACCCCAGGAACCATGAACACCTGCCCACTGCAGCGGGAGAGTCCTTGGGTAATTTTAACTTGGAGAAGGGCATGGTTTGATGGGGTTTTAGAAAATCACAGGGCAGAATGGATTGGCAGTGGAGACCAGTGGTGATAACAAAGTGTGAGCAATGGCCTGGAGACAGATTGCAGGTAGTCAGTAAAGGTTTGTGGCCTTTACATCAAAAACTGAAGACTGGGTCTTCAACAGGAGCCTAGAATGCTCGAAAAACCTTTGGGTCTACTACTACGTCCCTTCTCCTGGCCAAAAAAGTGTTTGCTTTTTTGAAGAAAGAGAGAGACAGTGATCTTGCTCTTTTCTACTTCCAAAAGCAGTACATTTTCATAGCTAAAGACCAAAAAAATATACAATTGTATAAAACAGAAAATAACCCTAAAATTCTATCCCTGAAGACGGTTGCAGTTAACAGGACGAAGTATTCTCTCTTTCATGTGTGTGTGCATGTGTAGTCACTCATACCATATTTTTTTCACTTAAAAACACATTATGGATATCATTACATGTCAGTGCTTAGAAATAGATATTTTATCTTTTTAATAGCTACATAACATTCCCCTGTTTGGATATGTAGTTATACATACACACATATATTCATTCATTCATCTAAACCATAATGGAGTCTCATAGAGTCAGACACAACTGAAGCGACTTAACAGCAGCAGCAGCATCTAAACCATGAAATTTTTTATAATTATAAATAACAAACAATGGTGCAGTGACTACTCCTTGTTTTTATTTGCCAACTTGTAGGAGTATTGGTATAGAATAAATTTCTAGAAGTGAAATTACTATATCCTGGAAAATACATATTTGAAATTTTTGATAAATACTGCCAAATTCTCCTCCCCAAAGTTTCTGTCACTTTATATTACAACCTTATTGAAGAGTGACTATTTCCATGCACTCGGGCCAGCATTAAGTATTACCAATCTTTTTGACCTTCACCCGGATAAATGGAGGAAAAAAATTCTTCTTTTAATGTATACTTCCTTGATCACTAGTGAGGCCTGAGCATCTTTCACGTCTTTATTAATCATCTTCTATAACATTGTTTGCCTTTATTGTGAGAGCTCTTTATGTTTTGACTATCGACTGTCTCATAAATTGAAAATATTTTGCCTACTTTCAGCTTTGCGTATGATCTGGTTTTTTGATCATCCCAAGTGTGTGTGTTTGTGTGTGTGTGTGTATTTAATGTAGTACAATATGTCAGTCTTTTATGGCTTTTGGGTTGCATGTCACACTTAAGCCTTTGTGTACCCCAAGATTATAAAAAAAATTCTCTTATGTTTTGTTTTAGCACTCTTCTTAACTATTCAGATTTCAATCCTAATTCATCTGGAATTTATTCTATTTTAAGAAATGAAGTAGACATCCAGCTTTATATTTTCCTAAATGGATAATCAGTTGTCTCTGTACCATTTATCGAAGGACGCATCCTTTCCCTATTGACTTCAAATGTTTGTTGTTCGGTCACTAAGTTGTGTCTGAGTCTTTGTGACCCCATGGACTGCAATGCGCCAGGCTTCCCTGTCCTTCACTATTTCCTGAATTTTGCTCAAACTCATATCCATCGAGTCAGTGATGCAATACAATCATTTCATCCTCTGTTGTCCCCTTGTCCTCTTGCCTTCTTTCCCAGCATGAGGGTCTTTTCTAATGAGTCAGTTCTTCACATCAGGTGGCCAAAGTATTGGAGCTTCAACTTCAGCGTCAGTCCTTCCAATGAATATTCAGGGTTGATTTCCTTTAGAATTGACTGGTTTGATCTTCTTACTGTCCAAGGGACTCTCAAGAGTCTTCTCCATCACCATAATTTGAAAGCATCCATTCTTCAGTGCTCAACCTTCTGTATGGTCCAACTCTCACATCCATACATGGCTACTGGAAAAACCATAGCTTTGACTATGTGAACCTTTGTTGGCAAAGTGATGTCTCTGCTTTTTAATTCATTGTCTAGGTTTGTCATAACTTTCCTTACAAGGAGCAGCGTCTTTTAATTTCATGGCTGCAGTCACTGTCTTCAATGATTTTGAAGCCCAAGAAAAGAAAATCTGTCAGTGTTTCCAGTTTTTCTCCTCTATTTGCCACGAAGTGATGGTACCAGATGTCATGATCTTAGTTTTTTGAATGTTGAGTTTTAAGCCAGTTTTTCGCTCTCCCCTTTCACCTTCATTCATGAGGCTCTTTAGTTTCTCTTCACTTTCTGCTATTAGAGTGGTTTCATCTGCATACCTAAGGTTGTTGGTATTTCTCCCGACAATCTTGATTCCAGCTTGTGATTCATCCAGCCTGGCTTTTTGCATGATGTATGCTGCATATAAGTTAAATAAGCAGAGTGACAATACACAGCCTTGACATACTTCTTTCCCAATTTGGAACCAGTTTGTTATTCCATGTCCAGTTCTAACTGTTGCTTCTTGACCTTCATAGAGGTTTCTCAGGAGGCAGGTAAGGTGGTCTGGTATTCCCATCTATTGAAGAATTTTCCAGTTTGCTGTGAGCCACACAGTCAAAGGTTTAGTGTAGTTAATGAAGCAGAAGTAGATGTTTTTCTGTAATTCTCTTGCTTTTTCTATGAACCTGTGTATGTTGGCAATTTCATCTTTGGTTCTTCTGCCTTTTCTAAACCCAGCTTATATGTCTGGAAGTTCTCAGTTCATGTACTGCTGAAGCTTAGCTTGAAGGATTTTGAGCATTACTTTGCTAGCATGTGAAGTAAGTGCAATGGTACGGTAATTTGGACATTCTTTGGCCTTGTTCTTCTTTGGGATTGAAATGAAAACTGACCTTTTCCAATCCTGTGACCACTGCTGAGTTTTCTAGATTTGCTGGCATATTGAGGGAAGCATTTTAACAGCGTCATCTTTTAGGATTTGAAATAGTTCAGCTAGAATTCTGTCACCTCTACTAGCTTTGTTTGTAATAATGCTTCCTAAGGCCTGCTTGACTTCACACTCCAGGATGTCCAGCTCTAGGTGATTGACCACACCGTGGTGGTTATCTGAGTCATTAAGACCTTTTTCACACAGTTCTTCTCTGTATTCGTGCCACCTCTTAATCTCTTCTGCTTCTATTAGGTCCTTACCGTTTCTGTCCTTAAATGTTACATAGTTTTTCTACCAAAGAAGTTTTATTCATATTGGTCTTACACATGTCTTTTTAAGTTTATTCCCAGGAGTTTTATAGTTTTGTTTTTACGCTATATCACTTTTTTTTTTTTTTACCGTTTTCTAGCTGATTGCTGATACAAGAATGTTAGTGATTTATGCATATCTACTTTGAACTTAACTGTTATTTGATTTATGCGTATCTACTTTGAACTTAACTGTTATTTAGTTGTAATAGTTTTTTAGTTGATTTTCCTGGATTACTTAATTACATAACTGCTACAATGATTAATTATATAGCCTAAAAGTAATGACAGTGTTTTGTGTGTCTTTAATGTTTACACCATGTTTCTTTGTCTTATCTCATTGATTTGTTCATCCAAAATAGTGTTAAATGATAGCAAGATGACAAGTATTCTTGTGTTAGTGTTTCTACCATGTATCTTTATCATATTAAAGAAGTCTGTTCCTAGCTCAGTGCTTTATCAGGAATAGATATTGAAATTATCAGTGACTTTTCAGCATCTCTCAATATTACTTGTTGAAACATCATTGCAATCCTGTAGTAAACCTATTTGCTTTATTGTTCTTCAATATACTGCTAATTTGATTTGCTACTATTATTATTTAAAACGCTGGTAAGTTGTACTTGCCAGCGTTTTATTTGGATCTTTATTAATGATATTGGCCTCTTTTTTTATTCCATCTCTGCCAGGTTTTGGTATCATGGTTATGCTCAAGCCATAAAAAGAACTGAAAATATTTCTGACTTTTCCTGTGCTCTGGAACAATTTAAATAACATTTAGTTTTTCTTTCAAGGTTTAATGGATGGGTTCCATGAAACCATTTGTATGTTGTACTTTTTAATCACGGTCTCTATCTTAATCTTGTCAATATTTTTCTCTTTGTTTGGGTAGTTGAGGGGTTTTGCCTCTTCTTGAGGCAATTTTGGGAAAACATATTTTCCTAGTAAGCACACATTTCAACTACATGTTCAAATACGTTGGCTTGAAAATCACACATACTGCTATTTTAACATCGCCTCCATATTTGAAATCAGATCCCTTCTCACATCCCTATCATTGCACATCCGTGTTTTCTCCTTTCTTTTTTTCCTCCATCATGCAAACCAAATGATTATCTACTTTATCGACTTTTTCACGGAACCAACTTGCAGTTTTATTTATCACTCTACAGGACTTTTTAAAAAATTCATTATTTCTGATTTTATAGTTTTAATTGCTTTCTTCTACTTTCTTTTGCTTTGTCTTATTCTTCCTAGTTCTCTATAATGCACACTAAATTCATTTTTTTTAATATTTCTTCATTATTAATAGAAACATTTGAGACTATGAATTTTTATCTGAGTTAGGTGATTTGACTGCATCCTGTCTGTAGACAGTTTGTGATTATAATTTTTTTTTATGAATTATTTGGAGTGTTTCTTTTCCTTTCCCAAATGGTTCACTTTTAAATTTTGCTTCTACTCCCAGGGCAGGGGATGGAATGAAATTGCCCCAGACTTACCACATGAGTCACAAGTATGGGAGGTATTGTTTCCGCAAAGGAAAGGTGAAGGATGTTCCCCGAAGAACTGGGGATAGGTGTGAGGCAGACAGATGTGCCATTTTCTTCTCTACTGCCGACAGAGTTGTTGGAGGATTAAATTAGGTGGTACATGTAGTTTACTTAGCACTGTGTCCAGCACAAAACCAACTGAATAATAACCACCAGGATAATGCCCTCTGTCCTGTTCTCCTTTACTGCTGGTCAGAATCCCAGCACATGGCATGCATTCCCACAGCTCTCCAGGAGAACCTTTGCAAACAGTAGGTCATCCCATTGCCCCGTTGATCACCAGGCAGTCAATCCCCAGGGCAGGGGGAATCTGTGGTTGTGCCCTCATTGGACCTCGAGCCACAGGTAATTCTGCGTGGGCTACAAGGTTGTGCTCACATGCCTTTGTGATTCACAAGCCCCAACACCAAGAAAAGCACACGAGACCATGCACTCCTCTAAGAAACATGTTCTCTGACCACCTGACACGTGCTGCCTGCTCCTACCCCCTTTCTGCAGACCCAGGAAACATTTGTCTTAATGTCAGCCAGCTTCCAACACCTTTCACTTGAGGAATATTCTTTCCATGAGGGTTTGTTCTGAAGTCCATGTTTTACAGGGTTGATACTAATTAGTGGGCCCTAATTAACACTCAGAGTCTTCTCCATCAGACAGGGATCCTGAGCCGCCCACTGAGATCTCCTTCTGCAGTTGATGGCATCGCTTTGGGCTCTCTTAAAAAAAAAAAACAACCAAAAAAACCCTAATGAGCTGCTGCTCTGTTATTTCATTTGAAATTTATCAGGACAGTTTATGTGATCAAACCACACAAGTGTAGCTCTGGGTGCCAGCACTCTTCGTTTCTGAAGTTTGAAAGTGAGCTTTTCAAAGCAGAGCAGGAGAACATGGAAAAAAGTCTTTCATCTGAAACTTTGAAAGAGAGAGAGAGAAAATGGAAAGCATAAGATGGAAATGTGGCATATTTTTATGCTGCAGAGGGTTTTTTTTCCCCTCAACGCAGCAGAATTTTCCTCATTAAATAGATAGCTGTGTGAGAAAAACCAAAACCAGACTCGGGATGGAAGTGAGACGGGTGGCGATGGGAGGAACAAGAGAGCAGTGACTTTCTGGGCTGGTGGTGAAGCCCGGTGCCAGCCGTGGGCTTTGGCTCTGGGAGACTGGGGCGCCCAGCTCCGAGCAGGCTCCACGCCACCGAGCCTGGTGTCCGTCAGCCTAAGAGAAGGGTCTATTCAGGAGAGCGCCTCCTTTGTCAGCCCGACACTCCCCGCCTCAGGGCCGGGGCGTCTTGTGGACACCCCTGGTAGGGGAGCCTGGATTCGCCATCAGGAAGAAGATTTGGCCACACACCCCTGGAGTTGGGACCAGTCCAGCTGGGGAGACGTCCACAGGAGAGCCAGCTGAGGGCTGTTCACCCCCAGCCCCTATGGCTGTCTGCCTCACCACGGCAGGCTGGTTGGCACCCCTGTTGCAGCCACTACCATGTCACCAGGCCCTGGGTGGGGCATGGCAGGAGGGAACAGAACATGTTCTGGGTAGCTGTGCATCTCCCAGGAGGTTGAGTCTGCAGACAGGCAAGCCACAGGGTGGATACTGGCTGCCAGCGGTGTCCTTGGGTGGGCGGCAGGCCACAGGAGGGGTCCTCACAGCGCCAGCTCCAACTCCAGGACCCTCATCTGTGTGCCAGCCACTGCCTCCCAGTTCCCAGCTTTCAGCATCGCTGTCTGTCCCAAATCTTTATGGGGTCAGACGGGCCTGAATTCAGATCCCGATTCCCGCCACTTGTAAGTTGTGTGGTCTTGGACAAGTCACTTTTGCTCTCAAAGTTTCCGTTCCCTTATCTGTAAAATGAAGAAATGAGAACACCCATTGTGCCCTTCCAGCTGCTGTGAGGTTGCAGTGGAACAAGCAAGGCCAGCCTTTCCCATCTCAGATGGTGGCTGTTACCCCTGCGGTTGTTCCTCCAGTGCGTCTGCACCTCCCAGTCTAGCCCCCGCCCCGGCACCGTTCAGCCTCATGGCCGCCAGGGCCAGTGGCTGATCTAGTAACTGTCCATCTTAACAAGGTCAACAACACGGTGTCCTCTGCTGCCGTAATGCTGTGTAAATAGGAAAGGAGCTGAGACGGCCCAGCTGTGCTGTCCCAGTCGAGACAAAAGCTCCCAGAGCTGGCCCTCTGAGGTGGGTGGCCACACGCGGTCAGCATCTGGGCGCCATCCACAGTTTATGGCAAACCCGGCTGGGCACATCTTACCCACTCCAAGTGGGGCCTTGCTGTGGAGACAGGCTCAACTTCAGGGGCACCTCAGTGGTCCAACCCTGAGCTGAGAGGCTCTGACACCCATGTCATCACCCCCAGTCACCGTCAGGGAGGTAGAAAGGCTTCCCTGAGGCCACCCAGCTGGTTGGTGGCAGGGCCAGGCTTCCCAGTCTCCTGGCTCCGAGCCCCACACTTTCCCACTTCCACCACAGCTGCATGTCATGTGGCAGAGCTGGCCGGGCCCCCAGGCCGTGGGGGGGCCGCCGGCGATAGGACCTGGGACAGACGTGCCACCACGGGAGGAGGTGGACAACACGGCCACCATGTAGTGGTCAGTCCTCTTGGATAGTGTTGACCCCAAGGAGGATACCGGACAGGGAGAGCCATGGCCGGGTTGCCTCTGGGTTCAGCTGTGCCCCGTCCTGCCACGCCTGCTGCCGGGCTCCAGAGGACCCAGCCTGGGGTCAGAGAAGGACTGACAGTATGGCCGCCTGCACCGACTGACGTGTGTTCAAATCCTGCCTCTGCCACTTCCCAGCTGTGTGGCCTCAGACCAGCGGTGCCACACTCTCAGCTCATTCCTTCCTCTGTAGAAATAAAGCGAGTGAAGTGAAGTTGCTCAGGCATGTCCTACTCTTTGTAACCCCATGGACTGTATAGCTTATCAGCCTCCTCCGTCCATGGGATTTTCCAGGAAAGAGTACTGGAGTGGGTGGCCATTTCCTTCTCCGGGGAATCTTCCCGACCCAGGGATCAAACCCACGTCTCCCACATTACAGGCAGATGCTTTACCATCTAAGCCACCAGAGAAAGATATAAATAAAGCCTCCCTGAAAATAGAATAGTTATTACAAATCAACCAACAGGGCCAAGCTCTTAGTTTAGGAGCTGGCGCATAGTGAGCTCTTAGACTCAGATTATAATCATCACTTGACTCCCAGTGTCTCTTTCTTCAGCTCCCAAATGAGGATAAGAATGTACTTCCTAAGGTTATATTGTGGACTGAAGTAGGCCTGCATTCATACCTTCCTTCTTTGAGCTGATGTTCACCAGGCAGCTCCTGTGTGCTCTGTTCCAGCTGCTGGGACTTGAGCTCGTGGAGCAAGACCTTTCCTCCTCAGAAGGGTTTACATAAAGTCTGAAGCGGGCATCAGACAGCAGATACATGAACAGTCTCAATAAGTATCTAACTGCGGTGAGCGCTGGCCCAGTCCAAGTGGGAGGGGCTATTCTGATGATTTCACCACAGTTTAGGCTTTTAAATACTGCCAGTTATGGACTGATGACAATACTGAGAATTTTCCTGGACTTACGCAGTGTTAACTGTAGATTTCCTGCTTTGGGAGCAGTTTTTGTTGTGGGAGTGATGAGCCGTTTAGACACAGGCTCTGTCAGGTGGTGCCGAGGATTGGGGTCTGGCCAGAGGGCCTCCTTTGGGAGGTCCTCTCCATCCTCACGTGTGGTGGCCTCAGCCTGGATTCTCAGGTTGGGGGAATGGATATGTGTCATGGAGTGGGGTGATGAACAACTCTACAGTGGGGTTTGTTCTTATGAAGTAATGAGCTCTCCATGCCCCCAGGAGACAGGCAGGGGTTGGCGGGGAGATGGAGTTCAGCTTCTCCTGGCCTCTGTTAGCAGAGCCAGGACCTGAGAGGATGCAGAGAAGCCAGCCCTGGTCCTCACAGGGCGGCGGAGGGCGAGCCTCCCATGCGAAGGTGTTATTCAAGAAAAGGTGACTAATTCCATGACCAGTGAGTGAGTTGGAACAGGCGCTGGAGCCAGATAGACCTGGGTTCAAATCCAACACACTCTTGAGGCCTCAAGCCAGTTTCTTAATCTCCCTGAACTTTACTTTGCTCCTCAACCCTCACCCTGGGGTCAGTGGGAGGATCACAGGAGATGAGGAGGTTCCCGTCTTGTAGCAGATTCCTAGGAAGCATCGTCCCTCTCCTGTCTCCCACATCCTGCTCCTCGGGGCCCCTGCTCCTGGGCCGAGGTTCACTCTGCTGCTCAGAGCCAGTGGGTTTGGTCTGCACAGCATGTCCCTTATCCCCTCACCTCCTGCTCAGCACTAGAGGACGCTTTCTGTTGTGGTTCAAGCCTTAATGGAATTTTCAGGATCGCCATTGCCGAATCCTTGGGGAGGTAACCAAGTTAGATTTTCAAACAGGAAGAGGAAAAACACAATCAAGAGAAATCATGAACCTGTGAAGTTAAACCTTCCAAACTTGGAGCTTTGATATAAGGGAAATGATTTCTACTTTTTTTAAATTTTGGAAACACGGTGCCACTAGAAAGAAAGGAAGTGGAAACGACTCCTAGGAGAAGTGCTAGCATATGTTTCTGTGATTGAACAGTTTCCTGTAAAAAACGTGTAGCTATTTTAAAAGCAGACGAGTGACTCATGGTATCCAGCAGCAGCAGTCCACTGTGATGGCAGGAAGCGTGTTCTCTGGGGAGGCAAGCGTGGGTTCAGGTCCCACCCCCGTCGCTTACCAGCTGTGTGACCTGGAGCAAGTTACACATGCTCTCTGCATTTCCTTTTCCTCCTCTGTGAAATGGGTTTTATAAGGACAAATGACATAGTGAATGCAAAAATCAGTGCAGCGCTGTCCAGCCATGTAGAAAACCCACAACTTGCCTGTTAAGTACCTGGTTAGTTACATTTGTTGTAATTCTTAGCAGTTTAATAGGAAACTTCTAAGGCTATAAATTTTCCTCTGATTATCACTTTGGTCTGATCTCATAAATTTTGTTATATAGTGTTCTTATTGTCATTGCATAGACTTTTTGTTTTACATTTCTCGTTTTTTCTGTGAGTTCCTTATGAGTGTGTGTTTAACAGATGGTTAGAATTTTTTCTATATTTATTATTAAATCCTAGATGTAAGGTCAAAGAGAGCAGATATGGCATTTATTTTTTGGAACTTATTGAGCTATTTTTTTTTAATAGACTAGCATATAATCAGTGTTTGTGAGCATTCCATGAGTATTTTAAAATAATTGTGTTTTTATTTATCTAACACCAAGCTTTTAATTCTGTTACTTAGATACATTCATATAGAACATATACATACATATATCTATAATACATGTATGTGTATGTATATATTTTTGTATGTACATACATATGTGTACACACACACACACACACAAATTCTAGAAAAGACATACCAAAAGCCACCCCCATAGTTGTGGCTTTGTTGAATCCACTTTTAATTTTTGGCACTTTTTTGCTTTGTATATTTTGGTGCAGTATTCTTTTGTGCATAGAAGATAGTAATCATTAAATCAATCTCCTATGCCTTTAATTAATATCAGCCATTCCTCTTTGCCTCATTCAGTGTTTTCTGCCTTCAGTTCTGCTTTGCATCACTACTTCTGCACTTCACCAGTGATATGGGTTTAGTGGCAGTACTCTGGGGTGGGGGCTGCTGGAAGAACATGCCACCCGTTGTCCACACACACCTCAAGGTTCTGAAGTGCAGCCCTCAGCAAGCCAGTCAGCTGGACCACGCCACACAGCCAGTCCTCTTCCCCCATCCCTGGCCAGTCAGCTTGTCCCGAATTCCCCTTGGGGTGATGCCATGAGGCCGTGCTGAGGCTCCCTACTGGCCTATCACAGCAATGTTTTTATATCACACATTATTTTCTTATTAAGCACCCTCAGCAGGAGAATTCTCTGTCTAGCCTTACTTCTTTGTACCAAGGACTATTGCTTTTTTGATTTCTTCTTTTGTTCCTTTATTTATGATTTGGGGTGTGTGTGTGTGTGTGTGCGCGCGCGCGTGCCCGCGCGCATGTAAGGACAGATAGATAAACAAATAGACAAACAGTTAAGTGAATAAATGAAAACCTGAATTCAAACAGTGTTCTCCTGGGTATGACACCTTAGACCTATTAAACTGCAGTGGTTAGTAAAACACAAGTATTCATTCATCCCTTTCATGTCCTGTTATTTTCCAGCTGGGTTACAGGGAATAACCCTTGTTGCTGGAAGAGTGTAGGAACTCAAAATGCTAAAATCTTGCCAGCATTCATTTTGGTTGTTGCTCAGATGTTTGATTTACAGTTGAGCAGTTTATGTGAACAGTTAGGAGTCAGGATTGGAATTGAAGTCCAAATCATGTCGCAGTTTTCCGTAAGTCACCCTGTACCTTCTAGTGGAGCAGTTTGGTTTTATGCCGTTCTGATTAAGGAACACCTTCCATCATTAAATATCTTCTTTGATTTTAGGCATCTATCTTCTGGATTTAATCTACATTGATTCTGCGTATCCAGCCTCAGGCAGCATCATGGAAAACGAACAAAGATCCAATCAGATGAACAATATTCTCCGAATAATTGCTGACTTACAAGTTTCCTGCAGCTACGGTTAGTCCCCCTGGTTGCTGGGATTGTGAATCTTTTGGGTCCAGCACCTTATCAGTGAGAAAGTTCTAGAGACCAGGTAGTCCCCGCCCAAGGCTCTTTGTTTTGATATCCTGAGCATCAAATGCATGCTGGATCCATTGCAAGCATGTTTGATCTTCAAAGACTGTGCAGATTAGATGTTACTATCCCTGTATCACAGATGGGGAAACTGAGGCTGAACATACTGTGGTCACCTGTCTAGGGTCACATGTCTAGTCAGTGGCAGAGCCAGGTCTTTCATCCATGAAGAGCTCTGTGGGCAGCTCTTGGTGGCTCTCCTCCAAGCCGATTCTGGGACTTGGGCTCCTCTGTCCATGTGGTTCCACTGTGTCCCATGGCCCCGAGTCCTCCACTGAACTCTGCATCCAGCTGGCAGATGCAGAAGAGAGAATCATATAAGAATGGACTTCTGGGCCAGACTTGCACATGGCACTCATTGCTTCTGTCCAGCGAAGCTAGGAACACAACACAGCTGTGGGCCTAGTGGGAAAAGAGCAATGACTTGGTCAACAGCTCACCAGGCTCTGCCACACTTGACCGGATCCAAAGGGTGACCCTGATGATGTGCATCTGAGATGGATAGAGGAGATATTGTTGGAGACACTGATGGGCCAGCCATGTGGACACTGGCGGATGGGCTCAGCTGGGAGCCAGGTACCCAGGTCCTCTAGGAATGGGCCTGAGTGACCAGGGCACCACATGGCAGAAGTCACAGGGAAGAGGGGAAGGGTGGTACAGCTGCGGTAATGTCTCCCTGAAGTAGAGCTTCACAGGAGGGGGAAGAGTAGAAGTCAGGAAGCAGCAAAGCGGGAGGAGAAGAGACCAGCCAGCACACGGGGTGGGAGAAGCCAGCTGCCTCCACGTGGGAAGGCCCCTGCAGGGGGCGGGGCACAAAACCCAAAGGTCTGCTCAGGAGTACCCCCTCAACTTCAGGGCAGGGGACGGGGAGGCCTGCACTGGTAGACCAGCTCTCCTTCTGCGCAGAGAGCAGGGAGAGGCCTAAATTCCCAAGGCCCTTCCCACTCCCTGGGGCCTCAGCACTGGTCCTACTGGCCAGCAGAGCAATTATGACCTGGCTTCGGGGTCAGACAGATGCAGCTTCATGTCTCAGCCCTGCTTCTTGAAAAGTCTGTCTTCTCTGAGGTTTTCTCATCAGTGACGACAGGGAGATGTGTGTGCCGGGCCCTCACCCCAGCCTTTCATCAGAGCTCAGGAAACGCTCACTTTTACTGCTCTTCTGTGTACCTGTACCTTCCCCCTCATCAGCATTGTGAAGCAGGTGTTCCTATCGCGATTTCAGAGACCAGAACACTGAGACCCTAAAGAAGCCGAATGCCCCGCTGAGAATCTCACGGTTACTGGGCAGAGCCATCAGGGGCTCATCTTGGCACCCAGATGCACCACCAAACCCCACCCCCGCCCCAGGAAAGCAGCCGCCCTTCCCCACCCTCTTTTCTGCTCCTCTGCAAGGCCTCCTCCACTGCCTCCACCTCCCACCTCAACCAGTTCTGTCCCAACCAGTGGGAAATGGCAGAGGGGATCAAGGAGGGTGTGGGGACCCCTCAGAAAGAGTGCAGTGATCATGACGGTCTGAGGAGAGCACCTGACATCAGTCAGCCCAGGACAGAGAGACAGCACCGTGTGGCCGAGGCCACAGGTGACTCAGAGTCAAAACTTCTCAGGGGAGTGACCTTGCAGGTTATTGTGGCTTCCTCCTCTGTACATCTTATTCCTGGAAATGCTGCTACTGCTAAGTCGCTTCAGTCGTGTCCGACTCTGTGCGACCCCATAGACGGCAGCCCACCAGGCTCCGCCGTCCCTAGGATTCTCCAGGCAAGAATACTGGGGTGGGTTGCCATTTCCTTCTCCAGTGCATGTGAGGGAAAAGTGAAAGTGAAGTTGCTCAGTCGTGTCCGACTCTTAGCGACCCCATGGACTGTAGCCTACCAGGCTCCCCCGTCCATGGGATTTTCCAGGCAAGAGTACTGGAGTGGGGTGCCATTGCCTTCTCCGTCCTGGAAATGAGGCAGGTGCAAAGGTTGAGGCCAGATGGCTTCTAAAAATCACCTGGTGCAGAGCCTGGCACAGGTGCTTAAGCGTCTAGGCCCCCCCCTATCTTCTCAGGATGCAGCAGCCAGGCTCTCAGGCTGCGCCTGGGTCTGGGTTTGGGCTGCTTACCAGGCTGGACAGGACCCATCCATTCTTGTCACATGGAGCCGGTGGGGTGGGTGAGGGAGACTGGTCCAATTATTCCTGTGGAAACCTGTTTGAGGGCACACACCTGGCTCTGGTCTGTTCTGGAGGCCCTTTCCCCACCCCCACCCCCTACCAAGACCCATCTTTCCCATCTTTCCCCAGCCAAGGAACTGTGGTGACCTTGGGGTGTGGGATCTGTGGCCCAGCCATCTGGGGGGCATGCCTCGAGGGTCCACTCTGTTCCCAGTGCCCAGCACAGGCCTGGCCCAAGGGATCATCAGCAACTCTTGAAAGACTGCCTATGTGTCTCAGTCCCGTCTCGTGTGGGGCCCAGAGACGGGGAGAGACAGACACGGGGAGAGACTGAAGCTTCTGGGTCTTGTTCTCCTCTTGTAGACCACCTCACCACCCTGCCCCATGTGCAGAAGTACCTGAAGTCCGTGCGCTACATCGAAGAGCTCCAGAAGTTTGTGGAGGACGACAACTACAAGTGAGTGCCCGCCCTGCCCCTGGCCACCTGTGCAGCAACACCCATGCTCCAACCCCAGCACGTGTGTGTTCGGTGACCTCGGACCCCACAGAGCCCAGAGCGGGGCTGCTGAGCGTCTCCTCCCACCATGGCCCACCCCCCGTAGACCCCCTGGACTGAGGAGGGTGTTCCATCAGCTTCTCAGTGAGGCTTTTTCCAGTGGGGAGGGTAAAATTTGGGCTCCACAGCGGTGTGTGGTACAGGCTTCATGCTCCAGGTCCTCATGACTGACTACCCCACTCAGAGTGCTGAGCGGAAGGGCAGCTTTCTAGACTCACCTCCGGGCTGCCAAACAGAGTTCTTGAGAGCCTGTTCACGGACAAGGCAGCTCCCTGGGGCCCCCACTTTCTGCTGGACTCTGGCCACCTGGCGCTGGCGGAGGCTCCATCTCCATTCCATGCAGCCCGTATAGAATACACCCAGTTCCCCTGAAGACCCTGGCCCTCTGGCCTCGTCTCCCACTCACCTGCTCTGGCTTTCAGTTCTCTCTTCATCTGTGGCAGCTGGGAATTTATCCAGCATTTCTATATAATTAGAGGGAGAAGGAGAACTTTTCATGTTGTCTGTCCACCATATTTTTTTTTCCTGCTGAATTGTTATTGGAGTATAGTACCTTTACATGTCCCCCATATTGATTGGACGTCTTCTTGGCTCATTTTGAGCTTGAGGTCAACTCAGAACCTCAGGGCTTTTCACACAGCCTGTTATCAAGGCTAGTCTTGGCCATCATGTAATTGATCAATTTCCCCCCTTAAACGCCAGCTTTGCATGTTCTTTTAAATCGCATCTTATTGGTTGCTTCCAGTAAAGCATGCATAATCTCTTTGAATCCTGCTGTCCAATATATTTTTTAATCTCTTCCAGTTTTACATCTAAAAATGTGGTCAGCTTGATGATTTGTTCTTCATCTAAGTTGTTGGAAACTGTGGCCACTAGGGACACCTTCAGGTTACCCTTTTTCATTCACCAAGACCTTGGGAATGGCTGTTGAAATAACACCACCCTCACCAGCTCTGCAGCAGTGGATCTCAGCCCTGACCATGGGCCAGAGACGCCTAGGAAGCCTTCTAGCCACCCAGATGTCTGGGACGGGCCTGGAAATCTGTATTTGTTTCCAAAGCTCCCCACATGGTCCTCCTAATTGTTGGCTGTCTTTAGAAATAAGAGGTGATACCTTTAGTTGTTATTGTACAATATTTTGTTAAAATAGAATGTAATACATTTTGATCTGTTACATAATCGTAACAGCAATAGATCAGGGCCAGAGATGATCATTCAAATTATGTTTGCCACAAATTGCTCATTGTTACTTACAAAGCATTTGCTGTTCCTGAAAAGAGTACCCTGGAGTGGGAAATTATTCCCAGTTAGGTTCTGGGATAATATTTTCCATTCATATGCCAATAATTCTATTAGAAAGACAGTAGTTTTTCATTAACACTAATATACTTTAAGGAGAAAAATGGTCCATAAATACTTCTGGCCATGAGATAATCCTTGGACAAGCTGCAAATTGTGAGTAATTACGCCTTCCATTCTGAAGGACAATGAACACTCCTAGCACTTAGTGCCTGGACTTCACAAAGGCCTTTTATTGTGGTCCAAGTGGGCACACCCAAGGAGGAAGGCTGTATTCTTGTCCTGGGCCCAGACCACTGAGGGGGTCCCTTCCTAGGAAGGCCCTGGATCTGAGTGGCAAAGGATGCCCAGGGCTTGTGACTCTGCTGGAGGAACCCACACGCCAGGGCCCAGTGCACACCCAGAGACTTGATCCCCACCTCCGAGGACACAGGCTTCCTCTTACTTTGAAGACATTGTGCCAAGGAGCCCAACCAGTGTTTTGTTTTCCTCAGCCTTTCGTCTATTTTACTTTATTTAAGAAAAATTACCCAAATTCCTGCCACTTAAAAAGCATGACTGTTGGCATTAAATGAGCATTATTCTGGACCTTCTTTTGTGCATAGAAAGTGCATATATACACATGGAGAAGGATGGATAGACGGATGGATACAAGAATAGAATTTATTGAAATTGGATTATATGGCACTTGCTATTTTTTAATTAAAACAACTTCAATTTTACTTTAACCAGAAAAAGGAACTGAAATAAAACATAAGGAATTGCCGCTCTTCAGATAAACATTTCTCCACAAGAGATATTATTCCCTAAAAGAGCCCTTCTGAGATTAACAGAAGAGGTCAGGAAGAACATGACGAGGTTGGAGTCCCTAAGTTCTGTTTTAACTAGATTTCCCTGGTGAGCAGGGCCCATTGACTCGGGTCATAAAAGATGAGATCATTAGCAAGCTCCACCCACCTCCTTCACCTCCCCTGCACCACCTTCCAGCTCCTCGTTAGTTATCTTCTTGTTTCTCCAAGTTTATAACATACACATCATGTTCAGGAATCATGATCCTTACTCTTTAGGAATCGTTTTAGTTAAACGTTTTCAGTTCTTACCACCTGTCGCTTCTCCGTTCCTGGAGTCTTTATTTTAACTCAGTCCCTTATTTAGCCGGGTTTCATCGTGAAGTAGGTTTGCTCAAGTCCTGCACACTCGGATGTCTTTCATGGAAACATCTGCATCTAACTTGCTGGGCTCCTTGGTTTCCCTCCTGCAGGACACAAAGAACCCGCTCCACTGCCGTCTGGCACTGGGTGCTGCTGTAGACAAGTCTCAAGCCAGTCTAGATTTTTCCTCTTGTAAGTGACTTGTTTTGTCTACCTCGTGGGAAGAATTCCTTGAAGTTCAAAAGCCTCGCAAGGAGAATGCCTCCGAGTGGAGCTTTCCCTGGAACAGCATATGCTCTTTCTTCATCACAGAGGAATTCTTTTGGTTTCTATCTTCGACCACTTCTTCTGCACCATTTTTTGGCTCTTCTCTCTCCGGCATTCCAGAAATTCATACACTGGATGCTGTCTGTCTTTCATGTCCATGGACTTCTTTCTAATGGCTGTAATCTCCATCTATTTCATCCTCAGTCACTGGGGTTGATCTGTTTCTCCTTTGGTATCCCTTCAGTCCTCTAGTTTCTGTCCTTGGTTTGTTCCCTGGGGTCTCCAGTCTCCCTTTTCATCTTACTCCTTTGTGTTCCCATCTCATTTTTCAGGTTTGGTTCTATACAACCCATATTCTCAAGCACCTGGGGGGATTTCCCCGTGTGCCCTGGGGCTGCCTTCTGGGCCGAGCAATCTGGACAACACTCTCTTCCTCCGTCTGTCCCCTTTTTCTGCGAGGATGTTGAGTTGGCCATACTGTTTCTTTCTGTCTTGCTTCCATGTGAGAGGCTTCCTCTGGACTAGCTCTGATGGAAGGAGCCGCCGTCTGGTTCTGCTGCACTGTGTGGGATGGGCTGGTTTTCCTTCCACTGTGCTGAGAGGCACAGGGGTTCTCAGTCTCTGCCCTCTGTGCAGCCTGGGGGCAGGGGTCCAGCTCCTTGGAGGCAGGGAGCAAGCCAGCTGTTCTAGAGAAGGGGGCTCTCTTCAAAGGCCTTCATCAGTGTTTCCTCCATCTAATAGAGGGCTGAATCCCATTCCAGAAAGGGATACTCTCAGGTTTCAGATGACACACTCTCCCCCGACCATGGAGCCTTCATTTCCATCAGCGCATCCCCCACGCCGTCCACACATTACCCCGTCCGTGTCTCTTCTCAATCTAGAGCCGCTCAGACCCCCTGAGAAGTCCGAGGTCAGGATGGGAGCTGGGCCATGTAATGGCTCTTGTTCAGCTTCACAGTCCACTTTTCTTTCCCTGGCTACAAGGTCTTGAAGTTCATGCCCCCTCCCTTGTAGCAGCTGTGTGTGTGTGGGGGGATTCTTTTACTCCTGAGCCTTTGTAATTGTTTGTTGGTCTCGTTGCGTGAGGGAGAGTCTGGCATCCGGCTTCGCTCTGTCATTTTCAGCCAGAAGTTTCTTAATCGATGCTTTAAAGAAAAACAGTAATAACTACTATGTCATGCCTCTCTGGGGGCATCTGAGAATACAGTGTAATGATTAAACCCCCTGGCTTGGGGTCAGACAGCCCCGATCCCCTGCTCGGCCAGTTGTTAGCCCCGCACATCTGTGGGGAACTGTGTAACCTCCCTGCTCCTCACTTTCTTCATCTAAGGACGGGGATGGTGTTCCTAGTTCATAGTGTTGTCTTGAGCAGGAACACATCTGTGCCCGGCAATGAGGGGCCACGAGTACACTATTTATTATGTCTTCCTTTGCCATCATTTCTTGGCCATGGAAATCCCCTGGGGACCTTGGAAAGCCGTCTCTGTGATCTCGAGCAGACCTCAGAGCACTGCTGGCTCCATGACTGGAATAGCCCTTAGCAGCAGTCCAGTTTCCCAATTCCCAGCTTGCACATGTCCGGTTCCCCCTCTGACACCCTAGAGCCCATCTAATCCTTTGAAAATCTTTGTTTTCAGACTGTCACTCCGAATTGAACCAGGAAGCAGCTCCCCGAGACTAGTCTCTTCCAAGGAAGATCTTGCAGGTATCGTAGCCCCTCGGGTGGGGGCAGACTCGCTGATGGCCCAAACGTGGCTGCCAGGGTTGGCCTTGCCAGTGGAGCCAAACACCAGAGTCCAGCCGCCTCCCCCCACCCCCCACAGCCTACCCAGGCTTCTGATCACACTGGGTTCCTGTGGGGCACCTCTGGGCTGGGGCTCCCTGGGAGAGTCTGAGACCCAACAGAGGCAAGATCAGAGCCCAAGCTGGGGGCCTGCACTGGGTGGAGAAACCCAGGACCCTCCAGGTCACCTGGACGTTTGTCATCAGGCCTCCCACCCAGGCTCGGGGTACCAAGCCCCAGAAGGGTGCATGGGATGCCGGGGGCATTTGGTCCCACCGCACACAGATGGCTCACCTTCCTGGGGCATCAGTTTCATTCCCACATTTGGGACGCACGTTGTGTCCCGTAGAGATAAGAGGCCCAGGCTTTGAAGTCAAAATCGAGCTGTGCCGCTTCCAGCTCTGTCACTGTACCTCTCCTATCCTCAGTGGCCTCATCCACAAAATGGAGCTGTCACCTTGAGGACTGGGCCACTCACGCTTTTAAAGCACTCTGCCCACGTGTACGCAATGTTGGCTGCTTCAGAGTCATCTCTGTGACAGTTTCGTTTTGGTTGCTGTTCAGTCGCTAAGCCATGTCTGACTCTTGCTGGGGCTGGTCTCTGCTGCTGTTCTGGGCGGGACCAGATTGCAGGCCAGAGTCCAATTGTACTTCCTCCTCCTGGTTTGAGCTTATGTGACACCCACCTGGGTGCCAGGCCACTGCAGTCTTGGACAAGCAACTTTATACCCTCTGGGCCTCAGTTGCCTTACCCGTAAGATGGGGATAATAAGCCTCCCATCGCAGAGTTGCTGGAATATAAAAATTGAAATGATACATGCAAGGCATGCAGTGTGGAGTCTGACAGGCGGTGAGTGTTTGGTGAGGAGGTGGCTGTCTCAGGCTTCTGCCTGATGTCATGACCGCTGCCCCCAACCTGTTGACCTGCTAACCAACCACTCGCTCCCCTTTCTGGAGCCAGGCTGGTACAGCGGTGCTGCTGTGTCAGGACCCTAGGGCCACAGGAGGCCATGTCACAGCCTCTTACTGGCCCTGCCTGGCAAGGCCTCTGCCTTGACTCGAGGGTTTCCTCCAGGCGCCTTACCTTTCCCAGCCTCTCCTGGCTCCAGTATGTAGGCTGGACCCTGCCCCTAGCCCACCCCAGGGTCCCATGGTACCTTAGCAGAGGGAGGGAGACGCTAATTGATCCACACAGCTTGGGGATGCTGCTGTCTACACCTCAAGAGACAGAGTCCTGGCCTAAACTTGTTCCTCACAGGATTCCATGAGCCCAATAGGAAACTGTCTCCCATGGTCTCCTTTCACGTCCACTGCCTTCTGCACATGGCAGATGACCCACCAGCAGTGACCAGAGAGAAGTTCCTAGCGCTGGTCTCGTCTCTGCCTTCTTGTTTTAGAACCTTCTCCCACTTAGTCAGCCATGTTCCTTCCCGATGCTACATACACCTGACCGTGGGTGGGGGTGGATGGGATCCATCAGAGGGATGTAGGAATGCTAACCACTCAAGGCTCTTTGTTCCAGAGGGAATGCCAGGGTTCTGGAGGAGAGAGCGGGCTTGGATACAGAGGGTTCTGCCCTTCCATCTCCTAATCAGTCTGAATAAGAGGTCCCTGCACCCTGTCCAGTTAGCACACCTGAACAGGGTGAGCACATCTCAGGCCTTCCCCAGGTGCCGTCAGGTCCCCTCAGCCCGACGAGCTGGAGGATTTATCTATCTCCCAGTGCCCTAGGTGGAGACAGGAGCCAGGCACAGAAAACTTAACACTGCTCCTGGGGGCCTCCAGAAGCAGACCACTCACCGAGCCCTGGGGCAGGAAAGGAGGAGCTCCATTCACATTTTAAAAATATGTTATTTATGTGTTTGGCTGCACCGGGTCTTAGCTGCAGCACATGGGATCTTTAGTCGCATCATGTGGGATCTAGTTCCCTGATCAGGGATCAAACCCGGGCCCCCTGCACTGGGCACGTGGAGACTTAGTCACTGGACCACCGGGGAAGTGCCTGCATTCACTTTTGAGCCCTGCTTAGGATGGAAACCGGTACCAGAGCCGGGACCCGACCCCCGGTCCAGCCTCCTCAAGGTTCAGCCCTACTCTCCTTCCATCCCATCCCCCTCATCCCCACCTGGCTCCGGTGTTTATTGGCAATGTGAAACCAGAAGCCAGCCAGTTAACTAACCTCCAGCATCAGTCAGAGTCCTGGCAGGAAACAGAATTGCCCCCAGATGACTCACCGGAAGAGACTTAATGAAGGTGAAATGGGAATAGGAATAAATACTTTACACAAGGACAGCGAGGTCCCCAGCACCTCTAGGCTGAAAGACTTGGGGAAGAAAGAATGTTACGAACTCCAACAAGTGCTGAGTCACAGAGGACGGGTCAGCTCCGCAGAAATTGTGGTAGCCAAGGGTAAAGGAGGAGGAAGGGTGGAGCTGAAATGCCCTGCCCTCTCTCTCCTCCGCCCTCCCACCCACCGTATCTGCAGCTGGAGCCTCCCTTTGGCCAAACCCAGCTGGAAGCCTGGGGTGAGGGAGCCAAGAGATGCCTCTCGGGTCCAGCCTCCCAAGGGCACCAAGCAGGGCTAAGAACTCATCTGAAGGGTCAGACAGAACACCTCGTGTACCCGCCGAGCCTTGATTTCTCCATCTGTAAAGTGGGCATAGTAATAACCTCCCTCAGAGAGTGGTTGTGAGAATTTATTAAGATCACGTGTGCCTGACACAGCACACCCTCATCAAATGTAACTTTATTAGGATGATGTTATTACTGTCAATGTTATGATTCTGCCTCTGTCTCTGAATCATCACCCGGGTTTGGGGAAATCTTTCCTCCTCTCTCTCCTCTCGCTCCCTGACCAGGTCAGGCCCCCTGTTACACTGGGCACACGTGGCTCTGATGCAGGCCACTCTGGTTTGTATCCGAGCACAGCCACGCAGCCATGGGCACATTGGCTACTTGCTCGCTATGGTGGCAGAGTTGAGGTTGAGACAGAGACCCTGAGATCTGCAAACCTAAAACATCCACTACCTGCCCGTTTCCAGAGCCTGCTGACCTTGCGTTGCACCCTCTTGCAGCTCTCCATGCTTCAGGGCACTTCACTTGTGGAAACTAGACAGCTTTCTGTGCTTCTCTGTCCCGTCTCTGCCTTCCCTGGGCCTGGAATTCCCGCAGCCCCTCATGTAAGGCGCTTGGTCTCTGGGCTCCCAGCTGGGCCTGTGGGCACCTGGTTCTCCAGCTGCCTGCTGACTCCATGCTCCTCCCAGCGAAGTGCTGAGGCCAGCAGACCTCGGTACCCAGGAGTGTCTGCCACTGACTTTCCACAGCTGCGGCTCCAGCCTGGAAGCAGGTTGTTAAGGTTTTCATGGACCATCAGAGGGCCCAGGAGTGTCTGGAAGGCTTTAGATGCACTCAGGGATCCCGGCTTCCCAGCCTCAGCTTCCAGACAGCAGAGAGGACCTGCGGGGTCCCTTGCAGGCGGAACAGAGGGCAGCTCCAGGGAGGTCTTCCACGTCTGGCAGTTAGATGGGGCTGCGTGGCAAAAGCCCTACTAGACCAGGGACAAGAATGTGCCTCTTGCAGTCCCAGGAATGGGAGGAACGCAGCCTCCCTCGGCTCCTCGGGAGGGGGCTGGGGCTACAGCCCCGGGCTCTTTCCAGCCAGCAGACACCCCCACACCTGCCGAGGAAAGGCCCCAAGAGAGTCTGTTCACTGGAGACTTCACATGCCAGGGCCGGCTGTGAGCCAGGCCCCCCGAGGAGCCTGGAGAAGACCTGCCCTCGTGGGCTTCATTCTTGCCTTCGCTGGGGAGGCGGGCAGCAGACAGCGTGAGGAACTGATGAGGGCAGGGGGTGGGGGGGGCAGCGGTCCCAGGAGGCCAACATGAGCTCTCTGACCCCAATCTGTGGCTACACGCGCTCCCCCTCTCAGCTCGCCGGCCCTGCCTGGGACATGCAGGCTCTGTGTCGGATGCAGCCCTCCTGTCAGTTCTCTGGGGCCTCGGTGGGTGTCAAGGTGGTCCCCCAACCTGCAGCTGCACCCTGAGTCCTTCCGATGCCCCCACACCCCCCTCTCCAACCCCCGGGGAGCAGCCGTGCCAGCAGCTCCGCACCAACAGATGGACAGACTGTGAGAAAGGAAGTGGAGAAACCTTCTCAGTTTCTGGTCTGGGGAGAAAAAAGGCCAGGAATGCCACGTTTTCCATTTCCCCCCATATGTAATGTTTAGCTTATATAAATGAACTAATATTTTCCTGGAGAGCAAAAATCATAAAGAACGTTGACCCCAAGAGAGGGCAGTTGGTGCTGTGTGTGCCTTGGAACCAGTGAAGACATTTCCAGATCTCGTGAGCCCCGCCTGCGTGGGGCTGAACCAGCTGACAGGTTTTCTCTGAAGATTCCTTGGCAACGAAGCAAGTCTATGGAGAAGCTCAGGCTGGCCGCAGGTCCCTGTACCTTCAGGACTGCTTGCCAACACACCTTTCCGTGTTCCTTCTGTTGCCCAGTGGGTAAAAGCCAGGCAGATCTTGAAGCCAGGCAGATCTTGGAGTCGGGCAGACCTGAGTGCAGGGCTGACTCCAGCGCTTCCTAGCTCTGGGACTCTGGGTGATCGGCGTGGCCCCTCTGAGCCTCGGTGTTCTTATTGGTGAAATGGGACTAGGCATAACTAAATAGTTTGGAGAAGGAAATGGCAGCCCACTTCAGTATTCTTGCCTGGAGAATCCCATGGACAGAGGAGTCTGGCAGGCTACAGTCCATGGGGTCGCAAGAGTCGGACACGACTTAGCGACTACAGCACCATAAATACTTCATGTGGGCTTACTTCATGGACTGAGGCTGGGCCTGAAAAACCCTTAGACAGTGCCTGGCACACGCTTACCACTCAAGAATGTTCGCTCCTGGCCCTCACAGATAGGCTCTGATGCTGACCGGGTGGAGGGACAGCATGGCATGGCCAATGGAGCACTGGACGGGGGGGGCCAGAGGGCCCTCACCTCAGCTCCAGCTCACACTCAGCAGCTGTGCCAGGTACTCTGGCCACATAACCTGCCACCCCAGGACCCAGTGGCACAGAGCGGCCATTTTATTGCATGCACAGACTTTTGGGCTAGGAAGTTGGACAGGGCACAGCTGGGGCGGCTTGTCTCTGCTCCATGACAGCTAGGGTCTCAGTGGGAAAGACCAGAAGGCTAAGAGGGACTGGAAGCTGGGGCTGGAACTGTCAGGATGTGCATGGTGCTGGCTGTCAGCTGGGGCGGAGCCCAAAATTCCACGTGGCCTCTGGTGTGGCTTGGGTTTCCCTGCCATATGGGAGCGTCAGAGTCATCGAGCTCTTGCATGGCATTGCTCCCCAAGAGCAGAGGGCCCCAAAGCATCATGGTGTCTGTGTGACCCACCTCAGAAGTCACCTAGCCTCACTTCTGCCATGCTCTGTAGGTCAGTTCAGTTCAGTTCAGTCGCTCAGTTGTGTCCGACTCTTTGCGACCACATGGACTGCAGCACACCAGGCCTCCCTGTCCATCGCCAACTCCTGTAGTTTACCCAAACTCATGTCCATCAGAGTCGGTGATGCCATCCAACCATCTCATCCTCTGTCGTCCCCTTCTCCTCCTGCCCTCAATCTTTCCCAGCATCAGGGTCTTTCCACATGAGTCAGTTCTTCGTATCAGGTGGCCAAAATATTGGAGTTTCAGCTTCAGCGTCAGTCCTTCCAATGAATGCTCAAGCCTGATTTCCTTTAGGATGGACTGGTTGGATCTCCTTGCAGTCCAAGGGACTCTCAAGAGTCTTCTCCAACACCACAGTTCAAAAGCATCAATTCTTTGGCGCTCAGCTTTCTTTCTGTAGGTCAAGGCAGTCTCAAAGGCCTGCCAGGCCCAAGGAGAGGGCAGGGAGACTGAACCCTTAATGAGAGTGTTAGAATTTGTGGACCTATGTTAAAACCAACCACACCAGCTGGTTCACGGTAGGGAAACAGGTTAAAGATGGTAATGCTGCTGCTGCTAAGTCGCTTCAGTTGTGGCCGACTCTGTGCGACCCCATAGATGGAAGCCCACCAGGCTCCTCCGTCCCTGGAATTCTCCAGGCAAGAACACTGGAGTGGGTTGCCATTTCCTTCTCCAGTGCGTGAAAGTGAAAAGTGAAAGTGAAGTCGCTCAGTCATGTCCAACTCTTAGCGACCCCATGGACTGCAGTCTACCAGGCTCCGCTGTCCGTGGGATTTTCCAGGCAAGAGTACTGGAGTAGGGTGCCATTGCCTTCTCTGAAAGATAGTAATAGCTGACACATATTGAGCGAGTACTCTCTGCCAAGCACTACTCTAAGCCCGGCTTGCCTGGTGAACCTACACCTACCTTGTGAGGTAGGTGTACCTGCCCTATAGGCACAGGCTCTGGGTTGCTTGCTCCCCCCATCTCAGGCCTAGAGGAAGGGGCAGAGCCAGTTGCTGAGCCCAGGGGTCTGGACTGGTTGTCGCCTGTACCCAGCACAGGGAAGAAGCAGGATGCACCAGAGGGCCCCGGAGTTCCCTGGGCTCCCCATCATCGATGCAGTGCAGGAAGTACCCTGCCCTGGGTGACCACCTTGGCGCATCCATGACGTTGCCACTGACACTGTGAGTGGCGTGCTGTCCCAGCGTGGTCCTTTGAAGGCTGGGTCTGTGTAAGAGTAGATTCTAAACATGCTTTGGCATTTCCTCTCCTTCCCTTGCCCTGTCTGGGACCTCCCGCTGTGGCTGCGGAGCGGGGGTGTTGCCATCCGCCCATTCTGGACTTCTCTCTACCTTCCTCGGCTGGCTAACCTCAGAGTCTGGTTGCCAAGAATGGTGCGGGCTCAGTGCTGACTCCAGGTGCTGTTTCCTCTCACGGGCACTTTCATGGGTTTTCCAGTGACCCCACAGCCCCTTGACCCGAGCAGATGCAGATCTGTTCCAGGGGACACTGCATGGGCCCTCAGCCAGTGCCCACTGCCAGCTTCGTACTGCTTGAAGTCCCCTCCAGCCCTTAGCTCCACTCACAGGGACCACCTTGATCCATGGGAGGCCACACCTGTCCTGGTCCGGATGAACCTGTGAGTGTAGCTAACCCTGGTGTGGCCACAGCTGTGTGGACTCTAGGCCTGAGGGAGGTATTCAGAGTCCCCTGGGTCTCCCAGCTGCTAGGGACATATAGCAAGCTCCTCGAGTGGCCTGGAGACTCCTCACTGTGGTTGAGAAGAGTGAGAGAGCACCTCTATGGGTGAGGGCAGTGACCCCCTCTTTCTGCCCTCATGTTCTCAGAGTGGGTAGGGGACCTTAGGTGAGGGACTCAAGGGACAGGGAACCAGTTTTCGCTGGTTCTCTCTGGAGTTCACGTCTGCTTTGTCCTTGGAGTCTCCCATCCTAGTAGCCCCTTAAGGACAAGGTCAAGCGGAAGAACCAAGACGCAAAGCTGCTGCACTGCTGCAGCTGGGAACCTGGGCCTCTGGCTGCGAGAAGAAAGCGTCCGGGCCTCACTGCAGTTGAAAGGTGATCGGATGCCATATTTCAGAAGGAAATGAACCGGGGCAAACCGAGTGACGTGTGAGATAGAGCCTGGCTCGCAGTAAGGACCCATAAGAATTGCATGTATGAGAAACAAGGAACGCGTGTGAACCTAAAAGTCACCGGCTCCCAGGCTCCACCAGGAAACCTGGCCAGAGAAGGCTTTCAACACAAACAGGCTTTCCTCTGCAGAGGGGCCCGTGGGGCCCAGAGCGCTCAGGGCTCTGGCAGACCCGGTGAGAGCCCCACTGTGGGAACAAAATGAAATGGAGAATGAATGAAACACAGGAATGAAACGGGGAGACACAGAACCCCTTGCAGTTGGGGGGACGGGGGCCCCGCGCCCCAGACGCTCAGGCTGGTGCTCTCGGAGCTCCGGATCGCGGCAGCGGTCATCCTGGCCTCCAGGGACGACGCGGAGGCTCAGAGCCCGAGGAGAATGGACCCCGGCTCCCCGCGCAGCCTGGGGCCGAGGCTGGATGGAACGCAAGTCTTGTGACTCCAGAGTGAGTCGTTTCCCTCCGACACAGCTGCCTCCCATTAATCTCCGATGTGCGAGACTTGGAGCGCAGCCGGTGAGCAGCGGCCGGGCTGCCAGGCTGCTTGAATCAGGCAGCGCTGACCCAGGGCAGGGCCGCCCAGATGCCGCCAGGACCCGTGGGAACCAGGCTCCCCGTGCCGGGTGCATGTCCTCCTCGGCAGAGCCGTGGGCACCATGCCGGCGCTCTTGGCACACGCGGCTGGTGCTCCAACTGCCCGCCCAGCCCTGTGCTGGGCACGGGGACACGGTCCCTGCCTCCTGGGTGAGGGGTGGGGATAGACAGTCGGCAGGAAATCACACATAACTACTTAGCTTCGGATGAACGAGTGCCATGAAGGCCAGGCATGGGCCACGTGCACCCAGGACAATGGGGTATCACCCCCTTTGTGAGAAGTCCCACCCTCGGGGCTGTGAATTCTGCACCACATGGGGCCCTATATCTCAGTGAGGGTCTAATTTAGCCCCTGAGGATGGGAGGGGCCTCCCGTTCTTTCCCTCCATTTCTGTCTCTTCCAAGAGAAACGTACGGAAGGAACAGAAGGCACTGGAGGCGTTTCAGGCGTGTCTCCTGTGACCCCCGTGGGTGGGCAGAAGAGGCCCATAGCCCCCACAGTGTCCCGGCACTGGCTGGCTGGTCAAGGCCGCCTTGGAGAAGAGGAAGTGACGGCTGAGACCAAGGCTGCCGAGGTCAGAGTAGTGTGTGGCTTCTGAGCCGCCTTCTTTTAGAATTACAAACCGAGCACAAGGTCACTTTTTTCCCCCGCCCACCAGCCCCTCGCCCTGGCAAGCTCCTTAACCCTTCTGACCACAGGTGCCACATCGTAACGTTGAGATGCTGCCAACAGGGCTTGTGAGGCAGTGTTACTGTGACGCTGACATCAGATCCTCTGTTTAGCACAGTCTCTGGCCCCTGGTAGATTCTCAGTGAATGTCACCCATTACCATCGCCAGCCCTGGCAGAGTCGTGATAGTTACCCCATTGATGTAGTTTTTGCTATTACCGTATTTCTTCATTTTTTCCTATCAAAGCAGGTGTCTTTCCTGGGTATAATTATCTGGATGCTTGTCTCTGTCCCCACTTGACTGTGACTCCACGAAGGCAGAGCATCAGCTGTCTAATTCAGAGTGGCTGAGCCACACCCCCCCTGGGTGTTGTTAGGAAGGAAAGAGGCCAGCGCTCTGTCCTCTCCTCCTCACCATGGGGCTGCCAGGCCAGCTCAATGCCCCTGTCTTGCAGACGTAAAATTCACGCTCCAAGGCGCGAGGTGACTCGCCCAAGGTCGCTCAGCTGGGAGGTGGCAGGTACCAGTGGGAGCGCAGGCCTGTCTGCCTCTGGGCCCATGTTTTTTGCTGTCGCCCTTCATCATCCTTGACCCTGCCCACTCCAGAGCCAATCAGTGAGTGGTCTGTTGGGCAGCATGTTGCTTTCTTGAGAGAAGTGTAATGAAAACCAGATTTCGTTCATGATATCTTGTTCCCCAATGACTGTCAGTTCTCATATGTTCCAATAAAACTGCTAAAGAAACAGCCACTTAAAGATTATTCATGGAAAAATTATGCTGAGGAAAAATAGAGCAATCCTCTGAGATAGTCAAGCCGCGTGGTCAGTTTTTCCAGCTGCTCGTGCCATATCGGGCCGGGCAGCGGGGACCACACTCCGCTAGGGCAGGCCAGAGCCCCAGCCCATTATCACCGCCCCCGCCCCCGCCCCGAGGACACGGAGGAACAAACTTGTCAGCCACCCAGCTCCGAACCGGTCCCAGAAGACACGTGTCCTGGGTGCTGTCACATGGTGCCCCCCAACCCAGGCCTGGTGGGGCTGGCACGTGAGGCCTTTCAGTAGCAGAGTGGCACTTACTGGCAGAGAGGCCACCACCACCACCACCCCAGCCCCCAGGTCCCAGCTGAATGGAAATTCTTCTGCTTCAGTGTCAAAGTCCTGCTGTTGGTCCGCAGTGCAGGGATGGGAGTGACGGAGACCCAGGGCACTGAGAGCAGCAGCAGCTTTGATCCTGGGCCCAGGGAGATCGCAGCCCTCCACCTCCCCCCAGCTGAGTTCAGAGGCATCTGAGGCCAGGCCTGCCTCCCATCCAAAGCAGCAAGGAGAAGGGGGTGGATCCGGGTCTTGGCCTGGAGGGAGAGTCAGGAGCTGAGTGGAAGCACCAGGGGCGAGTCCAGTGGCTCGGGAGAGCTTGCCTGGGGTCAGAGCCAGGGCACAGGAACCTCTGGGAAACAGGTGGGGAAGGGAGTGGGTGAGGAGAGAGCCTAGGCCAGGGAGGTTTCCAGAAGAGCCTTGGAGTGTCCACTCCTCACCGCACACGCAGCCGGTTCAAGGAGCAAACCCAGCTCCCATCGGCCATGTGACCTGGGGGCGGGGAGGCCTCCACAGGACGGCTGTAGAGTCTTTGGACTCAGCAATGGAGTGTTTATACAAGCCTGGCACACAGTTGGTGCACAATGGGTGTTAGCCTCCCTCACCTTCCCTTCCTCGGGAGCAGCAGTTGGACGTTTATCCATCACACGTTTCCTTCAAGAAGCGCCTTCTGCTTAGATCAGGTCACCTCAAATGTGTCGCCATGTTCCTCTTTCCTCACACCTGGCCTCTGAACTGCTTGAGCTCCTTCCCACCACGGGCCACCCCCCACCCCCTGCCCTCGGTTCCCGGATAATGACACAGGGCCCAGGTCCTGCTCACGGGCTCTCTCACCTGCAGAGTGCGCCTCCTCCGAGTACCCACCTTCTGGGTGGCAGCACCACACACGGCCAGAGACCAGGCCCGCAGTGCTCCATTAACACTGTTATTAATGCTAGGACACCACCGGTTCCAACCACGGGGAGGAGCCAGGCGATCTGACCTTTACAAAACACTTAACTGAGCCCGGGGTGGGAGCCAGAGTGACTCAGGCAGCGAGACTGTGATCCTGCATACAGGCGGCTGATAAACAAGCCACATTCCACCCTCCACACGGATCCATTTATTGAGCAATATGTACAAAGCAGAAACAAACCCGGGTGCTTCCACGCCGCCTTTCCTCTCCGCGGCAGCTACACGAGATGTCTCCCCCGGGACAGAACTTGCTTTCATCCCCATGCTTTGTTTTGAGCAGAAGTTTTTCACGGGATGCCCATCAGAATCTCACCCAAAGAGCAGCATCCCTGACCCACCTGAACCCAGCAGAACCAGACCTTCCTGGGCTGGGCCCAGGAAACTCCGTTTCTCATACACCCTCCAGATGCTTCTGATACAAACATGCCCTGGTTAGGAATGACAGTCTCAGAGAAGCTGACGGCGACGTGGAACCCCTCACAGGAAAGTGCAAGCGTACACAAAGCTTAGCCGCAGTCCTCGCCAGCTCCCGTGGACCCTCCCACGGTTGGCGAAGTCCAGGCCACGACTCTCTGACGTCATTGTCATGGGTTGGTCTGTCGGAGCCCTAATTCTTGAGATGATGCCACATGCAGGCTGGAATTGGGACCTCAGACAGCACCCCGTCTTACCAAATTAAGTCTTCTGGACCCCACTGCTCGGCCCGAGCCTGAGCTCTGTGTCTCAGTGGAGGAGGGTTATTACTTCCATTCAGGTCTGAGTGGGCAAATGACAGAACGGAAGCTGAAATCAACACAGCAGAAGCTTTGTTCAGTGGCCAAAGAATGGAGAAGTGGGAACTAAATTCACAGAGTAAAGACAAAGGGATAAGCAGTGAGGCTAATAATAGGGAGGCAGATGCCTTAGTCTACCGGGGGAGGGATGGGGCTTTTTCAAGGGAGTAGGCTGCCACCCCCTTTCTATCCTTCTTTGGTCCTTAATGTCCAGTCTTGGCCACCAGTAGATGTGTCATTTAATATGCTAATGTAGTCAGATGGAGGTACAAGGAAACTCTGAGTCTGCTGGAAATCGCGTTCATCGCCATCTTGGTCCCAGCTGGTCCCATCTGGTTTTTCCTGTGTGTGTGTGGTTTCCTTTCCTATCTCTGGACCCTTCAACTTAAAGATTTATATTCACTCCTGCTAGAGGTGGGAGAGTTGGAAAGTTTTAAGCAAGGACACTTCTGCTAACAGTGGAGGTTGATGGGTTTTGTTTTCTTAATTTTATTTATTTGACTTCATCAGGTCTTCTTTGCGGCATGTGGGGTCTAGTTCCCCAACCAGAGATGGAACTCAGACCCCCTGCACTGGGGAGCGTGGAGTCTTAGCTCCCAGGAAGTCCTGGCTGATGGGTTTTGAGCAAAGACCTGAAGCAGCTGTGATAGCACTATCTCCTGTCACCTGGCCAGGTGGCCCAGGCAACCAGGCGGAAGGGAGCCCACTGACCAAGGCCCCGTCATGCAGCCCCCAGTTCGTGGCACAGGGTAGGGAAGGATAGACCTGGATTCCAGCACAGCCCCTAGCACGGCACCTGCCACAGAGAAAGTGTCCACTCGTTTTTCAAGTCTGTTCATTTTAAATCATGAAACCTTTCTACAAAGAAAATATCTATGGTACCTCCCACCCATATTTAACAGAAGCAAACATTTTGCCATATTTGCTTTATATTTCCTTAATTGTTTACAGATAGATTACACCTCATCCTTTCCCTTTCTTCCCTATGGAGTTATCTACTGTCCCCATATCATTTTGTGTTATTCCTGTATGGATTTTTGTATTTTACTACACGTATACCTATATATGGGCTTGCCAAGTAGCACTAGTGGTAAAGAATCAGCCTGCCAATGCAGGAGACATAAGAAGACGCGAGTTCATTCCCTGGGTTGGGAAGATCCCCTGGAGGAGGGCGTGGCAACCCAGTCCAGTATTCTTGCCTGGAGAATCCCCATGGATAGAGGAGTCTGGGGGTCTATAGTCCATAGGGTCCCACAGAGTTGGACATGACATGCTTAAAATTCTCCAAGCCAGGCTTCAGCAATACGTGAACCATGAACTTCCAGATGTTCAAGCCGGTTTTAGAAAAGGCAGAGGAACCAGAGATCAAATTGCCAACATCCGATGGATCATTGGAAAAGCAAGCGAGTACCAGAAAAACATCTATTTCTGCTTTATTGACTATGCCAAAGCCTTTGACTGTGTGGATCACAATCAACTGTGGAAAATTCTTAAAGAGATGGGAATACCAGACCTCCTGACCTGCCTCTTGAGAAACCTGTATGCAGGTCAGGAAGCAATAGTTAGAACTGGACATGGAACAACAGACTGGTTCCAAATAGGAAAAGGAGTACGTCAAGGCTGTATATTGTCACCCTGCTTATTTAACTTATATGCAGAGTACATCATGAGAAACGCTGGGCTGGAGGAAGCACAAGCTGGAATCAAGATTGCCGGGAGAAATATCAATAACCTCAGATATGCAGATGACACCACCCTTATGGCAGAAAGTGAAGAAGAACTAAAGAGCCTCTTGATGAAAGTGAAAGAGGAGAGTGAAAAAGTTGGCTTAAAGCCCAACATTCAGAAAACTAAGATCATGGCATCTGGTCTCATCACTTCATGGCAGATAGATGGGGAAGCAGTGGAAACTTTGGCTGACTTTATTTTTCTGGGCTCCAAAATCACTGCAGATGGTGACTGCAGCCATGAAATTAAAAGACGCTTACTCCTTGGAAGGAAAGTTATGACCAACCTAGACAGAATATTAAAAAGCAGAGACATTACTCTGCCAACAAAGATCTGTCTAGTCAAAGCTATGGTTTTCCCAGTAGTCATGTATGGATGTGAGAGTTGGACTATAATGAAAGCTGAGTGCCGAAGAACTGATGCTTTTGAACTGTGGTGTTGGAGAAGACTTTTGAGAGTTCCTTGGACTGCAAGGAGATCCAACCAGTCCATCCTAAAGGAGATCAGTCCTGAATATTCATTGGAAGGACTTATGCTGAAGCTGAAACTCCAATACTTTGGCCACCTGATGCGAAGAGCTGACTCATTGGAAAAGACCCTGATGCTGGGAAAGATTGAGGGCAGGAGGAGAAGGGGACAACAGAGGATGAGATGGCTGGATGGCATCAGTGATGCGATGGACATGGGTTTGGGTGGACTCAGGGAGTTGGTGATGGACAGGGAGGTCTGGCATGCTGCAGTTCATGGGGTCGCAAAGACTTGGACATGACTGAGCAACTGAACTGAACTGAACTGAAGCAACTTAGCATGCATGCATACATATAAACATACATACTAGGTTTTTAAAATAGTACATAAGTGGCATCACGCCATTCACCTAAACATTCATCTGCAACTCGCTCTGCCTGCTTACCATATGTTTCTGTCGTATGGATTGTATCCACACTGATACCTGCAGATCCAGTTTCTTCATTTTTTCCTGCTCTGTAGAATTTGTTGAATGAATGAACTGCAGCTCCCTTATCCATTTCTCTACCAAGGGGCATGAAGGTTATTTCCACTTGGAACGTCCTTGGAAAGGACATGTGTTCCCGTTGTGCACAGATGCACGTTTCTTGAGGTCAGACACCCAGAATTGAAATCCTAGGGTCACAGTGATGCCATGAAGACATGGCATCTTCACCTTTACTCAGCATTGCTAATTGCTTTTCAAGTATTTGATACGCAAATGAGCCCTTAACTAGCATTCACATTTGATATTGTCAGGCTAATCATTTTTTCTTTTTTTTACAATCTAGTGAGTTGAAAATGTATCTCAGTTTTACTGTAATTTGCATTCCCATTATTACCAGTGAGTTTAAGGCATCTTTCCATATAGTTATTGGTCGTTGAGGTCATTTCCTCTTTTGTGAATTTCCCATTTGTTTTCTTTGCCCATTTTCTTGGGGCGTAGTTTGTCTCTTTCTTACTGGTATTTGAAGTTCTCTATAAATCTGAACCAGAACCCTTTGTTGGTGATGTGGGTGACATATCCCTTCTCTCAGACTACACCTTGCCATCTAATGTTGCTTTTCCTGTCTTTTGTTTATTGGCTTGATTTGGTACAGAAATGTTTAATCAAATTTTTTCATTTTTTAAAATTTGTTTTTTAATTGGAGGAAAATTGCTTTACAGTGTTGTGTTTCTGCCAAACAACAGCACAGATCAGACATAATTATACATATATCCCCTTCCTCTTGAGCCTCTCTCCCCTCATTTTTTTTCCTTGAAGGTTTATGCCTTTTGTTTCTTTCCTTTCCCCAAGGTCATAAGGATTGTCTCCTTTTTCTTTCCAGTAGTTTTGCATTTCTGCTTTTCATATATGTCATTAATCCACTTGCATAGTGTAAGGTAGGAGGACTCAATAATTTCATCTTTTTCCACATGGAACCTAATGGTTCTAGACCCATGTGCTGAAAAGACCCTGCCTTCCCTTTAACTTGGAATGGCACCGCCACCATGAAGAAGTCTAGACTCTCGTGATTCACTCAACAGTTTCTCTGTCCACGTGCCAACACCAGACTGTTTGAATTACTTTTGTCTTGTGTTTTGGTCTGATAACTGGTAGGACAAGTCCTGTGCTGTTCTTCTCAAAATTTGTTGTGACTGCTTTGTCCTTTTCTTCTTCTTCAGGATTTTAAGATCAGCCGAAAGGACCAGGTATAACAGGATTTGAGCACCATGCCCCTGACAGTTTCAGGCTTTTCACTTATCAAACATTCAGGAATCTGTATGATGGTTGGATTTGAGAAGTTTAGACTGGTTGCAGGAAGAAGAGAAAGTGTGGTAACTCAGACCAGTCAGTGACAAGAGAGATGGGCAGGGAGGTGGTGTACAAAACCTAGGGGTCTTGGCAGTTGTGTGTGGTGAGTAAGAAGAGATGGGGAAACAATGGAAACAGTGAGAAACTTTATTTTTGGGGTCTCCAAAATCACTGCAGATGGTGACTGAAGCCATGAAATTAAAAGACGCTTGCTCCTTGGAAGAAAAGCTGTGACCAACCTAGACAGCATATTAAAAAGCAGAGACATTACTTTACCAACGAAGGTCCATCTAGTCAGAGCTATGGTTTTTCCAGTAGTCATGTGTGGATGTGAGAGTTGGACTATAAAGAAAGCTGAGCACCGAAGAATTGATGCTTTTGAACTGTGGTGTTGGAGAAGACTCTTGAGAGTCCCTTGGACTGCAAGGAGATCCAACCAGTCCATCCTAAAGGAAATCAGTCCTGAATATTCATTGGAACGACTGATGCTGAAGCTGAAATTCCAATAGTTTGGCCACCTGATGCGAAGAACCGACTCATTAGAAAAGACCCTGATGCTGGGAAAGATTGAAGTCGGGAGAAGAAGGGGACGACAGAGAATAAGATGGCTGGATGGCATCACCGACACGATGGACATGAGTTTGAGTAGGCTCCAGGAGTTGGTGATGGACAGGGAAGCCTGGCGTGCTGCAGTCCATGGGGTTGCAAAGAGTCAGACACAACTGAGCGACTGAACTGAACTGAGTAAGAAGAGAAAAGGCAAGTCACAATCTGGGAGAAGCCAAGACGACTGCTCCTTCCAGGCCAGGTGACTGAGTGGCCAGCAGGGCCTCCAGCCAAGGCTGGAACTACAGGAAGAGGGTTCAGGTTCAACCTTGGCTGAACTGACGATATCTTAGGAAAGCTCGGATGAAGGGATCAAGCCAACAGGAGGAAATGCAGATCTCAGGCTCAAAAAAAAAAAAGAATGGTTGGAGACTTCCCTGATGGTCCAGTGGCTGAGACTCCTCGGGGCTCACCATTCAGGGAGCCTGGGTTTGACCCCTGGACAGGGAACTAACTTCCACATGCCTGCAACTAAAGATCCTACATGCCACAATGAAGACCCAGTGCAGCCAAGTAACTAAATACATATTAAATAAATAACTGTTGTGCATTTCTATAAGCTCCCTTGCTCTTTAAAACAAACAACGACAAAAAAAAAAAGGATGGCAGTAAAGTTTTAAGAGTCATCAGCCAACCTGCTGAGTTAAAATCAAATCAGAACCAGGAGCCAAAGAGGGAGGCCTATGTAGACAATACCAGCCACTGGGGGATAAGGAGCCCATGGAGGAGGCTGAGTGACAACGATCGAAGAGGCTCAGGGAAAAGCAGGAGCGAGTGACATCACAGGCACCCAGGAAGCAGAGGCTTGCGAGGAGCGATCACCCGCGTCAGCCGCCAAGGGCACTGGCGAGGAAGCCAATGAGTGCTCGACAATTTGGCCCAAAGGAGGTCAATGGAAATGTCATTAGGAAATGGAAACCAGATTTAGCGACTTGAGGAGTGAGTGAGGGGGCGGCAGCGGAGTGAGGGGCAGGCCGGTGCTTGAGGAAGTGTGGCGCCAGGGAGGAGGGCCGGGCCAGGGGACCTTCTTTTGCAGAAGGCGAGAGACGAAGAGTGTGTGCAGAGGCTGGGGAATGGACCGAGCGGGAGAAGGGGAAGTGGTGCAGCGAACTCTCAGAGGGAACAGGAGGTTGGGGCGGAGGTCCCTGTTCCCCGGGGGCCTGGCAGGAAGCCTGGTGTCGCCAGAGGTACACGTGGCGATTGAGGGCAACCAAACCCAACAAGCACAGTGTTCTCGTGGCAGGAGAGTGGCAACATTTGCAGGGGAGAAGATCTGATAGTTGTTCCGGGGGGCTGAAGGAGGGGTTAACACCTGGGAATAGTTGTTGAAGGGAACAGTGGAGACCTAGTGCAGGGCTTGGTGGCGGAGCCTCAGGGACATGAAGGAGAGGATGTGGGGGTCAGGGAGTGGGATGTGGAGGGGGTGCCGGGGGGTGGGACAATCGCTGGGAGCAGGAGTTCAGAGCTCGAGATTTTGTGAGTTCCTTGCCTCGGGAACCCTTCGAAGTGCCAGAAGCTGGACTTCCCATCGTGGACAGGCTGGGGACAAGGGTCGTTGTTTTGGACACTCAAATTAAGAATGAGCCAAGCATGCTGGGGGACACGGGGACCCTTAGGTCACTAGTGGATCTGCAGCATCTTGTGGTGGAGCATCTGGAGCGCTGGGTGTTACCTCTGGCCTCACAGGTCCTCCAGGATGTTCCCAGCACAGCCAGGCAGTAGCCCTCTGGTTTGCCCCGCATTCGATGTGCTCCACAGGTTGTGACCGAGCCCCTTTGCAGAAACCCTGGCCCCCCTCTTCTGGTGTCTGGCCCAGGTAGCTAAGGCTCGGTTATCATCTGGGGTCACCTTGCTTTGACACAGGCTGGGACCTGGGACTCTTTACTGTAGTGCTTGCACCTGGACAAACGTCTCCTGAGCAGCAGATACAAAGAAACTATGAGGGACTAAAAATAACCGCAGGCATATGCAGTTGGGACAAATTTCAAAAAATAAGATACAAAAGAGCCAAAATCCAACCACCACTTCTGAGGTGCCTGAAGCAGGATACTGCACGTGATCCCTCCCGTGCAGCACCACCAGGGGGTGGCCAGACCACCTAGGCTGCCCCTCCGGCTGGACCCACTGAGCTGCACCTGCCCTCACCCCATTTAAGGAACCAGCTCGCTTCCCCACAGGGAGCAAGCAAAGGAACCTGTTACTTGTTTTCACTCCCTTGTGAGTCTGAATAAAGCTTTGCCTGAATTCCTCATCTGACCTCTTATCCGTTTCTGTTGATTCGAGTCCAAGAACCCAGCTTGGTATCACCTTAAAGACCTCCCTTCCCAAATCGCAACCACAGAAACTAAAGAGACAACAGTGGTCTGGACCACGCCCCACAGAAAGTAGCTGTGAATGTGGCTAACATGAAGGGTTCTGCCTCAGTCTTCCAGCACATGCTGCTCAGTGCGGTTTGTGACCCCAACCCCCTGGCTTTGATGACTTTCCATTGGCCCCATGATTGGGGCTGAGGAGGACAGGGTAACATTATCATAATAAAACCGGAGTGAGCACTAACTGTGAAATTCCTCATGTTACACCAAGACCTCTCCCGGCCATCTGCAGGGTGAGTGCAGTGGTTCCCAGCTTTCAGATAAGGAAACCAAGGCTCAGAGAGGAAGCAACCCGTCCAAGGTCACCCAGGCAATAATGGATGGGCCTGGGTGTCTGACACCCTGCCTGCCTGGCTGTGCTCTCTTGCTCAGTTAATCCACTGCCCCCAGTGAGCCCTGCACACATCCCTTTTGGTTGGACATGTGCTTGAGAACAGAGTCTGGCCTTGGAAGGGCACAGGGGTACGGGCCCTGGACCTGGACTCAGAAGTCACACTGTTGAGGCTCAACTCTGTCCCCCAGCAGGGTGGCCATGGAGAAGTACCGCCCCAGGGGAAACAGGCCAGGCTGCCGACCGCCGCCTCCACCCCTGTCCATCCACGGCACTCTCCTCCACGTGAGCAGCGGGGCCGTCGAGCCAGGGGCGCTGTGCACAGCAGGATGCTGGGCGTCCTGACGGCCTGTTGTCAGGCTTACAATGTGTATCACAACGTGCCTGGCAGCTGGGGGTGAGGGGTTGGGGTCTCGTGAGTAGACAGCTACAGGGCTTAGGGAACCTTGCCCCCTCCTGTCAGCCGAGCCAAGGGTCTTCCCCCAAACCCAGCCCACCCCTCCTGAGCCTCCCCAGCCCCTTGCCTCACTCTCTGTGCTCTGTTCACAGGCCCATCCAGCGGCTCCAGTTCTGCAAGGTTCAGCCGGCGGCCCACCTGTCCGGACGCCTCTGTGGCCGGCAGCCTCCCCACGCCCCCGGTCCCAAGACACAGGAAGAGCCACAGCCTGGGCAACAAGTGGGTGACCGCGTGAGCCCCCAACACTGGGGTCAGGGCTGGACCAAGCATGGGGCGGAGGCTGAAGAGCTGCTGGGGATGCCAGCCCACCCAGGCCTCCCTTGCCCGTCTGGGAGCTGCCGATGGGCGCTCTTGGTCTCTTAGGCTGGTGCCCCCTCCTCAGGTTGGGGTGGCCATGGCTACATGGTCCATGTACCTGTGACGGGTCTCTGGGGCTCAGCAGCTGATGGACGAGGTGTGCAGGGAAGGGCAGGAAGGCAGTGGTGGGCTTCTAGCTGGTTTGTCCAAGCTCAGTTAGTGCCTCCTCGTGGAAAGAAAACCCCAGAGTCCAGGGGACACCATGACAGTCCTCCAGGGAACACGTGGTATCTCATGGCATCTGTGTGTTGTGGCTCAGCCTCTCCACTTGCTGAAAGTTGCAGAAAGCCTACAGAGCCCAGAGCCTGCTGCAGGTTCCCCTGGCTCCATGGGGCTGACAGCTGGGGCACATGTGTGGTCCTTAGCATGGCTGGGCAGCTGTGCACATGTCCCCAGGGTGTTGGGCACAGAATCCTGAGCAGTTGGGTCCCTTCCACCCCCTGTCCCTCTCTCTCTCTCCTTCTCTCAGTTCCTTCCTTCTTTTCACCCTCCTACTGTTAAGACACAAGCCTCAGCCAGCCCAGGCTAGCCCTGGAGGAGAAAAGCCTTGTTTCTCTTGAGAGTTTGGGGCTTGCTCGGTGCTGGATACACTGCCACGTGCTTGTCCAGCATCCTTTCACTGGGCCCCTGCAGGCCTCTGGGATAGGTGCTGCCTGATTCATGTTGTAAGAATGAGGCCAGGAGGTCCGACAGGAGAAGCACCTGGCAGTGGTAAGGGTGGAGCAAGGACTTGGACCAGGTGTATGACTCCAGAAGCGGATGTGCTGACCGCAGGGTCATGCCAACTTTTTGTTTGTTTGGCCCCATCACTTGCAAGCACCATCCGCTCACCTAAGCCTCACAGTCATCCTGGGAGACAGGCAGGGTGAGTAGCATGAGTCCCAATTTGCCAGAGAAACTGAGGCTCAGAAGAACGATGTGATTTGCCCAAGGTCACTCCATGGGGAGACAGGACCGTGGTTCTGGGTGAAGGTCTTTCTCGCGCAGCAGTGCCATTCTGCTCAGGCCCCCGGAGCAGGTGGAACCACTGTCGCTCCATAGATAAGGAGCTTTGCCTTCTTTCTTCCTTTCCGTTTTCCAGTATGATGTGTCAGTTGAGTGTAGTTGAGAGTAAAAGCGCGACATTCCCGTCGGAGAAAGCGAGGCATCTGCTGGATGACAGTGTCCTAGAGTCCCGCAGCCCCCGCAGGGGCCTCGCCCTTGCCTCCTCCTCCGCCGTCACCAACGGACTCTCCCTCGGTAAGCGTCCCCGGCCTGCACATGACAGCGGGTGGGCCACAGCCCCACGTGTCTGTGTCTGTCTCCGTCACTGCAGTGCCCGGGGGCCCCGCACCCCCCTGCAGAGAGGGCTCCCCGCAGGCATCGCCAGAGCCAAAGAGGCCTTTGCTTCCCAGTCTTTAAGGCTTCACAAAGGGCCTTGGGTTTGTCCTCATCCTGCCAGTGGCCCAGAGAAGGACAAGAAACGGGACGGACACGTACCTGAGACCCACCGTCCTTGGCAGGCGACTACCAAAGCCTGGTGGCTGCTGCCCCAGTGGGCTCTGTCCCTGGGGAGCCACAAACCCTGGCCCGCAGCTCAAAGGAGGAGACACTGCCTGGGGACGGCAGCAAGGCGGCCCCGGGGTGCTACCCATGCGCGTGTCTTCATACCGAGAAACCAAAGTAAGGGAGGATGAACAATTGACCTTCCGGAATGAAAACGTATGTCTGAACTTCAGCCAGAAATGGTGCTTATGTCAACAGAAAGACAGAAGCTGAGCTGCTGGGGCCAGGATCGAGGGTGGTGGTATCAGAGCTAAGGATGGCGTTGAGCTCTGGTCACAGGTCCATCCCCCTGTGGAGTCCAGGTCACCCTGTCATTTCTGCCGTCAGACAGGTGTACTCTCCGCTGGCCGTGTCCTTTCAGTGTGCCACGCTTCTGTAGTCTGTGTGTCTGTGTGTCTGTCTTAACATGGAGCCCTCCCGGGGCTGGCAGCAGGTTAGACAGAGGCCAGTAGGGTGGAGGGCCCTAGCGCATGGGAAGGAAGAGGTAGTACGGGCAGGAAAATTGGGCGAGAATCTCACATCCCATGAAACGGGGCCAGTCTCTGAGGCAGTGTCTCTGGAAGTGGGCACCTGGCTCCCACTTCCTAGAAAGTGTGTGACAAGCAAGGCCCGTGTCTGCTGTCCATCCAGGGAGGAGGTGCTCCTCCTTGGACCTGGTCAGGGGTTTCTGCCAGCTCGGGACAGTGTAGCCCGGGGTTCCTAGGTGCGCCTGCGGAGAAGAGTTCAGGGTCTGTGAGTTGGGGAAAGGCTGGGTTAAACCAGGGCAGCAGGTCTCTTCCCAGACACTCGACCCGGCTGATGGGCATCGTGGGTCTCCCGGGAGTCAGCCGAGCCTGAAGGGTCCCACACTGTCTGGGCTGGAACCCTTCTCCTTGGAGAACCCCGTGGGATGGGGTTCTGAACCCACCTGGGAAATGCCAGCCTGAGAGCATTGGGCTGGGCAGCAGAACAGCTCTTTTACATCCAGGAAACTTTCTGAGCTGTGCGTGGGCCCAAGCCTTGCTATTCCTGAGACAGAAAACCAAGTCAGATGCTGTGCATTCCAGTATCCAGGCGGGAGATCACCAGGCGGTGCGGTTCTCGGCTCCTCCACTCCGAACACTCAGAGGTTTCTCTGTTTGGAGCTGGAGCCTGGGCGCTCGCTGCCCTGTGTGCCCGTGCCCTGCTTGGGGCTGAACTGGTCCTTGTGTCCTGGAACTGCCAAGGGGCCTGGGACCCCCTCTTCCTCCCCACTCCCACGGCCCAGCCATGGTGCCAGCAAGGCAGCCCAGGCAGAGAGGGCAGAACCCAGGCGCCTCCAAGGAAAATCTGTCTGCTTCCTTGTGGCCGAAGCTGGGCCTTGGTGAGTCCCAGTCAGCCCTGCAGGGGCAGGCCCAGGAAAAGCTGAGCCCTCTGTGTGCACACTGCCCAGTCTCTGAAAGGGCGCTCGTGGGGACCTCTATCCAGTGCTAGGCAGCTGCTCCGTGGCCCGCGTTTAGTCCAGCCCTGACCTTTGGAGGAGGAAGTGCTCATCTGGCCCCTGTTTGGCCCCAGTTTCCCTTGGGCCAGAAGGAGGGCAGTGGTGGAGCCAGGCCAGGCCAACACAGAGTCCTAAGGGTCCCGATCCCAGGGGCCTGGTGTTCAGGCAGCCGCAGCGCCGACGGGGCAGGGAAGGGAGAGGAGGGCCCACCTGGGAACCGTGGGACGGGGTGGGCCGAGTGTCAGATAGAGCAGCAGCAGAGCAGAGCCCGAGCCACACTGACGCCCACCCGGGGTCAGACAGCGTCCCGCCGGCACGTCCGTGCAGCTCGGGGCCTGGGCCCGGCGGAGAACAGGCCGCTCTAGTGGCCCCGCTCCTGCGAGGCCGCCCCGCTCACTGATCTGTGTTCCTTTTCCAGGCAGTAGTGAGAGCTCAGAGTTTAGTGAAGAGATGTCTTCAGGGCTGGAAAGGTGAGTGTGGCCTGGGCTGGGCCTCCCTCCTTGGGGAGTCGCTCGGGGGGGCCCAGGGAGCTGGAGGCCAGCCCCACCCTCCTCACCCAGCCTGTGGGGCTGCCCCGTGGCTCCACAGGTCAGCGCGCCCAGGGGCAGGGAGGCCGCCTGAACAGGATGGGCGTGGGGTGGGGGGTCCCGCCGCCTGCTCTGGCGGCCCTCCTCATCCTCGGGGCCAGAGTCGTCCTGGGAACCTGGAGGCCAGCGCCTTCCCCTCAGGCCGGGCTGCCCAGGAGAACTCCGAGCGCAGATTTGGTCTGAGATGTGGGTTCTCGAAAGCAGAAGCCTGAGAAATGGTCTGGAGACAGACATGTGGCTCCGCCTGGTGGGGTCTGAGAGCATTGCACCCCTGTGGCCTCGGGCTGACACCCACCCTTCCAGGCACTGGTGAGCAGAGGGGACTCTGCCCAAGGTTCCCTGCAGCCAGTCCATCCTCCCCAGGAAGTCCTCCCTGCACCTCCCTCCTCCACGTGCTGGGGCTTTCTCTGTTCCAGGCAGCAGGTGGGCTCTGGGAAAACAGGGACTCTGTGAACAAGGAGCTCCCACAACCTTGGCGCCGCGGATAGTGAAGGGCATTGTGGGGACTCAAGTTCTTGGGGGAGCAGGCGGCATCCAGTGACACAGAGGCAGGCTTGCATTGTCCTGCAAAGTAGTCCCTCCTCTACCCTGTGTACACAGTGGCCCGCATGCACAGACAGGCACACCCTCACAGTTATACACACCCACACCCACGCCCCTCCCTTGGTGCTCAGCCCCCACAATCATAAATGGTCAGAGGGGGTGCAGCCCACCAGGCGGGGCCCCACAGGGCAGAGGGATGGGATATGGGGACAGTGAGTTTTGTTGAGTGCTCCCCATGTGCCAGGTGCTGTCTTGGCCTCTCCCAGTCCTCAAGCCCTCCGGTGTGGGGGTTACTTGTAAAACGTCCCCGTTTCATATCTGTGGACAGCAAGGCGCAGACAGGTGGCGTGGTCCTGCCTCACCCGCCCCTGCGGGGCAGAGCTGACCCACGTCCACCTCCCCCGACCGCAGGGCCCACGTGGTCATCACTGCAGGGACTGGCCCCGCGTCCGTCAGCCGGTCTGTCTGTCCTGGTGATACCCTAGGTGGGGGGCTAGGAGGGGAGAGATGACACCCTGAGCCCTCGAAGCTCCTCTTTCTGTCCTGCCCTGGCCCTCCTGGAGAGACATTTGCTGGGCTCTGATTTGGGGAGTATAGGCCTCCTCTCTGTGGGCCCGCTACCCCAGCGGGGGGCGAGAGCCAGACAGATAGCAGGCAGACATCAGATCTGAGTGGCAGAAGTTTAACTCTTCTCAGCACCAGTCAAGGGTCTCCTGGGGTGACCCTGAGGAAAGGGGGCTTATAGGCAACCCAGCGTCTCCCCAACCACACACAAGCCAACGAGGCAACAGTGATCCCGAATAGCACCCAGACCTGGACCTGTTCATGGCTCATTCATCCCTCTGGTCATTCACCCACTCACTCATTTATTCCTTTGTTTACTCATCCATTCATGTGTTCATTCATTCAATCCTCCATTCCTTCATTCATTTATATTCATTCCCTCATCCATTCGCTCACTCATTCACTCATCTGTTTTTTCATTCGTTCATTCACTCATTCATTCAAAGCCATTTATTAAGCAGGTGCTCCCTGCCAGACACCTCACTAGTCATGGAGGGTGGTGGACACGGTCCCTGCTGAGCCCCCATGACTGAGATGCGAGCTGCCGGGAAGGAAGGGGGTGAGAGAATTCCCGCCTCAGGGACATAGTGCTGTGTTCCACTCAGAGGGGAACTCCACACGCTTTGATATTTTGCTTCTTTCTCTTCCATTCGGTAGATTCAACTTAGAGTTTAGCGGTGGATTCACTCTGCGTCTGAGGGTCTCTAGTAGGTCATTTTGGAGAGCTCTCTGGCAAGCACCTATCATCCACGCAGCCCCGCTGTGCGGATGCTCAGCCTGCCTCCAGGGCCCTCAGAACAGCACCCCACCCCCATTTCTCATCTCCTTGGGACCCCGCTCCCAGTCCAGCCCCTCCTTCCTGAGGGGAACTGGAGACCACCTGCTCTGGAGATTCAAGGCGGCCCTGGCGATCCAGACGCCAGGTGCCCCCACCACCGGGGCCCAGCCTCCAGCCTCCATTTCCGTCCTGCACTGGCCTCTTCTCGTGTCCCCCAGAAAGAGTCCACTTCCTCAAAAGCATGTGAGCATTCGAGACTTTCTTGAAGACCCCACGGGAGAGTTGGAGAGGCTTTCCCCACCTTCGAAATCTTTGCAAAACGTTGCTCTTTCCTCACAGTGCAGTGATCACAGTTCCCCTGGGCTCTGCCTACCTGGAGCCCAACCCACCGGACCCCCCTCCACCCTGACCTCCCCGACGCCGCCTTGCTCCTGCTCACTAAAGGGGAGCAGATTCCCTCTCCCCTGGGTGCCGGGCCTCACTCTTCCTGGGCCCAGAGGCCAGCAGGTGCACCCACAGAGCCTCTCCTCCTGGACCCTGCCTGCTGTTCCCGGCAGACGCTGTAAGAACGCACGCTCCCTGCATCCTTTTATCTGCGTGGGGAGATGGTGACCTCGGAACCAGAGACAAGGGTGCAGGAGAGGGCTGGGCCGCAGAGGAAGAGGTCCTAGTTCTCCAGTCCCTAGAGGCCAGGCAGGTGCCGGGGGGAAGCCTTGCCCCACAGCCCTGAAACTTACAGGCTACAACCTTCAACTCACTTGCCCACCAGTCTCCCAACCCTAGTGACAAACTTGGCCTTGGCCAGGGAGACACATGGAACCAGATGCGAGCATGCGTGGCAGGGAGGCCCAGGCCAGTGACCCCCACCACCACCAGCACATACCCTTCCATTAGTCTGAGGCCACATCAGTCAGCCTGGAGGCCATGTGAACAGACAGACAGGATGGTTCTTGTTGTCTGGCTAAGGGGGCAGTCATGTGGCCCATCTTGTGAGTTTGTCTCCCCTAGTTGGGTCACATTCTTGGATATTTCAGCCTCGGGTCCCCAAGGCGCCCTTGGGCGATCCTCTGCAGTCCAGAGCTTGGACTGCACTTCCTGAAGTGTCCAGCCTTAAAGAGCAGGTGCGTTGGAGCCCCCAACGTCCTGGGGACCCTCTGGGCTGCTCTCTGTGGGAGTGGACCAGGTGTGGCCACCAGGGCCTGTTCCTGCTGGGCCTATGCAGTGAGGGTTCAAAGGTCACTTCCAAGCTTCGCTCACCTCCTGTCCCTCATCCAGCTCAGCCTCAACGAATCACAGGCTTGGGTGCTGGGGAGGGATGGGAAGAAATGGGAGCCCGGAAGTGGCCAGATCCTGGGCGGTGTAGGTCATTTCTTAGCCCTTAGAGGCCCCCAAAGACCCTCCCCTATCGTCAGGGCCCAGAATGAGGACCGAGTGGTGGTCCTGGCTCAGGGACCTCCGGGGAACCAGAGGCCAGAGTCACCAGGGAGGGGGCAAGTGTGCGACCCCCATCACATCCCCAACCTGCTGTTCTCTCACCTCGGGCGTCCTGGGAGTGGGACAAAGGTGAGTGAGCCCTGTATCACCTCTGCCTTCCCAAGGAGGGAGGGGGCGGCCCTGAAAGGCATTTTCAACGCAACGCATCGATGAATTGAAACGTAGGTGCTGTGGACATTGCCCCAGGCTAGCCTCGAGCCAACCTCAGGCTCCTCACAAAGGGAACGGGGAGCGAGATTGTTAGGCAGGCCTGCCGGGAAGGGGTAACAGCTGCTTCTCTGTGCCTGAGTAGAACAAGAGTATCAGCTCAGGAGTTAAACATTTTAAGTGAGGCTTTTAGAGAAAGCAGAGTGGATGACAGGGATGAACGTGTGGGTGTGTGTGTGTGTGAGAAAGTGCATGGGATCATTCATCTTGGTTATCTCTGCTGGTAGAGTTATTGACTGAGTTTCTTTCCTTTATTTTCTTTTTGTGTATTCTCCAAATTTTCTACAAGTGGTAAATGTTTCTCTTTCACCCAGGAAAAAGTAACATTTAACTTATTGAAACAGGACATAATCAGAAAGGCTTATGGGTCATCTTTTAAGGGGTAAAATAGGAAAGCACTTCACAAAGTTCATTACAAAATACTCAGCCTCCTGTCTCCTCTAGTCTGTGAGGAAGAGCCTTCTTATGGGACGAACTGGCCAAAATACAGGTGGTGGAAAGCCTGGGAGGCAGAGGGCTCCTTGGAGGAAGCCCCCTCTGGTGGGAGAGGGAAAGGGAGCAGGAGGGGAAAGTGCACCACCCCCCACCCTCCCAAACCCCCCCTTCTGGGGGAGGGGGAGGCTGAAGCAGGGGGATGGTCACAGCTCATGGCCAAGGTGGGAGACAGATTTGGTCTACACGCCAGGTGCACAGAGGGTCGGAAAGAGGACATGATGGCAAAGTCTAGCAGGGGGAATCGAGTCACACGGCGGGTTCAGGGGTGACTTCTGTAGAGGTGATGGTCCAGCAGAAGCCCAAGGACACCGAGTGAAAAGGACTAGAGTGGGCCCTTGAGGGCAGGGGTCGAGGGACCTGAGGAGGCTGCGAGGCCTGAGCCATGTCCCAGGAGGAGAGGTGGCCCAGCGATGCTGAGCATCCCTGAGTCTCTGCAGGAGCCGTGGGGTCCCCGATGAACCTGGTCTCTGGAGTTCTGGGTGTGTCTCTGCAGGGGGAGGTCATGGTGGCTTCCAGATGTTGTCAGCCACGCTGGGGGAAGGGAAGGCTGAGGTCAGGGCTGCTTGCGCTCTTGGTGACCTTGGGCATGTCTCTCAACCTCTCTGAGCCTTGGATTCCCCCAACTCTACAGGGAGGATGCTCACAGGAAGATCTGGGCACGTAGGTGCGGTTGTTCCAGTCAGGGAACTTACTTTGGGATGTGTATGAACTTCACTCGGTAGGAACCTCTTGCCAGCAAGCAAGTGATCCTGGAGTCTAAGACTGGGTAGGGTGAAGAGAGAGCCCCCCACGTGGCAGTTCAATCATCCTGGGATGGATGGACTGCAGTGAAGGCGGGTGTCCACCATGCCTGCCGGCCTCCAGGGTGACTGAACCATGGGGAAAGCACCTGTAAGAGGGGCTGTTGACACTTGGGCCCACAGGTGCTCTGGGGTGTAGAGGAGGTTCAATAATGCAGATTCTTCCCTGTGCTCTCTTTAGCCTCTGAAATCTTCCAGCATCCTCCAGGAGACCCCAGGAAAATTGAATCATGGCAGCAGAGCCCCAGGCCTGCCGCTTCCAAGGCAGAGCCTTTGAAAACACTCCTCTACCTCCTGGATAAGATCAGAGGACTCTGGCCGATGCCCTGGGATGGCCAGGGTTCGGGGGTGCCTCTTGGGCCCCAAACTCTGCCACGTGTTGGGAGAGGGAGGCAAGGTTCTGGGGACAATCCTGGAGGTGAGGGGTCCACTTCACCTGAAATGCAAACATAAGGGTGGTGTTTTCAGGATGACTCTCACCAAGGGCCTCGCTGCCCCACCCCCACCCTGCCCCATCCCCATGTGGCTGAGGCCCAGGAGCCCCCCAAGGCTCGTGTCCTTCACCTGCCCACCCCTCAGTCTGGTTTCCCAGGTCCATCCTGCTCTGTGCCTCCATCCTGCTGCTCTGCCTCGGGTAGCAGCCCAGCTGCGTGATGGGCCAAGCTTCTGATTTTGGTTCCCCCCAAAGACACCATCTCTTGCCTTGCTCTCAGCGTCAGTCTGGCAAGTAAGTCTCCACCCAGGAGCTCAGGGTCCTCTGGGAGAGAAGAACAGGCAGAGTCCCTGGCCTTTTGTTTGACCCTGTCCTTGGGCCCTGAGAGACAAGGGCTGGGCGCTGCCAGCTAGCTGCCACAGCTTCCTGGGTAGCTAAGAAATCTCTGCCCACGACCTCTGTGTCCAGCACCTACAGCCCCTCAGGGTCGGGACCTGCAAGGTGGGCAGGCCCCTCCTTCCATCTCGTGTTACTCTTCTCTATGCATATCTACTGTGCTCTCTGCTGTGTCTGCAGCCCAGATTTCTAGACCTCTCAGCTCACGCTGGGGACGCCTCTTAACTCCCAAATTTACATGTTAGAGCTTCACCAAGCTGTAGAATATGACTCTCAGAACCTGATTCCTCATTGCCAGAGATAAAACCTGATTGACCTGACTTGGATCAGGGGTTGTTCTATCCCCTTACTTAAGCATCCAGTACAAATACAGCTCTTAGGGACCCACTCAGTGGATCAGGGACACTGCCCAGAGAAGAATGTGACTCCCAGGCAGCAAAAGTCCTTGAACAAGAACTGCTGGAAGGGACATCCCAGGGCCCAGAGAACTCGGCCTGGGCAACAAGTGGGTGACCATGTGAGCCCCCGACACCGGGGTCGGGTGTGGGCTGAGCACGGGGCGGGGGCTGAAGAGCTGCTGTGGATGCCGGCCCATCCGGGCCTCCCCTGCCTGTCTGGGAGCTGCTGTTGGGTGCTCTTGGTCTCCCAGGCTGGTGCCCCCTCCTCAGGCTGGCACGGGCTTATGAAGGGCGGGGCTGGCCATGGCAGCATGGCCCGTGTACTGGTGACAGGTCTCTGGGGCTCAGCAGCTGATGGAGGAGGCGTGCAGGGAAGAGCAGGGAGGCAGTGGTGGGCTTCTAGCTGGTTTGCCCAAGCTCTGTTAGTGCCTCCTCGTGGAAAGAAAACCCCAGGGTCCAGGGGACACTGTGACTATCATCCAGGGAACACGAGATATCTCATGGTACCTGTGTGTTGGGGCTCAGCATCTCTGCTTGGTGAGAGTTGCAAAAAGCCTGCAGAGCAGAGAGCCTGCTGCAGGTTCCCTCCAGGGGGCTGACAGCTGGGGGACATGTGTGGCCCTTAGCATGGCTGAGCAGACTCAGGAAGGCAGCTTCCTGCCTGCAGATGAGGTTGAGTCATTAGGAAGTGGCCAGGACCAAGCTCTGGTCCAGTGGGCAAGGGTTTGCTGGTGCAGGTGGACACTGCTGATAAACAGCATCACCTGGACCCTTCCACAAGAACACTTGACCAGGGTCTCTGTGTATGTAAGATAGAAGAATTGGATAGGCAGTGTGCTACTTCTGCTAAGACAAGATTACTGAGGCCTCAGTGTGATTATTATCTAAGGCTCCTCCCTGCTCCCCATTCCTGGACCAGCAACAGGGACTCAGAGCTTTATGAAATTTAACCCCTGAGATACCTACCACCTAATGTGTATTGAGGGGAAGCTGCCTTTCAGACCTGTCTCAGCCACTCTGAATTCTCAGGATACTCTTGGTCCAGGCAGGCCCCTGGCTGCTTCCACCTCATTGGCACCTCCCATCTTTCTCTTCCCAGTGTTGTGACCTTGGGCAAGTTACTCCACCTCTCTAAGCCTCAGACTCCTTATCTATAAGGCGGGGATAAGAACAGAGCCTGCCCCACAGTGCTGTGATAAAATAGGATAATGACCCAGGACTGCTTAGCAGTCTGGTACCCATCATCCCCGTCATCACCATCATCCCATCATCTGATCATCCTCATCCTCGCCATCATCCCATCATCTTTATCCTCCTTTTCTTTATCTTCTTGAACACCCTTTGGGACTGAGGTTCTGCTCGGTTGCGAGCCCACGTCTTCCCCAGATCGAACTTCCCACGAGGAAGGTGGCCTACTGCAGGCCTCCACCCCACCAAGATCTGTCCCCAAGAGGGACCCATAGAATGGCCTTCCTGGGATGCATTCTGTTCAGCCACTTGTTCCCAGTGTGCTGCTGGAAAAGGTGTCTGTGATTCTAGAGTTGGGAGACCCTGTGTCAGTTGGAGAAGCCCCATGATTTCTGGAGTTCACCAAATACCACTGCCCACTCGTTTTGCATTTTCTGGTCCTAAACATTCAAATAACATTCAAATAACATTCTCAGAGCAGAGATGTGATCAGATGGTCTGGTTCCAGTGGCTGAAGATCCTGGCTCTTCTGTACTAGGCCTAGCCAGAGCCACCCCACCTGTCATAGCCCTCCTCCAGCCTGGCGAGGCTTGCCTTGGGAGGAAAGGCCAGCCACCACCCTGCTTCTTGTCTCCTAAAAGCTGACCTTGGCAAAAAGTCACTATTCCACTGCCCTTCAAGGCCAGGGTCATTCCCCAGGCTCCAGGCAGAGTGGGCTCTGACCCCCACCCCCACCCCTGCCCCCCGACTTGGAGAAGCTTGACTGACAGGGCCCCTCGGCTTCCTGTGGGAAAGACATCCTCCCTTTGTGAGCACGTGTGTCCCCGTCCCTAATGACAGGCCAGTAGGTGGCTTCCCCTCCTGGAGCCCCAGTTTCCCCATCTAAGACAGGGTGAGAATGGTGCCCTCAGCCATCTCATGGTAAGCAGGCGATCAATGGCAGCTGCTGTTAAGTGCCAGGCAGCCCGAACCACCAGGAGAAAACTCTTATCGGGGGACCCAATGGACCTGGGAGGTGGCTCCACCCCAGGAGACCCAGGGGCTAAGGATCTGTGGTCATCCGGCCTCACAGACGCTGACAGAGCCTGTTTACTGTGCTCTGAGGCAGAAACCTGCAAGAAGTGGTGCCTCTGAGAACAGAAGGCCAGGGAGCCACCCACAGGGTGCTGGCTCCAAACACGGACCCAGTCCTCCTGGCAAACTCCTCCAAATGTGACAGCTCAACCTGGCTCCCACCCTAAAAAGTGTAGAAGGAGCCTGGAGAGTCAGTCAGACCTGGGTTCAAACCCTGGCTTTGAATATGCCTCGGTTCAGTGTCTTCAGATAACTGAGCCTCGGGTCCCTGTTCAGCTATGCTAAAACAAAGCTCCTGTGAGATAATCAATGGCCTGATGCACAGGAGCAGTCACTCACTAGTGACTCTCCCATGAGTCAACCCAGTGACCCCCGGCGTCCCTGCACATCCTGCCAGTCCACTGCACTCTGGGGCACCTCACTCCTTCAGGAAGAACAGGAGGAAAGGCTGCTTAGAAGTCTAGACTGGTTGGACGATGCAGGTCTTAAAGTAGAAAGAAAAGTGAAGTCGCTCAGTCGTGTCCAACTCTTTGCGACTCCATGGACTGTAGCCTTGGGCTCCTCCGTCCACGGGAGGACAGAGGTCTTAAAGCTCTCTATCAATAGTCAGTCCTGCCAGTCACGGATTGTCTCACAAAAAGAGAGAGAAGGCAGCAGCATCGACCACTACATGGCCCTGTCTTGGAACAGTTCACTGTCGTCACACATTTTCCTGGGATGCCGGGAGCAAAGATTCATGAGAAGAAGGGTAGAGAAGGAGGGGCCAGAGGATCCAGCTCAGCGAAAGGAGGCTCCATACTCAACTCCAGAGGGACAGCGGCTCAGAGCAGGAACGCACATCAAACCAGGAAGCATCCTCTGGGCACAGGAGTGTCGCTGCAGAAAAGTTCACTGTCAGACCCTGCCCTGCCTCAGAAGGGATCCCGGCCATGGCTGGGAGAGAGGCAAGCCTGGAGGCAGTCTCTAAGCCCCTGTGCAGCCTGCTCAAGCACAGGGCTGTGACATGCCGTGGTGTCACACCCAGTTGTGAAGAAAGAGGAGGCAGTCTAGCCTGTGGGCCAGGGGTTGAGGGTGCCAAGGCCTCTGAGCTCATGGTGGGGGCGAGGTGGGCCTGTGACCATCACATCATGAGGGTTGGCTGGGGAAAGGGCAGAGACTCGTTAGACACTTGAGGACTTGGGGGACCAAGCACGTGCTGCAGCTCTGTGTCACCTACAGAGGAGTGGCTGATGGACGAGAAGGACAGGGTCCCAGGGCAGTCAACCTGGATGACCATCCGGCTCCCACCAACCTTGAACTTGGGTCTCTGGACAACAAACCCAAGATTGTATCAAGAACTGTTCCTTTTTGAGCAGAGGATAGAGGGGCAGGGAGCAACGCAGCCACCCCTCAGAGAAACCTGAGCTCAGAGATGGTGTGATGCACCTGCTGTGATGAATGAGGACATCCCCACACCACCCCAGGTGTCCAGTGCCACAGGGCAACGTGCAGGAACCTGGGACTGACAGTGGACAATAGAGGGAATAGTTGAAAAGAGAGTGCGGCCCTTGACTGGCTTTATAAATTGAGTTGCATCATTGTTTGGCCAATGGAGGGCTATAGCCCAAGGACAGACTATGCTGTGGGCTTCCCTGGTGGCTCAGTGGTAAACAACCTACCCGCCAAGCAGGAAAAGGGGGTTCGATCCCTGGGTCGGGACGATCCCCTGGAGAAGGGAATGGCAACCACTCCAATATTTTTGCCTGGAAAATCCCACGGACAGAGGACCCTGGTGGGCTACAGTCCACGGGGTCACAGAGTCAGACACAACTTAGCAACTAAACAGCAGCAGCAGCAGCAGACCATACTGCAGAGGTGGGGAGAAGGTTGAGGACCAAGTAGACATAGGAAGTCATTCTGCTAAGAAAGGAAAGGATAAAGAGAAAAAGATGGAAGCCTTACCCCCAAATAGGTTAAGCTGCCTGCCTGCCCTGGATCTTACACCTTCCCCTGGAAAGGCTCACTGCAGGGGAACTACCGGTGAGAAAGAGGCCAGATGGGAGCCCACGGAGGGGTCTGGAGCACCAACTCTTAGACCCTGAAACAGGTCACTGAGCAGGTTTGCAGGGGACCGTCTAGGGCCAGCAAGGAGCCTGTCTGATGGAAAAGACGCAGCAAACGAAGGAATTCAGTAGCACCTGGTGGATACTGATGCTACACATGCCCCGCCACCTCTGCCCTGGGCCAACATGGAAGACAGCCCACGAGTCTGTGTCCATGAGTGTACACTTTTCATTGGATTGTCCATGGAATATTGGGAATATTTACAGGCACGACTGAGTGACTTTCACGCTCACTCGCTCACTCACAGTGTTTTCTCTCAACCTCCCACTGGGATTAGGGATGTGCCCACATTTTAGTCATCCCCTTGTCACTGGAAGAAAGCTGAACATTTAAGGCTGAGGAAGCACTTACCTGGAGACTTGGGGACCCACCCTGATGGAGGCTTCAGGGGTGTTGTGCTCCAGGTATACCCCGGATGTGTTGCAGTGTGAACGAGGAGGCCAGGGGAAGAGTTGGGGCTGAGGTTTCCAGAGCTCACGACCACACGGTCTGAGATGCCCTCACCTCCTCCACGAGGGGCTCATCTTCCCAGGCTGTTGCTAAAACTCAGCCCTTTTCCTCTGAAGCAGGGGACGTCTCTATGCCACGCTGGGGCCCAACTGGCGCGTTCCGGTCCGGAATTCTCCCAGAACCCGGAGCTGCGTCTACAGGTACTCATTTATTCATGTGATCATTTACTCGACAAGTAGTTCCAGGGCGCTTGCTGGGCGCCAGGCACTGTGTTCGAGGCTGCCGACGAGACGGACACAGCCTCTGCCTCGGTCCATGGGGCTGAGACAGGAATGGAATAGAAAATCACAGGTGCCGCTAGTCCAGAGAGGAGGCCGACCTGGAGAAAAGACCGGAAGAGTGATAGGAACTAGCCAGATAAAGGGAAGGGAGGCGTCGGGGTAAAAAGAGGACCCACAGCCCAGGGACAGCCCATGGGGCCGGGAGGCAGGAGGAGCAGGGTGATTCCGGGAGTGAAGGAGAGTCCAAGTTGTAAGAAGTGAGAGACGGGAGAGGGCGCCGGGTGAGGCCAGAGAGGTGGACCAGAGCCAGGACAAGCAGACGGTGAGAAGGGTAGTCTCAGACCCTTGGAGGGGTTGCATGGGGGAGGGGGATGGAAGGGGTGAGGGATGGAGAGGGGAAGGAGTGGCAGGACCCAGGTCATCCTGGATGCAGTGTGCAGAGCGCATGGGAGGAAGGCAAGAATGGACGCAGGGAGGCCAGAGGAAAGGGTCAGGCAGTTGCTCAAAGGATGACCAAGTTCTGCCGTAAGGTGGGGGGTGGGGTGGCTGAGCTGGGTAATCGGGCATATTTAGGGCATGGGATCAGTGATTCTGGGATGCCGAGGGAAAGCAGCTCAGCTTCGGTGCAGCGTTGAAGGAGGTGCCTTCCAGGGAGCTGAAGCCAGGGCTTAGGAGGGAGGCCTGGGCTGGCACTGCACTGGGACTCCTCACCTGCAGGTGGCGCCCGAATACCCGTGGCAGAGGGGGAGAGAGGAGCCCTGAGGCAAAGGTGCAGGGCATGGAGGTTTGGGGTCCCACCCCCACCCCACCCTCTTCTTACTCCACCCGCTTCCCACTCCACCCGCTTCCCTCCTGCTTCCTCACTGCTCCTCCCAAGCTCCTGCCAACAGAAGGAGGAGAGGGTGCTGCACGGTCCCAAGATCCGCAGAAGGAGAGGAAGCAGGATACGGTGGGGGTGATGCTAGGAGCTGGGGTACGGGGAGCGAGCGTGGTCCCCAAGCCTAGAACTGCTCAGCGCTCAGAAAGACAAGGGAGAGGCATGTTCTGAGCTGTGGGCGAGCTCAGAGCTGTCTTCCTTCAGGCTCTCTGTGGCCTCAGCACCCTCCCTCCCAGGCCTGGCCCAGCACAATTCTTGGTCTGTGGTGGCATCCTGGACCTGGCAGTGTGGGGGGGGCCCGTGGGCCCCATGGGTGAGAGGGTGCCGGACCCCAGCTCCTCTGGGTGATGTCTGACCCTTGTTCTCCCTGCACCTAGCCCCACCGGCCCATGCATCTGTACACTGGGAAGCTCTGCCGCGGCCCCCACCATGGAGGGGCCTCTGAGAAGGAAAACTCTGCTCAAGGAGGGACGGAAGCCCGCGGTGAGTGCAGAGGTGGCAGGGAGGGCATGGGTTCCATAGACCAGCCAACCAGGGTCCCAGCCCTGGCCACGCCACAGGGTGGGCAGGGCCTTGGTTTCCACATCTGTAAATTGGGATAAAATAGTCCCTACCTCCTGGAGGACTGAGCAGGAAGGTCACGTGTGTGGCCCTGCACAGAGTGAGCAGGCGGTGGATGTCGCCATGTGATTATCCTGAGGGCAGGTGGAGGCCTGGAGGCCCCAGGAGTCAGGGTGGATGCTGCGCCTGAGACGGTCAGCACGGCCTGGGCAGTATCACCAATGCAGATCCCCTCCCTGCTCAGCAGCATCATGAAACGTGTGGTGGAAAGGACAGGGACCAGGAATCGAGAGGCCTCTCAGGCTCCATCACTAGCTGCCAGGTCACCCCGTGCCGAACCCAGAGGTCCCTGGCTCCATGACCCCTCAGCCCCTTGCAAAGGCCTCTGTTCGTTCTTTGGGACAGCCATAACTGGCTGCCCGCAAACCCGCCTGTGAGCTGCGTCTCCAGGCAGCGTCTGCCGGTGTCCGCTCTGGCCTTCCTCTCCCGCTCCGGCTGCTGCTTGCCCCTGTCCACTGCCCACAAGGCCACTTGGAGACGCCCCCTCCCACCGATGCCCATCGTGAAGATGCCAGGCCCCTAGTCCAGAGGCCGGTCTAAAAGCTCCCCATCTTTAGGTGCCAGGAGGTTCTCGGGTGAGGAGAAGCATCTTCACCCCAGCCCTGGGCCACACTCTGTCCCTGGGACTCAGTGTCACGCAGCATCCTGCGACATGAGGCCCTGTATCTGGTCTGCTGTACAGACCTGCTTGCCACCCTTCTGTACCTACATCCAGGCCCCAGTCATCCTGAAACCAGAGCGAGACAATATACTAAAAGCACTGTTGTCCCAAGTGCTGGTTGGCCCACTGGTAAAGCAATGAAGTCAGTCCAGGGGTCATGACCTATAGTTTTGAATAGAATAGACTGGAAGATGCTGGAGTTTCTTACACATAATGAAGATGAGTATGGTTTTATGAAGCTTCTTTTGGTTCAACACACACCACCATGCTTGTGTGCTGTACACACCTGGCGAGGGTGTCATCAAAAAGGTCTGAAAGCCGCTGCTTTCATCATCTGAGATGATGCAGCACCCCCGCCCCTACCAGCATGAAGAGGAGCCCCCCAGGCTGTGATGCAGGGCCGTCTGCTGAACCCCTGTCCTTCCGCGATGGGATATTTGCTTCGCATTTGCAGGACTGGCTTTTCCAAACCAATGAGTGGAGCCCCAAACCGGAGATTCCAGGCCTTATGCCTAGAGAAACAAAAGCTACACCAGCAGTTTGGCCCTGCCGGGCATCACCCCTTCTAGCCATAAATGCTTTCGAGGTGCTGCCATTTGCTCTCAGCCAAGAGTGCCCATCACAGACATTCCAATTCTTCCAAGCTGTGGTTTCCACTTGTCCATTTTTTTCAATCCCCGGGACGTTCTTGGGTTCAGGTCACCCGAACTCATAGAAGTTATGCCTTGGCACTAAACATGGTGGGAAAAGGAAAGGCTCTGGGAGGAAAGGAGCCAGGGAGGGGAGGGAGGGCTGGAGCTGATGATCTGCTGAGGAGTCTCGCTGGCTGCTCGGGGCCCTGGAGGAGTGGCACCAAGGGGTGCAGGGCAGGGAAGAGAGGAGACCTACGCTGGCCCCGCTCAGAAGAAGGGGCCGCCCTTCCACCCATGTGCCTGAGTCTCTAATCAGGCAGCCCAGGGACTGCACCCCTGCCACTTGCAACATTGTCACTCTGCCTCCCCTTCCTCCCTAGTTGTCTTCATGGACCAGGTACTGGGTCATACTCTCAGGATCCACCCTCCTGTACTACGGAGCCAAGTCCTTGCGGGGCACAGACAGAAAACACGTATGTTCCATGAAAGAACTCCCTGTGCTGGGCCCTCATGTAGTGTGAACTCCTGGAGGTGTGGGGGGAAGGTAGGGAAAGGTGGTGGGGTGGGAGGGAAGCTTGCCTGGCCCAGGTGGGCTTTCCTAGGGGAGTGGAGGGCATGGGCCTCCCGGCTATGCTGTTGTTCCCCTGCAGTATAAATCCACACCTGGCAAGAAGGTCTCTGTTGTGGGCTGGATGGTGCAGCTGCCTGATGACCCTGAGCACCCGGACATCTTCCAGCTGAATAACCCCGACAAAGGTAGGCGGCAGGCCAGAGCTGGTGGCTGTAGCCTCTCTCTGCCCTGTTCCTTCTGCGGCTAAATGTGCATTTTGAAACAGTAGGGACTTCTGAGGCTGCTGCTTTCCCTTCACTTTAGATTCTGATGTTCACAGGGTCCCCTCATTAGTCCATAAAAGTTGCTTAGACTGTGGTGGGCGTGTCCACGGAGCAGTGTGCGTGGCTGTCGGAATCCTTTTCACCAATGGCTGCTGGGGCCCTTCTCCCCTGGAGCTGTGACTTCAGGGTCTTGGAATAAATAGCATCGTGCGGGATGAGGCAGTGACTTTGAAGCTAGAGGAGTGTTTTATCTTATGCATTTGAAACATTATTCTGAGAAGGATCCACAGGCTTCACCAGAGCCCAAGACACCATGGCGGGAAAAATGGTTGAGAGCCCTGGTCCAGAGAGATGCGGGTGAAGGGGCGCACAGGAACCTCCTACTCCACATGCCCCCAGCTCATCTTGGGCTGCTCCTGACCTTCCCTAGGGTAGTCACCCAAGTTCACGCTTATCTTCACACCACAGGCAGACCCTCCCGTGTGACCTTCCTCTTAACCAGTGGCCTTTCTACCACCAGGCAATGTTTACAAGTTCCAGACTGGCTCCCGGTTCCATGCAATCCTGTGGCACAAGCATTTGGATGATGCATGTAAAAGCAACAGGCCTCAGGTAAAGTCACTAAAGTCCTGCTTGTCACTTGAAATACCCTCTCCCACCCTCGGGGCCAAGGGTCCACAGAAAACACACTTTCCTTCTTCCCCCAGAGACTATCAGCTAGGCTCCCAGGGACTCTCTTTTGATCAGCTTTCCCCCATGAGACAGGGCACCTCCCACCCAGCTTAGAACTAAGCCCAACTTCAGACTAGAACTTTGAACCTGTCTCTCGTCTTTCCCACTAAAAGAAACACCACAGAAACATCCCATCAGAGACAGGTGGCAGGTGGGGTACGCCCCAAGGGTCAGGCTACAGCATCTATTGAGGTTATCCCCCTGAAAGTTGATTTTTGGGCATCCTCCAACCTGACCAAAGTGCATCCCTTCCCCCCACAACCCTTAGGAATAAGGATAATTGCTAACTTCTTGAGAGCCAACCATGGCTGTTGGTGAGTGGGGCTCCCCACTCCTTGGCATGTTTGAACCAATGGGACTGCTGGTTTGCCAGGCCCTGGCTTGAGGCTCACTCCCACCCCCATGCCACCCTTCCCAGGACCAGGCTTGAGGCGAGATGCTTTAGGTGCAGGAATTGGCCGATTCTTCCCAACATCCCTGTGGGGTAGGTTCCCGAATTGTCCCCGTTTTATGCTGAGGTCACTGAGGCTCACAAACTGGTGGACCCTGGTTTAAGGCCCCCTGGTGAGTGAGGTCTCATGCCCTCCTGCCTGACACCAGAGTCTAGACCTGCCACCCCGGAGCTCTTCCACCGCAGGCATCCCCAGGGCCCCTGACTTGCTCCCCTATTGAGCTAGAGGCCTGGAAGCAGAGATTCCACTGTCCAGGCTTGTGAGAGAGGTGGCCACCCAGCCCTCACGCCAGCCCAGGCAGTGTGTGGGCTGTTGGGACCAGAACTAAGGCTCCCAGCCCTGAACTTCCCTGACCTGTCCCCAGGATGAGCTGGAAGAGGGTGGGGGCGGGGGAGCTGGGTCCCTCTCCTCTGTCTAGAGAGCGAGCATCGGGGCTGGACTAGAGGGAGGCAGCTTTGAGGAGGAGGATGGTGGTGCCGAGGCCACGCCAGACGTGTGGGGCCGGGAGGGCCGGGGCTTCCGTGGTGCTGGTTGCAGCTCAGTCACAGACTTCTCGGCCCCCAGGATGGTTCTCGCGAAGCAGAGGGAGGTCTCTAGTGGCATGTCCCGTGATTCTGTGCTCAGTGTGGGCCCATTCAGGATTTTCATCTGTAACACTGAAGTGGACATGTATGACAAGCTGATCAAATTAGACATGATAAGAAGCTCGACGGCAGAATTAGCAGAAAGTCCTCGACAAACTAAACAGGAAGGCAAGACCGACACAGGGATAAACTTGAGGCCCCACAGGGAAGCTCAAGATAAATTGCATTTGAGTCCCTCCACTCACTTGCTAAGAATTTGTCCCTGGGCACATGCTCACACATACACACACAGGCTTGTGGTGAGAGTGTTCACTGCAGCATTGTCCTTAATAGAAAGAAAGAAAAGCCACAGAAACCTTGCTGACCCTTAGTACGTCCCTACTGTGCAGCCCTTAATGTGTGTGTGATCACCTAAAAGGTGCTGCAAGTCACAAGTGAGAAAGCTTACAAGTAAAAACACGTCAGGACGATCTCATTTGTATTAAAGCACTCATGCATCTTTATCATATGCGTGGTGGTGCACGTAACATTTGTGAAATAGCATACAGGAGACTACAGTTCTGAGGTTTCCAGAGCATGTTTTTCTTGTTAAGCAAATGTAACTGCCCATCCCTGTGATGAGGACACCAGGGTCCTGGGTTGACAGTCACCTCAAGGTGATGAACAAGGTACCGCCTCAGGCCACCTTAGGAGAGGAAGAGCCTCCTGCCCTCCTCTGCTCTGGTCACGTGGTGCCTGCCTGGGGCCCCTCCTTGGCTCTGAGGGCACGGCGCCTGGAGCTCACCTTTACCCAGGTGGCCCCAAGGAGTGACAAGAACTGAAGCCCTGAAGTGGGCCACACAGACGGTAGGGCGGAGAGAGAGGCGGGCCCTTGCTTGGTGTCTGCCCCACGAAGACAGTCGTGGCACTGGGGGGATGGGCAATCAGGAGCGGAATGGTTGCCCTGAACAAGAGCCTGTGTCCCCATCTGGGGGGTTGGGGGGGGCGGCCTGAGGGAGGCAGCAGCCCCGCAGCAGGTAGCAGGGACCTGGGTCAAACCCACTTAGCAGGAGAGGTGTTTGGTCAGAAGGACAAATGGATTAAATACCATGTCTGGCAAATGCGGTCTTACCACAGCAAGGTTTTGCAACCTTGAATTATTTTTGTCCAGTTTTTAGACCTAAGGGAGAAGGTCTTCTATTTTTTATACTTCTTATCTCTAATTTACTTTCAACCAAATATTCCCGCTCTCTGCCATATGTAATAATAAAAAAATGGCAACAACTAAATATTCCACAGCAGGGGATTACTGAGACAAGCCACAGTACCTGCCTGCGATGGCATACAAAGGGGCTGCAGAGAAGGGTGATACAGAAATGCATCTCCTCCCATTGAAACTCTCAGTGCCTGAGATGACTTTTTTGTGGAATTTCATTTCTTAAAATCATCTGTGCTAATAGGGAATACATGCGTGCGTATGTGTCCTAAGTTGCCTCAGTCGTGTCCAACTCTTTGTGACCCCATGGACTGTAGCCCGCCAGGCTCCTCTGTCCATGGGATTCTCCAGGCAAGAATACTGGAATGGGTTGCCATGCCCTCCTCCAGGGGGTCTTCCCTACCCAGGGATTGAACCCTCATCCACATCTCCTGCATTGCAGGTGGATTCTTTATCACGGAGCCACTGGGGAAGCCCAATAGCGAGTACACTTAAACTTACTGATAGCATGTATCTAAGGTGTAAACCACAGCAATAAAGCAAATAACCATGTGCCCCAACCCAGCCTAATGGCAAGACTTCCCCGGGCCTCAGAACACCTCCCTCCCAGGGGTATCTTCCTAATTCTGTCTCTCTCCCACCCACTTGCACCCCATAACCGCATTCATGATTTGTTTACTGTTCCTTTAAAGCATTAACACACGTATTTGATTTCTTAATGTGTTATCTTAGGTACACTTTTAATTTTTTTTAATGTTCACTATTTATTTATTTATGTATTCATTCATTCATTTATTTATTTGGTTGCAGCACATGGGATCTTTCATTGCCATGCACAGACTCTCTAGTTGTGGTGCGTGGGCTCAGTAGTTGCAGTGCACAGGCTTAGCTGCCTTGCAGCCTGTGAGATCTTAGTTCCTCGACCAGGGATAGAGCCCATGTCCCCTGCATTGCAAGGTGGATTCTTAACCACTGGACCACCAGGGAAGTCCCTGGGGTACATTTTTTAAAAAGCTTCTTTTAAAAACACAGAACCATTACTGCATAGCTTCTTCTATGACTTGCTTATCTCCTACAGTATGTTCCTAGGATTCCTCTGTGTCAGTGTGTGTAGCTGTGATTCATTTGTTTGTAATTTTTTTAATCAGTTCTCCTGTCTGTGATCCCAAGAATGATTTCCTGCTTCTTGCTATTTTGAACAGTGCTGCCATGACCATTCTTATAACTGTCTCCTGGTGCAAGGAGATGCATTTTTTCCAATTCATCATTTTGACCAAATTGACACCAAGATGGATTTGTTTTTGATGAAATTGCTTCTCATCAAATTTCCTGGAACCCCACGGCCATGCTGGCGAGGAGGCCTGGGGCTGGGGGCATGTCAGCAGCTTTGAAGGGAAGGAGAAGCACCCTGATCTTGGAGCTGGCGATCCCCCAGTAAAGGGAGCTGGGATCTGGTCCTGGGGACACAGTGTGGGAAGGTCTCAGGGTTCCTGACATCCCCAAACTTCCTCCTTCTTCTTGTGCTTCTACTTGCCAACTCCTACCATCCGCTAACCACCCCTCTCCTTTCCAGAGGCATGGGCTTACCGTACAGGCTTGGTCACCTCTTCCTGCAAATGCACTTGTGCTTTGACCCGAGGATAGTGGTTGAGAGCGTGGGTGCTGATGTCACAGCCCTGTCACTCACCCGCTGTGTCCTTCACCTCCCTAAGCCTCAGTTTCCTCATCTTTATAATGGGAATAATTCCAGTACCTGCCTCCTGGAGTTGTGGGGAATCAGGACACAATACCGATGGGGTCCTCAGAGCCCTTCCTGGCACATGGTGGCCCCTTAACACATGGCTGCTGTTACTATTGCCATGTCCTCTCCCCATCCCCACCCACTCATTCACAGACTGACTGGGAGAGGCCTGAACCCTTCCCTTAGGGACCACCCCTCCACCCTGCCAGCCCCATCCCCTTCCAAAAGGTGGGAACTTTAACAAGAGACCAAGCTTTCTCTTCTAGGTACCTGCAAACCTTATGTCATTTGAATAAGTCTCTGCAGGACTTGGCGTGACTTCGGAGGCCTCTGGGAGCCCGGCCTGGGACTGGTGGCCAAGCGCACATCGGGGGCACAGGCCATTGGCGGGGTGCTGGGAAACTCAGACCTGGACTTGAGGGGACATGGCCTCACAGTCCGGAGGGCTCCGCCGGTGTGGGCTCCACCCGCCGATCCCCAGCCATCCTCATGTCCCCCATTCTGCAGCACCACCTCGCGGGGCCTCGATCGGTCCTCAGACTGTACACCCTGCCTGCCCGCCCGCCCAGCCTGGGCCTGCGTCTGTCCACCAGCTGCTGCTGCGACCGGAAAGCACCCGGCCCACGTTGGGTGCCCAGGGCTTTCTCCTGCACAAAGAGTGGATGGTGATCCCCGTGTGAGGGCCAGAGGGACGAGACAGGCTGGGGACTGGCGCTTTTCACCCCAGCGCGTGGGATCGCTCACCCACAGGGCTGCCTCAGATTTTGTACACCCGAAGCGTCCTCTGCGTGTGCGTGCCGTGTCTGTGTGCGTGCAAGCGAGCGAGCGTGGACTCTCCGAGAAACATGCATTTTGGCACAAGACTCGTGACATCACACACTTCATCCTCTTTGAGGCCCTGCTTTCACCTTAAGCGACAGACTCATCCACTGAGGAAGGTCAGAGTGAGAGCCCAGATTCCTCCTGTGTTAAGGGTCCCTCGCATTCTTTTACTGTAAACAAACAATGCCTTAAATTGTGTCTTGTTTTCTGTTCCTATGGGTGCTATTCATCCGGAAGGCCTGCTCCCTGGGCCCCTGGGGCCCTTCCAGGCCTTGTTGCCGTCTGCTCTTCTGAGATAGGACCCGGCTTCGGAACCACGGACTAGGCCGGCCGCTGGCCTGCTTGCTTCCTCCCAGCCCTCTCCCGCAGGGTCTGAAGACGCCCCCCACCCCCTTTCTCCTCCCCCCGCCCCCTACCCTACCCTGTGCCAGCATGGGAGCCGCTTTCTGCCAGCTTCTCAAGGCCAACTGTGTGCGGTGCCCTGACCCGCTGAACGGAAGATACTCTGCACCAACCTCTCCCCACAGGGCCAGGCTTTTGCTTCCCCCCCCTTCTCATCTCTTTGCCTCCACTGCCAGGGCAGGGCCTCTGGGATTCCTGATTACACTGGGGAGCCTGAGTGACACTGAGGCCTTAAGCTCCCCCATTCTTGCCCCCAAACACAGTCACCAGCAAATTCTCCATCATCCAAGTCCAAGGGCACAATAGTTGATGACCATGGTGACGAGAGAACAAAGCCCTGGGGAGCGGACAGTCAGAGCTCTGGTTTCAGCTGAGAGCTCTTCAGGTGAACAATGTCCTTCACCTGTCACCCCTTGTCATGTTTTTAACTGACTGACTTTGCACAAATACATTTTTATTTAAAGTCATGAGTAAAAATTAGCTTTATTTATGGTAGCTTTATCACTGTAGCTTCTCCCCCCAGCCCTTTCCTGCCCTCTCCCCTCCCCTCTTCCTCCCTCTTTTTCCCTTTTTTTTTCAATCTGGGTGTCCTGACTCTGAGAAGGAAACCTGAATGATTTTTTGAAAGAGACTGGATTTTGGGGTCCTTGTCACTCTTGTGGTTTCAGAGCTCACACTTATCAGACAGCAAACTACTCTTAAAAGAGTTTCTGGGCAAGATGCTCCAAAACAACACCTTAACCACTAAATGGTAATAGGTCCATTTAAGAACTGCCAAAGAACCCACCCCTGTATTTTGATCAAAAGGTGACCACTTTTCCGAAAATTCAAATGAATTAGTGAGGAAGGTGATTGTCATCGGGGTCTTATTTTGTGATGGCACCTTACTGTGCTCAGTAATTAAGTTCCTTTGGAACAAGGTCTAGAATAGTTTGGTGGTGGGAGAAACGCCCAATGGGGAAGTTGAGGCCATCAAACCTTGTCCATCATCGGTGCTTCGCACACCCTCCCACAGCTGGGGTCAGATGCATGCACCTAATTCATACCAACAACTGCTCAAACTAGCATCTGGAGTCTGAATGAACACACCAGACACCCCAACACCTCTCACCAGAACCATGCAGTGTTAATGCTTTAACTGATATTGTCTCTGATTCTACCTGCTAATTTTTTTTTAAGTCTAAAGTTTGAATGCAATTGCAAAACTACTTTCCTTGAGTTTCTCTACTCTTCAAACTATCCTGGTTTTTCCACCATGAGATATTATAGAAGCCAATCCAAAAACCTCAAAATTTCAGGCTCCACTAAATCAGATCATTCCCTGCCCTTTACAGATTTTCTTTAGCTTTCACAAACATTTTCTTCTGAGCCCAATTTTGAAATAGCACAATCACAGTTCTTGTCAAAGTGTTTAGTCTCCTCACTAGTTGAAATTGATCCCATGTCCCCTCCTGGAAACATTCTTAGCTTGGACTCTCCATAGAACTGGTAAGAACCTTGAACTTACCAGAAGAGTCCTGCAGATGAAGCTATAAGGTTCCTGGCTCTCGCAGCAGGGATTCAGGGCCACACTTGCTGTCTTCCTAACATTGGTTTGTCCTTCATGCCGCCAGTCATAGCAAGCCAGGGGCAGAGGGAGGGCTAGGCACAAACCCCAAAGGGGAAAGTCCCCAGGTGGGTTCTCACCCTGGAAGGAAACATTCCTGGGTCTTGCTCTCTGACTCGCCATTGTGCACAAATGTCTGTGAAAACACTGAAGGTGATGTCTCTTGCATGCATATGTTGTATCTTTTTTTTTAAGCAAAGAAATCATGGCACCCCTGAATGAAAGTTCCAGAGCGCTGTCTACGAACTGTGGAGTAGATAGCTAGTATCCTCATGATGCCATGCAAACAGCTCACTCACCTCTCCCCAGGAGTAATTTTCACTCCTCTCCATCAAACACGTTCTGTAACTCAAGGTCAAGCAAGTGCATTCTGACAACTGAAAGCTTGTGGAGGACAGATTTGGAGGAAAGCTGTAAAACTATTGATCTGAGTGTGCCCAGTGGGACAGTGTAGCCTGCCTGCCCTCCCTGGAGAAGCCAGTTCATCATCCAGTCCCCTGTGGACCCTGAAGAGAGGACATTGAAAGGGTTCTGCTTGTGAAAGAACCCACTCTCTCTTGCCAACTGAATTTATAGTGTTTTTTTTCCTTACCAATGTGGCCAGTATTTCTTTCATCGTCTTCCTCTCACCTTCCAAGCCCAAGAAGTGTGTCTTTTAGGATGCCATTTGACAGGTGGAAGAATGGTCCATGAAACAGGAAGCCCTTACAAGCAAAGTCTGCTTTCATTCCACAGATGGAGAGTCTAGAGTTCTAGACACACATTACTGATGCTGAGAACCAGGTGAACAGTGCTGAAAACACAACCTGACTTACCTATTGTGACTTAGTAAATCAGTTTAATCAGTCCCACATCATTCTGACATGTTGGGTGATTTCATGTTTAAAAAAAAAAACACAAGAGTCCTTTTGAAATAACAGACCCTCTGTGTAAAGCCATCCATTTGTCCATCGATTATCATCTCTAGTGAGTGCTTCCTGTATGCCAGACTCTTCCCCGGGATCGAAGTGTCTGAGAACAAGATAAACCTAAGCCCTACCCTCATGGAGCTGACCTCTCAACGAACAAATAGTCCTCACCACGCCATTTCTTCTCTCCTAGCAAGACCCTGGCTCCCCACCCGCCACAACCCTCGCCCAGCCCTGTGTGGATTCCTCCAGAAAGGCTTCAAAGGCTCAACAGACTGAATAGTCTTCAATTTGCGAGTCCAGTTACTGTCCGAGTGGCCAGTTGGCACAGGACAGCCAGGCACAGAGCCATGGCTGGACACAGGATTCCGAGGTGGAACAAGAGAGTCATGTCAGAACGCTTACAGTATTTACTTCAAAAGTTCTTCGGTTTTAATTTCAATGTTAAGTACAAGTACAGCTTGAGCAAGAGCTGCTTTCCCTTGGGTGTCAAGAACTCGTCCCATGGACCACCTCACCACTGGTGCTGCACAAATGTGTGTGCGCCATGGGCAGCCTCCAACCCCCTGCTCGCAGCAGCAACGACGGAGCATCTGTGAGTTCTGTAATCACTCATCTCTTTATCCGTTTCTGAACGACTGTGACCATTCAGTAACAATAGTGATTAATTTAGTGTGGTAAAATCTTCAATAAATTTTGTGCCAAAATGCATGGTTTTTCACTTAGCATTCAAAATGTTGCATAGAGAGTAGTTTTCAATTTCTTACGTATTCCTCCAAGTAAGTTGAAAATCAATTTTTACATTTCAATTCATTTCTTGTTCAATCTGTTGCACTCTCCCGGGCTGTCTTTTTTTCCAGCAGACCCCCCTGCATGCGGTTGTGTAAGGACTTTCCCTAATTCTTGTGAATTGTCTCATCCGCAGTAACCACTGAACATCAGCCCTCTGTGGGATTCTTTAGATTTTTGGTGAAGTATTTTGTTACCTCAGTCTTGTATCAAGTCGCTGTATTTTTCAGCTTGTTACGCGGTTAATAATTGTTTCACTAATTAAATACTTTAGTGTATAAACATTTTTGTTTACTTTGAAATTAAATGTGTTTTCCAATGAATATTGCTCAGTTTTTTAAAGTCACGTGCATTCCTTTAGCCAACAGCTGCTGTGCCAGACACAGACGTGAAGGAGGTGTGGGCACTCAGCTAAGAGGTCACTGGAACGTGAATGTCCTCAGGGAGGGGCAGAGTCAGTGCCGTGGCCACTCGGGGGCGGGACACGGAGAATTGGGGGAAGCCTTGGAGATAGGGCAGCACCATTTTCAGATTCATTTCAGAGATGGCTGAACACGTGGTGGGCAGGAGAGGTGGGAAGATGTAAGAGGAGAAAGAACAGTACAAGGTTGGGGAGGCAGGCAACCCAGTATCGCTGAGTCAAGGATTTGGGGGTGTAATGGGCTCCAAGTCTGAAAAGGTATGTTGGGGGAAGTTCATGATGCTGCACAAAACCCAGAAACCCACTCTCACTTTTTTAAAAGGAAAGTGGGGTGGAGGAGACTGTCTTACAAGGATTGTCTCATGGAAACCTGAGGGGAGGACCAAGTTGGAGTCTCAAGGAGCAGGAAAGAGAAATGGAAAGTCCCCTACATTTTGTCCTCTCCCTTGCATTCTCCAGACTGACTTCTCTGCTGGAATATGTGGCAGTGAAGAAGTCCAGACCTGGGAAAGCACCTTGAAGTTGTTGAGGGAGTGTGCACCGGGGGTAACATGATCCAAGCAGATCGTGGGGACCCCTGGCCCCACCTGCTGCAGTTTCCCAGCTAGTGCCTTCCAAGCTCAAGCTTCCTGCACACACACTCCTCAGGGTCTGCTCCACCAGTTCCTGGCCAGCATGGCCACACCTCCCTCGCTATGACAAGCCCCCCCTGACTGAAGATCCCTAAGTCACCTCCTCCTCACGACTCAGGTGGTACAATGACCCCCAGGCTTTACCTGGATAGGGTCGCTGCCCTCAGATGCAGGACATTGTTCGAGGGCTCTGAGATGGATGCATCTGACAGTGCAGGAAACTAAATCAAGACTTGAGCCCACAACTGGTAACCTGCAAAACTCCAGCTCCTCAGCCTCACTGTGACAGGCAGGCAGGCAGGGATCACAAACGCCACCTGGAGAGAGCAGTACTCTTTTTTTGATGGATGGCGAGATCCGCGAGCTAACGCAGACGGTAAGGCAGAATTCCTATTTAGCTTCGATTTGGTACCCAGAAATGTAGCCAGCCAGCCAGGACCTGGGTACCCGCGGAGGTGAGGGGGAGTAGGCGGGGCCACTTGCAGAGGCGGGGCTGTGGGCGGGGCCTTAGGGCTGGGTTGAGGCGGGCCCAGAGCTTGATTTGGGAGCTCTCAGTCCCGGGCTGGGGATCTGGGGTTGGGCGGGGGGCGGTGCTGGAAGAGAAAAGGCAAGGTCTTGCCTATGGGTGGGACACGGAGAAAGACGGCCCCCAGGGGGGACGGCGGTATATTAGAAAGAGCTGAGAAGTTCTTGGACGTGCAGGGAAGACTCTAAGGAGCCGATCCTTGGGGGTGAGAGCAGAGGCCGCGACCAAGAAAGAGCTCAGTAGTGTGAAGGTAGGTGTGTGGGGCCTGGGTCTGTGCTGAGGGCCACCGAGCGGGAGCAGCGGGGTCACGGACCGTACGGAGCTGGGGACGGGGTGGCATCTTGGGCTTGCGGGCCTAGAGGAGGTGCTGACAGCCTGCATCGGGAACCCGGCGGGATTCTGTGCTGGAGGGGCGTGGCTGGAGCGCGGGGCGGAGCTGGGATGGGCCTGGGCCCTGCAGAGTGGGCCGGGGCTGCAGCTCGGGGCGGGGTTGGGCGAGGTCTGAAGCCGGCTGAGGGGCAGAGAATGGGCGGGGCTCAGTCTCGGGGCGGGGCCTAGGCCTCCCACCGAGGGGCTCGGAGCGGGCTGGACTGAAGTTTGGGGCGGAGCCGGGGAGGGGCCTAGGCCGGGCTGAGGCGCGCGGGGCGGGGCGTGGGCTGCGGCGCGCTAGCCGAGCGGCCCGCCGAGACCCGCCGAGGCCCGAGCCCACCCGAGTGCGCCCGAGCCCGCTGCCCCCGCCCGGGGCGATGGAGCCGGAGCCCGGCTGGGCGGCCGCTGCGCTCCTGCGGCAGAAGAGGGCGGCGCTGCGGCGCAGGGGGTGCAGCTTCGAGAGCCCCAGGTACAGCGGTCCGGGAGGGGTGCGGCTGGGAGGGGCGGAAGTGGGGAGCCAGCCACGTGGGGGGTGGCGATCTGAGGGGACCGAGGGCCGCGAGGCCGCGGAGCGAGGAGGGGTCTCGGCGGGGGCTGGGTGAGTCTGAGGGGAATCCGGCAAGGAGCCTGAGCCGAGCGGCCGGGAATCGAGGGGGGGCTGGGCCGCTCGAGCGGCAGGTGCGGGAGGGAGTCGCCTCAGAGAAGCGCCTGACGAGAATCCCAACCCGACGAGACTCCCGCCCCGCAAAGCGTCGGTCCCTTGGCAAGGCCCGAGCAAAGCCGTTGGCTCTAGACAGATTTCGGGCTGTGGAGAATTGCCCTGTCCACCTCTTGTCAATGCTCAAGGACAAGGTCGGGAAATAGCCCCCCTAACGTCTAAAGGAGGAAGATTTCCCTCCCCCGGGGGAGTCCCTCTGCGCCGCCCCAGGACCCGGGCCATCTCCAGCCTCCCCTCCTGGCCCCTCAGGTAAGCACATCTGCTGCCTCAGCCCCGCCCATCGTGGCCGTTGGTCCCCCGACGTGCCCGACCCCTCTGACCCGCCGACGCCTTTCCTCTGCCAGGGCTGCCCTGCCCATCTCGCCTCCGTCCCTGGGGAACTCGCCTGAGGTGTTCGGGTCCTTCTCCCTGGAACCTTGCCCCTCTGACACGCCCTCCCCCGCTGGCATCTGTGGCGCTCCGTCTGCCCGGCTGGATTCCTTCCCTCGGAGGGCATCTTCTTAACTTGGACTGCCTTGTCTCCCGCTACGACGTCGCTGAAGTGGGCCCTCCCATTTTTCAGTCCCTGTTCACTTCTAGAATACTCTAGCAGCCCCCCAACTACACTTTTCTGTCTTTATTCTTCCACCTCTCTCTTTTTATTTTAAATAAAAAAAAATTCCCCCGTGGCTGCACCTGGTATTAGTTGCGAGAAGCAAGATCTTTCTATCTTTAGTTGTAGCATGTTGGAATCTAGTCCCCCGACCTGGATCTAACCCCGGGCGCCCTTGGCAGCATGGAGTCTTAGCTACTGGACCACCAGGGAAGTCCCTCTTCCACCTCTTAAATCCACATCCTCGCTGTCCGCTGGAAGAGCCTTACCACACTGTCCACTGCTCTTCCCATGCCTTACCCCTGCTCCCCACTCCTGGGAGTTCTCCATGCCCCAGGGCCGCCATCCGGGCTGGGGCAGAGGAAAGGGAGAAAGAAAGGAAGTGGGACTCTGGCTCTCGCTGTGGCAGAAAAGCTAGGATAAAGAAACAAACAGGACCCTGAATATGAGATGCCAGGCTCTTGGGCACCTCACCCTTGGTGCTCCCACAATACCAGATAAGAGTGTCAACCTCCTGAGAACAGAGATTGTAGCTGTTCACTGCTCTGTCCTCAGAGCCTGGCTCAAGCCTAGCCCATCACAGACGTTTACTATCTGTTGAATAAAGAAATGCCTGACCAGCTGGTGATTCTTCCCTTATGCTGTGCTGTCTCTCATCTGTGTCTTGACTCATACTATGCTCTTAGAATAAATAGTCTTTTCTTTAGTCTTTGGGTAATGCCTTCCCCTCCTCCTCTGGGAAGTCTTCCCTGAACCCCAGGCTGAGCTGTGTGCTGTCTCAGCAATCTACACATTGATCTGCTATTCCACACATCACTGTGGATAATTACTGGGATAGCACCTCTCCCCGAGCACCAGGCAGGTATGGTTTTTGCCCTTCTGATGCTTACACTCGTGTTGGAGCACGAAGGATGGGAAGTGTACCAAGAAATGAGGCTGAAGAGATGAGTCAAAAGCTGGATCCAGTCCTGCGGTAGAATGTTGAGAGCAGCTCTGTCCAATAGAACTTTCTGTGATGATGGAGGCATTCTATAATCTGTGCTGTCTGATTCTGTGGCCACTGGCCACCTGTGGCTACTGAGCACTTGAAATATGGCTAATCCAACTAAGGAAGTGAATTTGAAATTTTATTTCACTTTAAATCTCCTTTGCCCATGGGATTTCCCAGGCAAGAATACTGGAGTGGGTTGCCATTTCCTTCTCCAGGGGATCTTCCCAACCCAAGGATTGAACCTGGGTCTCCTGCATTTCAGGCAAATTCTTTACCATCTGAACCATCAGAGAGTCCATTTAAATAGCCACCTATGACTAATGTTTCCAATATTGGACAGCACTGGTTTAGAAAATTTCTCTCTTCCTTTGGAATCTCACTTTTACTCCTCCTTTGTCTTCATGACCTTATACCTGAAAGACTAAATGACTTCACAGCCTCCAGAGGTTTTTCCCTCTATTCAACACTCCATGATATTATCATATAAACCTTAGAAATAACAATTACCATTTTTCTGATTATAAAAATAATTTGTTTATTTGAGGACAATGTATTTAAGCCATGCTCTATTATTGTACATGCAGTTTATTATCAGTTTTTTTTTATTATCAGTTTTGTACTAAAGACGCATTGAATTCACATGCATTTGTCTGTGTGTGAGTCTGTAAGAAGTTATCATCTTCAGAGAAATTCATAGCAGTGATGGAGATTATTGGACCCAAGAAAATGAACATTTTAAAGGCTTTGAAGCATAAGGCCAAAATGCTGGAAAGTTGTGGCAATTTACAGTTCTTCCAAGAGCAAACAAACATGCTTGATTTTTCATCTTCAAACGCTAGACGTTATTTATAAGGCATTATTATTTATAAATATTTGCCAAAGTGGTACCTTATTTCAACTTGAATTCCCACATTTAGTAGTGAAGTGAAACTTTTTTCTCACATTAACTCATAATCTGTATTTCTTTTTCAAATGAAATACATATCATGCACTTTGTCCATTTTTCCTTGGGAATATTTATCCTTTCCTTATTGAAGTACCTTTTATTTATTAAGGGAATTAATTTTTTGGTCAAATATGTAGCAAGTATTTTTACAGTTCATTATTTGCCTTCTAACTTTCTTTACAATGTTTTTAGACAATTTTTTTTAAGTTTAGTCAAATCTATTAATTTATTCCTCCTGTTTATTCTTAGTTACCAAAGGCTTCCCTGCCTTAAAACAATTAAAAGTTCATCTATAATTTCTCCAGTTGCTTTTGTTGCTTTAAGAAAAAAATTACCTCTCTAATGAGAAAACTATAGTATATTAACGCATATATATGGACTCTAGAAAAATGGTATTAATGAAATCTATTTACAGGGAAGGAATGGGGAAATGGCAACCCACTCCAGTATTCTTGCCTGGAGAATCCCCGTGGACAGAGGAGGCTGGCAGGCTCCGGTCCATGGGGTCGCAAGAGTCGGACATGACTTGGTGACTAAACCACCACCAATGGGAAAGCGAATGTAGAGAATGGACTTGTGAACACAGTGGGGGAGGGAGAGAGGAGGACGAGTGGAGAAAGTAGCATCAACATAAATACACTCTCAGGTGTAAGATGGATAGCTGGTGAGAAGTTGCTGTGTGGCACAGGGAGCCCTGCTCTGTGATGACCTGGAGGCATGGAATGGGGGAGGGGAGGGAGCCTTGGGAGGGAGGGGTATACTGTATGATTATGGCTGATTCGTGTGGCTGTACGGCAGAAACCAATACAACACTAAAAATTTTAAAAACAAATGAAAAATTACCTCTTTAATGCAGTAATCCAAATCATCTCACTTTTAAGTGAGACTATGAAGAGCAGTCTTGTACTGGACTGACATCATGGACTTTTAGGGCCAACAGAAGAATCACCTGTGAAACATCTTAACCAAACAGGTGTGTGGGTCCCTCCCCCAGGCCTGTTGTTCCCGAAAGTCCAGGATGGTGATGGGGCATGGGATACAGGTGATTGTGATGGGCAGCCAGGGGAGAGAGCCTCGGTCTCACTTCCAGGTGTGTTGCAAGGTTAGCCTTCCCTACTCCAAAGTCCTCTTCTGCTTCTCATTTCCTGTTCTGTGAAGTCTAAATGCCGATGCCTCGTGTTTAGGGCCTTTCAGAATCTGGTTTAACCATATTTACTCATTCATCTTGGTGACATCATGCAAAAAAGGCATTACTTTCAAGATGGCAGCTGTCTCTGCTAACTCTCCTGTATCAGCACCAGTAACTGGTGGGCAGACACAGCTCATAACGGATATAAAGGAGTGAGGAAGGGCCCAGGCGTGAGGGCTCCGAGCAGGCAGCAATGAGGAGGACTAGCTGGGAAACCCGGGGCTGTGAAGCTGCTTGCGCTAAGGGCGTTTGTCCTCATTTGGCAGGAAGGCTTGTCAGGCAGTGTTCAAGACCAAGGACTTGGGAGCAACACATTCCCGGGTTCGGGTTTCTGACCTCTCACTTGCTCTGTGTGTGACCTTGGACAAGTTGCTTAACCCCTCCGAGCCTCGGTTAACTCATTTGTAAAATGACAGTTAACATCGGTCCCACAATATTGATGTGAGCTTTAAGTGAACTGATTTATGCAAAGTGCTAAAAACAGTGTCTGGCATAAAGCATGACTAAATCATAACTGTTACGAACAAAAGTGATTAACATCTACATGAAAGTCCTCAACCTTTTCCTTCCCATGCCTCATTAAAATTCTAGCTTTTCCTGTTCAGTTTTTCCTCCTCCCCTGCTCTCAGAGCAAGGTCCTGCCTGGCATTTTTGCAGTTTTTGAAGCAGTAAATTTAGGAAGAGAGGGACTGAGGCAAAGGACAGTAGGTCCACAGGGCACTGGTTAGGACTGCCTGAATAAAAACCTTTAGGGAGTGTTGGCCAGTCAAAGGTACAGAAACACCTACTTTGTCTGCGAGTGGCTAAAAGGTTTCCCTATGGTTTTTGTTGCTCTAAGTTATATTTTACAAAATATGTTTGTTATCTTTTGTGACTTAGTGATGAACCTGAATTATTTTAAAGTTCTCTTCTATTGCTGAGCTGTGTCATTTTGGCTGCAACATTGCATGGAGCCAAACCACACATGAACCAAAGCGTTAACAGGGTCGTGCAGTAGGACTGGATTTGCAGCGTCAGTCCTCAAGATCAGAGAATCTCAACACTGAACAGAACTTCAGCCATCTCTTAGGTCACTCTCTCAACTAGTGGTTCTCAAAAGTGTGGTCCCTGGACCAGCAGCATGAGCATTATCTGGGAATTTGTTAGAAATGCAAGTCCCCAAGCCCAGCCCCGAATTTACTCAATCGGAATCTCTGGGGATGGAGGCTTAGGAAATTGAGAATCAGTGGTCTCAAGTCTGATATTGTGGTTCTCAAACCTGACATACATGAGAATCACCAGGAAGGATTCTTTTCTTGTTTAAAAGAAAAATCATTTATTTATTGGCTGTGCTGGATCTTTGTTGCTAGCACTGACTTTCTCTAGTTGTGACGGGTGGGGGCTACTCTCTAGTTGAGGTGCACAAGCGTGTCATTCTGGGGCTTCTCTTGTGAATCACAGGCTTTAGAGCATGGGCTCAGTAGCTGTGATGCACAGGTTTAGCTGTTCTGTAGCATGTGGAATCTTCAGCTTGAACCAGTGTCACCTGCATTGAAAGGTGGATACTTAACCCCTGGACCATCAGGGAAGCCCAGGTTCAGTTCAGTTCAGTCGCTCACTCATGTCCGACTCTTTGCAACCCCATGGGATGCAGCAGGCCAGGCCTCCCTGTCCATCACCAACTCCCAGAGTTTACCCAAACTCATGTCCATTGAGTCGGTGATGCCACCCAACCATCTCATCCTCTGTCATCCCCTTCTCCTCCCGCCTTTAATCTTTCCCACCATCAGGAAAGTCTTTTCCAATGAGTCAGTTCTTTGCATCATGTGGCCAAAGTATTGACGTTTCAGCTTCAACATCAGTCCTTCCAATGAACACTCAGGACTGATCTCCTTTAGGATGGACTGGTTGGATCTCCTTGCAGTCCAAGGGACTCTCAAGAGTCTTCTCCAACACCACAGTTCAAAAGCATCAATTCTTTGGCACTCGGTTTTCTTTATAGTCCAACTCTCACATCCATACATGACTACTGGAAAAACCATAGCCTTAAGTAGACAGACCTTTGTTGGCAAAGTAATATCTCTGCTTTTTAATATGCTGTCTAGGTTGGTCATAACTTTCCTTCCAAGGAGTAAGCATCTTTTAATTTCATGGTTGCAATCACCATCTGCAGTGATTTTGGAGCCCAGAAAAATGAAGTCTGTCTCTGTTTCCACTGTTTGCCCATCTATTTGCCATGAAGTGATGGGACCGGATGCCATGATCTTAGTTTTCTGAATGTTGAGCTTTAAGCCAACTTTTTCACTTTCCTCTCTCACTTTCATCAAGAGGCTTTTTAGTTCCTCTTCACTTTCTGCCATAAGGGTGGTGTCATCTGCATATTTGAGGTTATTGATATTTCTCCCGGCAATCTTGATTCCAGCTTGTGCTTCCTCCAGCCCAGTGTTTCTCATGATGTGCTCTGCATATAAGTTAAATAAGCAGGGTGACAATATGCAGCCTTGAAGTACTCCTTTTCCTATTTGGAACCAGTCTGTTGTTCCATGTCCAGTTCTAACTGTTGCTTCCTGACCTGCATACAGGTTTCTCAAGAGGCAGGTCAGGTGGTCTGGTATTCCCATCTCTTTCAGAATTGTCCACAGTTGATTGTGATCCACACAGTCAAAGGCTGTGGCATAGTCAATAAAGCAGAAATAGATGTTTTTCTGGAACTCTCTTGCTTTTTCAATGATCCAGTCGATGTTGGTAATTTGATCTCTGGTTCCTCTGCCTTTTCTAAAACCAGCTTGAACATCTGGAAGTTCATGGCTCACATATTGTTGAAGCCTAGCTTTGAGAATTTTGAGCATTATTTTACTAGCGTGTGAGATGAGTACAGTTGTGTGGTAATTTGAGCATTCTTTGGCATTGCCTTTCTTTGGGATTGGATTGAAAACTGATCTTTTCCAGTCCTGTGGCCACTGCTGAGTTTTCCAAATTTACTGGCATATTGAGTGCAGCACTTTCACAGCGTCATCGTTTAGGATTTGAAATAGCTCAACTGGAATTCCATCACCTCCAATAGCTTTGTTCGTAGTGATGCTTCCTAAGGCCCACTTGACTTCACATTCCAGGATGTCTGGCTCTAGGTGAGTGATCACACCATCATGATTATCTGGGTCCTGAAGATCTTTTCTGTACAGTTCTTCTGTGTATTCTTGCCACCTCTTCATAATATCTTCTGCTTCTGTTAGGTCCATACCATTTCTGTCCTATATTAAACCCATCTTTGCATGAAATGGTCCTTTGGTAGTTCTAATTTTCTTGAAGAGATCTCTAGTGTCTCCCATTCTATTGTTTTCCTCTATTTCTTTGCATTGATCACTGAGGAAGGCTTTCTTATTTCTCCTTGCTATTCTTTGGAACTCTGCGTTCAAATGGGTGTATCTTTCCTTTTCTCCTTTGTTTATCACTTCTCTTCTTTTCGCAGCTATTTGTCAGGCCTCCTCAGACAGCCATTTTGCTTTTTTTCATTTCTTTTCCTTGGGGATAGTCTTGATCCCTGTCTCCTGTACAATGTCGCAAACTTCTGTCCATAGTTCATCAGGCACTCTGTCTATCAGATCTAGTCCCTTAAATCTATTTCTCACTTCCACTGTATAATTATTAGGGATTTGACTTAGGTCATACCTGAATGGTCTAGTGGTTTTCCCTACTTTCTTCAATTTAAGTCTGAATTTGGCAATAAGGAGTTCATGATCTGAGCTACAGTCAGCTCCCAGTCTTGTTTTTGCTGACTGTATAGAGAGGGCTTCTTAAAACAGTTTCCTGCCCCTCCCCCATCCCTCCTTGAGATTCTGATTCTCTGGGTGAGGGTGGATCTGTAACTGGATCTGTAACAAGCTCACAAGTAATGCTCGTATTGCTGGTCCAAGGACATATTTAAAAACCACTCTTCTAGGATAATACAGGAATCTTTTCTACAGAAACCCTTGGAGCTGGTCATCCAAATTCTGCTTATTACATCTAAGATCAGGGAGCTCACAACTGCATTTGTTATTGGGCAGCTCTATTATCTTTCCCTAATAGTGAGCTCAAAGCTTGCCTCCCTATACTTACCACCTATCATTTATATTAATAATTCTGCTTTCATTGCCACTTGCAGTAGCAATGCCTGTGGCTCTGATACCAGGTGAAAACTGGTGGCTTGGATTGTGGTCAAGTGATTCGTACTCCTGGCCTCTCAGTTATAATCACCATTGAACAGTTGTCCTTCAGCTACAGGCAGGACTGGTAATACATCACACTTTTTCCAGTTAGTGCCTTAGCACTTGTTCAATTTTTTTTGAGATTATCAAAGGCTATGAATGGCAAGCGGAGGAGAGTCATCAGCTCATGAAACTGCAAAATGCTGGGGAAGACCAAGCTTTAAAAAGTCAAAGTGTTAGTTGCTCAATAGGATCCAACTCTTTGTGACCCCATGGACTGTAGCCCACAAGACTCCTCTGTCCATGGGATTTTACATACAAGAATAATGGAGTGGGTTGTCATTCCCTTCTCCAGAGGATCTTCCCAACCCAGGGATCGAACCCATGTCTCTTGCATCTCCTGCATTGGCAGGCATATTCTTTACCACTGGCACCACTTGGGAAGCCCAGACCAAGCTTTAGGAAAGAACAGAACCAGGTGCTCAAATAATGTCATCAAGAGTCTTTTTTCATTTTCTGGATTGACTTGATTCTCAAAGTCTTTTCTCCTGGAGACAAAGAAAATGAACGATTCCAGGCTAACTTTCTATCAGTAAACAATCCCAGCAGAAAGATATTATAAGACCTCCTTCCCAGTGGTTCTAGAACATGCCCCAGGCTTGACATGCATTGGATCTCTTGGGTTCTATGCTCATCTGTGAACCAATCATTTTGACCAGAGGGGATAAAACATGCTAATTGGCTGGGCCTGGGTCATGTGCCCAAGCCAGACCTGGGCAGGGTAGGGATGGGGTGGGGTGGTTAGATCACTTCACAGAGACCACGAAGAAGTGATTGCCCAAAGGAAGAATCACAGTGCTATCATCAGAAGAAGGGGAATGGATACTGGATTGGTGCCCCTCTCCAAAAGAAAAGTGCAATTAAATTTAGAAAGCTTTCCAAATTACGGATTCCCAGATGTCACCCTAGAGTAACCGAATGGGGATTTCTGCATTTTTTAAATACTCATTGTAAAAGACTACCTTAGTTGAGTGGTTAAATTATGCTTACTAAGTTTAGCCACAGTGAGAGAAGAGCCCTACATAGACAAAAGATTCTGAATTACAAATAAAAAACATATTTTTCACTTTCCCAAATACTGCTTCTTACAGAGTGACTTCCTTGTTAGTAATGCATAGAGGCCACACCTTGTGAGAACAAATCTGATGCCAAGACAAATGCTTTCTTATTGCTGAAGATGGCTTTCTAGGCCAAGACAGAATCAGAAAAGAACAATTATCCATTATGCATTTGCTTGCCTCCTTTTCTTCTTCCTTATGTTTCTCCTCTTAGATTTTTTTTTTTTCAGGAGAACTTTTTTTTTCCAGGTAGTTTTATAAACAAGCTTTTTAATGTGGGTTGTTTTCACAGCCTTTGTTCCTCTATATTATGTCATTATTCTTTTTGTTTATGTCAGCCCCTTAAGTATTTAATCACAAATCTGCCACTGTCAGTTTTCTTTTGGAAAAACAGCAGTCTTCCTGGGAAAGGCTATTAAGAGCTGTCTTATATCAGGTTGACATAATGAGCTCTTAGGGCCAACAGACGAAAATTAATTTTCATATTATGTCTGTTCCCCTAAGAGAAGGGAAAAAACAACTTTTATTACTCACTAAAGAGTTTAAGTTAATATAAACCAGCTTCCTTTCTTGGAGGAAAACAATAGTCAAATTAGTTTTGCTTTGGAGGGTTAATATGAGAAATTATATTTGGTTGTCTGGTTTCCAGAGCTGAAGAGCTGAACAGAGATGAAACCTGACAAACAGTGCTATAGGAAAATTAGGAGATTTGGCCTGTACAGTGAGGCTCACTGCTGGTTTTCCTAGGAAAAAAAATTCTAAAGCAGCATGGAAGTTTAGAGATGTTGTAAAATATAAACCACACATCTGGTTGTCTCTAGAGCCAGGATCTTAGAGGACAGGAAGCAAATATGAGTTAGCAATGAGGTGTGACTGCCCACGGAGGTGTATGTAGAAGGCTGTTTGCTGTAGGATTGCTTGTAAAAGTGGGAAAAAAAAAAGAAAGTCCATCAGGAATGTGTCAGTACAATACTAATCATCTGTTAAAAAGATTGATACCTATCTGTATTCTGACTTGGAAAGATAACTAGGATGTTTGTGGTTATTTAGTGAAAAGGAATAAGTGGCTTCTAGTAATAGCAAGTATGTAAAATTGCATATGGAATTCAAGATGTTCTAGTAGCCAGATTTTACTTGTGTTTATTTGTGGCTGCACTGGGTTTTTTGTTGCTGTACAAGGAGTTTCTCTGGTTATGGCGAGCAGGGGCTCCTCTTCGTTGCGGTGCGCCGGCTCCTCATTGCCGTGGCTTCTCTTGTTGCAGAGCACAGGCTTCAGTAGTTGTGGCTTGAGGGCTTCATTGCTCCATGGCATGCAGAATCTTCCCAGACCAGGGATGGAATTTGTGTCCCCTGCCTTGGCAGGCAGACTCTTATCCACTGTACCACCAGGGAAGTCCAGGAGTAGCCATATTTTAAAAGGTAAAAAAATAATAATAATAAAATTAATTTCAATAACTTATTTGATTTAATTCAATATACCCCAGATATTACCATTTTAACATATACTCATTATTAAAAATAATTAAGGTAATTTCCTTTTCTTTTCAGTACTGTGTTTGAAATCTGGTGTGTATTTTATGTTTCAGCATTTTAGTTCAGAGCGGCCACATTTTAAGCGCTCAAGAGCCATGTGTGGTTTGTGCATGCCTTATTGGACAGTATAGATGTGGACCCTCAGGTAGGAAAGGTTTGAAAGAATGCATCGAGGTTTTTGTTTTGTTCTTTAATGTGACTATGAATCACAGTGAAATAGGGAAAGGTAAAAACATTGTGAGAAAAATGTGTGGAATACGAGGAGATTTTAGGAAAAGGGAATCAATAAACAAACTTTATTAGTGAGAAGGATGACTCTGATTTGGTGGACTTAGCTTAACTGTTCGCATATGTCCCAAATAAAAGTTAGATTTTGAGTCTTATATGTGAAACCACTGTGTAGCATGGATATACGATCTAATTTAATTTGGGGGAGGGAGGAAATTAGTGTAAATAAATAGTTTTAAAAAACAGAAAGAGGTTATGATTTCTCTGTGTCAAATGTTGCTGCTGGGTCATCCAGTGAAGAGCTAAGAATTGACCATTGGCTTAGCATCATGTGGGTCACAGGTGGCCTTTGACAAGAACTGCTTCTTTAGAACAGTGAGGATGAGGTCGCACTGGACTGGCTTTGAGAGACAATGAAAGGACAGAACTGGAAACAGTGAACCCAGTCAGCCCTTTGCAGGGCCGGAGGGGGTGTGAATTGAAAACTGTTTGTTTTTTTGTTTTGGTGTGTTCTGCTTTTGTTTAATAAAGATATTTATGTCTGGTGGGAATGATCCAGTAAAGAAAAAAAGATTTCAGTGCGGGGGGGTTGGGGGGGTGTTTTACTTGAAAAAGAGAAAATTCACAGAGGACATAATAGCTGCCCTCCCACATTTGAAAGGATGTAATATGAACAAGGAATTAGGCCCTCTCTGTGCATGATCCCGGGCCAGACCTAAAATCACAAGGGATAATAAAAGAGGTACAAGGGATAATAAAAGAGACTGAACTCAATACACGAGTCCAGCGGCTAGTGCACCCGAAACTAACATGATGACCTCGAGATGCAGTCAAGTTTTTATTATGGAGACATTAAACCATCTATACGTTAGCCTGTGTGTGTGCTCAGTTGCTTCAGTCGTTTCTGACTCTTTGCGACCCCGTGGACTGTAGCCCACCAGGCTCCTCTGTCCATGGGATTCTCCAGGCAAGAATACTGGAGTGGGTTGCCATTACCTTCTCTAAGTGATCTTCCTGACCCAGGGATGGAACTTTCCTCTTATGTCTTCTGCATTGGCAGGTGTAGTGCCACCTGGGGAGCCTGGGAAGCAAGCCCATAGGTTAGACTGGTATTTCTCAACTCTTCTGTGATTTCGGTACACTTCTGAATACAACAGTTTTTGGTGACACACCTGGAAAAGGCTGAAGATGACATGCAGCAGGTTGGGGGTAGTGATCACAGTGTCATTGCTCCAGCATAGCAGTGACCTTAGAAGCGTCCACAATTGTTGTGTGTTCTTTTGGTTGCCCTTTAGCACCTCTTTGCTGATTGGTGCAGAAAGACCTAGTGCTGTGAGCAAGCTCTCTTTTAAACTCTCAAGGCCAAATGCGTATGTTTTCCCTTCAAAGTACACAGTCTCTTTTTCTTGCCCATTGGAAATTATATCACTCCTCCCACCTGAAGACTGTGCATACTCTGCACTCTCCACAGGGTCACACGAACTGTTAAGCTCAAAATCCAATGAGACAGACATCACTATATAAGGCCTATCAGTCAGTAATCTGTTGCAGACAACAGAACCCACTCCACCTGGTAGAAGCAGAATGAGATTTAATAGCGATACAGGAAATTAAGTGCTTACAGACTTGTTGGCAGGGCCCGAGAGCAGACTCTAGTCTGAACTCCCAGGCACAACTCCTGTCCTCAGAACCACTGTGCTCTGCGATGATCAGGGAGGCTGCCACTGCACAACAAGAAGCTAATCCATCAAGAAGCAGCTGCCACTGAAGCCAACAGCAGAACCAACTCGGCTTTCATCCCCAAAGCTTGCCTGTCATGATCTCTCAAAGCAAGCTGGTGCCCTGTGTCCTCTCCCTTCATCTGCCCAGCTCCGATCAGTCTCTCATGAGCGCCTTTGATTTACAGCGTGGACTCTGAATCACATCCAGAACCCTAAACTGCCAAGCAGGTTAGGAAATTACGTCTCAGCCTTCCAACTTTTGCGAGTTGTTCCGAGATATCTGCCACCGACAGCATCTTTCTTCAGTCACAGCAAACATAAATAAGATACACTGATCCAAAGTTGGTAGCACACACTGGTGTGCTGCTGCATAGCTGGCACGCCAATCTTGGAGCCGTCTTAGTGGACGAGGAGGTAAAACTGGGAAATCAAGCCTCAGATGACTTTCCAACTGTTAAATGTCAGTGATTCCATAGTTTTAATACAAATGAAAGCTAGGACATAAATTCCTGTCTCACATTTTATGACCAGAGAGAAAAGTGCCTTTAGAAGCGCTGCCAGCCATTAAGCCTTTCCTAGCATCAGTGCCATACATCAGGCCCGGTTGATGCCTGGCAGACGGATTGCTTTTGCTCCCTGCACTTGTCACAGTCCTCACGGACCAGCTGCCTGTCAGAGATGGATAAAGAAATAGAGCAGGTCCCACAGCGCTCTGACCGGGGCCACCAGTGACCTCATTCAAAACAAGCCAAAACAGCCCCGTGAAGTATCTCTATTCCAAATGAACTCGTTCCACATGTTTTTACAACATTTTCACATAGCCATGTATTCATTCAACATGTATTTTTCGAGTCCTTCTCTGTGCTAGGCACTCAGGGTACACCATGAACAAAGCGGATGGGGCCCTGTTCTCATGGAGCTAACATTTAGTTGGGGGGACATGGGGGGGCAGACAGGGTACCAGTAGCTGGGACAACTCCCAGGGCACTGAGTGGTGCAGAGGAAGAAAGTGGCAGGATGGGGAGTGACCGTGTGGGAGGAGGCAGTTTCCTTTGGGATAGAAGTCTCCTCGCTGGCCCCAGCTCCACGGGGGTTACTGCTCCTTTGGCTGCTGAGCCAGCTCAGACACCAAACGCTGATCATGGTTTTCCGATAAGCAAGAATGAAGACTTGTGCTTGGTTTAAGGTTGTTTTCAGCCAACAATCTGAACGGGAAATAAGATACAAGATCAAGAACGTAAGGGAAGGACTTCCCTGGCAGTCCATTGGTTAAGACTTTGCCTTCCAGTGTGGGTGAGGCAGTTTCAATCTCTGGTCCAATGCCTGGTCAAAGAGCTAAGATCCTGTAGCTTCCTGGCCAAAAACCTAAAACATGAAACAGAAATAATAATGTAACAAATTCAATAAAGACTTTATAAATGGCCCAGATCAAAAAAAGAAAAAAAAACATTAAAATAAAATAGAATGCAAAGGAGTATGTGTGGCTTCCAGAAGTTTCCCATGTTCCTTGTGGAATTATGGCTGCAGCTGAGGGATCCATGCAGCCTGCACCAAGGGAGCTGTCAGCCCTGTGGAAGGAGCCAGAACTGAGACACTGTTGCCTTGTGTGCCACGTTGCTGCCTTCAGGGGTTCACCTCCCAGCGTATGAGACAGCACTCGTGCCACAGTTGTGCTGGATGGCATCACCGACTCAATGGACATGAGTTTGAGCAAGCTCCGGGAGGTGGTGAAGGGAAGCCTGGCAGGGTGCAGTTCATGGGGTTGCAAAGAGTCGGACACAACTGAGCGACTGAACAACAGCAATCCCTTTAGACTCATGATACAGATGCTTGAGTCGTCCTGAGGGCTTGGGGATCACAGAGGAGAAGACTGTAAGCTGTGTATATCTGAGGACCATCCCCAGTCCAGGTAGAAAGCACACACGTACACAGCCCCTACACAGGAGATTCGCTCACAGGCGCCCTCATTTCCTCCCCTTCAGGCCCACTCCCCTCCCAGACAGCACCTCCACACTGTGAATCAACCCTTTTCCTGCCACATCCTGGGATTTTTATCCTAGAACCTTGCTGTCTATGGTACCATCTGATCTTTTGTTTTGAGTTCTTACTGTCTCATTTTTTTGAGAAAACCAAGCTACTGTTATGTCTCCTTTGATTTCTATTTAAAAAAAATCTTCTCATCTATACTCTCATCTCTCTTTTGTAAACCTCTTTTCACAGGTCCTGTGCTAGTTTTTTCCTGCATGTTCATCTTGGGTAGAAGCACCTCTGTCTGGGTCTGCATTTACCCACTGATAATATGGGTAGATTAACCTTGACCCGTGCTTCTCTGAGTGATGGTGAATCTTCTCTTTCAGAGCTGGTGCTGGAGGTCTGGCCTTGGTGTTTCTTGGGAAGTGGGAAGGGGACAGAGGCAATGGGGACGTGCTATCTGGTTTTACTTTCTCCCCACCCTGTCCTCTTGTCTGCAGAGTCCCCTGTGCCTGTGGTATATGTGACCCCATGGCAGGACTCCCCTTGAATGTTCAGCTCCCCATCCCCTATTCATTTCAGGGCAAACAGGCTTCTCCAAAGAGCGCCTAAGTCAGTGGGGTTCCCTATGACTCACAGATCTTCTTTTAGTGGGCTCAAATGTACTTGGATAATATCTTTTGAGAGGTTCAAATGGCTCTTAAGATACTCTTCCTTCTCTCCTTCAGCCTTTCCTCAGATTAGGCCACCACTTCTTGTTAGAAAGCTGGGGCTGTGAAAAAGAAAAAAGAACAAACACCTTCTGCCCAGTGCTGCTCATGCTTCTGGGCCTCATGCCTCCGGATCGGGCACTGTCGGCCTTTAGAACATTCTTGCCCGTAGAGCAGATCTTCAGAATTATAGCATGGAGTTTCTCCCTTCTCTTGTTCCAGTAGGTTTTCTTCTGTGTATTGGGCTATTTTTGCTTATTTCCATGGGTTCCAAAGAGTTATGCAAATGAGCACTTCCTCTGCCATCTTTCCGAGAAGTTCTTCCTCTGCTGAATTTTTAAATAGTGAGACAAGAAAGATAAAATAAGTCAGAAGATTAAGAGGAACGTACATTTTTTTTTAATTAGAAAGTTAAGACTAGAAAAGATAACAGAAATGAGGGAAAGGATTAAAATGAACAGTGATGAGACAGCATCTGAACAGTTAGAAAATGAAGCTAAAGAGTTAGATGAGAGTATAAAAAAGAACTCAAAAATTCAAAGAGTAAAGTTAGGCAAAAAGACAAAATTAAACAGTGGAGAAGGTTTAAAAGAACTAGCATTTAAGTGTTTCTAAACATAATTTTAAAGATGAAAGGGATAGACAATAACATGCTAAAACAATGAAACAGTATTTAAAGATTAAAAGAATATAATCAACATATGAGGTTATTTCTTTCTGTAATGTTCCATGTTAAAGATGTATCTGTATTTACTGATTTACAAAGATATCCAAGACTGGATTAAAGAGAAGAGCAAGTTACAGAGTGTTATTATAGTCTCAGTACATGTGTCACATAAAAGTTGCAAATATGTAGACAGAGGAGTGATGGGAATTGTACCAAACTAAACTGGGAGAGGTAAGGGATCGGAAGTGGGGGTGTCATGCATACCATCAGATCCCCTCACCATTTCTGGAATCTTCTCCCCTCCCCTCTTCAGTGCACTTTTGCCCTAACACCCACACCTGGGTGGCCACTCTTCCTAGGTGTGCTACCCTCGTGCTTACTGCAGCTGCTCTGCCCACCTGTGCAGAGAGCACTGTGTACCTGGAGTTTACAGCCCCCACCTGGCGACCCAGGGCCCTCAGTTCCTCATCGCAGGTGGGACAGCTCTGATGCATAACCGACCTCAAGCAGATTGTAAAGCCAGCTCTGTATGTGATTTTACATTTTCTAGTAGCCACATTAAAATCCATACATTTTATCTGCAACATGTAGTCAACGTAAAAATTATTGAGACATTTTACATCCTTTTTTATTTGTACTAAGTTTTCAAAGTCCGGTGTGTGTTTTACACGCACATGTCTCGCTTTCCCTGCCTGCATTTCCTTGCTCGGTGGTCACATGTGGCACGATGCTACCGTGTGGGACAGCCCAGCTCCACTCGAGTTGAAGCCGTTCCTTCACAGGACTTTGCCTGACAATGAAACCTCACCTCCCTGTCCGGCTTCCTTCACTCCCTTATCGGTTTCTTACAGGAGCACCCTCTTTCCTTTTTTAAAAAAAACTTGCATAATTGAAAAAGGAACATTTTCTTAATAGATCTTTTGCATACAACTATTATTTTTGTAATTTAGAAAAATCTATAGAGGGTTTAAAGAAAAACTGCCTCTCACCCAGAACCCTGCTTCATTATTTGTTTGTTTATTGCTAAGGCAGCTATAACCCCTAGGACTCTGGGGTTTGGAAGACTTGAGGTACCAGTGAGTAAAGAATAACTGATAACAAACATACCAGAACCTTCCCTCCTTGCCATTTGTCGCACGTGGAAGGCTTGAGCCTTTCATGTCTGTTGAGTTGCTTCCAAGACAAGTGGCCTGAAGCCAGGTAGGGTAAGATTATCCAGCAGTCTGGGTCAGGTATGCAGCTTGTATTCTCAGACCCAGGCAAGGTGATGGGGGAAGCTGGGTCATCACTTATCAACCTGGCAAGAGTGACCTTTTTTTCTTTTGCAACATGCCTGTAGCCTATAATTGGTACCACTGTAGCAGCTTGGGAGTGGGCAGTGCCCATCTGGCTCCAAACACCCAGGCTGTGTGGAGTCACTTCTCTTGGCATCTAAACCCTGCAGCAGGATGGGGGCTCCCTGTGCAGAGGCCTCTTCCTCACTAATAAGACTACTAAGTCTCTTGTCTTTTGCCTCATGACAGCATTTATTGAGAAGACAGTATAAAGAGTCCCTTTTGACATAAGTGTTAGCTAAGATTGATTTTTATTTTTCCATTTCCAAGTAGTTGGATTTTCTTTGCTTATTTGTGTGTCACTTGAGGTAGAAATGGGGGAAGAATGCTGTTGATTGGCTCAGAAAATAATTCCAATCAGAAAAAGCGGGATGCCTACATTTCCTAACAAATCTGCCCTCTTTTGTCCCAGAATCACCTTCCCACCTTCCTCACTGTGTCATTGGAGAAAGAAACAGGCTTGTTTCAGCAATGCATTTCTCAGTTTCTTCCCATAAACCATCCATTTGCTAATTCAACAAGTGGTACTGCTTACTTCCTCTATGCCATTACTCTTGAAATGTGAGTTTGGTCCTTTTGTCTACAGCGTTGTTGCCAGAATAGGCTCTTTTTATGGCTCTTCTTGGCTGTTTTAATTGGAAGCTGGGAGGTAAACCAGGCACTCCTGGACTAAACACTGATGGCCATAAGGTCCATCCTCTGCAGGTACTCCAGACCGAGCTTTCCCTTCCTCAGTGGATGCTGCCTTTTTCTAAATAAGTCTGTGATGGTTCACATACTCACCGTCCTCCTTGTACCTTCAACTCCACTGCCTGGAGAATGTGGAGGCCTCCACTCATTGCTAAGGGGTGTGATTGGATTTGGATGGTTCTACCGTTGTGATGTCACAGTGTGCAGTAAGGGTATGGTGCAGTCTTGATGGGGTACCTAGATATTGGGAGTATCTTGTCTTCACCCCTTATTACTGATGGACTGGCCCCCGGGGAGGAGTGGCCAGAACGGGCCAGCACTGGGCCTGTGTTCTTCTCTGTTCTCAGTGCCTTTCCCAACTCCTCTGCTTCAGTACAGCACTGCAGCCTCCAGGCCCACTGATGGATCCTCTGACGAAAGGGTCCTGCGGGAGTCAGATGGCACAGACCCTTCTGTGGAAAGCCAAGTCCTCTCTGTCCTTTGGCATCCAGCCCCTGCAGACGTGGCCGACAAAAGACCCTGAAGTAGAGGCCCAGGTCAACCTGTAAGTAAGTAAGAGAAGCATCATCTCAGTTGGGGCTCATGCTCACTCTAACTTGAAACCCCTTAATGCTCAGGAAGAAAATTATCTTTGGGGGGAAGAGTATGGAGGGAGAGGGGAGTGGATATTTGATTGAGAGATTTCATTTCTGTTTCTTAATGGCTCAGTTCAGTTCAGTCGCTCAGTCGTGTCCGACTCTTTGTGGACACGACTGAGTGACTGAAGTGAACTGAACCGCCTTATATATATTTATCTATTTACTTAGCCATGTTCATTGAGCACCTACTCTGGCCAGGCCTTGTGTCAGGCATGCAGGCAAAATAGATTCAGCTCCTGTTCTCAGGGGATTTATAGCTCATAGAACAGATAGCCATTAATCAAATAATCACACAAATAAATTGTGACAAGTGCAATGAAACGTGGTACCTTGATTCAATAAACATTTACAGGATGTCGTCAATATGCCAGCAACATACTCAGGATATAAGGAAATAAGATATTTCCTCACCTGTGGATATCAAATAGTATCTAGAAGGGGAAAATTCTAATTATTATTCAGAAGAAATGATAGTAATAACTATGTTATAACTAATATATTAATAGATTCTAGGTCCCAGAGGGTGGTAACTATGTTTTCTTGTTACATTTACTCTTGAGTCCCCAGGGCTTTGTTAGGGTGTACAGTATTTGATGGATGAATGAATAAGTAATGAATGAAGAAGAGGATACTACAACACAGGGGTGCTTAGCTTTCCAGGGGAATCAAAGGCAGCTAGCTGCAACAATATGATTGCCTTAAGAACAAGAGATACTTCATTGATTCCATACAACAAAAATTATCAATGCTTACCGTACCTGGTGCTTTTGAGAGCCTAAATTCCATCGAGGGTCATGGATCAGAATCACCGGTCGGGCTTAAGAAACAGCTAATGCCTGAGGCCCACCCCAGAGATTCTGATCCAGGGACAGCCTTTCCAGGAAGGCAGACAAGTAACCAAATATTAATAATTCCAGGGCCACTAGAAAAGGAGCATGTAGAAAGTGCTACAGGAGGAAGGAATCTGCTGGAGGACAGGGAGGAAACGAGAAGCAGTCACACTTAGCCAGGCAGGATGACCGTCGGCCAGGCAGGGAAAGGAAAGAAAGCCCCTTGAAACAGAGGAAACTGATGAGCAAAGGCTCGGATCCATGGAAACGGGTCCCGGCAGTGTTGACAGGCATTAAACTAGTGGTTCTCAAGCCAGTGGTTCTGCAACCCTGGCTGCACAGAGAAAATCAGCCCAGGAGCTATGAAACAGAAAGCCTGCACATTCTGCCCAAGATTCCCAAGTCAGGGTGGGACCCAGATACCAATATTTTATACAGCTCCCCAGGGAATTCTCATATGCAGCAAATGTTGAGAAATGTTAAATGTAACCACACATAAATAAATACAAAATAGCTATGAAGCACCTTATATGCCTAGCTGAAGTGAAAGTTAAAGTCGCTCAGTCATGTCTGACTCTTTGCAACCCCATGGACTATAGCCCATGGAATTCTCCAGGCCAGAATACTGGAGTGGGTAGCCTTTCCCTCCTCCAGGGGATCTTCCCAACCCAGGTATCGAACCCAGGTCTCCCACATTGCAGGCAGATTCTTTACCAGCAGAGCCACAAGGGAAGACCAAGAAGACTGGAGTGCGTAGCCTATCCCTTTTCTAGGGGATCTTCCTGACCCAGGAATTGAACTGGGGTCTCCTGCATTGCAGGTGGATTCTTTACCAACTGAGCTATCAGGGAAGCCCTGAGGGGTATAAATTTTTATATCAGGCAATGGGGAGCCACTGATAGCTTGCATGATTTTAAGTGATAATACAGTTTGAAATAGACAAGGTTCACAGGTTTGGAAAAATTCAGGATTGCTAGTTCTGCAGTGGGTTCTTCCAGGAAATCAGAGAACTTTGGAGTCACTGCTGGCTTTTCAGAGCTGCCGTCATACTTCCCACAGTGGCCCCTTAGGTCTATTTATGAGAATGTGGGAAATGAATGTCTCCTTGACTGTAAACTGAAGTCTAAAATTTCAGTGAATGCTGAATTATTTGACCAAAATGCTCCTGTTTCTTGGGAAGCGGCTGGTAACTAGCGTCCAGGCAGGCCCAGCACTCTACCCTGGAGAGCAGGGAAACCTGGGCTTCATCAGCCAAAGGTGAGATGGGGGGAATGCCGCTCCTCCTTCCTCCCAAGCTCCAGGCCAGAGTCACAGCCCTCAAAGAGAGCAGCGGGTGCTGCTTCTGTCTATACTACAAGCCCCACAGTACACCGCGCGGATGACGTAGTCAAAGGGGCGAGCAGAGCTGCCGGGCAGCCTATGAGACGCAGCGGCCGCCGCCCGAGGAGGGGCCTTCCGGGATCTATTGGAGAATATGTTTAGGGGTGGGACCAGGTCCTGGTGATTGGCGGCCGCAGGGCTGGCGAAACTCCGGCGGGAACGGGGAGGGCGGAGTTTGGCTGCACCCCAGATTCAGGGGCGTCAGGGCTGGACTCCCTGGGAGCCAGAGGTTGGGTTTTCTGGAAAACGGACTAGAGAGATGTGTCTTTAAGAATTGCTGCCATTCTGCGGGCCGTTCATTCACTAACTCATTCATTCAACAGATTTACTGGCTACCTCTGCCAGGCACTTGTGCAGACATACCAAATGCGTTTTCTCTTTTTAGTCTTCACCAAAAAATCCGAGGAGATAACTACTGCTGCCTCCATCTTACAGATGAGGAAGCTGAGGTCCAAAAGAGTTAGAGACACGTGTTCAGAACACACACTGCTCTGTAAGTGATAGAGCAGAGATTTGCACCTGTCTAGTCCCAGTGCCAGGCCTAACCTCAGCTATGCAAGCAAGAGCAAAGTTTTTATGGCGTGTCAGTGTCCACAGGGTGTCTTGCTTCTGTGGAGTATACAGCAGGACCTGACTGCACATCAATAAAGCTGACCAAGCACAAAGTTGGGCCTTATGTGAGATACCATGGTTATACAAGGCCTGCTTTCGCCAGAAAGGATTCTGATATCTTTGTTGTTGTCCACTCTCTTCAGTCGTATTGGACTCTTTCCAAACCCATGGACGGTAGCACACCAGGCTTTCCTGTCCTTCACTATCTCCTGGAGTTGGCTCAAACTCATCTCCATTGAGTCGATGATGCCATCCAACCATCTCATTCTCTGTCGTCCCCTTCTCTTGCCCACAATCTTTCCAATGAGGGAAAGCATCAGTGTCTTTTACAATGAGGTGGCTCTTCGCATCAGTTGGCCAAAGTATTGGAGCTTCAGCTTCAGCATCAGTCCTTCCAATGAATATTCAGGACTGATTTCCTTTAGGATTGACTGGTTGGATCTCCTTGCAGTCCAAGGGGCTCTCAAGAGTCTTCCCCAACACCACAATTTGAAAGCATCAATTCTTTGGCACTCAGCATTCTTTATGGTCCAACTTTCACATCTGTACATGACTACCGGAAAAACCATAGCTTTGACTATGTAGACCTTTATCAGCAAAGTGACGTCTCAGCTTTTTAATATACTGTCTGGGTTTGTCATAGCTTTTCTTCCAAGGAGCAAGTGTCTTTTAATTTCATGACTACAACACCATCCACAGTGATTTTGAAGCCCAAGAAAATAAAGTCTGTCATTGTTTCCACTTTTCCTCCATCTATTTGCCATGAAGTGATGGGACTGGATGCCATAATCTTAATTTTTTGAATGTTGAGTTTTAAGCCAGATTTTTCACTCTTTTCTTTCATCTTCATCAAAAGGCTCTTTAGTTCCTCTTTGCTTTCTGCCATTAGGGTAGTATCATCTGCGTATCTGAGGTTATTGATATTTCTCCCTGCAGTCTTGATTCCAACTTGTGCTTCATCCAGCCTGGCACTTCACATGATGTACTCTGCATATATCTGCATACAAGTTAAATAAGCAGGGTGCAATATATAGCCTTGACAAACTCCTTTCCCAATTTGGAACTAGTCCATTGTTCCATGTTTGGCTGTAACTGTTGCTTCTTGACCTGCATAGAGGTTTCTCAGGAGATAGGTAACGTGGTCTGGTATTCCCATCTCTTTAAGAATTTTCCACAGTTTGTTGTGATTCACGCAATCAAAGCCTTTAGTGTAGTCAATGAAGCAGAAGTAGATGTTTTTCTGGAATTCTCTTGCTTTTTCTGTGATCCAGCAGATGTTGGCAATTTGATCTCTGGTTCCTCTGCCTTATCTAAATCTAGCTTGTACATCTAGAAGTTCTTGGTTCACGTATTATTGAAGCCTAGCTTGAAGGATTTTGAACATTACCCTGCTAGCATGTGAAGTGAGTACAATTGTAGAATACATTCTTTGGCATTGTTTTTCTTTGGGATTGGAATGAAAACTTGACCTTTTCCATTCCTGTGGCCACTGCTGTGTTTCCCAAATTTTTGGCATATTGAGTGCAGCACTTTCACAGCATCATCTTTTAGGATTTGAAATAGCTCAGCTGGAATTCCATCACCTCCACTAGCTTTGTTCATAGTGATGCTTCCTAAGGCCCACTTGACTTCACACTCCAGGATGTCCTGACTTCACATATCCTGGATGTCACCAGGATGTCTAGGTGAGTGATCACAAATCAACTTACTGAGCACCAGTGTGCTGTGCTGGGCCTTGTTCTAGGCACTGGGCATGCAGAGGGAGCATCTCCTCTCAGATTAAGCTGAGACTTGTGGAAGTGCTGTTACCTAGGCAGTCCAGGGAGATTTCTCAGCAGAGGGACTACCTAAAGGATGGGACCTTTACCAGGCAGAGGTGAGGGAGGTGTTCCCAGACAGAGGGGACCATCTGTGCAAAGGCCAGCAGCATTAAAGCGCTCTACATTTGAGGGGAGCCACAAATAATCTGGTCTGGCTGGTGCTTCTTGGGGAGTGGTGAGCAGTGAGCCTGGGATGGCAGACAGAGGCCAAGTCACTGGGCAGTGGGGAGCTTAATCTCCTTGCTAGGAAGTTAAACTAAAGCAGAGCATGATCAGATTTGCATACTGGAATGATTACTGGTATCAGTGGGCAGCTAGATTGCAGAAGAATAAAGCTGGCAGCAGGGAGACCTATCAGAGTGGCTGGGTAGGAGATATCAAGTGTTCTGATGAGTGGCAGGAACAATGGGATTGGGTTAAGGAATAATTAAGAGGAAAGTTAGAGTGGACCTGGTAAGTGCATGGGTGGTGAGGTGAGGAAGTGCCCCTCAAGAGTTTTGACTTTGGCAGCTGAATGATGGTCTTGCCCTTAAAGAGAGGGTCTTGAGATGAGGCAGCACAAAATCTGAGGCAGAATGAGACAGAGACCATTAGATACTGCTGTTGGGGCAGGCTTCAATAATATGTGAACTGAGAACTTCTAGTTCTGAGGAGGGATATAATTACATCTTTGGAGGCAGGAAGTTCTTAGAAGAGTCTTCTTAGAGTAAAGTGAAGGGGATCTTGAAAAAGGAGGAGAACCTTCCTTCTTTTCTTTTTCTTGAATAGATTTTAATCAGCAGAGGTAGGAGAAAGGTGTTCTGGATGGCCAGATCCTGATTTGCCACTTGTATGGTGAAGTAGTAGGAAGTCTGGAAAGTCAGACGGGGGGATATATTGTGAAAGGTGCTGTACTTAATCCCAGGACAGTGGGACACTGAGTGGTTTTTGAGACAGACAAATGATGGTTTGGGCTCTGATTTTTGAAAGTTAATTTCACTGATGTGTGCAGTGAGGAGGCCAAGAAACCAACTAAGAGATGAACAAGGGAGGGGCTTATTGGTTGTAAGCGACAGAAACCCATCTCAAAATAGTTTAGACCTAAAAGGAAAATGTGTGGGTTCATGTGACCAAACTAAGGAAAGGGACAGATCGTGCCTCAGGGTCAACTGGATCCAGGGACAGTCAGTCCATGCCCTCAAGCTCCCACTTCTTAGCCCTGCTTCTTTCTGCCTGTTGACCTCCGTGTCTCCTGCCATCCGTGAGTTTTCACCACTGCAGTGAGTGCGATCTTGGGCAGCGTGGGGTATGTTCTCCAACTTGCAACCTGAGAGGACAAATCTTCCCCATTGACATATGTATGAAAGTGAAAGTGTTAGTCACTCAGTCATGTCTGACTCTTTGTGACCACATGGACTAGCCCCCCAGGCTCCTCTGTCAATGGAATTCTCCAGGCAAGGATACTAGGGTGGGTTCCCATTGCCTTCTCCAGGCGATCTTCCCGACCCAGGGATAGAACCCGGGTCTCCAGCATTGTAGGCAGATTCTTTACCATCTGAGCCACCAGGAAAGCCCTGGTGTATACCTGTGGCTGATTCATGTTGCTGTATGGCATGTTGTATGTATGCTGATTCATGTTGATGTATACATGTTGATGTATGGCAGAAACTAACACAATATTGTAAAGCAATTATCCTTCAATTAAAAATAAGTTAATTAAAAAAAATTATTTTCCCATCAGTTAGAGGAACCCTGGGAAAGGACTTGAGTTTCCCAGCCTGGGTCACATTTCCATTCCTAGTTCTGGGGGAATGTCTGTTACCAGGGGCAGAGGAGGCAGTTCTTGCTTCCCTGGTGAGCAGTGGGAGGGCTCAGGAAGTAGAAAAATATAATTTGAAGGGGTCAGAGAAGCCAGAGGGGCAGTTTCAAAAAGGACAGTGCTCTCTGACCAATCACAAAAAAACTTAGGAAGTTTTTTCAAAAATATGGATCATGGAACCGATTAAATTAGGATCCTTAGTGGTGGGACCCAGGCCTGGGGCTGAAGGTGTTGAATGTAACAGAAAGTTTGAAGATCAAAACTAATATCTTCTATTGAGTGTGATGATTCAGGAAGCCACAGGGCTCCTCTGAGAAAGCGGTTTCAGCTGGGAAGGGAGGGCAGAAGGCATACCACAAGTCTCCCTGCATCCTCATGTCTCCTCATTCATAACCTCATTTCAGGGCTGTGTCTGACCCTACAAGAAGCAGAGTCAGTCAGTTTAGTCACTCAGTGGTGTCTGACTCTTTGAGACCCATGGACTGCAGCACACCAGGCTTCCCTGCCCATCACCAACTCCCAGAGCTTGCTCAAACTCATGTCCATTGAGTCGGTGATGCCATCCAACCATCTCATCCTCTGTCATCCCCTTCTCCTTCCTTCCATCTTTCCCAGCATCATGTTCTTTTTCAGTGAGTTCTTCTCATCAAGTGGCCAGAGTATTGGAGCTTCAGCTTCAGCATCAGTCCTTCCAATGAATATTCAGGACTGATTTCCTTTAGGATTGACCTGTTTGATCTCCTTGCAGTCCAAGAGACTCTTAAGAGTCTTCTCCAACACCACAGTTCAAAAGCATCAATTCTTGGGTGCTCAGCTATCTTTATGGTCCAACTCACATCCATATATAGACGCAGACGCCTCTCACAGGCCGGATGCCTCTCACTGGCTGGATGTGAGGTAGGGAGGGTTCCAGCTTTGGCCTCCAGGCCTCTGCTGCTGCTGTGGCTGAGTACCACCACCAATACTGCCGCCTCTGTTGGGGCTTCTTATTTCTAAAATGGCACCCCTGGACTAGGACAAGTATGTGGAGATAGTGCGGCTGTGCAAATACCTACCAGAGAAGAACTTGAAGCGGCTTTGTGACTACATTTGTGACCTCCTCTTGGAAGAGTCAAATGTCCAGCCAGTATCAACACCAGTAACAATAGGCACAGTCCCTTCCTTAGCTCAATACGTTAGGAAAAGACAAAGGAAACCTATTGAAAAGATGGTTATTCAGGGCCATTCTGCCTTAAAAGGATGTCAACCAGGAGCTGAGAGAAGAAAGTTTGAAGAGTTTTTAATCCCATCTGAATTATCTGCCCACTCTTTTTAAAAAATATTTATTTATTTCTTTATGTGGTTGCCTTGGATCTTAGTTGCAGCATGTGGAATCTAGTTCAATGACCAGAGATTGAACCTGGGCCCCCTGCGTTGATTGGGAGCACGTTAATCTTAGCTAGTGGACCACCAAGGAAGTCCCTGCCTATTTTTTTTTAAACCATCAGTCCTTCCTATGATTAGTTACAATATCCTAGCAACAAGTGGAATTTTTTTTAAGTACAATTCAGATTTATTTCCATCACTAGGCTGAATTAGCAGTGTTTTACTTGTTGATCTTTTGGAGAAAGTTGTCATGTGTTTGAAAGAGTTTATAATCAAGGAATTATACAAATTTAGGCAATTTCATATTTAAACATGGGAAGGTCCCCTGGAGGAGGGCGTGGCAACCCAGTCCTGTATTCTTGCCTGGAGAATCCCCATGGACAGAGAAGACTGATGGGCTACAGTCCATGTGGTCGCAAAGAGTCAGAGACGACTGAGCAACTAACCACAGTACATATTTAAACATTATAAAATAGCTTTCAAAAGCTATTTAAAACCTAGTTTGCTCCTAAATAAAAGTCTTCTTGATTTTAAAACACAGAGCTGGAGAGAAAGCCTCTGGGTTTAAATGAGGGGAAGTAGTAGGAAGCCCAGGTCTTGGCCACATTTGCCAATAAAACTCCAACAATAAGGAAATTGGTGTTTCGATTTCCATTTGCCTGACTCCTGTCACTAATTCTCAACTGATTCCAAACACAGAGAAGAGACCAGTTTGATTTATTAAAAGCCTCCCAAAGCTCAGACAATTGTGAGGCAGGCTAGGATTTGTATGAGTCTGGCCAGAAGGAGGTTTTATTTATTTATTTATTTTTTTAAATTCTCTTGTTCTTCCTGGTCTTTACAAAGTGTCTGGCACATAGAAAGTGCTCACTAAATATTTGTTGGGAAAGTTAAAGGTCATACTTTGGCCACCTGATGTGAAAAACTGACTCATTTGAAAAGACTCTGATGCTGGGAAAGATTGAAGGCGGGAAGAGAAGGGGACAACAGAGGATGAGATGGTTGGATGGCCTCACCGACTCAATGGACATGAGTTTGAGTAAACTCTGAGAGTTGGTGATGAACAGGGAGGCCTGGCATGCTGCAGTGCATGGAGTCACAAAGAGTCAGGCATGACTGAGTGACTGAACTGAACTGAACTGAAGTTAAAGGTAATAGAACAAAGGTGCCAATTGGGAGCCTTCTGCAATGATGAAGGTCTAAGCTAAAGCAGAGAAAGTAGAAATGAAAAGGGGAAGGAGTGACAAGGGACTAAGAGACATGGTATAATTCTGGAAATATCCTCAAGTGCAAAATAGCATGCACCAGGTTATGCGTTGCAGTTTATTAGTTGTAGCAAAAGGTTTAAAACCATTTACCTAGGAAACTGGTTAAATAAAATATGGTGTGTCTACTCAATGGAATAGTATGTAGCCAAAAGAAAAAATTACAGGGGCTCTTTTGGTACCAGTTTGGAAAGATTGCCAAGGTACATTAAATGAAAAAATAACAAAAAGAATGGAATTGTGAATAGTTTACTGCTAATGTATTTACCAAAGGCAAAAGAGACTATATGTTTTTCTTTCTTTGTAAATGCACACAGCATCTCTGGCAGACACACACTAAACAGTAGAGGCTACTGGTGGGGAGAGGAAATGGGAGAGGGGGTGTGGGCCAAGAAGAGAGGAGAGGAGAGGAGAGACTTTCTCTTGTATGGCCCTTTGGACTCTGTGAATTTTGAAGGAAGTGAGCTTTATCTCTTCAAAGAATGAAATATAGAGTACCAAGTGAAGCTCCCTGTGACAACCTAGACGGGTGGGATGGGGTGAGGAGTAGGAGGGAGGATTAAGAGGAAGGGGATATATGTATACTTATGGCTGATTGACATTGTAGTATGGCAGAAACCAACACAACATTGTAAATCAATTGTCCTCCAAATAAAAATAAATTTTAAAAAGGACACCAAAAATATACATGAATAAAAATTTTAAAAAAGAATGAAATACAAATACACACATAAAACCATGCACCAGTGAAAAGCAACACTGTGCAGGCCTGTACCGGGGCTTGGAGACCGATTAGATGTTGGATATGGGGGAAAGTCTGGGTGATGACCCTGAACTTGAACGTCAAATGACTAGGAAGAACATGGCAGTGCTGCTGACCAAGATGTGAGTGAGGAGTGAAAGTGAGGGTGCCTGGGGGCATGTTATGTTTTAGGGGCTCCCAGAACCACATCCAGCAGTTGGAAGTCAGAACTTGCAGTTGGAGAAAGATTTGAGTTGGAGATTTGGTTTGGGTTAGCATAGAGGCAGTATTTGAAGGTGCAGGAATAGTGGGGTCCTCAGGGAGGTGAGTGACCTGAATGGAAGGGAGAGGAATGTGGGTCTTCACCTTTCAAGGGTGGCTTAAGGTTCAGCACTGCCTTGCTGCTCTGCGTGATCTAAGCCAGGGAGGAGTATGGTGTCACTCTGCCAGGACATCCTGGTCCTTTTCTGGGAACAGAAGCTGCACCACTGAGCTCCACATCCCCTGGAGGAACAATCACTAACAGCAATCATTTTTCCTCAAGGAGGTTATGCCATTACTAAAAATTTTATTCCTTTGACTATTCGCATTTTCTATTCTTTCAAATTTTACAGTCCCCAAGGGCCAGCAACCCATTTTTGGTGCTCACCTCATCTCAAAGTACAGTACAGAACACCATGAGGGCACACTATAAATAGTGACTAGATAGTATGATTCTTTTTAGTCATTGCTTATAAGAAGCAAGAGGAAATAGTTGAGGCTGCCGTGCCCTAAATTCACCTAAACTAACCCTCGTTTTTATAAATCCCACTTGGCCTTGGATGGAGGCTGGTTGTTTTCCTGCCATCTCCTATATTAACAAATGTTCTTGGTTAAAATCCTTTTGCCTTCTATATTTCTGTGAATTTGGTTTATCTATTATTTTGCTTTCTTTGAAGAACGTTTCCCCTCCTACCCTCTCCACTCTCTCATCCTTGGTCTCAAAGTCTCATTTTTGTAGACCGTCTCAGGATCAGAGTACCTTGGTGAAGTAAACATTTTAGATAATCTTTCACAAGTATAGTTTGACCTTAAAAGCACAGAGTAAGCTGCTTTTCTTCCAGTACATGGTCTGAATGTATCTGGAGAAAAACAGAGCACAAGTAAGTATGGAGTGGCCAACTAATGCGAAGAGTCAGCTTGTTGGAAAATACCCTGATGCCGGGAAAGATTGAAGGCAAAAGGAGGAGGGGACAGCAAAGAATGAGATGGTTTGATAGCATCACCGACTCAATGGACATGAATGTGAGCAAATTTCAGGGATAGTGGATAACAGAAGAGCCTGATGTGCTACAGTCCATGGGGTCATAATCAGACATGACTTACTGACAAAGTAACAAGGGGTCTAAATTGGTCCTAAAAATTAGAATAAAATATAGAGGTCATTTAAAAAGCAGTGGGAGGAGCCTTCCCCTTTTCCTAGGTTATTTCAAGGCAAAATTCAGTCAGTTCCATTAGCATTTACCTTTACATTTGAGACTAAGAATTTTTCACATATTGATATTGGCTATAAAGCAGATCAAGATACACCACCCCAAAAATACCACCTTGGCATAAGGATTATTTTGAGCTGAAGGCAGCTAAGAAAAGGCAGATATAGGAAGAAATGTCTGCCCTCCCCCATCTGCCTAAAAGCAGGGCATTAATTTGTCTATGTGAAGGTACCCCTTTCCCTCTCTTTACCAAGAGGAGGAGAACAGACCTTGTAACCAAAGACAGAGACCGCACAAAGGTGAGTCTACATAAACAAACCTTTCTAAGTAACCCTATCTATCATTGCTTTCCCCCATGTGGCTCCCTTCCCATGACTGACCCTCCCAGAATCCCTAAATTTGGCCCCATTTTTTATGTCTAGTCATTTCTCCACAATTTATTACCCTTTGTTAAAATGGTATACGAGTCTCTGAGTCTAACTGCTATTTTGGGTTTTCTTTTCTGTGCAGCCCTTGTGCATGTAAAATTAGAAATAAAATTTGTATGCCTTTTCTTCTGTTCATCTGTCTTTTGTCAACTTAATTCACAGGCACCAGCTACAGAACATAGAAGAGTAAATGGAAAGTTTTTCCTCCCTAACTGCTATTTCTTAAAGTTAGAGCATTTTAGATCACAGGAGAGTCTAGCTTACCTCTGGATTTCCACAAAGAGACTTTTTTTTTCTTCTTTGTGTTGTTCAAATGCACATACCTTCTTGCTAATGAAGGACATGGATGCACAATCTCTGTTTCTTCAAATAATTGTTGTGCTCAGACTATTCACCATGCTAATGTGTGTTTTCTCTTTAAATCCAACAGCCCCATGAGGACTGTCCCATGTTTATCAGTATTTGTTGAATTAATTAGTAAATCAAGCCCCATTTTACAGCTATAGAACTGAGACCCCATGAAAGGCTGTTTCTTGCTGAAAATCAGGCGGTAAATTAGTGGTGGGTTATTACAGGGCTGAGTAAATATCAGGCAACCCTTACGCACATGGAATTTCTCTATACATACAGATGTTAATTTATTTAAATTTAGGATCAGAGTTTCTTTTTTACTCTGTATAACATTTTTAAGTAATTTCTTATTGTACTATAGTTTACATGCAATAAAATGCAAGAATCTTAAGTTCACAGTTGGATAAGTTTGACACTTGCAGCTGATCCAATCTGTAATGTTACAGTGTGATCTGTTGCACTTAATTATATTACCTGTTGATTGAAAGATGCCAACCACTAGACATAGGAAATGCCAGCCTAATCGTTAGCTAATGGCTAGTGAATGATGTCACAATGTATTCATTGTGATGGCCCCCACAGCATTTTCTTTGTTTGCTCATATTACTGGCATTGTATTCACTTCTGAAGCAAATTTATTGAGATTAACCTGAGGCAACATTTACAGTATTTTCAGGTCTGACTCAGAAACAAATTTCACAAATATGCTGTATAATACCACTCACTTCCAGCAGCAGCGGACAGTGGACTTGTGAGCACCTGGGGGTATCTCTCCAGGCCTGATCCTAGAGAAAGCTATGAATGGTCCCCATGTTTGCCCTGCCTCTTCTCTGGGTACCTAGCCGTATGGCTGGCCTCACCCTCCTATGTCATTCCCAGCCCCTTGAAAAGAAGAAAAATCCTAGGGGACCTAGTGGCTTTCTGCAGACATTTGAAGGGCTTTCCTGTAGAAGTGATCTTGTTTTATGTAGCCCCAAAGGATTGGCTGGCTGACTATTATTCACTCATTCATTCACTCATAATTCAATAAAATGCCACTAAGAGCTAATATCTGAGTCAGGTATTATGTAGCATGCAAGGATTTTGCACTGAACAAAACCGACAGAGAACCTGTCATTGTGGATGCTTATATTCTCGTAGGGGTGGCAGATGTTAATCCAGTATCCTCTTTGTATTAATAATTTCTAGTCTGGGGAGTAAGGGTGAAGTCCAGAAAAAGAAGCAGAAGAAGAGGCAGTTTGTAGAGAGCTTTCCAGGTCCTAAGATGAGAAAGATGCTTAGCAGGCTAATGTGGCTGGAAATCTGAGATGGGGGGAGAGTGGGCCAGACAGGACCAACTGACCAGGGTGTGGAAGTGATCATAAGGAAATTAAGAAGAAGTGAAAGGGTGAAAGGGTGAAGACATAGGACCAACTGGTGGCAATTAAAGTGTGATGGATTTCAATTCAATATAGAAAAAAAAAACTGTTTGACAGGGAGAATGTGGCGCCCTGGGGCATGCTGTATTTCTTTATCGCTGATAGTGTGTAATGGGCTTCCCTGGTGGCTCAGTGACAAAGAAACCTCCTGCAATGTAGGAGACGTAGGTTCGATCCCCGGCTTGGGAGAATCCCCTGGAGAAGGAAATGGCAACCCACTTCAGTATTCTTGCCTGGGAAATCCCATGGACAGAGGAGCCTTGTAGGCTCCAGTCTGTGGGGTCACAAAAGAGTCAGACACAACTTAGAGACTAAACAATAACAACAATGATAGCGTGTAATTGAGACTTGTTAGCTTTATTTCAAGTATCTGGTAGAGAATACGCTACCATAGGTGGCAGGTTGGACACCAAGTGATCCTTGAGTTTCTGGACCTGGAAGTCTCTAGACATTTCTGGAAATCTCTTCCACCCTAAAATTGTATGTTGAGGTGGCTGGAAGACTGATGAGGCTATTATAGGAATCTGGGCATCAAATAGTGAGGACCCATGAGATGGAAGGACTTGGCTGGCTGAGTATGGGAGATGATCACTGATGACATGCCCAGCTGTAGGAGAATGGAGGATCAGTGGGATATTGACACAGCAGGAGGCTACACAGCACTGTGAGTCAATGACTAGAGTTACAGCTGTCAACGTATACAAACCTCAAAAACAAAGTGTTCAAAGAATCTAGTTGTAGGGAGATAGTCATGGTATGATATACAAGTGTGTAAAATTTAAAGTCATGCTAAACAATACTGCATATGATTTATGACTACATGGTACAAATGTAAAAGATAAGTAGGAAGTATGAACCAAATTGTTTAGTCAAATTGTGTCAAAGGAGAGAGATGAAAATGAGATCAAGAAGAGGTACACAGGGGTTTTCAGTGACTCTATAATGTTCATGATATTATTCTTTATTTTTCTGCATCTTAAACTATTTCATAATAAAACAAATTAGAGAAGAAATACAGGTGAGTCTGACATACAGCTAGGTTTGAGAACCAGAATCAAGTGCTTCTCAAAGTCCAACATGCATTTGAATCCTCAGGGGATCTTGTTAAAATGCTGATTCTGTCTCATTAGGTCTGGGGTGGGGCCTAAGAGTCTGAATTTCTAACCAACTCAGGGAAAAGGATCACTCTGAGTAGCGAGGGTGGGAATGACCGTGGTGTTCTCTAGGATTCCCGCTAGCCGGGGTACTGCTCAGAAATGCCGCTCTGGGCAGCATGCCTGCCTTCAGGGTCTGGGTACAGCTGGAGGCACAGTTTGGCAATCTCAGAAGAGAAGCTTTGAGAACCTAGGGAGACAGACTTTGAAGGGATTTCCCCAAAGAAGTTAAATCTGCAGGTGATCAAGGCAGGTCTGCAGCAACATATGTTGTCTGCTGATTTTTTCTTCTTAAATGAGTTTCTGTTTAACACTTTGTGGTCATGCAGGTATAGGTGTCCTGTGGAGCAGTGTTTCCCAAATCAAATTATACTCAGCTGGAAATCCCTTCAGCCTTGACCTTATAAGAAGAAGCCCTGGTCACTAGAGAGTGGAGAGGGAGGGAGCAGACGTGTGGACATTACACTTTGTAGGAATCATTTGTAGGTAGCAGCTCCCAGGTTTCTGGATGGTGGGTCTTTTTAAAAAATAAATTTTTGGTTGTGCTGGGTCTTCGTTGCTGTGCAGGCTTTCTCTAGTTGCGTTGAGCAGGGGCTACTCTCTAGTTGCGGTGCATGGACTTAGTTGCTCTGGGGTATGTGGAATCTTCCTGAACCGGGGATCAAACCCATGTCTCCTGCATTGGCAGGCAGATTCTTATCCATGTCACCAGGGAAGTCCTGGATGGTGGGGCTTGACCTGAGCAGAATGACAGGACTGCAGGCTTCTGCTCTGCACACCCATGTCCCAAGATGACATATGCTACTTAAGAAGGGGACAAAAAGGACTGTTGTATAAATTACCAGCTTTGCTACACACAGGTGTGATGTGCTTGCACACTTTGTTCCTGTGAAGTCCAATGTCCTTTATATTTTTCCAGTGAACCGTAAGTGCTATGACTGTGGGGACCACACATCTTAGGTTTAGCACCTGGCCCAGTACCTGGTACATCATAGGTGCTCAGGAACTGTTTATGGGATGAGTGAAAGAATTTCAACTCAGATACAGGTGTTTTTAAACTTAATGTTTTTATTTTGAGAGCATCATAGATTCTTATAATGTGGTTATCAGAAAAACACAGAGAAATTCCAGATATCCTTTCCCTAGTTTCCCCCAGTGGTAACATCTGGCATAATAATGTTAGTGCAGGATCAGTCACAACCAGAAAATTGTCACTGATACAATCTGGCCTTAGATTTCCCTGGTGTCACATACAATCGTATTATGTGTAGGTTCATTTATTTATCATCACAGATGACACAGAATGGCTCCATCACCACAGAATTCCTTATGCTACCTTTTTATAGCCCACCTCCCTCCTCTATAATTTTCAAGAATGTCACCTCAAGAATGTTGTATAATGGAATCACAACAGTATGTAACCTTTTAGTGTTGGCCCTTTCCACTCCGCATGACTCCCTGGACATCGTCCAAGCTGCTGCATCTGTCAGTATTGTGTTCCTTTTCTGGGCTGAGGGATATTCCAATGTGTGCATGCACACGTTCTTTATCCATTTGCCCTTCCAAGGATTTCTAGGCTTTTTTCCAGTTTGGGGCTATCATGAATAAAACGGCTGTGAACATTTGTGTATAGGTATTTTTGAATATATATTTTCATTTCTTTGGGATAAATGCCCAAGAGTGCAAGTGCTGGGTCATATGGTAACTGCATGTTTAATCTTATAAGAAACTGCTAACTGGTTTCCAGAGAGGCTTGGCTTACCTTGCACATTCCCACCCAGAGTTTATGAGTGGTCTGGTTGCTGCGTGTCTTCGCCAGTGTTTGGTGTGGTTGCTGTTTTTTAGTTAGAACTCCAAGGGCACTGGTAGAGGTCATTATTGAAAGGAAACTTGCAGTGAATTACCACAAGGCTTTAGTAATAGCAGAGAATCCAGTAAGTTCTGGTGACACCTGTCTATGTCCAGAAACTTAGTGGGCACATAAATAATATAGGAGGAATGCATTTCAGAATATTACAGAAATGAAGATTAAAGTGAGAAAGATGGCTGAATAATGGTGGAAGTAGCATCAAATATACCCAAAGAAATGTCAAAATATCCAATGGCAGATGGATGGTGGAAGAGGGAAAGGAGAAAGGGCAGGAACCCACCTGCATTCAGCAAGAGCAAAGGCCAGCAGAAGTGAAGTGAAAGTCACTCAGTCCAAGTCTTTGTGATCCTGTGGATTGTTGCCTGCCAGGCTCTTCTGTCCATGGAATTCGCCAGGCCAGAATACTGGAGTGGGTAGCCATTCCCTTCTCCAAGGGATCGTCCCAACCCAGGGATCAAACCCAGGTTTCCCATGTTGCAGGCAGATTCTTTACCATCTGAGCCACCAGGGAAGCCCTAAGAGTTTATCATTAATTCATAACTCATTAATGCAACAAGTATTCATGGAGCAGCCTGCTCTGAACTAGCAGGTCATGACCAAGGTAGGTAAGGTCCCTGACAGTTAGAATAGCCAGCTTTTATTTATGTGTCAGATGTGCTAAGCGCTTTATGATATCTTTTAATCCTCCCACAGAAACAGATTATTTTAAGCCCATGTTACAGATGAGGAAACAGGCTCAGAGAGGATAAATAACTTGCCAGGGGCCAGAGAGCTGTTGTGCCATGGAGCTGGCATTCGGATCCAGGCATGTCTGACCACTTTATGATTGGTGGAATTCACTAATGGATGTTAAACTTAAGATCAGGAGCACATGATACTGGGAACCCAGAAGCTCAGTGGGGGGACAGGATGCTGTCTGGAGCAAGAATCCAGGGGCTTAGATTTTTCTGAGACCCTAACACTCCAGAATTCCTCTTGCTTACTTCCTACTTCTGGTGTCTGAAATCTTTTCAAAAGAGGACAAGATTCTTCCATTTCATCATTAGAAGTTAATTGCAGCTCTTCTTTTTTGTGTCATTATCTCCAGAAGGAGAGACAACTGCTCCCTTATGTGCAATAAGCTATTCTAGTACCTGTTGTTAGGAGGCCCTGTGCTCCCTCCCATCCTCAGTCTGTCAGCTGGCACATTTTTCAGCTCCTCTGTCCCTCAAATAGGGGGATCCCTTCCATCTGTCTATTACTATCTGTTTATCAAGGGGGTGGAGGTGGTGCCCTGGCACTCCTGACATTGAGCTCTGCTGTTGGTAAGCCTGTTGCTTTTCACTATTTCTTTCAGCTGATCCAGGAGGAATCTCGTTCTTCTGTTGGCTTTAACCCTGCCAGCAGGGCTGGAGATGACTGAGGTCTGGATTAGTGGGGTCTGGCCAGTCGTTTGGGTCAGTCACTAACCTCTGGACCACTTGAGTAAGGAACTGTATCGTTAAGTTTCAGCTTCCTTTTTTTCCCCCTCTTTTTCAGTTTCCATAACATCTACTCTTCGCAGGGGATTGTCCTGCTTTCCGGGATCCTGACTTACATAATCGTTGTTTCTCTAGCCTCTGTGTGGGGCTGGAAATCTTTGCTCTCATCCCAGGCCTTCTTCAGAGATGTGACATGACGGTCCTTAGCTCTGTTCATGCTTGCAAAGTGTGATCCAGCATCCTCACACGTTAATTTGCTAAAACAGAATTTCTATTTAGAGCCAGACCACCTTGCCTGTGAGGAACTTGAACCCGCTGGTTCTCTTTTGCACCTGCCTGTTCTGGTGACCTGCTCTCGGGCCTGAGTATTTTCTAGATGAGGCTGTGCTGCTAGGCCAACACTTTCAGGGAGGGGACGGTCTGCTGAGCTGCGATGCTGCCCTCAGCCCTGCCCTAGGGGGCTGCTTGGCCCCAGATCTTCTGTCCCACCACAGGTGAAAAACACAGGCATCTGGTTTTAAGTTCTTTAAAAGTTATTTATAGTAATCATATATGCTGCAGCCCCTCTCCAGGACTCTCTAGCAACAAGAGAAGAATTCATACTAATAAAAAGAGCAATAATAATAGCTAACATTTATTGAGTAGTTTTCATGTAATAGATATTATGCCTAGAATAAACTTTTATCTGCTCTTTTTAGTTTATTCTGTATAACCCTGTTAAATAAGTGATATGATCAGCCACATTTTATACACATGGGAACTAATGCCCAGGGGGGTTAAGAACCCATGTCTGTGACTGAGGCCCTTTCCCTGAGGCACTATGTGACACCTCCCATTCAGGGAAAACTTGATCAAGGCCTTGTCCTTCCTTATAAAAGTGCCACAGAATGGCTAACAGGTTTCCCAGGGATTCCAGAGTCATCTGGAAGAGCAGTATTTTTCAAAACACTGTCTGTGAACCACCTGCATCAGAGTTCCCACCACAGCTTATTAAAATCGCAGTCAGGCTGAATCACAGCCTCTGGGAAAAGGGCCAGGGAATCTGCATTTCTAGAAAGCTCCCCCAGGGATTCTGATGGACTCTAATAAACACTGCTATTTTCACTGGCATCCTAATCACAGTTTATGGGTAGAGCTGACACCAGCAAAAGGGATTCGTTCATCTGTGGGCAGGGGTTGGGCAAACTTTCTGGGAAGGGCCAGAGCATGAATAGTTTGGGCTTTGCAGGCCCTGCAGGTCTCTGCTGCAAGTTCTCAGCTCTGCCATTGAAACATGGAAACAACTACAGACAGCCTGTCACCAGAGGGTGTGACTGCATCCCAATAAAGCTTAGAGTTCAAAAACAGGCAGGGAGGGGCCACAGTGTGCTGACCTCAATAGTCGTCCTGGCCCACCAGCCCTCTGATGACCCCTTTTTTGTGGGACTTCTTTTTTAATGTTTTAATTGGAGGAAAATTGCCTTACAATGTTGTGTTGGTTTCTGCCATATGACAGTGCGAATCAGCCATAATTATACATATATCCCCTCTCTCTTAAGCCTCCCTCCTCTCCCCCATCCCACTCCTCTAGGTCATCACAGAGTGCCAGGCTGGGCTCCCTGCATTATATTGCAACTTCTTACCAGCTATCTATTTTACACAGGATAGTGTATATATGTTAATGCTACTTTCTCCATTCGTCCCACTTTCTCCTTCCCCCACTGTGTCCACAAGTCCATTCTCTACATCTGCATCTCTGTACCTCCATATCTTCCCTGCAAAAAGGTTCATCAGTACCATTTTTCTAGATTCCATATATATGTATTATTATACATATTTATTTTTCTCTTTCTGACTTACTTCACTCTGTATAACATGTTCTAGGTTCATCCACTTCGCTAGAACTGACTCAAATTCATTCTTTTTCATGGCTGAGTAATATTCCATTGTATATATGTACCATACCTTCTTTATCCATTCATTTGTAGATGGACATCTAGGTTGCTTCCATGTCCTGGCTATTGTAAATAGTGCTACAGTGAACACTGGGGTAAATGTGTCTTTTAGTATTGTAGCTTTCTCAGGATATATGTCCATTAGTGGGATTTCTGGGTCATATGGTAGATTTATTCCTAGTTTTTTAAGGAATCTCCATACTGTTTTCCATAATGACTCTATCAGTTTACATTCTGTGGGACTTATTCTTACAGTACTTTCTGTTACCTGTGGAGAGCTATATCCATGAAGATAAAATCACCTGTTGTAACAGATAAACCTTGAATCTTTGTGAATTAAAGCAATACAAGTTCTGTCCTCTCATCTCACAGCCCAGTGAGGGTGTGCCTACTTGGGTTCTTCTGTGTTCTTCATTTAGGGAACTGGGCTCCTTCATAGTGTAGCTTCACCCTTCTTGGTTCTCATAGCCATCCTCAGAGCCAGTGGATGAGGAAAGAGACACAGGATTATTCATGGGAAATCTGTATGGGCCTGGTCTGGAAGAGGTGCCCCACATTTCTACCCACATTTTACTGGCCAGAATTCTCATTGCATGGGGTCCTGAAACAGCAATTTCTCAAGGTTGTGAGGTCCTTGGTCTCAAGCTCTCTCTAGTCCCTTCTATCTTTGCTTGAAATCCATCCAGTTCTAACCTGGGCTCATCTCTTCCTTGTAAAAAGCCTTGCTAAGGTCAGTCAGTAGGAGCCAGCTCACGGCCTCACTCTGACCTGTCCAGCCACATTCCTTAGGGCTGCAGGCTCAGAAGGCACAGATCTACCTCCTCAGTTACTGTAGGTGCAAGTTTTATCACCTAGTTTGCTGCTATATAACCAAGATCTCCATTTCTCTAAGCTCTGAGACCATTTCCTCCTGGGCTGCTGCCTGCCTGTGAAACCTGTACCACATATTTTAGGTTGTTGCCATGGTAGCACCCCAGTGCAAGATACCGACTTGTGTACTAGTCCAGGTAGCACAGAGGCTTTACCAGGTAAACCCCAAACTGTGCTTGATGAACACAACTAAATGTTTATTTCTTGCTCACATCACATTCTAATACAGATGTTCTTGGAGGCATGACCTTCCACTTGGTCATTCAGAGACCTGGCTTTTTTCCAGGTCTCGAACCTCTGCCTTACTATGGGTCCTTGTGGTCCTCTCTTGCTGGCCATGGGGAAGGAAGGCAGGCTTCCATGGGAGCCCACAGGCACATCACTTGTGTCTGTATTCTCTTGGCCAGAAATCGGTCACATGGTCACACTCCCTGAAAGAGGGGCTAGGAGATGTAGTCCAGTGACAAGCCCCAGAGGAAAGGAAGGAGGTTTTGGTGTGCATGTGGCCATGTCTGCCTCTTGGGTCAGGACTGTCTGGACTGATGGAGAGACATCCAGGGGCTTATCCGGGAGAAGGTCTAATAGGCAGTCTGCCTCAGTGATCACTAGGGGCACAACAGGCAGCAGCTAGTGAGATCCGAAAGATGTGCGAATATCTTCACTAAAACAATAAACGTTTACTGCGTGTCCATTCTGTGCCCAGCAGTGGGCCAGACTCTGGAGACCTGGAGGAGAACCAAGCTCCTCTTAGAGCTCTGGGTGTTCCCCCTAAACACAACCCTTGTGCTTGATGCCAAGGGGCCAGGGAGTTGGGGAGGAGGGTGGGTTTTCTACTACGGCTGATTTGAGTGCCTCCTGCAGCCCTAGAAATGCCTCCCTTACAATTGTGCCTGGCCCTGCCATCAGCAAGTACCATCTCTGCGGTGTACTGGATGAAATGTAATTAGAAGGGGAAAAGGGCAGCCCAGAGCAGATATTCTGTTTATCTCTCTCGATTGTTTTCCTAGGACATCGTCTGCCCTTTCTGAGGCTTCTAAGGAGGCGGTTGCTCCAGATGTAGGGTCATCACCCTGTTTTGTGTTTGTTTCTGGCTGTTGGCATTGGCAAAGTTAGGGAGCTGGCACTGTCTCGGAACCCCCTCTGTGGTGCTAAGGGTGGCACAGGGAGGAGCCCAGATCCCCACATCCTTGCTCTTTTCATGTTTTTGGCCATTTGAGTTAGAAACCGCTGCTACTGCTTCTGTTGATGACTGAGTCGTGGGCCCAACTTAACTGAAGATGTTGGCTGAGGTCCAGGCAGACAGCTCTCAGTCAGCCACCATTGAGTATCAGCTGTGTGTCCGACCCCTGTCCAAGAGCATGGATGCACCCCTCACAGGAACCCACTTGCTCTCGGTAATTCAGGGCCGCTGGAGAAGGATCTTGAAACTGTTATGTAAGGCAACAGCAATATTCTCCAGGAGGGTTTTCAAAAAGGGCTAAGAAAATGGGCATAGAGGACATAGCTAACCCTGGAGCAGGCCATGGAGGGAAGCTTTTACATTTCTTTCAGAGATTTTTTGGTAGAAAGTCATGTCACTAGCAGCAGGAAGGTAGCCTGGGTAAGTATCTAAGACACCCTTCCAAGCTGCCTTCCTTAATTTGTTGCATGGTTTCTTCTAAGGCAGTAAGGACTACAAAAGGTTAAATCTCTCCTATACGATGAACTCAGCCATCCCCGTGAAATGGAGGAAGCGGAATACCATTAGACTCTCTAATCTCATTTCTCTCATGCTGTCCTTCTTGGAGCCTATCAAACAGTGTCCTGGCAGAAAGTCAGTTCTGTGGCCGTGAAGCATCAGAGTCAGTCTCTTTCTGAACATGCCAGAAGGGCTGTAATTTAGAAAATGTAGCCTACCTTTTAAGGAAGGATGAAAAGGTACTAAATGCACCTTTCTTTGCATGCTAACTCCCAAATATTTGGGATATATTAAATGTGTCATTCCTGGGGAATTTTATTTTCTGTTTTATTAGAGTTATTTGCATGACATATTAGAATAGAACTTATTAAAACTGTTTGTATTTGTGGATCTCTGATGGTTTCATGAGTACTGCTCAGGGCCCTCTCTGTACCAACTATTCAATAAGATATGTGTCTTTTGAGTGTGTAACTGTGCATTCAAGATGCAAATGCAGTAACAATTTTGCCCTTGTTTTAATTGCTTTTCCTCAACGACGCATGTGATTTTTCTTATCTGATTTAAGCATTTCTTAAGGGGAGGGGGTAGGAAAGTATTAGCTACTGCCACATAAAAAAAGCTAAATATACTTGGAAGTTAGATTTTGAGATTCTTCTGTTAGTCCTAGTCTTTTTCCATATTGTGATGTTGTCATAAATTAAAGGGGAGGGGGGTGGGGCCTACCAGGATTTTGAAGTTTTTTTTTTCCTCGTATTTAAAGTTTATGTCTCCTAGATAGCATCCCATAATGCTGGTTATTTTTATGCAGAATATTTGGGACAAAGAGGCTCTCTTTAAACGAAAGATAATTGCAAGCTTTGTCCCTTGCCTCAAGTTTACTGCAGGGTTTCTCTCCCCTCTGGTTATACAGAAATGAAATTATAAACCACCAGTAGCCTGGGAAATGTCAATCGATTCCAAATGACTAAATATTTAATTCAATCATTGCCTATACCTCCAAGGATGACTCGGGTGTTTTTCTTCTTACTGAGGGCTCCATGAAAGCCGGTCTCTGCAATGGCTGCTGAGGACTGTGTCTGTTGCAAGGAGGCTCCCCTGCAGTGAGGAGCTGGGCAAGCCTGTTCCATAGCAGCCCTTTTTGCAAATGGTAGTGGATTTTTGCAGAAGGTTTGTGGCCAGATCGCTATGTATAATACTGATGAAGCATTTTTGTTCCAGCTCTGTCTCGGAAGACCTAGGCTGTAGACGTGGGGATTTCAGTAGGAAACATTATGGATCTGTGGAGCTGGTAAGTTTACACTGTCTGTTCAGTGGTAGTACATTGATTTCGATTTAGAGAGGATCGCCAAGCTCTTCAGATCTTTTGTTGTATATTTACTGTTAGACCATGTGGGTACAGTATAAGGACTGGATGGGAATGAATGACTATTGAAAGGCTGTAATAATAATTTGATCATCTTTATCTGTTGTGTTTTTACTGTTACGTACTTTTAATCTGTGTCTTTCAGTATGTTAAAAATATGTTGTGGCTTGGTATTTTTCTCTGTTCATGGTGTTATGTAATTAAATAAAATGATTATGTATTAGGAAAGGTAGAATTTAGCTTTTATGTTATCTTGTTCCTAAAACTTTCTAAATCTAGTTTTTGAGGTTTAAATATTATTGTAATACATATTCCAATTTTTCTGTACCCTTGCTCTCTGGGTATGTGATAGGAGTTAGAATATCTATGAGCTCTTTTTTTCCCCCCTGTTACAAGTATATGTGTTGGACTAGATAAATGACTGTGATAGGTAATGGATATCTGGATTGAAAATATTCATATTTTTCTTAATGAGAGAGATTGGGGTTTGTGTTATTTTTTAAAAAGGGTATGCTTTCATTTTAAAAGAGGCATAGTGAAGATATATCACAGCCTCAATTTTTTTTTTATCATAGCCTCAATTTTTTAAAAGACAGAATTGTGGGTTTTTCCCCCAGTTGCATGGAAATTTGAACGAATTTTGGGGGAAATGTGCTCATAAAATTCTCTTGGTTAATATTTAACCAAGAGAATATTAACATTAATATTTGATGTTAAAAACATTAAATTTATTATTTCTGTCTATTTACAAAAACTGAGTTGATGGGATCCATTTGTAAAGGATTAATATAAGCTGCATTAATTTCAGGGTTTAAAAAGTAGAAAAAATTATGTACCGGAATCATATACAAGTAGCATTCTACTTGAATTCTACTTGTAATATAACGGGTTTGACTGTGTACCTGGCCCCGGTATATTCTTGGAAATATGCATTAAGTAAAAGGTTTGGTCCTTGTTTTTAAGGCTCCTACTGTCCTCCTGCTGGGCAGATAAGATACATAATATATCTAAAGAATGAGTTTAGTCACATAAAAGACACCCTGGTTGACTTGGTTAGTGTGTGTTCTATGTCAGTCACTGGTGATACCATGCCAACTCAGACCACCACCTCTACTGAAGAAGCATGGGCATAACTAATTCAGAATTGGTAAATATTGTGAGAAGCGCACAGACAGGGCCTGGTGGGGGTTGGGAGAAGGAGGGAGCCACCCCTTCTGTCTAGGCATCTCGGGGAAACAGCCTGGAAGGCCTTCTGGAGGCTGTGGGATGTGAGTTGGCGACAAGGAATATAGGCAGAGGATATTTGCAAACAGCATGATTCTTGGCAACGATGATTTGAAGGGCAATGAGCACATGGTCCTGCCCGGCAGAGAGTATAGGGCTAAAGAGCTCAGTGGTTACACAGCAGGTAGGCTTTGAAATCAGACAGGCCTGGCTTCATATACCAGTTCCCTTACTTATTATCTCCATAAACATTGCTGAACCTCAGTGGTGCCTAAGAGTTTGTGCTTAGAAGTCATTCTTGTTCCAGCATTTACTAGTTGCATGACTGGCCTCAGTTTTCTCATCTATGAAATGGGGTTTATTAGTATTATCTATTTTATAGGGTTGTCAGGAGGACTGTATGAGATGATGCACAGAAGCACAGTCCCTGTTAACTAACCGTAGTGGGAAAGATGAAATTTGATAGCACAAGTAAGATGTTGACTCTCAGGTGGAGTTTGAACCTGATCTAAAAAGTAGTATGGAGCTCTTATAAATAGTGAGAGTGGTGTTTGGGGGAGACAACGTAGGTGTGTAGGATGGACCCTTTATAGACTTGTGGAAATCACAGAATATCAGACTGGGGACATACATGAGAGAAGTGCTTTCAAGCTTGAACAGGCATCAGAATCACCTGGTGAACTTATTAAAACAAATTTCTGGACCCCATCCCCAGAGTTTCAAATTCAGTAAGTCGGGGTTAACTCAGAGTTTGCATTTCTAACAAGTTCCCTGGTAATGTTGATGCCCCTGTTGCCAGAACCACCCTTGGAAAAACCCTGCTTTACAGAATCCCCAACTGGTCATAAGTTATCCCCAGCTTGATGAGGCAGTTCATTGACCAGGTCAGTTTGTGTGTGTGTGTGTGTGTGTGTGTGTGTGTGTGTGTGTGTGTGTGTGTGTGTGTGTGTGTGTGTGTGTGTGTGTGTGTGTGTGTGTGTGTGTGTGTGTGTGTGTGTGTGTGTGTGTGTGTGTGTGTGTGTGTGTGTGTGTGTGTGTGTGTGTGTGTGTGTGTGTGTGTGTGTGTGTGTGTGTGTGTGTGTGTGTGTGTGTGTGCGCGTGTGTGTGTGTGTGTGTGTTTATAACTGACTTTTTAAATATTTTCAAGTAAATTTTAAATACATTTTAAAATTCTATGTATAATTTCACCACCTTGCAGCAAGTATTTTCACCTGCTTTTGATACCTTCCAACTTGTATAGCTATAAGTGCCATTTCTACATGGTTGTAATCAAATTATATATTTACTTTCACATGCCTCCCTTTTCATTTAACTGTGTTTTATAAGTATCTTCTTGTTGTGTAGTTACCATTTTAATCCCTGTGTGATAGATAGACCAGTAAGGTGATCAACAATGATCTGTGGAACAGTTTTCCTCCTTTTGTAAAATCAGGTCATTTCTAGTTTTCCCAATTGGAAATGACATGTGCTAGACGTTGCAAAACTTCAGGAGATGGTTGAGGGACAGGGAGGCCTGGGGTGCTGCAGTCCATAGGGTCGCAAAGAGTCGGATATGACTGAGTGACTGAACAACAACAGAGGTTGCAAGGGTTGGGAATGATGCAGTGAGCAAGTTCCAGTTTTGCCGTGTGAGGATCTCTTGAGATTCTGACTCCAGTGTTTTAAGGAAGGAGATATTTTCTCCCATCTATGAACACAGAGTATTATCAAATTAAAAACCATATTATGTGTCCTATGCTCGTGAGAAAGCCAGTTCAATTTTTCTTACACTTGATTTGATGAATATTGTTGGGAACCCAGTCAATCTTGGATGTTTATACAGGGGTCCTTGGGATTCTATAAAATCGAAATTTTAGCATAAACTTCTTCCGATGTTCAGTGAATTAGGTAGAAGTCCTTGTGAAGAGTGCAACTGACCATTCAAATCAGCAATGAGGGGGATGCAGGGGCTTGGTTCCCTAGCTTTCAATTAGGTATACATTCGGTGAGAGACCGTGGCACTCAGACACCTACTCTACAGACTCATGGGTGAGTTTCTCAGCCCTAATTCGACAGCTGTGGGTCGAAGGCTCCCACCATGAGGCAGGCACGGTGCCCGACACTGAAGGGGGAGGAAAAAGCCAACTGCGCTGCCCTCCTGGAACTGGAGGTAGTCTGGCTTTAGAATCCTGCGGCCTCAAACTTTGAGTCTCCAGGCTGCATCTTAGCTGTGTTCCCTGCCTGAATCAGGAATGGTTTCCTTGTAAGGGATGGAGATCCACTCAGTCCAGCTGCAGTATAACGTAATTCACAGAGAGGGTGTGGGAGAATCTCGCCGGAATGCACTGCAGGAAGCACAGCTGGGCCGCATGTGACTGGGAAGCCATCAGGCAGCTCTTCTCGTTTCTCTCGGCCCCTGTGGTTTCTCAGCTTCACTTTGCTCTGCGTGTCAGTACCAGTCTCCTCTCTGCACGCCAGCTTCCGCGACAGCACAGTCGCCTCTCTCCAGTCCATTTTCTCCCAGCAGCAGTGTTTGGTTTTTTTTTTAATACTTCTTTTTATCATGGTGAAATATTCACAAAATAAAATTTACCATTTTTAAGTGTAAAATTCAGGCCCATTATGTATATTTGCCGGGTTATGCAACCATCACCACTATCTACTTTCAGAACATTTCTCATCATTCCAGATAGACACTGTACCCACTAAACAATGACTCCCCACCCCCCTTGCTCCCTTGCAACCTCTGTTTTATCTTCTGTCTCAATGAATTTGCCTATTCTATGTGGAATTATACACCTTTTGCCCTTTTTTGTCTGATTTATTTCAATATTTTCAGGGTTTATCCATGTTGTCACATATATCAGAATTCCATTCCTTTTTCTGGCTGAATAATATTCCATCATGTGTATATACCACATTTTGTTTTTCCATTCCCCTATTGATGAAGTCTTGGGTTGGTTCCACCTTTTAGCTCTTGTGAATAATGTTACTGTGAACATTGGTGTACAGGTACATGCTCAAGTGATGTTTTAAAATGTTGACAACATAGTATCTTTTCTTTCATAAATCTCTTCTGTGGCCCATTGCAGTGCAAGACTAGACCCTTTACAAAGCCCAAAGAGATCCTTCATAGTCCCTGTTCTGCCTTCCTCTCCCACCTTCCCACGAGCTCCTCACTCACCGTGCTTTAGTGGCCTGATTTTCCTCTCTAGAACAATTTGAGTTCCTACCTGTCCTTTGCATGTGCTCTTCCCTCTTCCTGGAATGGGCTTTCCCAGCATTGCTCACTGCTGATCTCTTAAATGCCATCTTCTCAGGGAGGCCTCCCTGATCACCCTTGCTGAAGTCATCCTCCTCATTATGGAGATTCTCTTTATTTTCTTAATTGTGTTTATCATAATCAATATTTGTTTACTAACTATCCTCTCATCCACTAGAGGGGAGGGTGGAGACTGTGTCTTTCTTGAGATTTCTAGGTCCTGGCATGTACTAAATTCTCATTCAGTTTTTTTTTTTGATTTCTAGTCCCCCCCCACCCCTAGTCTTGCAGTCCCTGTGCCCATTGTAGTCTATTCATTCTTGGACCCTAATTTCAAATTCAAAAAGAATGTTATGGATTGGTCCCGCAGGTTCAGTTATCTATCCCTGATTCAAACAGTTGACTTCAAGGTAGGGTCGTTGAGGGGGGGTGTCATGTGGTATAAATGTGGCCTCCTATACCCACTCAGCAAAATTTGTGGGCAGATTCTCTTTGGAAAGGATATGGGGAAGAGTCAGTTTCAAAGAGCATGAGCTGAGACGGAAGCCTCCAATATGTCTATAATATTTCCTCATAAAGTAGATGATTTAAAAGTTCCATCTAAAAGCACCTGGTTAAAATGTCATCATCTGCTGGTGGGCTGTTATCCTTGGCACTTTTTTAAATTCCATAAACAATGATATGAATTATAAACCCTCTAAAAACAGGAATCAAGGCTCTTGATTTACCACTGTGTCCCTCATACCAACCACAGTGCTTAGCTTTAGTTACTTAGTAAAAATTAATTGAATGAATGAATGGTTCAGTTTGGTTGGAATTAGAGAATAGCCTAACTCATCAAAAATAAAGAAAGAGAAGGAAAAACAAGCTTATATGATTTCCCCCCTCCCCAATATAGTTAGACTCATCAGCTTGCAGTGCATTCCATCTGAAACGTTTGCCGTTTTTCTTCTTGATGAATTGAAAGTCTGGTCTCTCGTGGCAGCATTCTAAGCAAGGCACAGCTATTACCCCATCAACCATTCTTCATTGCTTCATATCGAAATCTGTCAGGAAAAGCATAAGATTGTTTGTAGCTTTTATTGATCTTTTCTTGGCCTTTGACTCAATGGGTAAGAAACTGATGTGTTACGAATGATGAATGGTATGGGCAGCATATGGGCCTCTCCTTTCCCAACCCAGCTGCTGATCCTCACATAAGCCCACATCTGGGTAATTCTAGGGAAGCCATGATCTGCAGGTAATTTCAAATCCAGGATAAAACAGGAGGGTATACTGTCCATTGGGTTTCCCAGGTGGCGCTAGTGGTAAAGAACCAGCCTGCCAATGCAGGAGACGTAAGAGACTGGGGTTTGATCCCTGGGTCAGGAAGATCCCTTGGAGGAGGGAATGACAACCCACTCCAGCATTCTTGCCTGTAGAATCCCATGGTCAGAGGAGCCTGGTGGGTTACAGTCCATGGGGTCACAAAGAGTCAGACATGATTGAGGCAATTTAGCACGCATGCATATTGTCTATTCCTTTTTAAACTTGTACTCAAATTTTGAGTCAAGCCTGCATTTGGACCAGCTGCCTGCTCCCCTGGTATATCAGAAAGAAATGTATAAATGTCTCTCCATGAGGATAGCATGGTTTTGTCGTTTTGAACTCAGAGTGGCCTCAAAGGATACCTGGCTATACTGAGTACAGCCAGAAGAAAGGTTTGTCATGAACTTGATTGGCATCTGCAGATTTTAATATCTGAGGTTTTGACTGTGTGACAACTTTTGAAGTCTGATATATAGTCATTTGTATTTTTGCTCAGGCACGAACTTGAATTATGCCTGTGGGACTGTTGTGCTTTAGATGATTCTTGGCTAATGAGTGATTTAGCTGCCTGCCCAGCATCCCTAATACAGCACAGTTTTGTTCTCTATTCAGGGTTGAGTAGGCATTTTGTTTTCAGAGGCATTTTATGGGAGAATTATATTCTATGTAGCATCACTGAATTGAGAAATGAGTGAAGGTACCAGAATATCTCCCCTAGGAACATCAAAACATCACGACTTCTGTCTTCTACAACTAGAATCATAATTTTGGCAGTTGTTCTCTATTATTTAGCTGGCTTATATCTAAGGCTTTGATAGCAGTTTGATTCATGTAGGTACCGTAAGACATAACATTTATCTTGGAATTATCAATGAGTTGGGGCTTCCCAGGTGGTGCTAGTGTAAAGAACCTGCCTGCCAGTGTAGGAGACATAAGAGACTCAGGTTTAATCCCTTGGTCGGGAAGATCACCTGGAGGAGGGCATGGCAACCCACTCCAGTATTCTTGCCTCAAGAATCCCATGGACAAAGGAGCCTGGTGGGCTACAGTTCATGGGGTTGCAAAGAGTCTGAAGCAACTTTGCCACATATGCGTGCATCAGTGAGTTAACATGGTTAGAAACTATGGCACTGTTTTTGATATTTCAATGTCTTTGTGGATGATTGGTAATGCTTACATTGAACATTTTCCAGGCTAAAATTATTGCAACCATTTTTAGCAATGCAGAACTTTGAGACCTTAGTCATGTTTATGTGTTAGAATGGAACTAGAAATCTTTTATTATGTTTACTAGTTTTGCTGTTTATTGAATGTTTACTATGTACCAGTCAATGAGCTGAATACTTTAGATGCATTTACCTATTTAATTCTCCCAAACAACCATCAGCAGTTTTTTATTTCACCACACTGTGGATGCTCAGAAAATGTTGGTGGACATCGAATGGATTCCCATTTATCAGATGATCTCAGAGAGATCCCACAGCTAGTAGTTCAGTTCAGTCGCTCAGTTGTGTCCGACTCCTTGCAACTCCATGAACCACAGCACGCCAGGCCTCCCTGTCCATCACCAACTCCCTGAGTCCACCCAAACCCATGTCCATCGAGTCGATGATGCCATCCAACCATCTCATCCTCTGTCGTCCTCTTCTCCTCCTGCCCTCAATCTTTCCCAGCATCAGGGTCTTTTCAGATGAGTCAGCTCTTTGCATCAGGTGGCCAAAATATTGGAGTTTCAGCTTCAACATTAGTCGTTCCAATGAACACTCAGGACTGATCTCCTTTAGGATGGACTGGTTGGATCTCCTTGCAGTCCTAGGGACTCTCAGAGTCTTCTCCAACACCACAGTTCAAAAGCATCAATTCTTCGGCGCTCAGCTTTCTTTATAGTCCAACTCTCACATCCATACATGACCACTGGAAAAACCATAGCCTTGACTAGACGGACCTTTGTTGGCAAAGTAATATCTCTGCTTTTTAATATGCTATCTAGGTTGGTCATAACTTTACTTCCAAGGAGTAAGCGTCTTTTAATTTCATTGCTGCAATCACCATCTGCAGTGATTTTGGAGCCCAGAAAAATAAAGTCAGCCAATGTTTCCACTGTTTGCCCATCTATTTGCCATGAAGTGATGGGACCGGATGCCATGATCTTAGTTTTCTGAATGTTGAGATTTAAGCCAACTTTTTCACTCTCTTCTTTCACTTTCATCAAGAGGCTCTTTAGTTCTTCACTTTCTGCCATAAGGGTGGTGTCATCTGCATATCTGAGGTTATTGATATTTCTCCCAGCAATCTTGATTCCAGCTTGTGCTTCCTCCAGCCCAGCGTTTCTCATGATATACTCTGCATATAAGTTGAATAAGCAGGGTGACAATATACAGCCTTGACATACTCCTTTTCCCATTTGGAACCAGTCTGTTGTTCCATGTCCAGTTCTAACTGTTGCTTCCTGACCTGCATACAGGTTTCTCAAGAGGCAGGTCAGGTGCCTCTACAGCTAGTAGATAGAGGTAACACTTAAGCCCAGATCTGTCTGACTCTAAGAGCCCCTGTGCTTAATCTCTCAGCCTATGAGCCTACGCTGTTTTCTAAGGAAATTGGGTTGATTGTTCAAGCAAACATCTCTGCCCTCAGATGCATGCGTGCTAAGTCACTTCAGTCGTGTCCAACTCTGTACGACCCTATGAACTGTAGCCCCCCAGGCTCCTCTGTCCATGGGATTCTCCAGTCGAGAATACTGGAGTAGGTTGCCATGCCTTCCTCTAGGGGATCTTCCCAACCCAGGGATCGAACTCATGTCTCTTACGTCTCCTGCATTGGCAGGTAGGTTCTTTATCACTAGCGCCACCTGGGAAACCCATCTCTGTCCTTAATCAACAGCATAGAGTAGCTCTGCTTTAAGTCTTAGCTGAAATATATAATTTCAAATTCTCTTAGGTCCAAATCTTAACAAAAGTTTGATTTTAAGAAGAATGTCCAAAAAAAATTACCTAAGAAATGTCCATGTGATAAATGGTTTAAATTTAATTCCTGGTTTAGGTCCAACCATAAGGTAGCTACAAACACTTGGCCCGCACTTTAGAAGGACCACTTTTCTTGGCCCCTCTTAGAAAAGCAAGAGTTTTTCTTGATCTGTGCCCTTGTGTTATTCCTTTAGCTTGAACTGATGGGCAGATCAGAAAAGAGCCATATGACTCTGGATGGTGTGTCTCTTGCAAAGAAGCCCTTGAGGATTTCTCAGTCTGTCACACAGTGTCTCCTTTAAGAGGGCCTGTGAAAAAAGTTTTCCCAGGACCAAAAAGCAGCTTTGTTGTTAACCTTATATGCAGTGGAAATCCTCTAGTGGGCTTTTTCCTCTTTGCTCTGGCCTCTAGGTCGCTCAGGACCCTATTTATGGCTTGCCTTGAACAGCCTTAAAGGACTCTATAACAGGCAACCTAATCTTATTCTCTTGTTTTCAGTTTATTTACCCACACCTAATTTTCCCTTGTTCTAAATTTGTTTTGTATCTAATTTTCTCCTTTGAGTGAGATATATCTCAGTAAGATGCTTTAAATCTTTTCTAAAAAGTAAGATAGAGCATAAAAAAATATTTTCTGTGTTCAGCTTCTAGTTCTTAACAGCACATCCTCTGCCCCCCATTGAGGGTAACCTAGTTCACAGAATGGTTTGACCCTTGTCTCCTCCCTCCCCTACTTTTTGATCAGGGCTTCTATGACCTATTTTCCTAGGATCAACTACACCTGGGAAGAATTAGCATCCCCTGCCCAGCTATTTTGTGACTGCCTTGAGCACTGAGCCCTGTGTTAATTGGGGTCCAAGAGTCTTCCAAATCAACTAGCTAAACACATACAGTAATAAGAATATCAGACAAGTCCTCCAAGTTTTTCCAGGCAAAATCAACCCTGGAAACAGCCACTCCGGGGATATTTGGCACCAGTGTGCTCTCTAGTTTCAAAACTAGAACTGCAAACGCTCCACTCCCTCCCTCCGCAGGCTTGGGCAGCTCATGCCAGGTTCCTAGTGGCCACACAAGTCTCCCATTCCTGTGTGCCCCTACGTCCTCCTTGGGGTGACACTCCCTCCTGCCACTGCACCGTCAGCTCAGCTCACAATCTCTGGCTCCTACACCTTCAGCTGGAACCCTGGGGTCTTTGTTCTGTGACTCTAGTGGTCTTCAGCTGGTGGGATATAGGTCCCTGGTGCACTATAAAAATACTTTCAGGACTCCCTTGGTGGTCCAGTGGCTGAGACTCTTTGCTCCCAATGCAGGGGGTCTGGGTTTGATCCCTGGTCAGGGAACTAGACCCCACATGCCACAACTAAGACCCGGAACAGCCAAATAAATAAATATTTAAACACAAATAAATACCTTCAAATTTTACTCAGTGTTTAATACAACAGTTTATATTTTGTGGAACCAGAGATACAAACTGTTGGCATACTCTTTATTGGTTAATTCTTCACAGCAAATCAAGTTTTCTACCTGTGATCTCTTGTATACTATGGAGGAAAATTCTCATGTATGTCTCAGACACCCAGTCTTTCTTGGTGCCTGCTTGATAATATCCATTGCCTCTCACATCTCCCTTGTGCCAAAGTGACCTCTGCCTTACACCAGGTCCTGTCATGTGCCCACCTCAACTTTTAGTACAACATGGCTTGGCAGTATTTGCTCAGTCATGTCCGACTCTTTGTGACCCCATGGACTGTAGCCTACCAGGTTCCACCATCCATGGGATTTTCCAGGCGAGAATACTGGAGTGGGTTGCCATTTCCTTCTCCAGGAGATCTTCCCAACCCAGGGATTGAACCTCGGTCTCCCACATTGTAGGCAGACGCTTTACCATCTGAGCCACCAGGGAGTTCTTGTATATATCATCAGTTATAGCAAAAATAAGTTTTAAGCTTGAGCAAAAATGTGACATCACCAACTCAATGGACATGAGTTTGAGCAAACTCTGGGAAATAGTGATGGACAGGGAAGCCTGAAGTTCTACAGGCCATGGGTCGCAAAGAATCGGACACGACTGACTGACTGAACAACAAATACTGTTTTTATGAATACAAAGTATTTTCTTTTCTGGAAGGTATTTTTAAGAACCAGTATTTACTTATTTATTTAGGCAGGTCTGTGATCAAAGACTGAAGAAGGGAATGGCAACCCACTCCAGTATTCTTGCCTGGAGAATCCCATGGACAGAGGAGCCTAGCATGCTACAGTCAATAGAGTCACCACGAGTCGGACATGACTGAAGCGACTTAGCATGCTTGCATACATGATCAAAGATGTAGTACTTGGGATTCCTCTGGTGGTCCAGCTGTTAAGACTCCAAGCTTCCAGTGCGGGGGGCCCGGATTCAATCCCTAGTCAAGGAACTAGATCCTGCATGCTGCAACTATGACCCAGTGCAGCCAAATAAAATTTTTTTAATGAAGTCCTTGGCAGCCATGAACACGCACCCAAGAATTTGAAAGCCGCCCTTTTACTTCTTTTAGAGGTGTTACCTTGAAAAGGAATCTTACTTTTTTGCCAACCTTTCACCATATGGGCTCTGAACATTTATAGCTCTTTGTTAGACCCTCAGAACTAAGTCTAATGCTTTTAACTTATTAGCTGCCTCCTGGCAGACAACTTGGGACAGATTTCCCCAGGGGCGGGACCCAGAGTATCTGAGGCTTCATTCAGGTCTCTCTCAGCAGCCCCAAGCTGAGACCTTTGTCTTCAGCTTTCTTCTGTCTCAGGGCAAGTCCTGTTTCCTTGGGGTATACCTCCATCCCCAGGTGGCAGCTTCACCCTCTTGGTAGAAAGGAAGATGATCTGTGGGGTCTAAAATTTGCTCCCCCATTCCCCCCACTGGGTGAATTTAGGGAAAATCATGCCCAAACCCGGTGTCACCTCTGTGACCAACTAACCAAAAAGGGCCACCACTTTCATGCCACAACTAATATTCTAATTTTTTATATTGAAGTATTTTACATATTTAATTAAAGCCGTTACTTTGGGCTCTTTTATGTATAAGAAAAGGATTAAATGTTTTTTGGCCTCAGTCTTTTAATTGGTCTTTTGCGGTTATCTCTATGTTGCAGTGTTTTAAAATATAATCTCAAGCTGTTTGCTAAATAGATGTGAAGACTTTATCATTACTTTAGGAATACATTTCAGCCACTCTAAATTCTCTTTTCGATATCTGCGATAGTTCCACAAATTCCCTTCTGAATTCGCCTTTGAATGCTCTCCTTTCTTGTTCCCACTAAGCCTGCGCTTGCCAAGGTCACTAAAGACCTCCCTGCTACCAAGTCTAGGTGACGCATTTAGGCTTTAGCTCACGGGCCGCTCTGCGCATGCGCCCTCTTAACACATTCCCCTCCCCCAGTGTCTGTGCCGCTGCTTTTTCGTGTTTTTCCTCCTGCCTCTCTACTATCCCTCCTCTGCTCCTTTTAAGGGGCCCTTCTTTCCCGTCTGGTCCTCACATTTGGATACTTCTCAGGGTTCTGTCTCAAGATACCCTTCTCACCTGGTCTGCTCTTTCTCGTGATCTTTCCTACCCTCATGGCTTCAGGTACTGTCTTCAGGCTGGTGACTCACAGATCCGTGTATTCTTCCCGGGTCTCTATCCACAGCATCCAAGGCCATCTGCTCATACGCCCACAGAACGTCCCCATGGGCAACTGAACCTTCTAATGCCCACCACTGAACTCAGTCATCCCTCTTTACCCTCCCACACCGCTAGAGAATGGCTTTAACTTCTTAACCGTTGCTAATTTCAGAAACGAGGAAATCACCCAAAGCCCACATCCAGTCTCTTATCAAATTCTGTTGGTTTTATATTCTCCGTAGATTTCCTGGCTAAGTTTCTCTTATTCACATGGATGTGCATATAAAATGCCAGACAGTCTTTTGAGGAGAGAGAGATAGACACAGATTCGTATGTGTGTATGCATGGAAATATGTATTATGTATTCATGGGACTTCCCTGGTGGCTCAGATGGTAAAGAATCCGCCTACAATGCAAGAGACCTGGGTTGGATCCCTGGGTCGGGAGGATCCCCTAGAGAAGGAAATGGCTACCCACTTCAGTATTCTTGCCTGGAGAATTCCATGGACAGAGGAGCCTGGCAGGCTACAGTCACAGGTTCACAAAGAGTCGGACACAACTGAGCAACTAACACTTTCACTTTTCATACATACTCATATAAATTTAACAACTACCTGATAGTTTTATAGATACTTTTGTTACCCCCATTTTACAGATGAGGTTACTAAAGTTCAAAGAGTTTAATTAACTTGTCCAAAGTCACACAACTTGTAAGTTGTTGAGCTTGTCCCTCTCCCATCTTATGCACAGTAGGTTGTATTTATTTACAAGTTCTGTGATCTCCCCGTTGTTATAAGCTGTGCTCCAATGCCCCTTTGTTGTCGTCATCATGTGTGTATGCTCAGTTGTCTCCAACTCTTTGTGACCCCATAGGCTGTAGCCCACCAGCCTCCTCTGTCCATGGGATTCTCCAGGCAAGAATACTAGAGTGGGTTGCCATTTTCTCCCCCAGGGGATCTTTCTGACCCAGGGATCAAATCCTCGACGACGTCTCTTGTGTCTGCTTCACTGACAGGTAGATTCTTTACCACTGTGCCACCTGGGAAGCCCTCTAGTACATGTTACCCCTTACTGTGCATAAAAATCACTTTAGGAATTTATTTAAGATTCAGGCTCTGATTTGGCATGTCTGGAATGAGCCAAATAGTGTGCTTTTTTTTTTTTTCCCACAATCTTCCATTGTGAAAGTGACTTAACTCCTTACAGGTTTATCATTTGATCTCCGGGGAAGTCCAGAGACTACTTTGTTTTTAAGTAAAGAAGAACAATAAAAGACTTCCCTGGGGTCCAGTGGTTAAGACTTCCCACTCCCAATGCAGAGGACCCAGGTTCGATCCCTGGTCAGGGCACTAGATCCTACATGCTTCAACTAAGAATTTCCTTGCCACAACAAAGATCAAAGATCCTTAGTCAGACATGACTGAAGCGACTTAGCACAAGCACATAAATGGCTTAAAACAACAGAAATTTATTCTCTCATAGTTCTGGAGGCTAGAAGTCTGAAGTGAAGATGTTGGCAGGGCTGCACTCCCTCTGAAGGTTTGAGGGAAAAATCGTCCCTCGCCTCTTCCAGCTTCTGGGGTTGCCAGTAATCCCTGACATCCTTGACTTGTAGCTGCATCACTCTAGTTTCTGCTTCTGCATCACATGGCCTCCTAGCCTGCATTTCTGTATCTGCATTGCCCTCTTTTCTCTTATAAAGACACCAGCTGGAACTTCCCTGGTGATCCAGTGGTTAAGACTCTGAGCTCCCAATGCAGGGGGTATGGGTTCAGTCTCTGGTCAAGGAACTAGATCTCACATGCTACAGCTAAGACCTGGAGCAACCAAATTAATTAATTAAAAAAAAAGAGAGACACACCAGCCATTGGACTTAAGTCCCACCCTGAGCCAGTGAACTCATCTTAACTCATCTAATTACATCTGCAAAGACCCTCTTTGCAAACAAGGGCACATTCTGAGATTCCCGGTGGATGCAGAGGTGTTTGGGGTAGGAGCACAGGGTACACCATTCAAGCCAGAACAGTTACTTTCTGCCTTTTAGTGTTCAGAAAGAAGCCTGTGACAGTTTAGTTTATTTTCTTTCTTGGTAACTTTTCCTATCTTGATCTTTCTCAAACTTTCTTCTTTTATTTTTAAAATGTTTCCCATAGTTTCTCTATGTCTTTCTCTTCTCAGCAATTTCGCCTAAAACGTTGCATCTTTATGATTCTTAGACCCAGGTCTTATGTCATGGATGAATATTTTCTTCAGATGTATCTTTGATTATTGCTCATTTTCCCTCTTGAAATAGTAAGGAAGGTCTTTTTTTCTGTCCTCTGTCACTGTCTTTTCTTTCTCATTATTTTATATTTTGTTCCTCTTCATTCTGGGAAGGCATCTCAAATGATAAACATATTACTGTCTCTGTTTTATATGGTAAAACATATAAAATCCTCCAATGAGGATTTTTAATTTTAATCCTACATTTTTTAATCCTACATTTGCATTTTTTGTTCCTCATTTATCTTGCCCACTTCCACAAGCTTTACCCACTTATTGTGAAAATTGTCCTCTGTCTTATTGAGGACATCAGCTGCTTTTTAAATCTTTTATTTTGGTTTCATAGTAAAAAAATGATGTGCTTCTTTTTTCAGTTTTCAGGATCATGTGTAGCATTATTTTAAATAACTTCCATGTTTGTGATTTTTTTTTTCCTTTTTATAATACAGAATCTTCGAACAAATACAAAGAGCTATGCAAACCTTTTATTTTCATCAGACAAAATGTACAACTGACCCTAAGCTCTCATTGTCCTTTTGGGTACTGCAGCTTCACTGAACCAAACATCTGGATGGCAAGTGGTTATGTAAAGCTCCTTGATCAATATCCAGGGTCTGGTTGGTGTTTCTCTAGTAAAACTCTGCTGGAAAGGGATAGGATGGCCTCCATGCTTGGCTTTTTGCTGCTCTGAACCGGTGGCTCTAGAATTTATACATATAGCCAGGACTTAGAGGGCTATGGGTAGCAGTCTGGTTGGAAGAGGAGTATTAAAGTAATGTTTGCCTAGCTCTTTATATAAACTTGAGAAGACACCATCTGTGTAAAGAATTGGGTGGAGATTACGAAGATGGAATCCCCCCATACCCAACCACACTTTGGTGTGATCACTTGCTTGGCATATTGACAAAACTGTGTCCCCCTGGGTGCTCTGCTACCAGGACCCTTCCTGTCTCTCTCCCTGCCTATGGCCCTTCACTTAAGAAGACTGCGTTTTCTATCTTTTTTAAAATATCTGTTTGGTTGCACTGTGTCCCTGACTTCCCTGGTGGCTCAGACGGTAAAGCGTCTGCCTACAATGCAGGAAACCCGGGTTCAGTCTCTGGGTCGGGAAGATCTCCTGGAGAAGGAAATGGCAACCCACTCCAGTATTGTTGCCTGGAAAACCCCATGGATGGAGGAGCCTGGCTACAGTCCATGGGGTCTCAAAGAGTCGGACACAACTGAGCGACTTCACTTTCATTTTCACTTAGTTGTAGTCCTCGAGAGCTTCGATCTTCAGCTGCAGCACACGGGATCTTTAGTTGTGGCATGCGGGCTCTAGTTCCCTGACCAGGGATGGAACTTGGCCCCCTGCATTTGGAGTGCAGATTCTTATCCACTGGACCACCAGGGAAGTCCTAAGGCTGTATTTCTAACATAGACTTTGTCTCTCTCCCTGCCCCCATCTTACCCAATGTTTTCTTGGAGAGGAAAAAGAGGTGCTGGAGTGGCTAGGGCTACCTTAAAATGCAATGCTCATGTAGTAAAAAGATGACTCCCAGTGTTTTATTGTTACTGTTTATATGGACCCAGGTTTCTTAGCCCAAAGGAGATGGGAAAGAGAAAAATAAATTGCCATCCAGCTTTCTGTGATAACCACAGATTTGTTCTGTTTCAGCCAACAAAGTCAGTGACCAAATAGGTTTTCCAGTTCTTCTCCATTGGCCATAGAATAGGTAGAAAATGTCCTGATATTCTGGCCATAGGTGGAAAATCAGTCTCAGATTCATGAATTGTCCTCTTTTGTGCTGAATCTTCCCAAATATTTTACTGGGAATTTGAGTATCAGAGACTGCTAGTCAGATATTATTTTAATGAAGAAGCCAAGATGGATGGATATACTTCGAGATGAAAGGCTAGAGGAGAATACTCATTCCTGACTTAACTCAGATTTCTCAATAGAACAAGTGGAAAAGTCACTGCTTAGAAGAAAATGTGTTTCTGGAGTGATGACTTGGTGATTGATAAGTCAGGGCCAAGATGGGAGATATAATGGGAAGTAAAAAGGAATGGATAAAACAACTGGAGAGTGGTAGTGAGGATCTAGCCATGGTCAAGGAGCATGAGCTTGTTGTAGTCCTAGCCACATGGAAACTTGTTTCTTTGAACACAGAAGGGGAGAGTGAGAGTTTACTTCGTAGGTGGTGATTGAGAGCTGGGATTTGATTCAGGGGTTTGTAAATGAAGTGTTGACGTGATTAACCACAGATCCCCAGCTAGCACGTATGCCAAAAAGAGCCAGAGTGTGGGTTCTATGTCAGGTATTATGATGACAACACTCTACTAGTGTGGGTGAGAACAGGTTTGGGGTCTTGGGAATGGATGACAAAGTCATGAAGTCAAGTGAGGTCATTAGATTTGAGAAAGCAGAAGGGTGTGAGCTCAAGACATCAGATAGATCACTGTGATGGACGTGGAGTTTGCTGAGGATGGTTGCCAGAGATGTAGATGGTAAGTCTGAGCCCAGATCCAGGACCCTGCTGGTTCTTCAGCCAACGTTTATCATCCTAGTTGGAGACTCTTCTAACTGATTTGGGTACTCTGACATGCACCCCGGTGCTCAGCACTCCAGCCACCCCACCTCCCAAGTCTTTTCCCTGCCCCTTTGCACGGGTAGAATCGGACGAGGGGGAGAGTGGGAGGAAGAGAACATCCCCTGCAGGCAGTGGAAGTGACCGAGAGTCACCAGGAGAAGGGATCCAGTCAGGGGATGGCTTCTTCCACCCATGTTCAGGCGTTATCTCCCCACCTGTTTTTGATGCAAACATTTTGAATCTCTTTCTTCCCTTCTGAGCATTTCTAAGTCAGGGGTGTGTGTGTGTGTGTGTCTCTGTGTGTGTGTCTGTGTGTACATGTCTTATTTGCATATGCAAATGGTCTGTTTGACCAGTATTTGTAGTTTTTAAAATCTGCTTATGTTAGAAATCATTTCTCAAAGGTCCTATACATCTTCTAGCATAAACTGCGTTATAGTGGGACTTCCAGTGGTTAAGACTGTGCTCCCAATGCAGGGGGCCCAGTTCTATCCCTGATCAGGGAACTAGATCCCACATGCCACAACTAGGAGTTTGCATGCTGAAACTGAAAAGATCCCGAGTGCCACAACTAAAACCTGTCACAGCCTAGCAAATAAATAAGTAAATATTTTAAAAATAAACAAATAAATTGCATGATAGCAATGAGACCTTCAGCTCCCCCAGGCAGTGTTATGTCTACAGCATCTGACCTCCCCCTGTGCCCTGTACTTTCTTCTGTACTGTGGCATTTAGCCAGGTTGTGTGTGATTTATCTGTTTACTTGTGTGTGTCTGTCTCTCCCACTAGGCTGTGTGCTCCTCTAGGGCACAGATCATGTTGCATTTGTCTTTATAAATCCAGCAGTTAGTACAGGCCTGGGGAAATAGGTTCTCAATAATGTTGGAAGAGCAACAAACATTTAAACAGACTTTCTAAGAGTTTAAATGTAGCATTGGAGTGTTTTAATCATACTAGCAGTAATCAGGGCCTTTTATATTAATCATTACCATGCTGTTATTAAAATACATGTTGTTATAACATGATTGAACACATCCCATGTCCAGACACTATTCTAGGATCACTCCATGTTTTATGTTTTTGAATTCTCTCCCCAGACCTAGAAGTGGCTACAGTCATTGTCTTCATTTTAGTTTATTTTTTCTCCTCATTTTAGAGATAAGGAAAATGAAATTTAGAGAGGAAAAATCAAGTGGTTTGCCCAAGGTCCCACAGCTAGTAAGTGTGGGACTGAACCTGACAAGTTGAGTGCTAAAACCCACACTTGTAACCACTCATTTCAAAGAAAGGAGTTAGGGATGGGGGATAGAAATCTGAAATCTTATTTTTAAAGATGTAACTTACATAAATGTTAAAAGATCTTTCCCTAGATTAAAATACTTTTTCTGTGACTTATATATACCTGAATGTCAAGTACCCAGTGCGTGATAAGCAGAAATCACAGGGAATCCTAGCACTTCTGTAGGTGTGGGAACAGATACCAGCCCAAAGAAACAAAGCAATTCAGTGGAGAGGAGAAGAGCCTTATGTTTCTGAAAATTTATGTATTTGTATCAATTTAGGATATATTCTCATCTAATTGCCTCTAATATTAAGCTAATAATACTTTATTTATAGTAGTTAATGAATACCACTTAATTCTTCCTGTTTTTAATTTTTTCTTTTACATTAGCTTGTTGAATCATACAAATGGTTATAAGTGCTTGGAGATTACTTTTTTCCAGAAATAAAACATGTAAGACGTTAAACACTGTTTAGTGTTCAATGAATCAGTTTGGCTGAGATAGGAACAAAGCCTCTACTGCAGATACTAAATTACATGAATTTCCACCATTTTTAGTGTACTCAACTAGCTGAAGGTGATTCAGCCAGAGAAACTGAATTGATCTTCGTCGCCCAGAGTTGCATCAGGGTCCAGCATGTCACACAGTCCTGTCCATTAGAACTTTCCATGACTGTGGAAATTTGTCATTTGCTCTGTCCGGTGTAGCCACCACCTGGGGCTACTGAACACTTGAAATATGGACAGTGCCACAGAGGAACTGAGGTGTTTTTACTTTATCTTAATCAATTTAAAATTAGATCTAAATGGACCTAGCGGTCCCAGTACTGGCCAGTGCGTGATCTCTAAAGGAATCCCTTGTAGGGCTGGGCAGATCCTAACTGATGATTTGATTTGCTTTTTCCCTTTTCTCCCTCAGCTCAGTGCTCCCCAGCACTGAGCCTTTGGTGTATGTGGTGTATGACCAGATTAGAGATATTAGACAAAATAAAGTAAAGTAACATAAAGAGCTTGTCTTTTCTTCTTAACATTACTGATGTTGAATATTTGTTAAGGGACTTTCCTGACCGTCTAGTGGTTAAGGCTTCGCTTTCCAATGCAGGGGGTGAGGGTTCAATCCCTGGTCAGGGAGCTATGACTCCATGTCTTGTGGCCAAAAAAAACAAAAAACAAAAAACAAAAAACACCAACAAACAAACAAAAACAGAAATAGTATTGTAAAAAATTCAAAAAAATTGTCCACATGAAAAAAATACACATATATGTATGTTAATACATTTCCCTGAACTTGTACACCAAAACAAATACAAAAGAACTCTGCTATTTGCTTCTTCTCTAGGAAAACTGCATTACTGTGAGTGAGGGTATGGCTGGCAGGTGAGGACAGGACCCTTCCCCTCCTCAAAGACCCTCTGAACCAGGGCTGCCTCTTTGGGGCAGTGGTCTGACAACCTCTTCAATTCTACAGTTACTAGTATATTCAGGTTTCTTTCTCTTTTTCAAATAATCTTTGTATATTTTCCTAGAAATTTTCCATTTCATTGAAGTTTTTGGTAATATTTGCATAGTCTCAGATGGTATTCTCTCACATCTTTAAAAAAAATCTCTTTTCTTTTTAGCAATTATATTTTCTTTATTATCACTCCATATATTTGTGTTTTTCCTTGCTTTTTATTTATTTTTTTATTTTATTGAAATATAGTTGATTTACATTATTGTGTTAGTTTCAGGTGTGCAGCAAAGTGATTCAGTTATGTGTATTCAGTTCAGTCGATCAGTCATGTCCAACTCTTTGTGACCCCATGGACTGCAACACACCAGCCTTCCCTGTCCATCACCAACTCCCAGAGCCTACTCAAACTCATGTCCATTGCATTGGTGATGCCACCCAACCATCTCATCCTCTGTTGTCCTCTTCTCCTCCTGCCTTCAATCATTCCCTGCATCAGGGTCTTTTCCAATGAGTTGGTTCTTTGCATCAGGTGGCCAAAGTATTGGAGTTTCAGCTTCAACATTAGTCCTTCCAATGAATATTCAGGATTGATTTCCTTTAGGATTGACTAGTTGGATCCCCTTGCAGTCCAAGGGACTCTCAAGAGTCTTCTCCAACACCACAGTTCAAAAGCATCAATTCTTTGGTGCTCAGCTTTCTTTATAGTCCAACTCTCACATCTGTACATGACTACTGGAAAATCCATAGCTTTGACTAGATGGACCTTTGTGGGTAAAGTAATGTCTCTGCTTTTTAATATGCTGTCTACGTTGATCACAGCTTTTCTTCCAAGGAGCAAGCATCTTTTAATTTCATGGCTACAGTCACCATCTGTAGTGATTTTGGAGCCCCCCAAAATAAAATTTCTCACTGTTTCCATTGTTTCACCATCTATTTACCATGAACTGATGGGACTGGATGCCATGATCTTAGTTTTCTGAATGTTGAGTTTTAAACCAACTTTTTCACTCTCCTCTTTCACTTTCATCAAGAAGTTCCTTAGTTCTTCTTCACTTCTGCCATAAGGGTTGTGTCATCTGCATATCTGAAGTTATTGATATTTTTCCTGGCAATCTTGATTCCAGCTTGTGATTCATCCAGCCCAGCATTTTGCCTGATGTACTCTGCATATAAGTTAAATAAACAGGGTGACAATATACAGCCTTGACGTACTCCTTTCCTGATTTGGAATCAGTCTGTTGTTCCATGTCCAGTTCTAATTGTTGCTTCTTGACCTGCATACAAATTTCTCAGGAGGCAGGTCAGGTGGTCTGGTATTGCCATCTCTATGAGAATTTTCCACAGTTTATTGTGATCCACACAGTCAAAGGCTTTGGCATAGTCAATAAAGCAGTAGATGTTTTTCCAGAACTCTCTTGCTTTTTCAGTAATCCGATGGATGTTGGCAATTTGATCTCTGGTTCCTCTGCCTTTTCTAAATCCAGCTTGAACATCTGGAAGTTCACAGTTCATGTACTGTTGAAGCCTGGCTTGGAGAATTTTGAGCATTGCTTTGCTAGCATGTGAGATGAGTTCAATTGTGTGGTAGTTTGAACGTTCTTTGGCATTGCCTATCTTTGGGATTGGAATGAAAACTGACCTTTTCCAGTCCTGTGGCCACTGCTGAGTTTTCCAGATTTGCTGGCATACTGAGTGCAGCACTTTCACAGCATCATCTTTTAGGATTTGAAATAATTCAACTGGAATTCCATCACCTCCACTAGCTTTGTTTGTAGTGATGCTTTCTAAGGCCCACTTGACTTCACATTCTAGGATGTCTGGCTTTAGGTGAGTGATCACACCATCATGGTTATCTGGGTCATGAAGATCTTTTTTGTACAGTTCTTCTGTGTATTCTTGCCACCTCTTCTTAATATCTTCTGCTTCTGTTAGGTCCATACCATTTCTGTCCTTTATTGTGCTCATCTTTACATGAAATATTCCCTTGATATTTCTAATTTTCTTGAAGAGATCTCTAGTCTTTCCCATTCTATTGTGTTCCTCTATTTCTTTGCATTGATCGCTGAGGAAGGCTTTCTTATCTCTCCTTGCTATTCTTCGGAACTCTGCATTCAAATGGGTATATCTTTCCTTTTGTCCTTTGCCTTTACCTTCTCTTCTTTTCTCAGCTATTTGTAAGGCCTCATCAGACAACCATTTTGCCTTTTTGCATTTCTTTTTCCTGGGGATGGAATTGATCACTGCCTCTTGTATAATGTCATGAATCTCTGCCCATAGTTCTTCAGGCACTCTATCAGATCTGTTCCCTTAAATCTATTTGTCACTTCCACTGTATAATCATAAGAGATTTGATTTAGGTCATACCTGAATGGTATAGTGGTTTTCCCTACTTTCTTCAATTTAAGTCTGAATTTGGCAATAAGGAGTTTATGATCTGAGCCACAGTCAGCTCCCGGTCTTGTTTTTGCTGACTATATAGAGCTTCTTCATCTTTGGCTGCAAAGAATATAATCAGTCTGACTTCTGTATTGACCATCTGGTGATGTCCATGTGTAGAGTCTTCTCTTGTGTTGTTGGAAGAGGGTGTTTGCTATGACCAGTTTGTTCTCTTGGCAAAACTCTGTTAGCCTTTGACCTGTTTCGTTTTATACTCCAAGGCCAAATTTGCCTGTTACTCCAGCTATCTCTTGACTTTCTACTTTTGCATTCCAGTCCCCTGTAATGAAGAGGACATCTTTTTGGGTGTTAGTTCTAGAAGATCTTGTAGGTCTTCATAGAATCGTTCAACTTCAGCTTCTTCAGCATTACTGGTCAGGGCATAGACTTGGATTACTGTGATATTGAATGGTTTGCCTTGGAACTGAACAGAGATCATTCTGTCATTTTTGAGTTTGCATCCAAGTACTGCATTTTGGACTCTTTTGTTAACTATGATGGCTATTCCATTTCTTCTAAGGGATTCTTGCCCACAGTAGTAGATATAATTGTCATCTGAGTTAAATTCACGCATTCTAGTTCATTTTAGTTCACTGATTGCTAAAATGTCGATGTTCACTCTTGCCATCTCCTGTTTGACTGCTTCCAATTTGCCTTGATTCATAGACCTAACCTTTTATATATATATATATATATATATATATATATATATATATATTTATTTATTTATTTATTTATTTATGTATATATGTATATATATTTTTTCAGATTATTTTCCATTATAGATTATTATAAGATGTTGAATATAGTTCCCTGTGCTGTACAGTAAGTCTTTGTTGTTTCTCTATTTTATGTACAGTAGTGTATATCTGTTAATCCCAAAGTCTTAATTTATAAAGATATGGAATGCTTCACAAATTTGCATGTCATCCTTACTCAGGGGCCATGCTAATCTTCTCTGTACTGTTCCAATTTTAGTATATGTGTTCTCAAAGTGAGCACTCTTTGCTTTTCAGGATCAGGCTTCCTGGCCATCTCTTGGATGTGTTTATTGATTCTTCTGTCTTTCTAAATCTATAATTTCTACTCTGATCTTTTATTGATTCCTTGCCCCTGTTCTCCCTGGGTGTATCTCATTGTTCTTTTTGTATCTTCTAGAAGTTCATGCTTTAGTTCATTGTTTTTATTCTTTCTTGTTTAATAATGAAATCATTTAGAAATACGAATTTTCCTGTAAATACAACATCTCTCCCATTATCTGTTTTGATAGGTACTGTTCTTATTGTTGATGTCTGGATAGTGTCCAATCTTAGTTTTCCTACTTGACCCAAGAGTTTTTTCAGATGTATGTTTTAAAATTCCCTTTTTGTATCCTTTTGACACTAATTTCTCATTTAGTTGCACTGTACTAAAAAATCATCTGTACAGTTTCTATTGTTGAATTTATTCAAGCTTGTTTTCTATCCAGTATTTGGTCAGTTTTTATAGCTTTAATAGATGCCCTTAAAAGGTATGTATTTTCTGTTTGTACCTTGATAAATTCTGTATATGTCTACTAAATCATGCTTATTCATTTTATTGTTTGATTTCTCTGTAATTTCTTACTAGTTTTACTTTGACCTATCAGAGAAAAATATATTAAATCCCCTATTATAATTATAATTTTAGAAACTCCATCTATTTATAATAGCTTTGTCTTAGAATGAGTGTCTATAATTATTATATTTTGGGAGTGAGTAGATCTCTTTACCAAGGTACCATTACTTTTAAAATTTGATATTTTTCTCCTAAGTCCTACCTTCTGATTTTATTATTCTCTCACCATTCCCCCCCCAACTTACCATGAATACTTCTTACTTTGCCTTTCTTTTTCATGGTTTATTGTCTTATTGTATTTATTGTATTGTTTTATTGTGCTACTTCTCACAGCTAATTGGGTTTCATTTGTATTCCCAACCCTTGAGTCTGTTTCCCTTTACCAGGAGAGAGTAACCCGTTGATATTTATTGTAGTGTCTGTGCTGTTCTCTCTAATGACCTCCAGGAGGAGCTCCAGTCTCCTTGTTATCTACTCCCTCATTTTACCCCTCTACCTCATTCTGTCCTTCAGGAGTGCAGGTCCGCATTGATACAATAAAAACCATCTTACTGGTCACTGAACTCCTGGTCGGCAGAGACTTGCAAAGGTCAGAGCATGCTTGGGAGTGTCCTTTCTGGACCTTTCACCCAAAGAATAACAAAGAGCCAGATATATTCCTGTGTGAGGAGACAGACCAGCTCCCTCCTCTCTGCTGGCCTTGGAGCGGTGAGACCTCAGGCTGCCTGCCCTCTGCTTTGTTTCTGAACCTCTCAGACGGTTCTGCAGCAAATAAAGGCCTTCTCTAGTTGTGGTCTAGCTCACTAGTAGGGGACCTTACCAGAGAGTAGTTGGTCTAGGGAATGATTTATTTAGTCTTGTGTTATCTACCCAAAGAGCATCTTAATAACACCTGGGTCCATTATTCCTTGCATTTTCCTCCCAGGTATGTTCTCTGTGCTTTTGCTAATCATTTTTCTCTGTTTATCTCAAGCTGATATTCTAATTTACTTTTGGGGGCATTTTCTTCTCTGTATCTAATTTTGAATTCACTGTGGTCCCTGTGAGATGTGGTTTCCATTTCCAAATTCAGAAACTGTGCTTTACATCTGAAAGCTGATCACAGATCGTTTCATATTCATAGATCAAGTATCCTCCCAAATTATTACAGTTAGCAATGGCCTCAAATTTCCTTTGCTTTTTGTAGTAAGTATATTTTCTAGAACATGTGCTCATATACCTCAGATCAGTTTCCACATTTTAAATTATGGACTTGTCATAGGTTTAATTATTTTTTTCTTCGTTGTTCCTTGCTGGTTTAGAATGTCAAAATGCAGGTAAAAACAAGCGTATTTCTCTGTCACATCCAGCCAAGCATTTTAAGTTGTCAGATGCCTCTGCCCCACATAGTCAGGCTTGAGATGAACCCTCTGTTCTCAGTGTGGGCTTGGAGGTCTCTCTGGTTTCACCTTTGAGGTTTAGCCATGGAGAGGGAAAGAGCACATGGCAGGCAGCACCCCCTCTCTAAAGTGCCGAGATTCCTGCATGCCTCTGAGACTTTGACCCTCCTGCAGGTGGGGAGATGAAGTCAAATGGCCACCTTGAGGGAAATGTAGTCTAGCTGTGTGTCTGGCTACAATTCCGTTACTGTGGAAGACGGTGAGAACGGATTTTGGTGGCAGCCAGAAGAACTCTGTACCATGTGGAGAGACTCGGGGGAGGCTTCTTGGTTGTGCAGTATTGGACATTTAGATGGGTTCTGGTAGATGTTGTGTCATTCCCAAGTCCAATCTCCTTCCAACAAATGGAAGAGTTTATAGATTTTAAGTTTTAATTGGCCGGATCAGAGGCTTATGAGGAATAGAAGGATAACTGCTGAGGGAGACTGCCTCTCTGTCATATTAAAAGGATTTTTTTTCGCCTGCAGTGTTATTTTTTTCAACCTCTCATTCACTAGAGCACCGTTCCCTCTCATGTCAGCTGCTGGACCAGTCCCTATCAGCACCAGCCTCTACACACCTTTGGCTTTTTTTAGCCAGCTGCCTGAGCCCGCTGTGAGGTGGCGAGTGGGTGGCAGGACAGGGGAGCTCTGGGGCTGCCATTCCATGTGCCAGCAAGAGTCACTTCCCCAGTGGGACTGGTAGGTCGCCTTCCCACCTGCTGCCCGAACACCCGCCCTCACGGCAGATAGGCCTTGGCAGTGTGAGCCCAGCAGTGTCAGTCTGACCTGCTGAGTTGGACTGTCACTACTCAGGCTGCCTTTCCCTTGCACACGGTGATTTGGTCTGTCCTTCACCTTGATCTTTCTTTCATGACAGACCAGGTAGAATCTCTTTGAAATCGCTTATGTGAGTAATGAACTTTCTTTGGTTTCCAGGACTGGAGGCGATCTTGTCCTCAGTCTTCTAGCCCTTTGGTCATTTCCATAGGATTTGGCATTCATCTATTGATGGATTTCCTGTGTAGTAAATATTTAGTATCAGTACTATGTCAGGCAGTGAGCATCGCTCTGGGGATACAGTGGTGAGAAAACAGTCTTCCTGAGTTTCTCAGAGGGAGTGAGGAGAGACAGGCATGAATCTGGTAATGGCACAAAAGAATGTCACCCAGGACCCTGAGCACCCCTCTGAGCCTTGCTAGGGGCGTTTTCACGGGCATTGAAGTCAGGGAAGGGGTCTGAGAAGTGGGGACTGTGGTAGAATTGAATGATGAGGAGTTCAAGAGGGGAAGGCGGGAGAGGAGGACCTTCTAAGTGAGGGGTTGCTGTGCATGCTCGTCCTCTGGTGGGAAGGAAGGGGCTGCCAGGATGGAGCTGGGATCACGGGGCAATCGGACTTGTAGATACCAAAATCCCTGCTCTTGGATGTGAAGCGTGGTTTGGAGAAAAGCAATGGTAGGGGGTATTCAGGGCAGTTAGGAGGTGGTTGCAGTCACCCAGGGGAGAGACGACAGCAAGCTTATGGAGATGGTTGGTGGTAGGAAGAGTGATGGTGATAGCATTAAACATGTTAGATGGAGGTGGAAGTTCAGGGTCTTCAAGAATTTTGTGATGATTGTTCAGAGGGAGCTGAATTCTTTCTAACCATTAAATCATTAAATATTTCCTCCCTTTCTTCTTCTTGAACCTTTCAATCAAGATGAGCGATAAGCTTCTTGTTCTAATCTCAGCCAAGGAAAAGCTCATCATAGCCTGTGCCTGGCAGTGTCTGGAATATAGTCCATCACTCTTTACATCTGTTATGTGAATGAATGAGTGAATCAGTGAATGACCATCAGCCCTTCTCCCAAGCTTCTGAGGCCCTGATGAGACTCGCTGCTAGAGTGAGGAGTGTGTCTACTGACCTCTAATGCAAGGATGTGTGCGTCACCCTCTCTCTTTATACACCGATGGCAGACATTAGTAATTGATTGCAGCTCTCTTCTCTTGCCAAGGCTTCCCTTGTGGCTCAGCTGGTAAAGAATCCGCCCGCAATGCAGGAGACCTTGGTTCGAGAAGATCCCCTGGAGAAGGGAAAGGCTACCACTCCAGTATTCTGGCCTGGAGAATTCCATGGACTGTATAGTCCACGGGGTTGCAAAGAGTCGGACACAACTGAGAGACTTTCACTTTCTCTTGCCAAGTCCAGAGGTGACCTCAGAACGTACGGAAAGCTGTTAAGCTCACTTACTGCTCATTACAGCAAAAGATTAAAATCAGCCGAGGGAACAGACACATGGGACAGAGCCCGAGAGTTCCAAATGCAGGTCTTCCAGCTGTCCTCTCCCATGGTGTCACGGTCAGCATCAACGCCTCCTGGCAACCGTGTGTGATGTACACGTGGAGTAGTGACAACCAGGGAAGCGCATCTCTCAGTCTTGGTGTCCAGAGGTGGATCTGATACCAAGAGACCCAAAGCCCCCACCATACTCTCCCGTGTGGCTCCATAGTCACCAGGGAAATAGACACTCATGTAGGACATTCCCAGGGCTTAGAGATCACCTCCCAGGAGCCGAGAATAAAGGTCAGAACAGAGGTATCGCTCTCTTTAAAAAAAAAAGTACTTGTTTATCTGGCTGTGTTGGGTCTTAGCTGCAGCACATGGGATCCTCATTGCAGCAGGCGGAGTCTTTCGTTGTGGCACATGGGCTTCTCTGTCTAGTTTTGGTCCTTGGACTCCTGGGTGCGCAGCTCTGTAGTTTGCGGCACCTGGGCTTAGTTGCCCCGCGGCACATGGGATCTTAGTTCCCCAAGCAGGGATCAGACCCAAGTCTCCTGCATTGGAAGGTGGATTCTTAACCACTGGACCACCAGGGAAATCCCCAGACCTCTCTCTGGCCAAATTAAATTCTTTACTACAAAGCCTCTATTGCCCACATTCAGTTTATCAACAGTGTAATGATCTGATGACATCAAAGCTAAACATATGCATAAACCTTCTTCATGTTTGTTTTTAAAGTTATTTTGCAGGATATAGGCTAGGTATAAAAACTGTACCTTATTATGGACATTCCATGGAGGATGGCTAAGTAGGGTAGAGGTCAGGGGAGAACAGGCTTCTGGAATCTGACTGCCTATGTTCACATTGCCTGCCTACCACAGACTAAATGTAACCTTGCCTAGTTATTTTAACCTTCCTCTGCCTCAGCTTCCTCACTCATAAATGAGAATAATGACAGAATCTACTTTGTATTATTTTATGAAACTCAAATATTAAGGCCAGAGGAATATATGGTACATAGAAGCTCTCAGTAAATATTATATTCTATTATTTTTGTATTTATCATGGGAAAAGTTTATCAGTCATTTTCAAACAGATTTCCTTGAAAATAAGTGAAATTTTTCCACATATTTTCACACCTTCATGTCTCTTAAACACAAGTTAAAACATGAGATAATCATTCTTAAGAAACCGTGTGTCTTTTCACTGAGTGAGTCTTGCATTAGAGTGGTAGGAAGTGCCCCTCTGGGCAGGCATGTTCTAATGGGTCTGGGATATGAAAATCATTATTGGCAGATCTTTGCTGCAAATTTGTGGGCAGATTTAAAAAGTTGAAAAAAAGACATGTCATTCTCCCAAGTTGCTACTGAGAAATTCAGACAATTTAGGAGAAAGTACGTTAAATCTTGAGTCAGTGATTTGAGGACTGATGCCCAAGGCCTGATTTCCTCTTAACTCGTGGGCTTCCCTGATGACTCAGTGGTAAAGAATCTGCCACACAGGAGACGCAGGTTCTATCCTTGGATGGGGAAAATCCCCTGGAGGAGGGCATGGCAACCCACTCCAGTATTCTTGCCTGGAGAAAATCCCATGGACTGAGGAGTCTGGCGGGATACAGATCATGGGGTCACAAAGAGTCGGACAGGACTGAAGCGACTGAACACGAGCACGTCTCTTTCTGGCTTCGAGCTCCCTGAATGAAGACTGTTTGCAAGAATCACGTTGCTGGAGCTAACATACAGTCTGCCTGCCTTGGAAAGGGCTAACTGGCCTTTTGGAAACTGTTTGAAACTGAATGAAGCACAAGAGCTGTCTGTGATGTCAGTAGAGCCTTGAGTTCCTGCCAGCCATTAATTGTTTTTTAGGCTTTCCTGTGAAGGCAGATGAACTTGAGACTTGGCTTTCGGTGTTGCCATCTGTGAGCTGCATTTGTCCGCCTGTGACGCTTATTAAGGTTGATTTTCAGGGAACATCCCTTCAGTGCTTTTCCATGTTGGAATATGTTCGAATTTAGATTTGATGCTCTTACTGCCCACTCTCGTGGGCTAGGTGTTCCTCACTCTTCGGCTTCCTAAAGACTATGGGGCCACCTGTGTGAGAACGTGACTGACTGCTTCCAGGAGACGGTCAGTTTCGAGGTTGGGCCCTCCAGTTCTCGCTGGATCTGACTTACTTCTAGGCAGATACAGACAGATGGAAGGGGCGTTGCAAACAGTTTCCTAACTGAGTCCTCTTTTGTTCCCCAGCTTATTTCCAGTGATGCTGATGGAGCCATCCAAAGGGCCGGAAGGTTTCGAGTGGAAAACGGCTCTTCAGATGAGGTAAGGAGGCCTGTACATCACCGAGCACCTGTCGTGGCACCTGAGATACGGCCGTGAGCAGCCTGTGATCCTCATTTCCACAGAAGACCTGTCTGAAGGGAGCCCGGGGAGGGTCAGTAGGGTTCTTCAGAGCTTGGCTGGAAGGGAAAGTACCATCGTTCTTTATATGGAAGGTGCTATTAATAGGGTGAGGGTACCCTTTGAAAGATCTGTAATAAAGCCAGGGAGACACAGGAAGATGGTCTGCCAGAATGGGGCCAAAGACAGATTCACATCGTCCTTTGTGAATGGTCCCCAGAGCCCCAGCTCTCCTCCTTTCCTGGACTGGTCAACTTGGCACCACCACGTAAGCAATGCCAAGGTCCAGGAGAGAGAGGCAAAAATGACTGTGATCACGAAATGTCATCTTTATTCAGAGGACAGCAGGAAAGGAGACCGTCCCTGTCTGCCACTGCCTGGGCCCTACGCCTCTTCCTGGGCTCTGCTGGTCATCTGTGCCATAGGCCACAGGGCCTCGCCTCACTGGCCTTTCTCTGTTAAAACTTCCACTGCCAAACTCCCCTGGTGGTCCAGTAAAGAATCCACCTGCCAATGCTGGAGACCCGGGTTCCATCCCTGGCCTAGGAAGATCCCACATGCTGAGGAGCAACTAAGCCTGTGTGCCACAACTACTTGAGACCACCCGTGCTCTGCAACAAGAGAAGCCGCTTCAATGAGAAGCCTGTGCACAGCCATGAAGAGTGGCCCCTGCTTGCCGCAACTAGGGGAAGCCTGCATTCAGCAACAAAGACCCAGCGCAGCCATAGATAAATAAATCTTCCACTGTCTGCTCCATCCCTAAGTGCCTACCCCCAGAACTGCAGAGTGCTAAGCCCCCCAGCTTTTTCTTCTTTGCTGCCTCTCTGAGAGGTAGTCCACTGCAGTGCTTCAGCAGCCCCAGCTTTGGCATCAGGCAAGCGTGGGTTCACATGCCAGCTCCCCTGTCTCCTAGTTGTGTGACCCTAGGCAAGTAACCAGGCTTTCTGAAGCCCAGATTCTTCATCTGGGAAAAGGAAACAGTCTTGGGCTTGTTGAGAGGATTTGGCGAGCTGAACTTGTAAAGCCATTAGCACTCTGCCCAGCATACAGTGAGAGTTCAATGAGTGAGAGCTGTAATAGTTATCATGGTTGTTGTAGATCCCATGAATAGTGCTGGGTGGCCAGCCTTGCCCTCCTAACTGCCTCCTTAATCATGTTCTTGGTTATGGGCTATGAATTTAACTTGAAAGTCACAGCATTCAGGAAATTGTTGCTCATCTTCACCTTTGCCTTATCTTAGCAAAGCCGTTCACCCAGACGTGGTACCTCGCCTTTGCTGGGAGGCAGAAGGGGTTGTCCCCACTTGGGCTGAACCCCCAAGTAACTGCCCACATACTTCTTGTCCAGAATGATGTCAGCTGACCTGCAGAGAAGAAAGAACTCCCAAGGAAATTTGCTTCTGAAGCTTGGAAACAGCCTTCCCCAGTGGTCCTGCTCATGAGACAAGACAGTCCTATCCTCACAGAGTCAAGCCACCAAGGGTGTCCCAGGAGCTAAGTTGGGAGAAGAAGCATCAAGTGCTCTTTATCCAGTGCTCAGAAATCTAGCAGCCACCACACCGAGTATCTACTTAGACAACTTAAGTCCCAGAAACCCCAGAGGTCGCTATACCACAGCACATCTTTCTGCTTCCAATATTTTACAGAACATCAGCCCAACCTGAAATGAACAAACTGCACTGGCTTGCCCCATCCGACATAAACACATCCTTGGCCCCTGCCAAGACCAGCGTCTAGAGGAAATCCCTAGCTCCCCAGAAAGACCTAAATGGAGCCTTCGTGTGGTCCTAAGATCGCCACATACTTTGGTTATCAAACACTCCTCACCTGGCCCTGTCTCTTGGCCACGCCTCACACCAGAGGACAAAGTCAGGGACTGGGACTCACCTATGGTGGATCATGGGCAGCAGTAGTTCTAGAGTCAGGCTGCTTGGGTTCAAATCCTCCCCACAATTCACCAGTAGTGCGGCCTTGGGTGGTTCACTTAACATCCTTGAAACCATTTGATGGAGCTACTGATTTAATAAATCCTTGTCATCTGTTGTGTTTAAAACACAGTCCTGTCTCGGATTGCTTCTGTGGGAAATATGATACCAAGGCCCAGCTATTGTCTTGCGTTTTGTTTCCACCAAAGCCATGAGCATGAGTGCTCTGTTGGAGCCCGTTGGCTGGCTTTATATGACCACAAGCCAACTTTCCTGTAATTTGCAGCTCCATCCTGTATCACCTGGGTGGTTTAAAAAGTTTCAAGCTGGTCTTCAGTTCAAAGCGCAGGACAGTGCTAGCACCCTGCCTGATAAAATATTATGGAAGAACCTGAGACTCAGAGGGAAACAAACCTGCAGGCTGTGAGTTTGTTAAAGCAGTTAGTGCTTTAGAAGGCTCAGTACAGCTGTCTGAAGTTTTTCAAGCATGTGAACAAATTACAAAGCAATTTCACTATTGAGTCATTTTTCCTCTTATTATTACAATTTAAGAGTTCTCAATACAGTATGGATACTAGGCCTTTATCAGATATATGGTTTGCCAGAATTTCCTGTCATTTTGTAGGTTGTCTTTTCACTTTTTTGATTGTATCTTTGAAACATAAAAGTGTCTTAATTTGATAACATCTAGTTCATCTATTTTTTGTATTGTTGCTTGTGCTTTTCGTGTTGTATCTATTCTAAGGTTTTTTTGGTCATTTTTTATAGCTTGCTCTTCCCTTCAGTTAATGTCAATTTTGTTTTTTATTTCTTTAAACATAGTCAGTATAATGGTTTTATTATCTATGGCTGATAATTCCCATATGTGAGGTTTTTTGGTGACCCTCTAGCTGTTAGATTTTTCTCCTGGCATACGCTCGGGGTGTACTATTTCTCTTTGTGCTTGGCTACCTGATCGTGTGCTCTTTGTTGTTCTTGAAGATGACTTTTTAGGAATAATGGAAGGCGTAGGATGAGTTGCCCCTGGGTAGAGTGTGTGATACTGCAATTTAATAATAAGAAATATATCATCTGGTCCTTGAACTTCTTCCTGGCACAGAGCTCCTAAAACCCTTGGGATTTCCTAGTGAGAGTGATCATGATGTCTTTAGGAAAGCCCCTAAGTTTCCGAAGGATGGGGGCTGGTCACTAGAGGAACCAGCCATGTGATTAGAGGGTTAGAACTTTCAGTCCAACCCCAACCTTCTGGGAGGGGAGAGGGGCTGGAGATTGAGTTGAATCACCAATGACTAATAATTTAATCAATTGTGCCTGTGTGATGCAGCCTCCATAAAACCTCAAAAGGACAGGGTTTAGAGAGCTTGTGGATGCATGAACACATGGAGATTCCAGAAGAGCTGCACACTCAGCATGGACGTTCCACACCTGCCCCATATCCACATACCTTGTCCTGTGCATCTCTTTCATCTGGTGGCTCCTGAGTTATATTCTTTTATAATAAACCAGCAATCTAGGTAGTAAAGTGTTTCTCTGAGGTCTGTGCTCTAGCAAATTGATCAAACCCAAGGGGAGAGTCATCAGAACCTTCACCCTACAGCCAGTTAATCAGAAGCACAGGTGACAACCGGGATCTGCAATTTGCATCTGAAGTTGCAGATAACAGAAGCAGTCTTGTGGGACTGATCCCTTAACCTGCGGGATCCAACCCTATCTCTAGGCAGACAGTGTCAGAATTGAGTTAATTACAACTGGTAAAGAATCTGCCTGCAATGGGGGAAACCTGGGTTCGATCCCTGGGTTGAGAAGATCCCCTGGAGAAGGAAATGGCAACCCACTCCAGTATTCTTGCCTAGAGAATCCCAGGGACAGGGGAGCCTGGTGGGCTGCCGTCTATGGGGTCGCACAGAGTTGGACATGACTGAAGCGACTTAGCAGCAGCAGCAGCAGCAGCCTAAGACTTGCTCTCCACTGCTGTCGACTCCATCACAGACTCTTGGCAGATCAGCACGGTCCGTGGACCATACCTTCCTGCTCCAGGGTTCATCTAGGCCCATCCCCCACCCAAGGCATGAATTCCTGCGACAGCTTTGCCAACAGTCAGCTCATCTGTCCCTGCCTGAATATATACTATCTCCAGGAATGGAAACTTGCTCTCTCCTTGATAGGTTTTTGTTCTCTCTGGATACCAACCAGTTCCAACACCAACTGAATCAAGTCTCCTACAGTTCAGTTCAATTCTAACCCTGACAACCCAGAGCTAGTATCAGACTCCATGGGTTTCAGGCTCAATTCCACTGGCTGCCCTCACTTCAGACACCAGTGCCAAGTATTGGGTCCCCACACATCTGTCTGACTTGGCTACTAAGTCAAGGGTTCCCACAACCCCCCTCCTCACGTTCAGTAATTCACTGAAGTGACTCTCAGAACTCAGGAAAGCACTTTACTTACCATACCCATTCATTAGAAAGGATACAACTCAGGAACAGCCAAACAGGAGAGGTGCAGAGGGCAGGGGATGGGGGGTGGGGCACAGAGCTCCTGTGCCTCTTTGGGTCCACCACCACCCCAGCACCTTGATGTCATCACCAAGCTGGAAACTTCCTTAGGTGTGGTTGATTAAATCATTGTCCATTGTTGATTAACTTGATCTCCAGCCCCTCTCCCCTCCCCAAAGGTTGCAGGGTAGAGCTGAAAGTTCCAAGCTAGATTCTAATCAAGCTTGGTCTTTTGAGCTGCCAGCCCCATCCTGAAGCTAGCTGGGGGCCCACCAAGAGTTGCCTCATTTGGACAAAAGATGCCCCCGTCACCTTTATTACTCAGGAAGTTCCAAAGGCTTTAGGAGCTCCGTGCCAGGAACCAAAGGCCAAATATATATTTCACATCATACCACAACTCTAAAGTTCGTTCCGTTTTTCAGCATCTCTCATTGCTAGAAAGTTCTTTCTATTGAACAGCATCCATCCATCTATATTTTCCACTCAGAGTTTCTATTTATGGTTTCTGGAGCCTGTAGTGTAAGGCTGAGCCTTCTTCCACATGACAGGCTTTCCAGCATTCCAGGACATCTGCTGTTTTTCTCCTAAGACGTGGACTCAGTTCCACTTATCATCACCCTTGCCACTGCTCCTTGACACATGTGAGGAGCATGTTAATGGATCTTTTAGGTGGAAGTGCTCAGGAATGAACAGCTAGCTCCGGGCTCGCCCCACACTGCCACGGAGGCCAACTCCTCCTCCTCCTTGCTGTGCATATGCTCCTCTTTTCACGAAGCCTGAGGACTCATTAGGTACCTAATATACTACCCCCACCCCCACCCCTACCCCAGTCTCTTCCATGTGTGCTGTTATTTCGCTGTGAGGCAACTTCATGGTGCAGTGGAGACGTATTGGAGTCAAACAAACCTGGGTTCAGACCTCAGCTCCACCACTTACCAGATAATGATTCAAGGTTGCTGAGCCTCCATCTCCTACTGGATGAAAAAAAGAGAGAATTGCTGCTTCACAGCACCTGGCCTTCCCTACCATGCACTTCTGCGATTTGTGTTTGTACCTAAGTGTAGGAGTTTACAGTTGTCCAGGCTGAATTTATCTTATTCATGTGTCCCATAATTGCTAATTGTCAAGTGTTTTTTTTTTGGACATCTTGATCTGTCATCTGTTAGCCAATAAGCTAACCCCTCTGAGAATCTTGTATTACCTTTAGATGTGCTTATCCTGCCATCTGCGTACTCATTCAGGTTACTAATTAAAATGAGTCTGACCCTCGGGTAGATCACTGGAGACCTCCCTTACAGCTCACTGGTGTGTAGCAATTAGTATATGATGGAGCAGGGGGACGGTCTTTCAGCTTTTTACAGATATCTTTCTTAGCACGGGGATGGTTCTCTTACACACTGCTGTTGTTTTAGTCGCTAAGTCATGTCAGACTCTTTTGGGACCCCGTGGACTGTAGCTCACCAGGCTCCTCTGTCCATGGGATTACACACTGTTGGAGGACATGTGAATGAGTACAATCCTTTAGGAAGGCAATTAGTAATTATTAAAGACACATAAACTGAAACTTCCCTGGTGGTCCAGTGGTTAAAACTCTGCACTGCCAATGCAGTGGATGTGAATTTGATCCCTGGTTGGGGAATTGGGATCCCACATGCCACGCAGCATGACCAAAATATAAAAGAAAAAAAAAGAAAAAGAAAAAATTCATATGCCATTTGGTCAGCAGTTCTACTGCTAGGATGTGCGTTGAAGCATTGTTTTAAAATAAGGAAAAAATAACCTTGAAACAACCTCAGTTTCCATCAGTAGAGGAATGATTTTGAAAATCATGATACATTTATACAGTGGAATGCTTGGTAGCTGTTAGAATGAGGTAGCAGTAAATGTAATACTGTAGGAAAATGTTTCCCATTCAGTGCTAAACTTAAAGGCAAGCTCCAGAATGGTTTGTTTGATATCATCCCATTTCCTTAAAAACAAACAAAAAAGATAAACGTGCTTGCCAATATGCAAGAAAATTTCCAAAGGGACACCTTAGAATTTAATAGTAATTGCTTCTGGAGTGGAAATGGGAGGTCAGGGAAGAAGTTAGAGGACCTTAACTTTCTACCTTAGGCCCTTTTATGTTTACATCGTTTTTACATCTGTACTCATACTTAAAGCTATGTAGTCATTAAAAAGAACAAGGTAGATCTGTAGTTACTGACGGGAATCTTTCTAAGATTTTTTCTTAGTGAAAAAAGTTTCAGTGTAGTATCTGTGACACTGTCCCATTTATGAAAGCAGATTATGTGTGTGTTTATGTACATATGTATGTATGTATATATGTATGTATGTGAATGTGTGCACATATGTATAAGCACATTTTTGTAAATGCATAAAAAGACCTGGGACTATCCAAACCAATCTGGTGAGACAGTTATTATAGGGAAAGAAAGTAGATTAGGACATGGGGGTTGGGAGAAAGAAAGGATTTTAATTTCATGTGATTTCACTTTCTTCAACCAGCTTATATTTATATTTGCAAGTCAACATTTTTTAGTTTATTATTTAAAAATCCATCTTTTTATTGCCAGTGTTCTTTTGCAATTTAGCCTAGAAAGTGAGGGAAAGTCAGCTTTAAAACATTCTCTCATTAGTTAAACTCACTCTAGAAAGGACTCTGAAAAATGACAGGCATCATATGAAACTATGGCTCTCATTTGTAGTCTGAGTGCTTGTGTTATGTGGACTCCCTGCTTAAATTAGAGAGCATTCAGATAAAACGGGGGTATCATACACGGATTTTGATTAAGTTCTCCTCACAATATCTTGGCCATATACAGTCATCGTTCTTCACATCCCACAAGTATATGTGGTTAAGCAAAACAAAACAAGGAACACAACAAGGAGCTTTTGTGGGCTTTGGAATCTAATGCAGAAATGATTCCGTCTCAAGACTCATTCAACCCTGTGGACATGTTCAAGCAAGTCTGCAGTATAGAAGAATTTGAGTTAATTACTCCACAATACCTTCTAGCAAATGATTATCTAAAAAGGGATATAATTAGTATGGGTATTTGCAATGCTAAAGTTTGGTTGTCTGATAAATGTGTTCATCGGAATATTTCCTCCTAACTTTCTTGTTGATTGATATCAAGTAAATAATGTGTCATTGTCACCTTGAAGTACTGTAGGAAGTTTCTATATCTTTGGAATATTTTCTAAAATTTAGGTCATACTTAAAATAATTAAAATTTATTGTAAAACTAAAACAACAATTGGGTACTACTATACCCATTCCAGGGCGTTAGTGGTAAAGAATTTGCCTGCCAGCGCAGGAGGCATAAGAGATGTGGGTTTGATCCCTGGGTTGGGAACATCCCCAAGAGGAAGGCATGACAACCCACTCCAGTATTCTTGCCTGGGGAATCCATGGACAGAGGAGCCTGGCAGGCTACAGTTCATAGAGTCACAAAGAGTTGGACATGACTGAAGCGACGTAACAGGCATGCATGCACACCCACTCTAGAACCACTAAAATTTAAAGCACTGAATTGCTCAGAGTTGATCAGAGAATGTGGAGTAACTGGAACTCTTCTATTTATTGCTAATTGTGTGAATTGGTGCCTTCCTCTCAGAGACTGTTGATAATATCTACTCAAACTGAATGTCTGTATCCTCTGGGTCCCAGGACTTACACCCAACAGAAAAGAGAGTTCATTGTGGCTTTATTCTTTTCTGTGTGTAAATTTTATTTATTTTTTAATTTGGCCATAACATGTGGCATGTAGAATCTTTAGTTCTCTAACCAGGGATCAAACCTGTGGCCCCTGCATTGGAAGCACAGGGTCCTAACCACTAGGCCACCAGGGAAGTCCCTATCCTGGCTTTATTCTTAATTACCAAAAACTGGAAACCATTCATATGTCCATCAACTGGAAATTGAATACATGAAATTTGGAGCTCATACGTGGACCACTGTGTAGCAGTGAGACAAGAATGAACTACTGCTTCACTGATAAAGTGGATGTCACACACATAAGGTCTAAGAACAAAGGACCTGACTCAAATGAATACAGATGATATGATTGGTTTCCATGAAGTTCAAGAGTAAGTAAAACTAATCTATGGTGATAAAAGTCACGATAATGCTTACCTTTCAGAGGGTGATTGAGTGTTGACTGGGAAAATGCATGAAGGAGCCTTCTGGGATACTGAAAAGCTTCTCTGTCTTGATCAGTTCTGTTCATTTCAGTTCATTCAGTCGTGTCCGACGCTTTGTGACCCCATGAATCGCAGCACGCCAGGCCTCCCTGTCCATCACCAACTCCTGGAGTTTACCCAAACTCATGTCCATCAAGTCAGTGATGACATTCAGCCATCTCATCCTCTGTCGTCCCCTTCTCCTCCTGCTCCCAATCCTTTCCAGCATCAGGGTCTCTTCCAATGAGTCAACTCTTCGCATGAGGTGGCCAAAGTATTGGAGTTTCAGCTTCAACATCAGTCCTTCCAATGAACACCCAGGACTGATCTCCTTTAGGATGGACTGGTTGGATCTCCTTGCAGTCCAAGGGACTCTCAAGAGTCTTCTCCAACACCACAGTTCAAAAGCATCAATTCTTCAGCACTTAGCTTTCTTCACAGTCCAACTCTCACATCCATACATGACCACTGGAAAAACCATAGCCTTGACTAGACGGACCTTTGTTGGCAAAGTAATGTCTCTGCTTTTTAATATGCTGTCTAGGTTGGTCATAACTTTCCTTCCAAGGAGTAAGCATCTTTTAATTTCATGGCTGCAGTCACTATCTGCAGGGATATGGGAACCCAAAAAAATAAAGTCTGACACTGTTTCCACTATTTCCCCATCCATTTCCCATTAAGTAATGGGACCAGATGCCATAATCTTAGTTTTCTGAATGTTGAGCTTTAAGCCAACTTTTTCACTCTTCTCTCTCACTTTCATCAAGAGGGTTTTTAGTTCCTCTTCACTTTCTGCCATAAGGGTGGTGTCATCTGCATATCTGAGGTTATTGATATTTCTCCCAGCAATCTTGATTCCAGCTTGTGCTTCTTCCAGCCCAGCATTTCTCATGATGCACTCTGCATATAAGTTAAATAAGCAGGGTGACAATATACAGCCTTGACGTACTCCTTTTCCTATTTGGAACCAGTCTGTTGTTCCACGTCCAGTTCTAACTGTTGCTTCCTGACCTTCATACAGATTTCTCAAGAGGCAGGTCAGGTGGTCTGGTATTCCCATCTCTTTCAGGATTTTCCACAGTTTATGGTGATCCACACAAAGGCGTTGGCATAGTCAACAAAGCAGAAATAGATGTTTTTCTGGAATTCTCTTGCTTTTTCGATGATCCAGTGGATGTTGGCAATTTGATCTCTGGTTCCTCTGCCTTTTCTAAAACCAGCTTGAACAGCTGGAAGTTCACGGCTGAGAGGAGTGATCAGGTAGTTACAAAGGATGTATGTGCGTGCATGCTCATTCGCTTCAGTCCTGTCCAACTCTTTGAGACCCCATGTACTGTAGCCCACCAGACTCCCCTGTCCATGAGATTTTCCAGGCAAGAATACTGGAGTGGGTTGCCATGCCCTCCTCCAGGAGATCTTCCCGACCCAGGAATTAAATCCTCATCTCTTGCATCTCCTGCATTGGCAAGCAGTTTCTTTACAACTCATGCCACCTTGGAAGCCCACATGGGTATATATGTATTTGAAAATCATTTCACTGTACACTAAAGACTTGTGTGCTTTCCTGTCAACTGCTGCTACTTATCAGGAAATGAATCCCTTTCTTCTGGGATCCTGAGCAGAGGGATTTTTTGTTTTCTGCTTAGCCTCCATTTCTTTTGTCAGTTCCTCCATGTATCCTTGTCTTATACCTCATCATATGTGCTTTTAACAAGGGACAGAAAGTGTCTTCTGTGAGACTCACAACTTTTTGGGTGTTGGGTTTTTTCCCCCAGTTTAGTTTAGTATTCTGTGAAGATGAAAGTTAAATAGGTATCTTTTTGATCATCAAAAAAAGAACTCATAACTGCCAGTTTGTACTCAATAGAGGTTTGGGGTGTGACACCGGCCAGAGTCCCGTCTCTCACTCCCAGATGCACGCTGCCTCTTGCCTCGCCTGTATTATTCCACTCCGCTGGCGCCTGCACTCAGAGCACTAGGAGGCTCTGCAGACTCAGGGCTGCAGAAGGTCTAGAGTCAGGGGATCACTTTCTATGCCTTTGAACCCACTTCTCAGAAAAATATTTTTTTATGCTTAAAACAAGATACATGGAATTACAAAGGAAAACAGTTGTATTGAAATAATTATCAAAATCACTTTTAAACCTAATTTATAATACTGTAATATACATACTTTTCAATGAATACATTAAATAACAAATTCAGCAGCAGATCTCATAACTGTTGTAATTTTGAGCGGGGAAGGGCATCAACAGTATTTTGAAATATCTGCACTCACTGGGATGAGTTCTGAAAGTATCTGGGTTTTTTTGTTTGTTTTTTTTTTTTCTTTTTTGGTGACATGGTTATCAGGGCAGTTCCTTCTACTTTTTTTTTTTTTTTTTTTGCATATGTTCATAATTTAATGAAATGCTGAATTTTAGTTGAAAGCTAGGGAAAATAAAGATTTTTTTCCCCAACCAAGTTCATGCTCCCTCTGGGTTCTGTTAGAACCCTTGGCATAGAGCATTGATTCTCAGTGTCATCAGAAATCACTGAGGATGCTGAAGAAGCTCTCTGAGCCATGCAAGTGTTGGAGGTTCCAGAGGCTTAAGTGTCCTGGTGACTGAAGCGTCTCCTGTCCAGGCTCTGCTGATGCTTTCTAGGATCCAGGGCCTTGGAACCATGACATCATCCACTGTGGGTCTGATGGTGTAAGGCCAGTTGCCTTGGCTGGACCCCACCGATATCTGGTCAGATGATGCCTGAGGCTGGCTGCTGGACTCCAGGTGATGTCATAGCTGCGTGCTACATGGTGGCACAGTAAAGAGAACTGTGGACCAGGAGTACTGCCCGTGGTTTACGGTTATAAAATGAATAGCTGTTGACAATGAACCAGCCAGAAATTCCATGAGAAACAAAATCCAATTATGTGCTCTTCTCGAATCACACCAGAAGGTCAAAACTGAGAGGCAACATTTTGGGCAGGTGATATTACTATCAACAATGAGAAACAGATGGACATCTTGAAATCTGATCCACTGAGAAGGACAATCCTTGCTTATGTTGTATTCCACCCAAGCACCCATCACCTGAATCTAATCATAGAGAAACATCATACAAACCCCAGATGAGTGTTTTATTTAAAAAAAGAAAAAGAAAAATAAGAGGTATGTGTGTGCTACATTCTTCAGAAATGTCAGTGTCATAAATGACAAAGAAAGCCTGTGGAAAAGTCCCAGATTAAAGGAGTCTAAAGAGACATGACAATCAAATGAAAATGCTTCAAGCAACATTGTTGAGTCAATTGACAAAACTGGAAAACAGATGGTAGATTAAAGGATTGTATCAAGGTTGCATTTACAATTGTTGATAAACCTATATCATGGGTTATGTAAAAAGATATTCTTCTTCTTGGGAAATACACATTGAGGTATTTAAGAATAAGGGCTCTTATTTATGCAACTTAGTCTTAAGTGATTCAGAAAAAGTGTGTGTGTGTGTGTGTGTGTGTGTGTGTGTGTGTGTGTGTGTGTGTGTGTGTGTAGAGGGAGAGAGAGCAGTGAACAGGCGGGTAATTGGGTAAAATGTTAGCAGTAGGTAAATCAGTAAAGGGCAGACAGATGCTTTTTGCACTCTTCTTATTCTTGCAATTTTTATGTAAGTTTAAAATTATTGCCAAATAGAAAGTTATATATATGGGTGTGGATGCGTGTGTGTGCGCTCAGTCATGCCCGATTCTTTGCAACCCCATGAAATATAGCCTACCAGGCTCCCCTGTCTATGGAATTTTCCAGACAAGAATACTGGAATAGGTTGCCATTCCCTACTCCAGGGGATCTTCCCAACCCAGAGATCAAACCCACATCTCTTGTGTCTCCTGCATTAGCGAGCGGATTCTTTACCAACTGGCACACCTGGGTGTAAAGATATATACATATACATATATATATATATATATATGAAATTTTAGCCTACTTTTTACCCCTTGATAGGTTAAAAAGGCAGAACATTAAATAAAGCATGCAGAAGATGATGTAATGATTAAGATTAAAAAAAAGAAAAAATTTCTGACATTGGATTTGATTTCTGTTTCAGCTACACTGCTTATTATCTCTGCCACCTTAGGCAACATACTTAACCTCTCTAAGCCTCAATTTCCTCATCTTAAAGTAGGGGGCTAAAATCAACTCCGTTTCATGAGTTGGTGGAGACACTATAGAGGTGATGTGTGTAAAGTGTGTGGCCTAGGACCTGACACATAGAGCTCTTTCTGTGAACATCAGTATTTCCAGAGCAGTGAGCAAGACAGAAAGCATCCTGACTTACATTATAAAGTAATGTAACCCTGAAGGCATGCCAGAAATACATACAGAAAAGAAACCTATAGATTCATCTAATAAATATGATACATAGTCATTTTTTAAAATCCAGCAGTAAGTATATCAGAAGAATACCTAGAAGGGTGTATTCCAGAAATCTAAGAATGATTCAGTATCAGAAGAGCCATTAGGGTAATTCATTACATTACTATGATTTTCCCCATTTAACCTATGTGCTCAGTCATTGCCCAAAAAAAGCTTTCAGTAAAATTCAATATCCATTTCTCAGAAAAGCCTCTTTATAAACTTGGAATTGAAAGGAACTTCTTCAGCATGATAAAGAAAGCACCATTGACCACAAATGTCTAGTAAATCTCTAGAGGCATGTCAGAATGAAAAAAGAATGTGCCAGTAGCCTGGCACATGGTGCAACAGAGATGTCAGGGGAGTTTCAAACTGTACGTTCAGTATGATTCCATTTTGGTAAGAAAATGGTGGGAAAAAATTAGAAGGAACCATATCAAGTCATTCATAATGATTATTTTTGGACAAATGATTCATATTATTCACTGTGTTTATCCACATTTTCCACATCAATTGAGTTACTTGTGATAATTTTTTAAAATTTTACAAAAAATATGAACACAGATAAGATACCAGGATGTTTTCCAGGTGAAATGTGCCTGTTACAGGGATAACAATCAGAAGGGCCTGCCTCTAGGGGGCACCAGCTTCCAGATAGCGTAGAAGCTTTCTACCAGAAAGGAAAAAAAACTTTCAATTCAAGTTATATCCAAGTTAGAAGTCGCTTAGCTCACTGGTTCACCTGGTGCTTTCTCCTCCACCCCAAGGACCTCCAGAAAATTTCTATGATGTGGATTTAGACTGGGTGTCTTTTCTAATGAGAACATGGGGTTACAGCCCTGTTCGTAAGCTTTTAACAGTGACTTTTCTGCTTCTTTGGCATCTGGTTCATTGCTACCTTGTTTACTTTCTAAATCTCTTAATGGCATAACTTTGTTCCATTACAGAACGCAACTGCTCTGCCAGATACTTGGCGAAGGACAGACGTGCACTTAGAGAACCCAGAATACCACACCAGATGGTATTTCAAGTATTTCTTAGGACAAGGTAATTATTCCATTCCAGTGGTTGGGAAGAAAGGATATTCAGAATGAAAATTAGTGTCAGTGTAATTTCTGGTACCCTGTATGTGTGAAACTTATTGGATTAGAGGATACTGAGGTCAGGGCACTTCATTTCAAGGTCAGTTGTAACCTCCATAGATCTGAAGATTCGATTCAGAGTCTCAGCCCTAGCAGATTTTCTCAGTTTTAAATTTGTTACTTATATTTTTTTAATTTTTTATTTTAAGTTTTTGCCAGTTTTTTTTTTTTGTCCCTGGGGAGTTCAGAGGATTAAGTAGTCTGAATAAGTGATTTGCAAGATGAGAAAGATTTGCAGAGCACAAACAGCTTTAGACTTAACAAGGCCCATACTCAGTCTGCAGTGGGTCTTAAACACTTGATTCAAGGTAATGAGGAGAGAAATGATTCCCTGAGCTCCAGGGCCAATACCGAACAGAGAAGCATTATGCTATAGGTTCTGGTGACCAGGGTTTATTTATCACCTGCCATGTGCCAGGCACTGTGCTCTGGCAAAGGCATTTACGATCCCTGCCCTCGTGGGGACTACAGACTGAATCCTGGGTCTGCTGTTATCCACATAGGACTCTGTACCAGTTACTCCCACTTCTCTGAATCTTAATTTCCTTATCTTTAAAGCAAGAATGTTACTAGTATATGCCTAGGAGGTTTGAACAGAAGTGTCAATGAGGCACAGTAAGCCTGGTGCTTGGCACATACTAAGAACTCTGTCATGAATAGTGATGTACATTTTGACATGAAGGACTCACGTGATCATACACGGAAAGATGAAAACAGGAGCGTGGTTAGCAACAGATGGTAGTGAGAATGGAAGAGTAATCACTATGGCAGGATTAGAAATGAGTTGAAGAAATTGCTTATCAGGCTAACTCATTAATTTATTTTTACTGATTTATTTGTAGAAGATGTGATACTTGAGCTATTTGATTGGACCCAAATGATGTCTTTTTAAAAATCAGACACTATTATTCTAAGAAGTTCATTTTTGGCAAGACATATCTCTTTATAAAGAAAGAAATGGAGGGAAAGTTGCTATCTTCCCAATTACTTGAAAGCCTTTGCCTGGAGTAGTGAGAACTTCTGAGAAAAGTGGTGCCATCAGTTTGGATGCCTTCAGTTGCCTCAACTGGCTTAAATATCAAGGGAGACAGCAAGAGACCAGAGGTAGGGCAGGCTCTGGGGTTGCTGGAGTCAGAGGCTCGGTGATGTCGTCCGTGCTGGCCCTACTCAGAATCACAAGATGGTTGCAGTAATTCCAGGCATCACTTCTAGACACCACCATCTCCAAGGGAAAAAGGAAGGCCATCTTCAGCAGTGAGGAAGCCTTTTCAGAAACCCCTTGACACACCTCTTCCCTTGTCTCACTAGCCAGAATCAGGTCACATGTTCATTCCTGAGCCCATCCCTGCCAGGGGGACCTGGAAAGCATGATTAGGATAGAGTCACCAGGTTCTGTCCCAAGCTGGGTTGGAGATTACCATTCTCTGATCCTGTGGGAAGGGCTGGCTTCCACCTGCAGTGCCCACTGCTCCCAGCGCCCACTGCTCCTAGTGCCCAGAGGAGCCAGCTGCGTTTTCACATTCTGAATCTGCCTTTTTTCCAGTCCATCAGAACTACATTGGAAACGATGCCGAGAAGAGCCCCTTCTTCCTGTCCGTGACCCTCTCTGACCAAAACAATCAGCGTGTCCCTCAATACCGTGCGATCCTTTGGAGGAAAACAGTGAGTGTCTGACCTGCACCTGGAGTTTCAGTGCCACTCCAGAGTTTAATCAGCGTCATTTGGCTTTTCTTCTATGAGGATTTTTGAGGGGGGCTATTGAGGATTATTCTGTTCACAAGAGAGACCTTCATGCTCTGAGTTGAACATCAGCTTTTCCTACATAAGCCACTAAGCAGACATGTACCTCCCCCTCAGTCTCTGCCCTCTGGGAATACAGGACTGTGTTAACCTTTGCTGTTACTGGTACTGAAAGTGATAAGCTGGCTCACCTTCAACTAAAAGAAATAAAATTTAGTGGCGTATAATACTGTTACATGGGCCCAGTCCCTGGGGGGGCGCGGGGGGCGCCTGTTTCCACCAGCCAGTCTCAACTGCTGAATCAGCTGTGCTCCTAGGATTTCTCAGGGGCTTAGCTCCTTTCATCAATATCACGAGCTAGAAAAGCAACCTGAGATTTAACAAATACCTGCTGCCCACAGTGGGCTCTGGACACTGAGCTGAAAGCAGACCCTTTCAACTCGAGGACACAGGTCTTTAGCACAGGAAAGTTTTTCTATGTTCATTAGTGTTGCGTCTTTTCCTGTTCTGATTTTTTTTTTTTTTTTTGGTAATTCTTATATTTGACCTCTGTCTTTCATCTTTTACCTTTTCTACTTCTCTTGGTCTTTTTTTCTTTGCTTCTCAGAGAAATTTTTAGAGATAATATGGACCCTGGAAAGAGCAAAGCATTGGAATTAAGCAAAGTAGGGTTAAAAAAAAAAACTCAATAACAAGTTCATTTGGGTTGGATTTGAGAAAATTTCTCATGCCCTCTGAGCCTCCACTTTCTTCTTTGTAAAGTGGGGAAAGTTCTGGGCTGTGGCTGACAGAATGGGTACTGACAAGACTACATTAAGTGAGATCTTGTTTGAAAATTTACCCAGTGTCCCAAGTCATCAAATCTTAAACTGGTTAGATGCCTGAAGGTTAAAACATTTTATTCTTGGATTGGTGAGTACAGTGTATAATTTAACAAGCAATAAAAAAAACCACACTTAGAAAATGTTAGTTCTCTTATTTGGTATTCCCACTTGATGGGTACCTTTGTTGAAATCCAGTATTTAAATAATCGCATGCTGATTTTTGTCTCAGCTACATAGGATATCAAAATTGCTATGTAGATATTTTTGGAAAAGACATAACAGAAACTTAAAAGAACAGCAATTTTTATACACATACACACACTTTTGCACACATGCATACATATACAGCAATAAAGTAGCAACTTCAAAAAGCCCAGAAAGAATTTCCAGTAGCCACTACAGAGTAAACTGTGGCTAGGAACTTCTTGTGATGGTTAAAAATAGTAATAGTAATAACAATGAAATCTAACACTTACTGAGCACTTACTATATGCTAGCTAAGTCCTCCGAATACATAGGTGTTATTACAGCTTAGGGAGCTTAACCAGCATGGCCAAGGCTACATGCCAGTAGGTGGCAGAACCCAGGGCTCATGCTGAGCTGTCATCACTGTGCCCAGTTAACCCTAGATGTCATTCTTTGACTCATGCTGTCACCCTCCCTAGACTGTGAGCTCCATGAAAGGAGGGGACTTAACTGCTTTGTCCTCAGTATCCCTACCAGCAAGCCCAGTGCCTGGTACATAGGAGGAGCTCAAAAAATATCTGTTGAATACATTAATGAGATGATTAATGACTAACAAAGTCCAGCTTAACCAGTGTACTCTGTTGCTGCTATTTATATAAACATCTATGTTTCAGAAAATTTTAAGCAGGTTTAAGGTAAAAATCTGATATAAAATAAAGTTAGATCTTACTCATGAATTATTTCCTGCAGAGTTTTGGCCTTACCACTCCTCCCATGCCAGTGCAATTGGGGTCAGTTTAGCTGTCAGCGTGGCTGCTCTTGAACCAAGTTTGAATGACAGTTTTAGAAGATAATGCTGGGGAACGTGTGCCAGTTTTCCCCAAGAGCATGCGTGATCATCTCTTCTCCTTAGCTCCCTATGGAGAAGTGAGGGTGCCTTTGTCCAAAGCCTCTTACCTTCTGCAGAAAAAGGCTGTTTTCTGCCCCCCTCCACTTACTTATTTTATGCTTGCCTACTACAGTATTCCAGTCTCTTCTGGCTTAAATGTTCTCCTTGGATAACTATGTCTTCTGGACAAATAATCAGCCTTTTGGATTTCTGTCCCTTAACCCTGTTCCTCTTGAAGGTGATATTTGGGTGCAAAAAGAGAGAGTTTCTGAGACCTCACGGTGGCTGGAGGTCCACCCAGGTCCCTCTGGGTTCTTTCTGGTTTCTGTTGTAGAGGAGCAACCTCTGAGATGTAACTAATCTCCTCTGGCTTTTAGGGGGTCATTGGAGAGCGCCTGTCCGTGAAGTCCTTCTCCTGGCCACTTGCTCCTTGTAGTGAAGTCACCAAATGCATGAACCCCTCTGACCTGATCCCAGGTCTCTGCTGGTTGCTGCACCTAATGCTATAGCCTCTCGGCCCCAGGTCAGAAGGGAAGAGGCCGGAGCCTTCATCTCCAGTCTCTAATCTTGTTGACCAGCCAAGCCTGAAGCTACTGCCCCTCAGGGTGTTCAAACAGCTTCTACCTGAACGTCCTCAGGGAGGCCATGTCTGGGCAGTGAGCTCTAGGCCAGGTACCTCCAGGCCTTACCTTGATGTCCTTGCAGCCTCCCACCCCCATCCTATCCAGGTCTGTCCTCAGAAGGCAGGCACCCAGGGCCCCAGGGCCTAACCCCTCGGCTTGCTGTCTTCTTCCTTCCACCTCCCTTTCAAGAGCCAGGGGTCGTGCCTCACTGCTGCTGCCTCTGGAATAAGACTTTCTTAATCCCATCTTCTTCCCTCAGAAAGTAACTGTCCGTTCACCTCCTTGCTGAAACGGTTGCCAGGTTCTGGGGAGGAAGAGTAGGGCACATGCAAAGGAAAGTTTTGCTTATTTTAATTTCCAAAGATAGTGTCTAGATTACCTTATAAATTGTGATAAGCGCTTGAAGGAAATGAAGACAGAGAATCATATGAGAGGCTGCCAAAGCGAGCTAGTCCAGGGAGGTCTTCTGAGGAGCTGACGTTAAAGAGACCCAGAGGATGAAAGGGAACTGGCCACGTAAAGAGTAGGTGGAGGGGCAGGGGGACAGTCAGAAGGAACAGGAAATACAAGAGGAACAGGAGCCTTCTGGGATGACTCTTGAATGGTGAGAGAAGTCAGGGAGGTGGGATTGAGAACTGGGACCACCGTGGAGTTAGCTAGGATGGGCAGAAGGAGCATTCGACCCCTTCTGAGTAGTGCCAGCACCCAAATCCAGAACTCTTTCAGCCCTGAATCTTGCAGGGCTGGGTAGGTGTTTGCTGCCCACTGCAGACAAGTGAGGAGCTGAACGCTTCAAAGCAGGACGTCAGCATGGGGGTGAGTTGCTGAGTCCCTGCTGGCCCAGGGCCAGTGCTGGAGGCTGTGGGGAATCCAAAGATGCAGGTGACTCAGCGCTCCCTCCCTCTTCCCTTGAGCTCACATTCTCCAGTTAAACAGAAACACAGCTAAATGTATAAACCCTGCTTGAAACTGTCTCACGCATCTCTGAATGTGTTCCTTCTAAACCCAAAGGAAAAAGATGATTCACCCTTGTAAAAATTCCATCCAGACAATACAGCAAGTAAAAAAGGAGAGGATCAAAATTCAAGTACTCAGAGATAATCACTGCAGTGTCCTCCTTGATATCACACACATACACACACTCACAGACACCCATACTAGGTAAATGGGTTGATGTTGACATGCACACATGTATCCTCCTGTGCTCATTTAGTGTAGCCAGATATGCACTTGTACTTGACTCTCCCTGTGCGTTTGTTAATTCCACTGAAAACAGAACTGGAAGGTGTGTTTTCTTGGAGAGTGACCCTGGAAAGCCACAAAACAAAGGTGAGGGGGAAGATGAGCTTTACCTCTTTGTAGTGAAGAAAAATACAGAGGCACAATCCCACGAGGCCTGGGCTTCACATCTGTGTTGGCAGCTCATGACGATGTTACCAGCATCCAGGCTTGGCTGAATCCTCCCTCCCTATTCCACGCAAGCTGCACGCTTGCTCACTTAAATCATGCCCGACTCTGTGACCCCGTGGACTATAGCCCACCAGGCTCCTCTGTCCATGGGATTCTCCAGGAAAGAATATTGGAATGTGTTGCCATTTCCTCCCCTAGGGGATCTTCTTGACCCAGGGATGGAAGCCATGTCTCTGGCATCTCCTGCACTAGCAGGCGGATTCTTTTAGAGTTAAAAAGGGAATTTTGTATGTGGACCACATCATAATCTCTTTTGCTAAATAAACATGTAGTATAAATCTTTTGCAGATTATAAATCTGTTCAGTTCAGTTCAATTCAGTCGCTCAGTTGTGTTCGACTCTTTACAACCCCATGGACTGCAGCACGCCAGGCTTCCCTGTCCATCACCAACTCCCGGAGTTCACCCAAACTCATGTCCATTGAGTCGGCGGTGCCATTCAACCCTCTCATCCTCTGTTATCCACTTCTCCTCCTGCCATCAATCTTTCCCAGCATCAGGGTCTTTTCAAATGAGTCAGCTGTTTGCATCAGGTGGCCAAAGTATTGGAGTTTCAGCTTCAACATCAGTCCTTCCAGTGAACAACCAGGACTGATCTCCTTTAGGATGGACTGCTTGGATCTCCTTGCAGTCCAAGGTACTCTCAAGAGTCTTCTCCAACACCACAGTTCAAAAGCATCCATTCTTCGGCACTCAGCTTTCTTTACAGTCCAACTCTCACATCCATACATGACCACTGGAAAAACCATAGCCTTGACTAGACGGACCTTTGTTGGCAAAGTAATGTCTCTGCTTTTCACTATGCTATCAGGTCATAACTTTCCTTCCAAGGGGTAAGCGTCTTTCCATTTCATGGCTGCAATCACTATCTGCAGTGATTTTGGAGCCCCCAAAAATAAAGTCTGACACTGTTTCCACTGTTTCCCCATCTATTTGCCATGAAGTGATGGGATTGGATGCCATGATCTTAGTTTTCTGAATGTTGAGCTTTAAGCCAACTTTTTCACTCTCCACTTTCACTTTCATCAAGAGGCTCCTTAGTTCTTCTTCACTTTCTGCCATAACAGTGGTGTCATCTGCATATCTGAGGTTATTGATATTTCTCCCGGCAATCTTGATTCCAGCTTGTGCTTCCTCCAGCCCAGCGTTTCTCATGATGTACTCTGCATATAAGTTAAATAAGCAGGGTGACAATATACAGCCTTGATGTACTCCTTTTCCTATTTGGAACCAGTCTGTTGTTCCATGTCCAGTTCTAACTGTTGCTTCCTGACCTGCATACAGATTTCTCAAGAGGAAGATCAGGTGGTCTGGTATTTCCATCTCTTTCAGAATTTTCCACAGTTTATTGTGATCCACACAGTCAAAGGCTTTGGCATAAATAAATAAAACAGAAATAGATGATTTTCTGGAACTCTGTTGCTTTTTCGATGATCCAGTGGATGTTGGCAATTTGATCTCTAGTTCCTCTGCCTTTTCTAAATCCAGCTTGAACATCTGGAAGTTCAAGGTTCACATATTGCTGAAGCCTGGCTTGGAGAATTTTGAGTATTACTTTGCTAGCGTGTGAGATGAGTGCAATTGTGCGGTAGTTTGAGCATTCTTTGGCATTGCCTTTCTTTGGGATTGGAATGAAAACTGATCTTTTCTAGTCCTGTGGCCACTGCTGAGTTTTCCAGATTTGCTGGCATATTGAGTGCAGCACTTTCACAGCATCACCTTTGAGGATTTGAAATAGCTCAACTGGAATTCCATCACCTCCACTAGCTTTGTTTGTAGTGGTGCTTCCTAAGGCCCACTTGACTTCGCATTCTAGGATGTCTGGCTCTAGGTGAGTGATCACACCATCATGATTATCTGGGTCATGAAGATATTTTTTGTACAGTTCTCCTGTGTATTCTTGCCACCTCTTCTTAATATCTTCTGCTTCTGTTACATCCATGCCATTTCTGTCCTTTATTGAGCCCATCTTTGCATGAAATGTTCCCTTGGTATCTCTAATTTTCTTGAAGAGATCTCTAGTCTTTCCCATTCTATTGTTTTCCTCTATTTCTTTGCACTGATTGCTAAGGAAGGCTTTCTTATCTCTCCTTGCTATTCTTTGGAACTCTGCATTCAAATGGGTATATCTTTCCTTTTCTCCTTTGCTTTTCGCTTCTCTTCTTTTCACTGCTATTTGTAAGGCCTCCTCAGACAGCCATTTTGCTTTTTTGCACTTCTTTTTCTTGCGATGGTCTTGCTCCCTGTCTCTTGTATAATATCACAAATCTCTATCCATAGTTCATTAGGCACTCTGTCTATCAGATCTATTCCCTTAAATCTATTTGTCACTTCCACTGTATAATCATAAGGGATTTGATTTAGGTCATACCTTAATGGTCTAATGGGTTTCCCTGCTTTCTTCAATTTAAGTCTGAATTTGACAATAAGGAGTTCATGATCTGAGCCACAGTCAGCTCCTGGTCTTGTTTTTGATGACTGTATAGAGCTTCATCCATCTTTGGTTGCAAAGAATATAATCAATCTGATTTCGGTGTTGGCCATCTGGTGATGTCCATGTGTAGAGTCTTCTCTTGTGTTGTTGGAAGAGGGTGTTTGCTATGACCAGTGCCTTCTCTTGGCAAAACTCTATTAGCCTTTGCCCTGCTTCATTCTGTACTCGAAGGCCAAATTTGCCTGTTACTCCAGGTGTTTCTTGACTTCCTACTTTTGCATTCCAGTCCCCTACAATGAAAAGGACATCTTTTGTGTGTGTTAGTTCTAAAAGGTCTTGTAGGTCTTCAAAGAACCATTCAACTTCAGCTTCTTCAGCATTACTGGTCAGGGCATAGACTTGGATTACCATGATATTGAATGGTTTGCCTTGGAAACGAACAGAGATCATTCTGTCATTTTTGAGATTGCATCCAAGTACTGCATTTTGGACTCTTTTGTTGACTATGATGGCTACTCCATTTCTTCTAAGGGATTCCTGCCCACAGTAGTAGATATAATGGTCATCTGAGTTAAATTCACCCATTCCAGTACATTTTAGTTTGTTGATTCCTAGAATGTCAACATTCACTTTTGCCATCTCCTGTTTGACCACTCCCAATTTGCCTTGATTCATGGACCTAACATTCCAGGTTCCTATGCAATATTGCTCTTTACAGCATCGGACCTTTGTTCTGTCACCAGTAACATCCACAACCGGGTGTTGTTTTTGCTTTGGCTCCATCCCTTCATTCTTTCTGGAGTTATTTCTATTTCTCCACTGATGTCCAGTAGCATATTGGGCACCTACCAACCTGGGGAGTTCATCTTTCAGTGTCCTATATTTTTGCCTTTTCATACTGTTCATGGGGTTCTCAAGGCAAGAATACTGAAGTGGTTTGCCATTCCCTTCTCCAGTGGACCACATTTTGTCAGAACTCTTCACCATGACCATTCATCTTGGGTGGCCCTACATGGCATGGCTTAGTTTCATTGAGTTAGACAAGGCTGCGGTCCATGTGATCAGATTGGCTAGTTGTCTGTGATTGTGGTTTCAGTCTGTCTGCCCTCTGATGCCCTCTCTCAGTGCCTGCTGTCTTACTGGGGTTTCTCTCACCTTGGATGTGGGGTATCTCTTCACGGCTGCCCCAGCAAAGCTCAGCTGCTGCTCCTGACCTTGGATGTGGGGTATCTCCTCTCGGCCGCCACTCCTGACCTTGGTCGTGGGGTATCTCCTTTCAGTCGCTTGCCACTCCAGCGCCTTGCAGCCGCCACTTTTGAGAGATTATAAAGAGGCTAGCCTCGTCTGTCCTGGGTACTTAGACATGGGACTGAGCTGTTCAGGCAAGCCTTCCTTCAGCCAGTATTGACTGAGCACTTTCTCTGAGATAGTCACAGTGGGTACTCATTCAGAGAGGAAGAAACAGACTTTAAATAAGTAAACACAGAAAAATATCAAAGTACCCATTATGAAAACTCAGAAAGAGCCAGGTGATCTCTAGTTTGAAAAGTTTTTGACCTGGAGGAATCATATTTGGGTCTTATTGAACACATAGAGACTGTTTTCTTGTTCTGATCTTTGAGGCTGATCCAGTTCTTGGCTCAGAGACCAAATCCCTTCTCTGGATTAGGCAGCTCATCTGCTCATCACAATGCCAGAGACACCTGAGACCAGCAGTCCAGATGCTTAAAGCGTAAATGCCTAGGGGTTGGAAGGGTAGGGGGTGTTGTTGAGCCTGTGCTGTTGCTGTTGAGCCTGATTAAGAATTTTTCCAACGTCGGATACATTTATTCATATATGTGCTGCTTGAAGAAACATGAACAAGACTAGACATGGGTTTCTTTTATGTGACAAGGTAAGACTCTTCCAGGGATGGAAATTGCCAAGCTTCTCACTGGTTTGCTGTTTTGACTTTCTAGGGTACTCAGAAAATATGCCTTCCCTACAGCCCCACGAAAACACTTTCTGTGAAGTCCATCTTAAGGTGAGTACGTGTGAGCAGAAACCCAACAGCAGGCACTCATAAATGGGTTTTATCTTACGAGCATTCTGATATCAGCTTGCTATTTCCCTGGGCCTTGGCTATATACTAGACATTTTGTAAGCACTTGGCACACATGACCTAATTCAATAGTCACAGTAACCCTGCAGGGCAGGTAGTACTATTATCCCATTTTATAGATGAGGAAATGGAGACCTAGGAGGACAAAGCCAAGATCACACAGCTGGTGTGTAGTGGAACTGAGGCTCAAGTCCAGGTCTGGCTGGTTCTGAAATTTGCTGTCAAGCATATCTGTCCTGCATATGCTGCCCACTTCTTTCCTGCACGTGTGCAAATACTTTGATTTTGTAAAGAAAATCAAGAAATATTTTTTCCTTTCATTTTTCTTGTTGGAAATAGAAACTCAGATGTCAGCAAATGCTTCTCAGAGAAGAACGTGCTTTTTCTTCACTAAACAGAAAGCTAAATGAACGGAAGGAACTGCTCACTGCTCGGCACTCAGCTGCTTCTCGTGCCCCCACCTTTCCGATTCCCTCTGTTCTTTCCCCCATGTCGGGTGTCAGCCTCCCCTTGGCAATGTGGCCACTCAGGTCAGCCTGGTGCTTTGTCACCAGCTAAGATGTTACAGTAACAGTAGCTTCTGTTTGTCAGGTACTGTGCCGAATGTTTTGCAAGCATTCTCTTAGGAAATCTTTAAGCCAGCTCCATGCTGCTGCTGCTGCTAAGTCACTTCAGTCGTGTCTGACTCTCTGCAACCCCATAGACGGCAGCCCACCCGGCTCTGCTGTCCCTGGGATTCTCCAGGCAAGAACACTGGAGTGGGTGCCATTTCCTTCTCCAGTGCAAGAAAGTGACAGTGAAGTTACTCAGTCGTGTCTGACTCTTCGCGACCCCATGGACTGCAGCTCCATAAAGTAGCTCTGTTATTACCACCTATTACCACTACTCTACATAGGAGGAATTGGAGCTTCAGAGAGGTGAAGGGATTTGACAGAGATCTCACAGCTGGTAAACCACAGTGCTGGGATTTAAACCTAGATCCGTGTGACTTCAGGGCTTGGGCTGTCAACCACTAATGTCACACACTAGTCCTGTGTGACTCTGAGAGCTTATCCCGGTGGCCTGTTAGTTTAGTCTCTATTCATCTGCAACCAGGTGGTGGTCAGAGATGGTATTTTCCATGTTCCCACCTATTACTATTACTTGACAGCATGTCTCTTACAGTGATGAACCTGACTGTCCATTAGTGATTGCAATTGGCTGATGAAAGGCTCCTGAGATTAAGACGTAAAACATTTTGTATCTTGTTTTCAGGCTTGATTTTGTCTTTGAATTGCAGACCTTCTCCCCTCTGCTGTAGGTCCCCTGGTTTTTCTCCTGGCCAGTCTGAAGCCCAAGCTAAGAATGCATCCATGGAGAGGTTAACCTTTTTGTTGAGCATTGAAGTATCTTGCTGCTTCTAAATCTGAACTTTAAGAGTCATACTTCGAATTATATTGGCCTAAATTTCTGTAAATCCTTGTATTTTCTTCTTCTAAAATGATGTTTCTCCAGCTCCTTTCTTCTGTATGTTTAAAGACCGGGGATTTCAATGAATTTTAATATCATTTAGTTATCTGAGTAGACCTTCCCTTTTTGGCCCACCACTCATAGCCAGAGCAAGCTGCAGCAAGAAAGTATTTTAAAGTTGCAAAGATTAAAATTTCTACAGTTGCTGCTAATGGAAGAAAAGATTTTCTCTGTTATAATCATCAACTCGAAAACTTAAAAGTTAAAATATACATACTATTGGGCCAGATAAGCTGAGTTCAAATCTTGGCTTCATGACTTAACAGCTTTGTTATCCTTAACTAGTTCTTTAACTTCTGAGCCTCAATTTCCTCATCCTTAATGTGAGGATAAAATAGCACTTGCCTCATAGAGCTTGAATGAAATAATCCACGTGAAGTATTTAGCAGGGTGCCTGGCATATAGTAAATACTCTGTGAATATAGCTATTATCTTTACCTTTCATTTACAGATATGAGGATTCTTGCTGAAGAGGTCTTAGAGATCATTTTGTTCAATTACCTTGTTTTGTCCTAGAGGAACTTAGCTCAAGGAAATTCAAGTTGCTTGGTCAAAGCAAACCGTAAAAGAATAATCTTGTTAAGAACAACCTTTTGCCCTTAGTGAGAGAGAAATTACCAAAGGAAGAAAGACATGTCAGGTCACCTTAATTACATTTCATCTTATCATTCATTACTATGTAAATGTCAGTGAATCTCTTTTTTGGTAAATAAAAGTAAGAATCATGGAGGTTAGCCAAGTTGCCTAGAGCAGGTGCTCCTCACTCCTGCCTTCTCTCTGTGAGTGTGCTCAGGGGCAGCCTCCAAGGTTGGTTACTCAGGTATGTTCCTTCACTGATCGCTCCTTGTTGGCTCCTACCTCCTTTGGCCCCTCTAGGAATCCAGCTATGATCTTCTAGGGTATAATACTTAGCTTTTCTGAGGACCTAAGACTGGCTCCACATTATTTAAGTTTCCACCACATTGTGGCTCACTCTGTCCATTCTATTTCAGTGCCATGAATCTGGACAAATTCGAGAAAGGCCCCAGGGAAATTTTTCACCCTGAGATACAAAAGGTAACCCAGAACTTTGTGCTTCATAATTGTATAATGTGGTCACAGTGTTAGAACTGGCAAATTATCAGTGATTCTTAGCCTGGGATCCCAACCAGAATCACCAGTGGTTCTCATCATGAAGAACTTCCCACCTGAGAGTCTGATGGGAACTGACTAAGATGGAGGCTGGGAGTCTGCCATTTTCAAAAATTCAGAGGATAGCAGGTGTCCAGAAAACTGTCTTATTTTCCTAGGACTTACTGTTAAAGGAAATCAGCCTGTCTTGGGAGAAAAATGTTTAGAGTCATAATCAAGGTAATGGTCCATCAGAAAAATGGCAACTAGACTTTTGTCTTGCAGTTGCAATCAATTTCGCTTTAAGTTCTCCCCTTGAAACTTATAAATGCAGCCATCACTAACAGTGTGACAGCTGTGTGTCAGAGCTGAGCTTCAAGGAGCTGGCATGCCAGGCAGGGTGACATGGGAAGAGGTTGGAGAGGCAGCCTGGCTGGGTTATGTCCAGGAGGCAGCGGGCAGCCAGTAGAATCATCCCGCAGAGGAATATCTGAAAATGAGTTATAGCAACCTTCTGCCTATTTATGTCATACCTCTATGCCTATTTTCACCAAAGACACTGTCACACTCTCTTTCACTCATGAGCTTCCCTTCCATCCTCTGCGTGTGTCCGTGTGTGTGTGTGTGTGCATGCATGTGTGTAAAACTTACCAGCAGTAGTTCCCCTGCTGTGATCAGGTGTCTGTAGGTTTCCCTTAGAAAGCTTGAGCAATAAGCTTCCAGCATAGGGAAAAGAGTTCTGAAAAATCAGTGGATCCAAAAAGTACACAGTAAAAGTAAAATTTAGCTTAAAAATGGAATATTTTGAGGTGGATAAAAGTGATGTCAATGACGGTAGATGAAGCTTGGCTTTCACAGAAAGTCAACATAAAATGATCACCATTGATTCTGGACTTAACTTTTTGAACTTCATTTGACAGGACTTGCTGGTCCTTGAAGAACAAGAGGTAAGTAGTGTCGCGATGTGCTGGGTCCTTGATGTTCGTCAATGAGCTTCCCCTTCACCAGGAACATGGCCTTTTCTCCCAGGCACACCTCTCCATGGATTGCACAGCGAGTCTCTTATCACTGAAAGACTTGACTGATGTATTTTCTCCAGTATATTTCAGAATTTTCTGTGCAGCTAGCCATAAAGATAGAGAAACAATCAAGCTGCTTAAATCTGCTCGGAATCATTCAAATTTTAATCCCATGATCAGGGTGAGGAATGAGGTTTTCATTTTCATTCAATTAAAGCTAAGGTACTTTGTTGGCACATTCAGAATGCCGTATTTTATGCATGTTTCCATTCCCTGTTGTCCCACTTAAAAAAGAATATGTTAGGTTTTACAAGTGTATGACTAAGGTAGAGAAATATCTGAAATACTGTCACTCAACAGTTGAGTATTTACTCAATGAGAGTGTGTGTACACTGTTCCTGTTGGGAAACGATGGTATCACCTGTCCAGTCGCTGAGGCCAGACTTGGAAACATCCTTAATACCTCCCGTCTCTCACACCCCATCTAATCCATTGGCACATTCTGATGACACTTTTCAAAACATAGCCCTGACTCACATGCTTCTCAGTGCTTCCACCACCACCACTCTAGTCCATCGACACCAGCCCCACCATCTCCTGCCTGGCTCTGCAGAGCCTCCTGCTCTTCTGCCTGCTTCCTCTCTTGCCCTCTCTTCTGGTTTTCATAGAGCATCCAAACATGGCAAGCCATCTCCTCCCTTTGCTCAGAACTCAATGGCTTCCCATCCCACTCAGAGTGAAGCCCACGGTCCTCACTGCAGCCTGCTAGGGGCTGTGTAATAAGGCCGTCCTCTGCTCCATCCTCTGCTCCACACTAGCCACGGACCTCCTGCTTCCGCGTCCTCAGGAAGCCTGCTGCTCCCACCACAGGGATGCTCGTCCCAGATGTCTCCCAAGTCACACACTCTCTCGATTGATATCTCTGCTCAGGGAGGACTTCCCCAGTCCCTTACCTAAAATATCTCTCACCCACTGCCCTTCTACACTGCTTTGTTGATCTTCTTAACACATGGATTTCATCTATTCAGTTTTTTATCTGCTGCCTCCACTAGAACAGGGACTTCTTCCATTTTTCTTCACTGCTGTATCCTCAGAGCCTAGAATAGTACATATAGAGGACCCAGAGTACATATTTTCTGGTTGAATATGTGAATTATTCATTGATTGAATGAATTATGAAACCATATGATGCCATTAAAAGGAATGAGGTAGATCTTTATTTACTGGCATGGAAAGATTTCCACAACATAGTACCTACTGAGGAAAAAGCAATTTGTGGGGCAATACAGTATAAGCCTAGTTGTTTCTATAGGCAAAGATTTCTATGTATATTCATTCATTCCTTGATTCAACAAATGTTTAATGACCTCTGACTATGGGTGTACCGTGTACTATTTGAGGCATTGGGAATACATTGATGAACAAGGCAAGGTCCCTTCTTCATGGAGCTACAATCTGCTGGGCTGAGACAAACTAAGCAAGGAAGCAAACAAACATAAACACAGCCCTACCGACAACTCCAAAAGCTTTGAGGAAAGTAAACAAGGTAGTAACATGGCATAACGAGTAGATTTTACCCAAAGGCCAAACAGAGAAGTTTTCTCTGAGGCAGCAACATCTCAGCTGACTCCTGAACATGGCAATGTAAAGTCGAGGAAGGAGGCTGAGAGGCTGCCCCTCAGATGGCTGGCAGGAGTTGCCCAGGGCAGGTTAGTGGAAGTGTCGGGTGGGATGTGGCAGAGAATGGGCAAAAGGAGACATCTGCGTTGTAATCTACATATTATCCATATACAATCATGCTTGTTGCTGAAGAATCTGTGAACTCCATGTGTAACTTGTAAAAGGCAAAAGATAAAAGTCATACACATTCTGGTAAACATTTGAAAAATGCAGAAATGAACAAAAGATATAAGATTACGGTTATACTATGTATAGGTTTTAGGCTTCCCTCATGTCTCAACAGTAAAGAATCTGCTTGCAGTGCAGGAGCCGTTGGTGATGTGGGTTTGATCCCTGGGTCGGGAAGATCCCCTGGAGGAGAGCATGGCCACCCACTCCAGTATTCTTGCCTGGAGAATCCCATGGACAGAGGAACCTGGAGGGCTACAGCCCGTAGAGTCACAAAGAATTGGACACGACTGAAGCAACTTAGCACGCATGCATGTATAGTTTTTATGTCTCAAAATTACTAATTCATAAATATTTATTGCACACCCACTCAGTACATGCACCAGCCCTTTGTGACAAACAATACAGAAATGTATCAGTGGAAAACAGGAAGGAGCTTCTCTGGTGGCTCAGATGGTAAAGAATCTGCCTGCAATGCAAGAGAACTGGGTTCGATCTTGGATTGGAAAGATCCCCTGGAGAAGGGAATGGTTACCCACTCCAGTGTTCTTGCCGGGGGAATTCCATGAACAGAGGAGCCTGGCAGGCTACAGTCCATAGGATCACAAAGAGTCAGACACAACTGAGCAACTAAGCACACACAGACGTCAATGGGAAACACGAAAGCTCCCCCACTTCACCACTTCCTACCCTCTCTTGAAGAACCCTTGTTTGCTGTTTGGTGTATTCTCTCGTACTTGTCTTTGGATCTCCCAAATTTTGAAAAAGGAGTAGCTCATCTCTTTATTTCTCTATTTTTTTTCCTTACTAAGGGGATATTTGGTAGCAGCAACAAGGGCACTCATTATAATGTACTTGAAGAGGTGTGACCAGTGATCAGCATCCTTCACAGCCTCCCTGAGAGCTGTGTGGCCAAAGCACTCTTCTTTAATCCCACTCGCTTCTTGAATTTATCCGAGTTCCTCCCAATTATAGTGACAATCAGCTGCAAAGATGAGCAGGGAAAAAATAAACAATACTAGTGGTGTTTCTGAAAGGTTAGTTATTTGGTAAAGTGTTGTTGGTGTCCTGAAATCCAAGTTTTATTAGTCCATTGTGTAGAGAACCCCCCGAGAACATGGTGTCCCAGGCAAACACGCATGGAGGGGGTGACAGATGTGTAGGAACGTGTGAAACACAGAAAAAGGGAGGCATTGTCCAGATAAGAGTAACGAGGAACTGGGGGTATCCAGTTCTGAATTAGGACATCATATCTTGATTCCAAAAGATTCTTTTGGAATCAGTGGGGCTTGTTGTTCAGTCACTCAGTCATGTCCAACTCTTTGTGACCCTATGGACTGCACCACACCAGGTTTCCCTGTCCTTCACCAACTCTCAGAGCTTGCTCAAACTCACGTCCATTGAGTCGGTGATGCCATCCAACCATCTCATCCTCTGTCATCCCCATCTCCCCCTTTACTGTTACCCCTCACACTTCACTTTCCTCAGAAGAAATGTAATTCCTAGCATACTATTAATTCTCAAAAATGTGACTCTACGTTGGTTATAATCATGTTGAGTTTTGTCTCATAAAATTTGGAACTTAAAAATGTGAAGTCCCATACAAGTAGGAATTACAAATATGACCTTATCTCTATAGTGAGGGTCTGAGCAGGACTGAAGTCCCGAGAAAACCAGTTCCCATGATTCCCTCCACCAGTCACCTCCCTCCAGGGGCCCAGGTATGGTCTTGAGACTTCGCACTCCCAGCCATCCCTCAAGGCCCCCTGCTGCAAGTAGCAGCCAGCCTCATGAAGCACTGATGACAGCAGGTTCAATGCTGTTAAAATATGACCCGTGATGGTCAGGTAGCCCCAGGTCAAGTGATGCTCTCCTCAAATAGCCCCTCATAAAAGCTATCTCCTCCAGAAATACAGTGCATTCTGTTCAGCGATACCTTGATTTCTGGAGATAGGAGACAACCCTCTTAGTCATTGACATCATTTGGGAAGCCCTGGAAACAAAATTACCTAAATGAGACTCTGTAATTTCAAGTACTTACCAAGGCCTTGCAACATCAGTCTTTTGGGAGCCTCCACCTGAAGTGGAGGCTGAAGTGATACCGAAGCTGAAACTCCAATACTTTGGCCACCTGATGCAAAGAATTGACTCACTGGAAAAGATTGAAGGCGGGAGGAGAAGGGGATGACAGAGGATGAGATGGTTGGATGGCATCACCGACTCAATGGACATGAGTTTAAACTCCAGGAGTTGGTGATGGACAGAGAGGCCTGGCGTGCTGCAGTCCATGGTGTCTCAAAGAGTCGGACACAACTGAGTGACTGAACTGAACTGAACTGAAGTGAACTTGAAGGGGGGAGGGTCCTCTCGACAGGGGTGCTGGTGCCAATGACAGAACAGTCCCAGAAAAACTTTCCAAAGCTTCAGCCAGTGATCAGGCAGCAATGGGCCCTATTTCTGCTTGTAACTCTCAGCTTCACTCAACTCAAAACCATCCTGAGAAGACTGGCCCTGTGTTGAAAAGAGCACTGCATCGCAAGTCAGGAGCCCCGACTTCCAGCTCCAGTCCTGCCATCCACTTAGTCCCAGGCTTGGGCACATCTCGTCTTCCTGGGCTTCAGTTGTCCTGTCTGTAAAATGAAAGCGTGGATTCAGTGGAGCATAGGGCTGTTAGTTCACGGCTCATCGTTTCAGTCATTGGCCCAGTACTTTTGCCCTTGGCTAGCTAGCTGTCAGCCAAGCTGGACATGACCCTGAGCCTCCTGACTTCTGCTGCTTGCTTCCTCCAGTCCAGTGATTCTCAGACAGGAGTCCCTGGGCCAGAAGCGTCAGCATCACCTGTGGACTTGTCGGAAATACAGATTCTTGGACCCCACCCCAGACCTGTGGGATTGGAGGCCCTGGGGATAGGGCCAGCAATCTTTAACAAGCCTTCCAGCTGATACTGATGCCCATTCAAGTTTGAGAACCATTACTTTAATCCCTGTGCTATTATTCTAAGAAGGTTATCTGTCAGATCCCAAACCACTGTAGGTGCTTGTTAAGGGACCACTGAGAATGGAAAAGGTGCCAGAGTCATGGAGACACATGATTGCTATCATCATTCCCAAAAAAAAAGAAAGAAGAGCTACAAAAAAAAAAAAAAAAAGAAGAAGAAGAACCCCAAAGTGACAGAGATCCTTGACAAAATCCCAAGACATTTACCAAAAACAGGTTTATGCGGAAGAGGTGACCATTTGGAGGCAACTTGTGAAAAATAAGTTGCATCTGACCACTTGTGTTTCTTTTCTCATTTATTACACACACAGTTGTTCCATGAATATTTATTAACCCTCTCCAAAATACCCAGCACAGTGGTGGGCCCTGGAGATTCCACAGAGAATAAGATATGTACCATCCCTCCTTCATGGGACTTAAGTTCTAGTGGTGTGTGCATGCTCAGTCGCTTCAGTCACATCCGACTCTTTGCAACTGCCAGGCTTAGACTGCCAGGCTTCTCTGTCCATGGGATTCTCCAGGCAAGAATACTGGAGTGGGTTGCCATGCCCCACTCTAGGGGATCTTCCTGACCAAGGGATCGAACCCAGGTCTTCTTCGCCTCTAGCACTGCAGGCAGATTCTTTACCACTGAGCCTCCAGAGAAGCCCAAGTTCTAGTGGTAGAAACAGACAAATATGCAAGTTCAGTAAAAAGAATTACAGAGTGTGAATAGATCTATTAAGAAGATAAACAAGGTGCCATGAAGGAGAATGACAGTGCAGGGAGGGTGACCATGTTGGGAGATCAGGAAGGCCTCTCTGGATTGACATGTGAGCTGAGACCCGCATAGTGGGCAAGAGCCCTGGGTGGAGGCACCATCCTGAAAGCTACCTCCCTCTTCCTCACTCTACAGAGAAAACCACTAGATAGAAAATTATTACTACTGATGGGTATGCATCTGTCCTTCAGATGTACTGGGGACAGAAGAATGTTTATAAGTACAGCCTTAGCCCCTTGGCTTTTCAGAGTTTTAATTCTCCGAGACCAGCCATCCTGAATTCTGTGCTCCACCTTGATCCCCCCACCTCTGACCCATTGGCAATACTTTGTTGTTGTTTAGTCACTAAGTTGTGTCGACTCTTTGCAATTCCATGAACTTTAGCCCACCTCGCTCCTCTGTCCATGAGATTTTCCAGGCAAGGACACTGGAGTAGGTTGCTATTTCCTTCTCCAGGGGAACACTCTGATGGAGAAATGGGCTAAACGTCTCTAAATTTGGTCTTCCCCTAGATGACTTGAGAGATCCCCTGCAAAGGCTTGGGAAGGAGAAAAGTATGTTAGGTTCTGCCAAAGGCTGGGCTCACCCTGATCTCTTCCCAGGCCTCAGGAGTGAAATGGCTTGTTAAAAATCCAAGTGGGGTATAATTTCTTTTTTGGAGGATAGGGTTATTAATTTTTGGATATTAATTTTCTTTTAATACCAAATCACTATAATACTGTGTCATTTTTAAGCATTTTAATCTTAATGGATTCCACTCTCTATCTGTTTCCAACTGGAAACAATGAACACGGCTAGTTTTTCTACAATCTCAATAGTTTCCACATTCCCAAGGCCAAGTCTACCTATACTGCCCTTGCCTAAGCCCGTGATAGGTTGGAGAAGAGGAATCAAAAATACCCTTTCCTCCTCCACCTAAGAATTGTGCTGTTTCTCTAGGGCCTATTTTCCAGAAGCAGACCTCTGAGTTCAGCAACAGTCTCTGTGAGGTCAAATGGCAGAGGCATCGAAGGATTGCCTTTTTCCCAATATGGCCAGCAATATTTCACCCGCCTTTGTTCTTTGTTGGCTCCGTAACTGGCAACTGAGAATCCCCCCATCAGACAGCCTTGCAAAAGTTGATCTTTTCCAACTTCAGATTTTTGTTTTAATTATGCAATACTTCAGGCACACAAAAAAGCATAGACTATAATATAATGAAGACCTACGAAACTATTACTCAGTTTAAGAAAAAATTATATGAAAAACACAATTGCAGTACTTCCCTGGTGGCCTAGTGGTTAGGATTCCGGGCTTTCACTGTGGTGACCCAGGTTCAGTTCTGGGTCAGGAAAAATTATGCAAGGCAAATGGCGTAGCCAAAAAATAAATAAATACAATTGAGCTCCCCGATCCTATTCTCTCTTCCCTGTAGAAGCTGGTATCTTGCATTTGGTATTTATCACTCCCACAGGATCTGATTTTAATCCTACATTTAATGTTGAGGATTGTAGACTGAACATTTGTACTGGCTACTTCTTGATTGCCTTTTTCTCCCTACATCTGTTTTGTGACTTCTTGAGATTAAATAGCTTCAGGAACTGGGGCAAATGAGCTTTTAGACTACATTGTCTTCCATTTCCATTTCTATTTCTAAAAGAGTCCACGAGTTTTTAGCCTCAGACTGTTGGGTTAAATTTTGAATCACCCTGAGCTCTCTGCTAGCTGGGTTCCAAACTGCCACTGCTGGGCTGATCAGAGCATGGTGCCAGTCCTGTGAACTCATGGGATCTGTTTACTTTGAGCACTGTTTTGCTGCAGAATGGACCTGGCATCCTGCAGGCTCCATTGATAATGAAATTTCCTGTGAACTCACAGAAGAATACAGGGTTTCCTCCTTAAGCTATAAAAATCTACAAAAATCAACAAATAATTGTTGTTAATATGAGTCAAAATTGAGGTGGAGGGGAGGAAGTAATCTAGCAAGTAGCCATTGAGGTCACTGTAGGGTCCCTAAATAATGACCAGCACATCTCATAACTATGTCTGCTTTGATGAGAAAATTAAATCCAGTGCCTTTTGTTGTCTCATTGTAAGGGCTCTGTGAATTTCAAGTTTGGGGTTCTTTTTGCCAAAGATGGCCAGCTCACAGATGATGACATGTTCAGCAATGGTGAGTGTCTCCCCCTTTTTCTAACAGAAACCGTGCCCCGCCTCATTGCAATTTAGACAATTCCAACTCATCTTACCTGCTGAGTCTTTTAAGCAAAGAAACAACCAGTAGTTTTTATGAAGTTGCAGGGTAAATTTTCAGGGTAAATTTGGCAGGGCACATGTTTGCCCAGTTTCATTCATTTGACAAATATTCATTGGTCACTGAACCTGTGCCAGGCACTGGCATGGGGGATTCAGTGTAACTGGAAAATTACATGGGGATCTGTTATCTCAGGAGCAACAGGGAGATTTTTCTCTGGGATTTTTATGCTTAAGAGAATTAGAAAATGGCCCTCTTTTCCTGTTATTTAGCACTTTTGTATTAAAGACCTGTTCCTTATTAACAGGAGTAGTAATGATGTTATCCTTCTGCATTACTAGATCCTTGAGACTCCAGCCTGGCAGGACTCAGGTTGCTTAGACTGACTCTGTAGTTTTTCCTTTCCTCAGATTCTGGGAACTGTGGGCCTCCTGCACAGTCTCCAGAAGAGGGAATGTCCGTGGAGCCTAGTTAATCTTCAAAGGATTTCAGTACATAGTGAGAAACTAGGACCTTGTGGACACTGCACTTTGTTCACACTTGACCTCTTCTTACAGAAATCGGAAGTGACGCTTTTCAAAAATTTTTAAATCTGCTGGGTGACACCATCACTCTCAAGGGCTGGACGGGCTACCGTGGTGGTCTGGACACCAAAAGTAAGCTTGCCTCCTCCTCCTCCATTCTGCTGTGTTTTGTAGAAGTTTTGTCTGCCACCCTCATCTGAATTTGAATTTATACCCAGGGTGGAGTATGCTGTCTTATAACTGTACAGCATTTCTGGGTTTTTTTCTTGTGCTTGTACTTCTGTCATTTTATCTGCTCTTCACAGCCAGTCCTTGAGGTAAGCCAGGCAGGTGACGTGAGTCTCACAGACCTAAATTTGATAAACTTCAAATCGGGTACCCTGAGCCTCTGGGGGCCTCATCTCTCCACCAGCCCACCCTGAAGTCACTTCACAGATTCTGAATATGGGAAGGTCAGACAGTTTGTGAGAGCTGCCCTGAGAGTACCTTAACTGGTGGATGCTGGGATAAAGTATTCAGCCCCAGTGGTCAGCCCAGCTTCCCACCCCCATCCCCCCTCCCACCCCCAACAAGCTCTGTGTGCCTGTGGTCACTCCTGGAGTCCATAAGCCTCATTTCCCTTTCCTGGGATACTCTGATAGACACCCCTAGGAGTTAGACACTACTTTTATCCCTATTTGCAAGTTTTAAGAAACTGAGGCTCAGAGAAAGGTGAGGTAATGTGTCAGAAGGAACATAGCTAATGAGAACTCCAATCTGAGTCTGCCCAACTCCAAACTCCATGCTATTAGTCACTATACAATGCTGCCAGGGATATAGCTCCTTTTGTTTTATGGACATGATAATTACTTGTATGTCATCTTGTGTTCATTTTGGCCTGGACACCAGCAGTAACTAGAAGGCAAGGAGTTGTGACATGCTGTCCCTTGGGGCTCAGACTTCTCATGATCTCCTCTGCTCTAAGCAAGGCATGAATGAGACAGCAAGAGAGCGTAGAGGGGGATGAAGAGGACCCCACGTGGGCAGTAGCCTTGCCTCAGCTGGAGAGGGATCCGCACTGTTGCCTCCACTCAGGTGGATGATCATAGGATCTTTGGAATGTGCTAACTGTGCTCTATTCCTCTGGCCTGCAAATAAAGACTGTTTCCTTACGGCCTTAGAATTCCCTGTGTCCACTAAATGCATATTGTATTTTGCAGATGACACCACAGGGATTCATTCTGTTTATACCATCTACCAAGGGCATGAGATCATGTTTCATGTTTCCACCATGTTGCCATATTCCAAAGAGAATAAACAGCAGGTACGTGTGAACATGCAAAATACCCAATGGTGACCTCAGTGTGGAGAACGCATTGCTGACTTCATAGAATCAGAGACTGGATGTTCATATACGAGCCGAATTTCAGGACCAGTTTGGGGATGTTGTTTCCAGTCTGCTTGCTTGCAGTCTCACCAAGGCTTAGGAAGAACTACCCTCACTGGTGCTGGCCCCTTCAGGAGATAAAGGCTCAGAAAATCATTCACCTGTGTGTCTGTGTGACCATGTGTGTGTGTGCCTGTGTGTGAGTGTGGTTTTCTAGACCTCTGACAGACTGTTTTGCATATACACATCCTGTGACTTCTCTCCACGTGCCTGTGTCTTGTCAGAATGGTTGCAAGCATTTTTTCAGGTTAATGCAGGAGGTTGACACTGACCATTTCCCCAATGGCCTGTGCCCTGTTGGGGAAAAACTACCTAAGAACATCCATAGCTGGGTATTGTTTTTGCTTTGGCTCCATCCCATCATTCTTTCTGAAGTTATTTCTCCACTGATCTCCAAGCTGGTTTTAGAAAAGGCAGAGGAACCAGAGATTAAATTGCCAACATCTGCTGGATCATCAAAAAAGCAAGAGAGTTCCAGAAAAACATCTATTTCTGCTTTCTTGACTATGCAAAAGCCTTTGACTGTGGGGATCACAATAAACTGTGGAAAATTCTGAAAGAGATGGGAATACCAACCATCTGACTTGTCTCTTGAGAAACCTGTATGCAGGTCAGGAAGCAACAGTTAGAACTGGACATGAAACAACAGACTGGTTCCAATAGGAAAAAGAGTATGTCAAGGCTGTATATTGTCACCCTGCTTATTTAACTTATATGCAGAGTACATCATGAGAAACGTTGGGCTGGAAGAAACACAAGCTGAAATGAAGATTGCCAGGAGAAATATCAATAACCTCAGATATGCAGATGACACCACCCTTATAGCAGAAAGTGAAGAAGAACTGAAGAGCCCCTTGATGAAAGTGAAAATGGAGAGTGAAAAAGTCGGCTTAAAGCTCAACATTCAGAAAACCAAGATCATGGCATCTGGTCCCATCACTTCATGGCAAATAGATGGGAAAACAGTGGAAACAGTGTCAGACTTTATTTTTGGGGGCTCCAAAATCACTGCAGATGGTGATTGCAGCCATGAAATTAAAAGATGCTTACTCCTTGGAAGTAAAGTTATGACCAACCTAGATAGCATATTTAAAAGCAGAGACATTACTTTGCCAATGTCTAGTCAAGGCTATGGTTTTTCCAGTGGTCATGTATGGATGTGAGAGTTGGATGGTGAAGAAAGCTGAGCGCTGAAGAATTGATGCTTTTGAACTGTGGTGTTGGAGAAGACTCTTGAGAGTCCCTTGGACTGCAAGAAGATCCAAGCAGTCCATCCTAAAGGAGATCAGTCCTGGGTGTTCACTGGAAGGACTGATGTTGAAGCTGAAACTCCAATACTTTGGCCACCTCATGCGAAGTGTTGACTCATTGGAAAAGACCCTAATGCTGAGAAGGATTGGGGGCAGGAGGAGAAGGGGATGACAGAGGGTGAGATGGCTGGATGGCATCACCGACTCTATGGACATGGGTTTGGGTAGACTCCAGGAGTTGGTGATGGACAGGGAGGCCTGGTGTGCTGCGATTCATGGGGTCACAAAGAGTCGGACACGACTGAGCGACTGAACTGAACTGAACTGAACCTAAGAACACTCTTTACCCGCTACAGAGATTAGCCATTTCCAAGAGAAAACTTGCCCATTTGATGAAATCTAGATATGACAAAGATACATGCTGCTGTTTTTTAAGGATTTGGGGGATTCCATTTACCTTTGTATTAGATTCTTATCCCTTTTTTACATGTTGACGGCATCTGTGTAAGTAAATATCACAAACATGAATAGACAGTTGTTCAGCAAAGATTTGCGAGAAATGTGAACCTAAAGACAGTATGTGAGGGCTAAAAGGGCTTTTTTCTAAACACTTATAATCCTTATTTCAATAAGACTCCAGTAGGAGAAAGACACAAAGCAGATTGTTGGGCTAAAAAGTGATGTTATGCTCATGGGACATAACGATACTTTGGGGACATGCAGGTGGTGGGCTCAGGAAGAGCTAGTTCTGTTTGATGGTTTGGGGCATGGAATAAGGAGCTGGTGGGTTGTCTTACAGGCAATGGAGACCCTCTGAAGATTTTAAGTTTGCTGTGATTTTAAAGGCTAACTGGTAAGGGACAGGCATAAGCAGGAAGTGCCTCAGCCCAGTAAGTTTGCTTAAGTGTCTAAGAGTTCCTTTCTGAAAGCTTCTTCCCTTGTGTGGCTGAGGTGACCTATATTATCACTACCAGGCTCCACCTCTTAGGAGCTGAAGCTCTTAGGATCCTGGGTTCACATGGAGAAGAGAGACGAAGCTGACCCTCCCACTCAAAATGAATTATGTTGACCTCTTATATTCCAACAATGATAGGGAAAAAATTCCACTGAAATACTTCATAACCCTCCTCCTCCCCCAACCCTGGCCTTTTCAGTCCCTGTACATTCACCAAAATTGCCGGTGTCCTGTGACAAATGACGGCATTAGCCGGAGACAGGAGGAATGAATGTGGCAGTTCAACCTTTGCCCAACTCCAGACTTTAACCTCATCTTTTTGAAGGGGCTGTTAGCATATTAAAAGAAAACAGGCTCACCAGGAGCACTGAAATGTTCCCAGATGGACTCTGGTGTTCTCAAAGTCTTGGCTGGATCTGTGGGTAGCACTTGGGCCTTCCACTTGTGCAGCATCAGTAGATGTGAAGAAAATCACAACTATGAAACTTGTCTCTATTACCAGCAAGATAAAGCAGAGGGGAGGAGAGCCAAAGAAGTGCAGAATGACAGTGAACCTTCTCGGTGCAGAGAAGGACCAGTAACCACAAGCCTCTCTCTGTACCTGCCATGGTCTCTTAGGGGCCTAAGGTAATGGTCAGAAAATCTTGGTGGCTCATAAAATCTTGGTGGCTCTTTGATCTCCTAATATCTAAAACACTAGTGGAACAGTCTGAGCCACATCCCAAACCTGATGTAAAGAAACAAACTTTCGCAAAGATTTGGTAGATTTTGGTTTTACAGTAACTCCTTCATCTCTCTCCTCTATCACCGAAGTAAACCACAGTGGGGACAAGGGAGAGGGTGTTGATATTTATCTTTCTGGGACTTATCTTCTCTCTAACATCTGTGATGTCTTCGCCCCTAACACCCAGTCTCCCAGCGCTCCAGAACCCAACAGCAGCTTTCAGGACCAGAGGAAAGCACAGGCTCTGTGTCAGCCCTGGGCCCAGCCCCAGCTCTGCCTCAAGGTGGCTCTGAGATCCTGGACTCGGTGTGTGTGGTGACAGCCCCAGGGCTCAGTTCTCAGCTCCTTTCTCTTCTCTTTCTACACTCACACACCCATTCATATCTCATCCTGCGGGAGACACCCAAACTTACATCCTCAGCCAGCCCTAGGGAGATCTCCAGACCAAATATGCAGCCTTCTTGACCCCTCCCCTGGGCTCAGCATCTCACACCCAGTCTGTCCAAAGCTGAATTCCCTACTCTCCTCTAGACCTCTTCCTCCCGAAGTCTTTCTTATCTCTGATGATAGCTCTTCTGCTCTTCCAGTGTCTGGGGTAAAATGACCTTAGAATCATTCTTGATTCCTGTCTCTCCCTCTCATCCCATATTCAGTTTGTTAGGAAGTCCTGTGGGCTCGACCTTCAGGTGACACCTGAGCTTTTGTCACACTTCGGTTGCCACGCTGAATAAATTCCTCTCCAGCCTCCCTGGTGCCTTAACAGAGTGTTTCTCAATCCACAGGCCAAAGCGATCCTTAAAAATACACGTCAGCCTCTTCCCAGACCCCTAGTGGCTTCTGCTTCAGAGTCAAAGCCAGATCCTTAGAGTGGCTGAAGGCCCCGAGTGACCTCCGTTCCTCTCTGGTCCCCTCACCCACTGCTCTCCTGGTTTCTTCCCTTCCAGTCACATTGTCTTCCTTTCCTGTCCTGAGTCACCAGATACTCCTCCATGTCATGGCTTTAAGTTGCCCTTCCTTCTGCCTAGAATTCTCTTCTACCTGGTATCCTCTGGCTGACTCAATCACTCACCACCCTCAGATCTACCCAAATGCCAGATGTTAAAATGACCCCATGACTAAATTAAAGCCACAACCCACACAACCCCAGCGCCCCCAGGCCTCTGCACGGCTCCCGTTCCTCCATGACACACACTGTCACCTAACATTACGCATATTATTTAGAACACTTGTTTATGTTTACTGTGTAATTTCTGTGCCCACTGCTAGAGTGTATGCCCCATGAAGGCAGGAATTTTGTCTGCTTTGTTCCTGGTATAGTTCAGTTCAGTTCAGTTCAGTCGCTCAGTCGTGTCCGACTCTTTGCCACCCCATGAATTGCAGCACGCCAGGCCTCTCTGTCCATCACCAACTCCCGGAGTCTACCCAAACCCATGTTCATCGAGTCGGTGATGCCATCCAACCATCTCATCCTCTGTCGTCCCCTTCTCCTCCCACCCCCAATCCTACCCAGCATCAGGGTCTTTTCCAATGAGTCAACCCTTCGCATGAGGTGGCCAAAGTATTGGAGTTTCAGCTTCGACATCAGACCTTCCAATGAATACCCAGGATTGATCTCTTTTAGGATGGATTGATTGGATCTCCTTGCAGTCCAAGGGACTCTCAAGAGTCTTCTCCAACACCACAGCTCAAAAGCATCAATTCTGCGGCACTCAGCTTTCTTCACCGTCCAACTCTCACATCCATACATGACCACTGGAAAAACCATAGCCTTGACTAGACGGACTTTTGTTGGCAAAGTAATGTCTCTGCTTTTAAATATGCTATCTAGGTTGGCCATAACCTTCCTTCCAAGGAGTAAGCGTCTCTTAATTTCATGGCTGCAGTCACCATCAGCAGTGATTCTGGAGCCCAAAAAAATAAAGTCTGACACTGTTTCCACTGTTTCCCCATCTATTTCCCATGGAGTGATGGGACCAGATGCCATGATCTTAGTTTTCTGAACGTTGAGCTTTAAGCCAACTTTTTCACTCTCCTCCTTCACCTTCATCAAGAGGCCATAGAGCAGGAGCTAAATACTTGTAAAAATATATATAAAAGCTTTATTGAGACATATTTCATATACCATTCACTTTACCCACTTAAGTATATTCACATGGTTATTCAACTATCACCACAGTCAATTTTAGAATATTTCATTACCCTGAAGAGAAATCTCTCACGGCTTTGCCATCACTCCCCACTCCCCAACCCCGCCTAGCCTCTGGTAACTAGCAACCTGCTTTCTCTTTCGATTTGCCTATTGACACTTTGTATAAATGGAATCACATCATATGTGGTCTTTTGTAACTAGCTTCTTGCACTTGGCATGTTTTCAAGGTTTGTCCATGTTGTAGCTTGTATCTGTATTTCATCCCTTTTTATTGCAGAATAATTTCCTATTTTATAGATACATTTTGTTTATCCATTCATCAATTGATGAATCAGCAATTACTTATTTTCATTTTAACATAAAATTTACAATTTTAACCACTTTTGAATTTACACTTCAGTGGCATTAATTACAGAGAAGGCAATGGCAACCCACTCCAGTACTCTTGCCTGGAGAATCCCATGGACGGAGGAGCCTGGTGGGCTGCAGTCCATGGGGTTGCTGGGTGTCGGACACGACTGAGCGACTTCACTTTCACTTTTCACTTTCATGCATTGGAGAAGGAAATGGCAACCCACTCCAGTGTTCTTGCCTGGAGAATCCCAGGGACGGGGGAGCCTGGTGGGCTGCTGTCTATGGGGTCACACAGAGTCAGACACGACTGAAGTGACTTAGCAGCAGCAGCAGGCATTACATTAAGTGCATTATTGTGCAATCATCACCACAGTCCATCTCCAGAACTTTATCATCTTCCCAAAATGAAAGCCTGTACCCATTAATCAATAAATCCACATTTCTCCCTCCCACAGTTCCTGGCAATCACCCCACTCCTCTCTATCTTTATGAACTTGATCATTCTAGGAATCTCAAGTAAGTGGAATCATACATTTTTCCTTTCCATCTGGCTTATTTCACTATCACAATGTCCTCAGGTTCATCCATATTATACTGTGTGTCAGAATTTCCTTCCTTTTTAAGGCTGAGTAGTAGTCCACATTTTTATACCACATTTTCTTTATCCATTCATCCATTGGTAGATGCTTGAGTCATTTCTACCTTTCAGCTATTATCAATACAGCTGCTAAGAGCATTGGTGTACAAATATTTGTCTGAGTCTCTGCTTTCAATTTTGGGAGTATATACCCAAAAGTGGAACTGCTGGGTCATATGGTAGTTCTGTGTTTAATTTTTTGAACATTTTTCCCAGCAGTGGCTCTGTTTTACATTCCCACCAGCAATGCATGAGTTCCAATTTCTTCACATTTGTAACAACACTTGTTATTTGAGTTATAAAATAGCTATTCTGATGGATGTGAGGTGGTATCTCATTGTGCTTTTGATTTGCATTTCTCTAATTATTAGTGATATTGAGCATCTTTTGTGTTTATTATCCATCTGTGTATTTTCTTTAAAGTATTGTGTATTCAAGCCCTGTGCTTATATTTTAATCACATTATTTGGGGTTTTTTGTTATTGTGTTGTAGGAGCTCTTTATATATGACTGGATATATGACTTGTAAATATTTCTACCATTCTTTGGGCTGCCTTTTTACTTTGTTGATAGTATCCTTTAATGTAAACTGCAGTTTTAAATTTTAATATAGTCAGATTTATGTATTTTTTCTTTCATTGGCTATGCCTTTAGTGTCATATCTAAGAAGTAATTGCCAAAAATCTTTTTGAATTGAATTGAGCTGAAATTATCAGGGCATCTCTAAGCCTTAGTTTTTTCACTTGCAAAATGAGAATAGTATCTAATATGAGTCAGATAGAGATCCTGTTCTCAGGAGCTTACAATGTAGAATAGGGGACACACGAGGGACCCACGGAGAAAAGTGAATCATTCTCTTTGGCCAGTTATGCAAAGGTCTTGGACAGGGCTTGACAAACTATGGCCCGTGGACCAGATCCAGCAGACTGCTTGTTTTGTTAAATAAAGTGTTATTGGAAAACAATCTTGCCCATTGATTTATGAATTGTCTACAGCTGCTTTTGTGCCACAACATCAGAGCTGCATGGTTGTAAATAGTATGATCTGCAAACCCTAAAATACTTACTGTCTGGACCTTCATTGTTGTTCAGTTGCTCAGTTCAGTTCAGTTCAGTTGCTCACTTATGTCCGACTCTTTGAGACCCCATGGACTGCAGCATGCCAGGCTTCCCTGTCCATCGCCACCTCCCAGAGTTTACTCAAACTCATGTCCATTGAGTCAGTGGTGCCATCCAACCATCTTATCCTCTTTCATCCCCTTTTCCTCCTGCTTTCAATCTTTCCCAGCATCAGGGTCTTTTCAAATGAGTCAGTTCTTCGCATCAAGTGGCCAAAGTATTGGAGTTTCAGCTTCAACATCAGTCCTTTCAATGAATATTCAGGACTGATCTCCTCTAGGATGGACTGGTTGGATCTCTTTGCAGTCCAAGGGACTCTCAAGAGTCTTCTCCAACACCACAGTTCAAAAGCATCAAGTCGCTCAGTCATGTCCAACTCTTAGTGACCCCATGAATTGCAGCACACCAGGCTTCCCTGTCCTTCACATCTCCTGGAGCTTGCTCAAACTCATGTCCATTGAGTCAGTGATGCCATCCAACCATCTCTTCTTCTGTCACTCCCTTATCCTCCTGTCCTCAATCTTTCCCAGCATCAGGGTCTTTTCCAACGAGTCGGCTCTTCGCATAAGCTGGCCAAAGTATTGGAGCTTCAGCATCAGTCCTTCCAATGGATATTCAGGGTTGATTTCCTTTAGGATTGACTGGTTTGATCTCCTTGCAGTACAAGGGACTGTCAAGAGTCTGGACCTTCACAGAAAAGATTTACTGACATATATGCAATGGAATATTACTCAGCCATAATAAGGAACGCATTTGAGACAGTTCTAATGAGGTGGATGAACCTAGAATCTATTATACAGAGTGAAGTAAGTCAGAAAGAGAAAGATATATACCGTATTCTAACGTATGTATACAGAATCTATAAAAGTGGTACTGAAGAATTTATTTACAGGGCAGCAATGGAGAAACAGACATAAAGAATAGACTTATGGACAAGGGGAGAGGGGAGGAGAGACTGAGATGTATGGAAAGAGTAACATGGAAACTTACATTACCATATGTAAAATAGATAGCCAACGGGAATTTGCTCTATGTCTCAGGAAACTCAAACAGGGGCTCTGTAGCAACCTAGAGGAGTGGGATGGGGAGGGAGGTGGGAGGGAGGTTCAAAAGGGAGGGGATACATGTATACCTATGGCTGATTCATGTTGAGGTTTGACAGAAAACAGCACAGTTCTATAAAGCAATTATCCTTCAGTTAAAAAATAAATTAATTAAAAAAAAAGATTTACTGGCCCTAGGTCTAGAAGATCATTTTGGAAAGGTCAGCTGGGGTCAGATTAGATAGGGCCACTGTTCTCACCAAGTATATGCTTCAGAACTAGTGAAAGCATTCATTTATATTTTTAAATATGCATATTTGAGCCTGTCCCCAGGGAATTCTGATGTAATGCCTCTGGGCTGGGGGCCTTGAACTCCAGGCTAAGGAGATGAAGCAGAAGTGAAGGTGAACCTGATCAGAGCAGTAAAGTGGGAGAGAATGGAGGCAAGGAGACTGTTAGGAGGTTCCTGGGGGAGGGTAGTGAAGATTAAATGCAGGCCTGAGTTGGAAGAAGAGTGGAGGAGACTCCCAGATGAGCCAGGAGATGGGCTGGAGAAGTTTGGGAGGCAAGGAGTCAAAGATACTGAAGCTCAGGGCTCTGTGAGCATTGGAGTTTGTTTTGCTGCGTTAGTGCATTAACTCTGGGAATGTGCCGTGTGTGAGCGGCCTTCTCAGTGATGCTGTTCATTTGCATCCAGGTGGAAAGGAAGCGCCACATTGGAAACGACATCGTCACCATAGTGTTCCAGGAAGGGGAGGAACCTTCTCCTGCCTTCAAGCCTTCCATGATCCGCTCTCACTTCACACGTATCCTGGGCCTGTGTGAATCCTCCCAAGGGTTAGCCTCGCTGGACCTAAAATGACCCTCAAGCCTAATGTTACGGTGGACTAGCACGTGCTGATGGTTTTGGTTGCTAAATCCTAAGAGCCACTCTCTCTATCCACGCGGTGATGGATGGGCTTATTTATTCTCAGAGAATTCTTCACTTCAGAACTGTCTTCCCTTTCCTCAAGTGTCTATGAAATGAGGGGAACTTCCTACCCTCCACTGATAATAAGGGAATTAGAAGAATTATAGGTAGTGAATCCTCTGAGAAATTTGCTTTAGGTATAAAAAAACTTGCAAGCTAAGATAAAAAGCCAAAATAATGTGTCTTTGTTGATTCTAAGTCCTGGGAATGGCTACTGCATTACCATCTCTTGACATTTGAGAAGTGATAGAATTAATCCTATTTTTATTTGCTTTCCCTCCACTTCCTCTCATCCCTCTTTAGCTCACATTGCTGCCAAAGACCTTCTGCAGTTCTCGGTAATGCCCAAGCTCAGTGCACTCAGACAGGCCTGGGGCATGAGCCAGCCCGGCACATCCCCAACCATGGCCCCATTGTCCTGGGCCACTGGCCATGACAGTGAGACCCAGCTGTCATGCTGCCCATAATAAGTCAAAGGCAAGTAGTAGTACCTACAGGTTTCCCATAATAAGTAAAAGACAACTAACAGGCGTTTTTCAGAATAAATTCTGGTCTACTTATTCATGTTCCCCGGAGACCCCATTAAAGATGTTGGGAGCTAGGACCGTTGTGACTCATGACATCTGCAAGTAGATTGCTCTGCATCCTCTAGCTTGTTTGCTTATGTCCTAACATTATAGAATGTACGTTTTTCTTTAAATTATTTATTTGGGGGCTTCCCAGGTGGCTCAGTGATAAAGAATCCACCTGTCAATACAGGAGCTGGAGGAGACACAGGTTTGATCCCTGGGTCAGGAAGATCCCTTGGAGGAGGAACTGGCAACCCTCTCCAGTATTCTTGCCAAGATAATCCCATAGACAGAGGTGCCTGGTGGGCTACAGTCCATGAGATCGCAGAGTCAGACATGACAGAAGCAACTGAGCACATTTATGTATTTGGCTGCACTGGGTCTTAGTTGTTGAACTCGAGATCTTTGATCCTTGTTGTACAGGACCTAGTTCCCTGACCAAGGATTGAACCCAGGCCCCTTGCATTGCAAGCACAGAGTTTCAGCCACTGGACCACCAGGGAAGTCCCAGTATGTAACTTTTTAAAAGCTGAAAATTGCCATGAGGGCAGGGAATAAAACAGGTATGACATACACATTAATAATAAGTGATATCTTATTCTGGTCACTGGGATGGAGGACTAATATTTCCCCCTTCCTGCAGTGGTTCTTCTTACAGAACAGAAAGAAAATTCCAGGAGGGAGAGGGAGGTGACTCAGAGTAACAGAGAGATCATCATTATTTTTAGAATTTCCTTTCATTAGGAGTTTTAGATTTGGGACTGGGCTCGTTTGTTTCTCCAAAGGGACAAATCTAAGAGCGGGAGCACTCTGAGGGATTGAAGAGGATGGTATTTCAACCCTAGCCAAGAGAAGCTAGGGCTGGGAGATGCGGAGGGAGGAGGAGGAATGGGAGAAGAAAAAAAGCTGCTGGAGGTGGTACTATTTTAGATTCAACGTGCCCAACACGAGCAAAGTAGATTCTGCCTAGAGACTGCCACCAGCTACACTGGTTTGTTTGGGTTTGTTTTGTCTACTAAAAGCCAGAAGGAGAGAGAGGGAAAGTATACAGTGGAAACATTTAAACTGGTTTTCCTTTCAAAATGTATGAGATGAAATATCTGGCTAATTTCACTGGGGATCTTGTATATATTTCCAGGCAAGGGAACTGATCTTTTTGCTCTGGTTTTGCTTTGTCGTAGTGGTTTCATAGCGTTATTTATATTGCTTTTCTGACAGATTTGGAGGTGAAGCCCTTTCCCAAAAGGACGAGCATGCAGAGGTCAAACCTGTCTCTCCCAGCTGTCTCTTTTATAGAAGGCGAGGTTCCATCTCAGCCTAAGGGTGACAGGTGCCCTGACCCCAGGAGAGCAGGTCCAAGATGATCCTGTACCTGGGGTTTACCAAACACAAGCTTTTGACTGTGCGCATCGGGTCCTTAATTGATTTCCTTAACCATCACCACAGATATTTTTGCCTTAGTGAGGTATGATCAGCAAAAGGACAATTACAGGTTGGTAACAACTTTATCTTGATGGCTTGTTCTAATCCTCGTGTTTACATGTTAATTTGGCATTCATTTTATGAGATTCTTGATTTATTACCTATTTCTTGATTGACTTAAAAGACTGTGTCTTCAGGAAAAGCTTGTTTCATATAGTGTTTTGTTTTGATTTGGGTTTTTTTATTTGGCTGCACTGGGTCTTATTTGCAGCACTCAGGATCTTTAGTTGCAGCATGTGGGATCTAGCGCCCTGACCAGGGATCGAACCTGGGCCCCCTGCACTGGGAGCGTGGAGTCTTAGCTGCGGATCACCAGGGAAGACCCCTGTTTCATATAGTGTTGCTCTGTGCAGTAGACCTGAGGGTCAGGGCTAGCTTGGAATGTGATTGTGCTCCACAGAGGGCACAAATGTGGTATGTTTGATCTTGCCCAGAGCACCCTCCTTCCCAGGCTACATCCTTGCCTGTTTATCCTTTTGTTCTCAAAAATTAATCTGTTAAAAGGTATCATGATGTTGTGAAAAGAGGATGAACTGTGAGGCAAATAGACCTGGGTTGGAATCCCAGCTCTGTCACTTACTAACTTTGAAGCTTTAGGGGAAAAGTGTTTATCTTCTTGGAGCCTCAGGCCTCGTCTGTGGAAGGAAGGTAGCGGTTCTACTTCGGCAGGCTGCCGAGAAGCAGCTGACGCTCTGTCTTCAAACACCAAGTATGCTACCTGCCGTGCAGTCGGTGCAAGTGGTGGTCTTTGCTGTCACTACTGCGGTGGGTGACCTGGCCCACCGCTTGGTGGATTGGACCGTGAAGGATCCAGGAAGGCCTGATCTTTGCCCTAAAGCAGATAGGATTGCTGCGTGGTGGCTGAGGTTCTGGAAGCACAGAGAATGCCTTCCTCCTCTGGAAGTATTCCTAACACATCACATAGGCAACTGGAGAAATTTAAGATCCAGATGTTGATGATCTTTTAAGAAAAACCAACTAACTCTACAATATTCTCTACACAGGCTGAAAATATTTTCAGAGGAAAGCGTACCACTCTTTGGCCCACCCTTGCCATCCCCACCGGTATTTACAGACCACCAGGAATTCAGGGACTTTTTGCTAGTGAAATGTAAGTTTCTATTTTGAAATGTTTTTGTACCTTGTTCTACATCAAAATACATTTCTTCTCATTCTACAAGACACCATAAAGAAGATATCATTGTTTAAGCATTGATTGCATTCCATGTTCTATTAATTTTTCATGAGAAGCTTATTTAGTTTTCTGATGGTGTTTTGGAGGTCTCTCCTGGGTTCTCATCTATACCTACCATCCTAGCCACCAAATAACTAATATTTATTCAGTTCAATAGGCCTAGCTCTGCGCTCTTTTATACGTGTTGTATCACTTACGTTCTTACAACCCCATAAGGAAATATGGTTATATTCATTTTACATAATAGAAAATTGAGGCCCAAAGATATAAATAATTTGCTTAAGGATGCACAGATAGCAGCACAGCTGGGATTCAAACCGATAACTGTCTCGACCTCAAGCTCCTAACCCTACTGCACACTTTCTATTCTGTGCTCTAATGTGTAACTGGTCATTCCCCTTTATTGACTCTCAGTGTCTGTAGTCCACTAAACTGCCAGCTTTTTCTTCCAGAAGAAACTTTCATTGGGCTAAGAATTCCAGTACTCTGCTTGGGCAGTGGTGGTATTATTTTTTCTAACAAAATGCAGCAAATATATATTTAATCCCATTGAATGGCATCCTATGGTTTGGCTCATGTGTTGGATGGATGGATGGGTGGTGGGTAGGTGGATTAATGGATGGAGGGATGAGTGGATGGGTGAGTAGGTGGGTGGAATGATGGATGAGGGCAGGTTTGGGTGCATGTTAGGTCTTCAAGTAATTAGTTATACCGTCTGCTCAGGAATCTTGTAATCCAACAGGAAAGGCAAGATAGATATACCTATGGACTGTGAGTTTGTACTGAGAAATTTAGCGAGTTTTTAAGGATTCTTCCATTAAAGAAGGGTAATAACATCATTAGGAAATGGGTGGCATTTACTGCAACAGGAAAGGCAAGATAGATATACCTATGGACTGTGAGTTTGTACTGAGAAATTTAGCGAGTTTTTAAGGATTCTTCCATTAAAGAAGGGTAATAACATCATTAGGAAATGGGTGGCATTTACTGTGAGAAGTTTCCTTGAGAAGGACATTCTTCAATAACCTAACATTTGTAATTCCCTTTATAACTTGATTTATTTTAGTAATTAACGGTGAAAAGGCCACTTTGGAAACCCCAACATTCGCCCAGAAACGTCGACGAACTCTGGATATGTTGATTCGATCTTTATACCAGGATTTGATGCCAGATTTGCACAAGGTAGCCCTGAGTCCGTGGTCTTCTTTCCTTCCCATGGGGTCTGAATTGAGAACACAAGTCCTTGTGATGAGTCCTGGTTAGAAGAGTGTAGCGTCTCTTGATCCTTGCTGTCAACACTGGACTGTGGCCGCCAGGTGCTGGGGTTCTCTCATGGATACCATGGGAAGAGGGGATGTTGAATGTCCATATACAGGAGTGTGATTTTCATAAACAAGCTTGTGGAAGTCGCCATGCAGGCTGGAGCACGAGTGTCAGTCAACAGTCCCTGGAGCAGTGGAGTGCTTTGAGGTGGCTGACCTTGGGGGTACCGCTCAGTGTTACCTGTGCCATGGAACTCATGGACAGGCAAAGTAGGGATCTGGGAGAGAGACTACGCTCTCTTAAGGTTTTCTGAAGATTTACTGGCGAGTACCATATTTAGGCACTGAAATATGCCTGTGCATTTACCGAAAATCCACTTTGCGCCAGACACTTCCTAGGCTGAAGGTGTATCCACACTGATGAGACCCAGCACCTCTCATAAGGAGTCCAGCACCTCGAGGGCCCCACACTCTTTGGAGGCCTCCAGACTCAGTGCAAGATCGCCGTGTGTCAGGGTGGCTAACAAGTGTTAATGCAGAATGAAATCATTGTTGTTTAGAAGCATTTCTCGCATTTAACAAAGAACACAGAACAAGTGCGGACACTCCCCTAGAATCAGTGCAGCCACAAACTCCAGCAACAGGAGTTGCCACTGAATGTGAACATAAATGCAGTGTCCGGTCTCAGGTGCCCCCCACCCCCACCCCGGGGAGGCGAAGAACATCAGAACAAACTGGTGCTCGTGTGGTCCTTTCCCTTCAGCACAGTGACCACCACCGTTTTATAGGTGCCTTTGATTTCCAGCTGGTCTCTACACCCAGCTACTTACAGGGCTTGGGCCAGACCAACCCCAGGGCCCTAAATAGCCAGCCATAATTGGCAATCTGCCCATTTCCTTATTTCCTTAAAGTCAAGGAAGGATAAAGAGAGAGTTATTGTTGTTCAGTCTCTAAGTCATGTCCCACTCTCTGCAACCCCATGGACGGCAGCATGCCAGGCTCTTCTGTCCTTCATTATCTCCTGGAGTTTGCTCAAACTCATGTCCGTTGAGTCGGTGATGCCATGCAACCATCTCATCCTCTGTCTCCCCCTTCTCCTCCTGCCCTCAATCTTTCCCAGCATCAGGGGCTTTTTCAATGAGTTGGTTTTTCAAATCAGGTGGCCAAAGTACTGGAGTTTCAGCATCAGTCCTTCCAATGAAGAAAGGGTACCAAGAGGAGTATATGATGTCTTTGCAGGTCTCAGCTGAAGCATCACTGCCTTAACAGGCCTTCCTCAGCCCCCAGCTGAGACCAAGTGCCCCTGTTAAATGCCTCCTGATGCTCTATGTACCTCCCCTTCATAGAAATTATCCATGTGCCAGTCGTGTAGACAGTTACTTAATCTATCTTCCCCGTAGACTCTGCTCCATGAGGACAGAGATTGTGTCCACTGCATTGCCCAGATCCAGCAGAGCATAGGTGTTCAGCCACTACGTGCTAACTGCAAGCATGCACCCAGTTCTCTAACTGCTGTCTGGAAGAAAACTGACATTTACTGAGTGTGTGCTCAAGCACCTCCCATGCACTTAACTCCCTTAGTCCTTGTAACACACCTCGGAGACAGGTATTAGCCACACAAAGACACTGAGACTCAGAAATTAAGTTCCTTGCCCAAAATTACCCAGAAGGCCACAGAGTTGACAAGTCTGAGGGCCCCATTCGCATGGAATTGAGTGTGTCGTGTTCCGGGGGTACCCTCTCTGAGAACAGCATCCTTGGAGCTGTGCAGCGTAGTGGCCGAGCACCCTGGGAGGTGGTTAGTAAGTGGAGCTGCTGGTTTGCTTGCTTTCTGAGCCCCTGCTCTCAGCCCTTCCAGGGGCTGGCTCTCCCCCTGTTGGCTCCTTAATCCCTCGCGGCTCACACAGACCTGGGCGGACACTTGAGCGGTGCTCCGTAGATGCTTATTGAGCGAATGAATAGAAGCGGCAGAAATAGGACTATTTGGACAAATAGGTTTGTGGAGTAAGAGAAGGCAAAGATGAGATTTGATAACCATCTTTGGAATTCATAACTTGTCTTTCTTTTTCAGAACATGCTTAATAGACGATCTTTCAGTGACGTCTTACCGGAATCACCCAAGTCAGCGAGGAAGAAGGAGGAGGCCCGCCAGGCAGAGTTTGTTAGAATAGGACAGGTGGGTTTTCTTCTGACACCTGTTGTGCAAGACACAGAGTTGTGAGTCCATCCAAACCAGATGGCCCTTCTGCAAAGAATGTTATCTTTGCACACTCCTGCGGGAGCTCTGTCACTTCTCTTAGGATCATTGTGGAACCATACGGGAGATTTTTTTTTTTAATTTTATTGAAGTATAATTGATTTTCAATGTGTTAATTTCTGCCGTACAGCAAAGCGATTCAGTTATACATATTTATGTTCTTTTCCATTCTGGTTCATCACAGGATATTGAATATAGTTCCCTGTGCTGTACAGTAGGACCTTGTTGTTTATATGAGGAAGGTGATACTGGCTGGGAGCAAGAGGCCACAGGGCTCAGTCCCTGCTCCCTCTTGTCAAGGGATCACATACCATTTGCTTGACTCCTGGGGATTTTCTGAAGAGTAGGGAGCCAATTTAGGGAAAGCACCTTGAACTGCCCCCTGGCAGGAGTCAGCACAGAGGGGGCTGTCCTCGTAGGAGACCCTGATTTCCCCCCTACTGCTTGGGAGCAGTCATCACAGGGAGGTGGCTACCAGACATCACCTTATTCCAGGTTTTGGAGGAAGCCACTCTCTCTCTGCCTGGCTCCTCCATGACATTAGTGTTTCTCGGTTCTGGAGGTGACACAGCCTTCTGCCTTGGTCTCATGTCACAAGAGGGAGGAGGAGAGCTGTCTGCTGCAGACAAGATTCTGACCTGAAAGTGGAAGCTAATCAGCAAGGCAATCACGAAAGCTTAGCAGCAAAGATAACCTTTTCCCAAAGCAGGAGCCCTGTCACCAGGGCCTCCAACTTTGGTCCGTGGTCAAAGATAGTGCCCCAACTCTACTTTCAGAGAATCTGATTCATCAAGTTTGAGGAAGGACCTGGGGATTTTTTTCAGTACTAGTGGTTTGGAAATCACTGTACTGATATATTGATCAGTTGAAATGACAGAATGCATTTGAAGTCATTAGATCCAGCTGACTCCTTTCCTTATCTTCAGTGATAGGGCAGTGTAGGAACCTGAAATAAGCCTGAAATTACTCCTGTTTCATTTAAAAAATTTTTTTCAAGTCATAACTCTTGATCCTTCTGTTTTTACTGCCTGATAAACTGAAAGAGATCTCTGTTCTGTTAGGCACTAAAGCTGAAATCCATCGTAAGAGGGGATGCTCCATCAAGCTTGGTGGCATCGGGGATCTGTAAAAAAGAGGTGAGTTGTTGATGCTTTCATGTTCAACTGTGAATGTTCTGTGTCTTTAGGGAAGTTATTGAGATTCTTAGAAAGAGATTTGTGGGGCAGGAGGAAGAAGAGCTTGTCTATGGCAGAGTCCACAGATGAAGCCCCAGGTAAGTTTGGGCAGTCTTTAGTGAGAGCCTCCTGGCTTCCATGGTGTGCCTGCACCTTTGCTTAAAGGGGTAGAGCTGCTGGACCGGGCCTGGACAGGCAGACTGAGCTCAGCGTGTGCCTCAAGCCTTGTGTGTATACAGACCGCTGGGACATCCTGACCAAATTCAGGTTCTTATCAACAGCTCTGCAGCTGGGCCATGATCCTGTATTCCCAACAAGCTCTCATGTGGTACCTATGCTGCTGACCACGGACACACTCAACAGCAAGGCTCTAGGGCAGTATTTCTGAAGCTTCAGTGTGAGTTAGAATCACCCTCCAGAACCTCTGATTCCATAGGTCTGAGTGAGCCCTGAGAATTTGCATTTCTCACAAGTTGATGCTGATGCTGTTGGTCAGAGGACCACAGCTGAGCAATCACTGACTCCTCTACAACTCATTCATGGCCTGTGTATCTACTCATTTCTACTTCCCGTGGAAAAAGAACTAGGTGGTCATCAAGCATAGAAGAGAAAACATAAAAACAAATCATAGTATGAACTTACTGTTTGCATTATTTTGTATTGTAAAATCATACCCTACATACTTCATTGTATCTATGTTCAGAATAGGTAAAAGATAATTAAATGTAACAACTCCACAGACAGTGTATCACTGGAGACGTGGCCGTTGTAAAAGCAAAAGAATTATGAATATATCTACTTTTGCCCTAAAGCTATAGATGATCTATATCTGAACTGTAGAACCTACACAGTTCAAAGTCTGGTTTCAAGAAAATACAAGAAATACCGCTCAAAATACAACCGGTGCTGAAAAACCACAGCCAATTTAAGACAAGACTGATGGCAAAGTATCTTTTCCAAAGGTTGCCAAATTCCCACTATCTGCTTATTCATTTGAATAGTAGAATTTGTAGTGTTGTCAAGGACTTCATAGATAGCACATTCCAATAAGATTTAGTAACTTTCTTAAAAAGTTCTTAGGGAAATGCCATTCCAAGTAATGACCTGCACTTGGGCAGCCCTCTTTCAGTTTATAAAATATCTTCATGTCCTTTGTGTGATCTTTTCACAACAGCCTAAGCCTCATCTCAGCAATGAGGTCACTCGTTTTGAGGCTAGTGGGTTTCATAAAGGGATAGCATGATTTTCCAAGACAGGAATAATTCACACAGTGTTTACCCTCATCCCAAACAGCACCCTGGCAGGTGACCTCAGAGCCATCACTCCTACTTTGAGTATGCCAGCATGTGCTCACTTAGAACTTACAAACACACCTATGTACACACCTACCTGGGCATACAGGCTCTTGTACAGCATCAGGTAAAAGTGAAGATGTAGGACTTCAACTCGTCCCTGAGAATCTCTGTAGACTTCCTTGTCCTTTGAGGCCAAGCCACATGCTTTGGAGGGAAGCTAATGGTTCCAGGCATCAACCGCAGCTCCAAGGGAGCAGTGAGGCAGTGCTGACTATTCCTGCTCGATCAACATGGAATGAAACCAAGGATGCGGGCTCCATGACGTGAACATGTCACAGTGGGGAACACGAGTAGGTTTCGTCAGAGCCCTCAACATATTCCTGCAAAGAGACATTATTTTTTTCTTGAAGATTTCGTAGCCATAAGTGGGTCAATAAGCCTTTTCATGTTAAGATGATAGCAACCTCTTGCATTGTGTATGGTTTAATAATTTTGCCAAATCAGCAGCACAGGAATCTGACTTTTTTTTTTAGAGAGTTGGGTGGGACTTCCTTTCATAAAGAACTACTGTGAAACCTCCAAAAAAAAAAAAGTAGGCACCAATTGGTCCAACTTCTAAGTGTTAAAGAGAAGCATTTGCTTAGAAAACGTTGCTGATGCTTCCCTAGCCCTTAAGGGCATCATTATATTGCGGTCACGGTCACAGCACCAGAAACACATGACTCAGCCTTTTCCTGTTGCATGCATTTCTGGAAGGAGACTTTTTTTCTTAAGAAAGGTGACTGAGTCAGAGCCCATCTAGCTCCCCAGGTCTGGGGGCATCTGTGCTACTGTTTTGGGTGGTATGTGTGCGTTTCCCCCTGGTGGGCGATGCGCTTTCTCTGTTCTCTTAACCTTCCTATGCTTGTGTTGCCCCGCAGCCTTGGGAGCCACAGTGTTTCTGCAGTAACTTCCCTCATGAAGCTGTGTGTGCAGATCCCTGGGGCCAGGCCTTGCTCGTTTCCACTGATGCTGGCGTCTTGCTAGTGGATGGTTAGTGAGTAGCTGCTCCTTCAACTGTCTCTCTGTGTGACTTGCCGTACTTCTAAGATGGGTGACCACTAGTCAGCTCCCTTTGGATACATGTGTCCTCAGTAATGAGGTTAGCAGAGTTTCATCCCCTTAAAAAACTACCCTGTTGTTTTCAACACTCAAGCCAGAGGGGGAGGCATCCGTGACAATTTCATCCCTTCCCCAAATCTCTGATTAATCTGTGGATATCAAATGGTGCAAGAGACACAAGTTTGATCCCTGGGTCAGGAAAATCCTCTGGAGAAGGAAATGGCAATCCACTCCAGTATTCTTGCCTGAGAAATCCCATGGACGGAGGAGCCTGGTGGGCTACAGTCTACGGGGTTGCAAGTGTTGGATATGACTGAGCGACTGAGCACTGAGCACATCAAACGACCTGCGAGGAGAACCTCCTTTGCAAGAATACTCGTCGTGATTCCAGTGTTTGACTTTAAATCAACAAGGGCATATGGTTCTTTAGAACCTCTGTCTCAGGGATATACTCTCTCTCAAAGTGCATTTTTTTTTTAAGGTTTCTAATTCAGAACATAATCAGTATCGAAAACAAACAATAAGGATCTTAGATAACCTGTTTGACGGATAGAGAAAGAAAAAGATTTTGACAGGAAGACAGATCTCAACTCAATATTAAATCAAACTTCTCACAGCCAGGTGGGTCAGCCTGCCCTAGGGAGGCAGATAACTCCCTGTCACCACAGATCAGTGCCAGTCGGATATGACCTTGGCAAGCATGCCCCAGAGGGAATTCAGCTTTGGGTGAGGATTTAATATAGATTCAAGGACTGTGCAGGAGGACTCTTGGATTCTTCCAGACTCCTAATGAGTGATAAAGGACCTAAAGGATAGTAGCAAATAACCAAATAAAAGAATTTATTTAAAAACAAAACAAAAACAGACTTTGGAGGCTTAGTCTAATCTCTTAGTTTTGCAGATAAAGAAAAGGAGGCCTAAAGAAATTAGGACTTCCCTGGTGGCTCTACCTACAATGCCGGAGACCTAGCTTCAATCCCTGGGTTGGGAAGATCCTCTGGAGAAGGAAATGGCAACCCACTCCAGTACTCTTGCCTGGAAAATCCCATGGACAGAGGAGTGTGGTAGGCTACAGTCCATAGGGGCACAAGGAGTTGGACATGACTGAGCGACTTCACTTTCACTTTTCTTTCAAAGAAATTATGTGACTTGCCCAAGACCACACAGCTAATCAGTGGCATTTCTAGGACCAGAACCCAGAGGTGATTCCTCGTCCGGTGCTCTCTCCATTTAGCCAACTACATTTTATTAAAGTTAAATTAAACTCTACCAATGTTACCATCTTTAGCTTGATGCAGATTTCTAAAACTATAGTCCTGGACAAATAATTATGAAAATTTTTATGATGAAAAGAATGTCAAATTCTACCTGTTTGCCTTTTTGGGAAAGAGAAAGTAATTTCGTGATTATTTGTAAGACTTGTCTAAAAACAGAAAAAAATTCTATTTGAGTTGCTTCTTTGTAAACATAAAATCCAAACCAAGATTACCCAAGTCCCTTTATGAAATTTTCACCTTTATGGATACAAAATGTAATGAAAGTGTCAGATATAAGGATTATTGTGATTCCCAGGAAATCCTTTTCTTTCAAACTTGAGGGACATTGTCTACGCAGGTGGTAACCATATATATCCACCACCAGCTCGCATGTATTGTTCAGATTATTACTTTCATGTCCTGATTATGCAGTAATGCTTCCCTGTTTGCATATGCTGAGAATAACCCTTAAGGCTTTCTTTGTATTCTTTGTTGTGCTTTTAAGCCATAATTATCTTGTTATTTCTTTGTTTACCTATGTCTTGTCTAAGCTTAATTCTATTAGAATTGTTTCCATTAGTGAATCTCCCCGTTTCCTTTCAGGGCAAGTTCCACTCTATCTCATTAGCCTCTGCTTAATTTCATTAGACTCATCCCCTTGAGAGTCTGCTCCTTTCAAGGTCACTGTTAAAACTTCTTTGCATTCTAAGTGTAGCAAAACCTGCTTTGAAAGGAGACCGAATACTGAATAATATGCTATCACCATTTGTTTTGTTTTGGTAATAGAAAAGCCAGATCATCTAAAAGATGGCTTCTTCATAAAGAGATTACAAGAAGGAATCCATAGTTTTGAAACAGTCGTTGAACCCACATCACTTTCTCATATCCTTGCCTCCTCTTCCTTCCTTTGCCATATATAAACCTATCTAGCCACAGGAGTACATGAACGCTGTATATTGTCACCTTGATTATTTAACTTACATGCAGAGTACATCATGAGAAATGCCGGTCTGGATGAAGCACAAGCTGGAATCAAGATTGCTGAGAGAAATATCAATAACTTTAGATACGCAGATGACACCACCCTTATGGCAGAAAGCGAAGAGGAGCTAAAGAGCCTCTTGATGAAGGTGAAAGAGGAGAGTGAAAAAGCTGGCTTAAAACTCAGCATTCAAAAAACTAAGATCATGACATCCGGTCCCATCACTTCTTGGCAAATAGATGGGGAAACAATGGAGACAGTGAGAGACTTTATTTTCCTGGGCTCCAAAAATCACTGCAGATGGTGACTGCCGCCATGAAATTAAAAGACGCTTCCTCTTTAGAAGAAAAGCTATGACCAACCTAGACAGCATATTAATACGCAGAGACATTACTTTGCTGACAAAGGTCTGTATAGTCAAAGCTATGATGTTTCCAGTGGTCATGTATGGATGTGAGCGTTGGACTCTAAAGAAAGCTGAGCACCGAAGAATTGATGCTTTTGAACTGTGGTGTTGGAGAAGACTCTTGAGAGTCTCTTGGATTGCAAGGAGATCTAACCAGTCCATCCTAAAGGAAATCAGTCCTAAATATTCACTGGAAGGACTGATTCTGAAGCTGAAACTTCAATACTTTGGCCACCTGATGCGAAGAACTGACTCATTGGAAAAGACCCTGATGCTGGGAAAGGTTGAAGGCAGGAGGAGAAGGGGATGACAGAGGGTGAGATGGTTGGATGGCATTGCTGATGCAATGGACATGAGTTTGAGCAAGCTCCAGGAGATGGTGAAGGACAGGGAAGCCTGGCATGCTGCGGTTCATGGGGTCACAAAGAGTCAGACACGACTGAGCTACTGAACAACAACAAAGCCACCTGAGAAAGATTTGATGGAGAATAAGTGCTAATTTACTCTATACAGAGTTGGGCAGCCACATGGTATCCCTCTTTTTTAACTGTAAAGTGAAGTGCTTCTGTCACATTAATTCTTCACATCAGAGTTGTTCCTGTGCTTACCCCATCAGTCCACGGGCATGCAGTGCTGTTTTTAGGTTACAATACCAGCTAAGAGCTCAGACTTTGTCCTTGCATGGACTTCAGTTGCACAAGTTCAGGACATGTGCTTCGACAATTTTCTAGCACCTCTGAGCTTCGGATTTCTCATTTGTTAAATGGGAATATTAGAAATTCCTACTTAGTAGGGTCACACATTTACATTAAATGACACCTACAACACTTAGCATTAAGGCCTGATATGTAGGAAGCCCGGGGCTTCCTACATGCCAAGCCTTAATGAAATAATCATAGTTATTTAGTCAAATGCAGAGATGGGCACTGAAATGAATGATCATCTCATGGTTTGAAAAAAGGAGTCTTGCCCCCGCAGAAGCACAAAGAGTCTCAGAATGAATCCTCTTGGGAAGGCCTGAGGTATTGGAGGAAGAAGTGTGTTTGATGGGCTGCCCCCATCATGAAGGACAACTAGAGACGAGCCATCTGTTTCATAAAAGCTTAACAGGCTCTGTGCTCTGATAAATCCAGTGCTCTCATTGGCCTGCAGGAGCGAGAGACCCCTCCGCAGGGTCGGGGTGGTGAGGGGGGGAAGTTGTTACTAATCCTAATGTCAAAAGTTCTGCCCCCTCCTGGGTACCAACCAGGGAGGGATGAACTCCCAGACAGACAGCTTTCTGGAAGAGTCAAGATCTTTAGGCCCTCCTGCACCTAAATTATAATTAAGGAAACACCCAAACCCACAGCAGAACACTTGAACACCTAAGTGTCTTCAAAGTGCGGGTAAAGAATCACCTAGACACTTTTGCCTAAAATGTCTATACATCCTGGGACATCTTTGCCTTGCCCTGATTCTGCGTCAAGCTCAGAACAGACCCTTTGCTTAAAGTGAAAGTGAAAGTGTTAGTCCCTCAGTCGTGTCCGACTCTTTGTGCCTCTATGGACCATAGCCCACCAGGCTTCTCTGTCCATGGGATTCTCCAGGCAAGAATACTGGAGTGGATTGCCATTCCCTTCTTCAGGGGATCTTCCTGACCCAGGGATTGAGCCCAGGTCTCCCACATTGCAGGCTGATTCTTTACCACCTGAGCCACCAGGGAAGCTCTTTGCTTATGGAATTGCCTAAATTCTTAAGTCCTCTTTGCTCAAGGGACTCCCAAGAGCAAAATTCAGTTCAGTCGCTCAGTCTTGTCCGACTGTTTGTAACCCCATGGACTACAGCACACCAGACTTCCCTGTCCATCGCCAACTTCCAGACCTTGCTCATACTCATGACCATCGAGTCGGTGATGCTATCCAAAGCAGCAAAGTAATTGCTAGCAATTTAAGATCCCAGTAAGTAAGCTTAAAAACAAACCCAGGACTTAACCTGGTGGTCCAGTGGTTAGGAACCTGCTTTCCAGTGCAGAAGACATGGGTTTGAGGGAACTGAGATCCCATATGCTGTGGGGCAACTAAGCCTGTGTGCCACAACTAAGACCGAATGCAGCCAAATAAATATTTTTTAAAAATCCTACATGTACTTTCTATGTCTTTAAATCATCCATTTCCCTGAGATCTTCCCAGATGTTTCCACTGAAATTAGTTTTTTCCTGTTATTTGGGAAATGTAATCGATATTTCTATTATTTTTGTCTAAAAAGAAGATTTCATATTCCTATGTGGAGAAATACTGAAAAATGATAGGTAAACTACTATTGATACAGACACAGGCCATGTTGGAATAGGGTGTTTGTTAAATACAAAAGGAAATTCTAATTTTACTTTCTTGAGAAGTATTCAAAATAACCTAAGATGTGACGTGGTTTCAAATATGACACAAAAAAAATCAGAAAATATTTAAAAGAAATGACTAAGTGTATTAGCACTTTTTAAAACTTGGTATTCGGTTCTTTGGAATAATCCCAGCCAAAATTTGGATTGAGAGATGCTGCCTTTTCTTTGATGAACATTGAGGAGAAGACTCTAGCTTCAGGGCCCTGCTGTTGCGCTCCCTGTACGGAGTTGTGAATGCCTTTGGGAAAGAAATGCCAGTCCTTCTCCCTGAGCTGAGAGGGGACTAGTGCTTGAACTTTCTGTGTCGCCCTTAGGAAGGATCTAGAAGCTGACCTCCTTCCTCATCTGGGGAGAAAGGGGGTCCAAAACTACCCACAGGCACATTTCGTAGATTCTATAGAGTGTGGGCTGGGTGCGGCATTGGGTAACCAGGCTTCTTTTCTAGACGACCTCCCATCAGTGCCCGTGTTTGACAAGACTCTGCCCGTGAAGCAGATGCATGTGCTGGAGGCGCTGGACCTTCTGATCCTCAGAGCAGACAAAGGTACTACTCCTCCCCGGGGGATGTTCTCTGGGAGGAAGGGGAGCATGTAGCCTACGGCCAACACAAGGGTCTCGGGGCTCTGGCTGAATCACCGGTGCCAGCTGTTTCTTCTGGTGGCCAGGGCTCAGGTCCTTGGTGGCCCGTTTGTTCTCTGAGGCAGGGATGGTGAGGGAGAGAAGGGGTGGGCGTCCTTGATCACATTGTTAGGTGAAGGCAATGAGGGCTTCTCCCCAGTTCTGGAACACCTCAAATCCTGATTTCTTGAGTAGTAGTTTTCTACACAGTCCGCCCCTTCAGTTCTTCCAGGTCGTCTTACTTTTCCATCCATCTCCTCCATCTGCTCCATCCCACCAGGGAAAGATGCCCGCCTCTTTGTCTTCAGACTGAGCGCTGTGCAGAGGGGCATCGAGGGCAAGCAGGCCGTGAAGGGCAAGTGTGACTGTAGAGAAAACAAGCTCGAGAAAACAAAAGGTGACTCAATTCTTCATATTTTGGTGGTTTCATCCAATTAATCATTTTCTCAGACTGCCCAGATTTTACTGAAAAAAAAAAGTTGAGTAGGAATTTGATTTGATTTGTTTGTTTTTTCACTTGGAAACATCACAGAGGTAGTGTCACTTGTTCCCTAAGAGAAGCTTGAGTTATAGAGAAACACGTTGAGGGCTCGAGCAAGTTTTAGGTCTTATTTGACAAGTTTGGGAGGTGAGTTAAGCTCTGTGAACAAACTTATGAAAAGAAACTTTTAGAATTTTGTTCCTGGAACTCTGCTCACCTTTCAGTTTAATTCATGTCATGTAGTGGATGTGAATCTAAGTCCGCAAACTCTAGAATAGAGGGAATATGACTTCCTTAATTTTCCTGTAACACAACCTAAGTTTTATTTCAAGTCCCCAATTTGCCTCATGGTAAAAACATCCTTAGTCATTTTACTGCCTTATGTTTAACTTCCAGGGTTCTTAAATATCACCAGATTGTCAAAGCTGAGGGCTCCCACCTCTTGTTGTGTGTTCAGCATCGTTTCTTTCTCTTCCTAGGCTGCCACTTGTATGCCATCAACACTCACCATAGCAGAGAGCTGAGGATTGTTGTTGCCATTCGGAATAAACTGCTTCTGATCACAAGGAAACACAACAAGCCAAGTGGGGTAACTGGCACGTCACTGTTATCTCCCCTGTCAGAGTCACCTGTTGAAGAATTCCAGTACATCAGGGTAGGTTTTTTTCTTCAAATTGTTTCACTCCTGCCCAAGGTGTCCCGAGGCAGACTCCCTCCTTCCATCCAGGGTCTGTCATCCACTGGGGTCACGCTGTGGTTCAGTAACAGACTGGGGAAGCCCTCACCTGTGGCCCTGGTTTCCCCAGGAGACTAAGGTGAACAGAGTTTTTCTGACACCATCCAGCTCATTCACATAGTAAACACCTAAAGAGGCTGCTCTAGGGGGGGATCATTTTGAAATGTATAGAAGCTTGGAATCATGCTGGGCACCAGAAACTAACACAGTTGTAAAGTCAGTTATACTTCAGAAACAAACTCCTGGAAAAAGAGATCAGCTTCATGGTTACCAGAGCAGGGGGTGGGGGGAGGGTGAAATGGAAGGTGGTCAGAAGGTAAAAATTTCCCATCGTAAGATAAATAAGTACCAGTATATAAATAATATACAATATGATAAATATAATCAACACTGCTGAATGTTATATATGAAAGTTAAGAGAGTAAATTCTGAGAGTACTCATCACAAGGGAAAAAAATTTTCTTTTTCTTTTATTTTGTATCTGTATGAGATGATGAATAGTCACTAAGTTTTTTGTGGTGATCATTTCATTATGTACGTATTAGGTTAGCCAAAATGTTCATTATTATTATTAAATCTCAAGACAAGGACCGGACATTCTGAGGGCTAACACAGACCACGCTATTGAATCCCTTTTGTAAAATTGTCTCCTGGCCTCTCCCCTTTGCACTGAACAGAGGGCTGAGCCTTGAGGACAGATTGCAGAAGGGAGCAGTCTAACCCATCCCTGCCCCTCTTTTCCCCCGCCCCTGTCTGACCCCCCAGGCACAGGACTCTGCAGAAGCAGAGGGCCTGGGGGTGGTGGCGTGGGGAAGTAGGGGGGCGGGCTCCCCTCAATGGGGGCGGGCAGTGGGGTGGCTGCTCTGTCCTCACCCCTTTCTCCTACATCCTCGTCCACCACACAGGAGATCTGTCTGTCCGACTCTCCCGCGGTGATGACCTTGGTAGATGGGCCAACGGAGGACAGCGACAACCTCATCTGTGTGGCTTACCGGCACCAGTTCGACGTGGTGAACGAGAGCACAGGGGAGGCCTTCAGGCTGCACCACGTGGAGGCCAGCAGGGTGAGTCGATGGGCGTGGGGGTGAGCAGGGACCAAAAAGACTGGAGCTGTGTCTTCTAACTTTGCGAGACCATGATGAGGGTTTCTCTTGAAAACTGTGTGCTCTTCATCATATCAGTGTCCTGGGATACATGTTTAGGCTATACCGTGTGAAGCTGCCATCTTCGAAGGTCAAGTGGGTTCAATATCATATAACTGCCCATTGGCCTCTTTAGCTTTTCCACACCTCCTCCTGCCATTCCATCCTTCCTAAAAGAAGAGGAATGAAGTGTCAAAACCTCAATGTAAATAACTGAGTAATGAGAACATTTGGTAATTCGTGCTAGAAGGGACTCTGGAGAGTTGGGTTACCCTCAGAGGCCCTGCAGACCCACAGCGCGGGGCTGGAAGGTGGGGGAGGGCACAGTCCGAGTCTCCATTCCCTTAGAGGTGCATTAGGAAAGGAAGATGGGATGAAACACCATTGGGAGAGAGAGGAAAAGCAGATCGGCACTGGGGGTCTACACCTCCTGGCCTAAGCCGCACAGAGGGCAGCCATGTGCTGGATCTGGACAAAATCTGACAAGCAAATCACAGAGTCCTTCCGCCCACTTATTGCTGGGAACCAGGGCAAGGCCTGATGATAATTGAGCCCCTGGAGGTTTGCATGATGCAGGGCCAGCACTCGGCTCAGGTACGAGAACAGGGCAGAACAAGAATGTCACCCAGGGAGAGTGTCATTCCTGATGAGAGCTTCCCCCAGTCCTGTTCAGCTGTGTCAGAGACTGAGGAATTTATTTATGCTTTACAAGAACTAAAAATACAATTTGAATTTGGGCCAGCCCTACATAAATATTCACTAAAGTTGCTAATTACTCTATTAAGACAACACCTGAGAGCAAAATTTTAAGAAATAGAAAAATGAGAAAAAGAAACATCTAGATGTAATTAGCAGGCTGACTTATCCTCAGCTGTTATCAGTCACAGCTCAGTCTGCCCTTTCACGTGTGTGTACTGGTAGCACCCACACTCATCTGCCACTGAAGTCATCGAGGAACTTCAAAGCTACTGATGCCCTGTGTCCCACCCCACAGCAGTTTCACCAGCCTTGGGTGTAACATGAGCTTTAGAATTTTTAGATGGTCCCCAGGTGATGTGGACGAGTTTGGGAACCACTACACACTGATTCTCAACTGTGGCTCTAATTGCCCAGAAAGCTTTAAACAGATCAGTGCTCTGTCATACCCAGATCAGTTAAACTAGAAGTCCTGGGTGTATGGGATGGGAATCAGTAGACTGTAAGTCTCCCCCAGGTGATGTTAATGTAGACCCAAGAGAAGGAAGCTCTCCTAAAACTTCCTAGCAGAGCCAAGAGGGTCCCCCCGTCCTAGCAACTGGGAACCTGTCATCTCTTCCCGGCGCTGACCCCTGAAGACTCAGGGCCCAATCTGGCCTTTAAAAGTTCTTGCCCCTTCTTGCTTTTCAAAACTCTGAACAGGGACTTCCCTGGCGGCCCAGTGGCTAAGATTCCACCCTTCCAATGAAGGGGACCCTGGGTTCGATCCCTGGTCAGGGAACTAGATCCCACTGGCAGCAACTCAGAGTTCGCATGCCGCAATTAAAGATCCCGTGTGCCACCAAAAAGGTTGAAGATCTTGAGTGCCAAAACCAAGACCCTGTGCAGCCAAATAAATAAATTCTTTTTAATTAAAAAATACAATCTGTACAACCAACAATAGGAGTCAGAAAAAGCATGGCCTAAAAGATCTTTGTTGAATCAATCCTTCCCTGGCAACTAGTTTCCTAAGACTGAACCCGCTTTTCCTGGAAATTATTGTTATTTACTTATATTTAATACCCTGATAATTCATGAGTGTGTCTGTGGATTTTTTTTCTGTTAAGATTCATGAAGATCCAGGGGGAAAAGGGTTAAAAGCAGTTTTCTTTGATGACTTCTGTGCTTTGTTTGTTTTGCTGGAAGGTATGAGAAACCGTTCTAAAATTTTCTCTTTTCTTCAACATGCTTTGTAAAACAAAGATGCAAAGCTTTTCTCTAAGAAAAAACACTTAAAAAAAAAAAGAAAAAAACACTTAAAAACATCTTTGCGTTGTTAAGCGCTACCCCTGGGATCTGAGTGCATCAGTATGTATATTCCCTCCAAGTAAATCCTCAGTGGCTATGTTTGCTGAGCAGACAGAGGTGCTGAGACAGTGCCTCCTCTTTGGGTGGAATTTACTGTTTGGTTAGAAAGATAAGCCCTAGAGGAATGAGCAAACTAATGAGCCAGCAGAAGTGGCCTGCAGAAACAGGGTTACTTCTCACCAAGACATTCCTGCAGGACAAGCCTCGAGCTCAGTGGAGCAGGAGAGAGGCCGACCCTCCTGGGCTTGCTGGGAATTAGTGCCTCAAGCGGCCCTCAACACCTGCCTCCTCCATGCACCGCCATGCAGGCCAGGCTGGCCTAGTTTCCTGCCCCTGCCCCTCCTCTCTTCTCAGCCAAGACCCCTCAATTCCCATTGCAGGCTTCAAACCCACATCAGGGTCCAAGACAATCCTAGCTCGAGAGAGGAGCTATTTAGGAAGCAACAGAGAAGCCTTCTGAAAGTCAACACCAAGTTTGTTCTACCAACAGGCCAACTCCGATGTACTGCCCCGGATCCCACAGCCAGCTCCGGCCTCCTTCCCCAAACAGAGGCCTCCTCTGGAGGGAGGTAACGGGATCCGGGTCTCTGGCTTATTCACTGGGCCCAGGTCCCCGTCCTGACTGTCTCCCCAGACCCCAGCTGGTCTCCATTGAGAGCTCACCCTGGAATCATGTGGGAAGGTTGGACACGGACCTCACAGTGCCAACCTCTTTCACTTGTTACAAGTCTGTGTTTCGAATTTTCACCACCACCATATATTACTTTATTATTTTAAAATGCCAATAAGATAAACTATTTTTAATCAAGTAAAAAATAAAAGGCGAATGTCTTTATCCTACCTTGACATACTGTATATCAAGATGTCCAGGAGCAAGAACCCAGAATATGTATCTTTTAAAAGCTCTCCCAGTGGATTCTCAGGTCCTTACCTGGTCAAGAAACAGTGCTGCAGGAATGTCTCCCCTGAGGCCCCTCACCCGGGAGCTAACATCTATACCAACATCGGTATCAACATCTGTACATATAACATGTACGCGTGAACCGGGCCTCACCATGCTCAGTGTTAATGAAGGTCTGATGAAATGCGATTGAGGGCCTAAGGAGGGAGTGATTAAGTCCACGCTGTGGTCACTGACCCCAAATTTCGGCCCCATGGCCCTGACAGGCAGGTGCTAGTCTCTCCTCCGTTTCTGCAAAAAAGGAGGCTGATGCTCAGAAAGGAGAAGTCACTTACTTACCCCAAACCACACAGCCAGGAAGGAGCAGAGGCAGGACTTGAGCGCAGACTGCCTGCCTCCCAGGACTGCGCCCTCAAAGCCAGCATGTGGCACCCACAGCCCTGTCGCAGCCTGAAGAGGAGAGCAGGCCCAGGTTACGCGGCCGGTGGTGCTCGGCCGCTCCCTCAGCAAGTGCAGAGCTGACGCAGCAGCACCCACGAGGCTGGAAGCCCCTGGCTGACATCAGTGTCCTCTAACTGACAAGTCTGGGGACACAGAGGAGGAAGTGATTCAAGTCAGATGCTGGGGACAGGAGGGTTCTCTCCAGGGGCCCGAGGACTGTTCCCTCCTCTGAAACGCCCCAGTGGTGTGGGCTCCAGAGCCAAGTCATGCCAGCAGCTGACATTTATGGAGCATTTACCGGGCCCTGTGTGACCTGCTGGAATCCTCAGCCCCGTAGAGGCAGATGTTCCAGCCTCTCCCATTTTACAGATGAAGACCCTGAGGTTCCGTGAGGTTAAACCCCTGACCACGTGCCCACCGCTCTCGGGTGGCAGGGCTGGCATTTCATTTACATGGTCGTGCCTCTAGGTAGCATGCCCTCTGCTCCTGGTACTCGACAGGTCCTGATCCAGGGACTGAGGGGGTCACATGAGCGGAGCAAGGCCTCTGCTTCATGGAGCTGAGAGCCCAGCACGGAGGAGAGTGCCAGCAAGCAAGCGAACCTGAGACGGCAGTGCACGCCCTGCAGATAATTAAAACAGAGGCTGTGACACATAGCAGCGGGGGAAGTATTTGGCATTTGACTCCCAGGTCCTTCTGACCCCAGAATCAACACGCTTGACCTCTAGGACTCACTGTCTCCCACCCCTACAGAGCCCCCACAACTCATGGTTAGGGTATGGGCTCCATTATACCTTATTTTGTATACTTGTAAGCTTTTCTGACATTTTGTTGAGGGGTGAGACCCTGTCCTTTCATTTCTGTGTGTCTAATGGCAACTCGTACAATGCCAGACTGTTCAGAGGAGAAGGCTGCGTTTGGGTGAGAGCAGTGAGGGCCGGCTGGGCAGAGGGCCTGTGGTGGGAAGGGAGGCAGCCCAGAGGCTGGAAGGGGCTGGAGAGAGCTGAGCCAGAGGGAGACAAGGGCCAAGCCCGGGGTGCAGCAGGGGTGGGATGAGGAAGAGGATGCTCTGGACTTGGGTGAAGGGACCCCTCCAAGATTTTGGGGTAGCTCTGCTAGAAGAACGGAGGAGGCTTGGAAGGAAACTGGTCATGTGAGTCCTGCATGGAGTGCTGATTATGTGTCAGGCCCTGTGCAGCAGTGTTTGCCTTGTTTCAGGAATTTTCATGACAATCCAGCAGCGTCAGGATTACTGTTACACCAGTTTACAGATGGAGACCTGGGGCCAGAGGTGAAGCCATTTACCAGAAACCGCAGAGGCAGCGAGCACAGCTGGGGGCTGTCTGACCTGCTCCTGTCTGCTCCCTCACCCAGCCCCTTGAGTTCTTCTCAACCTACTGCATTTGAAAGAACAAAAGACTTAGGAACCTGGTCTGGAGCTCAGAATGTGCCTGAGGTTGTAGATTTAGAGATTTTGAGCAAAGTAAAATCTGAAGCTATCAAGCTGGGGCTTTTTCTAAATGAGAGAAGAGCCAAGAAATGGAAGTGAAGAGAATGAAGTGGGAGAGAAGCCGGAGGGAGGAGCTGTCCCCTGTCAGAGGTTGTGGAGATGTGGATGGAGAGATGAGCCATGGTCAGAGGCCTCCAGTCTGAGGAAAAGGAACTTTCTTGGAGCTCAAGAGAGGGCAGCGTCCCTGGTGGTACAGAAGGCCAGACTACAGGGCTTAGAAGACAAGTGAGGCAGCGAAAGAAGAGGAGATTTTTAGAGGCTAGGAGTTTTGATTGAAACTTGAGAACCATCTTCTCAAAAGCAGAAACCGAGGCACACCAAAGCCACAGAGCTGGGGCTTCCAACACCCTCTGCATTGTGTCAAGCCGCCTCCCAGAAAGTGAAAGAAGTAAAAGAGGGAGAATAGAAGTGCAGACATGGTGATCTGGAGATTCAGAGACTGTGTTTGAGTCAGGAGGCAGTGTGGCTGAAGTGCGAGGGTGTTGAGGTTGGAAGCGAACCAGGGACCTGGTTCAGATCCTGGCCTGGGCACCTCCTCACTTAGGGACTAGAGCAACTCCACTTCTCTAAGCCCCATTTTCCTCATCTGTAAAATGGGAGCAATGCCATCTACTTTCCAGGGTCGATGTGGAAGTGAAAGGAATAACCCGCAAGAAAAGCTTTGTGGACTGGAGCCTGCTGTGTAAAGGGGAGGCCTGCCAAGAGAGAGCTCTCCACCTATAGACCTTCTTAAAGGGTTTGAAAAGATGATGAGAAAGTACACACCATGGACTGCGGTCGCGCCTGAGTTTACAGAAACTTGAGAAAGTCTTTTCCTAGTGTCAGTGTCCAGCCTGCCCACTACCCTTGCCCATTCTCATTGCAGGTTAATTTCGTTGCAGCTATTGATGTGTACGAAGACGGGGAAGCCGGTCTGCTCCTGTGTTACAACTGTAAGTAAGGGATGTGTTTTGATCTCCACTTGCTAAAATCCACTGTTGTTCCTTTCTTTCTGGACAATGTACAGGGACTTAGCTTTAGATTTATCTGGTGCATTGTTCCTGGATCCTTAACTGCACTCCAAGGAGCAGCTAAAAATTGTCTTCCTGCCTGGATCTCCCAATACCCAACCTCTCAGTGAGACGGTACAGCAGCCACCTGGCAGTGTCTCTGGGACATGGAAGTGATGGCAGGGGCTTCTATCTAGGGAATCCCTACTATGTGCCACACGCTGGGCTCCGTCAGTCCCAGACACCAGTCCACTGACTTCTCAGTTTCTGTTCAGTTCAGTTCTGTCACTCAGTCGTGCCTGACTCTTTGTGACCCCATGGACTGCAGCACAGCTTCCCTGTCCATCACCAACTCCCAGAGTTTACTCAAACTCATGTCCATCGAGTCAGTGATGCCATCCAACCATCTCATCCTCTGTCGTCCCCTTCTCCTCCCACCTTCAATCTTTCCCAGCATCAGGGTCTTTTCAAATTAGTCAGTTCCTCACAGCAGGTGGCCAAAGTATTGGTGTTTCAGCTTCAGCATCAGTCCTTCCAATAAACACCCAGGACTGATCTCCTTTAGGATGGACTGCTTGGATCTTCTTGCAGTCCAAGGGACTCTCAGGAGTCTTCTCCAACACGACAGTTCAAAAGCATCAATTCTTTGGCCCTCAGCTTTCTTTATGGTCCAACTCTCACACCCATACATGACTACAGGAAACACCATAGCTTTGACTAGACAGACCTTTGTTGGCAAAGTAATGTCTCTGCTTTTTAATACGCTGTCTAGGTTGATCACAGCTTTTCTTCCAAGGAGCAAGCATCTTTTAATTTCATGGCTGCAGTCACTATCTGCAGTGATTTTGGAGCCCAAAAAACCCAGTTTCTGTTACTGTCTGTCATCTGGAGATAAGGCACCTGAGCGGTGAATGGACTTTCTCAAGATTGTGCAGCTGCAAACGGCAGAGACCAGGTTCTCTTGACATTTGGGGCCCTCTTGATTCCAGTGCCCTGATAGTTACTCTTCCCCTTTTTGCTGTTTCTCAGATGTTAATGAAATCAGCCTCAGCCTGGCATGCCTGGCCTCAGCTGGATTAGTTTGGATCAGGTGGCAGATGGGTTTCAGGCAGACCAAAGATATCAAATAGGATTTAAGGATTTGCAGCCTTTCAAAAGCTAATGTGATACCATAATAAAAAAGGATCTTTTTAAAGCTAAAGATAGTGAGATATTTTCTTGGACCCAGGCTATGCAGTCTAACTAAATAAAACTTTTTTTTTCAGCCTAGAATTGTATCAGTTTTGAGTGGTGATGCTAGTTATATCACATGGGGCAGATACATTGATTAATTAATCTTTGATTAGTAAGAATGATAATTTTCCATAGAGAAATTTATTGGGTAAACTTCCTCTTTCAAAATTCAAGATTTATGGGGAATCAGCAAAGAACTTCACCAATAAATCGCTTTTAGGATATTTCATCCAGAGGTCTGTCAAAACCCTCCTCAAAACAGCAGGTCTTTATGGTCCATCTGATGAGAAGGGCCACACATAGGGTGACAGCAACAGGCCACGTGCTCCAGCGTGGATCCTCACTGCCCAGCTGCCAGCGCTCGGAGGGCCAGGCTACTGCAGCTACTGTCACCCTCTGCCCCAGGTCTCCAGGGACAAGCAGAGTAGAAGGGCACCTGTGTGCAGTCACTTCTATAAGATGTTAATCTCTTTAAAGTGTGGTCTTTTTACTTTATTGAAAAACCTATTTGAAAAACTTATGGCTTTAAAAACTGATATCAGTTCAGTTCAGTCGCTCAGGCGTGTCCGACTCTTTGCGACCCCATGAATCGCAGCACGCCAGGCCTCCCTGTCCATCACCAACTCCCAGAGTCTACCCAAACCCATGTCCATCGAGTTGGTGATACCATCTAACCATCTCATCCTCTGTCGTCCCCTTCTCCTGCCCCCAATCCTACCCAGCATTAGGGTCTTTTCCAATGAGTCAACTCTTCGCATGAGGTGGCCAAAGTATTGGAGTTGCAGCTTCAACATCCGTCCTTCCAACGAACACCCAGGATTGATCTCTTTTAGGATGGATTGATTGGATCTCCTTGCAGTCCAAGGGACTCTCAAGAGTCTTCTCCAACACCACAGCTCAAAAGCATCAATTCTGCGGCACTCAGCTTTCTTCACCGTCCAACTCTCACATCCATACATGACCACTGGAAAAACCATAGCCTTGACTAGACGGACTTTTGTTGGCAAAGTAATGTCTCTGCTTTTCAATACGCTATCTAGGTTGGCCATAACCTTCCTTCCAAGGAGTAAGCATCTTTTAATTTCGTGGTTGCAATCACCATCAGCAGTGATTTTGGAGCCCCCCAAAATAAAGTCTGACACTGTTTCCACTGTTTCCCCATCTATTTCCCATGAAGTGATGGGACCAGGTGCCATGATCTTAGTTTTCTGAACGTTGAGCTTTAAGCCAACTTTTTCACTCTCCTCTTTCACTTTCATCAAGAGGCTCTTTAGTTCTTCTTCACTTTCTGGCATAAGGGTGGTGTCATCCACATATCTGAGGTTATTGATATTTCTCCTGGAAATCTTCATTCCAGCTTGTGTTTCTTCCAGCCCAGTGTTTCTCATGATGTACTCTGCATATAAGTTAAATAAGCAGGGTGACAATATACAGCCTTGATGTACTCCTTTTCCTATTTGGAACCAGTCTGTTGTTCCATGTTCAGTTCTAACTGTTGCTTCCTGACCTGCATACAGGTTTCTCAAGAAACAGGTGAGATGGTCTGGTATTCCCATCTCTTTCAGAATTTTCCACAGTTTATTGTGATCCACACAGTCAAAGGCTTTGGCATAGTCAAGAAAGCAGAAATAGATGTTTTTCTGGAACTCTCTTGCTTTTTCGATGATCCAGCGGATATTGGCAATGTGATCTCTGGTTCCTCTGCCTCTTCTAAAACCAGCTTGAACATCTGGAAGTTCATGGTGCATGTATTGCTGAAGCCTGGCTTGGAGAATTTTGAGCATTACTTTACTAGCATGTGAGATGAGGGCAATTGTGTGGTAGTTCGAGCATTCTTTGGCATTGCCTTTCTTTGGGATTGGAACAAAAACTGACCTTTTCCCGTTCTGTGGCCACTGCTGAGTTTTCCAAATTTGCTGGCATATTGAGTGCAGCACTTTCACAGCATCACCTTTGAGGATTTGAAATAGCTCAACTGGAATTCCATCACCTCCACTAGCTTTGTTCGTAGTGATGCTTTCTAAGGCCCACTTGACTTCACATTCCAGGCTGTCTGGCTCTAGGTGAGTGATCACACCATCGTGATTATCTGGGTCATGAAGATCTTTTTTGTACAGTTCTTCTGTGTATTCTTGCCACCTCTTCTTAATATCTTCTGCTTCTGTTAGGTCCATACCATTTCTGTCCTTTATCGAGCCTATCTTTGCATGAAATGTTCCTTTGATATCTCTAATTTTCTTGAAGAGATCTCTAATTTTTCCCAATCTGTTGTTTTCCTCTATTTCTTTGCACTGATCACTGAGGAAGGCTTTCTTATCTCTCCTTGCTATTCTTTGGAACTCTGCATTCAGATGGGAATATCTTTCCTTTTCTCCTTTGCTTTTTGCTTCTATTCTCTTCCCAGCTATATGTAAGGCCTGATGAACTATGGACAGAGGTTTGTGACATTGTACAGCAGACAGGGATCAAGACAATCCCCATGGAAAAAAACTGATATAGATATTAATATTTCTTTCTTCCAGCTGCTCAACTGGGGGTGATTTTAGGTGGTAAAGAAAAACAGAAGAGAACAGGTTTTAGACCGTGAACGTGAGTCCCAAAATGAAAGAGGGGCATGGAAACAATGTGGATGGCAAGCTCTCTACACAAAATTAGAAGCTGAGTCAGCAGGCAGTGCTGAGGTGGGGGGTGGGATTTGAGGGGGTAGTCCCACACTGGACCTCTGGCTCCTGGATCCTCTTATAAGTTCCATGTCCTCGGGCTTTGATCACCTCCTGGCTGCAGGCCCTGGTTTCATCTCAGGATGTGATCAGCATGTATCTGTTCTCACAGACCCACTGGCCATCAGAAGATGATCTCTGACCTCACTTGGGTCAGGCCTTGGCAATCCCAGGGTGGTTCTGCAGACCTGACTCAGTCTCCTCAGACCTCACCACTTCCTCCTGTTTCTTTGGGTCAGGCATCTGGCTTTCAGTTTCCATCTCCCTCTTTCTCCTGGCAGGTTGGCAGGTACCTGGGGAGCCAGGGAATGAGCTGGTTTCCCCCAGTGACCCAGCTGACTTCTGTAACTCATCCCCCACACAGTGCATACCCATCTGCTTATCTTAGTCCACGTTCTTGTCTTGGTCACTGACATCTGCACAGGAAAGGCCCTTTCCAGCCAGGAGCTGTGGAAGGAGATTGTTCTCCCCAAGTCTGAAGCTGATTTTTATAAGTCTGCTTCTTTCTAAAATATAACTTCCAGAAATCCAGAGTTTTCTACAGATAAATTTTTCTCTCAGATAAGTTAAAAACATTTGTACATGCCAAAAGGGACTTTTCTTCAGAGAAATTTGTTTTAAAACTAAAATCTACATACTATTCTTCACCAGCTGGATGGGGAAGGTCAAAGGAGGGAAGGTCATAGACTGAGCTGCTTCCAGGGCAGTGACTTTCTTAGACTCCTGTCCCCCGCACCCCCATTCAGCACCCTTTTAATTACAAGGGACGGCCCTCTCTGTGCCAGGCAGTGTCAGGCTCTGGAGACACAACAGTGGGAGGCACTGCCAGGGATGCAGTGAGCTCACCCTCCTGGGGCCAGCCACGCATGGGTGCCCGTGCATGGCTGTGAACAGACTGCCAGCTCTGGAGTTCAAGAAACACTCTTGGCTTCTTTTTTGAATTAGAGACCTGCTGATCTGAGACCACCAGCTCCTGTCACTTGGAGGGAGACCTCTCTGGTTCCATGGGGCGGATCCCGTTGGAAAGGAGACAGGACCTCTGGACTGCAGTCCAGTCGCCTCCTCCAGGCCTGCGTGACCCCCTCTGAGGCAGGAAGGGGCTGGGACAAAAGCTTGATTGCACAGGTCAGGAGAGCTTGGGAAAGAGGAAGTGGAGCTGGGGAGTCCAGACAAGCCTTTCAAAGAATTTTGCTTTAAGGGAAAAGAGTAAGGAAGGTTGCAGCAGCTAGAGGAGGAAGATAGGGCAAAGGGTTTTGTTTTCTAAAACGAATAAACAGCATGTGTAAGGCTTTTGGGAAAGATCCGCTGGAGAAGGGAAAATAAGACAGAGGGGAGAGGGGTGAGCCAACCTCGGGTGGGCACAGCAGGTGGGTGGCGCTGCTGGGAGACCTGGGCATCCTTCGTGGGCACTTGTTTTCTCAGGAGCAAGGTCTTTGAGAGTGAGGCTTCTTTTCCTCCCTTAGTGAGTCCACTGTAGCAAAAACAAAAACTGATCCTGATAAGAATTTCTGTCCTAATAACTCACTCTGTTAGAAGAACGATGATAAAACAGCATAAGGAAACTGCTTTAGAAGGCACAGGGATCGCATCAAAGGAGCCCCTGAGCCCTGCAGGATGCTCCAAAAGGGATAGACGGGGCAGGGCTTCAGATGGGCACAGTCACACTGGCCCCACACTGCAGGCCTCCGCAGCAGCTCTGGGTCTGTGACCTCTCCCCTCTCACAGAGAGGCCACAGCTGTCAATTCTGTCACTAGGAATAGGGAGAGACTGCTTCATGGGCCTGAGGTTTCTCATTAGGGTGATGAAAATGTTATCAAATCAGACTGTGGTGATGTTATTCAACTTTATAAACAGACTACAGTTCATTGACTTGAATGCTTAAAATGGATGAGTTTATGGTATATAAATTATATCTCAGTAAAGCTGTTTTAAAAAATAATTTAAAAACTAGTTTGCATGGCTAAAACATGGCAGGCTTTTGGAATAAACGGGGCCTTTGTTTTTCCGTTCGTATGGATGTGAGAGTTGTATCATAAAGAAAGCTGAGTGCCGAAGAATTGATGCTTTTGAACTGTGGTGTTGGAGAAGACTCTTGAGAGTCCCTCGGATTGCAAGGAGATCCAACTAGTCAATCCTAAAGGAAATCAGTCCTGAATATTCATTGGAAGGACTGATGCTGAAGCTGAAACTCCAATCCTTTGGCCACCTAATGCAACAAACTGACTCATTTGAAAAGACTCTGATGCTGGGAAAGATTGAAGGCAGGAGGAGAAGGGGATGGAGGATGAGATGGTTGGATGGCATCACCGACTCGATGGACATGAGTTTGAATAAGCTCCAGGAGTTGGTGATAGACAGGGAGGCCTGGTATGCTGCAGTCCATGGGATCACAAAGAGTTGGACACAACCGAACGACTGAACTGAACTGGTTTCTTGGTGAACTTTTTCACTCTACGAGGATCTGAACCTCTGGACTTGTGTTTAGAGCTCAGAGCAGACCAAGAACCAGATAACTGAATTAACCTGGCCTTACTCTAATGCTGTCTCAGGCTCATGAAGGTGATACAGGCATATGGCTTTAAGTTTTCATTATAAAATGTTGCAGGGAGTGTACGGGTCCCACCACACATGTCCTGCTGAGTGAGATTCGGGGCATGATCCTCTGTAGGAGAGCTTCCTCTATCCAGGGGTGCCATCAAGTGCCCCTTCTTGTCTGCAAACCAACCAGTACTGTCCCCCATGCAAGACTTGTGAGGCCGTGGACAAGCTACTTCACCATCCCTTGCCTCGATTCTCTCATCTGCAAGATGAGCGTAATAATAGCATCTACTTCATAAGTTTGTACGGGTTAAAGGGGAAAACATTTTAAAGCTCGGCGCCTGGCACATAGTAAATTTTCCACAAATGGCAGCTATGACAACATGTGGCAGAAGTATTACTCTGGCTCTGACTGCCTCCTGCCCCTGAGAATCTGGCAGCATGGCAGTGGTCATGATGGCTTTCAGAAAGAACAGGTAGATAGGATGCTCTTCTCGTGGCTTGTGTCTCATTTATCTGATTACAGTTGCCTGAGTGTCGTCTCTAACAAAAATAAGTTGCTGTTATTTCGTTGCAGACAGTTGCATCTACAAAAAGGTTTGCCCGTTTAATGGTGGCTCTTTTTTGGTTCAACCCTCTGCATCAGATTTCCAGTTCTGTTGGAACCAGGCTCCCTGTGCGATTGGTAAGGAAACCTTTTGTCATCTTGGTCTTCCCCCAGAAAGACACATCTGAACTGTTCCATCCTATGTAAGCACTGGCTTACCGCTAATTTTCCATGAATTCTCTGAGTGTAATGAGTACAAACAGTCTTCTTCTTTAACTGTTTTTCATTTTGCTCCCCTTTGGGGACTATTGTCTCCCACTGCTCCTCCCAGGTCTCCTCAGTGCCTGAGGATGTGAACCTTTGTGAGCAATTAAATATCAGTTTTCAGTACTTGGGTATCTTGCAGTACCCTTTCATTTCTGGGCCTCGCTTTCTGATTTCTAAAATTTGAGAACAAGATCTCCAGCCTTTAACCTCTGAGTGACTTGGGAGAGAAGCACAATGCACTCAGCATCCATCTTACACATTCTGAAGCTTGAAAGTCTAGAGTCACAGAAATTCCAGTACTTGACCTGCCACTGAAATGTCAGGATGTGCGTGGTGGCACTTCGTTTCTGTGGCTCAGGATCCCAGCTGGGCAATCTGCCTGGCAAGAGTCAGATCAGAGCCACATATATTACCATTTTTGTCCTCAAAGTAGAAGCATTTGTTGATAGGCAAACATGATAGAGTTTTAACTGAAGAGCAGAGGGATGGAGGCAAAGTCCTGGGAGGACCAGGTTGGCTCGGGTGCAGAGAGGGGAGGGTTAGAAATGGGTTTCAGGTCTGAGCCACGGCACTGGGGGCCACTGGACAGATCAAGGCTAGAGGCGTGGGTGTGGCAGGAAGAGTCACAGGTGAAACCAGGAGAGCAGGAACAGGGAATGAAGGAGTAAAGGCCAGGTTCCTGGGCAGAAGGCACGTGGGCAGGAGAGAGCGTGTCTGGACCACAGCGGGGAAGGTCTTCGGGACCCGGATGGGCAGTGCGCCCCGGAAGATCAGGTGGGGGACTGCAGTGGGGGAAGAGCACAGGGAGAAGCCGGGACAGCGCACTCCTCCACGGGCAGGCGCTCGGCGGCTGAGGGAGGCTCTCCTAGAACGAGAGGACACGGGCCCCCGGAGGAGGAAGAGACACAGTGGAGGAAGGGGAGAGCTGGGCGCCACCAGAGGAGCTAGCTGGGTGTGAGAGGGTCCCAGCAGCTCCCCAGCCGCAGCCCGGGCTGGGCGCTGACATCCCATTGCCTTGCAGTCTGTGCATTCCCCTACCTGCTGGCCTTCACCACCGACTCCATGGAGATCCGCCTGGTGGTGAACGGGAACCTGGTCCACACGGCCGTCGTGCCTCAGCTGCAGCTCGTGGCCTCCAGGGTGAGTAGATCTGGGGTTTATTTCTGTCTGAGGGGCTTCGGGCACCCCCAGCACCACAAGGTCTCAGGCAGGCGAGGACACATTCGTGGCAAGACTGATGATGACAACACCACACGTGCGTTGAGAAGAGGAAGCTGGAAGCAGTCCTGGGTTGAGTTTTCCTGTGTGGGTTCAAAACACCTTGGGCTGCAAAACACCCCTCCTTAGCGCTCAGAGTTGTCGCTGCTGGTGGTAGCAGGGGAGCAGCGCTCAGCCGAAAATGGAAATCCTCCGTGTGAGCCTGGGTCACTGGTCCCAGAAGGACAGTCCGAGGCTAGAACAGTTAAGAGCTTGAGGTAGTGCTTTCTTCCTTTGCTGCTGTCTGTCTTCAATTTGAACTTGTGTCTCGCATACTACGACTGATGGGCGGATTCATGTCTAATGACAATGTGAGCAAAACCGAGGGATGCAGAAACGAAGATCTTCCCAGGCGTCTTCTACCGCAGGCGCATAACCCACCGGGTCTTGTTCTGGTGCCCTCCTCCGGGTCAGCCCCACACCCTCTCCGTGGCCTTGCCAGGCCAGCCAGTGCTCCATCCTAATGTGCATCACATTTGGTGGTGGGGGGCTGTGTACTCCCCACCCCCACACTGACAGTTCTGTGAGGACAGATCCTAGCATCTTATGCACTAACGTAGCGCCAGTAGAGTGCTGGTAAGTGTGTAACCGCTAACTCTTTGGAAAATGGGTATGCATGTATACACACACTCATATATATATATGGACAACAGTTGATTATAAATTTTACTGATAATGTCGTATATTAACACCTATATATGGAATCTAAAAAATGGTACTAATGAATCTATTTGCAGGACAGGAATAGAAATGCAGACGTAGAGAACAGACTTGTGGACAAAGTGGGGGAAAGAGAGGGTGGGGTGAGTTGAGAGAGTAGCATTGAAATATATACAAAAATGGCTGTCTGAGGGGGCCTTACAAATAGCTGGAAAAAGAATAGAAGCAAAAAGCAAAGGAGAAAAGGAAAGATATTCCCATCTGAATGCAGAGTTCCAAAGAATAGCAAGGAGAGATAAGAAAGCCCTCCTCAGCGATCAATGCAAAGAAATAGAGGAAAACAACAAAATGGGAAAGACTAGAGATCTCTTCAAGAAAATTAGAGATACCAAGGGAACATTTCATGCAAAGATGGGCTTGATAAAGGACAGAAATGGTATGGACCTAACAGAAGCAGAAGATATTAAGAAGAGGTGGCAAGAATACACAGAAGAACTGTACAAAAAAGATCTTCATGACCCAGATAGTCACGATGGTGTGATCACTCACCTAGAGCCAGACAGCCTGGAATGTGAAGTCAAGTGGGCCTTAGAAAGCATCACTACGAACAAAGCTAGTGGAGGTGATGGAATTCCAGTTGAGCTGTTTCAAGTCCTGAAAGATGATGCTGTGAGAGTGCTGCACTCAATATGCCAGCAAATCTGGAAAACTCAGCAGTGGCCACAGGACTGGAAAAGGTCAGTTTTTGTTCCAATCCCAAAGGAAGGCAATGCCAAAGAATGCTCAAACTACTGCACAATTGCACTCATCTCACATGCTAGTAAAGTAATGCTCAAAATTCTCCAAGCCAGGCTTCAGCAATACGTGAACTGTGAACTTCCAGATGTTCAAGCTGGTTTTAGAAAAGGCAGAGGAACCAGAGATCACATTGCCAACACCCGTTGGATCATCGAAAAAGCAAGAGAGTTCCAGAAAAACATCTATTTCTGCTTTCTTGACTATGCCAAAGCCTTTGACTGTGTGGATCACAATAAACTGTGGAAAATTCTGAAAGAGATGGGAATACCAGACCATTTGACCTGTCTCTTGCGAAACCTGTATGCAGGTCAGGAAGCAACAGTTAGAACTGGACATGGAACAACAGACTGGTTCCAAATAGGAAAAGGAGTACATCAAGGCTGTATATTGTCACCCTGCTTATTTAACTTATATGCAGAGTACATCATGAGAAACACTGGGCTGGAAGAAACACAAGCTGGAATGAAGATTGCCGGGAGAAATATCAATAACCTCAGATATGCAGATGACACCACCCTTATGGCAGAAAGCGAAGAACTAAAGAGCCTCTTGATGAAAGTGAAAGAGGAGAGTGAAAAAGTTGGCTTAAAGCTCAACGTTCAGAAAACTAAGATCATGGCATCCAACCCCATCACTTCATGGGAAATAGATGGGGAAACAGTGGAAACAGTGTCAGACTTTATTTTGGGGGGCTCCAAAATCACTGCTGATGGTGATTGCAACCATGAAATTAAAAGACGCTTACTCCTTGGAAGGAAGGTTATGGCCAACCTAAATAGCGTATTGAAAAGCAGAGACATTACTTTGCCAACAAAGGCCTGTCTAGTCAAGGCTATGGTTTTTCCAGTGGTCATGTATGGATGTGAGAGTTGGACGGTGAAGAAAGCCGAGTGCTGAAGAATTGATGCTTTTGAACTGTGGTGTTGGAGAAGACTCTTGAGAGTCCCTTGGACTGCAGGGAGATCCAACCAGTCCATCCTAAAGGAGAGCAGTCCTGGTTGTTCATTGGAAGGAATGATATTGAAGCTGAAACTCCAAAACTTTGGCCACCTCATGCGAAGAGTTGATTCATTGGAAAAGACCCTAATGCTGGGTAGGATTGGGGGCAGGAGAAAGGGACGACAGAGGATGAGATGGTTGGATGGTATCACTGACTCGATGGACATGGGTTTGGGTGGACTCCGGGAGTTTGTGATGGACAGGGAGGCCTGGCGTGCTGCAATTCATGCGGTCACAAAGAGTCGGACACGCCTGAGCGACTGAACTAAACTGAACCATGTGTCAAATAGATAGCTGGTGGGAAGTTGCTGTATAGCACAGGGAGCTCAGCCCAGTGCTCCGTGACACCTAGGAGGGTGGGATGGGGGGAGGGCTGGGCGGAAGGCTCCAGAAGGAGGGGACGTGGGTGCGCCTGTGGCTGGTTCACATGGTTGTACCGCAGAAACCAACACAACATTGTAGAGCAAGCCTCTGATTAAAAATTTTTAAAACTTTAAAAATAAATTGTACTGATTATAAAAATATGAATAGCTTACAATTTATAACTAATGATAAAATATACAATGCTTTTTATCTCAAAGTCCATTTAGCCAGCTGGCTCTCATAAAACGCTTTTGTTTTCACTAAGAAGAAGCAAGAATTAGTCGTTCAGTCGTGTCCCACTCGTAATTTTCACTGATTTTCCTTTATCCACAGCCAACCCCTGGCTGCAGTTCAACCACAGTTTTACAGTTGGAATTATATCTCAACCCGTTCATTCTGTTTCCAAGTTTGTTCATTAAATCTGACATGTAATCTATTAAACTATTTTTCACCATCATTAAACTAAAACTTCTTTCAATTTCAGCACTAGACAACATACTTTTAATTTTAATCTTCACAATTAATGTTTTCTCCATCACTTTAACTCCAGACCATCAAAAAAACAACAAATCAACCTCTGGTTTATAGCATTTGCTGATTTCCACAGTGTAAATAGTCCCACTATGATTGATCTCAGGCATTCCGTGGGACACCTCAGCATACGGCATTAGGAACCACTATTACACAATCTCCCCATACACACACACGGACACTTGGTATAAATTACCTCAAGAGTATGGAGAATTAATGTAGTAAAATAATGAGGAATGGTTGAATTTTGATATTTAGTTCCTTTGTTTTTTTAATACAATTTAAGTTGAATAATGGTCGTGTTTAGCAGCCAGCTTGCAAGACCCCTGAAACTCAGCACCTTGAGTCCACACGAGCCGCCCCCACACCCCAGCGCCGTTGCCCCAAAGCCGGCCCACCGCGGGTGGGGTTGAGTATTTGCTGAATCGTGCGTGAGGACCCGTGTCCCCACCGGGGACACAGACCCAACTAGATTCCAAACCTTACCCAGTTCTAACCTCTGGTGCCTGAGCTCCCTGTCAGGGAAGTGTATTGTGTCCATATCTGTGGAAGGCGTGTGGGAAATGGACTCTTTTCTATTGTGTGTCAACAAGTAGATAAGGAGAACTGAGCTCTCAGGAGCCTTCTGAGCCCAGAGCTGGCAGCCGCCTCCCTGGCTCCTTCCTGCACCGCAGACCCCGTGGGACAGTTCGGGGTCTCTGCAGTGATGTCAGGAGGGCTGGTGGGTGCAGGGTCCTTAAAACGACACAGCTCAGTAACGCCTTCTCTTTCTCTCCAGTCGGATATCTACTTCACAGCAACCGCATCAGCGAACGAGGTCTCGTCCGGAGGCAGCTCCAAGGGGGCCAGTGCCCACAATTCTCCTCAGACACCCCCAGGCCGAGATACTCCAGTGTTTCCTTCTTCCCTGGGGGAAGGTGAAGTCCAGTTTTTACTGTCTTATGATAGACATTTTTGATCCGTTCTGATTTCTCTGAAAGGTGAAAGTGTTAGTAGGTTAGTCATGTCTGACTCTTTCCAACCCCATAGATCATAGCCTGCCAGGCTTCTCTGTCCATGGAATTCTCCAGGCAAGAATACTGGAGTGGGTTGCCATTCCTGTCTCCAGGGAATCTTCTCGACCTAGGGATTAAACCCAAGTCTCCTACATTGCAGGCAGATTCTTTGCTGTCTGAGCCACCAGGGAAGCCCCTCTAGTTCATTGTCAAATACTGACATGTGATTACTGCTGAAGGAACCCACTATTTGAAGCCACAAAAAAACTTGCAGTGTGGTTGCATTCTTAAGAAACCTTGTGATAATCTCCACCCCCAAACAATTCCCATTATGAAAACAGTTGTTTCAAAGGGGAGAAGGAAGTTGAGGGTTAGAGAGACTGCCCCAGAAAGTTATCTTCCCTTCAGGAATATTAAGGATATAATCGGATTTCATAGCTAAAACGATATCATCATAAAACCCACATACTACTCAGCACCCAGCTTTCACTCCGTCTGGCTTCGCCCTTGAACCCCGCAGACCTTTGTTGTGGTTACTGCCTTGCGCTTTTCCTAACTTCTCACCACATGAATCGTCTTTATGGCTCGCTGCCAGGAGAGCTTGGAGCTCCCGAGCAGGACAGCTGTGCCTTTCTTGTCTCCTCCTTCCTCCTGCCCACGCATAACCAGGAGTGGGAGCGTTTTGTCCCATTTACCCATGAACAGGATGCCGTTAGAAGACAGAGCCAATGGGTGCCACCACTTTATTGCTCCTAATGAAACTTGGGGGCTCAGCCTGTGACATAAATTCTTCTTTCATGCTAATTATGTTGAGCAACCAGGAAATATTCTCTCATGAATAACATGAGCTCTTCTTAAAGTTCTAACATTCTTTTCGAACCCTTGTTTCAGGTGAAATTCAGTCCAAAAATCTGTACAAGATTCCACTCAGAAACCTGGTGGGCAGAAGCATCGAGCGGCCTCTGAAATCGCCCTTAGTCTCCAAGGTCATCACCCCACCCACCTCCATCGGCATCGGCATCGCGGCCATTCCTGTCACTCACTCCTTGTCCCTATCCCGCATGGAGATCAAAGAAATAGCGAGCAGGACCCGCAGGGAGCTGCTGGGTAATGGCTGTCCATTCTCATGTTTGTGACGTTTGTAAAGATACCTGCTGATGTTATCCGCAGGTATTGTTCGTGCTTAGTCATGTCTGACTCTTTGTGACCCCATGGACTGTAGCCCACCAGGCTCTTGTGTGCATGGAATTTTCCAGGTAAAAATACTGGAGCAGGCTGCCATTTCCTCCCCCAGGGGATCTTCCCAACCCAGGGATTGAACCTGCATCTCCTGCATTGACAGGGGGGATTCTTTACCACTGTGCCACTTGGGAAGCCCATTTGTGGATATTAATTATCCTCAAATGCAAAGAGCCCTATCATAAAGGATTTATAAAGAAATTATAAACTTGCACCCACACCAAGGAATACTGTACAGTCTACCCAACAACAATGATGTGTCAATCTAGATTTATTGGTATAGAAAGTGCGCAAACCATATAAAGGGCAGGGGGTGGGAGGCAGTTTGTAAAACAGTCTGTCTAGCCTGATAACAATTTTTTAAATATAAGTAATCTAAATAGGTATGATCCTAGAAAAGTGTCTAGAAGGGCTTATAGCCTGCAGCTCTCAGATAACATTTTATACTTGTATATCCAAAATGTAAATCTATCTGGGATTTTCTGCATATTTTTGTTCCCTTTTTGCATATTTGTGCTGTAGTTCAGTCATCCCCTCTCGAAGCCCCTGGGTCAGGGGGCAGGTCTGTGGGGATGGGAGCGATGTCAGGTTCCTGCTCTGCCCTCCTCTCAGTTCACAGGTGAGAGACCAGACCAGAGACACAGCGAGCGCCATGATAATCATGAAGAGGCTAGACTGTTGTAAAGGTTTTTGTTCAGAGTTGTGAAAACAAAATGAGGAAAAATGGAGGCGTTATGGCAAACCAGTAAGAACTGGTTTAAAGCTTGAACTGGCATCCGCATGGCGTAAAACTACAAGGACACACACCTGTCCTCCGCCCATGTTTCCTGACTAACTGGAGAAGGAGGTTCAGACCCCCTGACAGGGCAACCTTGACACTGGCAAAGTCAGTTGGCTCTTGAAGTTGGTCCCTTTCACTGAGCTTTTCAAATGTATGTATTGCTATTTTTAACCCACTATTCCCTAAGAAAGCTTGATCTTGCCAACTATTGTTGTATAAACCACTGCACTTTTCAGAAATTGGACCTCTGGGTTGGCTAATTACGGTTTCCAGTGGTAGGACTGTAGATTTTCTTTCCTTCATTAAACTCTTCTGAGTCATTTTTTCCAATACATATATTCGTTCTAATCAGAAACAAAAGACCTTCTACCAACAAGACAACAAGAAAATCAATTATTTAAAAATACAAACTTTTATCGTCGTTCTATCTGCCTCCATCCCCGTAATGTACCAATACCCAACCAGGAGAAAAAGGGCATTTCCTGTCTCTTGGCAGTCCGATGGTAATGACCCTCTGACCTGCGATTCTCCCCTGCCATCCAGGCCTCTCTGATGACGGTGGATCCAGGTCAGAAGGAGCACCAAAGCCCAAGTCAAAGGCCCGGAAGCGGCTGGAAGAAAACCAAGGAGGCCCTAAGCCAGGGACAGTGCGGTCCACTAGCAGTGACAGGTAAAGAGGGACGTAGCCCCTGCTCAGGGTTATGGCCCCTCAAGTCACAGGACAGCCACAAGGCCCCTTCTGCTGACTGACGGTGCGTGCGCCAGCCCTTTGGGCCAGCCGCAGCAGAGGGTCAGTGGCCAGCTCCTCTCTGAGGACCCCCAGAGAGCACAGCTTGCCAGGAAGGGTCCCAGGCAAAGGGGCAACCTCACTAGCAACCCAACAAATGCACACCGAAATACACTGAGACTTCTTTTGTTCACCAAATTGACAGAGACTTTTTTAAAACAAAAGTGCTCTCCAGTACTTCTGGTGGATCCTTTCTGGATGGCCATTCAGTATCACACATCTATGAATATTTGTTGAATCCCACTGATTTGTCCCCTGAGGTTCTCTGTGTGCCTCAGAAAACACTTTGCCTGCTTCTCTGGGGAGGCCAAGGGGGCATGTGTCCAGGCTCCATTCATTCATGCAACACACATTCTTAAAGCACCTGGCACTGAGCTGGGGGCATGAGCTGAACTGCAGGGGCTCACAGGCTGGTGGGGAAGGCCAGCCTTCCCCGGAATTTTAGAGAATTACAGCATGCCAGGGCAGCAGGTGATACAGAAGAATGAGGTGTGCCATCCATTCCATGGCTGGGGTAGGGGGGTCCCAAACATTAGGAAAGGCTGAGCCAAGTCTCATAAATCAAGCGACTGTTAGCCTGGCCCAGAGAGGAAGGCACTCACTCAGGCTTTAATCCAACACTTTCACTGAGCCCCTACAGTGTGACCAGGGCTCTGCCCTCATGGACCTTACATTTTAGTGTGGAGAAACAGACAATAAACCTGTGAACAAATAAGCAATTGCTATCACTTCCATTAGTGACCAACACTGCAAGGAAGTTTAAAACAAAGTGATGGGGGTGAGGTGGATAGAAGGTCTACTTGAGGTGGGGGCTGGGAGTCAAGGAAGGCTTCTTGGAGGAAGTGTCATAGAGCTGAGCTCTGAATGAGAAGGAGCTGGAGGAACAGCTCTTCTGGCAGCAGAACCAGCAGGGGCAAAAGCCCTGAAGAGAGAGAGAAGGAAGAAAGTGGGTCAGCTTGAGCACAGACAAGGATGTGAGGTCAAGAACAACCAGAGGCTGGACCGTGGGCTTTTGCAGGCTACATGAGTCCTTGGTGAACGAAGGAACTCCCTGAATTTGGTCAAACTGGTTTGCAGGTGTCAAGAGTGAGCATCCTGAGTGCAGGAGAAAATAGAGGGCAGTGGTGGACTGGGAGGAGGCAGAGGGGTCAACAGGGTGGGGCCTGTGATCAGGTGTTTCAGCCTTGTCCTCAGGCCATGGGAAGCCAGGGGAGGGTTTATCCCAATGTGCCTCACAAACACGTATGTGTCACCACTGACCTTTCTTTTTTCCCTTTTTTTTAATGGTGGTAAAAGTCAGATAATATAAAACATACTATTTTACCACATTTAACTGTACAGTTCAGCAGCACCAAGTACATTCACATTGTTGTGCAACTTTCACCACCATCCATCTCCTGAACATGTCACATTTCCTAAACTGCAACTCTGTCCCCATTAACCACTGACTCCCCATCTGCCCACCCCATCCCCCTACCCCAGCCCCTGGCATCTACCAATGTACTTTCTGACTCCATGAATTTGACCATTCTAGGTATCTCATATAAGTGGCCTTTAAAACCCGTAACAACCCAGGCGATCAGACAGTCTGCCTGCAGAACACAAGCTCTGTTGGGGTGGGCATCACTGCTGCACGTGCCTACCTCTCCCTCATAATGGTGGTGGGTGAGGAAGACAGGCTTTTGAATTTAGGGGAGCGGGAAACAGAGTAGCCAGCTCAGTGGTGCACCCCAGAATCTGTTCACAGTGACTTTTCTCCTCTAGGATCACGTCGAGCTCCCTGGAAAGTCCTTCCACTTCCGAAGCCAATCCCAATGGGCGTTACCAGTCGACCAGCTCCGACCCAGACCCTGTGGCCGAGCAAGAAGGCAGCCCTGTCTGGGGCAGCTGCCCCTTTCAGCTCACCGCTTTCTCGGATGAAGACATTATTGACTTGAAGTAAACAGAGTCCCAATCGAGTTTGCCATCTTTAATTTTCTTACAGAGGTTTATACTCTTTAGCCAGTTCTGACATCATTTCTCAACAAAATGTGGCTTTTAGCCTGTCCGTGATCTATTGGACCAAACCTTCTGCACCCTCGGCCTGTTTGGGTCACTCTCCAATGTCTGGTGCCATCTTTCTTGACCTTTCTTTCTTTCTGTTCAGGAACCATCAGTCCCCTTGTAATAAAGGTGGTAGATTTCATTGAGGTTTTAGATTGAAACTTTGAATAAATCAAAAATATTCATTCTTATTTACTGCAACCTTCTCTTATATTTTATATACTTAGATGGAAAAGTTATTTTTTCATTACAGTTTTGTTTTGTCACATAATGTGTTTCTTTTATTGATATAAAGAAAAGCCATTGCTTTAAAAATTTATTATAAATAAGTTTTATTTCTGCACCTCTGGCCCCTGTTGCTGTTTCAGTTCACTGTGATTGGAACCAGCTGCGTTCCTGCCTATAGACTTTTGAGAAAAACTGAATTTTTAGATCTTAGAAACTCCTGCTTCTTTCTCCTTGTGTCTCACAAAAAAATAATAAGGTATAGGAGCCTGTTAAGAGTCTCAAGATTTTGTTTTGTTTTGTTTTATTGTTACTGTGAAATCATACAACCAAGAAACAGTTACACTTCATCCTCAAAATTATCATTCTCAAATTCCCTCCTCCTGTTCTGGTCTGCTTTGCTCTCTCGCATGAATCAAATGAGTATCCTTCCTTTTATCATGTATCTGCCTTCTGTTGCTCCATCCTCAAAGTGAGAAGAAAATGTGAGTTTGGCCAAGTTTGAAGGAAACAGTGAGATATCAGTCTCTAACCAGGGGAGATCAAAGGAGGAAAACTGAGTTTCACTGACATTGTAAACTTTTTAATCTGTGTAAAGAAGATAACTTACTTTTGGCTTTAGTCTAACAGATTCCATTTTATTATATCTCATCTTGCCTATATTACCCATCAAAAGAAACTTGAGATCGTTTCCCCTGTTGAAGTGGCTCTGAGGAGTTCTTCTGCAGGTTGTTCTCACTTACTGCAGAGGTCTGTGCTGGATATGACTCGACCTGATAGATCTCACAGAAGTTTGGACCCTACCTCCTTGTGGGCCTTGCACACTGTGGGGAGAGCTCTCCTCTCCGCCTGTGGCTCAGAGAATCCCACATGATATATCTGAGCTGAAGGCTGCCTAGTCCCCTTCAGCAGAAGGCAGGAGGTCAGAGTGCTAAAAGCGCTTTTTCAGTGTGCCCAGGTGGGGTCCATAACCAAAGGAGTCTCCTCACAGTCTGTGCAGCATTCAGCATTCCTGTTCTTCTGTGTTTTGTTATGCCCTTTTCATATAAGAGGGGAAAACACAAGATCAACTACATGCTGTATCTTGACCTCACCCAAAGCTTTGCGGATTGGGTTTTACTATTTTCACTTTTCAAATAAGGAAACTGAGGTTCAAAAGGGGGAAGCAATTTGAACCTGTGATTTCTCTGACCCCAGAACTGTGCCCTGTCCCCTGTCCAACCTACAGAGCCAGGCTGAGTGCCTTGTGTCAACTGGATCTGGCTGGTGTTTTTCATGTTAAAATAATTTGTAAGCCTCATGAGCTTGTATGTGTGTCTTTCCTGTCATCTTTTTTTTTCCCCTGAAGTTTCTTGCTTCTCAGCCTGGAATAGAAAAACCAAGGGCTATTTAGACCATTCTTCCAAAGAGACTGGCAGCATCAGAGCCACCCCATGATTTGACAAGAGTCACAGATCTGAGGAGTGGATGTAGAATGGGCAAGGGGTGGGCACTACTAAACAGTTTGATGGACTTGGCTTATAAAAGGAAGGCGGGAGTCTGCTCTGGCAGCAATGTCTGCTTACAAAGGCCAAGTGAATGCTGCACACTCATGGGGAGGGAGATGACCAACCAGAGGGAAGGAGCAGGTTTGCAACGGTTCATGGCTTGGCGCCCAGTCCAGTATTCTTGCCTGGAGAATCCCATGGACAGAGGAGCCTGGAGGGCTACAGTCCATGGGGTTGCAAAGAGTCGGACACAACTGAAGCGACTTAGTGCACATACATGGCTTGGAGGGCTGGTGGCCTTAGCTAGGCTCACTGGATCACCTTGGCTACAGAAGCCTCTCTGCATACCCCTCAGGCTGAACTGCAAAGTAAACTGTCTAGTAGCAGCAGTTTGCCATTGGAATCTGAAGCATATATCCCCTCTGCAAACATCCAGTACCCACTGTCTGAAGGAGAATATCATGTCCATTGGGGAAGGAAGAGAAGTAGACAGCTGAATCACAAGCAATGACTAGTGCTGTCAATTTATGATTGGAGCACAAGATGCTGAGGAAGAACCGAGGAGTGGTTGCCTAAGTCTTGAAAGATAATACAATCTGGTGACTGCACTAATTATACTGCCTAACATTTGAGTTATCTGGAATGTGCTTGGTCTTTTCACTTGGCCCCTACAACAAACGCTCCTGCAAGATAGATACAATCATTTCCATTTAGAGATGAAGAGAAAGAGGCCCAGAGAGGGATTAGAAGCTAAGCCTGTTACTCTCTTAGTCCTGGTTCTTGCCAGAATTGCACAGCACTCCACCGCAGCTGCCTGCACTAAGGGAATGTGGCATACAAATCGCGACATTCTACAGCATCCTGACTTCTTCATCCTCGCCTCCACCAGTGACCAGGGTGCACACACGTAGAGAGACTGGCTATTAACATCCGCAGGGGACTCAAAACTGGGAGGTGTAGTATTAAGTTGAAGATTCCAAAGTCAGGATTACCTGTGAAGTGAGTGGAACTTAGAGACCGTGGAGCTCACCATTTAAGCCCAGATCAGTCACAGCTATGCGGCATGGGGGACCCCGCCCAACACGGGTCCTCAGTAGCCGAAGGTCGTGGTCGTCATCGGTCTTCGGCTCCGTAGCAGTCAGCAACCTGGGCTCTCCCGCCCTCACACTCCAAGTCTTAACCAGCACAAGAGTCGGGCTGCGGCGCCCAGGGCCACGCCTCAGCCCCGGCAACACAGCTGATCCGAGAACAGATAAGCCCTTCCGCCCGGCGGTTCTCGGTAGGCAGAGCTGCCCACGCCCCACAGCTGAGGTTAACGCTGAGCAGGTACTGCAGACCCAACCCAAAGGGGTCAGCGGCGCTGCGCAAAGTGAGGGAGGGCAGTTCCGGACGCGACCCACGTGCTCCGCCTTCGTTTGGCTTCCTAGCCCCACTGGTTGAAGCTAGATTGAGAGGCGGTTCCAGGCGTAAATACAATCCCCACCCTCCACTCTCATTGGCCGGCTTGGGTTGAGGTTTCTTACATGACCCCGCCTTCGAGCTCGCATCACCCTCCTACTGGGTGGTCGTGTAAGCCCGGCCACATACAAGCTCCGCCCCCGCCTATACATAGGATGGCCGTACTAGGGGCGGTTCCAGTGAGCGACGCCCTCCGGCTCTTTGCTTCCATTGGTCCGCTTTGACTTGAAGGGCGGCTCCTAGAGCAGACCCTAACCCCGCCTTGCGTTCCCATTGGCTGCTCCCGCCTAGAGCCGCTCCTCACTGTCTGTTGGTTGCCCTGGCCTGAGAGGCTGGTGCTGGCCGCACTCTCGGGACCCGTGACAGTTCAAGGCGTCAGAGCCGGCAGAATAAGCGTTGATCGCGGACATGACGCCTGAGGATCAAGAGGAGACCCAGCCGCTCCTGCGGCCGCCCGGCGGCGGGTGAGTGGTAGGGGGAACCCCAGGTCCGCTGGCGCGGCCTTACTCCTCCCGCTGCGCCCAGGCCTTGCCGCTCACCGACCGCCCCTGTCTCCGCAGCGCTCCCCGCGGCCGCCGCGTCTTCCTCGCCGCCTTCGCCGCTGCCCTGGGACCGCTTAGCTTCGGCTTCGCACTTGGCTACAGCTCCCCGGCCATCCCGAGCCTGAGGCGCGCCGCGCCCCCGGCCCCGCACCTCGACGAAGACGCAGCCTCCTGGTTCGGGGTGAGGCCTCGGGCTCACCCTCCTGCCTTCCTGGGACCCTCCTCCGCCCACCCCTAAGACGGGTGCCGGGACCCTCCCGCCGCTGCCTGGCTTCGGGCGGGCACGGAAACCCTCCGCCGAGTACGTCCCGGCTCCCTGAAAGGGGTCGCCCGTCTCCCCTTCTCCCAGAGTGGCTGAGGGTGGGGTGGAGGGCGAGGTGGGGCGGCGGCCCCCCGGCGCCCCCTCCCTCAGCCGGCGGTCGCCCCGCCCCCAGGCCATCGTGACCCTGGGCGCCGCGGCTGGGGGCGTGCTGGGCGGCTGGCTCGTGGACCGCGAGGGGCGCAAGCTGAGCCTCCTCCTCAGCGCCGTGCCCTTCGTGGCCGGCTTCGCCGTCATCACCGCGGCTCAGAACCTGTGGATGCTGCTTGGAGGCCGTCTGCTCACCGGCGTGGCCTGCGGCATTGCCTCGCTCGTGGCCCCGGTGAGTGTGTTTCCCCTCAGTCCGGCGCCCTGGGACCCGCGAGAAGGGGCAGAACTCGGAGCCCGATTCTCTCCCTGGCTGAGGCATCTTGGATGCCTGACACCATGCCCTTCCCCTGCTCCATCTTCCTTACACCCCCACGGGGCCTTGGAAAGAGCTGTTGTTATCCATCCCTGGTTACAGATGAAGCTTAAAGGAAGATGAAGTGAAAGTCGCTCAGTCGTGTCCGACTCTTTGCGACCCCGTGGACTGTAGTCCATGCAATTCTCCAGGCCAGAATGCTGGAGTGGGTAGCCTTTCCCTTCTCCAAGGGGATCTTCCCAACCCAGGGATAGAACCCAGGTCTCCAGCATTGCGGGCAGATTCTTTACCAGCTGAGCCACAAGTCCTTGGTTTAAGCACAAAGTCAGTGGTGGTGCTACTTCTTGAACCCCAGGTGGTGGCACTTAACAGGGCCTCTCTTTTGCTCTACAAATGTGGTGCCATCTGTGGATGGTCAACAGAAGCCTCACACGATGGCTTAGGTCCCCCTTGGCCTTCAGACCACTGGCTACAGTTCAGCAGGAAAATCCCACTGTGGTTTGTCCCCAGGGGCAGAGGCTGCTGGGACCTGGCGTGCCCCTTCACTGCTCAGAAAGCGGCCCTCCAGGCGCTCCCCCTGCTCCTCTCTCACCACCTCCTGACCCAGCACTGCCCAGGCTGCCTTTGGAGCTGGACACATCTGGTGAAACCGCAGCCCTGGGCAGAGCACCTCTGTGAGCCCATAAGGTGGGAATGATGGCGTTAGCTCGGGCCGTGGCTGTGCAGCTTCACAAGAGCCTACAAACACGGCCCTGGTGCTGGCATGGCCGGTGGAAGGACTTGGACCCTGGCAGCTGGGATTGCTGGGTGTCCTTTGACCTGCTGCTGGTCATGGGCTTGGATGATCCACCACCACCCACACCCTAACCAATCAAGACTAAAAGCAGTAGCTCAGAATCCCTCCCTTTGCACCTACCACTCATTTCAACTGCATCTGCTGGGTAACAGGCAGCAGATAGGTTGGATTTTATATCTGGATTTTTTTGGTGTTTTTTTTTTTTTACTGGGCAAAAACACACCTGACTTAGTCATGGGCATAAGGCATGGAATAACCCAGAAGCGTGGGCAAGCACTTCCTGGCTCCTGAGCCCAGAGGAAGCTGAGGCAGTCACTGGTAGCAACTGAGGTGGAGAGTTCCTGCTTTCACTCCAAGAGCACCACTCAAAGTGTGGTCCTTGGGTCAACAGCTGTCTGTCTCCTGGAGGTGGTTAGAAAGGCAGAATCTTGGGCCCAGCACACATCTGTTGTTGTTTAGTTGCCAAGTCTTGTATTTGACTCTTTGTGACCCCACAGACTATACCCTGCCAGGCTCCTCTGTCTGTGGGATTTCCCAGGCAGGAATACTGGAGAGGGTTGCCATTTTCTTCTCCAGGGTATCGTCCCCACCCAGGGATGCAGCCCGTATCTCCTGCTTGGCAGGTAGATTCTCTACCACTGGACCACCAGGGAAGCTCTACACACCTACTATGTTAGCCTTTGCTTTTTGTCAAGGGTATACAATTAAATGAAAGCATGAAAAGCTCTGTGCCCCCACACACACTCACAGCGTCCACGTATATACCCTTTAAACATGTGCTGTGAATCACATAGATGGGAGCTCTGATGACCAGGGAACTGCAGTTAGGGGCCCCCTGGGCCTGCAAGTGCCCCAGCTGAGGCTCTCCTCAGCTCTGAATGGCTGAGACTTTTCAGTTTTAAGAACCCCTGGACCCCAAGTACACTCTCATCTTAATTACCAACAGGTCTACATCTCCGAAATTGCCTACCCTGAGGTGCGAGGGCTGCTCGGCTCCTGTGTGCAGCTGATGGTGGTCATAGGCATCCTCCTAGCCTATCTGGCAGGTATGATTTTCTTATTATCTCTTGTGGTGACTGTTCATGGATGTGTGGCCATCTTACAGATGTAGAAACAGAAGTTCAGAGAGGTCACGGGACTTGCCCAAGGTCACACAGCCACTGCCCAAGATGCCACATTCCCAGACCACTTCCCTGAGAAACCTGGGTCATATTGGTCTTGTGACAGTATTCTGAGGAGAGCTGGAAAAGGTGATGTCCTCATCTCCCCAGAGCAGAAGCCCATTCCAGGAGGGTAGGGAGGGCTGACTAGTTAGAGAAGTACCTCCCTGTGCGGTGACAAACTAGGATTCTGGGGCTGGAGGGAAAGTCTTTAGCCTAAGAGCTTGGAGGGCACAAATGTGTCTCCCTCAGAATTAGTACTGGATTTGCAGCCTGAAGGAGGCAGGTTCCAGAGAACACGAGGGTCAGAGCTGGAGCCAGCATAAGAAAGCTTCCAGAAGCACGAGGAAGCTTCTAGAGGCAGCCTGGAATGAACTGGGGTAAAGGAAAAGCAGGCTTCTTATCTGACAGCCCCGGATTAGAGGAATATTCCACTTATTAGTTGTGTGACCTTGGCCTAGTCAACTGCCCCTGGGAGCCTGCTTCCCTGTCTTCAAGTGGAGATTAACCTTACCTAGTCCAAGGCTGTTGAGGGATTAAATTAACTGACGCTGTGAAAAGCGCCTGGCAGCAGGCCCCCATGAGAATTGTCAAGGGATGGCATGAGAACCATGAAGGAATGGGAGTTTGGGGCCGGATGGGCAGTGGCAGGGCCCGGGGCACGTGCCTTGTGGTTCCTCAGAGTGGACAACATGCAGGTCCATGGTCTTTCCTTTCTACCCACTTAGCATCCTGACTCTCATTCAGAGTCCTGGCCGCAGTCTAGCTGCCTTGTGCGGCCAGCAGTGTCCCAAAGCCCCTGTATAGACACTGATACTCAGGACAGTCATGTGGTGTAGTCACACCCGTAGGATTTCCTCCAGGTCATCATAAGCCACGCTTTCACTGATCCGCTTCTGTGCGTTTTGATTGACGTTTTTCAGTGAAAAGTCCCCCCTTCTTCTCTGTCCCCCTTCTTCCCGGAGGAGCCAGCCTTGCTTGCTTCTCAGTCAGTCTACCTGGAGAAGGCCTGTGCACACATGGTCTCCTGCCCCCCTCCCTTTCAGACCCATGGTGCCGTATATCACAGCAATACAGAGCGAGCACCTTTGTTTAGTGGCTGCATAAACCTTCACTGATACACCGCTCCCATTGTTTCCACACTTAACAATAGAAATGGCAGCGTCAATGACAAACCCTAGGGGAGTCCTGCAAAGACAGGGGGGTCCCCACCTGGGGACCTTTAAGCAGAGTCCCTGGGTTGGCAAGGGGGCAAGTGCTCCCCAAGAAGATCCGGGCTGGCTCACCCCGCTCTAACATCTCTCCCCCAACCCCCAGGCTGGATAGTCGAGTGGCGCTGGCTGGCCGTGCTGGGCTGCGTGCCCCCCTCCTTCATGCTGCTGCTCATGTGTTTCATGCCCGAGACCCCTCGCTTCCTGCTGTCTCAGCACCAGCACCAGGAGGCCATGGCCGCCATGCAGTTCCTGTGGGGCTCTGCCCAGGGCTGGGAGGAGCCTCCCGTTGGGGCTGAGCACCAGGTGAGGGGCTGGGAGCCAGCGCCCGGGGAGGGGGACCCGGGAGTATCACCCCTGAGGTCAACACAGCGTGGCGCCGCAGATGCACGTGTGTGTGCTCACACGCGTACACACGATGGCCCATGGGAGTGCTGTCCTGTGGGCCATACTTGGCCGGACCCAAGTCTTGGCCATTCCTGGGGAAGCCTGAGCCTCGATCTCCCTGTCTCAGGAAGAGAAGTGCCAGGCCACGTCAGAGGAGAATGCAGGTGGGGACTTGAGGACTCAGAATTTTCAAACAGGTAGCTGTAGGGCCAGGGAGAACGTTGAGTCTCTGCCCCTTACCTGCTGTGAGACCGTCCCATCTTTAACCTGAGTTTCTTCCCCTGTAAAGTGGGGTCATAGCACGTGCCTGGCAGTGGTGGGAAGGATCAGTGGGGCCGGGGAAGGTGCTTGGCCTAGACCCAGACCCAAGGCTAGTGGGATTCGGGAACCCTGGGTTCTCTGCTCAGAGAGCATCTCTGTGGATCCCCAGCAAATCAGGAAGGGACATGGGGAGGGGGGCTCCTGTCACCTTACAAATGGGGAGGCTAAAGTGATGTGGGGACCTGAAGCAGAGGCTACAGGTGGGGCTGGGACAAGACGCAGAGGCTCCCTCACTTCACCAGGCCCCAGGATGGGGGCGCTCAGAGCCGGGGCACCCTCAGGAGAGGTAGAGAGAAGCCCTGATGCCCGGTATCTGTCTGAGCAGGGCTTCCATGTGGCCCAGCTGCGGCATCCTGGCGTCTACAAGCCCTTCATCATCGGCATCTTCCTGATGGCCTTCCAGCAGCTGTCAGGCGTCAATGCTGTCATGTTCTATGCGGAGACCATCTTTGAGGAGGCCAAGTTCAAGGTAAAGAGGCCTCTGCCCCAGTCTGCCTCACCCGGAGGGCGTGTGGGTGGGGCCCAGTCTCAGGGTGCCTGCCTGACCCGCCTGGCCTGTCTCCCCAGGACAGCAGCCTGGCCTCAGTCATCGTGAGCGTCATCCAGGTGCTGTTCACCGCCATGGCAGCCCTGATCATGGACAGAGCCGGGCGGAGGCTGCTCCTGACCTTGTCAGGTGAGGCCCCAGGGGGAAGGCTCTGCCCTTTGCAGGAAGGGGGACCCAGGCCAGCCTCCCACCGCAGGCTGGAGGGCCTTTGCTGAGGTCACCACGTTGCAGGAGGAGAACAAGAGCTGAGTGTGCCGGAGGGCACAGGCAGAACTTCAGGGGAGCACTTACTCCAGGCCAGGCCTGTGCTCACAGCTGTGGCACGCCTTGACCTGGGCAGAGAACCTAGGAGAAGGTGCCCCCAGGGCCCGGTTTACAGTGAGGAAACCAACGGCCTGGGGGTGAAAAGTCCCTGAAGCCTGGGGCCTCTCTGGGCAAGTGACTACCTGAGCCAGCTTCCCCTCTTTAATGGAGGTGGTGACTGGCCACGGCGAGGATCAGTACACAATCCGAGGGAGGCTGCTCGTAGGCCGGGCCCCACCAGGCCCTTGGTGCTGCTGGGGGAGTAGGCCTGGCTGCTGGTGGTTGCTCCTGCTTCCTCAAAGCCAGGGAGAGTCTGCTTCCAGAAGCTTCTTAGGGTTGGCTGAGGTGTGAGGGCCAAGCCAGGGCTGGCAGGGCCGGCCTGGGGCAAGGGTGCCCCGGCGGGCCTCGGCTCACTGCCCCTCGCGGAAGAGTGTAGGCCGCCTGCCGGGGGCACCGTGCACTGACCCGCCAGCCCCCCGACTGCCACTTACTGGCCTGCAGGCCGCCTCCCCGTGCCCTCCCACTGCCCTGCCCACCACCGCCCTCCCCCCGTAGGTGTGGTCATGGTGTTCAGCACCAGTGCCTTTGGCGCCTACTTCAAGCTGACCGAGGGCGGCCCCAGCAACTCCTCACACGTGGATCTCCTGGCGCCTGTCTCCATGGAGCCCGCCGATACCAACGTGGGGCTGGCCTGGCTGGCAGTGGGCAGCGTGTGCCTCTTCATCGCCGGTGAGTGGGGGTGCTGAGGGAAGGTTGAGGGGGCCGCCCTGTCGCTGCCAGGTTCCTGTGGCTCCCGGGAGTCCAGGCCTGCTCAGCCTCACCCCTGAGTTTACAGCTCTGACCGTGTGCCGGGCACCAGCTCAGCCCCTCTCTGCTCCTTTCACGTCACCCCCACAAGCGCCCTCCAAGCAGGCCCCATTTCCGTGCTGTTCTATAGAGCCAAGGCCTGACGCGTCAGAAGTGAGAGGAGTGATCTAAGACCCCAGGCTGGATTCAGGCCCCGCTTCAGCCCAGGGGGTCTTCGGTGAGCCGAGGGCCTGGCCCCACAGACCTGAGCCCTTTCTTGCCCTTGCAGGCTTCGCTATGGGCTGGGGGCCCATCCCCTGGCTCCTCATGTCTGAGATCTTCCCTCTGCACGTCAAGGGCGTGGCCACCGGCGTCTGCGTCCTCACCAACTGGTTCATGGCCTTTCTGGTGACCAAAGAGTTCAGCAGCCTCATGGTGAGTGCAGGCCCTGACGGCCTCCCCCTCCCACAGTCAGCAGAGAAGTACTTTTCAGAATTACTCTTGTGACAGACTCGGGGTTGGCGGCCTTGCCTGCAGGCTGAAGCCCCACCAGACTGCGACCCCATTCCTAGTCAGGGGTACAGGGAAGCAGACGGGCTGGGGCAGGCAAGGAACCCAGGCTGTGACCACTGCGGACTCTCCAGGCTGCTGAGGTGGAAGGACAGCAGGACTGACCTCCTGCCCCACTGGACTTTGGGGACTTGGGAAGCAAGGCTGCGGAGTCAGCAAGCCTGGGCCCCGTCCCCACCTTGGCCGCTTCCCGCTCTGTGACCTTGGATGCGCTACTTCCCTTTCTCTGAACCAGCTTCCTTGGCTCAAAGCGGAGAAGGGGGACAGTGCCTTCCTCTTAGAGCTGATGGGAACATCAGTTCGGTTCCACATTTTGCCACCAGCTGGCGGATGGGCTAACGCAGACATGGTCCCAGCCTCAAGGCCTCCAGTCCACTGTGGGCCCCGCTCTGGTGCAGACAGTTAGGCCATCTGTTCAGTCGTTCTCCCCCGCTCCCCCAGGGCTCCTGATACCTGTGACATCCAGGCCTGTTTCAGGTGCCAGAGCAGCAGTGAATGAGATGGACAGGGTCCCCTTTACGACAAGGGCTGGTACGACAGTGGCCTATGGTGGGAGGATGAACCACCAGGAGGCTGGGCTGGGGCAAGGGGAGGCCGGTCATGATTGGCGTGGGTGCTTGGGGCTGGTCTGGACCCCGAAGGGCCTGCGCTGCTCCAGGGAGCTCATCAGGAAGACCAGAGCAAAGCCCTGGAGGGGAGGTGACTTCCAGGAACTTGGAGGGGACTGACAGTCAAGGAGGGAATGGCGGCAAGGGACCTAAGAGTGATCTGGCCTCACTGAGAGGCCAAGAGAAAGGCTTCAAGGAGGGAGGTGTGGGGTGGCCAGGCGCCCGAGGAAGAGGAGCTGGAGGCGGGTGGACTTTGCTTCTGGCACCTGGGATGACACTGAGGCTGGGCGGGGAGAGTGCACCGGCTGTGACCCAGGGCCTCTGCCCCCTCTCTCCTCCGCCGTGGGCCCTGAGTGTCCCCATGTGCACACACGGCCCCGTCACCACCTACTGAGAGCTTACCCATTTCCTCCGTCACCAAGGAGAGAGACCCCCTAAGGCAGCAGGGACCACAGAGGGCAGGGCCAAACTGAGCATAGAGGGAAGTCTCTGGGCCCTGGAGTCGGACCCTGGGGACGGGAGCCCAGCTGTCCCTTGATGGTGGGCCTCTGACCTGGGGGCAGTCACTTCATCACAGTGAGCTCACTGCCCCCACCGCACACCATCCACAGCTTGCACAGTGCTCAGCTCGGGCTTCTTGACAGCCCACCAGGCCCTCCTCCACATCCCTGAGCCTGAGCCTGAGCCTGGGCATGGCGGGGTGGGGCCTGGGCTCCTGGGCCCAGGAGGGCTCCTGACCTGCCGCGTCTTAACACAGCCTCGCCCCTCTCTTTGCAGGGGGTGCTCAGGCCCTACGGTGCCTTCTGGCTGGCCTCTGCCTTCTGCATCTTCAGTGTCCTTTTCACTCTGGCCTGTGTCCCTGAGACCAAAGGGAAGACTTTGGAACAAATCACAGCCCATTTTGAGGGGCGACAACAGCCTCTTCCTGTGAGCGGCTGCCCCTCCTAGCTGGACCGGCTTTGAGCCTCGGAGGGGATAGAGCCTACCTGTGACTCCAAACTGAGCCTCAGCTGGGAGCCTGGAACCCCGGAGTGTCCCCAGGGATTCAGGAGCCAGGACAGTTGCCCCTGGGAGCCTTGTCCTCTGGGGTTCCTCCTTCCTGCCCAGTGAAGCACAGGGACAAGGTTCCCAGCTGCTGGGTCCGGTTTCTACTGCTGCTCTGTGATTTGGGAGAAGGAACATCTCGGAGACGCTTTGCTGTCCTGTGGTCAGTCCTCCACAGGCCGACGCCATCATGACATGAAAGTGACAGCGGAGAAGGAAGGCTTCTTGGTTCCCGGTTTTCTGGAGACGCTTTGGAGGCTGGGTGATGGCCTGTGGTTTCTCCTCTCATGTGGCTGCATTGTCAGGCAGGAACTTTGCCAAATAAATATTTGACTCAGAGAATCAAGTCATGAGCTCTTTGTGTGGGCTGCAGTCAAGAAGGGCATTTTCTTGTCCCTCCCATAAAAGCAGGCCTCCCATGAACTCAGTCTTGCCAAGAACATCTACGAATCAGCTTCCTCGTGGTCAGCCAGGCTTGCCTTTGGCACTTGGATGTCATTTCTGGCTCCTTCCTCGGGTTCAGCCCCCTGAACCATTAGTCGGCAATTTTGATTGAGTTCCTCGTGCGTCTCTTCATATTAACTTTAATGGAGCCAGAAGTCTTTTTCAAATTACTCTTATTGTTTGTTGTATAAGTAATATATGTTTATCATAGGAAAATTAGAAAACACTGATTTATTTAATATAATTATTTTTGTAGCAGTTAACCATCTGCTAGGCACTATTCTATATTAACTCCTTTATTCAGATAAATAAAAAAAATTCACACCTGCACCTTTCCAAACAGAACCACTGTTTAGAATTTGGTTCTGTCCTTAAAGATCTCTCCCCCAATACACACACTTCCCAGCATCACTACACAGAAGGGGGAACTTTTCGTTCCAGAACCTGTTTTATTCCCTTTATTCACAACTTTATTCAGGTTGTGCAGCCCCCCATCATGTGCCCATCTTGACACATTAAGCTTTGTAATGAGACCAAATGAGACTGGAGAGAAGGGCAGTGGACGTGCGGAGTGGTCCAGGACAGAGCAGTGGAGAGTGCTGGACAAGTCACTTAACCTCTCTAAACCTCAGTTTATTGATCTGTAAAATGGGCATAATAATGCTACCTCCCTTGTGAGGTTGTTACGAGGATGAAAGGAGATGATCATGTAAAGCACTTAGATGCAAGGATGGCACTGAATAGGTGCTCAACTCAGTTTCCTATGGTGCTGGTGAGACTGTGCAGGTGAGGGTAGGAGGCTGTGGCGGAGATGAGAAAAAAGTGGCATGTGAGGCTCAAGGGGGTGCTTCATAGGAGAATATTTGAAATCTTTATAAGTTTTTCCTCTTCATTTTCTACCCTATTCCCTAACCTGACCTGCCTCTTAAGAAACCTGTATGCAGGTCAGGAAGCAACAGTTACAACTGGACATGAAACAACAGACTGGTTCCAAATAGGAAAAGGAGTACGTCAAGGCTGTATATTGTCACCCTGCTAATTTAACTTATATGCAGAGTACATCATGAGAAACGCTGGGCTGGAGGAAGCACAAGCTGGAATCAAGATTGCCGGGAAAAATATCAATACCCTCAGATATGCAGATGACACCACCCTTATGGCAGAAAGTGAAGAAGAACTAAAGAGCTTCTTGATGAAAGTGAAAGGGGAGAGTTAAAAAGTTGGCGTAAAGCTCGATATTCAGAAAACTAAGATCAAGGCATCCGGTCCCATCACTTCATGGCAGATAGATGGGGAAGCAGTGGAAACAGTGGCAGACCTTATTTTTCTGGGCTCCAAAATCACTGCAGATGGTGACTGCAGCCATGAAATTAAAAGACACTTACTCCTTGGAAGGAAAGTTATGACCAACCTAGACAGCATATTAAAAAGCAGAGACATTACTTTGCCAACAAAGGTACGTCTAGTCAAGGCTATGATGTTTCCAGTGGTCATGTATGGATGTGAGAGTTGGACTATGAGCGCCGAAGAATTGATGCTTTTGAACTGTGGTGTTGGAGAAGACTCTTGAGAGCCCCTTGGACTGCAAGGAGATCCAACCAGTCCATCCTAAAGGAGATCAGTCCTGGGTGATCATCGAAAGGACTGATGTTGAAGCTGAAACTCCAATCCTTTGGCCACCTGATACGAAGAGCTGACTCATTGGAAAAGACCCTGATGCTGGGAAGGATTTGGGGCAGGAGAAGAAGGGGACGACAGAGGATGACATGGCTGGATGGCATCACCGACTCGATGGACATGGATTTAGGTGGACTTCGGGAGTTGGTGATGGACAGGGAGGCCTGCCGTACTGCGGTTCATGGGGTGGCAAAGAGTTGGACACGACTGAGCGACTGAACTGAACTGATGTGAAGAGCCAACTCACTGGAAAAGACCCTGATGCTGGGACCGATTTGAGGGCAGAAGAGGGGCAACAGGATGCGATGGCTGGATGGCATCACCAACTCAATGGACTTGACCTTGTGCCAACACCGGGAGATAGTGAAGAACAGGGAAGCCTGGCGAACTGCAGTCCATGGGATCCCAAATCGTCAGGCAGGACTGAGCAACTGAAGAAACAGACGTGAAGCACTCTGCTACCTCCCAGTGGCCACAGGTGGGTTTGCAAGACTAAGGCAGGAAACCCTCTGCTACGTCCTAGTGGCTATTAGGGGTTTAGCACCTACTTAGCCTGTGGCATGGGCAGAACAGATCAGCTAGACGAGCCCACTAGCCAAGAAATGCAGGCAGCCTCTGGAAGCTGGAAAAAGCAATGAAAGAGACTCTCTGCCTAGAGTTTCCAGAAGGAACATAGCCCGGAAAACTCCTTGATTTTAGCCCAGGGAGATCCATCTCAGCCTTCTGATCTCCAAAGTTATAAGCCTAAAAATCACTCAAGCCTAAGGTTCAGTTCAGTTTAGTTGCTCAGTAGTGTCCAGCTCTGGAGAAGGAAATGGCAACCCACTCCAGTGTTCTTGCCTGGAGAATCCCAGGGACAGTGGAGCCTGGTGGGCGGCTATCTATGGGGTCGCACAGAGTTGGACACAACTGAAGCGACTTAGCAATAGCAGTGTCCGGCTCATTGCGACCCCATGGACTGGTCACATGGATCATAGCCCTGCCTAACTCAATGAAACTATGAGCCATGCCGTGTAGGGCCATCCAAGATGGACGGGTCATGGTGGAGAGTTCTGACAAAACGTCCACTGGAGAAGGGAACGGCAAACCACTTCAGTACTCTTGTCTTGAGAACGCCATCAACATTATGAAAAGCCAAAAAGATATGACACTGAAAGCCTAAGATAGAGAAGGGCTTATCTCGAAGAGATCTGTGTGTGTGACTTGCCTCATGGAGTGACTCCCAATAAGATTCATAGAAGACCTACAAATTTAGAATTATATTGGAAAAAACACTACCAGTGGTAATTGAGACAAAAAGAGGCTCAGGACCCCCAAACTCATTTCTGCTGCCCAAGTAATACATTCTTATCTCCTTAACGTGAAAAAAAAAAGTCTCTAAAACTAAATTGATCATTAGAAAATTGCTTGATTAGTAAAGATAAACAGGTTTATGGGAAATTTTCATCAATGTTCTGAGGAAGCCCAATTTGAAATATCCCCTTTGGTAGCACAGAAGCCTCCAAGGGCTGACTATTCAGGAAACTCCTCCCTCCATAATTCTGATCGAACTCTATTAAAAGTGTGCTTCTGCCCCTGAAATTACTGAAAGACGGTCCCTCCTGCTGATGGATACTTTGAGCGTTCCAAGCCAATCTGTGACTGCCCTGTTCACACTGAGGGGGCCCTCACTTCCTTTAATCCCCCGCCCCCAAACTCTCCGTGGGGCTCACGAAGACCAGTGAAGGTGGCTGGGGTTGGGCCCCGAGCTGAAGGACTAGCGAGAGGACCTCGCTGAGCCGCAGTCCTGGGCACATCAAATCATTGAGGAGAAATCCGGCGCTCAGTGACGATGCGCATCAGCGCCTGCGCTAAAAGCACCGCTCCCGGAGCCTTCGCTGCCAAGTTGCTTCCTATCCAAGACGCCCGAGTCATTCGATTCGGTGGATGGACCCCTGTAAGGCATGTACTACAAAGCGTGACGGGAAACACATTCTGGGAGCAGGACCAGCCGGAAGCCTGGCTAGGAAATACGGTCCACGAAGGCGTGTGGGTCACAGCCTCGCACCAAGAGCGAGAAAAAGCCTTGAGCCAGAAACTGAGCGCAGCGATTTCTGGGAGATGGAGTCCCGTTGCGCAAGGAGGCATGTGCGCATGGCCGGAAGTGACGCTTTTAAGGCGCGTCCCCTTTGGCGCAGAGGCGGGCCTGCGACCGCAGTTTCTGAGCTCCGAGCGGTGTCCGTGGCCTGAAGCCTTTTCACGTAGAAGGCAGCGGGCTTTTTCAAGCGGTGTTCCGCTAGAGACCGAGTCGACGGTTGCGTCACGGGTTCCCCAGCCGTTGCCTGGCTGTGGCTGTGGAGACAATGAAAGACCCGGCCGGACAGGACGGACCCGGCTCAGCCCCGCAGACTCAGATCCGGCCTTTGAGGCGAGAGGCCTGAGAGAAGAGCCCAGAGCGGGGCTGGGGCCGCAGTGAAGCCACGCCGACGGTCAGAGAACTGCTGGGAGGCGGTGGCGCGAGGTGGGACCCGGATGCTGGAGGAAGGAGGTGAGAAGGAGTGTTGGAGCGGTTCGTGGCTTCCAGCCTGCGCGCCAGTACTGCTGTGTGACCCGGTTCAGAACTCAGCGGTTATCCTTTCCACAAGTAGTTGGGGACGGTCCTTTGTTGAATAATTACGGGGTCAAAAAATTTGAAGAGCTCAGTACTGAATCATCTCTGAGTATCCTGTTCCTGACTCTAATTTGTTGACGTACTTCTGGCATTAAAAAGTAGATGTGGGCCCTGGAAAGGAAAATAGGACGTGCTCAGGGCCTCCTTTATTGCTTCTGATTTTCCAGCCCTCTTGAAGCAACCAGGGATACTCAGAATGGGAGCCTGTTGGCTTCCCGTGATACTGAGGGTGGGTTCAACCCAGTTGGATTGTGAAACCTTAGCGAATCCTGGGAATTTAGAATCAGAAGGCTAGGATTCCTGTTTAAGCTGGGAGGTACCAGCCAGGTCTCTTGACTTGTGTTTCTTCATGGAGGAAAAGTTAAAATGACTTTAAGTATCTCGTTCACCTCCAAGAACTGTAAGCATCAAATAAAATGATGCTTTTGAAAGCACCTTGAATGCTTTACAGAACAGAACAAATGTGTATGTAATAGTAACCACTGAGGCATTGCCGTCCTCCCCTAGACCAAGAATTGGTCTGTCACTCATCAAGTGCAATTTCACATCCAGCATTTCATGTTGTCTTCCCTCAGAGACCCGGGAACACAAGCAGGATGGTTATCATCCTTCCCATAGTACCAAAGGTGAAAAAAGTACAATGGATAGGTACAGCTCAGTAACATGAAGTCTGTACTAAGACCAGTGTTCAGACTTGTTTACGTTTTTTAGAGTTGTTTCTGAGGACTACACTACCGCTCTTGTTTTTTTTTTTAATTGAGATATAATTTGAATGCTATAATATTCACTTTGAAAGTATACAGTTGAGTGACTTTTATTATATTCACAAAGTTAGGCAACCATCGCCACTATTTAATTCCAGAACATTTTCATCATCTCAGAAAGGAACTGGCACTACTCCACAGTCTCCTTTCCAACTAGTCATCGTTCTGTCCCTATGAATTTGCCTATTCTGGACATTTCATGAAAAATTAGAATCATACAGTGTATGTGTCTGGGTTCTTTCATTTAGTATGTTTCAGAGTTCATCCATGTTGTAACATCAAGAAATGCACCTCCTTTTTATGGCCAAATAATATTCCATTACATGGATTGTACCATGTTTTGTTTATCTGTGCCTCAGTTGATGGACATCTGAGTGGTTTCCAGTCTGTGCTATTATGAATAATGTTATAAACATGCATGCAAACCTTTTCTTTTGGACATAGTTTCATTTTGCTAGGGTTTATACTTAAAGGAGGAATTACTGTGTAACTACCGCACAATTTCATTCATCTCACACACTAGTAAAGTAATGCTCAAAAGAGCCTCTTGATGAAAGTGAAAGTGGAGAGTGAAAAAGTTGGCTTAAAGCTCAACATTCAGAAAAGTAAAAACATAGCATCCAGTCCCATCACTTCATGGCAGATAGATGGGGAAACTGTGGAAACAGTGGCTGACTTTATTTTTCTGGGCTCCAAAATCACTGTAGATGGTGACTGCAGCCATGAAGTTAAAAGACGCTTACTCCTTGGAAGGAAAGTTATGACCAACCTAGATAGCATATTAAAAAGCAGGGACATTACTTTGCCAACAAAGGTCCATCTAGTCAAAGCTATGGTTTTTCCAGTGGTCATGTATGGATGTGAGAGTTGGACTATAAAGAAAGCTGAGCGCCGAAGAATTGATGCTTTTGAACTGTGGTGTTGGAGAAGACTCTTTAGAGTCCCTTGGACTGCAAGGAGATCAGTCCTTGGTGTTCATTGGAAGGACTGATGTTGAAGCTGAAACGCCAATACTTTGGCCACCTGATGTGAAGAGTTGACTCATTGGAAAAGACCCTGATGCTGGGATGGATTGGGGGCAGGAGGAGAAGGGGACAACAGAGGATGAGATGGCTGGATAGCATCACCGACTCGATGGACATGAGTTTGGGTAAACTCCGGGAGTTGGTGATGGACAGGGAGGCCTGGCGTGCTGCGATTCATGGGGTTGCAAAGAGTCGGACACAACTGAGCAACTGAACTGACTGATGGTAACTCTGTTTAACTTTCTGAGGAACTACAAGACTGTCTTCCACAGTGGTAGCACCATTTCACATTCCCAGTGGCAGTGTATGAGAATTTCAGTTTCTGTGCGTCCTCACCAGGCTTTCCTGGTGGCTCAGTGGTAAAGAATCCACCTGCCAATGCAGGAGACACGGGTTTGAGCCCTAGTTCAGAAGATCCCCTGGAGAACGAAATAGCAACCCACTGCTGGGAAATCCCATGGACAGGGGAGCCTGGCAGGCTACAGTCTCAGAGTTAGACACGACTTAGTGACTGAGCACATAGGCATTCACACATCCTCATCAGTACTTTATTTTAACGCGTCTTTTTTATTTTAGCCATCTTAGTGGGTGTGAAGTGGTATCTTACAGTGGTTTGATATGTATTTCTCCAGTGACTAAGGATGTTGAGCATCTTTTCATATACTTACTAGCTTTTTGTATCTTACTTAAATATCTACTCAAATCCATTGCTCATTTTTAAGTTGGGTTATTTGTCCTTCTTTGTTGAGTTTTTAATATAGAGAATTCCGTATATATTTTAGATATTAGACCCTTAGAAAGTATATGATTTGCAGATCTTTTCACTTTGATAGTGTCCTTTAAAGCACAAAGTTTTTAATTTTTAGGAACTCCCACTTAATTTTTTTCCTTGTACTTTTGATATCATGTCTAATAAACCTATTGCCTAATCAGAGGTATAAAGATTTATATTTTCTTCTAAAAGTTTTAGCTTTTACATTTAAGTCTGATCCATTTGGGGTTAATTTTTAAAGATGGTGTGAGGTAGGAGTCCAGCTTCATTCTTTTGCATGTAGATATCCAGGTGTCCCACCTCTATTTTGTTGAAAAGAAGTTTAATTTCTTGGCACTCTTGTTGAAAATAAGTTGTCCATAAACGTATGGATTTATTTCTGGACTCTCAGTTCTCCTCCACTGATCTGTCTATCCATTACCAATACCACCCTACTTTAATTACTGTTGCTTTGTGGAAAGTTGTGATATTGTGAATATGAGTCTTCCACCTTTTATTCTTTTTCCAGATTGATGGTTCTATGTGCCGTGCATTTCCATATGAATTTTAGGAGCAGCTCCTAAATTTTTAATTAAAAAACAGCTGGGATTTTGATAGGACTGCATTGACTCCAAATTAATTTAGTGAATATTGCAATATCAGGATTATTGTCTTTCAGTCCATGAACATGGAATGGCTTTTCATTTATTTAGATCTTCTGTAGTTTCCTTTAAAAATATTTAGTAGTTTTCATAACTGATAAAGAATTAATTTCTAAAATAAACAAGCAGCTAATATAACTCAATACCAGAAAAACAGACAACCCAATGAAAAAGTGGGAAAAAGACCTAAACAGACATTTCTCCAAAGAAGACATACAAATGGCTAACAAACATGAAAAGATGCTCAACATTGCTCATTATTAGAGAAATGCAAATGAAAACTACAGTGAGATATCACCTCACACCGGTCAGAATGGCTATCATCAAAGTCTACAAATCATAAATGCTGGAAATGGTATGGAAAAAAGGGAGCCCTCTTGCACTGTTTGTGGGAATGTAAATTGATACAGCCACTATGGAAGACGGTATGGAGATTCCTTAAAAAATTAGGAATAAAACCACCATATGACCCAGCAATCCCACTCCTAGGTGTATACCCTGAGGGAAAAAAAATTTGAAAAAAACACATGTATCCCATTGTTCATTGCAGCACTGTTTACAATAGCTAGAACATGGAAGCAACCTAGATATCCATTGACAGATGAATGGATAAAGAAGTTGTATTACATATACACAATGGAATATTACTCAGCCATAAAAAGGAATGCATTTGATTCAGTTCTAATGAGGTGGATGAACCTAGAACCTTTTATACAGAGTGAAGTAAGTCAGAAAGAGAAAGATAAATATCATATTCTAACGCATATTTACGGAATCTAGAAAAATTATACTGAAGAATTTATTTACAGAGCAGCAATGGAGAAACAGACATAGAGAATAGACTTATGGACATGGGGAGAGGGTGAGATGTATGGAAAGAGTAACATAAAACTTACATTACCGTTTTTAAAATAGATAGCTATTTTTAAAAAGAGGGAATTTGCTGTATGGCTCAGGAAACTCAAATAGGGGCTCTGTATCAACCTAGAGGGGTGGGGTAGGAGGGAGATGGGAGGGAAGTTCAAAAGGGAGGGGATAGATGTATACTTATGTCTGATTCTATTGCGATTTGACAGAAAACAACAAAATTCTGTAAAGCAATTATCCTTCAATAAATAAATTAATTTAAAAAAAGAATCAGACAAAAGATTTTTAAAAAAATTTGGTAGTTTCCAGTGTAGTGTCTTGCACTTCTTATATTCAGTTTAGTCCTAGGTGTTTTGTTCTTTTAATTCTCTTTTAATTTTCATTTCTAGATTGTTCATTGCTAGTTATAGAAATATAGTTGGAGAACTGTTTATTCATTTCTTTGCCCATTTTTAATTGAGTTGTCTTTTTATTGTTTGTTCACATTGTATCCTGCAACCTTACTGAACTTGTTTAGCTATGATAGTTTTTCTGTTTCTGTTGATTTCTTAGGATTTTCTGTGTACAAAATCATGCCATTCACAAATAGAGGTAGTTTAAATTTTTCCTTTCCAATCTGGATTTGTTTGCTTGATTTTGCCTAATTGCTCTGGCGAGAACTTCCAGTGTAATACTGAGTAGAACTGACAAGAGCTGACATCCTTGTCTGGTTCCTGATCTTAGAGGAAAAGCATCCGCCTTTAGCTCTGGGCTTTTTGGAAATGCCTCTTATCAAGTTGAGGAAGTCCCCTTCTGTTCCTGGTTTACTGGAGGTGTTTTATAGGGAAAGGTATCAGATTCTCTTAAATAGCCTCTTGGTGTTCACTGAGATGATCGTATGGGTGTTTTTCCTCCCCTTTATATTAATATAGTGTATTATAGATTGCTTTCCATGTGTTGAAGCAACCTTGCATTCCTGGGATGAATCCCACTTGGTCACTACCTCTTCTTTTGATTAAGCAAATGTCTTTAATTTGCAGAGCCACTTTCTCCAAAGAACTTAATTGATAATAGTTGTAAGCTGTATATTTACACGCCAGGCATTGTGTCAGCTGCTTTGTCTGCATTTAAATCTTCACAGGAACTTTACAAGGGATCACATAGAAAAGTTGCTGGGAAGTGGTGGATCTGGAATGCTTGAGAGTCTTTACACTTTAATGCCTCTCTGTCTCTGAGTGAATTGATGGAACTTCTGAGGTAGAAAAGGAAATGGGAAAATTTATACCCCATTGCAGTTCTGCAGATTCAGCCCCACTGAGCCCTGGGACCTATAATATCATCTGAACATGCTCTTCAGAGTGAGAATGTGAGGCTTTCTAGTTTGATGAGCTGTGAGCCTTTTTAGCCTCATTGGTTTCTTTCTCTTCCTCCAGAACCGCCTTCTCCAGACTCTGCCCTTCCCCAAGAGGAAGACACAGAAGAGGAAGGAATGGCAGCTGGTCTCCTCACAGCAGGACCCCAAGTAAGTTGGAAATTTACTCCAAGAAGCAGTCTTTAAAAAAAAAAAAATTAAGGGTGCTTTTGGTTTTTAATTACAAAAGGCACTCATGTTCTTTGTAGAAAACCTGGAAAATGTAGACAACATACTACCCACCCCCCCAGTCATCCTTACTCCTACAAAGAAATAACACTTAACATTTTGATTTGATGGAGAAGGAAATGGCAACCCACTCCAGTATTCTTGCCTGGAGAATCCCATGGACAGAGGAGCCTGGCAGGCTACAGTCCATGGGGTCACAAGAGTCAGATACAAGTTAGCGTCTAAACCACCATCCATTAAACAAAGTCAAGGACATTTAGTCCTTCCTCAAGGACTATACAGAGAAGGCAATGGCACCCCACTCCAGTACTCTTGCCTGGAAAATCCCATGGACGGAGGAGCCTGGTAGGCTACAGTCCATGGGGTCGCTAAAAGTCGGACAACTGAGCGACTTCACTTTCACTTTTCCCTTTCATGCACTGGAGAAGGAAACGGCAACCCACTCCAGTATTCTTGCCTGGAGAATCCCAAGGACGGTGGAGCCTGGTGGGCTGCCGTCTATAGGGTCGCACAGAGTCGGACACGACTGAAGCAACTTAGCAGCAGCAGCAGCAAGGACTATAGATAATATTCTTTGCCATGTCCTTTGAGCTGTTTTGCAGATAATGAAATCCCCACCAGGTAGAAGATGTTAGCTATATGCTGCCCACAAGCACCCCAACTGGTTGCAACCAGAAGGTTGATAATACTGATTCCTACTTGCCTCCCTCCAACCAATCAGAAAAATGTCCACGAGCAGATCACGCCCTGCTCCTCAAACACTGTAAGATCCTCACTACCTGCTCCAGAATGTGACACACAGTTTTGAGGCATTAGCCCGCTGTGTCCCTGTTCGTCTAGCAAAGCAATAAAGCTATCCTTTTCTACTTCACCCAAAAAAAAAAAAAATTTTTTTTTGATTTGAGTCTTTTTAGATACTCTTTTTTTGCTGTTGTTTTCCCAGAGACGATTTGTCCTGCTTTGTAACCTTTTTATTTCTACTTAGTAGAATTGGGTTAATATTTCCCCCATTTCATTAAGAGTATTCTACAGAATTATTTCCAATAAACTCCATTTCATAGTCCTTCTGTGAAGGTAAGAACTGTCTTCTCCCTTTCTTTTTCTTGACTAGACTAGGAATTGGTCTGTTTTCATTTTTAGAAAGTCTGTTCTTGGATTTCCTCATCAATTCTAATCTTTATTAAAAAAAAAAACTAGTAGTTTTTTTTTTTGCTCTGCTTTCCTTAGATTTATTTTAAAATTAATATTTTTAACCTCTTGAGTTGAATCCATAATTTATTTTCTTCCTTTTTTGTTCAGATATATTGAATGTTTTTGGCTGTGATCTTAATTTTTTTTAGATATGCCAAAATTGTGGCTTTGGTTTCTTGTCTGCATGTGTGGCTGGTCTGTGCCCTATGGAGGATAAAGTTTGTGTCTCTTCTCCACACAAAACATGCAGGTATAGTGTAATTGCAGGGTGTAGAACTTTACAACTGTATATGCTCAACCTTATTAAATTACTCATTTCTTCCATACCTTTATTTTTTGGTTTATTTTGTATTAACTCGGTCAGCAACTGAGCTATTTAACAATCTCTCACGGCTATCATATTTTAAATTTCTCCGTGTATTTCCTACAGTTTTTCCCTTATGAATTATATATTTGTTATTTGGTTCATAACCCTTATATCTTCATAGTGGATTTTACTCTTAAATACTATAAAAAGACCTCCAATGTTTTTAAATATTTCAGTGTTTTTAAAAATGACCCTCTGCCCCATTTAAAGCATTTCTCAGTGTGAAGATGTATTGGAAGAACAGATAAAATTAGAAATCAGGAGATTAGTTAAGATTTGGGAAATGCTACTTGCTTAAAACAAGGCAGTGGTAGGGGCGTGGAGAGAAATGTGTGAATTCTCATGCTATTGGGGAGGAAGAACGAACATGCATTTGACTTGTGGGGAACTGCAGGAAACGGGAAGATAACATCCAGGTGTCTGACATGGCCAACGAGGTACATGAAGGTACCATTTCCTAAGCTGATAATAGATAAAGATGTCCTCGCCTAAACACCTGTGCTCACGATGCCTCCCCTGCCTTGGATAGCCTGCTCTTTCTCCATCTGAGGAACCTGCTCCTTCAAGGCCAACTTGGTGGTTGCCTTCTCTCCCTGCAGTCTTCCCTGAGTGTCCTACCCCTGCCCTCCATCTAGGATTCCTCTTCCATTATCCTAGTAACTAGAATATCCCTCTCTTTCACACATTGTTACAGGTGGTTGCAAACGTGCCTGGCTCTCCTGCTTACTGTAAGATGTCTGAGTTCATGGGAATATTTATTAAATGTTCTGCAAACATTCATCATTCACATTCTTTGCTGATTTCTAGCTGATTCCTTGCCACATAAACTCACGCATTGTAATTTTGTTTTCTCTATGTTGGTACTTTTAATTCCCAAGCACCTGTTAGTTTCTGCCCAATTACTGCTCATATGTATACATATATTTCTTTCTATTTATAGGTAAAGTCTACAAGAATTGTAAACATGTGAAGACAGAGAGACTGTTATTTATTTTCATGCATCAGTGTCTAGTGTAGCGTTAGGCATATAGGAAGTGATCAGTGGTGCTTTTCTGGAACTACCCCAAGTCCTTTCAGAGACCTTTAGTAGGTTCACTAACCACCACACCCAGAGCCGCCAGCCTCCCTGCCTCCTCACATTCTAAGGGCACTGGGCAAGAAGGAATGTGCTTGTTGTTTCAGGGATCCACGCCTTTCAGCAGTGTGACTGTAGATTTTACCCAGGGGGGATGGAGGCAGTTGGCCCCTGCTCCGAGGGACAGGTTCGAGGAAGGGATGCCAGAAAAGTCCAGAAACCTGGTCTTACTGGGTAAGGAAACCATTCAAAATTCAGAATTTGTTCAGTTCTGAAAATCTGTGGTACTTCCCAGTCTTGAGTGATCCTGAGTGGCTCTGATGCACCAGAGGGACAGTGTTTATTCCTCCTCATTCACTGAAGAAAGGTCTCCGCATTCTAGGTTGGGAAAGAGGCAGTTTCATTTTGTTCCCCCTCAAGGCTGTACCTCCACATTTTCCTACTTCCCAGGAGGGGTCCTCCATAGTCAGTCAGTTCCCATCTATCTTCCTAGGTAACTTGTTTTATGGGCTTACTTAGCTCTCGGACTTGACCCCTCCTTGAGGCTATTTCTTTATCTCTTTTCAGAAATGCTCTACCAAGACTTCAGCACCATTATCTGTCTTATTTACTGCTTTGTCCCCTAGTGCCCAGCACCAAGTCAGTGCTCAGTATATTTATTGAGTGAATGAAATGAATGACCTATTTCACCTCCCCCAGTTCTGGGTAGCTATTTATACTTAGTGCAGATGTCTAAAGTCCACTTCTTTTCCCCTTTAAATAGGACTTCCAGTTTCCCAGCCTGGTATGAACTCCCAGTTGGAACAAAGGGAAGGTTCATGGATGCTCGAGAGAGATGGCCTAAGGAACGCCTATCCAGGTGAGTGAGCAAGGCAGAGTCTCAGGAGCAAAAGCCCCTTTGAAAACATTTGAATATTTTAACAACAGGGGAGGTAGGTATTGCTGTCCCACTTTTATAGATGAGGAAAATAAAGCTGAGAGAGGCTGACTCACTGGTTCAGAGCCTCCAGGCTAGAAAGTGGCAAGGCTGGGTTTGAAGCAACACCAGTCAGACTCCAAAGGCCTCTATTCCATACCATCTCCTCAGTCTCCCCAAGCTGGGAGGTATTTGGAAGCACAGCTGGTGTTGCTGGTCTCCAGGAAATGAGTCATCTTCGCCGGCCCAGCACATTCCCTGCTTCAGGGTCACCTCATTGAGGATCTTGGGTGCCCACCTTTACCCATCCTTCAGCTGTGACACCTGCTGCTGCTCCCCTATCTGATGACTCTTTATTGGATTCTGCACCCCATCTTTATGGCCATGCTGGAATTTTCTAAAGAGCTGACATTAATAAACTCAGGAAAAACAAAAGCACAGGAAACCATAGTGTCTATGTATGTTTATGTCTTTCTGCTCATCTAAGGCTGCTCACTCCACCCTCACCTTCATATTTCAGCCCTTGCAGGTAAATAACCTCTGGCAGGGCCTGTGGTCAGGCCCAGCTGTGGCAGGGCAGCTACTTTTGATATTTTTAAACTTAAAGCATCAGAGGTACAAATGAAGTTAACAGCTTTAAGGTGACAAAATTTTAAATTTTTCTAAAAATGCAGCCTAATGCTTTTATACCTGATTATGGCTGCTGTAAGTCAATGAAAACAAAACAAAGCCTCTGGCTTGTTTTCCACAGGATTTATCTGCACTCTCTTCTTCCCATTTTAGCCTCTCTCTAAGCAGCCTGTCACATGTCACCTCAGTCCTTGTAACTGCAGGCACCACTCACACTTGCTGAAATACTTCCCTTCACAGGGAGCCTGACTCCCCCGCTGCTTCCTTCCCCCTCGCCACACCCCTTCCCAGCTCACCATCCTTGTTAGGCAGGACCTTTTCCCCTAAGTCCCAAGACCCTGTGTAGAACTTCAGAGAAGGAATGCAGGGTTTTATGGCAATAATTGCATTTTCCTGGGAAAAGGCTTCATCAGTCTCAGAGGGGTTCAAGAGCCTAAAAAGGTTACTGAAGAAGATTCAGATCACCAAGGTATGAGAAACAGAAGTTGGGAAAAGGTGTTACCATGAAAAATCTGTGCCCTAAGGTATTAGTGTAGAGTATTAGTGTGGAAGTAACTTTGGATATGGACCCTGCAAGATGCACCAGGTGCTGGCTTGCTGCATATCAAGTACCTGGATTCAGAGTAAATCACTAAATTGTGGTCATGTTTCTATATCTCAAAAATGTGGATAACAAAACCTTACTTGACAAGACTAATACATGTGAAAAAGTTGTTGCAGTGTAGGACTGTATTAATTCTGTGATAAGTGAAGTAATTGGAGGAGTTTTAAATCCGGCTGTTAGAGTAAGTAAAACACTGCCCCAGGAATGTTTTACCTCTGCTCTGAGGCCCCACAGAGCACCCTGGACATCGCTGAGCCTCATGGGTGGGTTCAGGGTTCCCTGTTATCCCATCCCACCCTCTCACAGTGACAGACAGACCCAGGGCTTGGATGTACCTTTGCCTCACTCCTTGGTCCATGCCTGGGGTTGTTTTATTAATAGCTACTGGAAGTGCAACAGAGGAGAAGATTGAGTCCCTGCTTACATACTAGCAAGGAACATAAATAAGATGAGTAAACAAAATAACTGGTAGAATATTGAATAGTGGTGAGTACTGTAAGAATGGGAATACCAGTGAGGGCTATTCTAGATTAGATGAATAGGAAAGACCACTTTGAGGAGGTGACATTGGAGCTGAGATCTGAAGGAAGAGAATGAGCCAGCTGTTTGAGTGTCTGGATAAGGAACATCCTGGGCCACACCATGCATTGAATCTTTGAGTGGAAATGAGTTTAACTTGTGTTAGGATCAGAAGACCCTAGGACTCAGTAAACAAGAGAAGAGTGCTGGGCAGGGCAGCAGATCATATAAGACTTAGAGGCCATGGAAGACATTCAGGTTTTATCCAGGTAGGAAGATAGGAAGCCATTGAAGGTGTTGAGCACAAAAAGGATAATATTTGATTTGTGTTTGAGAAGATAACGTGTGGAGACTAGACTTTCAGGGTTGAAGACCAGAAGTAGGGAGATCAGTTAGGACATAACAATAAGAGGATGGTGGTTGGTCAGGACAAAGATTCAGGACATACTTGGTGTCACAGCCAACAGGACACACTAGGGATTGGATATGAGAGACAAGGCATTAAGGGTGACCCTGGTCTGAGCGGTTGGGTGAATGGAAAGGCTGACTAAGTCATTGGCTAGAAAGGGAAAATCACCACTTCTATTTTTGGGTATATTCGGTTTGAGATATTATTATACTGTCTTTACAGGAGCCAGCACTCAGGGGAGAGGTGAGTAGAGGCAAGACAGTTCATGAACATCACATGGTCTTTTTTTTTTGGTCTCTGTGACTGGGCATGCCGTGTGTTAGTTCCCTCACCAGGGATCGAACCTGTGCCCCCTGCAGTGGAAACACGGAGTCCTAACCTGTTAGTCCTAACCTAACCTTAATTGCTCCTTTCTCCCACTGCTTCTTTTATTATCACTTTTCTTCTTTCCATCTTTCACTCAGATAAGACAGTCAGTTTTTGAGAGCTGTCAGAGTCATCTAAGGCCTAATACCAAGTGACATAGAGATACCTTCAACCCGAAACAGGGACTTCTGTGCTCTTGGTAGACTGAGCTTCAAAAGCACATTCAGCTTACAAGGAAAACTGCTTAATGGGAAACATATATTTACAAGACAAAGGTTCATATGACGAGCAGTCATAGAACACTTGCTATTTCTCAGGTGTGTTCTGGGTCATTTGTGTTTTAGCTCATTTAGTTCTCATAATTCTGTAGGAGAGCTACATTCATAAATAATAAATCCAAGGTATAGTAATTTGCCCAAAGTCGTATAGAGAGTAGGAGGTAGGGCCAAGATTTGAACCCAGGCAGCCTGGGTCAAGGTTTTCTATAGAAATTCAAATAAAGGGCACCTAAAACTAACCTGTTTTCCTAAATAAGGTATAAACAGGAAGAATCATTTCAGGAAAATTGATCCTTGAGAAAAGAAGCTCCATTGCCCTCCTTAAAACTCCACTCCCCTTAGCTAAAAGCCTCTGTGGAGACAGACAGAGATGTCTGGGACCAGAGGGTTCAGTTAATTTTAACACTTGCCAAGTATTATACATTAACTCACACTTTAAGGTTTTCTCTTAAAATGAATGTGGTCCCAAAGAGGAAGAATCATTGGGACTTCCCTGGTGCTCCAGTGGTTAAGGCTCCACTCGTCCACTGCAGGGGGCATGGGTTCAATACCTGGTCGGGGAAATAAGCGTCTGCATGCCATACCGCAAGGCCAAAAAAAGAATCAATTCTTAAAAAATATCGCCCACTCCTGTCCATATTATAAAAGCAATTAAGATAACTGTAATTTTATATATTCTTGCATTTAACAGCATGTTGTTTATTTTTATCACTGCCTGTTCTTTGAAAGCAAGATTTTTATAACTTATTATAAAAATAATACTGTCACTGGAGAACATGAGAAATACACATAAACATTGAAGAAGATAAAAATTACCCCTGCCTAACCCCACAACCCAAAAACACCACAGCTTACCTTCACATTATATAGTTTGCCAGAGTTTTTTCAATAAATACCTTTCTGTAAAAGGAATTATAGTGCACAGATTGCACACATGACTTAACTGCTAAATAGTGTCTCTTGATTGGCTATACTATAGTCATTCCTTATTATTAAACATTTAGGTATTTGCTTTTCATTTGACAAATAATGCAGTGTTCAGAAGAAATGATGTCAGTGTAGCTCTATGTAATTTCACATTAGTTCCTCAGGATAGATTCTTACAAGTGGAATTCTGATGTCAGCATTTTAGACTCTGGACAGGTGCAGCCAGATTGCTCTCCAGAAAGCTCATCCCTGTTTATGCAGCCACACAGTATGTGACATCCCAACTGCTGCACCCTTACCACCACTCTAGAATTAACCATATTTTTTTAAATCTTGCTGATTTGATAGGTGAAAACGTTCATCCTGCTGGCATCAGTCATAAGCTTTTTAAAGTGAATTATCCAAACCTGGTAAGTAGGTTGCCCAAAACCATACTGAGAATTGTGAGAGTAAGAAGACAGCTCAGGACAACCCCAGGACTTGGCAAAAGCACAGGAGAGGAGTGTCAGAAATAAGACAGGAGAGGCGTCCATCTGAGGCAGGCTCAGGATCCACTTCTGTCGTTTAGGAAAGGGAGCAGAGGGTGCTCATGTCTGGTCACTCAGTTTAGAACAGAAGCATCCTGGGGCTTCCCTGGTGACTCAGATGGTAGAGAATCTGCCTATAATGCAGGCAACCCAGGTTCAGTCCCTGCGTCGGGAAGATCCCTTGGAGAAGGGAATGGCAACCCATTCCAGTATTCTTGCCTGGAGAATCTCATGGACAGAGGAACCTGGCGGGCTACAGTCCATGGGGTCACAGAGTTGGACTGAGTGACTAACACTTACATACATATCCTGGGTGAAGGGGGTGAAGCATGGAACCAGTCTGCATACAGGCTTAGCCCAGCTCCTTCAGCTTTCATATTGCAGTATCTTCTACCACCAAAAGAATTTTTTAAATTACTTTTCTAAATTTTCTTCAGATTGGAAGATTATATCTGAATCACCACCTGAGCAAGGCATTTCTGAAGAATCATTCCAAGCTCCAAGTGTAGAGATGCCTTCTGGGGAGTCAGAGCACAGGAACACTGAACTGGGGAAGAGCCTTAATCTGAGACCAGTCCTTTCTCCACAGCAGAGAGTTCCTACAGAAGTGAGATCCCGTAAATGTGACACACACACACAGAGCTTTGGGAAGAATGCAGGTACAGTTAAACCTCACAGAGCGAAGCCGTACACATGTAACGAATGTGGCAAGGCCTTCAGTTATTGTTCTTCCCTTTCTCAGCACCAGAAGAGCCACACTGGGGAGAAACCATACGAGTGCAATGAATGCGGGAAAGCCTTCAGCCAGAGCTCATCTCTTATTCAGCACCAGAGGATTCACACCGGAGAGAAACCTTATAAATGCAGTGAATGTGGGAAAGCCTTCAGCCAGAACGCAAACCTCACAAAACACCAGCGAACTCATACTGGAGAAAAGCCCTACAAATGTACCGAGTGTGAGAAAGCCTTCAGTGACTGTTCAGCCCTTGTTCAGCACCAGAGAATCCACACTGGAGAGAAGCCTTATGAGTGTAGCGACTGTGGGAAGGCATTCCGCCACAGTGCAAATCTTACCAACCACCAGCGGACTCACACAGGGGAGAAGCCCTACAAGTGCAGCGAATGTGGGAAGGCCTTCAGCTACTGTGCGGCATTTATTCAGCACCAGAGAATCCATACAGGGGAGAAACCCTACAAATGTAACGCATGTGGGAAGGCCTTCAGCCAGAGTGCAAACCTCACAAACCACCAGAGGACTCACACTGGAGAGAAACCCTACAAGTGTAGTGAGTGTGGGAAAGCATTCAGCCAAAGTACAAACCTTATAATCCACCAAAAGACCCACACTGGAGAGAAACCTTATAAATGTAATGACTGTGGGAAATTCTTCAGTGAGAGCTCCGCCCTTATTCGGCATCATATAATTCACACAGGAGAAAAGCCCTACGAGTGCAATGAGTGTGGGAAGGCATTTAACCAGAGCTCATCCCTTAGTCAGCATCAGCGAATTCACACTGGTGTGAAACCCTATGAATGTAGAGAGTGTGGGAAGGCCTTCAGGTGTAGTTCAGCTTTCATTAGACATCAGAGACTCCATGTTGGAGAATAACTGGGAACATAACTGAAGTGGATGGGGACTTGACAGGTAATGGCAAAAGCACCTTTTAATAAATAGTCACTATTTTACACCTTGCGTGTGGTGCTTCTTTATCAACACCTTGGTAAGCATAGACTGCCCAGCTCCAATTACACTGTTCTGAAGATTTACCTTTAACTCAGAAACCTTGGTTTATAAAGAATGAGTGAAGGACTTGGTTTGTACTTAAAAGGCCAGGTATCTTGCAATGGTCTGTCGTAGTCATCTTTGCTTGAATGAGGGCTATTGCAAAAGAACCAAGAACAGTGGCTGGGAACAAGTACTCCCCATAACAGGGCCACTAAGGTATCAGATTTGGGGGAGTGGATTCAAGTGAGATGAGGATCCTAGGGCCAATTATTGCTAGAATGGGGATGGGAGAGACTCCCTGATGCTGCACACAGCCTGCACTTTGAGCCGTTCAGGGCAACTGACAAGTGTTTAGTTACTACTGTCAGGACAGGTTGAGGGTGCACCCTCAGCAAGACGCCTACCTTTAAGTGGAGTCCCTGAGGGAGGGAGGGCAGGTTTCCCTGGTGGCTCAGCTGGTAAAGAATCCCCCTACAATGCAGGAGATGAGGGTTCCATCTCTGGGTTGGGAAGATCCTCTGGAGAAGGAACGGGCTACCCACTCCAGTATTCTGGCCTGGAGAGTTCTATACAGTCCATGGGGTCGCAGAGTCAGACATGACTGAGCACATGCACACACAAGATAAAAAAGTTATAAAGTTACCTTTTTCCACCTGGGTGTCTTCCACCTGGAATAAGATAGCTACAACATGTTATAGACCTAAGGCTATTAGCTATAATATATATAGTTATAATATGTATAGTTAAGTCATATTAACTATGACTTTCAATTTAGAGGGAGGGCTAACAAGACTGAGGCCACCTGACGGCAGCCATGCTTTCCTGGTTCAAAGGTAAGCAAGTCATTTTTCCTTTTCCCTCCTTCCTGACAGCCTAGTCAAGCTCTTTAGCCTGTTGGCCTGCTTCTTTCTCCTTTACACCACCAGTGTATATGCTAGCTGCTATAAACTGCTTCCCTGGTGTTTTGATAGGTATGCTTGATTCCCCATTAGTGGTCTCCTGTGAGATGGTTGTCACCCAGGGCCTCTAGCTTTGATTCCTTGGTAACTTTGCCACATGTCCTGGAACCTTCCCTCACTTCAGAGATCTCAGATAGTCTTTTCCAGTAAAGGAAGTTTTCCACACCTGCTTGCATCTGTGGTTAAAAACCATCTAAACCTAAGCTTCCCTGGTGGCTCAGACAGTAAAGCATCTGCCCACAATGCGGGAGACCCAGGTCCAACCCCTGGGTCAGGAAGATCCCCTGGGGAAGGAAATGGCAACCTGCTCCAGTATTCCTGCATGGGAAAATCCTATGGACAGAGGATCCTGGCAGGCTACAGGTCCATGGGGTTGCAGAGTCTGAGCACACACAAAACACAAAAATGGGAGAGGAAAGCAACTAGAAACGAAGATCGTAGGGCTGTCATTCCTAACCCGTTAGTTAAGTACTCAGAAAGAAACCCCTTCCAGGTCGGTGTTTCAAGCTTTTGTCTCAGCACCCAGGTATTTGATGTTCATTTGTTGCGTATCAAATCAAGTGAGTGAGGAGCTCTAGAGAGAAAATCAAAAAGAACTAGGGGAAAGACAAGGGAGAGGCTTGGGAGGAAAGTCTGTTACTGATTTAAAGCAAACCCTGAGGGTTTAAACCAGGAACTGCTAACTACATTAGTAGACTTTAACCTCGCTTTTACATCATCTTGAGATCAGTCAAGGACCATAAACATCAGGTTCTTTGGTTTTGTGTGATTCTGAGCCCCTGCTGTGTGCTGGAATGGACAGCAAAGCCCTGGGCCTGCAACCCACCAACTGAGTAAACTCATTTGGGAAGCACTTCTTCCACACGTATTTTCTATTATGTTCAACTCCCAAGTTTTCTTTCTGACCAACAGTATTTTCTTGAAGACAGAATTCTGTTGTCCACAGATTGCTGCTTCATCTGTCACCTTGGTCCCAATGACCACAATTTGACCACAAAGACTAGGATTCCCCCCCCCAAGGAAGAAGCTACATCAGAAAGTCCACTGGTTGTCCACTGGTTGTCAAATAATCCTTTATTTTTCTTTTTCCTTTGCAGTTCTTAACTCTGTGGGGGGAAAAAAGAAACCTCTCAATAACAGGACAAAAAACTTGATCCCCCACTATTGAGCATTTCTAGAACTTTCTACAGTATCTCAAAGGCTACATTAGCTCCCCCTCCAGTTTTCACCTTAATTTTAACCATATCAGTGCAGAAGTTACTTACAGCTGGGCACTCCACCGCACCACTGTTGATATCATCTATGATGTCATGAGGGTGGCGGCCATCAACATTGCAGCCCACAGACTGGGCAGTCCCCAGGATCTCTTTAATGGTTCCTGTCATTAAGAAAAGGTGGAATCAGAGGGGAAGTCAGTCCCTGGCAATTCTCAGATACCAGAGGGGATACAGGTGAGGAGAGGAACAAGGAATAACTATTTTACGGATTACAGGAATAATTATTACTGCTCCCCTAATCCAAAACTCAGCACTCAGTATTATTTAAAAATTCCAAGTGCAAAACTGGCCATAGATCCCATGATACCCAGACTCAAACCGAAAGACACTCCAATTCCAGATCTTCCAGGGTAAAAAAGCCCCTTCTAATTGGGAAAAGGCCACTAAACGAATATATGAAGTTACAACTAAGGTGGCCCCAAACTGTTCTGCTCTTACCAGAAAGCTCTCTAGCAAGAGACCGATGCCGCATCTGCCGGGCAATGTTGACGATTTCATCAAAAGTGATGTTTCCACTGTGCTTAACTGCAGAAAAGAAAAAAAGAGCAAAAGCTTTGTTACCACCTGAGGCCAGGGCAGACCACAGTCCATCCTCCCTCATCCATTTCTAGCCTGTTCCCATGCTTTCGGCACAGAGTCGTCCACATGAAGAACAACCCTGTTTCCTAAGCTGGGGTTATTTTTAGCTCACCACTGGATTGCACCAGCCAACAGAAAACTGGTCAGGTGCAGTGGCGGGTGGCTAGAAACAAAATCAAGTTTTGCTAACGTTACGTGGAAGGGACTATTTTGAAGAGAAAAAAGTGACTGAAGTTGGTTAAAGCTGTCGATATGTCATCCAACTAGGAGGCTGCCCTTCCCCAATTACTGGTTATGTTTCTTCACTCTGTTTGACAGTTCCCTCCTGTAAGTGCTGAGGGGATCTGTTCCACACCAGTGACTGGGGAGAGCCACAGGGCACTTGTTGGCAGTGCCTGGCTCTGTAACAGCTTAACATCAAACACCTGTGCCATCCCTGTTTCCTTAAAGGGAGCAAGTACAGATGTCTATTACACTGGACACACTACCACTCACAAATTACCAGAGAAAAAACCACTCACTGTTTTTCTGCTTCTTTCTGTCCCTTGGTGGTTCCTTGAGGGCTTTGATGATCAGGGCAGAAGCAGAAGGTACCACCTCAATCTGCAGAAGAGATTCTCCATGTGAATAAACCCTATGCCACCCTCTAACATCATGCACTTTGGCTCTCAGAAACCATGGGCCAGACACTTTACCAAATGTACATTCAAGCTAATTTTCACAACCAGAAACACAGCCTACCCTACCCCAGCAAGTATTGATTTGCCCATTGTCTCAAAAGTGAGAAGAGTTAATATTTAAACCATGCTCTTAAAACAGCCCTCCCCACAAATAAAATTGCTTTTAGCTCACCACTGGTGGCAGGTCAGCAAAAACCTGCCTCCCAGGTATCCCCACCTCTGCCCTCCCTCAAACCAAGTACCTGGGCTTGTCTGTTCTGAATGGTCAGTTTCACTGTAATCCTCAGACCCTTCCAATCACCAGTTGCCTTGGCGATGTCATCACCGACCTTTTTTGGAGACTGTGGAAATAAAAGGTATATAATCACACTGTGCCCTAACCAAAACCGATATGAAAACCTCCCCAGTCCCTCTCACTTGGCAGCACACAAGCAAGCTTTCTGAAACACATTTAACTGTCCCTACCTAATCAAGGTATGGCTATCACCATAATTAAATTGGAAAAATGAGGCTACAAGTTTAGTTTATCCAAGGCTGTAACCTTGAGGTTTAAGGCCACAGTGGGGCCAAGTCCCTTACCTACCCTTTCCTAAAGATCTATGTGGTATCTTTTACATTTGGATCACCAGGGGATCTTCAAAGACACCATGTTCCTGATGTCTGACCAATCCTAGTCAACCTATGGGGATGTGGTCTGGGCATCTGCACTTTATAAATCCCTGAAGAGGAGAATTATATAAAGGAGGTTAAGCGATGAAGAATTTAAGCTTTTGAACTGTGCTGTTGGAGAAGACTCTAAAGAGTCCCTTGGACAGCAAGGAGATCCAACCAGTCCATCCTAAAGGAAATCAGTCCTGAATATTCACTGGAAGGACTGATGCTGAAGCTCCAATCCTTTGGCCACCTGATGCGAAGAACTGACTCATTTGAAAAGACCCTGATGCTGGGAATGATTGAAGGCAGGAGAAGGGGACGACAGAGGATGAAATGGTTGGATGACATCACCGACTCAACGGACGTAAGTTTGAGTAAGCCCCGGGAGTTGGTGATGGACAAGGAGGCCTGGCGTACTGCACTCCATGGGGTCGCAAAGAGTCGGACACGACTGAGCAACTGAACTGAACAGGAGAGGTGTCCAGTGAGCGCTAGCCGAGCTAAGGCGGCCACTGCTTAAGCAAAACCATGATGGGCTAACTTTTCAGACAGGAGACCACTGCCCAAGAAATCAAGACCTAATTATATTCAAGAAAAAGAGACGAATTAAGTTCAACCCTAGGTGGGTGCATCTGTTAGTCACTAAGTCACGTCCGACTCTGCGACCCCACAGACTGTAGTCTGCATGGGATTTTCCAGGCAAGAATACTCGAGTGGGTTGCCATTTCCTTCTCCAGGACACTAGGTAAAGCCAAGCGTATGAATCAGTAGATTGAAAGCAGAGTTAATACTAGCTACTGTAACGTTCACAAAGGTCTTCATTTCACACCCCATTCAATCCTCCAGCAGCCATATGCCCATTGCCCTAAGAAACAGACCAAGCCGACTACACGGTTATCAATCCTGACTTCAAATATCTCCTCTATCCCATCCCTCATGTACCCTCAGAGCAGCAAGTAAGACACACTGGAAAACTACAGGTTCAAAGTACCAGATTCCACCTTTATATACAACCTTTCTGCGGGAGCTGGTGCCAGTTCAGTGGCTCAGAGGCTTAGTAGGGGATGGCAATCTGTCCCTGTCAACGGCTCCTCAGAGACAATCGTGTCTCCGCAGGCTAGAGTCTTAGTAAGTGCCCTCCTCCCCCGGGGATGACTTACCAGGCCCAGGGGGCCGATCTTGGGAGCCAGGGCAGATGTGGCACCGACTTCCCCACCGGTGCACCTCAGGTACACTGAAAGAAAGAATTAGTGCCTCCGCGTAAGGGGCGCCCAAATCACAGCCCTCTCTCCGCAGTCCTCTGCGGGCCTGGCCGCACCACCGTTTGCCTCTTCTCGGAAAAATGCCAAGAGCCTCAGCGGGGAGCAAGGCAGGACAACCTTCCCGCCAAGGCGAGAACCGCTCCAGGCGCCACGTAGGACGGCGGCCTTGGGTTCGGCCACCGCTGCCGAGACCCACACCGCATCGGTTTGGAGGCAGCCCCGGGCGCCGGCCAACCCAGCCTAGGGAGAAGCGCCCAGAGACAAACCTTACCCTAAGGCGTGCGGGCTGCGAAGCCGCCACAGGTCGTCCGGTCCTCCCTCCCCATCTACACGTGGGGAAGCCGAGGCCCAGAAAGAGTAAGAGACTCGGCCACGACCACACAGAGCCCTGAACGCAGCACCAGAGCGCAGAACCCTAGGAAGCAGCGGCCTTGAAGCCCGACGTGGGAAAGGCCATCGCGGCGGGGGCCGCAGGCCGGACGGAATACGGGGAGGGATGCCGCATCCCGAAGCCCCGGCCACATCTAAAGCACGCACCGACTTTGATCTCGTTGGGGTCGAACTTAGGCGGCATGGCGGAGGCGGCTGGTGTCGGATGAACCCGGATTCGGGACGACCGAAGAAAGTTGCACCTTCGCCTCCTCCGAGCCGAAAGCCGAAAGACCGGAAGGCGGGACGATTGCGCCGGATATAGAACCGAAAGCGCGACTGTCGCGAGAACTGCCGTCTCCGCCCAACCTTCCAGCGACGCCCTTGCTGCCATATTGTTTGTGGGCAGGCACCCGAGGCTAGCGGCTGGAGAACCCGGCACTGCGGTGAGCTGTACTAGAGGGTCTGAAGGGGGGTTCGGGGCAGTTCTCCCTGAGAAGGCAGACAACAGAGGACTGCTCCCGAGATCCCAGGCCCCGCTGTTCCCCATTCTCCCTTATCCTGAGGGTCACCTCATAGTCCCAGTCACCCAATCCCAGAGGCCCGCCCCTCTCCTAAGGGTCCGCATCGCATTCCAAGATCTCTCGGCCACAGCGATCTCGGACCACCTTCTAACTCCTTCGTGTTGTATGCATTTTAGCTATTAGAACAATTTTGTTAAGAGTCTAAATCCGGTCCAACTCTTAACTCGTTTAAGATTCCGCGGTCTTCGGTCTCAGACTTCGTCATCCTGGTCTGCATGACTTTCTGAGATTCTGAGTTTCGATCCCCAGTTCCTACGTTTGGAGGAGAACAGACTCTGCTCCGCAGGGGACGTGCAGTGCCCAGTGGCCTGCCACCCCATGTCCATGACCAAGCCCTGCGAGTGATCGGCCTGCCTTCAGGTCTACCCGAGGGAACGACCGTCAGGGACCTGTGTATCTGCACAGCAAGGTTGGGCACTGCCCACTCCAGGCTGGGGAGGATGGGTGTAACTCTTCCCATCTAGGCTGGACGTCGGGGGAGGGGATGGATGAGGAACGGACATCAGGGAGCAGATAGGGAAGAGCTGATCTTCTAGGAGGGATGGAAGAGAGGTGGCCATTGGGGAGGAAGTGAAGGAAGGTTAGTCATTGGGGAGCAGAAGGATAAGAGCTGGTCATTAAGAAGAGATGGGGGAGGGCTGGTTTTAAATTATACCCCATCCCTGCAGACAGATGGGGCGACAGGAGGGGCCTGAGCCAGCTCTGCAGGCTAGGGCAGCTCCCCAGACAGCCCACGCCTCTGTTGGCAGAGACCTGTGATCTCTGCCCCTCCCCTGAAGAGGAGGCATGTGTCTTCTTCCACTGCATCTCCACCCTGGCCCCTTTCTGCCCGGCTCTTTCTACTGTCCTAGGCCCTGAATAAATGTTTGTTAGATGTGTGGTGGTATGTGATTAACACTGTGCCAGGTACTGTGTTATGGGCTTTACAAATATGGAAATCACTGGATCCAAATAGAACCAGGTGTTGGGAACATTATATTACTCACACTTTACAGATGAGGAAACTGAGGCTCAAAGAGGTGAACCAAGGGGACATGGCTGGTGGGTGGCCGATCTGGGATTCAAAAACAGTTAAACAAACAAAATCATCCCAGAGTCTGTGCTATTAACCGTAAGCTTCTGTGTATGAGTGCATCCTGACCCACTGATGTTCCATATCAAGTGCTGACATTTTCTGATAACGGGCAGGCAGTGAGTTCAGTACAGTGTGTACTCGGTGTGTGCTAACTTATTGAAGCACCAAGGAGTTGGGCAAACTCCACGGGATCAGGACTTGAAAGAGCAGAGGTTCCAGACTGGTTTGGACTACGGTCCAGCTGTATAACCAGATAGCTGAACTTGATGAGCATCAATTTTGTTACTATAAAGAGGGCTGTGGTGAGAATCAAATGGATCATAATAACTGGGAGAGTGGCAAATTACCTGAGAACTGCTTTTGAATTTTTATTTATTAATAATTCAGAAACCTCTTTGGTTACAATGTAGTTGAGTTCCCCAGGATCAAGGACAGAGCTGGCTAAAGCCATGCAGCGTTTGGTGGTTTGCTGATGCCACTCTGATAGTGTTTCAGGGGTTAGAAGTGATTCATCAGCCAAGGCTGTTAGAGTCCTCAAAGAGCCTCCTTGGAGAGGACCTGAGGAAACGTCTCCAGATCAACCCCCTTGTCTAACGTGGAGGAGAGATGGGGGCCCTGAACGGGGAATGGGTATGTCAGGGGCTCACAGTGGGTCAGGGGCAAATGTGGGCTCAAAGCCAGGTCACCTGGCTTGCTGTTGTGCTCTTTCCACATCCTGCTGCTGCTTGTTTAGTCAACAAAGAACAAATGATATTGAGCACCTGCTGTTCCAGGCTCGGGGCACAGATGGATGGTCAAGATGGACATGGCCCTGCCCTCAAGGAGCATATAATCCAGCAGATGAGCTCCGTGCTCTTGTTACTGTGCTGCTGTCCAGGGTGTTGGGGGGCGGTGACAGATGCCCCAGGCCCTCACCCCTCTCTCCACCCTAGTGTGGTGAAGATCGCTCTAGGAAAAAGGAAGGATGCCACTCTTCTTCCGGAAGCGGAAACCCAGCGAGGAGGCTCGGAAACGCCTGGAGTACCAGATGTGTCTGGTGAGGGAAATGGGTTTCCTCCGAGTCTATGCCCATCTCCACCTCCGCCCCAGGCAGCAGGGCTCCGCGCTGCACTTCCCCTCTGCAGACTGACCACACTTGGTGTGACTTGTTCACACTCTTCCCTGCCGGACCTCAAGCCCAATTAAAGCCAGGACCATTGGTGCACCTTCAGAATGGACTAGTTGAACCAGGAGGGTGTCTGTGATTCTTTGAAGCCATTAATCCTGTGTTTCTTTGCCTGATTTGTCCACCCTGGAAGGATGTTTTGCTCGAACCCTTTTCTTTTTCTTTCTTCTTTTTAAAACTGTTTATTTATTTGCCTGCACTGGGTCTCAGTTGTGGCACGCTGGCTCTTTTAGTTGTGGCACGTGGGATTTGGTTCCCTGACCAGGGATTGAACCCCGGCCCCCTGAATTGGGAGCATGGAGTCTTAACCACTGGACTACCAGTAAAGTCCTGGAAACCACACCCCACCCCCGGATTTTTTGAAAATTCTTTTTATCCCTAGGCAAAAGAAGCTGGAGCAGATGACATTCTTGACATCTCTAAATGTGAGCTCTCCGAGGTAAAGTGGGATGGTTGGTGTTCTGCTTGTGAAGTTTTATCTGCCCTCTTTCTTGGCTCTGCTGTCTCTGGGAAATGATAGATGTGGGCTGAGACTTTTAAGAGGCCAGAAGCTCTAGTCAAGAGATGTTTCCTTAGCTTTTGTTCTTGTGAAAGAAAACTGAGATGATCTTTTGGCCTCAGCATGGTCTTTAAGAGTCACAGAGTCCAGAAAATGCACCCACAGATCCCTGAGGCCTTGGGAGAGCCTGGGATTCTCTGTAAGACATCAGAGATCTGTCTTGTGCCCCTCGGAGTTCATGATGGGGATGGAGTGGGTAGTTGGGGAAGTCACCCGACAGCTGATTGAAGGGCTGACCACCTGGTGCGGCTTCCTCCCAGCCTTCCCAGGGCTCAGACTTAACTCACTTCCTGCCCCTTCTTCCTGCCACTCAGAAAACAGGTTAAAAACTGGCAGGAGGGGAGGCACTGATTCTTCTTTATCTTATTTTAGATTCCATTTGGGGCTTTTGCAACGTGCAAAGTTCTGCAGAAGAAGGTGAGACGAATCTACATTTTCCAAAAATTATTCCTGGCACGTTTGCTTGTTTGAAATCAGGTGGGGATCCTGGCATAGACATCCCTCTTCTCTCTGAATGGTACCCTTTCCACATGCGGCAGGTGGGCTCACAGGGGAGCAGGCCCTGGCATCAGGCAGCTCTGGCTGGGCCTCTCCTGAATTGGGCAACTTCCTTACACTCTTACATCTCAGTTTCTCCATCTGTGAAAGGAACACATCCGTTGTTCTCCTCTTGCAGAGCTATGATGAGAATTAAATGAGTGACAGGGAGGTAGAGATAAAGATGTGAACGGCCTGAGTAGAGTGCCTGCCAGAGTGGACACTGAATAACCACATGGTTATTAATAGTAAAAATCACACTCATTTCATTCTGGTCAACTAGGGGAGGTTAAGAGTGGAATGAATGATTTTTCAGAAAGGCGTTGCAGCCTTGAATGCGGGTAGGTAAGAGTATTCTAAATGAAGTGCCTATGTGCAGGTAGGTAAAATGTGTTCTATGCCAACAGAGGAGTGAGCCTGACACTGGAAGTATCCATGCAGGGGTCAATGCCTAACAAAAATAGTAGCATATGACTCTGATTGAGCGTCCGACCATGTCCCAGCCCTAGGCTGAGTGCTTTCTGTCTGTTAGCTTGTTAGCAGCCCTCAGAGGCAGGAATTTATCATTCTCTGTTTTCCACAAGGGGCTTCCCTAGTGGCTCAGCGATAGAGAATCCACCTGCCAATGCAGGGTTCGATCCATGGGTCAAGAAGGCCCCCTGGAGAAGGAAATGGCAACCCACTCCAATATTTTTTCCCGGAGAATCCTGTGGACAGAAGAGCCTAGCGGGCTACAATCCATAGGGTCACAAAGAGTCAGACACGACTGAGGGGCTAGACAACAACAACGACATTTTCCACAAGATGCTGCTGAAGCTGGGGGACGTTAAGGGCGGGACAGCTGCACGGAGATCCCTTCTCAGGATGGAAGGAAGAATTAGACCCCTGAGGTCCCTTTCAGTCTTGAGATTCCAGAGTTTAAGGTCATCTGGTTTTCCCAGGTTTGGAGACGTCGCTTGTGATGTCTACAGGAAAGAGAGCTGGGCCCGGCTGACCGCTGGTGTCCAGTGCTGTGCCGGCTGCCCCGCCTCCAGCCTCCCTCCCTGCAGCTCTCCTTCAGCCTAACACGCTGAAACTCTTTCCCACGCAGGTGTTAATCGTCCACACGAATCTGCTCACCTCCCTGCTCCCTAAATCCTGCAGCCTCCTGAGTCTCGCCACCATCAAGGTACCAGGGCCCTGCTCCCAGGTGGCAGCCAGCATGCCCCTCCCGTCACGTCTCGGCTGTCAGAGTATATGCCAGACGCGCTCCACGTTATCGGGACTCTGGGCGTGATCAGCATGGTTTATCGGGCGCCTCCTCTGGGCTTGTGTGCGGTGAGGTTGCAGAGAGAACCAGCCACAAGCCCTGCCCTCAGAGCTTATCCCCTGGGTGGAAAGGCAAACCGTAAACTCATAGCCAGTGAACTGGCAGAGAACAGGGAGACTGATGGGCCCAAACAGTAAGCAAGAGGAGGGACACCAGGCATTGTGTGGTCAGTGCGTGAAAGCGCAGTAAGCTGGGCAACTCCCTCCTGACAGTCAGCTCCTCCAGGACAGAGACTGGGACGTGGTTACAGTGGACGGGAGGCAGGTCGCCCAGGCTGTTCCCCATAAACTTGCGCTGTGACCGAGGGTATGCACATGGCAGTGTTGAGACTGGCAGCGGAGGCATCAAAGTGATTTTTATGGCTAATGCTCGTGTGTAGGACTAGGGGTAGTTCTTACTTCTCTCTATTGTTCTGGTCCAACACACATTATTTTTATAAGCAGAAGAAAGATAACATTAAAAAGCTTTCATTTTCATGTATATTTATATTTCATATATATGCATTTTATATGTATACATATATATATATCCTACTCCATTTTGCTCATTTTCATTGTTAAAAATATTAACAAATCCAGTTAAGCATAAGGAAAAACATAATTTCACACCCTAGAGAACTGCTATCAATATTTTATTGCATATTTGGTAGTCTTTTACTGTGCAAATAATATATTTAGGCTATGAGGAGTTTTCAGCGTGAATGTGTACGCATACTGGATAAATAAGAATGAAATGGTAAAATACTTAAAAAAAAAACAAAACGATGGAGTGGTCCTTCAGTTGGGGAGGAAGGGGTGGATGCTCTTGGTCTGAACACCAGAGGCACAGGGGCACCCCACACCAGCACACCCTGTCTCCCCGGGGCCTGAAATCACGGGGGCTTTCTCAGCCGGGGACTTCAGGTGTTCCACTTGTTTCCCTTCCGCAGGTTCTGGATCTTCATGATAACCAGCTGACAGCCCTTCCCGACGACATAGGGCAGCTGACAGCCCTGCAGGTACGGCTGAGGAGACACAACCCACCTCTAATCCCCTAAATAAGAAACTGCAGCCGCACAGACCCAGAATGTTCTGGTCATGCTCCAGCCAGGGCTTAGGTGCCACTGGCTCCTCTGCCTTTACTATTGAGATACCCAGGGGTGGCGTCAGCCTTGCAGTCTGGGCTGTGGGCATCTTTCCACCGAATTTTTGGCATGTGCATTTGGGATTGCATCATTAGCTTCCACAGCTTTACAGAAAAAGAGCACCCAGTGAGTCCACCATTTCCAAATGATGAAGTCAGCTCTCCGACTTGGTGTCTCACTTCTGCTTCTTGTCAGTGGCAGCCCCTGCATTTATTGAGCGCCCACTGCATGCCAGCACCAAGCTAAGCGTTTTACTTGCGTCGTCTACCGATTGCTCACAGCCCCTCTGTGAGCACAGGTCAGCATCATCCCCAGTTCACAGAGGAGGACGCGCCATCCTTTTTTACATACGTATTTTTGTAGAATTGGTGCATTCACTGTTCTGTAACTTTTGGATACCTGATAAGAATAGCTTACAGCCATTTTTTGGTTCATCAAATATTCGTCTGCCACATTATTTTTAACATGTGTGCCTTCCCATCGTATCTGTTTATTTTTAATGGTTACTTCATGTGTCATCCTGTCGGCTTTGCCACCTCACGGTGCCACCAATCAGCCCAGGTTTCAATCCCGGCTCCACCAGCTGCTGGCCCCGCAGCCTCGGGCAGGTCCCACTGCCTGGATGCAGCTCAGCTTCCTTCTGTTCACTCTGGGATAACAAGGCTTCATCATGTGCCCCCTCACCTGGATCCCCTTATTATCAGGTGTTTGTGGTCAGTATAAATGGTACAGCCTCAGCAAGAACCAGGTTCAAAGTCTAGCGTTGCCTTTTGGACACAGGACTTCACCACTCCGAGCCTCAGTTTTCTCATCTCTCAGATGGGATCATGACAATTGGTGTCTTCCTCACAGGGCTGTCAGGAAATAAAGGTGTGGGTGTGGTGCCTGGATGATGCCTGGCCAGAAGTGGGATAGGCATTATTGTCTACGTGTGTGCCTTCTCATGCCATTCTCCCTCTTTCTTAGGTCTTGAACATGGAAAGGAATCAACTGACCTATCTCCCACGTTCCACTGGGAACCTGATCCAGCTCCAGACCCTCAATGTGAAAGGTAGGGGGCCAGGAAGCCCTGTCCTTGGTGTGTGACCCTTGGTCTGCCCTGAGCTGACCCAGCTAGTGTCCCCAGGGTGCTCGTCCTGGGACCCATTGAGCACGAGGGCAGCCAGCCCCCGGGTGTCACTCAAACTGTCGGACCTCCTTTGTGGCCAATGTGTCTCCATGGTAACCAGAGACAGGGCGTCTGGAGGGTTCCTTTAGCTCCTCCCGGCCGGGGCCTTATGGGAAGGAGAGCAGACGGTGTTGACAGCTAGGCCCGCAAGACTCTACTGTTCATGTTTAGAACCATGGCGATGGATGGTGAGAGCGTGGACTGACTGGGTGAGAGTATTCCTTCTCACCCATTGAGGAGCGCTTCCACACTTGGGGGTGCCACAAGTGTGAGAGAGGGAGGAGGTCTTATCCCCAATTTACAGATGAGGAAAACGAGGCTCAGAGAGCCGTGACTTGCTCAAGACCAGCCAGTGCGGTAGTGACTGAGCCGAAATTCTAACACGTGCCTCCTTGTACCCCTAGCTCTCTCCTTTCTTCTTTTCCTTAAGTTCTTTCTGCACAGGATGCCATAGTTTACCCATTTGTAACATATAAATAATGATAAACATAATAGCGCCCAATTTACTAATCACTTACTGTGATAGGTACATCATGTGATAGGCCCTGTGCTGAGCACCTCTTCATATGCATCATCTCTTTGAATCCCTCAGTATTCCTATAAGGCCAAATAGAGTGGGCATCCCCATTTTACTGATGTGGAAACTGGTCCAGGGAGGTCAAGTCAGTTTTCCAAAGTCACTCAGCTCCTAAGTGGTGGAGCGGGGACTTGAACCTGGGTCATTGAAACTCCACTGCTGTTCCTCGTGGAGCCGGGGTATGCCCCAGGCTCAGAGGGAGGCACCCACCTGTGCCCAGGCCTGGCGGGTGTCAGACCAAAACTGGTGAAGGGGCCGTGGGGTTATGAGCTGTGCCATTGGGACCCCTCCAGACAACAGGCTAAAGGAGCTCCCGGACACCCTGGGGGAACTTCGGAGCCTGCGTACTCTGGACATCAGCGAGAACGAAATTCAGAGGCTGCCCCGGATGCTGGCACACATCCGAACCCTGGAGGTAGGTGGGCCGCGTTCTCGCCTGGGGGCCTGCCTGGCCTGCCCGCCTCTCCCCTGCCATGTTCCTGGAGGCCTGCCCTGGTCACAGGATGCAGGGGTCACAGAGATCTCAAGATCCTCAGGAGCTCACAGAGAGAACTGAGTGTGAATGACTAATTAGGTGACTTGCTGTCATAATGGAGGCAGCAAAGCATATTCCTAGTAGAGTGAAAAGCTCATGCTGAATCCTGATGGGTTCGTTAATACTGTGAAAAACATGGTGTTTGAGCCAGACCTTGAAAGAGGAGAAAGCTTTGGAGAAGTCGACCTGGGTCACGGGAGCATTCCAGGTGGAGGAACAGTTCAGGAAAAGGCAGGAGGTGGCAAAGCCCAGGACGTGTTAAGGGAGGAGCAGGGGAGCCGATGTGGTTGGAAGTCACTGTGTCTGGAGGGCGCTGGCAGGGAGGGAGCAGCCTCAGCTCAGAGCTGCAGAAACCGTAATTCATCAGAGCCGGGGGTGGAGGACAAGGCGGTCACCTGGGACACTGTGTTGTCTCCCGGGGCTGTCCCAACGAAGCCCCCCAGGCTGGGGCCTTAAGACTTCTGGAAGCCGGAAGTCCAAGATCAAGGTCTCGGTGGGGTTGGTTCTTCTAAGGCCTCTCCTTGGCTTCTGGACGGCCGTCTTCTCCCTGTGTCCTCCCATCCTCCTCCCTCGGAATGCGTCTGAATCCTGATTGCCTCATCTTTTAAGGACACCAGTTCATGCTGGCCTAGGGCCCAGACTGCTGACTTTGTTTTGAACTTGATTACCTCTTTAAAAGTCTTATGTTTTGATTGTGTTGAGCAGTGAAGTGAATGACAGATAAAGAGGGGTCTCCTTGTGTCTGCAGACCCTGAGCCTCGATGCATCGTCGATGCTCTACCCCCCGCAGGAGGTGTGCGGCACTGGCATTGAGGCCATTCAGCAGTTCCTCTGCAAAGGTGAAGCCAAAAGCCCTCCTCCTTCACTGAGTGAGCACAAAATATGGCCCCTGGGACTGCTCTGTGCCAGCGAGGCAGCGGAGGCTCCCTGCCTGCCCAGAGCTCTGCAGATCTGTCAGGAGAAGCAGGGAAAGATGATTGTCACGTGAGGAAGTATGATGGCTCAGATGGTAAAGAATCCACCTGCAATGCAGGAGACCTGGGTTCGATCTCTAGGTTGGGAAGATCCCCTGGAGGAGGGTATGGCAACCTACTTCAGTATTCTTGTCTGGAGAACCCCATGGGCAAAGGAGCCTGGCGGGCTACAGTCCATGGGGCTGCAAAGAGTCGGACATGACTGAGCACACGCACACATAACAAAATAAAAAAGTTAAAAAGATAAGTTACCACCTGGAAGAAGATAGCTACAACATATGTTATAGACCCAGGGTTATTAACTATAATACGTAAAGAGTACTTATAAGTCAGCAAGAAATAGGTAAAATGGGGAAAGCATATGAATCCTTTCAAATACACAGGAGGAAGCTACCCAGGAAATTGTGGGTAAAGCTGGGTCTTGAACCCAGGCTTCTCTACTAAGCGCAGGCTTTTTTCATCTCTCCATTCTCATGTGGACGGTAAAGAGGCAGAGGGCAGGAAGATTTATTCACCCAGCTGACGCTTATTGAGCGCTTGCCACATTCAAGGCCCAGGTGTTAGGCCTGTGAGCAGCGCAGGAGGGCCCAGCATCGGAGGGGAGCAGTGAACCGCTCTGGGTTGCAAGGCGATCTCCTTCCCTCCTAGTCAGCCTGTGTCCATCTCTCGCAGAGTCGGGGCTGGAGTACTACCCCCCTTCTCAGTACCTGCTGCCGGTCCTGGAGCAGGATGGAGCTGAGAACTCCCTGGACAGCCCCGACGGGCCCACGGACAGACTCTGCAGGGAGGAGGAGGAGTGGCAGGTAAGGCACACCGCCTGCTGGCGTGTGGGGTGGGCGGCGGGGAGGGCGTGGGTCGGGGTGTGTGTGCAAGGGCTCTGCGCACGCAGGGGCGTTCAGAGCTTTGGCCCCAGGATTCCTCCATCAAACTAGAATTTACCTCCCTTCAAACGGACATGCGGGGAGTTCCCTGGTGGTCTTGTTTAGTCGCTAAGTCTTGTCCAACTCTTTGCGACTCCATGTACGGTAGCCCACCAGGCTCCTCTGCCCATGGGATTTTTCAGGCAAGAATACTGGATTGGGTTGCCATTTCCTTCTCCAAGGGGTCTTCTCGACCCAGGGATCAAACCCTTGTCTCCTGCTTTGGCAGGCGAATTCTTTGCCTGGTGGCCTCATGGGTTGGATTTTGGGCTTTCAGTGCCGTGACCCAGGTTCCATCCCTGATTGGGGAGCTGAGATCCCAGAAGCCGAGCGACTCAGCCAAGCGGATACGTGTAGAAGTTTTCACAAGGCCTCCTAGGCGACCTCACCCCACTAGCTCACCAGCAGCAGCTTTGTCCCACCCCTCTCTGTCCCTGAACGTCTGGGGTGTTTGAATAGGGGGTTCTCTCTGCTGGATTCTCCCCACTTGTTTTTTCCAGTCTCGTCCTTCAGTTCCCAGGTGAAGCATCACGTTTTCTGAGAAGCTTTTCCCGACGCAGTAGCCTAGGTCAGGTCTATGGAAGTTCTCAGAGCGCCCTATGCATTTCCTGGGAGAACCTGTTTTGCTGAACTTGGGTTCAGCTGCTCATCACTCAAGAATCCAAGGCTGAAAGACAAGTGTTGGGTAAAAGGAAGGATAGCTTTACTGGGGAAGCTAGTTATCCTGGGGAGAAGCTGGATACACGTCCCCAGGAACCAACTTCCCACTGTGGGTCAGGGGGCAAAGGGTTTTAAAAGGGGGGGTTTCAGGGGTGTGGAGGCAGAGGAGGGGGCTGCGTGCGGAGCATCATCTTAAAGTTGGTCATCCGGCCGCCTGATCAGCACCATCCTGATCGTTTTGGGTACAGTTCATCTGTAACTCCAGAGTGGGTTTGTTCCCATTTCTTTGAGGCCGGTTCTGGGAACTGTGTGAGATGGAGCAGTTTATGTCATGGCTGTGGTCTGGTCATCATGTACCTCATTTCTTCCACCTGGTGGGGGTTTCAGTATCTGCAAAACAGCTGAGTAATACGACTCAGAACATTATCTGTAGCCTTTGAGGAGGAACTAAAGGTTCTTGCCTTTGTTTAATGGCTAAACAATTATTTTGTCTTGCTTGACTGTTTTGCTTCTGTGTTTTCTCGTTTCTCTTAAGTTTCCTTTGGCTAAAATCTCTACAGACAAGAGGCAGGTGGAGGACATTGTGAAGGAGGAGGGGATCTGTCCTGGGAAGGCCCCACAGGGCCCTGCTCCCTTACAACCACAGCTCTAATTACATGAAGAATTACTCAAGAACGGATTTACTTCCTGTCTGTCTCCCTGCTTGATGGAGCTTGAGGAGAGTGGGCCCCTGGGTCCCTGGGGGTGACCTAGCTTAGGTCAGGGCTGCAGGAGGAAGCTCAGCAAGGGTTGCCCACAGTAACCAGGGTGCCCCTGACGTTGAGGCCAGACAGAAACCGCCTCTGCGCCCCACCCCCCTACCCCTGTGCTCCTCCACGAGAGCCCACAAATCGGGGAGGCTGGGAGGGGGCACCAACTGTAGCCAGCTTGGCTTCGTGTCTGATTGTGGTGATGGTCATACGACTGTATGCCGTTGTCAAAACTCATAGACCTGTACACTTCTTTAAAAAGGATATATTTTACAGTACATAAATTATACCTTCATTAAAAAATGTTTGTATATGCACACACATACAAACATGTATCTTTTTTTTAAAGGCACAAACTGTAGGTAGGTAGATGCCTGGACTTAGGTCTGATAATGATATTTACACGGGAACAGGGCTAGGGAGGGTGGGAGGGAACAAGGATTAGGCCTGGGAGTGGTCAGTGGATACTTTTATATGCCTTGCTTAGTTTTTTACAAGGAGAATATATTTAGGTATTATCTATATAACTATAGATAAGCTTAAATTTTACTCCTACCTCAGCATAAGGAAAATCTTATTTCTTTATCAGATGCTGCTTTTACAGCTCCAACACTTAATCCTGGTCTCAGAGCCAGATAACTAAATAGAAGGGCTGTTTTTTTTTTTTAAATTGTGTGCATGCATGCATGTGCTGATGTTTGACTACAAAAGTAATTTATGCTCCTTGTTATAAATCTAAACAATACTGAAATATATGGAGTGAGCATCACCCCTCCTACCCTGCAGTCCCAGCCCCTGGTGAACTGATGAATGAATCTCCTTCGTGGCTTTTGTCTCAGCCACCCCAGAGCTGGGAGTTGAGTTTTGGTGGTGGTGCTTTTACAAGAGAGGAATCACGCTGTACACACGGTGAAAGATGGCAGACATCCTTCTGTAGCTGCACCCACGTTTGCCCCATCATTCGATAGCTGTATAATAATCCACTGTGTGGATGAACCATGACTTAGCAATTGCATGCTGATGGGCATTTGAGTTATTTCCAGTGTTTTCACTCTTTTGAACAATTCTGCAGGAACTTGCATACACACCTTGGTGCATTTGTAGTTGTTTTGGGGGCTGGAGCTGAGCTTGCAGGTGTGCTGTGCAGACGTACAAGAAGTCAGACACCCATTTCTTGGTCTCTTTTTTGGAGCACCATGCCTTCTCACGGAGAAGGCAATGGCACCCCACTCCAGTACTCTTGCCTGGAAGATCCCGTGAATGGAGGAGCCTGGTGGGCTGCCATCTATGGGGTCGCACAGAGTTGGACACGACTGAAGCGACTTAGCAGCAGCAGCATGCGTTCTCAGAGCTGCATCGCCAGAACTTAAGACTTGAAGCTCTTAAGCCAAGTCCTGTGGTTCTCAACCCTGGTGTCCATCGGAACCATCCAGAACCCTTTATCAAACAGCCAGCCCCTTCATCCCCCCACCAGGCCTCTGAGGCAGTCCTCTGGATGGACCGGCAAGTCAGGGCTGTCAGGCTGCCTGGGGATTCTAGGCCAGGGAGAACCCCTGCTGCCCACCTTCTCTTAACCACTATCTATTTTTTTGCCTCCCAGAATAGGTTCTCAGACTATGAGAAGAGGAAGGTAAGAAAATGTCTTTTGTCCTCTGTCACTTTTCTTCTCATTAAACATCTCAACTGTTATATTTGAGGAGACAAGCTCTTCCAACCTCTAAATCAGAGGGTGAAGTGACGGTTGCCCCTTATGTATATCACCTCCCCACAGTCTCACCCAGCCTTTGTGGGTGGGAGGATGTCCCCACTTTACAGATGAGAAGACTGAGGCTTGGAGAGATTGAGCCCATCCCCTGTAGCTCTCACGTCCTAACCCCCCAGAGCCTGTGCCAGCATCACCAGGGTCTCCATTTTTGCAGGAACAGAAGATGCTGGAGAAACTCGAGTTCGAACGGCGCTTGGAGCTTGGGCAGCGAGAGCACGCCCAGCTCCTCCAGCAGAGCAACAGCCAGAAGGATGAGATCCTTCAGACGGTCAAGGAGGTTCGTGAGCGGCTAAGTGAGGTCAGGCCTGTCTGCTTCCTCTGCTGGGGGCCTCCTGACTCAAGCTGCTGTCTCTCTGATGTGGGAAGGCAGTGGGGGTGAGCTCTCTCAGGCCCACCCTCCAGGACACAGGGTTGGGGAGAAGTTGTCCATACAGATCACCTAGTCCAGGCTCTTCCCACGCGTGGACACCCTGACGCCTAGCAAGGGGAGGACTTTGTCCAAAGTCAACGCAGAAAGAGCTAGCAAGACAGAGGAAACATGGTCTCCTCGTCTCAGGCCAGGGCCCCTGGCTGCTCTGCAGTGCCTGAAGGGGTCCCAGCAGACCCCAGACCTCTGCTTGTTCTGCTGCAGGAGCAGTCCCGGCTGGAGCAGGGCCTGAGCGAGCGCCAGCGCTTCCTGGACGTAGAGCGTCGGCGGCTGCAGGAGCAGCTGAAGCAGACAGAGCAGAACATCTCCAACCGGATCCAGAAGCTCCTGCAGGAGAACCAGAGGTCAGGCTCCCATCTCCCTGGTCCCCAGACCCAAAGATCTCCCTCAACGTGATGCCCACATGGGGCTCAATCTCTCCCTCACCGTCTCTGATTCTACCCAAGCTCTCAGTGCTGCATTTTGCACTGACTTTAAGAGAATCTGGTTTCCCCAATGACTCAGCGGGCAAAGAATCCACCTGCAATGCAGGAGACACGGGAGACGCGGGTTTGATCCCTGGGTTGGGAAGATCCCCTGGAGGAGGAAATGGTAACCCACTCCAGTATTCTTGCCTGGAGAATCCCATAGACAGCGGAGCCTGGTGGGCTACAGTCCACGGGTCGCAAAGAGTCGAATGGGACTGAGCAACTAACACACTTAAAAGAATCTGATCCAGGGATGCCCAGGTTTGCCTCTTGTTTTGGGGCTGCCACTGATTGGATCTTTGCCTCCCAAGTTTCCCATCTGTAAAGTGAGTGGGTTTAACAAGTTAAGATCACATCCTGCTCTCATATTTTGGCTTTCCAGTCACCTGTCACTCTGAGGTCAGCCATTTGCCTTACGGTGAGATTTACCTTAACAGATCCCGTCCGAGGCCAGAGCCGCAGGGAGCAAGTTCTGATGGGAGAAATCAGGCCAGATAGAGGTCTCAAGTAGCCTGAGAAAGTTTAACTGGGGGTCTCCTGGGGAAAGATTCCAGAAACAGGCTCTGCCACCCCCGCTGCTGCCTCCTGCCTTCTACCCACTGTCCTCCGAGCCCTTCTCCCCCCTCGCCTGCAGTTGAGTGCCAGAGGGAGCCAGCCGGCCTCCGTGTGCGGTGTGCCCACTCCCGGGGGCGCCCAGGAAACTGCCCTCTGTTCGCTGCTGCTTACGTGTGAAGCACTTTATGTCTGTTTTCTCAGTCACACTTTACCAATACTCCATGAAGCTTTAAAAAATTATTCTTCCCATTTCACAGATGAGGAACTGAGATTCGGGGTGGTTGAGGATGGCCTGAGAGAACAGAGCCCTTAAGTGGCCGGTTCGTAAGCCCCCCTCAGCAGTTCTGTTGGAAACGGACCCACCAATGACTCCCAGCTTTTCATGGTTTCCTTCACAGACAAAAGAAAAGTTCTGAGATTCTGAAGTCTCTGGAAAACGAAAGGTCAGTGTTTTGTTCTGGCGCATTCTCGATGACTGCCTGCCTTCCTGCAGGTGAGCGGACCTGGGGAGAGAAGATCTCGTGATTCTCAAGGATTATGTCAGAAAGATTTCCTAGAATTGTGAGGAGATTCAGGCTTCCTGGTGGCCCAGATGGTAAAGACTGCCTGCAATGCAGGAGACCCACAAGTTTGATCCCTGGGTCAGGAAGATCCCCTGGAGGAGGGAGTGGCAACTTCCTTCAGTATTCTTGCCTGGAGAATGCCATAAACAGAGGAGCCTGAGGGGCTACAGTCCATGGGGTCTCAAAGAGTCGGCCCAGCTGGCGACTAAAACTTTCACTTTATCATGAGGAGATTCACCCCCTTACGGAGTTTCGAATTAAAAAGAATTGCTGCCTTCAAGTTTGTTAAAACATTCTGTCCTGAGAAAAGTTCAGACATGAATAAGAATGTATGTATATTAATGTCCGATTGTATTTCTAGTGTAAATAGTTAGAAAAGAAATTTCTAGAAAGAAAAATTTGTTTACATGAATTATGTACAGAGGAGTAATCTGTAAGCATTAAATGTCTTATAGAAGAATATTCCTTATTAAGGAAGGCACTATATTGCTAAGTGGAAAAGTGGTATCTATAGTGTATCATTTCTTAAAGACAACCTACTTGTATCTACGCTCAGAAAGTAGAAGGACCCACCCCGAATGTTTACACTGAACATCTTTGAGTGATGCGAATTGAAGGGGGTGATCTTTGTTTCATTCCCTTTGTGTTTTCTGCACTTTCCAAATCAAGATGTGTTAAGGTGCCCACCTTAGTCCTTAGAAGAGGTGATAGGTGGGATGGCCTCACCCCCCCTCCCAGGGATGTTCATGTGAGTCCCTGTTGGTTCTCAGGGACCCCAGAGTGTCATTGTGGACCTGGCTGCTGGGCTTAGGGAGCCTCCCCTCCCATGGGCCCTGCCTTCCTGGCTTCTGGCTGCCTGGGCAGGCCTCCTGCAGGAAGGCTCGCGTGGGGTTCAGGGTTAGCCCCACCACCCTACCCGCTTCAGCTGGGGGCTGTGGCAGCTGGGGGTGGTCAAGGCCGAGCTGAGCTGCGGCTGGCGGCATTGACGATTCAGCCCACTGAGCCAGTGCCCTCTGGGCTGGGCCTGGGTTCCAGGGATGCGGCAGGTGTGGTCTTCCCTTGAGCAGCCTGTGGGCCTGGGCTGAGTGCTCAGGTGATTCATGTTGCTTCTGATGAAGTCAGACCCCCCAAGGAATGTAAAGGAGGTTGTCCGCCTCCCAACCACTGCGCCAGTTTGGTGTGTGGTGTGTGGGAGGTGGGGAATAGTGTACACATAAACAACGTGCGCACACACGTGCAATCACTTTTTTATTTTCACTAGTATCACTGATGAATTTCCATGCCAAAAACTTCATTATTTGTAATAACTATAGCTATGTAATTATATCGTAATTTACGTAATTAGCCCTCTGAACATTTAAGTGGCTTCTGGTGTTTTGTAATTACAAACAATATGACAGTAAATGTCTTCTAGATATACCCTTAGGCACTTGGGTGAATGTTTTAGAAAGAAATATTGGAAGAATACTTAGCTAGGTATTGCCAGACTGCCTTCTAAAACACGTTTGGCTGTTCACACCCCTCAACAGTATATGAAATAGCCATTTCTCCACCTTCATTGCCATCGCCAGCGGTTATCCAGTTTTCTTAAAACCTCAGCCAACTCAATAGGTGAAAGTTTTACTTTTTTCGTCATTAGTGATGTTAAGAATCTTTCCATATATTCTTTGGTCACTTTTATTTAAGCATCAGTGAATTGGCTGTTTGTATCCTTGGCCTGTTTTTCTAAGGGGATGTTCATCTTTTTAAGCCACAAGCTCTTAACTGTAAAAGTTAACAGGGCCCCAGGGGAGGTGCATGATGCCATGGGCATTCAGAGAGCACGTCCAGCTTGGTACATAAGGGAGGACTTCCTGAGGGAGGTGGTGGTCATCTGGTGGGATTTCCTATTGGAAATGTTACATTTGCTCAGCACGTGGATGGCTTTCTTTATAGAATAAGAATGGAACAGTTGATGTCCATAACGCAGGAGGAGACGGAGAACCTGCGGCGCCGTGAGATTGCCTGTGAGTCTTGGGTAGGGCGGGGTCCTGGGAGCAGAGGGGACAGCCATCCCATCCCCTTGTTGGTCATGTTTAGGGGGCGCTGGGAGGTTGCCCCTCAAGAGAGGCCATCAAGTCCCATCGTGGAGCATGGGCTCTGGGGTCAGGCTGGACTTGCATTAAAAAATCCCAGCTCAGGCACATAGCCATACGATCTAAGGGACATTACTGATCCCTGACTTTTCCGAGCCTCAGTTTTCATATCTGTAAAATGGGGAGGAAGGTAATAATCTGCCTCATCGGGTCATTATGAGGGTCCGATAAGATGTTGGCGCAGAGCAAGCATTTCATAAACCATGGCTATCGGGGCTGCTCTCCTTGAGAGCTGCAGTGGCCCCTCTCGTGCTCCTGGGAGCTCGCCTTCCTGCTGCTTCCCGAGGGGTCCCGGGGTGCCGCACTGTCCACACAGATGAGAGGAGTGGACACCATGCCGTTCTTCAGAGCCTGAGTGATAGGATGGGATGTTCTGTGCACCCTCAGCCCAGGTTCATTATGTACCCAGCAGTGGGCCAGCATGTCCTATACACCATCTCATCCCACTCCTGCCCCATGAGGTGTCATATCGTTAATTTCCCAATTTGAAGGTCACTCTCATCCACCATTTATAAAGCATTGTGTTTGTATTTCCATATGGATGTTTATCAAATAGCTGATTGGAAATAGACTCAGTGTTAGGGGACTTTTGTTTTCACCTTTTCAAACTTCCCTATTGCTTAGCTTAAAAAAAAAAGCGTGTATTATTTTTATAACTGAAAAACGTCAACAAAAGTAATGAAAAGGTTATAACCCAGAGTGGTGGAGCGCATATGGTGTCAAGCTGTCCTGTGTGCTGCCAGAGGGAGTATGAATCAGCTGGATCTTTCTGGCGGGCAGAAAGGGTAACTCGTGTATATATTATTCATGACCTTAAACCTGTGCACTTCTAAGAGTTATTCTAGGAAGTGATCAAATAGTGAGATGTGCACAAAGACGTTTGAGCAGGAATATTTGTAGAAGTACCATTTAATAATCACAAGAAGACTTTGGATGTGCTGAAACGGAGGATTATTTTACAACTTCAGTCATCCATGGGCTTCCCTTGAGGCTCAGCTGGTAAAGAATCCACCTGCAATGCGGGAGACCTGGGTTCGATCCCTAGGTTGGGAAGATCCCCTGGAGAAGGGAAAGGCTACCCACTCCAGTATTCTGGCCTGGAGAATTCCGTGGATTGTATAGTCTGTGGGGTCACAAAATGTTGGACACAACTGAGCAACTTTCACTTTTCAGTCATCCATGCACCATAGCACTCCATAGCTATTAACATGGCTGTGTTGATATGGGGATGCATTCATGAAAGGTGAGAAAGGAGGTATATTTAATGTGATAAACATTTTAATTTTCTTGTATTATGGTGAAATATACAAAGCATAAAACTTACCATTGTAACCACTTGTAAATGAATAGTTCTGTAGCATTAACAGTTCTGATGGTGCATTATTCACCATCACCACCATCAGAACCTTTTCATCATCCCAAAGTGAAACTGTACACCTACTAAATAGGAACTCCCCATTCCCCTCTCTCCCAGACCCTGTAGAATCACCATTCTACTTTCAGTCTACTTTCTGTCTCTGTGAATTTGACTGCTCTTGGGACCATGTGTGAGTGGAATCATACAGCGTTTGTCCTTTCATGACTAGTTTCTTTCACATAAGGTCCTCAGAGTTCATCCATGTTGTAGCTTATGTCAGAATTTCCTTCCTTTTGAAGACTGAACTATTAAAACATGGATAGACCACATTTTTAAAAAAATTTATTTATTTATGGCCGTGCTGGGTCTTCGTTGCTGCGAGGGCATCTTTCTAGTTGTGGTGAGTAAGGGCTGCTCTCTAGTAGCGGTGCAGGGGCGTCTCACTGCGGTGACCTCTCTTATTGCCGAGCACGGGCTCAAGATGTGCGGGCTCAGTAATTGTGGCACACGGGTTTAGTTGCTTATGACGTGTGGGATCCTCCTGGACCAGAGATCGAACCTGTGTCCCCTGAAGACTTTAAGGTGAATTCTTAACCACTGGACCACCAGGGAAGTCCCTAGACCATGTTTTGTTTATTCATTTGCCCATCAATAGGCACTTGGGTTGTTTCGACCTTTTTTTTTGCCTGTTGTGATCAATGTTGCTATGAACATGGGTGTACAAATATTCAAGTCCCTGCTTTTAATTCTTTCATTTAAATTTTTTAAAATCCATCAATATACATTAAAAATTGACCAGTAGAAGATATATCAAAATAATATTTCAGGGTGACAAGACTGTAGAAGATTGTGTGTGTGTGTGTTCGGTATCTTACAACTTATCAGCCTTTTAAGCTGAAGTTACTTCTATAATTAAAAAAAAAAAGATTTTTTTCCCAAGGGTGACTGTCAGGTGGGTGACCAGGTGACCCCATAGGCCACCAGGAGCAGCTGCTCAGCCCCGCCCCCCCCACGCCCCCCACCCCCAACGTGTTTCTTCAGCTGCAATGCAGCAGATGCTGACCGAGAGCTGTAAGAGCCGGCTCATCCAGATGGCCTACGAGTCTCAGAGGCAGAACTTGGTCCAGCAGGCCTGTTCCAGGTAAGATAAGGAAGAGGCTTCCCGAGTGAAGGAGTTGGGGGAGCTGGCTCAGAGCTGTGGAATAAACGCTGGCACAGGTATCCCCTGCCATGCGTGGGCCACCCCACCCCTGGCCAGGTCCTCAGGAGTAAGTGACTGCTGGTCTTTGTGGCTTTCCTCGCTGGACCCTAAGGAAGCACAACTAGCCAGTGGCAGAGCCTAGGGTTTGACCCAGGCAGTGTGCTCTGAACTGTGGCGACTCAGTCTCCAAGGTCACCCATCAGGAGTGGGGTGCACTGCAGGATGCAGTGAGGGGGTTGTCTCATGCTGATGGCCACTCTGGGCCTGGCCCTCCAAGTTCACCCCTGCACCGTGTTTGTGTCTGGAGGAGCTGCAGTGCCCAGCAGGTGAACAAAGTGCCTTCGAGGCTCAGGAGCCCCAGACAGCGACAGGCCAGCAGCTCTGACCCCTCTTGTGTCTCTCCTCCCACTGGGCAGCCCTGGTGCACCTGGATCGTGCCAGCTTCCCCCATGTTCCTGCAGAGGCAGGGGTTCTCCTGCCTTCCGGGTGGTGTGACCTCGTTTTTAGGAGCGCGGGCACTTGGGGCAGACAGACGTGGATTCACATCCCGCTTCTACTTCTTAACTGTGATGTCTTAGGGAAGTTATTTTCTCTCCCTCAGCCTTGATTTTCTTATCAGTAAAATGGGGATTAATGACAGTATCTACTCCTAGAGTTACCGGAGGTCTTGATAGGCCTTAGTGATCATAATGTCAGCACATGAGGGTGCAATAGAGAGCCGCTGTTATCATGACACAAACTGAAAACCAAGATTGTACCTAAATAATAGACATATTAAAGTGGCAGGGTTTGGATTTTTGCGCCACTAGACTTGTTCTAGGGGGATGAGAGCAGGTCCACGGCCAGGCTGAGAAACACTGGGGTGGAGGGTGAGATGTTAGTGCCGGGAAGGACAGCTTTCTCTCAGCTTGCGGGGTTAACCTGAGAGGTCGTGAGCTCCCTGTTGGTGGAGGGTGGGTAGGCAGAGCCAGGCCACCACTTCAGGGGGCTGTCGTAGAGAGGATTCCCAGAGATCGTCTCCGCAGCTCCAGAGACACAGACTCCGTCACCACCCTGCCAGGGCTGTGGGGTTCAGACAAAACTCCCGTGTCCACCCAGCCCAGGACATGGCCCCCAGCGGGTGCTCCATAAGCCTTGTTGAGTGAATAAATGGTTTATCTCCATCTCCTCCAAGGTTCCTGGCACATAGTACATGCTCAGGAAATGTTCAGAGTGAGTGAATTTGCTGTCTTTCCGGCAGCATGGCTGACATGGATGAGCGGTTCCAGCAGATTCTGTCGTGGCAACAAATGGATCAGAACAAAGCCATCAGCCAGATCCTGCAGGAGGTGAGCCCTTGCCCAGGGCATGGGGTGGAGGCACAGGAGGGGTGCAGGGAGCCGAGAGTGGGGTGGCTCAACTCCACGTGGAGGCACTGTCCTGGACAGCGTTAAGAACCAAGATGCTCAGAAAGTTTAGAAATGCACAGACTGTCAGGATGAGGGGCAGGGAGAGGGCTCTCTGGGTGGTGGTTTCTGCTCACTGAAGTCAGGAGAGGTGTCCTTCCCGGGCACCCTTCCCTGTGCTTTGTGGGGCTCCCTCCTGAGGAACTGGTGGCAGTGCCCGGCCCCCCGTCCCTGCGGAGTGAGCCCCCAACTTCTCCCTTCCAGTCCCCCGCCCTTTATCTGCTCTCCCTTGGGCTTAGTGGGCACACAGCAGGTGCTACTGTGAGTGTGGACCAGCCCAGGAAGGACCCCCTTGACTTCCTCCCTCCTCTGTCCAAATTGTTCAGGTCCCAGGTTTCCCCATGGAAACAGGGTCCCCCTTATCAGGGTTCCCCCCATCTCTCGTCTCTTCCCTCCTAGCTCCCTCTGTGATGTCATCCTCCCATCACAGGCCCATCGCTCCCTTTCCTTCCTCCCCAACTCCAATCTCTCTCTTCTTCCCCCACGATGCTGTGGACTTAGTCCTTGCACAGTTGTCTGAGGGAAAGGCTGTATTTCTCAGAGAGGATGTCAGGCCTTGGAGTTAAGATGAGGCTCCGAGCTGGACAGACTTGCGTGCTAGTGCCAGCCACTTCACTTTCCCAAACCTCACTTTCCTCATCTGTGAAATGGGGCAGTGAAGGCACCTCCCCCCACCCCCATCATTGGTCATTCCACCTGCACCGCGGGGGGAGCCCTGAGCACGTGGCCAGCAGGTAGTAAGAGCTTAATAAGTATTATTTTTAAAAAAATTAAGCAGGTGAGCTGAAAGTTGTTGTCTAAGAAACGGAAAAGGCGTAGGTTAGGGTGTCTTTGAAGCAGGTTGTGTTTGGACCCCCCCTGAGCGGCCATGCTGTCTGTCACAGAGCGCCATGCAGAAGGCGGCCTTTGAGGCTCTCCAGGTGAAGAAGGACCTGATGCATCGGCAGATCCGGAAGCAGGTGAGCACGGCCCTGCCCCCCAGGCCCGCCCTGTGGGCTTTCAGAGGCCGCAGTTAAGGTCTGAGTCCCGGCTCCTCCAGGCCAGGCCGGCAGGAGGTCTCCCCAGCACCTCCCTCCCCTCACAGAGTCTCACGGGACCTACTCGGGGCGTCACCTACTCGGGGACGGCTCTGTGGGACTGTGGGACCTGGCCCGCCGGCTGTCACGATGCCCAGGGCTGCGGGAGGGAGGCCCTGAGCGCTGGGCAGCCCCATGCTGACCACCCGCAGGCAGGACCCCTCAGCCGGCTCGAACCGCAGCGTCCTGTGGCCCGGATGGAGGAGCTGGGACAGGTGACACCCCGCCTGGGCAGGCAGAGCCCCGAGGAGAGGGTGTGCTCACGTGGCCTCCGCTGCTGACCCCGGGAGACCTTGGGCGAGCCGTCGCCCAGCGAGGCTGGGTCTGGCTCGCTGCGCTCCCTGAGCGGGTGGCAGGGTGGCTGGAGACAAGCGAGCTTTCAGGCTACGGGACGCACATCACGTCGTATTCAGCACACTTTCAATTTCACATTTTGCATGGTTTTTTGTTTCTTCTTACTCTTTTTCTTCTTTTCTCTTTTGGCCAAAACCAACTTACCTTTTTATTTCCCCTTTAATTTCAACCCCACATTGCTGGACATGAATCTCATTCCTCTGACCAGGGGTTGGTGGGGTCATAGGGGCAAAGGTCACAGGGTCATAGGCACAGAGTAGAGAAGTCACTGGCTGTGGGGGTCTAACCGCCAGGACTAAAAACCCCCAGTCACACCCTGGAGGTATGTGGTGATCCCCTAGACGTTCTCACTATGGGTGGTTCTGACCCACCAGGCCAGCTGTTCCCCTGGAGACCACAAGCAGGGACACCTCAAGGAAAAGGCACACTCATTTACCTGTTGTGTGTCCTTAGGCAAGTTACTTAATTTCTCTGAGCCTCAGTTTCCTTGTCTGTTAAATGGAGGCAATAATACCTCCAACAACAGAGGAGAAACAATGGAAAAGATGCGTATAAAGTGCACAGCACAGTCCTAGTGTGTGCCATCTCGATAAATGTCAGTGACTGTATTATTGATACTGTAATTCAGTCCCTTCCATTACCCTCTGCTCTCCTCTGTGTACAGCTGTCTAGAGGAAGCAAGAGAATTGGACTCGCAAGAGGCTCTGAGAATTCCGTGTCTGTTCTTCACTCTGGCCCACACCTTGAAGGAAGCCCCTTCATCCCACGCACCTTGATGGGCACCCCCTCTGGGCCGGCCCTGTGCCCGGCTTTTGATCAGCAGTTCTGGCCAGGATAAGCACTCAGGCCCGTGAGATAACAAATTCTGTCTAAAGCCCCGCCCCCTTCATTCCAGAGCCTCGCCCCCCGCCGCCCCAGAAAGGATTCTTAGGTCCACTTGGCCATCCAGGAGCAGCAGCACAGGATTGAACCGTGGTTAATGTGAATTAAAAAACCCCTGTCTCGTCTTCTGTTTAGATTAAGTTAATAGAAACTGAGTTATTGCAGCTGACACAGCTGGAGTTAAAGAGGAAATCCCTGGACACAGAGGCACTGCAGGTATGTTTAGGGCTCCCTGGCCTGCCCTGTCCCCCTACGCCACCCCCACTGATGAGACCTCCCGCTGGTGCCCCCACCCCTCTTAGCTGCCCTCCCGCAGACAAGGTAGTGATACTGGAGGATGCCACGACCCCAGAAGGCTCATGGGGGCCCAGCGCAGGCCCAGGTTAGGGTGGGGTCAACCTGTTGCTAGGCAGGAAGGTCAGAGGAAGGAGGGTTTCATTGCCAAGGCTCACCAGGCTGCATCTCCATCTCCGTGTTGTCTTTATTTTGAAGCCGGGTGGCTACTGAGCTCCCTGCCTCTCTTAAGCCATGCTTCTGGGGCACTGGTTCTCACAGCTAACACCCCCGGGGGGACAGCATTCTTGCTATCCCCAGGATGTCTGGAGGAGAGGGCCCAGCAGGAACCATGTCACTCCCTGCAGGCAGCTCCTCTGATCTCTGGCCCTTGCTGTGTGCCCTGGGCCAGGAGGGGAGGAGGAGTGGAGGGACTGCCCTTTCCCTGTTCTGTGCCTCAGTCTCCCCAGTCGTTCACAGAGGGGCTGGGTCCACAGTGTGAGAGAGCATGTGCCCTGTACCAGGCTTTCGAGCAGAGCCTTCTGTCCATCCTCATCCCTGTGTCTGTCCTCAGCGGACAAGTCTTCGTTTATCCTGTGGGCTTCTCAATGCAGAAGAGGGCTGGGGTCTGGAGTCCTGGTCACAGGTCTGCCACTGTGTGACCTTAGGCAGGTTGCTTCCCCTCCCCGGGCCTCCGGGTTGCCCCTGGATAAAATAAAAGGAGTCTTCTAGACCCAGCCTGTGTCATGGGCCATCAGAGATCAGTTGGGACAGGCCTCAGCCATGCAGAGGTTAGGGGCGCTCAACCCCCAACATAACCACTGTGCTTGGTGGCTGCCCATCTCCTGCCTGTTGGAGCTGTGGGGCTCCCATTTTTGGGGTCTCCATGGGATATTCCAAGAGGAAGAGAGGAGTGGAACGTGGACACAGACGGGGCTGTCTGGCGTGTGCCCATCCCTCCGTCTGGGTAGTACCTTGCTGGCTGGCGTGGTTCCCTCACCCCTCCTCCTGCCCTTTGCTTCTGCCCGGGTGCTCTGTAGTCAGTGAGCCCGAAGTCAAGGTCCCTGCTGCTTGTCATTTCCTTTGTTTGATGTTTCTCATCACTGCACTGTCATTGGTCACTAGATTCCATGCCCGGCCTTAACCCCCCAGGGAAGGGAGGTGCAGGCCGGGGAGAAGGGCACCTCCACTCTCTCCCCCGGTCCTCAGCCAGAGATCAGGGACAGAGCCTTGATGGGAGTCAGGCCCACCACGGCCCCCAGCTGAGAACCAAGTGAGGGGGTGTCCTACTGCCATGCCGTGGGGACCTCGGGGGCCGGGGGGCCGTGAGCTCCCGGCACTGGCCGTGGTCTTGTGTCGCAGGAGATGATCTCAGAGCAGCGCTGGGCCCTGAGCTCGCTGCTCCAGCAGCTACTCAAGGAGAAGATGCAGCGAGAGGAGGAGCTCCGGGAGATCCTGGTACGTGTGGCGTCCACGTCGTGCGTGGGGTTGCTTTCCCTCCAAGCTCACTGTTCTTAGAAACGTGTCATTATCCTAGACATCCCCCGAGCTCCACCGTGGGCCGGGCCCTGTGCCAGGAACAGACAACAGCAAGGCCAGTCTCTTCCCGAGCCCTGCACGAGCCCGGGTGGTACGTTTGTGCCATTCCACACAGACCACATTAACATGTGCTGTGCAGGGCCAGCCTTGTTGTGGCCAGGCTCCCACCCACAAGGAACCTCGAGGACTCGCTGTCCACCCCAGCATGACATGACCATCAGTGTCACAAGCTCCCGAAGAGAGGTGTGTCCACAGTCCAGAGAGGGCCAGGCCAGAAAAGGGGAGTCGCTTAGCTAGGTCCAAGAGGGACCACCCAGGGGGCTGGGGGAAGCCCAGGTTGCAGTCCCACTGCCTAGCATGCAGCCACGGTCCTGGCTGGGTGGCTTGGTGGCTCAGAGCACTGGGTCTGAATCTGGCTCTGACTCGGGCGGCCCTTGGCTCTTGGGCTGCTTGCTAATCGCTCTGCCAATTGCTCAGTTTCCTTACCTGTGACGTCGAGACTGCGTCACAGAGTTGTGAGAACTGAGTAAAATGGCATCTCCCAGCGCACAGCAGACTGGCACCAAGCACCCTGACGCTGCTGCTGCTGTTGGTGTTCCCTGTTTACTCCTCCATCCCCAGCACCTAGAATAGTGCCTGGCCCGGAACAACACTCCGGTTGTTTGTTGAGTGACAGGACGGAAGAATCAGTGTGAATAGCTAACTTCCTCCTGCATTTGTCTCTATGCCCGTGTCCTGTGTGGACACAACCCTCTCCTGTTCTCAGTGCTCTGGCTTTGTGGGTGAAGGTGGGTGAAGTGCTCTCCGGAAGCTGAAGGTACCCCTAGAATCCCAGTTCTCTCCCTACTGGCACCCAGAGGATGCACTGAGCCTCCCGGGGGAAGGAGACGGCTGCCTAGTGCTTTGCTTTTCCCACAGAGAGATGAGAAGGTGTCCCCTCTCCAAGTCATGATGCCCGGGGCGGCGGGATCAGGGGTGCCAGGTGTCAGCCGCCCAGGTTCCTGCAGATGAAACAGTGAGACTTAGTGGAGAGGGATGTTCTTGGTAAAACACCAAGTCCAGCCATATGCCGTTCACAGCCGTCCATGTCATCGTCGTTTCTATTCACTGACTCGTAACTAACAGTGTCTGCTTCCTTCTTGGCAGACAGAGTTAGAAGCCCAAAGCGAAACCAAGCAAGAGAATTACTGGCTGATTCAGTATCAGCGGCTCTTGAACCAGAAACCCTTGTCCTTGAAGCTGCAGGTGAGAGTTGCAGGTGTGCCCACCCTGCAGGAGCCCTGGGCCCAGGCAGTGCCAGCTCGCTGATCTGTCTGGTGGAATTCCCTTCCCATCTCCGGTGACCGGTACACTGGGGCCTGTGCTCGGCCTGAGCGGGCACAGAAATGAGAGGGGGGAGCATTGGTTCTGGTGGCAGGAAGACAGTCCCTGCCGGGTGGAGCCCGCTGTGCGCTCACCAGTGCAGGGGCTTGGACAGGACGGGGGTGGTCCCTTCCCCCTCCTCACATGCCCTTTTTTTTTTTTAGTAAAAATGTAGTCTCAACAGCAGTGTTCTCCAGGCCTGTTCACGTAGATCTCCTTGTGTGTCTGGCTCTGATGATTTAGGATCTGGGTGATTTCATTTGCTTCAACAGTCGCCCGCTTTGATGGGCACTTATGTTGCTGGCATTGTCAGGTTTACCGCGTGGCAGTGAACTAACTTCTTCATGCATCTGTCTCTATGCCCTTACATAGCCGTCTTGGTAGGAAAAGTCCCAAGAATACATTTTACCTATTATGTTATATGTATCTGAACTCTGTGTGCACTGTTGTAAGTCACGGCCTCGTGGTTTTTCCCTGTCCATTGTGCGCTGGACTTCTCCCACGGGTGTGTCTTGCAGGAAGAAGGCCTGGAGCGCCCACTGGTGGCCCTCCTGGTGGAGCTGTCAGCCGAGCACTACCTGCCCATCTTCGCCCACCACCGCCTCTCACTGGCCATGCTGAGCCGGATGGGCCCTGCAGACCTGGCCAAGGTAGACAGTGGCGGCCCCTCGGGGGAGGTTAGGGAGGCGGGCAGGGCCCTGACCCGATGGCCAAGGGGGGACTTGCTCTTCATGCAGTTCTTGGCAAGGCTTTCTGTCTTCAGATGTCCTGGGGCTGCCTTGCTCCCAGCAGGCCCGGACACCTGCCCCGTCTGCCCCCAGACACCTGGCTACAAAAGCCAGGGCTGCGGGTGCTGCGGACCCCAGATTGTCCCCTCCGCCAGCCCCTTTCAGGTGGGATCTTCACATCATAGGCTGCGCAGGTCCTTGGAGGTCATCTGGACCGTCCCTTCCCCACACCGTGGGTTAACAGTTGTACCAGCAGCACTGCCTGCTCCTGGTACGTTCTGTGTGAATTCCTTTACTCTTCAGAAGAGACAAATACTGACTCAGGTGAATACTTAACAGTGCTTGACACTGTTAAGCATGTTTTACATATAAGCATGTTTTAGATAAACATCTAAGCATGTTTTACATATAAATTCATTGAATCCTCATAATAACCTGGCACAGTGGTAAAGAATCTGCCTGCCAGTGCAGGAGACACAAGAACATAGGTTCAATCCCTGGGTCAGGAAGATCCCCTGGAGAAGGAAATGGCAACCCACTTCAGCATTCTTGCCTGGAGAATCCCATGCACAAAGGAGCCTAGCCGGCTGCAGTCCATGGACTCACAAAGAGTCAGACACGACTGAGCACACACACACGCTAACCTGGGCAGGCAGGTATGGTCGGCGTCATTTTTCAGATGAGGACATGGAGACACAGCAAGGTAGCAGTTTGCCTGAGGTCACATAGCAGAGCCAAGTCTAGCCCAGGCGGCTGGTCTGGCGCGGCCACTCTGCTGAACTGCCTGGTCCCTCGACAGAGGCAGACGCAGACACCGGGGCTCAGAAGGACTCCGTGGGCCATGTTGCCCAAGTTCAGGAGCACTTGCTCTGGAGGCTGAGGGACTGTGAGTGTCTGGTGCGGCCACTTTTCAGCAGTTTGGCCTCAGTGTAAACCACCTGACTGTGTGAACTGTGACAGCCCACAGCTGTCGGCCCAGCCCCTGCACTTGCTGGACCAGGGTTGTCACCACTGCTGGTTTCCCTCTCCTTCTGCCGCACTGATTGCCGGGCTGGTCAGCCTCCACGTTTCCAGTCGAAGGTGCCAGAAGTCAGGAGGAGGCGGTCCTGGCGGCTCTGTGCTGCGCCGCAGGCCCCCTGCCCAGCCATGCCCAGGCCCTGACCCGCCCCCTTGGTCCTCGCAGGTGGGCGTCTCGGAGGCCGGCCTGCAGCACGAGATCCTGCGCAGAGTCCAGGAGCTGCTGGACGTGGCCAGGACCCAGCCAGGTACTGACGCCCCGCCTCTCCTAGCAGAGCCCTTAGGCGGGGGCGTGGCTGAGACGTCACCCGTTTACCTTTCAGGACCAGGAGGAGTCCCAAGGGCCACTTCCAACCCCTGCCAATCCTTAAGCTTCCCTCCTAAAGGAGCCATTTATAAATGGGAAAAATAGGCCCCAAAATGGAAAACGTGAGCTTTTCCTGCGGTGGTGGAGGGACCCTCCTGGCTTCCCTAAACCCACCCTACTGACATCAGGAACCACATACTTGGGGTCCCTGGAGTAGCGGGAGAAACCCGCCAGACCCAGTGCCCACCGGTGCCCAGCACTGCGCCCGGGGCAGGTGTGTGGTGTGAACAGAGATGTTTGTGATGTGGACTGGTGGGGGGAGGGGCTGTGGCTGAGTGGGGAGCAGGAGGAATTGTGGGTGGGGGTTGGAGGGTGTGTGGGAAGGAGTTGGAGTTTCCTGCGGGCAGAGCAGGACAGGTGTCAGGCATTTAACACAACCACCGTGTCAAGCCCCTGGTGGAGAATCTGTGCTCAAGTTCGGGTTCACCCCGGAGCCCCTCACCAAGGGTTCCTGCCCGCCAGCTCCACCACCAGGTGGCCCTCTGGCCTTAGGCAAGCGGCTTTCCCTCCCTGATTCCTCACCTCTGACAGTGATGAGCCCTGTTTGCAAGGTGGCCCGGAGGGGTTCAGGGTGTGTTGGGGTAAGAGGCCCCCGTTTCCCAGGGTCCCGGCCCTCCTACTTTACAGATGGGGAATGAGGCTCAGCAAAGAGAAACAAGACGGTGTGTGGGAGCACCCCCCACCTCCAGCCCTCTGTCCACTTAGGGCCGGCTGGACCGGGGAGGGACCGGGTAAGATGGTCAGGACCCTGGCTCAGCCTCTGTCTGTCCCCATAGAGCTGCTGAAGCCACCCGAGGGCGGGGTCCTGCCCACAGCCCCCGAGGAGCTGCCTGAGGCAGTGAGACCCTCGGCTCCCCCGGCAGAGCTGCTGGAGGTACAGACCTCAGAGTGTGTGGTGTGCCTGGAACGGGAGGTAAGTCTAGGGGTGATGGGCCCAACCCCTGGGGCCACCATCTGCACCCCCACCCGCCTGCCCAGAACCTGCCGCCCTCCTGAGCCTCTCAGGCACGGGTGATTCATTCTGCAGAGAGTTTAGAAATATGTTGTGTTCATTAGAAATTTTGGAAAATATAGGAAATTAAAATGACCCATGATCCCAGGACCCAAAACATGAGCAAAACTGCAGCATTTGCTGGGCTTTTTTTCTTTTTTTTTACAGAAGAGTTTTTTAAATTCATGGAGGGAAATTTCCCAAGTCATTAAATATCAACAAAATTTTCTCTGGAGAGGTTTTTTCCAAAACTCTTAGTTTTAAAAACACAATTAACAGCTGTTATAAAAAATTAAACAATGTAGCGTATAAAATAAACCCGTTCCCTCCACCAAGTGATCCTACTTAGAAAAGGCCACATGTTAACAGTTTGCTTACCCTGGGGTCTTTGCTGGCCCCAGGGAATGCCATGATAATGGGGGTGGAGGAGGACTTGGTGGTTATAAATTTAACCAAACCCCTGCTCTGGGCCCCAGAAATGGCTTCTTGCCTCTCCTAAAAAGAGGAAATGCTGAGGCAAAGTATGGACATGTCCACGGCTTGTGATCCATAATGTTGGGGTCATTTCGAGGCAACGCGCATAAAAATCCCTAAATTGGGAGCAGCCTGCACATCCTATAACAGCAGGGCTGGGGAGACAGGCCGGGGACCGCCCTCCCCCGCCGCCGCCCCGATCAGCTGGTACAGAGGGCCAGGGCCTGGGGCGCGTCCAGGGAGGCTGGCGGCCTGCTGTGGTGGACAGGAGTGGAGTCTGACGGCTGCGCGGTGAAGGACGAGGGGCCGGGGCGCCGGCCGGGGTGGGCCCGACGTTTCCGCTCTCCACCCGCTCCCAGGCCCAGATGATCTTCCTCAACTGCGGCCACGTCTGCTGCTGTCAGCAGTGCTGCCAGCCCCTGCGCACCTGCCCGCTGTGCCGCCAGGACATCGCCCAGCGCCTCCGCATCTACCACAGCAGCTGAGCGCTGGCCTGTGCGCTTCTCTTCGCCACGGGCTGGCCGGGTGGAGACGGGAGCGTTCCTGCCCAAGGACCGAGCAGTTTAAATCCTGTAGAGGGGGCGGGGGGACCCCTCCTGGCAGGACGACAGGATCTGGAGTGGGAGCAGCAGCAGCCACACCTCTGTCTGAGCCAGCACCGAGGGTCCCAGCTGGCCGCGGTGGTCACAGCCCCTCCCGGAGCCTCAGTGTCCTCCTCAGCGGAACCCGGGCAGCGCAGTCCCACTCAGCAGGGGTGGCGGGAGCCCTGGCCCAGGGCAGGGGCGGCCACCGCGGCCTGTCCTGGGATCAACTGGCCAGAAGGTGTTCAACGCGGGCCTGGTGCCCCTAGCGACATCAGCCCCTCCTGGTCTCCCTCCCTGCTGCCCCTCACCACACCCCCTTTGAGCTCTGGGCCCCTCTGCTCCGCAGACCTGCACCTCCTCTCCCCATGCAGCTCAGGGGCAGACCCTGAGCTTCAAAGACCTGAAGCAGGAACATCAATAAACCCTTCTCCAGCCTGCTCCTCCCGAGTCGTCACTGGGCCCTGGTGGAGCCCAGGGAGGGGGGGAAGTAGGGGTGAGGTGTGTGAAGTCACCCACACCTCCCTTTTGCAGGTGGAGAGACCGGGCTCAGGAGGAGAAAGTGAAAGTGAAGTCGCTCAGTCATGTCCGACTCTTTGCGACCCCATGGACTGTAGCCTACCAGGCTTCTCCGTCCATGGGATTTTCCAGGCAAGAGTACCGGAGTGGGTTGCCTTTTCCTTCTCCAGGGGATCTTCCCGACTCAGGTCAGGAGGAGAAGGGCTCGGAAAGTCCTCAGAGCAGGTGGGGCCGTGTGGGCCGTCTTGTGTGCTGTGTAACCATCCCCCCAGACTAGGGGGTCCGGGGCCCTGCAGCCGAGACAGAAGCATCTTGACTCCGAACCTGTGCAGTTGTGCAGGTCGCTCACTGCACAAGTCCAGAGGGAGCCATGCTCCTTGTGCTTGCGGCAGAGCTGAACTTGGTCGTGCATTTTGGGGCAGATGGTTTTGAGCCAAGGGCAGCTTTCTCTCTGGGCTAGAGGCAGGCCTGCTGGGGCGCCTGGGCTCTGCCTCCAGGTAACTCGGACCCTGGCCAGCCTTCCAGACCCTATGTCCCCACCTGTTCAGTGAGGGACATCAGGGGAACTGACCCAGACCGGCGGCCACCAGGGGGCACTGTGCGCTCATCTCAGGCCCCACGTGAGAGCCAGCGGGACACAGGGCCAGGCCCTCTCTCCCTGCCTCACTGAGCCAGTCAGTCATGTAGCTGAGACAGGTGACAGCCCCTTGTGGTCCGAGTCCTGCTTTCCAGGTTTTCCCCCACCCCACACCTTCCTGGGCTCCACTCAGCTAAGAGGAGAGATGGCAGCCTGAGATGGGCAGGGCCATGTTGCAGAGCAGGGTGTTTGGCGGGTCTCCTTGAACCCTCACAAAGCCCCCTTTTATAGGTGAGCAGCCTGAGGGTGAGTTCAGTGACTTGCCCAAGTCAACAGCAAAAACCCTGCTGAGCCCCGGTTTTCTCACCTCCGCCATCCCCCAAGGTGCACACCCAGCAGGGGCAGCCTGTCCCCACCAGCTGGCAGGGGGGGAGGTGTCCCCATGACCCAGAACCTCCACCCAGGCTCCCTGTCCCCCTGGGCCTCGGTTTACACACTGGTGTGACAATGATGCCCATCCCCCGGAGGTGCTATGAGGCCCTCGTCCTGCAGGTAATGCGCACAGCCCACGGTAAGTACTCAGGAATGCTCGCCTTGTGAGCAGGAGTCTTCAACACTAGCATCACTGTTTGGATCCATTGTGAGCCCGCCCACCATGGCCATAAAGCAGCTGCCCTCCCCATTGCCCGAAGCTGCCAGAAGCCTACCCTGCACAGACCCCCGGCAGAGGAAGCTGTCTGAGCTGCCATCAGGCTAGTCACCTACCTGCTGTGCCCCTCCTCCCTGAGCCTCAGTTTTCTCCTCTGGAAAATGGGTTCTTAGGAGGACTCTGGTCACATGCACCTGTAAGCAATGAGCCCCGAAAGTCAAGGTGCACAGGTCTGTCTCCAGCCCAGGTCTCCGCCCCCAGCCAGCATCACACATGGGCCACTGGCTTTAAATAAAGCATTTTATTGATTAGTAGAAGCTTAAACAGTTTGCATAATATTTTCAATACAATATCTGGGAAGGATAATTGGAAAGTCCCAAGAGAAGGCACCAGAGGAGAGCGTCTTCAGACGGAATGTATCGGTGGAAGAGGTTAGTTCGGCGTTGAGATCGGGGCTGGAGGGGACTCAAAGGGGGTCCCTGAGCACCAGCCAGCGCCGCATGTCCTGTGGGTCCCAGGCCCTGGCCCAGGAAGCAGATCCAGGGGATGGGAGATGCAGGGCTGGGGCGGGGGTGGTGAGGACCCTGAAGGAGTAGGTTTCTGCCCTGCCTGCCCTCCCCTCAAAGTAGCAGAGGAGAGGGCCTGGGAAAACCAGGTGGCCCCAGCCACCAGGGATGACCTCGACTTAACCCTCACTCTCAGGAACAAGACGCTGAGGAGGGGAAACAGCGGGGCCATATGAACAGTCGGTGCGGTGCGTTAAGAGCCCCAGCCTGCGCCAAATGCTTGTGGTGTCCTGGGGTGCCACGGCCCCTCCCCCAGCCCCTCCTGAGCCCCACCAGCTCCCTTGGGGGACAGCGTGTACCTTGGAAGTGGTCCGCAGAGAAGACAGCGTCCACACCCGCCCAGCCCTGCCACGGAGCAGTGTCCCCACCCCCAGCCTAGCCGAACAGAGGGACTCCTAGAGACCAGACCCCAGCAAGTGGAGGCGAGCCGAGTCTCAGCTTCCAGCAACCCACCAAGTGCACCCACCCACCCCGCCAGCAGTACCTCTGCAGAGGTCACCCCCTCCTTCCCTCAGCCACGTCCTCTCCCCAGACCAGCACGTTCCAGGCCTTTCCTGTTCCCTCCCCAGGCCCATGGCTCACCCCACCTCGAGAGGCAGCCCTCCCCCTGCCTCAAGACCCCCTCCTTGCACGTCCCTTCACCTGGGGTGGGAGAGCCAGGCCACAGTCCACTCCAAAACTGGCCTCAGGCCCAGCCCCGGGGAGGGAGGAGCAGGGCCCAGAGATGGGTCTCAGCACTCAGGCTTCCTGGTTCTAACAGGCCCCCTTGGTGACGGGAGAAGCCAGGCGGTGGACGCGACTCTCACCGCCCTCCTTCTGTGGATGGCAAGACCCACCAGGGGAACGGGCCGCAGAGGCAGGCAGGCAGGCGAGGGGGCGGACTCAGGGAGCCAGGGCGGCCGAGTGCTCCCAGCCCCCCTCCGCTGTGCCCGACCCCCCTCCCACCAGGAGCAGGAAAGCTGCGATCATCCCACAGAAGAGAAAACAAGAGCAACCAAGTGTGACCAAATCCATAAAGTGACTCAAGTGGGCCCATCCCCGCCCAGCCCCCTGGTGCCACACCAGCCCTGCCCCCGCCCCGCTCAGAAGGCACAGATCCTGAGCCAAACCAGGGCCCCGGAGGGAGTGGCCAGTGTGCTGTGTCCAACAGAGGCTCGGAGGTGGGGGACCAGCCTAGAACTCGGTCTGCACCCCGGCACTGTCCTCGGTGGTGGTGTGAATGGGGGGGCGGCCGCCCGGGCCAGACACCTGCTCACCGGTCTCCTGGTCGCTGGGCTTGGGAGGCTCAAAGCCCACGAGCTTTTCGGACGGGAGCTGCCGGAGGGGTGAGGCTGGCGGCGAGGTGGCTTCGGGGACCAGCCCAGGCTGGGGGCTCTCCTGCACGGGAGCCCCGTTGAGCAGGGGGCCGGCCAGCGGGGGGCTCTCGGCCTGCAGATCCCCGGCCAGCAGGCCACGGAGCTCGGTGACGCCGTCTGGGGACGAGGGTGATGGCGGCTCAGGGGCAGCCTCGAAGGGGAGCCCTGCGTCCTCGTCCTGGACCACGGACACCACCTGCTTGGCACGCCGGCGCTTTTCCGAGAGGGGGGCTGCTTCCTGGATGCCGGGGTCCCCGCCACCACCGCCGCCCCCATACTCCTCGCCCCAGTCGATGGGCGCGCCCTCGGCCAGCAGGTGCAGGTTGGGGTCGCTGTTGTGCATGACCACACTGTCCCGGTACAGGTTGTGTTTCCTCTGCACGGCGGCCTCCTTCACGGCTGCGGGACAGAACGGGGTGACAAGACACTGAGCGGGGGTGCTGACGGCCACCAGCACACCCCGCACCGTGTGACCCACGTCACAATCCCTCGGCCTGAGTGGGCACTGTGACCGGACAAGGCTTCTTTGAGACCTCAGTGTGGGAAGCAGGGGGTGGGACCCTAACCCCCATCACTCACCCAACACTCACCCAACACTCCCCAAAACGCCAAGGACCCTCAACATAACTAAGACACGGGGATGCGATGCTGCCCCCTGGCCCACACCACGAACAGTGGGCCCACCGCAGCCCACGGCCTAAGTCTCCCCTTTGTAGCTTAGCCGACCCCACCAGGAAGCCTCTGGGCGCCCACCTCTGCCACCCTCCAGCAGTGAGATTCCTAACAGGGACCACAGGGCAGGGCAGTCCCACCCGGCTCTGCAGCCGCCCGCCCCCAGGGGCCGGCGGCACTGACCCTGGAGGATGTCCTTCATGACCGTCTGCAGCACCACCTCCTCGTACGTGTTCTCCACCAGGATGAACCTGGCAAAGTCCTCGAAGATCAGCTCCTGGAACCGGGACAGCTCCTGCCGGCCGGGGCGGGCGTGGGGGCAGAGAGAGGGGCGGTCAGGGCTGTGGGTCAGGCTCAGAGCTGGGGCGAGCTGGGCGAGGGGGGCGCAGGGGGCTGCTCACCGACTTGCAGGTGGGCGCCAGCTTCTTGAGCAGGAACGGGATGGTGATCTGCAGCAGCGCCTCCCGGAAGAAGCGCTTCCGCACGGTGCTGCTGTCGTAGTCATATTTCTGCCAGGAAAGAGGGGCCAGGGCGTGGGGAGCTCCGGATTAGGGGGCTCCATCAGCCCCTGGTCTCACCCAGGCCCCCGTCTCCCCCACCCCTGGGTGTAGAGAGGCAGGGCCTGGCCAGGCGGCTCACCTTCAGCACCCGCTCCAGGATGCGCTGGATGGATTTGCACAGCTCCTCCTTGGTGGGCCCCTTCCCCAGCTCCTGGTGCAGGAGGGTCTCAAAGGTGTACACGGCGTTGTCCATTTGCTGGAGGCGCAGCACACCACAGGGCATGTGAAGGCGTGCCCCCCTGGGGAGGAGGGGTGCCCCCTGGGAGAAGGGGTGACTCTGGGGAGGAGGGGTGCCCCTGGGGAGGAAGGGGTGCCCAGGCACTCAGACACCCCTTCCCTAGGTCACTCCTATGCTGAGTGTCTAGAGCGCTGGCTTACTGCCAGGCACCACTGCCAGCCCCCCCCTGCCCCAGGGGAACAGAGGATCTAGGCCCTGTGGGAAGGAGCTTAGGGAGTCAGGAGGGCTTCCTGGAGGAAGGGGTCTCTGAGACTCAAGAGATGAGTCTGACTTAGCCAGGTGGACAGAGGGACAGGCATCCAAACAGACTGGAGAGCACAGCCGAGAGACAGGAGCTGGAGAGAGCATGCGGGATTGCGGGGAGACCTGGGGGGAGAGCTAGGGTGCAGGCAAGCCCTGTGCCCACCTCACGCATGTGGATCTGGGCTCGCTGCTTGAACACAGACATGCTGGACACGTCAAAACGCTGCTGCAGCCCGTCGAGCCGCAGCGGCTCCATCTTCTCATAGCAGCTGTGCATCTTGAGGGGGTGGTACGCCAGCTGGGACAGCTTCTCCATGTACTGCAGGGAGGCAGGGACACACGAGGGACCTGAGCTGGGGCCACTGGAGGGGCTGGGCAGCCCCCGCAGGCCCTGAGCCCTCCGAGTCCAGAGTCTGGGGCTGGCACTGGCACCAGGAAAGGCCATCTCGGGGTGGTGATCACCAGGGAAAGCACGGGAGGACCTGGGACAGGAAGGACAAGGATCTGCAGGCAGGAGAGGGGTACAGGAGCACAGTGTGGAGACAGGCCAGCCTGAGTGCTGGGCAACCCTGGGCAAATCGCTCACCATCTCTGAGCCTCGGTTTCCTCACCCTCCAAATCAGGAGACGGGTTTTCGTGATCTCTAGGGTCCTCTCTGGTTCTTAAAGTCTATGATTATTACTGTCAGTGGAACTCCTCGGTTTGGGGTGGAAAAGAGGCTAAGATTACAGGGCCAATTCTATCTGCCAGACCTGACAACTATGTGGGGCTCCAGGCAGTTGACTACCCCAATATGGGGTCTGTGGAAGGCCGTTCAACCCGAGAACCAGCTAACTCAGAAACGAGAGGGGCTGGCTCCATCTGGGGGGGCACAAAAATGGTATCTATGGATGTGCCCTGCTCCACGTCTCCTATAGATCCTCTGTTCACAGGTTATGCCCAGGAGGGAAACGGCCTGCCCTCATCACAGTGAGGACCTGACGGGGGCCAGACCAGACCCAAAACCAAACCCAGGGCCCATCTCACCTCGCCCAGCTTGTCGATGCCACCTTCATTGATGACGTTCAGGTTCATGTCGGTGACTTCCTTGAAGAAGACATCCCGCACTTCTGTGAAGCCCTGGCTGGTGGGCACCATGAGGGCCTCCAGGATGGACGGGATATAGGGCTGGACGTGGTTCCGGACACAAATCTCCGCCTTGGGGAGGATGGAGGCTGCGCCGAGGGAGCTGGTTAGCAGACGGTACCCCCAGGAGCAACCCCCACTGTCCCAGGTCCCTAGGCTAAATGCAGGCAGCTGTGTCATTCTTTAAAGAAGACCACTGGTGACAACATGAGGAATGGTTAATGGAGCACAGATAACAAGGCACTCTCAGGTCGGATCCTCAAATTCCTGAAACTATGACATCAAGAAACAAAGAAAACGACCATGTAAAGGTCTTAAGGTCCGCAGTTTTTCCATTTAGCTGGAGGAAGAGAAAACTCACCTTTGGGGGCCAGAGCGGGGTCTTGCTCCTTTGTTTTTTTTAAAAAAAAAATGAAAAACACCCTCTGGGGAAGAAGCCTCTGGGCTGTGCAAACCCTGAGCCCATATTCTGCTCTGGCTCAGCCTAAACTGTGGAAAAGGCAGCCTCCCCCGGGCAGGGACCATCTCCAAGACGTTCCACCAAGGCATTTTCACCCAAGGGGTGTTCTGACGTCCCTCCTCCTCCCCTGTCCGGCTAATGCTTGTTCCACACAATAAATGTCAACTCGTTGTTCTCGCCAGCTCACACTGAGTACAACTGGTAGAGAGTAACCCTCAGGGAACTGATGACCGCCACAACCGTGACCAGGGTGTGGGCAGCAACAGTGAACAAAAGGATCCCACCAGGCTCAGGACAGAAGGGAGCACCAGCTGACCCAGGAAAGACAGGGTGGCTCAACCTGGGTCACCCGAAGTCCAGATGATGTTGCTAAAGTGGCCCGTGGTAAATCTGATTGACCTAAGATGAACAGAAGGCTGGAACCTCCTAACATCACTCAGGTCACCAAGATCTGGGTCTATCGAGACAAAAGCCACCTGGGACTTCCCCAGTGATCCAGTGGTTAAGGCTTCCTACAGTGGAAGCACATGTTTGATCCCTGATCAGGGAACTAAGATCCCACTGGCTGCACGGCGAGGCCAAAGAAAAGAAATAACAGCCACCAAACGACTCACGGGGGTTAGAAGAACAAGGGCTCAGATTTGATCCTGGCTTTTAAAAAGTAATGAATCAAGTCACCACTGTGACATGTACATGGATCCCTGAAAGAGGCAGGAGGGAGGCCCTGACCCCGGAGAGCGAGTGGTCCCAGCCTGCCCACCCAGTGCTGACAACCGGAGCAGGTGGCCTGCCTACCTCGGATCTTGCTGGCCAGGTGCTCCTTGGAGGTGATGATCTGGTCCATGTCGGTGCGGATGACCGCCTCCATGGCCGGCCGGGCCAGCTGCAGCTTGGACAGCACTGCCTCGAAGCGTGCCTTGGCCTGTTCGTACACCATGCGGTACACGGCATCCGAGATCTGTGGGCAAGGCGTCGGCGTCAGCATCAGGCTGGGGGTGCTGGGCAGCCGTGGGCTCCCCACCCCCACCCCCAAGCCCAGACCACCCACCTGGATCCACTGCCGCTGTCGCTCCTGTGGTTTCCCCTTCAGCCGGGGGACCAGCTCTGCCTTCAGCTCAGGGCCCAGCTCCTCCATCACCAGGTTACTCAGGATCTGGGACCGGGAGGCAGGGGCAGGGTTTGGAGCGTGCCCAGCCCCTCTCCACGTTCCGGCAAACCTGGCCACTCAAACCCCCCCTCAAAGCTGCCCTTTGCTCCACGTCCCCACTGCCCTGTCTCCCGAGCATCCTTTCCAGAGGCCCCGGATGATCCACTTGGCTGTCCTGCAGGATCCAGGAGGGGCCCCAGCTCAGGACCTCTGCACACACAGCCTCCCCATCTAGAATACTCCCCCAGCCCCTCTTGCCTACACATGGAAGTCGAATGTGTTTATCCTGCTAGACAGAGAGCTCCCTAGGGGCCAGGACTGTGTCTGTCTTATTCTCAGCAGCACCCAGCCCCTAGTCCAGGGTCGGTGCTCGGGTAACAACTGAACAAAAATAACCACCTGTGTGGCCCACCTCAGCCTCCATCCGTCTGAACCTAAGCTTGTCGTCTGGGTCCAAACCTGCAGCCAGTGCCCCGGGGCCCTGCGGGCATGCTCAGTCCACCCTCTGGGCCCCGGGCGGATTCCGCAGCCTCCCCAGCCTCACCTGAATCTCGTTCCCACACAGCATCTCCCAGGTGCCGTACAGCTCCTTGGACTGGCGGTACATGCGGATGGCGTCTGTGAACGCGGGGCCCTCCACCTTGGAGTCTTCGGGGATCCCTGCCCAGGGAGAGGGACGGAGGGAGGAGGTTAGCAGGACAGCCCCCGCCTGAGGCCCCCACCGCTCTTGCAGTAACGGTGACAGGAGAGGTTGCAGTGACAGTTAACAGCAGTAACAATCCTCCAGCAGCAGCAAGACAACCCTCCTTCGTACCCTCCTCTTCTCCTTAAACCCTCCTACCAGCCCAAGACGTGGGCGCTGTCGTTGCTTCTGCTTTCACAGATGAAGAAACAGGTTCCAAGGTCAGGCCACTGCCAAGGGGCCAAGGCCAGCGAGTGGCAGAATCAGGACCACTGGGGGAGCCCACCCTCCCCCCCACCAGGAGAGGCCTCGAAACACAGTAGAGAGGGTACCAGAGGTGCCCAGAGACCCTCCCTCCATTGGGGGCCTGCACGCTCCCCGCCTAGAGGGCCAGATGGTAAATGCGCTCAGCTTTGCAGGCTGGTGACCTCTGTCCCAGCCAATCCACCCGCTGCTGTAGCACGAAAGTTAGCACAGACAGGGGGTGAACGAACGGGCCAATAAAGCTGGATTTACTCAGATAGGCGATGGGCCCAATTTGGCTCCCTGGCCATCATTTGCCAAGCCCTGTGGAAGATCATCGAACCCTAAAGGGCCTCAGTGTTCCCTTCTGAACAGTGGGAGCAATGATCAGCCTGGCCTCACACACCCACAGAGGGGCTGCAGGGACCACAGTGTGGACTGGGAAGGCCAGGGCCTGGCTGCAGGCCTGGTGGGCACTCCCTGCATCAGGAACTGCAGCCCTGACTGGCTCCTGGGGCCCTGGGTCCGCCGTGCCCACCGCTGTGCACCTGGGAGACTGGGAACACCATTCTGCTGCTTTTGTGAGAGGAGGTGGCGGTGGGGGCCTAGAGGAGTTTGTCCATCCCCCTCGTGCTGACCAGGGGGTTGATGAACAAGACGTGGACCTCCACCTGGGTGCTGCGGAGGCAGGCTGCAGGAAGTTGCAACATCCGACTTCGGGAAGATGTGTTTAAACACCTCGGAGTCTGGCAGCGGGTGGCCCCCTGCCTGGCCTTGTGCCTCTGACCACTGTGTCTCCAAAGCCAAACAGCAGCCGGGGCCTCTAAAATCCCAGCTCCCACTGTGATGACTATGGGCTGAGTCACCCCCACAGAGAAAAAGTCCCTCTCTGGCGTGGAGAGGGCCTCTCCTCCCACCATCCGGGTGACCCAGGAATCACTGCTGTTCAGGGCTGGAGGGGAACTGAGCAGTGGACAAACAGGCCCGGGAGCCAGCCTGGCAGGGGCAGCTCCCAGGACTGGGATGGGGCCATGAGGGGCATCTCACCCAGCATTTCAGAACCTGCGTCCAGGAGGGAGTGACAGGGGCAGAGCAGGAGGGTCCCACCGAGCCCTGGGGTGGGTGCTGCCCAACTGGGCCAGGTAAGGAAGCAGGCTTAAGGAGGGGGACACTGTCTCCCAGAGGCCAGGTTTTGCCTAGAAAATCTGGCTGTGTGTTATACACGCAGCCTCTCTCATGCATGGGCATTTGCATTCTGCAGACGGCAAGCCGGGCATGCTGGGCAGGGGTCACTTTCCAGGTGGCAGGATGGGCTGGGCAGCGGGAAGGAGGCAGCTGACATCCCATGCTCTGGCCGGTCAGACGTGCAGCCTCAGACCCTCAGGACCTCCCTACTCTGCACCTCGAGGGGCTGAGTCAAAAGTGAGGGTGGCCCTTCCCGAGCCCTTCCCCCGAGCCTGGCTGTTGGGGACTGACTCATGTCCCGACAAAGTGCCGTGCTGAAGTCCTGACCCTCAGCTGCTCAGAAAGGGGCTGTGTCTGGATGCAGGAACTTAAGTGCACGCGTGTGCGTGCTCAGTCACTTCAGTCGTGTCCGACTCTGCATGACTATAGACTGTAGACCCACCAGGCTCCTCTGCCCATGGGCTTCTCCAGGCAAGAATACTGAAGTGGGTTGTCATGCCCTCCTCCAGGGATCTTCCCGACCCAGGGATTGAACTTGTGTCTCTTGCATCTCCTGCATTGGCAGGAGAGTTCTTTACCACTAGCGCCCCCTGAGAAGCCCGGGACTTAGGTAATTAAGTTAAAAGGAGGGGATTAGGCCGGGCCTTGGTCCGATATGACTGGACAAAGAAGAAATCCTTATAAGAAGAAATCTGGACAACGAAACAGGGCACACACACAGCAGGGACTATGCGATGACCCCAGGGACACGCTGGCTGCCTGCTAGTCAAGGAGACTCAGAAGAAAACACCCGACTGACACCTGGATGTGGGGCTTCCAACGTCCAGAACTGTGCACAAGCTAACTTCTGCTGTTGAAGCCACCCAGGCTGTGGCCCTTTGTTACAGCAGCCCCGGGAGGCTGAGGCTGAGGCTGAGACCCCACACACGTTCCCGCACGCAGCTCTCAGAGGGGCCGGCGGCTCTCAAGGCCCGGGGAGGCAAAGTCACACAGTCGCTAGAGGGTGGCCGCCCCAGGCTGGAACACAGGCCCAGCAACTCCAGCAAGACTTGGAGACTTCCCGCCCGCCCGTGGGGTCCTCGGGGTCAGGCTGAGAAAGGAAGTGGCACTCCTCAGTCCCGCAGGGTTGGGGGGAGGCGGCGGGCAGACAGGAAGAGGCCTTGACCTCGGTACCCCCCGGCCCACCCCGGCCCACCCCAAGCCCAGCTCAGCGCCCCTGCTGCCCCCAGCTGCTCCAGGAATGCAGGATGTGAGGGGGACCCTGGACGAGCTGGCGTCCACCCAGCTTGGCCTCCTCCCCACCCCCCCCCACTTCCTGGCAGCCCCCGGAATGAGCAATTCCAGGCCCCACAAATTCCAGACCCAGCCTCCGAGGAAGCCGAGAACTTTCCCACAGTTCTGGGGCGGGTGGGGGGTGGGGGAGGCTCCTCTGAAACTGCCCCGTCAGCTCCTGACACCGAGTTGTGTAGGACACCCCCGCTCCCCACCCGGCCTCAGCAGCTCTTCCCCGGCCTCCTCGCCTGCCCATGGACCCACACCCACCCCCTTAGCCTCCCAGCTGAGCGCTTGCTATGTGCCAGGCGCAGGGCCAAGAGCTCTACCCAGGCCTGCCCATTGAGTCCTCCCCATAATCTAGCAACAATGATCACAGCCGCCATTGTGCACGTGGGTCGGTCCCCACCCAGCCTGGCCTGGGGTCACCTGGCCAGGTCTGCCATGAGCCTTGGAAACCTGGAGACCTGGAGAGGGGCCTGGGCAGGGATGAAGGGGAGGGAGGGAGCAGGGAGGAAGGGAGGAGAAAAGGTACTCCGGCCCAGATCGCTCTGCCCAGTCCTGGCTCCTCAGCCCCCAGGGACCTGGAAACAGGAGGCCCTTTGTGGGTGGCAGGGGTTGGCCTGACCGAAGCCCTGGTTCCTGCCACCCAGCAGATTCCACCCCGGGCAGAGGCGGCCCTGGAGAGTGGAGAGGACAGAGGACAGGTGGAGTGAGCCAAGTCACCGCATGGCCCGTCTCTAGGCGTGGGTGCCCACAGTCTGGCCTCTAAGTGGAGCTGTGCCTGAGGTGCCCCGGCAGCCAGGGAGGGTGGAGCAGGGATGGGGCGGGCGGGCCCCGGTCACCAGGAGGGAAGTTCAGGGTCCAGGACAGGGTTGTTCCTCCCCCAGAGGCAGAAAGCCCCTCGACCCCCACACCCTCCCACCAAGAAACAATCAAGCCTTTCTGATCAAACTCCTTAGGGCCTCATGAGGCCCTCCAGACCTGACCCCAGTGCCCCGCCAGTCCCATTTCCGGGCACCCCCTCCCAAGTTCAGGCCCTCATGCGTCCTCCTCTAAAGTGCCCCCGCGCCAGGCCTCCCTTCATGCTCTCTGTGACCTCTGTCTGCAACACGCCTCCCTCTGTTCTAGAATTATGCATCCTTCAGGTCTTAGCTCAACCATTGCCTCCTCAAGGATGCCGCCCTCATCAGTCCCTCCCCCCATACAAGCTCAGTAGCCCCCCAGTACATACACACCCTCCAAGCTCCCCGGGTGGCTCCCACCCAGCACCTAGCACAGTCCTGACTCATCACCCCCTGGGTCCTCATCTGTTTAACATCTGTCCCTGCTACCCCTAGGCTGCCGGCAGTGAGTGGGTAGGGACCAGGTCTTGCTTCCCTGTTGCATTCTCAGCACCCAGCCCTGGGTCTGGCTCAGAAAAACACTGAAAGGTTTGTTGAATGAATAAGTGAGCCAGAAGAGACTTTGTAACTTTATAGACAAGAACGAGGCCCTTAGGGAGGAAGGGAAGTTCCTAGACTACCAGGCAGGTCAGTGATAAGAAAGAAATGACACCATAAAAAAATCTTTACCAAGAACTGTGAATCCTCCCAAACCCTCTCACACACAGGAGAAAATATTATCCCCATTTTACAGAGGCTCCAAGAGGTAAGCTGGTCTCCTAAGATCATGTTGTTGGAAAGTGGCAGAATCAGGGGTTTTATTCTGTGATCCAGGAGCTCAACAACCTCATCCCTCTGGAAACAATTTCCTACATTTTTTTCTCAGCGTCACAGAACTGTTTTCATCAAGGGTGAGGATTAAGGGCAGCATGACAATGGTTTCCAAAAACCAGAAGGAAAAGTGGTGGTTGGTGGTTCAGTCGCTAAGTCACGTCTGACTCTTTGTAACTCTATAGACTGTAGCCCTCCAGGCTTCTCTGTCCATGGGATTTTCCAGTCAAGAATACTAGAGTGGGTTGTCATTTCCTTCTCCAGGGGATCTTCCCCACCCAGGGATTGAACCCCGGTCTCCTGCATTGCAGGCAGATTCCTTACCAACTGAGCCACCACGGACGTTAAGGGCAAAAGGTCCTTCTAGTTAAGGCTATGGTTTTTCCAGTAGTCATGTATGGATGTGAGAGTTGGACTATAAAGAAAGCTGAACGCCGAAGAATTGATGCTTTTGAACTGTGGTGTTGGAGAAGACTCTTGAGAGTCCCTTGGACTGCAAGGAGATCCAACCAGTCCATCCTAGAGGAGATCAGTCTTGGGTGTTCATTGGAAGGACTGATGTTGAAGCTGAAACTCCAATCCTTTGGCCACCTCATGCGAAGAGCTGACTCATTGGAAAGGACCCTGATGCTGGGAAAGATTGAGGGGAGGAGGAGAAGGGGACGACAGAGGATGAGATGGCTGGATGGCATCATCGACTCGATGGACATGGGTTTGGGTGGACTCCGCGGGTTGGTGATGGACAGAGAGGCCTGGCGTGCTGTGGTTCATGGGGTCGCAAAGAGTTGGACACGACTGAGCGACTGAACTGAGCTGAACTGAAACACCTACAGATTCAGGGTTTCTTTGAGCAGAGCAATATTCTTTAAAAAGTATGCTGATTTTCAAGAAACATATCGTACTCCACTTTTTTACTGCTTAAAGTTGATGCAGACTTCTTGATCACTTAGAATGGAAACTTTAAAAACATTTTATTACAAAAATTTGATGGGAGGGGGGATGGAGGCTCAAGAGGGGTCGCAAAGAGTCGGCCGCGACTGAGCAACTGAGCAACTGAACTGAACTGACCATGGTTTCTAAAACCACAGGAGGAAAAGGAAAACGGCTCATAGAGCAGGGGTGCCACACCACAGTCAGCCACTAGGTGTCACCACTCAGCAACGTACCCGGTAACCCCGCTCCCAGCTCCCGGGGCCTCAAGGAGACGGCTCACCGTTGTTGCAGTGTCGGACACAGTCCTGCAGAACGGCCTGCCACTTGTCCTGCTCGGCTTCCGTCATCATGCAGAAGTAGTAGTGACGCGCTGAAGGATGCCAGAGGATGAGCGGGAACTGCGTGGGGCACTTGAGGATCGGGGCAGAGCCCGATTTCGGTGTGGTCCCTGTGGAGACAGCACCCGCTGAGCGGCTGCCCTCTGTGGCTTCCCTTGGCCAGAGGACGGCCAGCAGCTGACCCCTCACCCTGCCCCTCTGGGTCCAGAGAGGGCTGGCCTGTCCCGGAATGACCAGAGGAGTGGGGAGGCTGCTTCTCTCAGGCTCCACCGCTTGGCTAAGAGAAGGCCTGCCTCCCCGCTCCCCCACCGCCCCACACCAGCACCAATTCTTAGAGTCGGTAATGCGTCCACCTTCCTGGGGTCAGGTTCTAAACTCTATGCAGGAGGCACAAATAACACAGGGCTGGAGCCCTCAGGGTCCAGGGCCAAGCGTTACTGTCTCAGGTTTCCCTTCAAATTTCAGCTGCAGAAGCCAAAGGGTGGCTTAAATGTCCCAAGTAGGAGGGAGGCGTGGGGGTAGGGGATACAGAATAAATAAAAGGGGATTTTTCTCTCTCTGTTTTGTCTGCATGGATATTCGAGATCCAGAGAGATAAGTGGTCCTGGGCTGTGACCCAGTCACTCCTGTTAATCCCAGGACAATGGCAGTTCTTCTTTGGGTCCTGGCTCTGGGTCCCTGTGCTGGGCTCAGCACACACAGCACCTCGTGGGGTCTCCACAACACCCCAAGGTCAGCCCTCCCAGTGCAGGGGCTGGAATCCAGGAAAACCAGACTCCAGCTGAGTCCTCAATCACCAAGTCCCACACAGGAGTATCTCACTACCCCCTTGGTCTCCTTGGGATCAGCTAAGAGGCGGACATGATCCCACAAAGCTTCTGAGTGTCTCTGATGGAGTGGGGTCGCCTAGGACGGCTCCCCACAAATGCAGCATTGACTCGGCGGTTTACAAAGGGGGGCACCTGGATCATCTTCTCCCAGAACCTCTCAGGGACCCAGGGAAGGGGCAGGGTACAGAGTGAGCCCCCTGCACAGCTGTGATGGTCAGAAGTGGGGGCTGGGTGGGACTCACACTGGTGTGGCCCTAATTCACTGGGTGACTTCAGGCAAACCCCTCTCAAGCCTTCCCTTGGAGGTTCAGGTTGTGCTGGGCACTTGCTGTCAGCTCTAGCCCAGCTGCTCTTCCTGCAAACATGGAGCTTGGAGTTCCAGAACCAGGGATGCCCCCCACACTCTCTGGCCAAATCCCTGGGCACTTGGCCTGGGATGGGTAGTCCCTTTACCTGGTAAAGAGTTGCCGACAAGCTCCAGATACTGGTCCAAGGAGGTGAGGATTTTGTAGCCCGCACTGTTGATGACAGCTCGGGGTGGGATCTGCCGCTCATAAGCCTGAGGAGGGGGCAAGAGAGATGGTGGAGGCAGCTACAGGTATGGCTAAGCCCAAACCCCATGTCTATACCTGGCTCCAGGGCCCCATTCAGTGTTCCCTGCCCAAGACAGGGAGGAAGAGGGGGAGAGGAAGAGAAGAGAGAGAAAGGAGTTTGATCATCATTGTGACTAGAGGCAACATGGTATCCTGAGCAGGACCCAGGCTCGGGGCTCAAATCCTGGCTTCACTAAGTACTACGTGTGTGATGTCAAGGATAACACCTCTTGTGCTTTAGTTTGGGCATCCCTGGTGGCTCAGCGGTAAAGAATCCACCTGCCAATGCAGGAGACACCGGTTCAATCCCTGGGTCAGGAAGATTCCCCTGGAGAAGGAAATGGCAACCCACTCCAGTATTCTTGCCTGGAGAATCCCATGGACAGAGGAGCCTGGCGGGCTATGCACCACTGAGCAACTAAGTAACAACAACATGCTTTAGTTTCCTCATCTATAAAACCAGAGTGATAATAGTTCCTACCACACAGGGCTCCTAAGCACCCAGGGAGATAACTGGGTAACGTTTAGCACAGTGCCTGCTGCAGCAAGGGTCAGTAAACACTGCTGATGTGATTATGGCTGGGTTCGTCAAAAAGTTCGTTTGGGGTTTTCTGTAACATCTTATAGGAAAAAAACTGAAAAAAACTTTTTGGCCAACCTAATGTTATCACCACTGCTACAATCGCCTCTATAAGGAGCAGCTATCACTAGCCTAGTGTTTGTTACCTACCAGGTACTGTGCTATGGGCCCCGAATGCTTCATTTCACAGAATTCTCACAATCCAGAGGTGAGCACCATTACGAGCCCCAACATCACATAACTGGTAAGGTAGCCAACCTAGGACTTGAACCTGGCCTGTCAGCCTCTAGAACCCAGGGTCTTTGATTACCCTCAACTGTCCACTAACTTTCTAGGTTCTGAGCACCACACAAGGCCCCTTGGGAGGAGAATATATTCATTGGAAGGGCTGATGCCAAAGCTCCAGTACCCTGGCCACCTGATGCGAAGGGTTGACGCATTGGAAAAGACCCTGATGCTGGGAAAGATTGAGGGCAGGAGGAGAAGGGAGCAACAGAGGATGAGATGGTTGGATGGCATCATTGACTCAATGGACATGAACTTGGGCAAACTCTAGGAGATAGTAGAGGACAGGGAGGCCTGGCATGCTGTAGTCCATGGGGTCACAAAGAGTCGGACAGGACTGAGCAACTGAACAACAACTGCTTTCTAATACCAATGGGAGGAAAAGGAGTAAGTCAAAGCTGTATATTGTCACCCTGCTTATTTAACTTATATGTAGAGTACATCATAAGAAACGTTGGGCTGGATGAAGCACAGGCTGGAATCAAGATTGCCGGGAGAAATATCAATAACCTCAGATATGCAGATGACACCACCCTTATGGCAGAAAGTGAAGAAGGAAAGAGCCTCTTGATGAAAGTGAAAGAGGACAGTGAAAAGGCTGGCTTAAAGCTCAACATTCAAGATCATGGCATCCGGTCCCATCACTTCATGACAAATAGATGGGGAAACAGTGGAAACAGTGGCTGACTTTATTTTTCTGGGCTCCAAAATCATGGCAGATGGTGACTGCAGCCATGAAATTAAAAGACACATGCTCCTTAGAAGAAAAGCTATGACCAACCTAGACAGCATATTAAAAAGCAGAGACATTACTTTACCAACAAAGGTCCATCTAGTCAAGGCTATGGTTTTTCCAGTGGTCATGTATGGATGTGAGAGTTGGACTATAAAGAAAGCTGAGCGATGAAGAACTGATGCTTTTGAACCGTGGTGTTAGAGAAGACTCTTGAGGGTCCCTTGGACTGCAAGGAGATCCAACCAGTCCATCCTAAAGGAGATCAAGTCCTGAGTGTTCATTGGAAGGACTGATGCTGAAACTCCAATACTCTGGCCACCTGATGTGAAGAACTGACTCATTGGAAAAGACACTGATGCTGGGAAACATTGAAGGCGGGAGGAGAAGGGGACAACAGAGGATGAGATGGTTGGATGGCATCACCGACTCAATGGACATGAGTTTGGGTGGACTCTGGGAGTTGGTGATGGACAGGGAGGCCTGGCATGCTGCAGTCCATGGGGTTGCAAAGAGTCAGGTAACACTGAGGGACTGAACGGAACAGAGGAGCTCATACAGCAGGGCTGCCATGCTGCACCCTGCCACTAGGTGTCACCACTCAACATATTTCTTGAGAGCGGCTGAAACGGAAGCAATGATTTTCCAAGTGGTCCCTGATGAGCAGCATCAAAGTCACACAAGAACTTGTCAGAAATGCATATTCTTGGCCCCACTGCAGACCTGAGTCAAATTGAGGGTAGGCCCAGCAACCTGGTGGGTTTTTTATTTTTATTTTTGGAATTTATTTTTTAATTGAAGGATAATTGCTTTACAGAATTTTGTTGTTTTCTGTCAAACATCAAGATGAATCAGGCACAGGCAGCAACCTGTTTTTACACCAGCCTTCCGGGTGATTCTGTGCACTGAGAACTGCTGCCCTGAGGCATCGGTTGCTCCTGACTCTGCTTATGTTACTCTACTGCAAGATCAAACCAGTCAACCCTAAAGGGAAATCAACCCTGAATATTCACTGGAAGGACTGATGCTGAAACTGAAGCTCCAATACTTCGGCCACCTGATGCGAAGAGCCGACTCACTGGAAAAACCCTGATGTTGGGAAAGACTGAGGGCAAGAGCAGAAGGGGGTGGCAGACGATGAAATGGTTAGATAGTATCACCGACTCAGTGGACGTGAGTTGGAGCAGACTCCAGGAGATAATGGAGGACAGAGGAGCCTGGCGTGCTGCAGTCCCATGAGGTCGCAAAGAGTCGGACACAACTGAGCGACTGAACAACAACACTGATTTGCCTCAAAACAGGGCGCTCAAGCCTGTCCTTTGGCTGCTCTAGAGGAATGTGTGGCGGAAGAAGTTGGGTCTGTGGTTCAACCAGGTGGGGTTTCCCCGAGGGCCCAAGGCAAAGGACACTCATCCCCAGACCGGTGGTCCAGTGGTTAGGAATCCACCTGCCAATGCAGGGGACTTGGGTTCAATTCCTGGTCCAGGAAGATTCCACCTGCTGCTGGACAACTAAGCCCGAGCACCCTAGAACCTGTGTTCTGCAACAAGAGAAGCCACTGTAATGAGAAGCCCGTGGACCACAATTAGAGAGCAGGCCCCATTCGCCACAACTAGAAAAAAGCCTGCGCACAGCCAACAAAGACCTAATGCAACCAAAAATAAATAAATTAAAAAAAAAAAAAAGACAGTCATCCCCCAGCTTCCCTGCTTCAGGGCAGGGAGTTGTGAGCGGAGGCATCAGGAAAGAAAAGAGACAGGACCAGCACCCAGGGGTGCTCTGAGGCAGGGGAATGGCCAGTTTGCTGTGGCAGTGGAAGCCCAAGGCAGGGAGGGGGCTGATGGGGGAGGCAGGCTGTGGGGGTGGGCCGGTGCCAGTGACGGGCTGCTTCTGGGGGGAGAGGCAGAGTGAAAGGGGACCCCCAGTGAGTCGGGTGCCTGGATGGATGAAATGCTACTCAGAGAGGGGCACCCAGCTTTGGGCAGGCGGGAAAGGGTGAAGGTGGAAAGCTGCCGAGGTTCGGCTTTGGCCCTGGTGACAGCGAGGCAGCTGCGGGTGGCCAGTTGAGGGTGGAGGTATGGGGTCTCACATTCAGGAGTCGGGGGGCATGCAGCATTAACGATTGCAGAGTAGGGGGCTGTGGGGACGCGGAAGAAGAGCTGGGCCAGGCCCGGGAGGCCTGGGGTCCTCACCACTTTGTTCTCGTAGAGCACCAGCCCGTAGTTGTGTGGCACGAGGCTGAAGCGGTTCCTCCACTTCTTGTTGTCCTCCTGGTACTGGAAGAGGTTCCCCGAGAAGATGATGCGCTCCTCCAGGGGCACCTGTGGGCAGCGAGGGGCGGGGAGTGAGGCTGGAAGCGGGAACGGGGCCGTCCGCCCTGACCTCATTCCTCGCCGAGGCCTCCGAGGCAGCGCGGCGTCACACCCATTTGGCAGATGGGGAAAATGAGGCTGGGGAGCAGGGAAGGCCCCCTCCCCACTCCAGGTCCACCCAGATGCATTGTGATGCCAGGTCTAGAACTCAGGCCAGGCAGTGTGACAGGGGAGCCAGACAGGACCCCGGCCCGTCCTGGCCCCAGGCAGACACGGAGGCCTCCTCGGGAAGGTCTCCAGAGCCCGAGGCAGGCTGCTTCCCCGTCCACTCCCCCGCAGTGTGACTGTGCCACAGTCACTCCGGCCGGAGGGCACAGGCCCGCCGGCCAGCACTGGAAAGGCCAGGCACCCGAGCACCTTTCTCTTCCTGCTACGAGCCTGCTTCCCCTCAGGGCAACACAAACTTGACCGAAGTGCTGCCATAGAGCCTCCCTGGATCTGACAGGTGACAAGATGGTCTCCACGAATCCGGACGGGGGAGGAGGGGACTTCAGCCCAGAGGGGTCCCGTCTGACCAACACCCTTGCAGACTCGTGGCCAGCGTGGGCAGCAGAAATGCCTAGACCTCCCTGCCAAGCCCTAGCTTTGACTCTACCGCAGGCTCGGTGTGACTTCAGGCCTGCCACATCGCCTCTTTGAGCCTCAGATTCCTCATCTGTAAAATGGGACAGTGACAGCCCCGACGACAGGTGCGGGGATCACGCAGGCAGTCGGCACCAGGCAGGCAGTACAATACACAGGAGCTGCCATGATCACTACTGGGGTTCTGTCTGCGTCAGTCTCCAGGCTCCTCAGACTGACATTTGGGGAGGGGGAAGGGAGAGTAAACAGTCCAAGCACCGGGGAAGCTTCTGGAAAGGAGATAACAGGAGGCCAAGAGGGAACAGCCCTGCTCCTGGGTGGGAGGAGCGCGGGAGTCAAGAGTTCCTGTCTCTCAGAAGCCTCCATCAGCTCTACAACAAATATGGGGCCTTCTGCAAAAAGCAACATGTATCCTGTGTAATAAAGGGAGAAGGTATAATTTGACAGGTGCCTAACCTCTCCTAGCTTCCGAGCTCCGAGCTCCGCAGCTGCAGTCAGAGGTGAGCGGCCCCTCCCACGTCGGCCCCCACCCCCAGGCCTGTCTCCTCACCGGGCCTCTTCTCCCCAGCAACCTCCCTGCCCCTCTTCAAGGGGAAATGCCAAGACATTCCTGGAAAATGAGGGCCCATTGTACTCAAACAATAGGACCCTAAAGACTGCTTCCTACCCAGGGACAAAAATATTTACAGGAAAAGAAAATGGTTCCCCCCCTACCAGGCACCCCCTCCCCACCACCGACAGTGGGCTTTCCCCTGGGCTCCGTGGTCTATATTTAGACTATTTAGACTGGGGCCTACTCTCGCCCCAGCTCCTGAGTTCCCGTCTCTTCGAGACCGGGCAGACCCTTGTTCCCCGGGTCTGCAGCCTCCACTCTGGCTTAGAGCAGGAACCCAAGGCACAGGCCTCCCCGGGTGAGTGGACCTCGGCACCCTGCCCCCTAAAGTCCACCCTCAGATCCTGGACAGCCCGTAATGGCTGGTTGGTTGGTTTACAGATGTGGGTTTGGGTTTTATTTTTAAGACTTTCAAATGGCAGAGTCGTGTTTCCACTGGAAGGTCTGCAGGAAGCAGAACCCAGGAAACAGCCCAGGCCAAATATTTTAGACTCTGCAAAGCTCTCTGATGCCGCCGACAGGCATCTTTGGGAACTGGTTAGAGCACAGGCCCCCAGGCTCCAACAGCCTATGCCTGGGGAGCCTGGACAAGCAACTCTACCTGCCGGAGCCCCGGCGTCCACCTCTGGGAGGGGCGCCGGGTCATAATCACAGTCCCTCTGAGCCATGTCATGCCAGCTGGATGAGCAGCACCCACACAAAAGAACTGTTGTTTTTATCACTACTATTACTATATTAATTGTAGTATTATTTCTAACAAAAACAATTTATGTGATGATGATAATGATAATGATTTCTATTATCATTGTTACCATGACTTAGCCTCATGATGGTCAGTTTCCTGAGCGGCAAATGGGACCCAAAATCCCTCCTCTTCTGAAACCGTAGGTGATTTCATATTACTCTTCCTGCTGACATGTTGCGTCTGTTTTCTGACCACAGACAATCAACCTGGTGAGTGTGAAAGGCGTTTCTCATGCAGGGTAAATGCTGAGCACATCAGGAGACTCAGCTCCTGCCTTGGGTTATTGGAATTCAGGCTGCCTGTGACATTTCCTTCCAAATAGGGGAGCAGCCCACTGGAACCAGCTCCCTAGGGTGGGTCCAAAGCCCTCTCTGATATCACACAGGTGTGCCCCTGCCAGACACCCAGGCCAGGCCACAGGTGCCCTCTGCTATCATGGGTTGGGAGGTTGCCGTGACATCAGGAGACCAGATAGACTTTCCTGGGCTCCAAATCAAAGTGACAGGTGATGCTCTGACACACAGCCCTGACCTTCCCTCCACCCAGGCAGGCTGGGGGTCAAGGCAGAAAGAGGAATCAAGTCAGGAAGCTGGAACCTGGCTTGAGTCCTGTCTCCACCATCCCAAGCAAGCCATGGTCTTACCTCTGGGCCTTTGCACATGCCAGTGCCTGGGTCTGATATTCCCTCTTCCATCAGGTCTTTAGCTGAGATGGCCCTTCTTCCAGGAAACCCTCCCAGACCACCCAGACAAGGGCCCACTGCAGCACCCCCAGAAACAGCAATGCCTGGCTTCTCACCCCAAGTGCTCAGCCCCACCGGTGCTGCAGTCACTCACTTCCTCAGTGCCATTCCCACCCCGATGCCATGGGTGACCACAGGATCCTCTCCCTGGGAGGCTCTACTAGCCTCCTCTGGCCCATTCTGACCCCACAGTGGGGAGCAGGCAGCTTCCTGGACAAACCTTTACTGTGCAAACATAACCCTACCACTGATAAGAGGATAATGACAAGGCCAGAGATGATGACATGTCAGCCAAGCATCTGTCCAGCCCCAGGCACCCGGCCCACAGATCTTTAATCTTCACAGCCACCTGGCGTGGGAGGTGTGCTCATCCCCATTCACAGGTGAGTAAACTGAGGCCCCACGAGGTGAGGTCATTAGCTCGAGGGCATATAGACTCTAAGAGGAGGAGCTGGGCTTGGACCAGGCCTGTCAAGATGACTCAGAGCCCCAGCCCAGCAGGAGGAGGGGCCGGCCCGGGGAGGAGGCGCCCACGGGGGTCCTCAAAGCCACCACCAGGTCACCTCCCTATTCAGAAGCCAGGGTGGGGCCCTCAGAGACCATCCAGCAACCACGGGAAACCGAGGCCCAGGGAGGGAAGGATCCTTGCCCAGGCCCTCGGAGGCCACCCCGCCCCTGCCCAGCGCCTCTCACCTTGCGCCACAGCAGCTGCGCTTGGGGCAGCCCAGTGCCCTCAATCTCGTGTCGCATGCTGTGGAAGAGGGCCACGCCATACTGGTCTTCGTAGAATCGGAGGAACTCTGTCAGGATCTTCCCTGTCTTCTCTGAAAGGGAAGGACAAAAGGGCTGTGAGGCTGGCATGACGGCTTCCAGGCAGTGACCCTGCGCCAGGGAGGGGCATCTGTCTTGCCCCAAATCCCAGCTCATAAAACCATCCATATGGGCTCCGCACCCGCATCTGCGTTACATTTCTGGCCAGGGTGGGGCCTTTCCCACACACGGCTGGGTGAGCCTCTGGGCGGGAAAAGGGGCGATGACCGTGACGGTGAAACCGACAGAGACGCAAGAAACCAACAGACAAGTGAAAAGATGCTCAGCCTCGCCAGCCAGCAAATGAACACAAATGGAAAATAGTCTTTTCCCCACCAGACCAGCCGGGATTCGGAGGACAGCCACTTTAACCGGAGCTGGGGAAGTGGCAAGTTGGGACTGCGTGTTTGGAGGGGGAGGGTGGTCGTGTGCACAGTTCTAAGTGTGCATGGGTGCCCTTGCTCCTGTAGGAATCCAGGATGCACCAGAACTTGCCAGAAACAAGCCAATTGTGCACAGGGTAGGGGAATGATTCAATACCTAACAGTCCACTCAGGTCAGGCAGAAGATGAAGGGGACCTGGGTACACGTAACAAAAGGAAGGTGTCCACACTCTGCCGCGTCAGGAGCTCTGCAGACTCCCACGTTGAACAGCATCACATTTAAGATTATTCCTGTAGGTGCATGTGACTTATTTACGCTTGGGGACCTCAAAGAAGAGGTCCAGGAGGCAGCACTCCAGGCTGTTAAGGGCGGCACATCTGAGTGTGGGAATGAGAAGCAGAGGGCGAGTTTCAGGTTCTGCTTTATTCCTTTGTTTAGCATTTGAATTATTTTATGAGCATGACTCTTTTTACAATAAAAAAAAAATCAACATTCTAAAATGAACTCATCTACCAAATTAACTACCACTTTGCAGTCACTGGCTGTTTGCATCTCTCTTCTGCTAAAGCAGGTTTTAAACAGAGGAAGGGATGTACCAGGGTGCAAGAACAGGCCCAGCACTCGCTGGCAGGCCTCCCTATTGACAGATGAAGAAACTGAGGTCCAGAGAAGGTCATGACCCACACCAAGGGGCCTCCTCCTTGGGCAAGACTTCCTCGTCCTAAGTAGCTGGACTTGGGGTCTGTGCTGGTCGGCTGTGCAGCTCCCCTCACTGGGCCTCAGTTTCCCCCTGTACACTGGGAGGACCAACTCAATCATGGACAGGCCCTACCACCTCTAACAGTCTTGGACTCAAGGTTCCAAAGACCTGGTCCTTTCTCTAATGAAAAGGGGCTGACATGACACCATCCCTCCCACGGCTGGTCCCTAGATATCAAGAGCACCCAGCAAGGACAGCGCTTCATTTAATCCTCTCAATAGCTCTATGTGGCTTCCCTGGTGGCTCAGCAGTAAAGAATCTGCCTGCAATGCAGGAGCCACAGGAGACACAGGTTCAATCCCTGGGTCGGGAAGATCCCCTGGAAGAGGGCATGGCAACCCACTCCAGTATTCTTGCCTGGAGAATCCCAGGGACAGAGAAGCCTGGCAGCCTACAGTCCAAGGAGTTGCAAAGAGTCAGACACGACTGAAGCGACTTAGCATGCATACAATAGCTCTATGGTGTATGGCTGGTGTCATCCACATTTACAGAGAGCACTGAGACTCAGAGAGGTTAAGTCACTGACACAAGGTCACACAGCAAGTGAGTGAGACCGCTGGAATGCAGTCCTGGGTCCCAGGCAGGAGGTGGTGGCTGGGGAGGAAGGCTGAGAGGAGGTGCCACACCCCACACCAAGGGTCTGTGGCAGACCCACTCCCTCCACCACTTCCAGAGGCAGCTCAGCACATAGGTCCCTCTTCACAGGCTTGTGCTTCCCTTCCTAGAACAAGTTCATGTCTGTTCAGATTCTGTTTTCAGGGGAGGAAGGGGAGAACAAATGAGGAATTTGCTTTGAATGCCTATTTTTTAAAAACCATAAACAACCAGAACTCTCTCAAAGACCACGAGAATTGTTCTGAAAAATGATGAGGTGGGAGGGGGTGGCGGGGGAAGAGATGGGGCAATGAACTGGGGCCAAACAGAGAAAGTAGGATCGCAGACCAAGGTCCATGTAGTCAGAGCTATGGTTTTTCCAGTAGTCGTGTAAGGATGTGACAGTTGGACCATTGAGAAGGCTGAGCGCCGAAAAATTGATGCTTTCGAAGTGTGGTGTTGGAGAAGACTCTTGAGAGTCCCTTGGACTGCAAGGAGATCCAACCAGTCCATACTAAAGGAAATCAGTCCTGAATATTCATTGGAAGGACTGATGCTGAAACTGAAGTTCCAATAATCTGGCCATCTGATACAAAGAGCTAACTCATTAGAAAAGACCCTGATGCTGGGAAAGATTGAGGGCAGGAGAAGAAGGGGACGACAGAGGATGAGATGGTTGGATGGCATCATCGACTCAATGGACATGAGTTTGAGCAAACTCCAGGAGATGGTGAAGGACAGGCAAGCCTGGCGTGCTGCAGTCCATGGGCTCGCAAAGAGTTGGACATGACTGAGCGACTGAACAACAAAGGATGGCAGACAACAATAATATTGATAAAACATGTAGTCATCATCATAGTCGTTCCTTTTTATTAAGTGTTAACCCCAGTCGATGGGTGGGAAGGTTTACATGCGTGACCCCAAAGAATCTTCAAGAAAACCCTTGGGAGTTGGTGCTATGGTTTGCCCATTTTAGGGATCAGGAGGCTGGCAGACCCAGGACAGGAGAACCAGGTTCTCAAGTTCCAGCCCAGGCTTTGGTCCCAACCCTGCCTCAACAGACAGACACCCAGTGGGCACTCTCCCAACAGGCCCTTGGATCTCAAGGGTCCTCCAGCCACGGCTCCAGGATGCCTGTCTCGGCCCTGGTGCACCCAGCCTGATATAGCATTGTATCCAGAGGGGCCAGGAACTGCCCTGACCCTCGGGGAGACACTCCCAGGAGGAAACTTCCATCCTGTGCTGGGAACTCGAACCCAGGTCTGCCTGACTCATAGCATGCTCTCAGCTGCCGGGTCAGCAAAGCCCAGACATCACATCCAGGCAAGGAGTGGTTGGGTGCAGAAGGCCCTGGGCTGGACTGGGGAGGACAGGAAGGGGAGGGCAGGAATCACCCTTTCAAGGGGCATCGAGGCCCATGTCGGGTGGGACTGTGGGTTGGAGAGGAAGCCAAGAAGTGAAAAACAGAACGAGGTGACCCAGATGGAGCCAGAAGGCAAAGGTGAGGCCGAGAGGCCTGAAGCACTGGAGCTGAGACGGGCAGAGTAGGGGGAAGAGGGAAATGCATCTCTCACGCTGGGATGCAGATGAGTTATCCAAGTGAGGCTGTGGGACCAGAGTCCAGGAGGGGAGGGCACAAGCAGTGGGGACGGAGAAGTCACCTGGCAGAGGGTGGAGAGGGGAGAGGGCACAGGCAGAAATGTGGGGTGCCTCACTCAGAGGGAAGGAGAAGATGACCCCATGGGCCCTGAGCCCCATTTCACCCAGGTGCAATGACAGACGTGCCTTGACACTGGAACTCGAGAAACGTACACACCTGGACCTGTTTTCAGATAAATTCTTTGCCACCTGAGATTCCAGAAGCAAACAGACCAGAGAACATGGGATCTCTCAGTGATCCAAATCTGCTCCCCAACTTGGGAGCTGAATGGATAGGGAGACGGAGGGAGGTTGGTCTCCAAAGATTGAGTACAAACCCCGGGAGGGGGGCCCTGGCACAGGCAAGGGCTGAGCCAAGCAGTTACTGAGCACCCACTCTGGGCCACACCGGGGGGGGGGGCTGCAGACCATGCTGGGCGAGAGGTCAGGGACTAGCAGGAGGGTCCCGACACAGCGCCAGGGAACTGGGGGGCTCAGCTGAGGTCTGGCAGCAGAGGGGCACTGGAAAGGGAAGACCGAGCAGGAAGAGGGCCACGGCGGGGAAAGGGCCGCGGGATGGCTTCTTGGCAGCCCCGAAGCCCACTCCTGAGAGATGTCCTAAGACAACTTGGAGGAACCGCCACAAGCTGGTGCAGAGGATGAGGAGCCGGGGGCGAGGTGTCAGGGCTGGAAAGACCTCGGGGAGGAAGGTGGGGCAGGGGGTCCAGTCCCCTCCAGGGACAAACAGCTCCCAGGGAGGAGTCCTGAAAAGTGTCCCCAGTGGCCCCTCCAGCCGGATGCTGCTGGAAGAGGATGTAGGTGGGCATCCCGGCCCTGGAGAAGGCTCCTCCTGCTTGCTGAGCTCCAGCGGGGGTAGGGGGGGTCACAGCCCGGGCAGCCCCCTCCCTGTAAGACCCACTCAGCACCCCACTCTCTCCCTCCTCACCCCCCCGCAGCGGTGAGCTCCCTGGAGTCACCAGAGGGGTTTTATGACTTGGTGTCCCTTCCTGGTGTCTGTGGGTGGTCCCCGAGACCTGAGGTGCCCCTCTCTCCTCCACACCTGCCTGTACCAGCTCTTCCTGCTCTCCCCACCACAGCTTCTGGAGACACCACAGGCCAGGGATTCGGGGCCTCATCACCCCAAAGGGCTTCCCCAATTACTCAATGATAAAGAACCCACCTGCCATGCAGGAGACCCAGCTTCGATCCCTGGGTTGGGAAGATCCGCTGGAGAAGGGAATGGCAACCCACTCCAGTATTCTTGCCTGGAGGATTTCATGGACAGAGGAGCCTGGCAGGCTACAATCCATGGGGTCACAAAGAGTCAGACACGACTAAGCGCCTGAGCACCAACACCCCAAAGGGAACTGTGAGCCAGAGAGGGTGAGGGGCTCACCTGAGGTCACACACCCAGACCGAAGCAGTTAGGGTTCTAGCCCACAGACCGCTGACCCCCTCTTGATGCCGGGCTCTGACCACTGCCCATGGGGCATCCCTCCCACAAGAGGGCAGGGCGGGAGGAGTTGCGGGAGGGGTTGCCCAGCAACCGGGTTGCTGCCGGGAGAGGCTGGAGGGGACAGAGTGCCATCCTCACCCACCTTCGACACTTTCCCACACATCTCCTCCTTCCTTTCCTGCACTGACTCAGGCCCAGGTGCTGTCAGATAAAGAGATACGAGGGTAATGACAGAGCCTGCCCTCCCACCTCAGGCCCCATGAGGCAGCCGGAATCCAGCCAGAATCCCAGTCCTGAAGACCCCAGCCCCATAAGCTACCCAGCTCTCTCAGAGCCTCAAGTTGCCCGTCTGTAAAATGAGCACACCCAGAATCCAGTTCCAGACCTCCACAATCGTGACTGCTATAATCATAATCAACCCTGAATATTCATTGGAAGGACTGATGCTGAGGCTCCAATACTTTGGCTACCTGATTCAAAGAGTCGACTCATGGAAAAGACTCTGATGCTGGGGGAAGATTGAGGGCAGGAGGAGAAGGGGGTGACAGAGAATGAGATGGTTGGATGGCATCACTGACTCAATGGACGTGAGTTTGAGCAAGCTCCAGGAGATGGTGCAAGACAGGAGAGCCTGGTGTGCTGCAGTCCATGGGGTCGCAAAGAGCCAGACATGACTGAGCAACCGAACAACCACAATCATGGTGCTCAGAGAGTGCTTGGAAGTTTTTTTTTTAATTAATTAATTTATTTTAATTGGAGGCTAATTACTTTACAATATTGTAGTAGTTTTTGCCATACATTGACATGAATCAGCCATGGGTGTACATGTGTTCCCCATCCTGAACCCCCCCTCCCACCTCCTTCCCCCTCCCATCCCTCTGGGTCATCCCAGTGCACCAGCCCTGAGCACCCTGTCTCATACATCAAACCTGGACTGGCAATCTGTTTCACATATGATAATATACATGTTTCAATGCTATTCTCTCAAATCATCCCACCTTCACCTTTGCTTTAAGTTTTATTAGCAGGTATAGCTTTCATAGTTTGAAAAAAATCCAATAACAACTTAAAAAAAAAAAAAAAGGACCAGGAAGAGAATCACAAAATAATGATAAAGATCAGGAGCTCTTCAATAAACAAAAACCTGACAAAGGGAGGGCTCCCAAGGAAGAAGGAACTGCACAGACAGAGGTGAGGGGGTGGGGTCGCTGGCCTTATGCAAGGAACACATGGGAACCTGGGCTCCCACCTGACCCTAGGGGGACTCCCGTGGCACCAGGGCCAATCGCTAGACCCTCCTGGGGCCCTCTCCCAGCACCTCCTGCCAAATGAGGAGGTAAGCTCTCCCCACTCAGACACAGGGCCCCACGCCCACCCTCAAAGTCTTCAAATGGCCTGGAGGTGAACATAGGTAAATAAACTCTCCACTTACAAGGGAATAAACCAAGGCCCAGAAAGATTAATGGTTCATGAAAGGTCGTGTCACTCAGTCCACAAAAGCTCCTGAGCACCTTCCTGGGGTTGTCATGAGAACCTCTGCGGGGGTCATGATTTCTTCATGAGCCCAAGAGGACAGCCCCTGAATTCTGGGAATCTGTGCACAGCCACTACTGTGCTCTGCGACCCCAGGGAGCCACTGCCCACCCAGGGCCTCCACTTCCAGGCAACGTCCACAGCATGAAGGCAGTGGCCTCCGCTGGGATCTGAAGAGGCCACTGCTCAGGATGTCGGGGCCAGGGTGAAATACACACAACTCTCTCCCCTGACCTGGAGGCTGTTTTGGAGTCAAGCCTTGAAGCAAGTTGGTTGCATCTGTGTCTCTGGTTCTTAGCAGGACTGGAACCATGGATTAATGGCTCTCGAAAGGCCATCTCGCTCACAGTCAACAAAAGCTCCTTGAGCACCTCTGGGACCATTGAGGGTGACCCGGGGGACCCTCCTTACCATCTAGTCTTCCTGACTCGGACCCTCAGCACTAACTTCCAGAGGGGACCAGAGTGCCTCGCCACGCAGGACTTCAGCATGTTCAACAGCTCAGGTAATGCTGAGAGATCCTGGAGGGGTCACCTCCACTTTATAGATAAGAAAACTGAGGGGCAGGGAGACTCGGAGACCTTCTGAAAGACACTCAGCTGAGAAGGTGAAAGAGGTGGATTCTAAACCTAGTCTCACACCAAAGCCTGCACAAACCCCCTCATAAAGCCTCTTCATTCCCAACACAATTTCCAAAGCCCTGTCTAAACTTTCCTGCTGCGTCTCCGCCTGCTCCCAGAGGTGGGCAACACAGGCTTTACAGTCCCATTCTACAGATAAGGAAACCAAGGTTCAGAAAGACAAGGTGACTTTTCCAAGGTCACACAGCTGGGGACAATCAGAGCCAAGACTGGTCTGGGGGTCTCCAGCCCCTGTCTGGTGGAGCCAGCAGGGAAACTTCACATCTACTGGGAACTTGCTTGTCCATCTTCTCTGGACCACAACCTTTCTACTGGCAAAATGGGTGGGTGGGTTCCTGTCAGCTCAGCTGATCTAAAATCTCAACGACGATCTAATCGGCGCTGTGCTGGCCCCAGAAGCTGACTGGGGTGCTGGTCTCAGCACTGTATCTGAGCTGCTGGTGAGTCAGCTCGGAGTGGGAGCTGACCACACTCCCCTCAGGCTGGACTGGAGAAGTGGGGTGAGGGGAGCAAGGCTCAGCATCATCCCTCACTTGCCAACTCAGCACCATCTCCACTGGGCATGCAGGCTCTGGGCTCAAACTCTGCTCCCAACATGCTGTGTGGCTTGGTCAAGGCAGTTACCCTCTCTGAGCCTTTGTTTTTCCCTCTGCAAACAGCACACCGTTATCTGCCTAGTTAGTTTATAAGATCACTGGGTTAAAGAGTGCTTCCCAGGTGGCTCAGCAGTAAAGAATCTGCCTGCCAATGCAGGAGATGCAGATTCAATCCGTGGGTCGGGAAGATTCCCCTGGAGGAGGAAATGGCAACCTACTCCAGTATTCTTGTCTGGAGAATTCCATGGAAAGAGGAGCCTGGCTGGCTACAGTCCATGGGGTCACAAAGAGTCGGACATGACTGAACATGCACTCATGGGCTAACAAGCAGAATACACTTCATCTTGGCGAGGGGGAGGCATGTCGCTAACGGGGGCCCCTTTTAAGCGCCTCCTGTCCAAGGTTCCTCTAAGCCAGGGAGAGGCCCTTGAAACAGGGGCCAGGCAACCCTGGCCTGGCCCAACCTCAGGGCCAGCACCATCAGCAGGCAAGGCAGCCGGAAGCATGTTAATCTCTGATTTTCCAAACTGACAACATTAAGGATCACGCTACTTCCTGCATTCAGATAGCAGGGGCTGGGCAAGAAGTCAGGGAGGCCCCAAGGTGGCCTGAAGTTCCCTGGAAACTCTAGGGGCGATTGTGCTCAGAGAGAAGGGGCTTGCTGAGCTGACGATGGGAGGAAAGACTACAGGGGTCCACAGAGAACGGGCCCAGAAAGGTGCACCCCGAGAGCCTCCATGCCAAGCTCAGGAGATGCTTTGCCTTCTTGTGGACCTCCCAAGCCCAGCACACACCACACCTGTGTCACGTGGACCATCCCCCAGACCCTCAGCTCAGCTCTGGAGAGGTGGTGTCTGAACTGGAGGAATGTTTCAGACGAGGACGCCCAGCCCCAGAGAACTGAGAGCCCTGCCCAGTCCCTCAGCTGGGGAGCAGCAGCGGCCAGATCTGAGCCCAGGTCCGGGACCCCCTCCACGCTGACAAGGAAGGGGACAATCACCAGCCAAGACTGCATCAGCCCTGGCCCAACCATGGGGGCCTCACGCTGGTCCCAGCCCTGGACTGGCCTGAGCTGAGGGCACCGTGCCAGGCCTGACCCTGGCTCATCCGGTCCCTCCAGTGGGTTCGGGGGACACACCTCACCCATGAGGCCCGCTGGGTTTCAACGCTTAGAGATTTGCGGACTGAAACCAGCACCCTGTAGGGCGGGGCAGGCCCACAACCTGCCTGCCTGGTTCCCAGCGCACTGGGGGGTTGGAGGGGAGGGAGGAGCAGATCCAGGGTGGGGAGGTGGGCAGGCAGCCAGGGATACCAACCCCACCCACCCCAGAGCCAGAGGAACAGGAGAGGCGGAGTGGGGGCAGGGACTGAGCTTGCCTGTGTCAGAGTCTCCAGGGTGCCTCCATCTCCATCACCGGGAGAGCAGGAAAAGCGAGAGGTCCAGAACAGCGGGGACACTCGCCAAAGGCCACACAGCAAGTCCTGGCAGAGCTGGGTCAGCATGCCAGCCCCTAGTGCCTGCCTGGCCCAGAGCCTTTCTGCTCCATCACCCCTATTATCATTATCAACACAAAACTGCAGCGGCCACTTGCTCAGCAGCCCGCTGCACCCAGGTTCACACGAGTCATTTGATGTGTTGTCCTCACTCCATATAGGAGAAAACTGAAATTCAGAGAGGTGAAGTGACTCCTCTGGGGACACACAGCTTGTCAGTTATATGGACCCAGAACAGTCTGAGTGTTAATAGGGAACCAAAGTTTGGGCAAATGCATCTCACCTCCACCTTGCCCACTGCCAGCCCCTGGGGCTCCTCACCGCACTGGCCAGGTGGGTGGCCACGGTCAGAAAGGCTGACAAGGCTCCCACTCAGGATCTGTAATCAGGGGCAAAGCCAGGAAGAGGGGGGTAATGACAGGCTCCATCGGCCAGCAGGGAAGGGGGTCTGGCAGCCCGCCCGTGAGAAGAGCCTGAAACAGCAGCTAGAATCCTGCAGAGCCGAAGGCAGGAAGAGAGTAGGACAACTGGGTGCCCCCCCAAGGGGGACAGCCGAACCCCCTGAAAGGGACAGCTCCCAGAGAGGGCGAGGTGCCGATCCAGGGTCATCCCACTTCTGGGTGCTTATGCTCCCCAACATGAGGCCATCAGGGTGGTGGGCTTCCTAACTGACTCGGGGCTGGTCAAGAGGCCAGAACAGCTCAACCCAGACTACACCACTAGTCACTGCCTACCCTCGCCCCAGCCCAGGCCCCTCCCAGCTTATTCCTGCCACGGCCTCCAAACTTCCCCCACCTCCACTCCTGGCTCGCTCCCTGTCCTTCCCACACACAGGAGCCACAGGGATCTTTTTGTTAGAACGCTCACCCTGAACCTCCCCTGCTCAAATGTGTCCACGGCTCCCACTGCCTTGAAGACAAAGATCCAGCTTCTCAGTGCACCCGCAGACCCCTGCATGCCCTTCCTCACTGTGAGGCTCCCCAGGTCAGGAACACCCCTCCCTCCTCACTCTCCAAGGCCCCTTCCCCCGGGAGGTCCGCAGGCTGGATGGGACCTCCACCCACTCCCGTAGCCTCCCCTGTCCCCAGTCATCTCATGGTGGGTAAGGGCTGTTCCCTCTCTGATGCCCCCAGACAGCACCCACCACATCTAGAACTGACCTGGCAGAAAGGAGGAACCAACGGGAAGGAAACCCAGAGGGAGAGGCCAGAGGTAGCAATCATGAGCCAGGTGGGGAGCCGCCACCCCATTGAGCAATACAGCTCTCCACGCACGTCCCAGAGATTTCTCACAGCAGAAAGGAATGCCCTACCCGGGGGCTGCGGAGGGGGTCCCAGGACCACAAGAGAGTGCCCAACGCCCTCCTTCTCCCCGGGGAAGGGGGCTGCCACCCTCAAAGCTGCCTCCCGACTGGCCTCAGGCACCCCGAAAAGACCCTCTGCTGAGTCACCCCTTCCCTGGGGCCAGGTATGAACAAGGAAAAGCGTCTCCCCATAATCTGGCGGCCCACGGCCTGCCACGGCCTGGGAATGACCGACCCCTGATGGTGCGCCAGCTCCATGCCTCACGTGGAGATGAAAACGGCCCTGGGAGGGAAGGTCCTCACCAACCCTCATGTTCAGAGAGGGAAACGGACGCGTGGGGGCAGTTAGGGAGCCCACCTGGCATCACACACCTGGTGAGGCACAATGCCGACTGGAGATGCCCAGTACCCTGCAGGGGGACTTGTCACAGAGCCCTGGCCAAGCGCCGGGAGGTGGGGACACCTGTCACCCTCCCCCACAGAGGAAACAGAGGCTGTGACACCCGGTGGTTTGTCCCAGGTCAGCCAGCTGTCAAGCGCTGCAGCCCAACTCCAAGCTAGGACCTGAATCCAGGCTCTCGGGGCTGTGGCAACACACAGGAGACAGTCACACCAAGCACTTCTTAAAGGATCTCACTGGACCCCGGAGACCAAAGTTCATCCATCACTGAACTCTCAGCACCTGCCACAGGACCTGGAACACTGCCCCCAGCAAACACACCATGCCAAACTCGATACAGGATCTCAGTCGTGCCTCCTTCCCCAATGCCTTGTGCTGTGCCCTCTGCCTGGAGCTCCCTTGCCCCTCGTTAATACAGTTCAAACTCTTAGCCAGACATCATTTCCTCCATCACAACACTCTGCAGTTTCCCATTTGCATGTAATTATAATAATAAGTGGGGCATGAGCTAATGCATGTAACACTTAGCCCAGTGCCAGGCACAGAGGCAGCTTCCATGTGTGTTAACAATTATCATCTACGTTATTTCCTTTAACCCTCACCCAGAGCTTCCCTGGTGGCTCAGATGGTAAAGATTCTGCCAGCAATGTAGGAGACTTGGGTTCCATCCCTGGGTCAGGAAGATCTCCTAGAGAAGGAAATGGCAACCCACTCCGGTATTCTTGCCTGGAGAATCCCACGGACAGAGGAGCTCGGCAGGCTACAGTACATGCGGTTGCAAAGAGTTGGACACGACTGAGCAACTAACACTTTCACTTTCAGAGTTAACTGTTAAACCCATTTATAGAGGAGGAAACGGAGGCTCAGAGAGATGAAGTGATTTCCCCAACATCACAGAGGTAAGAGCAAAACCAGGACACGAAGCCAAGCCAGGCTCTGCTCACCGCTCTACCCCAGTATCGAGAACTGAGCGGGTCACGGAGAAGGCGCTCAAGAGTCCTCAGTGACTCTCTCTGGCACATTCCCCACTCGCCCAGCAGCTCCCCAGGTCAGGCCAGCACCTTGATCACGTCTGTAAGCCAGATGCCCAGCACAGCACCAGTGTTAGGAGAGGAAAGCGGGATGTTCCAGGGCCAAGAGCAAAGCAAGAAGCAAATCCGAGCTCCCAGTGACCTCTCTGGGCATTAGTTTCCTCATCTGTAAACCCCATGGATGGAGGAGCCTGGTGGGCTACAGTCCATAGCATCGCAGAGTCAGACACGATTTAGCGACTAAACAACAACAAAATGGGCATAAGATGAGAGTCTTGCCCTCAGCTCACCTGGTGACCTGGGGTCCTCAGGAGACGACAGTTTCTGTTATTAGTCAAAGCACAAGGTTCGTGACTATGATCATAACCTTCAGCACCTATGAAAGCCCTGCAGGAGATATTAGGTTTTGCTGCTAACAAAGGGCCATGTGAGCCTTATGAAGGTTCGTGCCTGTATCATAACCTTCAGCACCTGTGCTAGCCCTGCCCTGGCGTGTTCCCTCACTAACAGGCCAGGCACATATGCTGATCAGGCCACTGGACTTGGGAAGGGCTCTGTGAAGTCCAAGCTCTCCACTGGACAAATGGGGAAACTGAGGCTGCAGGAGCAGGGAAGAGGCAGCCAAGGCCCAGCTGCTCCCCATGAGGGCAGTGAGGGAGTCAAATCCAGGGGCTTCAGTGCCCAGCGAGGAAAACTGCCTCTGGTCTTGGGGTCTCTGGCCTGGAACGCTCTCCCAGAGCCCATCCTCTCCACCTAGCCCTCAGGACCACCCCTCAGACAAGTCCAATCCCCTGGAGACTCCATCACCACAGCCCCTGCTTCTCCTGGGGGCTTTTTGCAAGTGTCACAGACAGAGACCCAGCACCAGGCTTATATCCAGGCCAGGTGGGTGCTCGACAAACACATGCCAAAGGAATAACCCCTGGTGGGAGGTCACCCGGTTTCAGATGCCGAAATGGTGGCCCCGGAGGCCTGGGAAGGAGGCTGGCGGGGTCTCCCATCACGAAGGCGGCTTTGGGGCAAGGCAGCAGCAGGGGGGTGGGCCAGGAGGAGCCAGCCAGGAGAGCTCACAAAGCTGCCTTTACAGCTCCTCTCACTTAGCAAATATTTAACCACAGCTCAGCGAGACGCAGGTCTTCTGGTGGGAGAGTGTGTGAGCTGGGAGACCAGAGCTGGGAGCGGGGAAGGGGCTGAAGTGAAGGCCCAGAGAAGAGTCCCCCACCCCAGAAAGGCAGAGCGCAGACCCGCCCACCGGGGACTGCCCTGACACCTCGAGGAGGAGGAGGCCACCTCAGTGGGAGGCAGTCGATTCCCATCTTGACATAAACAGAGGGAAACAAAAGCTCTCTCAACCCCTCCGGCCCCTCCCTCGCCGCCTGGCAGAGCCCCGAGTCGGCTGCGGGCACCACCCGACAGTTGGTGGCTTGTTCTGGGAGCCCATACCCAGGAGTCCCTGCTCTCTGGGAACACAGACGCAAGCGGAGCGGGTGAAGAAGGGGTGCCCAGGGCCCCTGCAGCACCCTCCACCCAGGGCAGGACCGACCCACCCACACCAGCTGGGAGGGGGGCTCCCTTCCACTCTGGGGAGTATGTCTGGGATTAGCCTCCCCAGGCTGGTGTCCTGCACCAGACCTGCCACGGCCAAGGCCACATCCCAGGCCAACAGAGCCACGCAGGGAGGAAAGGAAGGTCAAAGGCCGCCTGGAGGACCAACCTCCTCACCCTGCCCACCCGGCCCCACGTCCCCCATCCACCTGTCCCAGAGAGAGCCCTGGCTTGGGAGCCAGACAGACGCGGAACAAGTCCTAGTCCTGTGGTCCGGGGCCTCGCCTGAGCCTCAGTATTCTCCTCTGTGGACTGGGGATAATTAGCTGTGGTCATCAGGCCAGGCACAGAGACGGCTCATCTATGACGGCTCATCTATGACGGTGATTTTGTAAACACTAACCTCCACCCGACCTCACGCCCAGTCCCCGTTCCCACTGGCTTCTCAGCAGCATCCCTTCCCTCCAAGCTCTTCTTTTCTTTCTGCCACGCCCCCTGGAGCCTGAACCCTTGTAACCTGGGGCCTGGCCATTGGTCACGACTGCCCCGAGGCTGTGGTGCCCCTAGAAACATGCCTGCTCTCAGCCCAAAGTGCAGAGCGCTGAGGCTGGACCGGGCACCCAGGGCACTCTGCCGCAGCACCCTCGCACTGGCAGGTGCCCGCCACAGGCCCACTGTCCCCTTAGTGCCCAGACTGGAGTTAGACCCTGAGGTGCCCAGGCAGAGCTCACTGCCCGACCCCTTTCTCCACAACCAGCCTGGCAACCAGAATCGCCACCTAGCCCCTCCCTGCAGCCACCAAGCAGCAGTCCACATCCTCTGTCGACCAGCTCAGGGTCAACCAAAAGGGTGGCGGGGGGCAGAGCCAAGGACAGGTGAGGGTCTCGGGGCTCCATCGTGCTGGCCAAGAAAGGCTTCATGACCTCATTTATTCATTCATTCAGCAACCAAGGGGCACTGAGCATTCAGGAGTGAGTCAGACACACCCAGTCCCTGTTGTCCAAAGAAGGAGACAGACTGTCAACAAAACCTACAATAGGACACGGTAAGTCCTCGGCTGGGAATAGCAGGACCCAGAGTAGGGATGGCTAACCCAGCCTGCAGGATCAGGGAAGACTTCCAGGAGGAGGTGGCCCCCGAGACATGAAGGGGTGCTGGTGAGGTGAAGGAGGACAGCTGGGCAGGGCGAGCGTACCAAGCAGAAGACACAGGGAATGCACAGATTCAGACACGCATTCAGCAAAAACACTCATCTGTTCCACACACACCTGTGAGTACCTTCCTGAGTCAAGAAGGGCACTTTCACAGAACAGCATAGGGTCAAGGTTCTGGAATTCAATCTCGGTTCCAATACTAACCCCACTGGCTCACTAACTGTAGAACTTTGGACATGGGGCTTAATTCTCTCTGAATTTCAGTTTTCTGGGCTGTAAAGTAGGAGGAAGAGTAGTACCCCCCTGGTCGGGTTTTTATAAGGATCCAGGGAAATGAGTGAAGCCACAGAACCTGAGCAGACGGGGGCCGGTGCAGTCAATGCTGATGCCTGAATGACCAACAGGAGGACATCCACCTGCTGGAGCGCGGGCAGCGTGGGTGGCCATGGGAGGGGTGGGCAGGTGGGAAGTGGGGTCTTTCACAGCTCAGGGGTCCCACAGTGTGTCCACCTGTGCTACTGGCCATTTTCTGCGATGTGTTTCATGCCACGAAATGGGGATCAGAAAAGCAGAACCAAAATAGCAGCTACCTGGTCCCTCAGCGGGCCGCTCAGAGGATGGGAAGGTTACACACTTGGGGTCCACTCATTCTGGGCCCTGGGCCCTCAGAGGTTAACCACTCAGAAAGGGAAATTCCATCTATCTTCTTATCCATCACTCTATCCCTCCCGCCTTCCTCTCTCACACACACACACATAGGCAAGCCTTCAGGGCTGGCTCCCTGGGTCCAGAGGGAAGGGGGTGGGGGCGGGGGAGAAATCAAAGGCAGGGAGAAAGGGGAAGTGCACACAGAAACATCAATGAAGATTCAGAAAGCAAACACCCGACAAACCGCAAGCCACCAGGTCGCAGGGGACCACAGCGCCTCTGCTTCTCACAACGCAGTTTGTTGAGCTCCCTGTCTCTCTGAGCCTCCGCTACCCACAGGTGGACTCACAGGTGGACAAGGCTAAGAGCAAGGCTAGCTGGGAAAGTGCTTTGAACTCCCCCAGGGTGGAACCATGGTGTCTTGTATTCATACCGCTCTCTCTGTTTTTCCTTTTTTGTCTTACTGAATTGACTAAGACGTCCAGCTCAATACCTCTATGGTGTCAGCATCCAGTTTGCTCAGGCTTGTTTGGTATGTGACGGATGACACTGTAAAGGGCTGAGTACCAGGTAAGGACTGCTAAGGGCAAGGAGGGAGAACTTAGCTCATTTCCCACAACAAAAAATTCCCAGGGAAAAGAGATGCTGTAGGAAGTCAGCCACAGCCATGCCCCGGCCAAAATGGAGCCTGTTCTTGAGGGACCCACCAAGGCAGACAGGATCCAGAAGGGTCTTTCTATCTCAGGTGCCCAGGGGTGGGACAGGTGACCCTGTAAAGTAGGGAGCTCCCTGTCCCTGGAGGCATACAAGCAGAAGCCAGACGGCCAATTGGCAAGGAGGCTGCGGAGAAGATTCTGTCCCAGGAGGCAGGTTGGCAGCAAAACCACAGACAGACCCAGCTCTGCTACTGCCGGTGACCTTCCCAAATCTCAGTTTCTTTATCCATAAAATGGGGGTAAGAATAGCATGCACCTCACAGAGCTGTTGTGAGGACTACATCAGAGAATGTGTGAGTGTCTAGCACTCTGCCTGACCGTTGGAAGAGCCCAGTGGATGCCAGCTGCCATCCTAATAACAAGCAATCGCTAGTAAGTGCCAGTTACTATGGCCAAAGCCTAACGGAAAAAGGGCTCAACACAGACACACATTCCACACATTTCATCAGCTGATGCCCTCCGACACCACCCTTTTCTCTAAGTCCAAGCCAAGCTGCTTCCCAAGCTGCCTCGGGACCCAGACCTCTCCCCTGCTCCACCCATCTATCATCCACCCATCCCTCCTCCTATCTATCACTCTATCCCTCACTTACACACACACACACACACACACAGCTGCCTGCAGTGCTGGCTCCCTGGGTCCAGAGGGAAGTGGGATGGGGGCCCGCAAAGGGAGACAAGCCCAGGGAGGAAGGGAGGAGGGAGAAGGAAGACGATCCACTCTGAAAATTCACTCATGAGATTTGCTGCTGAGCCAGAAGGAAACCCAATCCTGGGCTGGAATGCCAGCGACTCTCAGCACAAGAGACTTCACGCAGATAGAAGATGGAAAGTTTATTCAAATAACAAGACTCCCATAGCCAGCAGAGGACACGGGCCCCACCCCACCCTGGGGTCAGCAGCTGCAGGTCTCCTCGGGCGCCAGAGGACCCCACCTCATATGCCTCATTCCAGGTGCCAGCGTGCCCCTCGCCTGTGGAAACTGCTCTAGGCCAACAGGACCGTGTTCTTTGTCTGTTTCTCCAGGGGTCCCTTGAAGATGAGTGGGGAGGGGGTCCCCATCTCTCCCTGGGCAGTAATGATAGATTCTAAGCATGAGTTCCAGGCAGGGATGCATGCTTTAGATCACTGGGGCCAGTCCAGGCACCTGACTGCCACTGGGTGATCCTGGTTCTCCAGCTCCTCATCTGTCCAGTGAAGGAGCTGTATTCCATCTCCCTGGACCCTCAAGGCTTTCCTCTGACTGTGACTGTCCCTGACAGCCACACCCCTCATTCAGGGCAGAACTCCTTGAGTCAACAGCACAACTCGGCCTGGACAATTAACTGGTATCTGTTACTCCCACGAGGACAGGGACCCTGTCTGTCTCATTCGTGACCGATCCCCAGCACCAAGCAGGGCACTGAGCACAGGAAATCTTGTCCCTGGCTGTGAGATGACACCAGAGCACTCAACTCGGTCTCCCGGGCATCTTCAGGCACAGGAAGAGGTTGGGGTTTTCCAGAAAAGCCAGCTCAGGCCTGGGGACAGACCCTTCCCAGCCCCAGGAGGAGTGTTTGCCAGGGGCTCTCCCATCCCAATGGGATGCTTCCTACAAAGGTGAGGCTGCATCTGGAGCCAGTCAGGCCAGTCCAAGGTCACACATCAGTGACAGACGAGGTCACCACACCAGCAGGCAAACCAAGCTGTCACCTAAGCTCGGATCCTCAGTTTCCTCTTCCGGCTGATTCTGTCAACTGATACAGCACCTGCACAGGGCCTGGGAAACTGGAGTTGAGCAGGCTCCTCCCTTGAGCCTGGGCAGTGAGGGGGGTGGCGGGTAAAGGGGAGGGGTGTCTGCAGTACTGTCACCTGGGGCAGGCACGTCACCCTGCTCCTGCGTCCCTCACGAGAACATCCCAGCCCCACAGAGGGACAGATCCCCCAGCACTTTGAAAAACGACCACCAAAATGCAGTGCCCGTGGAGGCGCTGCTGCCTTGGGCAGCAGGAACCATGGCAAAATCACCAGTTTCTGGAAAATTCCAGTTCCCTCAAATGCTGGCACTCTCTCAGCTCTGGGTCTCTGCAGAGATGACCCTCTGCCTATGACTCTCCTGCCTTCATCCCTTGGGTCTCACCTAGACACCTCCTCTCCTAACAAGCCTTCCCTGATCCTCCAAGTCTGGGTCACTGCTTCTCCCTGGGGTCCCAGAGAGGCCTTTACCCCACCCCTAAACTTGGCTAGGGTTCCATGCTGAGTCCTTCCTCCCAGAAACGGGTCTCCGTGAGGATGAGAAGCTGCCTCCCCAGCTCAAGCACCCCAAGACCTGCACATGACCTGGCACTGAGAACAGTGGTGGGATGGATGGATTAATCCCATGGAAATGATTAAGGCTGTCCAACAGAGCACTGTTTGCAACAGTGGAAAACAGAAACAACCCAAGTGTCCAGCAATAGGGGTTTGGCTGAGCAAGTTAAAAGGCAGGCTATTGGGTCCATAATGGAATGTTCTGGAGCCTTTCTACATGCTGCAAGGGGATAGCCTGGTGCAGAAAGACTCTGTGCTGGGGAATCAATCCACCACCACTGGCTTGAACCCCTTCCCCACCCCAATTCATTCATCCCCAGCTGCAGGTATGTCCCGGCTGGACACAGAGTTAACACTTGCTACTGTTCTTCCCCAGAGTAGCAGAAATAAAACCCTCTTTCTAAAGTCAAGCTAAGCAGTGTTGATGAGAAAGGTCTCCTTTCCCCTGATTCCCCTGCCAGGCTCTCAAGGCTGCACCAGGCGGGCTCCAGCCCCCTCTCTCCAGCTACAGTCCCCCTGCTCCCCTCCACAGACAGGCACCTGTCTGTACCCCGACTCTGGTCGCCAAAATCCAGCCTGTCCTTCAAGACCCAGCTTAACAACTCCCCATCCCCAGCACTTCCAGAACCTTCTCTACCCCCCACCCCCCCAGAACTTCCAGAACCTTCACTACACTCTCCCTTTCTCCAGGCCCACCTTGTGCTTTGCAACCACCCCATGGAGGTTCTCATTAGGCCAAGGTGGCTCTGATTCTGGAGTTAAGCCAAAGACTAAAATTTTCACCCAAAATACAGCCAACAGGGCTATTCTTTTTTATTTGATATATTAACCATGCAAAAGACAACAAGAGAAAAGGAAGAAAAAAATAAATAATTTTTTATTTGACATTTTTTATTTATTAACATTATCCTACCAGCACCCCCCCTACCAAATCTCTATTAACACGCTGATGAATTTCCTTTCATTTTTTTCCTACACCTGCACAGACATAGTATGTACTTGCAGACACCCGGCTCATCTTCACTTTCAATGGCCACATGTTACACCATTGAACATTACCTACTGATAGACATTGTTTTGAGCTTCCCTGGTGGCTCAGACAGTAAAGAATCTGCCTGCAATGCAGAAGACCTGGTTTGATCCCTACATTGGGAAAATCCCCTGAAGAAGGGAATAGCAACCCACTCCAGTATTCTCGCCTGGAGAATCCCAATGGACAGAGGAGCCTGGTGGGCTACAGTCCATGGGGTTGCAAAGAGTCGGACATGATGGAGTGACGAACACTTTCACTTTCTTTCAGAGATTGTTTCCCTCCTTTTCTTTTTTTTTCTGTTGTAACCCAGCTGTAATGTAACCATCTGGTTGCATTCAGGTAAATTCGGGGTGTAGACTGGCCAGGTGGGTTTCACTAGGGGCTTTCAGCCACCTTTCTGCCACTACTACCACTGGTGGTGGGGGATGGTGAGGACCACCCACCCCAGGCAGCCCTTCCCCACCCAGCCTATAGAAGCACCCAATGCCGGTGGTCATTGTCCTAAAACCCAGGTGACCACCAAAGCCCTGGGTGGGGTCAGTGGCAGGACCCCAGCCTGTCACAGTACCCGTCCTGGAAGGGTCCATCTTTCTGACCAGGAACTGAGACACCAAGAGGGGAAGGGACTTGAGTCACTTGAGGGACCCTGGGTGAGTCCCTGGGCCACCAGGGACAGGAGGGCAAATAACAGTTATTGCCAAGCCCTCAGACAAGCACCTCCAGGGCCCACGTGGGCGAGTTCTCTAGGAGCACGGTCATCTCATCACGATGCGCCCTCTGATAATTATTTAATTAATGGCTGGCTGGTAAGCACTTGTATGCTGCATCTCTCCAGCTGAGCCTTGAGCTCTAGGTGGGCAGGGCCTGGACGTGCTTGGTTCGGGTGCCAAGCATACAGTGGATCCTCAAGGGGTAAAGGTGTGCTCCAGTGCCGGTCAACAGTGAGACAGCAGGGGCACCAGGACCCAGGTGTCGCGTCCCCCACCTGTCACACTAGGGCTCAGTCCTGGAGGCCCAGAGCACAGAGTGGTCAGGAGCTGGGGGAGGGTCAGCCCATCCTACAGTGAGTCCCTGGGCCCTGCCTCTCCAGGCCTCATCCCTGGGGCTCAAGGACAAGAACAAAAGGCTCAAAGCCAGTGAGTCAGACGGAGAGGAATACACGGCCGGGAGGAAGGAAGCTGTGTGCACGGCCACACGTGCTCCAGGCCTGCGGTCTCAAACACGAGGTAGAAGGCAAACCCTCCTTCCAGATGGGCCGAGGGGAAGTCAGAACCAGCCAGGGCCCTGACCCTGCCCACGTCTGCCCCACCCTCCGAACCCACTCTCAGCACCCACCAGACCCTTCATCCAAATAACTTCAGGTCCAAAGAACATCTCATGCTTTAGGTGGAAACCTTGCAGGACACTTATTCATTCACTCACTGTTAAGCAATTAATTTAAACTAACAAATGTCAATAATAGCTATTGATTATTAAGCATTCACTATGCCCAGCACTGTGTTAAATATGCATAAACATAACTGATCAATGCACATAATGCAAATTATCCTTTATATTAAATCATAGCTAATAAGTGAAGTAGTAGTATCATTCCCATTTTACAGCTGGTGAAACCAAGGCATTGAGAGCTACAGTAACTGTTCTAGCAGCTGGTAGAGCCAGCTCTGTCCCGTGAGGCCACATTGTCCATCTCGTGGTACTCACATCACTAGCAAGAACCCTGGATCTCAGCTAGAGGGCCCAGGGAACAGCGCTCCTGGCTGTGGGCTTAGTCTGCGGGGCCTGCAGGGCCTCTCCGGGTCTAGAACTTGGCCCAGAGGGCCCTCCAGAGACTCTCATCCATCTTCTTCACTGAACCACGAGGGAAACTGAGGCCCAGGGCAGAGGCCATGCCCGCCGAACTCCCGTCCACAGCACTGGACTCTCAGAAGCCACAGCGGGGACTCAGGAAGAGGGGACGGGAGCAGAGGGGCTCTGCCCCCTCCTCATATGGGAAGTCTCCTGGGCCCCCACCCGGGGAGGCGGGATGTCCAGGCCCGACCGTAGCCCAGCCCCCTGCCAGCGGGGCAGGCCCCCAGAAGCAGTTCCTCCCAAATTCTGCCACCATCTCAACAGAAAAACAGGAAAGCTGAGCTGGGCAGCCAGCGACAGCCCGACCCAGAGTGGAGGTTTGTCTCCCAGGAGGAGCAGGCCGGCCTGAGAAAGTCACCCTGCTGCCGCCCCAAGAGGGGCCTTGCCTCCGGCCACAAGAGCTCAGGTCAGGGTGAGAGAACGGGCTCGCTGTGTTCAGTCACTTGGCACAAATCGCCCTGCGTGCCCCCTCCCCGCTCCTTGAGAGAGGGATCACCCCCATTTTAGAGAGGGGGTAACTGAGGCCCAGAGAGGAGAAGCGTCCTGCTAAAAGCTGCACAGAGAGCGAGACTGTGCGTCCCAGGGGGTCCGGCCTCTGCTCCTTCCTCTTCCTGGCAGCTTAAAATATGGCAGCGGGGGTGGAGGGGAAGGGAGCTTGGCTTTTTTTAATCCTCCACAACACCTCGCTGTCTGCGTGCGGACAGGCCTATCTGTGAGGCCCGCACAGGGCCGCTTCTCTCACAGAGGGCTTGTTTGTTTACTCTGTGTTCAAAATTATAACCTTTGCGGCCCCACCCAGGGCCCGGCGCTCCTTCCTGACTAGTCTTTGCTGTCTGGGGCGTCCAGGCATGGAAAGGGCCCCAGGTTCCCGTTCCTGGTCTACCACCTCTGAGACCCTGGGAATGTCTCTATCCTCCTTCCAGGCCTCAGTTTACTCAGTTACGAAAACCGAGGAGGGGACGGGTCGGATGACCACAAAAGGGCCTTCCTGGCTAGGAGGGAGGAGGGACGGGCCAGAGAAAGGAGAGTGGCCACGGCCCGTCGGCAAGCTCCGAGCTTGGGCAAGTGGGAAGCTATGGCCGGAGCAGCCCAGACCACAAGCAAACCACAAGCACCCCTTCCACGCTAACCGTGGCTCCGCAGCCCAGCGGAGCCAAGACTCCCCAAAGCTTCAGTCCTGTTTCTCTTTTCTCCCCCTTTTCACCCCCACCTCCAGGGAACACTTCCAAAAACACAAACAAAAAAGCAAAACCTAAAATGGAAACAGAAGTGCGGCTGTCAGCCCACTACCCTCTGGAGGTCCCATCACACCTGAATTCCCAGGCAGGCAAAGGACACCGCTCCTCCCCAAGGACTCAGCCAAAAGGGAGCTGCCATGTACCCAGCGGGTTCCACATGCCAGGAACAACTGCCTCCCAGAATCGTCGCAGGGATCACCTTCCCATTTTATGAAGGGGGACCAGCCCAAGGCCACAGGGTTTTCGGGGGCAGAAGCCAGTTGCCTCCTTGTCAAGGCTGGACACGTTGCCTCTTGAGTTGGGCTGACCAAAGTTTAAAACCAACATGCACTTTGGAAACATAAAGGCCCACTGTCTTTGTAACACAAACCACACTGCCTTCAGCTTGATGGAAGCTTCTTGGATGGCATGAGGCCCATGAGATCAGGGTTCGTGTCCCTGCTTCATCCCTTCTACCCAGCACAAGGCAGTTCTCAGAGAAGGCACGTCCCTCCACAGGACTGGGCACCTGCCTTCAACACAGCCCAAGGCCCATAGGCTCCCACGAGGTCAGAGCCAGGAAGCCACTAGAGACTGTGCTCGTGCCCCACTGCACAGATTGGCAAAGGGAGGGCCAGACGGGACTTGCCAAAGGTCACCTGGCACCAGCACTCAGGCCCTCGCCTCCCAGACTGCACCTGCAAATGGCTCCTGGCAGGTGGGAAGGATTAGAGGCGGGTTAAGTACAAGAGGGTGAGTAGCTTCAGGCCCAAGGGACTCCTGTTCTAGAAGATTCTGGCTTAACAAACTTGGCTGGACACAAAACAGCTCCATTCGGCGTGGGGCATGGGAAGAAGGGACAGCAGCTGTGGCCGGCGTGGCCACAGATGTGTGGGTGTAGAAGTGGGGTTCACACTTCCTGAACCACAATTCATTCTTTCTTTTTTAATCTTTTTAAAAAATGTATTTATGTATATTTATGCACCGGGTCTTAGTTACAGGACATGGGATCTTCAATCCTCATTGCAGCAGCATGTGGCCTCTTTAGTTGTGGCACGTGGGATCCAGTTCCCTGACCTGGGATCAAACCTGGACCCCCTGCATCGCGAGTGCGGAGTCTTAGTCACTGGACCTCCAGGGAAGTCCCCAAACCACAATTCACTCCTCCTCTGCTCCTCCTGGGTGCCTGGTTACCCACTGGAGTCCCTGGCACTGCATGTGGACCCTGCACCCAGCGCCCTGGCTCACGCCCTGCACTTTTGATCCCTGAGAGGAGGGACTCCCTCCTATCACAGACGATACACAACAGGAAGAATTGGTGACAACAGGACATCATCCCATTGATGCCTCACAACAATCTAGCACGTCTAGGCTACCATAGGCTCACTTTACAGATAAGGAACCTGAGGCCCAGAGAAGGGAAGTCACCTGCCAAATGACAGAGCCACTGAGACAAGATCTCAAAGTCAGGTCCTCAGAATCCAGGCCCAGCCCTCTTCCCACTCTGCCCCTGGAAGAAAAGGTTCTCATACTCAGAGCTGCTGGCGAAGGGAGTGAGTCTCCCGTCATCCGGGGAATGATAAGCGGGGTTGCATGACCACTGATTACCTCAATAAAACCTATGTGCTCAGTCACTTCAGTTGTGTCCGACTCTTTATGACGCTATGGACTGTAGCCTGCCAGGCTCCTCTGTCCATGGGATTCTCCAGGTAAGAATACTGGAGTGGGTTGCCACGCCCTTCTCCAGGGGATCCTTCCGACCAACGGATCAAACCTGAGTCTACTGCATCTCCTGCACTGTAGGCAGATTCTTTACTGCTGAGCCACTGGGGAAGCCCAGAACAAATTGATGGGGTCCATCAATCCCACGGGACCAAGAACTGGCACCAGGTCTTCCCAACCTCACACATGACCATCACCAAGGCCTGGTTGCCCCATGACCCCATATATACACACACAGAGACAAATACACACACACACACACGTACCCTGACTGTACCCCATCCATACTGGTTCAGACCCCTCTCACCACTGGGCTCTCCTCCTCCTCTCACCCACACTCCTAGGCCTCCCCAGGACACTCAGGACAAGGTTCCCTCTTCTTTAAGGCCAGCCCCTGTGGCTCCCTCCTCTTCACCCCATCCCTCCTCACCCACTGGACCAGTCACCCCTCACACTTTCCCACTGAAGATCTGCCTCCCTGAGGACACCCCTCACCCTGCAGAGGGGCAGCCAGGCAAGCAGTGCCACATGGGCAGGGGCCGTGGAAGAGTTTGGGAATCAGTATGCCCCTGGTGTCCAGCACAGTGCCTGGCACACAGTAGGAGATCAATAACTATTGAGTGAATGAATAAAAGAATGACCAAGTGTGTCTGGGGCCAGAGCCCATCGCAGAACCTGCAGGGTCTCACAGACACACAGACGGGGACCCTCTCCTTCAACTTCTAACATCCAAACCCAAGCAGCCCTGCCTTTAGGAGGCATCTCAAGACCACAAGGAAAGGATTTTCAGAGGCAGAGAATGCCCATAAGTAGATACTGGTCTTGGGGTCACAGATGGAGAGAAAAGGCACAGAGCAAGGCAGAGCCATTGGTCAGAGTCGTAAGAGCGATCAGTCAACAGAAACCCAGATCAAGCAAATAAATCTGGACACACGGCCAGGCGAGGGGGGCATTTTCCCATCTGTCTTTTGCCTGTTTATTCTCTGGGCCCTGCCCACCATCGGGCACAGAGCAGGCAACGCTGTTGACTGACTCTGCTGTGTCAGCACAGCCTGTCTCAGTCCTCCAGCCCCAGGTGCCGACTGACCGCTGCAGCTGTTCAGGGCCAGAGTCTGGGGGCTCCTCAACCTGGGGTGTGCCAACTTCCTGGAGCACATGGCAGGGGCCTGGGGGCCTGAGGCTGCAGGACAGACCTGGCCCGTGTCTGTCCAGGAAGTGCCAGTCATCAGAGCTACCACGTGCTGTGTTCTCATGGCTCACCAGCCCCGGGCTGCACTGGGCAGGGGTTGTCACTCTTGATTCTACACCCCGAGAAACCCACACTGTCAACCCCTTTTACAAAAGGGAGACATGGAGGCTCAGAGAGGGTGGCCGACCTGCCATTAGGTGGCAAAGCTCGGGCTCGAGCCCAAGCAGCCTGCCTGCACAGCCTTGCCCAGGATTCCCTGCTTCTTTCTGTCTTACCATCCGCTGTGTTACCAGGTAGGTCCCTCCACCCAAGCACATCTACACTATACGCTGAGATGGTTCCCGGGGTGGGGGTGGAACCAGGGGCCCTGGAGAGATGGGCACTTCCTGTTCTTCCAGTTTGAAAACTCGGTGTGATCAGAAAGATTTCGTGACTCAGGCCCCAAGATCCGACCGGGAAGCGGGGTCACGGCTCTGCTCCACCCTCGGAGAGTGTGAAACCTCCATCTTTGCTTCCAACGCTGCCTTCAGAAAACCCTTCTTCCGCAGTCAGGGAAGTGGGTGGGGGCGGGGCAGGGGAAGGAAAAGCAGCTGAGGAATTTCTGCGACCGCAGAAGGATGCTGCGAGGAGGAGACCCGGGCTGGAGTGAGTCATGAGCTCGGTCTGCGGAGGAGGAGGAGGAGGGGGCGCCGGCAGGAGCACAGGACTGGCCAAAGACGGACTTGAGTCTGGCTGAGTAATGACCGGAGGGGGGCCTCTGACACATGCCGCCTTCCCACTCGGCTCCTCCCTTCCCAGCCCCCTTCTCCCGACCGCCTCTCTCTGGGCCCTTTTCCACGCTGTCTCCCTGGCTACTGACTTGCTCTGTCCCTGTGCTCCCAACCACGGCCAGTAAGATGCTGGGAAGGGAGAGGGTGCAGATTCAAAGAGACAAAGGAAGGCTTGGCACAGAATAAGTGCTCAGTTAAACAAGGGCTGAGCGGACAGGTTAGGAGCGGCCCCTCCTTCCTCTATCTTCTCATCCTCTGGCAGGAGACAAATCAATGGACTGCCCTCAAGAGAAGCAGCAGGACATATATGGTCGGTCACACCCAGATGCCATGGACATCAGTCAGTGTCTGCACCCCCCCTCAGTTCACCAGCAGCCCCTTTGAGCCCACTCCCAAGGAAAGATGCTTAGAGGCGTCAGGGGGCTCCCGGGAATGTACCTCCCTTGAAATGCCCAGGCTGGTGGGAGCAGGCTGGGGGCTGGGGTAGGGGAGGGCAAATGGATGAATCTCTCTTCAGCAGGGAAGCTGACCGGAGCAGGAAAGGAGACAAACACAGTGACTCAGTTTGCCCCTGAAAACCACCTATTTGGTCACTGGGGAGCCTGGCAATGTCCTGCCTTAGGGGAAAAGGCTAAGAAAAACGGCTGCACAGATGGCCTTGGGCGGAACAAGATGGAGCTTTGGGGAATGCTTCCAGGGAGGTTCTGATGACCTGGGAGAGATGTTTATCATATGGCATTTAGCGCAAGGAGCAAGGCACAAATTGAGTCAGTCACAGTCTCAGCAGTGTGTAACAATAAGCACAGAAGGGAAATACCACTAAAGAATGAATTCTTGCAGGATGGTGGGGACTGATACTCCTAGTTTTGTCTCTCAACCTCATTCCTCAGGCGGCAGGGAGGGAGGCCCACGGCCCAGTTTGGGTCCAGAAAGGCTCTTTGGCAGCGTGTGTGGGAAGGATGGAGGGTGAGGTGGGAGGCAGCTCTGAGCAGGCGAGGCGGGAGCTCAGGCCCCAGCGGTGGGAAAGGAACAGAGTGGAGGCTGGGGGGAGGGGGGAGGGCAGGGTCAACGCCAACAAAAGCACATTATGTAAGACGACACAAGAGCAGGGCAGAATCTCCCCAGACGCCTCACCTCCAGGGGCTGACCCAGACCTAAGCTAAGGGCAGCAGCTGAGGCCAGCCGGGAGGGGGTGGCGGGGTGGGGGGGTGCACTGCTTCCCGCCGGCCTGGTGGTCTCCCGGCAAAGCCCGGAGCAGCATCGAGGACGCCACACACCTAGACAGGCGCAGCCAAACACAGACACCTCCACCCCTAAACTCCTGGGATGCACAACCACGGCCCAGGGAGGAAAGGCAGGCTTTTCAAATCAGTGCAGAAAACAAACAAAAAAAAACATATTCATTACTTTGTTCAATAAATTAAAAAGATACCCCTTTTCTCATATCTGATGGTCTAAAAGGGTGATAATCCTTGGGACTGAAGTACCATGTGCTGTCAGGAGGGAGCCTTTTCAGAGGCTCTGCGTCAATCCATCAAAACATGACCCAGGCGTTTTCGTTTTGAGACCACTCTGATAGGGGAACCTGGCTCAGGATGCGTGCAAGGCAGTTGGGGCAGCACCATGGTTACTAGCAAAACACTGGAAACAACCCCACGTGGGTTGACAGGGGTCTGGGTAAGTAAACCGCGCCATGCACAAAAGGAAACCCACCATCAGAAGGAGGAGGCAGGCTCGTGTTCTGACGTGGAAAGATGCTCACAATATACTGAGGGGGGAAAAGAGTCAAACCACAGAAATATTACCATGGGACCTCTTTTTGTAAACAGAGCTAAATGTGTATGTACACAGCCATGGGCGTTTGGGGACCCAGACACACCAATCTGGAGGGGTTTCTTCTGGGGAGAGGGATTGAAGGTGGAGGAGCTCTCATTTTTTTCATTTCCCCACTCCCAAATTGTCTGTGTGTGCCTTACCTTTGCAATCACGCAATTCAAGCAGTGGTTGCCTAGAATTGGGAAGGATTGGGGGAGAAACGGGGGAGGGGGGAGGAGGGAAGACTCATGGCTGGAGAGTTTCTTTCATGGGTGACCTAAGGTCCTGAATTGATTGTGGGGATGGTTGCCCGACTCTGTGAGTATACAGAAAACCATTGACTGGTCCACTTCCAGTGGGCGAACTGGCTGGCAGGTGAATTGCGTTTCAATAAAGTTGCTATTTAATAAAAGAATTAGCAACGGGAAAGGTGAAGCCGGCAGAAGGGAGGCGGGCAGGCACTGGCAAACTTGGGCAGGAGCGCTCTCAGGTGATAAACCTCAGGGCACTGTGTGTATGTAGGCAGTGAGGGGGAGGTAGTTCTTTGACCCCCACAATTTTATCCTGGTCAACAGAATTTCCAGAGCAACAATCGAGTCCTTTAAGGCCATCCTTGAGGCAGAAGCCCCCCTCCCATCCCCCACTATTCCACGCCAGGCAGGGCTAGGTTTCCTGCCATGAAAGCAGCACCCAACCCCCTACTTGTATACCTTGAGCAACAGTGAGCTCACTCCCTCACCTGCCCCATCTTGGTTCATTTGGCTCAGACCATATGCAAAGAACCTCTCTTACAGCACTGACAGGAGCCACCAGCACGCCCACACTTGTCCTGGCCTCTGCACCAGGTAGAAGCCATGAGCTGGCCTAACCCCCATGTCTTCACGTCCTAGTTCCTTCCTTGTCATATGGGTCCCCCATCACTCACTGCCCTCTGGACCCACTCCAGAGAACCCATGTCCATCTCACACATATGCCAATGCAAAAGGCAATCACGGGTTCCCAAAACCCAAGTGGATTCTTACATCCAGGAAACCAGCACCAACCCTGACCCCAGACCCTGGACAGACCCTGAACAAGCCCTTAACCACAGATATAACTGCTCCCTTTAAACTCAAACACTGGACCCCTTTCAGGAACAGAGAATAAAGAACCATCTCAACAACAAAGGCAGATGTTTGCTAAGCATTTACTGTGTCCCAAGCACTGTGCTAAGTTTCAGACCTGCATGATGTCATTATTCCCATTTTACAGATAAGAAAATTGAGATTCAGACACGGAGACCCTGAGCTGGCTCAAGTCTGAGGTATGTGGGAAACATTGCAGGTGGTTCAGAGGAGAAGCAGGCAGCAGAGGATGAGATGGTTGGATGGCATCACCGACTCAATGGACACGAGTTTGAGCAAACTCCAGGAGACAGTGAAGGACAGGGAAGCCTGCAATCCATGGGGTGGCAAAGAGTCAAACATGATTTAGCGACTGAACAACAACAAGGCCCTCAGAGCCGGAAGCGACTTTGGCCCTCAGGAAGCATACTGGTTCGGTTACAGCGGGAAACTGAGACCCCGAGAGAGTAAGTGAGTGGCTGCCTGAGGTTACACAGGCCTCCTGGCTCCCTAGCCAAGGTTCTTCCTCCGTGAAAACTCCCCTATGAACGAAGGAGAGGCTCATCCTGCCACCAGCCACACGGGGCCGCCGGTGTGAGAACAAGCCCCTGCTTGCCAGGAGATTTGAAATGCCAGGATGAAAGGTGCCGTGACAGCAAAAAAAAAAAAAAAAAAAAAAAACGGCACCATGGGCAGGAGTGCGCCTGACCCCTGCCAGGACTTGCAGGCTGGCACTCACCTGCTCGGGGTGGGCACGGAGCCCCAGGAGCCACCGGCCAAGACACAGAACCTGAACAGCAACGGAGCCTCGGAAGTCAGAGCACAGCTGACTTCTCTACAGGGCAGCCCTGGGCCGGAGGGGGAGGGCTCTGGAATTTTAATTGTCCTGCAGGAAAGTGCCCAGCTGCCCTGGCTGCTCCGTGGGAGGGGTGAGGAGGATGCGACAATCTCCCCAGAGATTTCCCAGGCAGCCCCCTCCCGTGGGAGGGGGGCTGGAGGCTTGCTGGCTGCCTCCCCTCCGACCCAGTACTGGAGGAGCCCCCTCAGGTGAGCCTGGACCAGGAATTTGAGGCATCTGAAGAGGGCTATTAATAGCACTGAAGTTTTGAGAAGAAAGAGGCCAGCAGGCTCTGAGTGGGCCCAGCCCTCTTCCACCCAGCCTGGTATCCACAAAGCAAACCCAAGCCTGCCCAGAAGAGGACACTTCACCTTTTGTGGCCTCCGTCTCCTCCCCTTCAAGGTGGCAGTTCTTAGCCCAGGAGGCAGGAAGAGGGGGAGAGCCAGAGCTGGGTGTGTGGGGGGGAGGGAAACGCCCCCCCCCAAGAAGGCTCAGCACACCCCACCCAGGCGGGGGTGAGGGGGCCCCAAGAGGAGGTCGTGAATGGATGGACTGTTACAGAGCCCCAGGAGGCTGCCACCGACAGGGAGGGGACAGGAAGACTCCGCCCCAGCCTTCCTCCTCCCAGAGTCCAGGCCTGTCCTACAAACAAGTGTTCCAGGACTTAACTCCCTGTTGGTCTGATGCTGGAGAGGGTCTGACTCACTTCTACATCACCCTCACCGTTGGGCCAGCCCCAGGCCTGGCACAAAAGGGGATCTCCGGCCGTGGGCCCAGGACCCCAGTCACAGGACAAATCTTTGTGTCCAGCTAGGGTGGGAACACAGCACTGGGAGACCCCTGGTTCCTGTTCTCTGGGGGTCTGAGTGGGCAGAACACAGCTGCTGAAACTCTACAGGATGGCAGGACACATCATGATAAGTGCAGGCAGACACAGTGTGCTAGGTCTAACGGACAGAAAGAGGCAACTTCAGCCAAGAGCAACAGGCTCCCTTCTCATAGACTGCCCCCCACCATCATACATGGACCAGCATCCCACACACTGGGGTCTCCCCCATGCCAGAGCTGTGTTAAGTAAGCCATGTGAATTAGCTCACTTAAATCAATTAATAAGCAAGAAAGTATTCACCCCATTTCGAAGAGGGGGAAACTAAGGGGCCAGGACATTAGGAAACCCGTCCAAGAAATCCCAGATGGGAAACAAACGCTGGGATTCCCCCCTGGCAGCCTCCCCCAGAACTGAGTTTCCCAGGCAGCCTGAGGGTCTTACCCTGTTTCTCCATTCCTGGGGGTTGCGGAAGGAGGAGCCCAGGACCCTACAGCACTCCCTGTGCTTTCCCAGGAAGGAAGAGGGCAGCTGCCCCTCTGAGAAGCAGCCACTGTGCAGAGCTGGGAGCAGGCGCGGTTGAAGGAGGGGGCTGAGGAGACTGGACTCCGGCCTTAACCAGCCCCCTAAACAAGCTGCCCGCGGAAGCACCCAGCTGTGGCGGAGGCCAGGGATAGGGGTTCTGACCCACCCCTCCTGTGCACCCCATCTCTCCTAGGCCCACTCCCCAGGCTCAGGCTCAGACCCTGACAGGCCAGTCCCTTGGAAGCCTCGGCCACGTGTACTAGGTCTGGGGCCAGAGCAAGCTGGGGCCTGGGACAGTCAGGGAAGGTCAAGACACGCTGGCCGAGTGGGCCCGGACCGCTTCCGGGCAGAGATACCCAAGGTGAAGCGGGGAGGCTGCGACCCCCTTCCACAGCTCAGACTGCAGGAGTGTGTCCAGGAATCCAGAGACCCGGCGGCTCCCAGGGCTGGGTGGAAGTTCGAGTCCCCTCGGGAGGGGGAAGGGCGGGCTCAGAAGGAGCCAGGAAGGGGCACCCAGACGTAGGAGAAATAAGCTTGGACAACAGGTCTTGGCCCTGGGCCACTCCCGCCCTCACCGGGGCCTGACTCTCCGCAGACCCCAGCAGGCAGGCAGGGATGGGAGGCTTGGCCAGGGCTCCCCGCCGGACCCCCGAGCGCGCTGCGCGGCGCCAGACTCACCTGCGATGTGCTGACGCCGGGCGTCGTCCAGGTGCGTGGACAGCACGTCCCCCATAGTAAGGAAGAGCCTCGCGGCCCGATCCGGCCGCCGCCTGCCGCTGCCTGCGCTGCTCAGACAGGCGCCGCTGGCGCCATGGAGCCGGCCCGCCCTGCTCCCGCCGCCCCTGGCTGCGGCCTCTGCCCGGCTCGCGCTCCGGCTCCAGTAGCGTCGGTCCACTAGCTGGCCGCCTCCGCCTCGCGCCCCAGCCCGCGGCCCCGCCCCGCCCCGCCCCGCCCCGCCCCGCCCCGCCCCGCCCCACCACACCAGGCCACGCCCCCGGACTCGAGCCCCGCCCCCTTCTCGGTGGCTGGCGAGCGGGAGGGGCAGGGGGCCCGGGGATGCAAGGACCGCCTGCAAGACAGAAACAAAGAGGCGGTCGGAGAAAGCGAGGTCGAGGGGGGAGACGCAGAGCGGGGCGCACCGGACCGTGATCGAGACGAAGAAAGCGATGGCGCTGGTGGGGGGCGTCTGAAAGGACGGGGGTGCCTGCGGGGTTCCAGCCTGGGTGTCAACCACCCCTCCACCTTCCCCGACCCCCTTGGGAAGAGAGCCACACCGAGAAGGACGTGGAGGACCGGTAGGCGACGCCCAGGAGCACTCCTCCCGCCCCTGCTCCCCTGCCCCCAGCCCCGCCCGCGGCTGCCAGCTCTCAGTAAGTTGCTTGGCCTTGATCCGACCTGCCCCAGAAGGTGTACCCGCCCGTCTTGCACAACAGTGCAAGGAAAAGGGAGGTGGCAGGGAGAGCTCCGACTCAAAGGCCAAGCGCGCATTCCTCGGGCTCCGCATGTGGGTATTTCACTTCGGAGGTGGCTTGTGGGACAGGATAAGTCAGGAATAGAAAGGAAAAAAAAAGTACAGTTTGTAAAAGATGCAGATTCAAAACACACGGACAAGCATGGAGTTTGGGGGCTGGGCATGATTGGGTCACAGGTACCAGGAGAATGTGTTTCAATTCTACCCCACTATCCCCCCAGCTGGTAGGGGAGCCGGGTTAACCCCTGGAACCCCCAGATCATGGACTGGTGTAGCAGAAGCCATCCTTGGCTGCTGATGTTCAGACCTTCTGTACTGCATCCTAGGGGTCATCCCATTTCTGCTTGCTTATCCAATGACTGAGTACTTACCCACTTCTCTGTGTGCCCCACCCTGTAATTGGACAGCTCTTACTGTAACTGTGACATAGGCAGAAAGCGATGATAATAAAAGTTAACATTGCTGAGCACAGTGCTTCAGACCTGTCAACACCAACAGAAGATAGGTTTGAAGTTGACTAATGGGATACAGGCACTCTTCATGTGTTCAGTGATAAAACACCTGCTGGCTCTGCTCCCTGCAAGATGCTGGGGATGAAAAGAGAGGATGCAAGCTGTCCTACCTGCTCTGGGCCCCAGGACATGTGACATTACTGAGAACCTCAGTTTCCTCATCCATCCACTGAGAATAAAGATGCTTTGTTGTGAGGATTAAATGAGATAACAGAGTGACTATCACAGCACCTGGCGCAGGTTGGGTCATCTCAATAAACAAAACCCACCATTCTGTTATTTGTCACAGTCCCTGCCCTAGAGAGCATGGAGAAGCTTGAGGAAGGAGCAGAGCATTCTGTCTTGAGGAAAATCACAGAAGGAGTAGTACCAGGACTACGAGCTGGAAGAACGAGAATTTTGACAGGAGATACTAAGGCATAGCATTCCAGGGAGTGGGGATAGCATGGGCAGAAGCACAGTCTTTGAAGAGCAGGATGTATTCACGCAGCAGAGAATTCTGAGGTGAAGCTGAAGTCAAGCTGGCAGAGATGATTAGTATCCTTCTACAGAGATGGAAACTGAGGCCCAGAGAGGGAAAGTGACTTGCCAAGGTCACACAGTAAGGCGGAGCCAGAACCCAGCTAGAAGCCAAGCCTGCAGACATGCTGACTTCTCTTTGAGCCACCAGAAGCAAATGACACTACTAGCCTCATTTCCTTTTTCCCATGACCCAAACTGTAGACACTGGAAAGGCCTGCTCTACCCTAGGAGGTGGGTAGATCGAGGCATCTGACATCTGAACACCCAGTAGGCTTGGACCAGTTGGGGTAGAGGTGGGGCCACAAGCCAGCCTTTTGCCAGCCTCTGTGATGCAAACAGGCCTGTGAGCCCGGAGCACCCACAAACTTCCCAGGGTCAGGCCCCTAGCCCAGGAGCTCTCCCTCTTGCCTTTGGAGACCTTCTGTCACATGTCACCACCTAGCCCTTCTGAGCACCCATGACCTCCCATGTGAGACAAATGAGCTTGTGAAAAAGGAAAGACACTGTAAACATATGAAAATAACTCCCCTCACCGCATGGGGCAGTCCCCTTGAATTAAAGATTTATTCGGTCCACACAGAAGATTGTAGCAGGGTGCAGGGGAATTGACTGCAAAAAAAATCAGGGAGGAGATTTGGGGGTGAATGGAAACAGTCTATGTCTTGGCAGTTACACAAGAGTACTTATTTGTCAAAACTCATCAGACTATATCACTTAAAAGGGGGTGCATTTGATTGCATGTAAATTCTACTTCAATAAAGTTGATTTGAAAATGAAAAACAGGAAGTTCCCTGGTGGTCTAGTGGTTAGAATTCCAGGGTTTCACTACTGTGGGATTCCGGGGTTCAATCCCAAGTTGGGGAACTGAGATCCCACAAGCCACACAGCATGGTCATAAATAAATGGGCTTCCCTTGTGGCTCAGCTTGTAAAGAATCCGCCAGCAATGCAGGAGACCTGGGTTGGATCCCTGGGTCGGGAAGACCCCTGGAGAAGGGGATAGTCTTATCCCCTTATACCCCTTATACCCCTTATACCCACTCCAGTATTCTGGTCTGGAGAATTCCATGGACTATGTAGTCCATGGAGTTGCAAAGAATCGGACACGACTGAGCAACCTTCACTTCACTGTCACCGCATCCAGGTATCACGCCTGAGAGTTCTCAACTCTCCACTACTTTAAGGTAATAAATCAGGCCAGTGATGATCTTTGGGTAGCGGAAGAGTGATTTATTTTTGAAAGGAAAGACAAACGATTGTAGTCATCAGCCCCATAGGAGGAAGGGGAAGGGATCCCAGGAAGTTAGACATCAGGAGAATTTCTCAACTCTGAAGGTTGGGAACCCCCACCCTCCTACTCGAGACTGTTTTGGTGTTCAGTTTTTAGTTTGAAGTAAACTAAAGAATCTTTTCATACATCTTTTGGGTATTTGTGGGTGGTTATTGTTCTTATTCAGGTTCTCTGCTTTTCTATTGGAATGTCTATCTTTTTTCTTTTTTATTTTGAAGAGTCTTCCTACAGGAAGGATCTTTCAACTTGGCAAGGCAGAGGCAGGTTCAGGGGTGTCTGTGCTCTTTCTCCAGGGCTCTGGGTGCCATCTCAATCCACCAGGCTCACCCACACCCTTTCCTTGGCCCTGGGCCCCAGAGCCTGGTGGAAGATAACAGGCATGTGGACAAAGGATAGGAATGGTCCAGACCTGGAGCCAAGAGAGGAGGTTCCCTCCTGCCCACCTGCTGGGCCTGCCTACCCACCACCCCCTCCCTACACTGCTGCCCCCCCACTCCCCCCTACCCCACCCCAGGATGCCACCTATAGCCCCTGATTCATCAGTCCTTCAGGAAGTGGCTTCTGCCAAGCTGCCTCCCTCAGCGCTACCCTACCCCACCCCACCCCACCCCACCCTAAAGCACATTTAGAAACAAGAACCCAAAGGTGAAGAAGAAGACTATTGTGAGAGGGAGGGCCCAGAAGGTCAGAGCCAGAGCTTGGACAAAGGCCTGAAGAAGGGAAGGGATTTGCCCCTGAACATACAGGCTCCTTCCTGGTCTTATAAGAAAGAGGAGGTCCCTTCCTTGCCCCGTTGGTCCCTCTCCCTCCTAGTTGGCTCAGAACCCCAGCTCTGCCCTCCCCACAAACCTGTCAGACCTGAAATAGCCCAGGAGAAAAGAAAAAGAAACACCTCGGGTAAACAACAGGGAGTGTGAATGAATCAGGATCTTGTTTTTAAGGTATATCATGTGTCCACCACTGTTTCTCCAGTTGGCATGGCCCGTTGCTCGGAAGGGACCCTGGCACCCCGCCCAGACCTCCCCTCTTTATTAACTGTTGGGTGATGGAAGGAGATGCAGCTCAAAGTCCGTTCCATCTGTCACCTGGCCTCCCGCAGCTAAAGTCCTTTCTTGCTCCGGTGGCCAGCTCCCCGGCCACACTCAAGTCCAGGCCCTGTGACTACCAGCCTGGTAGAATGCCCAGCAGCCTCTTTGGCCTCCCTGCCTCCAGCCTCCCATTTGTTCCTCGCTGGGCAGCCAGCTGGATTCTAAAACACAAGATGACCATGCTGTTACCCTGCTTCAAACCTTCTGTGGCTGAGACTTGCCTGGCAGTCCGGTAGTTAAGACTTCACGCTTCCAGTGCAGAGGGTAAGTGTTTGATCCCTGGTCGGGGAACTCAGAACCCACTCCTGCGTTCTACACAACCAAAATCAATCAATCAATAAATAACAATAACAACAAAAAAAATAACCTCTGTGGCTCCCACTGTCCTAGAGATAAGGTCAGATCCCAACCATGCCATTTAGGGCCCTTGCCAGCATCTCTTCGTCTTGCCCTTCACAGGTTATACTGACTTTTCACATCCTTGAACTAGCCGGGCTCTATCCTACGTCACAGCTTCCACATACGCTGATTCCCTTTCCCTGTCTTCCCATCCGGCACAATTCATCCCCCAGGCATCAGCTAAAATGACCCTCCAGCTCCCCACCTCACCTACTGGCCTTTAATTCCTTCCTTCACAGTCAGTACATTCATAATTATTTTGTGTACGATTACTTGTTTAAATAGACCTTCCTCTCCAAGGACAAGGATGTTCTCATTCAAAACGACATCCCTAGTGTCAGACGTAATCGGAGCTTGAGTGAGTCGTGGGCACTGAAGGGGAATGTGACCGTGGACACCCACCTGGCCCCTGGGACTCAGCAGGCTTGTTCACAGACCTGCCTACCATGGCCACACCCACTTCACTCCCCATTTGATGGCATAGTTGGTTCTACAGAGTCTCTGCTTGCATACCTCCAAGAATCAAGTGCTCACCACTCCCCCAAGCTCCTGACTCCCAGTTAGACCCAACAACCCCAAAGTCAGACGAGGGGGTGTTGAAGTACCAGCAAATAGGCGGGGAGTGAGAAATAATAACAATAAGATAATGAAGACCACAGAAGTTCCCATTCACTGCAGGCTTCTGCTGTGCCCGGCTCTGGGCGTTACACCCTCTACCTCACTGAGTCATGGCTACCACTCTGTGAAGGAGGCCCTTTGCAGGGACACTCATCTTCAAGGAGAGAGAATTCAGTGTCAGTGAGGTGAAATGACCTAGCCAAGGTCACATAACACGTAAGAGGTGAAGAAAAGCCCTATACACAGCTCGGCCAGCGTCAGAGCAATCATACACTATGCTACACACCACCATCCTTCCAGACCTGATCCCTAGTTCTCAGACACAAATGGGATCCTCTACTATGCCTACTATTTACTCACCCACTGGTTTATCACTTAACAATGTAATATGTAAAATTAGCATCTTCCTATGCTAATAAATGGTTAATTCTAGAAGTTTTAATGGTTGTATAATCAGATGGTAAAGAATCTGCTGCAATGCTTGAGACCCAGGTTTGATCCCTGGGTTGGGAAGATTCCCTGGAAAAGGGAATGGCAACCCACTCCCGTACTCTTGCCTGGAGAATTCCATGGACAGAGGAGCCTGGTGGGCTATAGTCCATGGGGTCGCAAACAGTAGGATGCGACTGAGTGACTAATGCTTTCACTGCTTTCATTATTGCATTGTATGACCCATTAAACTATTTGCCTACGACTGCTGCTGCTGCTAAGTCGCTTCAGTCGTGTCTGACTCTGTGCAACCCCATAGATGGCAGCCCACCAGGCTCCCCCGTCCCTGGGACTCTCCAGGCAAGAACACTGGAGTGGGTTGCCATTTCCTTCTCCAATGCATGAAAGTGAAAAGGGAAAGTGAATTCACTCGGTCGTGTCCAACTGTTAGCGACCCCATGGACTGCAGCCTACCAGGCTCCTCCGCCCACGGGATTTTCCAGGCAAGAGTACTGGAGTGGGTTGCCATTGCCTTCTCCAATTTGCCTATGGCCAGACACTTGTTTTCTGAATTATCTTCTGAGGCTTTATTTCTAGCAGTGAGTTGATTAGTATAAACCTCCTTTTGAGGCTTTTGACACGTGGTGACAAATGGCCCTGATGAAATAACTGTAGCAGCCGGCATCCCCTGACACTTGCCACGTGCCTGTCATACGTCCCTTGTCAAGAACCCTCTGTTGTCATGGTGACTGGTGCACAAGTCTAAACTCCCATATCACCCCATCCTGCGGAGAGCCCCCAAGAGCAGGGACTGTGAGGCTGGCCCAGTTCCTCACTTCCTGGCATGTCCCAGAGAGAGGTTGGCGGCTGAGCCAGGATTGATAGCCGCCCAGGTCCTCCAGGACCAGCCAGGAGGGGTTTTGGGCTCTGCCAACCTCCGCCCAACCCCTTCCATGTCAAGCTTGGTTTCCTGCTGGGCTGAGGCGGCCCCTCACCAGCTGGTGACTCAGAGCCTGGCCAGGATGGCAGCGTTGGCTGTGCCTCCCCAGCGCTCGGAGTGACTAAGCTTGCGGTGAAGCTGGGCGGGGCTTCTTGGGTGGGGCCTTCCTCTATCCCTTCGGTCTTGCTGATTTTTGTCCTCTGGGTCTTCCAGACAAGATGAGAATAATCCTGGGTTCTGTGTGCCTGAGTACATGAGTGGTGACTGAGATGTCCCTCTGGGGGCACCTCCTTGCACGAGGAGGAACAGAGGAGGCCCAAGAGGAAGGTGGGGGCGAGGGAGAGATTTAGTGAGGAGAGCGTGGAGCCAGGTCTTGGGGTGTGCCCCACTGCTGCCTGAAAAAGGGCTGGTCAGGGACCCAGGGGCAGGGGGCTTTCAGGACTGGGCCATCTGACCCCATTGAGCACATCTGTGAGAATTACGACAGTCCAGTGACAACAACAGACCAGGATAGTCTTGTGCCACGGCTCTAGCTGGCTTGGCAAGGGCAGCATGGGCTGGATTCAGCCTCTGTTATTCCGTCCACCAGACACATTTATTTATTTATTTTTAAAAGTATTTGTTTATTTGGCTGCGCTGGGTCTTAGTTGCAGCATGTGGGATCTAGTTCCCTGAGCAGGGATCGAACCTGGGTCCCTTTCATTGGGAATGCGGAGTCTTAGCCACTGGACCACCAGGGAAGTCCCAGACACCTTTAAAAAGGGTTTGACCTACGCACTCATGCAGAGGTGAAGAGGCAGTGGCAGGGGTGGTACTCCTTCCAGGGGGCATTTGGAAATGTGTGTAAGAGGGCATTTTTAATTACTACTGAGTCTAGTGTCCATGGAGGTGCAAGAGGAGGTCTACTGAAACTTTTAGTGCCTGAAGTTCAGTGATGCCAAGCATTCTGGTGAGATGGCCAGTCCTGTGAAGGAACAACCCCGCCCGCCTAGCTCCCTCATCCGGAGAGGACCCCTCTGCTGCCCAGGTGCTTGTGGAGAGGATGGTGCTGACTGTAGAAGTACCTCCCAGTGTTCCAGGTGGTTTTAAGATACATTGTCTCACTAACTAGGCTTGAAGCTTCCCTGGCCAGGTAGTGAAGTTGACATTGGCATCCTCACTAGCAACAATCATTGTAAGGGCATGGGCATGACCCCAAGTGGTCCCTAAGTGCTGGGCATGGGGCAAGGACTTGAGATGTTTTATCTTCATGACAGTCCCAGGAGGGCTGTACTAATAGTATCCCCATTTCACAGGTGAGGAATCTCAGGCTAAAGCAGTCACAAGGGTGGGTCTCCTTCACTTCAAAGCCCTACTCCCCACTGGTAGGACAAAACTGGGTCCATGTGACAGATGGGGAAACTGACACACAGACATTTTCACGGCTCCTCAAACAGCCACTGGCAAAGCCAGGCAGACTCAAGATGTTTGGGCTCTTTAATCACAAACCTGCCCGCTCTACCCCTATGCCAAAGGCCCATGTCTGTAAATGGGGGGCAGTTTAATAAGAATAGAAAGCTCCAAGGAAAGGCCTTCCTGTGCCTGCTTTCTACCCATATTGCCTACTTTTTCCAAGGATACCCTGCTCTGGAAAACTTGAAGGCAATTCCTTTTACCTAAAGTAACCTGCAGAAAATTCATTCATTCATTAAAAATAAAACCAAGTTGTTAAAATTTTTTTTATATATATAAAGTAACGTGCAGGAAATGAGTCCAGTCTCTCTTCCCTGCTGCGATAGTCATAACCCCTATTGCAATAGTCTCTTTTTTAAAGCCACTTATTCTTTTATTTATTTAGTTAGTTAGCTGCACTGAGTCTTGGTTGCACCGTGTGGGACCTAATCCCTGGACCGGGGATTGAACCTGGGCCCCCTGCATTGGAAGCTCAGACCCTTAGCCACTGGACCATCTGGGAAGTCCATGCAATAATTTTAAATAAAGTCTTCTTTTTAAAAAGTAAATAAATAAAAATAAAGTACAGGGAGACTTTACCCTTTAAAGTGTCTTCCTGTCACTTTGAAGAGTTTTGAAGATGCCATATCCTTGTTCTCTGCCCACTGGGATAGCCCAGGGCTGCCCTCAAGATGAGCAGCAATCTGCGTATCCTTCAACCTTCTGTGAGGACTGACTCACCATCCTGGGCCTCAGTTTTTGTAAAATAAAGCTAATAATCCCTGTCATTGTAGGGACTGCTGTAGGGAGGCAACGGGATCAACCATGTACACACAGGCTTGGCCCAGAGCAGGGCACACCCATCAGATGCTGGCTGCTCGGGTGATGATCATCGGCATCTAGAGTGGAAAACAGACAGTCTACACTGGATTCTAATTCTGATGATACGAGGTGGACAGTGGCATGATAAAGCTTTGAGCCAAGAGTGCTGGGAGGGTGTGGCACAAGGCAGGAGAGCTTCCTGGTGGAGGAGGCACTGTCTGAGCTGGGCTGTGAGGGATGGAACGGGATTTACTGTAAAGAAGTCATGCATCCCAGGAGCACCAGCTGAGTTGCAGAGCACTGATCTGTAGAAATTCTCTGGGACGTTCTCCAGGTGAGAAAGAAGGATCCTGTGGAAACTGGGAGAGGCTGAAAGTGCCAATTTGGGTTTTGTTTAGTCACTCAGTCATATCTGACTCTTTGCGACTCCACAGACTGTAGCCCACCAGACTCCTCTGTCATGGGATTTTCCGGGCAGGAATATTGGAGTGGGGTTGCCATTTCCTTCTCCAGCCAATTTGGGTAACAGGGCCAGAAGTACAGCTTCTTTTTTTCTTTTTTCTTTCTTGACACCTGATTTATATACATTAGTTGCACAAGTCTCGTGAATTTTTAAAAATGTTTTTGCAGCTTTATTGAAGTATGATAAACTGTACATATTTAAACCATACCTCTGATGATCTTTGGTGTATGCACACAACCATAGAACCATCACCACAATAGAGAAAAGAAACATACCCCTCACCCCCCAAAGTTCCCTTCCGCACCTTTGTGATTCCCCCCTCCCTCTCCCTCCTGCCACTAATCTGATTTCCATCACTGTAGGTTAGTTTGCATCTTCTAGAATTTTATAAAAATGGAACTATACAGTATTACTCTTCTTTTGTCTGACTTTTAAACTCAGTATCATTGAGATTCATCCAAGGTGTTTGGTACGTTAATAGTTCATTCTTTTTTACTGCTGGCTTGTATTACACTGTGTGTACGTACTATGGTTTTTTAATCAATTCACCTATTAATGGCCATTTGAGTTGTCTCCAGTTTTGAGCTATTACAAATAAATCTGCTGTGAACATCTGTGCATAGCCTCGATTAATTTTTATCCATGTAGATACTTGGGTATAGGGCTTCCCTGGTGGCTCAGTGGTAAAGAATCCGCCTGCCAATGCAGAAGATGAGGGTTTGATCTCTGGGTCGGGAAGATTCCCTAGAGGAGGAAATGGCAACCCACCTGGGATATTCCATGCAGAGAGGAGCCTGGCGGGCTACAGTCCGTGGGGTCACAAAAGCATAGGACACGACTCAGCAACTAAGCAACAGCAACAAATATGTGGGCTTAACCATTACCCAGATCAAGATGTGAGATACTTCCAGCACCCCAGAATGTTCTCTTGTGCCAGCCCACATTCTTCCATAAATCAGCTTGTTTATCCTAGAACTTCACATCAGTGGAATTAAACAACAAGGCAACACGTGTTCTTTTGTGTGGTGGCTTCTTTTGTTCTACATTATGTTTCCAAGATTAATCCATGTTGTTACTTCTATCCATATTTCATTCTTTTTATGGCTGTTTGGCATTCCACTGTATGGATACAGTGCAAAGTGTTTACCCATCCTCCTGTTGATGGACATCTGGGTTGCTTCCAGGTTTCAGCTATTATAAATAAAGATGCTATGAACATTTGTGTATAAGGCTTTTTGTAGACATATGTTTTTCTCTTGCTGACTGGGTCACAGCGAGGAGTGGAATTTCTGGTTCATAGGTAAGAATGCCTCTTACTAGAAACTGTCAAACATTTTTTCAAGATGGTGGTACCATTTACACCCCTTCCAACAATGCATGAGAGTTTCAGTTGCTCCACATTCTTGCTAACACTTGGTATGGTGAAGCCTTTTAATTTAGCCTTTCTGGAAGTGAGCAGAGTTATCTCATGGTGGTTTTGTTTTGTATTTTCTGTATGACTAGTGAGTAATGATATTCTGTCATATGCTTGTTGGATTTCATTTTTCATTTAAATTTTGTGTTATTACAAAAGTAAAACATGCTTAATGTAAGACATTCAACTACAGAAGTATCTATAAAGTACAAAATGAAAAAATTTTAACTTGCTCTCCCATTTTCCCCTCTGGCATTCAGTTCAGTTCAGTCACTTAGTTGTGTCTGATTCTTTGCAGCATCATGGACTGCAGCACACCAGGCTCCGCTTCCATCACCAACTCCCGGAGCTTGCTCAAACTCACACCCATCAGTTCTGTGATGCCATCCAACCATCTCATCCTCTGTTGTCCCCTTCTCCTCCTGCCAGCATCAGGGTCTTTTCCAAGAAGTCAGTTCTTCGTATCAGGTGGCCAAAGGATTGGGGTTTCAGCTTCAGCATCAGTCCTTCCAATGAATATTGCTAATGCCCCTGGCATTAGCTAACAACTTATTGTGTAGCCTACATAAACAGATATAATTGCGTACACACATGCACATCTACTTAACATTTTTTTCTAACCACACATACAAAACAAATTGTCTTTTTTTTTTTTTTTTTTTTTGAGTGTATACTATGTGCCAACTTGAAGCTCAGGGACTGACATACATCCTATCATTGAATCTTTACAATAACTGTGATATCTGGGTAAAGAGACTAGGACCCAGAGAGGTTAAGATGGTTGCTAAGGTCACACAGCTTTTAAGTGTCAGTGCCCATACTTGAACCAACATTCAAAACACCAGATGGATTAACTGAGATGCTATCCTCTTACCTATAAGAGGTTGCTTACTCACTCAGATTCATCTGTCCTTTCATTTATTCAGCAAAGAATCTTGAAGCCCATTCCAGGTCCTGCTCTGCCTTTCAGAGCCACAGATAAGCTGAGGGATCAGACAGGTAGATTGACTAATTTAACTTAGAGAGAAAGGGGTGGTACGATGGGAGAATTAGATGGGACAACTCCGATCCAGATTTTGGGTCAGAAAAGGGTCCTTCACAGGAGGACTGAGGCTCTGACTCAGGCCACTGGATGCCGACTCACCCGGTCCTTCCTGAATTGAGCTGATTTTGAAGGCTTCTGGAGGAATGGAAGGGCGTCCCAGGCAGCGCTCGTGCTAAAGAACCTGCTTGCCAGTGCAGGAGCAGTAAGAGACATGGGTTCGAGTCCTGGTTCAGGAAGATCCCCTGGAGAAGGGCATGGCAACCCACTCCAGTGTTCTTGCCTGGAGAATCCCGTGGACAGAGGAGCCTGGCGGGCTGCAGTCCACGGGTAGCACAGAATCAGATACAACTGAAGCGACTGAGCACACACCAACATATAGGGGAAGTGAGGTACCCACGGGAGGAGGGGCCGGGAAGGGAGGTCTCTGGGGTTCTGGTGGTGGTTTGACTAGACCCTGAGCTCCACCAGTCCCAATTAGTATGCGCATGTGGTTGTGCTGTAAACATAAAACCCCTTCTAGCACTGTAGAGTCCACGTCTCTGTCTGTCTGTGCTGGTCTTACTGACTTACCATGATCACAAGGAAATATTTTCATGGTAAAAAAAAAAAAAGAAAAGAAAAGAAAAGGGTCCTGGAGGAAGTGACCCCTGAGGGATGTGTAGGATACCCAGAGAAGAGAGGACACAGGAACAGCACGTGTGGGAGAAGAAGGCAGGAAGCCTCTTTCTTCCCGCGGGGTTGAGGCTGGGGCCGAGTGGAGGCAGACGAGGTGGAGGGGAAGAGCCAGCAGCAAGACCTTGTGACCATCTTACAGAGCCTGCTTCCCTTGGGAGTGTACATGCAGGCTGCAGAAGAACTGGAGTCACAACTTTCAGATTCCAGGGTTTTAGGACTTAATTTCCTTCCCTCCCCATCCTGCAAGATTCTGTTGCAAGGAGCACACGGTGTCCTGGCCCAGGGGGTTTGGCGGCCACCCAGACGCCGCGCTCCACAGCTGCTCCCAGGGCAGACGATGCGGTGACAGGATTCAGGCTGCCTTGAGGGTCACGAAGGAACCCATTGCCCCCTGGTGGTGACCCAGATGCAGCCATGAAGGGAAATCTGACTTCCGCAGCACCCCAGGAAATGCGGACTGGGCAGGTGTCCAGAGGTCCCACTCCTCTCCCAGACCTCCCGTCTCAGTCACCGGTGCCAGCGACCAGCTGTTCCATGGGAGCTCACCCTCAAGACCCCTCTGTCTCTCAGTTCAATCCACTGTGGTTCCCCCAGGCTGATCCTTCCCCCCCAAAAAACCTCCATTTTTGCCATAGCCCTCCAGATGGTGTCTCTGCTGTCTGGACCACTCTGGCAGTCTCTACACAGAAGCTGAGCTGTGTGCTCAGCTGCTAAGTCATATCTGACCCTTTGCCACCCCATGGAACCCGCCTCTCCCACGTTGGCAGGTAGGTTCTTTTACCACTGACCCAGTGGCTACCCAGGTGGCTCAGCCGTAAAACAATCTGCCTGCCAATGTGGGAGATGCAGGAGATGCCAGTTTGATCCCTGGGTGGGGAAGATCCACTGGAGGATGAAAGGGCAACCCACTCCGGTATTCTTGCCTGGGAAATCCCATGGACAGAGGAGCCTGGAGGGCTATAGTCCATGGGGTTGCAAAGAGTCCCACACCACTGAGCAAGCGTGAGGGAAGCCGCACAGAAACTAGGGTGGTCTTTTTTTCTTATTATACAGTAAATTGCACAATCTTAAATGTACAGCTTGATACCTTTTCATATATGTAATCACCCATGTAACACCCACCCAGAACAAGATACAGAAAATGTCCAGCCCAGGAAACCCACCAGTTCCCCTTCCCCACAAAGGTGAGCGGTATTCTAAATCTCTATCACCAAAGATCCTTGTGGCCTGTTGATAAACTGTAAAGAAATGAAAACAGTGAGAGACTATTTTGGGGGGCTCAAAAATCACTGCGGATGGTGACTGCAGCCATGAAATTAAAAGATGCTTGCCCCTCGGAAGAAAAGCTATGACCAACCTAGACAGCATGTTAAAAAGCAGAGACATTACTTTGCCAACAAACGTCCGTCTAGTAAAAGCTATGGTTTTTCTAGTACTCATGTATGGATATGAGAGGTGGACTATAAAGAAAGCTGAGTACCGAAGGATGGATGCTTTTGAAGAGTAGTGTTGGAGAAGACTCTTGAGAGTCCCTTGGACAGCAAGGAGATCCAACCAGTCCATTCTAAAGGAAATTAGTCCTGAATATTCATTGGAAGGACTGATGCTGAAGCTGAAACTCTAATCCTTTGGCCACCTGATGCAAAGAACTGACTCTTTGGAAAAGACCCTGATGCTGGGAAAGATTGAAGGTAGGAGGAGAAGGGGATGACAGAAGATGAGACGGTTGGATGGCATCACCAACTTGATAGACATGAGTTTGACCAGGCTCCGGAAGTTGGTGATGGACAAGGAAGCCTGGTGTGCTGCAGTCCATGGGGGCGCAAAGAGTCAGACATGACTGAGCAACTGAACTGAACTGAACTGAACTGAACTAGAAGAAATGGAGTTACCACATAATGTACATACTTGCCTTTCATCTGTCACACTCAGCCCACACTCTGAGGTGTGGTGTATATTTACACATTTCCTTTCTATGGACAATATTCCACCATGTTGATGAACAATTTTTAAAACTTTTTATTTGGAAATAATTTTAAGCTTACAGAAAGTTTGCAAGAATTAAAATAGTTCTTATTTTAAAAAAAGAGCACAAAGAGCACACTCATATATTCTTTACTTGGATTAAACAGTATTTTATATCATAGGAATCGATCTATATACACACATACATACATAGTAAGAACACATAGATATATATACATAGTGAGCTTCCCTGATGGCTCCAATAGTAAAGAATCTGCCTGTGATGCAAGAGACCTGGGTTTGGTCCGTGGGTCAGGAAGATCCCCTGGAGAAGGGAATGGCTACCCACTCCAGCATTCTTGCCTGGAAAATCCCATGGACAGAGGAGTCTGGTGGGATACGGTCCATGAGGTCACAGAGAGTCAGACACGACTGATCGACTAATACTTTCATCTCAAACACACAGTATAGGATTTTATACACATGCATACATGCACATATACATGTATGTGTATATATGTAAAACATTCACATATATGTATGTATGTATATAATTTCTCCTGAATCATTTGAGTTTGGATTTTTAAAAAAATATTTATTTATGTATTTATTTGGCTGCACTGAGTCTCAGCTGTGGCAGGTAAACTCTTAGTTGCGGCATGTGGGATCTAGCTCCCTGACCAGGGATCAAACCCCAGACCACCTGCATTGGGAGCTCGGAGTCTTAGCCACTGAACCACCAGGGAAGTCCCTTGAGTATAGATTTTATACATGATGGTTCTTTACCCCTAAACACTTCAGTGTGTATTTCCTAAGCAGAGGAATAGTCCCTTACATAACTACAGTGACCAAATCTTTTATTCCTGGGGGTGAGGGGGTGTCCCAAGAGTGAAAATTGTCTATAGTTTTCCTTTAAAAAAAAAAAAAAACACTTCTACTTTGGTACTAAGGACATGTCAGTAAATTTGTTTGGAAATTTTCTATATTTTCCTATGGTCTAGTATAGTTTGTGTAGTATAGGAACAGTCTGATCTCTAAAGGCTAGATAAAACTCAGCTGTGAAACCATCAGGGCCTGAAACCTTTTTCCACCTCCAGTTTTTAAGTTAAAATTTAAAATCTACAAAATCTTGAGCACTCTTCACTCTAGATTCACCAGTTGTTAGTATCTTATCATATATGTATTCTCTGCAGCCCCACACACACATGTGCATACACACGCGTGCACATTCATGCTCTGCTTGGTAGTGTGTCAACTTAGCTGGAACTAAGCTTCCTAGAATTCTCTCCCGTGCGTGATTCCAAGTTGAGCTGGTAATAAAATTAATTTACTCAAGATTTGGAAGGAGCAGGCTTTTTTTTTTTTAATGCTTTGCACTTTGATGAAAGGCCTCAGTCTCTATAATAGCTGGCATGTGATCGTCACTGAGCTGCTAACTTGCCTTGCTGGTTTTAGGGCAGCACCTGGACCTAAAGTCGCCCTGTCCAGCTAGGTCACCTCCTTTTGCTTCTCTGAGTCCTGGGCCAGGTATGTGTACAGCTCTGAGGTAAGGACACCAGTTCTCCTGCAGGTCACCTGCATCACTGAGGTTGGAGACAGTGGAAGACAGACGTGAGCTCCAGTTTGTTCTTATTCTCTCCCCTTTCACGTCCCACTCTGCTTTCCAACTACTGGCAGGTATAGAAGCCTTGCATACTCTGTTCTACCAGCATCTGCAATTGCATAAGATATAGTCCCTATTACCAATCCCTTATTCTATGTCATTCATAGTGGCCCTGATTCTCTGGATCAAACACACACACACACACACACACACACACACACACACACACTTAAAACCTTTTTGCTTAGCTATTTAAAAGGTGAAATACAAACATCAAACACTTCATTCCTAACTATATATTTTTTAAAACATGCTTTTTTGAAAAAGGTGTTTATTTATGGCTGTGCTGCGTATTAAAAAGCAGAGACATTACTTTGCCAACAAAGGTCCGTCTAGTCAAAGCTATGGTTTTTCCAGTAGTCATGTATGGATGTGAGAGTTGAACTATAAAGAAAGCTGAGTTTCATCAAGCCCAAGAATTGATGCTTTTGAACTGTGGTGTTGGAGAAGACTCTTGAGAGTCCCTTGTACTGCAAGGAGATCCAACCAGTCCATCCTAAAGGAAATCAGTCCTGAATATTCATTGGAAGGACTGATGCCAAATCTGAAACTCCAATCCTTTGGCCACCTGATGTGAAGAACTGACTCATTGGAAAAGACCTTGATGCTGGGAAAGACTAAGGGCAGAAGGAGAAGGGGACGACAGAGGATGAGATGGTTTGATAGCATCACCGACTCTATGGACATGAGTTTGAGTGAACTCCAGGAGTTGGTGAAGGATAGGGAGGCCTAGCATGCTACAGTCCATGGGGTTGCAGAGTCGGACACGACTGAGGGACAGAACTGAACTGAACTGGGTCTTCTTTGCTTTGCGGGCTTTCTCTGGTTGTGGGGAGTGAGGGCTACTCTTCACTGCAGTGCCTGGGCTTCTCATTGAGGTGACTTCACCAGCTATGGAGGTTTCTCTTATTGTGGAGCATGGGCTCCAGAGCACAGGCTTCAGTAGTTGCCACACATGGGCTTAGTTGCTCCACACCACATGGGATCTTCCCAGATCAGGGATCAAACTGGTGTCCCCTGCATTGCAAGGCGGACTCTTAACCACTGAACCATCAGGTAAGCCCCTAACTACATTTTTAATTCACTTTTTTATCTTCTAGTTTTATTGAAATATAACTGATATACAGCACCATATATTTAACGTGTACATTGTAATGATTTGACTTACATACATCATTAAATGACCTAACCACATTTTTTTAAAAAGTTATCTCAAGGTTTAGGATATTCCCCTACACAAACAGAATTCCATTATCTCAACAGGAAAAATCCATTATCCTACCCAGCAGGAACTAGATATAACAATATTATCTAGTACACTGTCTATATCCAGATGTCTATAACTGTCCCCAAAATGACCTTTTATGGACATTTTAAAAAGCCAGGTATGGCTTTTTAACTCCAGGATGTAATCAAAGACTCTCCAGTGCCTTTGGTTGTCATATCTCTTTAATCTTCAACCTAGAACAGTTTTGCCTTTTATTTTTCCCTTTTGTGACTTTGATTTTTTTTAAGAGTCCAGATCAGTTGTCTTGCACAATGTCCCACCATCTTGATTTGTCTGTTTGTTTAACATGATTGGATTTAGGTTGTATACTTTGGGCTATAATACTACATAGCTGATGTTGTATATTTCCCATTGCATCATCTTAGAAGGCACTTTTGTTAGTCTGTCCTCTACTGACGTGGAGTCTTTTGGAATTGTCAATGGAAATAAACAATAATTGATCTATAATAAAGAATAGGAAAGAGTCTGAGTCCAGCCAATTTGAGGACAAATAACCCAGCAGGAGCCTCTCAGCAGCTCTGAGGGTTGCTCCGTTGAAGCATGGTTTTCAGCACAGTCTCCTACCTTACCAGAAAATAGAACTTACATCAAATTGACAGTACTACATTCCTTCAAGATTTCAAAAAAGACAGATTTAATATATAAATAGGCAATAGGGCCCTGGAGTCTGGGAAGGGAACCTTATCTTTGACGGAATGTTAACATGGATGCCATAGGAAGGGTGTTATTCATTCTTATCTTCAAAAAGGACATTCTTCGCCTTAATTGTTGAAGTAGACATGCTGTTTGCTTTTGAAAGGCCGTGAGTCAAGCTGTTTCAGCTCACACAAAGTTCAGGGTGAGCCACGTATAACCCAAAATAACTTCCCCATACATCAATATGTGAAAATTTTTATTTTTTTATGAGTCACAGTGAAGATAGGTATAGTGGTGAAACTGGTGAGGATCACAGCTAGAGAGTCATCATATTTTACAAAGGACCCAGTAAGGGAAGAGTGACATATCCGGCACTTTGGAAAATTTCCAGAGGCAGCAAGAGACTGTGACACTGGTACAATAACTCTGCCTTTCTAAGGACAAGAGTAAACTGTACAGATGCAAAGCAACAAAGAAATTAGGAGAAGCTGTAAGATCAAAGAAAACTTGGGGAAAGGGCTTGCTGATTGTTGTTATAAATGGGTCAAAAGTATAGGTACTGTATACACAAATTTTAAAAAAACAGTCCCAAAGTACTGACAAGGTTGAGGGTTACAGGCCTGGTCTGGATTCTTGGGTTAGCTATCTGCTGCTGCTATTGTTTTCTTCTCATCTTTGTGTGGTGGTGCTTGCCTTAGACAGTTGAAACTGGGTGTCTGAAACAAGGGTCAAAGTCCAGTCAGGTGGCGAGGGCTTTTTCAATGTGAAATGTGAATCCACATGTCTACGCCTTTTCATTTGGCAGTGCACAGATTAGCTAATGATACCAGATAGGGTCCTTTTCAACATGGCTGCAAAGAATCTTTTATCTGATGTCTTTTTTAAAAATATATATTCATTTATGTATTTGGCTGCACCAGGTCCTAGTTGCAGCACACAGGATCTTTAGCTGTGACATGTGGGTCTAGTTCCCTGACCAGGGATTGAACCTGGGCCCCTTCCACTAGGAGCACACAGGGCTGGCCACTAGACCACCAGGGAAGTCCCTATCTGATGTCTTTTCCAGTAGACAAAATCTCCAGGTTATAATCCATGATCTTTAAGATCTTTGTTTCCAGAAAACTCACTGTGAAAGAAGTTACCTACCAACTTTTCATTTCTTTTAAGCGCCTTAATGAGACTTTGACAGTAATGTAATACATCTCCCTTGAGTAAGATTAGTCATGCGTATGTATGTGTTCATTACTTGGTCGTGTCCAACTCTTTGTGACTCCATACAGCCTGCCAGGCTCTTCTGTCCATGGAATTCTCCAGGCAAGAATACAGGGGTGGGTAGCCATTCCCTTCTTCAGGTGGTCTTCCTAACCCAGGGATTGAACCTACATCTCCTGCATTGCAGCCAGATTCTTTACCATCTGAGTCACCAGGGAAGCCTGAGGTTGGTTTGTATATCCCTTTATCCAGTCACATAAGCCATCTTGCTGTCATTTCAGAAGGAGACAGCTGATGTTAACCAAAAGATGAAGATCTTAGGTTGAGAAGCACTAGCGGAAGAGCTTTTGGCCATGGGAGATTAAAAGCTCCTGAAAGTTTTGCCAACTGAGTTTTCTTTTTAAGATACCTTTTAATTTATTTATTTATTCATTTTTGGCTGTGCTGGGTCTGCAGTGTTGTGCGAGGGCTTTCCCTAGGTGCGGTGAGCAGGGGCTACTCTCTGGTTGTGGTGCTCGGTCTTCTCATTGCAGTGGCTTCTCTTATTGGTGAGCACAGGCTCTAGAGTGGGCTTCAGTAGTTGCAGCACACACGCTTAGCTGCCCTTGCGGCATGTGGGATCTTCCCAAACAAGGAGTGAAACCCGTGTCCCCTGCATTGGCAGGCAGGTTCTTAACCACTAGACCACCGGGGAAGTCTGCCAGTTGAGTTCTGATTGTGCTGCCAGTTCCTTTTACCCAGTCCTGAAGATTGCAGGTCATGAGTGCAGTGAACATGCTGCCTTATTGGCCAAATGTTACAAATCAATTTAATTACGTGTGTGGCAGTGTGAGTTTCCCTAGTCACTATGTAACTTGGAAGGAATTTCCCAAATAGGAATTATCCTTTCCAGTAACAATTTACCTATTGTTAAAGCTGTTGCTCTCTTGCATGGAAAAGCTTCAACCTAGTGTAAAAACACACAGATCACTACTAAGACATATGTATATCTTTGAGATGGTGACATTTAGACAAAGGCCAACTGGCATACATCAAAGGGTCCCTTAGGAAGGGGCAAGTGGCCTTGTGACCCATAAAGTGGCTTTTCAAGATGGTATTTAGGGCATATAGTACAATGTGCATATACTTTATCAGCCACCATGGGAGAAAGTTTCCAAGAATACTGTTTTCTCCATAAGGCAATTTTCTCAGGTGCCCAATGAGTTAAATAATGTACATGCTGAGGACTTCCCTGGTGGTCCAGTGACTAATACTCCATGCTCCCAATGCAGGGGACCCAGGTTCAATCCCTGGCCAGGGAACTAGATCCCGCATGCTACAACTAAGACCCGGAGCAGCCAAATAAATATGTATACATTTTTAAAGTACATACTGGAGTAATGACAACTGTGCTCCAACAGACACTATAATGGAGAAGGAAATGGCACCCACTCCAGTGTTCTTGCCTGGGATATCCCATGAACAGAGTGGCCTAGCAGGTTACAGTCCATGGGGTTGAAAGAGCCGGACACAACTTAGCAACTAAACCACCACCACCAGGCACTATAAGATTTGTTGTTGTTGTTTCAATTGCCTTTGATTTTTAAAATTTATTTATTTATTTTGGCTGTTCTTCTCTGGGTGTTCATTGCTGTGTGCGGGCTTTCTCTAGTTGAAGCTTGTGGGCTCTAGAGCAAGGCCTCAATAGTTGTGGCTCATGGGCTTAGTTGCTCAGTGGCATGTGGGATCTTCCCAGACCATATGGAAACTGTGTCCCCTGCATTGGCAGGTGGATTCTTTTTTTTTTTTTTTTATAAATTTATTTATTTTAGTTGGGGGCTAATTACTTTACAATATTGTAATAGTTTTTGCCATACATTGACATGAATCAGCCATGGGTTTACATGTGTTCCCCTTCCTGGACCCCCCACCCACCTCCCTCCCCATCCCATCCCTCTGGGTCATCCCATTGCCCCGGCCCTGAGCCCTTGTCTCATGCATCGAACATGGAATGGTGTTCTGTTTCACATATGATAATATACATGTTTCAATGCTATTCTCCCAGAACGTCCCACCCTCACCTTCTCCCTCAGAGTCCATAAAATTGTTCTATGCATCTGTGTCTCTTATTCTGTCTCGCATATAGGGTTATCGTTACCATCTTTCAAATTCCATATATATGCATTAGTATACTGTATTGGTGTTTTTCTTTCTGGCTTACTTCACTCTGTATAATGGGCTCCAGTTTCAGGTGGATCAGGTGGATTCTTTTCTACTGTACCACCAGGGAAAAATTTTTTTTTTTAGTAAATGAAGTCGAAAACATATTTGTGTGACAAAGTCAAAAATTCCCCTCTTTTGTTGCCATATCTATTTCTCTTCTTTAGGGACAATTTCTTGAGCCTGTAGAAGGAAGTCTTTTACTGGATAAGCAGGATTAACAGAGAGCAGTGGACATTCTCAAGGATGAACAAGATGAGTTTTTAAAGCTGTTTGGCTGTGGCATCAACAAGCTGATTCCCTTTAGCTTCCACAGTGTCAGATTTTGAATGTGTTGGTGTTTTGATAATTGCCAACTGTGTTGGTGGGGCTTCCCTGATGGACACAGGAGCTTGGAGGGCTACAGTCTATGGGGTTGCAAAAGAGTCAGACATAATTTAGCAACTAAACAACAGCAACAAAGTAGGATGTTCAGCATAGCCTTGTGGCATGACTGTCCAGGTATATTGAAGACCTTCCCAGGTGAAGGCAAAAAGGTATTGGCTATCTTTTCCCACAGGGATACTAAAGAAGGTGTTGCATAAATCAATTACCAAAAAAAAGATACCAGTTGGAGTGGCTGAGAGCCGTGTGTGTGAGTTTGGGATCACAGGATGTCAGGGAATCACGCTATTATCTTTTTTCAATAATACAGCTTTAAAAAATATCTATTTATTTTTGGCTGTGCTTGGTCTTTGTTGCTGCTCCAGGCCTTTCTCTAGTTACGGCGAGTGGGGGCCTCACTCTGTTCCGGTGTGCTGGCTTCTCATTGCGGTGGCCTCTCGTTTCAGAGCACAGGTTCCAGAGCATGGGCTTAGTAGTTGTGACACACGGGCGTAGTTGCTCTGCGGCATGTGGGATCTTCCCCGACCAGGGATCAAACCCACGTTCCCCTGAATTGGCAGGCGGATTCTTAACCACTGGGCCACCAGGGAAGTCCCATAAATATTGTTTATAGCTCTCAGATCTTGAGAATAAATCTCCAGCCTTTCCCATTTGGGTCTCTCACTGGTAAGATGGGGCTTCCCCGATGATTCAGTGGTAAAGAATCTGCCCATAATACAGGAGGCACAGGATATGCAGATTCGATCCTTAGGTCAGAAAGAGCCTCTGGAAGAGAAAATGGAAACCTACTCCAGTATTCTTGCCTGGAAAATTCTATGGGCAGAGGAGGCTGGTGGGCTACAGTCCAAAGGGTCGCAAAGAGTCAAACTCGACTGAACACACACACACAGACTGCTAAGATAAGTGCGTTGTAAGGACTTGTACAAGGGATTACAAGTCCCCTCTTAATAAATTTGTAAATAATAGGTCTTATTTCATTTGATGCCCATGATTTAAGTGGCTACTGTTGAATATTAGGTAGAGGTTTAGAGTTATTAACAGTCCTCTTACCAGGAGTTGTTGTTCAGTTGCTGAAGTGAAGTGAAGTGAAGTCGCTCAGTCGTGTCCAACTCTTTGCGACCCCATGGACTGTAGCCTACCAGGCTCCTCAGTCTGTGGAATTTTTCAGGCAAGAGTACTGGAGTGGGTTGCCATTTCCTTCTACAGGGGATCTTCCTGACCGAGGGATCGAACCCCAGTCTCCCGCATTGCAGGCAGACGCTTTACTGTCTGAGCCACCAGGGAAGCCCTCATTTGCTGAGTCATGTCCAACTCTTTGTGACCCCGTGGACTGCAGCACACCAGGCTTCCCTGTCCTTCACTATCTCCTGGAGTAGGTGGTTTAATTTTTCTAATATCCAAGGAAGAAGATTATAATTCGTTAGGCACTTGTGACAACAGGTCATCAACTTTTTTCTTGGTCTGTTTGAGCCACTGATTCTATAATCATCAACGTTTCAGTAACAGATATGGATCAGCATCTAAACTTTCAGAGTCTAGAAGCATTTCACCTTCTAGTGAAAAGGCTATAGGAGCACTGTAGGCTTTAAAAAGTTCTCATCCAATTAAATGAATTGTGGCACATTTTGCTAGAAGAAACACATTTCCCTGTGATAGTTCCTAACTGAAAGATTATAGGTTCTGATTCTTAAGCTTGAATAGACAAATGAGAAACCTCTACCATTTGAATTGATTATTTACTCAGAGGGAGAGGATAGAGAATAAGGGTAGAGCTTCCCTGATAGCTCATTTGGTAAAGAATCTGCCTGCAATGCAGGACACCCCAATTTGATTCCTGGGTTGGGAAGATCCACTGGAGAAGGGATAGGCTACCCACTCTAGTATTCTTGGGCTTCCCTTGTGGCTCAGCTGGTAGAGAATCCACCTGCAATGCAGGAGACCTTGGTTCGATCCCTGGGTTGGGAAGATCTCCTGGAGAAGGGAAAGACTACCCATTCCAGTATTTCTGGCCTAGAGAATTCCATGGACTTGTCCATGGGGTCGCAAAGAGTTGGGCAAGACTGAGCAATTTTCACTTTCAAGAATCGAAAATGCAGCCCCAGCATCTACAAGGGCTTTTGAAGTTTCCCCTCCAGTTGTTATTTTGATTTCCCCTAATGTACCGAGAAGGAGGAGGAGGAGGAAGGCCCTCTGATGATCCGTGGAGCACACCTATTCCTTTTCAGTTTTGCTGTGTTCCAAATCCCACTGAAATTTATGGTAATCTTATTTGAAATAAGCAAGTCTCTTGCAATAAAAACATGTGTGGTTATTTCATTTTTGGCCAGAGTTAGAAAAAGGTGTTTTCATAGAGCCCCTAAGCTGTTGCAGTTGTACATTCTTGAAGTTAGTGACTCTTTCCCTTTCTTTCTTTCTTTTGGAAGGTTTTAGACAGCTTGTCTGCAATAGTGACAAGTGTTATCGGTATGTACTGTGGTCCAGTCTGGTTCATGTCTTTTAACTAGCTTTGCCAATTCTTCATCTAATCCTTCTAAAAAGATTAAATTATTATTATTTTTTTAATGTGGACCATGTTAAGTTATCTACTGAATTTGTTATAATACTGTTTCTGTTTTACGTTTTGATTTTTCGGCCACAAGGCATGTGGAATCAATCCTAGCTCTACAACGAGGGATGGAACCCACACCCCCTGCATTGGAAGGCTTACTCTTAACCACTGTGATAGGGATGGAGTAAAGGGACAAAGTAAGTGATTAAATAGTTAATCCCACTAGGGGATTGTTAAGTAGAAAACTATGAGAGACCCCTGTGCGTTAAGGATTACTCAAGAAAGCAGGTTTGCTTAACCACAAAACCAAGCAGGCTTGCTTAGCAACAAAACCATGCAGCAGAAGCACAAGATATGCCCCCAAACAATAAAACAATGGTGGTGTGAGCCCCACTTCCCGCCCAGTGAGCTCAGTTAAGTTAATGATCCCTTGGACATGCTCTCCGCTCACGTAAAAAACAATGACCTGCTTGACCATGTAGGGACAAGAAAACACCCTTGCTCAACTTGGAGGTGGAACTGATGATAGAAGCATGACGTCTACTCAAGAAAGACACAGAAGTTCTTCTCCCCCTCCCCACTTTTCCTTTGATTACAACACTGTAGCCCAGTAAGTTCTCAGGATGCAGCACCCCCTCGCCCACCCACTCAGAAGCCTCACAAGCCTCCTATTCTAATGAATCACTTCTTATCTATCACTTTGCCTCTCGCTGAATTCTTTTCTGCACTGACTCATAAAGAACTATGGTCCCGGAGCTCTTCAGAGCCTCCCGAAATGACACCTAACCGGTTCAACTCCCCTGCCAGGGAAGTCCCTAAAAAGATTAAATTCAGAACTGGATCATTTTGATGACTTTTAAAATAATTGTTAAAATTTATTTTTGGCTATTCTGGGTCTTCACAGCTGCGAGGGCTTTTCTCCAGTTGCAGAGTAGGGGCTACTCTCTAGCTGCCATGGTGTGGGGGCTTCTCATCGCGATGGCTTCTCTTGTTGAGGAGCACGGGCTCTATGGCATGCAGGCTTCAGTAGATGTGGCAATGTGGGCTCAGTAGTTTGAGCTCAAAGGCTCTAGAGCACAGCCTCAATAGTTGTGGCTCACCAGCTTAGTTGCTCCTCGGCATATGAGATCTTTCCAGGCCAGGGATCGAATCTGTGACTCCTGCATTGGCAAGCAATTCTTTACCACTGAGCCACCAGGGAAGCATCATTCTGATGGTTTTGAAAACTCTTCTGGGCCATTCTGGAGTGCTCATTGAAAGTTTTCTCAAACCACTCAAAAGAAAGTAGCTTCTCCAGGCTTTTGTTTACATCGGTGGATCTTTGCCCAATCTGTTCTCCTAGGAAAAATTTTGAGGCTGTCTTGGCACAAGATGTAAGTTCTCTACATCTGTGAAACTCTGCAGACTCACGCTTGTGAAAATCTTCCATAGGCAGCTTCCATTCTGCCTCTTGTGGCCATTCTTCAGCTTCATTCTCAGATACCAGCAAATGCACAAGCTGAGATAAATCTGAATATCCTAGCTCATGTGTCCTAAATGTCAGATCAAATTCTCCAGCAAATCCTACAGGATCTTGCAAAGGGTCTGAGAAATCCTTACTTACATTTTTAGATTCAGTTCTAGTCCAAGGAATATACATAAGGACAAGCTCACCTCTTCCAGAAGGTTTCTCCCTTGGAGGCGCAGGAGCAGGTGGAGGAGACAAGTCAGGATATGGAAGTTCACAAAGGAGAGAATATAAAGGCAATGAAGGAGAGGAAGGAGGAGGAGAGTGGGAGAGGGTAGGTTCTGAGCATTTCTCCACTTTAACAACAGTTTCTAACAACTTCCGGGTAGTTTCCTGTAAAGATGCCATCATCATTACCATGCTTGGAAGCTTCTAACTACCAACAGAAGTACACTCCCCATCCTATTAGTGTAAGTTTAATAGAGGACTTTTTTGTATTGTGCATGCCAGTTAACTAATTGTGGTGAGTCCAATGTTCCAGATTTTGGCCACTTCAGACTGGGCTTCCCTGGTGGCTCAGCAGTAAAGAATCTGCCTACACTGCAGGAGACAGAGTTTGATCCCTGGATTGGGAAGATCCTCTGGAGGAGGGCATGGCAACCCACTCCAGTATTCTTGCCTGGAGAATCCCATGAACAGAAGAGCCTGATGGGCTACAGTCCATAGGGTTGCAAAGAGTCAGAAATGGCTGAAGTGACTGACCGCCCAAGACATAATTTATCTTCTGTTAAATCTTCCCATTTTACCAACTATTTGCATTGTATGGACTTTGCAGGTATTGCATAGGAAGCCAGCCAGAGTTCAGGTGGGTGGCTGCCCGTCCAGAAGCTGCCCAGCTTTAGAAGCATGATTTCCCATTTTCTTTTCGTTTCATCTTTTTGTGAGGTCTGAACAATTTCCATGGAGAAGGCAATGGCACCCCACTCCAGTACTCTTGCCTGGAAAATCCCATGGATGGAGGAGCCTGGTAGGCTGCAGTCCATGGGGTCTCAAAGAGTTGGACACGACTGAGCGACTTCACTTTCACTTTTCACTTTCATGCATTGGAGAAGGAAATGGCAACCCACTCCAGTATTCTTGCCTGGAGAATCCCAGGGACGGCGGAGGCTGGTGGGCTGCCGTCTATGGGGTCGCACAGAGTCGGACACGACTGAAGCGACTTAGCAGCAGCAGCAGAACAATTTCCCAGGTTACCGGTGTGCTGCTTGTGAGCTTAGCTCCTCAGGGACACCCTTGAGTTGGTTCTGCTCTTGTGTTCTTGGTTTCTTCAGCCTGCAGCCTAAATCCACAGCAGGAACTTCGAGCACTGAATAACCAGTTCAGTGTTTGTGTGTGTATCCTTGGGAGAGTTGCAAATAACTTCAAGTGTAATGACAGGTACCCTGTGGAGCCGCTGCTCATCACCAGGGTTAATCCTCAGACACTGACATAGGTTCTCATCGCCTGAGGACACCTTGTGGCTAGAAGGAGCAGATAGCCCTTTTCTGAGCCAAATTCAGTCTCTTGTCCTGTTGTCAAATAGTTTGTTCGAGAGCCTCCCACTAGGTGGCGCTAGTGGTAAAGACCCCCGCCTGCCAATGCAGGAGACGTGAGAGACGTGAGTTCGATCGCTGGGCTGGAAATATCTCCTCAAGAAGGAAATGGCAACCCACTCCAGTATTCTTGCCTGGAGAATCCCGTGGACAGAGGAGCCTGGCGGGCTGCAGTCCATGGGATCGCAAGAGTCGGACACAACTTGGCGACTAAACCACCACCACCACCGCAGTTTGCTCAGACCACCACTACAGTTGATTTCAGACCGTATATACACAATCTTTCCAATTTAAGCCAAATTAAATAAGGTCAGCCCAAAGTTCCAAATAAGTTCATTCCAAAGTTCCTTCTAGGCTTCCTCTGTCTAGGAACATCTCCCCAGGTCCCTGCCTAGGAAATTCTCCCTAAGTCCCTTTGTTGTTGTTCAGATGCTAAGTAGTTTCTGACAATTTTTGACCCCTTGGACTGTATGTAGCACACCAAACTTCTCTGTCCTTCACCATCTCCCAGAGCTTGCTCAAACTCATGTCCATTGAGTCAATGATACCATCCAACCAGCTTGTCATCTGTCCCCTTCTCCTCCTGCCTTCAGTCTTTCCCAGGATCAGGATCTTTTCTAATGAGTTGGCTCTTCACATCAGGTGGCCAAAGTACTGGAGTTTCAGCTTCAGTCCTTTCAGGTCCCTACCACCCAGGAAATGTACTGATACCTCTTAAGAATCCAAGTCTTAAAATTTTAATAGCTCAGATTAAACTCAGGTCTGTCCAATGGAATTAACAGATGTAAGTTAACATATATAAAGTAGATAAACAACAAGGATCTACTGTATAGCACAGGGATCTATATTCAATATCTTACAATAAACTATAATAGAAGATAATTTTTTCAAAAAATATAGATGTATACATATATACGTATAACTGAATCACTTTGCTATACACCTGCAACTGACACAATATTGTCAATCAATTATACTTCAATTAAAAAAACGACTGAGGACTGTCCAGAATGAGGTTCAGATAATGAGTTAGAACTCACCCAAGCATCTGAAGGGTGCTGTGAAGCCCGGAGCTCAAGGGTCTCACTTCCACTGTCTGGGGAGGGGTGCAGGTCTGATCCCCGGTCAGGGAACTAAGATCCCAAGTGCTGAGCAGCATGGCCAAAAATTTTTTTAAGAAGTAGATTCTGTGTGACTGCAGGTGGTTTCTCTGATACCCTGCAGCCCACGCCAAGCAATGTCAACAGGAGTAATCAATAATCCATTTATAATAAAGAAAAGGAAAGAGTTTGATTGGAGCCAAGCTGAGGATGATGGCGCAGGAGGAGCCTCTCAATGGCTCTGAGGACTGTTCTGCTGAAGCGTGTTTCTAGCACAGTTTTCTACCTTACAGAACAAAGAACATACATCAACTTGACAAGACTACATTCCTTCAAGGTTGCAATAGAGACAGATTTAGTATTCACACAGCAAGACAGCAGGACCCTGGTATCAGGGAAGGGAACCTTATTTCCAAGGGGTTGTTAGCATGAATGTTAAATTCTTATCTTCCAAATAGATATTCTTTCTAAAAAACTATTTTTATTGGAGTACAATTGCTTTACAATGTTATGTCAGTTTCTACTGTACAGCAAAGTGAGTCATCTATATGTATACCTATATCCCCTCTTTTTTGGATTTCCTCCCCATTGAGGTCGCCACAGAGCACTGGATTCCTGATGGCCTCAAGTTCTGGGTGACCTCAAGCAAGGAGATCAAACAAGTCAATCCTAAGGGAAATCAACCCTGAATATTCATTGGAAGGACTGATGTCGAAGCTGAAGCACCAGTACTTTGGCCACCTGATTCGAAGAACTGACTCCTTGAAAAAGACCCTGATAATGGGAAAGATTGAAGGCAAAAGGAAAAGAGGGCAGCAGAAAATGAGATGGCTGCATAGCATCACTGAGTCAATGGACATGAACTTGGGCAAACTCTGGGAGGTAATGAGGGACAGGGAGACCTGCAGTGCTGCAGTCCATGGGGTTACAAAGAGTTAGACACAACTTAACCATTGAACAACAACAGAGCATTGAGTAAAGTTTGCTGAGCTCTAAGGGAGCAAACAGACATTCTTTACTGTAATGATTAAAGTAGATGAGCTGTGTGCGTTTGATAGGCCTTGAGTCAGTCTGATTGAATTCACACCAAGTTCAGGGTGAACCATATATAAGCTAAAATGATGTCCCCCTACCTCAACATGTGAATTTCTCCATCAGAATGTAATCACTTTGTTCCATCTTTCTAATCTCTTCCATAGTTCTTAGTCTGTTAAAATTTTCTACTTCTTAGGTCAGTTTTGATAATTTATATTTTGCTGAAAAACATTTCCTTTCAATATTTCACATGTTACCGTAATATTTTAAGTGATTAATAGCATCCATATCTGTTTTTATACTGCCTTTCTCACTCCTAATGTTGCAGATTTTTGCTTTCTCTTTTGTTTTGACCTGTCTTTAATAAAGATTTTTCTCATTTTATTTGTATTTTCAAACAAATTTTAGTTATCTTTTCCGTATCTTTCCTACTTCATTTTTGTCAACTTTCATCTCATTCTCTCCTCTTCTCTTTTACATTTTAAAAAATGTTTTAATTTTTAAATTATTTGTTTGGCTGCTCTGGGTCTTGGTTGTGGCATGTGAACTCTCGGTTCTCTGACCAGGGGTTGAACCCAGGCCCCCTGCACTGGGAGCGTGGAGCCTTAGCCACTGGACCACCAGAAGAGCCCCTTCTTTCTTTCATTTGATTGCTATTTTTCTAATTTCTTAGAGTGAATATCTGATTCACTTATCTTTGGTCTTTTATTAATAATAAAAATATTTAAGGCTGTCCATTTTTTTATCTGGTTACAACTTTAACTATGTCTCGGGCAATTTTAGCATGAAGAATTCATTTCCTTATTGAGACACTTTTAACAATAAAAGTATACTGTGCGACTTGGGTGATGAAAAGTGAAGGAAAAAATACACAAAGCCCAACCTCACTATAGTTCAATTACATCATTCCAGGATTTTCCTTCAGCAGTCAGAGGGGAAAACACAGGAATCAGAAACGATGCTGGGCATGGCAAAGGATTTGACCTTGCTTCTCAAGGAAGGAGATGGGCACTCTGTTAGCAGGAATGAGGTTCAAAAGTTGGGTCAGCAATAGGGATGGCGTGGTGGTGAGAAGTGGATTTCAGAAAAAGAGTCCAATGGAAAGAGATTTCATCTTCAGAGTAAAAGAGGTTTTTGGTGGTGCTTTTTTTTTTTTTAGCATCGAAGAAAATTCCAAGGAGAAAAAAGCAAGCTGTAACCCAGGATGCAGAATGCGAAGTTCTGCCTCCTCTCCTCTTCTGTGAGTTCCCATCAGCAGGCGGACTGGGGGCGTAGGGGGTGTTTGCAGCCTTTCAGTGAAACAGGGCAGAGAACTGCTTATAAATATGCTCCAATTGCTCCTGGGCTGTTGTGCTCTTGCCAAGGAAGGCAGCAGGCATTTTTAGGCCCCAGGGTGGGATGTCCCAAACAGATGGCTTCAGATTGTTGGGGATCCATTCACCAAAATAACTGCTATTTTGGTTTTGCATATGAAACATCTGCTCAAAGCAGGGCATGGCTGTGGTGCATTTAAGGAGGGGCTTATCAACAGCTGAGGGAGGGTCACAGCCCTGGAAGGGAAAGAGGAAAGAAGTAGGGGTTAAGGACCCTACTAAGGGACCCCACATGGGGATGCCCTAAAGGTCTGGGTAGTCAACCTTGAGCCTCTGGACAATGAGAGCCAGGACCAAAGCCTGCCTCCCCTGCTGACCTAGGGATAAGCACCTAAGATACCTTCAGGGTGGGCCGGTAGTGAAGAGAGAGTCAGATCCCCAAGGGGAACCCCCTTGACTCAGAGAGAGGAAGAGACAGCTGGTGCAATTCAGGGCAAGGAGCCTGAGGACCAGATTATGTATATAGGAAGTGGGGAAACTGCTGTCCAGAAAAGAGGAAAGAAATGACGGGCTGAGGATCCAGGAAGGCAGGACCCTGAGCACTGGACTCCTGGCTCCACCAAGGCTCAGAGTCCAGCTCGATGTGTACCAGGGGGGGAAGTCTCTTGGCCCTGATTCTGTGGAGTAAGGTGGGAAGGCAGCTGCTGTCAGGGAGAGGAGTGAGTGGGGAAAGTGAGGGGGGAAGACGGTAGACAGAAGGAAGGGAGGGAGGGAGGAGGGGAGGGGAGAGGAGGCAAGAAGCCGGAGGGACCAGAAAGACAGCCTGTGTTTAATGTGAACTGGGGAGGGGGGCGAGCATCCCTGCTTTTCTCAGGCTGTGTGTGCTAAGTCACTTCAGTCGTGTCCAACTCTTTGTGACCCCATGGACTGTACCCCACCAGGCTCCTCTGTCCATGGGGATTCTCCAGGCAAGAATACTGGAGTGAGTTGCCATGCCCTCCTCCAGGGGATCTTCCCAACCCAGGGATTGAACCCGTGTCTCTTATGTCTTCTGCATGGGCAGGTGGGTTCTCTACCACTAGTGCCACCTGGGGTACTGAGAGCTTTTCGGGGTCTGCTTTACCAAATACTGATTCTGGACGGGTGCATCTGATGAAGAATTCAGGGCACCTTGTCAAGAGCTGGGATGGGGGTTAAGGTGACAGTACAATCTAGTGACGGGGCAACAGTTCGTCCAGACACCCTCAGAGCCAGAGCTTAAAGCTTCGACAAATATGGGGGGCTCTCTTTAAGAATAATAAAACACAGACTTCCCTGGTGGTCCAGGAACACCCTGTGCTTCCACTGCAGGGGACTCGGGTCTGATCTCTAGTTGGAAAACTAGGCTCCTGCATGCCACACAGCGGAGCTAAAAAAAAGAAGAAAATTATAAAACCAGAATTAATTACAGAGTTTTGCAAGGGGCCATGTACCCTTCATCTCTGCTCACAGCCATCTCTGGTTTCTCCTCCCTCATCCTCTGCAACTGAAGTCCTACCTCTTCCAAGCTGGGGAGGTGGGAGCAGGTGGTCCCAGGAGCTTGGACTTGGGGGTCAGGCTGATGAAAGAGAATTTACATTTTAAGGAAGGACAAGAAAATCTGTTTAAATAATTTTATTTAGTTAGTTATGACTGTGCTGGGTCTTCGCTGCTGCGAGGGCTTTTCTCTAGTTGTGGCGAGTGGGGGTTGCTCTCACTGTTGCCGAGCGCAGGCTCTAGAGCACAGCTCAGGAGTTGTAGCACAGGGCCTTCACTGCTTCAGCGCATGTGGGATCAGGGATCGAACATGTGTCTCCTGCATTGGCAGGTGGATACTTTCTTACTGCTGAGCCACCAGGGAAGCCCCAGGACAAGAAAACATAAACACAAAATTCTCTCTGTGTCCATGTGGGCCTTCTCCCTCTCCTCAGGGTGCAGTGTCTCTGCATTATCCATTAACCAGACCTCCTCAAAGATGGGAGTGCCTACTCGATTATAGAGATCATTTATTTTTCTTTTCTTCTGATGCCAGCAGTGTAACTTCTTAGAAGACTAGCATTATTTCCCAATTCTGTAAGGGGTCATGGTGACTTACTGCTCGCTTTGTTTGGGCTTACCTGGACTACGTGCATTTGGTGAACTTTATGTAAAATGTTAGTACGTCATTTTGATGTATGATGCGTGTGTGTGTGCCAAGTGGCTTCAGTCATGTCTGACTCTGCAACTCCATGGACTGTAGCCCACCAGGCTCCTCTGTCCACAGGATTCTCCATGCAAGAATACTGGAGTGGGTTGCTATGCACTCCCCCAGGGGATCTTCCCGCCCCAGGGATCAAACCCTCAGCTCTTATGTCTCCTGCATTGGCAGGTGGGTTCTTTACCACTATTGCCACCTGGGAAGCCCCGTGATGTAGGATACTTCATCTTAAAAATGTGTATGACTGTACCTTTGACTTCTAACAGGTGGAATGATCCTCCAAGCTTCTGAATCTGTCTCTTGCTTTACAACCCTCAGTTTGGCTTGAATAGAATTCTCTTTTTCTTTCTTGACTGTTAATTGAGTTTTTATCCACAAGGCAAACCTGGGCTGGTTGTGTAATACAGGCAAGTCAACTGTATTCTTAAAACCTCAGTTTTCTCATCCATAAAATGGGAGGGGTATTTACCTCCTCCAGGACCACTGTAATGATTAAATTAAATAATAACGTATAATACTTAGCACAGTGTCTCACATATCATAAGCACTCAATAAATGGCATGCCTGATATATGGTAAGCATTCTATACATGATTATAATAATCATCCAAACTGGTTTCAAGTTGCACTTCAAATAGCACATCTTCCAGGAAGCCCTTTTTAAAAAATGACATGTAATATATATCCAATAAAGGGCATAATTAAGTGAGAAGCTCAGTCAGTTTTTACATAAATATGCACCTATGTTGCTACCACCCAGATCAAGACACAGAACATTTCTGGAGCCCCAGGGGCTCCCACTTTTCTCTTCCCAATCAATGCTTCTTGCTCTCCACCTCCAAGAGATAGTTATTATCATGATTTCTATTGCCATAGATTAGACTGCTTCTGAAACTTCTTATGCATGGACTCATAGTGTATTCTTTCATTTTATTATAATTCTAAACTAACCACCACTCCTTACTAAAAAGATCTGTAGCTTCTCAGACTTTGGACTCCATCACATCTGATTGGACTCCTCAGATGTGGACTTTGGATTCCTCTTCCATACAGATTGTCTCTTATTTGTTTCTTAACCATATCAATTGTTGAAAACTCAGCTTTCCAAACATGCTGTCATAGAAACAAATGTAGCAGAGTCTAATGGTTAAACTGTGAACTACTTCCAGCCAGTAGTTTCCACAGTGTTCAACACATGTTAAGTATCATTGTGTTTCTCTCCAATATTTAAAATATTCCACTGTGCTCCTACCAGCTGTGGCACCCCAGGGTTCCTCCATGGGGCCTAGGCTCTTTCCTTCTATTGGATTTAATGTTCTCTCTCAGCCTCTAGGCTCAACTCAAATGCTACCTCTTTCGTGAAGCTTTCTGTCCCCACTGGACAAAAGCAAACCATATCTACACCAAATTATTTCTCCAGCTGGAATGAACATTTCTTCCCTGGGATCCCTGGCAATTTAATGGATAAAAAGCAAGAATTGTTCTCTGATACCCAAGATGTAAACAATGTCATATTTCTTTATTTCTTGGAATTGAATACAATTTGGTTGAAGCCCCCGCTGTCTGTGGTTGCTGTGACTTCATTTGAAGCGTACTCCTGTGTGGCTCTCTCCTTGTTCCTGGGTTGTGTCAGGGCTATGGGACTTTCACAGTCCAGGCAAAACTGACTTGTTCACACCAGCTGTCTTCAGAGGCTGCCACCACAGTGGTCACCAGTTCATTCAAAAGTGGTTGGCCCTAACCTGCTGCCCCAGAGCCAGGCTGAGCAGAGGGACTCATTCCTGGCTCTCAAAGTCATGGAGGAAGGTCCTCATGCTTGGTGACCAGGCTCTCACACCCCACCCCCCAAAAGCCTTAACCACTCAGGAACTCTGTGCATGTGGGCTAAGTCAGTGCCCCTGAGAACCTGCTGCTTGGGGGAATCCAACTTCCCCCTTGGGAAGAGGTATTAGCTCCCCAGAGTTTGCATGCAGGCTTAATGTGACCCTCAGACATGTTTTGTTTAGCCAGTGTAATTTATTAAAAGTTTTTTTAATCCATTACAACACTTCAACTTACTGGGAGATGTTGAAATTTTTACAGTCATGATCCTTGGTCATCGCTTGTACAGCCCTGGTTGGAGCTTGAGTTAGGACCTCTTCCTCCCCACCCCCACAAGGCATGTGTTTCCCCTTTAGCCACATCTATGGTTACGTTTGCCGGGCCCCTACAGGCCTTTGAGTTTGACACTCTGGCCTAAGCTTTGAAAAACAAAGCCTTTTTGGTATTCCGACCTCAAACAAACACACAAAAAACCTGTTAACATTCTTTCCAGCAAGGGTGTACCAAACTGGAGGCTCTGCGGCTCTTTGTAGGTGTCGGGGGGTGGTGGGTGGCTGCGCTAGAGACGATTACTTTTTCATTCTCTGCCAGTGGAACTACAGCAACCAAAAAGGAAGGACACCGACGGAACGCTCCAAAACTGTATTCAGCACTGATTTACGCAGACTCGTTTTGTCATTTTTAACGATATACGTAGCTTACGTGTATTGGGTCTTTGATAGGTTCCCGCTACTAGGTAAAGAACCTTATAAACATTATCTTGTTGAATTCTTTAGAAAATGCTTCTAAAAGAATGCAGCAGAATCTAAAGGCCCAGACACCAGGAGGAGGTAGTGGGGATGAACGCAGGGTGAGTGGGGGGATGCAACGTAAAAGCAGAAGGGAGGCAGGTGCAAACCCGAGACTGAGACTGTCGAAGAGGCTCGGACTCTGGACGCAGGGCACTCCAATAGGCCGCTTGTACGTGGGGGGGCCCAAATCAGCAGGTTTGGCGGAGGCAGCTGCACTCAGTTGTTTTTGCCTCTCCCTGGTCCGCCCCAGGGAGGGTCCCTCTCTTACCCTCCCCCCCGCCCCCACCGCCTGCCCCCCCACCCCCCACCCCGATCTCCGTCCCTCCATGCGGCTCCCTGTCGCCATTCCCTGACCCCCAGCCTCTCCCCTCTCCATTCTGCATCTGTCTCCCCACCTGCCCGGCTCCTGGCGCAGTGGCCAAGCCGCAAGCAGGCTCCCCGCCGTCGCGTGACTCGAGAGTAAATCATAGGACTCTGCCCACCCCCAGCAGCTGGCCGGCACCCGGCTCTGCAGAGGCTGCAGGCCGCGCATGCGCAGCTGCCAGCGCACCTGCCCGCCGGGCGGGCGGGGCCTAGGACCAGCCCAGGGCATGGAGGGTCCGCAGTCTCGCCCAGCCCTCAGCTGGCCGGGGGCGCGGGATAGTGGACCCGCGTGGGTCCAGACTCCCAAGAGGTTGCGGTCCACACATCCAAACCTGTCCTAAAGTCAGGGCACTGGGGCTGCGCCTGGGCGCTGGACGTTCTCCCTTGGGCATCAGAAAGTCAGACAGCAAGTGCCGCGTTTGCGTTTAGAGACATGTGACCTTGGGCAAGTGACTTGACCTCCCTGTGCCTCAGAAAAACGGAATAATAATAGCTCAGAGATGTCAAGAGGTCTTGAGCCAGGTCTTGCATTCCACATACAGAGAGATTCTAATCTGACACTCCTGAGTCAGGGGTTCCTGAGTTCACAGTCTGTCACTCTACTCTCTTCTCCAACCGTCCTATTTAAAGCAACATCTGTTCTGATTTTTGCCATCCCTAGTAAACATCTCAGGTACGCATCAGCAGGAAAGGATGTCTTTCTTCGTCCTTCCTTTTACAGGAAATAGAAGCTGCTATGTTTTATTTTTGTGGCCTTTGAGGAGGTTTCCAGGCAGATTCCAGGCTACCAGCAAGTCCTGGAGCTCTGCAGCAAGGCCTACCCCAGCAGCCTTCCTTCCACACTGTCCCTGACAATCACAGTGGCCCCTCTCTGTTCCTGGAAAAGTCAAACTCCTTTCTGACACCTTCTGTATATCTTCCTAGGACACTCTCCCAGTTCCCTCTTGCTACCTTTTACTCATCTCAGGAAGCCTGCCCTGACTGCCCCCTATCTGGTCCACTGGGTCAGGTGCTCTGTCATTCACCCTCAGAACCTCCGTCCTTCAGCTTCAGCACTTACTAGAACAGTAACTCAATTCCTGTCTGTTGCCTAAGCTAGGTTACTGGCTCCTTGAGGGCAGTGTCTGTTGACATGTCAAGGAGGGAGCACTTGTCATCACTGGTGTGTCCTAGGTCGCTGCAATTTACAAACTATCTCCTACTTTTCCAAAGCCAGCCCAAGGCTATCAGTACCTTCCCTGGGTAAACAGCAGGGCCCAGGTATGAACAGACGACGATGAACACTCTTCCTCTCTGGGAACCCATAGGAAGGTTCTGTTAGGGTAGACAGGGGGTGAGGATGAGAAGATGGTCAGACCTTCCTGCCCTGGTGCTGGTGGCTGAACTAGGTCCCGTGGCCCCTTGTCCTGGTTTCTCCAGTGTTCACTATGTGACCTTAGGAATGTCCTCCTCTAGGCCTCAATTTCTTTAGTTGTCAGTAGAAATAATGGTTCAGAATTCAGATTTTAAAATTAGATCTTTCCTTTGTCACCTATTAGCAAGGCACTTATCTTCTCTGAGTCTCAATTTCCTCATCTCTAAAATGTTATATTTCTTAACAATATTACAAAAAGGACCTAGCTCACAGAGCTGTTCCAAGAATGTAATGAGTATTCATTGATTTTTAAGACTAGTTCTTTTGTCCTTTTTGACTTTTGATTGGCTCAACTCATTTTTCTTTGAAGTCAGAGGGGAGCTCTGTCTCATATTTCAAAAGCAATCTCCTCCATAAGTTAAATCTAGCAAAAATTGACTTGGGACCACTTTGGTAAACGTGGATTCTAGGAAAGATATACTGACCAGAGCTGTCCCACAGCATAGTCCTATTCGATTTGGGACCTAGGTATTTCTAGACTTTGGTTGCCCAAAGACTAGGATTATGTCTGCCTTGTACATGGTTGGAGATCCAATGCCTAGAATAGTGGTTTACATACAGTAGTGAGAGAAAAATAAATATTTGCTAATGAATGATGCACAACTTAAGACAAAGTCTAGTGTTCAGTTTCTGAGCCTATTTTTTTTTCACCTGAAAATGGAGATTAAAAACAATGTCCAGTTATTGTGAGGATTTAATGAGCTGATGCATGTAAGAGCTCAGTGGATGATAGATTTATGGATATGGGTACCCAAAGAGATAGAGATGGTGTCAATAAAGCTCACGTTACGTTGTCTTGGGGAATGGGTACTACTGATAAGAGATCTAGCTTCCGAGTTCCTTTTGTGGGCGAGGGGGAGTGGAGGGGGGTGGGATGGAAGGCTCTCAGGAGGCTGGGAATTCAGGTGAGGAGGCTGCGGAGAGGACCTTAGGACCCAGCGCGCCGGGAGCGCGCGGCGGCCGGGCCGCGCGCGCGATGCGTGAGGTGAGGGGGAGGGCGCGGCTTTCTTGCCAGCCAGGGACCGCCTCGCGTCCAGCCGCATCTCGGGGGGCGGGGCCGACCCTCCGGGCCGCAGTGCGATTGGCGGAGGCGCGCGGGTGACGCCGACGGCTGCCGCGAGACCCCGCCCCTGCCGGCCCACCCCCTGAGCGCGCGCCGGCGGGTCGGCAGCCTCGCTCTGGCTTGGCTCGCTCCGCGCCCCCGCGCCGCGCCCGCGCGTCAGTCGTTCCCGAGCCGCGGCTGCAGGGGCTGCGGGCGGCATCCAGCCGAGCGCGCCGACGACCCTGGGAGGCGGCGGTGTCCGCGGGCGTCGCGTAAGGAGGCTAGGAGCCCAGAGGCTCGCGCGGCGCGATGGCCCCCATCGGCCTCAAGGCGGTGGTCGGAGAGAGTAAGTGGAGTCGGGTTTCCTCCCCGCAGGCGGCGGCTACGGCTGCCTGGGGGAAGCCGGGCTGGGTACCTGCCCTCAGCGTGCCCCCCCGCCGTGCCGCCTCCGCGGTGGCCTCTCGCTCCCCGCTCGGCCTGAAGCTCCCGGGTTGGGAGGGTCCCGTTATCCTGGGCCGCCTTCTTCGGAGGGAAGTCCCTCCCGGCCTCCTGCGGCCCTCGTCCCTTCTTGCCTCGCTCTGCTCTTCCCGCATTCCTCCTCCTTCCCCCCGCCCCGCCTTCGCCGCATCCCTGACCCCTCATCGCACCCCTCCCTCTCTTCGGTCTTTACCTGCATCTCCCTCCGCCCCCATCGCTCCACGTCTCCCCCTTCACCTCGCCTTTACCCCTCTGCGGCCTGTTACCCTCCTCTACACCCCCCTTCTTCACCCGTTTCCCCCTCTCCTTCCCCTCGCCTTCTTTATTCCCGCAAGCTCGTCGATTCCACTCCTCTTTCCATCCCCAGTCCCTCCCTCTTCCCCACCCTCCTCCGTGGAGTCGTGACGAGCCCGATCTCGACCTGCGTCCTCCTGCCCGCATCCCCCTAGATCCCTCCCGGGAGCCGGAGCCGCGGTCCCCGGCCGCAGAGACCCACCCGGGAGCGGCGGCTCCGCGAGCCGCGGAGCTCAGGCGCGCCGCTCCTTCGCCCAGGGGCCAACTCCAGGCAGCGGGAGAGAAGACTGTTTGTTTGCAAGGCTTGGCTCTGCTGGGGCCGAGGCCCCCCGGCTCCTCCTCCCGAGCCGGGGTCTTGGCTTCGAGGGCGGGGTCTTGTCAGAGTCTTGAACCGTCTTCAATCACCCGGGAGACAGGGAGAGCTCTAGGGTGCACGGGAGGAGTGGCCCTGCCCAGCACCGCAGTCTGCGGTCTCTCTGTTCGCAGGACTCAGCTGGGGCTTGATTTCGGGCCGTTGCAAACCCCTGTTGCAGGGAGGAAATGGTCTTTCGTGGGTTTGGGTGAAAGGCTCGACTTAAATGGATTTTTAAAAAATGGATGATGGAGATTGTGGGGCTGCAGCGGAGTGAGGGCTGACGGTGGTCATATTTGGAAAACCGCGTCTCGGGTGATAAATAAGCTTGGCGATCTTGTGCAGGCAAATAGTGCCTCTTCAGTATTTTGGCTGTTATCTTTAACAGAAAACCGGAGAGGATTGCTGTGGGTTTTGCCGTCTTTTTGAAATCGAGAGAAAATTAAAAGTGGACTTTTCTCTGTGGGAGAGGTTAAGAAAGGAAATAGAAGAAAAATGGTGGAAATGACCGTTTCCTTTCCAACGATTCTTTCCAATTAGAGCAATTCCCTTGTATCTTTCTGGCTGTCAGATGGGATTTTTGACTGTGATGGTCCTTTTGGGCATCACTGTTTCTTCTTATTCACTCTTTTCGTTGATATATACAAAATATTCCCAGTTATACAACCTTATCTGACCTATTACTCCAGGAGAAAATTGTTATAAACACTGAGACCCAAATGAGCGAGTTTTTTTTTATTTAAAAAATGCCCACGACAACACCTGCCTTCCCCATGTGGTAAAGGTTCCAAATCACGTACCTTCTATCTTTAAAGGCCAATCAAAGCGCTTAGGACTGGAAGGACCCCTAGGGATCCTCTAATGTCAATACCCTCATTTTACCCGTGGGAAAGAAATGGAGGCTCAGAGCAGTTAAATGACTTGCCAAAATCAGCGTTAATTAATTTCCTAAAACCTGGTGTCCATTTCCTTGCAACATTAGTTAAAAATAATAATAATAACTTTCTTCATATTTCTGGGTATATAATTTCCTTCCAATACGCTTTCTAAAGGATTGTGAAATATGGAATGTTATGTTGAATGTTACATTCTTTCAAATGTTATATTCGAATAAGGTGCTTTTAAATCAAAATCCTCGAAGCAAGTGTTCTGGAAATCACATTTTTGTATCCTTTTACTGTGACGCTTGTTCGTACAGGTAGCCCCCCCACCCCCAACGGCTTTTTTTAGAAGCAAGTATCAAAAAAAACCACCAACATTCCATATGGTCAGAATTTATTTTCTGAAATAAAGCCACTGTTTACAAAAAAAAACCAGGCTAATTTTACATGAATTGGTGAATGTGTAAACAGCATTCTATTTCTATAACAATTGAGTTAGGTAAAAATTTTGGAAAAAATATTTTTGCAATTCTTTGTCAGTGACAAAGAATTCTGTTAACTTTGACTCCTAATTTTGGAAGGGGATTCTAGCTTTGCTTTTTTCCCTCTAAAAAAAAAAATAAACCAAAGAATTTTTTAACCAATGTCCCAGTTTAAACGTCACCTTTACAACCTGGTCTTCCCAATCTAAAAATTAACACCTCATAGTCACTGTTTATCATACTCCCTAATTTTATTTTTTCATTGCACTTAAAATTATCTGGAAGTGATATTATTTAGTTTTTTGTTTTTTGGGTTGTTTTTTGCTTTTGGTACTTGTTTGATTATTTCATCCCCTTGAATGTTGCTTCTGGGAGAGTATGCTGCTAAGTCACTTCAGTCGTGTCCGACTCTGTGCAACCCCATAGACGGCAGCCCACCAGGCTCCCGTGTCCCTGGGATTCTCCAGGCAAGAACACTGGAGTGGGTTGCCATTTCCTTCTCCAATGCATGAAAGGGAAAAGTGAAAGTGAAGTCGCTCAGTCGTGTCTGACTCTTAGCGACCCCATGGACTGCAGCCCACCAGGCTGCTCTGTTCATGGGATTTTCCAGGCAAGAGTACTGGAGTGGGCTGCCATTGCCTTCTCCGGGGAGAGTATGGGTCTTTATCTAATATATTCATCCCTGTTCAGTTCAGTTTGGTTCAGTCACTCAGTCGTGTCCAACTCTTTGCGACCCCATGGACTGCAGCACGCCAGGCCTCCCTGTCCATTACCAACTCCCAGAGTTTACTCGGACTCATGTCTGTTGAGTCGATGGTGCCATCCAACCGTCTCATCCTCTGTCGTCCCCTTCTCCCGCCTTCAGTCTTTCCCAGCATCAGGGTCTTTTCCAATGAGTCAGTTCTTCACATCAGGTGGCCAAAGTATTGGAGCTTCAGCTTCAGGATCAGTTCTTCCAATGAATATTCAGGCCTGATTTCCTTCAGGATGAATTGGTTGGATCTCCTTGCAGTCCAAGGGACTCTCAAGAGTCTTCTCCAACACCACAGTTCAAAAGCATCAATTCTTGGGCACTCAGCTTTCTTTATAGTCCAACTTTCACATCTATACATGACTACATGATTCATCCTTGTATCCCATACCAAAAATTGTCAGTGGCTGGTCATAGTTGGCTGTCAATAGATATTCATGGAATGAATCGGTGTTTTTAAGGATATGATCGAGAGCAAGATAAATGTAGTTTGTGGCTTCCTGTTGTATCTTTCTGAGTTGAGTTTTAGAGTGCCAATAGGTACAGGTACAATAAAAGTAGAGGAGATGGGTCAGTGTTAGCTGTTCATTCAACCAAGATCTGTTCAGAGCCTGGTAGGAATTATGGGGGAATACAGAGACACTCAAATATGGGACCATCTCACACTGTTGTGACAGACACAGATAATCCTGTGCCCCCTTTCCTGTTAGTCTGCTGACACACTTAGGGTATAACCAGTTATCGTACTTCTTTGTGTTGGTCTCACCCAACTAGACCAGAAACTCTTTGGGGGGAGAATAGGACCTCCTCTTATTCTTAAATCTGTCTTTAGTATGACAGTTAGTACTTTGTCCTTGTAAATGTTGGATGAATGTTGGATGAATCTTTATGTATAGCAACTGAGAGAGTGGACTCTGGATTTGGACCACCTGGAATAAAATTCTAGTCTACTACTATTAGCTGTGTGGCTTTGGCAAATAATGGAACCCTTTTGTGCCTCAGTTTCTCCATCTATAAAATGGGTAATAATAGCACCTGCCTTGTGTGGTTCTATGAGTTTTAAAAGAAGTAGTGTGGGTATAGCATCTAATACAGTTCTTGATGCTTTTGAACTGTGGTGCTGGAGAAGACTCTTGAGAGTCCCTTGGACAGCAAGGAGACCAAACCAGCCAATCCTAAAGGAAATCATCCATGAATCTTCATTGGAAGGGCTGATGCTGAAGCTCCAATACTTTGGCCACCTGATGTGAACAACTGACTCATTGGAAAAGACCCTGATGCTGGGGAAAATTGAGGGCAGGAGGAGAAGGGGGTGACAGAGGATGAGATGGTTGGATGGCATGATCGACTCAATGTACATGAGTTTGAGCAAGCTTGGGGAGATAGTGGAAGACAGAGGAGCCTGGTGTGCTGCATGCAGTCCATGGGGTCGCAAAGAGTCAGACACAACTTAGCGACTGAACAACGAAACAGTTCTTTTAGTCAATCTTATCATTATGACAAGATGCACAAGAGTGTCAGTACAAGTGTTAGAGGATTTCAAGAAGAGATAGGCTACCTATATCCTGTGGGGCCACAGTTTTGGGGGAGAAAGTGAAGTCTTGGGTAAACTTCCTGAGTGAGGTGCAGATGAGCTGGAAAATGGAAGAATAGACCTGAATAACCTATGGATGATTAGTAACCACACCCAACTTCTGTTTCCCATTCTGCTCATTTCTTTACTTTTTCCCCTTTAATTTCTTTCTATAAATGTAGGGTTTTGTTTGTTTGTTTTTTCTGCTCTCTACTTTGTAAAGAGATTGCAAGAGAAAGGAGAATTTCATTACCACCCTCCCCACACCAGGCATTCTATGTTTACTTCATGTTAATGGATGATGTTTCAGTTATGTCAATCCATACTGTAATTTACAAATCCAAATTATACTGTTGTTCCTTGAAGTTTTGTCAGGGTGTTTCAAAGATTCAAGAATTACAAAATGTACTACTTTTCTTGTTTCCTAACTATTAGCAGTTTCTCCCCATGTTAGTTTATAAGAATCACATTCTTTGGGAAGAGAATGTAGTTTCAGTTTTGGAGGAGAATGTGGGTACATAAAATGCATACCTTTTTCAGATGGGGCCATGAGTCATAGGATGTGTCAGAAGTTGAGAGAACACCTAGACTGAAGCACTTTTCATTCATTCTTATACTTAAAAAAAAAAAGAAACCTTGGATAGCATACAAATAATTTAAGTATATTTTGAAATATATTAAATACATGTCGTATTTTTTCCATTTTAAGGTATAATTTGCATAGGTCTTCCCTGGTGGCTCAGTGGTAAAAGAACCCACCTGCCAAGCAGGAGACATGGGTTCCAGCCCTGATTCCCTGGAGAAGGAAATGGCAACCTACCCCAATATTCTTGCCTGGGAAATCCCATGGACAGAGGAACCTGGCAGGCTACAGTTCATGGGGTTGTAAAAGAGCTGGGCATGACTTAATAGCTAAACAACAACAAAAAATAATTTGCCTAAATAAAATTTACCCTTCTTAGTGAACAGTTCTTCAAATTTCAGATTTACCTGTCGTCATATGACCACCACAGTAATCAAAATACAGAACAAGCCATCACTCCCTGAATTCCCTTGTGCTACCACCCCCAGCCCCTGGTGAGCACTGAATGTCGTAACAGTGGAATCATACCATACATAGCTTTTTGAATGTGCCTTCTTTAACTTAACATAGGGCATTTGAGAATCATCCCTATTGCATGGTTTGTCCCTTTTCATTGCTGGCTGTTCTTCTGTTGTATGAATATGTAACAATTTGTTTCTCCATTTCTCAGCTTAAGGACATTTGAATTATTCCAGCTCTGGGCAATTGCAAATGTTTCTATAATGTTTCTAGAAGCATTCACAGGTTTTGAGTGAATATATCACTTGGATATATATATATACTTAGGGCTGGGATTAATAGGTTGTGTGGTAAGTGTGTATTTAACTTTACAAGAAACTGTCAAATTATTTTCCAGAGTGGCTATACCGTTTTACAGTTTTTACCAGCATCCTTGTTAGTCCTTGGTATTGTCAGTTTAAAAAATTTTAGCCCTTTTCCTAGTTAGTTGTATCTCATGATTTTAATTTTCATTTTTCTAATGACTAATGGTGTTAAGCATTTTTTCTTGTATTTATTTGCCATCTGTATCTTTTTTGGTGGAACATCTAAATCTTTTGCATATTTTTTATTGGGTTGTCTGTTTTCTTACTATTGATTTTTGAGAGGTTTTCTATGTATCCTGGGTACATGTCTTCGTCAGACACATGAATTACAAATATTTTCTCACAGTTTGTGACATGTCTTTTCATTCTATTAACAGTATTTTTCAAATAGAAGAAATTCTAAATTTTTATGAAGTCCAGTTTATCCATTTTTTCTTTTATGAATTGTACCTTTGGTATCCTATCTAAGAAATCTTTACATAATCCAAATTCACAAAGATTTCCTATTTTTTTATTTCTGTGTTTTCCTGTAGATGTTTTATAGTTTTAGGCTTTATATTTAGTCTTTGATCTGTTTTGAGTTAATCTTATATATTGTGAATTATGATCAAAGCTCATTTTTGTGTATCTGTAAATGTTTTTGTTTTTCATTTTTGTGTACATGTAAATATTTTTGTCCGTGAGTGTCCAGTTGTTCCAGCACCATTTGTTGAAAAGACTGTCCTTTTTCTTCATTGAATTGTCTTTGTTCTTTGTTGAGAATCAATTGACCATCTTTGGGGGGGGTCTATTTTTGGACTCCTTGTTCTGTTTCCTTGATCTGTATGTATGCTTCCACTAACCCACTATGACTCAATTACTGTAGCTTTAAAGTAAGACTGGAAACCAGATATTGTGAGTCCTCCAGCTTTGTTTTTCTTTTTCAAAATTGGTTTTGTTCTTTTAGTTCATTTGCTTTTCCATATAAATTTTAGAATGAGCTTGTTGATTTCTATTTAAAAAATTCCTCTGGGATTCTGTTTGGAATTGTCTTGAATCTGTAAATCAGTTTGAGAACTGACATTTTAAATTTACTTTTAGTATTTTAGTTTCTTTTCTATATTTCAGAGTGAAAATAAAAATTCTTAGCTTCACAAATAAGGGAGCAACAGTACAGTAAGGAGAATTGTAGATAGTTTAGCACAGTTGCAGAATACAAAGTCAATTTACAAAAATATATTGTATGTCTATATACTAGCAATGAACAATTAGAAATTGAAATCTAAATTAGTATCATTTAGACTAGAACAAAAAACATGAAATACTTGGGTGTAAATCGAAAAGAATGTGTTCCAGATCTGCACGCTGAAAGCTACAAATACTGATGAAAAATACCAAAGCTTAAATAAATGAAAAGATATACTATGTTCATGGATTTAAAAAAATTATGCTGTATTTATTATTTTTGAAATGTGTTTTCAGTTCTCTTGGGTAGATACCTAGGAATACAATTGCTGGGAAATGTAACTAACTTTTTGAGGCCCTGCTAAACTGGAGAAGGCAATGGCACCCCACTCCAGTACTCTTGCCTGGAAAATCCCACGGACGGAGGAGCCGGGTGGGCTGCAGTCCAGGGGGTCGTTAAGAGTCAGACACGACTGAGTGACTTCACTTTCACTTTTCACTTTCATGCATTGGAGAAGGAAATGGCAACCCACTCCAGTGTTCTTGCCTGGAGAATCCCAGGGACGGGGGCGCCTGGTGGGCTGCCGTCTATGGGGTCGCACAGAGTCGGACACGACTGAAGTGACTTAGCAGCAAACTGTTTTCCAGAGTGACTGCACCACTAGCAGTGTATGAGGGTTCCTATTTCATAATATCCTTAGCAGCACATGTTATTATCTGTCTTTTTTATTATAGTCATCCTGGTTGTTGTGAAGTGGTATCCCATTGTGGTTTTGATTTGCATTTCCTTAATGGCTAGTGATTCTGAACATCTTTTCATGTCCTTGTTGACCATTTCTGGCGTCCGTGATGGCTCAGATGGTAAAGAATCTGCTTGCAATGTGGGAGACCTGGGTTCGATCCCTGGATTGGGAAGATCCCCTGCAGAAGGGAATGGCAACCCACTCCAGTATTCTTGCCTGGAGAATTCCATGGACAGAGGAGCCTGGTAGGCTACAGTCCGTGGGATTGAAAAGAGTCAGACACGACTTAGTGACTAACACTTTCACTTTCATTGTCCTCTTTGGAGAGATGTCTACACAAACACTTTGCCCATTTTAAAATTAGATTGTTCAATTTGCATTTTAATCCACATGTTATTTTCATTTGAAATTACTGTTTTTACTCTGTCTTTTAAATGTAAAGGTGGAAAGCCCCAATGAAAAAGTATACACTTCAGTCTGACCAGTTTGCCTATTTCTTTAATCTTCTACCTTCTTTATTTTTCTGTGTAGTTTTAGTAAAAACAACTTATTCTTGTTATAACTGTCATCCTGTGCCCTTTTAGACAGTTCATTTAAATTTTAAAAATTGTTGAATGCTCCAATTGAATCTTCATTCCAAGTTTATTAATTAAAAGTGTCATATTTTTGAAATGCCTCACTTTTTAAAAGGATTCTAATATGGTAGTCTTACAGTTAATAAAAGTAATTTGTTAGGTACAACTGTGATAAGAATTACAGTGATATAAGGCACTAGTCTGGTGTAAGCGTAGGGAGGTTAGAGAAAGCTTCCCTAAGGAAGTGACATCCAAGTTACTTCCTTTCAGTTCCAGCTTATTTTGAGTTTTTGTTTCGTTTTGTTTGTTTTTTTAAATTTATTTTTAATTGAAGTATAATTGCTTTACAATGTTGTGCCAGTTTCTGCTATACAACATTGTGAATCAGCCATAAGTATACATATATCCCCTCCCTCTCTCCTACCCACCCCCAAATTTGTTTTGTTTTTAAAATCAGGATTAACTACTGGTTTAGTTTCTTTTGAAATGACCATATAGTTTTTCTCATTTAAACTAGTAATGTAATATAATTAATTATAATATTGAGCAATCATTATATTCTGAAATAAACTTTCTTGATAGACATGCAGTATTTTTCAGGAGTGAGAAATTCTGATGCAGAATTTATTCTGCTTATTATTTTGCTTATTAAATTCTGCTTAATATTTTTGCATCTATTTTCATTAGTATTGGAGCCTTCTTGCTGCTCTTTGATCATTCCAAGTATGTTCCCACCTCAGGGCTTTGCATTTGTTGTTACCTGTGTCTGAAATGTTCTTTCACATATCTACGTGCTTGTTCCCTTAATTCCTTTAGGTCCCTGGTCAAAGGCCACCTCACCAGTGAGCTCTCCTCTGATTATAAAAAATTGAAATTTATATAATTTTCATCCCCCTCACCATGCTGAATTGTCAAATTTGACATTTCATACTTACTGTTTTATTTGTTTGCTTATCCTGGCCTCCACCAGCCAAATGTAAGTTCTATGAGAGCATAGACTTGTTTTGTTCATTGCTATATCCCCAGCATCTAAAACAGTGCTGGTCCATAGAGGGCACTCAATAAATATTTGGAATGAACAACTAAATACTATGTATTCTATATATGTATGTATATTAATATATTTAATTCTTCTCTCTCTCCCTCTCTCTCTGTGTCTCTCTTTCTCTGTCATCTTTTTCAGATCTTCTGCATCATAATTTTTCACTCTTTCAATGAATTGAATTGGGAAGTTTCTTATCTATTTGTGTGTTCCAGAATAGATCAAATAACATGGACATTCCTTTCCCTGAATGTTAGGAATGATTTATCCATAAAAATTTTTGAATTTTCTGCTTTTTAGAGGAAAGAGGATAAATATTTGCCAGGCTTTTAAATGTATTTGATTACTATTTATTTATTCAGGCTCCCTGCTGCTTCTTGAATCAATTTTGGCAATTTATATTTTCTTATAAAAATAAGCCTTTCAACCTAAAATTCTCAAATTTATTAACACTGAACTAGATTTGTATAATTTAAAAAATATCTTCTGCATCAGTAGTTGTGATCTCTTTTCTCATTCTACCCTGTTCGTAGTATTATTTTCATGGAAAAAGAGATTTGTCTGTTTTGTCTTTTTGAAAAATCTGTTTCTTCCTTCTGTGGAGTGTGTCTGCGTGTATGTGTTCTTATTCTAATTTCTTGAATCAAACGCTTGGTTATTTTTTTTCTACGAAAAGCATCTAAGGATATGAATCTTCATTTGAGTACAGCTTTGACCGAATCCCATAGGCTCCCTACAACCTCTCCCAAGTCTCTTAACATGCAGTATTCTTTGTTGTGGACTGGCTGTTACTCTTGTGATAGGGTGATAAGTAGTTTAATCTGGGGTAAAATTTCCATAAGAAGTGGTTTGGGACTCAGGGATCATCCATGTGTTACCCATCAGATGTAAGAGAGTGTATCTGCCACAAAAGCCAAAAAGGGCTTTTTGAATGTGCACTAAAAGATTTTCCCTCTGGTGTTCTTGACACACAGCACCTCTTAGACAAACAGGTATTTGGCTGCTAATGAAGAATCTTTTCTTTAGTGGAGTAGTCAGGCCAAATCCTATAGTTATCACTGGCAACTCAACAGCCATAAATCATGAACCTTAGTCCTGTGGCTCGCCTCTATGAGAAGTGCTCATAGAATCCCCAAGGCCATCCTCTGATTTGAGTGCTCCAATCAATTGCTTCTGAGCAGGGCTGTTGCTGGAACTAAAGTTAGGGTGAGATAGCCAAGACTTCTTTTTTTTTTTCTTTTTTCTTTTTTTTTGGCTGTGCTGGGTCTTCCTTGCAGCGCACAGGCTGTCCTTGCAGCATGTGGGTGTCTGTAGTTATAGCTTGTATGCTTAGTTGCTCCTTGGCATGTGGGATCTTAGTTCCCCAATCAGGGATCAAATCCACATTCCCTGCATTGGAAGGCAGATTCTTAACCATTGGACCACCAAGGAAGTCACCAAGACTTCATCTGAATTTCAGCAAGTATGAGTTTTACTTGCTTATTGTCACCAGGCTTTTTTTTTTTTTAATTAAAAAAAATTTTTTTAATCAATGAGAAGTGGTGTTGTGGAGTGGAAAGAGTTCTGCTCAGACAGAACATCCAGCTGACAGCCCCAGTTACAACCCCTAGGGACTGAGTAACCTGGACATGTTATTTAACCTCTTTTTCAATTGGAAATTCTAATCCCAGCATCACAGAATTCTTTTAAGTCTTGCATCAGATAATAATACAAACAATTGCTCAGAAAACAATGAGTCACTGTAAGGGATTGTTGTTATTTTACAGTTATAATTACTGAGATAAGCTTGTCTGCTCAAGGTTATGAATAAAACCTTAGCAGAGTCAAGGAGGCACATCTCTTATAGTTTTGATAGACACAGGATCTGATAATTGCCAGGTAACAGCCAGCTGTTGCCCACTCAGTGCTCTTTGGGAAAGTTTGCGTTGGTTAAAACAATTGCTTCTGAGATACACTGATCTGATCTTAATATATGTCTCTGGGGCTCCAGAGTAAGAACTACTAATGGCTCAAATTACATGCTGTCACAGAGCAGATCTCCAATATTCCTTTCCTCTGTTTCTTACAGGCCGTTGACATTTCACTTTAAATGTCTACTAATGATTTGGCCTAAGAGCTGAACTTGTAGGAAGTGAATGAGATATTAAGTAATTATCATACTAGGAGAGCTTATTTTATTCTTATGAACAAAAAAAATTAGAGAGATATGGAAAAAATTAGAGGAAAACAAACAAAATTTTAAAAAATCATTGGAGGACTTCTCTGGTGGTACAGTGAATAAGAATCCACCTGCCAGTGCAGGGGACACAGGTTTGATCCCCAATCTGAGAATGTCCCGCAGGCCGCAGAGCAAGCCCGTACACCACAGCTGCTGAGCCTGTGCTCTGGAGCACACGAGCCGCAAATACCGAGCCGTCCTGATGCAGCTACTGAAGTCTGCTGGCCCTAGAGCCTGTGCTCCACAGCAAGAGAAGCCACTGCAATGAGAAGTCCATGTAGCAATGAAGACCCACTGCAACCAAATATCAAAAAAAAAAAAGGCTTTAGAAAAAAAATTCATCCCTAGTTGTGAAGAGACAGGTTTAAATCAGAGTCTCCAGCAGTCAGTCCTTTTTTCGGAGGGCTACTGGGATGTCAGAGAAACCCAGGACCATATGTCATGGCTTGTTTCCATTTCATCATGTTTCTGAGGCCTCTGGGACCAAATGTTTTTGTTCATTTAACCAATATTTCTGCAGTATCCTATGTGCCAGAAGCTGTGCTGAGGGCAGCAGAGGTGATAGTGAATGAGGAGACCTGGTCCTAGGTGAGATTCACACAGGCCGTGGTAATACATCGGGTAAACGCCTTAAGAGGGGGTACTGTGGTGTGATGATGTTACAGCACGTGGCAGAGCCCCCAAAGAGGCCAGGGGAGTGGGGGAGGCCAAGGGAGACCTGGAGAAGGTGTGGGGAGCTGGCCAGGAGGAGGGTGATATTGATGGGATCTAGGGGAGAGTAAGTCCTATAGAGAAGTGTCCAGGTTTGGCAAGAATATAAGAAAGGTTCAGCCTGGCTGGAGCTGAGGGAGTATGCAGACAGGAATTGAAGAGGTGCTCAGGGCTTTCTGTCCTTATGAAGAACCTATATCCCTATTCCAGGAGCACTGGGAAGCCACTGAAGGCTTTCGGTTGGGGAGAGACATGGTTTGGTTCTGGCTGAGAAAGACCTCGAGTTGCTGTGTGGAGACTGGACGGAGGGTTGGGTTAGGAGCTCTGGTGGTGATGGTGGGATCGGGGATCCCTGCCAGGGGTGGAGCAGTAGTGGTAGGTGGAGAGGAGTAAAGGGACCTGAAGGTGTCTTCAGAGGTAGAAACATCAGGTTATGGTGATCAATCGGATGCAGAGGGTGAGGAGATGGCGTTGGGGAAGATTCCCAGTTTTCTGGCTTCTGCAGCCCATGGGTAGGCCGTGCTGTTCACTGAGATGAATGAAGGAGAAGAAACAGGTTTGCTGGGAAAGGTTCCCTTTAGTAGGTGTCGTGTTTCTGGTGCCTATGGACTGTCTAAGGGCAGGCGTGCAGGAAGTCTGGGCTGGACACTGGGGCTGGGGCATCCTCAGGTGTTGGAAGCTGTAGGAGTGGGTCAGATCACAGAGGAAAGGGTGTAGGGTGAGAAGAGGGCCTGGGTTCCCCCACTCCCCATCTCGGGGGATTCCGACACTTAAACCCAGGCACAAGAAGAGTAACCAGCGGGGTTTGAGAGTCAGGCAGGAAGGGAGACTAGCCAAGCAATGTCTCCGATTTGGTGGCTCCCCGGGCCCACCCTCAGATGGTCCCAGAGCAAGCCTGAGGCTTCATTCAGTGATGAATCTCCACTCTCCAGGCTGGGGGCTTGGCAGCTGGAAACTTTTCAGGACTTCTTTTCACCGTGGTGTTTCCCCTGTCTTAAAGTCAGTCCCTGGCTGTCTGAACCTCATTGTTCAGGATTGTTTTGAGGAGGAAAGAGGAAATGATTGTGGCCAGTCGTAATGCAAGGCTCTGAGGATTTGTGTGTTATGCTGTGTCAAGATGCCATCAAATCATAGAGTGTTGGCTCTGGGAAGAAATCGTAGGAGCATCTGGTCCAGACTCATCCAGAGCAGGAAGTCGAGTTGTCCTAGTCTGCCCGATGAATGACATTGGCAGGTCTTCCTTATCCATGGCTATTGAGGAAAGACAGTATTATTTTCATGTTCTGTGCCAGCACAGATTCACAATGACAGGGATAAGCTACTAGGAGTGTTACAATAGTGAGGGCAGGAAGGTTGCTTATACCGTGCTTAGAGGGAGCTCAGGACTTTCCAGCTGGTTCTAATCCAGTCTCAGATGATCCTCATGAACTTCCTTAATCGCAGTAGGAACAAAGCCACTTCTGTTTGTCAGCTGAGGGTGGAAGGGAGACCCTTTAGGCTTAGATGGTCTTCAGAGCGCCTACTCTGGGAGTGACAGGGTGAAGAAAGCTTGCTGACCCTCTTCTCTCATGGATTTTTTTCACCCATCTTCCTGAGCATTAGTGTAGCCAGGAGGTGAAGGAGAGAGGCCTTTTCCTGGTCCCTGGACACATGGGTATTGTTGGTACTAGTTGCTAGGGATTTGAGAAAATAGACTCCTTCTGCTGCATGTGAGTTTCACACTATAGGCTGTCAACAATAGACTACTGTGAGGCAAACCACTTAAAATTACTCAGTCGACAGACCTCACCATATTTTGGATAAAAGTGCTTCAGGATTTTAAGATGAGGCAATCAGGTGGTCACTGAGAGTTTTCAAATTTGCTTTACCTCACATAATCTTGCCAGGGGGATCACATTGAACTTAAATGTTTCGATTGTATCATGTCTCTGTCTCTTTCTCCTACTTACCTTTTAAGGAACTTTGAAACTCTAGTTAGAGTAATAAGCTTTGTCAAGCTTTCACTGAGACTTAAAGATCTGGTCAGTTTCTCATAGAGAGGAATCCTCATTTTTCCTCTGCCCCAATCCCTTATTAAGAAAAATTTCCAACATACTGGAAAGTTGAAAGAATAGTATAGTGATTACCCATCTACCTTCTACCTAGATTTCACAACTGTTAACCTCTTTCCATCTTTGTTTTTATCTTTCTACACAAATGCTTTTTGTTAAAAGTTAAGGTTACAGGCTCGACATTGCAGAAGAAAATATGAGTGTACTTGAAGTCAAAGCAACAGAAACTATTCAAAGGGAAACATAGAAAGAAGATCAAAGAAGTTAAAGCAACAGAGTGTCAACAAGATGGAAGACAGTGTGAAGGAGCCTAATACATATAAAGATGAAAAGAATGGGAGGATCAGAGATAATATTTGAAGTGTTAGCTGAACATTTTCCAAATTTGAGGAGAGCTATGATGTAAGAGGTTCAGTGAATGTCAGGCATAAGCAATGTGAAGAAATCTATACTGCGGCATACCATACACCAAGTTGCTTAAAAGCAGTAATAATAATAATAAAAAAGTTTGATTAGCCAGAGAGCAAAGACACATTGTGTACAGAAGAGTGATAAAGATGGCAGCATATTTCTCGTCAGAATCAATGTAAGCTAGAAGACAGCAGAGGAGTACCTTTGAAGGACTGAAAAATACGAAATATTAATCTAGAATTTTATATCCAGAGAATATATCCCTCAGCAACAAATCAAGGTAAACATTTTCAAAAAAGTTGAAAGAATTCATCACCAGCAGATCTGCACTGCACAAAATGATACCACAGGGGAACCTGGTTCCACACAACAGAATGAAGCGCAGTGGACATGGTAACCGTGTGATAAAAATAAAGCCATGTTCCTGCAGCCACTGGCAGTCTTATTCCAGTGCAGCCCCTGGAGTTAACCTTGGACTTCCATTCACCATCCTCCTGGGCTTTTTCTCATCTCTCTTGTTTTGAATTGTCCTGTCTCCTGTATTTCATGTCTGCCTTTCTTGGCTTACTCTCTGCTATTTTGGTGGAGTTTCTGAGAAAAGGGAGGTAGTTTCATTGAGACCTTGCATGTCTGAAAACATCTATTTTAATCTGATGTCTGAAAATATCTATTTTATCTGATGGCTCAGAGGAGCATAGAATTCTACATTGGAAATTGTTTCCCTTTAGACTTTTGAAAATTTGGCTTCACTGTCATCTTAATTTTCGTTGTTGCCTTTAAGGTGCTTTTGAAGTCATTGACTACCTGATCTTTTGTACATGTCCTGTATTGTCTCCTCTGAAACTTTCACTCAGTCCTGGTGTTCTGGACTTTCATAGCAATTTGCCTTGATACTTGTCTGTTCTTATCCATTGTGTAAGACTAGGGTCAGAAAACTTTTTCTATAAAGGTCTGTGTGTTTAAATATTTCAGTTTTTGTGGCTCATCTGTGATCTCTGCTGCTTCTTCTTTTCCCTCTACCCCTTTAAAATTGTAAAGGCTATTCTTAGCTTAAGGTCTGTACAGAAACAAGCAGCAGGCTGAATTTGGCCCATGAGCCACAGTGGGGGAAGGAGAGGGTGGGATGAATTGAGAGAGTAGCACTGAAACGTATATACTACCATGTGTTAACCACGTGTTAACTAGCTAGTAGGAGGTTGCTTTATAACACAGGGAGCTCATCCCAGTGCTCTGTGATGACCTTGGGGGTGGGCTGGGGGAGGGGATGGGAAGGAGGTTCAGGAAGGAGGGATATATGTATACTTATGGCTGATTCAGGTTGTTATACAGCAAGAACCAGCAAAACATTGTAAAGCAGTTATTCTCCAATTAAAAATAAATTTTTAAAAGTTTGGGACATCCCAAATCCAGGAATTTCATGTTGAATTAACTCATTAGTTCACTGTGAAGCAGGAAATCAAGTGAAGCATAAAGTCATTGTTTCTGATACTGGGTATCCCCTCCTGGACCCCAATATACACCCTCAATGGAGTGGTCTTTGGCCCAGAATATTTTGCTGAATTAGTTTGGAGAGACAAATTTCACCAGTCATCTCTCCCTTACTCATCCCCTAGTGGAACACTGGGCAAAGGGTACTGGCCCAATGTGGAAACAACTAATATTCTGAAGGCAGTCGTCAATCATGCCTAGGTAAATGAGGAGGGGGCAAAGATAGCCCACCTGTGCATTTTGGTACAAGTAGACAGCCAGAGATAATTGCCTCTGGTCTAGGCGATTTGAGCGGAAAAGAAAAAAATAACAAAACTCTACATAGGACAGAGAAGGCAATGGCACCCCACTCCAGTACTCTTGCCTGGAAAATCCCATGGACGGAGGAGCCTGGTAGGCTACAGTCCATGGGGTCGCTAAGAGTCGGACAACTGAGTGACTTCACTTTCACTTTTCCCTTTCATGCACTGGAGAAGGAAATGGCAACCCACTCCAGTATTCTTGCCTGGAGAATCCTAGGGATGGCAGAGCCTGGTGAGCTGCCGTCTATGGGGTCGCACAGAGTCGGACACGACTGAAGTGACTTAGCAGCAGCAGCAGCTACATAGGCACTTTGTAAACATTTGATATGGAAAAATGACAGAATTGTGGCATAAACACTCAGGTAAAGAATTTATTCTGGAAGAAGACAGGTACAGGGAAAATAATTTAAATTACCCTCAAACATAAAAATAATGAACCAAGAGTTCAAATGGGAGGTAATGTGAAACTGTAAAGCAAAATGGAAAGTGGGCCAAGGAAACAGAAAACAAAAAATAGTGGGATTGGAGCTCATCTGGTGGCTCGGTGATAAAGAATCCACCTGCCAATGAAGGAGACGCTAGTTTGATCCCTGATCTGGGAACATCCCACATGCCATGGAGCAACTGGGTCTGAGTGCCACAACTATTGTCTTTGGTCTAGAGCCCATGCTCTGCAACAGGAGAAGCCACTGCAGTGAGAAGCTGGCGCACCGCAACTGGAGAATAGCCCCAGATTACTGCAACTAGAGAAAAACCCACGTGCAGTAATGAAGACCCAACACAGCCAAAAATAAATAAATTTTTAAAAATTATTTTAAAAAATGGCATTGCAGAACTAATAAACCAATTGAAAACATAAGAAGCAGAATCTGTGCTCTATAGAGTATGGAAGACTGACTGGAGAAATCACCCAGTCTGCCTATTTGGTGAAAATTTTGCACAAACTCTGCCATCTCGTCTGGATTTTCAGTGTTTCTTCTCTTCCGGCTCCACCCTCTTCCTGTGCATGACCCTGAGCCCAGGTCCAGCAGGATGTTTTCTTCTCCTGGTATTGTATTGTAAGCAACCCCTTGGATTTGGGAGAAGGTAGCAGCCCTCCTGAAACTAGACCTTTGTGTGTGTTGGGTGGTGTGGGTGGGAGGGAGCACTTCCTGCCTTCTGGAAGCTTCCCCCCAAGGCTTTTGTCTTCTGTCTGAGCTATCCACTGGCAGCACTGCACTTGTGGTCTTGTCATGCTCTGTGAGATTACACACTTTTAAATATCTGAGACCTGAAGATCTGTGACATGTTAAATCCTAGAGCCGGTCAGAATCTCAGACTTTGGAAGTAAGATGATTTCTACCACTGCTGCCATGGAGAAGTCACTTGATCGCTCTCTGGTTCAATTTCTTTATAAAATGGACTAGATCAGGGTTTCTCAACCTTGATACTGTTGACATCTTGGGCTGTATGAACCTGTGCGCTGTGGGATGTTTAGCAGCATCCCTGGTCCCTCCCCACTCAACGCCCATAGGTGTGCATGCTTAGTCACTCAGTCGTGTCTGAGTCTGTGTGACCACATGGACTGTGGCCTGCAAGACTCCTCTGTCCATGGCACTCTCCAGGCAAGAATACTGGATCAGGTTGCCATTTCCTTCTTCAGGGAATCTTCCCGAACCAGGGATCGAACCCATGCCTCCTGCATTGGCAGGCAAATTCTTTGCCACAGCACCACCTGGGAAGCCCCATTAGGTGCCCATAGCACCCTCCAATCATGACGATTAAAAGCACCTCCAGACGTTGCTGAGTGTTCCCTGGGGGGCGAATCACTCCACACTGAGAACCACTAGACTAGACTGTTGTCTGCTCTGGGTTTCTGGGATGATATGAAATACTCTTCCCTTTTTTCCAACGTATATTTTTCCTAACCCTTGAGTCCTTAGGTAACTCCCGTTTAAGTCAAGAAATGTGATTCGTAGCCATTAAATGCTATATCTACCAATTTAAGATACTAGCCACATCTTGGGTTCCTGCCAGGATCAAGACAGATATCTATTATTCTCTATCCCTGCAGTTCAAGGAAGAATTCTTACAGTCTTTAAAGATAGAGGACAGCGAAATGGATACAGGCTGGCAGATGAAATGGAATATTAATCGTTGAGGTCTGCTGCTGTTGGTAACACATGAGGGCAGTGGGCGTTCTCTTTCTCTCTTTCTTAAATATAGAATCCTCCCCCAATAATTTCATGCTTATCACTTTCTTGTCCAAAAATTGGCCCTCATTCTTGAGTCTTTTCTTTTAAAACAGCCTTATTCTACACTACTTACGGGACTTCCCTGGTGGTCCAGCGGCTAAGACTCCGAGTTCCCAATGCAGGGGGCCCAGGTTCCATCCCTGGTCAGGAAACTAGATCCCCAGTGCCACAACTAAGAGCCAGTGCAGTCAGAATAAAAATAATTTAAAAATAAAACAGAAAACAATACTTATGAGAAACAGTAGTGCTTTCTGTCCTGGAAGATTAATTGCCCCTTCACCATTTTTCTTTTTGTCTTTGGTCTTTTTGTTTCAACATATTAATATAAACAAATAGTATTTACTATCTTAAGCTATTGATTTGAAGAAGAGATGAATTGTTTGGAATCCCACTTTGATTGATTTTTCTGAGTATATCTGGTAACTTCACAGCTCCTTTTATCCACGGTGCAGGCAACCTTAGGAAGAAGAAACTAGCTCTGGTTGGCGCTAAGGGGAAGGGACCGTGGTATCTACAGTGTGGCCGTAAACTCCTATCTCTACCTCTTTTGTCCCCAGTTTGAGATTTTCTTTCTACCAATCAAAATTCTAAGGTCCATGAGGCTGTGTGTTAGAGACCTTCTAGCCCCTTAACCATTTGACTCTAAACCTTATGAAAGAGGGTTGGGGAGGGAGATAGAAAATGAGGATTTCCTGTGAAAGAGAAAGTGGGCAGTCATTCCTGTAACACTGTCCAGCATCTTTATGGGTGTGAGGTTAGGATTTGGTTTCTCAGAAAGCAGGCATTTATCATCACACGCTCCCCTCAGATACTGACAGCAGCCCAAGTTTTGAACATGTGCGTCTTTTGTAACATCTGGCCTAGAGCTCACCAGAGCAATGCAGCCACGCCCTTGTTCACCCATCTCCACCCCCTCTTAACACTCGGGACCTCCTCCCTTCTCTCCCCTTCCTGCCACCCAAAAAGCATACTTCAATAGGAATATTCTCAGATCAAGCAGGTGTCATTCAGCAGTTAATAGGGGGGCTTCCCAGGTGGCTCCATGGTCAAGAACCCGCCTGCCAGTGCAGGAGACAAAAGAGCCACGGGCTCGATCCCTAGGTCAGGAAGATCCCCTGGAGAAGGGCATGACTACCCATTTGAGTATTCTTGCCTGGAGAATCCCATGGACAGAGGAACCTGGCAGGCTACAGTCCATAGGGTCGTAAAGAGTCGGACAGGACTGAAGTGAGTTAGCATGCATGCCCTGAGTTAATAGGGAGCGGGACTCAGTTTTTGCCCCATGCCTGACAATTTGAGGTCTCTATTTTGGTCTCTCTTGCTTCTACAAAGTACAATTCAGATGCAAAATTATAATAGGCTATAATTTTAGATAACATGCCTTACAGAAGTATGTCAGATTACCTGTCTTCAGGTGAAGATGCTATGGAACAGTTCCATATTAAGCAAACCTGCATTTGAGTTTAAAGTTTTCATCTAAAATTCACTGATGACTTTTTAAGAAATATTTATTTATTTGGCTGCATTTGGTCTTAGTTGCACTTTTGGGATCTTTCTTTGCAGCTCTCAGGCTCAGTAGCTGTGGCAAGCAGGCTTAGTTGCCCTGCAGCATGTGGGATCTTAGTTCCCCAACCTGGGATCAAACCGGCATCGTTCCCTGCATCGGAAAGCGGATTCTTAACCACTGGACCACCAGGAAAGTCCCTCTGATGATTTTTTAAAAATAGCTTTCTTGAGATACAATTCACATACTATACCATTCACCCACTTAAAGGGTACAGTTCAATGGCTTTTAGTAAATTTGCACCATTGTGCATCCATCATCACAAGCCATTTTTGAACACTTTCTTTACCCCAGAAAGAACGTCCGTGTTCCTTAGACCTCTCGGGGAGCTGTCAGGAGAGTGGCGGCCCTGAGGCTCACCTTACTCAGCCTTGAACAGAACTGCTTCTTCACTCCCAGCTCCCAGGTGCCACTCAGGGGGTTCGTTCATCCTGCAGGCATATCCTAAATCATTATTTTATGCCAGATGCCAGAGACACGTGGAGGGAGGGTGCAGGGAGAGGGAGGGCATCGTCATGTTTGAAAGGGGGTAAATGAGACTTAGTGTTCAAGAAGCCGGATACAGTGAGTGACTTGTGGAATCGTTGGCGAGCACTTGCTGCCTTCACAACCACCTTGGGCTACTCTCTCCCCTACTGAGCTTGCAAGTCTCTCTCTTCCTAGTCCGTCCCATCCTTGACCCAGACTTGAGGACGTCTCACCTGCTGTTCCTATGCCTGGATAACTCTCCCCTGGTGTCTTCACTAGGTTGATCCCTTCTTGTCACCCCCTCAGAGGACCTTCTCTCCCCAACCCTCATCACGCTCTAGTTCTTTAACCTTTAAAATTTCCTCCCTGGACTTCCCTCATGGTAAAGTGGATAAGAATCTGCCTGCCAATGCAGGGGAAGATGGGTTCGATCCTTGGTTTGGGAAGCTTCCACGTGCTGCAGAGCAACAAAGGCCCATGCGCCACAACTCCTGAGCCCACGAGCTGCAGCTACTGAAACCTGGGAGCCTAGGACCTCTCCACAGCAAGAGAAGCCACCGCAATGAGAAGCCCACACACCACAACGAAGAGTCGCCCACACACCACAACGAAGAGTCGCCCCCACGCATCACAACTAGAGCAAGTCCAAGCAAAGCAATGAAGACCCAGCACAGCCAAATAAAAATAAATAGATAAAATTATAAAAAGATAAAATTTCCACTGAGCACTCACCACTCTCTAGAATGATCTTATCTCCTATGTGTATTGGCTGTCTCTTCTCTCCACACCAGATGGAAGCACCTCACGGGAAGGACTTGTTTAGCTTGTTCATCATGGTTTTTTCCAATGCCTGGAATGATGTCTGGCACATCGGAAATGTTCAATAAGCCATCGTCATTGAATAAAGAGAAACAAATTGGAGAACAGGAGACGTGTCACAAACTGCATGGGGAAGCAATAAGAAACCAATTAGAAATCACTGGATTCTCCCTTATTAGGAAAGTCAGATACCTTTTAAAGATGCTGATGGTGCTGACAGTAGCTGACAGTGCTGAGGACCATTTTAAGACTGAACTAAGTGCCTTACGCTCATCAAATCATTTACTCCTCACAGTAGCTCTATGAGGCATGTGTGATCATCCCCATTATGTAGATGTGGAAACTGTGACGCAGATTCAATCACTTGTCCCAAGTCTGGTAAGTGGAGGAGCAGCAGGGATGTGAACCTTAACCATCTGGCTTCAAAACACATCTGGGTCAGTTTGCTTTACTTTGTCAGGGTGATCAGTGCAGTGTAACAAAGAGAAGCACACCAGATTCAGGTGCAGCGTCCAGTCTGTACTGGCACCTGAGAGACAGTATGTGGAGTGGGAAGAGAATTTGGATGGGGATCCAGAGACCTGGAGAAGGCAATGGCACCCCACTCCAGTACTCTTGCCTGGAAAATCCCATGGACGGAGGAGCCTGGTAGGCTGCAGTCCATGGGGTCGCTAAGAGTCAGACACGACTGAGCGACTTCACTTTCACTTTTCACTTTCATGCATTGGAGAAGGAAATGGCAACCCACTCCAGTGTTCTTGCCTGGAAAATCCCAGGGACGGCAGAGCCTGGTGGGCTGTTGTCCATGGGGTCGCACAGAGTCGGACACGACTGAAGCAACTTAGCAGCAGCAGCAGCCAGAGACCTGCTTCCCTCTGGAGTTGGTGCCCTTGCCCACTCCCTATGGCTATGTTTCATAGGAGCATCTCAATCCCAAAATGAGGACCTGCTGCTGCTGCTGCTGCTAAGTTGCTTCAGTCGTGTCCGACTCTGTGCGACCCCATAGACGGTAGCCCACCAGTCTCCCCCGTCCCTGGGATTCTCCAGGCAAGAACACTGGAGTGGGTTGCCATTTCCTTCTCCAAAGCATGAAAGTGAAAAGTGAAAGTGAAGTCGCTGAGTCGTGTCTTTAGATGGTCTCTAAAATTCTTTCCAATAGAAGTGTTCTTACCCACCAAAGAAGAAGAATTGTTGAAAGTTGTATTACCTCCCAGGCCTGTGCCAAGTAGCCATGGGTTTGTGTGTTAGAGCCCCGCGCTTGCCTGAATGTGCCTGGCAAAGGATCTGAAAGAGCACTCCCTAAACCATGAATGTTTGTTTCCCCTCAGGAGTAGGGATGAGAAGGAGAATGTCACTTTGTAGCTATTCATCTCTCTATTGTTAATTTTTCAACAAGAATGTGCTGCTTCTATGTTATTTAAAACATCATAAAGGCAAAAAAAATTAGAGCGATTTAGGGACTTCCCTGATGGTTGTGATTAGAGACTCCATGCTCCTAGTGCAGGGGGCCTAGGTTCGATCTTGGTCCAGAAACTAGATCCCACATGCTATAACTAAAGAACCTGCATGCTGCAAATAAGACCTGGTGCAGCCAAGTAAACATTAAAAAAAAAAAAAAAAAAGAGGTTTGTAGTTAGTTGCCAGTAGTTTCTATGTCGGAGAAGGCAATGGCGCCCCACTCCAGTACTCTTGCCTGGAAAATCCCATGGACGGACGAGCCTGGTAGGCTGCAGTCCATGGGGTTGCTAGGAGTCGGACACGACTGAGCGACTTCACTTTCACTTTTCACTTTCATGCATTGGAGAAGGAAATGGCAACCCACTCCAGTGTCCTTGCCTGGAGAATCCCAGGGACGGCGGAGCCTGGTGGGCTGCCGTCTATGGGGTCGCACAGAGTCGGACACGACTGAAGCGACTTAGCAGCAGCAGCAGCAGTTTCTGTGTGCATGGGTCTTCCTAAGAGAAGAGAGTACTGGGAAGGCTTGTTTTCAAGTATTTGAACCATTTCCTCTGTGTTGTGGAGCCTTAACTTAGTCTACCTGGGAAGATGCACGTGTTTAGCTGGGAGGATCTTCAGCCCAGAGCAAGACAGTTGGAGAGTCTTGGTTGCCGTCCTCAGGTATCTGAAGTGCTGTCAGGGAAAGAGGAACAGACTTGCTGTTGCTTCAGAGCAGAATTACCAGCAGCAGGTAGAGTAGAATTGACAAAGCATGGAGTCCCAGCCTTGTGTGCGCTGGGAAACAGTGGAGCTGCCTTCCTAGAGCCTGGTTATTGTTGCCATGCGCAAGTCCTCTTGGTTTTTATGTGTTTATTTTGTATCTGCTACCTCTCTGGTGGTAAAGAATCCGCCTGCCAATGCAGGATACCTGTGTTCAGTCCCTGGGTCAGGAAGATCCCCTGGAGAAGGAAATGGCAACCCACTCCAGTATTCTTGCCTGGGAAATGTCATGGACAGAGGAGCATGGCAGGCTATACAGTTCATAGGGTTGCAAAGAGTCGGACACGATTTAGCAACTAAACAACAACTTTCCTAAAGGTTTTAATATTTCTACTAGTTTTTCAGTTGATCCCCATGATTTCTGTAGGCAGATAACTCTGTGTCCTGCTTACCTTGTTTTGTTTTCTTGTCTAAGGGAATTCTCAGAACAGTGTTAAGTAATGGCAACTTTGAAATACAGCCCAGTGTCTCTGTTGTGACATGAAATATCTTACTATCTGGGGCCTCTGACTTGTGCTTCAGCATTAATGCATCTTTTCCTGGATAAGCAGAGGTCACTGTCTGTTTCTTAGAAGTGGTATAAGGGTTCTTCTGTTCAATTCTATATTAACATTTAAGATTTATATACATTGGTGCCATTATTCCAAAGCATAGTCACGTGTTTATTGTGGGTCAGGGAAGTTTAGATGTTTCTGCTGAAATACATGTAGAGTTTGATATCTAAATATTTTGGTGATTATTTTAAACTGTATTTTAAATATGTATTTCTTTTTTATAGGATTTTTATATTAAAAATCTTGATTGGTGGAAGTGAGGTGTTACAATTTTCTTTTTTCATTGTCTGTATGAATAACATATTTTTATTGTGACATCACAATGGTGCCTTTTGTTCTGTGCCTCGGACCTGCCAGATACCTTCCCAGGCATATTGTCTCGTTAACCCTCAAAACAGGTCATTAGAGTACTATAATTTTGTAGATGAGAAAGTTGAAACCTAAAAAATTTTATACTTGCTCAAGGTCCACAGCTAACAAATACCTGAACCTGGATTTTCCCTGGCCTGTCTAATTTTAGTGCTTCCCTTGACATTTTATCTTTCTTTTTCTTAAAATTAATTTGCATTGGAGTATGGCCGCTTTGGGCTTGCCTGGTAGCTCAACTGGTAAAGAATCCACCTGGAATTCAGGAAACCCCGGTTTGATTCCTGGGTCAGGAAGATCCGCTGGAGAAGGGATAGGCTACCCACTCTAGTATTCTTGGGCTTCCCTGGTGGCTCAGCTGGTAAAGAATCCACCTACAGTGCGGAAGACCTGGGTTGGAAAGATCCCCTGGAGGACGGCATGGCAACCGCTCCAGTATTCTTGCCTGGAGAATCCCGACAGACAAAGGAGCCTGGTGGGCTACAGTCCATGGGGTCACAAAGAGTCGGACACGACTGAGTGACCAAGCACAGCACAGCACACGGCTGCTTTAGGCATTTTCTTCTTGGTCGTGAGGGTGGGAGTGACGTCTGCTTGAGTAACTAGCCTTGTTGTTCAGTCACTCAGTCGTGTCCGACTCTTTGTGACCCCATGGACTGCAGAACACCAGGCTTCCCTGTCCTTCACCATCTCCTGGAGCTTGCTCAAACTCATGTCCATTGCGTCAGTGATGCCATCCAACCATCTCATCCTCTGTCATCCCCTTCTCCTCCCACCTTCAATCTTTCCCAGCATCAGGGTCTTTTCTAATGAGTCAGCTCTTTGAATCAGGTGGCCAAAGTATTGGAGCTTCAGCATCAGTCCTTCCAATGAATATTCAGGATTGATTTCCTTTAGGATTGACTGGTTTGATCTTGCAGTCCAAAGGACTCTCAAATTCAAAAGCATCCATTCTTTGGTGCTCAGACTTCTTTACGATCCAACTCTCACATCCATACATGACTATTAAAAAACCGTAGCTTTGAGACAAACGCTCAGGGCTGGGGCAATGGGATGACCCAGAGGGATGGGATGGGGAGGGAGGTGGGAGGGCGGTTCAGGATGGGGAACACATGTAAACCCATGGCTGATTCATGTCAATGTATGACAAAAACCACTACAATATTGTAAAGTAATTAGCCCCCAACTAAAATAAATAAATTTATTAAAAAAAAAAAAAAGAAAAACCATAGCTTTGACTATATGGACCTTTGTTGGCAAAGTGATGTCACTGCTTTTTAATACAGTGTCTAGGTTTGTCATGGCTTTTCTTCCAAGGAGGAAGCATCTTTTAATTTCATGGCTGCAGTCACCATCTGCAGTGATTTTGGAGCCCCAGAAAATAAAGTCTGTCACTGTTTCCATTGTTTCCCTATCTATTTGCTATGAAATGATGGGACCTGAAGCCATGATCTTAGTTTTTTGAATGTTGAGTTTTAGGCCAACTTTTTCACTCTCCTCTTTCACTTTCATCAAGAGGCTCTTTAGTTCCTCTTCACTTTCTGCCATAATAAGGGTGATGTCATCTGCATATCTGAGGTTATTGATATTTCTCCCTGCAATCTTGATTCCAGCTTGTGCTTAACCCAACCTGGCATTTGGCATGATGTACTCTGCATATAAGTTAAATGAGCAGGGTGACAATATACAGCCTTGAGGTACTCCTTTCCCAATTTGGAACCAGTCCCTTGTTCCATGTCTGAGTCTAACTGTTGCTTCTTAACTTGCATACAGGTTTCACAGGAGGCAGATAAGGTGGTCTGATAGTCCCGTCTGTTTAAAAATTTTCCATAGTTTGTTGTGATCCACACAAAGGCTTTAGCATAGTCAATGAAGCCAGAGTAGAAGTAGAACTAGCCTTGTACCATCACATAACTGAGGTTTATTTAAGCAGGTGACTTTCAGAAGAACCACCTCCACTGAGCTGGAATAACTAAAGAAATTCCTTGTCTCTGTGTCAGTCAAAGTGGAGAGCACTTGTGGCCTGAGTTTACATTTCTTTAAATCCCTCCACAGAGAGGAGGCACTCCTCCTTCTGGTCAGGCACCAAACTTCTGGTGCCTGAGTTCAGGGCAGCGTGGAGCTCTGTGGCCACAGAGCATTGACTGTTTGAATCACCCATGGTTCTGAGGACTTCGGTGATGGCCCCACTTCTCCCAAGCTTCCAGCCCATCTAGTATTAGTCACGCTATTTCCGATGTCTTGGTATGCCATGGGCATACCCATGGTGCCCTGACATGTGTCAATGCCAAGGGCAGTCATGGGTGCCAGGGATGGTAAGGACAGGACTCTCCAGGGGCTGGGAGCTTGGGAGGGATGTGCAGCTATCCCTAGAGCCTGCACTTTGGGGCTCTGGTTGGTATACTGGGTGCATCTGAAGAGGTCCCAGGTAATCTAGACCACCTGCTCTTTTTCTCAGGACTTGGGAGGAATTTGTTGAGTTTGGGAGTCACCCGGCACCTGCAGGGTATGGTTGAGAAGGAATCTGCATTCTTTCCCTTTGGCCGTGAGGGACACAGAGTCCACCGGGGCCATCAGTCAGTCAGTCAGTTCAGTTCAGTCACTCAGTTGTGTCTGACTCTTTGCGACCCCATGGACTGCAGTACGCCAGGCTACCCTGTCCATCACCAACTCCCGAAGATTACTCAAATTCATGTTCATTGAGTCGATGATGCCATCCAACCATCTCACCCTCTGTCGTTCCCTTCTCCTCCTGCCTTTAATCTTTCCCAGCATCAGGGTCTTTTCAAATGAGTCAGGTGGTCAAAATATTGGAGTTTCAGCTTCAGCATCAGTTCTTCCACTGAATATTCAGGACTGATCTCCTTTAGGATGGACTGGTTGGATCTCCTTGCAGTCCAAGGGACTCTAAGAGTCTTCTCCAACACCACAGTTCAAAAGCATCAATTCTTTGGTGCTCAGCTTTCTTTATAGTCCAACTCTCACATCCATACATGAGTAATGGAAAAACCATAGCTTTGACTAGATGGACCTTTGTTGGCAAAGTAATGTCTCTGCTTTTTAATATGCTCTCTGGGTTGGTCACAATTTTTCTTCCAAGGAGTAGCTGGGGCCATGGTTCTCACAATTATACAGAAGTTAAAGCTGTCCTAGCGTTGTTGTTATTTAGTCACTAAGTCATGTCTGACTCTTTGCCACCACATGGACTGTAGCCCATCAAGCTCCTCTGTCCATGGGATTTCCCAGGCAAGAATACTGCCCTGGTGTCTTCTGCGCCAAATGCTCAGGCCAGGTGGTGGTGGAGTGGACGGTTTGCCTGGAAATCACGTGGTTTGGAATGCGGAAATAAGACCCTCTGGCTGGACCAGCCTCTGAAGGCTTTATTGTTTCTCTCCACATAAAGAGGACTTATAAGGGAGTTGAAATGTGATTGCCAGGGATTATTTGTGAGGAAGTAGCCCAACCTACTTGATTCTTAATGCTAAAATGGGCTCTAATCCTTGTTTCCTTTTCGGTATTGGATTAGAAAAATGTAGGACAGGATTAGAATTAGCTGACAACAACACAACAAATACAGGCCCTGAGAATTTTGGAACAGGAATCACCAGGCAAGAAGGCTTGAACCCAGAGTGTATTCTGTCTTTAGGACTTGTGATCTTCATTCTGATTTTCTGATTTTATCTCTGCCTTCACCTATCAAAAGGTGACTTGAATTTAAATTAATTTTGTGTAGCAGGAAAAAAAACCCTCAGTAATACAAAAAAGATAGTGTAATAATACCCTCTTCCACTGTCACATTTGCAAAAAAAAACTCAAGATATGTTTTATCAGTTATTAATAGTACATTATTTTGGAGAGTCAGTCAGAACACTGATGAGGGTGTAAATTGTGCTTTTGGAAAATAATTCAGTACAGTTTACCAAGAGCTCAGCATATTTATTGTTGGTGGTGTTTACTCGCCAAGTCATGTCCAACTCGTTGAAACCCCTGACAAGAATACTGGCATGGGTTGCCGTTTCCTTCTCCTGACCCAGGGATCAAACCCAAGTCTCCGGCATTGGCAGGCAGATTCTTTACCGCTGAGCTCCCAGGGAAGGCCAAGAGTTTGGGACTTTCTCCAACCTTACATCCTGCCTTTATGTAATAATAACACTGAGATTTTCAACTGTACCTAAAGGTCAGTCTTTCAAGCTTCCCCTACCCTGTATCTCCCCCTCAGACATCTTAGTCATCTCAATCTTTAGTCAAAAAAGGACTCTGGGTATTCTGCAACAGATCAGTTCTCTTCTCCCTCTAAATATTTTGTGTCTACATCAATTTCTTTGTTTAAATGAAAAAGCTAGGAGTTTTATGTTTCTTTATTTTCCCATACACCCAATTCAGCAGCTAGCCCTATTGACTTTACCTCCAAATAAATATGAAATTCACCCACTTCTTGGGACTTGCCTAGTGGCCCAGTAAGACTTCACCTCCCAATGCAGAGGTTGCGGGTTCAATCCCTGGTCGGGGAACTAAGATCTCACATGCCTTGCAGCCAAAAAAAACCAAGAACATAAAATGGAAGCAATGTTGTAACAAATTCGGTAAAGGCTTTAAAAATGGTCCACATCAGGGGGTGGGGGTGGGGAAGGGAAAAAAAAAAAAAAAAAAGGTCCACATCAATCCTCCTCATCTCCACTGCCACCAGCCATGGATGGGCCCCCAGGAAGGCGTCCTGACTGAACCCTTGCTTCAGTTCTCGCTCCACCCCCCTCCAGTCTCATCTCTGCAGTACAGCAGAGGACGTCCCTGCCCTCTGTGGCTTTCCAGTGCCCTTCAGATAAAATCAGACTCCCGTCAAGGTCCTGCATGATCTGGCCTCCAGCCTCAGCTTCTACCAGCTTTAGCTCCAAGAAGCTGTCAAGTTCTTTTTCCTTTTTCCACCTCCAGCCTTTGTGCCTCCCCCTGCTCCCTTCCCAGCTTTTGAGGGGCTGGGGTCTTCCTCAGAGAGGCCGTGCTGGATCCCCCCACCCCCTTTTTTTCTTGCTTTGTCATGCTTTTCATTCCGCAACTCGGGATCAAACCTGTACCCCCTGCAGTGGGAGCATGGAATCCTAATCACTAGAGACAGCCAGGGAAGCACCCCCCCACCTGTTTTTTACCTGGTTTTTTTTTTTTTTCCTTCTGTTTTTCTTTTTATCCTGATCCCTCCTGTATCTCTCTCTTTTTTTTAGATTGTCAATGGTTATCTATTTTATACATCGTGTCAATAGTATGTATATGTGGATCCCAATCTCCCAATTCATCCCATCCCCTACTTTCCCCCTTGATATCCATCCATTTGCCTGACCCGCTCTTAAAGGTAGCTCTCCACACTAGGATTTTTCTTTTCTGCCCCTGCCCTTATCTGTTTGCCTCAGAGCACTTGTGAGGAGAAGCTGCGATCACCCTTTTGTCTTGTCTGCTTCTGTCGCTAGCATGTAAGCTCCAAGGGAGACGTGTCTGCTGCTGTTCATCCCTGGTGCTGGGTCCAGTGACCAGTCAACAGTGATACTGAGTAAAGGAGAGTGTATTTTCCAGATTGTTATTTCTAGTAGGTACATAGTATCCATTGCACAAATGTAACCTAATTAACTTAACCCTGGCTTATTGGACATATTTGTTCCCAGTTTTTCACCACACTAAACCATGGGAAATAATCTGAATGACTGTTGAGAAATGGTTGACTAAATTAGGGAGTACTATGCAGGCCTTTAAGATCCTAGGAAGCATTTTCATTAACATGGAGAAATGAGTTTTTGTAATGAGAAAAAAAGCATGATATGAGATTATTTATACAGCATGTTATCAGCTGTGTAAAAGTTCATGGGAAAAGAGAGTAGGAAACTGTCAATTATGCATTTCAGGTTGGCAGGATTACAAATGATTTTTCCTTTTGATTTTTTTATACTGTGCAAGGAATACATGGTGTTTTCCTCTTCATACTTTTCTGTGTTTTCCAAGTTTACTGCAATAACTGTGTGGGTTTTTATTATCAGGTAAAAAGCTCTTAAAATTTTTAGAATACTTTTATGACATATCAGATTACTGGAGATAGAAGCAGAGTTAGGGGACTATTGTGCTTTGGAGAATGAGCTAAATGGTTTGAAGCACACTTGCTAATGACATTTCTTAGCCTCTGAGTCCTTCTAGGCCTGTGAATGATCTGGGTTTGAAAAGAGTAGCAAAGGGCTGTTTCCTGTGAATCTTCTACGCCAGATAGACTTGGGTGTGGTATGGCATTACAGAAACTGTGGCTTACGAAAATGTTGATTTGGGGTTTGAGAGCATCCCACAGATGTGCTTAGAACTGGAAGGATATCACAACTGCTCTTCACGTCTGTTTTTGGAGCTTAGGGGAGGTTGGCTTATGTGGCTTGGGCATTGTCACAGAATTTTACTCACTTATCTTAAGGCAGTGGTTCTGAAACACTAGACCCTTCGGGAATTTGAGGTCAAAACTACCTTCATAATAATGCTAAAATGTTATCTGCCTCTTTGCTCTTACTCTCTCGCAAACACACAGTGGAGTTTTCCAAATGCTATATGATTCATAAATTGCAAAAGCAGCTCAGAGAACCCAGCTGTCTTCTACGAAAACAGACATTGGGGAGTGTTGCAAAAATGTACCACAATGCCAGTATCCTCAGTAAAATTATTTTATTATGGAAAATATATATAGCATTTTAATGGCATGCAACTATGTTACCATAGAACGGTTTGGTTATTGAATTGAACTAATACATATTTTTAAAATTTCTCAGTTTAACTTCTGATACAGTAAATGTCAATAGATATTTATGCATATACACAAACACTCTTTGGGGTCCTCAATTTTTAAGAATGTAAAGGAGTCCTGAGACCAGAAAGTCTGAGAACCAGTGAATCGAGGGCACAGAAAGAGAACTGTCTATGGTGGATTGATTATGGCCCAGTAGACAGATTGGTTGAATTGCGTGACCCAGGAGAACAAGGTCTATGGAGGGAAGATGACCTCATCTCATAGGCAGGGGTTGGAAGTCCTTGAAATTACATTAAATTTTTTCTCCTTCTTCCTTCCCCCCCTCCCTCCCATCTTCCCTCCCTTCTTCCTTCCTTCCTTCCTTTTTCTCTCCTTTTTAGAGATCATGCATGATGTGATAAAGAAGGTGAAAAAGAAGGGAGAATGGAAGGTAAGTGGAAGAGCACAATGAATGACCTTGAAGGTGAGTTCATGGGGAAGAACACGAATAGGGTGACATTGGGGAGAGGCACGCAGGCAAGGAATGAGGACCTTCACTGCGTCCAGAGACTACAAAAAGCTTCTGAACTGGCGAAAGGTAATCTGCTGTGCCTCCCATTGTATATGATCCTGGTTAGGAAATCTCTGGGTCATGAAGCTTATCTTTAAGATCACCTGGTGGGGCATTCTAGCAGTGGAACTCTTTAATTCAAACAGGATCTTACCTGGAACCCATTGATTAAAGCGGAAGGTAGAATTATTCTGCTTGCTATGGGAGACAAGAGGGGACCCTTCTTGCCCCTCCGGTGGCCCTAAAGCCTCTCATGGAGCCCACACAACAGTCTGAAAAGCCCTTATCTGGCCCATTCCTGTCTTTTTGTAGCTACACAAGACAAAACAAGTCAGCTTGTTTGTTCATTTAACATTGAGAGCAATGCTGGAAACTGTTGTGTACCTGAAACAAATACTTAAGTCAGTCTAACTGATTATGACCTTGGTCCTGGGGGTGGATGATACAAGTCAGAATCGTGCTATCCTCCATCCAGGAAGTCAGAGTTTGAAGGACCCTCTGATCGTCTGGGCCTAGGCATTGGAGTGACAAGGAGGGCACACTTGAACTTCTGCGTGTGTTGTCGAAGGGCTTATGCTAACCATTCTTGCCCCCAAGTTTCCTGCAGTCAGGAGCCTCACGTTCATTGGGCCTTGGAACAGCTTGGCACCAGGAAGCTTTTAAAGTCTCACCCTAACCTCATAAACATAACCTCATAAACATGAGATCATGTTTTAGCTAGAGCGTCCATCTTCACACCCAGAATGGGAGGCCAGCAGGTGGGAACTCTTCCTGCCTGCCTTTCTCACTCACTCTTCCCATCAGTATTGGACTTGTGGACATGAGAATTTTAAACTAACCTTGGGGAAGCTGCCTTATGAAATGAAACCTGATTGGTCCTCGTGCTACAGCAAAATGCTTTGGGGCCCACGTTTTTTTAGCTCCTGTTCCCTGGGTTTATATCTTTGAAGAAGGAGAAGAGAAGTAACCTTATTTTAGCTTCCTCTCTCCACTGTGGGTCAGATGGAGATAGGAAAGGTTTGCTGAAGAACTGCAGGTATGACGCTTTTCAACCAGGATAGCGTGTTCTTGTCCTTCTCTTCTAGTCTGAGGTAGAGTTTACTCCTGGACAACACATGTGCTGGTCCATCCCGATGATGTCTGCAACAAAGTCCTCGCCTTCCATCCTGTCAGTATGGCACTAGTGTTCATTCTCCCTTAAAGTTTATGCACTGAAAAAATAGGGATTTCTCTGAGTGTGGGTGCTGCAGATGGATTTTTTTTCTTTTTCTTTTGTATTTTTATGAGTAATTATTTTCTTTGTCATCAAAAAACTAAGTTTAAAAAATCAAGTCATGTCAGTGAGAGGCGACTTTCCTAGAAGCTTAGGTTTGGTGGGTAAATAAAAGCTAGCGTTGTATCTCAGCAAACTTCTGGCCCCTAGGAAACCTTGATCGCTCAGAATTCTGTGTTTCTGGGCTCTTCCTGAAGTCTGATGCAGTCAGCAGAGGCGAGCGTCACAGCAGGTGCCCCCCAGGCTGGGAACTGTTCCCTTTGCTTCCAGGTGTGAACTATTCCCTTTGCTTCCAGGCTGTGAACTGTTCCCTTTGCTTCCAGGTGTGAACTGTTCCCTTTGCTTCCAGGTGTGAACTGTTCCCTTTGCTTCCAGGTGCTGGTGGTGGACCAGCTGAGCATGAGGATGCTCTCCTCCTGCTGTAAGATGACAGACATCATGACCGAGGGGATAACAAGTGAGTGCAGTGGGGTGTTCTTTCTCCTCCCTGTTCGTTATTGTCTTGCTTGACTTTAGACCCTAGGCTTTCTTGTTCACCACCAAATCCCTAGCTTCCAATCCAATGTTAGATGCCCATTAAGTATCTGTGAAAGGATGCCAAAAGGAAGGCTCAGTTAAGAAAAAAGACAGGCCAGCCAATAGAAAAAGAGTAGACAAAAGACCTAAACAGGCACCTAACAAAGGAAGAAATCCAAATGGCCAGTAAATACATGAAAACTTGCCCCCCCTCATTAGTGGTCAGGGAACACAATTAAAACTAGAATGAGATACTGCTGTGTACTCAGATTGGAGTGTTTACACTACAGTAATGCCAAGTGATAGGATATAGGAGAAAGAGAACTCTGATATGACAAGTTGGTACAGCTACTTTCAGAAACCTTGGAGGTGTCTAGGAGAGTTGAGGCATGCAGGTCCTGTAAGCCAGCATGTCTGCGGTTAGATGTGTGTCCTAGACAACTCAGGCATGTGTGCCCAGGAGGCTCACAGGTCATTGCTCATAGTAGCCCCAAAGTGGGAACAACTAAAAGCTCAGGAGTAGAATGGTACAATAAATTGTGGGACAGTCACACAGCAGAATATTATATAGCAAAGAAAAGGAACGAATTTTAACTACTCGCTCATTCCAAAATGTGAATGAATCTGATAAACAATGTTGAGCAAAAGAAACAAGATAGAAAGAGTCCTTAACAATGTGCTTTGATTTATATAATAACCTAAAACAGGCAGAGCTAAGCCATACTGCTTTGAAATGTAGGGATAAGTGAGTCTTAAACAACCATAAGAGAAGTGATCATCATTCATATCGCCATGCTGGTTCTCTTTGAGGGGAAAGGAGAAATGGGGATGATGAGGGAGGGGGAAAAGGGTGGGGGGGCACTTCTGCAGTGCTGATGGGTTCTGCTTCCTGATGGGGTGGTGCTTGTGCAATTATGTGTATATTTATGTTTAATTCACCCTTTGGAATGTGTGTTAGAATTTCACAATAATAGGTTTTTGAAATAAGATAAATCACCTGCTCAAGGTCCTGGGCAGTGCCACACCTGAGACTAGGATGCAGCCCTCCTGGCTTCTGTCCCAGGCTCTTTTTCACATTTGTGAGCAGCTCAAGTCTTACCTGGGGGCTCCTTTCAGGAGAGATCATGTATTTTAATCTGTGAAACAGCACTGATGGAAAAGCAATCTATTTTGAGGTATTATTTCAAACAAGGAAGTTAACCTTTGTTTTCCTCCTAAAAAACGTTTAGTGAAACATATCTGTTACAATGCAGCTCTCATATATATATATATATATAATTTATATAATATGTTATATATATATATATTTATATAATGATTTGTGGGCCACAACCACACCTGGGATGTGACTCCTTTAGTCTTAAAAACACATTTCCACCAAAAAAAAAAAAGTTTTTTAAAAAAAGAAAGACACATTTCCAAATCTAGTTTATCTGTCACCAAAGCCATAGACCTGTAAATGGGAGTATGGAATTTTTGGTGTGACTTTTTGTCATTCCGTGATCCAAGACCAGGCTTGCCCCTGTTTTGAGCTTGCAAAGTTATTTTCTTCCTTGAACTTCTAAAACTTTTTTTTTCTCTATCAAAGCAAAAAATGAAAATATAGGAAAAAAGCCAATTGTAGCTTATGAGCTTCTACCAAAGAAGAGAGCACAGCCCTGCCCTCCCTCCTCCTCCCCACCCCCCAGGGCCCATCACCCCAGTCTCTTTCTTCTGGTTATCTTTCTGATATTTCTAAATAAATGCTTATATGATCATCTCTGGATTCATCATGTTAGACATTATCCTGTGGTGGATGAGGGTTCACCTCTCCCCTCCTACACACAGACTCTTCCCTATCACAGAAGTTTTGTGTTTTTTTAAATGTCCTTACTTGGCAAAATTTAAAATTTTGCAAGCCTGTGTTGACCACCCCCTGAAATATTTGGGGGGAAGTATTACTGGCATATGAAATTCAAAAATCTATGAGCCTTGTTGTACAGCAGAAACCAACACACACTGTAAAGTAATTTTCCTCCAATAAAAAAATAAATTTAAAAAAATCTATAACCCCTGATAACACAGATGGTTGAGAAATTTTGGTATTTAATTTGAATATTATTCAGGGTGAAAAGTCTTTGTAAGTGTTGCAGGGATACTTCTAAAGGGATGCTTTTATTTGCTGATATCACCTTCATAGGAAGAAGAGCACCATTAGATTTCCTGCTAGCTCTGTACCAGAGGACAGTGTAGCATAGAGGACACATCCTAAGCTTTATCAGGTGACTAGTGAGATGATGCCTTTCCCAGAAGGTTGTCTTTCCCCTCTCTGACATTCTGTAAAAGAAACCAGCAAATCAGACACCCGTGGTTTGCTTTAAGCAGAACTTGCTGTTTAGTTTTTGAACTATTGAGAGGAACAGTCTTAATCCAGAGAGTATGTTTGGAATGTCTTCATCTGATAGAGGAAAATGATAAAAGGATCCAATTATTGAAAAACAAACCCAACATGGAAATTCTAAAGGAACTGGGAGTATCTAGGACAGAAGAGGAAGAAAAAAAACCTTAAGGAAGAGGCAAAAGTCTGTTCTTGACAGAATGAGATAGCAGTTTCCATTTTTCATCAGAGCAGATTGAGGAATTTCCTTGAACTGATATGGGAAGTGGGAGGGATTTCATGTGATGAGGTTTTGGGTTTTCCACGCCTTGAGCATGGTGAGACACAGAAATGTGGTCACTCTGAGGAAGGGGCATTGAGTCTCCTCCCTACTCTGTCAATTTTTGTCGCGCCAGCCGGAAGGTGGCCTCTCTGGCTTCTAGTTTCATGATCACCAGTTCTGCTGTTTTGTTGTCTAGTTGTGGAAGACATCAACAAGCGCCGAGAGCCACTCCCCAGCCTGGAGGCTGTGTATCTCATCACTCCCTCTGAGAAGGTAAACCCTCTCGGAAGAGCTTTGGCTGAGGTCAAACACGTGCTGGCTTGGTGTCTGTGTGTCTGACGTTTCTGGGTTAAGCCGGCATTTAACACACTGCTCTCTTTAAGCGTGCAATCCACAAGCAGGGAGGGAGGGGGCTGGTGAATAATGAAGAGTGCATTAAGCTTGCTGCAAAAAGCCAGGCCAGGCCAATCTCATTTACTCTTTTCTAGGTAGGAGATCACGTTATCTAGTGATCCACCTCCAGAACTTGGGTATTTTACACTTTCAGATTTCTTTTCTCCTTTCTTTTTTTTTTTTGGCTGTACTCTCATGGTTTGCAGGATTTTAGTTCCCTAATCTGGGCTCCCTGTGGTTGAGGCACTGAATCCTAACCACTGGACCACCAGGGAATTCCCAGATTTATTTTATCAATATCCAGTAGAGTTTAGATTTATTTGTCTTACCATTTTGGGGGGTTGGTTCAAATCAGCATCTAAGCAATGCCCACCTCCTTGCTCTTGGTTGCTAGCTGCCTTAGGTGTCTTGATCTATGTAAATTCCCCCCAGTTTTCATTTCATTAAAAAAAAAACAAAAAATTGGCTTATGTCTGGGTTTCTGTAGATGCAACTGAATTGCTAGAACTCCATTGCAATGAGTCTCCTAGCAGGGTTCTGAGCATTTTGCTCTTTTGTGGGTCTCCTCTTAGGAACCCAAGTTATGGTGGCTGCAAAGAACAGCTGTTGTCATTTTGGAATGAGCTAGAGAGGCTTTTGGTAGTCTAAACTCTGAAATAATCCTCAAGTCCTCAGAACTCAGTTATGGCCGAACATGAGTTAGAATTATAATCAGAAATCCCTTGCTACCTTGTGCATGTTGCTCAAAACCAGCGTGGATTTGACTCTGTTCAGATGTAGATCCCATTTGCTTCTAGAATCGGATTCAGTTCCCTTTTTTCCCTCTCCACAGTCTGTCCACTCTCTTATCAGTGACTTTAAGGACCCACCGACCGCCAAGTACCGGGCTGCACATGTCTTCTTCACTGACTGTGAGTACGGCTGTCACCTGCTGCCCCGGCCTTTTAGGTTAGCATTCGTGCACAGCCAGACTGACCCCAACACAAACCAGGCCAATAGCGAAGAAATGAATTGTTCCCGCATTTGTCCTGATCTTTCATTTTCTCTTCAAAAGACAAATTGTGTAAGAGAGAAAAACAAATGCCTACAAATACAAAACCTACTAGGTTGTGCAGTCCTTCCTGATTAAAAAAAAAAAAAAAGCTCCTCTTCTAAGGGCTAGCGTGTTTAATGCCAAGAAGAATTTCCCAATACCAGCCTTGGTGCTCACAGGATAGCCTTCCACACGTCACTATAAACTGCAGTGCATTTCCACCTACTTTTCAACTGTTGATACAAAGGCAGTCTGACCTAGTGGTGTTTGTATTAGGTAGAATTTATCATTGTCCTAGGATCCGTTTTCTTGCTTTGTGAAGGTTTTGTGCAGGGAACCTAGCACAGGAGCATCTTGGTCAGTCTTTGTTAACAGCAAAGAGAGATGAATAGGGCCAGATAGCTCAAGTGCGCGAAAATAACAGTTCACCCCATGTTCTCTCTGGTGAAAACCCCACAAAACTCACCATTGAGAAAATGAGAAAAGAGTCTTGCAAAGAACAATTTTATATGCTCTGAAGATGGGTGGCAAAGGAAGCAGGTAGATAGCATTAGTAAAAATAAACCAGTAACACATTTCTAGGGACCTGAAGCTGTTTGTTTGGCTCAGGAGAGTCATGAGAAATTGTAGTTCCCCCACCAAGTGGGTCTCCTGTGCAGCTGAGTTCCTTAGAAGGCCTGTGAAAGTGTCTGCATCACATTGCCCAATGATTTTATTTTTCTTATTTTATTTTTCATAAGTATCTCAGGTATGGGGTGTTCATTTATGTTACAGACCTTTTCCTGATCCCTTCTTGACCTCTCCTGGTTCTTTTTCTTCCTCTCCGTAATGTCAGAAAGTGGTTTTTTAAATCAGCTCTCAGTATCTTAGCCTTTATTGCCAATTGTTTCTTTGTTCTATGTGGAGGGCCTCCTAGGTGGTTTTGTATTTCTTTTGTACCCTAGAGGCAGTAGGTTGTAGGATGGGATGAACTTCCTATTTGCCTTTTAAAAATCCTAATAATAAAGAATTCACCAGATGTGTGCAAACGTTGAAATGAACCAGCAAGTGCACAGGAAACCTTACCATCTTTGTCATCCTGGCAGCTTGTCCAGATGCCCTGTTTAACGAGTTGGTAAAATCTCGAGCAGCCAAAGTCATCAAGACTCTGACGGAAATCAACATTGCATTTCTCCCGTATGAATCCCAGGTGAGCCTGCAAGGGGACGGGCAGAGAAAACCTGCATCCTGGTTATTCTCTCAGGAACTCTGGCCAAGTCAGAGAGGGTGGGGCAGAGGTGCAGTAAAGAGAGTGGGGGAAGGAATTACTCAATGATGTCTTGTGAGTGGATGTTTATGTAATGGAAACAGTCGTCCTTAGAGGGTCTGCCCAAGATGCCTCACTCTTACTTTCCAGTTATTTCTGACTTTTTGCAACCATCATGTCCTTCTTGGTGTTCATTTCATCCTCGCTCAGTGTTCACGGCTATTGGCTGACTCCTTGAATAAGTAAAAAGTAGCCAATCCAGAAAGAGCTGGGGGGAGAGGAGGGGAAGGGATCAGACAACACCCATCTGCTGCAAAGGAGGCTGTTTTTATGTAGAGATAACCTCAGCTTGTCACGTGTCGAGGAACAGATGGTAGCCTTCATCATGAGCTGTTAACGCTTCACGTGCTGAAACTGCTCCCCTTGGGAAAAAACAAAGTCATTAAACCAGTAAAAATGAAGCTGATTGTGAGAGAATGTACAAAATTTATACCATAGTATTTCAAGATTTGTTAAAATGCCTCCTCCTCGTCAAGAAGCAAAAAATAGCACAACTTCTGTGCATTTTGTAGAGGTAAGAGATGGTTGTGCCTTATCAGGTCTTTATGGATCAGCTTCTAATAATAGATGCCAGCGAGTGACGAATTCTTAGGTAAGAAGACATGGAAAAAATAGAGTGTGAATATTTTCAAAAAGGAGTCTTTTTCCCTTCTCACTTGGCCTAAAGCCTATTCTCAGCCAAGGGCAGGGATTTTTTTTTCCCTCTCCGTGAGCCCTGTCACCACCTGGATTGAACAAAAGCCAACTTGAGGACATTCAACCGTATTGTATTTCGTCTATTTTTGTTTTTTTATGTTCGGTTTATCGTATGTCACGTGCACATATTTTTTTGTTTAGTTGCTAAGTTGTGCCCGACTCTTAATGACCCCATGGACTGTAGCCCACCAGGCTCCTCTGTCCATAGGATTTCCCAGGCAAGAATACTGGAGTGGGTAGCCATACCCTTCTCCACCATATATTTTTGAAAAGTAATAAACCTTTTTTTTTTTAAACCTCAGGTTTTCAAGATGACGGTAGTTCACATCAAGAGATTCTTCTGAGAGAATACTGATGGCTGGTAGCCTGCTGGTTTAAGAGGAAATTTTACACCTTCCAAAAAGGATAAAAGAGAAAAATACTAAGAACATACTTTGAGAATAGAAAATTTTTAAATCCATACAAAGCTCCTTTGTTTGCCACAGTCACAGCACAATTTCAAGCTTGTCCCTCATTTGTTTAAACTTAAAATGAATGGCCAGTGTGGTCTGCCAAGACCCCTCCCCTGCTCTCCTCCTGGGCTCTGCATCAGTCATCAGACACAGGCATGCCTGCCTCCTTTGGGAGCCCCCTGGGAAGAAACTGCACCTCCTTCGAGCCCTCACTCAAATGTCCCCTCCTCAAGGAGACCCCCTGTCCTCCCTATCCAGCCCTCGGGCATTCTTTCTTTGCTTCTTCTGTTCTCATACACTTACCCATTTCCCACATACCATAAAATTTACTTTTCATTTTGTTTATTGTTTATTCATCTGCCTTCTCCTGCAAGATTGCACGCTCCTGGAGGACAGTAATGGTTTGGCCACTAACAATTCCCAAGTATGTAGCACAGGGTCTGGCACCCAGCAGATGCCCAGCTGTATTTGTAGAGTAAATGAAAACTTGTTCTGTAGCCTCACTGAAAGGCTTGGAGGGAACAGTTCACCATACCGGAAATATATATATGTATATATGTTGTTGTTGTTCAGTCACTAAATCTTCAACTCTTTGGGAGCCCATGGACTGTAGCACGCCAGGCTCCTCTGTCCTCGCGTATATACATATATCCATTTCCCCTTCCTCAGGTGTATTCCTTGGACTCTGCTGACTCTTTCCAAAGCTTCTACAGTCCCCACAAGGCTCAGATGAAGAATCCAATCCTGGAGCGCCTGGCGGAGCAGATCGCAACTCTGTGTGCCACCCTGAAGGAGTACCCAGCCGTGCGGTACCGGGGGTAAGGCTGCACTCCAGGCTGCCTTCGGTGACCCCAAAGAGAGGAGCTTGTCCCCAAGCGAGGAACTTCCTCTGGCCTTCCCGTCCCTCTGGCAGTTGTCTCCAGAGGGTCAAGATCTGAGCATCTCACATTGATGATTATTTTCCAATGTTTTTGTATTTTCTAAATTTTTACTGTGAACTATACTAATACATGCAGAAAACGGCGTGGAATACACATATTCAGTTATTGAGTAACCAAGCGCAAACCCCCACTTAACTGTAACCCAGATTTCCTTCAGTTTTTTAATCCCTTTCTGACCTTAAAAAGGGGCTTCCCTGGTGGCTCAGACGGTAAAGAATCTGCCTTGAAACAAATACCCTCTTTGAAAAAGATGTTTCAGGGTAAGATAAAATATAAGGAGACTAACTCTCCAAAGGACACAGTCCTCAGATTTGATTGAGTCATCACTCATCATTTACCTGCTATGTGCTAAGTGCTAGGTTGGGGGGCTTAACCTGAAGACACAGCCTCTGCCCTTAGAAGCCCCTGATCCAGGCAGGCAGGTAAGATGTGTACTGGCATAATGTACACCCGAGCTGTGCACACCTGCAACATAGGCCTGCAGGACCAGTGCCTTGGGGCAGTGCAGGCCATGGGCCTGGGCATCCAGAAAGGAGCAAGCCCAGCTTCAGAGCAGAGGCGGCATCTGAGCCAAGGACAGGTCGGGGTTTCAGTAGACTGATGAGGAGCTGGGGGCATTTTGTGTGGACAGTTGGGATGAGCAGAAGCATGACCCTGGAAAATAAAGGGCAGGTTTGAGAAAGGCTGGTAGTCTCACCCGGCATATGTGCAAGCAGCAGGGCAAGGGGAAACCATTTCTGGAGGCCTCGGGTGCCAGGTTTGGGGTCATGCCCTTCGGTGGTCATCACTGGGCAGCCTATGGGGGAGTGAACACAGCGGTGTGGGAGTGCAGGGGTCACAGTCACACAAGGAGAAACCAGAAGGGGGGACACTGCCAGAGGAGCAGAGGGCCTGAGCAGGAAGTGCCAAGGCGCTGCATCACCTCTTTGTCCCTGGGGATGGGCACCCATAGGACAACCCTCCCCCCATCAGGGTCCTCACCAACAGATACCCTGCGGAAGTTAAGAAATGAGGGCTGAGGGCTCACTCGTTGGGAGGATGGGACTGGGGGTGGAGCTGCTTCTATGCGAAGAGTGGCCAGGTGGCAGGCAGCAGCCACATGATAAACATCACCCAGAGGAACTTAGGAGGCGCTGGAGGCTCAGCCCAGAGGGAAGGTCAAGAGGTTCTCAACTTGCATCTTTCTAGCTCTGCCGGTGGAAATGCCACTTCCAACAAAACAAAACAGGGTCCAGGGGAATTTGAACTGAGGGAAGTGAAGATCAGGTGGGTCAGGCTGAGATAGCCTGACGGTGGGGAAAGGACATGTGGTTAGGACCCTCTGCTGAAGTGTGGCTGTTTTATCTGAAGCTGCTTGAAAAGACCCCCTCTGTTTCTACTTAGATGGTTTTTTTTTTTTTTAAGGAACTAGAAAATCATTTACATTCCAGGCACTGAGCTAAGTATTTTGTTTTTTCCTTTTTAACCGTACATGTAATCTGAGTTATATTCTCTTGTAAAAGAACAATACAGATGAAGCTCATCTCTCCCTTGACCCCCTTGCACTGTCCTGCCTTCCTCCCTGAGGGCAGACAGTGCCATCGATTGGGACAGGGTGGTTCACCCTCCGTCCCTCCTCCCTTGTCAGGGAATACAAGGACAACGCTTTGCTGGCTCAGCTAATCCAGGACAAGCTCGACGCCTACAAAGCCGATGACCCGACGATGGGGGAGGTAAGTCCGACCTGGCCCGTGTGGTTCTCTTGCCGAGGGACCACAGTGTCCGTGGGGCAGCCTGGGCACAGCTGGCTTCCTTTGCTCACAGAGTGTGCATGAGCGCCCCTGTTTGTGCATACTGAGCTCCAGTGAAGCAAACGCCCAAGCCCTCGGGCAGGCGGTACAGGGTCTGTTCAGTGGAGCCGAGTGACCGGCTTGTTTCTGTTCGCTAGGACTTCTCCGGTATTAGCAATGAAAGCCCTGTGTCTTGGGAAACCCCTCCGTGGAACAGAGTTGAAACTAGAAAGATGACATTGCTACATCTCCAGACCTTACTTGGATTTCACGAGTTCCTGCACGTGCTTGTTTGTGTGTGTGTACGCAGTTCTGTGCAATTTTATCACATGCATCACAGAACTGGCCCATCCCTATCGTGATTTACACACTGATAGCCCCAGGTTCTGGGAACCCGCTCTGTCCCAGGCTGGCTGGGTTGGATGCTGGGTTCCCCTTTTGATAGCCGAACCCAGTTGGTACTCTCCTTTGTAAGCTCACTTTGCACCCTGCATTTTGGATCTGCGTCAAAGGACCCTATTCCTGTGAAACAGACACACTGGATTCTCACATGGCATGTGTTGGCGTCCTTGTCCGGCAGTAGATGGACTGAGAGCTATCTGAGTCAGAGTTCACATCCTGCTGCCACGTTTCACGGGAGGGCTAGCTGTCCTAGTCAGAGAAGCGGGACTTGCATGGGGCGGCTCATGAAACCCTCCACGGTGTCCTTCCTTCCAGGGCCCAGACAAGGCACGCTCCCAGCTCCTGATCCTGGACCGTGGTTTCGACCCCAGCTCCCCCGTCCTGCATGAGCTGACTTTTCAGGCTATGAGTTACGACCTGCTGCCTATTGAAAATGACGTATACAAGTAAGTACACGTGACTGCAGCTTTGCAAATGAACCAGGCACACCTCTAATTTAAGGAAACAGATGTCGTTAATCCTAGGAAAAGCAGGTACATTCATAGTGGTTTTTGTTTTTTTTTTTTTAATTTGTTTTTGGCTGCATTGGGTTTTAGTTGTGGCCGTGAGTTCCCAAAGTGCAACTGCACCATCAGCTAGAAACTTCTGCCTGTTTTGGGAGGAACAAGAACTTGAGATGTTTAGTTCACAACTCATATCACTTCAGTTCACAGCCGGTTTGGATGTGTTAATGTGTTGACTTGTGTAAGAGTGTATCTTACTCAGAGTTAAAACTTCTTAACTACAGACCATGAAATAAGATAAAATATACCAGTAGGAGTTTCTTACCAAATTTTTTAAAATTAATTTATTAATTTTTGGCCATACCATGTGGCATATGGGATCTTAGTTCCCCAACCAGGAATTGAACCGACATCCCTGGCATTGGAATCACAGCATCTTAACCATTGGACTGCCAGGGAAGTCCCGTATTACTGAGTTTTATTTGCACTTTACTTCATTGTAAACAGTTTTCTTGGTAGCAATCATCAGAAACTCAGTCTCTAAAAACATATTTTTCTTTTTATGGGAACAGACTATATTGTTCTCATGTCATTGATTTTATAACCTTAACCATAAAGGTAGTGGTTTCAAAATGAAGATTCTAAAAGTATGACTGAATCTCAGCTTTCCCCCTTTGGTACCTATAATTCTTTATTTCCTTTAGATGTTCACGGTTGCACTTGTGACAGTTTGCTGAGGGCCTGTTGCAGGCAGCTGCCAAAGGCGATTTCGGTCCCACACATTAAGGATGGTGTCCCAGGCCTTTCCCAGGAAGGAACAAGTGTGATCCTCACCTTTCCCTTACAAGTACCTCCAAAACCACCTATAACCTGACTTCACACCTGAGCCAGGGGGCTCCAGTGGAGCACATATCAACTGACCCCGAGGGTTTTAAAACAGAACTTCAAGTCAGTTGACTTGGGTCAGACCTCTAGGTCTCTTCCTGCCCTAGAAATTGTTAGCCTTGGGAATTCCCTGGTGGACCAGTGGTTAGGACTCCATGCTGCTCATTGATGAGGGCCTGGGTTCAACCCTGGTCGGAGAACTAAGATCCCACAAGATGGGTGGCGTGGCAAAAAAAAAAAAAAAAAAGACAAGACACCATTAGCCTCGTTAGACGCAGCAGACCTGACCCAGACAGTGACACCTCAGATGGTCAGAGTGCTTGCTGTGCAGTCATTCGTGGGAATGTCAGTCTGTTATAAACCAGGGGATTGGGTGAATTGTGTGGGGCGTCTCCTGTCCAGGTACGAGACGAGCGGCATTGGGGAGGCGCGGGTGAAGGAGGTGCTGCTGGACGAGGACGACGACCTTTGGATAGCTCTGCGCCACAAGCACATCGCGGAGGTGTCCCAGTAAGAGCCTGCGCTGCCCCGGGCCCCAGAGCTCACCCCAGCCACACGGGGGTCACGGCTGCTGGGGGCCAGTGCGCACCCTCTGGGCACCTTGGGCAGAGCTCACCAGTGCAAGCGGGAGTCCCTTGCTTCTGCTAAGTCACTTACCTCCTAACCAGTGATGATGAATCCCCTCTGATATCTGAGCTCAGGCTGTACCAATCTCATGAAGTTAGAAAACCCTTTCCGTGTTAGGGTTACTTTCAGGGTTTTTAGAAAGCGTTTGTAGCTTTTCTCATTTCAAGATGCTTTATAAACACTAAACACTTGAAACCAGTCTATTCTATTAAAAGATCTACTACATACAGTTCAAGGTTTTTGTTTTTAAATATATAACTGGTTTGTCCCCTTCCTCCCTGTTGTCATACCTAAACTTTTCTCAGCAAGAGTCGATGCATATACTAATCTCTATACTGAAGAGAGTACCTTGCTCTGAAAATGTTTCAAAATGTTTCTAACTCTGGAAAGTTTTTAATAGGCCGTTAAACTGTAGATAACGAGTTTGCTTTTGCAGAAGGACACATTCTGCTACATTGAATTGATAATATCCACAGTAAATTCACAAGGAACAGTGAGAAAATACTATATAGCCTGGGCTAGTTGTTTAGAAAAGTATTCTCCAAACCTTGGGGGATCATTCAACTTTAGAAAAATGTTACTTCACATTTCCAGTTATCTTTTTTTATGCATTCAATATATGCTTTATCGTACTAATGTGTATATTTGATAGCATATACAAAAACATAAATTTGAAAAGGATGAAGTAAAATTATATAAATAGATGTCCTAACATTTTCTTTTCTGTTCACAAATTGTCTTGTACACCCAACTCTAGAGACCCCTGGTTTAGAGTATTAGGAAAATGGCATCTCTCTCTCTCTTCTTAGAAAATCACCTTAAATCTATACCTTAGGGCAGGAAAAGTCACTGCATACTCCTAAAGGAAGGATGTTGCATGACTCTTTATAGGCAGTGGTCCCCAACCGTTTTGGCATCAGAGACCAGTTTCGTGGAAGACAATTTTTCCACGGATGGCAGGGTCAGGAGACAGTTTCGGGATGATTCAAGTGCATTACATTTACTGTGCACTTTATTTCTATTATTACTATATCAGCTTCAGCTCAGATCATCAGGCATTAGATCCCAGAGGTTGGGGACCCCTGATATAGAGGCACTTGGTGCTGCATTGAAGCCTAGCTGCCTCTTCCTCTCTTCCAGGGAAGTCACCCGTTCTCTGAAGGATTTTTCTTCCAGCAAGAGAATGAATACTGGTGAGAAGGTAAACCCATATCTATACTCCAGTGCCCTTTGGGTTCATCCCTGCTTCCTCTCTAGGGGCGAGGAGGACACCTCAGTATAGGACTGGTGAGTTGGGGGGTCAGAGGGGTTCCTGGTCCTCTCTTCATCTCTTACCATTTTGTCTTATTTTTGTATTCAAGATTGAGACTCAGAACCCCCATCTTTTAATATTTATAAAGAGCTTCTTTTTGTTACTCGGAGAATTAACATTTACTGCTTTGGATCATGATACATGTTAACCCAGAAGAACTTGCTAAACCTTTTTTAGCTCATGGTAGCAATAGAATTCATATCCTAATTCACCGGGGCCTCTCCTTCTCCCAGCTGGTTATCAGAGGTGTTTATTCCTCTTAGAAACGCCACTCTGATTGTGTTGCTCCCTGGCCTAGGATCATTTAGTGATTTCCCAATCCCAGTAGAATCAAGCCCCACCGTGGACACACCTTAACAGTGCCCAGGTCATCGGGCCCCACGGACTCTTATCTCTGCCCCCCTCCTCCTTGCCACTCACCCGGCTGAAGCCATGCCTGAGTTCCTTCCCCAGCCTTGCCTTATACGGTCCCTGTCCTTTGGCTCAGGCATTGTCTTCTCTGACAATGGGAGGCGCCCCTGCTCTGTGCACCCACACCTGTAAGTCCCTCCAAAAGTGCTAATCCACTCAGTTAGAATGACTCCTCTGCTCAGTGTTAGCTCCATGAAAGCAGATATTCTTTTCTGTTTGTTTTTGTCCTAGTATCTCCAGGACCTAAAAGTGCCTGGTGTGTAGTAGTCATTCAATAATTTTTTACTGAGTACGTGAATGGAATTAGGTCAGTCACCCAGTTAGAAAGTCAGCAGACCCCTTCTACCTGCCAGGGTGAGATTCCAGCCTTCTCTCACCTTCTCACTGCTTCCTACCTGTCTGTGCAACTCTGGCCTTTCTGCAGAGATGAAATGTGAATTGATGCCACGACTGCTTGAGCCGAGTATGCAGAAAAGCAGTGTATAGATGAAAAATTGCTCTCTCCTGGCAAGAACTGTGCCCTCAGTTACTTTATGGTCCAGTAAATAAAACATAATTGCTAGACTTTGAGGTCAGTTCCCCACCTATAAGACAGTCACAGTATTTGGATCAGTAATTTTTTGAGCCAGAGACATGGAAATCTAAACACACATGATCTTCTGTTTAACAGATGCATTGTCGGGGGGGCGGGTTACAGAACATGTGCTTGGGAGTCCAGTACTGGCTGCTGTCCTGTCCTGGGCCCACCCCCCGCCCACCGTCTTAGCTCAGGGCCATCGGAGTGAGACCACGTGCTTCCCTCTCCCCACAGACCACCATGCGGGACCTGTCCCAGATGCTGAAGAAGATGCCCCAGTACCAGAAAGAGCTCAGCAAGGTATGTTGTTGGTGCTGTTCAGTCGCTCAATCGCGCCGGACTCTGCGGCCAGAGAGCAAGGTATGATGATCCAAAATGATCCATTTGATCGTGAATATAAACAGCTGCAAAGACTCCTCAAAGCCCCAAGACACTCACGGATTGATGGAAATCCACAGGTTTTTAGTCATTTGCAGTTTTTTTTAGTTTAATGAATTTATTTTTGGCTGTGCTGGGTCTTTGTTGCTGTGCGGGCTTTTCTCTAGTTGGAGCGAGCAGGAGCTACTCTCTAGTTGCGCCAGTTGGAGCGAGCAGGAGCTACTCTCTAGTTGCGGGTTGTGGACTTCTCATTGTGGTGGCTTCTCTTGTTGCAGAGGACGAGCTCTAGGGTGTGTGGGCTTCAGCAGTTGCAGCACGCAGGCTTGGTAGTTGTGACTCACAGGCTTAGTTGCTCCACGGCATGTGGAATCTTCCCGGACCACAGAGTGATCCTGAGTCTCCTACATTGGCAGGTGGATTCTTGACCACTGAGCCACCAGGGAAGCCCCCATCTTCAATTTTTATTGAAAAAAAAAAAAGAAAGTTTGGGATAGATAGTTTATTTCCTAAGACTTTCTCTTCATCTTTTTCTCTCTGTATCGTTCCAATTCCTTACTCCATGGGCCTGCAAGACTGAGCTCAGAGGAGGTCACAGTGATCTGGGAGTCACACAGCGCTCTTCTGCCTGTGTGTTAGCCACTCACTGCCTGAGAAGTCACTAAATCCAGCCCTAAGGAGAGGGGTATTGAGCACCACCTGCTGGAGTGTCAAGGGATTTGTGGACATGAGAAACTGTCACACCACCCTGCCCCCTTAAAGGATTTCTCCTTCCTCTTGACTCTTGTAGAAGGTGTTTCTGTCCCTCTGCCCGACACACAGTTCTCTACCTGAACACGTATTTCATCTCCTTTATGAGGCTGGAGACTTCTAGGCACCTAGCACTGTGTCTATACTTAGCAGCTACTCAGCAAATGCTGCTTGACTCAGCCAGAGATTCCCTGACCACACACTCTGTTTTGTCCTAGTATTCGACCCACCTGCACCTCGCCGAGGACTGCATGAAGCATTACCAAGGCACTGTGGATAAACTCTGCCGGGTGGAACAGGTAGGGCCCTTTCCTTCTCTTTCTGCCAGGCCTGTTTACTTGCCCAGATGAATGTTAACATCTTACCTTGAACATCCTGCAGAATCATAGGAAATAGAAATGGGAAAGCCTGCTAGATCATGTTGTCTCAACTCTCTGGAGCCAGTGCAGTTCCTCTCTCAATGGTAGGGACTAGAGTGGTCTGGAATGCCGTGCCGTTTGGGGTTTGCATGTCTGACTTTCCAGATGCTCCCTGGAATAGCAGAAGAGACTTGTGTGATGCCCTGAGCCCTGCAGTGACAGAGCTGGCTGGATGTTAACTCTTGAGTGTCCTTTCCTCCTGCTGTGGCCGCACCAGCTTGGAGACGTAGAGGCCAAAAGGGGGCAGTGCAACCGAAGGACGGAAATCGGCCCACGGCCTCCCTGATCACAGTTGCGATCAGAGTTCTGACCCTGTCACTGATTCATTTGATGTGCTTGTTTTTCTTTTCGTCTGCGAAGGGATATAACGAAGCTGCCACATTTTCCAGGAGTGTCGGTGTGGAATTGCTAATCCTGGCACTGCAGTCCTCGTGTGTGATGATAATTCTCATCCAGGGTCCGCGTCTAAGGGAAGGGGGGAATCCCATGATGTGAAACCTCAGCTGAAGGTCTCTTCACAGAAAAAACAACTCACGTTCTCAGTGTGAGGCTAAGATCTAAATCCCCTGGTTTGATGTGACAGGCTGGGCTTAGGTTTCTAAGACGAGCCATGATTCATGGACTCTCTCAGTAGTCCTGCTGAAATCCATCAGTTTCACAGTGATCTCTGCAAACACAAGGTGTCCTCACCATCAGAACATGACTCTCCAGAAGACAGGTTATCCCTAGACCAGTACAAATGCAGTTGAGATTCACCCTGGGAAGTCTACATTTTTTCAGAAGTGCCCAGGGGTATCTGTTGAACTAGTCACATTCAATTTGACTGTGAGGTAGTATTAGGGTCAGTCCTGCTGAGCAGATGTCTGTTGAGGCTTCACTGAGGGATGAAGGAGCCTCGGAGAGGCAGGGGGGTCTGCCTTCCTCTGATCCAGGCTGGGCAGAGATCCCCCAACTGGAGATCATACTTGTTGTGGACTCCTGGGATTTTGAGAGAAAAAAGGCAACCTTCCGGCAACTTGTGTAAGAGCTACAGAGAAAGTTGCAGAACAAGACCAGATGGTTCTTGATGTGCCGAGACCTATGTGCTGCTTTCTTGGGCCTGTCGAGAACAGATCTGCCTCTTGCCTGAGTCACGGGCGATGGGGGGGTGGCAGAGACTATGCTCACTTCACTCTTTATCTTCAGTTCTGTTGTCAGCTCCCCCTTCCTTCATCTCCCTCAGTGAGATGTGTGGGTTTGGGAGCCCGTGTTTTTTCTCCTCCCCCTAAAAGTGTTGGAAGATTAAAAACGGGTTTTTAAAAACCCAGAATAGTTAAAAACTCCCCCTTCTGTGCCAGGGGGAGCAGAACAGGAAGAGTCTAGCCAGGCAGAGGCACCTTACAATACTGATGCTTTTCATCCCGTGAAGCCCCGAGCCCTCTGCAGGGCTTTGTCTCTCCTGGGAACCTATCGGGATTGAGGCTTTCCCTGAGGAATGGGCTCAGGTTCACTGGCACTCACCTGGAGGGAACATCCTGCCTTTCAACAAGGTGGCAAATCTGTGTGGTCTCTGGTTTTGGAAAGTGGAACCTGGGGCTTTCGTCAGCTCTTACTGATGCCATGGAGACCCGTGCTGATTCACTGCAGCGTGTGGGGGAGCTCACGCACCTGTCGCTGACCTTCCCCAACCATGCCACACATCCCAGACATTCACAGACAGCCCGTTTTCTAATAGTTACTGTCTATCCAGGCTGTTGCCAGAACAGCCTGGGCCCAACACGGTGTGTTTTCTGCAGGACCTGGCCATGGGCACGGATGCTGAAGGGGAGAAGATCAAGGACCCCATGAGAGCCATCGTCCCCATTCTGCTGGATGCGAATGTCAGCACTTATGACAAAATCCGCATCATCCTTCTGTACATCTTTTTGAAGAATGGTAGGAACAGGGGGATATGACAGAGGAGACAGGCCCTTTCTTGGGGAAAATGAGGCAGCTGGGAGAGAGAGAACAAAGTGAAAAACAGCTCAAAAGACAAGGAAAAGGGAAGGCAAGGGGTGTCTAATAGGAAGGTCCGAGGGGCTCTTTACAGCTGGAGAAATGTAGGCAGATCAGCTGTAGCTAGAGGCTGTATATCCCCCAGTGATTCTGGAGTTAGTCAGAGGGACGGGATAATGAGAAGAGGACTGGGTGGGGACAGCAGGGAGAGTCTATCAGCTTTACAGCCACTTTATTAGAGCATTTCTGCCAGAGACTTTTAACTTACCCCACATTTGTAACCTGTGCCTTTATTTATTTTTTTTTTATTTGGCTGCATCGGGTCTTGCTGTGGGATGCAGGATCTTTAGTTCACCAACCAGGGATCAAACCCAGGCCCCCTGCATTGGGAGCCTGGAGTCTTAGCCACTGGACCACCAGGGAAGGCCTCAATCCGTGCCTATAAATAACTGATCTTTACCCACATATAGTTTGCCCATAAGTGTCCACTGTGCAAAAAGATGGACACAGAGGCTCTCTTGCCCAAGCTGACTGTGATGCAGGCTGGGAATGGTGGGGACGGCTGAGAATCAGGAGACGGAAGGAAAGACAGATCAGGAGGGGCAGTTGCCGGTGGTCATAGCCCAGGACAAGTGGCTAGAGTTGAACTAGAGTCCTGGCCCTGCCTTGTCTTACAGTAAAGTCAATGCAATGAGCAGATTAGTTCCCACTGATGCTGAGGAGGAGAGGGGGCGCCATCCCCCACCCCAGGCAGTTGGCTCTGCTTCTGAGTGTGCAATGCACAGTGGCTGGTGTGGTGATCATGGTTTTGTTCTCCCAGGCATCACTGAGGAAAATCTGAACAAACTGATCCAGCACGCCCAGATCCCGCCGGAGGACAGCGAGATCATCACGAACATGGCACACCTCGGGGTGCCCATCGTCACGGACGTGAGCGCCAGCCTCGTGTTGGGGGCGAGGCCCAGGGGAGGCAGCGGCTCTCATCTCTTCTCCCCTAACTTCCTTAACGCAGTTTATGATACACACACTCAACATCAAGAAAGAGAACACATAAAATCAGAGGAAGGCAGGTGTAGAGGTATAAATAGAATCAAGGTGTAGTGCCAGGAACCCAGGCGGGCACATCAAAGAGGCACCACATGGTCTCAAAGCTGAGCTGTGCCTGTGATCCAGCCCAAGACACACCAGCTCCATCCTGCGTGTCTTGAGTCAGCCTGGCTCAGCCATTGGGACACTTAGACTCAGCATCTTCTGTGAGGTTGCTGTCAGGCCGTCTTGAGACCTTTGAGTCTGCTACTCTGGCAGTGACTCGGGACCCAGTTGGGGCAGGTTTTGGGGGCCCAACCGGCAGTGAGCTCTAGAAGAGGCTGAGGCGGGAGGGGGCCCCCCACCAGAAACCTCGCTTGTAGGAACCCTGCTTCCTGCAGGGGGTCAGTGCTGATAAAACCAGGCTGTAGGTTGGCTCCTTCTGGAATCTTATTAGAGTCAAAAGCTTTGTTCCGGAGCCACCAGACCAGAGACCTGTGACTGGGGGTCGTTTGGTGTTTTCAGACCCTTGTTCACAAAGGGACCAAACGAGAATGGAGATGATTCTCTCAGTGCACCCCGTGCTGCTGAAGCAAAATCAAAGGACAGGTCTCACCAGAGCAGGGTTTTCTTCTGTTGTTGTTCAGTGGCCAAGTCGTGTCTGACTCTTTGCAACCCCATGGACTGCAGCACACCAGGTCTCTCTGTCCTTCCACATCTCCCTGAGTTTGCCCAAACTCATGTCCATTGGGTCGGTGATGCCATTCAACCATCTCATCCTCTGTCGCCCCCTTTTCCTCCTGCCTTCAGTCTGTCCCAGCATCAGGGTCTTTTCCAATGAGTCAGCTCTTCGTATCAGATGGCTGAAGGATTAGAGCGTCAGCTTCAGCATCAGTCTTTCCGATGAGTATTCAGGGTTGATTTTCTTTAAGATCGACTGATTTGATCTCCTTGCTGTCCAAGGGACTCTCAAGAGTCTTCTCCAGTAATTGAAAACAAACTATTTTTTTTAACTTGCCTTTGTAAAAAACGGTCCTTATATGTTTGACCCACGTTGGCCATTTTTTAAGGCTTTAAAGAACCAAGTTTGCTCCAGATTCTTGGGCTGGAGCCCATGAGCATAGTCTGGGCTTTTCCAGGAAAACCTCTCCACACGTTAGCCTTTTTCCAAGGCTGATTCCCCACAGGGAGCCCTGGGACCAGCGGGGCCATGTGGGCCCAGGTGCTGACTCAGAGCCACCTCTCATGTGTTTGCCTTCAGTCTACCCTGCGTCGCAGGAGCAAGCCGGAGCGGAAAGAGCGCATCAGCGAGCAGACCTACCAGCTCTCACGATGGACCCCGATCATCAAAGACATCATGGAGGTCAGCGCAGGCTGGGAGGAGGGTGCGAGGGCTGCAGGGCCCGGGGGCTTCAGCCTCACCTGCCCTCAGGTGGCAGTAGACACCTGGAGCTTTGCCTCTGGACCTCGGAGGGTTTGTGCAGAGCGGCCCCAGTAAACAGTCAGCCAGACGCAGATTCCCCAGATCCACGTGATTCAGCCCCAGAGTAGGGCCCTCTCGATGGTATTGCAGTGCCTGAAGGTCGTATGAGTAGTGAGCTCCGCACTGAGGGCACAGCAGCAGGGAGGGCATTCAGAAAGTGACCCCAGCCCCCTTACTGCTCCCATCATGTCAGCCAGAGACCCTGGCAAGCACCTTTCTATTCAGACTCATCCCCTGCCTGCATGTTCTCGCTCTCTACTTCCTGAATCCTGCCTTTCTGCAAAGTCCCCGTCCGGTCTCACTGTCCCCGCACACTGAGCGCCACATATCTGCGCGCCCAGCACCACAGAGGTCTCCCTAGCTTCCTGCAGTGGGTGTCAGAGCTGCTCTTTGAGTGTTTGTGTGCCACTCGCTGTGTTGGGTCATCGTTTTAGACCTTGGCCCTGCGCCCTCTCCTGCCATGTCCTCTGGCACCGTGCCTTGTACATACCAGGTATTTCGTATCTGTGAATGGAAGGTAGCCCAGGTGTCCCTCCCTCCCTTCCCCCTTGTAGTTCAAGGTCAAGGAAACGGTGTAGAATCCTGCCCCACGGGAGCTCTGGGTTGGGACCTGGAGATGGTCTGTCCAGCTGCTGCCCTTGGACAGGACTGAGGTCCAGAGAACGAGGAGACTTGCCCAGGATCCCTTTGTGAATTCATAGCAGTCCAGGTGTTCCCACTGAATTGTACGCTGAAATAGCTATATTTTAAATATATAGAGTGCGTCAGCTTCCTATTTTTAAATCCCACAAACGGAAAGGATGGGTGAACATGAGACATCTAGAAACCAGTAACATCTTTTTGCCTGGCAGAGTACATCAACCCCTCTGTATCATTCCCTCCTTTGTTCTCTGTTCCTTTTTCCTCTCCCCGCCCAGTCCCCCAAAGAGATGTGTGTGGGCTTCACACAGTAGCTGTTAGGAGTGTAGACTTCTCAGCAGCAGGGGGTGGGGAGCCGAATCCACCCACCAGACAATTACGCCCTTGGAAATCTGTGTGTAGTGGCTACTAGACAGGTGCAAGGGTCAGGAGTCTACTGAACAGGAGGGGACATTTCTAACCTCACATGGAATATACAAGGGGGAAAAGAGAGTAAACTGAAAGAGAAGCAAGAAAAATTAATGCAGGGTTTTAAAAAAATAACTTCTCTTCAAGAACAGACCTATAAACTCAATATTTCCTTGTATCCGCTGGTCCCAGGGCGTCTGTTCCATGCCCAGCAGGGCAGGAGTCACCCCGCAGCAGGCAGAGGAGCTCCGGTTCTTGCAAAGCTGGCCATGGTTTTGGCTAAATGACTTGCCCTTGGAATCGTCTTACCTTGGTTCCATCAGCCCTTTTCAGAGCCATCTCTCTTCTTTCCAGGACACTATCGAAGACAAACTTGATACCAAGCACTACCCATATATCTCCACCCGCTCCTCCGCCTCCTTCAGCACCACTGCTGTCAGGTGAGTGAGAACCCCTGAGTAAGGGCAGGAGGGGCGAGCAGGACGGCGTCCGGTTGGACGGCAGCTACACGGTAGTCCTGCTGTGATGCTGCGTGGTCTGTGGGAACCCTCCCGCAGCTTCTCGTCATAGCCAGGGTGTAGGCCAAGTCCTTGCAGTGGCCCGGGAGGCCCTCCGCCTCATGGCTTCCTGTTCCATCTCGACTCACTCCTTACTCCTCTCTTACTCCTCCTCCACTTCAGCCACATCAGCCTCCTTGCCCTCCCCGGAACATGCCAGGCTCAATTCTGCCTCAGGAACCTCTGCATTTGCTTCTCCCCCCTGCCTAAAATGATCTGTCCCCAGATACATCTGCATGGCTGCTATCTCTTCCAGGTCCTTAATCCATTACTACTTTCTCCTATCTTCCCTAACCACCCCATTCCAAATGACAGTACACCAACCTTCCAAGCAGTACTATTCAGAATAGCTCAAAAGTGGGAATGACCCAGATGTCCATCAGCTGATGAATGGATAAACAAAATATGGTACATTCATACAATGGGGTATCATTCAGCCAAAGATAGGAATGAAATACTGATCCATGCTACAACATGAATGAACTTGAAAATACTAGGTGAAAGAAGCCAATCACTAAAGCCCACATATTCTGTCATTCTGTTTACATGAGATGTTTAGAATGGGCAAGTCTCAAGAGAGAAGTAGATTAGTGGTTGCTGGGAACAGGGGTGAGTGTTGGGAGATAGGGGTTACTGCTACTAGGTACAGGATTTCTTTTGGGGGGGTGATGAAATGGTCTAAAAATGGTCTAAAATTGATTGTGGTGATGGCTCACAATTCTGTGACTATCCTAAACACCAGAGAATTCTACAATTTAAACAACTGAACTGTATGATATATGAATTACCTGTCCATAAAGGTGTTACAGAAAATAACAGAAAAATTACAGCCCCCACCCCACTTCCTGTCCGTGTACCTGCTGATGCTCAGACATTTCTCAGGTTGGAGATGTGAGCAGAAAGCAGTCCATGCTTCCGTCTCCCGGTCTTCCAGCCCTCTGTTTTCTTGGCTGCCCATGATGCCTCGTGTATGTTTTTGAAAACTCCTCCTCTTATTCACCACCTTGCTGTCTTCATCCAGAAGTCTTTCCTGCTGGGCTCTGTGGGCCATGTGTCCACCGGCCAGTCCCTGGGACTCTCACACTATGAACACAGGTCACCTCGACTCTCTGCTGCCCTCTTCTGTGTGGCCCAGGTTCCCGGGTCAGACTTTCTCGAACACACACCCCCGTCCCTCTACACATACTTGCCCTGCCCGTCTTCTCTCTTCACCCCTCTTCTGTCATGACCCTCAGGCCTGCATGGCACATTCCCCCGCCCCGATGCCAGTGGAGGCCAAATGTTTATTGCCAACACTGGAGTGGAATACAAAATCCCACGTGGTATCACAGCCAGACTGCCGACTAAGGCAGACAAATGATCTCACAGGCAAAAAAAAATGACTGTGATCCTTGGGGCTGGTCCAGATGGGCCCCCAGGGCCTTCAAGATGTGGAAAGTGACTTCAATGCTGCTGTAAGTCAGGAAGAAGGGTGAAGGTTCCACTGTGCGGAGGAGCCTTGCTCTCCTCATTCTGTTTTATGTTTTGTTTTCCTCATTTTTCTTAACCTGGAAGCAGCCCATTTCTCACTGTTTCCAAGGACAAGGTGAAGGCCCATTGAAAGCCAGGGCAGAGGAGGAGGCACTGGGGAACTGTCCAGCCGCTGAGATGCCCATCTTTCAGGAGGCAGCTCGGCATCACCTCCTCCAGGAAGCTTTCCCCAGTGACACCCAGGTGGTGCTAGATGGCCCTTCCCTGTGCCTGTCCCCATGGCACTGAGCTCCTCTCCATGCAGTGCAAGGCAGACCCTCCTTCTCCCTGCACTCTCCTCAACCCACCACTTCAGTTAAGCCACAAGCTCTTGGGATCTCACTCGGGTTAGCTCCTCGGTGCTGGGGTGGCCCCATGAGGCCTCTGGTGTACATCTACCTGGTGAATCAGTGTGCCAGCTGCAGACAGGCCCGGGACTCTGCCGTCACTGCTCCTTCCAGCAGAGTGTCCCAGAACTCTACAACTCTGGAGAGGCACCAGGACCATCATCCAGTGGGTGGAACCACTGAGCATCCAGGTTTAAAGCCAACCTGAACCTGTCTGTTGCCTGCATGTTTCTAAGAGAATGACAGGGTCACAGCACAGGTGCTCGTGGTGATTCTTCTCCCGGCAGCCAAAGCACTTGATAATTTTGCACTGCAGTCCAGTTCAGACAGCACCTGCTAAGCATCTGCTCTGTTTTTAGTCACTGGTGTAGAGAATGAGTCCTACATCATGGAATGAAAGCGTTAGCTGCTCAGTCGTGTCCGACTCTTTGCGACCCCATGGACTGCAGCCTGCCAGGCTCCTCTGTCTGCAGATACACATGATTAACATCCTTCTCTCCCCCCCTCCCCCCCAGCGCCCGCTATGGGCACTGGCATAAGAACAAGGCCCCCGGGGAGTACCGCAGTGGTCCACGCCTTATTATCTTCATTCTGGGGGGCGTGAGCCTGAACGAGATGCGCTGTGCTTACGAGGTGACCCAAGCCAACGGCAAGTGGGAAGTGCTCATAGGTGAGTGGGGAGTGTTTTCTAGAGGGAAGGGCTGCTTCTCTGCACTGTGACTCCATTCCACGCTTTGGTGTTTCATCCTGTCTCCAGTTCTCTACTGCCCCCGAAACACTTTGCCTCTAGACACGTTTGTGGATGGAAGCCACGGAGGGGTGAAGGGGCCCTTCCTCAGGTCTGCTCTGTGTTTCCTGATGAGCGGCAGCCCCACCTGGTGGGAAGTGCCTGGTCCCAGGCCTTGACAGACTCAACGTTCCTGCTCTATCACTGCCACTCGGGTCCCCTCAAAAGTGCCTCCCTCTCCATGCTGCGATTTCCTCACCCACCAAAATGGGGTTAAGAGCACCCACTTACAGCCTAAACTGGGTCTGGGGTGGAGGGGCACATGTTTCCTGGCCTTGAGCCTCATGTCCAAAAGATGCTCAGTTAACAGGTCAATAAGCATTGGCCCCTGTACCTGTCAGTTAGAGACACACAGATCAGGTGTGCAAGCAGATACTGCTCAAAAGGTATTGGCCCAACTTCTGGGCTCTGCCGAGGGCTGCCCCAGCCAGTTCCTACCACTTCAGGGTCTACCATACCCCTTCTGGTATCATATTCCCTGCTGGTTTTCCAGAAGAAAGGAAGCAGCTCCTAAGAGCTGACTTAAGGCAGCAGAAGCTTGTCCCCTTTTTCACGTCTACAGTAGCCTCCCCAGTTTCTCCGCCCGGAAGAGGAAACGTTGAGAAAAATCTTTGCTTTCTCCAGATGCCTTCTTCTCGTGCCCTTAACAAACTGGGTTGCCTCTGCCCAGGGTGCCTCTTGACATTGACTGACCAGGGGTTACTAGCACCTCCTCTCCTGGCTGGGCCTTGCCCTTGCCCCTTAGCTCAGTAAGAGGTGTCACTTTTATACCTCCACTTTGAGGGGAACCAGTCCACGTGGCCCTTCCTGGGTGTATCAAGATGGACCTGGCACTGTCTTCACAACTCTCAGCTTCCAGATCCCACCATTCAGTGGGGGAGATCGCACATCCCCGCCCCCGCCCCTCCCTACTCCCAGAAGCCTCTCTGGCCACCATTTCTCCCTGTGTTTTCTCCTTTTTTGGTTACATAGGCCCCCCGTGGCGGAGCTCTCTGTGTTCTTGGCTTGCATACGTGTTGCATGAGCGTGTTGGCTAATTCTCTGTGCTCAAACACAGCTCTCCTGGGCCGACGCTGTCCCAGCCAGGCTTCGTTGTAACCCCCTCTTCCACGCTGGCCTGACCTGAGGGTACTGTCGGGAGGTGGAGACCCGGGGAGACATGGTCGCCCGTGCAGATGGGTGGAGAGGCCTGGTGCAGACCACCGACGCCCGCTATGCGGCCCCGCCCGCTCTGTGAATGCATGCCCGCCCGCCGTCCTCGCGGCCCGTGTGCGCGTGCGCCGCGTGTGCACCTCGCGTGTGCGCATGCGGCTGGCTCCCTCGCACCTCATTGGCTGCATAAACGTAGGCCTAAGTTGGCATGCTCCTGTAACGTACCTGTGTTCAAGCAGTCAGCCGGCCTCTGTTCTCCCGCAGGTTCTACTCATATTCTTACTCCCACCAAATTTCTCATGGACCTGAGACACCCCGACTTCCGGGAGTCCTCTAGGGTATCTTTTGAGGATCAGGCTCCAACAATGGAGTGAGAGCCAAAGAAACAAAGTAAAAGCAGCTTATTACAGAAAAGAAACTCTTCCACTCTGAAGGGTTTTCTTTGATTTATTCCGTCACTCTTTTTCTTTTCATTTTTTTTCCCTTTTCAGTTTATTATTTATTTGATTTTCTTTTAACGAGAAAATGCTTGCAGTTCTTCACACCGATTGAAAATGTGTCCTGACGCAGCCCTCACCCACCCTGCCCGAGCGCCACTGGGCTCCGGCTTGCCAGCTCGCTCATGCCACGGGTCACTTGCCGCTCAGACAGCTGTAGCCCCCTGAGCTTTAAATGATCACAACCGCTATGCACAGCCCTCCAGAGGGGGCTGGACGTGGAGGGATGCTGCAGGCACGGCACCTAAGCCTGCTGGCCATGGGATGAATTCCTGATCATGAGGAAGGCTTGGCACAGGGCGTCAGAATAGACCCTCAATCTGTGGTAGTTAAATGTGTCAATACGTTTTTCCCAGCACAGGCACTTATCCCAAGGAACAATTTCTAAGGGGTGATGGGGTCGTAAGCCACCTAGTTCGTGGTGAACTCCAGCCACCAGTGGAAAGAGCTGGTGTCTCCTGTTCGTCTAGGGAAAGCGGCACTTAATAGTCATTTGCTCTTTCAGTAACTGCTTTTAATTCTCCTGTGGATCCTTCCAAGAGTTGAGAAGCATACCCCTCTCTCCAGTTGGAGTCTCCTAGTCAGATTGAGGGCCTTTGGGTAGAAATATGTTCTCAACACTATGTGCTGTTTTGAAGAGCGTCTCCTCTCCCATGAGCTCATGCCTTTATCTCAGTTACCTGGGAACCTGTTGTGGGTTTGGTAGGTTATCCAGGTTTTATTCTTGCCCTAGTTCTTTTCTCTCTCTTTTCCACTCTTCCATTGTGCTGGGAATCTCCCCGACCTGTTCAGACGGCAGACTGGCCCCGAAAACCTCACTGCAGCATGAGTTATTTCTTAGCTTCACTACACACTCTGTGATGAGGCCACATCTTGTGTGCATGCCCTCCTCTACTCCATTGACCGTGGACCCTGGAAATGTCCCCTCCCCCAACCCCACGCCCATGCTGAGATGTGGCCCTGTGGGTCACCTGTGAGTGAGTAGCAGACAGACCAGGACTTTAGCCCCAGCTTGGCCACAAGCACCTGTGTGACTGGGGGAGGTTGATCCCACTGGGCTACAGAACACAGAGGCTGGATTGCAGAGCTCCTCGGGCTCTGACCATCTGTGATGCTGTCATTCAGTTGGAGGCTCAAACCAGGCAGCCTTTCCCCACTCTCTGGCAAGCCCTCCCTCCATTCTCTGGGGAGTGGACATCGGAACCCTGGCTGGGTAATGTCAGAAATGTGCTTGTTTGTTTTAAAAAGAATGAGCTCCATCTGTGAAGGACCTGCTGTAAAGGTTGGCCCTGGAGGCAGTGTTGTTCATCTCCTCTTTCTTTGCCTTGGCCAGAGGTAGCTGCCCCGGGGCAGTAGGGAGGTGAGGAGCAGCAAGGGGCTGTGAGCCAGGACAGTGGGGCTGGCTGTGGCCCTGGGCTACCTGCCATCCTGCCCAGGCTGCCTTCACCTAGAAAGCGAGGCCAGTGGGTGATGAATAAAAACAAGTGTTAAAAAAAAGTCATCCTTAAGAAGCACCTTGGTAGGATGGTAATCAGAGAGACCTGGTTCTCATGCAGATGGCAAGTAGGTGGACAGCATTTGCTGTATTTCCAGACTTCTCAAAGGACTTAGCCACAGCCCTGGCAGACCCTTGCAGAGTCAGAAAGAATCACAAACCCAGACCCCAAGGGCTCCTGCTCGGATTCCTCCTGGGATTCCTTAAAATCGGAGACACCTCTCCTTTGCTTTCTCTGTTTTACATTCAATCAACAGAGAGTGTCTTGGCTGCCATTAGAGCAGAGAGAGCACTACAGACTGTCTGTTCTTGGCTTCTGAGATGCTTTGTTGGGCAGCGTTGTATTTTAGAGTTCAGTTAAGAAAAAGCGAGGCACGGAGTCCTCATCCCAGGGAAGTTAGAAAGCAGATGAATGTTCAACTTGCCCACTTCTGTTATAATTGTCCAGTTGACCAAAGCCTAGAACAGTACATGATGTTGGAGAGGCAGGGTGGTCACCCACACATCAGTGTGAGCAGAAACTTAGCTTTTAGAGATGGATTTTCCCCACTTGGCAGTGAACGAGTGTCCTCGTGGGCACTATGTGTGGATGGCAGTGTTGTGCTCTGTCCTCCTGGCCCCTCCCTCTCCTCTGGCCCCTCCTCCTCCTGGCCCCTCCTCCTTCTAGCCCTTCCCTCTCCTCCTGGCCCCTCCTCCTTCTGGCCCCTCCCTCTCTTCCTGGCCCCTCTCTGTCCTGGAGCTGAGGCCTGCTCCCCCTGGCCCTGGCTGAAGGGGGCAGGCATGGATAACTAAGTGTACAGATGCTACCAAGTCTCGGCTCAGTCCCCACTAATCAATCCATCATTCCTCCCAACTAAGAAATTAAATCTTTTGATCAGCTCTGCACTTTGGTGCTGTGGGTGGTTTATGTTAAAAGTATTGACCATTAGCGAATGTCCAGAAGACGGTCAGAAGCTAATGAAAGGGGCTGCAAAGCCGACTTAGACCTGTTACACAGCACTTACAGGGGGAAGAAGTTTTTTTGTTTTGTTTTTATGTTGAATACTTTGCTTTATTTTAGATCAGGTCAGATAAGTTCCATTTTTTTCAGTGGGACTCAGATTTGAATCTGAATTCAGAGCTGACCCAGTGCCCAGCTGCTGTTTCAGCATTCTCTTCCACATCTCCTCCCATAGCAGGAGGCCACAGGTCCCCCAGAATCGAAAGCAGAGGCATGGCTTCTAGGCCTGGCTGTGCCACCAACATGCCCCACCACCCTGAGCATCTTTTTCCCATCTGTAGGATGCCAGTGGGCAAGGCCACTGTCTTCCCACACCTGGCAGATCATCTCACTCACCTGGGCTGCTCTTAAATGTGCAGTTTAAACCTACCATTCCCTGACATTGCCCTCGATAGTCTGAGTCTGTAGGATTGATTCGGGCAATTCCAGGACCAGCTGGATCAGCTGATCTGTCAGAATTCTTCTAGTTTTCAGATGCTGTCAGTGAGGAAGAAGGATTTTGTCCTGGCAGAGCTCATTGTGTCTGGTCCCAAGCTTTGACAGTCTTTGGATGACTTTGTTTTGAAGATCACTGTTCACATTTCCGTTTTTCAGTTATGTAGAGTAAGGGGGACCCTCAGAGCGGTTCTAGAGGGCCTGCATGGTCGGCCACCTGTGATGAGTTCAAGTGAGAATGTTTGCAGTGTTTGTGGTGCTGAGAAGCTTGACCAGGGTATTAAAGCGATATCGCTGATTGCGTGGCAGGAATTGGGTCTCAGGTGATTTCAGATCAACACCAGGTGGTCTGCATCCTTTAAAGGGACCAGGTAGTTAGGGACTTTAAAGGGACCAGAAGCATGCCTGTCTGAGGAGCCCTAGAGGCCTCACTGGTTACCTGATATTCTTGGTCCTGGCTCAGGTGGTAAGGAATCTGCCTGCTAATGCAGGAGACCCGGGTTTGATCCCTGGGTCAGGAAGATCCCCTTGGAGAAGGGAATGGCAGCCCACTCCAGTATTCTTGCCTGGAGAATCCCATGGACAGAGGAGCCTGGAGGGCTACAGTCCATGGGGTCGCAAAGAGTAGGACATGACAGAATGACTAACATTTTCACTTGGCCCTGGACGTTTTCTGCTTTCAATGAAAGATTGGGAGCATCAGACGATCAGATAATATCCAGTTCTAAAGAATGAATTCCTTTACCTCTTTTTGGCCTCCCCCCAGTCCTGAATCTGCATGGAAGCAAGGTTAGGGAGCACGATGGTCTAGACGTCTGATCAGAGGCCTTTCGATTCCCCTCTAAATCAAGTCTGCCCTCCTGTTTCCCTCCCCAGCACAGCGGATGGCTGTGGGGGAGGACGTTAAGGACGGTTTTTCTGGCATGTACATAGCCTAGGAAGCCCCCAAGCTAATCCCAGCCCAGGGTTCCCAGCAGCCATCTCTCAGCTGTAGGCACCCAAACTGCACTGAGCTGAGACTTGGAGACTTTCATTCTGCCAGTGGTCCTGGTCAGAATTTGCTAACATTTATTCCTGTTTCCTCATCTGGGGAGCAGCCTTTGACCTTCAGGGCTAGCAGGAAGATTCATAAGGTCACAGAAATGAGTGTCTTTGGGTGAGAGGGGGACACCCTGCTGAAACTGGTGTCGCCTTTGCCAAAGGAGCTTTGAGTTTGCAGAAAGAGTCAGCTTTGGGTGTGGGGCTGGCGCAGGCTGCACGCTTGCTCAGGACATCACGCTCGGCCCCTCGGGGAAGCAGCCAGGGAGGGACTGGTGCCTCACATGGAGCAGTGGCTGGGGCTTGAGCTGCAGAGAAGCCTCTCACACCAGAGACAGCTTCTCCAGTGTTCTCCTGATCTACACTGACCAGGAAGGCTCCAGGTCTGCAGTGACAGCTGTCAGGGATCAGCTGCTCAAGTAGCGGTCAAAGGCGTCAGGACCCTGCTATTTGGAATCACTCCCAAGGAGCCCGCCAAAGCCTTTTTCTGCCTGCCCTCAGGGTGGAAATCTGGCCTCCTGTGGTTTCTGGTCCCCTCCTCCCAGGAAGGCCTGCGCCCTTGCCCGCATCTCCAGGGAGGCACATTTTCAAGAACGGGTCTCTTTTGTTCAGTTCTCGCCCACCAGGATCTCTTTCTTTGAAGCCTTCTGCTGCATGCGTGCAGGCCTCATGCTCACACACCGGTCACTTCTGTTCTTTTTTGAGTAAGTCCATGTCCAAACCACACAATCCATGCATCTTTTTTTACTGCACTTGTTAGATCTCTCTCTTTACGAAAAAGGACTTCATTTATTTTTATTTTTTATTTTTGCAGTAGAATTGTATCTAATTCCATTAGCTTAAATTTTTGCAAGCATTTCTAACCTCTTACAATGTGCGGGTCTCTGCAAGGTAAGGCCTCAGGTACCCCGGCCCTCCCCCTTTCACACCTGAGGTCCCTCCCACCACAAAGCCCCAGCCAGCTGGTTCCCAGAGCGCAGTAGCTTCCCCTGGGTGCTCTGTCCATCCACTTCCTCCTGACCTGGACCTCTCTTCCCACACACAGCCCCCCTGTGAACCCCTGCCCCTTCACCCCCCTCCCCCGCCGTGTGGTTTGGCACTTCTCTCTCTGGCTTCACCTTGAGTTCAGGAGAGAATTAGAAGGACAGCTGCCCTGTCCCCTGGCAGACAGCACTGAGCCCAGATGGAGAGCTCCTTCCTCGGTAGCCCGGGAGACCCTGCCTGAGCCAGAGGAGGTCTTCTGTTCACCCACGGCCCCCAAATGTCTCCCAGGCCTATTGTGACATGGCCCCAAACCCCAGCCCCCACCCCCTTCTCTGTGTCCACTAGACCGAGGCCAGGGGAAGGGAGGGGGCGGCTGCAGCTGTGGGAATGGACAAGGGCAGGGGAGGGGAAAAGTGTTTGAAACCAGAGATGGCAAGCTCACAGGTCTTTTCTGCCTCCCCAGGATCCACGCACATTCTCACCCCACAGAAACTGCTGGACACGCTGAAGAAACTGAATAAAACAGATGAAGAAATAAGCAGTTAAAAAATAAGCCACCCGTCCAAACAAAAACGAACCCTCTCCCTGAAGTGCTCGCAGCCCCGACCGCCTCGGTCCCTTCGCTGACCCCCTCCTCCCTCCATCGCCTCCCCCAGCTCTGCACGCCCGGCCGGCACTGTCGCCCGCTGCGTTCTCGTGTTTGGTGATGCCCTCTTCTTCTCTTTTGACACAAAAGAATGCACTGTTTTTTTGATTTTTTTTTTTTTTTAAAGAGTCCCTTCTATGTGTATCCTGGAGGAGACGTTTGGGGCAAGGGCCGTGCTGCCGCCAGGTTCCTGGAACCGTTTAGGGTGAATGGACACCTCCTCCCCATTAGTCATGATTTTATGACCTTGTACATAGCCCAGCGTGATGTGTGCACATTTGCTTGCATATGGGAAGGCAGACGTTTGGGTGTTTTTAAGAACCCGTTTGGGGTCGCTCCTGTTCGTATTGGGAATCACTGAGCTGTCCATTCTTGGAGTATGTCAAACTGAGGGTGTCTCTTCTCTTCACTCCAGTTCCTCCCCCTTGGTGCCGGCTCTCATCCACATAAGCTTGGAAGTGAAGCTCAGGTGACATCTCAAGAGATTTGAGCTGGAGCCGACCTCTGCTCTCTCTCCCCAAGGGGCTCACCCCCACATCCCCTGGGGCTAGGGGTGGAGGCTGGGGGTTGGCCATGGGAAATCAGGCTGGGTGCCCTATCTCAGCGCCTTCCCTGGCCAGGGCCACAGCGCTGTGGTCCTATCTGCAGTCTATCACCATGCCTGGATGAGAGAGGAGCAGGCTTCCACTGGGGACCTGGGTCTCTAGTTAGACCTGGTCCTGCAGACCCCAACCTTCCCCAGGCATCACCCACCACCACCACCCCCAGAGCTCCTCTTTCTCAGCGAGGTCAGCCTGGACAGAGCTCACAGCTCAGCAAGGGACTAGGACTGGGAGGGTCCCGCAGGCTCCTGGTTCAGAGGTCCCTTTCCTGTCTGCGCCCCTGAGGCTTCAAACTACACAAAGAGTAGCCCGCTGGGTTTACACAGACCCCAACCCTACCCCAGATCATCCTCCGTTTAATATACTCCCTAATACTTTATTTTGTGTAGTGTGGGGTCATATGTCATCATGCTTGTAAGAAGAAAACAATCATTTTACTCTCTGTATAAAGACGTAGCTGTATAAAACTTAGCTGTTGATGCAGAAATCAAAGAGGCCAACGCAGGAAGGATGTCTCCTCCTCCTCAGGACTCAGCGGCTCGTTCTCCAGAAAGGAGCACACTCTGTTCTGCTGCTGCTGTGAACTATAACGACAGTGGAAGTCACAAAAAATGTCCCGCACCCACCCCCCCACGCCCTTGAACTCCCCCCCAGACCGTGTGTGTATATTACTGTCTCGTGGCATTGTCGTTGCAAACGTGTGTGTGTGCGCTAGTTCTCCACCGCCCCCTCTTCCCTTTCAGAATATATCCTCCGCCCGCCCTGTTAGATGCATCGTGGCGTTCTCTTCTCAAGGCTCTGAAATCTTACCCCTTTGCACTCAGATTAGTTTTCAGGTCTGTCTCCCTGCCCGCCCTTCCTTACGAGATCTTATTTCCTTAGGACAGACTGTAAGGACCTGCCTTGATTTCTTCCTGTTAAAACTGCTTGTTTTGTCCCCTGCCCTTGACCAAACGATGCTCATGCTTCAGGACCTTGTTTGTCCAACACGTTGGTTTTCCTTTCTCTGTTATTTATATAAAAAATAATTTATCAAAAGGATATTTTAAAAAAAGCTAGTCTGTCTTGAAACTTGTTTACCTTGAAATTATCAGAATCTCAGTGTTTGAAAGTATTGAAGCACAAACGTATATCATCTCTGTACCGTTCTGTACTAAAGCACTCGAGTCTAATAAAGAAATAAATCAGCACCCATTCATGGTGTCCAGGGTGACTCACCACCCGGTTTCTCTTTGGGGAGCAGGAGGAGAAAGGCTTCATTGACAGTCCAGTGGAGAGGAGCCCGGCTGCCCCTGGCCATGGCTTGGAGCCTTCTGGATCCAGGTTACTGTGACTTGCATTAGGATTTAGAGCTGTCTGGAGCCTGCAGATGATCCATGGAGTGTGCATGACACAGCCTGAGAACAGGCAGTTCTTCCATCATCCTGGATCTCTGTATATAGGTTGTCTCTTGGCCTCGGAGATGGCAGAGCCGTATCTCGGCAGGTGGCACCCTCCTTGAGCCTGTGGTGACGGTGCATTCAGCCTGCCAATGAACTTTCGGATCTGGAAGGTATGTCCTGCTGGTCATGAAGCCTGCTGGTGACTTGGGGAGACTCTGATGAGTTTGGCCCAGCGTGAAGAGGGGGACCCTTACGTTAGGCTCATGGTGACACTGGAAATATTTCAATCAATTTCAAATGAAGCACGGTGACCTCATCCATAAGCCAAGCAAATTCCCCCAATACCAATCACAAAAGAATACATTATAGAATTAAACCAATTAAGTCCATCCCTAAAACAAGGCGGGGGGTGGGGGGAGAAACCCAAACTACAGGCAGCAGAATTACACTCCTTGGAGGAAAAAGTGGCACCAGAGGTAATGCTGCTAAGGACCCTGTAAAAACCAGGTGCTGGGGATTTCCCTGGTGGTCCAGTGGCTAAGACTCTGAGCTCCCAATGCAGGGGGCCCGGGGTTCAATCCCTGGTCAGGAAACTAGATCCCACATGCCCCAACTAAAGAGTTCGCATGCCACAACTAAAGAACTCACATCCTGAAATTAAGACCAAAGAGCCCGTGTGCTGCACTAATACCTGGCATGGCCAGATAAATAAAAATAAACTTTTTTTAAAAAGCAAACAAACCAGACTGCATCACGGGGCTACCAGCCTTCTCTTAACCCCTCTCCACCGAGATCTCCGTTGGTTTTGACAATGCCTTTAGACAAGGAGTTTTCAAAGCTCTGATCCAAATAAAGTCAGCTCCCTTGGGCAGAGCTGTGAAGCGCTCTGTCTTTACAGCCTGCCTTTCCCCAGAGCAGAAGCCATGCGCCACTGCACCCAGACTGGGAACAGACCTACTTTTCCTGGAGTGACACCTGCTCTACAAGTGGGCCCCGGGGTGGCAGTCCCTGCTCTTCTCAGCTTGCCCCTCCCGGTGTGGAACCTCCATCCTAGGAGCTAGCTGAGGTGAGAGCCATCGGGGTACAGGTATTCCTAACCTGCCACACCTGGAGTGGGACTGCTACCCTCTGTGTGGGCCGGTATGGGGACACCCTCTGCTCTACCTATGGGCAATAGACATCCTGCAACATGGGGGAGGGGAAGGTGAGATAGGGTGGCCGTCCGCCCCTCCCAAGGAGAAACTGGAGCCCCAGACTAGGAGCTGAGAGAGGGAGCCCCCATCTTCCCAGCCATGCCTGCCCAGAGGAGTGCACCCAGGTAAAACTTGCCTTACACAGAACTGGTGAGGGGAGTGAGCTTTTTATGTTTTCCTGACACCAAATACAATATCACTTTTCACACCATTTCTCCAAGTCTCTGGCTCCAACTAGGTGTCTGACAGTTATGTCAGTTCTGACACTAATTATTCAGTGAGTGCAGATCCCACGGATCAAGGGCCCAGTGGCACAAAATTGCCCCCACTTCAGACATCAAAGAGGTGCCCACACTACCCTGCCCAGCTGATTACAATTCAAGGGATCTCACAACCCCCTCCTTGGGTTTGATAGTTCATTAGAACAACTTACAGAATGAAGGAAAGCACTTTCTTTGCTGTGACTGGCTTATTACAAAGAATACCACCAGAGAACAGCCAAATGGAAGGGACGCACAGGGCAAGGTATGGACTTAGGGGGGCAGGGGGTAGCCCAGAACTTCCATGCCCTTTCCAGGCAAACCACCCTCCCAGCACCTCCCTTTGCCCACTAACCCAGAAGTTCCCCCCCAACTCTGTTGGTTAGAAGGTTTTATGCAGGTGTTGTTACATAGGCAGAGTTGATTAAATCATCAGCCACTAGTAATTGAAACTCAGTCTGCAGCCCCTCTGCCCTCTCCACAGGTTAAGGGTCAGGGATGGGAGCTGCAGAAAGTTCTAACCCTCTAATCCTCTGCCCGGTGTTTCTGATGAGCAGCCCCCACCCTGAAGCTCTTGCCCCTCCCCTCTTAACCTCATCAGCATAAACTCAGGTATGTAGCAAGGGGCTTGTTATGAAGAACAGAAGATATGCCTCTCAGGAAATTCCAAGGGTTTTAGGAGACCTGTGCCAGAAATCCAGTGAAGTGAAAGTGAAAAGTTGCTCAGTCATGTCTGACTCTTTGTGACCCCATGGGATTCTCCAGTTAAGAATACTGGAGTGGGTTGCCATTTCCTCCTCCAAGGGATCTTCCCAACCCAGGGGTCAAACCGAGGTCTCCCGCACGGCAGGTGGATTCTTCACCATCTGAGCCACCAGGGAAGCCCAAAACCATTAAGCAAGTTATTTAAAATGAGGCCAATAAGGCGGGCCCTAATCCAATCTGACTGGTGTCCTTATAAGAAGAGAAGATTAGGACCCAGAGAGACAAGGGTGCACATGCCCAGGGTTGGAGCCGACCACATGAAGAGATAGGAAGAGAGCAGCTGTCTGGAAGCCAAGGGGAGGCCTCGGGAAACTAAACCTGCCGACACCTTGGCCTTGGACTTTCAGAACTTGACAAATTAGATTTCTGTTGTTGAAGTCATCTGGTGTATGGCATTCTGTCAGGGCAGCCTAAGTGGATTAATATAGTTGCCCAAGGCAAGAAAGGCTTCATGGAGTTGCTGAAATCAGGAGGACCGCTGACAGATACGCCCAGAAAGTCTCTGACAAGGCTCAACACTGACCACTACCCAAGGCCTGGTGCCGTTCAAGGACCACCTGCCCTGAGCACTGTTCTCAAGCACCTTCCCTTAATCAAAGACAGGCTTTGATCCTGCTTCCGAGCTTTCCTAATCATTTGATGAGAAAGCACAAGGCCAGGGACTTCCCTGGTGGTCCAGTGGCTAAGACTCAAGCTCCCATACAGGGGGCCTGGCTTCAATCCCTGGTCAGGGAACTAGATCTCACACACAACTAAGAGTTCAGATCCCAAAATGAAAGATACTGTGTGCTACAACTAAGACCCCATGAACCCAAATAAATATCTTTTAAAAAAGAAAGAAGGCACAATACCAGGCACTTAATGATAACTCAGGAAATGGAGGTGATGTCTACTCACTGTTCAGCCACATTTGGGTCAAGAGAATCAGTCTCAGTAGGTGTTTCAGGCAAGGAGGAGCCGGACTCCTGTATCTGGCACAACCCCTCATCACCATTCAAACACGGTGTCATCTGGTGGCGTCTGTGTTTGCACCTTGGCCTCAAGCAAAAAGCAAATATGCATGTGTGTGTGTATGTATATATATATATATAATATGTAATAATATTATATAATATATATAATATGTAATTATATATACATAATATGTAATATCACAGCTGATAAGGAAGTGCATCGTTGCTCAAATACCAGACTCATACTTGCAGAGATTTTGTAGATTTTTCTTAAATGTTTCTGCATTTACTGCATGCCTTAGAACAATTTCCAGACACTTTATTTTTTTTATTGGAGTATAGTTGATTTGCAGTGTTGCTGTTAGTAGTTTGAAGTGTACAGCAGAGAGAATCAGTTATACATACACCTCTGTCCATTCTTTTTTAGACTCTTTTCTCATATAAATTATTTCAGAGTATTGAATAGAGTTCCTTGTGCCATGCAGTAGGTCCTTGTCAGTTATCTGTCTTATATATGGGGCTTCCCAGGTGGTGATAGTTGTAAAGAACCTGCCTGCCAATGCAGGAGGCATAAAAGACGTGAGTTCAATCCCTGGGTTGGAAAGATCTCTGGATTGGAGGAGGGCGTGGCAACCCACTCCAGTATTCTTGCCTGGAGAGTGTGTGTATATTAATCCCAATCTCCAAATTCATCCCAGGTAATTCATCCCCCTGCCCTTCACTACATCTGTGACTCTATTACTGTTTTGTTCAGTTCAGTTCAGTTGCTCAGTTGTGTCCAACTCTTTGTGACCCCATGGACTGCAGCACGCCAGGCTTCCCTGCCCATCACCAACTCCTGGAGTTTACTCAAATTCATGTCCATTTAGTTGGTGATGCCATCCAACCATCTCATCCTCTATCGTCCCCTTCTCCTCCCGCCTTCAATCTTTCCCAGCATCAGGGTCTTTTCTAGTGAGTCAGTTCTTTGCATCAGGTGGCCAAAGTATTGAAGCTTCAGCATCAGTCCTTCCAATGAATATTCAGGACTGATTTCCTTTAGGAAGGACTGGTTTGAGCTCCTTAGTAGGTGCTCAGTAAATATCTATTAGCTGAATAAGATAGCCTGGGTGGGAGTCTGGAATGGCACAGGAAAGGAGCTCAATGGACCCTCCCTCCAGCAAAACAACCATCTGTGAAGATGATTTCTTAAGAAAGAAACAATCATTTAAAGTGTCTGGAGGTACAAATTATTTACAAAACAGAAACCATGGTCAAGGCTATGTTTTTTTCAGTAGTCATGTATGGATGTGAGAGTTGGACTATAAAGACAGCTGGCTTCCTTGTCTCTCTTGGGGCTGGGCTTCCTCCCTCCAGAGCCTCCTAGAGGTGGCAGTGCCGTGAGCCCACAGGCCACTGACCTGGGATAACAGTGCAGTCTGCCGGGCTGTGTGCACTGCAGCCACTCCCATCTGGAGACCCCGCTGCCAGAGGGGCTGCTGGACTTTGTGGTCTGGTTCACTTGCTAAGTTGTGTCCGACTCTTGCAACCCCATGGACTGTAGCCCTCCAGGCTTCTCTGTCCATGGAATTCTCAGGCAAGAATACTGCAGTGGGTTGCCATTTCCTTCTCCAGGGGATCTTCCCAGCCCAGGGATTGAATCTAGGTCTCCTGCCTTGTAGGCGGATTCTTTACCATCTGAGCCACAGGGGAAGCCCTTCTAGGGCTCTGACCCACTGTAATATTCCCATGTCACCAATTTCCTCTTGAGGGAAGGAAGGGTGTCCCAGATCCCAAAAGAGTGTCCAGTGAGCCTGGCTTCCTGGTCTCTGAGATGCCATCGTCTAGGACATCCAGGCCTACGGCCTCTGTGGTGTTGTTGGCCTTGGAGTAGGAGGCTGGTCTCTGAAGCTCATCCTCGCCAGGAAGAGGGAATGTCCCTTTAAGCCCGGCTTCACATCTTTAGCTTGTTGCTATGTATTCGAGGAACTTCCTTAGCAACCACCTGGTCTCTTAAAGAGGCCCTGGAGTAGTGGTTGCCACCAGCCATGGCTCCTAAAAAGAAGGGGGCCAAGGAGTCCGAGCTCAAGAAGAAGAAAGGTGGCAAGAAGGATCCCAGCCTGGCCAACAAGCCCGTGGAAATGCCTATAAGCGAGGAGGTCCGAGAGTTCTACCACATCCAGATCCGCAACCTGGAGGACAGGCTGGCCCGGTGGGTGGGCGGGCAGGGTGGTCCTACCAGGTCAGGGAGTGACTCAGAGCTGGCCGCTGTGCAGGTTCAGTCGGTGGGGCCCCCTGTGCTCTGGCCTCCCAGGGGATGTCCAGACCCACCCCAACCCCGCCTCAGTTTCCTCATAGATAACATTGGGAAGCTTCATGATTTTGAAGAAAAATGGATTTCTTGGTCCCATCTTGGCTCCCAAAGTTTCCAGGGGCCCAGTGCCTAGTTAAGAGCACACCCCCTCTCCAGGCAAGGACTACGTCCCCCTGCCTCACAGTTGTCCCCCGGGACCACATGTTTTATGGGCAGAGTTCAATCAGAGGAAAGAATTGGAGATGGCAGCTCCCTGGCAGACGGGTGACCACATGCCCCTCCTCCCACCTGCCCCCACCACCCCCACAATGCCTGTGCCGTGATCCCCTGAGCTGTGGGCCCCACTGGCTCTTCAAACTGCCAAGCCCACTTGTCCACGCCAGGGCTGTTTTCCCAAATGTAAACAAGGAGGGCTGTGCGAGGTGGGTGGTGGTGTGTGAAGGGGGGTTCTCTGACTCTCCTGAGACATGCACTTGCCCACTTTTCTTATTCTTACACTAGTTTCCTCTCAGTTATGATGCACTAGCCCAGTCTCAGGATGACCCTCAAAAGACACACCCCTTTGGTGGTGGCTCAGATGATAAAGAATCCGCCTGCAGTGCAGGAGTCCCAGGTTCGATCCTTGGGTCAGGAAGATCCCCTGGAGAAGGGAATGGAAACCCACTCCAGTATTCTTGCCTGAAGAATCCCATGGACAGAGGAGCCTGGCGGGCTACAGTCCATGGGGTCGCAAAGAGTCGGGCATGACTGATTGACTATCAGACAGGTCTCCTTACATGTTGCTACAAATGTTGTTACTGGTGCTCATTGTGTCCTTAAAACGGTCCCAGAGAGAGGCCCTCGAGTCATCCCCGTTACAAGTGGTGGAGAGACTGAGGCTCAGGGAGAGAGGAAGGCCCCCCAAGGAAGAGGCTCCGGGATGCCAGCCCTGGGCTCTGACTTCCCTAAGCCAGGCCACCTCCTTGCTCCACAGATCGGGTCATTCAGCTTTGTACCCTGCACCGCACTTCCATTCAGAAGATGTTGGTTGAGTTAGTTGTGAAGTTAAACATCTTTCCAAATAGCTTCTACCCATTATTCCATTGGAAACTAGAAAATTGCTTACGCGACAACTCTTAAAAATTCACACGCTTCCCTCAAGCTGGAGACACCAGATGGAATGTATTTGGGAAAAATGCATTCGAGAGATGGTTACTGGGCACTTATTATTTGCCAACTTCCTCTGCCAGGCCCCCCCCAAATACAGAGATGCAAAGAGTCAGGTCTACACTTCCCAGTGGGACAAGGGTCAATCTACATGAAGGCCCCAAAGAGAGGACCACAAATGCTGCCTCAGGGCCAGGAAGGCTCCACAGAGGCGGCAACACAGGAGTTCACTCAGTGAAAGAGGGTAAGGAAGATCACAGGTGCAGAAGTTTGGGGTTATGAAGTGTGAAAGTATTAAGCAGGGCACAGAGCTGGCAGCAAGCATTATGCTTAAGAGCGTTAACTTTGGGGTATCAGACTGACTTGGGTTCAAGTTCTGGTTTTGCCATTTACTAACTTAGAGATGCTTCATCCCTCTGCACCTCAGTTTCTTCACCTATAAAATGGGTATAATCATCATAGTCCCTACTTCCTTACAGGTTGTTGTGGATTCAACAAACACACTGAGTACCTACTACATACCAGGCGCTAGGTGTTGGGGACACAGCTGTGAATATTAACAGAGGCTCCACCCTCACAGAGCTTACATCCTAGTGATGTTATGCACGTAAAGTGCTGGGCACAGGCATCAGCTGCGGTCACAAGAACTGACCAGGGGAGATGAGGCTGGAACCTCCAATGTCTCATTATGGGAGGGTCCAGGGAGCAGCCTGACTGCCTGGAGGCCTCCTGGACCTCTGCCCCACATTTGCCTCAGGTACCAGCGGAAGTGGGATGAGTTGGCTATGCAGGAGAAGCTGTTTCGCCAGGAGTTTGAGCAGCTGGCCAACAACAAGAAGGAGATTGTGGCCTTCCTCAAGCGCACGCTCAACCAGCGGGTGGATGAGATCACTGACCTCAATGAGCAGCTCCAGAGCCTGCAGCTGGCCAAGGAGATAGAGAAGGATGCCTTCGAGGCACAGCTAGCCCAGGTGCGCCACGAATTCCAGGAGACCAAGGACCAACTCACCACTGAGAACATCATCCTTGGTGAGGGGCACTGGCCGGTGAGCCTATGGGCACACACCACAGCGGGTGGGGAACCCAAGGCTCGATCTCTCTGGGCTCCAACTCCAGCTCTCCCACTGTCTTTGTGACCTTGGGCCAGCCCTTCTCTCTGACCCTGTTTTCCCACCTGGGAAATTGGGATGATACATCTTCCTTGAGCGACAACAGCTACGTGCAGCTTCCCACACGTATCTTCCGTGGTAATGGTCCCAGCAATCCTGAGGCAGGAAATACCATCACCCCCTGCCACTGGGTAGGTGAGGAAGCACTTCAAGAAGGTGGAGTGTCTTGCCCAAGGTCACGCAGCTGGCAAGGGTGGCTGTGCCTTTCAGTTGACGGCAGGAGTGCCTGATCCAGAGGTGTTCAGCGTCAGAGGCTGTTGTTACTGTCACTTTCATGAGAGCAGAGCAGAGTGTCAAGGGGGGCTTCCTGGAGGAGGTGAAGCCTGAACCAGGCTTAGTAAGACTTGGGGAAGAAAGGGCATTCCAGACTGAACCATAAAGGCAGGCAGGATTATGTATGGGGACAGGGGATTCGCCCTACTGGATGGGGAAGGGTGGGGGGCGTCATCACGCAAAGCCCTGCTGCCCCCACCCCAGGGACCCTGCCCTCCCGAGGCTGCCCCTCACCAGGCCCGTGCCCTGTGGTGGGGCAGGGGGAAAGCTGGCAGCCCTGGAGGAGTTCCGGCTGCAGAAAGAGGAGCTCACACAGAAGTTCATGTCGCTGGAGGATCAGCTGCGGAAGCAGGAGAGCGAATACAAGGACTATGTGCACAACCTGGAGAAGAAGTCGGTGCTGGACAAGGACAGGTGGGCAGGCTGCTGCCGGGCGCGGGACCCCCCTCACTGAGGCCAAGTACAGCCACGTCTTCAGGCCTCCGACAACCCTGGCTTCTAACTGGGCAGGGGGGAACCACGCTAGCTCCTTGATGCCCCGACTTGCCGTTCCTCAAAACTGTGGCTGATTTGGGGGGTGGGGGGTGGAGAGAAAAGAAATGGGTTCCCAGTTCTCACACAGGCATTCAAGAATCCCTGGACTTCCTTGTGCCACTTTTTGCGACTTAAATTATATTTAATGGTTCATCATACACGGACATGGTTCAAAATAGTACAAAGGATCTACAATAAAGAGCTCCTGCTGGTGGCCCTGGCCCCTCCTGGAGACCCCCTCTGCCCTCATCCCCCCACCCCCACCCATCCTGCCTAGACTGAGAAAGGAGATCATCCAGCGTGTGAACATGGTGGCCACGGAGTTCCGCAAGGTGGCCACAAGCCAGATGTGGGACACGACCAAGAGAGCCATCACAGAGAACAACGCGGTGACCCTGCAGCTGGCCAAGATTACACGACAGGGCACGCAGCTGCTGGCGGAGAACGAGCAGCTCCGGGGCCACCAGGACGACCTGTGCAAACAGCTGGAGCTGCTGGAGAACTCCCAGAAGCTCATGGCCAGGAACAACCGGGGCCACCAGAAGGTGCGCGCTCCCGGCCCTCACCCAGGGAGGCTTGGCACGGAGAGCAGGAAGGAAACCTAGGGCCCTGTCCTCGGGGTAAATATGGCCCCCGCAAGGGTGAACCCGGGGTCAGGGCATGGGAGAGGCAGCTGTGAGGCAATGGGGCCTTCCTTGGGAGGGCTCTGGCCCCCATCGCTGGTTTGTATTTGACTTGGAGCCCCCATCACTGGTTGAAGGGGAACCCAGCCCCGGGGCCCCCACCTGCATGGGCAACTTAACGGGTGTGCAGCGGCCCTGAGGCAAGCCCAGAGGGTGCCGGGCTCCCAGGGCCCTGGCCGGCCTTGCTGGGGGACGCGGGGCTGGCTGAGGGCCTGCAGTGGGGCCCAGAGCATGGCCACCTGCCCACACTGCAGGTCATCCTCATGCTGACGGAGAAGTGCCGCGAGCAGCAGCAGGGCATGGCTGAGGCCGAGCGGCTGCGAGTCCTGCTGGGCCAGCTGGAGCAGGACCTCCTGCAGCAGCAGCAGGACAACCAGGCGCTGAGGTGTGGAGCGGTGGGAACCCATCCCTCTGTGGCCACAGGCCAGCGACTCCCCCTCTACAGGGGCCTGGAGGCTTTGTCTGTCACACAGGCTGAGGCCCGGGGCTGGCCGGAGGGAAAAGACAGGGCCCCTTGTCCTAGGACGGGGAGGAGGCTGACCTGTCCCGTCCCGGGCCCAGGAACGAAAGAGACCAGCTGAACCTGCAGCTGGAGCAGCAGCAGGCCGAGGGGCAGCGGCTCCAGCAGCAACTGACCGAAGAGCAGAAGGTCAGGGCGAGCCTGGAGACGGCCCTGGCCCAGGCCACCTCCTTCCTACAGGACATTGTGCAGGTGAACTGGAAGTGGGTAAAAGTAGTGGTAGTGGTGGTGGTGGGGGTGGCGAATCAAGGACTAGAAAGATAAGCAGAGATAAGCAGACTGCCAGAGATGGCCAAGTCAGGCCCAGGGCCCCTCTCTCCCCTGAGAGTTTCCTGGCAGATCTGTCTTTTTCTGATTCTCCACTTTGAAGAGCCATTTGAGGTCTCAAAGGAGCTGGACGAAGGCCTCTGAGGCCCTGGAAGTCTTCAGTCTTCCCATCTGGAGAATGGGTATTCCACCACAGCCACGGAATACTGAGATTAACAGGCACTGGGGTTGGAGTTTCCCAGTGGTGGATGCTGGGGCCACAAAGGGCCTGACCTGGTGGGCCCACCTGTCCCTTTCTCGACAGATGCAGCCTAACAAGGAGGACAGTGACTTCAACGTTGTGTTCCAGCTGCAGCACAAGGAGATGCTGCAGCAGTTGCTGCTCATGCTCGGCTCGGCCGTGGTCTCGAGCCCCAAGATGGCCGAGTCCCTGCACCAGGACAGCCAGCCCTGTGGCCTGCCCAGGGAGGGGTGAGTGTGTGACCCCACGTGACCCTAGAGGACGCAGCTATGGGACACGTCCAAGGGCTGTCCTTGGCTGAGCCGGGGCGGGAAGCCTGGCTCCCTGGAGCTGCTCTGAATCTCAGCTTCCTCATCTAAGATGTAGAGGGGATGACACCAGTCCCCTCCCCACAGCCAGGGCAGCAGCAGCCAGCTACTCAGGAAAGGGTCTCTGCTGCAGCAGCTGTCCAGCATCACACCCTACCGGCCTGGGGACCTGGGTCTGGTACCTCGACGGATCCACATCCCACCCAACCCTGAGGACCTCAGGCTGCTCTCACATACCACCCGCATGGGCAACTTACGGGTGTGCAGCAGCCCTGAGGTGAGGGTGCCAGGGGGCCCCAGGGACAGCTGGATGAGGGCCACCCTTGGGTGCATATCACAGCTCTGCCACACTGCAGCTGTGTGGCTCTGCAGATGTGGCTGGACCTCTCTTGAGCCTCCACTTCCACATCTGTAAAATGGGCTGAAGAAAAGTGTGTCAAGGCCTCAGTGGACCTAGAGGCACCCACACATCCCCTGAAAGGGGAGTCTGCTGGACCCTGTGGGCCTCTCCTCCACAGGCAGGGGAGGAATGGGAACCCCACCTCGGAGACTTCAGCTTCTAAGCTAGCACCTTTATTCTTACAGATCCACACCTCTGCTCCTCAGAAAAGGTTCAAAAAGCTTAGTCTTCCTGAAGTTTCCCTACTTTCGAAGTAGGACACGGAGAGAAGACCAATCTCCTATCCTAGAGAAGGACTGTTCCGGCCGCAGTCCCCACATTAGTCCACAGGCAGCCTGGGGCAGCCCAGAGAAGAGTTATATTAAAGAAAAAGACCCCACAGGCTGGTGTGGCACCTCTGTGGATGGGTGGATGGGTGCAGGCTTGACAGTTGGGCAAGCAGCCGAGTCCACTGGCCTCAGGGGCCTGACGAAGACCCCTGGCTCCGCTGGCGGATGTGGTCCAGGAGCAGGTCCACAGCGTGCTCCAGCACTGGAGGCAGCAGCTCCTGCTCAGCAGGGGAGAAGCGGCCCAGCACGTAGGCCTGCACTGTGTCCCGGTGGGGTGGCCGCCCGATGCCCACCCACAGCCGTGGCATTGCCTGTGGGAGAGCCAGAGGGGCCCAGGGAGCTCTGGTGAGAAGGAGTGTCGGGGCCCCTGTGCCAGCCCACCCGACTCAGTGCGGGATGGAGGGGCAGACTCACATTGGAGTTGAGGCAACTCATACAGGAACGGACTCCATTGTGGCCCCTTCAAGGGATAGGAGAGGGGCAGTTAGTGCTTCCTCAGGTCAGCACCCTTCACCCCATCCCCCGCCGAGCCTGGGGTCGGCACCTCTACTCCCACTCCAACCCAGAGGCCAGCTTCCCTATCCCACCCTGACCAGCTCAGGGCCTTACCTGGCGCTTCCTCCCAACTTCAGAGCCACTTTCCCCAGTGGCTTGTCCAGTTCATCATGTACCAGGTAAACTTCCTCAGCAGTCAGTCCGAACAGCTCCGCTTGGCCCAGGGAAACAGTGGCCCCGGTTACTACTGATCCGCCCAGGAAGGTTGTCCTGACTCTGGGCTCCCATGAGGAAGGGCCACAATTAACCCCACTTGGTGTTAAAGAACCCGCCTGCCAATGCAGGAGACATAAGAGACACGGGTTCAGTCTCTGGGTTGGGAAAAATGCCCTGGAGAAGGGCATGGCAACCCACTCCAGTATTCCTGCCTGGAGAATCCCATGGACAGAGGAGCCTTGGGGGCTACAGTCCATAGGGTTGCAAAGAGTTGGATATGACCGAGAGACTAAACCATCACCACATATCTGAGGTTCTCAATTTCTCAGTCACCCAAGGCCAGGCAGCAATTGGAGCTCAACAGGTACCTGGAGCTCTAGGTGAACCGATTTGCTGCAGTCCAGAATGCCCCCTCTGGGCCCCTCCCTGCACCCTCCTGGGCGGCACACACGTGGGGCCCTCAACTTACCCGCCTGAGCCACACTGTGCCCGTTGAGGTTCATGAGCCTCCGTGGCCGGAGCAGGACCAGCTGGGCATCTCCAAGCGAGGCCAGGGCGAGGTCCGCAGCACAGCGCCGCTCGCGTGCCCAGCTCTCCGCCACCCCCAGCCGCCACGCCAGCTGCCCCAGCACGGCCATGCCCACGCTGTGCCGCGTGCCTGGCAGTCCAGGGTTTCCCAGGCCTGCCACCTGCGGGAGACATCAGGGAAACTGAGGCCCGACAACTCTCCCCATAATCTATTTCACAGCGCGCCCCCGCCCAGGGCCCCAAAGCAGAGGAAGGTAAATGGAAAATGGCCGGAATGGGTTAGGGCCACGAGAAGGAATCCAAGAAACTCCAAGATTTCAGAGGGCCAAGTGGAAGCGCCCCCCGGGGTGGGCGGGCAGGGCGCCCCAGTGCAGGAGCGGAGTTCCTGGGAGTCTGGAGCCCATCGGAGCATCTGACCCATTTCTATATAAGAAAAGACAAGGAAGGGGGAGAACTTTGCCCAGGAGACTGTGGCAGAACTGGAGCTAGGGCCCGGGAGTCCCTACGGGGCTGTCCCCCACTCCACTCACCAGCCACCGCTTCCCCGCCGGCTGGGGTTCCAAAACGCAGCGGCTCATGGCTCGATTCAGCCAGTCTGGCGCGCGAGAGGCCAGGCGGCCCCATGCTGCCCCCATTTGGGACGCGGATCCCGCCCCCTGACGTCAGCCAGCCCCCCTGCCAGTCACGGCCGCCTAGCCGCTAACGCCCAATCCGGGGCGGGACACGTGGCCGCCACCCTTCTGAGGGGCGGAAGTGGCCAGGCGGGCGCCTGGTCCGGGCGTCCCCGCGCATTCCCCGGTGCCGCGTCACCGTGTCATGCGGGGTTTGTCGTGGGGCTCGCGGAGGCCTCGTCTGACCACTGGATTGGGAAGGAGTGTGCCCTGTTTTGACCCACCCCTGGGACCCTGCCTCGCTGCGGAAAACCGGCAAGCTTTTTCCTTGGTTTCCCCAGCTAATAAAAGCTTGCTAAAGCCATTGCAAGGTGTCATCTCTTAGAGTGTTGTGGGTCGGGAAGATCCGCTGGAGAAGGGATAGGCTACCCACTCCCAGTATTCTTGGGCTTCTCTGGTGGCTCAGACGGTAAGGAATCCGCCTGCAATGTGGGAGACCTGGATTCCATCCCTGGGTCGGGAAGATCCCCTGGAGGAGGACATGGCAACCCACTTCGGTATTCTTGCCTGGAGAATCCCATGGACAGAGGAGCCTGGCGGGCTTCAGTCCACGGGGTCGCAAAGAGTCGGACACGACTGAGCGACTAAGCGCGCAGCCTGTCTCCGGCTCAGTTTGAGAGTTCAAGGATTGGACTCCTCGGGATTCCGGGGGCGTGGCTAAGAGGGGCGGAGCCTGCGGGCGTCCTGGAGATGATGCCTAGCAACGTCGGGAGAAGCGGGCCAAGAGCAAAGTGAAGACCGCGAGTCAACTGGTCCAGGCCCTGGGGTCCTCCCGGAAGGGGCCTCATGACAGACTCCGGAGAGGTGCGGGAGAAGGCTAAAGCAAAGGCAAAGGGTGGGAGAGAAGAGACCAATTCTGAGTTCGCAGGGAAGGTTTACAGTTCGGGAGAGGCCAGATCAGTTGTGCGATTCTGTAAAGTCCCTAGCTGCTATGCAGAGAACAGAGGTCTTAGGACCTGCGGCTGGTGGGAAGGTCGGAGGGATGGCCGGAGCTTGCATAGAGACAGAGACGGCAGTGACCCAGACAAGAGAAGAGGAGGGACCTGAGAGATCTGTAGGAAGTGGGATAGACAGGACTTAGGGACTAACGGGACATAGATCTTTGGCTTGGGTGGTTGGCAGAGAAACTGGACTCGCAAGACATTGCTGGACCCCCAGGGCCTTTGGCTTGGGGCAGGGCCTGAGCTGCAGACAAGAGTTTTGAGTGTTGGTAGCTGGTAGAAGCTGAGGGGGACCAGGAGGAGAGCAGAAAGCACTGTGAGCGTGAGATCCTGACCACAGGAGAGAGAGAGAGGCAGGACGGGAGAGAAGTTAAGGGGAATGGGGCTGGGACGGCCGCCACACCCCAGACTGTGCCTCCTCCCAGGCCCCCTTTCCACCCCTCCTCCATCCTGTAAAACACCCGAGGAGAGTGTGTCAGTGGAGTGAGGATTGTCTTTGAGGCTTGCTCCAGCTTGATGTTGCTTGGTTCCAGGATGGTCTGGAGCATGACCAAGCTCCCTCACAACACATCCCAAAGCCATGGGTGATTCCAGTGCCAAAAGGGACCCTCCAGCGCATCTTTGGGACCAGCCAAATCTTCCAGAACATTGATGATATGAAACCAAAGGCTATGGAGTTAACCGTGCCCGTCAAAGTCAGGGAGTAGTGAGTGACTCCCTTGCCCAGGGGTCCCAGGTTCCTTCCCTGCAGAGCCACTGACAAGCTCTACAGCCTTGGGCCAGTTACTCTCCCTCTCTGAGCTTCAGCAAGCTCAACTGTATAATAGGGCTCTTCCACCTCAGCAGCAAAAAAAAAGAAAAAGGCTGGATGAGCTCCAAGAATGGCCAGCCTCCTCTCCCTGGGTCTCTATCTACCCCTCTTGTCTTCCTACCCAAGTCCCCCCCTCCTCGCAACCCATTCCCAAAGCCCTAACTGTATGTCCTGGGCTGGTCCCAAGTCAGGGCCAACCCCCTGCCTGTGCCCCCCTGCCACCCACAGCTACCATCGAGGTCATCAGTGCTTGGAGCAAGAGGACTGGGAGATGGCCGTGCTCTTCTTCTCCCGCGCCCTCCACCTGGACCCCCAGCTGGTGAGAGGGAGGGTTTGGGTGGGCACGGGCAGTTGCTGTCCCACACTCACACCCTCACTCTCAGGGCCACCGAGCCCCTGTGGTAGCCGAGTGGCAAACCTCAGGGCGGATCGTGGGGAGGGAACAGCAGTCTGGGTCCCCTCTCCCTCAGGTAGAATTCTACGCCTTAAGAGCTGAGGCTTATATCCAGCTCTGTGACTTCTCCTCGGCTGCCCAGAACCTTCGAAAGGCCTACTACTCCCAGCCAGAGAACAAGGACTACCTGGAGCGGCTCGCCCTGGTGCTTTACCTGAAGGTGCCCGGTGCTGCCCTAGGCCCATACAAGGCACCCACCTCCCACTCCGGCCTGCTGGCTCTCCCTTCAGCTCTGGGGGTTTTCCTTGCTCCTAGGGCCAGCCCTGACTCCCTGGCGACCTTCTTGTCCCTGCGTCTGTGTCCCCTTCTGCCGCTCCTTCTCATGACCTCTCCCACCTTCCAGGTTCATCCACCACCAGGGCTGGGTTCATCTAATAGAACTTTCTGCAGTAGTGACAGTGATCACTTGGCACGATGATTACTGTCCATTCTGATGGCCACTAGCCACATGGAACTGTTGAGCCCTTGAAATGTGGCCAGTGTGACTGAGGAACTAATTTTTTAATTGTACTGATATTTAATTTGAATCGATTTGAATTTGTATGGCCGTGGGCAGCAGGTGGTTATTTTACCGGACAGCACAGCCCTAGAGTCCACAGGCTCTAAGCACTAAAAAGACAAGAGTGCCCCCCCATTTGTAATGTGTAATAAAGATGATATTAAGCCATAAAATCCCCAAAAAGTCCTGATTTTTCCCCCATGTTCACAACTTTGATATCTTCGTTTTTAATGTCAATAGTAATTCAATTCTGGAAATTCCCTGGTGGTGCAGTGGTTAGGACGCTGCTTTTCCACTGCAGGGGGGTGGGGCATGGATTGGCTCCCTGGTCAGGAACTAAGATCCTACTGCCATGCTGTGCAGCCAAAATAATAGGAATAATAACTATTATTATTCAACTCTGAAAAAAGAAGCATTCTTAAAACCAGACCACATGCTTAAACTGTCTGTGGGGGTCCTGAGGCCAATATTGTTCTTTCTGTGTGCCCTTGGAAAGGTCACTTCACTTCTCTGAGCCTCAGTTCCTTCATCTAAAAGAGGAATGTTACCTAGTCCCAATGAGATAAATTTAGGGTTTGGTTTTTTTTTTTTTTTTGCTGCACCTGGGTAGCTTGCAGGATCTTAGTTACCCAAAACACATCCTTGCAGTCAAAGCACTGAGTCCTACCCACTGGACACCTAGGGAACTCCCTAAGTTATATGTATCCCTAAGAATGCAGGAATTCCCTGTATTCTTAATACAGGGCTTGGCACCTGGAGCCCTGGTCCAAGAAGTGTTACTGGGGTGTCATTCCACCCCAGTGATGGCCATCCCTCAATTCATGGGGGCTGCTGGGCTGGGGTCACAAGCAGGATTGACAGTCCCCTGTGTCACCAGGGCCAGTGCCTTTTTGAGCAATGCGCCTTTCTGGATGCCTTGACGGTCTTCTCCCAAGCCTCTGAGCTCCAGCCTGAGAAATTCTGCTTCCGGTATCGATGGTGAGCACCCTGGCCAAGAGCTTGCTAGCCTTTGTTCCCCTCAGCATCCCCTTCCTGCCCCTCTCACTAGGCAGACCAAGCACCTTTGCCCTCCACCTGCAGCATGGCCTGTCTCCTGGCCCTCAAAAAGCATCGTGAATGCCTGTCGTTCGTCACCAAGGAGGTGAAGCAAGGCACCACCAATGCGGATGTCTACATCCTCCGGGCCAGGCTCTACAACTTCTTCCAGAAGGTAGAGCAGGGCGGGCAGGGCCGATGGGTGGGCTTCCTCCCTGTTTGGGTGCTGAGATTACAGGAGGCAGCTAGGCTATCCACCAGTCCGGAGGCCACAGCCCCCAGTGTGGTGGGAGCCCTGTCCTTCCCGAACCCTGACCAGCGCTGATCACTCCTGCCCAGTCAGGTAGTTGTTCCAGCATCATTCATCCCTGGCTCTCTGCCAGGCCTGTGCCAATCCCTGAAAACCACAAGGTGGCAAGCCTCGGCCTGCCCTGCCCTCACGGGACTCACAGGCCAGGGGAAACGGCCCCCAGCAAATAATTACACAAGGGCTGACTTCCCAATTATGTGACGCCCCATCAGAGGCCGCCAGGCATCCCTTAGATGTGAGACTTGAGGTCACAAGGAAGGAGGGGCTGCAGAGATGAGAGAGTGATGGGCAGGGTCTCGTGAGCCCCGGGGGACCCTGACTTCTTCCTGGGGAGCAGCAGGAACCTCAGAGGGGTTCTCCCTGGGGCAGTGGGCCTTAGAAGAGTCCTTTTGGCTGCCAGGGGGCATGTGGGCTGGGGGGGCAGAGGGGCAAATGCAGAGACTGGAAGCCTGGGTACAATCCATCTGGATAGGAGTGGGGCTCAGGGAGGATGGGAAGGATGGTGGCAAGGAGAGGGGCAAGTTCTTCAGACCTTTGGAAGCAGGACCAGAGACTGACTGGGGGGCTGGAGGGGTGAGAGTGAGGAAAACAGAGGCATCCAGAACAAGGCCTGGTGTTCCAGTTTGGCCAAGGTGCTTGGGCAGGGAGAGGGACTCAGGAAGGGGAGGAACATGATGGGCTGGAGTGGGCAGGGTATCTCAGGGTGCTGGAACCAAGAGCCTCCCTCTGCCAGGGGCTGGGCTCTCGTGTCCCACAGGTGACTCAGTGGGAGAGTCTCCTTCCAAGGTAGGAGACTAGTAATTATTGACAATTATTGTTGATTGTTGGGATTGCAGCTGCTCCCCACAATGGATAGACACATTCTAAGCACTCTACTCACGTTTGTCTCTGAGGCTGGCAGTAACCCTCCTTAGACACAACCCACTGGCCTCTTCTCACAGATGAGGAAGCAGGTTCAGATGGTCTGGCTAACTTGCCCAAGGTCTCAGTGGTGTTCCCCTTGAACCCAAGTCCACCTATTCCAAAGCCCTGTCCCAACCTCTGCCATCTTTCCCCTCCCAGTTTCCATTCACACCCGGTGTCTACACTGCCTCTCTTGGCCTCAACCAATTACCCCCCAGGACATGGGGTGCTTGCTAAAACTGTTGACTGACTGACCTGCTCACCCAGTGGAAGGTATTTGCCTAGGGATGGTTTCTGCTCATGCCCAGACCTGAATCTGTTCTTGGTTAGAGTTGTCTTGGGCTTAAAGGTCAGAGGTGTGCAGGAGGGTGTAGAGGGGAGGACAGGAAGGACATAACAGTCATGGTCAGGAGACCATGGCCTCCCCCTACCTCAAGTGAGCCTCGCAGAAGTCCTGCAAGGAGGAGGCATCCATAGCCCCATTTTACAGCAAAAACCACTGAGGCAGACCTGGCTCACCTGAGGTCACATCTGCAAAGGGGCCAGTAGGGATGGGGCCTTGGATAGGATTTTCCCACAATGCTCCCTTCCTCCTTCAAGAGACAGAAAAGGCAAAACAGCCACGGAGGGGCGGTGGGGGGAACACTGAAGATGGGTGCCATGGTGCTGGCCTGCCCGGAGGTCTGCCTCCCCACAGTGAACAGGGGAGAGTTCAGCTTGGGTGCAGCCCTGACGCCATCCCTGCCTTGCACCCCCACAGCCCAACCTCTGCTATCGAGACCTACACAGCGCCTTGCTATTGGATCCCAAGCACCCACAGGCCAAGGTGCTGCTCCAAGTGTTGGTGGGCCAGGCCCTGCAGGCACGCCAAGATGCCGGGATCCTGGCCGTGCAGGGCAAGTTGCAACATGCGCTGCAGTGCATCAACCGTGCCATTGAGAATAACCCTCTGGACCCCAGCTTCTTCCTCTTCCGGTACTGGGTGGGGAAATGCTGTCTTGGGTCCCAGGCCCTGCCTTGCCTCAGATGTGCTGTGTGATCTCAGGAGAGCCCTTGACCCTCCCCAGGTCTCAGTTTTCCCATCTAGTCTCTAAGGGTCTTTCCCTGCTCGCCATCAGGATCAAGGGATCATGGGAGGTGGTTTCTGCTACTGCCTCTGGAGAAGGGGCAGGCAGTAGCCTGTTAACTCGGGAGTCCTGGACCCCCAGGCCTGCTGAGCACTTTATACTGGGAGGCTCAGCCCAACCCAGCCCAGTAGAGGAGGCTTAGGTTTGAATCTGCGCCCCCTACCTCCCCAGCAAGGGCTCAACACCTCATTCTGGGCCATTTAACTTCCCTGACCCTGGGTTTTCTCAATAGACAGTGGAGGTAAAACATTCATCCTGTGTACAAAAAGCCTTAGCAGAGAGGCTGGCAGGCATGCTGCTCGCAAAAGAAAGTTATTTGTAAGGGAAAGTACAATCACCAGGCTAACTCAGTAGCAACCGGGGAGCCGCACAGGCCAAACATACTGCATGAGCAGGGAGGTCCCCCCCCCCCCCCCCCCCCCCGTCACCTCCAGAGGTCAGAGGACCCAGAGCTACAGCCACTCTCTGGGACACCCCGTGTTGGTGGGGGCGCTCCGGCTCTCATGTCCCTCTCCTGTAGGGGCACCATGTACCGACGGCTCCAGGATTTTGACTTGGCAGTGGAGGACTTCCTGAAGGCGCTGGACATGATGAGCGAGCACCAAGAGGAGCTGGTACAGCAGGCGCAGCGCCAACTGCTGCTGGCCTACAACGACTTCGCGGTGCACTGCTACATGCAGGGCGCCTACCAGGAGAGCGTGCTGCTGCTCAACAAGGCGCTCAAGGACGAGCAGCAGGAGAAAGGTCTCTACATCAACCGCGGCGGTGAGTGGGGGCCCGGGGAGCCCGGCGTGAGCCCCTTGCCTCTCTAAGGCCTGCGCTGGGCGCTCGAGGGCCCCCGAGGGAGAGAGGGAGGGACAAAGGGCCGAAGAGGAGTCTCAGTGTCCCACGGACACACTACGGGGGAGAAACGTTGTCTGAGAGACCATCTGGCTACACAGTCCTTCGAAATGCTCAGATCAGCCATTTGGGAAGAGGTGCCCAGCGGCACAGAAAAGCCGCTGCAAGGGCTGGCGACCGCCCGCGGGCATTATCAGTTGCAGGCCCCGCCTCCTAGGGGGTGGAGCCAACTGGGCTGCGGCTCCTGCGCCCTGGGTTTTTGCGATCCCCACTCAGTCCCCGCGCTCCAGATTGCTTCTTCCAGCTGGGCAACCTGACTTTTGCTGAGGCGGACTACCAGCAGGCGCTGGCACTGAGTCCGAAGGACGAGGGCGCCCACCTGCGCATGGGCCTTTTGCAGGAGAAGTTGGGCTTCTGTGAGCACCGGAGCAGGTGTGAGCCGACGGTGGGTGGGGCGGGGCTGCGGGCTGCGGACTGGGTTATGGGCGGGGCCGAGGGGTCTGGGATGAAGCCGCCTGCTTGCGCTCCCTGGGTCAAGATGTCTCTGCTCTCCCAGTTAAGTCTCCTAAATATCAATTTTATTTTCCAAGTTTTCGCTAAAAATCCTTCACTTTTCCTCTGAATATTGTTATGGTAATTGCGCTTTTTATTTAAAAAAAAAAAAAAAGTAAGTATTCAGTAACATAAGACTCAGAAAATGGAAGTTCCTTCTAATATCTGTCTCCCAACGCCTTCCCTGTCTGGGTGAGTTTGGTAAAGAGTCCTCCAGATTGATTTCTACGCATATATTAACACTTGCTATCATTTTACAAAAGTGAGATCGTGCTAAGCTGATATTTGACAGGCTTTTTTACTTCCCATGGCCGTTACATGTAGGATGACTTCATTCTCTTTTATTGTTTGCAAAGTATTCCATTCGGCGGAAGTACCACAGTTAATTTCTGTAGACAATAGTCTGCTGATGAATTTGGGCTGTTTTCAGGGTTTTTTTTTAATTATTATAAATAATGCAGTAATGAGACCCAAGACATATGTTTCCATCCATTCATACTAGTAATTCTGTAGTTAGATTGCTGGAAGTTAAATTGTTGAGTGTGAAATTTTAACGTTTTAAAGATGATACCCAATTGTTCTCCAAAAAAACAATGAACCAATATAAACCTCCCCCAGTAAAAGGAATTCTTCATTTCCTCAAACCTCCCTAGCACAGCGTATTAACACTATTTTTCAACTTTGCTGATCTGTAGGCAAAAAAAAAAATGATTCTCTTGCATTGGCTTGACTTTGCATATTTAAATTGTGGGCACAGGACAGCATTTTTCATGTGTTTATTGGCCATTATGGTCTGCCTAAATTGTTCTCCCATTTGCTTTTAAATTGCTCATTAAAAACTTTTTTTGGTTATAAGAGTTTTTGTAGGCTGGAAAGTTTGCTTATTATCTGCCTTATGTGGCAAAATATTCTTCCCTATTTTCTGCTTTCCTTTGTGGTGCTTTTGCTACTAAATAATGGGATTTAATTGTGGTCAAATTAGTTTTGGTTGTTTTTTTTTCATATTTAGCTGCTGGGTGTATGACATTCAGAAAGCCCTTCCTATTCTAAGATCATAAAAACATCCACTTATTTTGGGATTTTACACTAGCATTTTAGTGTTGGGTCCATCAAGAGGGGTGTTGGTGGCAGGGAGCAGAAACTAGCCTGATTACCCCCAAACTCCCCAGGGTGGTCCAGAAGCCCCCATTTCCCCCAGGTGGCCCAGCTCAGAGCACCCTGTGGCCCACTGTGTCCTGCAGGCAGTTCCAGAAGGCAGAGAACCACTTCTCAATGGCCATCCAGCACAATCCCCAGAAGCCCCAGTACTACTTGTACCGCGCCAGGAGCCGGCAGCTCATGCAGAACATTTTTGGGGCCCGCCAGGATGTTGCCACTGTCCTGCTCCTTGACCCCAAGCAACCCAAGGTGTGTTCTTGCTGGGCCAGGAGGGTGGGCTCCAGAGTCAATACCTCTGACCACCTAAGGATACGCCCTGTCCCTAAAAGAAACCTGGATTCCTAGCAGTGGTAAGCGCTACTAATGCCAGAGTGTTTACTATGTACCTTCTCTGGTGGCTCAGCGGTAAAGAATCTGCCTGCCAATGCAGGAGACACAAGTTCAGTTGCTGGGTTTGGAGGATTTCCTGGAGAAGGAAATGGCAACCCACTCCAGTATTCTTGCCTGGGAAATCCCATGGACAGAGGAGCCTGATAGGCTACAGTACATGGGGGTCACAAGAGTCGGACACAACTGAGTGACTAAGACAACAATGATGCCAGAGCATTTACTATGTGCCAGGCACTGTTCTTGGAGAAGGAAATGGCAACCCATGCCAGTATTCTTGCCTGGAGAACTCCATGGATAGAGGAGCCTGGAAGGCTACAGTCCATGGGGTTGCAAAGAGTCGGACACGACTGAGCAGGTAACACATAGCCAGGCGCTGTTCTAACCACTTCAGCATATATCACCCTGTTTAACCCTCTTTAACACCTATGAGACAGGTAACATTATCATCACCCCACAATTCACAGAGGGAAGCGGGTAGAGCTCAGAGAAGTCAGTTCCCTTGGCCTGGTCATGGAGCTTGGAGGTCACACCCGCCTCTGGCTGACTCCAGAACCCCTGATCAGACTCAGAACTCCCTCATGTAATAGTTCCTTTCTCAAGATCTCCCAATAGTTCTGGGCCCAAAGGGTCTGGCCCTTTAGAAACAACAATTTATAAAAAGGCTTCCCTGATGGCTCAGATAGTAAAGAGTCTGCCTGCAAAGCAGGAGAGCTGGGTTTGATCCCTGGATTGGGAAGATCCCCTGGAGAAGGAAATGGCAACCCTCTCCTGTATTCTTACCTGGAAAAATCCCATGGACGGAGGAGCCTGGCGGGCTGCTGCAGCTCATGGGGTCACAAAGAGTCGGATGTGACTGAGCTACTGATGCTGAATTTGTAAACCCTTCTCTTCTTCGGCCTTGAGAAGGGACTCTGCCAATCAGGGCAGCGCCACATCATCTGCCCCTGTCCTGGCCCACACCTGACTCTGGTCACCCTCCTTCCTGGCAGCTACTCCCTCTGATGACCAACCTCTTCCCTGGCATGTCAGTGGAGGAGGTGCTAAGCAGCCAAGTGGCAAACCTGGCTAGGTTGCAGCTGGAGCGGGTGGTGCACAGCTTGTACACCGGCACCCCTCAGGACATCTTGGGGTAAGTTTCTACAGGAGGGCCTGCGGGCCCAGAGTTGGGGGATGGCTGGGACTCAAGGCACCCACTTGCCCTCTCAGGCCACCATCCAGTCCTGGGGAAAGCGGGGTGAGTCAGAGAGGCTTACCCAGCGCTCTGACGACTTGCTTTGGCAGGCAGCTCAAGGACCGGGAACAGAGGGCCCGGGCCTTGCTCCTCTCGTGGAAGCTGGAGCCGCCCTTACTGGAGACCCCCAAGGAGATGGAGGCCCCTTGCCAGTTCCCACAGGCAAAGCCAGAAGGCCCAGAGGAAGAGGTGCGAGTTCCTGGGAAGGAGGAGGTAAGCGGGCCCCACACCAGGGCCGGGTTTCCTGGAGGTGCAGGGTGGGCTGCACCGCAAGCCAGGGCCGAGGGCTGCAGGCTGGCTAGAGGCTGGCTCTGCTGCCACTCAGCTGTGTGACCTGGGCTGGGGACGTGTTGCTGTGAGGTGGAGAATGTACCAGAAAAGGGGTACACCTGAAGGAGTGCAGGTGAGAATGGGGGCCCCTCCCTTAGAGAGAGGCTTCCTACACTTTGTCCACACTCACCTTCCCTGGTGGCTCAGACGGTAAAGCGTCTGCCTGCAATGCGGGAGACCCGGGTTCGATCCTTGGGTCAGGAAGATCCCCTGGAGAAGGAAATGGAAACCCACTCCAGTACTCTTGCCTAGAAAATTCCATGCATGGAGGAGCCTGGTGGGCTACGGTCCATGGGCTTGCAAAGAGTCAGACACAACTGAGCAACTTCATTTTCTTTCACCTCTAGTTGCAGTGAGGGGAGGCTCCTCTTTGCGGCGGTGTGCGGGCTTCTCTTGTCATGGAGCATGGGCTCTAGGCCCACAGGCTCAGTAATTGCAGGTCGTGGCTCTAGAGCTCAGGCTCAGGAGTTGTGGTGCACGGGCTTAGTTGCCTTGTGGCATGTGGGCTCTTCCCGGACCAGGAATTGAACCCGTGTCCCCTGCATGAGTAGGCAGATTCCTAACCACTGGACTACCCGGGAAGCCCCCAGAATTTTAACGCTTGAATTCATTTTTAACAACTTTTCATTGGGTGGAACATAAAGTACACAAATCCTCAGCGAACTGTTTGATGAATTTTCACAAACTGAATACCCTCTATGACTCCATTCTCCAGCTCAAGAAAGAACACCTTCCCAGTTCTCCAGAAGCTCCTCTCACCCCACTCTGGGCCCCTCCTCCCTCAGGGCTGTTCTGATTCCTAACACTGCCGACAAGTGCAGTGGTCCTTCTCAACAGAGGATGCCACATGCCTATTTGCCTCTGGCTCCATTCATTAAGCTTCCAGGTTGGTGAGAGGCGTCCAAGTTGACTCTCCTTCTCATTCCTGTGGACGTTCATTCCATCCTGTGAATATCCTACCATTTTATTGATCCACTGGACTGCTGATGGACAGCAAGTAAATTATGTCCAAGGGAGACTTTAACCATTGAAGTCCTTGCAGTGCCAGCATCCCTTGCCAGACATGGAAAAGGCGAGCTCTACATTTTTCCAACTCACGTTAGGATACAAAGCTACAGACCTTGGATCTGTGTATGCCCTGAAGTCATCATGCGCTCCCTGCTTAGTGCTCCAGAGCCCTGCCCGTTCCATCTCACTACCACATGTTCCCCGCCACAGCCTGCACGTGTGACCAGCTGCCAAGGGCCTGGCCGTAGACTCTCCCCCCGCCCGCCCCAACCTGGATTCCAGCTCTGCTTGTGTGCCTCTTAGCCGAGTGCCAGGCTGCTTGGGCATTTCCTGGTCCAGGCAATTATAACAATGGGCATTCCCTCCCAGATGTGCCAGGAGATGAAATGGGATGAGGCAGGGAAGGTGCAGAGAAGCTCCTCAACTCCTCTCTAGCCATTTGGCAGGGCACAGCACTTCACAGCGTACAGAAGCCTTTCCCACACTGGAATTTGCATTTTGCAGATAGACAGACGAGAACCAAGCAGGCTTTTGATACTGCTTTTCTCCAGTCGTCACACCTGTCTAACCTGGCCACCCACACTCCTGTCCAGTCAACCGCTCCAGGTCCCCATCCAGCCCTAAACTGAAGCCCCCGAGGAACTCTAAGTGGCTGGCCTTCTAGAGCTGCGGACTCCCACGGCCTGCCAACTGCCCAGCCTGTCTCTGACCGTAGGAAAAGCTGGAGTCGGCCCCCAGCCAGAAGTCATCCCTGACCGACAGCTACATCAGCCAGACCTCTTTAGGCTCCATCTTGGGCCGTAAGTCCCCCTGCATGGACCAATGCAGCAGGGAGTGCAAAGGTCAGGTGTAAGAGGCTCCCAGGCCTGGGTGTGAATCTGGCCTCTGCTGCTTACTGCTGTGTGTATATGGAGTGGGAGGGCTCATCACAGCTTTGCTGGGGGTAGGGTGGGGTGGCGGGTGCAGGGAAGGGGAGGGGAACCCTCGGGGATGCCCAGCACACAGCCTGGGCAGCCAGCTCTCACTCTAGGCACTTCATAGCTGCTGCCTGCTCCACCTTCATTCCCCGCTCAACCCTGTCCCTCTTCTCTCTGCCCCCTTGGCTTCTCCCTGAAATTAGCCCACAGAGCCTATGCATGTCCAGGGGGCTTTTACCCTCAGTTCCACCAGGTGCCAACATGGAAAGGACAAAATGAAAAACCCGAGAATGTGGCTCTGAGTCCCGGGAGCAGTTGTGGGCCGTCCGGGGAGGGATGGAAGTAGGAGCGGCTAGTCCCCTTCCTGCCATTCAGCAAATGAGTTGAGCGTCCCAGGGCTGAGCCTGCGCAGGACACTGGGTGCAGGCAGGGACGGCACAGTCCTTGCCCCAGGGAGCTCTTGGTCCTGAAGGGAAGAAGGTACCCAGGTAAACAGATAACTAGGACAGTGTAGCCATACCATGGACGGGAGTCCTGAGAACCACGGGTGCATTTAGCCCCCCTTGGAGAGGGTGTCAGGAAGGGTTTTTAGGACCCAGGGGAAGTGGGGTAGCCAAGTGTGGGCAGAGTAGAGCACAGAGAACTGCTGCAGGGAGAGGGCCAGGTCCCTGCAGGCGCTGGTGGTGACTGGAACACAGAGGGCCAGAGACGGCCGGCAGAGTGGAGGCCAGCACTGGACAGTGGGGACCTTCATCTTTCCCCTTTATCTTATGGCCATGACCCACCTGTAGGCCTCAGGGTGCCAGGAGGGCTGGGCTTGGCGAGAGCTGGGAGGCCTTCTCCCTGGCCCTGCAAGGCTTTTGGGTCATAGGCAAAGGTGAGGCCTAGAAGCCTCCCTTTCCTGGGACTGGCTAGGGAAGGTGGCCTGACAGCTTCTCTGGACACATCCTTCCCAGTCAGGACCAGGTCCACCTCGGAGACAGAAACGTCCAGTACGGGTCAGGAATACAGGAGCACTTCCACCACTGTTGTGACCGTCTCTGACTCCTCACTGCTAAGGACACAGTCCTCAGACTCGGGGGACAGCAAGAAAGACCTAAGCCTGAACCACAGCCCCAGAGAAACCAAGTCCACCCCAGGCCACTACCAGAGGTCCAGCAAGACGGAGGCCGCCCTCATCCACAGCCAGAGGCCCAGCAAGATGGACACCGCCCAGATTCAAAGCCAGAGGCCCAGCAAGACAGAGGCTGCCCTCATCCACAGCCAGAGGCCCAGCAAGACAGATGCCACCCAGATTCAACGCCAGAGGCCCAGCAAGATGGAGGCCACCCTCATCCACAGCCAGAGGCCCAGCAGGACGGAGGCCGCCCTCATCCACAGCCAGAGGCCCAGCAGGACGGAGGCCACTCAGATTCAAAACCAGAGGCCCAGCAGGACGGAGGCTGCCCTCATCCATAGCCAGAGGCCCAGCAAGATGGAGGCCACCCTCATCCACAGCCAGAGGCCCAGCAAGACGGAGGCCACCCAGATTCAAAACCAGAGGCCTAGCAGGACAGTGGCCACCCTCATCCATAGCCAGAGGCCCAGCAAGATGGACACCACCCAGATTCAAAACCAGAGGCCCAGTAAGACGGAGGCCACCCTCACCCACAGCCAGAGGCCCAGCAAGACGGAGGCTGCCCAGATTCAAAACCAGAGGCCCAGCAGGACGGAGGCTGCCTGGAGCCCAAGGAAAAAGTTCAACAAGACCAAGGCCACCCAGGGTTCAAGGTGGAGGCTCAGAAAGTCCAAGGGTGCCCGTGGCCAGAGCTGGAGACTCAGAAAGGCAGCTGCCATCCAGGACCAAAGCTGGAGAATGATACCAAGCCCCAGCAAGATCAACACTTTCTATGACTCAAGTTGGAGCCCCTCCAACACTGAGGTCACCAAGGACCAGGCTCAGAGTCAGAGGCCCCGCCAGTCCAAGGCGGCCCAGAGCCAGAGCACAAGCCCAGGTTCCAGCAAGACTGAGGTCACCTGGGGACTGAACCCGAGTCTCAGCAACATGCAGACTGCCCAGGGCCCAAGACAGAAGCCCAGCCCCAGCATTGAGGCTGCTCTCTGAAAGGGTTGCTCAGCCCCTCACTTCTTGCTGCAGTGCGGGGCAATTCTTCCCACTCTGCTCCGTGCTGCAGCCTCCTTCAGAAGCAATCAGAACCTGGGCCAACATCCTCTGGTCCCGTGACTAAATTTATTGTATTTGTTCTCTTCACGTACAAAATTAAAAACTTGAAAAGCTCAGCTCCAGTGTGAACTTGAGTCCCTCTGTTCACGGAGACAGAAGTCTCCGTCTGGTTTTACCACATGGGGACACAGGGTTGGGGGGGCGGGTATGGTACTGGGGCAAGGGCCAGAAGAACAGAGCGAAGAAGGACGGAGCAGCCACGAGCCACTGTCCCTGAGTTACAATTCACATTTTAAGAAGGCTCAGGCTGCGGTCAAGGCTCCTTGAAATTCTGGGGTGACCAGTGATTTCCCTGAGGAAGGATGCAAAGGCCAAGATGCCCTCAGACCAATGAAGAGCCAGGGCCTGCCCCGGCCTTCTGTCTCACGGCCCAGCCAACAGCCCTCCTCATCTTCACAGTATGCTCTGGGTCCCACTCTGCAGGACCAAGGACCTTCACGGCCTCCCAGGTAGAGGAGGATGAGGATGCTGCCTGGGAGAGTCAGAGGAAGAAGGCAATTCGGGAAGCCACCGTCTTGCAGCCATTGGAGGAAAAGAGCTGCTCGTCCTCGGGGAAGAAGGTGGTGCTGTCCAGCACGGCCTGGACCACCTCATCCCTGGGCTCCAGGCCCAGCTGGGCCAGCTCGTTGAGCACACAGTGCCGCACGTGGTGCCGCTGGAGTGGCAGGAAGGGCACCAGGACGTCCAGGAGATGCTCTTCCATGATGCCCGAGCGCCAGAAGCCATCTGCAGGGAGGAGCCATGGGAAGAGGCTGTGCTTCACAGGGTTCAGCTGGGCCCCCGCTTACCCCCACAGGAAAGGAAGTGCAGGAAGGCTGCTGACCTGAATCCTCCCAGCCCCACTTGGGTGCTGGGCTTGGGGGAGGCTGTCCGCCAGCCCTGAGTGCCAAAGCCTGGGCTGGAAAGTACTGAGTCGGTGGGCAGAGCATCTGACCTGGGAGAGCCTGGCCCACCCCCAGGGAGTCCAGCCCAGCCCTGGGTGTGATGTGGGAGTGAAACCCCAGTCTGGAAGCCCCCCGGCATGGGGTCCTCAGCTGAACTCACGGTGCGGGTTGTCCAGCACGGCCCGGGAGATGACCGGCCCCAGCTCCTGCAGGCCGATCTCTTCGCGTTCCCGGCGGCTGCGCCATGCCTCCAGCACCACCTGGTTGATCTGCTCGCCACCGGTGTTGCTAAAACCATGGGGGATGCAGACAGTGAGGGCAGGATGTAGGTCTGGCTTCCCACATGCCTCCTAATGGGACATGAGCCGGGGGCCCAGCTCAGTGCCAGCAGGAGCCAAACCCACTCAAAACGCCCCAGGAACCGCTTCCCCTCTCCTGAGCTCATCCATAACCACGACCCCGGAAGTTTGCCTATCTGTGCCATGCACTTTACAGTCTATATTAATAGAACACTTTTAGTTCCCTTACCTACTTTCCTTCACTCAGCCTTGAGAACAGTAGAGCATTAAGATTGGCCCTGCTGTTCAGAAAAGGAGATGGGAGCTCAGAGAAGCGAAGTGATTTGCCTGAAGAAACACAGCTAGGACTCTCAGAGGTGGCACTGGTTCCTAGTCCTGTTTTTCCCAGGCCTGTGTCCTCTTGGCCACAAAAGAGGGAAAACTCTTAACCCAGCAGGAGTGCCACAAAAAAATGAGGATTAAGAGACTGAACCCAGGCTTTGAGAATGTCAAAGGGAAGTCAACCACCTTGAATGACGGTGTCACCAGTGAGGGTGCGGGGGACTTTGGGAAAACCCAAATGGGCCCTGGGGAGGGAACAGTATTCTGCTATGGGACCATGGGACAAGACTGGATAGCTAAGATCTCTGACAAGTGTTCCTGCACCATGCCCGCTGCAACGTTGGCCCCACCTGATGAAGATGAAGATGGCTTTGCGATAGTTGGTCCCATAGACAACCCAGGAGGAGCCCAGGAAAGGTCGCAGGACTTCTATCAGGCCTGGGGCCAGCTTGTCCATCTCATCGAAGAGAAAGAGGGAGCGGCTGCAGGCAGTGAGGTTCCCCTGCACCCAGCTCTTAAGATCCTTCTGTGGGAGAGAGGCGAGAGTATGAGGGGGCCTGGAGCTGCTCTCCCAACCCCAGATTCCTTCCCAAAACAAGAATTAATGGGGCTTCCCTGGTGGTCCAGTGGCTTAAGACTCAGCGCTCCCAATGCAGGGGGCCAGGTTCAATCCATGGTCAGGGAACTAGATTCCACACACCACAACTAAAGATCCCACATGCTGCAACAAAGATCAAAGCTCATGCATGCTGCAGCTAAGACAGATGCAACCAAATAAATAAAAATAAATATTAAAAAGAATTCATTTTCCCAGGAAGATATGGTCTCCCAAAGAGCACCGATCCCTTAATGCGGCTGATGGTGAAACTGTGCCCCAGAGAGGGGCAGAGGGTAGTCCAAGCTCACACAGCAAGTCAACAAGAGAACAGGGACGCAGACCCAGGCCTCACACCTGCCTTGTCAGGGGGCTCCTTCCCTGACACCTCTTGCTTTCTAGAAAAGGGGAAGGCACCTTCCTGCTCCCTGAATCTTCACAACAGAGTTGTGACAGCTGAAATAGATCAGTCTAGAAAGTACCTTGCAATCAACAACAATAGTTGAAAGAGCTAATATTTCCCAAGTGCTTACTCTGAGCCTCAAAAGCCCTTACTCTAAGGGCTTTACAGAGAGAAGATAATGCAGGTTGTCTGGCAAAGGTAAGTACTCGATAAATAACACCTGCGATTCTATAATCCTACGTCCCTTACAACAACCCTGGCATGCAGGTACCATTACTGGCCCCCAAGCATTAAATCAAGAACTCCCTGCCAGGTGATAGCACCCTAAGCTTTGTTTAGGATGGGTCCTGAGGGCTGAGGCTGTAACTGGCTGTGTGGCCTGGAGCAAGGGATTCCCCTCTTTGGGCTCAGGACTCACTCCCACCCTAGTGGAGTCACCCTACAGTGGCGGCAGAGGGTGGGCCAGGACACTACCCACCTACCTTGTAGCGCTCCATGTGGCTGGGGTGGGGGAAGTGGATGACTGGGGAAAAGTGGTGCACGTGGGGGCTACGGAGGCCATCCCGAAAGAGGTAGTGTGCCAGCAGGGAGCTGACATAGGACTTGCCAGTGCCGGTCCAGCCATGCAGAGAGAGGACCAGTGGCTTGGTGGGGGCTGGATCCTGCAGGAAAGCCTTCAGTGCCTTCACCACCAGCGACCTGGCCAAGTGCTGGCCCGCCAGGTGCTGGGACAGGTCACACTCCAGACCTAGGGCCACAGGAAGAACAATGTCAGAGCTGAAGACACCCATCCGCAGCGGAAGAGGTTCAGGAGGAAAGTCATGTCTGGGAATCCGTGTTCTGGGACGTTTTTTAACAAGCCGTCTGCTTAAAGGGAGTGAGGCCCTTGGTGGGGGTGGGGTGGGGGTGTCCTCTGCCTCAGGCTGACTCAGCTCTGCAGCACCCCCACCAGGCGGCCCTCTAGATTGCGCTCAGCTCTAAATGGTTGCCAGCTGTCAAGAGGGTCAGCCCCAGACTCCTGCCCACCCTCAAGGCAGGCTTCTCCCCTGAAGGGCCAGTCCAGTGCGGAGGTCTAAACTGCCTACCCTCGACCACCACCCAGGGCTCTGCTGTCAAAGGCATCTCTCCATCCTGGGCAGGGCTCTGCCTGGACCTCCAAACAGGCATCCCTAAACCCTCGCCCCAAGTCCCATGCCCCAGGCTCTCAGGGTCCCTCAACGCCGGGCCCCCTTCCAGCCCGGACCGTCTGGAAGTCTCAGGGTGTCTGTCCTTGGTTCTACTCTCCACGTCTGGCCCCGGCAGAACCCCAGGATCCAAGGTCTCCCCTGTTCCGCCCGGCTCTCCGGTCTGGGCTCCTTACCCTGCAAGTCGGGCCGGAAGTCACATTCGCAGAAGGAGCCGAAGTTGCAGCGCAGCGAAGTCAGGTCCCAGGAGGCGGCCGCGGCCGAGACCAGCCAGATCAGCCCGAGGAGCGAGCCCCGGGGCCGGCAGCGGCGCGTCGCAGCCGCCATCCGGGTGAGGTCGAAGCTGGGTCTGGGGCCGCCAACCGCCTCTGCCGAGAACTACGACTCCCGATGTGCATTGCTCCGCGGCGGCCACCTCCTGCGGCCTACAACTCCCAGCTCCCCTCGCTCCCGTCTCCAAAGCCCTCCCCGTGGTCCCCCGTAGGCTTGCAAGGAGGCCTCCAGGGGGAGCCCGCGAACCGTCCAATCCCGGACTGCGCACTGCGTTTCCATGGCCACGGTAAGTGGGGGACCATCACAGGAGCTCCGAAACAATAATAAATGACGGATAATGACCACCAAGGGTGACGTAACAACTGTAGCAAAAACTTGTGCGGTACCTTGTAAAGCGCCTTTTCTGTGCTCTTCCCCCCCCCTTTTAATATGAAAGAGCGCTAATAGCTTTTGGTGAGCACATGTTATGTGCCCTTAACATGAGGTACCTTGTATATCTTGGGCTTCCCAGGTGGGGCAGGTGGTAAAGAACCCACCTGCCAATGCAGAAGAGGTAAGAAAAGCGAGTTCGATCCCTGGGTCGGGAAGATCCCCTGGAGGAGGGCATGGCAACCCACTCCGGTATTCTTGCCTGGAGAATCCCATGGACAGAGGAGCCTGGCAGGCTATCGTCAATGGGGTCGCAAAGAGTTGGACACGACTGAGACTTAGCACAAATGCACGCCCCTTGTGTATATCTTTTTTTTTCCCCTTGTGTATATCTTATGATAACAGTACCTCTCATCAGAGGCATGGTGATATTTCCATGAAGTACAGGCACGTAAAGTGTTTTGGTTCACAAAGTAATCAATAAATGATTATTGAAAATCCAGTGTGGAACTTCCCTGGTGGTCCAGTGGTTAAGACTCTGTGTTTCCACTGCAGGGGGCACAGGTATGACGCAAGCTGGAATCAAGATTGCCGGGAGAAATATCAATAACCTCAGATATGCAGATGACACCACCCTTATGGCAGAAAGTGAAGAAGAACTAAAGAACCTCTTGATGAAAGTGAAAGAGGAGAGTGAAAAAGTTGGCTTAAAGCTCAACATTCAGAAAACTAAGATCATGGCATCTAGTCCCATCACTTCATGGCAAATAGATGGGGAAACAGTGGAAACAGTGTCAGACTTTATTTTTGGGGGCTCCAAAATCACTGCTGATGGTGATTGCAGCAATGAAATTAAAAGATGCTTACTCCTTGGAAGGAAGGTTACGACCAACCTAGATAGCATATTTAAAAGCAGAGACATTACTTTGCCAACAAAGTTCCGTCTAGTCAAGGCTATGGTTTTTCCAGTGGTCATGTATGGATGTGAGAGTTGGATGGTGAAGAAAGGTGAGCGCCTCAGAACTGATGCTATTGAACTGTGGAGAAGACTCTTGAGAGTCCCTTGGACTGCAAGAAGATCCAACCAGTCCATCCTAAAGGAGATCAGTCCTGGGTGTTCATTGGAAGGACTGATGTTGAAGCTGAAACTCCAATACTTTGGCCACCTCATGAGAAGAGCTGACTCACTGGAAAAGACCCTAATGCTGGGAAGGATTGGGGGCAGGAGGAGAAGGGGACGACAGAGGATGAGATGGCTGGATGGCATCACCAACTCGATGGACACGGGTTTGGGTAGACTCCGGGAGTTGGTGATGGACAGGAAGGCCTGGCGTGCTGCGATTCATGGGGTCGCAAAGAGTCGGACACGACTGAGCGACTGAACTGAACTGAACTGAACTGAGGGGAAATAGGATCTCGCATAACCCCCGGGCACGGCCAAAAATATATCTATATATCCATTACATATGAAACATGGCGGGCCCTTATCTAGCAGCTACTATGTGCTAGGTGCTTTAACAGTAGCCCAAAGGGATCGGTTCTGTTATTGACCCCATTTTATTGAAGAGGGAATCTGGGCCCAGGAGGTTAAACCCCTTAGTCAAGGCCGGTCAACTAGCGAACTGAACCCAAGTCTGGCTGCTGCCTAAGATCTAATGCAGTATGTTATCCAGCTTCTCTTGGTCAAAAGTTTGATGAAGCAAAGGGCCCCAGACATTTCAAATTCAGTGACCAGTCTCCCCAGGCCTCCAGCCTAGTGTGGAGTGGTGCTGACGCACACTGCCCTCCTCCTCTGCCCATGAATCAAGACAACTGCCTTTAAGGCCCTCCTCAAAGATTCCTGCCCCAGCCACCTCACACACACACACACACACACACACACACACACACACCCCTTTTGGGGCCACATCCCAAAACTTGAAAAGAAGTGAGTAGTTCCCACTGTTGAGAAAAGGCAAGAACTCCCAGTCAGGACACCCCAGTTCCAGCCTTCCTCATTCTGCTGCTGTGACCCAGGGAAAGTCCCTTCTCCCCCCAGTTCTGTTTTCCTGAGGGAAGCTGGAATCTTAGATTTCATAAAGCCCTTCCACCCCCAAACATCTGGGATCCTGGACTGTACATGTGTGGGAAGCTTTGCTGCGGCTTCTGGAGGCAGGAAATGGGGAAGGAATGGGTGCAGGTCAGTATTTCTCCTACTGGTGGGAATTAGCTATTTATCACCCTTCTGGCCTGTGAGGAATGGTGATACTTCCGTGAGGTACAGGCATGTGGAGTGTTTTGGCTCACAAAGTAATCAATAAATGATCACTGAAAACCCATTATGGAACTTCCCTGGTGGTCCAAGTGGTTAAGACTCTAGGACAGGGTTTGGGTTTTAGTATTGGCTGTAACTCTGGCTCCTGGTACAATCTAGAAACGTTTCAAGTGCAAAATGAGTATTTGCTGAATGAATTGTTTCCACCTTTCACCTGAGAAAAGACACTTCCACCCCAAAGCCCCCAGAGAGATAGAAAAAAAAAGAGTCATAAAAGTTTATTATATGAAAGAAAGAACATGGTTTCTATACATATATTTACAGAACAGACAGATGTATTTACAGCTATGGGGGGGCCTTGGTGTCAGGCTTGAATCGTGGGCGAGGAGGTGGGGGAAACAGATGCCTGGAGAAGAGTGAGGAGGCATAAGCAGCCTCCTGTGGCTCAAACACAGGGCACCCTCGGCAGGAAGGGGAGAAGCAGACACTGGAGGAGACATAGGGGCTCCAGTTCTTCCTGAAGGGAAACCTGGTGAGTATGGAGCAGGTAGGACGGAGCCCAGAGTCTGCGGAGACCCTGGAGGTGCACAGGAGATCCTGGAGTTGAACCTGGAATACTCTCAGGCTGATCACAGTGTCCCTGGGGTGCTCTGGGGCAAGGTCTGTGCCCTTCTGTTCCCATTGCTGCCCGCAGCTGCAGGGGGGAAGGGTCCGTGGGGGTCACAGCTCGCTGGAGCGGACGGCAGGCTCCAGTTTGTGGGAGAGGGCAGTGAGGACCTTGTCAAACTTCTCATAGCGTCGGGCCTGGCTGCTGCTGGCACCCTGGCTGCCCCATAGGAGGCGCATCTGGAACTCGGTGCTGAACACCTCGAGGAGCTCCGGCCGGGCCTGGAAACCTGCAGGGTGGGGCACAGGAGTCAGGGGACCACCATCCGGCTAGGGAAGCTGGGGCTCCTACTCGGAGCCACCACATCCCTCAGGGACCCATTCCAAGGGACTTCCCCCCACCTCTGCCAGGGATCCCACAAGGTTTATGGGTGAACATAACCAAGCAGTTTAACACCTGGTCTTTGTCCTACTATTCTTTGATAGCTCAGTTGGCAAAGAATCCACCTGCAACGCAGGAGATCCTGGTTGTATTCCTGCGTCGGGAAGATCCGCTGGAGAAGGGATAGGCTACCCAATCCAGTATTCTTGGGCTTCCCTTGTGACTCAGCTGGTAAAGAATCCGCCTGCAATGCAGGAGACCTGGGTTTGATCCCTGAGTTGGGAAGATCCCCTGGAGAAGGAAAGGCTACCCACTCCAGTATTCTGGCCTAGAGAATTCCATGGACTATACAGTCCATGGGGTCGCAAAGAGTCGGACACGACTGAGTGACTTTCACTTTTCACTTTCAATAATTAAAAAAAAATATTTCTTAGTTGCGGCATACGGGTTCTTTCACTGCAGCACACGGGCTCAGTAGTTGTGGTTCATGGGTTTAGTTGCCCTGAGGGATGTGGGATCTTAGTTCCCCGACCAGGGATCAAACACGCATCCCCTGCATTGGAAGGCAGATTCTTAACCACTGAACCACCAGGGAAGTCCCTGCAATATATAATTTTAAAATGACTAGAGGGACTTCCCTGGTGGTCCAATGGCTAAGACTTCACACTCTCGATTCAGGGGGCCTGGGTTCGATCCTTGGTCAGGGAACTAGATCCCACATGGCACAGCTAGAAGATTCCAAATGCTGCGACTAAACATCCCACAACCTACAGTGCAGGTGGAAGATCCTGTGTGCCTTGACTAAGACCTGGTGTGGCCAAATAAATAAATAAATATTAAAAAACAATAAAATGACTAGAAGATAAAATACCACTGCTAACTTGGGGGGAGATACTGGGTGATTGTTTTCTTTTTTGTATTTTTCTGTAAGTTCCAAAATTTGTCATAAGAAATATATATACATTTGTGGGAGAGGGCAAGGGTGGGATGATTTGGGAGAATGGCATTGAAACATGTATATTATCATATGTGAAACGAATCCCAGACCAGGTTCTATGCATGAGACAGGGTGCTCAGGGCTGGTGCACTGGGATGACCCAGAAGGATGGGATGGGGAGGGAAGTGGGAGGGGGATTCAGGATGGGGAACACATGTACACCCGTGGTGGATTCATGTCAATGTATGGCAAAATCACTACAATATTGTAAAGTAATTAGCCTCCAATTAAAATAAAGAAATTTATATTTAAAAATAAAAATTAAAAAAACTCAAAATATATATATATATATATATATATATACACACACATTCTGTAAGTAAATGTAAACAAATTTTTTTTTGTTTTCTTCTTTCTGAAGAAAGACAGGAAAGACGTATACCAGAATGCTCACAACATTTACCAGTTACCAGGTAATTGTTGGTGATTTGTTTTATCTGCATTTTGTTCAGCTGTTATTTCCAATTTGTCTACAGTGAACTATTGTGACTTAAATATTGCCTAAAGAAGTAAAAGGTAGCTTGTCTGAAGCCATTATCTCTGCTTCTTCCATGAGAAGGCATTCTACTTTCCGATTGAACTGAGAGCTCCTTGAAGACAGGGTGAGTCTGCCTTAGACCCAGGGCCCCAGGCCAAGTGCTTTGTAAACAACCTTGTAAAGTGGGTTTGTCAGGATGCCCACTTCACAGATAGGAAAGCTGAAGCTCAGAGAAGCTAAGATACACAGCTACTGTGCTCTTTGAATCATCTCTGTGTCCCCCAAGCTGACCTGGCGCCTGCTACTAACAATTACTTGTCAAACTGCTGAATGAGTGAAGAAAAGGGGTGAGAAAAAGAAGTCGGGGAGGGGTGGGACGAATTGAGAAAGCAGCACTGACATATATACATTATCATATGTAAAACAGATAGCTAATGGGAAGTTGCTGTGTAGCACAGGGAGCTCAACCCAGTGACAACCTAGAGAGGTGGGATGGGAAGGGGAGATAGATTCAAGAGGGAAGGGACATATGTATACTTATGGCTGATTCATGTTGTTGTAAGGCAGAACCCAATACAACATTGTAAAGCAATTATCCTACAAATTAAAAAAAAAAAAGAAGTCAAGGAGACAGGGCAGCAAAGAGGGATGGAGAAATCTGAAGGGATGTTTGGAGGAGAAGGGAGAGCAAGTTATGCGAAGGGAGGCCCAGGCTGCAGGACCAGCAGTGGCTTGCCCCCCAGATGCAACCAATGACTCACCCTGCAGCTTGACCTCGGCATTGGTGTGATACAGGCCGCCATGGTGTGCCACCATGCGGGCGGCCTCCAGGTGGGCCAGCACCACCTCCACGCCGTGCTCCGTGCTGCCCCAAGGCTCAGGGCCCTCGGCGGGGGCCGAGTCACATTCCAGCAGAGTGATGAGCGGCAGGATGTGAGGAAACGTGGTGTTGCTCAGCGGTGGGCCTTCTGCAGGGAGGGAGGCATGGTGTTTAGAGGTCTCAGAGGAGCCCACCGTCCACCAAGGTCCAGAAGCCGAGGATGTGTTAGGGGAAGGGCCCTGCCTGAGGTCCCAGTGAGAGTCCCCAGGATTCTGACTCATGAGACAAGCCCCTCCCTTTGGATTCCTCCAGCTGAACCCACTGCACCTTGGCCCAGCCCACGGGCTGAGGCTGGACCTGGACATGGCATACACATTTGCCAGGTGCAGAAAGTGAGTGCAAGAAGGCCTGCACAGAGCTCAGTCAAGCCCTCGTCATCCTCCCTACTGGGAGAGTCTGGGCCAGCCCAGAGAAGGCTGGAACCCATCCAAGGTCACACAGCAAGATGGGGGAGGTACCTTTGCCCTCATTGAGGCTCTTGAGGAATGGCTTGAGCGTCTTCTCATAGAGGATGGCACCCTCTGTGTGTCGCTGCCGCAGGGTCACCCACGTCTGCTCCAGCCGGGCAATCTAGGGAGATCAGACTATGAGCGACTAGCCAGGGAAGGGGCCTGCTGGGGCCACAGGCCAGTATGCTGAGCCGACATCCAGATGTGGGATAATAATTATTAGTATAGTCACCATTCAGGTCTCAGGGACAGGGATGACAGCTTTTCACAAGTCTCCCATGAAGCCCTCGCAACAACCCATTTTACAGATGAGGGAACTAAGGCTGAGAGAGGGCAATAAAGGCACTCCCTTCATGAGATTGTTTTAAGGAATCAGTGTTTCTAAGTACTCAATGTACCTTGTGCATAGTCGGTGCTTGCTAAATGCTAGCCATTTTATATTTATTCTTTCAACTCATATAATGCTCCTCAATCATTTTACAGGTAGAGAAACTGAGAGCAGGGAAAGGGAAAGACTTTGTCTGGAAGCAGGTCAGCACCTAAAGGACTCAGTTCTCCCAGTTACTCTGTCACCAATGCTGCCTAAAAAGTCCACAAGTTCTTCCTGATTCAATAGACAGCCATCCCAAAGGGACACATATCAGGGCTCCCCGCAACAGAGACTAGCTTATGACCAGTGCTACGTGGGCCCCTCAGTACCTGGGCCATATCCAGGGCACCCATGACTGCAGCGAAGCTGAACATGTTGCCCATGGTCCCTCGAAGCTCGGCTGCCAGCTGGATGGTCTTGTGCAGGAGCGCTGCCCGCTCCTCAGCAGAGCCCGTGCAGCCCAGGATGTCCACGGCCAGCATGATGGACATGGTGTGGAACCTGTCGGAATAGCCGGGTCAGAGGGGAGGGGCCAGGGATCTAGGGTTGGGGTCCCTGAGGTTGGGAGCCGAAGGGCTGAGGGCAGAGCCAAAAGTGAGAGATTGTAAAGGGTCAATGAGGTTAGGGGGCGCAGCCAGAGTGTGGGCGGGGATAAAGCAAAGTTAAGGGGTTCTGATTGGTCAGTATAAGTCAGGGGGCGGAGCCAGAGACCCTTGAGCGCCAGGCTGCGGTGCGTGTGACCGATCAGTGGAAATCATCGGAAATCATCCGACAGAGCTGTTCTAAGAAAAGAAAGGAGAGAAGCCAGAGCTGATGGGCGGGCCAAGGCTCACAGATTGTGGTCGGTCAAGAGGATACAGAAAATGAATTCGGAGATAAAGGACTCAGTCTTTGGGAAACCAGGATTACTTGGAACTGGATACAGAAAGCTGAGCGCCGAAGAATTGATGCTTTTGAGCTGTGGTGTTGGAGAAGACTCTTGAGAGTCCCTTGGACTGCAAGGAGATCCAACCAGTCCATCCTAAAGGAGATCAGTCCTGAATTTTCATTGGAAGAACTGATGCTGAAGCTGAAACTCTGATACTTTGGCCACCTGATTCTAGGAACTGACTCATGAGAAAAGACCCTGATGTTGGGAAAGATTGAAGGCGGGAGGAGAAGGGGACGACAGAGGATGAGATGGTTGGATGGCATCACCGACTCAATGGGCATGAGTCTGAGTAAACTCCAGGAGTTGGTGATGGACAGGGAGCCCTGGCGTGCTGCAGTCTATGGGGTTGCAAAGAGTCGGATACAACTGAGCGACTGAACTGACTGAATGAACTGGATATCGGGAACAATTGGTCAATGGGATCGGGGGCGTGGTTAGGATCTGGGAGCCGGGGTGAGAGACTGTGATTGGCCAACTGGCCACAGTCAAGAGCAGCGAGGTAGTCCAGGGGGTTGGTTCCCGGTGAGTCCTCGTGTGCGCGCGCCTTACCTTTCCAGCAGGTCTAGTCGTAGCTGCCGGCCATGGGGGAGAGTGAGCAGCTCCATGCCCCAGCGGACTCCCATTAGGGTCTGCATCTCCTTGGTAACGCCCAGTATCCTAGCAACCTACAAGGACGCCCAGAGGGCTGATTAATTTCCTGCCAGGGCTAGCCCAAGCCATCTGGGAGTCGGAGAGCTTTATCTAGCAGGGCAGCCTGGCTGGGAAGCCGCCTCTGAATTCCAGGTTTATGACTAACCCTCTGACATGGAGCAAATGAGTTTCATTCTCCCCATCTATGAAATACAGGATAAATGGGAAAATGCCCAATGGGGTCTGACATGTGCCAGAGGTGCCCGGGACACCCTTATTCCAGAAGAAATAAGGTCCAGGGAGGGAAAGGGCTTGTCCTAGGTCACACACTGGACCTAGAACCCAGGGCTTCTTCCTTCATTCCTAGCGCTCCTCACAGTGCCGCATCTCAGTGCTGTTTCTTTTCTTTTTTTTTTACTTTTTTTTTTTTTTTTTTTTTTTATGTTTCTTTTCTTTCTTCTTGAGTTCAGAGACAAGTGTGACCAAATAATCAGTGTCCCCCCCACACACACACACACCAAACTTCAGGGGGAGAAACTGAGGCGTAGATCAAGTTAGGGTCCTTAGATGGGCAGGATTCATTCAAAGCAAAGGCCCAGGCATTAACAATTTATGGACCTAGACAATGAGTTTTGTCCACTAGAGGGGGTGGGGGTGGGGAGTCCGGCCTTTTATAGTCCCCGGACCAGCCAGACCGACTCTCACCGGGCTCAAAAAGTGTCCCAGGGAGCCAGATACCACTAGTTTTCAGGACTTCTCAGTTCCAGTGCCAAACTGACATCTGGAGGAAGCAAGAGTATCTCAGCTTTTGCTTTTTTTTTTTTTTAAGGAGAAAATGGGAGCCCAGAGAGGTAAAGTGATTAGTCAGAGCCACACAGCAAGTAAACAGCAGCCATGAAGTCAGAATCCAGGACCACTCGCTCGACTTGGAGATGTGGGGGCCAGTTCCTCACCACCCTGACCCCTGTCCCAAAGCCAGATGACAGAAGTATACCCCTGCTCCAGTGTGCACCCAGCACCTACCAGGCAGTCAACCTTGGTGACGTGCTGGGCCAGTGTCCGGGCGTCGACCTCTGCCAGCAGCTCCTTGACCTTACGCAGGAGGCCCACCTCCAGTGGCCGATTATCCTTGGGGATCAGCAGTGACTGGAAGGTAGCCGGGTTGAAGGAAGAGGTGGCTTCCACAACAGGGACTGTGAAGGTCCTGCCCCAGTCCCCTTCGGGGGCCCCGTTTTCTGACAGTTCCTTAAGTTTCTCCCCATAGCTCCTGGCCTGGCGGCCGGATGCTTCAGCTGCTGCCCACTCTCGGCTGCCACGGACAGGAGGCTGGAGCTGGCAATAATGGCCAGAGTCCGGGTCACTGTAGCTGCTGAGCGACGGTGATGGGGAGGCCTTGCAGAGGGTGTGGGAGGGGCTGGAGTAAGGACCCTTGTCCGACTCCCCGTGGGGCTTTGGGGCACTTCCGGGACACAGCTGGGGTTCACTGGAGCGGCGGGTGACAGGGGAGGCGGGTACCGCTGTGGCTGAGGGGGCGGCAGGGGCGGCGTGGACACGGGTCACTGCAGGGAAATAAAGAGAGACAACTAGTTACCATGACTCCCTAGCCAGTGAGGTTCCCCCACCGCTTTCCCAGAGGACAGGCTCCATCCACCCTACAGGGTGGATGGAGCCGACACTGGCACATTGACCAGCCCTCAGAGAGACTCTCAAATTCCCTGGACCCCAGGGGTCAGACTTTCTTACCCTAAGGCTGCTGCAGCCTTGGGAAACCACTGAGCTACTTGAAGGAGCTTTCTGTGATTCAGAGAAGCTAAGCATTTGCTGGAATTCACTGTGTGGAATCATTTCTCAATGAATTAATAATAAAGATTTATTGAGGACATGTGTTCTGGGAGCTGGTGACATGCTGGAGCTACACCAGTCAAAACAGTAAAACCATCATCCAAAATTAGAGGTGATGTTTATTGAGTTCTAACTGCCTGCAAGATCCTTCTCTGCCCCTTAATCTGTTTAACCCTCTCAACATCCTGTGTGTGAGTACTTTTATGATCCTCATTCTACAGATGAGAAAAGTGAGACTCAGAGAAGCCAGCTGACCTGCCTAAGGTCACCCAATCAGCAAAGGGTAGAGCTGGGATTCAAAAGCAGGTGCCGAGTCCTCACTCCTGGGTACTTCACTGTGCCACGTTGCTTAGAAGTTGTCCAATAAATAATTTGTGGCAAAGCATCTTAACATTTACACTCACGGGTGTTTGGAAGGCAAGTTGGCAGTTATAACAAGCTGGCGGGCCCGTGGAATTTGTAACAACCTATATAGACAGCTACGTGGCAATAGGGCATTTCCCAGCAAAGGTTCCCCTGGGCTGCCCCTCTGTCTGCACGCTTTGCCTGCCATGTGGACAATATGTGGTATGGCCTGTTGAAAACGTTATTTTTTTCTTTCTTCCAGGAATGAACTAGTGGCATGTTTCTACAGTAGAAATCTTCTTTGTACTTAAAAAAAAAAAATGCACAGTGCTCTGTGCTTTCTGCTCAATTTTGCTGTGAATGTAGAACTTCTCTGAAAAGATCTATTTAAAAGAAAAAATAAATAAATAAAGCAAGCTTGACCAGTCCAGTTGGAGCCCATCATTTGGAATCAGCGATACATTAAATCCCAGCCAATACAGGGCCTGGTCAAGTGGCTCCTGACATGTGGAGGCACTTGACCAAATGGGGACTGAGTGTTGCTGACTGCACAAACTTCATAGCATTGGAGCCCAGGTTCAGTAACATTCAGGAGAATGCATGGAAACCACATCCACAGTGTCTGGTATCCAATAGGGACTCAGTGAACTGTTGCAGATTGAACAAGCCATGGCTATGTTTTGCATGTCAACACGGATAGTTTTAGAATCCACTGTTGCAGGGCATGGCTCTCAGATAAGAGGAAGAAGCACACATGATCAAACACTGTAACAGAAATCGTCAGACAGTGCACACATGGGCACACGAGGCCACTCCCACCAGACCCCCCATGTGCCCCCCCTCCACTGGCCATACCGGTACTATAGGCAGGGGAGCTGGGGCTCTCGGAGATAGGGGACATGGGTGAGTGCAGGTCTTGGATCTGGTCCATGCTGAGTGCACAGTTGCGGATGGATTCCCGGGGGTGGGGCAGTGATGTGCTGTGGAGCAGACATCTTCATGAGCAGGGAGCCCAGAGGTCAGAGTCCTCAGCTAGCATTAGGACCCCCACCTCGGCCTCCATCCTAGATCTGCTGAACTTCAGAAGCAGAAAAGGCTTGGAAATGATCCATCCAACCTCCCACCTGGCAGGTACAAAAACTGAAGCCCAGAAGAGGAAGGGCTTATTCAGTCCACAACCTGCACAACTATTCTCTTCCCTGAGAAACTTGACCCCAACTTGGAGAACTGCCTGGGGAGACAGGCTAGCAAGAAAGATGGCCAGGCCGAGGGAGCCAAACCCACCGTCCTGGCCTCTCCTCACTGATCCCAAGTATTACTCAGGATGCCTTGGGCACACATGGCCTGTAGATCCTGGCACTGTTTTAATCACTGGTTCCAAACCACAGGCCAAGTGGTTACTCCCCACAGGGTATCCAACCAGCAGTTCCTTGTCTGACAACACACAGGGAAGCCTTGGCTGACAGGCCCAGGGAGATGGGACCTATCGAAGTGCTGAAGCAAGCACATGAATGCTAAGTCGCTTCACTCGTAACTGACTCTTTGTGACCCTATGGAATGTAGCCTGCCGGGTTTCTCTGTCCATGGGATTCTCCAAGCAAGAATACTGGAGTGGGTTGCCATTTCCTACTCCAGGGGATCTTCCTGACCCAGGGATCGAACCTGCATCTCTTATGTCTCCTGCATTAGCAGGCGAGTTCTTTACCATTAGCACCACCTGGGAAGCCCCAGAAGATGGCATGTCTTGCTGCAAACAGCCAGGGAAGCCACAGAAACCTAGGGGCTTTGGAGTTGTGGACCTGGGTCTGAATCTTGGTCCTACGACTCTCTAGCAAGCAGCTACCCCTCTTCAAGCCTAGTGCTCATCTACAAAGTGACAGCATGGGCAGGAGCCACCTCACAGGGGGATGTGGGAATCAGTGAGGTTGAGAACAGAGAGCATCAGGAGAGGGCCAGGTGCACAGTAGGGCCTCAGGAATGATTTGCAGCTGTGGCTTGTCCTTGGATCAGGGTCCAGTGTCACCCAGCCCCAGACATCTGGGTGTCGTCAAAAATGTCGCTGAAAACATTCCACTCCCTGTGCAATGGTTTGCAAAGTGCTCTGTTCTGATGCCCACCTGGGCCTAGTTAGGTGGGGTGAGGTGGGGTAGCATTAGCAATAGGGACCAGGCCCCTGCCTGGGACAGGACAGCACCCAGGGCTCCTCCAAGCCAGAGGGAGCTTTCTGAGTGAGGGCCCTTTATAGATCGGCACATGGAGGCAAGAGAGGAGGAAGGTCAGGGCCAAGGGTGCACAGCTAATCATAGCAGAGCTGAGACAGTGACTGGGCTCCCACATGCCGCTCAGCACGGCCTGAGCTTCCTCTTGTTCTGCACTCACTGAGGCTCCAGGGCAGTCATTTTACCCCAGACCAGTGTGACTGGGCCTCCCCTTTTCCCACCAGCACTCACATATCTGACACCCCTACCTGACAGATGGGAAGACTGAGGCTGAATGTAGATTCTCACTCACCTGGTGGGGCAGCCATTGTTGCGGGTGACCTTGTCGGCAGTGAGCCCGTCAGTCATGGTGACGCTGCGCCGTTTCATGTGGCTGCCCTTGGGGCCCGAGGGGCTGGCAGGGCTGGCGGCCTTGCCCCCGCCCTGGCCCAGGCCATAGCAGGCCTCCAGGTAGCGCAGTGGAAAGGTGCGGTTGACCGGGCAGTAGATGATGGCACCGCTCTGCTCTGACACAGCCTTGCGGCTGCCCACGTGGTACCGCACCAGGGCCGGCACGTGGTCGAAGCTCTCCTGCTCGAACAAGTACTGGATGTGGGTGTAGCTCTCGCTTGCCTTCACCACCACCTTGTTGATCTTGAAGTGCAAGGCCTGGTTGCGCCAGCGGCACGTGAGCACATAGTCGCCCAGGCTGGTGAGCGAGTCCCGGATGAGGAAGTCGCCATTGCGCTGCACCAGGGTCTCTGAGACCTGAATGAGGCAAGGATCAGGCTGGAGTGGGGCAGGAGAGGGCCAGACCTGGGGTCTGGAGCACACAATCAACAGAGACAGCTGCAACTTGGGAGGGGGACACAATGACCCAGATTCAGAGGGTGCATCTCAGCCAGAAGCCACGGGTCTGGGTACAGAGGCTCGGACATGGAGGGACATAGCACCCTGGAAAGGGAGTCCCCAAGATCTGAAATTCAGGTTTCAGACCTACTCCTTCTCAGGATCTCGTTGGGCACAGTGAATTCCCCATCCTTCTTCCTCCAAACAGCCAGGGCTCTGGCATGTCTCTGGGCTGAATATCCTCCCATTCCTGCTCACCTAGTGAACTCCTATCCATTCCACAATGGCCTCTCTCCTCTCTCCTCTCTCCCCCTTCCTTGGGGCAGCCCATACCCCCTGCCGGGCAACCCATTCTTGAGCTTCTCCCACTGGGTTCTAACTGCCTGCCTGTCGACCCCCACCCTGGACTACCAGCTGTTGAGGGAAGTCACCACCTATTTTATCTCTGCATCCAGCACAGGAGCTGGCAGAGTTGATACTTGACAAAGATTTATAGCAAGCATGAAAAATAGAAGAACAGGTGACCGTTAGCCCAAGCCTATGCCTCAGCCCAGGAAGTCAACCTTATCAAAAGTGAATCATTGAAGTGCTGATATTCACTAACCAAACACATAAGAGGCTGATGTATAGACCTATAACAGTAACTAAAAATAATAGTGGTAATAATAATAACAACCACCACCACCATAAAGGACAATGTTCATTGAGCTCACTGCATATCAGACATCGTGTTAAGCACCTCACATGAATTAACTCATTTAATTCTCACATGCTAAGTTACTTTAGTTGTGTCTGACTCTTTGTGACCCTATGGACCATAGCCCACTAGGCTCCTCTGTCCTTGGGATTCTCCAGGCAAGAAAACTAGAGTGGGTTACCATGCCCTCCTCCAGGGGATCTTCGCGACTCAGGGATCAAACCTGCATCTCTTATGCCTCCTGCATTGGCAGGCAAGTTCTTTACCACTAGTGCCACCTGGGAATTCTCACAACCAACCTTTACTGTAGGTACTATTATTAGCCTCCATTTAATTAATTAATTTATTTAGCCCACACCTTGCAGCATGTGGGATCTTAGTTCCCTGACCAGGGATCAAACCTGTGGCCCCTGAAGTGGAAGCACAGAGTCTAAACCACTGGACCACCAGGGAAGCCCCATATCCTCCATGTTATAGTTGAGGAAACTGGGGCTCAGAGAGGTGAAGTGATTTGTTCAAGGTCATACAGTCAGTTAAACGGCAGAGCTAGACCTCATCCCAGTCTACTCTGATTGAACCCACCAAACGATAGTCAGAGCTGTTCTGGTCTGGGACTGGCCAAGGCAGTTGGGGGAAGGGTCTAGGACCAGGGTCCCAGCTCAGGCCCCACTCACCTCACGTGGGATGCGGCCATGGTACCAAGCATGGCTGCGGAGATCTGTGCTGCTGAGTTTGAGCTCTTCCTCCAACTCCTTGTGCAGTTTCTCAGGCGATGAGTCCAAGATGTACTTCTCCTTGGAGAACTAGGCGGGAGAGAGCAAAAGTTGGCATCCAATCTGAAGCCCCTTCCTCCTTCCCTCCCAACCTCCCCCACCCCAGGTGAACTCATTCCATCCCGCGACCCTGGGAACACTTAGGCACAGATGCCGGAAATGTTCTCACCCATGAGTCCCTATCCCAGTAGGTGTAGAGGAATCTAAATTAAATCCACCAAAAAGTGCCTACTGTGTGCTAGACACTGCATTATTGCCAGGGTAGACAGGGAAATAAACAAGCCTGTCCTCAAAGAAGCTCCTTGTCTAAGACAGGAGGCAAAAGCAACACAAGTATTTCAGCAGACTGCAGTCAGCACCACAGTACTGGACAGCGGCAAAGAGCCGGGTAGCTTTCAAAGGGAAGATGCAGTCTAGGCCAGGTGGAGTGGTCTAGGAAGGCTTCCTGTAGGAGATGGCACTCATGAAATTCATTTTGTACCAAGGACACCAAACTGATCTGTAAGTAGGGGGAGGGAGGATTTCTACAAGTGGATAAGACAGCAAGTACTCAGGTAAAATCGTGGACAAAAACAGGGCTGTGTGGATGAGGATACATTCTGCGACAGTGAATTATACAGGGGTGGAGGAGGCAGCTACAAAGAGGGAAGCAGAGGCCCCCGCCAAAGCCATCTGTGATGTCCTTTACTGTTCACAAAGCCCTTTCTTCCTTGCTATCCCAAGCAATCCCTGCTAGATGGGGCAACCAGCCCAGCAGAGAAGCCCGAGGTCACTCACTGGGGATTATGCCCAGGATCCCCCTTTCCACCTGCTCAAGGGGGAGATTCCTGGTTTCCTGGTTGCTGTGGCCTGGGGTTGGAGGCCTAAGAACAGGGAGATGGGAGTCCCTGATGCCAGGTACATTCCCACCACAGAGCCCAGCCCAATTCTGGCTATGTTGTGTGAGTTCCCTGGGCCTCAGTTTCTTCCTCTATAAAATGGGTACAATTGCAGAACCTGCCTCACCAGTTGCAAAGATGAAAGGAGACAATACTCCAGAGCACTGCAACCAGCCCATATATGTACTTGTCACTGTGAGAACATTGCTTCCTTTCCCCAACTCCAGGCCCCAAAGATAGCTGGTCCAAGATGGATAGATCTGGTCCAGAACTGACCAGGCAGCAAGTCTGGTGAAGGGAGTCACTAAACGGCATTCTCTCCCCAGGAGCCGCTCCTCACCAGGGTCCAGTGGCCTCCAGTTCACTCCCTGCCTCCTCTGACCTTTCACAGTTCTCGGAGCCTAACCCTGCCACTCCATTTGCTACCACTCTGCTTCTACTGCCTCATTTTACCTCAATCTACACTGCTCCCAAGACACCCCATTTCCCAGCTTCAGAGATATCTAGAATTTCTGACTCCGTTATTTCCACATTGATGGAACCCCCACTCTAGGACAGGTCTTATACCAGGGGCTGAATCCAAGGTCATCAGTACAGGCAGCCTCAGCCCTGGGGGAGCCATGAAGACACTGACAAGCAATCCCAGGGTTTCTGGATGCTCAGAGACACACAGGGAGCTCCTGGAAGAGGTGAGCATGTCCCTCCTCATCTGGTCAGGGAGTCCCTGAAGAGGTGATGTCTCCACCGAGGCCTGAATGAGCCAAGCGAAAGGATCACAGTGGGGACAGACAGGCAACCAGATGGGCAAGAAAGAGCTCTGGGAAGAGAGTGGCAAAGTCAGGGCTCTGTAGACAGAGCTAAGGCCCTGGGGTGGAGGAAGAAGCTTCAAAAGGGCTGGGAGAGGGGGTGGCAGGGGCAGGCGTGGCAGGGCTGTGAATCTGCCTTGGGAAGCGGAGATTCACCCAGAGGCCACAGCAGAGCTGCAGAGGGTTTTTAGAGCATTGGGGCAGGTTCGATCAGCTGTGGGGAGAGGGCCTGGAATGTGTTCCAGGCAATGGCAGGGCAGAGTGGGGTGTGGGAGTGGGGACTGGGGGAAGGGCATTTAGACAACCATTGATGGGTGCAGGGAAGAGGGTGGAGGAGGTCAGAGAGAATTCCAGGCAGAGAGCTTGGGAGGACAGCGAGACAGTCTCCAAGGTGGGCAAGACTGGGGCAAGGGCAGCTTGGCGATGGGCTCATGAAATTCTGAGCTTTGAGGAGCCTGTAGGGCTCTGGGGACAGATGGTGGGAGTGGGTGAGATAGATGAGTGCTCAGGGAAAGGCAGGGCCTGGAGATGGGGATTCTGAACATCCCCTGCCCAGGGTAGAAATTGATACCCCAGAAAGGCAGGGAGTTTCAGGGTGAGCTGAGATTTGTGCCTTCTCAGATTCCTACACTTCTCCATGGCGTTCCCTTCTCAGATTCCTACACTTTTCCATGGTGTTCCCTAGTCTTCACGGTCCTGGGCCCTCTCCTAAACCATACCACACCCTGGGGAGGAAAGAGTGCAAGTCACGGGGGAGATTCCTCCTTGACAAAGAGCATGCAATTGAGAAGTTGCCCTAGTACCAGCTGCAGCAAGAGGGACAGGGAGAAAAGAAGGGGAGGGGGCTGCGTGGGAAAGAACCCGGTCCCAAAACTCTGCCTGCCACTGTGTGACCTTGAGCCAGTCAGTTTCCCTCTCTGGGCCATAAATAGGGGGTGGGAGACTGGGCTCCGCTTTTCCAATCATAATCAACCGTTAGGGAGAATCTGGCCGACGAACTGGGTCGTCCCACACACTTGAAGTTAGGGAACCCTAGGGTCCCTGTGCCCTCTTCCTCACCTTCGACCCGGGGATCCCTAGCTCCCAAGGGTAGTGGGTGCTGGGGCGCGAATGCAGCATCCCTGCGCCCGGGAGCACTGCTATTGGCCAGAGATGATCTCACCGCCTCCCGGCCTGCGTGCGCCTGATTGGCGGGTGCAGGGATGCAGCGCTCAGCCGCCGGCGGGGCAGTCATTCAGGCGGGCTCGGAGCGTGTGTGTGTGTGTGTGTGTGTGTGTGTGTGTGTGTGTGTGTGTGTGAGCCTGGGGGAGCGCAGAAGTGATGCGCCCAGCGTCCCCCAGGGGGCTCGGGAGGTGAAAGCTTGGAGACCCGGGGTCAAGGTCTTAACCCCTTCCCACCAGCCAGTGCCCAGCCAGACCCCTCTAGCTCCCTTCAGTCTGGCAACCCTAAGCAAAGCCATCCCCAGATGATGCTCCGCAGAGAGGCGGGGTCCGGGTCCTCCCCTCCACCCCCTTCCGTTTAACCCTTTCACCGCCACGGCGCCGTCCCGCACTGCCCGGCCAGCTGGGCTAGGAGCCCCGAGCCCCAAGCATGCCCGAGCCCACCTAGAGGGCAGGAGAGTCGCGGGCGCTCCGGTCGCAGCCTCAGAAGCATCCCCTCAGCTTCCCATCCCTCTCTCAGCCTTTGGACCCCGGCCCAGCGACCCCCGGTACAATGGGGGAGTCAGTCTGCCCGGGTCAGATGCAGGGGCCGGAGCGTCCGCGGGAGAACCGGCAGGACGCCGGAGACCCCATCTCCTGGTACCCAGTGCCCCAGCTCAGCTCCTCCCTGCGGAGGAGGCAGGAAGGACCAGAACGGCAGCCTCCGCAGCCCCGAGTCTCGCGAGGGGCGGCCGGACCTTCACCCTGCGGAGCGCCTGGGCGCCCCGAGGTGAGGCTGGGGCGACCCCGCCCCCTCCCGCAGCCCGCAGCCCGCAGCCCGCAGCCCGCAGCCCCTGCCCCGCCGGACCCTGAGCGGCGCCACAGGCTGAGGCTCCCCCGGCCGCCCCGGCGAGAGCCCGGGGTCCCAGCTCGGAGCGCCTGGCGGGGGCCGAGCCGCCCCCTCACCTGCACCTGCACGAAGGAGCCGCGGTAGAAGCAGCAGGCGGCGGCCGACAGGGCGCTCCACAGGCTGCACCGCTCGGTCATGGTGGGGCCGGGTGACCAGGGCAGGGACGGTGCGGGGGGCGGCGGCCGGCGGGGCAGGGGCGCGGGACCGACCGGGCTGGGCACCGGCTGCGCGTGCCTCTCGGCGGCGCGATTACCTCATCGCCTTGTCGGGGGAGGAGCGGGGAGGCGGGGCGGGGAGACCCCACCCTCCAGCCAGCCCCGGGAGGGGAGGGGGCCATTGTTCCTCCCTCCTCCCGCCCCCGACTCCCCGCCCCCTCGCCCCCCGGTCCCCCTTCCAGCCCCGCTCGCCCCGGCAGCCCGGAGCCTGGGGATGCGGAGCTGAGGACCTGCCAAGGTGGGCGTCAAGGAGGGCAAAACATGGGGTGGGCCGGCAAAGGCGGGGGGGGAGGGTCCTGCCCCCCCCACTCACCTCTCCCCTTACTGAGCCGGAGAGGGCACCGACTTTGAATTAAACCATGTCTAAAGCTGGAAAAATCCCTGTAGACGTTTGACCAAATCCTTTGTGGCCTAAGGAAATCTCCCAGAGTCCAGGATTTCTCATCTCTGACTTGGAATCAGACACTCTTCTGGGAAATGCGGGATGTCATTGACAGACTGGGGGTGGGGAAGCAAACTCAGTAAGGCTCCGGGGTTTGGGAATCAACCTGGCTTCAACTAGCGGTGCCCCACCTCCACCCACCCAGTCCCTTCTCTTGCAGCCCAGACTTACTCATCTGGAAAACATACCTGTGCGGATCTCACAGAACTCTGGTAAGCATGGGGTGGGCTGATGCATATAAGCTGCCAGATATTAAGCAAGTGCTCAAGAAATGCCTGCTATTGTTTTCAAGCTTGGTGTCTTAGAATCCGGACCTTTGGCTGTAGGCTCTTCAGTGCAAAGGGAGTCATCGCTGACTCTGCATCAGTCAGGCCTGGAGTTCAAATCTTGTGGCAGGCTGTGTGACCTTAGGTAGATGAGTTCACCTCTCTGTTCACCTCTCAGATGTTTGATTGTTTTCTGTAAATACATCTGAAGCTCTGAGCATGGAGCTTAGAATTTTATGGTCTTGGAACTTCAGAATCCTTGCCTTAGAATCAAAGTACTTGAGAACCCTGGAGTTCTGGCAGCTGAGCATGTAAGGTGAAGAATGGACTTTGGGTAACTAACTATTGATTCCATTCTCTTCTGAGGCTTAAAGCTAAAACTAACATTCCTTTGAGTTCATTCTTTAGGGGACTGTTTAATCAGTTCTGGTGTGTGGGTATTCTTTCTTTTATAGCATTTTTAATTACACTTTTTCAGCCCCATAAACTAAAGGAAAAATACAAAGCTAATAATCCTCACAGGGATCTCACTACCATCTGTGTTGGGGATCTCATTACCTTGCAGCTGGGATTTGTGAGATGCTGAAATACACGCCTTTGTGGTCTACCACTGGCTTTGGGGCTGGTTCTCCCTGAGGCCTGTGTCCCGCTGTGATGCCAGGGCTCTGGATGAGAAGCCAGGGCTCAAATCCTGGCAGCAGCTCCTGCTCAACTTGCTGCAGCCGTGGGCTGCATTTCCTGGGCTCACTCAGCTCGCTTTCTGACCTCGCCCACACATTTACCTCTACCTGGATCATTCTACCACCCATCTCTGCTTATCTTTATCTCCTTTCCAGCTTTCTGTTTGGAGAGAGGGTGTTGGTGCATATTCCTGGTCAATTGCAATGGCTTGGCTTCAATGCCTGCTCCTCCAGAAAGCCTTCCTTGATCTCCTCATTCCCAGATCCTGAGCTGAAAGTCACCTCCTACCTCCACAGCACCAATGGCTTCTTAGTGAACTTTCTATTGATGGTAAGGGATAGCAATCTGAGCACTTCCCACAGTGCTCATTACTGATCACTTACACAGGGCTTTCCGGGCAGCATCGTGGGTGATATAAAGTCCCTGGGGTCAAGAACCAGCCCAGATTCCGCCCCCCCGAATGGGCATGGATTCACTGAGCCCACAGCAACCCTGAGTGGGAGGTACCACTGTCATCCCATTTCACATAGGTGAACACTGAGGCTCAGAAAGGTGATACACCCAAAGTCATGTGGCAAATAAGTAGCAGATCTGAGACTAAAATTTGGGTCTGCTGGATGACCAAACACAAGCCCAAACCATTGAGTGGTTCTCCTTTGATCCTCACATGAGCCAGAAGCCCTTGAAACACAGGGCCTGGTGCTCCTTGCCCCGTGCTCCATACTCAGAGAGGGGACCTGGCTCAGGGTGGTGCTCCTGGATGAGGAAGGCCAAGAGCTCTGTCCATGGTCTTGGCAGCAAATAAACTTCAACAGCAATCCCAGTTCTGCCCCTCAGTAGCTGTGCGGCTGTGGGCAAGTCACTGCATTTCTCTGGGCCTCAAGTTTCCCATCCATAAATGTACACAAGAAGGCCCAATGATGAGGGGAGAAATCAAAGACCTCATTCATATAAATAGCTCAGAACTGACTCCCTTCCAGTGCCAGCAGTCAGCACAGGACTCTGCACACAGTAGGCACTCAAAATGTCCCATCGTATTATGGTGGTTATCATTATTATTTCAAAACTGCATTTTCAACATTCCCCGTGCCTAGGACAAGTTAAGTTCATGATCAATGCGACTGTGTTATCTGTGATGAAGAACTGAGTCATCCTTTCCTGCTCCCACTTCCCAGTTCCAGCTCAGAGACCAAGCGGGATTAGAGACCGTCTTCCCATGGTGGCACCCCTGGGGCCCTGTCCAGCTGGCAGCTGGATGGGATCTGGTGGTAACAAACATTGGGAAGTCCTGAGATTGGGGCCAGGAAGGAATGATGGCAGGCCTGGGAAGAAGATGCTGGGAGTGAAAGCAGACCCCTTAGGCTGCCCTGACCCCTAGACCTTCTCCTTCTGAGAACAGTGGGTGAGGTCTGACTTCTAATGAGGCCAGAAAAGGACTCTGCCCTTCCTGGAACTGGCTCTGGGCACCCCCAGTGTCCCCTGCCCAGCCCCTCTTACCTTCACATAGTCCCCGCCAGCCTCCGGCTCTGCAGTGGCCCTGGAAAGAGAGAAGAGAGATGAGTGGTTCCCAGCCCTGTCTAGCTCCCCAGCTGCCAGCCTCTGCCCACCTGCCTGGTGCCAGCACTGAGCACCTGCAGGACTGAGCACTGCAGGTGATAGCACTTGCTGGAATTGGCAGGCTGGGCTACCCCTCCACTCTCCGGCTGTGTGACCCTGGGCAGGTCCCCTTCACCTCTCTGAGCCTGTGTTCCATCGGGTTGCCTCGGGGCCTCTGGGAGTTGATGAATGTCACATGCTTAACATAGCGCCTGCTCCCTGTCTTGACTCACCTTTAGGACACTGCAGTCTCCCGGGGTTCACTCCCCACCTCCTCCCTGACTCCACACTTTGGTGGCCCCAGGCTGGGCCTCAACCTCCTCCCCTCCAATTCTACCCTCATCCCCTCATCAGAGGGACCCACCCAGTGGCACATCACCGTGTCACTGCTGGTGACAACTGGCTGCGAAAGTGATTCCCCTCCCCTCAAGGGTGGCCTGGACGGAGCCTGGAGAGGTCAGAGGCCACGGATGGCTGTTGTTCCCAAATAAATATATATTTATTTGTTCCTCCCAAATAAATATCACCCTTCCTGATGAGGACCTCCATGAGCCACGTCCCCAATCCTCGGCCTTAAATGCCCTCCCTTCTCTGATGCAGCCTGGACTTCCCCTTCGACACCAGACTCAGAAACCCAACTGCCTCCTTAGCATCTCTTCTCAGATGTCTAAACTTGACTTTTGTATCCAAAGCAGGACTACAGATCCCCCACCCCACCCGATCCCCCCCACCCTTGCTCTCCACATCCGCTTCCCATCTCAGTAGATGTCAGCTTCATCCTTTGTGTTGCTTTGTTTGGCCAAAAACCCTGCGGTCCTCTGTGCTTCCTCTCTCACTCACAGTCCATGCCCAATCCATCAGGAAATCCTGTGGGTCTATTTCCAAAATAGGTCCTGACCACCTCTCTCTGTGTGTTAAGCGTGCCCTATCTGGGGCACATTCTCTGTCCTCCGTGGAGCACACAGCAGACTTCTTGCCACCCGGCGTGTCTGCCCTCACACGTCTCAGTCAGCTTCCCCTCCACTGCCCTGGTGGTGCTCAGGTGAAAAGCTAAGCAGGTCACTGTGCACAAACACCTCCCACCCTGGGACTTCCCTGATGATCCAGTGGGTAAGACTCCAGACTCCCAAGGCAGGGTTCCTAGGTTCAATTCCTGGTCAGGGAACTAGATCTCACATGCCATAACTAAATATCCCACGTGATCCTGCATGCTGCAGTGAAAAAAGATCTATCAAGATGGTGCCACAACTAGCAACTAAGACCCGGTGCAGCCAATTAAATAAGCATAAATTTATTTTTAAAAAATGCAACCTCATCTAATTTAAAATGAAGCAAAACAAAAACAACCCCCCAACCCTTCCATCTCTCAAAGAACAAAATCTAAACCCCACTCCATGGCCTGCAAACAGCCAGCCACATAATTTATCATTTAAACCAAGACTTCCCTTGTGAGAGTAAAGAGGAGCCATTTTTATGCCAGAAAAACAAGCGTAAATGGGCTTAAATGTGCCTCAACCCACAAGGCACTGTGTGACCCAGGTGGGACCCAACTGCCCACCTCATGAATTCCCACCCCTGAAATATGCCTGCTCCCCTTATTCTGTTCCAGGCCACTGGGCCTTTGCACTTGCCATTCTTTTGCCTGGAAAGCTCTTCCTCCAGATTATCACATAGCCCGCTCCTCCCCCTACTCTATATAAAGAAGTGGAGTCACTCAGTCATGTCGGACTCTTTGCAACTCCATGGACTGTAGCCTATCAGGCTCCTCCGTCCATGGGATTTTCCAGGCAATAGTACTGGAGTGGGCTGCCATTTCCTTCTCCAGGGGATCTTCCCGACCCAGGGATCGAACCTGGGTCTCCTGCATGGTAGACAGACGCTTTACCGTCTGAGCCACCAGGGAAGTCGTACTCTATATAGGGCTCTGCCTAATTTCCCCAAGCCTTCCCTGACCACCCTGCCTAGAACTGTCCCTTGTCCTTCGCTCTCTGTCCTCAACCCTGCTTTATTTTCCTCAGTCTCTGCCTGAAACGATCACTTTCCATTTATTTGTTGACTCAGGTACCTGACATCTCCACTGACTTTGTCTCATTCACTGCGGAGCCACCAGCACACAGCAGGAGCTTGAGAACTGTTTACTGCTGCTAGTGAGGACCTGCAGTGGCTCAGTGGGTAAAAAATTCACCTACAATGTAGGAGACCTGGGTTCGATTCTTAGGTCGGGAAGATCCCCTGAAGGAGGGCGCACCAACCCACTCCAATATTCTTGCTTAGAAAATCCCGTGGACAGAGGAACTTGGTGGGTTACAGTCCATAGGGTCGCAAAGAGTTGAATATGACTGAGCACGCACGCACTAGTGAGGACCTGCTGTATAGCACAGGGAGCTCAGCTCGGTGCTCTGTGATGACCTAGACGGGATGGGAGGGATGGGGGTGAGGGTAGAGGTGGGAGGGAGGTCCAAGAGGGAGGGGATATATGTATGCACATATCTGATTGACTTCACTGTACAGCGGAAACTAATACAAAAACATTGCAAAGCAACTGTGCATGCACATGTGCTCAGTCGCTTCATTCGTGTCCAACTCTTTGCCACCCCATGAACCGTAACCCACCAGGCTCCTTCTGCTCATGGGATTTTCCAGACAAGAATACTGCAGTGTGTTGCCATGCCCTCCTCCAGAGGATCTTCCCAACCCTGGAACTGAACCTGTATCTCCTGCGTCTCTTGTGTTGCAGGCATATTCTTTACTGCTGAGCCACCAGGGAAGCCCATATTTATTGCCTAAGAAATGTATGAAGAGTGTACCCTCAACGAGTATTCATCACTATCATTATTATTAATTCTGTCAGGCTGGGCACTGGTTCTCAGGCTGGCATAAGCCTCAGTATTCCCATCTGCAAACTAGGGAGAGAGGTCAAACTTCCCCAAATACAGAAGCCCCAAATTTAAACTGAAATGTGATAAATCTAACAAAATAAGTTGCAAACCGAAAAAGCTGAGCTACAAACAAGACAAAATAAAAAGTGTGGGTGAGGTGTGTGTTTCCAGGGTGGGATTTCACATAGGGTTCCCCCTAGCTCCTGAGTTTTGACATGCTCGAGTCCCTAGGGCTGTCCTTCCTTCCTGCAAAGTCCTTCCTGTTCTCTAACCATCATCCCTCAAGCTGCAACCCGGCCCCTGCAGGCTCCGAAAGCCATGTGAGTTCTCTCTGTCCAGCCAAGGTGGGGGGTGGGGTAAAGTAGGGACCCCTCCCCTTGCTCACTCGCTGCTCTTCCTGGGTGAGGTGTCCTGTCCCAGCATTTCCGGCCATTCAGGCCCGGAAATCCTCCCACTGATGGGAACAGACTGGCCAGGACACTGGGATTGCCCCAGCATTTCTTCCTGCTTCCTGTCCACTTCCCCTCAGGCGCTGGGCAGGAGCAGAGTCTTGGGGAGGGCGTGCCCGCCCCAGGGATATCAGGTGGCCAGAGCCAGTGGGGTGCTCGGGTCTAGACCCAGGCCCGGGAACTCCCCATGGCCCCTCCCTGCCCCTCCAGGATTTCTAAGACCTAAGGTGACCATGTCTGCTTACCACCCCTGGCCATCACTGGCCCAGACTATGGCCACCACCTTGTCACTGCCTCCCTGCCTACATTTGTGCCCCTGTGACTTGTTCTCACCCCAGCAGCCAGAGTGGTCCTGTTAAAATGAGTCAGATCACACCTTTCCTCGGCTCCAACCCACTGGTGTGGCCCCTAGTTTCACTCAGAGTAAGAACTGAAGTCCTCATAATAGCCTCCGCACACTGGCTCCCCAGCACCTCTCTGACCACTCTCCAACAACACTCCCCTCCTTCATGCTACCCCAACCAAGCTGGGCTTCTTGCTGCCTTTTGTCCCGACCTCAGGGCCTTTGCACTTCCTGTTCCCTCTGCTAGAATACTTTCCCTCGCGATATCCACTGAGCTCCTGCCCTTCCCTCCTTCAGGTCTTTACCAAAGTGTCCCCTTCTCAGTGAGGACTTTCCTGGCCACCCACCTGAAAGTGAAGGGAGCCCACTCAAGGCTCCCCACCTCCCCCCCCTGCTTCACTGTTCTCTGTAGCACTTCATCTGACTTGCCCTGTGCTGTCTCCTCTCATCAGAACATCAGCTCCACAGGGTAGGGGTTGGGTTCTGCCTAGAATGGTTCCAGGCACCCCATGAAGATGTTTTTGAATGAACAAATGTCACAGCAGTCCCTGCAATCCTGAGGACAAGCTCTAGTTCTGGTTGGTTGGCCCTCTGTGACCAGGCCCCCGACGGCCACCCCTCCACTCTTCCTCAGGGTCTTCCATGCACTCTGGCCTCAGCCTTCTTCCAAAGAGCGCTATTGCCTCCAGCCTCAGGATCTTTGCACATGATATACCTTCTGCCCAGAAGAATTCTCTCCCTTAGAGTCAGAGGAAATCCTACTCAGCCTGCAGATCTCAGTTTGCTTGGAGATTTCTAGAATGTTCTCCCTCCTTTTGTAATGACTAAATCCAGGAATCAAAGCTTCCATGTTTAAAAACTCAGCTGTTAATTAATTCATTAATTAATTTCTTATTTTATGGATTTCAAAGGCATTTCCCCTCTAATATTAGCAGTGAAATCAATTAATAAATAATAGTGACAATTGAGCTAAATCAGTTCCATTAATCAGCTGTATCAATTATTTAAATAACCAACCCCTTTAATTGCCTGTATTAGCTGATTTGTTCTAATAACTGATACCACTTATTGCATACATTAGCTTAATTAATTGAATTAATGACCAGCAATTACAGTCCATTACCCTTTATTTCCCCAATGCAGGTTTCAGTCCAACTTTTCCTTCAGGGTCTCCATCCTGGCCTGAGAGAAAGGGTGAGGATCCCCCAGGGACCCTGGAGAAGAGGCTGATGTCCTCTTCCACCCTGGCCCTTCCTTGCCACAGGCAGCCTTGCCCTGCAGAGCCGTGGGGTCTTCCTGCCCTCTATCTGTCCCCCAGTTTGCTCCTGGGGTGTGGTCATATGTCCTTAAGTGGACACTTCCCAGCCTCTGCCTCCTGCTTCTCAGTTTGCCCCCGCCCTCCCCTCTGTGAGCTTCGACTTCTCCATCTGTGAAATGGGCATATTTTAACTGTCTTCATAGAGGAGCTGCAAGGATCCTATGAGAAGGAAAGGTACAAGGTTCCTTAACCCCTGGGGCTCCTCCCTCTGCCACCCCACCCTGACCCCAGAGAGCTCCCATCCTGCTCTTCCTGGGGGCTGGAGAGATTCTCTCCCTTTTTCACTCACCCCGAGCAGAGCAGCAGCCCTGCTCTGTGCTCCTTAGTCCTTCAAGGCTCTGAGCAGAGAGAGCTGGGGGTGGAAAGCCCCATCTCTCTGGGGACACCCAGCCGTGGGCCTTCGGGATTCCCTGCCAGGAAAGCCCTTGACATTAGCCCCTGCCCCACCCCCTCTCCTGAACAAGGAGCCACCACTGTCCTGGAGACAGCCTTGCTCCCCTCCCCCATTCTGTGCCCTTAGTCTTCTGGACAGGGGTGAGCTCCCCAGCAGAGCTCAGGGAGGGCGCCAGACCTGTGGGGAGAGGCCAGAGCAGGGGCCACTCTTCCCAGGGCGGAGCTGAGGGGTCTGGGTCCCAGGGAGCTGCTGAGACTCAACAGCTGCTGGCCAAGGGCAAAGGGGGAAGGCGAGAGCTGAGCGCTGACTGAGGGCCTGTGTGGAAGCCCTACTTCACAGCAGGGCACTCGGCTACTCAGAGGAGACTCACGTTCGTTCTGCTTTTCTTCTTGCCCTAGGCAGGCTCTCCCAGAAGATGGGGATGCTCCCGGATGGAGACAGGGAGACAATGGGAAGGGGAAAGTGATGAAAGCTAATATTTTGACCGGACCAGGAGCCCCAAATTGACATTAGGAAGAGGAAATGGAGTGGGCATGAACAGAAGGAGGACACTTGGGGGCTCTGGAGAGGGCACTGAGCTGGGATGGAAGAGGCTGTGTGATGCTGGGGGAGTCGCCCTCATCTTCTCTATACAGGTGTGCTGATAGCTGAGCATCCTGTGTGCTGGTGCTTCCTCGGGCCATGTCTAGGGAAAATGCTCTACTCTGTAGAGCATTCACAATGACCCTGTGAAACAGGTGCTGCTTTTGGAGAAGCAGATGGGGAAACTGAGGGTCAGAGAGGGGAGGGGGTCTCTCAACGTTATAAAGACAGTCAGAGGGCCTCTGAGCAGCTGGTGTATCCCACCCCCTACCCCCACCCCCTGTCCTCCCCAGTTCTCACGCCCCGAATGTCCAGCATTCTGTGAACAGGGTCCCCTGAGGGTTTGAGGGGATGTGGCTCCAGCTGGGGATGGGGGACCTTCCGTCTATCCCGAGCCAGTGCAATTCCCACAGCCCGAGGCGTCTGGGGGTCTCGAGGGCTGTGAGAAAGTCTCCACAGGAAATGAGAGCCAGGAGCAGCTGGGCCCCTTCGGAAGACAAGGACCAGCCGCCCAGAGCCTGGGGAGACTGAACAGGCTGGGCCCACCACAGCCCCCTCCCCTGGTGGGTAATCACTACCAGATGCCCAGCAACTGACGTCACTTTGCAGGGCTGAGAGGGTCGTGGGACTCGGGGGAGTGTTGGAAATTCTTGGACCAGAATCAACATTCCAAAAGGAAATGGGGGTGGGGGGGGTGTCTTGGCCTATTCTCAGTGCCTGGCACGAGGGCTGGGGCACGGGTAGCTTAGGGTGCCCCTGGCTCTCCTGCAGGGTGCTACCTTCTCCAAGTCTCAAGTTTCCTGCTGAAGGGCCCTGAGAGTGAGAGCGGAGGGGCCTGGGTCTCTGGGAGGAAGGAAAGGATGCTCCGGTGAGACACTTCAGAAAAGAGTTAAGACTCGGTCAACTCTTCCTCAAAGGAGAGGTGCTTGTCAAACATAAGTCAGAGTGGGACCTTCCTCTGCTCAAGGCCAGTGACGGCTGCCATCTCGTTCACAGTCAAAGCCAGGTCCTTGCCGGGCCTTCCAGGCCTTGCTTATCTGAACCCATTTCCTCTCTGGCCTCATTTCCACCCCTCCCCTCCCCAGCCCCCATCTTGCTTTCTGCTGCTCCTCCAACACACCAAGTATGCTCCCACCTCAGGGCCTTTGTAGTTACTGTTCCTTTGACCTAGTATACCCTTCCCCAGCCATCAAGAGGGTCTGTTCCCAGGATGCCTGAGACTAACATAATATTGTACATCGACTATATTTCAAGTAAAAAGAAGGGGGGGAGGGGGGTCTGTTTCCTCATCTCCTTTGCTCAAACATCGGTTTCTCACTGAGAATTCTTCCCTGGATAACTTTCAGTCACTACCCCAAGACCAGATCCCCTGCTTGATTTAAATCTTTCTCTCTAGTGCTTTTCTCTTCTAGCCGACCAGGTAACTCATTATCTGGTTTATTGTCTGTCTCCCCCACACTGGAATAGGGGCTCCACGAGAGTAGGGTTTTGTCTGCTGTGCTCACTGCTCCCTCCCCAGAATCTAGAGGGGTGTCTAGGGCATAGCTGCATCTCGGTAACTATTAAAATGAATGAAGTTCCAGCTCCATTGTGTCATCTAGAGCAAGTTGTTAACCTCACAAAACCTTGATGTCTTCATCTGTAAAATGGGCTCCTGTTACTGCCTTTCCAGGGCTATGGGAAGCCATGTGAAGTAATGGGAGAGACAGCTCTGAGATTTTTACTTACAGCAGGTGATACGTGGCCTCGGGGTTAAGAGTTTGGGCTTGGGAGCTGGTCAGGTCAGAATCAAACCTTGGTTCTGACAATTAATCTCTCTGTGACCCCAGCAAAGTCCCTTTTTCTCTCTGAATCTCAGTCTTCTCACTGGTAGAATGCAGCAAATAGAGGCTCCCACCTCACAGGGCCAATGCGGTAGAGGGGACCCACTGAGTGTTACAGGCAGGGCCGGCCAGTTGTCCTTTGGTGGGACCCTGGCCTGACCATTCCTGTGTGTGGGTGTGGCTATGGTGTGGGGCTTTGGGGGCCCTCCCTTCCCTCTCTAAGCAGCCGCTTCCTCCTCTACAGCATGAACTGAAGGGTAGAGTGTCAGGACTCTCTAGAGCCACTGTTTCCCTGCAGGCAGCTGAGGGGTTGGGGGCTGGGGGGAGGCTGGGCGGCACTCTCCTTTTTGGGAGCTAAAGGCCCTTCATTGCCTGTGTGGTCGGCCCCTCCTCCCTCCTTCCTCTCATCCCCCATGATCTCAGCAGAGTACAGGGCACCAGGAAACTCCTGCAGCCTCACCTCTTCCCCTTCCTTCCTTCTGCTCCAGGTGCACCCTGCTTCCCAGGAGGTAGGGGAGGGACATGTCTCCCCCAGCTTAGGGTGAACAGCCACTGGGATGACTCCCTTGGGACACTCAGGAACGAGGCCCCTGGTCTTACTCAGTGGCAGTTCTCAAACACCCTCGTCCCCAAGCTGGACGGATCCTCAGAGACCATCCCAGGCCCATCTTGGCTGCTGGAGAGATGGAAGCCCAGAGCAGAGCAGGACAAGCCTGAGATCACACCTGCAAAGCAACTCTCCTGTCTCTGGCATAGAGCTGAGCTTCATGGGCTCTTAGAAGAAATGTTCAACAGTTCCTCACCTCCTACTTGGCCTAGGGCAGGTGGGACACTGGGTCTCAGGGCACCAGGAAGGGGCTCAATCCGATCTGCTAATCCACCCTCCTCAGGACCCTGGGACATCCCAGGTGATCAGGGGCAGGAAGGCAGAGTCTCCTTATTTCCTCTGTCAGCTCTAAGCCAGACCTGATACCCCAAGGCACTGCCAGGACCATCTCTGCCCACAGGGGAGGATGGCTGGCTCTTAGACCTGGCATTCTCAAGGTGTCTCAGGACCTGCTGAGGGGTCTGATCCAGGAAGGTGGAGTTAAACCCTAGTTCTGACTTTCACTAGTTGTATCAAACTGGGCAAGTAAACCTCTTTCCTTATCTGTAAACTGGAGATAGTGATAGTGTCTCTTTCCTGGGACTGTTGTGACCAGCAGATGCTCAGCCTGAAGCCGGGTCAGAGTTGCACCAAAAGAAGGTTTAAAAGTGCCAGATGCTAAACTCGCATCCAAGTTTGTCAGCTGCCCCAGGGGCATAGATTTCCCCACACACACTCCCGGTCCCCGGCGGCGGCCCTCCGTGGTCCCAGCTCGGTCACTCACCCTCTGGATGCCAGTGCGGGGCACCTCCGGCCCACTGCAGTCATGGTTCCCTGCCGTCGCCGCCTGCAACCTGGGGACCTCCTGTTTCCAAGGCTCCCGCCTTTCTCAGGCTACGGAGCCGCGGAGCTCACGGCAGGACTCCAGGGGCGGAGCCTGGCCTGTAGGCCACGCCTCGGACTCGCCCCTCCGCCCTCCCTGGGCGCTCTTCACCGTCTACTCCGCCCTCTGGAAAGGACGTGCCCCGCCCCAGACACGCCCTTCGCCTCCTGTCTTGCTCCGCCCTCTCTTCATCCGTCAGGGTCGGGGAGAGTGGGAAGGCCACGCCCCCAGCACACGCCTCCGCCTCGCCCCGCCCCTCTCCAACGCCAGTTTCCCCAACAGTCCCCGAGCAGCATTGAAAGGCCACGCCTCCCAGGCTCGCCCCTCCGCCCCGCCCACCCCGCTTCCGCAAACTCCCAGAGCTCATCTCAGGCTTTGGGTTACCTCACAACGCTCCCCCCGTCACCGGACCCCTACATACAATCCTTGTTGCACGTCCGACTGAGGCCGAATTTAAGAGGATGGCAAGAGAAGGCAGCCTGGAGTAGGTAGAGATGGTGGAAAAGCAGTCGTTCTTTAAATCATAAATGTAAGCACTTCCCATTTACTGCGTTGTTTGTTGTATGCCAGGCACTGTGCTAAGATTTTTACAAGTACGTTATTCTTGAATTCTCACCACAGCCCTACAAGATAGGTGGTATCATTGTGCCCCTTTATCAGATGAGAAAAGCGAGGCTCCGAGAAGGGAACAGACTTGTCCAAGGTCAGTAAGAGGCAGTCTGGTCTGGATTCACTCTGCAGCTCTACAAGGTCCTCCTCCTCCCCACTGAAGGACCGATGATCCCAGCACACAGAAGCTGTGCTTGGTGTCTCAGGGCAAAATCACTCAAGAGAGGTTCCAGAACCAACCCTAGAGTTTACTTTTGCTCAGATTTTCCTTTTCCCTCTTTATTTCAGTAAGTATATCTATAATAACCAGTGTGGTTTAGACAAAGTCTTTGAGAGTTGAAAAGACAGGGACGTCTTTGGTTGGGGCTGAGGGCTCTCCCAAGGACGGTAGGGCTTAGAAGATGGTGGGTACCATGTGATGGATGAGTGTGCAGCCACCGGAGACAGGCAGATTCCTGCTCAAATCCCACCCCTGCAACTTTGGCTGAGTCTCAGATTCCCCAGCTGTAAGATGGGGGCAGGGAGGGTTATAGTATTGATATAATCTTTTACAGAATTTTCAGTAACTTTTGTTTTGACACCTAGTAAAACGGGTACTTACTAATTGAGAGCTATGGTCATACATCACTATTTGTATTTTTGCAACGATGCAACACACCCTGTACCCAAGTTAGGTAACAAATGCTTTACCAGACCAAGGGGAGCAATGTTGTCCAGCAGAATTAAAGGCAGAGATTCAGAGGTGGGGGCCCAGGGCAGGGATCCAGAGGTTGGGCTGGGCCCAATCAGTAGCTGAGGGCTCATGCTGGAGGCTGCCTAGGGTTTTGGAGTCAGGTGGGTCTTAGGTCAAGTCCTAACTTCCATCATTTGCTAGATGTGTAATCTGACTGGGGCAGATGGCATTTCTTCTCTCAATCTCAGTTTCCTCATCTGTGGTATAGAAATAACAGTATCCTCTCCCTGGATTTTTTTTTTCTTCTGAGAATTAATTACACATGAAGGGCTAAGTACAGCGCCTGGTCTATAGTAGTGAAAAGTGAAGTGAAAGTGTTAGTTGCGCAGTTGTGTCTGACTCTTTGTGACTCCATGGACTATAGCCCACCAGGCTCCTCTGTTCATAGGATTCTCCAGGCAAGAATACTGGAGTGGGTTGCCATTCCCTTCTCCAGGGGATCTTCCTGACCCAGAAATTGAACCCGAGTCTCCTGCATTGCAAGCAGATTCTTTACCACCTGAGCCACTAGGAAAGCCTGGTTTATAGTAAAGTACTTAGTTAATGTGTAGGGGTGTGTGTGTGTGTGTGGTGTGTATGCGTATGCGTATTTTGTTTTGTTTCTACAGATGTGTGTGTTGGGCGGTCCTCTCCAGACTCTGTTGGCAGGAGGCTGGAGATGCCATCCCCACAGGTCCTCCCCTCACCCTCCCCTGATGGGCACCTACCTTTCTGAGGGCACATTCTTGGGGACTTGCTCCTCTTCTGTGTCTGGCCTGGCATCCTCAGGTTTTCTCGTGGGGTCCACGTCCACTGCTGAAGGGTTGGGTCCCACTGCTGGGGTGTCCTCCCTGGAGGCAATGGTCCCTACCACCACCTTCTCAGCTGCCTCCAAGCCTGGGGGGTCAGGCAGGCCTCGGGGTACCACCTGGGGCTCAGGGCCAACTTCCTGGGCCTTCTGGGTGGCCTGTTTGCCCTGAGCCTCCTTGATGCTGGGGCGAGGCATGGTGCCCATGTGGCTGTACATGTCGCTGGAGCGGGCGTAGGCCACGGGGCTCTTGGGGACTGTCACCATGTCATCCTGCGTGGCATCGAAGGTGTCAGCTTCCACCTGGGGCCGGATACTGTTGGGGGCCAAAGATCGTCTCAGAGTCAAGGACCGAGGAAGGTTGGAGAGACTCCCAAACCCCTTGAACTTGAAGAACTCTAGATGGGGGGAAGGGAGGGAAAGGAGTTAATGACATTGCCAGCAGTAATAATGATAACGACAATGAAACATTTGTGCGGTTCCACTCACTGAGGGTTCCAGGAGGGTTGGGAGCTTCACTGACACCCCCTCTTAAGTGTTACGGTATAATATGGCACTACTGGGATACTGTAGCCTTTGAATTCCACATCCTAGCTTTGTGACCTTAGGCAAGTCACTTGACCTCTCTGAGCCCCATCCATCCACATCAGTAAGATAGAGATTATAATATTCATCTCCCATGGCAGGGTCAGGGGCAACCTCTGGGCCCTGGACCAGTACCTCCTGGCCGATCAGCAACAGCATGAGATCAGAAATACAGTGCACGATAAATCTAATGCACTTGAATCATCCCCAAACCATTCCCCCGCCTCATCCCCTGACCGTGGAAATACTGTCTTCCACGAAATTGGTCCCAAAGATTGGGGACCACTGTCCTCTGGGCAATGGAAGAATTGAAGAGAGGCAAGAACTCAGCATATAAATAACATGTTTCATAGCCATCAGAAGTAATGAAGAAAGATGGTGATGACAATCACAATAAATGCCTTTGCATTTGCCAAACATGCCACCTTCATTAATTACATCCCAGAATTCTCAGCACAACCCCATGGCACAGGTTTAATCCCCCATTTTCCAGATGAAGAAACTGAGGTTCAGAGTGGTGATATGACCTGCCCAAAGTTACACAGCTGGGAACATGTGTGTGTGTGTGTGTGTGTGTGTGTGTGTGTGTGTTTGATGTGTGTGTCAGGGTCGGGGGAGTGGATGTTTGAACGAGGCTCTGAGATGCCCCCGAGGTGCGGATGAAATGAGAAGGGGGCTGTCAGGTCCCTGAGGGTCCCACTCCCTGCGGTTCTCTCCTTCCTGTCAGCTGAGCCCTAGTTGGGACTCAGGCTGCAGTGCTCGGGTGATACCATCTCTGAGTTTCCGCAGGGGTGCGCCTGAGCGCCCTCCTGCCTGCTCCCAGCTGTGGGACTGCCCCTCCTCCTAGCCACCACCAGCTGACTGGACTTCACTACAGCCCCTCGATAAGCAAAAACGAAAAAACCCTGGCATTTCCCACTTCCTTGGCATCCTCCACCTCCTTAGGTCCTCACAACCATGGAACACAGGTGGGATGGCCCCATTTGACGGAGAGGAAACTGAGGCCCAGAGAGGGGAAGGAATTTGCCCAGAGTCAGAAAGCAAAGCGGAGCCTGGCCGAGGGCCCAAGGCTCTGGAGTGCTGGGGTCAGTGCTCTGGGGCTTTCCTCCCAGGCCTGCCCACCCCCCACCCACCCTCAGTCTTATAGCCTCTGCCTCCTGACAAGCGCTGTCAGCAGATGCTGAGGCTCTGCTCTTAGAAAGCTATGCCAACGAGCAAATCGCCTCCTTTCTTAGTACCACTTGTTTTGTCTCCTGGGCACCGGGGGTCTGGAGGAAGCCCTAGTAGGGCAGGGAGGGAAACTGAAGTCCAGGGTCCAGGGACGTGAGACTGAGCCCTGCTCTGTAGCCCCATATGACCTCAGGCAAGTCTCTGGGTCTTTCGTCTGTGGAATACAGTCATAATCCTTGCCCTGTACACTCCCCTCATGTGCTGTCAGATCCAAAGCCTCAGGGGGGTCTTCCCTGTGGTCCAGTCGCCAAGATGCTGCGCTCTCAATACAGGGGGCCTGGGATGCGATCCCTGGTCAACGAACTAAATCCCACATGCTGTAACTAAAAAGATCTTGCATGCCACAATAAAGATTGAAGATCCCGAGTGCCGTAACTGAGACCCAGCACAGCTAAATCTGTATCTAAATCTTAAAAAAAAAAAAAAAAAGAATCAGAGGGAGCTGAAGTTTGCTGGGACCAGGAAAGAATCAGCAACCTGGGGAAGAAGAGTGATGGGTGGGTGTGGCCCCTCATTTAGTTGCTCTGGGTCCCAGCGTCACTGCTGGTGGGGTCGTGGGACATTAACCCACGGCACGCACTCCTCCCCCCACCCCAGCCCCAGAAACTCCCAACCCGAGACCCCCATGTGAACCAGCACAGAAGCAGGCAATGGAATGCGTGGAGGTCTTCCCTGGCCCAGCCCGGAGGTCAAAGGGAGCCAGAGGACACACAGACGGATGGAGAGACTGAAAGTTGGGTGGGGAGAGACAGAGGAATAGCAACAGACAGAGACAGATGAGAGAGAAACAGAGATGGAGAGCCAAACCAGCTGCAGAGAGAGAGAGAGACTAGGCCAGAGGGATGGAGAGACGGCGCCATGGAAACTCAGAATCAGAGTCCTCCAGAGAGAGCCAGAGATGGACAGAAAGAGAAACAGAAACGAGATAGAGCGAGAAGGAGCAGATGTGGAGAGGCTGAGACGGACGGACAGACAGGGGGATGGAGGACGGTGCAGACAGCACCCCACACTCACTGAACTTCTTGCTGGCCTTCTTGGTCCCCTCCGTCATCTTGGCAAGTCGTGCAGAGCCCCTGGCCGAAAGGCAAGAAGCCACTCGAAGCTCTGGACATCAATGCTGGGATGCCTCCCTCACCTCCCCTTCCCCTTTCTCGCGCCCTCTCACTAGCTTCCTCTGTATATTTTTAAACCAGTGAACCTCTCACAGCCCCACCCTCCCCATCCTCTCCGCAGGGGGGCGGAGGCAGGGCACCCCCCCCCCTCAAGTCCCAGCCCCTGTGGGCCTCCTCCTTGGCCTTGGCAGCGGGGGGAGGCAGGGGGCAGACCACAAGCGCGTGAGATCTGGAAGGTCTGGGAAAGAAACCGCAGGCTCTGGGAACAGAGCCTACTGGGCTGGGGGCCTCCAGGGACCTGACAACCGCTGTCGGGGGGTCTGGCCAGCGAGCTGGGAGGGTGCAGGGAGTCAGGCCTGCGGGCAGAGGGGTTTACTCTAAGCCTCAGTGCTGGGGAGAGTACTGGTCGTGGTGGCAAGGGGAGGGCCATGGTTTGGCCCGTGGGCCCTGAGGCCGCCCAAATTCAAGTCTTGGCTGCCCCCCTCTGTCACCATGTGATCCTGGACAAGTCCCTCCTCGAGCCTCACTTTTGTCACTGTGAGTGAGGGGTATTTGCAATGCCCACCTCACAGAGTCCAGCGCTTGGTGCAAAGCCTGGCATAGAATCAGTGCCCTCAAGGCATCATCACTCCTTTTCAAGCTGGCAGGGACATGGTGATAATTTAGTCCACCACCCCGCCGTACAAGGATAGGACAGGAAAACCGAGACACAGGCAGGCAGAAGGACCCCAGGTCATACAGCGGGTTGGTAGCACAGACTGAGTGACAACTTGCCCTTTCAGGCCCCTTAACCCACAGCCTGGTGTTTTTCTACCCTGCAACCCCGTGTGTGTGTGTGTGTGTATGTGCACGTTCACATGGACAGGACAGAGAGGAGGAAATGAAACCTCCCCTACACAGGTTGTCCTTGACACCTGCGAAAGCTTCCAGCAACTGCTGGGGGCCACCCGAAAAACCAGGGGCTTCAGACCCTGGCTCTGAGTGTGGAGTTACTTCTGCCTCTGAAGACTCAGTCACCTCATTTCTAGAATAGGCACAAGTGTAAGGTAAAGTCAACCCACGGAGGCTCTGGCATGATCGGACATTATTATCCTGGCCCCAGGGCTGGCCCACTGGGATGTGAAAGGTGAAGTTCAAGGTCAGGTGGGGCCCCTGTGCATCCTCCATTAAAATAATGACTACTAACGACTAATGTTTTCTGATCACCTAGTGCGGGCCAGCCAAAGGGCTCAGTTCTTCTGCCCTAAGGAGGCAAGTATTGTTTTTCTTGTGCTCCTTCTACCGATGTGGAAACTGAGGCCCTGTCCTGAAATCAAGTGACCTGGAATTTGGACCTGCCTGTCCAGCCATGGAGTCTGAGGTCCTAACTTGCACACTCAGAGCGCCTGCCACCCTCTGGCAGCCGGATGATAGACCTTGGTGGGGGAAGGGCCTGCCGAACTTTCTCGATGGGACAAGGGGGAACCTGAGGGCCTGGAAGGGAAAGCAACACAGCCCATGAGATTGGAGGCAGTAAACAGGCCTGGATGGGACAAAGTTCAAATGAAAGGATGGGGTTTCTGGACCATGGACTTGGGAGGAAAAGGGGGTACAACTCCAGCTCCCTCTCTTGAGCATTGACCATGATCCAGGCATGGATCTGGAAGCCCCCACAGATTGTCACAGATCTGTGAGGTGATCCTGGCACTGTCCCATTTCACAGATGAGGGAACTGAGGCTAACGAGGAGCAGAGGCTGGACAGATACCCAGGTGTTTTAACTCCCAGACCAGTGCCCCTCCCTGTCTCTGGTTGTGTCGGAAGAGGGAGAGGGGCCAGTGGCCTGGTGGTAGCTAGAGGGGTCTTTCTGGTGAGAGCTGGAGGGTGGATCCCCCAGCTTCTTTCTCAGGAGGCAGTTGAAGGGATTTGGGCTTGCTGCTGAGGCAGTGGCATCAGCCAGTACTGGCTTCCTCGCCAGGCCCACTCCTGACTTGCTGTGTGACCCTCCATGAGAGACTTTACCTCTCTGAGTCTCAGTTTCCTCATCTGTGAAATGAGGGCACAGTAATCCCCCCACTCCTCCACTTCCTGGAGTTGCTGGGAAGACAAACACAGCAAATGATGGCCTGAGCCAGTATACTTGGCACTTCTTGCGGAAGGATGGAGGTGGTTCAGGCCAGGGGCAGACTGGCTCAGGTCAGGAAAACCCTGGGGCAGGCACCCTGGGTGAAACTCAGGAGTCCCAGCCACAGCCAGGGCGAGGCTGTGCTGCTGCGGTGGAGGGGCCTTGCCCGCGCCAGGCTAGCCCTGCCGTTGTCCCAGGCGCCAGGGTAGTTGCCGCATCCCTGGGAGAATGAATGGGGCTCAGTGTGACTGCTCAGTGTGGCGGCTCCGCTGAGCTCAGAGCCCTCTTTGTGCTGCCTCGAGTGGCCGTTGGGAGTGCGGCTGGGGACCTGCTGGCTGGTGGCTGTCCCCCGGGCCCTCCTCAGCCACCGCTGGAGGCCAGCCCAACCTCGCTCCGCAGCCCTGAACACAGGAGCGCTTTCCAGCCTCAGGCCTTTGCTTGGGCTAGACCCACACTCGGAACGCATGCACCCCTCCACTGGCTCATCTTTCTCTCCACTGAGTGAGTCCCTGTGGTCTAGACTGAGCCACAGGGCCCCAGGAACCCTGCTCTGATTTCTAGCCCCTCCGTCCTCCCCTCCCCAATCTATGACAGAGGTGTCAGCAATCTGGCCAAGGATGATTAGAGACTGGAGGCTTTCAGTGTCATATTCACTGTACCCAGGCACACCTGAGTCCAGACAGCCACCTGCCTGACCTCAAGCAAGTCACATCATCTCTCTGAGTTTCACTGTTCCCATCAATAAAATCGGACAAACTCAACATCTCTCACATGATCCTGTGGCCATGAACTAAGACATCTACACTGAGAATACTATCTATATTACATTCACTTGTGTCTTCATTTTTTTAAATATTTTTATTTATTTACTTGGCTACCCTGGGTCTTGGTTGTAGCACATGGGATCTTTAGTTCCTGTAGGCAGGATCTTTTAAGTTGTGGCATCCAGAATCTTCTAGTTGAGGCATGCAAACTCTTAGTTTGGCATATGGGATCTAGTTCCCTGATCGGGGATCTAACCCAGGCCCCCCTGCATTGGGAGCTGAGTCTTAGCCACTGGACCTCCAGGGAAGTCCCTCACTTGTGTCTTTATATGCATGTTCTGAACAGACCTCATGCATCATCAGAGGCACTAGCCTCAAGCTTCCACACTGGCCACAGGCCTGCTCTAACTGTAGGACTCAGTAGATATCTTTTCACAGCTTGCCTCAGTTGTCTTCTATTGGGGACCAGAGACCCGGCTTTGAATCCCAGCTCCATAGCTCCCTGGCTGCGTGGCCTTGGGCAGGCCACTTTTACCACTCTGAAACTGTTTCCTCTTCTGTAACTTGAGTCCCTTAACAGCAGCTTTCCAAGAGGGGTGCTGTAAAGTTTCAGAGGTCTAACATATATCATGGGGCCAGGCACACAGCTGGCGTGTGCAGAATGTCCATGGAACTGCAGGGCTGTGGACATCACACAGCCATTCTCTATTCTATGACCCCCTATCTGCCGGTGACCCCTTGTCTCCCTAGGGAGACCAGCAACAAAAGCACCTCCCCCCCCAGGAGCCTTTCTTCTTCCCTCCATATGCTTCGCACCCTGCTCCTGGTCAGGGGAAGAAAACAGAAGGTCCAGGTCAAACAGCTGGCCAGGGGCTCCCTTTCCTACTCTGTGCCTCAGTTTCCCTAACTGCTAAATGCAGCAGGACCAGAGGCTCTCTCAGAGCCTGGTCAGTCAGTCAGCAAACATTTCCTGAGTACTGGTCACATGCCCGGCCTTGCCAGCCTAACTGATCCATGGAAACAGGAAACATTTCCCTCCAACCAGCAAAGAAGTCAGAGTCGGTGAGAAGTTGTTTTTGGCTAGGACCTAATTTCTTCTCACTTTCACTGGGCAGCCTTCTGAAGGGCTCTGACTGCTGCTGCCTGCCATCATCCCGCAGGGAGGGCTGAGGGCCTGAGGCCATGAGGGGAAGTGACTGGCAATGTCAGGGTTCAGGCCAGGGATGGGGGGGTGAAGATGATGACACCACCGGAACTTCTGCTGAGGCCTCTGCCCACAGGATGTGACTTAGGGAGGGCTCGTGAGAAACAAGCAGGGGCCCCAGGCTGAGAATCTGATGGTGGAAGCCACCCAAACCCACGCAGACCTCCCCCTTCCCACCCGATGCGACTATTCCTTCCCACACCTCCCACTGGCATCCGGCCACCCAGCTGGCGCTGCTGTGCCATGACTGTGCCCTGGCTCCACCCTCAGCCCAGATGGGTGGGGTCCTGACATGGGTAACTGCTTGGGGTTGGCACCAGGCTGACCTGCTTTTCATATCAGTGTGGCAAGGTGTTTGACCCTGGCCAATGATGTCACCGTCCATGGGGTTCTCCAGGCAAGAATACTGGAGTGGGTTTGCCGTTTCCTTCTCCAGAAAATAAGCTGGTTAGATAGTACCACCGACTCATTGGACATGAATTTGAGCAAACTCCAGGAGATAGTGGAGGACAGAGGAGCCTAGTGGGCTTCAGTCCACGGGGTCACAAAGAGTCAGACACGACTTAGCAACTGAACAACAACAATACGTGATGTCACCCCTGAGTTTCAGTGTTCTTCTATGTACAACAGAGGTAATAATAGTATAATATTGCTGAGGGAGAATTGAGATAATTCCCATAAAGTGCTAAGTGTACAGCTTGGACCATTTATTTTCCCTCCATAAACTGTAATTACTACAATTATTATTATTTTCTTCCTCCCTGCTCTCCCCACCCCCAATTTAGCCAATGGCCACTTGCCATATTCCCCGGTGGCTCAGACAGTAAAAGTGTCTGCCTACAATGTGGGAGACCGGGTTCAATCCTTGGGTTGGGAAGATCCCCCTGGAGAAGGAAATGGCAGCCCACTCCAGTGCTCTTGCCTGGAAAATCCCATGGACGGACGGGGGAGCCTGGTAGGCTACAGTCTATGGGGTCGCAAAGAGTCGGACACGACTGAGCGTCTTAACTAACTTTCACCCTGCTTCTAATACTGTACCCAAGAAACTGACCCCAGATCACTCCCTGACATGCCCCAAACCCTCGCTGGTTCACAGTGCCTTCAGGTGAGGGCTCACTGCTCCTCACCTGATCCTGAAGACCTTCCCTGGCAGTTCCCCTGCCTCCCAGCAGAACAGGGTCTCTTGGGACACCAGGATCAACAGACCCATTCTTGACTCCTACAAAAAAGCTTCAAGGCCAAGCCATGTGAGCTAAGAGCTGGAGAGCAACCCAGGAACCTTCCTGGCAGAAGAGAAGATAGTGGGGTGCAATCAGAGAGCACAGCCCTGAAGGCAAGGGGCCCTGGGGTGTAGGAACAGTGTGGCCACAGCCTAGGTGGGGAGATGGAAAAAGCCTCAAATGTCACAATTTGGTTTCTCCTGATGACAGTGGAGAGAAATATATACAGACATCACTTCAGAATGATCTGATGGGTGCTGGGACGGGGACAGATGGAGGGGACAGACTGGGGAGGACAGGTCTTAGGATCCACTGGTAGAGGACTGGGGTAGGGGGTGCAGATTGAAGAGGGGGTGGAGAGGAGGTCTGAAGGCAGCCTTGATGGGGGCTGGTTGTTAAGGGCTGGAGGGAGATACAGGAGGCTCCTGGAGCCAGAAGGTATCAGAAAGCTGCCGGGGAAGAGGGCCAGGGAAGGAGAAGCAGGCATAGGATCAGAGAAGGAGATGGTGAACGGTGGTGGGCTTGGTACCCTGGCATAAGGACAGCAGGCCTCAAACAGCACCACTTGCTATATTGCTGGACAGACTGTAAATAGCCTGAATCAAGAGAATCCTCTTCGGATTTACATAGACAAGGTTCGAGTCCCAGCTTTATTACTGTGTGACCTTGAGCAAATGACCTCACCTCTCCGAGCCTCAATGTGCTCTTCTGTAAAACTGGTTAGTGATCCTGACTACGGGGCGGTGGATTCAGGATTCAGCAGGAATGCCCAGCACTTCCTGAGCACACAAGGGGGGCCGACGAAATGCCGGCTACCTTTGTGACTACTAACCCGGGGCGCGACCAGTTAGGGAGCAGCTCGGCGGGAACCAAGGTCCTGTGGGTCTCATCTCTTGTCTCCCAGAGAACTGAGTGGGGGTCCAGGAGTGGAAGGCCCAGGCGTTGCTGGCTCACCACCTTCAATGTCGCCGCGCCCCCTGGCGGCTGTCGGTTGCCATATCAACGGCGGGTCGGCTGGGGCCCGGGGAAGCGGCGGTGGGGGCCCGTTCTCCCCTCCCCGGACCCGAGGCCGCTCCCTCGGCGCCTCTAGTCTTCGCCTGCGTGGAGTGCGGGGTGGGGGGCGGGTGCGGAAACCCCGAGCCTGGGAGGAAGGGACTCCCCGCTGCGGCTGGCATGTGCGGGTAAACTGAGGCACGCGGCAAGTCGCGCCCCGAAGCCAGGTGTTGGGCGCGGGGCCCCACCTCCGAAGGCGGAGGAGGGGCCGTGGGCGGTGACGCGCCGAGGGCGGCGGGCGGGCGGGAGGCAGGCGGTGGCGGCGGCAGGTGCGGCCGCGGAGGGTGGAAGGGAGGAGGGAGGGGGCGGGCGGAGGGGGAGGGGAGGGCGAGGCCCGGGCACCTCCCCCTTTATAACGCGCCCCCTCCCGGGCTCTCGGGCCGCCTCCTCATCGGCTGTTTCCGTCTGGCCCCCTCGCCCGGCCGCCCCGGGCCCGGGCCCGGCCAGGGAGCCCCCAGGCCGCGGCTCGGGGGGCCGCCCCCCATCCCCCCCGCGCCCGGCGCCCAGCGCAGCCCGGCGGAGGCGGCGCCGTCGGAGGAGGAGGAGGAGCAGGGCACTGCGGCTGGCCCCGGATCGGGCGCCAGAGCGGCAGCGGCTTCGGCAGCGGCGGCGGCGGCGGCCCGAGCCGATGCAGCGGGACGCACCACCTCGAGCCCCAGCCCCGACGCCCCGGCTCCCCGCGCCCCCGATCGGGGCCGCCGCCGCCGCCGGTGGCGGCGGCGGCGGGGGCAGCGGCGGTGGCGGAGGCGCCTCTGCAGCCTCGGCTCCTCCTGGCCTCCCGGGAACTACAAGTCCCAGGGGGCCTGGCGGCGGGCGGCGGGCGGAAGAGGCGGGGTCGGCGCCTCGAGGCCGGAAGTGGCCGTGGAGGCGGAAGTGGCGCGGCCGCGGAGGGGCCTGGAGCACGGCGGCGGGACCCGGAGCGGGAGCTGCGGCGGCGGCGGTGGCGGCTGGAGGTGGCGGTGGCGGCGGCGGCGCACTGGAGTCAGCCATGGCAAAGCAGTACGACTCGGTGGAGTGCCCTTTTTGTGATGAGGTGACCAAATATGAGAAGCTCGCTAAAATCGGCCAAGGCACCTTCGGGTAAGGCTGGGCCCCCACCCCCACCCCCACCCCCAGGGACCAGGAGCCTCCTGAGCCTGCACCCCTCCGGGCCGACGTCGGGACGCCCAGACCCGGGCCCGGTTGGTCGGGAAGCCACTTAGATGCAGACTTATTCCCTGGTCTCGCTAGGCCGCACCGCAACCCCGCCGGGGCCTGAAGGAGTCGGCCGGCTGGGAGGAGCCTGAGGCCCTTGATGGGGGGGCAGGGAGGGGTTGCAGAGAGGAGCCTGTGAGTGGAGCGGTATCTCTCCGCGAGACGCCCCGGTGAGGTGCAGGGAGCAGAGGGAAGGAGGTTGAGACTCGAGAAGGGACCGGAGTCACCGCGTGGTGGGGTAGCCGAGTGCTCTGGGGGACCCGGCCCAGCCCCGCCCGGGATTCCCTTTCCGGCCCTCCTCTGGTGGGGGAGGGGCGGGCCCTGCGGAAACGGCCTGTAAGAGCCCTCTTGGGTCCCCCCCCTCTCCGCCTGCAGGGAGGTGTTTAAGGCAAAGCACCGCAAGACCGGCCAAAAGGTGGCCCTGAAGAAGGTACTGATGGAGAACGAGAAAGAGGGGGTGAGTATGGGGTGGGATGGGGTGGGGTGGGCAGGTCTGCCAGCTCCCTTGGGCTTGAGGTTGCGTTTCCACCTTTCTGCTTTGGGGACTCTCAACGTAACAGATTCAGATTAGGTGTTTGGAAATTTCCATATTCCAGGGAGTTTGACTTCCCAGTTCAGTCTTTGAATTCAGATGTCTTAGAGCTTTCGATACTTCATTCTTAGGTGAATATGGTTGGTACCAGGAGGGGGAGCCCATGCTTGCACCCAATGCCCCTGGGTTTTTGAAGTTAGGAAGTCTTTAAACACTTTTTCTTTAGGATTTAATTTTGTTGAACACAAAATATATGTACATATAAAATAATGATAATAATTACATGCAATGGCTTTAAAAAGGTGATTGGTGTTCAGCTGAAAAACAACAGTCTCTCCTGCCACACACGTGTGTTAGTTCTGGTCCAGCTTCCCAGAGATCTGCTTCTTTAATTATATATTTGTTAACTGCCAAACAGGCTAAACGCAGGCATAGGGCTAAAATTTATAAGGTTGAAGAAACTACGGAGCATCTGATGACTGGTTGCAGAACCTTTGTGTGAAGTATCACTGTTTCATTTCATTCATTGAATTATTTTGAGTCATTCAGTTCTTTATGAGGGGTACATAGTTACTCCTGTTTTACATATGGGGCATCTGAGACAACTAATTTCAGAGCCTGTGCATTTACTCTGGTTCCCAATCTATGACCTTTTGCGTGGACCCCGTGGCCAGTTCCTGGGTCTGTAGTGTGCTCACACACTTTTGACTTCCTCCTGTCTTTCTCCCACCCAGTTCCCCATTACAGCATTGCGGGAGATCAAGATCCTCCAGCTTCTAAAACACGAGAATGTGGTCAACTTGATTGAGATCTGTCGAACCAAAGGTAAGTTGTTTGGATCGTGTTCCCATTTTCAGATGGAGAAACTGAGGCTTTGTTTGCGGAGTTGAAACTGGACACATTTAAACTGCCTCTTGTTAACCCAGACATTCCAACTGTGACTGCTTTCTCTGGTCCTTTCATCAGAGCAGGTGTTTTCCCAGGGCCTGCCATAGCACCCAGCCCAGAGAAGGCACTCAGAAAATATTTTGCCTGTGAAGGAATTCATAACCCGGGTATCCGGGTGGCCATGGGTTGGAGGGGTTGGGAGCTAGTTTGGGGGAAATGAATTGTATATGAGGTTTCTGATTTTTTTTTCTTGCCCTCCCTCTCTCCTCCTCATTCTTCCTGCCTCAGCTTCCCCCTATAACCGCTGCAAAGGCAGTATATACCTGGTGTTTGACTTCTGTGAGCATGATCTTGCTGGGCTACTGAGCAACGTCTTAGTCAAGTTCACACTGTCTGAGATCAAGAGGGTCATGCAGATGTTGCTTAACGGCCTCTACTACATCCACAGGAACAAGGTGGGGGCCGGAGTTGGGGAGGAGAGAGCAAGGCTAGGGCTGGCCTTTGCGCTCACTGTGGGGTGGGCATGGCTAAGGAACCCCTGGGAACCCTCCGCCTTGTGCTTCCCGCAGATCTTGCACCGGGACATGAAGGCGGCTAACGTGCTCATCACCCGCGATGGGGTTCTGAAGCTGGCGGACTTTGGGCTGGCCAGGGCCTTCAGCCTGGCCAAGAACAGCCAGCCCAACCGCTACACCAACCGTGTGGTGACCCTCTGGTACCGGCCCCCAGAGCTGTTGCTCGGTGAGGACTCTCCCGAGCTGGCAGAGGGGAGCAGGGGCTGGGCACTCAGCTCAGCCTCAGCACCCCAACTGCCAGGGCTTCTTGAGCCATCGGCCCCAGGGGCATGGCCTCTCAGGAGGCCGTGGGGCTCAGGGGGCCCTCCCTGGTGTGCTCTTGTTCCCAGGGGAGCGGGACTACGGCCCCCCCATTGATCTGTGGGGTGCTGGGTGCATCATGGCAGAGATGTGGACCCGCAGCCCCATCATGCAGGGCAACACGGAGCAGCACCAGCTCGCCCTCATCAGCCAGCTCTGCGGCTCCATCACCCCTGAGGTGCGTCACAGCCCGCCTCCTGGGGCCCCCCCAAGCCGCACACATCGGGGGTGAGGTGGGGTACGGCGGGTTCCCTGGCGGGGGGGCGGGCACGGAACGGAGGCGAAGCCCTGACCTGGACAGGAGGCTGGTGGAGGGTCAGGGTCCGCTGTTCAGAGCCATGGAGACTTCAGGTCTCAGCTACGTCCCCAGTTCCTGAGGTTTTCCGGAAGGTGTCTTGAGCACCTCACCTCAGAGCTGATCTGTGCCGTGAGACATCTGTGGTTCCGTAAGGCTTGGCACACATATCCCAGGCGATTCACATCAAAGGGTCTGGTACTCGGTGCCTGTGTCCCATCTGTGGTTACTGCTGCTTTGGCTGCAGAAGGCTCTGAACTGCCCTCTGGGGTGGTTTGGAAGCATCTGAGCAAGTTGTATGTATTTACTTATTTATCTTTGGCTGCTCTGGATCTTCATTGCTGCGCCTGGGCTTTCTCTAGTTGGAGTGCAGGGGTTTCTCTTGCTCCGGAGCACTGGCTTTAGACCTGGCTTTAGTCGTTGTGGCGCACAGGCTTAGTTGCTCCGTGGCATGTGGAATCTTGCCAGACCAGGGATTGAACCCGTGTCCCCTGCATCAGCAGGCAGTTCTTAACCATCAGATCACCAAGAAGTCCTTAACAGAGACGTATTCAGTTACTTCGGGTACTTAACCAGTCGACCAGCCACATACCCTGCTGAATTAACTGTTACCCTCTTTCCATGCCTCCCTGCCGCCCCAGGTGTGGCCAAATGTGGACAAGTATGAGCTGTTTGAGAAAGTGGAGCTGGTCAAGGGCCAGAAGCGGAAGGTGAAGGACAGGCTGAAGGCCTACGTGCGAGACCCCTACGCACTGGACCTCATTGACAAGCTGCTGGTGCTGGATCCCGCCCAGCGCATCGACAGTGACGACGCCCTCAACCACGACTTCTTCTGGTCCGACCCCATGCCCTCGGACCTCAAGGGCATGCTGTCCACCCACCTGACGTCCATGTTCGAGTACCTGGCACCTCCACGCCGGAAGGGCAGCCAGATCACCCAGCAGTCGACCAACCAGAGCCGGAATCCCGCCACCACCAACCAGACGGAGTTTGAGCGCGTCTTCTGAGGCCGGCTGCTGTTGCTTCTTGTTAGGGCCATGGTTTTGGTTTTCTTTCTTTTGCTCTGTGACTTGCACCATGGAGACGATGGGGCATGTGAGTTTTTCCTCTAGCGCATATCTTATTTAATCTGCCCCCTGGGCATCGGGCACCAACCGAGCAGACTGGAGTAAAACTTTGGCGGAGAGTCCAGGAAGGCATCTGAGCTGCCTCATCTTGTTCCCTGGCTTTGGCGGCAATGCCCAGAGGGTCTCCCTTTACCTTAGGACAGGACTGGGGTGGGGGGAAAGGCACGCCCCACCGGTGACTGTGAGAGACCCCAGCATGCTTGAAGGAGGGGACTGGTCCCTCACCCACCCCGACCCTCCTTGTGGGATGAGAAATTTCTGTGGAGCACAGAACCAGCCTCAGGAATGGGAATGGGCTGCTCTTGGCCTAGCCCTCAGAACCTCTGGGGCTGACAGAAGCTCTTGATTTCTTCAATAGGACAGTTTTATCGTGTTGATTTTGTTCGATTGTTCAGAGACATTCCTGGGTACAGGCTGGTCAGTTACAATTAAAGTTGACTCTTTTTCAGTAAATGGCTGTGTGCTGTGTTCTGTGTTCAGACCGCCAACTCTTAACCCTTTAGCTGACCACTGAGATTTGACTTGTCAGGATATGGTACTTTCCTTTGTCCCAGTTCATGTCCCCTGACATACTTTCAGGGGACTTCTGTCTCTCTTGTTTTTTTCTCTTGAGTACCCAAGCGGCAGCTACCATGATGCTCCCTTGTTCTCTCCACTCAGTGTCAGAGAAAGCAGGGAGACAAGGGAGAAAAGGGCCTCAGTCTGCTGAGGAGGCAACTGGAGGGGACCTTCTGTGAGCCGCATCGGCAGCGGTGACGGGGGCGGGGGGGCAGAGCCTGCCACGGCTGACGGATGTGTTCAGACTTGACTTACTAACACAGGGGGCTGGAAAGACTTCTAGCCAGTGGAATGGTAACAGATGGGTAACCTGCAGGAGTTCTCAGGCCACTGACCAGAGGGTAGCAAGAGGGGAAATGACCAGAAGAGCTGAAGGGTCTCCAGGGCCTTGCAGAGGTGGCAGTAGCTTGAGTTAGGGTGGCAAGCGGGCAGGAGGACAGGGAACAGTTAGCAGAAGCTTGGGTCATGCAGGCTTAGAGCTGGGACACTCAAGAGGAACAGCACATTCTGGGGAATACCTTTGATACATTTCCTGTGAGTCTGAAATCTGAGATAGGCACATGTGAAGCATATTCTACATTCTGTCCAGTGGAGGCCTCTTAAAGGGGACCTGGGAAAAAAAGGTTGGCACAACCTTTTACCTGAACTGTCCTTTGCTGGTAGATATTAACCTGGGTCACAGCTTCACAAAAGGCAAGTGAAAGGAAGGGGAAAAAAGTCATGACTAGCCTAGTCGATTCTTGGGACTGCCAAACACGGCGGCTTAGAATAACCAACTTTTCTGGGGGAGAAAAGTCTGAAATCAGGAGTAGTCATCGGCAAGGTTAGTTCCTTCTGGAGGCTTAGGGAGAATCTATTCTAGCCCCAAGCCTAGGGGAGCTCTGTACAGAGAGGAACATAATCTGGTGATTTTTTAAAAAAATGATATCCAAATCTGTTTTTTTAAATTTTTTTGATGGCACCGCATGGTAGTCAGGATCTTAGGTCCCTGACCAGGGGTAGAGCTCACGCCCCCCTGCAGTGGGAACACACAGCCTTAACCACTAGACCACCAGGGAATTCCCACAATCTGATTTTTTTAAAACACTCAACAGTGGAGCACATTATGGGGCTTCCCTGGTGGCTCAGTGGTAAAGAATCTGCCTGCCAGTGCAGGAAACACAGGTTCAATCCTCCATCCAGGAAGATCCCATATGCTGCGGAGCAACTACGCCTCGGTGCCCAACTATTGTGCCTGTCCTCTAGAGCACGGGAGCCACAACTGCTAAGCCCGTGCGCTCTAGAGCCTGTGCTCCGCAGCAAAAGAAGCCACTGCAGCGAGAAGACCTTGCACTGCAACTAGAAATTACACCGCTACTAGAGAGGAGCCCCCACTCGCCACAGCTAGAGAAAAGCCCAGCAGTAACAAAGACCCAGCACAGCCAAAAATGAATAAAATTATAAAAAAAAAAACCAGTATGGAGGTTCCTCAGAAAACTAAAAATAGAATTACTGTATGATCCAGCAATCACTCCTGGGCATATAGCCAGATGAAAGTATAATTCAAAAAGACACGCACTCCTATGTTCATAGCAGCACAATTCACAATAACCAAGACGTGGAAACAACCTAATGTCCATCAACAGATAAATGAATAAAGATGTGGTACACATATACAATGAAATACTACTCAGCCATAAGGAGATTAAACCAGTCAATCATAAAGGAAATCAACTCTGAATATTCATTAGAAATGCTGAAGCTGAAGCTCCAATACATTGGCCACCTGATGCGAAGAGCTGACTCATTGGAAAAGACCCTGATGCTGGGAAAGATTGAGGGCAGAAGGAGAAGGGGACAACAGAAAATGAGATGATTGGATGGCATCATGGACTTGGACATGAGTTTGAGCAAGCTCCAGGAGTTGGTGATAGGGAAGCCTGGTGTGCTACAGTCCATGGGGTCGCAAAGAGTCAGGCACAACTGAGCAACTGAACTGATAAAGCAGAAAATAATGCCATTTGCTGCAACAGGGATGCAACTAGAGAATATTATACTAAGTAAAGTCAGAGACAAATACCAAATGATACCACTTACATGTGGAACCTAAAAGATGACACTAACGGGCTTACCTATGGAACAGAAACGGAATCAGGGCCGTAGAGAATTGACTAGTGGTTGCCAAGGGGGAGAGTGGTTGGAGAGAGTTGGATTGGGAGTTTGGGATTAACAGATGCAAACTAGTATATGTAGAATGGATAAACAACAAGGTTCTACTCTATAGCACAGGGAACTATATTCAATTTCCTGTGATAAACCATAAAAAATATGAAAAAGAATGTATATACATGTATAACTGAGTCACTTTCCTATATAGCAGCAATTAATACAACACTGTAATTCAACTATGGGCTTCCCAGGTGGCACTAGTGGTAAAGAACCTGCCTGCCAATTCAGGAGACAATCCCTGGGTTCAATCCCTGGGTCAGGATATAAGAGACTTGGGTTAAATCCCTGGGTCAGGAAGATCCTCTGAAGGAGGGCTTGGCAGCCCACTCTAGTATTCTTGCCTGGAGAATCCCATGAACAGACGAGCCTGAATGAAACCTCTGAAGAGTTAGAACAGAACTGGACATACAAACTTTCTGCCACTCCCAAGACGAAGAGGGCTGCAGCATCCAGGCTGAGATGGCAAGAATACATCTCGTGTCTAGTTCAGGGCCCCCCAAAGTCTAGACACACAAAATTGGGGAGTTGTCAGAACTCCCAGGTGGTTTTTGAAGTCCCATCACAGGAAGAGGGGAGAAGAGACGAGGCCCACTGGGACACTCCAGGATTCGGTGTCATCAGGGAGTTGAGGACAACAGACGAAATTAAAAGAGACCATAGGGGGCTTCCCTGGTGGCTCAACAGTAAAGAACCCACCTGCAGAAGACACTGGCGCAATCCCTGATCCAGAAAGATCCCACATGCCTTGGAGCAACTTAGCCCGTGTGCCGCAACTATCAACCTGTGCTCTAGATCCTGGGAGCCGCAAGTACTGAACCCATGTTCTGTGACTAGCGAAGCCCCCACGCCCTACAGCCAGTGTTCCCCAACAAGAGAAGTCACCCCTCAATTTGAGCCCTAGCACTGCAGCTAGAATGTAGCTCCTGCTCACCACAACTAGAGGGAAGCCCACCCAGCAATGAAGACCCAGCATAGCCAAAAATAAATAACTATATAAAACAGTTACTCTTTAAAAAAAAATCAGAGACCATAGGGGACTTGCCTGACAGTCAAGTGACTGAGACTTCACTTTCCAATGCAGAGGGTGCAGGTTGGATCCCTGGTTGGGGATCTAAGATCCCACACGCCTCGAGGCCAAAAAACAAAACATAAAAACAAACAAAAAACAGGAGCAGGACTTCCTTGGTGGCGCAGTGGACAAGAATCCACCTGCCAATGTAGGGGACGGGTTCGATCCCTGGTTCTCGAAGATTCTGCGTGGAGCACAGCAACGAAGCCCATGTGCCACAACTACTGAGCCCACGTGCTGCCACTACCAAAGCCTGAGCGCCTAGAGCCTGTGCTTGTCAACAAGAGAAGACTTTGCAATGAGAAGCCCACGCACCACAGTGAAGAGTAGCCTTGCTTGCTGCAACTAGAAAAAAACCCACACAAAGAAATGAAGGCCCAGTGCAACCAAAAAAAAAAAAGAAACAGAAGCAATCCTGTTATAAATTCAATAAAGACTTCAAAAAAAAAAAGTCATACTCTTTAAAAAAGAAGAAGAGACCATTGAGGAAATTCCGGGGTAGTCCAGTGGTTAGGACTTGGCGCTTTCCCTGCCAAGCCCCTGGTTCGATCGCTGGTTGGGGAACTAAGATTCTGCAAACTGGGCAGGATGGCCAAAAAAAGAGAGAGAGGGAGACTGTAAGAAGAGTGGGTTACAGGAGCTGAAGAGACAGAGGGTGTTTTTGAGACATAGGATCGATCACTTAGACAAGTGCTGCTGACAGGCCCAGGAAATGGGAGTGAAGACTGACCATCAGGTTTAGCCATGCTGACCTCAGTGGTGACCTTGGCAAGAGCCACTGGATGGACTGTTTCAGATGAAACCCCTCTGGGAGCAGTAGGATCCCTGGAGAACAGGAGGAGAGGACCCAAAGACAAGAAGTAGAACCATCTGCTGTAGGAGGGCCAGGGAAGGAGCTAGTCTTGCATATTCTAAGATGGAAGCCAGCACATCATAGAATGCCCAGCAGGAGACGATACCTGTTAATTCTTGTCCTGGACACAGAAGAGCCCCGTGGCCCAGTGTACTGTGACCACACCAGGGCTGTAACCTCAAAGATCAGGCCCCTACCCTGTTCTCTGCCACCTCTGCCCGATTTGTCCATGATGTTCAGGGCAACTTTGTTTGTAGAAAAGCATGAGCCCCCATCAACTTCAGTAAGTTAGAGCAGCGCTGCCCCAAGGTCAGCACATGTCCGATCCCTGACTCACAGGTCTGTGTGGGGCACCTCTAACAAGCCGAGGGCCGATGCTATGCTGGTGCCCAGGACCTGGGCACCACAGGTAGAGCAGGGCCCTGTGACAGGATGCTGGGTGGCCGTGCAAAAGGACAAGAAGTATATGCACTGTGACAGGAAGACATTCCAAAGACAACAGGTAGAAAGAGCAGGTTACAAAATACTGGGTTGGCCAGAAAGTTCGTTCAGGTTTTACCATGAAATTGTATGGAAAAACTCAAATGAATTTATTGGCCAACCCAGTATCTCCTGCTTCTACTCTTTTGTAAGAAAAATGGAAGCAATCACACTAAAACATTACCCATGGTTATTCGGAGTGGTTCTGTCTTTTAGGTGGCGCTAATGGTAAAGAACCCGCCTGCCAATGCAGGAGACATAGGAGATGCAGGTTCAATCCCTGGGTCTGGAAGATCCCCTGGGAGGGCATGGCAACCTACTCCAATACTATTGCCTGGAGAATCCCATGGACAGAGGAGCCTGGCAGGCTACAGTCCATGGGGTTGCCAAGAGTCAGACACGACTGAGTGACTGAGCTCACAGCACTGTCCTTTATGCTTCTCTGTGTTTTCTCATATTTCCTGAATTAATATTTTTACTCATGCAATTAAACCATATTTTAAAAACAACCAGGGCTTCCCTGTGGTCCAGCAGTTAAGAATCTGCCTTGCAATGCAAGGGACACGGGTTCCATCCCTAGCCCAGGAAGATTCCACATGCCTTGGAGCAACTAAGCCTGAGCAGCATAACTAGTGAGCCCTCAGGCACCTCGAGCCCAGGCTCCACAACAAAAGAAGCGAGCATGATGAGAAGCCCTCATACTGCAAGAAGAGTAGCCCCCGCTTGCCGCAACTAGAGTGCAACAACAAAGACCCACCACAGCTAAAAAAATAAATCTAAACTTAAAAAAAAATAAAAACAACCAAAACAGGTCCTAAACCCTGGAGCTTCTGGCTCCTCTCTCTCCCCACCCTTCATCTCCCCATAGAACACCCCAGAGAGGAGGCTGGGATGAAGCGGGCAGGTGTGAGTCTAATCCCCTTTATCCTTGGACCCTGGGGGTGATGTGAGTGTCATCCCTACCTGTGAAGGGAGATGTGTAGCCAGGAATAAATGCTCTCAGAGGGCAGGACCTCGTGGGGGGCATCACCTGAGACAGGCTGGCACCTGGGAGTCTCCCAAACACTAGAGTGAGTCAGCCAGCGGTCTGGCGGATGACTGGAGAGGCCGGGGAAATGGGAAAGGTCTTCACCAGCTCATCTGGCCGGGCCCTCGATGTTACCCTGTAGGCCAAGGACTGGGTCTGTGTCCTGGCATCTTTCTGATCAAATGATCTGGGGACTCAGCCCTCCCCTCAGCAGGCCTGGACTCCTTAGGTCAAGGGCAGCCCTGTAGCCTGTCCCTCCTTGCCAGGGATCCCAGCCGGGCAGGGGTGGGGCAAACAGCCTTAACGGTAAGGGGAGGTGGGCTGCGATAAGAAAGGCTAGATAAAACCAGCCCCACTGGGCACGAAGCCCAGCCTCAAGGCCCGGAAGTCTCCGCATGCCCCCTCCCTAGTACTCCCTTGTGCCTGCTCACCTTTAACCTCCACCAGGTTGTTATTTAACTCACAGGAAGATTCTGACTTAGTCCTGCGCTCAGAAATCCAGCAGGGAGGCCGAGAGATCCCTGGGCTGATCCCAGAATGAAAGCAGAAGCCTATCAGGTGAGACCTTCTCCCAGCCCCCTGCCCATCAGCCCTAGGCATGCTCTCCCAAGGCCAGGGTGGGAGAAGGCCAGGTCTTTGGAATCCCTCCAGCTCCCCGTCCCCTCTGTGGCCCAGCCCAGGGCAGGCCTGGCAGAGGTACACACACCCATGGGTCACTCCGTGCCCCATCCGGTTGGGGAGCAGGAAGCCCGCGGATGAGAGGTGCCAGGTCCCTGGCTACTTGCTGGCCAGTGGCTGAGAAGCTCTGATGGGAAGCAGCCATGGAGGAGCCAGGCCTATCCGGGTGTCCTCTCTCGGCTGAAACTGCCTCCTTCCAGGTAGGAGAACACAGTGACCTTGGACAGGCACCCTTCTTCTCTAAGGCTACCTTTTATACAATGAGTGTAGATAGACCTCAGGGATCCAAGCCATTAGCGATGATCATAACCTCATACTTTGCGGAGACCCAAGGAAAAAGCCTTGTCATCCTACGCCTTGTTCTGAAGGCCTAGGGTGGTCCAGGGCCCCCACCCCATGGGCCTCATAGCTCCCTTTTCACCAACTGGAGTCTCTGCAGAAGCCCCCACCCAGTGTGGAGATGGGAAGTTCTGAAGGAGGACTGGGCAGCAGGTGTGGGAGGCAGCTGAGGCGGCCTTGAGGGTCCTCCTGTGTGCCAGGCCCCGTTTACAGACTGGGTTTCATCTGATTTAACTCTCTGGACTGATCTATGAGAAAGGGCAGTCAGCTCTATTTTAATAGTGATAATAACAGTGGCATAATGATCAAAGTGCTTTTTACCTGCTGGGCCCTGTGCCCACTGTTGTCTATGTTAGATGATCTGAGACGATTATTGTCTGCATTTTAAAAATCTGGAAGGTGCGGGTAGGAGCATGTAAGGACTTGGCCTGTTAAAGGTTTCTAACCTCATTCATGTGTGGAGCCCTTGCTCTGTGCTCTGGGCCAGCACCCCCCTTCCCACTCATCTCCAGACCTCTGAGGCTGGCAGGACTGCGACCCCCACTTTACAGATGAGGAAACAGGGCTTCAGGGGGCAAGGAGACCGGCTGAGGCCAAGGCCTGCCAGCTCAGAAGCAGCAGAGTCATCCTTGGAGGGGACCAGCTAGAGCTGGGGGTGGGAACCCCAGGTTGGACTATGAGAGTCTACAGACACTAGACAAGTTGCTTAGCCTCTTTGAGCCTCCGTTTCCTCCTCTGTAGAATGGGCACCATAGGACTGCCTCCCTCTCTCTCAGGATGGCTGTGCAAGGCCCTGTGAGGATCGCACGGCTATTGTGGCTCAGCCAGCATCCCCTGGGGCTGCACACCAGGCCGGCCGCTTCCCCCAGACCCCCGACAGAGAGGACCTTCCTCCCAGCAACAGAGGAGCAGCCCCAGAAGCCAGGGGTTGGGAGTTACGGCTTCTTCAAGGTCAGCCAGGCCCCCTGGCTCTAGAGACCAGGACCCTAGAGAGGTGAGGTGACCTGACACACAGTGTGGTCCCCTCACCAGGGGTGGCCTCCTGGGCTAGGGAGTATTGGCATTTCGCAGGGCTTCTCATCTCCCTCTGAACTGAGAGCCAGCACAAGGCCAGAGCCCAGTGAGTTGACCAGATGACCAGGCACCCCCATGGGCACATAGCAGCTGTGGGCAGGGTCCAGGGATGTCTAGGGTGCACTGTGGTTGTTGTTCAGTCACTAAGTTGTGCCCGACTTTTTGTCACCCCCGTAAACTGCAGAACGCTAGGCTTCCCTGTCCTTCACTATCTCCCAGAGTTTGCTCAAACTCATGTCCGTTGAGAGGCCTGGTATTACAGACCCCTGTGAATGACTACACCACTTCCCCTGTTAGGACTTTGTTATCTTCCCTGAGAAATGGGTCCCAGAACAGACCTTCCCTCACAGGATGGGTGTGAGGATCAAAGGAGACAGGTGTGTGTAAAAGTCCCTGCACAGTGCTGATGTCTAGGAAGAACTTGTATTGTTATTTAAGAAAACCCATGTTACCAAAAAAAAAAAAAATTAGCCAGGGTTTCCCTAGCTTGATCAGAAGGGCTAAATTTAGAACCAAACGGAGCTGGAACTGAGCTGACTCCTTGAACCAACTTGCTAGTTGGTGACCTTCCCAGGTGATTCCTTGCCTCCTGTCCTCTGTTTTCTCACCTGTAAAATGGGCTCAGTGCAGCACCAAGCAAGGAGGAGGCTCTGTAAATCTTATCTCCAGGGAGAAGGTGCCAAGGACAATCATGGTGCAGATTGTGATAACAAACTGAGAAAACATGTTCCACACTTTTTTTTCCCCTCTGAAAATTGGCAATCTGCTCTCAAGTTTGAGCAAAGAAAGGATCAGCCCTCTCAGAGACCACTCAGGCCCTTCGGGGAGGTGGCGGAACTGAAGCCAGCCTTTCAGTGGCATGTCCCACCACAAGGCTCCATGCCACACACCTGGTGCCCTTTGAAAGGCCTTCTTGGCTATGAGTGGGGACCCCAGAAACTTCCCAGGAGCGTCTGGGAGCCACACCTGCTTCCAGGTCAGTTCTGGCCCTTTGCTGGGCCTCAGTGTCCCCAGATGCTGACCAGGAATGTTGATCAAGAAGAGCTCTGAGGGATTTCCTTGGCGGTCCAGTGGTTAAGACTTTGCCTTTCAATGCAGGGGTGAGGGTTCGATCCCTGGTAGGGGAACTAAGATCCCACATGCCTCTCGGCCAAAAAAAATCCAAAATATAAAACAGAAGCAATATTGTAATAAATTCAATAAAGACTTTAAAAATGGCCACATCAAAAAATCTTAAAAACAAAAAAACAGTAGAGCTCTGAGCTGCTGGTCAGCTAACATGGAAGGATTCATTCATTCTTTTTCCCACTTAGGCATGTTACCAGGGGAAAAATTATAAAATACATACAACCAAAAGAAAGGTAACAGTCACCTCTAAATAAAATTTTTTAAAAAGGAAAAAAATATATATATACTTATTAAAAAGTCACTTCTAGCCTTACCTCTCAGAGCTAATCATAGTTACCTTTTAGGAGAAAAATGCCCAGGCTGGTTTCTAAATTGTAATTATTTGAACAAAAATGGGATCCCAGTGTCCATACTGAGTCATCAAAATGTTTGTTCCCTTATCAAGCTTCTTATATCAAAATTTACAATGCTCTGTTAGACAACATTTATTTTGAAATGCTGATACAGTCACATGGTTTAAAATTTAAAAGGTACAAAAGGGTAGATGGCAAGAATGTGGCAAGGGGACATTTGATCAGAGATCTGAAATGATCATGAGTTAGTCACGTGAACTTTAGGGGGAAGAACATTCCGGATGGAGGGAATCCCAATGCAAAGGCCCTGAGGCTCTGTCGTGCGCTCACTCTGTATGACCTTGGGCTGGCTGAGCAACCCCTCTGCCTCAGTTTCCCATCTTCATAAGGAGGATAATCACAGTACTCCTCAAGCTGCTGTGAAGATTAAATGAATACCTTTTTCAAAGGTGGGCGTGAGCTTGGGGTGTTTGAGAATCAGAGGAGACCAGCAGGGCTGGGGGCAACGGTTAGATCAAAAATTTGGACTTCATCCTAAGTGCAGTGAGAATCCATGGGGAGATTTGAAGCAGGAGAGAGGAGATCTGGTTTTCTTTAAAAATGATGAAGAACAGGGACTTCTGTGGTGGTCCAGTGGCTAAGATTCCATACTTCCATTGCAGGGGGTGCAGGTTTGATCCTTGGTTGTGGAACTAAGATCCTCCATGTCACGTGGCATGGCCAAAAAATAAATAAATAAATAAAGCGAGGGGGAAACAACTGTGGTTGTAGGGGTCAAGAGGAACAACAGCAAGGAGCCGATAGGTTAGACCAGCGTAGTGGCCTGGGCCTAGAGGGATAGCAGTGAAGCCTAGCTTTATTTATTTATTTACTTTTAGAATTGTATTTATCTATGGTTGTGCTGGGTCTTCATTGCTTTTCTCCAGTTGCGGTGAAACGGGATACTCACTAGTTGCAGTGCGTGGGCTTCTCATTGCGGCGGATTCTCAGGTTGCAGAGCACAGGCTCTAGGGCATGGGGGCTTCAGTAGTTGTGACACGTGGGCTCAGTAGTTGCGGCTCCCAGGCTCTAGGGCACGGGTTCAGTAGCTGTGGTGCACAGGCTTAGTTGCTTCACAGCATGCAGGATCTTCCTGGGTTAGGGATCAAACCGTGTCTCCAGCATCAGCAGGCGGATTCTTTACCCCTGAGTCATCAGGGAAGCCTGAGGCCTAACTTTGGACTTGAGCCCCCCAGGTGGAGCTGTTCTCCAAACTGAAAAGCCCCGGGGAGAAGCTGAGATGCCTGCAGACGCTGAGAGGTCAGCAGGCGCTCATGTTGGTAGCCAGCGAAGAGGGACAATTGAAAGTCAAACCTGGGCACAGACCCGAGACAGCAGGGACCAACCCAGGGAGAGAGGCGAGAGCCCCTGGCTGCCAACGGGAGGAGGTCAGAGGGGAGAATGGAGAGCCAGCAGGGCTCACCCAGCCAGGAAGGAGGAGGACGGGGAGGGGAGGTGTCCGGGAAGCTGAGAACAAAGGGTTTCAGGAAGAAGGGCGTCATCAGGTCATCAACCATGTCACCTGCCACCCGAGATGGAGGGTGACAGGGTGATAAACAGCACAGTTCCAGTTGTTTGTTTCCTCCGGGTCAACCTTAGAAGCAGTAGAACTGCAGGGTCAAAGGGAGGCCCATTTTTTTTTTTTTAAGTTCCAATAAAACTTTATTTATGGACAGTGAAATTCAAATTTCATATAATTTTCATGTCACAAATTTTTTTTTTTCCCCAATCATTTAGAAGTGTAAAAACCATTCTCAGCTTACTTGCCATACAACAAGTGGTGGACCAGATCTGGCCTGCTGGACATAGTTTGCCTGTCTCTGATCTAAATAATCTCATTTGTTATTATTAATACTCCTATATTAATAGTAATAGTATAGTAGTACTTACGTAGAACTTACCTACACTCTTCAACTAAGGATAACTGTAAAATGATTAGTGCTTTCCTAGTTAGCATGCAATTATCATATTTTCAAAAACTGTTTTCCTAAGACAATATTTAAACATTTATCTAACAAAAGATTAGATATATATGATGATAAAATTATAAAACAAAATATATTTAGTAGGCTTATTTAAATTTTAATTTGATAATTCCCAATTTATAGGACTGTATTAGTTGCTCAGTCATGTCTGACTCTTTGTGACCCCATGGACTATAGCCCGCCAGGCACCTCTGCCCATGGGATTCTCCAGGCAAGAATACTGGAGTGGGTTGCCATTCCCTTCTCCAGGGAGGCCCATTTTTAAGGTCCGCTGCCCTTCTCGTACCCTAAATCCATTCACACCTTTGTAGCCAGAGTCGGGGTGAGGATAAGGACAGGCTGCCCCACTGAGGATATAGAATTCTGTTTAAGGCAAGTTTCTTCACACCCAGCGACAGAAAAGAGTTTTCATGTAGGTCCCTGGATATAAGCTGACATTCAGAGGTGGGGGGAGTCCTTATGTATCAGAGGGTCTGAATCTGGATGTGGCCATTGGAAATGTACCCTCCCTTCTGAATGCTAGTCTTCTGCATAAACCTGCCAAAGAGTTTGAACCTCCTCTGGTCTTCACAGAACCCTGGGTGGGGATGGGGAACGGACAGCAGAACCCCTCTAGTCCTGGCTCTCTGGAGTGCCTTTGGAGACTCTTGGCATCATCAAGACCCACCCTCCCCTAGAAATTATGAGATGGGACAAAACTCATTTCAGCCTTGTCCTATTAAGGATAAGACTGCAAGTCAAGACAGCATCAGAAAGAGGAAGCAAATTGCCCAAGGTCACATAGCATATCGACGGCAGAGATTAACCAGACCAGTGGTGGCGAGTTGGGCGAGTTAGAGCCAGCAAATCTGGCTTTGTGTCTTAGCTCTGCCACACACCGTCTCATTCTGAATGAGTTGCTTACCCTCTGTGAGCCTCCATTTTGCCACCTGTCAAATGGGGATAATCTTTAATTCATATCATTCTTGTGAGGATTAAAAAGAGATTGCAATGCCAATCCCAGGGATAAATGCTAAAGGAACCCACCCAAAAGAACAAAGAGGAAAAGTTTAGGGGAAATGTGTTTCAGGCAGAGGTAAAAGTTGTGAGCATGAGCTTGGCCAAGACCAAGTCCCGAAGTCTTTGCCAGCTGTCATGATGAGACAGGAGAGAGAGCATTAACTCAGGCAGATCTGAGTCTAGAAAGCCCAGCATGATGTCTTTGCTGACCTGCTGTGTAGCCCCAAGCTGTCTCTCTCCCTCTCTGGTCCCCAGCCTCCCGTCCCTACAGGCTTTAAACAGAGATCGCAAATCTCCGTTCTTTGCAATTTTCATTCTTCACTATTCTCTTGCTCCCTGGGCGGGGCGCTCCAAGAGCAGAACCTTGTCATCTGTCCCCATAACCCAGTGTCCCCAGCACCAAGCCCAGGTCTGGCAGAGATAATTTCTCATCAAATGAATGCATGAATGGATGGATGGGTCACACCCTTTCCCTTTGGGAGGGTGGGGGGTTGAAGCAGGACCCCCTGGCCCCTCATTACCCTCAGTGCATGCCTGCAGACCTGCCTCCCGTGGGTGGACACTGGCCTGCTTGCCAGTTTCCCTGAATCCTTGTTTTCTTTGCTCTCCAGACAATGGATTTGTTTCTATTGTTCTTTATGGAGAATGAGAACCCCTTCACTGTAGCACCAAAACGGCAACAGTGGTTCCCCAGGTGCACTATGAAAGTGCTTTTGATTTTCTCCTTTATACTTTTGCTACTTTCTTGTACAAATATCTGTGGCTTTTCAAATAAAAAGCAATGAATGATGAGACTTCCCTGGTGGTCCAGCGGTTAAGACTCCATGCTGTCAGTGCAGGGGGCCCTGGTTTGATCCCTAGTCAGGGAACTAGATCCCACATGCCACCACTAAGAGTTTGTTGTTGTTTTTCAGTCGCTCAGTTGCATCAGACTCTTTGTGACCCCATGGACTGCAGCACACCAGGCCTCCCTGTCCTTCACTGTCCCCTGGAATTTGCTCAGATTCGCGTCCATTGAGTCAGTGATGCCAGCCAACCATCTCATCCTCTGTCATGCCCTGCCCCTCCTGCCCTCAATCTTTCCCAGCATTAGGGTCTTTGCCAATGAGTCAGCTCTTCGCATCAGGTGGCCAAAGTATTGAAGCTTCAGCTACGACCTGGTGTAGCTTCACCTAAGACCTGGTGTAGCCAAATAAACTTTTTTTAAAAAGCCATAATGCAAAGGAGATGAGGGGAATGCTAAATACAAATGACCTTTTTAAAAAAATTAATTATTTTTATTTTGGCTATGCTGGGTCTTTGTTGCTAAGCAGGCTTTTCTCTAGTTGCGCAGAGCAGGGCCTACTCTCTAGTTGCGGTGCACAGGCTTCTCATTGCTGTGGCTTCTTTTGTTGCTGAGCACAGGCTCTAGGCATGGGCACTTCAGTAGTTGTGGCTCCCGGGCTCTAGAGCACAGGCTCAATTGTTGTGGTCCATGGGCTTAGTTGCTCTGCAGCATGTGAGATCTTCCTGGACCAGGGATCAAACCCATGTCTCCTGCATTGGCAGGCAGATTCTTTACCACTGAGCCACTAGGGAAGCCCATGACTTTTAAAGATAAAAAATGCTCACCCTCCTTCATAATAAAACAAATGCAAAAGATAACTACCCTGAGAATCCATGTTTCCACCTATGGGATTGGCAAAATCAAAGTTGGCTAATGGTGTGTGTTGGTGAGGAAATAGCTGGCTCATGCCCCTCAGGGCCATGGAGGTGGAAACTGGCCCTGTCCCTATGGAGGACAAGGTGGCAATCTGTATGAAAGTGTCAAATTCACATTACCTTTGATCCAGCCATTGCACTTCCCGGAATTTATCCATCAGATGTGCTCACACATGGAAGGAATAATGTTACCCACCATAGCATTGCTTGTGATGGCCAAATATTGAAAACCTAAACATCCATCAGTAAGAGACTGGCCAAATATATGACAGTAGTTCCACACCAAGGAGTACTATGCAGCTTTGAAAAGGCAAAATAGCCAATATGGCCTCTCTGATGTGACAACACAGTCCAGAATAAGGTCTAGGATATAAAGTTATGTGGAAAAGGTGCAATGCAGACTTGTGTATATAGTCTGCTGCTATCTTTCAGTATAAAGAAGAATGTGTGTTAGTCACTCAGTCATGTCCGATTCTTGGCAACCCCGTGGACTGTAGCCCGCTAGGCTTCTCTGTCCATGGAATTCTCCAGGCAAGAATATTTGAGTATAAACAAGAAATCAATATATATTTGTATTTCCTTGTAATTGCATAAAATGTCTCTAGAAAAATCACAAGAAGCATAACTTTGCTTTTGGGTGGGGGAATTAGGTTGCTAGGACCTGGAGTGGGAGGGAAGCTTTTCCCTGTGTACCTTTTCATACCTCTCACTATTTAAATGATATGATGTATTACCCATCCAAAAAAAAAAGTGAGAATTTAAAAACAAAATAAAAAGTGAGGGACAGTTTGAATAAGACAAAGAAGATAAATCTGTTATATTCCTTCCCCTCTTAAATTTCCAGGTGTCATTGGCTATAAAAATTGTCCTTGGAGGGAATTCCCTGGTGGTACAGTGGTTAGGACATGGTGCTTTGACTGCTAGGATCCTGCAGCAGTCACGGGATCGGCCAAAAAACAAGTGGTCCTTAGAGACCATGGAGGAAAGGCCAGTGGGTGACTTTGCCAAGGCTTCTTGTTTTTGTTGTTCAGTCGCTAAGTCATGTCCGACTCCTTTTGATCCCATGGACTGTAGCATGCCAGGCTCCTCTGTCCTCCATTATCTCCCAGAGTTTGCTCAAATTCAGGTCCACTGAGTCGGTGATGCTATCTAATCATCTCATCCTCTGCCGTCCCCATCGCCTCCTGCCCTCAATCATTCCCAGAAGCAAGGTCTTTTCCAATGAGTCGGCTCTTCACAAAGTGACCAAAGTACTGAAGTTTTAGCCGTTTACTGAAATAGAAGCCTGGAAAGAAGCTCAATTTCACTGCAGCCATGGAAAAGCATAGTAAGAATGACAAGGTACTCTACACCCAGCCGTCTAGGGGACATTCTGGAATAGAAGGTGCTCTCTCTGCACGCACAACTGATGGGCTGCAACGTTTCCAGTGTTGGGGGGAAGGAATGCAAATACCCCTGGACCCAACTGTTCCTCATCCCATGCAATCTCACCCTCAGAAATTTAAGCCCCTGGTATAGATGCTATCCACTGCGGCGGAGCACTGCAGGCAAGTAGGGAATGCACCATGGTATAGCCACTGCTTCTGAGCTAGCAGTGCCCCCACCCTCAGTGGGAAGGGCGCAGGAGGAACGTAGAGAGGCTAGGAATAAAGACTCTGGGGCCAGAGCTCAAATTTTGACGTTGTGACTTTGGCATGTGCCTTTATTTCTCTGGGCCTCAGTTTCCTCACTTGTGAAACAGGATATAATACCCTATTTCATAGTGTTTTGATGATTAAATGAGTAACTATATAGAATGGATTTAAAACAGTGCCTGGCCCAGAAAGGTTCTACTTAACTGTTTGCTAGGTAATGGCCTTAAAGGGATCCCTCTTTATTTTTTAGTTTTTTATTTTTATTATTTGAGGGGGTTAGTTTTGTTTTCTTTTTTGACCCTGAAGCATGCAGGAGCTTAGTTCCCTGACCGGGGATTGAACTCATGCCCCCTGCAATGGAAGCATGGAGTCTTAACCACTAGACCACCAGGGAGGTCTATGGATCCCTATAGGCTTATTGTTAAGTATGAAAGTTAAGATGCAGAATGTATTGTCATTTGCATCAGCAAGGTTCTATAGGGAGTTCTCTGGTAGTCTAGTGGTTAGGATTCAGCGCTTTCACTGTGGCCTGGGTTCAATCCCTGGTGGTGGGGCCAAGATCCCACAAGCTGGGCGGCATGGCCCAGAAAAATAAAAAATAAAAAAGCCCAAGGCCCTAGTTGTGTCTGTGATTTCATGAGCAGACACACACTGTGGGACACACACTTGGCTGTCAATGTTCCTGTTGTTCAGTCGCTAAGTCGTGTCCAACTCTTTGGACGTATCCAACTCCATGGACGGTAGCATGCCAGGCACCTCTATCCTCCACTGTCTCCCAGAGTTTGTTCACATTCACGACCACTGAGTCAGTGATGCTATCTAACCACCTCATTCTCTGCCACCCCCTTCTCCTTTTGCCTTCAGTCTTTCCCAGCATCAGGGTTTTTCCAATGAGTCGGCTCTTCACATCAAGTGGCCAACGTGTTGGAGCTTTAGGTTCAGCATCAGTCCTTCCCGTGGATATTCAGGATTGATTTACTTTAGGTTTGATCTCCTTGGCTGTCAATAAGAATTACCAAAGGTGGGGGGAGAGAGAGGGTTAAGCAAAAGAAAAAATCATTTAATGCCATTTTATGATAAATTTTATGCAGTTATTAAATTATAATGTATAAAGAAAGCTTCAATGATTTTTTAAAAAGAAGAAAACTAAGCAAGACAACAACCTCTCCGTGTCCCGTGGGGCAGGGGTGGGGGGATCCAGCAGTGATATGAAGAGCAGAAGTCTAGCCAATGACAGAATCTTCCCAACACATGTGTTTATTTCAAAATCAAACAATCTCTGGTAAATATTTAGACCCAGTGTCTGCAGGAAAGAGGGAGAGACTGCAGGTACTGAAATCTCACCAGTTGTTAAGGGACTGCCTTTTATCTGAGGAAACTTCTCTAGAAGGTTCTTGCAGTAACCCCCTACCCCCACCCAAACACACACACCTTTCCAGGTCTCAAATGTAGAAAGGGAATCTCCATACTACTTTTTTTCCATGCTAGCAGTTGGGACCAAGAAGGTCATAGACAGGGACTTCCCTGGTGGTCTGTGGTTAAAACTCTGCACTACCAATGCAGGGGGCCCAGGTTCAACCCTTGGTCAGGGATCTAATGGGCGGGCCAAAAAATAAAGTAAAATTAAGATTAAGAAAAGTAAAACAAAATATTTTTAAATAAAGAGCAAAAGTGTTAATTAAAAAAATTAAGTCATAGAAAAAGTTCTGAAAACTCCAGGACAAACCTGGATCCTCCACCTACAGGTAGGACAGATTACTGCCCTCTCTGAGGGCAGCTCACTCTAAACAGCACATCTTCCAAGGTGCAAATCTGATCTTGTCATCCTTTCTTAGAACCGTTTTATTGTAATCCAAATCTAAATGTAATCCAATTTCTTGTAAGGCCACAAGATCCTGCTGGATCTGGCATCCTGTTACCCTGAGGCTCACTAACTGCGCTCAATCTCCACCGCTCATGAGGTCAGGATGTCTCCTCTTCCAGGAAGCCTTCCCAGGCTGCCCAAGAATGGTTAGGGGACCCAGTAGCTGTAGGTGCCTGGTTTTTGGTCTGTTACCCTGCAGTCGAGCTGTCAGATTCATGAGGGCAGAGGCCACATCCCCGCAGTTTGCAGTCTCTGTGTTGGGTCGGGATGTTTTGGGAGCTGCGATTCAGTGACCTCCCTGAGGTGTCCACCAATTCTGTCATTGTATCCTGGCTAGCTGATTCCTAAAATGTGGATGTTCACTCTTGCCATCTCCTGTTTGACCACTTCCAATTTGCCTTGATTCATGGACCTAACATTCCAGGTTCCTATACAATATTGCTCTTTACAGCATCAGACTTTGCTTCTATCACCAATCACATCCACAACTGGGTGTTGTTTCTGATTTGGCTTCATCTCTTCATTCTTTTTGGAGTTATTTCTCTACTGATCTCAAGTAGCAAATTGGGCACCTACCGACCTGGGGAGTTCATCTTTCAGTGTCCTATCTTTTCGCCTTTTCATATTGTTCATGGGGTTCTCAAGGCAAGAATACTAAAGTGGTTTGCCATACCCTTCTCCAGTGGACCACATTTTGTCAGAACTCTCCACCATGACCCGTCCGTCTTGGGTGGCGCTACACGGCATGGCTCATTGTTTCATTGATTTAGACAAGGCTGGGGTCCATGTGATCAGATTGGTCAGATTGGTTATGCAGATAACACCACCCTTATGGCAGAAAGTGAAGAAGAACTAAAGAGCCTCTTGATGAAAGTGAAAGAGGAGAGTGGAAAAGTTGGTTTAAAGCTCAACATTCAGAAAACTAAGATCATGGCATCTGGTCTCATCACTTCATGGCAAATAGATGGGGAAACAGTGGAAACAGTTCAGTTCAGTTTAGTCGCTCAGTGCTGTCTGACTCTTTACGACCCCATTAGAACTAACACACAAAAAAAGATGTCCTTTTCATTATAGGGGACTGGAATGCAAAAGTGGGAAGTCAAGAAACACTTAGAGTAACAGCAAATTTGGCTTTGGAGTACAGAATGAAGCAGGGCAAAGGCCAGTAGAGTTTTGCCAAGAGAATACACTGGTCATAGCAAACATCTTCTTCCAACAACACAAGAGAAGACTCTACACATGGACACCACCAGATGGTCAACACCAAAATCAGATTTATTATATTCTTTGCAGCCAAAGATGGAGAAGCTCTATACAATCAGCAAAAACAAGACCGGGAGCTGACTGTGGCTCAGATCATGAACTCCTTATTGCCAAATTCAGACTTAAATTGAAGAACGTGGGGAAAACCACTAGATCATTCAGGTATGACCTAAATCAAATCCTTTATTATTATACAGTGGAAGTGAGAAATAGATTTAAGGGACTAGATCTAATAGACGGAGTGCCTGATGAACTATGGACAGAGGTTTGTGACATTGTATAGGAGACAGTAACAGATTTTATTTTGGGGGGCTCCAAAATCACTGCAGATGGTGACTGCAGCCATGAAATTAAAAGACGCTTGCTCCTTGGAAGGAAAGTTACAACCAACCTAGACAGCATATTAAAAAGCAGAGACATTACCTTGCCAACAAACGCCCATCTACTCAAAGCTATGGTTTTTCCAGTAGTCATATATGGATGTGAGAGTTGGACCATAAAGAAAGCTGAGTGTCAAAGAATTGATGCTTTTGAACTGTGGTGTTGGAGAAGACTCTTGAGAGTCCCTTGGGCTGCAAGGAGATCCAACTAGTCCATCCTAAAGGAAATCAGTCCTGAGTGTTCATTGGAAAGACTGATGCTTGAAGCTGAAGCTCCAATACTTTGGCCACCTGATGCGAAGAGCTGACTCATTAGAAAAGACCCTGATGCTGGGAAAGATTGAGGGCGGGAGGATAAGGGGATGACAGAGGATGAGATGGTTGGATGGCATCACTGACTCAATGGACATGAATTTGAGTAAACTCCGGGAGTTGGTGATAGACCAGGGGGGCCTGGCATGCTGCAGTCCATGGGGTCGCAAAGAGTCGGACACGACTGAGCGACCGAACTGATCCCGGCTCGCAGCTGGTTCTGGCCTGGAGCAGGTCTGCTGACTGAGACTGGCTATTTGGGGGGGAGGTGGGGGAAGTGCGGCCAGATCCGGAGAAGACGACGAAAAGAGTGCGTATTTTTCTAAGGCAGAGGACTCCCGCGGCAGCGTGCCCCTCATAAACATGAACGAACTCTCTGGCCCGCTCAGGGGCCTGCCCCTCACAAAGATGGCGTCTCGTAGATTCTTATTGGTCGCAGTGGGCTCGATGGGCAGCGCTGATTGGCGAAGAGCGGAGGCGTGTCGAGGCGGGGCCAGGAGCTTAGTTATTTTTCCGTCCGGGCCTAGCAAGCAGTTGCCTGCAGGTCTACTATGTCTCGGGCGTGCTGCCACGCTCTCTTCCTGGCAGCGGTTTCTCCGCGTGGTGCAACAACCGGGGTCGCAGCGCGGCGAGGGTTGAGCGCGTGGCCTGTGCTGCAGGAGCCAGGAATGGAGTATCAGGTATCTTTGCCCGCCGGCGGGAGGTCACGCAATGACTCGTGAGCCAGCCTGAAGGTCGCTTAGCATCTAGTCTGCGCCAAGCTGAGAGGGTGGCCAGGAGCATGGGACCGAGAGACTCGCAGGGGTCGAGGGGCGGGGCGGGCGGGGACCTTCTGGAGTCTGGAGGTGGGGACAGGCACCAGGAAGTTGGGCCCGGCACTACCGGATTTGGGAATTCTGAGGTTGAAGTGAACCGCGGTTGAAAGAGAGGAAAGGGACGCCTGGTGGTAGGACCAGGGGCTCAGCTGACATTCTGGAGTTATTACAGTGTCTCGGGACTCTGAAGCAGCAGTTGTGGGTGGGGGAGAGGTGAGGGATTCGGGAGTTCAAACTTGGGAGATCCAGGAGTCTAGATGTGGGTTGGAGTCTCCAGGATTCAGCAAGAAGGAGATCCAAGTGCTTAGAATTGGGGAGCAGGCAGGACTCAGGAGCAGGGGTGGTGGTGAAAGAACATGGAAAACAAAAAACTTCCTCCTGGTTCTGTGCCAAAGGCCAGTTGCCAGAAACCAGCACAGGATGCTGGCCAGGCAAGTGGTACCAGTTTGATGAGTAGGGCCTGCAACCAGGCATTGAGGCCCTGAAGGATTATATATATCACTCCCCCTTCCACCACCCAGTGTGAACTGTCCTGAGGCTATATGTACCTGCCTTCTTGTCTGGGCGACCCTGGCACACCCTTCCTCCCTCTGAGACTCCTCTTCCCCAACTGGTTGCTTCAGGCAACTCTTCTCTTGGTCAGAATGTGGAATCCCAATCCTCAGGGTTAGGCATGGAAGCCTCCAGGAATTCCTAGCTCTAATTCCTTCAGTTCTAAGATCCTAGCCTTCTGTGGTTCTGGCCCTACTTTAGGAGGAGCCTGATATAGTGGTGAACTATGAAGGGAATTGGGCTTCCCCAGTGGCTCAGTGGTAAACAATCTACCTGCCAGTGCAGGAGACGCAGGGGGCATGGGTTCAATCTCTGGCTCAGGAAGATCCCCTGGAGAAGGAAGTGATAACTCAGTCCAGTATTCTTGCCTGGGAAATCCCATAGACAGAAGAACCTGGTGGGCTACAGTCCATGGGGTTGCAAACAGCTGGACATGACTGAGCATGTACACATGCACGCACACATGGAGGGAATTAGGGCAAAGGCCTGAGAGTGAAGCCTTGTCCTTTTAGTCATTTTACCTGTTTTGCCTGGCACTCCCTGGGTGAAGCTGAACTGCCGCAGGCTCCCATTTCTGCCGGAGCTAAAAAGATGCCACTTCTTTCTCAGTGGTGCCTAATCTCTGGGCTGGGGCACCAGGGCTGGCGTGGCAGTCCTGGTACCCTGGCCTAGCCACTGGCATGCTGTGTGCCTCTGTCCCCATGGGCCCCTAATGCACCTTAACTTGCTATCTGGGGCCTCACTGCCAGGATGCCGTGCGCACACTCAACACCTTGCAGACCAATGCTAACTACTTGGAGATGGTGAAGCGTGAGCGGGGTGACCCCCAGACACAGCTGGAAGCCATGAAGCTGTACTTGGCACGGAGTGGGCTGCAGGTAAGGTGGGGAGGGCCTGTGACCACCCCCACCCCCTACTTCTGTCTGTGCATCCTGTGGCTGAGGCAGGGACCTTGTCTGTCTGTCCCAGGTGGAGGACTTGGACCAACTGAACATTATCCACATCACTGGGACCAAGGGGAAGGTGAGTCACAGGACCCAGGGGTAGGGCGTCTGTGGGCTGGGGTGGGGGGGCTGGGGCCTGCCCAGACAAGACCTTTTCTTTGCAGGGCTCCACGTGTGCCTTCACTGAACGTATCCTCCGAAGCTATGGCCTGAAGACGGGGTTCTTTAGGTACTGAGGTACAGAGGGATGTGGTGTCTCCTAGCTGTCTGGGGGGCTCTGGATCCAACCTGCACCTCAGGGCCAGGGTCACTCACTGGAACTCAGCTGCATGTCTCTCTGCCCAGTGTCTATTCATTCAACAGACATTTAATTAGCATTTAGCATATTAGCCCAAGTTTATGGCAATCTCAAATTTTCTCAATGCAAAGAACTTGGGGAGGGGAGCAGCAACTTGAATGGATAAACGAAATACACAGCTAGAAAAGTCAGATATCTTTTTATTTATTTTTTGGCCACATCATGCGGTATGATGGATCTTAGTTCCCTAACCAGGGATCAAACCCGTGCTCCCTGCAGAGGAAGTACAGAGACTTAACCACTGGACTGCCAGGGAAGTCCCTCAGATGTCTTTTTTTTTTTTTAAGATTTATTAATTATGTATTAGCTGTGGTGGGTCTTCATCACTGCTGTGCGGGCTTTTTCTAGTAGCGGAAAGCAGGGGCTACACTTCCTTGTGGTGTGGGGGCTTCTCATTGTGGTGGCTTCTCAGTGGTGGGAGCACAGGCTCTAGGGGATGTGGGCTTCAGTAAGTTGCAGCACTTGGGCTCAGTAGTTATGGTGCATGGGCTTGGTTGCTCTGCAGCACGTGGGATCTTCCCAGACCAGGGATCGAACCAGTGTCCCTTGCATTGCAAAGCAGATTCTTAACCACTGGACCCATCAGAGAAGCCTCCTCAGATATCTTTTTATTAACTTAAATTCCTTACACAGTTTTTAAATCACATAGAAATATTTATCAGTTAGGGTATCTTTGCCATAAGGAGCGGAAAGCCTGGCTAGTAAGGGCTTAGACAGTAAGCATAGGGTATGATGCCCCTGTTGAGGTATCCCGAGTGGCCAGCAGAAGGGAACCCTACCACTGTGCCAGCCTCAGCTGCTGCTTTGCCCGCTGGGCAGCACCCGCTCTTGGCCACATTCAAGCATCTAAAATCACACCAGAGGATTGGAGTGAGCTGGTGGGGATAGATAGGGGTCCCTCTTCCCTGAAGCTATATGTGCCTTTCTTAAGCCCATCACTGGCAAAGCAGTGGAATTAACATGCTAGTTAATCGCTCAGGTTTCAGTCCCTAGGCTTGGGGCATTCAAGATTTGTGCCTCCTTTTATTTTACCAGTTCTATCAGGTGACCTCTGTAAACAACTGAAACCAGCTGACTAGATCATTTCAGATCAGTGTGTTTTCCCTCCACAGCTCTTTGTTCAAAATAGAGAAATGGAGAGGATTCATAATATGAGAGGATCTTTGAGGATTCAATAGAAGCCCCAAATCTCTCATTTAAAATAATTTGAGGGGTTAAAAACCCAGCCTTCAACTTGGGCCCATGAGGCCTCATGGGCCAGTCTGGGGCTGCAACTTGAACACAGCTGATGAGGCCTTGCCCTCAAGGGCAGGAAGACAGACAGACATTATGGGGGCAGATGTTGGCAGAGTAGCTGATGGGTATGGGCCAGGGGTGGTGGTGCTATAGGAGCCCAGAGAGCATGCCTGACCAGCCTGGTGGGGAGGATCCTTTCTCTCTGCTGGAGGAGTGGTCTTACTTGAGATCTGTGTAGTGGGCAGGTACACAGGTAGGCCTGGAGATAGAAAGTATGTGGGGAGGGGGGAAGGAAGCAGGGTGGAGGAGCTAAAAAACAGTCCAGAGGGGCTGGGGCACAGGGACCTTCCAAGGGATGCAGGAGAGGTGAGGCACAGAGGCCAGTGGAACCAGCCCCGCTGAGGCCTAGGAGGCCGAGATGAGCAGGAAGGGTTTTCAGCATGACAGTGACAAAGCCTGATCTGTTTTTCCGAAAGACGGGTCTGACTGTGGGGCGGCGGTGGGGGGCAGCCTGGGGGTCTTGGGAAGGGAGTTTCCTGATGACCCTGGGTCTCTCCGCAGCTCTCCTCACCTGGTACAGGTGCGTGAGCGGATCCGCATCAATGGGCAGCCCATAAGTTCCGAGCTCTTCACCAAGCACTTCTGGCGCCTCTACCACCGGCTGGAGGAGACCAAGGTGCCTGTGCCAGAGGGCTGGTGGGTGGGCAGGGTAGGGGACCCCAAGTGGGTGGGTAGACCCAGAGGGCGCTGCGCATCCCAGGACACTATCTCCCCCAGCACAGAGGCTGCAGTGGCCCCGAGCTCTGACATGATCCTGTCCACAGGATGACAGCAGCTGTGTCTCCATGCCCGGCTACTTCCGCTTCCTCACGCTCATGGCCTTCCACGTCTTCCTCCAAGAGAAGGTGTGTGTGGCCCCCTCCCCAAAACCCTGTGTTCCAGACCTTGGGAAGGGGAATCTCAGCAGGCTAAGGGCTCCTGTGCGGTGTCTGGGAGCCCCTGTGCCCCCTGCCATGCCCTCTGATCCTCTGCAGGTGGACCTGGCAGTGGTGGAAGTAGGCATCGGTGGGGCTTACGACTGCACCAACATCATCAGGTGAGGGGGATGGCTTGGGGAGAGGGATGGTGGCCATGAGCCCAGGGGCATCCTGGTCCTTTTGTTTCCCGCAGGAAGCCTGTGGTGTGTGGCATCACCTCTCTTGGCATCGACCACACTGGCCTTCTGGGGGACACGATGGAGAAAATCGCATGGCAGAAAGGGGGCATTTTTAAGGTGACCTGGGGAGGGAAGGTACATGGATGGCCTGACCCTGGCCCTCAAGATTCAGGGAAGGGGAGGGGTGCTCATTTGTATCTTGACTCAGAATTAGGTCTTGGAAGCAGAGGGGTCTGGGTTCTCATGGGAGCTCTGTGTGGGACTAGAACAAGCTGAGCCCCATCTCTGGCCTCAGTCTCCCCATTGAGGGGTTCCCAAAGGTCCAATGAGGGAAGGCTGAATGGGCTTCCCAGAATCAGGGATGTGGGAGTCAGAGGTGGGCAGTGGAGCACCCTGGGTAGCCCCTGGCTCACTCTCCGTGTCCTCCACAGAGTGGCGTCCCTGCCTTCACTGTGCTCCAGCCTGACGAGCCCCTGGTGGTGTTAAGGGACAGGGCTCAGCAGATCTCAGTGAGTCTGATGGAACTGCCAGGGGGTGGAGGAGGACTGACTGGGGAGGCACTTTATCCTCTGGGGCCTCGGTTTGCTCATCTGTGCTCGTCCAGCTGGGGTGCATCTCGGTGGGTTCTGGTAGATGGAAGGGCTGATGGCATCAGGGAGGGCCATCCCCTGAGCAGCTGCTGCCCATCTCCCCCGCAGTGTCCCCTCTACCTGTGCCCACCACTACAAACCCTGGAGGAAGGGGGGCCACCGCTGACCCTAGGCCTGGAGGGAGAGCACCAGCGGTCCAATGCTGCCCTGGCCTTGCAGCTGGCCCGCTGCTGGCTGCAGCAGAAAGGTTACCAGGGTAAGTGGGCAGGCCAGTGGGTGGGCAGGGGACAGGTGGACCTGCCTCTGAGAGCCCTTAGAGGTGAGGACCGAGCCCACAGAAGCCCTCCCTCTCCCTTCCCTTCCCTGCCAGATGCTGGGGAGCTGAAGGCATCCAGGCCCAGCCTCCCAGGGCAGCTGCCCCTGGCACCTGTGTTCCAGCCCACGCCCCACATGCAGCAGGGTGAGTTGGACCTTCCTACCCAGCCGGGCCCCCTTCAGGTGTTTTCTTTTGGTTTCCTATTAGAGAGGTGGAGCCAATGGTGCTTTAAGAGAAAGGACTCTGCTGAAGGCAGTAAGCTTCCCGCACTTTGAGTCCGTGAAGTCTCTCTGAACCCATTTCCCCATCTGCCAAGTGAGACCATGATAGGGTCCACTGAGAGGTGCCGTCACTAAGGGACTGAGTCCAGAGCCTGGCAGATACAGGATAAAGTGCCCGGCCGGCCCGTGGTAGCTGCCAGAACTGTCATGCTTGTCATCACCAGGAGACCATGAGGGTCTTGAGGACGGTGATCCTCTTCAGGCTTCTTGCTTCCCCTCAAAGCTTTCAGCACATAGTAGGACCTCGTGGCTGTTAAAGCCCTTCAGCAGATGGTTCCAGGGAGCCCACTGTGTGCCAGGTCCTGTGTCAGGGCCGTGAGACAGTCCTGGAGCCAGATGGGTTACATCCCAGCCCCAGGACTCGGGGTCTCCCTGGGGGCTCAGCGGTGCAGAATCTGCCTGCAATGCAGGAGACGTGGCAGACACGGGTTTAATCCCCTTAGAGAAGGAAATGGCAACCCACTCCAATATTCTTGCCTGGGAAATCCCGTGTACAGAGGAGCCTGGTGGGCTACAAGTCCAGGGGGCCCCAAAGCGTCCGACGCAACTGAAGCGACTGAGCACACAAGCCCAGGACTCACTCGCTCTGTGACCTAATCTCTCTGAGTCAGGGTTCTCTGCCTGCATCTTGGGACTAATATGACAGCAGCCCCCCTCTCAGGGCCGCCTGGAAGATTCCACCAGATAAGGCAGCCAAAGAGTTGATCCCAGCGACTAGGGCCCAGCCAGAGGCTTCTGGGCCAATCAGAATGGCGAGCAGTGAGGGCTCTGCGTGCAGGCAGGCAGTTAGTTGAGGAGCGGAGTGGGAAGATAAGGGAGGGCTGCCTTGCTCCCCAACCCCAGGGCTTCGGCACACGGAGTGGCCGGGTCGGACGCAGTTGCTGCGGCGCGGGCCCCTTACCTGGTACCTGGACGGCGCGCACACCACCAGCAGCATGCAGGCCTGCGTACGCTGGTTCCGCCAGGCGCTGCACCGCTGCAAGAGGCCGGACAGGTGAGCGGCGGGCAGAGGCGGGGCCGGGGCGGGGTCCAGGGGAAGGATGGGGCGGGGCTTGGTCTGTGGTGAGGGGCGGGACCTTGAGGAGGGGTGGAGCGTGGGCGGAGGCGAGACTGTGTCAGTGGGGAGGGGAGGGACCTCGGGGAAGGATGGGGCGGGGGCTTGAGGAGGGGTGGGGCGGGGGCGGGGCCGAGATGGGTCAGTGGGGAGGGGCGGGACCTCGGAGAAGGATGGGGCGGGGCTTGGCTCCAGAGGGGGCGGGACGTGGGGACGGGGACCGTAGGGGAGGAGAGGAAGTTTCTGGAGGAAGGATGGGGCGGGCCCCGCGGAGAAGAGGTGGGAGGCACTAACGCTCTGACCTCCCCTCCCCTGCCTCTAACCTCTCCCTCTCCCAGCGGGTCCGAGGTGCTCATCTTGCTCTTCAACTCCACTGGGGACCGGGATTCCGCCGCCCTGCTGAAGCTGCTGCAGGTGAGGGACTGGCTGGGGTATGGGCAGCAGGCAGGCCAGCTCAGAAGCTGGCTTTGACCCCCAACAGCGGTGCCTTCATCCCTGAGCCTGTTTGCTCAGCTGGAGAATGGCACTGATTGCTCATTCCCCTCCTGAATTGTATTATAAAAGCACTGGACACAGGGAAGTCAAGTCACAGGTCACTGCCCACATTCTCCTCCGTGGTCACACTCAAGACTAGGATTATAGGCAGGACCAGGTAAGTGGTGTGAGGTGCAGGCTCTGGATTCACTTGTCAGGTTCCCTTCAGCCACTGGCATGGGACCCTGGATAAGAGATGGCATTTCCCTGAGCCTCAGTTTCCCTCTCCATAAAACAGGGATGTTACTGTGATACCTGCTTCTAAACTTTGGTTTATCCAAGAAGACACATAGAACATAGATGGCCCATAAGTATATGAGAGTGTACTCAACATGCCAGATAATCAGTACAATGCAAATCAAAACCACAAGGAGATATTATCTTACACCTGTTAGAATGGTGGTCATCAAAAAGACAAGAGAAAGTAAGCATTGGAGAGGATGTGGACAAAAGAGAACACCTATGAACTGTTAATGAGATGTCATTTCACATCAGCTATGGATAATAATAGGATAATAATAGAAAGGTTTCTCAAAAAAGTTAAAAACTGGTATGTCATATGATCTGGCAATTCCACTTCTGGGGATTTGTCCCAAGAAAGTAAAAGCACTAACTTGTAAAGATTAAAAAAATAATGAAGTTTGGTTTAAGGGGGTCACTGGACTGTTAAGCATAGAGGGAGGGGCCCCACTGTGCCCAGGGAAACGGTCTGCCCTGGCTGTCAAGGCTGAAAGTGTTCCCAGGGATTGTTTCCCATCTCATAGACCAGGATGCTAAATCTGTCCTTCATATCCACAACCTCGTTCCTTTGTGCTCAGTAGATGGGTCACCTTAAGCCCATCTCCAGTCTGTCTCCCTGTCTGTGTTGGGCAGTGCTGCCCAGGCCATAGGCCATATGGGGTACGCTGAGGTAGATGGGGAGGCAGAAGGCATGGAAGTGCTGTGGGTTTATGTAGCAGCGCTCCCGTTCAGCTGAGGGGGGGCATCTCTAGAGATGGGGACATGGATGTGGACTCTGGGGGTGCTGTGTGGAAGTCAGGGTGGGGGGGCCTCCTCTCAGGCCCTGATACTGAGCTTCTCCATTTGGCCTTCTAGCCCTGCCAGTTTGACTATGCCATTTTCTGCCCTAACCTGGCAGAGATGGCATCAACAGACAATGCAGGTGAGTTGACAGGCATCGTCCCTGGGGTGGGCAGGGGGCAGAGGGCCCTAAGGTGGATTGCTGTGTTGGTGACAGTGGGAGCTTTTAAACTGCCAGTCTTGGGTAAGAACTAGATTTGTTTTATCGTATAAATCAATACCCTTTGGTACGTTTTGAATGTTGCGTGTGACTGCAATACTAAGAAGGAATTGTTGGGGGCACTAGTTTTCAAAATGCAGGTTACAACCCAGTGATGGTTCTTGAAATCAGCTTAGTGGGTCTCAACCAGCATTTTAAATAAAATAGAATAGAGAGTGTCAGTGTGTCTTGCACAAAATTAAGGGTAGGTACTGTTTGACGACATTCTCTTCCAGATGTATACGTGTACACATGTGAGTCCTGGGTTACTATTATAAAATGTATTCTTTCTTACTGTGGGTTATGTAAAAAGCTTTCTTTTGAAATAATCTAAAAAATACAGATCTCCAGGCCCCACATCAAATGGCGTGGAGATAGTCTGGGAATCTGCATTTGGAGAAATACTTATGCCCACCTGGCAATGGACCTTGTGCATTTCACAGATGAAGGCAATGAGTTAGGGCAGGGAAGGGTGCTCCTTGGGCAAAAGCCCCGGCATTGAAGCTAAACTGCCTGGGCCTGTTTCTCACCAGCTCTGTGACAAAGAGCAGTCACCGAACATTCCGAGCCTCCGTTTCCTCAGAGCTAAGGACGGTCAGTGCTTGGATAGAGCCTGGCAGTGAGCAGGGGCTCACGGCATGCTTCCCCTCCCCCACCCTGGGCTGCCTCACTGATGTGTCCGTCCCTGTGCCCTGCAGACCAACAGAACTTCACAGTGACACTAGACCAGGTGCTGTTCCGCTGCCTCACCCACCAGCAGCAGTGGAGCCGCCTGCACGAGGAGCAGGCCAGCCCGGACCACTGGAGCACCCCCGGCCGGGAGCAGGGTGGGCCCGCATCTCTGCTGCTGCCGCCTCACTCACCCCACACCCACAGCGCCAGCTCCCTCGTCTTCAGCTGCATCTCCCACGCCTTGCAGTGGATCACCCAAGGCCGGGACCCCGTCTTTCAGCCGCCCAGTCCCCCACGGGGCCTCCTCGCCCACCCTGTGGCAGGCAGTGGGGCCATGGTACTTCAAGAGGCTGCCGCCATCCACGTGCTGGTCACAGGCAGCCTGCACCTGGTGGGCGGTGTCCTGAAGCTGCTGGAGCCCTCCCTGTCCCAGTAGCCCAGGCAGTGGGGTGGAGGGGGTGGGCATTTGCCCTGCATCTCCCATGAACTCCTGAACTATTTGCCTTTTGTGCCTTCCTGATTCTGTCTAGACTGACCCAGGGTCTTGGGCTCTAGGCAGTGAAATAGAGAGCCGGAGGCAGGATGCTGAGCTCGGTCTCTGAGCCTTGGATGCCCCTAGCCTCTTCCTAGTTCTCCAGCTGTTGGACCACACCTGACCGTCCAGCCCATCTCAACGCCCACCCTGCTTGCTTCCTGTCTCGGGCCCAGCTTACTGTGTAAGCTGTCTGACCACGCCTGGGGCCCTGCTGGCTGCTGGTTGATAGATTTCCTCCTCCCAGTGGCCTTCTGGGAAAGGAGAGGGTCCCTGCCTGGGGCCCCCAGGGCGCAGAGGGTGGCTGGAGTGATTTAAAGCTTTGAACTTTTTTTTTCCTTAAAAAAAAAAAACATTGGCTGGTACTTCCCTGATGGTCCAGTGGTTTTAAGACTCTGCACTTCCAATGCAGAGGTCGTGGGTTCAATCCCTGGCTGGGGAACTGAGGTCCCACATGCTGCACAATGCGGCCAAAAAAAAAATTTTTTTTTTTAAATTTAAAAAGCATTGGATAAACATTTGATGGGCTTCTCGGGTGGCTCAGATGGTAAAGAATCTGCCTGCAACGCAGGAGACCTGGGTTCGATCCCTAGGTTGGGAAGGTGCCGTGGAGAAAGAAATGGTTACCCACTCTAGTATTCTTGCCTGGAGAATTTCACGGACGGAGGAGCCCGGTAGGCTACAGTCCATGGGATCGCTTGGAGTCAGACACGACCAAGCAACTAATACACAAACATTTGACTGACTCTTGACCTCTAGCTCCCTCAGCAGACAATGGGGGGATGAGGACTATGGCTGGTCCAAGAACTGGCCTGCGTAAGAGCCCAGGTTGTGTGGCCTGGACAAGTCCCTCTCCCCTTCCCTCTGAGCCTCAGGCAGCCTGTCTGTGAAATGAGAAGGATGAATTGATGTCCCTTGACCACATGGTAAGCACAGGGACCTTGTGATCACAAATTCTCACACCCATTTCACAGATAAGAGAACGGTGGCTGGCTTAAAGAAGCCATGGGACCTGTCCACAGTCCCACAGCCCAGAAGTGGTATTTGAACCCAGAATTTGAACCCAGAACGGTCACCCCTCTCTCTGGTGTAGGTGCCCCTCCCCTTCCAGCCCAGCCTAGCTCTGGTTTCATGGTCTGATTTATTGGTGGTGAGTATATAGGGGAGGACCCAGGACAGACTGCCTGGGGGGTGGGCGTGGGGAGTGTCTCTGTGTGACAGTTGCAGGGAGGAGCTAGGCTCCCCAACTCCTCTCCCAGGCTGGGCGCCCCTCGGCTTCTGTTTCCCTGCCAGAATCGTGCTAGTTCCGATGCGGAGACCGCTGGAAGCCGGTGCAGGTGGCTCTGTGCTGGCTTGGTTTCCACAGAGGAGGCGCCATCAGCCTGGGTGGGCTGGACTGAGTCCTGGAGTTCTCAACTCCTGCCCGGCCCAGGTCACTGAGTGCTGCATCCAGGTTACAATGACAGGGACTTTCTTGGGTGTCTACAGCAATGTGGACATACAGGGCAGTGGACTCTCACTCTGCGGTCCCAGGCAGCTGCACCCCAGGCCCTCTGGGTTTGAAGGTTCGTTGGGGTGGGGTGGGGGGACCCCAAGGCGTTCCGAGCTGGTGCTCCCACTGGCGGCAGGCCTCTGGGAGGGAGGCAGCAGGGATGGGTGCAGAGGGCAGGGTTCATCCTTGGTCAAGTGGAGGGGCTGGGGTCCCGGGATAAGTCCACGGCCAGTGGTTCCCAGCTGGTGGCTGCTCAGTCTCTCCCGCTGGGCGAGGGCTGGCTGGGCACTACGCCATGCTGCTGGTGGAGCAGGGGGTGCTCTGGGTGCTCCCGATGCTGTGGTTGGTGCTACTGCTCTCCGAGGAGGCCGGGGCAGCCACCGCCACCACGGGCTCCCGCTTGCCGGGGTGACCTGGGGGCAGGGGTGGAGGTCAGGGCCCCGGCCAGGGCTCCCCACTGCCCTAGAGACTGCACTGGGCTCCCCCAGGTGGTGATGGAGGGGACCTGAGCACTCACTGTGGGGGCCTGGGATACTCACGCGTGTGCGAGTAGATGTACCAGAGCGCAGCGGTGAGCAGGGCCCCGATGAGGAAGGCGCCAAAGGTGATGCCCAGCACGGCAGGCAGGACAAGGCCTTTGTCTGCACAACCAAGGACAGGATGGCTGCAGTCAGCACTGCCATCTCCTCCCTGCAACTCCCATCCCCACTCCCCACCCTGTTGTGCCAGCCAGGAGCGCAGGTGCCAGTCTCAGCTCAGCCGCTGACCCTGACTTCTCTGAACCCGTTTCCTCATCTAGCCAATGGGATCATCACACCCACATGTGGCATGAAGCTGTGTTGCTATGAGCATCCCCCCAAAAGGGTCCAGCCAGGCCTTTGGGGCCATGCCTCTGCTTCCCTAGGCTGGTAGAGATACATTTTTAGGGAGGCTGGATGATATAATCTGCGCAAAGTGTGAGTGGGGCCTGAGAGTCCAGAGTCCCGCTGTGTGACCTTAGGTCAGTCCCTACCCCTCTCTGAGCCTGCTACCAAAGTAGAAGCCAGAGCGCCCCTGAGGGCCCTTCAGCTCTCTTCTTGGGTTTTCTCAAGCTTCACTCTTTCTGTACTCCTGATGCCTGTCTGACTATGGGCCAGGCAGCCTGCCCATAGGCCTCTGAGTTCCTGTCCCCGCAGTGGAGTCATTAGCCTGCCCTCTTGATTGCAGGCTGGGCACAGGGGCTCCATCCAGGCCCAGGTGGGATGGCCAAAGGGCCTATGCTTCTCCCGCCTGCATTCAGTGTCAGGGACTCTTCTGCCCAGGGGGCACCTGGGCCCAGGAGGAACTAAGACAGGCTGGGGGGAGCTGGGCTGAGGGGCATCCTCCACACTAGGGATATTAGGGAAGGAGAGGCCAGCCCCCAAGTCCTGTCCAGTCCTGATTCCAGGAGGCTCCATCCTCCAGCAAGGTCAGCCAGCCACCCTGGGGATCAAGAAGAGCCAAAGGCCTGAGATGTGGTCCCATGGGGTGGACACAAGCAAACGCTCTCCATGTGGAAGACATAGCTGTGGACCCTGCTCTCTGGGGTCCTCTTAGCGTCCATCACACCCCACTCTGACCTCAGCCCCTGGAACCCCGGGGAGACTTAGAACTCACCATGAAGGCTGGCACTGACGATGTTCAGGCGCGTGGAGACAGTCTTGTGGACTTCCTAGAGGAGGAAGAGAGTCCGGGGTTTGGCACAGCCTTTGAGAGGCAGCTCTAGGCTTCCTCCCTGTCTCTGTGACCCTGGCCTGCCACACCCCACCCTGGGGCCTTGACTCTGAGCCCCATCTGCACCACCTTCTGGCTGGGGGGCCTCTGGGCAAATGCTGGCAGATCTGTGCTGTGGAAGGGTGGCAGCCAGACAATTCTTGGCTGCTCCTGGTGTGAGTTCCTGGAAGGCTCCCAACTCCCATGAGGATTATGGGGGCACTGCATCCATTATCCTTGTGAATGCCCAGAAGCCCAGGCTCACTGTGGCCCAGGGAGAGGCCACTCAGGAGTGGTCCCAGAGGCTTCCCCAGCTTCATACAACCAGAGAAGCTTCTCATCCTGCATACCCTTTTGTGTGCAAGGGCTTGGGGATGACTGTGTGTGTGTGTGTCCAGGGCCCAGTGTCTAAGAACTGGTGTACACTGGATGGTGAAATGTGACCACTAAGTGCAGAAAACCAGAGTTTTGTGTCCTTTGTACTAATCCTCTTCCCTGAGGTCTCCTGTTTGTTGAGATTACCTTGGTGATCATACTATATGGATAAGATGGGTGGGTGGATGGATTGATGGATGATAACTGGGTGCAGTTGCAGAAGAATGGATGGATGACTGGGTGGGATGGTGAGAAGCATCAACTGATAAATGACTGAATGGGACGGTGGGAAGACAGACAGATGGGTGAGATAATAGATGGATAGATGGATGGACAGATGGATAGTGGTTGTAGCTGCATATCTGACCAATGTCCCAAGACATAGCACAGCCATCCAAAGGCAGTCAGGTGGCAGAAAGAGTGCCCTTGGTACCCAGAGGCCACGTGTCTGCCTGTGGCTATGTCTTTTGCCCACTGGTCTCACATCCTCCAGGTCTATCATATCCCTTCCTGGAAACTCCAGACCCAGAAGCCACCTTTGAAGCTGAGCTGGGCCCAGCCCTCACTCACCAGGGACCGAATCCTGGGATGCATGGTCACAGAGCAGCTGAGGATGCCAGTCGTGGGCATGGGCACCAGGTAGCCGCGGAGGAGGAAGCTGAAGCGTATGTCACCACTAGGGCTCGGGGACAGCAGGTTCACACAGCTGCTCTTGGCTTCCTGGCCCTGGATGAGTTCCACGATTTCCATGTCGGGCCCCAGATTCAGTTGGCAGCTCTCCAGCTGGATCATGAGCTCAGGGATGGATGGGGACACGCTCACCTGCATGGGTAGGTAAGGGTGCCGAGGCCTGGTTAGTTACTTGTAACTCTCCACCTTACCTGTTCTTGTGAAATAAGCTAGACTCATTCTAGAGTTCCTGCTGAGGAACTTTGATGGTGGAAGGACAGTTACTGGCCTGCCTGGAGCAAAGGAGGAGGAGGAAGTGACATTCCAACCAGTGTCTGAGCTCTGCCTCAGCTCTCCCCTCCCACCCCTACAATCCTGCATCAGGCTGGCCTCCACCTCCCCCTGGGAAGTCAAGTTCCACTGGGGAGAAAGAAAGGCTCTGAGAAATCCCAGGGGGTGGCAGGCCTGAGTGGTCAAGTCCAAGTCCAGTACCTGCACAAAGCCCTGCTGGCCCAGCTCGATGGTGTTGGAGGCTTGGAGGAAGTGCGGGCTGAGGTAGAGGCCCAGCTGGAGGGAGAGGCTGTCCATGTTGATGCACTGCACCTTTCTCTGTGGGGATGGGAGGGAGGCTTGGTGGGTCTGGGAGGCACCCAGTGAGAAAGCTAAGGGGTTGGAGCAGGAGTCATAGTCCAGAGTTGTTGCCTGACCCTCCTCCTCACCTTCCCCACCACAACTGATATTTATCAAGAACCTGCTCTCAGGAATTCCCTGGCGGTCCAACAGTTAGGATTCTCTGCTTTCGCTGCTGAAGGCCCGGTGTCTGATCTCATTCCCTGCTTGGGGAACTAATATCCCACAAGCCGCAAAGCCAGAAAAAGAACTTGCTCCGCACAAGACCTGTGTGCTTTCCAGGTCTCCTCTTGGTGACAGCTCATCCCATAGGGGATTCCTTTCTTATACTTCTATTAACAGGACCTTTGGGCCCTGAAAGCTTATGTGATTTGCGCAAGGCCACGCAGCCAATTCGTGCTTGAACCCTCTGACTTGAGAGACTGAGAACATGACCCTGAACCGTATTGCCCCCATTGCACAGAAGGGGAGACTGGGGCACACTGGAGGCACATTGGCTTGCCAGGATCAGGGCCTGAGTCTCCTGAGGCCTGCTCCCCCATGGACCACATGGGTTAGCACGTTGACTATCCATCTCACCCGCTGCGGTGATGAGCTTGACAGGAGTCTGATGACCACCTGCAGGAAGAGAGCCAAGGAGCTGGTCAGAGCCCGAGAGGAGCCCAGAGGGTATCCCACCCAACACACCCATTTTTTCGGATGGGGAGACTGAGTCAACCAATGGCTAAGCTTGTCTTCCTACTGAGCACCACACCCGCTCTCCCCAGAGCCTCTCTGCCTGGAAGATCCAGGAGGTGCCGGGAGTGGGCACCGTCCCTTTTTCCTACCCCAGGTCTTACCTCGTTACTGACCACATTTTCCATCACTTCCATGCCGCAGCTGGAGTAGCCGCTGCTCAAGACAAACTCGTCTTCTGTTTCCTCAGCTTGGCAACTGGAGTCCCAGAAGGTCAGGCTTGTGATGGTGCATAGCAGAGTCTGGGCCAGGGTTGCGGGGGGTGTGGGGGACGCACCGTCAGGAGGCACAGGGCTCCCCAGGGCCTGTCCATCACACCCCAGCACCAAGGACTGACCACACCCCAGGGGTCTCGAATCACAGCCACCTCTCTGCTCGCATCCCCATTTTTGTTAGGTCTCATCATCCTACACCGTTTAAGAGTTACTACTTTTCCTGAAGTTGACACGCTTCTGTATCTAGCAATAATATCTGTGACATCATGAGCGTGTTCTAGACATATGCATTCTGAGAAATTGTGTGGGTTTGTTTTTTTCCAAAGATCAATGGATGACAGTGTATGGCATGCAGGCCCCTTGGGACTGGCTGGCAATAATGCCAGCCATTGCTGATCCCTGCACCACCTCCTTCACCTCCCAGACATCTGCCGGGCCAGGTAGAGACAAGTAAAAAGGGGGAGACGGGCTGCAGACAGATGGAGCTTCACCTTGGCCCTGATACCACACACCTCAAAACACTTCCACATAGACATAGAGTTAAATGTCATTCTAAAAATCCCTGAGAACATGCATGACTCGTCAAGACTCTGGCAGAGAGATTTCCTGCCTCAGAAAGACTAGAAAAAAGTCACAAAGGAGAAAATGGCCAGCTAGGACGGCCCAATGTTTTCAAACAACCCAAAAATTAAGAAACACTCTGGTGAAAATTTAAAGAACGATAACAAACCAGGAGAGATTATTTCAGTAAGAATGATAGACAAAGGGCCACAAATGTCTTTCTTCACGTAAAAAGCTTATAGAAATAATCAAGAAAAATACCAAAGGAGGGAGACTCAAGAGGGAGGGAACATATGTATACTTATGGCTGATTCATGTTGTGTACAGCAGAAATCAACACAACAGTGTAAAGCAATTATCCTCCAACTGAAAAAAATTTTTTTAAAAAAGAAAAATACCAAGCCACAAAGTTACAGAGACTTTGATTATTATCAGTCACACAGTATCAAGTCCACACCTACTCAGTTTCGGTTCAGTTCAGTTCAGTTTCTCAGTTGTGTCTGACTCTTTGCAACCCCATGAATTGCAGCACGCCAGGCCTCCCTGTCCATCACCAACTCCCGGAGTTCACCCAAACTCGTGTCCATCGAGTCGGTGATGCCATCCAGCCATCCACATTCACTACTTACTAATCAAAGAAGTAGAAACTCAAACAAGAATGGAAGACAAGCTTCCACCTCCCACATCAGCAAAGTTTTTTAGACAAAAAAACAATAATTTGGAGAGAGAGTCAAAGTGTTCTCATTAATCAGCAGTGAAAATTGGAATCATCTTTTGGAAAGCGAGTTGGCAACATGTATCAAAATTTCCAGAATGTTCCCTCATTTTTGACCCAGCAATCTCACTGATGTGGAAACCTATCTTAAGAAAACAATTCTATTTAAAGAAGAATTTCATGCACAATGACATTTCCTGCATATTTATAATATTACAGAATTGAAATCACCCAAATGTCTAATGAGGGAGGAGGAGCTAATTATGGCATCTCAATATGACGGGATCAAATGTGTTTTTTAAGTTACTTATGAACTTGGGCTTTCCTAGTGGCTCAGAGGGTGAAGAATCTGCTTGCAATGCAGGAGACCTGGGTTCGGCCCCTGGGTCAGGAAGATCCCCTAGAGAACAGAATGGCTACCCACTCCAGTATTCTTGCCTGGAGAATTCCATGGACACAGGAGCCTGGAGGGCTACAGTCCATGGGGTTGTAAAGAGTCGGACATGACTGAGCAACTAACACTGTCACTTTCAGTATTAAGTACACAAGGCTTCCCTAGTGGCTCAGCAGTAAAGAATCCGCCTGCAATGTAGGAGACACAGGAGATGTGGGCTCAGTCTCTGGGTTGGGAAGATCTCCTGGAGAAGGGAATGGCTACCCACTCCAGTATTCTTGCCTGGAGAATTCCATGGACAGAGGAGGCTGGCGGGTTACAGTCCATGGGATCACAAAGAGTCAGACACGACTGAGCACCTAACACATTGCTCCACACCAGACGAGGTCGTCAGACCTCCTGTAATCCTTACCACCTGGTAGGGACTATTATCAAGCCCATCTACAGGTGGAAAAACTAAGGCTTGGAGAGGAATGTGATTGGTCCTCCTGCCTGGATTAGGACAGAGGAAGGACCAGTTACCCGTGTTAGCTGGACTGGAGGCCAGGAGCTCCCTTACCGAGATGAGGTCTTTCTTGAGCACCAGAGTCATGCCATCGCTGGAGCACTTGGGCTGGATCAGGGTCAGAAGTAGCTCCTGGTTGCAGCCCTTATTGGGAGTGGTGATCTCCACTGGTGTGGGTGAGGGCTGCAGCCCACTGCCTGCAGGGTAGCAGAGGCGGCCCCCACAGACAGTCACTGTGGGGCTCACTGTGCTCTGAGGTGCTCAGCATTCCTGAGATGCACATGAGGAATATGGGGCTCCCACCAGCTGCTGTAACTTTCCCAGTTCACATGGCAGCTGGACATAGCAACAGATCCCAGGAGAGGGCCAAGGAAGGGAGTTGTGGGGGGGTGGGGGTGGCAAGGGAAGGGAGCCAGGTGCTCACCACAGCTGTGGGTCTTCAGAGAGACATCACTGGCCAGAGGGAGCTCCACGAAGGATGCTACTACACTGGCGTTGAGCCTCCGGGCCTCCCCCAGCAGGCCTTGGGTTGTGTTTGGAAGTTGGAAGCCAGGGTTGATCCTATCTGGAAAGATCTTCAAGGAGTATTCACCAGTGGTCTAATGACAGGGAGAGAGGCAGAGCAGGGAGCTACGGACACAGTCAGGGGCCACACAGCCTGGCAAGGTGTGCCTGCAGGCTGGCCAGGGTCTGCCAGGCCTCAGTCAGGCTCTCTTTTGCTCCTGCTGTTTCCCCTGCCTGGACCACCTCCCCTCATCTACTGGTTCCTGTCTGTCTTTCAACTAAGCTTGGAGTTCACCTCTCCAGGAAACTTCCCTGATGCAGTGGGCTGGGTTAGGGGGCCTCTCTAAGGGATCATGGAAGGCTTCCTGGAGGAGGTGCCATCTAGGTGAAGGTCTGAAGGAAGAATAGGTAGAGCACAGAGGGCAGAAGGATAATCGTATATAAAGGCTCAGGGCAGGGGTGATGGTGCAGGAAGTTTGGGTTTTTTCTTTGAGGAGCCTTGGGAAGACCTGAACGGGGCTGTGTGGGTCTCAAAGCAAGACTCACCCAGATCTGCATGTTGTGGTTGGCGTCGATTAACCAGGACACGTAGGGTGGACCCTGAAGGATGAGCACGGCGGCTTCAGTATCTCTCCAAGCACAGCTCAGCTCCAACTTCACGGTCACTGTCCGGGGCCTGGGGAGCGGGGAGACGGACCCCCCCGCATCAGCAAGGGCGGTTGTGCGGGGTGTGGGGTGGGGCGGGGGAGCTTGACCAGGAATTGCGGGGCCAGAACAAGACCTGGGGTCGGGTGAGCAGCAGCTGAGCTCCTAACCTGGTTGGTCTTGGGTCTGTAGGGTGGGCGTGGAAATGGGCGGGGCCCAGATATAGGAGTGGGTGACAGTTCTCTAACCAGGCCGGGGTGGGGCTAAGGCTTGCACAGAAGCAGGGCTTTATAGGGGGCTGGGGCTGGCGGGGCTGGCACCCTTACCAGGCCTCTGGGCCCGGCAGGATCCTCAGGATGTGCGCCTCCTTGTGGCCAGCCACACCTTCCAAGCGGCAGCCCCGGACCGGGGCGTAGGCTTTCGGGCTCCATTCGAGCGTGTGGCCCATGTCCTTCTGGGGTTCCAGACTGCAGGAGAACGGTGCGCTCGAGGCTGCGGAGATAAGCGCACCTCTGTCTCCTCTGGGAGCAGCCTAGCATCTAATACACAGGCCCACCCTCTCCCACAGTAATTGTGGGGCAGGCAGGATGGCTTCCAGGTGGCGCTAGTGGTAAAAAAAAGAACTCTTCAGCCGATGCCGGAGACCCAAGAGACAGGGGTTCGATCCCTGGGTTGGGAAGATCCCCCTGGAGAAGGAAATGGCAATCCACTCTAGTATTCTTGCCTGGAGAATCCCATGGACAGAGGAGCCTGGTGGGGTACAGTCCATGGGGTCAGAAAGAGTCAGACACAATAGAAGCGACTTAGCACGCACGCAGGCAGGATGGAGCAGCAAAGAGTGGGAGCTTGGGAGGACCTGGGTTCAAATTCACCTACAGCAGAGTGACCCAGGGCAAGTCCCTGGCTTTTGTTTCCTCATCTGTCAACACACATTTTATTTAAGGTATAAAACCATGGCGTATGTTAGGGATGCAACCCAGCAACTGCCTGTACATCATCCCCCCTTTATCTTTCTTATAGTATTTATCATGACCTGAAATTATAGAATTTGTATACCTGTCTATTATCATCTTCCTACCACAGTGCCGGCTCCAGGAGGGCAGGATCTGGGTTTGTCTCCACAGGGTCCCCAGATGCCTGGCATGGGGTTTGGCACATACTAGGGACACAATAAATAATATGAAAGTGCTGTTTTTGTAGGTCAAGAGACTGACAAATAGCAGCAGTTTCACAGGGCTCAGTCTAACATTTGATGAAAGGGTATCCACTGTCCTAAGTGACCCTGGAAAAATTACATCCCGTCTCAGTGCCTTAGTGTCCACATCTGAGGAATGAGACAGAGGAATTCATATTCCTCCAGAGCAGAGTCCTGAACCCAGAGAGGCTGTTGGGGAGGCAGACCTTGGTCCAGACGAAGGAGGATGCTTTTCGGGTTGTTCAGCTCAGCAGCAGAAGTGATGGGACCCTTTGTATTCGCCCAGTTGAGGAGCTGGTCCTTGGTGGTGAAGGATGGCAGCTGTGTGGTGTTGGCATGTAGGGCCTCGTGAAAGACCAGTTTGGGGTCCTGGGGAGACATGTGGCAGCTCAGGATGCTGTCCCTGGGCCTGAATGCCTTCTGTCCCTGAATGCCTTCTGTCCCATGCCAGAGGTCAGGAGATAACTGGGGGAGGCAGCTAGTTGGCTGAGCAGAGAAGGCCAGGGCTGAGGAGGCTGAGACAGGTGGAGCCGAAGTCAGCCCACAGGCCCCTAACTAGGGCCCCTCAAAGCCAGATCTGCCCCGTCTACTTTCCACACCTAGGGGGCTGGGTAGACACACATCCATGTTCATCCACCTGTTCAAACATCACCCTCCCACCCCTCCCTAAGCATCCTCATTCAGTCCACACTTATCGTGAGGCTCATGTCGGTTTCCCCCACACTCTTGTGAGGGACAGTGGCTGGGGCTTGACACACAGTAGACACTAAGAAATATTTGTCTGACTGTGTGCTGGGTCTTGAGAACAGCAATGAAGATCCTGACATGGCAGCTTCATCCTGATACCTGGCACACAGCAGGTGCTCCCCGCACATGGAAATGGAGAAGGGAAGATAGAAGACATGGATGAATAAATGAGTGAATGAAAGACAAATGACTGGTCCCTGCCCTGGGAGATCTTACCATCCAGAAACCAGTCATGCCTCAAGTCATTTGAAACAACAGAAGACAGAGGATATTATTCTATAAGAAACAAAAGGAGCAAGAAACAGGTCCCTTGAATGAACAGAGATGAGAATCTGGGTGGCTGCAGCACCTCACTGCCTCCACTGCCCACGCCTCAGCAGAGACTCTGGTGGGCTAGGGAAGGAAATAGGAAAGACTTCCTGGGGTAGAAGTCAAAGGATTCATAGGAAGCTGCTGGGGCCATGGATTCAAGAGTTCTCTTCCATCCATCTCCAAAACCAGAGGCATTACGCTGAAGCAGCAGCAGCATGAGAGCTTCAGGCTAGATACTAAGGGGGACTGCCTGACAATGGAAATAGGCAAGACATCATAGAATGGTCCACTTGGAATGGAGCAGGACTTTTAACAAGGGGCCAAAATTTTCCCTTTCATGCACTGGAGAAGGAAATGGCAACCCACTCCAGTATTCTTGCCTGGAGAATCCCAGGGACGGTGGAGCCTGGTGGGCTGCCGTCTATGGGGTCGCACAGAGTCGGACACGACTGAAGCGACTTAGCAGCAGCAGCAGCAAAGTGATGAGGACGTGGGTGAGGACCCCAGGGCCCACCCCCACCCCATGGAAGGGCTGGGGCAGTCTTTTAGAGCTAGAGAGTTGGGTTGGGTGGGGAGGAGGAGGACTTTTGCCATCTGACCCTCAGGGTCAGCTCTGTAAAATGGGAATGTAATAGGGATTAAAGGGCATTTGTCAAGCTCTTGGCGCCGGGTCTGGTAGAGTCCTGCGCCCCACCCCCGGTGAGACTCTTGGTCTCTGGCTCCGGCTGCTGGGGGCCGCCTCCGGAAGCTGCGGGCCGAGGTCGCGCGCGGCTCCGGCGGTCCATCCGCCCCCTCTCCCGGGCCTGTGTATTCTTAGCCCCGGGGAGGAAGGCGTGGCCGAGGCCGGAGCCGGCGGCCGCTGCGACCTTCCGGCCCGGCGGGCGGGCGCTTTTTATGTGCCCTGCGTCAGCCAGAGCCCCGCCGGGCCTAAAGCCCGGGGCTGGGCCGCCAGAGGGTCCGGGAATGGGAAGGGGGAAAAACGGGAGGTGGGGGAGAGGAGCCGTGGCCGGGCCTGGCTTGCCCGCACTGGGAGCCGCGGGGTCGGTCCCGTTCCGTCCTCCCGGTTGGCTGCGTTCGGCCTTCCCCGTCCCTCCCGTGGGGTGGAGGGGCTTCCATGCCCGCCCGCTCTGCCTGACTCTGCGCTTCCTGCCGCCAGTCGCGCACCCCCTCAGCTTCTCTCGCTGTCTAGGCCCGCGTCCCAGGCAGCCCGGGGCCGGGGCCTGTCTTCAGGTCCCCTCCTCCTCTCCCCCTCCTCGAACTCTTGAGTCTCTCAGAGTCCGTCCATTCCTCCCACAACAGGCCGGCCCTCTTTCCATTTCCATATTTCTTTCTGTGTCTCGCTCCCACTTGTTTTCTTTGCTCTCCCCCGAGTTCCTGGTCTCTCCCCTCTGCTTTTTCTGGCTGTAAACAACAGCTGCTTGCATCTGGGGGGGCCACCTCCCAGGGACTTAAACGTGAACAAGGCAGTGCGCCGGCCCACCCCACCTCCTCCAGCCCTGAGCCCCCCGGCTGTGGTCCCAGCCAGTGGACCTTCTCTCTCTCTGGTGGATGTGTCTGACATTTAAATTTTTGATGCATGATACAGGGTGCACCGGGATGACCAGGAGGGATGGGATGGGGAGGGGGGTTCTGGAAGGGGAACACATGTACACCCATGGTGGATTCATGTCAGTGTATGGCAAAACAAATACAATCTTGTAAAGTTAAAAAATAAAAAAATTTGAATTTTTTAAAATAATTTTTCTCCAATTTAAGCCATGGAAATTATAGGAAATCTTGCAAATTCAATACAGTGAAAAGAACAAAGCAGATCTCTGCTCCTCATCCCTCTCTCCAGCCAGAACTACTGTTAACATATTGTTAGGTTTCTTTCTGGCCTTTTTTTTGTCTGTACTTGAATATTTTCACATTTACGTCTTATGAACTTTTTCAAAGACAGTTACAAGATTATTTTATGGAGGACTATCAGTGAGTCCAGTTCTCCCACTGGACAGATGGGAAAACTGAGGCTATGAGAGAGGGTTGGAGTTGGCCAATTTGCGCATCAACCTGAGAGCTTCCCAGGTGGCTCAGTGGTAAGGAATCTGCCTGCCGGTGCAGGAGACGCAGGTTTGATCCCTGAGTCAGGAAGGTCTACTGGAGGAGGAAATGGCCACCCACTACAGTATTCTTGCCTGGAAAATTCCATGGACAAAGGAGCCTGGCTGGCTATAGTTCATGGGGGTCGCAAAGAGTTGGACACAACTAAGCCACTGAGCACGTATGCACACACACACATCACCTCCCGGGTTTGATTCCCACCTCCGGGTTTGGGCTCGTTTCCCCAAGTTCTGTTGCCCTTTGTATTCTCTCTGACAGGGCCTCATGGGGTTCACCAGGAAGGGCCCTGGTGAGTAATGTCAGAATGAAAAAGAGAAGCAGGGGACCCTGGCCCACAGAGGTGGACGGCAGTGGCCTCCCAAACCCCGTGCCTGAGGCTGCGGTTGGAGGTAACACACTCACGTAGGCCAGCTGGAGTGGGATTCCTGGTGCCTGCAACTTCAGGAAGATGGATTTGTTCACGCTGAGGATCAGCAGCACCTCTCGGGGCCAGATGCCACCTTGCTTGGCTGTCTGGAGAGTCAGCTGCAGCTCTGACACGTCCTGGGATGGGAGCCAGGGGAAAGACACATACACGGATCAGTTAGACGGCACAGGCTGTGTGCCACCCAGATCAGCAGCGTTGACTCATTTACTGTCAGCTTCCATTTCATTCTCCCTGCCCAGCTTGTCCACTCCTGTCTTCCAGAGCCCGGCACAGTGCCTGGCCCTCAGGCAGGTACTCAGAAAATATTGCTAAACAAATGAAAGATGAGTCTCAGCAAATCCAAGGAGATATTTTTTTGTTAACGATCAGAAGAAGGGATAGATTGGGAGTTTGAAATTGACATGTACACACTGCTATATTTAAAATAAAATGCCTGGGACTTCCCTGGTGGTCCAGTGGCTAAGACTCCATGCCTCCAATGCAGGAAGCCTAGGTTCAATCCCTGGTCAGGGCACTATATCCCACATGCCGAAACTAAGAGTTCACATGGTACAACTAAGACCTGGTGCAGCCAAATAAATAAATATTTTAAAATAAATAAATGCAATGAGCCTGAACTTTATTTGGTAGTCAGTTGAGGTTTATTATTTCCATTAAACACCTGCTGTGAACCAGCCTGTGTGACTTAGAGCGTACTGTGTGCCCTTTCTCTGTCCCAATGCAGCAGTGTTGAGGCATCAACCTCTGCTCCCCAGTTGCAGTATTCCTATTTGCCTTACTATTTTAAAGTACTAAATACTCATGTTTTGTCGGGTAATACCATTACTTTGATATTTTATAAGAAATGCGAAGTTGAAATCATTCTGTCTCGAGAGGTACTGACTGCATTAAAAAATTTAATTGATCATGGTATATGTATTTAGAATGCTTTCATAACAACAACAATAACAACTAATATCTAACATTTATATAGTGCTTCCTAAGTGCTTGGACCATTCTAAGTGCTTTACACATTGACTCATTTAATCTCACGACAACCCTAAGAGGTAGGTACCATTGTTATTCTCACTTACAGATGAAGAAACAGGGCACAGAGAGGTGAAGTCATTTGTCCATGACCACCCAGCACATAAGTATGGAACTAAGATCTAGACCTAGGCAGGCCTCTACTCTCAACTACTATCCTGCCCCATCACGTTTTTCTATACTTCTTTATTCCCAGAAAGAAAAAGAACACAGCTATCCACAGGCAAAGCTTCTATTGAAAGAATAGACTTCTTTGGGCCTTCCCTGGTGGTCCAGTGGTTAAGAATCCACCTTCCAATGCAGGGGACATGGGTTCGATCCCTAGTTGGGGAAACTAAGATCCCACATGCTTTAGGGCAACTAAGCCCACGAGCCATAACTAGATAAGTCCATGCACCGCAACCAGAAGCCTGCATGCCACAGTGAAGACCCAGCACAGCCAGAAAGAAAGAAAGAAGAACCCCCGCTGTGCTCAAAGACTCTATGAACCAATGGAGCATGAACAGGTAACTCCTGAAACTGAGACAGGTCCAAGCCTCAGAATCCCTGCCTTGGACTTATAAGGACAAAGGCAGATGGAAACGTTTGATTGAAATACAAACTCCAGCTGTTCACAAAAGCTGGAAATCTCTCCAAAGAGACAAAAAGCTGACCCCTTCCCCCCAAATCTCCTCAAACTTATCAAAAAGGAGACAGATATTTCAAGATGAAGACATCAGTGGAAAGTTTTTAGATTTAACTTTTAATTATCTCCTGGCCATTTCCCCAACTGATGTCGGACAGCCAGAGTGTTTCAGCTGGAAAAATCTGCCCAGAAATATTTCCACTACCTAATAATGACACTGTGATCACTTTTTGTAAGTTTGCTCTTTGAAACAAAATAAAAGCAAATAATATTTCATTTTCAATGTTTCATAAATATTTTTTAATTTTAGTGAGCTATTTAGGTTGCTTATTTTTGAATGATCACTTTTATGCTAGTTTATAGTAGAGTGATATCTTGAATTTATGTTTGTGTAAGTTCACTTTTTTGATTAATTTCTGTTTTCTAATGGGTTTATAACTTTGGGGTTTTGAAATATCTTGTGTCATCAGTTTTAAAAAATAGTGTACATTCTAAACACTTTATGGATTAAATATTGGATTTAATATCATATTTTGGCAAAATAGAAAATACCACTCCAAATGTCAAAACTAACATTTTGTTCCAGGATTGTGATCAGTTCTTGAAATTAACTGAAGTGAAGGGAGACCCACCTTGGTGTTGTCAGGAAAGGCCCAGGCACTGCTGCCCTGTCTGAATCTTCGAGAATGGACCCACCCCAGCTTCATTACATATTGCCTATGTATTATTAGTTTGAACCATCAAATATGACTGCACAACTCTGTGTATATGATCAAAACCCCTCAACCGTACACTTTAAGTAGGCAAACGTTTTCACAATAAAGCTATTAAAATACGGCAATCAAATATCAGGACTTTCACAGGGTTCAGTCTAATGCCAGTGTGTTGCACATGCTCTCATTGAAGCAGGGTTAGGTATTCTCCCATTTCACAGATATAGCAGCTGGGCACAGGGAGGGCCCCTGCCAAAGTGGTGAAGTCAGACGCCCAGTACCCGTCAGTGTGGTGCCAGAGTGGGTGCCTGGACCCCTGGGCAGCTTGCCTGGACTGTGTACTCCCTCTCAACCCTGTCACTCCCCAGACTGCCCCACAGTTCATCACTGTCCAGCCCCATCTGTCTGTCCTCCCCCAGAGGAGGGAACCTCATGGCCTATTCATGGTGAATAGATGCATCCTATGGTTAGGAGGTGCCATGGCTGCTGCGGACAAGGAGAATAATCCCTCCTCTGCCCTTCGGTGGATGCCCACAGGCTAAGAGCACAACCCCCGAGGTGGGAGGAAAGAGCCCTGTGACCATCCATGCCTGCTGCCGCCCCACGGTAACTGTCCCTGTTTGTGCCTCAGTTTCCCCATCTGCAAAACAGGGATAGGACAGAGTGGAAACCGAAACCAAGTAAGGCTCTGGATAAAGGAAGTTAAAGAAGAGAAGTAGACGTCAGCGTCGGGTCATGCTGAGGGTGAGGGGGTTAGGAGACTGGAACTTTGTGACATGTGTCACGGCACTCAGCTCTGCTCCCAGGGCTCACATACCAATCCCTCCACTCCCTTGTCACCAAGTCCCTCCCTGTAGAGTTAGGGGTAGGGAGGGAAGATGGGTGTGGGCTGAGGCCCAAAGAGAGGCAGGCAGGGGCTAGGGCCATGCAGCAAGTGAGCCCTGTCGAAACTCAGGAAGGCTGGAGAGCTGGGCTTCCAGGGGTCTCAGAGCTCCCGGCGTGAGCTCAAAGGCCAGCTGGTTACCAGAAAAACCCAGCCAGGGTTTCCATAGCAAACACTTCCATCCCGTGGCCCTGACTCATCAACACAGTCACTCACACGGAGACTTCCCTCTTTCCTCCCAGCCCAGAGCCCAAAGGTAAAGAAAGGGGCCTGCCTTGCCCCCCATCCCAAGCTCCCAGTCTTCCCCATGGCATCCTGGGAATCCTGGGAGCCCAGCCGAGGTGGGCAGGCCAGTCATGCCCTTGCCCCCAGCTCTGTAACCTGGGCCAGCCAGGGCCTGCCCGGCCCCTTCCCTGAGCCAGTGGGCGGGAGACCACGTTTCTATTTTTGTGCCTCTGGCCCACAGTTGCCATTGTTGGCCCAGCAGTCAGTGGCGGGAAGGGGGATTTCAGTGGGGAGGCCCTGAGTGCTAGTAGCCACTTATAGAAAGTTGCTTCCAGCAATTCTTCTAGGAGTGGAACCTCGGGCCTGCCTGCAGCCCCCACCCTCCTAGGGCCAGACTGGAGCCGGCCAGATTGGAGCCAGCCGTTCCTTTGCTCACCCCAGTGGAGTCAGACTTACAGGCAATGTAGCAGGCGAAGGGCATCAAAGCCAGACAGACCTGAAGTCAAACCTGGGCTCAGTCATTAGCCTGTGACCCTGGGCAGTTACTTCCTGTCTCTGGGCCTCAGCTTCCTGATCTGGAAAATGGGCTGAATGATATATCTACTTTATAGATTTGTGAGGATTCAGTGAGATTCTGCCTGCAAAGCGGGTGGTCCAATGTCCAGCCAAACACATGGCAGTGGATTGGCTTTCTTGACCTCCCATTCCCTCCCTGCTCGCTCATCCAGAGGAGGGCCACAATTTAGGGGCTCAGGAGGTGGGCGTGAGGGCTGGGCAGCTGTTGGCTGGAATTGGGACCAGTCAGGCCTCCCTACAACAGCCCTTCTCTGGGCCTCAGTCTCCCCATCTGTGTAGGCTATTATACAGCTCTTTGATTCCGTCTGCCTCCTTGGGGCTCCCAGTGTTTGGTATCTGGGAGTCAGTCTCCAGCCAGGTGGCTACAGAGTGGGCTTCCAGAACCCCCAGGAGAGGCATGCCACTCTCCCCAGCTGAGGGTTCCTGATCAGCCCATGTCATCTCTACTTCTGCAGTTTCTCTACTCTCCCCGTCTGGGAGAATAGCACTGGGCCCGGCCCGGGGCTGCTGTGCTCTTAATGGGAGACAGGAAACAAGGCACAACTCTGTCCTCCAGGAGCTTGACAGAGAACAAGACTAACACCCCCAAACAACCAGTAACACTGCTAACCTCATGGAGATGGCCAATCAGCAAATGCTTATACACAGTTACATTTCCCCTTTCTTCCAATATTGACCCACCAATCCACCCATCCACCCATCCACCCATCCATCCACCCATCCATCCACCCATCCATCCATCCATCCATCCACCCATCCACCCATCCATCCACCCATCCATCCACCCATCCATCCATCCATCCACCCATCCATCCATCCACCCATCCTTCCATCCACCCATCCATCCATCCACCCATCCATCCATCCACCCATCCACCCATCCATCCACCCATCCATCCACCCATCCATCCACCCATCCATCCATCCACCCATCCATCCACCCATCCATCCACCCACCCATCCACCCATCCACCCACCCATCCATCCACCCACCCATCCATCCATCCACCCATCTATCCATCTACCCATCCACCCATCCATCCATCTATCCATCTATCTACTCATCCTTCCAATTCCGGGACTGACCCTGAGTTGAACACTGGGGATATAGCACTGAGATGCAGACGCAGTCCCTGCCCAGTCTGTCTGGCCCCGAGTCCATGCCCTTCCCACCAAGCCTGTCCCTAATATCTGCAAGGCCTGGGACAAGAACACATATGACAACCCCTGGCTCCAACCCACCCCTTTTCTCTTCACATGGACACATGTGGACAACCAGCCTGGATGCTCAAGCTCTGCCATGCTCACCCCGCAGCCCCCTATAACATCCCTGCCATCGCTGAGTCCATCACTCAGTACCAGGACTGCTGACACCCACCTCTGCCTCCTCCAGGAGTGGCTCCAGGGCAAAGGTCAGTCCTGCTTTCTCTCTGCACCATCGATGCCCACTCTTAGTCACCTCGTGTAGCCCTCAGATCTGGGGGAGCTAACCCTAGCCATGCAGTGTCCCCTCTAGAAGAAAGGACAAGAAGGAGCCCCATCCAACCCTGGGAGGAGGCTCAGTGCATTTGGGCAGGGAGTTCTGGAGTCCTGGGTACCCAGGGCAGGGACTGGGGAGGGATGGCAGAGGGGTGCAACTGGAAAAGGGCCAGAGAGGGGCTATACATTGTAGGTCCCAGGCAGGGGCCTCCTTCCCTACATCGGAGGGCTGCACTACCTTCCACAGCCCTTCACAGGATGGCTTAGAGGAGCCTGGGGCCCCTGTCCTCCCCCTGCCTGAGCAACCTTGTCTGCCCCTCTGGCAGGAGGCAGTCAGCACCAGAGTCCTGTGAGTTCCGTCTGCTTGGGGGTGGTGAGGTGGCGTCAGCTCCCTGAGTTTGCCCAGAAGCGGGGTGAATCAGCGGCTGTCTCGGCTCTGCCCTGGCTGCCTGGGGTTTGTTAGGAGGATAGCAGATCAGTGCAGTCGGCCTGACGGGAACCGCTGAGACACCAGGCCGGTTTCCTGTCTCCACGGGTCAGGATGTGACCCCGGGCCCCCTCCCGGAATTCAGGCTCCGGCCTGCCCTTCGGGGACCCAGCGAGATAGAGCCCTTGCCCAGCGGCCCCCTCATCTGTCTGCAAATGTCTCGAACACACACACACACACCTCACACACACACCCTGGAACTCTCTTTCCCGAGGCTCTTGGCTGCCACAGCTCATGTGCCGCCCACCCACAGGAAATCTGAGGATTCAGAGGCCACGCGGGGATGGACGGGAAACTGTTTCTCTGTGCCAGGGTTTGCAGAAGGCAGCCACAGGTTGGGAGGGATTGGGCTGGCTGCTGAGACAGCCGCCACCCACGCCACCGCTGCCAGCTCGTGTTTCTTGCCTCTAGGCCTTTGCTCAGGCAGTGCCCTTTGCCTGGAATGCCCTTGACGCCCCTCTGTCTGGCTCGATGCTGGGAGTCATTTCCCTACTGCCCCTTCCTTCCACATTCAGTGATCATCCTCCTGGGGCCCACAGCCCCTGGCATCCCCTTCCTTCCACTGTCGAATCCATCACTCGGTACCAGGGCTTGCCGAGGCCCACCTCTGCCTCTCCTGCGAGTGGCTCCAGGGCCGTGACCAGAGCTGCTTTGTCTCTGCACCATCAGTGCCCGACACAGGCTGGGCACAGAGCAGGCACCTGGCGAGGACTGGTTGTGGGGAACTGTTGGACTGGAGATCCCCTTCTTGGCGGCTGCCTGGCAAGGAAGGTACCCCCCAGGGAAACCACAGTTATTTCCGTGTTACTGCAGTAGGTCCGATGGGATTGTGGGCTCTTTTGGGATAAGAGAGCCACGAGCATCCAGCTCCAGGAGGCTAGACCTCAGCTGCCCCTCTGCAAGTGCATTCATAGTCCCTGCTTCAGCCACCTGGTAGCAGTAGCCTGTGGGGATCCAATTAGTTGACTGATGTGAAGATGCTCTGTACGTTGTAGCGTGTCGGGCCAAATGAGAGTATTGACATGAGAGACATGGACCCCACAGAGGAGATGCTGTAACGACAGGCACAGCTACTGTAAGTTAAGTAGCAGCTTTGGGTAGAACCATGCTCAGTATGTTGCCTGCATTGCCCTCCTAGATTCTCACAGCCCCCTTGTGAGGTAGTTATGGTCATTATCCCCATGTTTCCCATGGAAAACCAAGGCTTGGAGAGGTGGCCCAAGGTCACACCCTTATGAGGGGTGAGGTTCAATTCAAAGACAATCTGGCTTCAGAGCCCATGTTCTTAACCTTCCAGGTCACATAGCGATACATTCATTCATTCATTCATTTGTATACACAGTCACTGGTGCATGTCAGGCCCTGGGCCAGATTCGACTACTCCATGATTCTTTGGTGAGTCCCTGAGCCCAAGAAATGTGTGTCTCTTGGAGCCTGGAGAGAAGGAGCCCCACTGCCTGACAAGTGCGATATGAGATGCTGGCCAGTGATTGATGCAGAACTGGGGCCCCCATCTCACAAACCCCAGCTCTTTCCATCACCCCCTCAAACAAACAGGCTCAGCAGTCCTGGAGCCTGCAGCCTGGCTCCTTGAGTTAAAAGCTGGACTGAGTTCTCTGGTAGAGGCAGAAGGTGACAAGGAGATTCTGTTGTCATGAATTTAGGATGACAGGTTACAGCAGCATCTTGTCATGCCCCTAAAAATCCTCCAATGACTGTCACTGTTCACAGGATAAAGACCAGGCCGCTTGCTGTGGCAATGGGGCCTTGTCAATCTCCCCAGCTCTGCCCCGAGGGGAAATGTAAGCTCCTGCTACAGCAAGCCACGTGATGCTGACCCCAAACAAGGCCCATCTCCCCGCCTGTGCACTCACTCTCTGCATTCACTGTGTCCTCTGCTCAGCCCCACGATCTCCTTCACTCCGTGAGCTCTGGCCGTCCTTAGTGTTCTTGCAATCTCCAAGAAGCCCTGCCTAAACTGGTAGCAGCCATGTGCTCCCTGAGAAAGCTCCAGTCACCTGGGTCCTGGCTGTCTGTCTGCACATCTATCTCCCATAAGCCTGGGTGCTTGGCTGGGAGCCTTCTCTGACTCTGGCCTGCCGCTGAGTGATTGGGGCAGGGGGCGTCCCAGTTACCCAGGAGAGGCACCGAGACCTGAACATCCGAACAAACAAAATGAACTCGCAGAGGGCAATCTCATTTTCCCTATCATTACCAAAGTGGAAGAAAAAAAATTACAATGGCTATCGAAACCACATAACATGTGTTTGGCTCTATCTGGAGCTTGGGGATTATCAAGGCCCACAGTTCTCATGGCAGGCAGGGTGGTGGGGAGCAGGGCCCCCCGATATTGGTGGTCTGGGCACCATCTTATCACTGCACAAACGCAGGGCAGCCCAACAGTTTCGGGGACCACAAGTTCACCCCGAGCTGACACCACTAAATCGCTATCAGGACCTGAGGCTGCATGGGCCAGGTGTGGTCACCAGCCCAGGAGGGCCAGGTACCCCCTGAACACTGAGATCCACTGGGGAATCCAGGGGATGGCCTAGTTTGGAGTCTCCGGGGATCTAGTGAACTCTGACCTCAGACATATTGCTTCACCTTTCTCGGCCTGCCACGGGTCCCTCCTCTGAAAAATGGGGAGACAGACCCCTGACAGACGGGCCCTTGAGAGGCTTAATACATGTAAGGTGCTTAATTCTGTTCCCGGCACTTAGTAGGCCTAGCACAGTACCTAGCACACAGTAAGTGCTCAATAAATGTGTTATTAGTATCAGGATGGACCTAGACAAACTCATGGTGGGCCTTCTTGGTGAGGGGAGGAGAGTCTTGGAGGTGATGTCACCAGCTTCCAGACAGTGACTGGGTCACAGGGGTTTAATGAGTGACATTCCAGGGAGGGAAGCACTTTCTCAAGGTCAAGGCTGCCTGGAGCAGAACCGTATCCACTGAGAAGTGAGCTCCCCATTACCGGAGGTGCACGAACAAGCGCTTGCCTGGCTCTTTTCCACTCCTCTGCTGGCCAAACCCAGCCCTTCCCACCTGCGTCTTGTGCAGTTTGGGGATTATCAAGGCCCACAGTCCTTGTGGCAGGCAGCGTGGTGCGGAGCAGGCCACTCCCCCCGATATTGGTGGTATGGGCACCGTCTTATCACTGCACAAGTGCAGGGCGACCTAACGGTTTCAGGGGCCACAAGAAGAAGATTACCCCCAGAAATGCCTTTCCTGACAGGCCCTGTGAGATGCCCATGTCACTATCCTGGCAGGAGCCCTGGTGAGGACTCAGCCCACTACCCCAGGGACTGAGCCCTCATCTCATTGGCCCTGGACCATCCTCTGGGTCCCCACCCGACCCTGCCATCGGGCACTCACCCCTAGGAATGTCAAGAAGAGGACATGGACTTCTAGAGTGGCATCGGGGATCTGAGCCACACAGCCTTCAGAAACCTGGCTGGTTACATATGTCACCTTGGAGTCCACAGGCTGTAGGTCACAGTAGACTGTTTCTGCAAGACCTGTGGGAAATCACAGGGGGAGAGAGAGACAAGTTAAGAACCAGTTAAGAACAAGATGGTGACAACTGCTCTCACTTTCTGAATGCCTACTGGGTGCTTGGCACTGTTTAAGGTCTTTATTGCATCTTCACAGCTACTTTACAAGATGTGTGTGTGTGTGTGTGTGTGTGTGTGTGTGTGTGTGTGTGTGTGCGCGTGTGCGCGTGCGTGCTCGGTCACTCAGTCATGTCTGACTCATTGCGACCCCACGTAGCCTGCCAGGCTCCTCTGCCCCTGGAATTTTCCAGGCAAGAATACTGGAGAGGGGTGTCATTTCCTCCTCCAGGGGATCTTCCCAACCCAAGGTAGATATCATTATATTCATTCCACAGATGAAGAAACTGAGCTTCAGAAGTGAAAAATTACTTACCTGAGGTCACAGTGCTAGTAGGTGTAGGGTCAACAGATAAAATGCAGGATACCCAAATTTGAATAAATAAATACGTATTTAAAGTATAAGCATATCCCAAACATTGCATGGGATATACTTAGACTAAAAATTTTTCAGTGTTTATCTGAAATTAAAATTTCACTGGGCATCCTATATTTGCATTTGCTACACGTGGCAATGCTAACGGTGTGGCAGGGTCCACATGTACACACACCCAAGTCTCTGGGCTGGTTCATTCCAAAGGATCAGGAGGCAAAACTTCCCCTCTTGTGCCTCAAGGAGGCTTGAGAGTCTCCTGGCCCCGGTGGAGAGAGCGAGCCCAGGTTCAGAGGGCAGGGCCGGAGTAGGCCGCAGAGCCTGCTGCCCGGAAACGCAGGTCCTGAGGGAAGGGAATGGAATTTCACCCCGACCCAGCAGAGGAGGAAGAGGAAATGAGGCCCCTACACCTCGTCTGTTCGAAGGAATGTGCCGGGGAAGAGGGGGTGGCTCCGGAGGAGGGAAGGAGGACAGAGAAGGGGAGACTGTTTGGAAGTTTGTGTCTCCATCTTGTCGCGCTCACTTCCTGTTTTCTTGGAGATCAAAGATGGGCGCGGAGGGCCTGGCCGCACGTCCAGCCGACGCCAGCCCAGAGGACGGGGGGAGGGAGACTTCTTCCGAATCCCGGGCTGTTGGGCTGGCTTTGGCTTAACCCGGTCTCCTTCCCCAACTTTCCACTGGTTGGCTCAGGGCCCCCCTCCCAGAGGTCAGAGGAGGACATAAGATGACCGCCCCACCACCACCACCACCACACCACCCACCAGCAACAACTTGGGAAGAATAAGTTCGGGACAAGAACATTTGGCTTAGAAGTCCTCGCCCTGGCCCTGTCCTGTGTGCCAGGGACCCCAGAGTGCCTGTGGAATAGGGCATTTTGGTTGGAAGCCAAGGTCCCTGGAACCAGGCTGACTTGGGTTTGTGTCTGAGGAGGCCCAACACTTACTAGCCTATGTGGCTTTGGTGAACTACTTTGGGTTTCGGTGTCCTCGTTGGTAAAAGGACACGAAGAATAGAATCCACAAAACCATAGAGGTGGTTGAGAGGACTCCATGAGACGAGATGTATGGCTGTTTGTTTTTGTTTTTACTTTTTGGCCACACTGCACAGCCTGTAGGATCTTAGCTCCCCAACCAGGGATTGAACCTGCACTCCCTACAGCAGAAGCAAAGAGTCTTAACCGCTGGACCGCAGAGGTCGTTCTTTTGATTTTAATTCTTTGATTGCCTTTGGCCATTGGAGAAGAACAGTTGCTCCAAGGTGGATGGTGAAGTGGTGGGACAGGACAGCTTGCAGGCGAGGGGCCTCAGAGAGGGAGGTCACTGGTGTTTCAGGCTCAACTAGACTCAAGGGCTGATACCTTTTGCTGCTGTCTCCCCTACTTGGGGACCCATCAAGCCCCTCAGTACTCCCCACCCTTGCCCTGACCCTGTCAGGGAGCACAGGCTTCTTGGCTGTTACTTAGTCCTCCTGTATAGATGGGAGACTGCAGTGCAGAGATGCAGGATGTCCAGAGTCACACAACACACACAGCTGACCAGGCTGGGCTCGGACCTACCTCTCCCCTCGCAGCCTGGGGTCTGGTCTGCAGATTAGCCCAGCGCCGTGCTCCTTCCTTCAGACCTTCCCTGCCCCCTCCCCAGACTTCCAGGAACCCCAGTTCCTCCTGGATCGCCGGGGCCGCCTGGGGCCACCTCCTCCATGCCGTCAGCGGGAGAGGCCACAGGCCTGGCCATTATGTAATGATCAGATAACAGGCCAGGCTGGGAGATCAGATAAGAGGTCCATTTATTTTGGGGCCTTTTCGAGTCCTGGCCGCCCCCACCCCGCAGACGAGAATGGGGAGACAGGAGGGAGTGTGACGCCCGGGGCCTGTCTCCCGGAGCCGGAGGCGGGCCCAGACAAAGCTGAAAACAATCCCCTGGCACCAAGGGAAACTCCTGGGACCTGGGTTGGAGGAGGCGCCGCTGGAAGCCTGGGTGACCGGGTGAGTGAGAGACCCAGCAAGTGGGGAGCCACCTCTCCAGCCCTGTCTGCTCCCTCTCCTCCCCCACCCATGAACGCAGAGCCACCTCGGGGGCTTTCCAAATGGCCACCCCCAGCACCTAGGGAGGCCAAGAGGATAACAGTCAAGCAAAACCAGTTCTGGAGCCGGACGGTCTGAGCAAAATCCCAGCTCTGCTTCTTGGAAAGCTGGTCACTGTGAACAAGAGCCTAACTTCTCTGAGCCTCAGCTTCCCCCTTTGCAAGACAGCTGCCATCATGTTTCCTTGGCATTAGGGACTGTTTAGAGGCTTTGCGTGAGTTCATTGACTTGATGCGTGCAGCAGTCCTACAAGATGGGGACTGTTATTATGACCATTTGACACAGGGGGAACCCGAAGATTAGAGAGAGACAAGAATTTGGAAAAGACCCTGTTGCTGGAAAGATTGAAGGCAAACAGGAGAACGGGGCGACAGGACGAGATGGTTGGATGGCATCACCAACTCAATGAACATGAATTTGAGCAAACTCCAGGAGATAGTGAAGGACAGGGAAGCCTGGCGTGCTGCAATCCTTGGCGTCACAAAGAGTTGGACATGACTGAGCAGCTGAACAACCACACCACATTTGCCTGAGGGCAAGCTGTTAAGTGGCAGGGTTCATACTGGAACCCAGATCACCCAGCTCTAGCACCCAGCACCCACTGCACAGGTTGTGTTAGCTGCATAAGGTAACCTGGGTACAGATCCTGGTATGCAGTAAGTGTTCTGGATGCAGAGGCCGTGATCATTCTATGAAACCAGGGCAGGTCCTCTTTGACAGTGGTCTTTTCTGCTTTTTCTCTTCTTCAGTCACCCAGTCACCCTTTGCTCCTTTCAGGATCAAATCATGGCCTCAAAGATTTCCCTGCATCCAGCCCAACCACTGCTCCCTGGGCCTGGCCACCAGCAAGACCTCAGCACTCTTTCCCCAGTCTGTCCTGGGCTGATGATATCTCTGGGTTAAGGCCACCCTCCACAACCTGGAGCGGAGTTAAAAAGTACCAGGATCCAGGACTTCCCTGGTGGTCCAGCGGCTAAGACTCTGAGCCCCCAATGAAGGGGGCCCAGGTTTGATCCCTGGTCAGGGAACTAGATCTCACCTGCCACAATTAAGAGTTCCCATGCCACAATTAAAGATCCCACATGCTGCAACTAAAAAAAATTAAAATGAAAAAATAAAGTGCAGGGATCAAGAGATGTTGAAATTTCAGATCCTGATTCTGCTCCTTTCCAGCTTCCTTTCCATGCCTCAGTGCTATTATTTGTAAAATGGAGTGGTCGTAGTCAAAATACCTTCCTCAATGAGTTGGTGGAAACATTGGTAAATTGACACATGCATGATGTTAAACAGGATTCTTGTTCAGGAACTGGCAACTGTTGTCAGTTATTTATGTCCATCAGCAGGGAGAGGTGAATGTTTCCATCAAACATACCTTGTTCTTTGCCCTTTCTGTGCCCTCTCCCTGACTACTTCTTTTCAACTCCTATTCATCCTTCAAAACCCTGTTGGGAAAATCTCATCAGAACCCATCCAGTTGTGCTCTAGGTAGGAGACCCACTATAGGTGCAGGAAAGAAACCTAATGCGTGGGGTGAGACGATTTGGCAACAGACAGAGTCTATCTTCCCCAATGCACTATGGTGTATGGTTAGGTCCCAGGCTCAAGCCTCTGTTGCTTATTTCTGAGCTGTGTTACTCAGGCAAATTCCTTCACCTGCCTGTGCCCCAGTCTCCTCAGCTGTGAAATGGGGGTAACATGAGTGCTTGCTTCAGCAGGCTTTTGTGCAGTTTAAGTCTGATAGTACACATAACAGGCCTAGAGCAGTGGTCTGGCCTTCATCTCCACACTTGTCACAGGTATTGAAGTCAGTTCAGCCCTGGATGAGGGTCCTCTTTAGCCTCCAGAGCTGATGCCCCAAAGCTGGGGCTGGAGCTAGAAGAAGGGGCTCCAGAACCAGGGCAATCACTGTTCCAAGCCTCCCACAGCCACCCAGGCCACCTATGGTACAAGAAAAAGAAGCTGAGTTGAGTAGACAGCTTGGATCTGTCACTAGTCCTGAGCCTCGATTTCCTCATCCGTGATCTGGGTATAGAGACAAAGGGCTGCCTTACGCACTGGAGACACAAGAGGTGGTCCCTCCCACTCACCCTGATTCCTCATCAGGCCCTTGAGCAAATAAATAGACCAGGCTTGTCCTCCAAGGGCCCAGCACTGACCTAATGGTGCCCATGAGAAATTGAGATCAATTCTTTCTCTCCCCCTGGGGCTTAGTGTTACCAACTATCTGGCTGAAGTGAGAACTTTAATTAATGGTCTTGCCCTCACTGTTCCCAGGGAACCCCTGTCTCCTGGTTCACACAGCTCCTGCTTCAACCTACCTTTCCTCCTGGCAAACGAGAAGCTGCCCTGAATGTAGACTCTAGAGATGGATATCTATAGGCTGTGTCCTGCATCCCTAGCCTCTTCTCAGGGGTCAGGGGTGGGGAGACCCTCACACAGGTGGCCAGCAGCACAGGGGACTCCAAATCACACCTCTACCCTGTCTTTCAGCAAGCACTCACCCACACTTAGGAAACACTCTTTGATTCCAGCCACCCAGCATGGGCCACAAACCCCAGCACCTCTACTTCTGGGACTCTATCCAAATGAAATACTCCAAAATACAGGAAAAGATGCATGTACCAAAAACATGCTTGGAAGTGGTATTTATAACTGGTCCCAAAGGGGAAACCACCTAAGTATTCAACAACAAAGGATTCATTAGGGAAAGGATGAGATGGCACGTTTAAGGGAAAGGATATTCTAGAACCACAACGGAATGATCATGGAGTCCACATGACAACATAGAAAACTTCTGGGACATAAAAGGGTGCATAAGATTTCCAAATTTGATCCACTTGCATTGAAATTACCTTAAAAAGCTAGACAATAGCCAGTAAGAAAGACACCAGCATGCTAACAATGCCCAAATTAATAGAAGGAGCTGGGAGGTCATGTCCCCCGCTCTTATCTATTTTCCTTGAGGAGCGGACTAGAGTGAATATATGGTTAAACTGCTTTTTAAAAATCTATACATATTTGTTCCTAAAAGAAATTCCAACATGACAAGAAAGTATGTTTTAGAAAGTGAAAATCCTCTAGAAGAACCTGGTGCTAAAGAACAGTGACATTGGGGTTTTCTCTGTGCATATGGAATGTTGTGTGTGTGCTTGGTCATGTCTGACTCTGCGACCCCATGGACTGTAGCCCTCCAGGCTCCTCTGTGCATGGGATTTTCCAGGCAAGAATACTGCAGCGGGTTGCCATTTCCTTTTCCAGGGGATCTTCCTGACCCAGGGATCAAACCCGAGTCTCCTGCGTCTCTTGCATTGGCCAGCAGTTTCTTTTACTGGCTGAGCCACTTGGGAAGCGCATAGTGTGTGTTACTGTTACTTTATTCTTACAGAACTGGAGTCAGTACTGTACAGGCACCTGACAGTGTGTCCCAGACAGATGTCCACAACAGTATAGATCTGAAAATAGCTTTTTTTTGGGTAACCAATTTGTGAGATTCCAGTGCATAGTCAGCCATTTCATGGAGCCCAGGCTGGTGGACACTGGGTGGCTTCCAGCTGGCTGGTTTTTGTTACAGGCACCTATGGACCATATTCCTTACTGAGTTGGGCAAGTAAGGCCTTAGGGCTGAAGGCAAGGATGTTACACAAGTTAGGTTTTTGAAAGATTCTGCCAAGTTGTGTTTCCAGAAGGCTGGACCCATTTGGGGACCTGTTTTGGTCCGATTTTGACCCCCCTTCAGCTTGAATGAGGATTCCTGGGTCACTAGCACCTTCACTCTCTCCACTGGCATGGAGATCTGGCTTCCACACCCTGGTCCTGGTCCCCATCTGCCCTCTGTGGGCCTCAGTTTACCAGCCAGTAACTGAGCTGGGCTGGATGGATTTGGAATGCCCTTGAGCCCTATGCTCAGGGGATGCCCTTACACAAGTTAGGGTTTTGAAAGGTTCTGCCAAGTTGTGTTCCCAGAAGGCTGGACCCACTTGGGGACCTGTTTTGGTCCTATTTTGACTGCTGGGGTGCCAGCACCTGCCAGCAGGAGCAGATTAACACATTATCAGGAGTTTTTCCAACTGGCTCTTAAACACCGCCATAATTAAAAATTAAATTTTACAAACTTACAGTTAAATAAATCACACATTTTACGTGTAATATATATCAAATGTATACTATTATATCAAAAGTCATAAACCCCTAATTATTTTATTCCCTTTATATTATCTGTGTTCTTGAGGTTATCTATGACTGTCATATCTGGGTGGTGGAAATAGTAGATAAAGCTTTATTATGACACAGCCGCCCCAACTCCAAGTCTGCCGAGTTGATAGCTTGAAATCGGCTGGGTGGGAACATTGACACCATGGATATTAACAAATATTAACCCCACCCCCACCCCCCGCCCCCACCCACCTCTCCCACCCCACTGTTGACTATTTGCCAGCACACCACTGCCTTCGAGCCTATAAAACCGGACCCTAAAGAGCTATGAGGGTCTTTCTCTGATGACCTAGAGTAAGAGAGTGTTATCAAACTAGTAAGTGGGAGAGGCTGGAGAAAGGCAAGATGGCCAGGGGCCTATCATGGAGTTCAGGTACAGCTTCTGTCTGAACTGTGTGAACTCAGCAGGTCAGAACCTCCACTTCCCCTCCTGTAAAATGGGGTGATAGAGGCAGCTGTTTTGCAAGATAATTGGGAGTTTATGGTGAGCGGCTGCCATATCACTGCCTGATCAGGAGCAAGTGCTCAAAGGAGCCACAGGCCTGGGGCGAATCCCTGCTGGGTCACTTACTGTCTGAGACTTGGTTCCCTGTATTGTCAGTGAGGCAGTGGGAAGAGCTTAGAGACCCAGGATTAGGGACCTTAAAATGCCTTGGCTTGGAGTTAGGGGCTTCCCTGATGGCTCAGTGGTAAAGAACCCGCCTGCAATGCAGGAGACAGAAAGAGAGGCGGGTTCGATCCCCTACTAGGGAAGATTCCCTTGGAAAGGGAAATGGCAACCCACTCCAGTATTCTTGCCTGGAGAAATCCCATGGACAGAGGAGCCTGACGGGCTATAGTCCATGTGGTCACAAAGAGTCAGACACGACTGAGCGACTAAATAACAATAACGACTGGATAGGGTGGGGAGGGGGGTGACCATCGTTGCTGCTGTTCCCATTCTCACCCCCAACCCCTACCCCTTAAGGAGGTCCTGGATGTGCCCGAGGTGAGGGGGTGTCCACAGGGCTATCCCGGGGCTTCAAATAAATGAGGGGCAGGGCACAGAGAGGCCCAAGGAGAGTGGCATGAGGGGCCAGGGGTCCCCAACTCCTTGCTACCTTTCATCTGGTCCTTTCAGAAGGTCGCAGAGGCCATGACCACCTGGAGAAGCCCCCAAGCTGAACCCCTAGTCTGGGCTGTGCCTCCATTCCGCACACATCTTGGGTAGAAGCAGAGGAAGCACCCAGTCAGAAGGGTTCCGGGAGCCGCTCACAGGCCCCGGGGAAGATGAAGGAGGAGGAATTTAATCATAAAACTACAACAAACAGAAACCAGCTTGCCACTGACTTTCCCAGAGGGGGCTTCTCTTATCCTCTACTCAGCTCAGAGGCCTGAAGGCAGTCCCCCAAGATCACACCACGAGGAAACGCAACATGAGATGTGAACCCAGAGCCCAGGTTTTGACTCTGAGACCGTGCACCCTCCCATCCCACCCGGGCCTCAGATGAGAAACTTAAGGCACAGAGAGGGCAGGGGACTCGCCAGGGTCTGCACAGCACTCTAGGACTTGGGCTTCCTGGGGAGAACCTGGACATAGCCGGAGGCCAGAGTTAAGGTAAATAACTCATCCCTGTTTGCCCGAGTCATTTAGGATGGAAAGTTCTTCATCCTGCCAAACCGGGATGGTTGGTCACCCTGTGACATCTGTCTTGGGCCGTCCAGACCCCCCAGGACAGCTCCACTGGGCATGAGTGGGGACAGAGGGAGGAGGCCGGGAACACTTGGGGCCTGGTCTGTGCCCTGGGGGCCCAGTCACCCCCTTCCCGGGTCCCTGGACACCTACTTGTGGGGCTGAGGCTGAACACAACCAGCAGCAGGGCAATGGCCTGGCAGAGCGCACCGCGGTCCATGCTGTCCTCCCGGGGGTCTGTGTGTGGGGCCTTATCCGGTGTCCAGGGGCAGGGCTGCAGACGGGTGCGGGGGCCGGCGTGGGCTCTCGCGGGGACCCAAGGGCAGCAGGCAGCTGGAGCGACGGCGTCCCTGCTCCAGCCTTCTGAGGTGGCGGCCGAGGGGTCAGGAGAAGCGGGCACGGGAGCGTGGGGCCAGGCCGGGGGATCGCTGGCCCAGCTTTAAGCGGGGAGAGGCTGCAGGGCTTCTGTGGACGGCAGCGGCGGCGGCGGGCCCAGCCTGTGGATACAGATGGAGGCTGGGGTCTGACCGTCAGCTATGGGGAGCTCCGGCTCATCCAGCCTGGCCCGGGGAGGCAGGAAATGCGCTTCCTTAGAGAAGGGGCCGGGCCAGGCGGCCTGCCAGGCGGGGAGAGGAAGTGCCACGGGCTTTGTCGCTGGGTGGGGGGCCCTGGGGCGGGGGTGTTTGGGGGGGGGGCAGGCAGTGGGGTGGGAGGACCCAGGCTCCAGGCTCGTCTCCCCACATACCCCACCCTCCCATCCCACCCTCTCCAACGGCTGGCTAGTGGGGTGCATCTGGCAACCCCAGGGGGCAGATGAAAAGAGCCATCCTAACAGCCCACCAAGGGCACCGTCAGGGGCCAGGCCTGGCCAAGTCCTGGAACTTCATGGGAACTCAGCTCCACGAACTCGCTGTCCCCATTTTGTAGATGAGGGGACAGAGGACTGATGAGGTGCTATCACTGACCCAAGAAGATGGTGGAGCTGGAGTTTGAATGGGTCTCCTCAGGCACCAATGCTGGTTTCCCTAAGTGTGACACTGGGCTGGCGTTCCCTTGTTTTGTAAGCAGGGAGCCTGAGGCTCAGGATAGGGGAGCAATGCTCCAAAATTGGCACAGTGCAGCAGCTGGGGCTGAGATCTCAGGGCCCAGAGAGGAAAGGGGACAAGCCCACTGCCACACAGTCACCCTGGAAGTAAAGCAGGTACAACAATGCCTTCCTCGCCAGGCGGTTGTGAGATTTCTGTGGGTCCAGGCACCATAGCACAGAGCTCTGGGCCCGGCACTCAGGAAGGGCTTGACCATCACGCTCCCTGGGCCTGGGAGACAGTCCTAGAACTGTCCCTTGCCTGTTTGCAAACAGTTAGCGCCAACTACATGTCCGCCTTGGTGCTAGTCACAGGTAGCACTTTAGGGTCAGGCCCCAGGAAGCTCAGAGGAGGAAGCCAGAGCTGCCTGGAGGAGGGAGCATTTAAGTCTGGCCTGTGGAAATCTGGGCGAGTTGGAGTGAGGGGGTAGAAAAAGGGGTGAGGAGGGCCTGTCAGGCTGGGCACAAGCCTGAGCAAAGACACAGAGGCAAGAAGTGGCCTGATCACCATAGGTCAAGCAGGGGTGTGGTGGAAACAAGAGACCTAGAGAGGCAAACTGGCCTTGCTCTGGGAGAGGGGGCATTTTTTACTTTAATTTGGCCGCACTGGGTCTCAGTTGCAGTACGCCGAACTTCAGTCTTTTTTGCAGCAAGGAGGATCTTCAAGTTACAGCTTGAGAGATTTTTAGTTGCAGCATGTGGGAATCTAGTTCTCTGACTTGGGATCGAACCTGGGACTCCTGCATTGGGAGCACAGAGTCTTAACCACTGGACCACTAGGGAAGTCCCTGGGAGGGGGCACCTTGAATGCCAGGACTTTATCCTGAAGGCCATGGGAGTCACAGAGGGTTCTGGAGAGAGGGTGCTGGCAGAGTGGGCTTGGAGAAGGCGAATCTCCATCCCACAGTGGGGATGAGCCAGGGGATTTCCTCTTTACACTTGTCCTGGTCACAGATGGAGAAACGGAGGCCCAGGGAAGAAGGAGAAGGTGGGAGCCCTGGCTGCCTCTGCACCAACCAGGCCAAGTGGAGCATGTTTGTGTCTGCAGGAGCTGACCCCCGGGGCAGGAAGGGCGGGTGTGGCTCCTTGGGTGGAGGTTGGGGAAGGTTTGCTCGCCCAGCCCTGTGGCTGCGCATTGCACTTGGCCAGGCTCGGGTCTAGGGTCACCGGAGACCCATCCCAGTCCAGCAAGGCCAGGAAGGCTGTGCCAGAGCAGAGGGAGACCCCCGAGAGTGACTGTTCCTCGGCCTTTTCCTGCAGCCTCGGGGATCGGGAGGTGGGCATCACCAGGCACAGGGTGGCTCCAGTTGGGGAAGGTTGGGTGGCTGTGAGGTTCCCCAGGCAACCCCCAACCAGAGTCCATGCCCCAGGGACCGTTAGTTACTCCAGTCCCCCCAGAGCTGAACTCTCCCTCTCTCAGGCCCCACCCTAGGCCTTCCTCTGTCAGCTCTGGATCCCCTCAGTCACGCGAGAGACACAGGAAGAACCCGAGTCTCCCTGAGGTTTGAGTGACCCCAGCTTGAGACCCCAGGGCTGCCTGGCTCCAAGCTCTGCTCCTTCCCATCTGCTCCCATCTGAGCTTGGAGAGGACAGATGGCCCTGGGTGAGGAGGATTGCTGTCCGGAATGGGTGTCGGGGCATCTGAGGCCGTAATGGGGACCCCACGGGAGGCTCCTCTCAAGCTTTCCTCCCGGGAACTTTCCTGGTGGCCCAGTGGCTAAGACTCCAAGTTCCCAATGCAGAGGGCCTGGGTCCGATCCCTGGTCAGGGAGCCAGATCCTACATGCTGCAACTAAGACCCCATGCAGTGAAATAAATATTAAAAAAATAGAAATAGAAAACACCGCCCTCCCGTCCACCCTCATGCTACTAATCCATCCCCTCTCACACGGTAAGCAAGACCCACTGGGTTTCTCTAGAAAGTGGGAGAGGCCTAGGTGGACCCAGGACATGCTTGAGGGTGACTTCCAGGGAGAGAAAAACCTAAGGAGGGCCTGGAGCCCTGAGCCCAGAGGCCCGGTGGAGGGAGGAAGTTTGGGGACCCGGGGCTGGAGAGGGGGTCACCCCAAAGCTCCCATAGCACCCTGACGCCCCCACCCCTCAGCCAGTCTCATGGTGTGTGACTCTCTCTGCTCGACTAGCAGCCCCTCGAGGGCAGGGACTTGGATGTCTCTGCTCCACTGTTTCCCCAGCACAGAGCCCAGGAGGACCTTGTGGTCCTTAAGACTTATTGATTAAAAGCACGAAATTCCCTGGAAGGTAAGGCAGGAGTGGAGCCGAGGACGCATAGGGAAACTGAGACACAGAGAGGTAGGCCTTTGCTCCTGTCGCCAGTGGAAGAGGCCAGTCCCCGGGCCGGGATGCCTGTCCTCAGGGAGTTTCACAGTCACCATGCCACCATCCCGCAGGCAGGGACTGACCTTGGGTTAGTGGTCTCCTGTTTGCCCCCCAGATGCACGCCCCATTCCAGTGGACACATCTATCTCCTCCGGCCTCCCCACCCCCAGCCCCAGCCCTGCACAGCTCAGAGAGGAAGGAGCCCAGAGGATTCACTCTTCTGGCTCCTTCCCCGCAGGGTCACTTCAAATTGGTGGCCTCTCTGCTCCGGAGGCCACAGCCCTGGCCTGGCCCTCTCCACCCAGCCCTTCAGGCTGAGGGTAGTCACGGGTCATGGCCGCTGCCAGCCCCGGGCTTCGGCACTGTCCCTCGTGACTTTCCTACACCCTGCCCACACCTGTGTCAACAGACCCTTCATTCCACTCTCCTCGAATTGTCCCGCTGGAGCGTGCCGTCTGTTTCCTGCTGGGGCCCCGACTGATACAGACGTTTTCAGGTGCCGCCTAGCCACACGCCAAAGAGACAAGCGGCCAATAGCCAGGCGTCTGGGCCGGGCCCCCACCGTGGTCAGGTGCCCCTTCCTCTCCACTGCTGGCTGGGAAGACCGGGGCTGCAGGAGCGGATGGAGCACGTCTACCCTGGCCGCGGGCCACCAGAGGAATTTCATGCGGCCCCCAGGGACCCCCCACCAGGCGGCGGGCTGTCTCCAGCACCGGCCTGGAGCCAGGAACTGTTGAAAACAGCAGGGCCAGACCCGCACAGGCAAGGGAGAATGTGGGTGCAGGGAAAGACGGCACTGGCCTGGGAGTCAGGGTGTCCAGCCTTCAGGCAAGACCTTCACGTGTTGTGATAACTGAGGAGAATCTGCCATATAACTCAGGGAACTCTGCTTGGTGTTCTATGGTGACCTAAAGTGGGGAGGAAATTTAAAAAAGAGGGGCTGTATGTCGATGTATAGCTGATTCACTTTGCTGTACAGTGGAAACTAACACAACATTGTAAAGTGACTATACTCCAATAAAAATTAATTAAAAAAAAAATTCTGTGTCTCAGTTTTTACCTCTGTGCAGTGGGAGGGCAGTCTGCTGGCCAGGAGGAACTAAAGCCCAAAAGAACAATCGGAATCACCCCACCACCATTCACACGGTTGCCCCGTGCCAAGTGCCACCTCATGGCCACTTTAACGGGCTGAAACTGTCGTATCCCCATTTTACAGTGGAGGAAACTGAGGCTCAAGTGTGCAGGACCACAGGGCTGAGGAGGAGGAGCAGAGGCCAATTCTAATCTGGGCCTGTCCTTCCTCCCTTGACTTCCAGAACATTCCATCCTGATTTTCCTCCCACCTCCCTGGTTGCCTTATCTGCCTCTTCTCTGGTACCTCCCCATCCTTCCTTACTTGGACCCTGGGTCTCTTCCCTTCTCTGTTTATCCTCACTCTCAAGTCCGATTTTCTCAAATCTTTGACCATGATGTCATATCCCAGCACAAACCCTGGGACTCAGACTCCAATAATTAAAACAAACATTTTGTGAATATATATATATATATATACCCTTAGGATGGGCATTCACCTTGTTCATTTTCTTTCAAATACTGATCACTAGACACCCTATTGATTTCATCACCCACTGTGGGTCTTGGGCATAGAATATAATCCCCTAGATGCTCGCTACTCAAAGTGTAGTCTTAGCGTCTCCTGGGAGCTTCTCTCAGGCTCTGCCCCAGACCTGCTGAATCAGAAGCTGCCTTTAATCAATATCCTCAGGACATTCATGTGCACATTCCAGTTTGGGAAGTACTGTTCTGGGTGCCCTCATCCAAATAGCTTTAAAGGCCATCCGCACACTGGCGGCTCCCAGCTTTGTGTCTCCAGTCAGAACTCTTCCCTCAGGCTCAGACTTCACGAGTCCAAAACTGGGCTCTATTCGTCCTCTGCCAACTGTTCCTGCCTTCGTCTCCCCATCTCAGACCATGACAGCTTCCTCCTCTCGTTGCTCAAGACTTAAGGATGACCTTGATTCTTCCTGCTACATCATTGATCCAACCTATAAGCACATCCTGTTGGCTCCTCCCCAGACAAATTCCCATTGTTTGTGGGGCTCCCACCAACCCACAGCTACCATCCTGGCCACCACAAGCACCTCATGGAATATAACAGTCACCACCTCACTGGCCCTCCTTACTCCCACCCTTGCTCCCAGATCATTCTGCACACCGTAAAGAGAATCTGTTAAAACCAAGTCAAGTTCCATCCCTCCTCTGCTCAGCGCCATCTGCAGATAACCATCTCACTCAGTGTGAAAGGCAGAGCCCCTCAAATGGCCCCCGAGGCTCCCCTGTCCCCTCTCTGACCTCTACTCTTCCCCCACTCACTCAATCCCACTCAATCCATGCCAGCTGGCCTCCTTGCTGTTCCTGGAAGGCACCAAGCACATGCCCACCTCAAGGCCTTTGCACCTGCCATTCCCTCTCCCTGAAACTCTGTCCCCCTAGATAACCACTGGTCTTGCTCCTCATGCTTTAAGTTGCTGATCAAATGTCACGTGGTCAATGAAGGCTTCCCGTTGCATTTTTTAAAATAGTTTTATTTATTTATTTGTTTTTGGTTGTGCTGGGTCTTTGTTGCTATATCTAGTTGTGGAGAGCGAGGGCTACACTCTAGTTGCAGTGTGTGGGCTTCTCATTGCAGTGGTTTCTCTTATTGTGGAGCGCGGGCTCTAGGGCTTGTCCCATCGCATTTTAAGCAGCCCTCTCCCCACACCAGTAATTGGCCCCTGGGCACATATCAACCTCTGACAATACTGTGTGTGTGCTAAGTCGCTTCAGTTGTGTCTGACTCTTTGCAGCCCTATGGACTGTAGCCTGCCAGGCTCCTTTGTCCATCGGATTCCCCAGGCAAGAATACTGGAATGGGTTTCCATGCCCTCCTCCAAGGGATCAAACACACATCTCTTATGTCTCCTGCATTGGCCAGGATTCTCCAGGCAAGAATGCTGGAATGGGTTTCTGTGCCCTCCTCCAAAGAATCAAACCCACATCTCATGTCTCCTGCATTGGCCAGTGGGTTCTTTACCACTAGTGCCACCTGGGAAATCCGCTGGCATGATACATATTGTTTATTTGGTCTGTTTCCCTCTTTAGAACAAAAGTTTCATAAGGGTAAGGGCCTAAGCTTTGCTGCTGAATCCTAATCGCTTAGAATAGTGCCTCGCCTATGACGGGTATTCATTAAGCGTTCGTGTAATAAATGAACAAACTTAACCAATGGGCTACACAACCTGGGGTCCCATGGGGTGTGATTCTGGGTTTCCAGGGTGTGTGTGTTGGAGGCATTCTGCACCCAGGGATGAGGGGTCTCTGAAGAGGGCGAATGACTCCCCAAGGGTACAGGTAACCAGGTTCAGAGGTCATGCCAGACTCTATTCTAGAAGAGTGGGATCCCTCTATATCTCCCTCTCTTTCCCCAGGAAATGGTACATGCTGCCTGCTGGGTGATTCTGACCTTCTTGATAAAACCCGACCATGCCCAAAGTCTAGATGATCATGCCTGTGACAACCATCTAGAAGGCAGAAGGATTCCACTGGGCTGGGATTCTAGAACCTCTGTGTTGTAGGGACTCCGAGTTCATAGAAAGGGAAACTGAGGTCCGAGAAGAGATGAGACTCTCCAACACGCCATGAACCACGGTGGGCAACAGAGATGGGAGACCCTGCACCACAACCCCCAGAAGGGGCGGAAGCTAGAGAGGCAGGTGAGGGTGCCCCAGCCTTGCTGTGTGATCTGGGGCAAGCCGCACAACCTCTCTGGGTCTGCTTGCCAAAGAGGAAGCCCTGTGTTGGCCAGCTGCGCATGTCCAGTGGGTCTCTGCACCCCGCCTCTGAAGCCCCCCCACTGTGGAGCCGCCAGGCCTTCCTGTTTACTTGAGGCCCCTCTCGCAGCTGGGAGGCGACAGCCTTGGCCTCCTCCGCTCCCCGCTTCCTTCCTCTCCCACTTCAGTGCCTCCGGCCAGGCCCTCAGGGCCCCCGAGGCCAAGACTTAGGGGCGCAGTACACGGGGGCAGGGGCATCTGAGGATACCTCCCTACCTGAGAGCGCTTCCTCTCTGAGACCCTGAGGTTACAGAGGGGCTGCACTCATCCTCTGGATGGTTAAAATGTTCCTGCATCTTGGGAGGGTCCCCAGAGACCTGAAGAGTGACCATTTCTACAGTCTCGGATTGGCCATCACATCGCCCTCTCAGCCCGCCACTAGGCGATGAGCACACACTGATCCTAGAGATGCCCCCTCCTCCCACCCCTTCCCTGGGCTCCCGCCTCCACAGGGCAGCCCCTCTCTGAGCTCCCCAAAGTAGGGGGCTGTGGACCAGCAGCTGGGGCCTCCTGCCCAAACCAGACCTGCTGAATCAGAGTCAGCTTTTCAGCAAGACCCCAGGGAGATGCGTGTGCAGGTTACAGCTAGAAGCGCTGCAGGTCTGACTGTCCTGTCTGGTTTAAAAACTCTCCCTGGGACTTCCTCCCGTGATCCAGTGGTTAAGACTCCGTGCTGTCAAAGCAGGGAGCATGGGTTCAATCCCTGGTTGAGGAACTAACATCCCACATGCTTCACAGTGTGGCCAAAAAACAAACAAATCTTTGTGAGCTTGGTCTATTAGGTATTCCTGCCCCAAAGCCTTCTCTTGAATCTACGAAGCCTCTACAGCTAACTTCCAGTTTACAAGAAATTCAAGGGGTGGGGTAGCTGGTTAAACACCACCACAAGGAAGAAACAGAAGAATCTGGAAAAAGGAATTTTCTGCAGGACAACTGGTCCCTTCACAGTCAGTGTCAGAGAACAGGAGACCTTCGAGGTTAAAAGAGGTTTCATGGAATCACAACCAAATGCTGTGTGTGGTCCTGGGTTGCATCCTGGTTTGACCACAGACATATTTGGGGGACCATTGGGGAAAATTACATGTGGTCTGATTATTATCTATCACAATGTTACTATTAACCTAGTGTTCTTGGACCTCTGAGTTGTGGTTATATAGGAAAGGGTCCTTACTTATTGTAAAGTCATACTGAAGTCAGACTTTAGGGGTGAAATGTTTTCATATCTGTAATTTACTTAAAAGTGGTTTGGCAAAAGTAAAACAATGAGTATGGAAAAATAGTGCCAATTACTAAATGTTGGTGATGGGTATATGGAGGTTCATTATATTATTTCCTCCAGTTTTCAGTTTGCTTGAAAATGTTCATTAAAAAATAAAGCGCTGGGACTTCCCTGATGGTCCAGTGGTTAAGAATCCCCCTTGTAATGCAGGGGACATGGGTTCAATCCCTGGTCAGAGAACTAAGGTCCCACATGCTGCAACGGAGATCCTGCGTGCCACAACTAAGACCCAACGCAGCAAATAAATAAATATTAAAACATACTAATTAAATAGAATGTATATGAATTAAAATATATTAATTAAAATCTATTTTAACATTTATTTATTTGATGCATTTGGTCTTAGTTATATACATATATAACTAAGATATATATATATACCCACACACACAACACACATATCTTTCTGAGCTTCCATTGCTCTGAGGGGAAAGTCTTAATACTTGGGTCAGCATTCAAGGCCCCAAGAGCCTGGCTCTCCACCACCCTCCAGGCCTGTCTCTTGCTACTGCCTCCCCTCCAGCCTGTACTCCTGTCCCTCTAAGGCTTCAGCCCTCTGCACGCTCAACAGGTCCTCTCCACCTCTGAGGCTCTGCAGAGAAGTCCCCCCTGTCCTTCCAGGCCCTCTGGTTCCTAATGAAACACACTCCTAGTTTCCTTCAAGGCCCTACTCCAGAACTCCAGCTCAAGGAAAGCCCCGCCACCAGGGTCCCCTCTGAGTTCTGTGTGCTGAGCTGCCCAGAGCTGGTCTGGATGGAGCAGCTCAGGTGGAATTTTGTGAATATGGCCACCCTTGTTCCGAGAGCCACCGCACATGGACCAGGGGGTTTGTGACCCCATCTTGCGAGCACAGCAGTTGCTCTGGAAAGTAGAATGAACAAATGTGAACAAAGGAAACCCTCACAGGGAGGTTTGTGGTGGCAAGGATGGGGTGGAGCTGTTAAAAATGTGTTGTTTTTTTTCCAAATTCTCAGGGTTTTTTTTTTTTTTTAATGAATAAAGTGATTCCATGGTGAAGAGTTTGGGTCAGCTTAGGTTTTCATAAACTAAAGACATACCTGAATTAATGAAGCTATACTTAAAAAAATAAAGATAATGAAGGTGATTTTGTCAGGTAGATTTCTCTTAGCTTTGTATTATTTGGGGCATATTTTTCCACTCACCCTCATGCTGATCACGACAATCTCGACAGAGGAGGTACGTGCATGCCTGGGTGTGTTTTATTCCAGTTTGACAGATGCTCAGACAGTAAAGAATCTGCCTGCAATGAGGTAGACCTGGGTTCAATCCCTAGGTTAGGAAGATCCCCTGGAGAAGGGAATGGCAGCCCACTCTAGTATTCTTGCCTGGAGAATTCCATGGACAGAGAAGTTGGGCAGGCTACAGTCCATGGGGTCTCAAAGAGTTGGACCTGACTGACTACACTTTCACTTTCAACAGATGCAACATGGAGACCCTGAGGTGAGAGGTCACAGAATGAGTTGGGGCTCCCTTGCGTGCCCCAGTTGGCATGGCTCAGAGACTAATGAGCCACAGAAGACTTCAACCTGTACCCCGCCCAGGGCCTCATGGTGCGGGCCTCCTAGAACCTATCAATTCAGTTCAGTCGCTCAGTCGTGTCCAACTCTTTGCCACCCCAGGAATCGCAGCACGCCAGGCCTCTCTGTCCATCACCAACTCCCGGAGTCTACCCAAACCCATGTCCATTGAGTCAGTGATGCCATCCAACCATCTCATCCTCTGTCATCCCCTTCTCCTCCTGCCCCCAATCCTACCCAGCATTAGGGTCTTTTCCAATGAGTCAACTCTTCGCATGAGGTGGCCAAAGTATTGGAGTTTCAGCTTCAACATCAGTCCTTCCAATGAACACCCAGGATTGATCTCCTTTAGGATGGATTGATTGGATCTCCTTGATCTCCCCTATACTATTATCTACCGATTTCATGTTCTTCTTTCAATAGACTCACTTTTTATAACTTAAATATGTTTATTTTAAAGGAAAGTTTAAATAACGACTGTAAATGGAAAACCAGCCACACTTGCCATAAATAGAAGGGGACACACACAGGTTGCCATCATCCCACCCAGGATTCTGTCCCAGCCGGGGGTGCCCTGCTGGAGGCTCTCTTGGCTTTCAAGGGAGCCAGCTGGTCTTGGGACAGGTGTTAGGGACATGTGAGCACCGAGGGAGACGCCCTCTGTGATGAGGTCAAGGCGTGAAAGAGAACAGAAGGGGGAAGATAGTTCTCCCGGGGGATTCTGGGTTATTCTGAGGCATTCCCAAAGCATCTCACCCTGCTCCCTGGCGAGGCTGCTCTGGTCTGTGGTCCCACAGGCCACGGTACTGACCACTCACACCCCTGGGTCAGTGCATTCTCGTCCTAACCTTGGTGGAGGGTAGGGAGAGGAGCACTGAGCCTAATTCAGATTTGGAAATGGGCTCAGGGAGAACAGGTTGTGACCAGTCCAGGGCTACATGGTGGGACATCCTTCAGGTCTCACTTCCAGGGAGGCACCCCTAGGCCATGACCCCCCATTCATTCCCAGTGCCCTGTCCAGACCCTCAGAACCAAGGAGGCCAATTCACTGCCCACGTGGCCAGCTGATGTGTATTGCCCTCCCTGCCTGGGAAGCCCCCACCCCCACCCCCAGCCCATGACCATGCTGCCTGTTCCAGCCCTGTTCCCAGCGAGGGTTCGAGACAGAAAACATGCTCAGAGAGCGAAGGGGCTCAGGGCCAAGGCCTCACAGCAAGGATACGGGGAAGTCAGGCCAGGGCCCAGCTCTGCCTGACCATGAGCCCCTGAGAGCAAGGACCCCACCTCCATCACCCAGCGTCCCCCGGCCTGGCACAGCGTGGGCCCAGCATACCCCTGTGTGAGGGTGGTTTTCCACTGCAGCAAGGAGAGGGGTGCCAGCTGAAGTGGGTTAAGAGGGGCCCCGTCGAGGAACCGGAGGGGGAGGGGCTGGGGACTCAAGGCTGGGGCGGCCACGCCCTGTGAATCAACCCTGATAGAAGCAAAGAAAAAGGAATAAAACTGAATGTCCTTGGAAACTCCTTTAGTGCTCAGCTGTCCATGAAAACAGGATAAAGTGGCTTCCTCTGCCTGTGCTCAGCCAGGCAGGGTGGAGGCGCTGAGCTCAGGCCAGGAAGGCCTCGAGTCAGGACGAGGGTGGGGCAGGGCTCTCCACTGGGGAGGGGGCTCCAGCTTTGCTACTTGAGGGCGTCCAGGTGGGTGCAGACCTGGGAGAAGACATTGTCCACAGAGCCTTCGGCATTGACCTGTAGGGAGACGGGCTGTGAGGGCAGGATGCCTACGGGGCTTGGTAAGGGGGCTGGGTGGACCCCACCAAGGCAGGGGGCTGATCCCCCCCAGAGGCCAAGCCAGGCTCCCCAAGCCCAGCCACAGTGGACAGCAGCCTCTTGTCCAACCAGTGAGGGAAACCAAGGCCCAGACAGGAGGGCTGTCCCAAGGTGACAGCAATTGGAAGCTGAGCCAGTCAAAGACCCAGGTTTTCTCTCGGGCCCGCACCTTGCGAACAATGCCGCGTTTCTCATAGAAGGCGATGACGGGCTCTGTGGCCTTGTAGTAGGTTTCCAGACGCTTCCTGATGGTCTCTTCGTTGTCGTCCACACGTCCGCTGGTCTCTCCACGCTTCAGGAGACGCTTGGTCATGGTCTCAGGGCCGGCGTCCACATACAGCAATAGCGTGGGCTGTGCGATCTGTGAGCAGGGTGCTATTTACAGAGGGTCCATTCCTGCCCCCTGGGGCCACCTTCTCCTCCACTTTCCACTTCTAAGGCCCACCTGAAACCCACCCAGACCTTCCAGCCCTTCCCCAAGGCAGCCTGAAGGACCTGCCTCAAACCAATCTGCCCTGCCCCTCCCCTGCTCACACCTCTTCAATGGCTCCCCAGTACCCTCAGGAGAAAGTCCTAACTCCTCACCTGACCTGCCCTCCTCATCTCGTGCTCCTCATGCCTTTGCTCTCCTGGCTTCGGCCACATGACTGGCTGTGGTCGAGCTCTCATCCCCACCTCGCCAGGCCTCTGCTCGTTCTGGGAACCTCAGCCGGAAACCCTTTCCCTCAACACCAAGGGCTTGCCTTCTGATTTGAGCTAAAATCTCATTCCTCTAGGGCAATCTTCTCAGATGCCCCCTCTCCCACCCCAACCACGATCCCAGCTCTCTGGGATGCTCTCCCTGGTGGCTCAGACAGTAAAGAATCTGCCTGCAATGCAGGAGACTCGGGTTCGATCCCTGGGTAGGGAAGATCCCCTGGAGAAGGAAATGGCAACCCACTCCAGTATTCTTACCTGGAGAATCCCATGGACAGAGGAGCTTGGCGAGCTATAGTCCATGGGGTCACAAAGAGTCGGACAAGACTGAGCGACTAACACGCCCTTTCACTTTCTTGCAATCAGTTCCCTTTACTTCTGCCTTGAGCTTGTCTCAGGAGTGTGTGCGTGTGTGCTCAGTTGCTTCAGACTCTGCAACTGCATGGACTGTAGCCCACCAGGCTCCTCTGTCCATGGGATTATCCCGGCAAGAATACTGGAGTGGGTTGGGTTGCCATTCCCTCTTTCAAGGGATCTTCCTGACCCAGGGATCAAACCTTCATCTCTTGCAGCTCCTGCATTGGCAGGCAGAGCCATGGAACCACCTGGGAAGCCTTGCCTCAGGAGGGCCTCTGGTTATTTACTTAACATCCCTCTCCCAGGCAGGCCTGGAGCCCCTAAGAGCAGGTAGATGCATCTTATACCTGCAGGGCTGATGTGAACCTGACAAAGGAACAAGAGCTGAGTGAAAGGGCAAGGGGCTGCTTAGCTCTGGCGGTTCTCAACAATATCACTGTCATTGGAACAAGCATTTCATCTGCGGAGAAGGTTTGGAAGGACCAGGTAGACCAGTCCTCCTTCAGTGAGGCCCTGGCGCCCCCTGGTGGCCAGAGCCAAGTAGACCAGGTGTCCAGAGGCTGGAGGTCACAGTGGAGCTGGGCCCTGTGCCAAGTCCCGCACCCACTGTATCACCCACAACAGCCCCAGGAAGGATGGGGTCTTTCATTGACCACATTTCTAGACATGACTGTCACGGCCTGAAGTGATGCCACACAGCTAGTACTTCGGGAGATGCTCAGGGCTGCCTGGCATCGGACTTCAGGACCCATGGCCTCCTAGCTCGAAGGAAGCCCAGCCAATCCCCATCTCACAGATAGCGAAACTGAGTCCCAGGCCAGGATAGACACTTTCTTGAGGTCCTTCAGCCTCTTATAGGTCGAGAAATACGATGTTAGGACTTCCCTGGTGGTCCAATGGCTCAGACTCCTTACTTCTGATGCAGGGGGCTCAGGTTCGATCCCTGATCAGGCAACTAGAACCCATAAGCTGCAAATAAGAGCCCAAATGCTGCAATTAAAGAGCCCATGTGTTGCAACTAAGACCTGGAGCAGCCAACAAAAATTTTTTTAAAGAACTATGGTATATTCTTACTGGGTGAGGCTCAAAGATGTGGAAGCCCAAAGATGGCCCATTCTCACAGAGATGGGCAGTGGAGATGGAAGTCTGTTCTACCCCAGCCCCCAAAGATGTTAGGTCCTCCCCATATATGGCCCTGCTGCTGAGAATTGCCCCCGAGTCCCCATCCACCCTTGCTGACCTCTCCCTCCTCCTAGGAACTTGCAGTTTCCTCTGTTTCCCCATATGGCCTGTGACATCAGAGGTATTGGCATATATCAGAGGGGTGTGTATGTGTGTACACTTGTGTATGTATGTGTGTACATCTGTGTATGTGTGTGTACATGTGTACAATCTGTGTGTATACCTGAGTACATCTGTGTTATGTTTACGTGTACGTGCATACATCTGAGTGTATGTGTATACGTGTGTACATCTGAGTGTACATGTGTGTGCATACATCTGTGTGTATATACATGTGTGTATGTGTGTACATCTCTGTGCGCACATGTGTGCATTTCTGTGTGTCCCTGTATTGGGATATTCTGCACCCTGCTTCCTTGCACACATGTTGCATGAGTGTGTGGGTGTCTACACCACATGCCTGTGTACATGTGTACATATGCCTCTGGCCTTGTGCATGCGTGTCTGTTGGTACTTGTGTGTACATGTACCTGTGCTTGTATGCCTGTGGTCACCTGCCTGTACATGTGTGTGTTTGGGTGAGGTGTTCCCACCCTGGAGAAGATCCTCCTGGAGGGCACTTGTGCCAGGCAGCCCAGAGCCCTCCTCCTCAAGGCCGTCTCTGTCCAGCCAGACTTCCTGTGGTGCCTGGAAGGGGACTAGACTCCCGCCATGGTATTCAAGACCTCAGCCAGGCCTGAACCTCCCTCCCCATGGTATTCCGAGTCGCCCTGCCCCACAGATTCTGTTCTCCCCACATCCCTTGACCTTCGAGCGCCATCCACGCTGTTTCCTGCCCCTCTGACTGTGTGTTCACGGGGTGCCAAGCCCCACTTTGGAAGGGTGCATTCTCTCTAATCCCCATGCTACCTTTCAAGGATAACGTCTGTCCCCATTTTGCAGTTGGAGACATGAAGGTTCAGAGAGGCAGAATGACTGGCCCAAGGCCTCAAACAGCTGAACGGGAACCCGCGGCCAGGTTTGTGAACTGCCCAGCTTGCTGCCTCCTCTTTCTACTCATTTCCCTCTAGACTTCAGAAAGACCTCCAGAGAGTCATCCTGGTCTTCCTCCTTGCCCACCCTGCCACCCTCCGACAGTCAGTCTATCTCTCCCTCTGCTCAAAACTGCCCATCACAGCAGCTCCTGCCCGCCCCGTGTCACAGCTCCCCAGGGCTGCACTTACCCTCCGCTCAAACTCCTCCCCCTGCTGCACCTCCCGGGGGTAGCCATCAATCAGGAAGCCTTTGGAAGTATCTACCTTGGCCACCATGGCATCTCGGAGCATGTCCAGCACCGTCTCCTAGGGGCGCAGCAAAAGAAGGGGAGGTCATGAGCCCCTCTTCTCCAGGCCCCGCTCGAGCTCTGCACATGCCGCCCCACAGTCAGAAATGCTCTCTGCCCTAACACAGATTTCCCAAACAAGCCACCCTCTCCAGGAAGCCTTCTCTGAATTGTGAAGACTTGATTGATTGATCAGGCCATACATTCATTCATCCATTCATTTCTTCATTCACTCAATAATATGACTGGGCCCCTCCTTCCAGCCTCCTGTCTGAGCCCTGAGGACACAGCTATGAACAAAGCAGACCTTCCCTGTCCTCAACACACTCACAGTCTGCTGAGGGGACAGACCATTACACAGTTAATTTATAGTTTCCAAGAATGACATGGGTTATATTCAGGCAAAGAAGTGGGGGCAGCTGGAGTCTAAAGTTGGGGGCGGGTCTTAGCCCAAATCTGAGGGAGTCAGCAAGGTCTGAAAGCTGAGGAAGAAGAAACATTCCAGGCAGGAAGGAGTGTGATGAATGTGAGGGGACAGAAAGGCCGGGGTGCTGGGAGGGTGGAGAGCTGGGGCCGGGGGTGAAGACTCGGGGGTGTGGGGAGGGGTGCTGAAAGGGGTCGGCAGGCAGGTCCTGGAGGCTCTTGGGAGCTTCTGGAAGGAATTTTCTGCCAACGGCAGTGAGGACCCTCAGGAGGGTTCAGAGCCAGGGAAGGTCATGTTCAGCCCTGCTAGTGTGTCATGGGCTTTGCTGGCTGGCGTCTACGCAGGGCCACCCCCACCCCCACCCCTCGTCCCGCCGGGGCCCACTCACCAGTGGCACCAGCTGCCCCTTCTCCATGATTTCTGACAGCATCTTGCCCCTAGCCGAGCCCGAGCTGACCTCGGCCCGCAGGAGGTCTCCGGTGGAGAGGTGGGTGTAGCCGTACTTCTGGACAATCTTCTCACATTGGGTGCCCTTCCCTGAGCCGGGCCCGCCTGCAAGCGCCCACCCATTCAGAAGCCCCAAGAAACGGGACGCCTGCTCGGGTCACCCAGCGAGGAGGGGGGCAGAGCCCAGGGTGCCCCCCAGGCTCAGGCTCCCACCAGGGGGCCTTTGAAGCCGCGCCCTTCTCACTGCCTCACCCGCCTGCCTTGGACTCACCCACCACAAAGATGATCTTGGTTTTCTTCAGCTTCTCTGTGGGAGAGAAGAGGGGAGCGGAGCTCAGTGAGTCACTGGACTAGGAGCCAGAGGCAACTCTGGGGTCCTGAGGCCTGTGCTGAGCCCCAGGCAGAGGGACGGACACCACTCATATTCACGTCAGAGAGGCAGATGAGTCAGCCCGGAGCAAGGGATACGGGGCGAGGGAAAAGCAGAGACCGGGACAGGCCGGGGAGGTGAGGCTGATCCAGGCAGAGATACCCGCAGGGACCAAGGCCTGGAGGCCACGGGCTCTGCACAGGCCGTGAGGGTGACACTCAGGGGCTCGGGTGCCCAGCCTCATGGCCCCTCCCTGTGGGTGGCTGGACCAAGGCGTTGCGTCACCTCTGGCTCTAGAGTCTTCCATGATGCGGGGGTCTGTCGCCGAGCAGCAGGCCCCCATGGTCCTGGTCTGCCGTGTCCCCCAGCCTTCCCCTCTCAGGCTCTGGGCCTGCCCATCGCCTGCCTCCCCTAGGCGGTACCAGTGTGGAGTTGGCAACCACAACATACGTTGTCCTGGAGACGGTTGCTGGGGAAGAGGGCTGCGGTGGGCACATGGAACCCTTGCTTGGAGAGGGCGGGAGGGAGCTTGCGTTTCAACCTCCGCCTGAGAACTCAGCCGGACGGCAGCCCCACCATACAGAAGGGACCGATGTATGGAGGCAGGGGCCTGCTGGAACTGGGACAGGGGAGCTCTTCCCAAGCTGCCCAGCCTTCCCCGCTTCTCAGGGAAGTAGGAGCTCACTGTGTGCCAATGGGGAGGTGAGCTTGGCAAGCTCCTGGGGGTCTTGAGGAGCTGCTAGAAGAATGACTTCCATGGGCTTCCATCGTCTGCGGCCGTGTGAAAGGGCACAAGCCTGGGTGTGGGGGGGGCAGCCACAGCCCAGTGGCACCTATGTTCAGAGCCCCGGGGATGGAAGGATGACTGCCGGCCTCAGGCGGCAGCAGCAGCCGGGCCCACTGGGCTCCTTTAAGAGCCGCCCGGGCCAGGGCCCAGGGCCAAGGATGGGATGGGTGGTGCCGCCAGGAGGTGGGCCAGCCGGCGCTCTGCCCACGTCTCCCGGCAGGACCCAGCCCGCAGGAGCCAGGAAGGCCCAAGACACCCTGAAGATTCAATCCCACTGGTCCGGGAGAGGGGCAGGAGCGTGTCCTTGTTTGCCTTGGCATTTGCACGCTTGGGGCCTCTCCGGAGGGCAGACCTTCCCTCACCAGCACTGCGCCCCCCTCCAGAAGGAGCCAGAGATTCAGCTCTATAAATACCAGTGTAGGAGGTGAGCTATGGGGCCCTGAGAAACCTCAAAGAAGCCTCATTCCTTCTAAAATTAATCTTGGAGCTGGTACATCCCGCAAGAGGCCCGAGAAAGATGTCGGAGGCCCCCAGACAGGTCCTTATGGTAGCCCCAGAGCTACCTCCAAACCATCCCCATGTGTCTCCCAAAAGCACACCCCTTTAACAGATGGGCACACTGAGGCCCAGGTTGTGAGCGGGCAAGGAGAGGCGCTTCCATACCTTCCATCCTGCCACGATCCGGGCCGCCGAGTCAGCGCTCTGCAAGACAAGGGCACAGGCAGCCGAGTGAGGGGGGTTTCTCGGACATTCAGCCTCTGCCCCCGGCCAGCCCCCCAAGGTGGGGCCAGGGCCTGGCCTGGTCTTCTGAGGGTGGAGGGGCCTCTGGGGGCAGGGAAGGCCCAGGAGGCTGGGCGATCTTAGCGAAGTCACCTTTCCTTGGAGTGCCTCCACTGCCTCACCTATCACAAGCAGGGCGGGCAGCAGCCCCTCCCACCCTCCCGACAGCGAAGACGACAGCCAGAGGTGTAAACAGCGGCTCCTGCAACCGACAGCCAGAGGTGTAAACAGCGGCTCCTGCAACCGCTGAACTGTTTCCCTCCCAAGTCCCGGAAAACAGGCCCTGGGTCTTGCGTCTGCCGGACACCTTGACAACGCTCCCCAGAGCGGGAGGAAAGCTCGGGAGGCAGGAAGGTGTCCTCATCTAGGAGGGGTTTGGACCAGGCTGCTCAAAGAGACACAGAAGCCAGAGCGGAGAGAGCTGTGGGTCTGTACTTGGTCCATAGCCTGCACAGTTCTCAACTGAGCAGGTCTCCCAGCTCCTGCCCCTATAATGTTGCACCCAACACCTGAATGTCCTTCCCCAAAGAGCTATTGTTGAGGACTCAGTTCAGGTTCCACCTCCTTCAGGAAGCCTTCCTGGACTCTGCCCTCCACTCCCACACTGGCAGGTGACTGGCCTCCAGCATCGCACACACCACGCTGTACTGGGCCTCTCTGCTATACTGCAGGCCTGTGTCCCACCCCTCCAGGCCTGGCCCTGGCTGAGCATGGGGCTGGGGGCCTCATTGCATCCTCACAGCCGTCTTGGGAGGGAAGTGAGGCTTGGGGAGGAGGAGAGACCTGCTCCAGGGCCTGGCTGGGATCACACTGGGGGCGGCGTTTTCTGCTGCCCTGAGCCTGGCATCTGCTAGGTCCTTCAGCAGCTCGCTGACCATCCCGCCCCCCCGCCATGGGGTATGAGCTATAGCCTCTTTCCTGCTGAGTGTGCTGAAGGAAGGCTAAGAGCTGCCAGTGGCCCTCTGCCGCTGGTGGGGGAGGGAGAGGGTCCCCCGGCCTGGGACAGCCTGTGGCGACGCCCCGAGGAGTGGCCTGGACCCCGACCCCACCCCTCCCCGCCCCCTCCTGGTAACCCAAGCCCCTCTGCCATGCTGGCACCTGCCGCTTCTTGGTCCAAAATAACCTGGGTTGTGAGGAGTCCTCACAGAGGCCAAGGGTCCAGGGCAGAGTTGGGTTACGGGCTCAGCACCCAGGCCTTATAAGGCCCCCAGGTCAGGACCACGGCAACTCCTAATATGACTGGGTGGTCTGCTGAGGGGCCCAGGAGGCCGAGGCCCAAAGGGACCGCGACTTCACCTCAATCACAAGGCAAGGCCAGGGCAAGAGCCAGGCCTCCCAGCTCCTGACCAGAAGCAGCCTTCTCAGTGGTTGGCAACTGGCTAGGGTTCAAGTTCCAACTTGTATCACTCAGCTGTGTGATCTTGGGCAGCTGGGGTCCCCTCTCTGGGCCCGAACCTCCAAGCCCAGTCCAGCTGCTGCTGGAGGGTCCCAGGTAGGTAGCTGAACAGCACTCAGGAAAGGCCCCACGGGCTGGTTCAGGGCTCCCTCTGAGCCCTTGCCCTTTCCGGAGGCTGGGGCAGGGGGCCAAACATCCAGGGGGCTTCCGGTCCCCCCAGCACTCAAAATGACACGACAGGATAGCTCTTCGCAACACTTAGGCTGACTACTCCCAGGTCCTGGGGCAGGGAGCCCAGCTACAGTTCCCCTTCCTGGTCCCTAGCTGAGACAGGCCAAGGGCAGGGACCCGGAGCCCCAGGAGTGCCAGTGGGACAAAGGGGTGACTGTCGTGGAGGGAGAGCTACACACACACACACACACACACACACACACATACACACACCCATCCACAGGACACACACAGTGTGGCACAAACACCCAGCACAGAGCCTGGGGAATACCGCCAGGCAGATACTTACAGATCACAAGCTGGGATACGAACACAGCCACACGAAGCCCGAGGAGACCCGACACACACAGACACGCAACCCCCCCCAGGTGCGTGCAGCTTCCCTGCTCCCAGCAGGGGCGCCCCCCCCCACGTGCACAAGCACACACATGGGCACACACTGACCTGGGGGAAGGGTGAGGGTGGGCACAGGGGCCAGTGCGTGCCCTGCCTGTCTTCGCCAGCCGCCCGCAAAGGCCACTATTTATAAGGCTGTCAGCAGCGCGCGGCATGCCGGGAGCCAGCGCTCTGTGATGGCAGGGAGGGAGGGAGGGAGGGAGGGAGGGAGGCAGGGAGGGAGAGCGGACAGGGAAGGGAGCGGGCACTGGACCAGCGCGGAGCTCCGATGGGAAGCCAGGCCATGCACCCCCAGGCGGCCGTGCCTGCACACGCTTACTGCACTTTACAGCTTCCCGAGGGTTTTTCATTCCTCTGTTACTTCCACTGTACCTGCATCACTCCAGGGGGACCGGGCCGGGCTTCTTGTATGGGGAAGAAGCTGGGGAAGCTGACACCCAAAGAGGAGAAGCTCTTTGCACAAAATCCCGCAACAAATCGATGGCAGAGAGAGAGGCCAGAACCAGGGGTGGAGGAGACCAAGGTACGTGTTCTGGGGGCTCTGCTGGCCAGACAAGCCCCTAACCCCTCCTCAGATCCTGCCCCAAAGTCTCTGGGCCAACAGCCACCCGGAATTCCTCCTTCTCTGTTGGAAGGGGCCCCAAGAGCTTCTCTAGGACTGTAATTCCCCAGAACTCCGAAGATCACCCACATACGCATCTCCCAGTCGGTGGTTGTGTGTGTGTGTGCGTACTCAATAGTGTCTGATTCTTTCTAACCCCAGGGACTGTAGCCCGCCAGCCTCCTCTGTCCACGGGATTTTCCAGGTAAGAACACTAGAGTGGGTTGCCATTCCCCTCTCCAGGGGATCTTCCTGACCCAGGGATGGAACCTGCGTCTCCTGCTTGGCAGGCAGATTCTTTACCATCTGAGACAGTGGTAGTGTAGAAGATTATTAAAAAAGAAAAAAAAAAAACAGCTCTGCCCCCATGCAGCTGCCAGGTAGTTCCCAGTGAGGCCAACTTGAGGATGTGGGACATTGAGAATGCTGTGGGCACAAATGGGGGACTGACAGTCCTGATACAAAGAACAGCTCCCATTAATGAGGCTCACTGGGCACCAGGTGCTGGGCAGAGCACTGGACTCAGACCACGTCTGCAATCCTTAAACACAAAGAAGGAAAGTGAGGGTCACAGCTGTAAAAGAGCTTGCCTGGGATTCCCAGGTAGAGAGCGAAGGATTTACCCAGCATTTTTCATGAGACGGGGACACAGCAATAGTTGCTCAATGAAATAGCAGAGCAGAGATGAGAGCCTAGGACCACGTAGCTTCAGAGCTCATGCACTTGACTGCTAGACCATATCACGACCTTGAAGGCAGCAGCCCAAGATGGTAGAGTGGGCTGAATCTGGAACTTGTCTTGCAAGCACTAGGGAGCCATGGAAGGTGTTTAAGCGAGAGGGTAAGACTCTCAGGAGAGTGAGGCCACCTTAGATGGGTGGCTTCTTTTTAGCAACAACAGCAGCCTGGATACCAGGAGGCTTGGGTCCAATCCCAACACTGCCACCTGTGGCATCAGACGTTATAAGTTATTACTCGTTGGGATTTTAGCTTCCCCGTCTGTGGGAGGGGTGAGTCGTGGGTCAGAGAGTCTGCCTTAGAGATTGTTTGAAAGGCCCTCTCGAAAGCTGTAAGTGGTTGTGTGCATGGGCGCAACCTTTGGGGAAAGGAAATTGATGATGTCAATCATCAGTGTGACTCTCTGCTCTTAGCAATCCCACAGGTGGGCACAGAACGTGTACTCGTGCTAGTGCAGACCGACTGATGGGAGGGGCAGTGGTACAGACAGTCGGGGTGGGGAGCTGGCAACCGCCCTAGAGTCAGCGAAAGAAGGGAAGCTGGAGGTCTGTGTAACTAGTGGGGCAAGAGGAAGAGGCTAAGGGCCCAACTGCATTGATCTTATCCCACCTGAGTGAAAATAATTCTAAACGTGTGTGTGTATGGCGTAAAATCTAGCCCTAGAATTTTTTTCTCCATTTTAACATCTCTGAAATTGGTTTTGCTTGTTTAATGTTTGTTTATTAGGCTGTGCCGGGTCTTAGTTGTGGCACCTGGGGTCTTCGATCTTTGCTGCTGCACACAGGGTCTTAGCTGCTGCATGTGAACTCTGAGTTGTGGCAAGAGAGATCTAGTTCCCTGACCAGGGATCGACCCTGGTTGCCCTGCATTGGAAGTGTGGAGTCTTAGCCACTGGACCACCAGGGAAGTCATTGAAATAGTTTTGTCTTATAATCGAATCAATGGTATCTTTTTTTCAACTTTTTTCTTTAATATTTATTTATTTGGCTTTGCTGGGTCTTATTTTTGGCCCATGGGATCTTCACTCTTTAGTTGTGGCATGAAAACTCTTAGTTGCAGCAGGTGGGATCTAGTTCCCTGACCAGGGATCGAACCCAGGCCCCTTGCATTGGGAGCGCAGAGTCTCAGACATATAACCAACAGGGAAGTCCCTGAAATAGCTTTGTCTTATACTCAAGTCAATGGTATCTTAAAGTTGATGAACTAAAGCAAAAGAGAGAGAGCAAGCGTGGGCAGAGGATCCCCTGAGTGAAGGCGGGACTTTCACTTCTGCCCTAAAGGCTTCACCACGCGTTTCTTAGATACAACAAGCATCTATAGATGTACCTTGAGGATATTAGGTTAAGTGAAATAAGCCAGTCACAAAAAGACAAAACTGTATGATTCTATTTATACAAAGGATCTCAAGCAGTCAAATTTGTAGAAACAGTAAGAGTGATGGTTACCAGGGGTGGAGGGGAAGGGGAAATTTGGAGCAGTTGTTTAATAGGTTTAGAGTTTCAGATATACAAGATGAAAAAGTTCTGGGGTCTATTTCACAATGGAAAAAAAAGCAATGTAAATATACTTAATACTACTAAACTGTGCACTTAAAAAAGGTTAAGTGGTAATTCTTATGTGTTTTTTTTTTTACCACAATAAAAAAATTTTTGAAATCTTACAGACTAAACAAAAAACATATTAGGCACCTGTTTTCGTTATTTCCTTTGCATATGATCTGTGGGTTTTCCACCAGTGCTGGGATATTAAAGTTTCAGGGTTTTTTTTTTCCCAGCTACAATCGAAAGAAAAAAAAAGAGAGAGAGAGAGAAGACAGGAGGAAGGGAGGGAAGCAGGGGGGAAGTACGGAAGGAGAAAAAGGAAGGAAGGGAGGGAGGGAAATGAAAAAGGTACATGGAAGAAAAATCTGGAAGATTAGACTGTCACCAGGGAGTAGAACTGGGTGACCCCCTTGCTTTCTATCTTACAATGCTTGTATGTTATGTTAGTCACTCAGTTGTGCCCAATTCTGCAACACCATGGACTCTACTCTGCCAGGCTCCTGTGTCCGTGGGTTTCTCCAGGCAATAATACTGAAGTGGGTTGCCATTTCCTTCTCCAGGGTATCTTCCTGACCCAGAGATGAAACCTGGGCCTTCTGCACTGCAGGCAGATTCTTTACCATCCGAGACACCAGGGAAGCCCATCATGTTTGTATAGTTCAAGTTATTTTAAAACATAAAAAAAAATACCTAAAATATAACCATATAGAATGAAACCAATTAAAAAAAAAAACATTTGAAAATACTCTAGCTAAAAAAGAATTCCAATGAGCCAGCATCAGGGGATACATCTGAGGTGGCCACTCTTTGAGGTGCACAGCTGGATCCACGCGTCCAGCACATGGGGCTGGGGTGTGGAGCTGCCCCGGGCAGGCCTGGCCAGACAGCAGAGCATCTGCAGGAAACAGCTGGAGTGGCTGCTTCAGGCAGCTCATGTGAGGTTGGCAGCGGGTGGGAGATGCCCCTTCCCCCAAGGAGGGAAGACGGGTGTGGGTACCTCACAGGGGTACCCAGGTAAAAGGGTTCACGGGAGGACCCTGAACCCCCAACTAGGAGGCAGACTTGATATCCTGACCACGGTGGGAAGCCAGTGAAGGTTTCAGAGCAAAGCTGGCCATGATGAGGTGGCTTCAGGAAGCTAAGTTTGGCCAAAAGTGGCCCTGTCTCGGTCGGGTCCATTCTGAGGAAGTGAGAGCACGGGGGTGTTGAGGACTGACTAGACCCCAGGCCTCTGGCTCTCAGCATCTTCCATCAAAGTCCTACTTGCTGGTTCCAAACTGGGCTATCCCAGGGTCCACCCCCAGCAACCAACCCCTCTTGACTCCCTCCTGCTGACGACCCCTTTGTGCCACTGGTTGGGAGACAGGAGACCCACAGCATTCTGGGAGAAATCCCGCCCCCCTCACCCCCGAAGCCTCTGTCTGGACCCAGATTCCCAGCAGCCTTTGCACGGGGCTGCAAGTGGGTCATGTCCCCGTATCCACTTCCCAGGCGGATCCCTAGGCTCCCCCCATGTAATGACTTTGCTGAGAGTCCCGTCCCTTGGATATACCCGCCACCACCACCGTCACTGCCTGGTCACCCCGGGCCCGGACCCCAGGCCTCCAAGTGGCCTCCCCATCCTGCTGCTGTCTGAGCAAGGATGGCCTCTCCGAGCAAGAAGGATGGAGGCTTTGCCTATCGGATTGGCCCGCGCGGCCTTCTGCCACCCTGTCCCAAGCGGCGTCTTCCATTGCTCCCTCCTTTGGTGACCTCGCTGCCTACCGAGCCGGCTGTGGGTCTCCCCGCTAGGCTTCCATTCGGGCCCTTCTTCCCTCCTGACATCCCCTCCGTCATCAATTGCACCTAACACAGCACATGGCACGTGGCTACCGACTAAGTGAATATATATGTGAACCGAGCCAAAGGCGGGGGCCGTTCTCGCCCCCGGCCAGCTCCGTGGTCCCCATCTCCCTGGCGCGGTGCCCAGGAGAACTCTTTTCCGTCCCCGGCAGGCTGCCTGCCCTTGTCTCACAGTCACCCTTTGTTAGGCCTCGGCTCCCAAGGGCATCTTATCTGACTAAACAAGTTGTAATCTCCCAGAGTCACAGACCCCCTACCTCCTGCCAACCTGGAGTAAACAAGCCCTTTTGCTGAGAGGTGGGAGGGATCCACAGCTCACACACCTGGCCAGGGCAGCCCTGCCTGACTCTCTTCTGTTCAGGCCTGCAGGATACTCTGGCTCCCTACCCTAGGCACACCTCCCCCCACCCCCCACCCCCACCCCCCGCCCCGCCAGCACCCTCCCCACCCTGCTTACAGCCAACCTCTGACCCCATTGCCTGCCTCTCCCCATCAACCTCCTCCATCCCATCCCCCCTGCTTCTAGGACAGAAATGTCATCCTCTCCCACCCCCTTCTCTTCCTGTGGGACGCTCTTCCCCTCCAAACCTCTGCAGGAACAGTCCTCAGGAAGAGCGTCACCTCCACAGCTGCAGCGCCCCGCCCCGTGCAGCTGTCACTGCCCTGAACCTGCCGCGGGCCCCTCCCCTCCCTTGATCCTGATCTCCTTGAGAGCAGTGTCTGGTTTCAGCTCAGAGGGAGCTGGGGTTCTGAGAGGGGGAGTGACTTGCTCAAGGTCACATGGGCAGGGGGAGGTCAGACTGGAAGAGCCAGGTGAGCTTGGCTCCTGAAGCCCATGCACCCCCAGCCCCCAGGGCCACCAGGTCTCCACCCAGGCTGTAAAATGCATGACTCACAAAGAAGCTGGCCTTTCTGCTGGAGTGTGGGCTCCCAGCCTGGAAGGTGTGGGCCCCAAGTACTGGGCCAGAGAGAGAGAGCTAGAACTCAGACACAGGAAACGGGGCTGGAGCTTAGGTGCATTTATTTCTGTACAAATCATTACAAAATCAACTCTAGGGTAGTCGCCGGCCCCCACCCCTTGCCCCAAAGTGCAATGACTCACTGCTGGCCTCCTTCCCCACCTGACCCTGCCCATTCCACAGCCTCCTCCAGGAAGCCCTCCAGTCTCTTCCCTTCAAGACTCCAGAAGAGCTGGGGGGTCAATCCAGCCCACCAAGGCCCATCAATAAAGTGCCTGATGTAGAGGGAGGTGACAGAACTTAGGCAACAGCTCCCAGCCCTCTAGAGCCTTCCCAGGCCCAGGTGGCTGAAGGCTGTTGGACTACTCCAGCAGCTGCAAACGAAGGGGCTTCGGGAAACCTCAGGTGGGCTGGGATCCCTCCTCCTCTCAGCCCCAAAGGCTCCTCCAACAGGTGGAAAACCTCATGGCTGGATGGCAGAAAAAGGGGCCTGGCTCTTTAAGAGCCAGGCTAATGGCAGCTGGGCAGAGGGGCTAAGAAAACAGCTGAAAGTTTGACCCTTCTTTTCAGAGTTCCCTAAAGCCTGAGGAAGTTGCACAAAAATACCCTCAAGTTTCCAGAAGGAGGTGAGGAAGGGAACCCCAGACCCTCAGGGAGCTGAGCCCCCCAGCAAGGGGCAGTGGCTGGAGGTGTCCGGAGGACAGACCCAAGGTGGTCGGTGGGGGGAGGTGGGAGGGTTCTCAGACTCTAAAATTAGAACCTGACACAGGCAGAAGGGGGCCCAGAGATGGGGCAAGGGGTTTGTTCAAGGCCACTCAGGGCAGAGGCAAGCCCCAGACACCGGTCTCCCACCCCCGGAGAGCCCCTCAACCCCACAAATATCCCAGTCTGGCCTCCTACCTCCATCCAACCTATCTCTAGCTCTGGAAAGTGAGGGGGCGGCTTCCTGGGATAGGACCCCACCATCCCATCAATAGAAAGTGATTTGGGGTCCATCCTGGGGTTCTGAACCAAGGCCTCACAGGAAAGGACATGACCTTAGCCTCAGATTACTCAGAAATACCCTGATTGACTATGCTCAGACCCTGACTGGACAAAAAATACCCTCAACACCCGATTAACCACATAGAAGCCCAAATCCTTGATTGGCCAAGAGATTCCTCCAGGCCCTGGATGGCTGGAGGATGCACTGTCTTCAAGGCCTGACTGGCCAGAAGACACTCTGACCAGCCTTGATTGGCCAGGAGATGGCCCTGGGTTGAGCAGCTGGGCAGAGACCCACTTCTCCTGTGTTCCTCGTGAGAGCCCCACAGGCGGGGTGGCCTAGGTCCAGGAGGGGTGGGAGAAGGTGATTCCATACAGCTGGGCCCAGGACGAGAAGACCCTCTTCTCTGTGATGAAGCGGTGGTGGTTGCCCTTGCGGCTGTTCTCATTCTGGATGTAGGTGACACATTCGTCCGGCCCCTTGGGCTCATAGTAGTGGTAGGGCATACGCTGCAGGTGGGGCCGCAGGCTGGGGCAGAGCAGAGGGGGCCATAAGGGCAAGGTGGGCACTGGCGGGATCCTACCCTTCCAGCCCCTGACCTGCTGTACAGCCTCAGTGGAGGAAATCCCCGCCCCTTCCCTGGGCCTCAGTTTCCCCATCTGTGAAATGGGTATAGGGGGGACTAGGTGTGTGACTCTCACACTTTTTTTTTTTAGTCTATTTGGCTGCATCAGGTCTTAGTTGTGGCAAAAGAGCTTATGTGGACTCTTCCTGGTCCAGGGATTGAACCCCATGTGCCCTGCATTGCAAGGCTGATTCTTTACTACTGAGCCACCAGGGAAGTCCTTAAATTTTTATTTTTTTTAATGCAGTGGAAACTTCCTTTTCCCCAGAGGATGGCAATGTGGAATAGTGGTAAGGACCATGGGCTCTGAAGCCTGGCCTCCACCCCTTACTGTTCCTGGGAACTGAGGCCGTTCACAAAACATCCTCCTCTTATCCCTTACGGTCACTATAAGAAGTAAATGAGATAATAAAAAGCCATGTTTGGTACACAGTCAGCACTTAGTAAAAAAACAGCTGTCACCTATTGGGCTTTTCATATAGTAATAATAAAAATAGTTATTAATGTATAAACTCTGGATCCAGCTGAGCTTGGGATGGAAGCCCCTGAGGTAGCCCTGAAGAGCCTTGAACTCTGAAGAGCAGTTTGAATACTGTAAAATAGAGGCCCTCAAAGGCACCCCAGCCAAGGTCTCCAGGACCCCCACTCCACCCTGAGGCCAACAGCTGGACTTCGCCCTGGGAGTGCTCACCTGCAGTAGTCGGGGGGCACCATGCCATAGACGTGCACGTGGTCACACAACTCCACCGCAATCACCATGGTGAACCAGCCTGTGCTCAACCACGAGTGGGACTTTTCCCTGGGGGCAGAGAGGTGTCAAGATGAGGGGGCGTGCAGGTGGGGGTGGGGCAGGCAGGGAGGAAGGGTCCACCCACCCAGAGTTTCCCAGAACTCCGCCCCCTCTGCCCCCTTCTGGGCCTCTCCTTCTGCCTCAGTCACCCCCTGTCCAGCCCTGCCATGGAAGCGAGGACAAGTCTGAACGGAGATGAGGGGTGGAGGGAGGGCTCCTCTGAGGGGAAGAACAGGAACATGACCTGCTGGGAATTAACTCCTGGGGAGACTGGTCACCCTCGGGCAGGCTGGGAGCGACCCTGACCACAAAGCATGGTAGGCGGAAACAGCTGTGCACATGCCAGGAGCAAACTCCAAACAGGAGACTCATCGGCAGAGGTCCTGCCAGGAGTGACAAGTGACAAGCTCAGAGCAAGGCATGGGACGAACAACCCAGAACCTCAGGCTGCGCTGCCCACCAGAGCAGCCGCCAGCCACACGTGGGCACACGTGAGCACCTGACATGTGATTAAGATGTGCTGTCAGTGTAAAACACACACTTTATTCCTTAGCATAAAAAAAGAATGTAGAATATGTCACTGATAATTTTTGATACTGTTTACTTGTTGAACTGAAAATATTTAGGGTATATTTGATTGAGAGGGGGTTCTTTGAAAAGTTTAGGAAAACATAAACTTCTACAAGATTGACAGAGAGAAAAGACACAAATTAACCAATATCAAGAATAAAAAAAAGGATTAATCATAGACCTTGTAGACATTAAAAGAATAATAAGAAAACTGTAAAAAAACAACGTACATGAATTTAGTAATTAAGATGAAATGGGCCAATTCCTTGAAACCACAAACTGCCAAAACTCAAGATGAAATAGATAACCTGAATATCCTATAACTCTTAAATTAAAAATCTTCTGAAAAAGAACTCTCCAGGCCAAGAGTTTCACTGGCAAATTCTACCCAACATTTAAAGAAGAAATAAAACCAATTCTATATAACCTCTTCCAGAAAATAGAAGGAAAATATTTCCCAATTCACTTTCTGAGGCCAGCCTTACTCTGATACCAAAATGAGGCAAAGACAGTACAAAATAAACTACAGACCAATATCTCTCATGAACACAGATACAAAAATCTCAACAAAATACTGCAAATCATATCCAGCAATATATAAAAAAATGACATCCACAACCAAGCAGTTTATTCCAGAAATGCAAGACTGATTCAACATATAAAAATCAATCAATATAATCCATCATATTAATAGCCTTAAAAAAACCATGTGATATCAATTGATGCAGAAAAACATTTGATAAATCCAATACCTAGTAGTGACTAAAAAAAATGCTTTTAGCAGGACTTTCCTGGCAGTCTAGCGGTTAAGACTCCATTCTCTCAAAACAGGGGGCACAGATTTCATCCGTGGTTGAGGAACTAAGATCTCGCATGCTGCATAGCATGGCTTTAAAAAAAAAAAGCACCAAGAACCAAAACAAACAAAAAAGTCTCAGCAAACCAGTAAGAGAAGGAAACTTCCTCAACCTGGTAACTTCCTCAACCTATAGCTTAAAAAACCTACAACCAACACCATATTCAGTGATGAAAGACTGAGCACTTTTCCCCTAAGACTAAGACCAAGGCAAGGACGTCCACTCTCACCACTTCCAAAACAATTCAGTGTTATATTGAAAGCACTAGCCAGTGCAATAATGCACAGAAAAGAAACAAGAGGCATACAGATTGGAAACAAAAATAAAACTGTCCTTATATGCATGTTGTGACATCACGATCATTTGCACAGAAAACCCAAAGAATCTACAAAAATCTCCTCGAACCAATAAGTAAGTTTAGGAAGATTACTGGATATAAGGTCAACATGCAAAAATCAATCATATTTCTATAGGCTAGCAAAAAATAATGGGAAACCCATCAAAATTCTAACACTATGTACAATAGCTCTAAAAATTTTAAATATTTAGGTATAAATCAAACAAAATATGTACAGGACCTATCTGTTGGACATATCAAGTTGAATAAAAGTGAATTTAATTTCACCTGTTTCTTTTTACTTTTTAAACGTGGCTACTCTAAAAATTTAAATTACCTACGTGGCTCGCATGATATTTCTATTGGATGGCACTAGCCTAGCTTTTCTACAGAGATCAGTCAGAGCAGCACATACCGAGGGCGATGTGTCCTTAGAAGAGACATGCTGGGAATGGTCAACACTTTCCATGAGGCATGCTACGGGAGGGCTGTCCTAGAAAGACGCTAGGAGTGACGGCGTAACCTTAGAGCAGAGCATGCTGGGAGCCCTTGTCCTCTGGGAGCGCTGCATGCCCTCCCAGGGAGACGAGCATGTTGGAAGTGACAGATGCTAAGAGCTGGACATGACGCGAACTCCCCTAGGAGACCTGACCAAAAAAAGGTAGCAAGAAGTGACCACACCCTCAGAGCACTGCATGCTGGGAGCAACAGGCCCTCCGGGAGGAGCACGCTGAGAGGGAGCTCAGGGCTGGCCGGAGGGAGCGGGCAGGAGGTTGGTACCTGTCCTTGCCTGTCTCACTCCGGAAGAGGTCGTCAAACTGGCGCATGCGGCTGAGGGAGATGGCGTAGGCCTCCATGTTGGGGAACACCAGGCCTGCCCGCTGGATGACGCGCACCAGGCTGCCCTGGGGCTTCTGCATCTTGTTTGGGGGGCCCCAGAAGATGAACACAGTTTCAGGGGTCCGGTTGACAAACTCCTGAGGCCTCCGCAGCACATGGAATACGCTGGAATGGGCCACCACGCGGAAGGTGGTCTTGTTGCCCACATCGGCTGAGTAGCCCGTAGTGGGTGCGTCGTTCATGCGGATTGTGCACTCGGCCCGCTCGATCTCAGGACCCAGCTTGGTGCCCAGCAGGTGGCTGGAGCTGGTGACAATCACACACTGGCCGCACCTGGAGGGCAGCGTCTGGGGGGTTAAGGAAAGCCAACACCGTTATGACCACTCGGGGCCACACACTGTGCTCCATACACCCAGGCCTCTGGGAGGCAGGAATGATGATGCCCATTTTAAAGACAGGGTAATTGAGCCGTATTCATTCAACATTCAACAGATATTTATAGCAAGCTTGCCAATGGCCAACTACAAGAGACAGAGCAATAAGCAAGAGACCTCACTCCTGCCTTTCAGAAATTCACGGTTGGGGAGACAGATGGTGAACAAGTAAATGATAAAATAATGCCAGGTGGTAAGTTATACGTGCTGGGAAGGAAATAAAATAGGGGCAGAGGATCAAGATTGGCAGGAGTGAGGGCTATGCTAGAAAAGTCATCTGTGGGGGACTCTCTCAGCTAACACCCGAAGGATGAAAAGAAACCATGCATGACAGCCATGCTGGGATGTCCCCAAGGTCCCAGAGCAGAGGAGTGCAGGGCCAGGACCTGAACCTAGGTCTACATGGCCACAGAGCCCCAGCTTCACCCTCAGGCCAGCTCTTCAAAGAAGACATCCTCCCCAATGTATCCATGACATTTCTACATTACCCACAAACAGGCCATCAACTTGTCAGTAGGAAAGGGTGTGGAAGCTGCTTTGAGCCTCTGTTTTCCCATTGGTGAAATAAACAGATTGGAACCACAAGCTATCTGAAGCCTATTTTCTGCCCGTGGATTTCCTGTGCACCCTTCAAGGCTAAGTTCAGGTGCCACCTCCTCCAGGCAGCCTTCCCTGAGGCCTTACTCCAAGATCCAGCAATATGTCTCATGTTTAATATCTCAACTGATGGCTTTGCCAGCTTTCCTGAGCTCTACTATCCTGGCCTCCCCTATCAGGCTGGAAACAGCTGCTGGCCAAGTTCCCTCTCATTCCCTTCCACATCACCAACCCTCAAGCAGTTCCACTTTCTCCCAGGGGTTCTATCATTTTAATTTCTCTTTCAAGCATCCTTAGCATAGAGAAAGTCTCAATAGGCGTTAATCTGTGTCTCATGTCATGTGTTCGTGCTCAGTCACTCAGTCGTGACTGACTCTTTGCTACCCTGTGGACTGGAGCCCACTAGGCTCCTCTGTTCACAGAATTCTCCTGGCAAGAATACTGGAACAGGTTGCCATGCCCTCCTCCAGGGGAATCTTCCCGACCCAAGGATTGAACCCGGGTCTCCTGCGTTACAGACAGATTATTTTCCACTGAGCCAATGGGGAAGCCCTTAATCTGTCTCTGTGTGTGTGCTCAGTCACTTCAGTTGTGTTCAACTCTTTGCAACCCTGTGGACTGCAGCCTGCTAGGCTCCTCTCTCTATGGAATTTCTCAGGCAAGAATACTGAAGTGGGTTGCCATTTCCTCCTCCAGTGGATCTTCCCGACCCAAGGCTTGAACCCACGTCTCCTGCATTGCAGGCAGAATTTTTACCACTGAGCAATTGGGGAAGCCCTTAATCTGTCTCTTGTGGTTAGTCACTCAGTCATGTCTGACTCTTTTCAACCCCATGAACTGTAGCCCACCAGGCTCCTCTGTCCATGGGGATTCTCCAGGCAAGAATACTGGAGTGAGTTACCATGCCCTCCTCCAGGGAATCTTCCCAACCCAGGGATCGAACCCAGGTCTCCTACATTGCAGGAGGATTCTTGACTGTCTGAGTCACCAGGGAAGCCCAAGAATACTGGAGTGGGTAACCTATCCCTTTTCCAGGGGATCTTCCCGATCCAAGAATGGAACTGGGGTCTCCTGCATTGTAGTTGGATTCTTACCAGATGAGCTACCAGGGAAGCCTCTGTCTCTAAACACATGCTAACGGGCCTTTTTCCAGTGAGGGTGAGCTCATGGTCCCAAGCTCTATATGCAAAGACCTCTAGAGATTTAGGAGGGTTAGTGAGGGAAGAGAGAGAGGTAGGCAGGGGCTGGGGGACCTCCTTCTGGAAGGTGGCATCCATGCTTGAGGCCAATAATTTTCTCCCTGACCCCAAGGAAAACACTGGGGCTCAGAGGACAACAAGGTGAACCCCGGAAATACAACCTGAGTTTCATGGCTATCCAAGACAAACAGAAGCCCCAGGAAAAACTCTGGGCCTCTCCACACAGCTGTATCTCATCAGATTTGGGGCAATACCTGGGCTCCTTCTCTCCCTTACTGTGTGGCCTTGGGCAAGTAACTGAGCCTCAATTTTCCCATCTCGTCAAGGGAGATAATGTTAAACTCACAGCACTGGTATGAGGATTACTGCTGATCTCAATGCCCAGCACACAGCAGGCAACTGACCATTGGCAGCCATTCTTATTATTGCTTTTGTGTTGTCAAGTACCCTAGAGTCCTGCTCCCAAATCCTATGTAGACTCCCCTGCAAAGACCGAGATCTGAAAAACAGACAGACCTTTCCAAAGGGATTCTGATTCAGGAGATTATAGGCTATTAGCACTGAGGGTGGAACCTTGGAGAAAACTGAGGCCCAGAGGACAGGCTGCTTGTCCGAGGTCACATCGCAAACAAGGGACTGAAGGCACCGGACTCCTGGGGTCCACCCTTTTCTTTAGGAGGGATGGAGGAATAGAGAGAAGAGGAGGAGGAGGAGGAGGAGGAGAAGGTAGGAGCAGTGATGGTGGGCAATGGGGAAGGGCAGTCTCCAGGCAGCTCCCAGGGAGTTCCCCAGAGCAGCTGCCCTACCTTGTTGCCAAGAATGGGGATGTATCCGTCAGTGATGCTCCACTTCCTGAGGTTGACAGGCCGGCGCGTCCGGCCCCGCAGGGAGCCATAATGAAAGACTTCATTGGCACTGTTGGAGCTGTAGAGGATGAGGATGGTGATGAGGGCAAAGAGGATCACGAACACTGCTGACCGTTGCTCCTGGAGAGGGGAGAGGCCAGTGAGGGCCCAGCCATCCGTCAGGGTCCTCACCACCTACCATGCCTGCTAATTCCTGTTCTTTATTCTATTCTACCAATTCAGGCAACACCTCCCCCAGGAAGGTCTTCTCCAACTCCCTGAGCACTGCCTATCACAGGTACCACCTCCCCCAGGAAGGCCTCCTCTAGCTCCCTGATCACCGGCTATCACAGGATCAATCCCACCGCATTCAGACCCCCCTCAATGAAACCATGAGTTCTGAGGGCTGGGACTGAGTCAGCCTTGATCCCCACCCAGAGCACAGAAGGTTGGCTGGATCAGATTGGATGTGGGGGTTGCAAGGATCCCTCCAGCTGCAGCGGGAAGGATGCTTGGAGACAGGTGGGACTTTCAAACGAGAAGGTCCAGGTCTTCCCCAAACAGTTAGTCTCCATAAATGTTCATCATTCATTTAAACCTGAAGGGAAAGGTTGTGGTCAGGAATCAGGATGCATGGGTAGTCGGTACACCAACTTGTGGCAGAAAGCAGGAAAGTGATCTCTGAAGCATCCACTGGGATTTATTGGCCCAGGGTCTGCAAGGCTAGGTGAGGCCCTGGAGTCCTGACTCCTTGTGCTGAGCCCCCTAGGCAGTTACTGACGTATTGCTTATCAGTTCCAGGTTTACTCTTTTTTTGCCTGCTCTGTGAAAATGGATCTGGGCCCCTTACAAGCTTTTCCTTGCTAGCAAACTTTGTTAGTAGAGGGCGCTAGAGATAGATTTCAGGAGGAAGCAAGTTTGCTGCCCGGTTCTGGGGACTTTGAGCCTGGTTCTGGGCACTTGCTCCTCCAGGGCACATGGCTTCTCCCAGGGGTCAGCAGCTTCCTCCAGCATCCACCCTCAGGCAGTTTGGAAGCAGAGTGCCCCTGACTCCTACTGTGACCACAGCTTCTCCAGAGCTGAGCTCACGTGGCACACTCAACCACCAGCAACACCCACAAAAGTTAAGCTTCGACTTCCCGGAGCAGTTCTGCATGATGCTTGAAGTCCTTCCCGGAGCAGTTCTGCGTGATGCTTGACGTCCTTCCCGGAGCAGTTCTGCGTGATGCTTGAAGTCCTTCCTGGAGCAGTTCTGTGTGATGCTTGAAGTCCTTCCTGGAGCAGTTCTGTGTGATGCTTGACGTCCTTCCCGGAGCAGTTCTGTGTGATGCTTGACGTCCTTCCCGGAACAGTTCTGCGTGATGCTTGACGTTCTTCCTGGAGCAGTTCTGCATGATGCTTGACTTCCTTCCTGGAGCAGTTCTGCATGATGCTTGATGCGCCACCTGGGAGTTACCGCCTGTGAACAGCCTTCCCTGTAGCCTAGCAGGTGGATTTATGACAACTTCCATGGCACAGCATCACCATGAGCTCTCTGCCATCCACTGGGCCATAGCTCTTGCCCTCTCCAGGCCAGTAAGGCCCGAGTCTCAGCTTTGACTGTGGGGGCAGCTCCTTTTTTTTTTTTCCTTTTTTTTTTGTGCCACATCACAAGGTTTGCAGGCTCTTAGTTCCCTGATCAGGGATCAAACCCTGTCCCCAGCAGTAAAAGTACCAATTCCTAACCATTGGACCATTAGAAACTTCCCAGTGACTGCTCCTTATGCCTGCTATTCCTGTATTCTGCAGAGTTCGAATCCTTTGTTTCTTCAATGCCCAATTATAGTTAATAATTCTTTACATTAAATTTTCTCTGTTCAGATGGCTAACAAACACATGAAAAGATGCTCAACATCACTCATTATTAGAGAAATGCAAATCAAAACCACAATGAGGTATCATTTCACACCAGTCAGAATGGCTGCTATCCAAAAGTCTACAAGCAATAAATGCTGGAGAGGGTGTGGAGAAAAGGGAACCCTCTTACACTGTTGGTGGGAATGCAAACTAGTACAGCCACTATGGAGAACAGTGTGGAGATTCCTTAAAAAACTGGGAATAGAACTGCCATATGATCCAGCAATCCCACTGCTGGGCATACACACCGAAGAAACCAGAATTGAAAGAGACGCGTGTACCCCAATGTTCATCGCAGCACTGTTTACAATAGCCAGGACATGGAAGCAACCTAGATGTCCATCAGCAGACGAATGGATAAGGAAGCTGTGGTACATATACACAATGGAATATTACTCAGCCATTAAAAAAAATACATTTGAATCGGTTCTACTGAGATGGATGAAACTGGAGCCCATTATACAGAGTGAAGTAAGCCAGAAAGAAAAACAACAATACAGCATACTAATGCATATATATGGAATTTGAAAGATGGTAACGATAACCCTATATGCGAGACAGAATAAGAGACACAGATGCATAGAACAATTTTATGGACTCTGAGGGAGAAGGTGAGGGTGGGACGTTCTGGGAGAATAGCATTGAAACATGTATATTATCATATGTGAAACAGAACACCATTCCATGTTCGATGCATGAGACAAAGGCTCAGGGCCGGGACAATGGGATGACCCAGAGGGATAGGATGGGGAGGGAGGTGGGTGGGGGGGTCCAGGAAGGGGAACACATGTAAACTCATGGCTGATTCATGTCCATGTATGGCAAAAACTATTACAATATTGTAAAGTAATTAGCCCCCAACTAAAATAAATAAATTTATTAAAAAATAAATTTGCTCTGTTCAAATTACTATGTGGTTTCTCTTTCCGGATTGGACCCAGACACACCCACATAACCCCAGTCCCAAGCCCCAGGCTCTGCCAAAGCTGCAGCTCAGTGGATCCTAGGAAAGGGGTGTACAGGGCCAGGTACACAGTAGGTGCTCAGAAAGCATAAATGAATGGATGATGGGGAACCCTGGTACCCTTGGAGTGATGCTCACAACATTATGTTTTTTTGACTCTGACCGCTACCCCCTCTCCCAGCCTCCCATTCACCTTCTCTCCCCAACCCCACCCCCTGCACAGAACTCCAGTCACCTTCTCAGCTAATCCTTGACCACAGATGGACCAGTCAGGCCTAGGAGGACAGAAGTGGACCTGGGCCCAGAGAGAGGCAGGAACTTGCCCAGACCACACAGGTCAGTGGCTACAGCAAGGTTTGCACCAGGGTCTCCCATGCATCAGGAGCTTTTCAGCAGGGAAGAGAGACTGGGTGTGAGGCAGTTCCGAAGGTGACCGTTTCACAGAGGGAAATAAGAAGCTGAGATGGGGACAAGAAATAAATAGATGGGGACAAGAAACAAAAGGGAACTTACTTTGTTGCTCTTCATCTCTCTCCGGCGTCTGCTGAGAGGCAGGGGCCAGTGTCCTGCAGGTGGCCCAGGTAGGGGTGTGGGGTCACACCTGCAAGCCACAGAAAGGGTTATGGTCCAGCTAGTCCTAAGTGACACCCTCCCCACTCCTGCCAGCTCTCCTACCCACCCATGACTCCAAGGCTCAGGGCTGTACCCATTTTCCAGATGGAGACACTGAGGCTGAAAAGTGCAGGAACTGGTCAGAAGTCATACAGCCAGGTGGTGGCAGAGCCCTGCCTCTCTCCCTGCCGTGCCCTCTCCTACTCTGTGCCAAAGGCAGCTTGCAGGCCAAAGGCTGGCTTCCCTGCTGGGGGAGTTGCTGCTCCTCACCTAGCAGGAGCCCCATTTACACCTCTACTCTAAACCTTGCCTTATGTTCCCGAAGCCTGGGAATAAAGCAACATTTCTTGCAGGTCCTCAAACTCCTCAACACTCACACCCTTCTAGGTCTTGCATAAACTGGCCCCTCTGACGGGAACACTCTGCACAACCCTGTTCATGCCCACTCATCTTCCCACCTGGGGTGGGCCAGGAATGTCACCTGCATGCCACCTTCCAGCTGAGAGCTCTGATGGCACAGCTGGCCCAGGGCCTCACTTCCATTCTCTGCTGTGCCTCCAGGGCCCTGGAGATATGCAGGAGGTCCACTGAGTGATTCTATTCTTAACTTGTTTTCCCTCGGTTTTGACTTTGTTCATTATTACCTAAGATCTTCGGGGTTAAGGGTTCAGACTCATCTATCCAATGGCCATAATCACAGCTCTACCCCTGTGAGGGGGGAGAGGGTCTCAGGGAACCATACACACTCTACTCCTCACTCTTCAACAGAAGTCCCCCCACCCCGCCCCCATCTTCGCAGGACGCAGCTTCTCTGCAGTTCTCAACTTCCCCACCTCTCAAAAAGGAGTCAGTACTTGTGTCCAGCCACCTCCAGCAGATTAGAGGCAAGAAGGCATTAAGGGAAAGTGAGTGCGCAGAGAAAGAAACTGGGGCCCAGCTCCGTCGAAGCTTCCCTCCAGGGGCCTCCCAGCTCCCGCCACTATCTCCGCCCCCTGACCTAGCAGCTGTTTACTCCTACAACACTACCAGGAATAGCCAGAGAACCCCAGGCCAAAGGAGGTGTCCCCACAGAGCGCCTGATTGGTTGGGTCCTAACTCCGCCCACAACCCAACCCCGCCCCCTCTCGGCAGGCGCCCCCTCCTCCAAAGCCATGTTTCAGGTTTCGCCGCAGCCGGCCTTCAAAGCCACCAGTTGGGACTCTCATGGGGACTCGCACCAGGTCTAGTCCCGCTGGATCCACAGATTAGGAGACTGAGGTCCAACGGAAGGGAAGAGCGGCTTGTTGTTAGACTCACAGCCCACTAATGCAAAAGTTATCCAGGATCCCTGGGTAGCCCGCATCCACCCTAAGGCCTCCAGCATTCCAGCTGCTTCACTGAGCTGAGCCTCCCCTCTAACTACCCTTTCCTTGGGATGCCCCAAGCTCCAGACACCCTAGAGCACTCCAGTTCCCAGACCCGCCCCCCCACTTTCCCACCTTTGCCTGAGCAGTGCCCTCAGCCAGGACCACTGTCCCCCTGGTCAGCCCCCGTCACAGTCCTGCTCTGAGAAGGCCATGGTCAGTACAGCATCTCAGGTTCAACTGCAAATCCGGGTTCCTCCACTTACTGGCTGAGGGGCCTCGAGCAAGCCATGTGACCTCTCTGAGCCTCAGTTTCCTCATCTGCGAAATGGAATGATAAGAGTAGGTAACTCACAAGATTCTTAGAAGGATTCAAGCAGATGTGGCAAAGGAAGCACGGGGATTTGAAAGGACTTGGTCGGGGCCAGCAGCTGTTAGTTTTGTGGTTATTCATTGTTCAAGGCCTGCCTCTCCATGAGCTTGCCAAACAATCCTCCCCCTGCCACCTCTGATGCCTGGCCCAGCAACTTCCCTCTAATATCAATAAATGCTGAGTCCTTGCTAAGCACCACCCACTCACTGAGTCTTCCTGGCAATTGTACACAGTAGGGGCTCTCATCCCCATTTCACAGATGAGGAGACTGAGGTTCACAGAGGCTAAGTGCCTTGCAGAGCTGTTCAGAATTTGCTGGGAAGTCTTATTTCCAGGCTTGTTTCCAGGCAGCAACCTGGAGCTGAGCCTGACCGGATCTCTCTCAAGGATCCCCCAGGGCTGGTACTAACTAGAGGCCACCGGGTGCGTGCCCAGCACCTGATTCAGCAGGGATAGCAGGCCTGCTGGGGAGCCACTTCCTCAGGCCAGGGAGGCGGCAGCCCACAGCCCTGAGCCAGGAGCGTGGACTCAGCCCTGAGGAGGCCCGGTCAGAAGGCTGAAACCGTGGGCTTAGGCTGGGGGCCACACCCTGCCCTCTGTTTGGGGATTTCGCTTTGCCCAGCTCGAGGAGTCCTCCTACATGGTCGGGACGCCCCCACGAGTCGCGTGGGAGGAGAGGTCTCAGGAGAAGGGGGAGGGGCTCCTAATGCCAAATGGGGGGCGCTGAAACCGTGGGTGCACCTGGGAGGGGGTGACGAGTTCTCTGCATCCGGCTTGCGCTGACCCCCCCACCCCACGAACTCCAGCACTCTGGCGGGTAAGGAGCTCTAGCCTCAGCTGGGAAGAAGGGAGGTAGGACGGCGGCAGGGTCCCCGAGCTCGAATGGGGTGTCAGCGGCGGGAGGCCCCGCGAACCCCACGACAGCCCTTGGGAGCAAGGACCGGGATCTTCAGGCGCGGTTGCCAAGAGTGAGTGAGTCTAGGGGAGCCCCCGGGGGCCCCCGCATCAATCTCCATCATCAGCGGCTTCCAACCCCACCCCCAACCCCACCAGGGGTGCAGGCGGCGCCCCCTCCCGCAGCCCGCCCCCGCGCGGGGCCTGCTCACCTCCCCCGGGGAGCGCTGGCTCCCCGCCGCCCCCGAGCCCCCTCACATGGCGTCGGGAGCCGAGAGCCGGGTTCAGCGTTGCTCTGGCCGCCCAGGCCCCGCCGCAGCCCCGGTCCGCCGGGTCCTAGCGCCGCCGCTCCTCGATCTCCGGCCCAGGCCTGGGAGGCGGGCGGAGCCTCGAGGGGCGGCGGGTGGCTCCGCCCCGGGGCGGTGCAGACGGGGATGGGTGAGGGGCAGGCGACCCCCCCCCACCCCCACACCCTAGCACGGGGCACCCGGGTGCCTTGCTCACGCCTCTAGGCAGCCTGTAGTGGCAAGGACAGTAACAGCCTTCCGAAGAACCTCTTCTGTGGGTCAGACCTACACCCACCTCACTTTACTGTCCCTAAGGCCGGGATGGGGAAACTGAGCCGCAGAGCACCCTGCCCTTGGAATCAACTGAGTTTCTCCCTGGGCATCCCTACCTCGGGCCTCCAGAGCCCTGCACCCAGTAATCATCCTGAATGCAGGTGAATGCAGGGGTCCACTGTGCAAGTTCAGCTCTGCCAGCTGCTAGCTGTGCAGCCTTGGCACACGACTTGACGCTTCCCCTGCTTCTGGAAAATGGGGAGAACAACCTCACGCGGTGTTGTAAGGATTAAAAAACATTACATTACTTCTTATAATTATCATGGTTTTCATTACATCATTTTCTGTGATAGTGAAAAATAACTTAAGAAGGCTGGACGCCTGGTTAAATGAACAAAGGCGCAGCCCTGCTAAATGAATGATTCAGATCAATATACACCGACAGGAAGAGATGTCCAGGATGTTCACGGGGATATGTCGTAAGTGAAGAAAGCAAGTGTTAAAAATGCATCTCTCTAATCACTTTGGAAAACGAAGTTGGAAAATTTTGCATCCTGCTCCTAGATATATTGGAGAAGGAAATGGCAACCCACTCCAGTCTTCTTGCCTGGAGAATCCCATGGACAGAGGAGCCTGACCAGCTACAGTCCATGGGGTCACAAGAGTCCGACACGACTTAGTGACTAAACCACCACCACCTAGATATATACCCTGGAGAAAGTCTTGCAAATGCAGGTAATGAAGTTCAGAGCAGCAATGCTTGAAACCAAACTGGAAACAACTCATATAGCTATCAAGGAGAATGGAATCTATTACATTATGATACAATACTATATAGCAGGGGGCAATGACATGGGTGGTCTTACAGACAGGAGGAGTGACAAAGACAAGTTCTGGAAGACAAATGGAACTACACAATATACTGTTTAAGCACACAGCAGGCAGTAGGCCGCCTCTCATAGGTCAGGCAATAGCTTTGCCTATCAGAGTGATTAAAGTTTTAAAAGCAAAAATCAAGAACACAGCAGTCTTGTGTGTTGGGAGATGGGTGTAGGAGAGGAGAAATAAGGCAGGGGTGTGCAAGTTATAGTATCAACGTTCTGGTCTTTAAGTGGGATATGAATTCAAGAAGTTCATTATATTGTTTTATTATTCACAAGTATAACTCATGCTGTCGTTCGGGTGTATTTTAAAAGGTGGGGGAAAAAAGAATATAAATGAAAATAAAGAGATGTTTTTGTCTATCACAGTGATTGAAGGGTCAATAGTGGTTATTTCTGGAATGATAAGATTATGGGCTGCTGTCTTCTTTTGGCTTCACTATATTTTCCAAATTTTTTAAGATAATGCTCACATGTTCTTTATATTTTAAAATTTATTTTTAATATAAAAAATGAACTGCATATATAGCATGATTCCTTTTTGTATCCAACTATCTATGCACATGGGTTTGTAAGCACACACAAACTGCTTCAGGAAGAATCCATGAAGGGACTACAGGCAGTACTTTCCCCTGGAGAGTGGATGTGGGGAGAGTGGACTGGGTGCTATTTTCACCTTTTGCTTTATAAACTTCCAAGTGGTCTGCATTGGACTAATTGAGGACATTAATACCACTTTGTTTTTAATTAAAACAAGTCAGTGGGCCCCCAAGGTCTGGCCTCCAGGCTGTAGAGACACTGCCCTCCAGGCCCTGGGGGCAGTACAAATGGCCGTAGGGGCAGTACAAATGGCTGTGGGCGCAGGCAAGGCTTCCTGCCCCTCTGATGTCCTGCTCCATCCGCTTCCTGATCCTTGGCCCCATGCTCACCCCAGCCCCCCTCGGCACCTGCCCTGCCCTACTGGCCACAGTACAGAAAACCACGGAACAGGGGGCAGGGCACCTGATGAATATGACTGCTGGGAGCTCATAGAGGGGGAATCTCTTGCTTGAGGTCAGGGGCAGGTTAGAGGCCAGGGGTGGAGGGATCCGGTCCCCAGCCCTTCTCCCAGCCCCGGCCAATGACCTGGACTCTGGAAATAAAAGGGTGCCGCAGCCCAGCTCCAGGACCAAATCCGGGGCTGGAGCTCCCCCGTCAGGCCTGCTGTGTCCCTGGGGCCAGGCTTACTCCAGGAGGCTCTGCTCTAGAGCTAGCTTCCCTTTCCAGAGCCCCCAAGAAGAGTTAACAACCACTTCAATAATAATAGCAGGACACAGAAGCCTACACAGTTCCCTGTGGGTCAGGGGCTTTCTCCTGTGCTATTAATAACAAGCACTATGCAAACATACCCCGCTGAATCCTTAGCATAATCTATAACGTGGACACTGCTGTTACTCCTGCTTCCCAGAGGGAGAAAGTGAGGCTCAGAGAGTACACAGGTGTTCCAGCTGGGATTCCCCCAGGCCTGTACGCTAAATAGTCACAAGGCTTTCTGCCCACAAGGGTTTCCCCGGTGGCTCCACGGTAAAGAATTCGCCTGCAATGCAGGAGACACAGGTTCGATCCTTGGGTCAGGAAGATCCCTTGGAGAAGGAAATAGCAACCCACTGCAGTATTCTTGCCTGGGAAATCCCACGGACAGAGGAGATTGGCAGGCTGCAGTCGATGGGACTGCAAAGAGTTGGACACGACTGAGTGACTGAGCATTTCTGCCGCCAAAGCCCCAAGCCTGCCCCGCACACGTGCCAGGACCTTCATGTCTGAGAAGCTGTGGCCAGTCCTGGTGCTACTCCCTGACCCTGCCCACAGCTGGGCAGCCCATGCCCTCTGGAGTCGTCCCCTGGCGCCCACCACAGTCTGATGGCAGTGGCCTCTGCTTCAGCCCTTCCTGCCCCAGGGTGGGGGTCCTGGTGTGTGTCACCCTCGGGCCCTTCTCACCCCTCAGCAATCTTTGTACTGTTAGGTATTTTTTCCCCACCATGGGATACTGGAAAAAGCCCTCACAGGCCTCTGGGTCTGGAACTAAGAAGTCCCTGGTCATTTGCAGACAGAGGCTGGAGCAGTCAGGCTGGCCCAGATGACACTGGACCTGGGTGCCCACTAGTACCTAGAAGAACCCAGGCTCCTTTCCTCACCTGGACTAAATGAGGTGTGAATGTGCATTTCAGCCTGGCCCCAAGTTCCTTCTGAGAAGAGGCTACATGAGATACCTCCAGGCTATGAAACTCACCCAGCTTCCCTTGGTTTCTAAGAGGAAGCAGTGGGTCCCCAGCAGGCCCATGGAGGAGACAAAGAGCCTGGGTGTGACGGGGAAACAGGGGCCTAGAGAGTGGTTGCTCACCAAGGTGACCCCCACCACACCCCTCAGGCTCCCACTCCCCCCGACTCACCTCTGGGAAGCTGCAGGAACTGCAGTGGCAGAGAAGGGGGGCCAAAGAACATCAGCAGGCCCAGACCCAATCTACAGTCATCTTCGTCTACCTGGAGGAAGTGGCTGGTGGATCGTGGCTGCCAGGTTACCACTCCAGAAAGACATTTGGGTCAACAAAGGAATAAACCTCCAACCCACCCAAGGGCGGGGCCAAGACACAGGTGCCTCTGTACACTGGACACCAAGGGTTGGGCCTGCGTTTCCTGAGTAATGGAACAGGAATGGGGGGCAACCTCCTGGGAGGGGCTGGAGTCGTAATCCGATCAAACCCAGCAGACCCTGGGCCTGGGAGACGGAGGGCGATGCCATGAGCAGACACGGCTGATGGCAGTGGGAGGTCTTCCTGCCCATCCCTCACCATCAGGGCGAGAGCAGGGCTGGGTGAGCAAAGGAGACCCCACTGAAAACGATGGCACCCCACTTCATGGGTGCCATCTCTCTCCCGTGAGTTGTATGACTACTCCCCGTGCCTACTCCTGTGGCTTTTACAGGTGAGGAAACTGAGGCCAGGAGGGAGGTGCTAACTTACCAGGGTCCTGCAGCAGGAAGTGGAGCCAGACTGAAGCCAGGTCTGATTCCAGAGTCCTCTCTCTGAGCCTGGAAGTTCCGCCACCAACTCCACCCCCCAGCCACCAGCTGCAAGGTCACATCACCCCTTACCTCTGCCCAACACCAGCTTAGAAATACTCGCCACTGCCAGGCCAGCAGTTGTGGCTCAGCCGCTAGCCTGCTACCTCCCACAGCAGGGCTCCCTGTCTCCCCAGCTCAGGGCTTTCCTCCCACGCCTGCAGAGATTTCTGGGGCCACCGGGCCCTGGGTAACGGGAGGCAGGGCACAAAAGGCCTGTGGGCCAAATGCCAGGTCTCCAGACTCTCCTGACAAGGCTGGGCATGGGAGGGGAACATCCCAGGTCACCTGAACTCCCTGGCACAAATGGCTACATATGATTTGTAGGTCCAGTGTCAAATGAAAAAGTGTAGCCCCTTGTTAATTAAAAAAAAAAAAAAAGACTGTCAAGTGGAAACTGTAGAACATTAAGCTAAGCCTGGTGTCCCAGGCAACTGCACAGGTCACCAGGCAATGAACTGGCTGAGTCCCGGAGCTGCAAGCTAGAACCCAAAGGCTCCATCCCAGGTGAGACCTTGGGGTCTTTGGGGTCCTGGCCCACCAGTAGTCTCCTGGTCTCCAGAAATGGGAGGGGAAAAGGGAGGAAGTTAAGAAGAAGAGAGGGGGAGTGAAACTCTCTTTCCAACCACCTGGTGCAGGGGGCCCAGACACTCAGCTGCAGCTCTCAGACCTGGGATTGCATCCTGGCTCAACCCGCTGGCTTCGTGTCATTTGTGAACTGGGTTAACTCTAACCCACCCCACAGTGGCTGCACACCGTCCATCCCCTGTTCGACGGGGGGTCTGCTTTTCCACTTAACCGGTGACCGAACTGCTACTCAGAGAAGGAAAGCCCCAGGCTGGCCCCCCGCTTTCCTTTCTGGTAGTGTAACAAACTCCAGAGTTAACTGGGAATTGAATTGGCCAGGCCCTTGGAATCTGACCCTGAACCAGGAAGGCAACGTGATGTGGGGGAATTTCCTCCCACTCTGACTCCTCTCCCAGTGCGGGGTGGGAGTCCCATGGAAGCCTCTGATCTGGGGCGTTTCCTGGGCTACGTGCTGCCATGGGACCAGACACCTTGAGCGGGTGGGGAAGAAGATAGGCTCTCGAGGAAGAAACAGGCAGGCAGATTAGACGGCCAGAAGGCCAGCTGGCTGGAGGTCTCCTCTCGAGGCAACAGGTCATGGGATTGTGATGAGCAGACAAGTTCCAGTCCTCACCCTCAGACACATGACAATAGCCGGGACAGGCTTCCAGAAAACACATTTACCCGTATACTCCAGAGATGGCCCTGGCAGTCACAGTTCAAAGGCCCCCCCCCCACCCAACGAACCCCAAGCTCTAGGCTGCCCCGCCGAGGGCAACCAGCCTGGGAAGTGTGGCACCAAAGGCAGGTGGAGAGGGAGTGCAGAGAGGAAGGACCAGGGCTGGTGCTCGGTAGAAATTCATAGTGCTGGTGACTGGGGGCCACCAGCCCCCAGGGCAAAGGCCACTGGACAGACTCAGAGGTGGGAAGAACTTGAAAATGATGACTCAGATTATTCAGGGAGCAGGGGTGGGGAGGAGGCTGCAAAGGTCACCAGGGCCCTCCTCCTCTCTCCCCAAGTCTGGAAGCCTGAGACGGCTCCAAGTGTCCCCAAGGGTATGGCTGGAAGGGAACTCAGGTCTGCTCGGCATGTGGCAGGAGGCAGGATCCATAAATTAAGTGTTTTTGGCGGAGTGTGGCTGCAGCAGAGGCCTGGTGACGGCGCTGTGGCGATGGGGCCACTGTGTCCTCCAGGACGGGTGGGCGAAGATGATGGGCCTCTTCTTGGCCCAGCGGGAGAACACGGCCTTCTCGGTGATGAAGCGGTGGGCACTGCGGGGTGCCCGCTCATGCGCCAGGTACATTTGACACTCATCCAGCCGGCCCTTCTCGAAGTAGTGGTAAGGCACCGAGGGGTGATGCTCCTCCCTGTGGGTGGGGAAGAGGGACAGGTGTGAGGCACCCCAACTCGCCCGCCTCCTGCGAGACCCTGCCACCTGCCAGGACCACCCCTCCCCCAGCCCTATGGATCACAGAGTCCCACAGGCCTGGTCCCAAGTGAGGCCAGGACAGATAAAGGAGGAACAGGGCAGCCCCCAGGGATTCCCAAGGCCCAGGGTTCAAGACCTGGCTGTACCTCTTGCGAGCTAGTTGATTCTAGGCCAAGACAAATGCCCTGAGCCTCAATAACCCATCTGTAAAATGGGGATGGTGACACCTACCTTCTTGGCTGAAAGTGAAAGTGAAGTGGCTCAGTCGTGTCTGACTCTTTGCAACCCCATGGAGTATAGCCTACCAGGTTCCTCCGTCCATGGAATTTTCCAGTCAAGAGTACTGGAGTGGGTTGCCATTCCCTTCTCCACAGGATCTTCCCAACCCAGGGATCGAACCCAGGTCGTCCCACATTGCAGACAGACGCTTTACCGTCTGAGCCACCAGGGAAGCCCTCTCAGCTGAAACCACAGGTCAAAAAATGCAAAGTGCCTGGTGCTGGGCTCATGGTTGAGGGATCCCTGGTTCCCCGCAGCATGGAACTGCCAGGCCCACCTACTCATGGGCGGTCTGGCCAGACATCCTGGTAGAGAGGGGCTACTTTCATCTTGCCCACGTGCTCAGCAAAGAAGTTCCCCCAAAAAACCGAGGGTGAAAACGTGGGGCCCCTTCAGTTCAGTGATGGGAGCTATGACAGTGTTGAACTAGAACAACATCACAAATCAAAGCTTAGGTGTAACAGCTGATACAGACACACGCAGCAGCCCTGAGGCTGGCGTGAGGACTTCTGTAGATCATTCTCTCACTAAACCTTTGCACAAGCTTCTGAGAACAGTGTGGTCATTTGCTCTCTTTGACCTGAGGAAATGGTTGCCCTGGGAGGTGGCGGCTGGGCTCCTTCCCACTGGGTACCAGGCCCAAGGGCTGTCTGTGCCTCGGCTACTCATGCGGAAACCCACACACCCTCAGCATAGGGCCCGAACACGGCGTCCTCCCCACCGCCTGGCTCCTGGCTGGCCTGACCTGCAATAGCTGTCGCTGACCATCCCGTAGACCACGATCTCCTCACACAGCTCCAGGGCGAGAATCATAGTGAACCAGCCGGTACTGAGGAAGGACCCGGACTGCCTCCTGGCCGGGGGAGGGACGCACAGTCAGCTGGCCACATCCCCCAGCTCAACTTGAAAGCAAGGTGGCCCCCGCCTCAGCTGGCTCACTGCACAGCACTGATTCCCCTCCCAATCAAGGGCTTCTCACCTCGACCCCCAGGGAGAGGCTCTGGGGAAGGCTGGGGAGCCGGAAGATCCGGCCCAAGGCCAGCATTGGGCAAGAGGTGGGCGTGGGTGCCAACCCAGGTCTGTTTATCTTCTACCCATCCATGCAGGACTTGAGCAAACCACACCCTCAACAGTGATGATGCACCAGCCTTGGTCACCCCCTCTCCACATCTCAGGGACCAAGTTTGCAGAGACAGCAGAAAGCAGCAGAAACATAGCCATTGAAATCGGGGAAAAGGGTTGTCTAGAGTCAAGCAGTCTTCAGCTTGAACCCTGAATCTGCTCCGGGGCATCCGGTTTGCTTATGAACCTCTCTGACCCATGAACCCCTCAGTGACCCATGGGTCACATGGGGATAACTATAGGTGGTGATGGAGAGGGAACACTGTCAGCCCAGCTCCTCCCTCAAGCCCCAACCCCCAACTCAGAGCATGGGACCATGGAGCCAGACCCGGCCTCGCCTCTCTCCAAGCACCAGTACTGATTACTTTCCCAGCCAACAGCCATTCATCTCGGGCTCTACTGAAGGGCTGTGGGGTGGTGCAGTCATTCAAACCAAACACCTCCCAAGCCCTGAGCTGGCCATGAAGCAGCACCCCCCAGCACTAACATTCTCAAGGAAGGGGGCAGCTGGAAGAGACCTGCTGGGAAGACAAGGAAACAAAAGAATGGGATGAAGGATGTCAGGTAGGAGGTGTTCCTTCAGATGGGGCCGAGGAGACACTCCATCCATACTGAACACAAGGGAGGATCTGGGGGGAGGAACGGCACGTGCAAAAGCCTGAAGGTGAGAGCAGTGTGGATGTCCACAGCCAGTGTGGCTGGAGCAGGGTAAGCAACAGACGATGAGGCCACAGAAGCAGGCAGGGGCAGATCATGCAAGGGCACAAAGGCCAGGGGAGGGGAGGAGGTGGGAGTCTGGACTTTATTTTCCATGTGATGCGAGGCTGCTGTAGGGTGAGGCCAGGTGACTGGTGGGATGAACTCAGTGGGGCACTTAGAGATCAGACTGCAGGGGGTGCTGCAAGGGCAGGAGAGTGTGGGGACTTCCCTGTGGTCCAGTGGCTAAGACTCTGTGCTCTCAGTGCAGACAGCCCGGGTTAGATCCCTAGTCAGGAAACTAGATTCCACATTCTGCAGCTAAGAATTTGCATGCCACAACTAAAGATCCGGCATGCCACAACAAAGATCCCATGTGCTGCAACTAAGACCAGGAACAGTCAAATAAATAAATAAATAAAAATACAACCAAAAAAACAGAGGAGGATGGTGGCTTACTTCAAGGAGGTACCCGTGGGCAAGGAAGGAGATTTGAGAGCCCATACATACTATGTGGCAGGTGATGAAACAAGGGGAGTCGAGGGCAAAGTCAAGTGTTTGACTGAAAAACTGGAGGCTGGTGGCTGTATTTTCTGAGCTGGGGAGGTGGGGGAGAAGCCAGTGTGCAGAGGAGGAAACCATAGGAGTTCAAGTGCTCTTTTGGGTGTTGGATAAAATGAGATCTTGAAGGCAAGAATACTTAGCTCAGTACCTGGTGCACAAAAAGGGCTGTTAGAACTGTCACTGTTACCTTCATTTTCTGGAAGGGACATCAGAAACCAATTCAGGTCTCAGAGCATCCCCTCCAAAGAGGAGAGCTCCCTGCGATGGCCCTACACTGGTCATCACCACCACCCCCGCCCCGCCACAGTGTATACTGGTGAGGCCGAACGCCTTTCACCGCCATGTAGAACATCTATATGGTCATTCGGTGATGACAGTCTCTCTGATTCCTGTCCCCATCAGAGGGCAGGACCACGCCTGCCTCTATTACTGCTGAGCCCCAGTGCCAGACAGAGCAGACCCTCAATGGACCAGAGGCTCCTGGAGAAGGCAGGCCCCTGGCTGCCAGGGAGACCCCCCAGCAGGCCAGCCCCCCTCCGCTCACACTCACCGGTTCTTGCCCGTCTCGTCCTGGAAGACCTGGTCGCAGTAGGCCATCATGCGCTCGGTGAATGTATACACCTGCAGGCCGGGGTACGTCCTGGTGAGCTGCAGCAGCGCACGGTAGGTGCGGCCGCCCAGAGCCCGGTCCATGTGCTTCCCCTGACCCCACACCACATAGAGCGTGTCGCGGGCCTGCTGGAAGTAGTGGGAGTAGTTGCGCAGCAGCAGAGGCACGCTCGTGTGGGAGATGACCCGCAGGGTGCTCCGCTGGCCCACATCTGCCTCGAAGCCCACGGTGGGCGCCTGGTTCATGCGCAGTACACACTCAGCGCCATCGATCTCGGCGCCCAGGCCCGAGCCCAGCATCTGGCCTGAGCTGGACACCACGGCGCAGCTGCGGCACGGCTCTCGGACCAGCGGCTGCGGGGGGAGGTAGAGAGAAAGAAAGGAAGTCCTGGGCACACAGCTTCCACCCCACCTTCTCCTCCACCCAGGAATACCCTTGACCACCTATATCAGCTCCAAGGACTTCATCAACCCATTCTGCAGATGAGGAAACAGAGGCTAGGCAGTTGGAACGACTTTCTACAGGTCATATCAGTGACAAGTGGCAGAGCTAAAAGTCTATGTTCAAGGCCCCGTGCTTCCCCGTCAGCCACATTTCTGGCCCTGGTTTCTGTTGCTAAGGCCCCATGAGGCCCTACACTGCACTTTCTTGTTACGGTTATGTAAGTTAATATTTATAAAAGACTTAGAGCAGTTCCTGGCACAGACTAGGTGTCAGTTATATGTTTGTTAGGTAAATATGAACCTCAGCTCTTCAGAATTACTTTTAGGTCACTTCCTCCTCTGCCCGAGTCCCGTTTTCCTTGTCCCAGTTTATAAGTAAAAGCCCATGACGAGACTGGGAACCTCTGGTTCTGAGCCTGAATCCTGGCTCTGCCCCATCCTAGCTGTGTGTGCTTAAGGCAAGTTACTTTGTCTCTCTGAGCCTCAATTTCCTCATCTATAAAGAGGGGATGAAAATAGCATCTACTTGATCAGGTTGTAAGGATTCGATTAAAAATGCCTAGAGAGTGATCAACGCAGACTGAGGGCACAGTAAGCTGCCCTCCTGCCCTACCTCATTATCTCCTAAGAGGCAGAAGCTGATCCAACAAGCCTGTAAACCATCACTGGAGGTCAGGGCTCCCAGAAAGAAGACTTGCTGCCTACCCCAGGCCTCCATGCCCTCCTTGGGAACACAGGTTTATGGAGGCCTGTAAAGGATATGGGAACATTCAATCTAGTCGATAAAAGACACACAGTTGTAGCCCACTCAGGGACAGTTTATGTCTGACACAGTGTTGACTTAAGGACTCGTAACCCCATTTTCCATGCCCTGGCAATAAAGAACAAGACTTCCTTATTCTGCCCTCAGTTTGAGCCTGAGCTGACAACGGTAGTCTGTTCAGATCCAAGGTCACCATCAGCCCCAGAAGGTGTTCTGCTTGTCCTCTTCGGCAGGGTCTTTAAGACAACGAATGCTTTAGAGAAATCAGCCCTTTTGACATTTTAAGATTTTCTGCTCTATTAACAAACTCAGAGGATCTGGCCATCCTGGGCCCAGATGAGCTCTGAGAGTCTGAAATGAACACTAGCCGTGACCATGGAAGCTGGGACGGCGTCTAACCAGCCCACCTCGCCACCTGTCCCTCTTGGCCAAACCTGGAGGCACTTGAGTTTGTCCCTCCCAACTCAGCTGTTTTCGCATCTTGATCAAATATTTATACAGCACCCATTCTAAACACTGTCCATGAATCACGCAGTTGGACCTGCACAGCAGCTCTACTGAGGTAGGAACCACAATGACTGCCTTTTACAGATGAGCCAAATGCGACTCAGAGGGATGAAGACCTGAAATAGATCTCCAACGCAAGGTCCCTGAGCCCTCCTCCCTCTGACCAACACTCAGAGAGCTGGCAGACTCCGAGCTCAGACCTTCCTGTACCAGGTGTCATTTGGAGATGCCTTTGAGAAACCTACCACCTGGGGCTGCTGAAGTCAGGGTGAGTGGTGTAAAGTGCTCTGGACCTCACCTGGCAGAACAAGTATGGGGAGGTGCACGCCGAAGGGCAGGGGCCTCAGCTGCCTTGTCACCCCTGGGCTCCACTGTCCCTGTCTCCTGTAGATGGACAGCTCTGGGGCAGATCTGTATCCCCAGCAGTGATCAGCACAAGGCAGAGAACATCTAAGGCGCCAAACACACACTTGCTAAACAGATGGTTGTGCGTGGACAGTTATTAACACATCTAAAGCTGCATGTACTACCAGGATGTGATGCTGTCTGGCTCCCAGGCTGGACCGGGAGTTCCAGGTGGCCACCCTGCCTAACTCATCTTTTTTATCCCTAGTGCCCAGCTGAGAGCAGTCAGGCAATGTTCGTTGAATTAAAAAAAAAAAAAAGACATAGAGGAATACCCTGGTGGTCCAATGGTTAGGACTCAGCGCTTTCACTGCCGTGGCCCGGATTCAAGCCCTAATGGGGGAACTAAGATCCCACAAGCCACGCAGTGCAGCCACAATTAAAAGGAAAAAAAAAAAGACATTTCCTCATAGAATTTTTTTTGGTGCAATACAGTTTATTAAAGTATAAAAGGGATAGAGAAAGCTTCTGACATAGATATCAGAAGGGGGCAGAAAGAGCACCCACTTGCTAGTATTAGCAATGGAATTATATACTCTCAAATTAGTTATTACAGTGAATCAAAAGAATGTCTGGATGTTGTAAAGACCTCACCAGACCCACTCCCATAATTTACAATTTAAGATAACAGGATTAGCCAGAAGGTTTTTTTCCAGAGACTGTCCTCAAGCAGGATCCTCATAGAATTTGAAGCTCAGAGAGGTAAAGGAACTGGTCAGCTTGAGCAGAGGAGCGAAGTCCAGGATCCAGGCTGACCTGACATGAGCCCAGTTCTCACAGTCCCCAGAGAGTCGGGGAGAACCCTGGCAACCTTGGCTGGACCTACCTGCCACCCCCCAACACGTTGCCCAGCAAACTCACCTTCCCATCTGGCACGCTGCTGTAGCCACTGAAGTGCAGAGGCCCTGGCACGGTGGGCCTGGAGTTGATAGAAAGGTGGGGGTCCAGGCAGGAGGCCGGGCAAAAGGGCAAGCAGGCCCAGCAGCACAGCAGGATGTAGACAGCCAAGAAGCCCACAGAGCAGAGGATGATGAGCAGGAGCCGACCCTGGGGGAGACAGCGGTCATGGGGTGCGAGTTGCGGGGGGGGGTCACTGGAGCTCCTAGAAGCTGCCGCTGGGGTTCCCAGCCTCATGGGACCAAACCCCAGCTCAGTAGTTCCCAGAATATCAGCAGAGGCCACAGTCTCTGGTAACCAGGCCTGCATCTGGGCTGTCAGGTTCGGAGCGCATGCATAACTGAGATAAGCCCTATTATCCCAATATTCTAGATAAGGAAACCAATTTGGGGTGAAAATGGATATGTAACTCAAGGCCACACAGTAAGAAAGCAGCTGGGTGGGGTCTCCAAATCAGAAACATCATCTTAACCAGAAAGCTGAGGTGCCCTGTGCAGCCTTGGGTATAAGTGTCTACCTCTCTGGGCCTGCTTCCTCTATGAAACTGATACTACCCACAGTGGGAACTCACTAAGGACAGTGGCCAAAGAGCCACCATAAAGTGCTGTGGACATGAGGACAGGAGAGTGGCCCAGCAGAAGGGCCACCAGTCCCCTTCAGATCCCAGGTTGAGGCTGTCCCGTATACCCAGAGCCTGTCCCCTCCCCCAGCTGACTCCATGGTCGCCCCCCTCCCCCAGCTGATGATCATGACCTGGGTCAGCAGACCATGTGAGTAAAGAGACGGTAGAAGGGGATGTGGGGGAGCGTCACTCAGCAAATGGTTTCAAGAACTGAGAGCTGCAGCCCTGAGGCTCCCTCCTCCAGAAACCACGTCCCCAAAGGCCACGTGAACCAGGAAGCCCTCCTGGCCCCCTGCCCAGCTGGCTGGCGGATGTAGTGAATACCCCCAGCGAGCCTTCAAGGAGGGGCCGCCTGGTCGGGGGACACAACCCTGGCCTGCCATTGTGTGCTGGGCCACCTTGGTCACCACCTGTGTCTCTCCGAGTTCTAACCGGTCCCCCAGCCTGCCCAAGACACAGGTCCCTCGGCCTCAGAAACCACCTGGCAGCTGGCTGGGGCTCTCTGAAAATTAGAGGTGAAAAAGAAACCCCCACCAGTCCCCTCCTTGGGCATATCCTGCCAGAGGCCCTCCCTTTTCTGCCCACAAGCCACTTCAGCTCCTAAAAATAAATCTCTGTGAGACCAGCTGTGCGAAGGAGGGGGTTCAGCCCCTGAGGCCTCAAGCTGTGCTTGGTACCTGGTTCCCTGCCCACAGGGACCCAGAGACCTTGATTCAGGCAGCCACGGCTGACATCCCACAAAACTCAAGGCTCTCGCCAGGGGCTCCTGAATAAAGTCAAGACTCCGCTAAACTGAACTTTCACAACATATCCTGCTCCCAGGTAGATGCCTCACCTGGGTGACCCTTGGATGCTCACAGGAGGCAGTACATTATCTCCATTATACATAGAAGAGGAGCAAGGCGCTGAAGCCAGAGAGAGAATGCCACTTGCCTGGGGCCCCACAGCCTGCCAGGTCAGGGCTGGACTTTGAGGCCAGTCTGCCGGTCTCCTTCAGCTCAGGAGCAGTGGAATCAGAAGTGACAGTCAGCCCTGGAGTGGGTAGTCAGGGGTGGGGGGGAGGCTACTGGGCCGGAAGCCACCTCCCCTGCGACCCTTCCTCCTTCTGCCACTTACCGGAGCCTTCATGCTGTCACTGCCGCTCAGTAGCCCGGTGGCTGCTGCCTCCAGGGATCAGGCTGGGAAGGGATGGGAGCCAGGGACCTGCCAAGACCCAGACACTCAGAGCTGGGTCCCAGGCCTCCCAGGAAACTGCCCAGGGATACTGAGGCAGGGGAGGGTACAGGCCTGGGTCAGGGCAGACGGCTTCTGGGAATCACACGCCCTCAAGTCCCCAAACACGGAGCAAGCACTGTCCCTATCCTAAAGGAGCTGGAATCTCTTCCTAAAGGAGCTGAAACCTCCCGCCAACCCAGTCCCCATTGCACAGACGGGGAAGGAGAGGTAGACAAGAGAAGCCCTGGGCTCAAGGCCACCCCATCCAGTCTGGGTCAGATAAGCACCAGGAGCCTGGAGCCTTGACTCCCATCTCCGCCTAACTCACTAACAGAGAGGCCTGGGGCTGGACGGGACAAGGGCTCTCCACCCCACTGCCAGATCCCCACACCCGCTAGGGGCTAACCTGGAGGGCAGGCGGGGATGGGCCGGCTGCTCCCCATCCGTTGCTCGGAGCTCCATGGCCCGCGGGCGGGACAGAGGGGGCAGGAAGCCGAAGCCTCGGGGCGGAGGCGTCGCCGTCGCCGTCGCCTCAGCTTCTGGAGGCTGGAAACTGATTGTGCGCCGCCGCTGGCGGGGGCGGGGTTTGCTAGGACCGGGGGGAGGAGACAGGCGCCAGGAGCGGGGCTGAGCGGCAGGGGCGGGGGCGGGACCTACGAGCGCGCCTCGGGTGGGGCGTGCGCGGGGGGCGGGGGCGGCAAGGCCACAGGGTCTGGGGACCCGGCGCCTGCAGCTGGGGGCGGAGTCTCAGCTCCCGCATCTCTTCCCTTCCGCCTTTCAGCGCATCTCCTGTAGGTGGTGGGGTGGGCGGCCCCCAAGAGGAAGGACCTAGAGGGTGCCTTGTCGCTCTCTTGTGATCCGGACTGGAATTTCTCCATTTCTGGTTTGGGAGTGGGAGCTTCAGGGACAATCAAGTGGGGTTTTAGGCTCAGGCAGCTCCAGATTTCAAGCTTGGTAGGGTTGCTGGATTTCGCCAAGTGAAATACCGGATGCCCACTTATATTGGAATTTCAGAAAAGAAAGAAAGATAGCGCTAAGTCGTGTCCGACTCTTGCAACCCTGTGGACCGTAGCCCGCCAGGCTCCTCTGTCCATGGGATTCTCCAGGCAAGAATACTGGAGTGGGTTGCCATTTCTTTCTTCAGGGGATCTTTCCGACCCAGGTATCGAACCCAGGTCTCCAGCAGTGCAGGCAGATTCTTTACCGGTTGAACTACGCAGGAAAGCAGCCACTAATTACGTTAGAAATCTGAAAGTTCAGTGTAAGTGTGTGTGTTAGTCACTCAGTCATGTCCGACTCTTTGCGACCCCAGGAACTGTAGCCTGCCAAGCTTCTCTGTCCATGGAATTCTCCAGGCAAGAATCTTGGAGTGGCTTGCCATTCCCTTCTCCAGAGGATCTTCCTGACCCAGGGATGGAACCCTGGTCTCCTGCATCGCAGGCAGATTCTTTACCGTTTGAGCTACAGGGAAGTCCTCCAGTGTAACTGAGCATCCTGTATTCTTTTTTTCTGGCATCCTTACCTGGACTACTTCAGATGAGCCTCAGTTTTTCTCCTCTGTGGAGGGGGGTTGATGATAGAACTTACCTCAAAGTGCAGGGGCATCTTGTGGCAGAAGCAGGATTTGAACTGGGCAGTCACTGCAAAGCCAGGGCTCTGACCACCTACTTTCAACTCCCAAATGCCCCTGTTTTGTTGCAGGGTCCAGCGGTAAGACAGGTTAGAATCACAGGACTGGGGATATACAAAACATAACCAGTATTCAATTCATGAGTCACTTGGTTTATTGTACACAATTAGCAGGCAAAGAGTTGGACTATAAAGAGGGCTGACCGCTGAAGAATTGATGCTTTCCAACTGTGGTGCTAGAGAAGACTCTTGAGAGTCCCTTGGACTGCAAGGAGATCAAACCAATCTTAAAGGAAATCAACCCTGAATATTCATTGGAAGGAGTGATGCAGAAGCTGAAGCTCCAGGGTTGCTGGATTTCGCCAAGTGAAATACCGGATACCCAGCTGATGTGAAGAGCTGACTCATTGGAAAAGACCATGATGCTAGGAAAGATTGAAGGCAGAAGGAGAAGGGGAATGACAGAGGAGATGGTTGGATGGCATCACCAGCTCACTGGAAATGAGTTTGAACAAACTCCAGGAGATGGTGAAGGACAGGGAAGCCTGGTATGCTGCAGTCCAAGGGGTCACAAAGAGTAGGACATGACTTAGTGACTGAACAACAACAAAAGCAGGCAGCACAGGTTAGTCAAAGTAGGGAAAATAGAAAGGCGGGTAACAGACTAGTCCAAGGAGAAGTCTGGGAAGATCCCATCTCAGCACCAGTAAGCAGCAGGTTTTGGTCCAGCTGAACCAGTCTCATGACAGACATGATAGGAAGTCACCTTCTGCTCCAACAGAGCATCCGTCTGGAACAGCAGCGGGGAGTCCTCCAGCAAAGAGCCTTCAAGTCGCTCAGCATTGTGGTCTCATTGTAATGGATCTGCCTATAGGGGGTAACAGTTATGCCCCCAAGGAGTCTTAGTCTCTATCAGTCTAGTAGAGTCTTTCTGAGGAACCAAACAAATTCTTTATCTTAAAGCAATGCTGTTTTGTTTTTTTTTTTGACCACACTACAGGGTATGCAGGATCTTAATTCCCCCACCAGGGATCAAACCTGCACCCTCTGCAGGGAAAGCATAGAATCTTAACCGCTGGACCTCCAAGGAAGTCCCTAAAGCAACAATGTTAATTTATCACACTCAGACACTCACAGTCCTGTAATGGACAGTTTACAACAACTAATATGGAAGTTCACATTGGCCACTGTGACTCCATCTTGAATTACTAAGTTTAAATCCTATGAGTTTCACACAAGATGAGGAGGAAGCATAGTAACAAATGATGTCACACTGCAAAAGCCTGGGCTCCTGCTCTGGTCCTATTTCAAACTCTAGTTTCCTTTTTCTAAGAGGTTCTGATGTGGATACAATAGCAAGGTATCTGTGTTGGGTATCAGCACCCAGTTCAGCAATTTTGCAGGGCTCTCCACTCCATGTGCATGCGTGCTAAGTCACTTCAGTCATGTTTAATTTTTTGCGACCTCAGTGACTGTAGGCCACCAGGCTCCTCTGTCCATGAGAGATTCTCCAGGCAAGGATATGGAATGGGTTGCCATGCTCTCCTCCGGGGGATCTTCCCAGCCTAGGGATTGAACCAGCATCTCCTGCATCTCCTGCATTGGCAGGCGGGTTCTTTACCACTAGCACTACCTGGGAAGCCCACATGCAAAGCCAAATTCCTCCAAGCCGGTGATTAGACCTCCGTGCTGCTACTTATCCTATTGGAAGGGCTGATGTTGAAGCGGCCCTGCTCCCAGGGCGTCCTTTGAGCACAAGCCTTCCTTGCGTTGCCTCACCCCAACCTGGGCACACCTAAGGTCAGTCTCTCTCCGTGGCCCCAACTCCAAAGGGAAGAAAATGGTGAGATGTTCCCTATGGATTCACTGATCACCCACAATGGCTGGTGATTCCTTCCACAGAGAGGCATATCCTACCTTGCTAAGACTGCATGGGGACAGGGACACACACAACGGTCCCGGGCTCCCAGAGCAGAGGAGGATCATACATCCACAGTGGAATTGACACCAGCAAGTCCTGCAGCCTCAGATGAAGCTCTTCAATTTGACTCTGCAAAAGCCCTCTCTCCTCACCCTGATCTGTGAGGCCCTGCATGCTCTGAACTCCCGCCTCCTTCCTAATTGCTGTCCACCCACCCTGACTGCCGTTTCAATCTCCAATTGCATTGAACTCTTTCCTACCTCAGGACCTTTGCACTTGCTGTATCCTCAACCTGGACTTCTGTATTCACACAGCCAGCTGTTTCTAGTCATTCAGCTCAAATATCACCTCCTTAGAAGGCCCTTGTCAACCCCTCTATCTGACACCACATGCCCATCCCTCTTGTCCCAACTTGATTTATTTTTTTCAGAGGACTTGTCACACTCTGAAATCACACTGTATATTAACTCATTGTCTTGTTTATGGTCGACCTGCCCACTAGCCTCTAATCTCCATGTGGGCAGTCAGGCCAGTCATGTTCTTAGAGCATTTCCAACACCAGCATGGTGTCCGGCACACACACAGTGCTAGATAATGTGTTGCTTGAGCCAGTTAGAAGAGCCAGGAGTCCTGTGCCTCATGAGACCTTAGATGGGGCCACTTCCTTTTCCAGCCTCAGGCCCTCCCTCAGCCCATTGTCAGAGACCCAAGGTGGGGAGAGACTGAACCATCCCTGTCCGTGAGCCTCGGTCGCGGGCCCTGATTCAGCCCGGTTGGATCCAGACCCCAGGGGAATATAGGGCCCAACCCCAGTTTCCTGCTGTGCTGCCCTTCCACCAGAGTTTCCAGGACCCACCCACCTCCTTAGTGATGACCTTAACGCACTGTGTCTCAACTTCCTGCTGAGCCAGAACGAGACGTGCTCCGTGGTTTGTGCCAGCTCAGAAAAGTTGAGTAATCACCTAGGGTCACCCAAACAGCAAGGGATGACGTCAATTACGTATATATTCCATGAGCCCAGGCTCCAGCCCTGCAGCCTAAGATTTCCTTTTCCTCTCCCTTCCCCCACCAGCCGTCTTTCCTTGTTTTCTCTTATGGCCAACATTGTGGCAGCGTTGAGTCAGTGAGTGACTTTCCCAAGGTCTGGAATCATCCAGCCCCAGGGACCAGCGATCGGCCCACAAAGCTCCCACCACCACCACAGTCACCCCACCCTCAAACTCTGACCGCAGTGAAATAATTCTTTCTCTCAAATGCCAGGCTCTCTCTTACCCCAGATCTTTGCTGTGTCCTTGGCTTGGGACCCCCTCCCCGACCCCTCCGCCACCGCCAGAGCTGCATCTGATTCTCCTGGTCTCTGTTTAGAGGTTAGAGCCCCCCTTCCCGTCAAATAACTAGATAGGCGCTCCTTCCCTAAGTGCCATGGCCCCATGTTTGAGGCTTTGCCACACAGGTTGCTTTTGTCACTGTTACCCCCCACACACACACTGTGAGTTCTGTGGAGGAAGAATCTCTGCATTTCGCCCCACCCCAGGTCCCCATTCCCCTAGCAGAGGGCCTGTCACATAGCAGGTGCTCAATAAATATTTAATGAGTTAAATATTTCCATTTGCAAAATTAGACCACTGAGGCACAGAGAGGTTTAGCACCTTTTCCTGGTTACACAGCCAAGCCACAGAGAAGCTCTAGAGGAAAGGCCCCCTTGGGCATGGTCGAATTGGTCTGGGGTCAGAGGTAGGGCGGAAGTTTCCTGGAGGGGGGAGGAGGAATGATCAGGGGCTATGCAGGCAATTTCCTTCTCTGCTCCAGTGATGTCTGTGTGTCCAGTTCCCTCAGACTGACCACCAACCCCTGCTCCCATTTCACAGGTGATTAAAGTGACTCCCAGAGGAGGGCAGAACTTACTCAAGGTCAATAGTGGACCCCAGTCTAATGTTTCCTAGAGCTGAAGCCCCCCCCAATGCCCCACTTCCTCCCACCTGTGCAGGATAGAGGGGGGCCACCCCAGAGGGAGGCCAGTGGGTCCTGTTTCAGCCTGGGTTGGCGGGGGCGGGTATTGGGAGGCCTGGGTTCTTGGGCTGGCCTTGCCACTTACCCGTGCATGAGTCCCTTAAAGTCTTTGGGCCTCAGTTTCCCCATCTGGACGATGAGGGGGCTGGACTTGGAGGTTTCAGCCACCCCCTTCCCCAGTGAGGACAGGACTGTGGGAGCTGATGAATAAGAATACAGCTCCTGAGTCCAAAAGGCATAGTTGAGTCCTGATTCTCGCATTTATTGCTGAATGATTTTGCTCAGTCCCTTCACCCCCTGAGCCTTCATTTCATGGTCTGTAAAAAAGAATAATAGCTTTTTTTTTGAGGACTAAATAATCTCTCATTCGGGGAGTCCCTGGCACAATGCCAGGCACAGCATTCCCCAGCAAAATGAGTTCATAATATTAGTTAGGGGATGCCGCCCTCTGCAGGCCAACCGGAGGAACGGCAGGCGAGGGAAGCCCGATCCGCAGCCCGGGGCCAGGCTGGAACCCGCGTCCCCGTTGTGGTCCCATTTGTCCATACGGGGAGAGAGCGGGTGGGCGCCGGTCACTCGGTGTGCGTCTCCACCCACTGGCAGAGGCGACGGGCGTAGCAAGCCGGGCTGACGGTTGAGAAGGTCCGGCCTGGGTAGCGCAGCGTCTTCCACAGTTGCTCCAGCCGCTTCCGGAGCCCGTAGACCGTGGTGAGGTCCACCAGGCCTAGGAAATAGCGATGCTCCGGCCCGTCCACGATGTGTAGAGCGTTGGGGGCGTCGGGCAGCAGCCGGCGGTTCTGGGCTCCCGACTCCTCAGCACTCTGCGCCCCTCGTATGGACCTGGGGGCCGACAGGAGGGTGAGGTAACTGTCTCCTCCGAGGACCTCCAGTCAATGGACCCTGTCAGCCCGGGCCAGGCTGCCCTGGGTCATCCCCACACCTCCTGTGTGCCCCGGCCTGTGATGTCAGATAAACTGGGCGGCTGAGTGAATTGCAACTGACAGGCTAAAAGCTGAGCTGCGTGCTATGCAGCCACCAGCTAGCCACGTATGACCCCTGAGCGCTTCAGTGTGGCCAGTCCCAACTGAGATGCACGGTTAGTGTAAAATACATACTGAAAAAAAAAAAAAAAAGAAAGAAAAAGAAAAAAAAGTACTGAATTTCCAAGACAGTATGAGAAAAAGGATGTAAGATATAAATGTTTACATTGATTAGATGATGAAAGGATCAAAGTTTGGATGTGTGAAGTAAGGGAAATGTGCTATTAAGATTATTTTTACCTATTTCTTTTTACTTTTTATTTATATATTAAGATTTTTAGAAGTCTTTATTGAATTTGTTACACTACTGCTTCTGCTTTATGTTTTAGTTTTTTTGGCCCCAAGGCATGTGGGATCTTAGTTCCCCGACCAGGTGTTGAATCTGCATCCCTTGCATTAGAAGGCAAAGTCTTAACCACTGGACTGCCAGGGAAGTCCCTCTTTTTACTCTTTAAAATGAGGCTGCTAGAAAATTTAAAACTACATGTGTGGCTAGTATTAACTTTCTACTGGGTAGCACTGATCTCTAGCATTTGGGTCACACAGACTTTGGCTCTACATTTAAGTACCACATCACTTTGGGTAAGTGACAGTGGGCTTCCCTGATGGCCCAAACAGTAAAGAATCTGCCTGCAATGCAGGATATACGGGTTCGATTCCTGGGTCGGGAAGATCCCCTGGAGAAGGAAAAGGTAACCCACTCCAGTATCCTTGCCTGGAAAATTTCATGGACAGAGGAGCCAGATGGACTACAGTCCATGGGGTCACAAAGAGTCAGATATGACTGAGCATGTACATGCCATGCCGTATTTAGGTATTTCCGAAACTGCTGTTTGGGGTCATCTAACCCGGAAAGTTTCAGAGTGGCAGAGTTGAAACCTTGCAGAAAAAGTCCAACCCAAGTTTGCATATGGTGTGTCTTTTTGCCTCAAATTGTACACCAAATCAGAAGATGCCTCTGGCAGGGGCCCCCAATCCAGGCAAGAAAAGGCTCAATTCCCTAACTTTGTCCTCTTGTGATGGTGCGACTTGGAGAGTAGGGGGTCAGGGGGTCGCTGAGAGCTTTATTCCTGCCCTGCCCAGGTCTTGGGGGGAAACAAGCCAATCAAAGAAAGCTCCCTCCCACCTCAGGCATCAACCAATCTGAACAGAGTGGTCTGGGAGCCTGGAGAGAATACTGGTACTTTCTACAGTGGCAAGGTTAACCTGGGGATGGTAGGTTCTGAATGAGGGGCTGGGAACTGAGTGGAAGTGGGGCTGTGGCCATTTACCAGCCGGCTTGAAAAATTTCAACAGAATAACAACCACTGTATGCAAACTTGGGTTTACTCTAGCTTGGCTGCGCAGACTTAGGGGAATCTGTATCCCATGGCGGGCATTCCACTACCTGGTCAGGATGTGTCCACCAAGTCACAGGTTTCATGGGGAGCCATTACCTTGGGTTGTGCCCAAGACTTGCCCATTGGAAGGGCTTCCTCCAAAGGGTGGGGCTGGGGGCTGGGTGAGTGGACATCGCTTTTCATTTGTCCACCCACCAAATCAATGAACTTATTTCCTTTCTTATTTTCCAAGAAGGGCCTATCTTAATGCCTAAATAGTTCTGAAAAGTGAAAGTGAAAGTGTTAGTAGCTCAGTCGTGTCCCCATGGACTACTGCAGGCTACTAGGTTCCTTTGTCCATGGGATTCTCCCAGCAAGAATACTGGAGTGGGGTGCCATGCCCTTTTCCAGGGGATCTTCCCAGTCCAGGGATTGAACCCAGGTCTCCTGCACTGCAAGCAGATTCTTTACCACCAAACTGCCAGGGCAGCCCTGAGTAATTCTCTTCAACTACAGAAGTGGGCCTTGGAGGACTGAAATCCAAGTAACTAACCAAGTACTAACATGAATCCTCAAAAGTCATTCTACAACTTCATTTCCTCCCTCTGAGGCTCAGTTTTCACATCTCTAAAATGGGAATGAACCCATCCTCTCAAAACCTCATGGTCAGCATGCAAGGATTGACTGCATGCAAGAGGAAGGCAACATGATGATGGTGCCAGTGGTGATGACTTCAGGGTCCTCGAAGTGAAATGACCAGGTCAAGGGGCAAGGGCTCTTTCTAAGGCAAAAATGAAGTAGGTCTGAAATCTTCAATGACTCCACATCCCCTTCTGGAAAATGGGCGAAGAATCAACACCGAAGCCCTCGTCCAACTGGATCTCACCTGGTCTTTCCCAGGCTGTGATCTACCTGTGCCCACTACCCCTGCTGGCCAGGCTTCTCCAGCTCTCCATGCCCCTCCTCTGCCCCTCCCCCACAACATGTTCACACATACACACAAATACTGCACTTTCCAGTCTTTGAACCTTTGCCTGTGTTGTTTCCCCACCACACCATCTGTCTTTTCCATGCCTCATCACCTCGTTCTTGCTGTTGCCTCTGGGGGGCCCACCTGGCTGTGCGGAAGATAAGGCTACTGCCTGGGCCCCTCTCATCCTCATGAAGACGCTGGAAGGCCATCAGGAGGCTGTAATCCAGTACGTTGAGCTCCCGGAGGAAGGCGGTGTCCAGTTCCATCTGGCGGAGGAACCAGCTCCGCTGGGGCCCTGCCGGAGCATCAGTGCCCCTACCTGAGTGCTCGTCGGGTGCCGGGCAAGGTGCTGCGGGCTCCACACGCACCTGCCCCGGGAGGGCAGGAGACATTACTGTCCCAATTCACAGATGGGCAAACTCATCTGTAATTTGCCTTGGTCACCTAGCTAGAGAGTCACGGAGCTAGGATTCTCCACCTGACTCCAGAATCTAGGCTGTTAATGACTTGGGCAGAGGGTAGTGCCAAGGACACCCTTCTAACTTCACCCTAAACAGAGGAAGGGCAGGCAGTGACCGCCCTATGGCTCACCCAGATTGATGGTCTTGCCCTGAAAGTTGAGGTCTTTCAGCACTAGGACAAGGAGGCTGCCCTCAGGGGCGGGCTCCACCCAACGGCTCACCTCGCAGCCCTTGATGTCATACCTGGAGGTGAGGGGTGGGGGAGACAGAATTCCACTTTATACAGAGTTGAGACACACGGGAAAGCTCACAAGGTAATAAGAAACAAGAGCAGCCATTGGGTGACTGTTCAGATTCTCAGCACAACCCCAGTCCATTACTGTTCCCTTGTTAGAGATGAAAAAAAAACCTCAGAGAGATTTTTCACTTTGCCCAAGACCACACAGTGAGTAAGGGGCAGAGCAGGGATTCGAACTCAGGCTGAACACCAGTCCAGCCTTTCCTCCTACCTGTGCCTGCCTCTTGGCACCTTGTCATCCTTGGGGTATCCGACACAGTGGGCCCGTACTACTCGCAGAACCACAAGGGCCTGTGGGAAGTCTGCAGCCCCTGGGGACCACCAAAGTGGAGCTACGGGGGCAAAGGAGGCAGGACTAGGAGGCTCAGAGGGCCGCGTCCAATCAGAGCCTGGGTTTGAATCCCTGCTTCTAGCACAGTAGCTATGTAGATTTCCCCTCCTCAATTTCTCATCCACAAAATGGGGATGATAAGGACACCTACCCCTCAGAGATATTCTGGGAAGGAAGATGATGAATGCAAATGACTCAACACAGCACCCATTGCCTCCTGAGCGCTCAAGAGACGTTGGTCGTGGGGATCACGGTCTCGGACCCGTCAAGAGATCTTGGGATCGATCTTTCGCTGTCTATCCCATGAGTGTGGGCGCTTCAGGTGGTACATTCTGGGCGGGGCTGGGAGGCCGACTCACCTCTCAGAGATGCGGCCGGCGGGATAGAAGACGCTCTGCATGACGATGAAGTATTTCTGGGGACGGGAGTAGGGAGTGAGAGGAGACAGGGTCTCGCCCTCCCGCCGCCCCCTCCGGCCCGGTCCACTCGGCTTGGCCTCACCACCTTTTTCCCGCGAGCCACACGCAGACTGTGCACTCCTGGAAGGGGAGAGGGCGTCAGGTGAGGGGCGCAAACTCGGTTACGCCCCCCGGGTCCATCCCGTCCAGTGCCAGTTTCAGGCCACGCCTCCTCTTCGAGATCTGCCGCATCTCAAGCCTCCAGGCCGAGCCCCCGGACCCCTCCCTTCCCCAACTTGAGGGTGGTGTCCCGACTTGACCTGCTTCTAGATTTAGCCCCAAATGGGCGGCTCAGATGGTTAAGAATCTGCCTGCAATGCAGGAGACCTGGGTTCGATCCCTAGATCGGGAAGATCCCCTGGAGAAGGGAACGGCTACCCACTCCAGTATTCTTGCCTGGAGAATCCCATGGACAGAGGAGACTGGCGGGCTACAGTCCATGGGGTCGCAAAGAAACACTACTGAGCGACTAACAGGCCCACAAATCTTCCCCCGGTGACTGTCCAATCCCAACCCCGCCCCTTCGGGCCCCACCCAGGTCTTGGCCCCGCCCACAGACCCCGCCCCCTCGTACATTGCTGTCTAGGACCCGCCTCCCCACTGGACTTGGCCCCCGCCTCTCTGTTGCCTAGTGCCCTCCACCCTGCTCGGACTCAGGTCCCCTACGCTCCCCCCTCCACCCCCGATCCTGGAACCTTCTCACTCCCCGACCCCTCCCCTTCTCGCCCTCTCTGCTCACCCTCCCCGCTCCCTGCAGTCCCGGGTCCCAGACAAGTCGTACCCAGCAACCGTGCGAGCAGTGAGTGTGGGTGCCGCTGCAGGTGATGCACATAGCGGGGCAGGTGGGCGAGCAGCGCCTGCACCTCCCGGCTGCGCAGGGTCTTTAGGAAGAAGCGTTGGTCGTGGCTGAGGGGCGAGAGGGAGACGTCACTGTCCAGGCCGGGCAGGAGCCTCCTCCCCACCGCCCGTCTGGCCTCCTGTCTCCGCCCCTCTCCATCGGACCGCTATCTGGCCCTGACCCAACCTAACCTGGCCATTCTCTCTCTCCCCAAGCGCACCCCTCCCCCGACCCCCTCCAGGCACCACTCCCCCTTCCTCCCCGCCCCCGCCATTCCCCACCCCTGCCACCAGCTCACGACAGAAAGAAGCTGGCCTTGCTCTTGGAGGTGCTGAGGAACTGCAGGTAGGGGCGGCCGGGACCCAGCGCGGCCTGGTAGTCCTCCTCGGCCAGCCCCAGGGAGCGCCTCAGTCGGGCGAAGGCGGGGCCAGCCAAGGTGCCCAGCTCGAAGCCCTGCGAGGAGACAGAACAGCCCTCCAGAGTGTCCCCTGGCGCCCAGGGGTGTGCAGTTGGCCCTCCCGCGGGAGGGTCAGGGTTAAGCACATCCTTTCTGCAAGACCCCAGGGTCAAGCCATCACTCCCACTGCAATTGATGGGGAAACAGGAGGAGAGCTGAACACACACCCTCTTATGCAGTGGTCTTGGGCTTCCTACCTCATGAACCTGGGTCAGGACTTCGGAAAAATCCTCCTCCGTGGGCAGTCCCTGGAGCAAGGAGCAGAGAGGCCCAGGGCAAGTCTCAGCCGGCACTGCCAGCCCAGGATCTCCCAGGGTCTGGCACCCAGCCTCACCACCTTCCCCTCCATGTGGTTCCTCCAGCCATCAGGGACTAACCTTGGTGTGCCTGAGTTGAGCAGGGAGACGGCCAGCCCTCCCAGAGCTAGAGGGAAGATGAGTAAGCCGGGGTAGGTCCCAGGTGTGTCTTATTCACTGCTGAGTCCCCCGCACCAGCCTCTGAGTTAGAGCCTGGCACATGTGCCCAGACACACGCTGGCCAAAGTGTCACCGGATGCCCTCCCGGTAAAAGGGGGTGGCCGTGAAGTCTAGGGACCTGTCTGACTGAGCCTGGGAGGAGCAGGATCAGAGAAAACTTCCTGGAGGAGGTGTCCCCTAAGATGAAATGTGAGGGTAGTGAAGATGGGGAGCAAGGTGCTCATAGCAGGGGGAACAGTGGTAATGGCCACTGGGAAGAGGAGAGGTCAAGACTGAAGAGAATAAGGGAGGGGTGGGCTGAGAACGAGGTTGGACAGATGGCCCTTGAGCTTGAGCCAGCAGGACGCTGAGACCATGCTGAGAATTGGGGAACCCTGCAAGATTTTCAGCAGGTGATGAGATTTAGAGGACTCCTGCATCTCCCTGGACCTCCAGGTCCCTGTGCTAGGATGGGGTCACACTGCACATATGTGCACACACACAAACGACACACATGCTCACCCGGGGCCGTCCAGCTGCTGAGCTTGCAGTGGGCGACCCTTTCTGCTGAGCCAGCCTGGCCCTAGCCAGAGCTCTGGGGAGGATGGGCAGAGCTGGTGGGGTGGGGGTGGGGTCCCTTCTCAACTGCACACCCTGGCGGAAAGGGAGGACCTCAGAGACCAAGGAGTACAATCCCTCTCACCCATTATACAGATGGAGACACTGAGGCCTAAAGAGAGGCAGACACCCACCTAGATCACACATCCACCACCTAGGTTCAGGGGCTTCCTCACACTCTCAACACACCTTGGGCTTTCTGGCTTCCTGGCCTCAGCCCAGAAATGTCCCTCCTTCCCTGCACTGAGTCCCTCCCTTCCTCCCCTTCTATCTGGCCTGCTCGGATCCTCAACCCTGCATTATTAGCAGGACGGGGCATCAGCCTGGTCTTGCTATTAGTGAAGGGGCATGGAACTGGCCACTCACCGTGGGCGGGTGGTCCATGGACACTTGAGTGGCAGCCCACAGCCCCGCCTGCATCAGGCACATCACCTGGTGCAGCTCATGCCCAGGGCCAATCTCAAACAGGCCCAGGCGACACTGCTTGTCTCGTAGACGCCAGAGGAGGCCACGGTGGCCAGAGCTTGAAGCAGCTGCTCTGCGTCCAGCCTCTGGGGAGGGGGCCAGGATCTGTGGTGGGAGGTACCAGGAGCAGTCAGCATGGGGCAGCCAGCACCCCGCAGGGGAGAGACCCTGGTCTGAGTCCTGCATCACTGTGGGTCAGCTCTCTCTTCATCTCTCTCTGCCTCAGTTCCCTTAGTTGTAAAATACAGAAAAGGCTGGAACCCACCTCACGGGGTGTTGTGAGGGGACCGTGCCTGGCATTCAGTCAGCACTCAGAGTGATGGTTATTATCAGCAGATAGAGCGTTCCTTCCGCAGCCTCTCACTAGCTGTGTAACCTTAGGTAAATCACCTAACCTTTCTGCACCTCGCTTTCTGGTCTGTAAACTGAGAACTACAATAACTCCTTCCTGGCTGGTATTAACTGTTGTTACCGTTGAGTCTGAGCACCGTGCACAGGATCTCCTTATAGTAGGAGCTGTGATGTCAGTGATTGAGTCATCTATTCTACGCCGAATTCCTCTAGTGTGGCGGCGGCGGGTCCCCATGCAGCTGAGGTCACAGCTTCTGACCCATCCTCAGTGGGCACCCACCATGAGTCCAGCCCTAGCTGAGAGCTTGACCTCCTAACCGCCCTATGAAGGAGACGCTTTTATTATTGTCTCCATTTTGCAATGAGGAAACCAAGCAAGTTCTCGTGGAAAATCCGCCGGACTCCCCACTTCAGACCAGCAGCCCCATGTGGGGCGTGTCCCAGTCTCGCCCAAGTGCAGGACCCCTCCTGGGTTTGGATGGGGATGTGTCCGCCCCTTACAGGGCGGGGAGACCCGGCCCCTGCTCTCCAACCCTTTCCTTTCCTGTCCTCTCTCGGGTCTGCACCTACCTCGCGGGGCCCCGGGCTTGGCGCGGCCATCGCCCCCGCAGCAGCTTCCCGGGCTCCGGCCGCGTCCCCGGCTGCCGGGTAGCCCCGCAGCAGGAGCCAGGCCCCGCCCCTGCTTCAGGATCGACCAATCGAGCGGTGCCGGTCGCGGCTGCACCCAATCCGAGAGGGGACGCCGGGGATCGCCTGTGGGTCCCGCCTCCGGGGCTGCAGCATCCTTCGGACAGCGGTCCAGGGCGGGGCGGGGCCGCCGCGCGTTGGTTAGGGTCCCTGCGGCGTGAAGACCCCCACCCCCCATTCCCTTCCGAGTGTGGGAGACTCAGATCTCGGGGAGTTCAGGAGGCTGATAGCCTAAATCTAGTCCCGCCCACCCACTCTGGCATGAAAATTCCACAGACCGTATTTCGGGTAAGGAAACAGGTCCAGAGAGAAAAGTGACTACCTCCAGGTCACAGAGGAAGTCAGAAGCATGTATTCATTCAACACTTATTTTGAACACTCACTATGGGCCAGGAGCAATGTAGGCCGGGGGGGGGGGCGTGGGGGCGGGGCGGGGGCGCTGGGGACGGCAGATTTTAGGGTGAGAGGAACATAGCTGCCAGCGTGAGCTTTTAAAAGCATAAATCGGATGATGTCATTGTCGGGCTCGAAGCCTCCAGTGGCTTCCCAAGGCACTGAAACCTCCCAGTACGGCCCCAGGCCCATATGCCCACTCTTCAGACTCCTCTCTACTCACTCTCCCTGCACCCAATACACGGCCACAGGGGCTCTGGGCTCTCTTTCAAACCTCCAGGCTTTTGCAAGTGCTGTTCCCTCTGCCTGAAGTCACCACCACCACCACACACACACTCGATTTGCTTTATTCCTTATCACCTTGCCCTACTGAGTGTCCCCTCCCCTGTCATGATCACATCACTTTTATTTTCTTCATCTCGCTTAACACTGTCAGAAACTGTCTTGTTCATTTATTTATTACATCCCCCTCTCCCCCACCCAGAGATTGCAAGGAGGGCAGGCTCCTTTCCTGGCTCAGTAACCTGGCACAAACTGGTGTTTGAGAAACTGGTATATGCTGAATCAATGCAAGTAGCATGTGTACAGAACCTCAGTGACTCCCAGGAAATGAAAGGCCAGTATGGCTGGAGAAGAGTTCAGAAGGGAGCATGCAGGCTCTTGTCAGCCATGGGAGGAGAGGGATGGGAACCCAGAGAAGCAATGTGTGAGAAAGATGCTCAGAAACAGTAAGAAAGAAACTCAAATGTTTTCCAAAGGTCACCTACTGTCATGCAGCTGGATTTGAGGGGGCCATTGTGGGGGAGCGAGCAGAGAAGTGAGGACACCTTTGGTGATTTAGGGCAGAGGATGGTGGCTTTGCATCAGGAAGGTGACTGGGGCGGAGGAAGAAATGGCAAGAATTGATAGAATTTGGGGTCCTGTGGATGTGGGGTAGAATAGGAAAGCCAAAGTCAGTGACATCTGATGGAGGTGTCAGGTGGGCAGCTGGCACACATGCAACACCTTTGGGCTCAAGAGAAAGCTGGGCTGGAGGGAAGCCTGGGTAAGGATAAGGTCACCCCTAAAAGTGTAGGGTAGAGCCCTGTGACTGACTCCTGAGAAAGCTACCCTCTCACGGCAGGACAGAGGAGAGTGAATATGAGAGAGAAGTAGAATGGGTCCTCCAGCGTCTGAGGATGCACCCGCGGGAAATGTCACTGGCCATACGTGGCAGGAGGTCAAGGAAACATGCCTCTGATGTAGACTGGACACCACCGGTGGTTTGAGGGCAGCCCTCCTGGAAAGCTGCCAGGCACAGTGGGAAGAGAGGAAACGCAGGGGGCAGGGGTGGATACCCTTTGGGGAAGTTTGGTTGTGAAGAGGAGAGATGGGGAGAGACCTAGAGGGAGTTAATGGGTTGATGGAGGGTCCCTTATATGGAGCCTGTAACACGTTCATTTAACACTGGAGGACCATGTTGAGAGGCAGAGGCTGTTCCCTTGAGAAGGATCTTCAGATAGGAGGCTCCTGCCACAGCAGGAGAGGACAGGACCCAGAGTCCAGAAGGGCAGCTCCGCCTGGACTGGAGGACGGAGAGGGGAACAGGTAAGGACAGGGCAGGCATGCCTGCAGTTAGGCTCTTTCCTCTGATGAGTGGGGGGACACCTCTGCTAACTGGAGGAAGGAGTGCCCAAGGAAGTGAGGGGTGGAGGCTCACACTGTGAATGGGAGAGCTGGCTGCCCAGAGGGACACGGTGGGATTGCCGGGGGCTCTGCTAAGGCCTGGACCAGTCAACCGGAACACAGTGGAAGCAGCCCTGCTCTGTCTGGCTCACAGCGGCCCTCTGCTCAGAGCTACACTAAGTTGGGCCACTGGGTACGAGACAGATGATGGGCTTGGGCTTTTAGGGGTCTGAGGGTCTTTAATATATCGGTGCCCACTGGCTGGGCTGGCACAGGGTAGGCGAGGTAGAGGCTGATGTGATGTCTGGCAGATGGCCACGCCTCCAGACTCCCCCACCGTGAGCTGCACCAGGCCATATCCACATGGGTCCTGGCCCCTGCTTTGTCCTGTGTCCAGCACAGGGATGATCCAGGAGGTACCCAAGGCACCCTCATTGCACAAACCAGTGTCTCCTGATCTGAGACCAATGCAAAGGCCAGCTCCCAGCCCCTGAGCTCCTCGGGTCAGGGATGGCACTGAGACAAAGACATCAGCATTTATTGTTCAGCTCTCCCAACAGGTCAGCACTGAGGCTGGGGGGCTGGGCCTCCAGGAGAAGCAGTCAATCTGGGGAGCCCCCGTATGGCCACCCTGATGTACCCTGGGGCCCCCTAGGGGTCAGGACCTCCCTCTAGGCTCTCCAGGTCCAGAAATCCTTGCGGGGTCTGGGGCTCTGTCAGACCTGGGAAAGCTGCCTTTGTGGAGGAGCTGGACATGTGAGGAGAGGTCACGTGATGCCCCAGAACCTGCCAAGTCCAACACCATCATGTGACAAGAAGGAAACTGAGGCAAGTGTAGAACCCAGAGGGAAAAACGATAGGGAGTCTGACGGTGAGGTGTGTGTGTATGCGGGGGGGACCAGCACCTTCCAGGCTCTGAGCCAGAAGCGGGGTGGGATGGAGACTTCCAGGTACTTCTCCTCCCTGGCTTCTGGAAGGAGGGGCAGGGGTCCTGGTCAGCCAGGGGTGAGTCCTGAACAGCTTCCATCCCATAGGGGTGTCTGCAGGGTAATCAGGCTTGAGGGGGCCTCAGTGCCTAGATGGGTCCTGTGGGCCCCCCGTTGGGTCTGCCCTGAAGAAGCAGAGAAGGGGCCAGCAGCTTCATTCCTGCTGGGCCTTCACTGAGCCTTTTTGGTCTCCTTCTGGTTCTTCAGCATCACGTAGGTGATGAATATACCTGGAATACACAGACCAGAAAAGGCAGGTAAGATCCTGGCTCAGGATTGCTGGGAGGCCAGAAAGTAAAGTGAAAGTGAAAGTCGCTCAGTCGTGTCCTACTCTTTATGACTTCATGGGCTACACAGTCCATGGAATTCTCCAGGCCAGAATCCTGGAGTGGGTAGCCATTCCCTTCTCCAGGGGATCTTCCCAACCCAGGGATCGAACCCAGGTCTCCCACACTGCAGGCGGATTCTTTACCAGCTGAGCCACAAGAGGAGCCTGGGGAGGGCAGAGCAGGACCCAAGCATGGCAGTGACCCACACAGGGGGCCAAGCAGCTACCTAACTGCCCTCCAGGCCACACCGTGGAGGCCATTTCCCTAATCATTCATCAAGCCACACTTCTGCCTGCACTCATTCAACAAACATCAGCTGAGTGCCTACCACAGGCAATTTACTGAGTTTAGTGTTTCTGATTCTACAGGGAATAAGATCCACCCAATTATCTATCTACTCACCCGACCACTTGTCCATCTACCTAACCACCCACGTACTCAGCATCAATCATCCACCTACCCCATCATCCAGACAGCTAATTGTTGATTCACCCAAACCACTTTCTTGAGCACCATCTCAGTGCCACAGCTTGTGCTTGGGGTGAGGACTTAGTAATGATAAAGCCACAATCCCTGCCCCTATAAGGCCCACACGCTAGACCCTGGGAGATAGAGAGATGCAGGAATCATGAACCAGGGTGACAAGGGGGTGAGAGGTGATGGAGGTGTGAGCGGAGCAGTGGTGGTGGTGGAGGGAGCAAGAAAGAGGAAGACATCCCATTAGATTCCAGTGAGCCTGAGGCATTGGGAAGACTGACTTATAGCCCTGAAGGATGAACAGGGAAACCCCAGGATGTGAGTTGGGGGTAAGGAGCCTCAAGCAGATGTACAGTGAGTGAAGTGTAGTAGCATGTTTGGGGTGGGAGGGAGTCATGGGGTCCCTGAGACACCCTGTCCAGGGTTGGGGGAACTTACCCACAAACAGGAGCAGCAGGAGGCTGGCAGCCAGTGGGATAGCAATGGCATAGGCTCGGGGCAGGAAATACTTGTGGATGACATGCTGACTGTCGATGAATGGCTGGCATCAAAGGCAGAGCTCTAGTGAGTGTTCCTTGCTCTGCTCACCTCCCCAAGTCCAAACAGCCCACCTCCTCCATCTCAGGGGTTGACCCCATCAAAGCACTGCATTTGCTTTTCTCTAAGATGATGGCACTCTGGGTGTCTTGGTTTGTTCCCTTCCTTCAGTTACCTAATAGTTGTGTACTGGGCTTGATGCCTGCCCAAAGTTGGGGCTAGGGACTTGGCAGGGAACAGAAGACAAAAGACTTGCCCTAAGGCCCTCACAGCTTAGCAGGGACAAAGGGGACATGAAGAATCCTCGAGTGATTCCCAACCAGGACTCCAAGGTTTTCTTTACTAACATTTTTCTCCAAAGGATACCGACTTCTGCAAGATTTTGCCCTCCAAACACTGCATTTTTAAAGCAGTAATCAAAAAAAATTTCCCACGGGGGAAAAAAAACTGCTAAACGCTCTCACAAAATCCAATGGCACTGTCATGCCCAAGTGCCCGCAGGATAACCAGAAGGACTAGAACTCCCATCAAAAGCAAAGCAAATCAAGGACAGGACTTCACAGCGGAGTGGTTAAGGATTCCACCCTGAGCCTTCCCCTTGAGCTTCTGCTTCCTCATCTATAAAATATGGACACCTGTTACCATCTTCCTCAGAGTGTTGTCCTGGAGCTTTCATGAGATAGGCAGTGAAAGCACCTAGCACAGTGCCTGCTAAAATGATTCAAGATCCAGGGATGGGGGTGAGAGAGGGCAGGGAAGCACACATACCAAGAGAATTACCCAGGCGGTGTAATAGGTGAAGATGATCAGGCTAAGGGCGACGAGGCCGAGTCCCACCACCTGGTCTGTTCCCGTGGCCTGCAGAAAAGGGAGGATTCAACTGAGGAAGAGATCCTCCATTTAGGAAAGAGGGGAGCATTGCAGCCCGATCATGTTTATTTACTCAGCTGACAGATGTGACGTGGCTGACTAGGTATCTTTTCTAGGTCGGGAGACAGAGTACCGGGCCGAAGTCTATCACTCGTACGATGGGATGGCGGGAAAGCGATACCGGCTCCGAGTGCTCAAGCCCCAGTTCCTGAGCAGACCCAGGACCCCACCCCCCAGACGACCCTATTGCCGATCACGCTCACCATTTCCCCAGCGCTTCGGGCACCGGAGACGCAAGCCCCATCCGGTTCCGGATCCGGGCCCTTCCGGCCTTGGGCCGCGGGGCACGCCGGGAGTCGTAGTCTTCAGGCTGGTCCGGGACCACGTCGCCGGAGATGGGCGGTGCCTCCTCTTTGCATGTCGGGAAATGTAGTGTCTCGAGGACTTCTGCGACGCGTTCCCGAATCTCTCGGCAGTGAGACCGAGTTGAGGAACCGAGACTGGCTTGGCACTTGTGGGCTTGGTCCTGTCGAACTCGCCCGAGGAAAAAAAAGCCCATCTCTCAATATTCCAGAGTCCTAAAGCCAGAACAGGATGGGAGTGAGTGGTCAGAAGTCCCGTGTTTCAAGTGGGGAAAAGGAGGCTCAGAGAGGGGCGAGAACTTTTCAGGAGATCACAGTCCGAGTCAGTGGTGTGTAGCTGACTCCAGAACCCTAGGGCGCTACTTCCTGGTCACGAGGCCCGAACGTGTCTGTTGCGGGTAAGGTAAAGAAAAACTTCAAGGACCGGCCTAAGGTGGGAGGAAAAGGAGGAGCCGGGGTCCCTTCCTCTGTGCTTCACAACCCCAAGTGCTTCACCAGGAAGACGCTTGTCACTGAGTTTCTGTTTTTTTAATTTTATTTATTTTTGGCTGCGCTGGGTCTTCGTTGCTGCGAGGGCTTTTCTCTAATTGCCTTTTATTGCCGTGCCTTCTTCGTTGCAGAGTACATCATGAGAAACGCTGGGCTGGAAGAAACACAAGCTGGAATCAAGATTGCCGGGAGAAATATCAATAACCTCAGATATGCGGATGACACCACCCTTATGGCAGAAAGTGAAGAAGAACTAAAGAGCCTCTTGATGAAGGTGAAAGAGGAGAGTGAAAAAGTTAGCTTAAAGCTCAACGTTCAGAAAACTAAGATCATGGCATCTGGTCCCATCACTTCATGGGAAATAGATGGGGAAACAGTGGAAACAGTGTCAGACTTTATTTTTTGGGGCTCCAGAATCACTGCTGATGGTGACTGCAGCCATGAAATTAAAAGACGCTTACTCCTTGGAAGGAAGGTTATAGCCAACCTAGATAGCTTATTTAAAAGCAGACACATTACTTTGCCAACAAAAGTCCGTCTAGTCAAGGCTATGGTTTTTCCAGTGGTCATGTATGGATGTGAGAGTTGGACGGTGAAGAAAGCTGAGCGCTGAAGAATTGATGCTTTTGAACTGTGGTGTTGGAGAAGACTCTTGAGAGTCCCTTGGACTGCAAGGAGATGCAATCAATCCATCCTAAAAGAGATCAATCCTGGGTGTTCATTGGAAGGTCTGATGTTGAAGCTGAAACTCCAATACTTTGGCCACCTCATGCGAAGGGTTGACTCATTGGAAAAGACCCTGATGCTGGGAAGGATTGGGGACAAGAGGAGAAGGGGACGACAGAGGATGAGATGGTTGGATGGCATCACTGACTCGATGGACATGGGTTTGGGTGGACTCCGGGAGTTGGTGATGGACAGGGAGGCCTGGCATGCTGCAATTCATGGGGTCGCAAAGAGTCGGACACGACTGAGCGACTGAACTGAACTGAACTTCGTTGCAGAGCACGGGCTTTAGGGCATGCGGGCTTCAGTAGCTGCGGCTCGCAGGCTCTATGAGCACAGACTCTACTTGTGGCGCACAGGGCTTAGCTGCTCCGCATCATGTGGGGGCCTCCAGGATCAGGGATCCAACCGTGTCTCCTGCACTGGCAGGTGGATTTTTTACCAGTGAGCCACCAGGGAAGCCCCATCACTGCGTTGTAATTATCTGATTTACTTGTTGACCTGGCCCACTTGACTGTTAGCCCCCTGAGGAAAGGGTCTGTATCCCCAGTGCCCAGAATGAGGCTTGGCACAACTGGGAGCTTTGAATCAGTCAACCAGCTTTAAGATTTTCTGCAGTGCTACAGAGAATAGCATCTGGAGATGTCAGGCTCTCCCTGTGCTGTATTCACTTGGAGGGGAGGGGGGCAGGGGCATGCAAAAATGGGTCTGAACCAGGCATGGCTTTCTCCTGCTGGCAGCATCCATCTCCTTGGGTTGTCTGAGCCCGTTGCAAAGCTGAGAGGAATATTTCCCCCCATCATTTTATATACTGATTTTTCACTTAGCATGGAAAAAATAAGTGAAAGTTGTGCTTAGTCGTGTCTGACTCTCTGCAACCTCATGAACTGGTTCTAAATAGTGAAAGGAGTAGGTCAAGGCTGTATATTGTCACCCTGCTTATTTAACTTATATGCAGAGCACATCATGAGAAACACTGGGCTGGATGAAGCACAAGCTGGAATCAAGATTGCTGGGAGAAATATCAATAACCTCAGATATGCAGATGACACCACCCTTATGGCAGAAAGCGAAGAACCGAAGAGCCTCTTGATGAAAGTGAAAGAGAGTGAAAAATTTGGCTTAAAGCTCAACATTCAGAAAACTAAGATCATGGCATCTGGTCCCATCACTTCATGGCAAATAGATGGGGAAACAGTGGAAACAGTGACAGACTTTATTTTGGGGGGCTCCAAAATCACTGCAGATGGTGACTGCAGTCATGAAATTAAAAGACGCTTACTCCTTGGAAGGAAAGTTATGACCAACCTAGACAGCATGAGACATTACTTTGCCAACAAAGGTCTGTCTAGTCAAAGCTATGGTTTTTCCAGTAGTCATGTATGGATGTGAGAGAGAGACTATAAAGAAAGCTGAGTGCCAAAGAACTGATGCTTTTGAACTGTGGTGTTGGAGAAGACTCTTGAGAGTCCCTTGGACTGCAAGGAGATCCAACCAGTCCATCCTAAAGGAATTCAGTTCTGAATATTCAGTGGAAGGACTGATGCTGAAGCTGAAACTCCAATCCTTTGGCCACCTGATACGAAGAACTGACTCATTAGAAAAGACCCTGATGCTGGGAATGATTGAAGGCAGGAGGAGAAGGGGACGACAGAGGATGAGATGGTTGGATGGAAGCACCGACTCAATGGACATGAGTTTGAGTAAACTCCGGGAGTTGGTGATGGACAGGGAGGCCTGGCATGCTGTAGTCCATGGGGTCGCAAAGAGTCAGACACGACTGAGTGACTGAGCTTAACTGGACTGGACTGTAGCCCACCAGGCCCCTCTGTCAATGGAATTCTCCAGGCAAGAATACTGGAGTGGCTAGCAATTCGCTTCTCCAGGGGATCTTCCCAACCCAGGGATCAAACAGATTCTTACCGTCTGAGCCACCAGGAAACCCCACTGAGCATTACTGTGTTACAAAGGAGCAACCTTTTTTGGACTTTACAGCACAATTCCTTCCCTCTGTCTCAGGAGAATTGGGGCTCAGCCAGGAGCCAACTCGTCCCTCCCCAGGTGTGCACAGAACCGAGGAAGGGGCTGAGAATCAGCCTCCAGGGTTTTCTGGGGCGTGAGCGGGCATCAGCGCTGAGAATGGGCAAGGATAATGCAGTGCTGGGGCCGGGACAGGGCCTAGTAGTCTGGTCCCTTCCAGCTTGTCCAGAGCCCTGAGGATTCCTGCCATTTCTGAGCTCATGAAAGGTCCAGGGTGACTTGCCTTTCCCAGAGCTTGGTGGCCATGTCAGCTCCTCAGGAACTTGAGTCAAGGGCAGGGAGTGAGGTGATCCAAGCCTGGAGACAGTGCTGGCCTGTGGCTTTAGGGAGGCTGGGAAAACTCTTAGCATCTCTCGGCGGGGGGGGGGCGGTGCACGGTCAGGCTCCCTAGGGAGGGTGTATACCCACCTCCTAATTTGATCCACAACCCCATTTGCAGCTGCGAAAGCTGAGGCACAGGTGGTCATCGGTCCTCAGGCGTGCTTGTTAGAGGCCACGCAACTCTGGGGAGGTTAGAACTGGGGCTCTGAGGTCAGAGCTGCCACCTTGTAAGTGTGAGGTTGACAAGAAATTGCCCTTTCTGGGCCTAAGTTTCCTCCCAGTGAATGTGTAGTAGTAACAGTGATAATAATTGTAATGACTGCAGCCAGGACAACCAAGAACCCCGGCCACCGACATCTCTCCCACCCCCAGTGTCATCTCCTCCATCTGGCTCCCTTCTGATGTCATCTGTGACCCGGGACTCAACTCAGTAAAACAAGCAAGAACCCACATGCCATAACAAAATCTGCAACATTTAATTCCCCCCCCCAAACCAAGACACTGACACTAGGCTGATTTCCCCTTACAATGTTATTTTCTACAACAGAAGCTGGGACGGAGATACAAACACAGCCCACTGAATCAGGGGGTGGTGGTGGTAACATTCTGTTAGAACGGAGGGGTGTAAAAAAAAAAACCAAAAACCTTCCCTCCCCCCATCTCCCTGCTCACTTCCCGAAAGAGAGGAAACCATGGGCATTCTCCATCTTGGCAGATCATGCCATGTGGTCGGTTTGTGGGGTGACCAGAAAAAAAAAACAAAAAAACAACCTAAAAATATTGTAGACTTTTCTTTTCTTTAAATCTCCTAGTAAAAATGTTAAAACTGTCTTTCAAGAAGATTCCAAACTGGCATTGCATAGACCAATTCCTTTCCAAAAATATCTCTAATATAGTCTATCTCTTTCTAAATATAGGATTTTTAGTCCAGAGCTGTGGGCACCTAATGGGAATTCACTGAGCTTGAGGGGACCAGAGGGTCGAAGAAAGGGCTCCCACATGGGGATGAGGCTGGGGCTCCGGGGCTCCAGCTCCAGCCAACATTGATTTGGTTGTGGCCAAATTCTGTTAGTCCAGTTACCCTGGCCCAGGGCCTGGCGTGGGAGGGTATGGCAGGCTCTGTCTCCTTCTGGCGTGACTGTCAAATTCAGACCTCGCCTAGGGTGGGGCTGGGGTTCCTGGTACGGGGAATTCTCCCCAACAGCACCAAAACCAGCTATCTTATGCCTGAAGCCCCCAGAATGTTGACTCAGACCCTAAAGACACCCTGAATACATTGCCTCACTGGGCTGAGGTCATGCAGATACAGAAGAGAAGGACAGCGTTCCCCCATCTTCTGGGGGTCACTTCAACTGAAGACAGTGCGGCCAGCTCCCTTTTAAAGTGCCAGGTGTCTGTGGGGCAGGAAGGGACCTGCAGAGCTGACCCAGAGCCTTCCCCAGGCATAGCAAACGCTCCATCCTGCCTCAGCAGGCACCTTCTCATTCATTTTCTAAAAGGGTTAGGTCATTAAAAACAACAGAAATCCTAGAAATGCTCTGGTCCCAGTGCCAGGAGGTTCCAAGACCAAGTCCAATTCTTGCCAGTGGGGCAGAAGGCAAGGACCCCTCCCAGCCTGGGGAGGGCACCCCCCACCCCCCAACCCAGATGCCCAGCCCTGCTGGGACCCAGCCAGCGGGTAGGGGGAGAACAGAAGCACCTCCCCTCGCCTGGGGGAGGAGAAAATACCAAACTGTGAACTCTAAAAAAAGAAAAGAAAATGAAAGGGAAGGAAAGAAAAAGAAAAAAAAATCAGGAAAGAAAAGAAAAAAGGTATGGGGCTAAGTAAACACCAGCCTGCTGGGTTTATACAAAATGAGTGAAATTTAGAGTGTCGGGGGAGTCTGTCCAGGGACTGGCGGGCAGCCAGAACCCACCTTCAAGCAAGTAAGGAGGACAAGGCCAGGGGAAAGTGCTGAGAGAAGAGGGTTTAGCGAGGGGTAGGGGCGGGGGCAGGGCCAGACCGCTCCCACTGGGAAAACCCCCTTAATGGACAACCCCCCAACACCCGCCCTCTCCTTTACCCAGAGAGGGCATGTTTTCAGAGGTTGGCTGAAGCTTTTCTGGCCAGGAAGCCAGCTCCAGGCCAGTCCAGCTACAGCCCATCTGCCTCTCCAGCATCGGCCCCGGCCTGGGCCAGCTGAGCCTGAGGGGAAGAGAAAGGGCGCTTGGCTTGGCAAACCCAGCCCAGCCGGGCTGCTGACCTCCAGGGCCTTGGGAGGCACCTTTCCTGGCTTCATTAACGGAAGCCAGCTGCCCAGGACCCAGACCCGGGCAGAGGGGAACCTCTCAGACTCAGACCTTTCTCGGCAGGGGGTTCAGGCCTGAGCTGGAGCCAACCGGAGAGGGCAGGGAGGGGCAGGGGCAGTGCCACGTTCCAGCCGGGCTGCGAGGGCTGGGCTGCTGACTGCACGGCAGGCAGTGCCCAGGGATCCTTGGGAAGGGCTCAGTGGACAGGCAGGCGAGGGCCAGGGCGCTGTGCTGAAGACAAGCGTGTGCAAAGTGCAGGCTGCCAGGGCAGCAGGAGAACATTCGCTGCAGGGGAGGTGGGGTCTCAATCCGGAGCGCGGGTGGGGTTTGAGGTCTTGGTTTCCCGGAGGAGGCCGCCAGCAGGTCCCCCGGGACACAGGGGAGGGACGGCTGAAGCACTAAGCAGTCAGAGGGCCATGGTGGCAGGATTCTGGGGGGTGGACTGCTCCCCCAAGGACAAGGGGGCAATGGAGCGAGGCCCTGCCAGGGCTGAGCCAGCGCTCCTGGAGTGAACAGGGACACAGGACAAGAGGCCCCTGGGCCACCAGCCTCCCTGCATGTGCAGGAACTGCTGAATGTCCTCACCGAGGGCCCAGGTGGGTCTCAGAGGGGCAGTGCCCGCCATGGGTCTCTGCCCACCTGCTTCACAGGCCTATGTGTCCTGCCCTCTAGTGGTTCAGAGGAGAATATTCACAGTGGTGCCCGGGGCCCTGGCGGGCCATGAGCATCCCAGCATAGATGGGAAGTCAATGGAATGATGCTTTGGGGCTGGAGTGCATGGAGGAGGCACAGATGAGAGGCAGCATGGATGGTGATCCGAAGGGGAAGGTCCCTTGTGGAATGACGCAGGTCTGGACGCCCGTGAAGGCAGGGCCCTTCTCCAGCCGGGGCACCTGCTCCTCAATGGCTTTCAATCACGACTGGCTCGTAGACCCCAGAGGAGACTCTGTGGGGAGAAACAGGTCAGCTTGTCCTCCCTGATGGTCCTCTGGGCCAGCCCTGGGAGGTACTTCACAAGCAATGTTAACTGGCCCCATTTTGCAGAGAGAAACTGAGTCTCAGAGAAGTTGAGTCACCTGCCCAGGGTAACACAGATGTTAAGTACCTGAGCCTGTGGGATCACATAGCTTGCACAGACCATGCCCAAGCCCCCCTGGGTACCAGCAGCTCACATGCTGAGGTGTGCTGTGCCCACTCTCACAGCAATTCAGGCAGAGAGGATCTGCAGCCAGCCCCACTTGACAAGATAAAGAAATTGAGATTCAGAGGGATTACAAGGCTTGCTGAAAGTGCACAGGCTGGGAAACTTGATCAGCTCTTCTCCCCACCGAGGCCAGGCCCACCAGCAGGGTTGTGGTCATTTGGCGCGCAGCATACATCTCTGCAGTAACCTTGCTCAATCTCAGTTTCCTCATCCTCAGAGGGGGCTGGAGAGGGACGTCACAGAGCCCCAAGAAGTGCCCTGTTTTCTTTTGGCCCACCCCACTAGGGGAAGCCTGCTGCTGCTGCTGCTAAGTCGCTTCAGTCGTGTCCGACTCTGTGCGACCCCATAGACGGCAGCCCACCAGGCTCCCCCGTCCCTGGGATTCTCCAGGCAAGAATACTGGAGTGGGTTGCCATTTCCTTCTCCAATGCATGAAAGTGAAAAGTGAAAGTGAAGTCACTCAGTCGTGTTGGACTCTTCACGACCCCAGGGACTGCAGCCTACCAGGCTCCTCCATCCATGGGATTTTCCAGGCAAGAGTACTGGAATGGGTTGCCATTGCCTTCTCCAGGGGCAGCCTAGGCCACCCAAAGATGGCAGTTGCAATTTTGAGCCTCAGCCAGCAGGGGTCAGCAGAGCAACACCAGAGGGCAGGTCTGAGGGCCCACTGTGGCCCAGCCAAGCCTCCTACTACGCTGGCCCTAGACGTTAAATGGGCACTTTCCCATCTGGCCACAGCAACCGGGAGTAAAGGCTTCAGTACAGCCCGGCAGGTGGTAAGCTCCTCCATTCATTCATTCAGTGAGCCAGGCACACAGACCAGCATGCCATAAATGAATGATTTAGAGGACACTCTACATACTGGCAGAGTTCAAGCCACAAGTTTGATCCTCACATCCACTTGCCTCTGAACATCATGAAGCAGAAATCTATGTTGTTCACTGCCGTATCCCCAACACCTAGCTTAGAACCTGGTACGTAGCTGGTGCGCAGTAACTATTCATTTAATAAATAAATGAGTCATCATCATCATTTTTTAGGAGCTCCCAGACCCAGAAGGAAGGGAAAGAAAAGTGGAATCCAAAATAAAGATGTATGAAGCCCCGGCTGTGTGGCAAGCCTTGTGCCAGGCATCTTCCAAGGTTCCTCGGAACCTTCCCAAACCAACCCTGGGGCATTTGTCCCAGGTTTCCAGGTGAGGTGGTGTGATCCACATCATTTGACAGATGGAGAAACCGAGGCTCAGAGAGACATGACTGGCCCGAAGTCACACGGACAAGAGCTGGCATTCAAAGCGAGGTCAGTGGGCTGCAGAAGCCATGCACTCTCACCACGGGGGCCCAGAGCCACACTCATCACCTGCCCAGAACCTTCCCCTCTACCTGTTGGCCAGCTGGATACCACTCAGGGTGGTGGTGCCATCGCGGCTCACGAACAGCCGGAGGTTGCTGTCTGTGGGGACACAGGGGAGGACAAAGGCTGAGTGAGATGGTGCAGCCAGGGGGCCCCCAGGCACCAACCCCGCCGGCGCTGGCGGCTCACCCTCGGTATTGCTCCCTTCCGTGAAGTCCTGGCTCTGCATGATCTTCTCTACGATGTCGTCAGCGTCAATGCGCGTGTCATCCACCCAAGTTGGGTGGCTCTCCACCGAGTCCTTCTTCCTCCTGGGGTGGGGTGGGAGTCAGGACAGTCACAGGGCCAGAGGACCCACTCCCCCTCCACCGCACTCAGGACCCTCCGAGTGCACAGGGAGGCTGGTCCAGACTGTGTTCACTGAACCGTCACATCAGCCCTACGGTGAGGATGCTGCTGCGCCCTGGTCTTAGAGAGGAGGCCATGGAGGCCCTGGGAGGTTAAGTGCCAGCCTCTGAGAGGGCGCAGAGCGCGGAAGCAGGCGGGCCCCAGGGTACGCTAGACCACCCGTAGTATCTGCCCACTGAGCATGCGCGCCAGGGCGGGTGCGGCCAGCGTGGAGGATCAGCTGGTTCGACGGCCACACACCCCACGACGGTGGGGCCCTGTCGTCCCCGTGTTACAGGTAGAGGGGCAGAGGTTCCGGGAGCCACCGGAGGGCTCTGCTCTCCAGCAGCACTTGAGGTGAGACCTACCGGAACGAGCGGTCCGACAGATGCGGGGGCCGGGGCGGCCGCGGTGGCTTCTCCGGGGGCCGGTGCTCGCGCTCGCAGCCTTCGGGCCCCTCCACGGCCATGCTGAGGCCGCCCGAGGCACTGCTGCTGGTGGACGTGTTCCGGCGGTGCGTCAGGTCCGAGAGGCTAGAGGAGCGCGAGTGCTCTGTGCTGTAGCCTGCTGGGTGGTGGGGGTGCAGGTCATGACGGGGGGCCAGGGAGGCTGGGAGGCCAAGGGCACCGGGTGGGCGGGCGAGCACTCACCTGAGATCTTGGACTGCTGGCTGGCGTAGCTGGAGTTGCGGGAGTGGCCCGAGTGGAACACCTCCTCTGGGCTGGACAGGTTCTGGTCTGGCTCCTCCGGCACCCCTGGAAGCCGGGAGGGGCAGGGGTGACCAGTATGCTCGCTTCTCACTAGTCCTCTCACTGAATGTAGCGGGGTGGGGTTGGGGGGCACACTATGTATTTCCACTTAAGAGATGGAAAAACTGAGGTTCGGGGAGCAGCAACCTGTCCTGAGCTACAGGTTACCACTGGAACCCAGGGTCTTTCCTTCATTCCACAAATATTTGGTGGGCGCTCTACTCAGTGCTGGGGAGCAGGAGACAGGGTGTCATAGGCACCCAGTGGTGGGAAGGAAGAACGCTGGACAAAAATGACCCACCATTAACCATAACTGGCGAATGGCCCACAGCAGGGAATGTATGGGGGGAGGGCGGGTCTGAAATCCAGTCTGAAATCAGGGAAGGCTTCTCTGAGGAGGTGGCCTTAATGAGAGACCTTTGGGATGTCTGGCAGGGAGCAGGCTAGGTAAGGCATCAGAGAAAAGGCCTTCCGGACCCAGGAAACAGCATAAGCAAAGGCCCTGAGGCTTCATTGAACTAGGGTCTGTGTAGCTGGAGTGGAGTAAATAAGGATGGGGAACACTTTCAGGCACTGGCAGCAGGAGATACAGGGAACCAAGAGGGGTCTGCCCAGGGCTCAGAGAGCACCCACCCACCCACCAGTCCTGGTCTCTCCAGGAAGCAATGACTCTGCCATCCTCTTCAGACATGAGCACACCCAGGTCATAGCCTAGACCCTAGGCCTGCCAGTGTCCCCACCCAAAGCCACGAGGCTTTTCAAGTCTCGACACGTTCTCTGCCTCTGAGGGGCTGCAAGGAGAGAGAGGCTTGTGGGGCTCAAATTCCCACCCCACGCAGGAGAAGCATGTCTTGCACAAAAGGCACCACATGTGCTAGGGTGCCCTGGTCCCCAGATTGCTCCTCTGGGGAGCCCCCATTCCTCCATGCAGCCCCCAGACTGAGGCAGGGGAGAAGCCCAGCTTCTGCTCTGGGCCCCACCTGGCTAGTGTGCAGCAAAATTGGGAGGGCAAAAGCTGGCCCTCGGGGTCAGAGGGTCCCTTCTGGCTCCCAGCCCCGGGGGCAGAATCACCCAGCAAACAGGGTCTGAGGCCTCATGGCCTCACTGCTCTTGTGGCACAGGTTAGGGCCACCATATGCCACCCTGCTTACTGATCAGCTTGGGGGTTGTTCACCTCCCAGCTCTGAGCTCATCCCCAGGGATGGGGTGCAGGGGCCAAGGCTCATGCTTTGTGAGGGGAGGGTCTACTTCATCCCTTACAGCAGTGGGCTCCTTTCCTGGTAGTACCTCCCCCTCTTAATTGCCAAACCCACTCCTCTGGGGATTCAGGCTCATTTGCATTTTTCATAACATTAGTAATGATGATAATTTAATGGAAACATGCTGCGAAATACAGAGGATGACCCAGGTGCCAGGAAAGGCACACGTGTTTACTCAGTTCATCCCCAGAGCAACCCGGATGTGGTTACTACTGCTGATCTCGCTTTGCAGAGGACGATTCTGAGGCCTGAGAGGTCAAACGGCCGGTCAGGGTCACACAGCAAGGAGCAGAACAAGAGCTCCTAGCACGTCCCTCTGCCAGGAACATGGCACAATACACCCCAGATTCAGCTCAAATGACATCCCTTCGGGGAGCTTTCCCTAGTTGTCCCCAGGCAGACACCTTCTACATCTCTCCCCCAGCTCTCGTCACAGTTCTAGGCGGACAAGCATTTGATGTATTTACTCTTCACTGACACCTGTCTCTCCTGCTCGACCGGGAGAGCCACGAGGCCAGCGACCTGATCCGTCTCGGTCCAGGGTGCTGCTGTGATTCTGGGGCCAGGCAGAGCCCGGATCATGGGAGGGGCGCAGACGCCACCTGATGGAAGCAAGGGTGGGTGAACACCACCCCACTGGCTTTCTCTTCTCAGCAAGTGTCCCCCCTTGGGACCTAGGAACTGCAGGAAGTGAAAGCCTTCATCCAAGGAGTGCAGAGGGCAGGTGGGGAACATTACCCGAACTGAGGATGGTGGGCCGGGCCTTGGGGGGCCGGGACCCCGTCAGGGAGTTGCTGCTGCTGCCACCGCGGCTGGTCCCGCCACCCTTACATGTCAGCTGCAGGGAGGAATCCTGGCCTGGAATGGAGATGGACTTGGCAGTGGACGGCGGCCTTGGAAAAACAGAGAGGGGTATGACTGGAGTGCCCTACCCTGGGGTCAGGAGAAGACAGAAGACCCTACGAGCCTTGAGGAGGGAAGCGTCCCTGCCCCACCCCCCGCAATGTCCAGGACAGAGCCCCCACCCCTCAGGTGGCCTGCACCAGCACTCACGTCTTGAAGCAGGGGTCTCCCGAGAGCAGGAACATTCCAATGGTGACCTGTGCAAAAGGTGGGGAGATCAGCCAAGACCCGTCCAAGCCCCCCAGCTCCCCCACAGGTGCCTGGCACCCCCCCTGCTCTGGCTTCAGATGAGCTTGGACTCTGATCCCATCTCTGTCCCTTGCTGGCCCTGGTGACACCACCCAACTTCACTGAAGCCCAGTTTCCTTGTGCAGAGGACAAAACTGATCCTAACGCCTGCCTCATGGGACAGCAGAGAGGATGCCTGGGGCACCTGGCATGGAGTGAGTGAGGAGTGAAAGTCGGCTACTGTCATTTCAGAACGGTGACTAAACTGTGGGACCCTCAAGGGTAGGGCCGCAGACACTCTCCATCCTCATGGCCCCCAGAGCAGGCGAGGCAGGTGGGAAGGGGGCTCTTGATGTCTACCGGGTGGGGAGGGGCCCACCAGGAGGGGTCCACCCAGCCTACACGGCGTGGAGGTTCACCAAGTCCAACACAGAGGGCAGGGGTGTGTGAAAGTTTGTTGAATAAAGCAAAGTAAGAAGTCATTAGAAATGTTTAACATCCTCTTTGGCAAAGAGTTTGGCTATGGTTCAAATGAGGCAAGATTTGGGTCCCCGAATCAGGGCTGGGATGAGTGACAGGTGAAAAAGAGGATCCCAGGGACACCTCTGACAAAAATGGTGCCCACTGGGGTGAGGCTGAGATTTTTCATGGGTTATTTCATTTGGCTGTGATAGCAACCTGCCAAGTACATGGTGGCCCCTGGATGTAGACACAGGAACTGAGACAGACTCAGGGAAAATAAATGACTGTCCAAGGTCCTGCAGACAGGACGGGGGAGCTGGCCTTGACCCCAAGGCCACCTGCCCCTGGGTCACCTTGATCTGGTCTGAGGATGCACTGAGGCCCTGGCTCTCACCACAGCTAGTCTGGACCTTTCCACGGGCCTCTGGCTTCTTCTGCAAAAGGTCCAGGAGGCCCTAGCACCCTTGCCTACTGCCTCCTGCCCAGCTCTGCCGGATGCAGCACGTTCCCACTGGGTCAGCTCACAGAGCTGTGGTTAAGACAAGACTCTTTTCTCAGCCAGGTGGAAGGGTGTGGAGACAAGCAAGAGAGGTGCGCTGGCAGGAGATGCCCCGATATCTCTGTCCCCAGAGGTTGAGGAGGCAGCTGCCCGGGGGGAGGGTGATGCCCCGGCCACCGAAAACCTTCACGTGGCTAGGCCCTCGGGGCAGCTGCCTGGGTCTGCCGGGTCCTGGGACAGAAGGTCCGTTCACACCCCGGTGCTCTGGAGCTCAGGTGGCCTCGTGTCACGCGGGGCAGTGGTTAGGAGCTGGGCTGCAGGGTCAGGTGCCAGCTCTGCTGTGCCCTCGGGTGGATGATCGAACCTCTGTGCCTGAGCCCCTCCTGTGCAAAACTGGGGCCAGGAAGACACCACTCCCTGCCGGGCTGTGGTTGGGCACCACGAGATACGGGGTGCTGGTCTGACCGCAAGAGACTGGTGGGGTCCACCCCCTGAGCCCCGATTATGGAGGGGGAAACTGAGGCCAGTGGCCGAGTCGGGGCTCCAAGGCGGGTTTCCTGACCCCAGGGCCCACGTCTTCCCAGCGTCTCTCACTGCCCATCTGGGGTGAGAACCTGTGTTCTTTGCAACCCCCCGGCGGACTCTGACAGGGAGGTGGTCCGCCCCTGCCCCTGCCCCTACCCCTGTCCCTGGGTGGGAGGGGCGGGCCAGGCCCAGAGCCCCCGGTACCTTGAGGATGGAGTTGTCCTGTCGGGTGTTCTTCGTGTCGTAGCCCTCCAGCAGGCAGCAGCGCACCGTGGAGCCGGAGCCTGCAAACTCCGCCAGGTTCAAGTCGGCGAAGCCCAGCTGAGCGGGAGAGAGGAGAGGGTGGGAGGCTGAGGGGAGTGTGGGCGCAGGGCAGGTGGCTCAAGGCTGAGCTGGGCCGGGGGCGGGGGGGCCAGCGCCCCGGGCCCGCCCCGCAGCCCCGACAGACTGTTGCATAACCGGCACCCAAGGACACAGGCCCCGGTTGGCGACTCCGGTGGCAAAGCCAGGAGCTCACATCCCTGGGCTGCACAAAGCGCCCTTTGTGCCGAGTCCCGGCGTGCACCGGGGCAGCGCCCGAGATGAAAGGACATTGTTGTCTGCGACACAGACGCACTGTTCCCAGGGAAACAAGGCCGTGCTGTGGGAGCCACCGGGCCAGCGGGCAGGAGGGGTGGCCAGGCCCGTGGGAACTTGGCACTGTGGTGGGTGGGTGGGCGTGTGGGAGACCCTGGTAGGGGTAGGAGCCAGGAGCTGGCGGGAACCCCAAGCTGTCATGGGATGCAAAGGGGAGCCCGGGGTGGGGAGGGAAGTAAGAAAGTGGAAGAACAGGCTGGATGAGCTGAGAAGGCCTCCTGGGCGGAAGCCACGTCTGCCAGACCTGGAGGCTGGGGTGTGGGGGGGTGGGTGCTGGGCTTGGGGACCTGGAGGACAAATCAAGCTAAGCAGGGACATTCATTGAGCACCTGCGGCACACAAGTCTCTACTGCAGAGTGTAGGGCGCGTGCTTCAGACCCAGAAACTAAGGCTCAGAGCGCGCAAGTGACCTGCTCAGGGGCTCACACACCTTAGCCGGCAGAGCCAGGACTGAAACGAGCCTTGATCAGTGTCAGATCTCATCACCTTTCTGGGCCTCAGTTTCTTCCTCTAATTAAGGGAACCTGAGCCTGTGGTGGGGCTTTCCAGGTGGTCCAGTGGTAAAGAACCTGCCTTTCAATGCAGGAGACCTAAGAGACATGGGTTCAATCCCTGGGTGGGGAAGATCCCCTGGAGGAGGGCATGGCAACCTACTCCAGTCTTCTTGCCTGGAGAAACTCGTGGACAGAGGAGGCTGGTGGGCTACAGTCCGTGGGGCTGCAAAGAGTCGAACACGACTGAAACGACTTAGCACGCACTCACGAACCTGTGACAGAGGGAAGGGCCTGGGAGGTCTGACAGGTGACACAGCAGGTTTGTGGGAGGAGGGAGAGGGAGGTGGGTGCTCTCGCTGTTGGCTGTTTCTTCACTGGCTGTCCTTCACCCACGTGCGTCACCAGAAGGAGAAGTCTCTGCTCTAAGAGTACCTTCCGCCGCCTGGTTCTAGCCACCCTGCCCTCTGTTTCTGGGCAGGGTGTCGGTGCCCGGGACAGGGCACAGGGCACGGCCATGTCCACTGAACTTCCTGAGCTCTGGTCGATGGGAAGGGACTGGACCCGCACATCACCTGCCTCAGGCTCTCCAAGCAGGGTGAGGTGAGACAAAGGCGTGTCCCCTCTAGACTAACTGAGCCCACCTCCCTGCTGCTGGGCGCCTCCCCGGGCCCCAGAGGGTGGGCGAGAGGCCCCACGAGAAGAGGGGCTCAGGGCAGAGCAGGCTGACTCAAAGCCAGAGGTGACACTTCCAGAGCCGTCTTCCCCAACCTTCCCCAGTGGAAAAGGCTTTAAACGGGAAGGCCGGAAGTGTCTGTGGGCGAGGGGAAAGCTGCCCACCACACAGATGCGCAGCCGTGGGGGTGACTGAGCCCCCTTCACCCAGCCAGACGAGGGGACCTGCCACTGTAGAAAGCAAAAGGAAACTTGTGACATAAAAACATGCCCGCGCTGTACTGGGTGGTTAAAAAAAAAACAACAGGTTTCAGAATCTGTAGGACAAGTCCCTCTTGGGAATTTAAAAATCCTATCACCTGCATGTGCTGAGGTACACCCATGGGGGCTCCTCGTACGATCCTCTAAACCATATGCACGTTTTATTCACTGCTCTGTATGAAATAGTGCATGCATTTTTCTTCCGCTGCTTCTTTGTTAAAATATTTATTTATTGATTTGGCTTTACTGGGTCTTAGTTGTGGCACGTGGGATTCAGTTCCCTGACCAAGGATCGAACCTGGGCCTGTTGCATTGGGAGTGTGGAGTGTTAGCCACTGGACCACCAGGGAAGTCCCCCGCTTCATGCATTTTTGTTTTCTTAAGAGGTCTGGAAGGGTGTGAGGAGGAGGCCGAGGGAAGCACGAGGTGGGAAGCCCTCTACCATCTGTACTGCAATAAGCATCCGCTGCCTTTACATTAAACGCAGAGGCTGTCAATAAAGATATTTACAAAAATACATCTCAGAGAGGGCAGGGCGTCTTCTGTTTGGGGCAAGAGAGGTGGCTGGAGGTTCTTCTTAGAGCTTCTCACATGCCTGTCCCATCCCGTCCCACCCCGCTGCCCCTTCACCTGGCCCAGCTTACCTTGGAATAAGCCTTCCCACCTTTCAGCTCCTGCAAGGGAAACAGACAGGGAGATCAGGATGGCTAGGGAATCCCAGCGACCTCATGGGTCTTCCCAATCCTCTCCACCCCCGACCCCTATCTGACCCCCAGGGGAGGAGGACAGGAAATGAGGTAGCATGACTGAGGGGATGGGCTGGGAGCCACCACCCTGGTGATCCTGGCAGCCCCCCGCTGGCCTCACCTTGCGCACCGACACACGGAAGATGCAGGGGTCCAGCAGGCCAGTGGCCGGGTTGGCACTCATCTTACACACGAAGGTGAACCTCTTCCGCCACCGCACGCAGTTCTCCTGCACCTCCTCCCTGTGGGCACAGGGGAGGGGGTCCACGTTCAGGGAGATGAGGGCCCTGCCCGCCTCCGGGGATGGGTGGGGAGCTCTCACTTTTCACTTTGTATCACTAAGTGACTGCATTTTCGTAACAAGAATCTGCTTGTGGAAGTGTGATGAAAACAACAAAAACAAGATAAAAAATGAAAAAAAAAACACAAAAAACCCAAAGTCCAGCGAGGGTGAGAGCAGCGGGGAGCGGGGGGGCAGCCGTGTGTTTCCAGCACTGCCTGCCTGCCAGCCCCCACCTTGTTCTGGGGCCTCAGACAGCTCCTTCAGCTGCCACATGCCCCTCCTGCTGGACTGCTGCTGGCCATCTCGAGTAAGCCTCACAAAGGTGTTCCCAGGATGGACAGCCAGCCCTTTTCACAGATGAAGAAACTGAGGCTAGATAAACTGCCCAGTATCACCAGCCAGGAAACAGTTGTGCCCTCTGTCCAGTGCTGCCCAACTCCAGAGCCCCCTTCTTCACTAGTAGTAACAGCGATGATAAAGAGTAATAACAGCAACAATAGCAAACACTCACAGCTCGCTTCCTATGTGCCAGGCACCCCCCAAAGCCATTGGAGCCTGCTCCAAGCGCTGGCGATCCATGGTCATGCTAACCCTCCCAGCAACTGTCTGCAGCAGCTACCATCAGTAGTCCAAGCCCACATTCAAAGAAAACAGGACCTCTGGGCTGACTTCAGCCTGAGGCCCACCATGAGCAGAGCAGAACAGGGACTCGAACCCAAGCAGCTGGGCTCTGGTGCCACAGGTGCATCCTCCCCACTGGGTTGGGGGGGGCCAAGCTGGCTTTCCAGCTCCTGGAGCTCCTCCTGGGCCTGTGGAGCATGACCAAGCCCCACCCCCAGTTCAGCACCATCCCCCACCACCCCCACCCCCACCCCCACCCCCACCCCCACCCCACCCTCCGCCACTGGGGAGGTGCCTCCCTGGAGGTGGAAGTAGGGGGATGCAAGTAGCTGTGACTTCTCACGTGAAGGAGATGAGGTCCGCCCCCCGCCGGGCAGGATGTGCTCAGGAAGGGCGGGGCCCACGTGAGAGACATTATCTCCAGCCTCATCCCACCTAACAGGAACGCGGGGCAGACAGCTGAGGAAGTGACCGCTCCACCCCCTGGAGACCAGAGGGGTTTCCCGAGGGCGGAGGGTCAGCACAGGTTGAGCATCTCCTGAACACTTGCTTCCCCGGCAACTCCGGAAGGGGACAGACTCTGTGCCGCCCCTTCTATACAGTTGAGGGCACTGAGGCTCCCGGAGACCACCCAAGGTCACACCCCCCAGAGACGGGCAAAGCAGGATCTGAGCTCAGGACTATCCAATTACAGGGTCACAGCACCCGGTCATCGTCTTGGTTCATGGGTCAGCGGCTCAGGAGAGCCTGGCAGATGGAACCCACGAGGGTCGTGGGGTCAGCCACACCATGCTCGGTCCCCAAGGCATCTATCTGGGTCTCTGAGTCCCAAGTACGTGCTGGGTGCTGGACCCTGCAGTGGACCGGATTCACAGACTTGACATTTGACAGTCACCCCAGTGATGACTCAGTGTCACCAGGACAGGGTGGGGGAAGGGGTGAGTCAGGGAAGGTTACTAGCTGCAGGGAGATGGCATTCAGGCGCAGACCCGAATGCAGAGAAGGGGAGTAGCCAGTGGGGGAGACAGTTCCCAGCAGAGGGAACCGTATGAGTGGGAAATGAACATACTCTTGGGCTCTCGGCCAATGAAGGCCCCCGAGCCAAGCCTCTATGAGGAACTCCCTTCTGGCCCCACGAGGCTTTGAGGATGGGACCAAGGCTTCCCCATGTTCTGCCAGGGCTGTGATGGAAGCAACAAGACTCAGCCAGGCAGACCCGGGCTCACAACCTCACACTGTGCAGCTCAGGCTGGGGCCCAACCTCTGCATCGTCATTGGTGAAGCAGGCACAGGAGCCACTCATCACGGGCACCTGAGAGCATTCACGGAGGGGTGCCCGGCAAGGGCCCCCTAGGGAGGCCCCTCCCCTAGGGAGGTCTCCAAGCCCTGTCTTATCTGATGAAGACGCTGGAGTTGAGGGGCACTCAATCACCAGGATGCTCTGACCTTGTTAGGAAGGTGAGCTCCAGCAACCCCAGGTGACGGGGCAGAAAAGGTCAGGGCTTGAGAGGAGGGGGAGAGGAAGGGACATGGGGCAGGAAGCAGGTGCCCCAGGAGAAGCGGGGGCCCCAGGCCAGAGCATCATCTGACCCAGCCGTGGCGGCCCTCCTCCTTCATTCATCAAATAATTGAGCACCAATTGTGCCAGTCCCTTTTCTGTGCACTGGGACCACAGCAGTGACAAGCTTACATTTTGCTGGAAGGAAGAACTGAAACTGCCTCTATTGGCAGATGACTTGATCTGGTATGCAGAAAATCCTAAGGAAGTCACTACCTATTAGAATACATGAGTTCAGCCAGGTTGCAGAATACAAGATCAATATACAAAAATCAATGACCTCCTATATATTAGTAAACATCCACAAGGAAATAAACAATTTCACTTACAATAGTATCAAAAAGAATAAATTTAACAAAAGAAGTATAAAACATACGCTCTGCAAAACTACAAACTATCAATACCTTGCTGAAAGAAAGTCAAGAACATCTAAGTAAATGGAAAGACATCCCATAGTCATGGACAGAAAGATTTAATCTTGTTAAGATGACAGTACTCCCAAACTGGTCTAAAAATTCAATACAATCTCGATCAGAATCTCAGCTGACTTTGCTGCTGAAAATTGAAAAGTTGATCCTAAACCTTAGAAACTCAAGAGACCAGAATAATCAAAACAATCTAGAACATAAATAAAGGATTCACATGTCTTGACTGCAAAAATTCTACAAAGCTACAATAATTAAGAAAGTGTGGTTCTGACATAAGGATAGATACAAAGATCCATGGAATAGAATTGAGAGTCCAGAAATATATCTTCACATTTATGGTCAATTAATTTTAACAAAGGTACAAATGGGGAAATAGCCTTTTTAACAAAAGTTGCTGGGACAACTGTATATTCACATTCAAAAGAATGAAGTAGGACCCATTTTTTACCCCATGTACAATAATTAACTCAAAATGAATCAAAGGCCTAAGTTTAAGAGTAAAAAACTATAAAATTCCTAGAAGAAAACATAGGGGTAATGCTTCATGATCTATGATGAGGCAACAGTTTCTTAGGTATGACACCAAAAGTACAAACAGTAAGATAAAAATATAGATATACCGAACTTCATAAAAATTTAAAAACTCTGTGATTCGAAGAACACCATCAAAAAAGTGAAAAGACAGCCCACAGAACAAGAGAAAATATTTGCAAATCATATATATATAAGGGATTTGTAGCTAGAGTATATAAAGATCTCTTACAACTCAAAAATAAAGACAAATAACCCAATTTAAAAACAGACAGATAATCTAAATAGACATTTCTCCGAAGATATACAAATGGCCAATAAACACACGAGAAGATGCTCAACATCAGTAACTATCAGGGAAACACAAATCAAAACTGTAACAAGGGACCACTTCACATCCACTAGAACGGCTATAATCAAGACTGGTGATAACAAGTGTTGATGAGGATGTGGAGAAACCGGATCACTCGTGCACTGCTGGCAGGGATGTAAAATGGTGCAGCTGCTTTGGAAAACAGTCTGGCAGTTCCTCAAGAGGTTAAACTAGAGTTACCATATGACTCAGCAATTCTACTCCTAGGTATAAAGCCAAGAGAAATGATACACATGTCCATATGAAAATTTGTATGCAGATGTACAAGGCAGCGTTATTCATAATAGCCAAAAAAATGAAAGCAACCCAGATGTCCATCAACTGGTGAATGGATACAAAAAGTGTGATATATCCAAACAACGGAACATTATTCAGCAGCTGAAGGAGCACCTAAACATGCTACAATGTGAACTAACCTTGAAAACATTCTGCTTAGTGAGAGAAGCCAGTCACAAAGAGTATACATTGTATGATTCAGTTTCTAAGAAAAGTCCAGAAGAGGCAAACCCATAAGAGACAGAAAGACTGAGGATTGCCAGGAGATGGAGGAGTTGGGGGAAAAAATGGGAATAACTGCTAATGGGTATGGAGTTTTTTTAGGGTGATGAAAACATTCTAAACTTAACTGTGGTGACAGTCACAGCTCTGTGAATATAAATGGGTGAACTGTGTGGTTTGTGAATTGCAGCTCAAAGAACAGTTACCAAAACCAAAACAAAAGCATGGTGGTTCAAAGAGAAAACTGGAGCACGCAGCACAGGGAAGGCGGGTAGGGAGTGCCAGACGGAGAGGAGAAGCAGGTAGCCGCTCCTTTGGGCAGGTGGGTGGGGAAAGTCTTGTGGCAGTGACGCCTGACGAAGGTCTGGAGTGAAGTGAGGGTGTGGGCTGAGCAAAGACTGGGGGGAAGAGCTGTCCTGATGCATGAACAGCAAGTGCAAAGGCCCTGAGGTAGAAACAAGCTTGGCAAATGGAGAGGCGGCATGCGGGTTCAGGGGCTGGATGGCATTGGGGAGGGGAGCAGAGGGGATGAGGCAGTGCAGGGGGCAGGGTTAGTAACTACATCCACCCACGCTGGACTGTGGTGAGAACTCTTTGAGCCTTCCCCCTGACAGTGCCTCGGTCTTGCCACGATGGATTCTGGGCTGAGGGAGGCCCGGAGGAGGTGGGTGGAGGGGCACAAAGACTAGACTGCTTCCCATCGGGCAGAGGCTCCAAGCCTGAAAGCAGGGAAAGCTAGGGGGCAGCCGGGGCGCCAGAGCAGACCATCAGATCTCCGCCCGCCCCTCCACCGGCCTGAGCCAGCCCAGGAGTGGCAGCAGCTGCTGGAGTCTGAGGAGGAAGCTCACAGTGCCGGGCGTGTTGAAACACCCAGAGGAATCAGGATTAGTGTTTGGAAACGAAAGCCGATATCGAATTGTGCGTTCTCTCCCTTCCCCTTTGTGAGTCTGCCATGGGAACGCAGGGCCAGGAAGCCTCCCTGACCGTGGTTCCTGCGGGCCTGGCCAGAGAAAGCCACGGGGACCCTTCCCAGGCTCGGGTGACAGGCAGCTTCCTCTCCCGCTGTGGGAAGGCAGGGCTCACGGGATCAGTCCTGCACCTCCTTCGTGTTTCCACAGGGCTCTAAACAAACACACACTATTAAGTCCCGCCACTCCCACGGGAAGAAGCACGGAGCCTCACCCTGGCGCACCCCGGGAGGTCACAGCAAGGATAAAACAAGCGCCCCAGCAGCAGCCATTCCCTGAGGGCCTAGTGTGTGCCACCCAGAACTCTTCAGCACTGAGAGTTGGCTGTTACGGTGGCCCATTTCACAGATGAGGAAAATGAGGCTCAGAAAGGCTGAGAAACCCAGTCACAGAGCGGTGAGGGGCGGAGCTCGGTCTTGACTCAGGGCCCATCTGTGTCCAGAGCCAGGGACGGCACAGCCAGGACCCAACCCTGCAGAGGGCCCTCTGGAGGGAGGGAGCCAGGACCCCCAGCCAGGTGGTCTGGGGTTCCAGGCACAGGTAGGGATAATGGGGGGAAATGAATATAGACTCAGGGTGGGGATGGGGGCATCATTAAAAAAAAAAAAAAGAAAGCAGGAATTAAGATGCCAAGCAGAGGACCAGGAGCCCCAGATGACAGCTGACTTTAGCCAGGTTTGAGGAAATCTCAGGGCTTGATTCACTGAAGAAGAAAAAGAAACTCTTATGAAGCACTTACTAGGTGTCAGGTACTGCTGAAGGACCTAAGAACATAAACAGTGAAGAAAACAAAAAAATCTGCTTTCAAGGGGCTTATAGTCTGGCAGTAGGTAGGAGACAGACAAAATGAGGTAAAAACACAGCAGATGGTGGGAAGTGCTGTGGAGGAAGGAGCTTGAGGGCAAGACGGCCAGGAAAGGTGTTGATGGGAAGGGCACACCTGAGCAAAGGGCCAAAGGAGGTGAGAGCATGACGACAACGCAGACACCTGGGGGAAGAACAATCCAGACGTGAGGAACAGTCAGTCAAAGGCCCTGAGGTGGGAATCCGCCTGGCACGTTTAGGAAGGCACAGGGAGGCCACGGGCCAAGAAGGCACTGTGGGGCATGGCCCCCAGGAATAGCAAGGGCCCCTTCTTCGGGGCCGCCAAGGGCCCTGAAGGTCACCAGGATGCTGAAAGCTGAGCACCACCTGACACCAGCCATGAGTCGATGGACTGTGGCCCAAGGGGCGGGGGCCGGGATGGGGCCTGTGCGGGCAATGTGGATCTCTGCACACATTCCCAACTCCCCAGGTGCGGTGAGCAGGACGGGGGCGAAACAGGGAGAGTGTGAAAAAATTGCGAGTGAGTCTCTATGACAAAAAATCATCCAGAAGACGCTCATTAAGAACACACAGGGCTGGGGGACTTCCCTGGTGGTCCAGTGGCTAAGACTCCACACTCCCCATGCAGGGGGCCTGGGTTCGATCCCTGGTCAGGGAACTAGATCCCACGTGCTACAACTAAGAGTTTGAGGGACACAACTAGGATCCAGTGCAGTCAAATAAACTTTAAAAAGGAAAAAAATAACACACACACAGGACTGTGTATCCACTCCCCCACCTCACTTCCCCTGCTAATGTGGCTTAGAATGGGTGAGAACTGGAATGTAAAGATGACGGCGCCAAGCTGCAGGTTTCCCAAGCCCAGCAGCCTGCTCCACCTGCAAAGGGGCAGGAAGGGACAGTGGCTGAGGGGAGGAAGGGAGCTCGGGGTGGGTCTGGCTAAGGTGGGGCAAGGGACTGCAGGGCCACTGTCTTCATGTCTCTCCGAGAATCATTTCTGTAGTTGAACTTGAAATTGAAAAACGAGAAAAGCGTCTTAGGTTAGAAAAAACAGTGAAAGTGTTAGTCATTCAGTTGTGTCCAACTCGGTGACCCCATGGACTATAGCCCGCCAGGTTTCTCTGTCCGTGGGATTCTCCAGGCAAGAATACTGGAGTGTGTAGCCATTCCCTTCTCCAGGGGATCTTCCCAACCCAGGGATCAAACGTGGGTCTCCTGCATTGCAGGCAGATACCTTACCGTGTCTGAGCCACCAGGGAAGCCCTGTGAGGTTAGAAGGGCTGGTCAAAAGCCAAAAGAATTTGAATACCCACATACCTGATTCAAGGCCTGGGCCCACACTCGCCCTCCCGGCAGAACCGGGCAGCCCCTTGTAAGAGACAAAAAAAGATGGCCCGAACCTCCCTTGCCTGGGGTTTCAGGGTCAGTCCATGCTGCCAGGGACAGGTAATTACAGAGACTGGGTTTGCAGGAGAGTTTCGTTTTTAGCTTTAAGATATACAATTAGACGTCCAAACCCCAAAGAGGCAGGGCGAGGCCTCTCCACCCACCGCAGCCTGCCAGTGGCCCTCGCAGCAACAGAATTCAGCTATTTCTGGGCTGTCCTGAAATAGAGCAGAGCACCCTACCAGGCTGGTGTCTCCCTTGGAGCTCCCCAGGCCCCAGATCCTGACCAGGGCCTCTCTTATGCGTCCACAAAGCTTCCCTGTGGGCGCCAGCTCGGCGCCAGGCCCACACAAGCCGGGGGGTGGGGGGAATACACAACGGGAGCAGACATCCTCAGGAGCCCCCGGCTCAGTGGGGAGACACACAAAAGTCAAGTGAAAGTCACTCAGTTGTGTCCGATTCTTTGTGATCCCATGGACTATAGAGTCCATGGAATTCTCCAGGCCAGAATACTGGAGTGGGTAGCCTTTCCCTTCTCCAGGGGATCTTCCCAACCAACCCAGGGATCGAACCCAGGTCTCCTGCATTGCAGGCAGATTCGTTACCAGTTGAGCCACAAGGAAAGCCCAATCACACAAAACGTGACTTGACAACTGCTGCCGGCATCCTAGGAAGGGAAGGGGTTGCGAGCGAGCTGAAGAGACTGGGGACCTGACTGGGCTGGGGGCAGTAACCCCACAGCTGGGACCTCAGTGCTGTGGCTGGCTGGATGAAGATGCAGGGAGACGGGCCAGCCGGTAGGAAGAGCCCAGGATGACCCAGAAGGAAGGAGACCGGGGGGCGGGGCAGGACCAGGCAGGTGAGGGTGCATGAGTGACCCGGAGGCCCATCACTGGGAGCCGGGACTGCATCTATGAAAGGGTGATCCCGCCCACCACATGGGGCTGTCCGGTGACCCACTGGGCTGTGTCCAGCTCCTTTCTCCCCTGCTCAGCCCAAGGAGGGATGCAAAGAATTCTGCCAGCCGGCTGGGGGGATGGAGGTGATGTCACCCTAGCATCTGTCCCATCGTGTATCAGGGACCAAGAGAAAGGCAGCCAACCACCTTTGTGGCCCCACACAGATGGGGGCGCAGGGCATCTATCGACCAGCACTGCCTCCCTGGAGCTCGTGACAGAGCTGCACAGAGCAGGACTCTCGTTTGAGAACGTCCGCCTGCCTCCAGGCTAATCTTTAATCAGCAGTAAAACCCAGCCCTCCCATTGAGCCTGTTCTATAGGACACATGTTTTGAATACATGGGTATCGTCTTCTACCACCATCCTAGGAGGTATGTGCCAGCATTGGTCCCATTTTACAGATGAAGAAATTGAGGCCCAGGGAGGGGCAGAACAAACCCAACCAAGGTAGGACAGAATAAGGTCAGAGGCTGATCCAGGGTCACCCCTTCACCTCTTCCCCGTGTTGTTGCCCCTCAAAAGCAGGAAGGAAAGTGGACACCTGGGTGGAGCAAATGCTTCTTCCCAGGCTCCCAACAACTGAAAGGCCGAGAAGCAAGCCACCATCCTTAGCCTTTCAGATGGAGAAATCTGAGGCTCCCAGCAAGAGACCCCCCAAAGAGTCTGGGTTCCGTGGTTCCCCAAGGGTGGCTCACTGGCACATCCCTAGCTCCTGGCCCAGACCAGCCTCACTGCCCAGAAAATGTAAGATCTCAGAGCTTTAGCACCGCCCCCAGTCTCCATCAAGCAGGTGACAAGGGGTCAGTGCCATAGGGGCCACCTCCTGGCCTCAGGCTGGCTACAGCCCGCAGGCTGTCATATCTACAGGGTGCTTGCAGACAGGGACCAAAGCAGGGCCATCTGAGGCTAAGGCGCAGCACAGACCACAGTAGTCTCAGAGCAGGAAAGTGGAGAAGGTCTCAGTGGGGGCGCCATGGAAAGCCTCCAGCTTGACCCAACCTCAGTCCCTCACCTTCCCAGCGGCCTGGCTGCAAGCATTTGTCTTGTACCCAGCAGAGAGCTGAGCAGCTCAACCACGGTCACAGTCTAGGAGTGGGGGTGCCGGGGCCTGGGAGGACAGAGCTTCTTAGACTCGAATCAACACTGAAAAACCCTTGGCTTGTCACAAACCAAGATTCCCGAGCCCTGCCAGAACTAGACTCTGTCATGGCAGCATTCCTCCACTTCAGCACTCCAGACATTTGAAACCATTCTGTTTTTTTTTTTTGGGGGGGGGGCTGTGCATCACAGGACACTTAGCGGTATCCTACCACTAGCACAAGTCCAGCTGTGACAACCAAATATGTCCCCAGATACTGTCAACTGTTTGAGGTCAAAGACATCCCCAGTTGAGAACCACTGCTGCAGACCCTGGACTAGGCTTTTTGAAAAGCTCCCAGGTTAATTCCAAAGCAGGAGCTGGGCACCCGGCTAAGAGAAGGCCCATCCGTGAGCACGGAGTGGGACCCCAGGGACTCCCAGACCCACTGCGCTCCTGCGTTCCTGGGAGGGCTGGTCCCTCCCTTTCTGCCCCTAGGACGAGGGATAAGCAGAGCAAGGCTCCATCACGTGAATCCCTCCCCCCCCAACCCCCCACCCCAGGCAGTCACGGAATCCCGCCTGCACCTCCCAGCCACGTGGGCTCTGTGATCTCCCGTTCTTGGCTGGTTTCGGGAGGCGCAGCGAGTGGTCGCAGTGATGCAATCAAGGTTCCCGGCTGATGAAGCCCAGCCTGGGGCCAGGAGAGGCGAGAGTCTCATAAGGAAATGATTTAAATCGACAATATCTGCCTGTGCTTCCCTGAAGAGCAGCGAGTCCAGCCGCCTGGGAAGGGGCCCACCCTGGGGAGCAGACGAGGCATCCGCCCAGGGGCTGCAGGGCGGTGGAGCCTCCATTCCAGTGACGTGGCCCACGCGGCAGCCAGGCAGCATCTGGCTCCTGCCAGGAATTCAGGGCCTCACGCAGGGGAAACAGCTCGTTGTGGTTCTGACATGGCCAGCCCCTCCTCCTGGGATGCAACGAGGCAGCAAGAAGTTCCTAGAAGTCGGGCCACTCTGGCATGGTGAGAAAGCATTACGGTCAGGAGGAAGGATTCTGCAGGCAGACGCCCCTGGCCTTGAATCCTGCCACTCACCAGCCCGGAAACCTTGAGCTGGATCAAAAAAAACCCAAAGTGAGGACTTCCCTGGTGGTCCAGTGGTTAAGAATCTGCCTTGCAAAGCAGGGAACGTGGATTCGATCCCTAATCTGGGACCTAAGATCTCACCTGCTGTGGAGCAACTAAGCCCAAGCACCGCAACGAAAGATCCCACATGACCCAGTGTGCGTGCGTGCGTGCGTGCGTGCGTGTGTGCATGCTCAGTCGTGTCTGATTCTTTGCCACCCCTGGACTGGAGCTCGCCAGGCTCCTCAGTTCATGGGATTTTCCAGGCAAGAATACTGGAGTTGGGTTGACATTTCCTATTCCAGGAGGATCTTCCTGACCCAGGGATCGAACACACGTCTCTTGCGTCTTTCGCATTGGCAGGCGGATTCTATACCACTGAGCCACCTGGGGAGTCCACATGACCCGACGCAACCAAATAATTAAAGCAATTTATAAAACAAAGTGGGCAGGTGCTGGCTTCTGCATTTTACAGACACGGCACGCTGCCTCCCTGGTCTGTCCTCCGGACTTGCCCGTACCCGGAGGCAGGCTCTGCAGGCAGCTCTGCAGGCAGCTCGGCAGCTCCCAGGTGAACGTGCGGGGATGTGATTCTCAGCAGACGCAACAGGCCACTTTCTCTTGCTCTTAGAGCCCAAGAGGACAGCAGGCTGTTGGAAGGGATCCAAGGTAAACTTGCTGGCTTTGACCCAGGGATGGTCCAAACCCAAGCACCTGGGTGAAGGTGCCCCCCTCCCACTAAGTGTGGCCCAGCCCAGCTCGTTTGCGGGGTACTCTGCCTTGTGCCAGGGGCTGCTCAAGCATGAACCCTCTGCAGGCACAACCACCACCCACTTCACAGATGAGCAAACGGACACTCAGGGAGTCCAAAGGTCACTCAAGAGGTGAGGGGTGAACTGCACCCCCAATCCTTACCTCAGGAGCCCACCCCATCCCCTGCCATGCAGGATCGCTGGGAAAATGGTCTGAGACAGAAGCGCTGTCCTCGGGAGCATCATCAATGTTCCTGTGCTTTGCGGGCTGACCCTTCACGAGTCTCAATACTAGAGAAAAGGCGGCCTTGAGACCAGTCCTACCCTAAAGGAGGCATGGTCCCATGAGGTCAGAGTGTATGGTCAGTGGGGCATGGCCCTGGGCCAAACCCATCAAGACCTGCTGGTGCTGGGGACCAAACCTCATCAATCCAGGGTGGGAGAATGGGGAAATGTTCCTGGAGAAGTTCGTGTCAGCTTCCTGCCTACTTATCCGGCGCTAAACTGACAGCTTTCCCTGCCTGACCTCCTGGAGTCCACACCCCAAGCCTGGGAGGTAGGTACCATCATCCCCACATCACAGGCAGGGAAACTGAGATTCAAGGCACAGAAGCCACCTACCCCAGGTGTGGCCGGGAGAGGGCCGTGATCTGGTCTGAACCCCCAGCTGTCTGATTTCGGAGTCTCAAACCAGGCCCAGGCCTTAGAAATTCAAAGCAAGAAGCCACAGCTGCACTAGAGTAGCGACTCCCCCCCCCGCCTCAGAACCCTCAACTGTAAAAAAACAGAGCTAAAGGGTCAGCTATGTGCAGGAGGGGTTCCCTTCCTGAGCCCCTGAGGTCTCCAGCAGGACTGTTCACCGGACAAGGGTGCAAGAGGCAGACAGACTGGGGTCCAAGACCAGGATCTGCTCCCCACTGGACACGTGATCTCTGTGGACCTCAGTCACTACCCTGTCTCACGGGTTTGCTAAGAGGCTGAATGAGAGAACAGGGCCTGGCACATACCAGAGTTCACACACACACAAAGAGGGACATGTCCGTTACCATCAGAAGCAATTGAGACAGATGGTCCAGCAGGAAGATCAGGCGTGCAGGGCCCCTGATGGAAGTCCTGCTTCCCCACCCCAGGATATGTATGGACCAGGACATTTCCCCAGACCTTGAACCTGGCTCAGACATCCCAGGAGGTGGACTGGCAGGGAGCCCGGGCATGCTCAGGCCACTCCTGGCTGACTCACACCTGGGTGGTGACTGAGTCACCCACGGAAGCAAAGAAACAGGAGGGAGGAATCCCCAACTCTGGAGTCCAGTTCCGTGAAGAGCTGGACTCGAGTGAGTCACAGGGGTGTCCCTGTCCTCTGAGCCTCTACCCAGCCCCAGAGCCTTTCCTGAAAGCATCCTCCTCACAACTACTGCAGACACATTACTTCCTCTTCTGGGTCTAGGTATGGTGAAAATGGAAAGACTTCCCTGGTAGTCCCAGTGGTCAAGACCCTACACTTCCAACGCAGGGGACATGGGTTCAATCCCTGCTCGAGGAACTAAGATCCCACATGCTGCACACTGTGACCAAAAAAATGAAGAAAACAGAAGGAAGCTTCTATACCCAGAGTGCAGGCATCTTGGAGGCAGGGCCTCTGTTTCACTCACTGATGCTTCTTACGTCCTAAGGATGGCACATGGCACAGGGGAGGCACTCAGTAGGTCTCCGAAGACTAGATTAGTGACATCCACAGTCCAGCTCCCAATAAGGAGCCCCAGACCTTCTTGCACTGAGATTTCCACCAGAAAAGCGGCCTCCAGCTGCAGTCAGGACATGTGCTCTAGCTTTTGGTGGTCATCGAGGGGTCAGAGGGCATCACCACCTCTGGAACTGCCGCTGGTGGTCCCACTGCTCCTCACCACACTCCCCATGGCTCCCTGGACTTCTGAGGGGAACTGAGGAATAACCAGGGGCCACCAGTCATGTCTCCTACCAAACCAGCACAGAGTCAGACCTGCTTTGCCAGCTGTCTTTCGGCAGCCCTCCGAGATTCCATCCACGGGACAAAGGGCTCAGGGGTCGGTGGGACCGGGAGGCCCTGACTCATTCTACCTCCTCCCCAAACAGCTGATTTCTCCTGCAGACTCAGGGGCTGACCCTGGGCCCGTCACTGCCCCTGTCATTCTCAAGGGCATTTCGTCCACACACATGAACTGAGCACTTTACTACGAGCCAGGCCTGAGTGGGATGCTGGGGACATATCCAGAACAAGCCTGGGCCTTGGTCTTGTCTGTATCCAAAAGGGGCCAGGCCAGTCTCACCCGGGTCCATGTGATTCCTCTTCGCCCGACAGGAAACCCTTAGGAGGTGCAGGAGCCCTCGGTCAGGCCTCCTCTTGCATTTGGGGGAATACCCAGTCAAAGGCCCACCCCCAGAGAAGACAGTGGTCAGGGCCAGAGCGGGCAGGAGTGGCTGATGCCGCCCCTCCCACCACGTGCTCAGCACTTCCGGGAGAGCTGATGTATCTAATGGTCCTCCCCTGGCTCAGGGGCACCGGGTCAGGGGCCATGGCTGTCTCCGCCACTGCTGGGCCCAGTGCCCAGGGCAGGAGCCTGGCCCTAATTGCACATGTTTGCTGAAGGGGGTGAAGCACAGGAAGAGAGAAAGAGAAACAATTAAGGGGAGAGAGGGAGCAAGGTGAACCCTTTCTTCCTGCTCCCACCCCTGGATCGCCTCCAATAACGGCCCTGGACTGACAGCCACCACTGCCAGCCTTTCCAGGGCCCTGACTCGGTGCGGGGGTTTCTGCTGGGTATGTAATGGGGACAGGGGAGGGTGGGTGACCCACTTAATCCAAGTGCCAGGAAGGAGCTCATCACCCCATTTCACAGAAGAGGAAAGCAAGGCTCAGAGAGATCCGGTGGTCTGGCAGCCTTGGGAGCCCACCCTCCGTCTGAACCGCCAAGGCCCTCACCCAGCCGACCCTGCCAGGGTTTGCAAGAGGCGGAAGGAAAAATCCCCAGCCAGAGAAGACTGTTGGCAGCTGCCAGGAGGAGTTATGGATCATAACTGATGCTTATCAGGCTCGGGCAGGTATGGTTCAGGCCGCCCAGCCAGAAAGACCCTGGAAAGACCAGAAGATCCCCCCCAGGCTCGCAGGTGCCTGGCCCGATCAAAGGGGTGGGTGTGTCCAGGCCGTTTCTCAACACAGACACGTGCACACGCCAGGGCACGGCTGGCAGGCTCTCACAGCAGTCCTGCGTAACCAGCCGCCTAAGAAGCAGGACTTCACAGGAAGTCCCCTCCAGACATGACCTCCCCCCAACAACCCAAGCCAGCATCATCCTGACTCCTATCAGGATGGGTGGTTTTAATCAGAATGCTTTTGAACTTTATATAACCGGCCCGGCCCGGCCCGCTCTTGGGTCTGGCTTCCTTCCCTCAGCGTTGTTTGCTGCACTATCCTTGTTGTGAGTGGCAACAGCTGATGCGTAGCCGGCTGGGAGTTGGGTTTTTAATCATCCCATGATGACAGAGGTGGGAAACTGCTCCTATCAGCTGATGGCCGCCCCGCCTCCTGCAATCTGGAGTCCCAAGCGGTCAAGCCCCTGGCTGCCCCTAGGAGTTCTAAAATACAGCTCTGATTCACGTCTTTCCACGGTCCCTTGCCCATGGCTCCCCAGACTGCCAAGCCCAGCATCCTGCCTGGGGCGTGGCAGGGGGCAGGGCAGTAACCCCAGGAGGCAGCATGGGCCCCCCCACACCCAGAAGGTGCTCAGGAACTCGTCCTGAGGGACTGGGGGTTGGGGCGCTCTCGCAGAGGAAGTGGTGGGAGGTAAGGGCGCCTTTGCGTGCGAGAAGGATCCAGACTTCTGCCTTCCCTGGCGGCCTCCCAGGCGCCAGGCGTGCACCGCCTTCCCTCTTGGTAGGTTTAGTCTGGTTTCGGCTGCCCCGTGCCTGGCCCTGTGCTGGGCAGGTAAGCCCTGATCTAGGAAGCCCTCCCGCCCCCTCCCTAGGCATCCCCTGCCCCGCTGGATGGAGAAGGAAGCCCAGGCTGAATGGACAAGGCTGTTGGCTGTGGTTACAGAGTCAGAGGGTAGTTGCCAAGGTCCAAGGGCAGATGCCAGCACAGGGACCAGCCTCCACCTCCTCCCCACCCCGCTAGGAGCAGCCCCCCTCTCTACACCCAACACAACCCACCGGTGCCCCCAGCTGCCTCTCAATCGCAGCCTCTGAGCCCCAAGGCGGTGCCCAGCTGCCCGGTAGGCAGCGAGGGCTGCTCCTGACACGCGCTGATACCCCTGGCACCAGGGTGGGGAGGGGCTGGGCTCAGGCAGCTGGCGGTGACTGGCACTCGGTCCAGCACCATCAGCGCCCACGCTGGTTCAGGGCCAAGGAAGAAATGTCCCAGGCCCCTACCAGCGCCTGCCCTCGGCACGCGGCCCCAGAACTAAGATGCAACAGAGGCCATGCCAAGTCTGGGGCTGGAGCTAAGAGGCATGGCCCACAAGGGTGCACAAGGCCAAAAGGGGGGCCAGGGAAGGCTTGCAGGGGAGGGGGCTCTTGGGCTGAGCAGGAGTTCCGCCACGTAAAGTGGGGAAACGGAGTCTGAGGACAGGGCAGCTGCAGAAGCAAACAACTAGAGTAAGGTGGGGTGGGGTCAGGCTGCCCGGGGCCTCCCACCCTCCCAGGGACCCTAGCATCGCCCCCTGCTCCCAGCAAGGGTTCCACAACTTGCTGTGCGGAAGGCCCCCTCCCTCCTCCTGCATTTCCTGTGTAGAAGCCCCCCCAAACCCCTAGCCCAGCCCCACCCAGGGGAGCACTCCAGCTCTCCCTGGTTCAGAGCCAACCCCCCAAGACAGAGCAGGTTCAAGCCAGCAAAGGCGAGAAAGTGCAGAGACCCCACACCGGGGACCCTGAGTCCCAGCATGAGGCCCAGCTTCTTGGACACTCGGGAGCTCACCTGCTTCCAGCCCTCTGGAAGGACCCTCTCCCCACACCACCCCTAGAATCCTGAGACAGAGACAGCACCCCAGTCAGTCCTGGCCCCCAGGGCAGTTCCCTGGCCAGAGGGACAACTAAGGTGGCTCCATCCAGCCCACCGCCTTGACTCAGCTGGGGACGAGCTGGACCTCTGATAGGCATTACCTCACCACGTCCTCCCAAGAACACTGCAGGCAGGCACCAAAAGCCTGAGGCTGGGGAGCTGAGGCCCGTGCCCAAGGTCGAACGGGCAAACGGGCGACAAGAAGCAGAGGAGGACGGGTATGTCCTCCCCAGGCCTGTGGGGGGGCAAGCCTCCAGCCCGACCAAACAGGCAGTGCGTCCTCCAGCAGGGCTCCTTCCTCCCAACCGCGGGCGGGCCACTCCCCGTTGACATCTGGGCAGATGGGGGAGCAGATGGTTCCAGGCCTGCATCTGAGAGCTGTTCCAAGCCTGGGCACCAAAAGCAGCTCAGAGCAGAGGCTAAGGGTTTGCAATGACCGCCCCAAGCAGACACCAAGGCCAGGCCACGGGCTGAGCGACTTTAGGCCCCACCAAGGCCACCAACGGCACAGTGTGTGACCTCACGGAGAGCTGGAAGGCCCAGGGGGGACAGCCCTCGGGTCATAGAGCACACCGAGGCCCTGGGGGCAGGTCTGGTGTCCCCAGAACCCCCAGCACTTGCCAGGCCAGGGGGATAATGAAGCCCACATCACTTCCAGGTCTTGTTCTAAGCAAATCTGATGTCTCTCCCCTGCTCAGACCTTCCGGGGCTGTGTGATGAGATGAGGATAAATCTATACTGGTTGCCATGGGTGATACACTGCTCATTCTAGCGGCAGGCTAGCGACCGCAGGGTCACCAGACTGCACACACTGAGTCCCCAGGCTCCCAGGACCCGTGAGCAAATATGCCAGCAGCCCAGACAGGGCTTCCGGAATGTAAGTCAGGACTTCCAAGTACTGAGCAAGCAGAGTTCAAAGCCTCTCCAGGACCTCAGACACAGTGTGGATGCAGCTGCGAACCCCGGGCCAGAGAGGTTCCCAGAACTGAGCTCAATGTGAGGAACAGGCCTCTGGGAATAGCCCTGGCTCCCCGGGGCCCGATCACCTTGGGTCAGGGCTCTGCCACTGCCAGGCTGGCAGGCAGGTGGCCAGGGTTGCCAGGGTGGCACCTGCCAATGGTGTGGCCAGCTGGCAGCAGAGGCCAGGCCCCAGGAGCAGACACCAAGGCCAGGCAACAGGCTGGACGGCCTCAGGCCTCACCAAGCGCACCAGCCGCAGCCTGACCCCAAGGGAGCCCACAGCTGGCCTGACGCCACGACCTGGCTGCCAGCAAGACATCTCGCTACCAGCGCCCGCCTCCTCAGGCCCCAGCTTGCCCACGGAAGGCCTCCCACAGGGGCCCCAGGGACCAGGCAGATCCCCACCAGGGACCCAAGGGCACTAGGGGGGGTTAGGAGGAGCCCAGAGCAGGCAGCCCACGGAAGAGGCAGCTTGGGCCAGATGCTGCCATGTGACACTGTCACCAGATCCATTCATTTAAAAGAATTTTTTTTTTCTTTTTATGCTGTCAAAACCTGTTAGATCCCTGTATAGGGCAACAAAACCCAGCATAAGCTCCACGAGGGCGAGGACCACGTCCAGCCTGGGGTGGGTGCCCAGACGACATCTGTCAAGCAAACAGATGACCGAACAGAAAGGCTTCCTGCGTTGGTCCTGGGAGGACCCTTCCCAGGTGTGCCTGGCTGTGAAATCTCTGAGGCCCCCAGGTACACTGCCCAGCACCCCCCTCCATGGGGAGCTCCCCGGGAGCCAGGCTCTCTGCTCCTGGTCACCTCTGGAAGCCTGGGTCCAAGAGGGTGCTCAGTAAATGCGGAGTAGGGACCCGGGCCTGCCCACCTCCTCCTCCGCCCTCCCCACCAGGTCTGTGAAGGGAAGTGGTGGCCCCGCCTACCTCAGGGTCCCACTGCACCCCCACATCCTTGTCCCCTTGGGCCCAAGAGACAGAACTGTGGGTCCATCTTCAAACCAAGATGTGCGGGAGAGCCGGACATGCGGGCCAGCAGGTTCGAGAGGCATCTGTGGCCTTCTCCAAGGAGGGAAGGCGAGGCCCGCCAAGCCCGAGGCATGTGTTTAAGAGACCTGGCTTCCCTGGGCCTGCAGCCTCCAGCTGCAGAGCTGACCTGTCCAAGGCCCTTCTTCAGACCCCTCCAAATCCCAAGCAACCCTCACAGGGCTCCCATCCCGGCCTGCTCACGGCCAGGCCCGCAAAAGGAAGGCAGTGTCCGTCTTGTGAGCAGGCGTGCCCCCTTTCAAAAGGTTGCCCCAGTGAAAACCCCACTGAAGAAATCACTGAAAACTGAAAGCGGTCACAGAAGAAAGTACAGGGTGGGAGTGGGAGCCCACCCAAGTCACGCGTCTGTTTCTTAGACAGCCTGGCACCAAGCCCAGGGCAGGAAGAGGCTCTTGTCTCTCCCTGGCCAGCCTGCCCCTTCACGCAAAGAGGGGCTCTGAGGCACCCGGGGCAGAGGTCAGGGCCAACCAGAGCTGTGCCATGAGCTCCTCCTACGAAGTGACCCTGAACGAGTGACTTCTCTGCCCCCAGCCTCAGTTTCCCCATCCACTGGCCCAGGAGGCTCGCTCTGCCTGTTGCCTCCACAGAGGCCTTGCTGTCCGGTAGACGGGTGCCTCCCTCTCGCTCCCTCCCACCACCAGCCACGTGCACGGGGCAGGCCACAGGCCCAGTGCCAGCCGGGCACAGAGACCTCGCAGGATGTTTGGGATTCCTCCTGCCTGAAAGACAGATTGGCTCAAGGCTGGAAGCCTGCGCCTGGCCTGCCCTGGGGAGACCACGACCTGGCCCACGGCTTCCCGGCTCACAAGACTTGGCTGGGACGCGTCCCTCCTGGGACCCCTGGGAAAGCCTCCCAGATGCCATTCGGATGCATCTGCTTAGAAGGCCTCTGGGCAGAGACCTTGGCAAATGCCCACTGTGCCCCAGTGCCAGCCCACGCCTGGCACTGAGTCCACAGCAACGACGTCTGCCCCGGTCCCCACCTGCAGCCCCGAAGCCCCTTTTCCTCAGATCTCACTGGATCAAGGCCAGTGCCTCGAAGCGATCCCAATCTGGATTTCCCTGTTGCACCCAGCCCACGGGAAAGAACCTCCTTCCAAGGTCTGGGGACATCACACAGGGCTGCAGCTGCTTCTGGCCCTTGGCCACCAAGGCAGGGCAGGGCCTTGGACCTGCCTACCTTTAAATCACAGCTCTGCCAGTCCCCAGCTAGGTGATGCGGGTCTACCACTTTAGGTCTCTTGACCCCAATTTCCTCATCAGCTCAGGGGTGGGGTTCAAGGACTCAGCAGATCATGTATTCTAGGTGTTTAGCAGGTCCCTGGCATCTCACAGTGCACAATCGAAGGCAGCTTAAACCCTAATGATAAAATGGTCATTTTTGCAATTGCATTTCTAGCCAGGTGACCCCTCTGGATGGCTGAGAGGATTGACAGACACGCCGTGTGCAAAAACACTTGGCGTGGCACCTGGCACGCAGCACAGAACCTGGTAACCGTGAGGATCAGAGTTCGTAAGGAGGCCTCAGAGAGGTGAGGCTGGGGAAACAGTGCGATGAACCACCTGTTCTACCTGCTCAAATTGGGTCAGGCTGGAGCTGTGTACCCAGCTGTTGCCATGGCACCCAACACACAGGGAAACACTCTAAGCTGGGAGGGTGGTTGCTGCAGCAGTGGGGCCTCAGGCCTGCTTCACTTAGACACCTCTCATGTTGCCACTACCCTCACTGTCTGGACCACATCAGGGATCCCCGAGGTTGGGGCAGTACGCCGATCAACTAAGCAGGTCTTGTACCCTTGACCCTACCCCAACTCCAAAATAGGGCTTTGGCCCTCTGGGTTGGGGTGGGGCGGGCTGTGAGGAGGGGCTTCCAGGCTGCAGACCAGGGTGTGTGGAAGGGGAGTGGATGGGGTAGGAACCCAGGAACCCTCATCTCCTGGGAAAACGCCAAAGCACTTCTAAGCAGCCTGGGGTCCCAACATGTCTGTTCCCTCCAGCCACACTTGCCTAGCAGCGAACAGGTACCCAGAACCCACTTCGTGCCTAGCTGTGTGGGGTTCAGTGCCAGCTCTTCCCTCCTCATCCCACTCAGCTTTCATCGAGGGTGAGGGTTGCAAAGGCTGTCGAGGCTCAGCCAGGTTTAGGGAATCCACAGCCCGTGGCCAAGAGGGAAGAAGGGGAGAGAGAGGAGAAATCCAGACGCTGTGGGCTGGGATCTGGAACTTTTCAGACTTTTCCGCATGAGGGGGCAGGGTTGGGGCAATGGAAAGGCTGACAGGTAGGGTGGCAGGGGCCCCAGGGCCTGGGAAGCCCAGCTGAGACTTGAGCCTGGGGCTGAATACTGACTCCTCAGTAGAATCCAAGACCCTGCCCCCAACCCTCAGTTCAGATGAGACCTCCCCCGCTGCTGACTCCAGTTGGTACCCCCAAGATCTAGAAGGGACCTGGGGCCTGGACCCCTCTACCATAACCGCTGCAGTAACTGCAGCGGCTGCAACGATTTGCCTGGCCAGACATGGTATATACATTATCCATTCCCCATCACAACTGTAGCAGTGGGTATGACCTCCCATTTCACAGAAAAAGAAACTTAAGGCACAAAGGTAGAACACAGTAGTGGCTAAAAGCACATCCTGAGTTTGAATCTGGCCTCTGCTGCCTTAATGCAGGCAAATCACTTCCTCTCTGAGCTTCAGTTTCCACCTCTATAAAATGGGAATAATCTTACAGGGCTGCTCCCCCCCCAACCTCCACTCTGCTCCATGGCATAGTCAAGGGGTTAAGTGAGAGGTACTAGTAAAACAGGGTGCAAAGAACCAATAACTTGCTGGTTCCTGGAATCAGAGAGGTTAGGTAACTTGCCCTAGGTCACACAGCCAGTGAGGGGCCGACACCCCAGACCCCAGCTCTGAGCACAGCCCTTTACCAGAAAGGCTGGGCTGCTCTGTGTGTGGCCGGCGGGATCATGGGCTCCCACCCCACAGCAAAAGGCAGCCCTCATCTGAATTCCTCAGATAAGCAGCTCCCAGCCTGAGCGAGTGGGCCCAAGTGCACAGAGAAGGCGTGCTCCACCCCATCCCACACAGGAGATTCTTAAATCTGGGTTAGGCTGCAGGCCTCCTCTCTCTCCTCCCAGCAGAACGTGGGACCACCAGATTCATCCAATAGGTCTCCAAACAGGCCGAGTTCAGTCGGCAACTGCCTCCTGTGGGGTCCCTGGCAGACCACTTACTTCTTCTTTTTGGGGCCTCAGTTTCTCCATCTGTAACACGCAACCCTATCTCACAACTATGGGGCAGCTCCAGCTAACTGGACTCACAAGGAGGCCTGAGGAGCCAAGGGGCAGCCCAGCGAGGGGAACCAATGGATCCCAGGCCTTGGGTCAGGCCCTGGACCGCGTTCTCTCTGCTGAAACTTCTCCACAACTCAGACTGAGAGACCTGTACTGGGCCCAGAAAGTGGCCAAGCTGGGACTCCAACTCCCATCTGTCACACTCCAGGACGATGTGACCCAGGGAGGGGGGGTGTGCCAGGCAGTGGGTGCAGCTTGGGAATTGGGGCCGCCCTCAGCAGCGAACTGGGCGGCTGGGACTGCAGGATGGGGAAGAACACAAAACTACACTTGACCGAGCTTCTTTCTTTCAGTGAGGGCAGCAGCCTCCGTGACAAGGGCATTTGCAATGCAAAGCAGTCCAGCTCCAGCCAAAAGAGGACGGGTCACTCGGAGGGGGCTGGGCGGGTCAAAATCCAGCCCCCACCCTCCAGCCAGACCCGGAGTGCCCGGGGGCTGGACCTTCCCAGGCATCAGGGAGTGCCAGAGAACCTGTGGCTGGCCCGAGCTCTAAATCATATGACAGCCTGAGCGGCCAGCTGGGTGCAAGATGCCCTGGAATACTCCTCTTCTCAGCCCTTCAAGGCCAAACTCCACTGGGCTCTGTCTGCAAGTCTGCAGAATGGATCTACTGTGGGCTGTGTGTGTGCAAGGCCCCGAGAGGGGGCTGAAAGAACAGACCCCCGCCCCAGGTATCCATCTGGTCACCTGCAGGTGGGTGCCCCGCACCCTGCCAGCTTCCGTCGGGCCCAGACCTCCCAGATCACTCAGTCCTGCCTTGTGCAAACCTGCCCTAGACACACATAATCTCCAGGACTCCTCTGGGCCCCAAGGGGCACTTCCACACTCGCCAAGTGGCTAGATCTCGCTCCTCAAACCCCGCTTTGCACTCCTCTTTGCGCTTCCCCGCCCCCGCCCCCGCCCCCGCAGGCAGGACTGCCCCAGCTCCTACCTTGACGACAAGCTGACAAAGTCCCCGCCATCCAGCAGCCGGACCTTGCAAAAGAGAACCCCATTCACGAAGGGGACAGCAGTCAGCTCCTCCAGGGTGAAAGTGGTTTGGAATTTGAATTTCTTCTTCTTCATCAAGAAAGCCATGAGCGAGTTCCCTGAGTCTGAAGCCCCGAAGGCCAAAAGAAAAAAAAAGCGAGGGGAGCCAGAAATCCCCAGGATTCTTTTCCCTACCACCACACCCCCTCCTCAAAACACCAGAGCCGGATCCTGCCCAGATGGTGGCTGAGGGAGCAGAGCGGATGGGGAGCTGAGTCCGGAGGGCCCGAGTCCGAACGACCAGTCCAGTTCGCAGGCCGGCAGGCTTCACCTTCGGGTAGTTGGGGCTTGGACGGGTTCAGAGTGGCCGGGGGCTTCACCGGCCATGTAAACATTGGGGCATGGTCCAGGAGTCAAAGGCAGGGGTGGCGGGGGGCGCGCGAGCGGCCGTGCTGGCGGACAGCATCCCGAGCTGCGGTCCCCGGAGAGCTCACGCCGCGCAACCGGGCGCGGCAGGCGGACCGATGAGACTGACGGCGACGGGCGGCCCGGTTGAGGACGGGCGGCCCCGCCCCCGCCCCGCTGGCGGCCGGGGGTGGCGCCCACGCCGCCCCCACGCCCCCGCACCTGGGTGCCAGGCAGCGGCGCAGGTGAGTACGGGGAGGCCGAGGGCACCCCCAGGGGGCGGTCGAGAGCGCTGCGGGGGGCGGGGGGCCCTTCTCTCCCGGAGGTGCTTCGGGGAGCTCCGGGCCGGGAACGTCCGGCCACGACCCCCTCCCGGCGGGCAGCCGGCCGGGCTCCAGGCAGCAGGGGCGCCGCCTCCTCTTTGGTCCTGGGTCCCGCGCCGCGGTCCCCGGCGGAGCTGAGGCGCCTTTCCGGCCGGCCGGTGGCGCCCGCCTCACCCGTCGCCTCTGGCCGGCACCCTGCGAACAGGAGCGCCGCCGCCCGCGCTCCCGAAGCCGCCTCCCGAGCCCGACGCTGCGCGGCGCCGCTGGGAGAATGCCGAGACCCCCGCGCGGCCGCCCGCTGAGCCTCCGCCGAGCGCGGGAGGGGCGGGGCGCCGGCGGCTCAGCCCGCCCACGACTGGGCCGCCCGGCGGGGCGGCCGCGGGGCGTGATTGGCGGATGGCGGCGTGGGGCGGGACTCGCGGGAGGCCGAGGCACCTCGAGGCGCTCGGATTGGTCCATCGCCCATCTGGGCCCGCCTCTCCGATCAGGGCGGAGCGGAGGGAAGGGGAGAGGGGCCCTGGGAAGGCAGTGGGAGGTCGCGGGGCGGGAAGCCGGGACAGGCATGCAGGGTAGGAGGAGGCCGTGAGCAAATAAAAAAGGAGAAACAATGAAAAGAAGAAATAAAATGAGCCCCAGGACTGAAGTGGCCCTCCAGTGTCCTCCCAGACTTGAGTTCGTTGACCACTAGATTAGGCCCGGAAGGTAGAGTCGCATTTTTCAGAAAACACACCCAGAGAGGTGGCCGGAACTAGACCATGAGTAGCTCTTTGGCTTCACATCCCTAGTTCTCAGCACCGAGGAGGGAAGTGCCTGCAAAGCCTTTGCCAAGAAGGTGAATTGAAGCAGTTCATCACGCAACCGGTGACAGAACCAGCTTCTCCCGTCCCAAGCTGCTATCTAAGCCTTTTGTTGTTGCTTAGCATCTTACCCAGTATGGCTGATCTCCCTGACTGCATTAACTGCCCTGGACGCAGAGACCACTTCGGGAGCTTTTTAGGTTCCAGGCCTTCCACACTGCAGTTCATTGATTCAGTCCCCAAATGTTCAGGGGCAATCTGCTGTGTGCCAGGCTGGCATTTAGGAGTGAGCCTGGTGGACCTGCCATCTCCAACCTTTCCAAGCTCAAGATCAGATGGAGAAGCAGACAGGGACCCAGACAGAGACAAATCTGGTGCATGAGGACAGTGATCGGGGACATAGAGGGAACTGGGGAAGCTCAGTGCTGGCAGGAGTGGAGAGGAAGGGGACTCAGAGAGAAGGCCTCACAAAGTTATCCTAGCCACTGGGAGGATGCATTCCCTGAGTCAGGCAGGGTCCAGGCAGATGGAGGCTCAAGAGGCCTGGCAGCCAGAGAGTGCAGTGCCCGCAGAAAGCTGTGGGTACCTGCATGCTGCTGCACTGTGGCTCTTTGAGGGAGGCAGGGGGCAGCAGGTGGGGCTGGAAGGCCTGTAGAGGCTGGATCTAGCAGAATCTTGTAGACCAGAGTAAGGAGGGGAGCCACACACACGTTTTAAGTGACCCAGACAGATTTGCTTTTTGTTACAAGTTCACTCTGACTATAGAGAGTGTGGAAGAGAGATGATGGGAACAGGAATGAGGGGCTTGTTGTGGAGATCCAGGCAAGAGATGATGACAGTGAACCACAGCACTGAGGGAAAACCGGGGTCTGAGAGGCATTCAAGAGACAGAGTCAAGTGGACTTGGGGATGAGTTAGGTTGGGACATGTATCTCAGGATTCAGATTTCTGATTTCTTCCTGATGCCCGGCCATAGCATGGTGGGCAGCCTCTACTTCTCTCCAGTTTGTCCTGTAATTTCAAAAACACCGTTAGCCAGATAGGAGAAAACTGATACTAGCAGCTCCCAGTACTATTGAGTGCCCCCATTTACAGCCCGGGAAGTTGAGACCTGGAGAGTTTAAATTACTTGACTTGGGTCTTGACCCCAGAGCACAGGCTCTAGAGTGCTGAACTGTGCTGCCTGTGATGGGGTGGGAGTTTCTTCGCTAATCCTGGCTGGGCCCCCTTCACAGGGGAAGGATCTGTGGCTACCTGATCCCAGGAGAAGATTTCAGAAGAGAGAGCTAGCCAAGGATGTCCCTGGCTGACTTCTCAGCTGTGACCGCGAGTAACCCCGGGCTTCAACAGGAAGCGGGGTGGGTCTGGCTGGCAGCCGTAGCTCTGGTAGGGTACTGATCTCTCTGCTGTGTCAAGGCTGGGAACCCAGGAGGTTTCCTTTCCCTCATTTCCCAGGTGGGTCCTGGGCCAGAGCTAGGTGCCAGGGCAGGATGCCGCATTTGGGGTGAGACAAGCCTGAGTTAGTTTAGTATCCTGGCCCTGATGCATATTAGTAGTATGGCTTTGGTTTCAGACCTCAAAGCTCAGGGGCTCCAAATAGACAGGGGGTTCACGATGATCTGGCTAGGACCACTTGCCCCGGTGCCAACAGAGCGGGGTCTGAAATCTGGCTGACATAACATTGACCACCGGCGTCACATACACTTTGGGCGTAGTTTTCTGTGCACAGGAAGGAACCCTGAAGGAGACACTTTAAACTTTCCCATGTCTGAGCCACAGTTTCTTTGCCTATAAACTGGGAATAAGAATACCAATCTTTCCAGAATGTTGTGAGGACTTCAAGAGGCTGTGCCTGCAAAAGGCTCAGGCCTAGAAGGATGTGGGGCTCTGAGAGAGCAGTCAGCAGGGAGCTCCATGCTGGCACGTCCTCAGTTCTCCAGCCCCCCAAATTCCCAAGTAGAACCTGTACTTCCTCCCTGAGGCCCTGACCGGATATATAAGGAAACCAGTACCTAGCAAGATAATTCAGACAAGTAAGTGGTCTGGAGGACTTCCCTGGTGGTACAGTGGATAAGAACCCACAACTGCATGCCTAGAGCCTGTGCTCTGCAAGAGGAGAAACCACCGCCATGAAAAGTAGCCCCCACTCACCGGAACTAGAGAAAGCCCACGCAGCAACGAAGACCCAAAGCAGCCAAGAGTAATAAAATAAACAAATAAACATTAAAGCAAACAAAAGTGGTTTGGAAAAGGGCTCTCAGGGCAATGTGAGAGAGGATACACGGATTGAGAGTTGTCCTGATTCAGATGCAGTGGTCAAGGAAAGCCTCTGTGAGGTGTTATCTCAGTCTAGACCCCAAGCACAGGAAGTTCTGGGAGCAGAGGCCGGAGCTGGCATGCTTGCAGGACTCTGTGTGCCTGGAGGGCTTCCCTGGTGGCTCAGACGGTAAAGAATCTGCCTGGAATGTGGGAGACCTAGGTTCGATTCCTGGGTCAGGAACATCCCCTGGAGAAGAAAATGGTTACCGACTCCAGGATTCTTGCCTGGAGAATCCCATGGACAGAGGAGCCTGGAGGGGAGCACGTAGAGGGAGGAGAGAGAGGTATGGAGTCAGACAGGAATCAGCTCACATGAGACCTGTGGGCTTGGAAGGAGTTTAGACTCCATTCTAAGCCCAAAAGGACACCATTGGAGGATATAAGCAGGTGGGTGACAAGATCCAAATACCTTTTTGAAAGTTCTTGCCAGTTCTTTCCATTCTTTGGAGAACAGATTGAACATCAGCAGGCTAGAACAGAGGCAGGCAGGCAGGTGAGGAGGCTGTTACAGCCATTCCAACGGGAAACTGGTGGTTCAGACCAGGGTGGAGCCAGAACAACGGGAAGAGAGAGAGGGAACTCCTGTGGAGCAGAGATAACAGTTACCCACTACAACTTTTTGAATATTCCCAGGATTTTGAATTTGACTGAATGCCACCAGGTTCTTTAAGGCAGGAGTTATGTGAGCATATGGGCTTCTCTGGTGGCTCAGCTGTAAAGAATCCACCTGCCAATGCAGGAGACACAAGAGATTGAGGTTTGATCCCTGGGTTGGAAAGATCCCCGGGAGTAGGAAATGGCAACCCACTCCAGTACTCTTGCCTGGAAATTTCCATAGACAGAGGAGTCTGGCGGGCTACCATCCAGGGGGTCACAAAGAGTCAGACATGACTGAGCATGCATCTTTTTTTTTATGTGTGCATAGAAAAGAACGGGGCTTCCCCGGTGGCTCAGCAAGTAAAGAATCTGTTGGCAACCCAGGTGACACAGGAGATGTGGGTTTGATCTCTGGTTCGGGAAGATCCCCTGGAGTAGGAAATGGCAACCCCCTCCAGTACTCTTGCCTGGAAAATCCCACGGACAGAGGAGCCTGACGGGCTACAGTCCATGGGGTTGCAAAAGCATCAGACCTGACTGATCAACTAAACAACAGCAGCAAGTGAGCATAAGCACTGGGATAGGAGTGAAGAAGGAATACAGGGGGATGAAGGAATTGCCTAGGGCATCGGCCTGTAGAACAGAAACACAGCTGGAGGAAGAGGGGTACCCTTAGAGAATCCCTACCTTTATCTGACTCTGGACAAACTTTTGTGATGCTATTTTTCTTCCCTTTCATTACAGCATGAGCCTCACAGGGTCAGACACCTCACTCATGGTGTCCCCACATCCAGTTCATGGCCTGTCACATGATAGATACTCAGTAAATGGTTGCCTAAGGAACGGATGCATAGATAGATGCATATATACATGATGTATGTGTGTATATTTGAATGGATGTGCATGCTCAGTTGCTTAGCTGTGTCTGACTCTTTTTCGACCCCATGGACTGCAGCCCACCAGGCTCCTCTGTCCATGGGATTTTCCAGGCAAGACTGCTGGAGTGGGTTGTCATTTCCCATTCCAGGGAATCTTCCCGACCCAGAGATCAAACCCATGTCTCTTGAGTCTCTTACTTTGGCAGGTGGATTCTTTACCACCCAGCCACCTGGGAAGCCCCATATATGAATGGATAGCTACATGGATAGATGAGTAGATGAATGACTGAAGATTTAACCTTGTCACCTCATACTTTAAACTCCTCAGTGTCGTCAATAACTATCAAAATTCAATCTGCACAAGTCCATTTTCAGTAAGTTGCCTAGGGATTTCCTTGGTGGTCCAGTGGCTAAGACTCCAAGCTCCCATTACAGGGTGCCTGGGTTCTATCCCTGGTCATGAAACAAGATACCACATGCTGTAACTAAAGATCCCAAGTGCCATGACTAAGACCTAGCACAGTCAAATAAATAAATAAAGATAAATATTAAAAAAATAAAGTTACCCAAAGCAATACTCACACATGCATTCAATTAGATGTGCAAGATGGCCTTGCACCCTTATATATTACATGAAAATATTGGAAGCAACCTGATGTCTGGCAGTAGGAAGAGGGAGGCCTTGAGGGAAGGTAATGTGTTTTGTGCTTTGCTCCATCCTCAGCTCCTGGGACAATGCCTGGTACCCAGTAGGGTTAAATACATACATATTTGTGGAATGAAGGGAAGCATCATCAATGAGATGCTCTCAGCTGTTGAGAAGGATGCTGGAGATGTGTGTGCCGAGGGGGAGATACCCACTCTATTGTGACAAAGCAAACACAGAGAATGTGTTTGTAAAGCTATGTAAAGGATGAGATTACTTTTGTCAAGAAAAATGGATATATTTATGGGACTTCTCAGGTGGCACAGTGGTAAAGAATCCACCTGCCAATGCAGGAGATGCAAGAGAGTGGGTTCAATCCCTGGGTCAGGAAGATCCCCTGGAGTAGGAAATGACAACCAACTTAAATACTCTTGCCTGGAAAATTCCATGGACAGGGGAGCCTGGTGGGTCATAGTCCATGGGGTCGCTAAGAGTTGGACATGAGTGAGCCCACACCTTGTTTTTTATGTGTGCTAGAAAAGAATGGGGCTTCCCCAATGAGTCAGCAGGTAAAGGATCTGCGTACAACACAGGTGACGCAGGAGACAAGGGTTCGATCTCTGGGTCGGGAAGATGCCCTGGAGGAGGGCATGGCAACCCACTCCAGTGTCCTTGCCTGGAGGATCCCATGGACAGAGGAGCCTGGTGGGCTACAGTCCATGGTGACGCAAAGAGTTGAACACAACTGAGTGACTGACCACAGCACAGAAAAAATCTCAAAGGATACACTAAATTGTTATCAGAGGCTTCCAACTAAGGAGAGCGTTTAGGGGGAAAATGTTTATTTTAATGAATATTCTGGGATATTGTTTGTTTTTTGTAATAGGATAGATTTATTTTATAATTTAATACTGTATAATTATAAGAATATTCGTTTTTATAAGGATATTAACAGAAGGCCTTCCATGCTTCTCCATCACGATCTGGATAAAGTCAAAGGTTCTTAGAAAAAAATAAAGTTTCTTAGCCAGGCATTCAGGCCCCTCTGGAATCAACTGCTCAGACTTCCCCTGCCTGCCCACCTCAGGCCCTTGTAGCTCTGCCCAAAGGTCCTGACCTTGTCCTCTTCCCCAACGGGTGACAGCTACTATTAGTAAGTGTCAGGTTTCAGCTCAAGCCTCGTCTCCCACCCATTCCCCCACATCAGCCACAGTGCTCTCTCCCTGCCCTGTGCCCCCAAGTTACCCACCTGTGTGCAGAGAAAATGAGGGCTCTGCCTTCTGTTTTCCATCACAACAACTGGTGCCTACTTGGCACTCATTGGAAGGGAGGTCGGAGGGTGGGAGGAAAAAAGTAAGGAGCAAAAGAAAAGAAGAGAAGCTGAAAGGAAGAAAGAAAGGGGAAACAGGTCGAGGTGGAAAATGTCACTTGCCCAAATCACCCTGAGGGCATCTGCCCAGCTGGCTTGCTCTCTCGGTCACCTGACAGCCCGCGAGGAGTGCCACGCCAAGCCATTTTCCCAGCACTGCTTGCCAAGGGCGGCCGGTGCTGATTCACCGGTGACTGGGCTCCAATTATTTGCAGAACTGGAATGGCAGCTGAGCCACCCCAGCAGCTGACCAAGGATGTATCGATTCATGTTACACTCCTTGCTAATATCTGAGCCAGTCACAGAAAAAGATAAAGGCCCAGAGAAGTCACCCACGGTGATCTGTCCTAGTTAAACCTCCCACGGCCAAGTCCACAAGTCCCCCCTGTTGATCAGTCAACTCTGTCCTTCCCAAACCAAGCCTGACCGTCAGTCATGGAGAGTAGTCATGGTTCAGAACATGAGATCTGGAGTCAGGCGGCCCTGGGTTCCACCCCAGGGATTATTGAGTCAAAGGGTATTTGCGTATTTGCTGTTGAGAGATGCTGCCAAACTGCCAAAAAGGCTGGGCCCATTTATACTCTCACCAGTGGTATAAGACAGTGCCCATTCCATACTTTCTCCGTCTTTACCAATCTGTTTGGAAAACAAAACAAAAAACCCTCTACTACTGTGCTTGCATGTCTTTCACTAGCATCTTTTTCTTTTTTTTTCACTTTGAATTTCTGTAAATTGCCTGTGTCTTTTGTCCATTTTTAAAAATTTGAGTCATCTTTTCATTATTTATTTGTAGTAGCTTATTACATATTGTGGATATCAACCTCTATTATATATGTTAAAGTATTACTTCCACTTTATCAGTGGTCGTTGGACTTTGTGGTGTCTGTCTCACAGCAGCTCTTACCAAATCCCAGTTAAGAGATAAGAATCAACCTACTTCAGTGGAGAGAGCACTGAATTAGGGGTCAGGAGCCTGGGTTTTGAGTTCCACCTCTGTCACTGATCCGCCGTATGACTTTGAACCAGTCCCTGACCCCTCTTTGACTATCTGCTAAATAAGAGCCTTGATTTAAGTGGTCTCTGTAGGTCCATCCACCTCCACGGCCTGTGCTGTGTGTGCTCATGGCTCAGTAATGTCTAACACCATGGACTGTAGCCTGCCAGGCTCCTCTGTCCATGAAATTTTCCAGGCAAGAATACCGGAGCAGATTGCCATTTCCTACCCCAGGGGATGTTCCCCACCCAGAGATCTAACCCATGTCTCTTTCATCTCCTGCATTACAGATGGGTTCTTTACTACTGTGCCACTAGGAAGCCCCTCCATGGTCTAGACAAGCACTATTAATAGAACTTTCTGCAATGATGAAAATGTTCCATCTCTAGTCAGTATGCTAACCACTAGCTACTGTGGCTACTGAGTACTTAAAAATGTGGCTAATGTGACTGAGAAATTGAATTTTAAACTCCATTCAAGTTAAAAATTTAAATAGCCACAGGTGGCTAATGACTACCATATTACACAGTACAATTCTGGATGGTTTAGGTCCCCCACCTCTGAGTAAGCTGTGTGTGTGTGTGTGTGTGTGTGTGTGTTAGTCACTTAGTGGTGTCTGACTCTTTGTGACTTCATGGACTGTAGCCCACCAGACTCCTCTGTCCATTGAATTCTCCAGGCAAGAATTTTGGAGTGGGCTGCCATTCCCTTCTCCAGGGGATCTTCCCGACCCAGGAACTGAACCTGGGTCTCCTGCATTGCAGGCAGATTCTTTACTATCTGAGCCATCGGAGAAGCCCTTGAGTAAGCTGTAATACTGGGGTGTTGGAGAAGACTCTTGAGAGTCCCTTGGACTGCAAGGAGATCCAACCAGTCAATCCTAAAGGAAATCAGTCCTGAATATTCAATGGAAGGACTGATGCTGAAGCTGAAACTTCAATACTTTGGCACCTGATGCAAAGAACTGACTTCTTGGAAAAGACCCTGATGCTGGGAAAGATTGAAGGCAGGAGGAGAAGGAGATGACAGAGGATGAGATGGCTGGATGGCATCACAGACTCAATGGACGTGAGTTTGAGCAAGCTTCAGGAGTTGGTGATGGACAGGGAGGCCTGGCATGCTGCAGTCCATGGGGTCACAAAGAGTCGGACATGACTGAGTGACTGAACTGAACTGAAGCTGTAATATAGCAGCTTAATTAAGGTAGCAGTGATGAGTCCATGTGTGACTTGGGGCAGGTCACTCAACATCTCTAAGTCTCAGTTTTCCCATCTGTCCAGTGGGGCCAGAGCAGTCCCTGCCTCCTGGGGTTGTTGGGCAGATATGATTAGTGAGTGTGTGAAGGCCAAGGCCCAACGACAGACCGGACACTGTGGAAAGTCAGGCCACGTTCCCAGGTTGAAACATGAGAGCCTTCCCAGCAGCTGGGCCTCATTTCCACTGTGTTCAGAGACCCATGAGTGGTCTTCCCCAGAGCTGCCTGTCTTCCCCTACAGCTTCAAGCCCAGACTTACATTCTTAAACCAGGACTTCTGCTCCCATCAGCCCTCAGCCCAGGATTCTAGATCGCTGATGGGACAAAGTCCAAACTTCAGCCTATGTTCCCAGCTCTGGGCACTGGCCCTGCCCTTGCAGTAATGTCATTAATACAACCTGCAGGTCAGGCCAGCATCCTTGCCACCTTCGCCCTCTGTCTGCCTCCACCCCCAGCCTTCCAAGGTCTGCCAAGCACTTCATTGATTCATTTTTCATTCACAGATATTTATCACGCCATCTGCTCTGTGACTGTGGCCCAAGCAATGAGAACTGTGGTACACCCGGGGTCAGGAGGAGTCGAGGAAGCAGTGAGAACCCAGAGGGGCCCGACCTGTTGCGTGTGGTCAGGGCAGACTTTCGTAAGGAAGTGGCGTGTAAGCCTGAGTCCAAGCAATGGGTAGAAGTCAGCCAGGGCAGAGGAGAGTTGGTGGAGAGGAAATTGTAAACTGAGATAGGCACCCTGGATCTGAGAGGCAAGGGGAGGGCTAGAAAGGTAGGCAGGAGGACCTTGCAGGCCATGTTAATGATGTTGTATTGTGCTTTATGCTAAAGGTAATGGGGAGCCTAGAAGATTTTAGAGAGAGGATGATGTGATTATTCCACACCAGTTCCCCACATGGACGGTAAGATTCAGGAATTTGGGGAACTTCTCGGTTGTCCAGTTTTAGGACTCCATGCTTTCACTGCCAATGGCCCGAGTTCAATCCCTGGTTGGGGAACTAAGATCCTACAAGGGGCACAGCCAGAAAAAAAAAAGAAAGAAAGAAAGGAATTTAGCCTCTTTAACTTTTCCTTCTCTGCCTGCCACATGTATCTCAAGATGTGTCATGAGCACACAGTTCCTGGGGCCTTCCTTTTGTTTTAAGTGACCTGGGTTCAAATCCCAACCCTATTGCTTCCAGTAAGTTATTAACCTCTTTCAGTGTCCTCACCCATAAAACAAAGATAATGACACCTTTGCACAGTTACACAAACTATGAGGGGAAAGTGTATGGCACAGAGCCACCCTGGAAATGGAGTCCAGTTGAATTCCTTCTGTGCAAAGTCAAGTCGAAGCCATAGAGGGGGCCTCTGGGGGTTTCCTGAAGGGCAGGCAGAAGTCCCATTTCTGGGATGTGTCGCTGAGGCCTTTCTCAGGAAGCCTGACCATGTGCTAGGTGACCTCAAAGGGGACCTATGGAGCTAGATTTTGCCTTCTGAGCCTTTTCAGACCCCCACCCAGCAGGCCAGGCATCAGCAGGTGGACCCTGAGCTTACATAACCAGTTAAGAGTCCGACACCTCTCACCCAGTGATCAGAGCCGTGTTTACTGAGAAGAGGTGTTCCCAGGTCACTTCCCTGTCCTCTTAGGTACCTCTTAGGTATGCACACGGCCCTTTAGCCCTTGCTGAGCTCTGCTGCTTTTCTGATTTCTTAGCCACAGTGATGGTGCTACTGTCAGCAACAGCTATTTTTTACTTTTATTCATGTAGTTTTATTTATTATTTGTTTTTGGCTGTGCTGGGTCTTTGTTGCCATGTGGGCTTTTCTCTAGTTGTGGCAAGTAGGGTTTACTCTCTAGTTGCAGTGCTCGGGTGCTCTGGGCTTCTCACTGTGGTGGCTTCTCTTGTTGGGGAGCACGGGCTCTAGGGCACACAGCTTTCACTAGTTGCTGCTCTTGAGCTTAGTGGCTCTAAGGCATGCGGGATCTTCCCCGACCAGGGATCAAACCCATGACTCCTACATTGGCAGGCAGATTCTTTACCACTGAGCCACCAGGGAAGCCCAACAACTATTTTTAAAAATGAAAATATAGCTGATTTACAATGTTGAGTTAATTTCTGCTGTGCAGCAAAATGATTCAGTTATATATAGATATATTCTTTTCTATAGAATAATATCTAGAGATCCAGAGATCTCTTCAGGAAGATTAGAGATACCAAGGGAACATTTCATGCAAAGATGGGCACAATAAAGGACAGAAATGACATGGACCTAACAGAAGCAGAAGATATTAAGAAGAAGTGGCAAGAATATACAGAAGAACTATACAAAAAAGATCTTCATGACCCTGATAACTATGATGGTGTGATCACTCACCTAGAGCCAGACATCCTGGAATGTGAAGTCAAGTGGGCCTTAGGGAGCATCACTACGAACAAAGCTAGTGGAGGTGATGGAATTCCAGTTGAGCTATTTCAAATCCTAAAAGATGATGCTGTGAAAGTGGTGCACTCAATATGCCAGCAAATCTGGAAGACTCGGCAGTGGCCACAGGACTGGAAAAGGTCAGTTTTCATTCCAATCCCAAAGAAAAGCAATGCCAAAGAATGTTCAAACTACCACACAATTGCACACATCTCACACGCTAGCAAAGTAATGCTCAAAATTCTTTAAGACAGGCTTCAACAGCAAGTGAACTGTGAACTTCCAGATGTTCAAGCTGGATTTAGAAAAGGCAGAGGAACCAGAGATCAAACTGCCAACATCTGCTGGATCAAAGAAAAAGCAGAATACCAGAAAAACATCTACTTCTGCTTCATTGATTACGCTGAAGCCTTTGACTGTGTAGATCACAACAAACTGTGGAAAATTCTTCAAGAGATGGGAATACCAGACCACCTTACCTACCTCCTGAGAAATCTGTATGCAGGTCAAGAAGCAGTAGTTAGAACCGGACGTGGAACAACAGACTGGTTCCAAATAGCGAAAGGAGTACGTCAAGCCTGTATATTGTCACCCTGCTTATTTAACTTCTATGCAGATTACATCATGTGAAATGCCAGGCTGGATGAAGCACAAGCTAGATTGCCGAGAGAAATATCAATAACTTCAGATATTCAGATGACACCACCCTTATGGCAAGAAAGCAAAGAAGAACTAGAGAGCCTCTTGATGAAAGTGAAAGAGGAGAGTGAAAAAGTTGGCTTAAAGCTCAACATTCAAAAAACTATGATCATGGCATCCAATCCCATCACTTCATGGCAAATAGATGGGAAAACAATGGAAAGAGTGACAGACTTTATTTTTGGGGGCTCCAAAATCACTGCAGATGGTGACTGCAGCCTTGAAATTAAAAGATGTTTGCTCCTTGGAAGAAAAGCTATGACAAACCTAGACAACATATTAAAAAGTCGAGACATTACTTTGCCAACAAAGGTCCATCTAGTCAAAGCTATGGTATGGATGTGAGAGTTAGACTATAAAGAAAGCTGAGTGTCAAAGAACTGATGCTTTTGAACTGCGGTGTTGGAGAAGACTCTTGAGAGTCCCTTGGACTGCAAGGAGATCCAACCAGTCAATCCTCAAGGAAATCAGTCCTGAATATTCATTGGAAGGACTGATGTTGAAGCTGAAACTCCAATACTTTAGCCACCAGATGCAAAGAATTGACTCATTGGAAAAGACCCTGATGCTGGGAAAGGTTGAAAGCAGGAGGAAAAGGGGATGACAGAGGATGAGATAGTTGGATGGCATCACCGACTTGATGGACATGAGTTTGAGCAAACTCCGGGAGTTGTTGATGGACAGGGAAGCCTGGCGTGCTGCAGTCCATGGAGTTGCAAAGAGTTGGACACAACTGAGTGACTGAACTGAACTGATTCTTTTCTATATATTCTTCTCCATTATGGTTTATCATAGGAAACTGAATATAGTTCCCTGTGCTATACAGTGGGACTTTGTTATTTATCCATTTGATACATAATGATAGCTATTATTTTTTTACTGGAGTATAAATTCTTTACAATGTCCTGTTAGTTTCTGCTGTACAGCGAAGTAAATTAGCTATTGTATACATATATCCCCTCCCTCTTGGACCTCCCTCCCACCCTACCTTCGTCCCACCCATCTAGGTCATGACAAAGCACCAAACTGAGCTCCCTGTGCTATACGGCAGGTTCCTACTATCTATCTATTACTTTTAAATGTGAAGATTATCAGTCATATCATTTAATGATGAGGCACTGGGGGATCAGAGAGGGACAGGGGCTGCAGTAGGGACCATGGTGTGAGTTCCAGACTCCTTCACTCGATAGCTCTGTGACCTGGAGCCAGTTGCTTAAAAACTCTGAACCTCAGCTTTTACAGCTGTAAAACAGGTTTAGCGACCATACTTACCACAGGAAATTCTTTTGAGGATTCTACAAGGTAGTAATGTACACAAATTACATGGCACAAGGGAAGCACTAGTCAAATATTAGCTATTGGACTGGCCAAAAAGTTCTTGAGTTTTTCATAAGATGTTATGAAATATCACCGAATATTAACATCACACCGTTTTGTAAACTGTCCCTTCCACTCAACTCACTGTGAGAGTCTTTCCAGGGACAGTGAGGAATTCAATGCTTGGAATTTTCTGATGCATCCCAAATTTCTAACTGGGAACTGGGAATCCTGAATTTTATTCTTCTGTTGGCTTTAGGGCCCCACCCTCCCAGACCTTGGTCCCTGCTTCCCACTTGTAGAACAACAGGGGAGTGGGGTGGAGACTGAGGCTTGTTAAGAGCCCTGTTCTCTGATTCTGCATTTCAGAACTACAGTCCCCAGGCCCCACCCCTCACCTTTCCCTTCCTTCCTTCCTTCAACAAATACCTCCCAGGGTTCAAATTCCAACTCTGTCACTAGTTGGCTATGTAACCTTAGACAAGTTATGTAACCTCTGTATGCCTCTGTTTCCTGGCCTCTAAAATGGAAATATATTACCTATTTATTTACCAGGAATGTTATTAGTAATGAATGAGTAGATTTTTGTAAAGTGCTTAGAATAGTGCCTATTCAACTACATCAAAAACCGAGTGTCCTTCTGTGCCGTTCACTGATGTAAGCACAAGGGTGAACAACCAGACAAGAGTCATGATCTCAGTGCGGTTTTGTTGGCAGGGAGGACTGAAATCAACACAGCAATACAGTGATGTATCCCCAGTGACACAGCCCCAAGGCAGGGCAGTATTGACCCTTCTCTGGCAAGGGGGTTGGCTTTCAAGGAGGCCCTGATACTCTGATGCTGTCATTTCTCTTTGTCTAAATAACAGCTTCTATGTATTGACCTCACCCTGGGGGAACATGTCTGGGGCTAAGCCCTGTGCTCCTAAGCCAATAGGCTGCAGAGGGTTCCATCATTGCTATAGACCAAATGTTTGTATCCTGCCACCTAAATTCATGTGTTGAAACCCTAACCCCCAGCATGATGGTATTTGACAGTGGGGGCCTTTTGGAAGTAATTGGGTCGTGAGGGTGGGGTTTCCATAAAAAGGATTAGTGCCCTTATAAAAGAGACTCTAGAGAGCTCCCCTACCCCATCCACACTATGTGAGGACACAAAGAGAAGACAGGCCCTCAACAGACACAGAATCTGCCAGTACCTTGATCTTGGACTTCCCTGCCTTTAGAACTGTGAGAAATAAATTTTTGTTGTTTGTCTGTGATATTTTGTTAGAACAACAAGAACAAACAGTCATTATTCCCATTTCAGGGAAGAGTTTATGTCCATTCTCCCTCCTGGGCCAAGCACATAACAGGAGGCCAGTGAATGAATGTCAAAGAAAAAAGGGGCCTTCCCAGGTGGTCCAATGGCTAAGACTCTGCACTCCCAATGCAGGGGGCCTGGGTTCCATCCCTGGTCAGGGAACTAGATCCCACATGCTGCAACTAAGAATTTGAGCACAGCAACTAAAGATCCCACGTGCTGCAACTAAGACCTGGTGCAGTCAGATAAGTAAATAAATAAAAATAGATAGGAAATAAAGGCCACTACTGACACTAATCCTGCAGGAGCGAGCATCACAACAGGGCTCAGGGGCCCTTTTGCAGGGAACATATGTGCTTGTGGTCACCATACAGGGCTCAGCAGGAACACCCTCTAGACAGTGACTCTGACACTGAACTGTCCTCCTCCGCATCATCACAGCTGAAACTTCCCCAAACCTTAGTATGTGCCCCAAGCACTGATCTAAGGTCTTCAGCATATTAACTCTCTCAATCTTCACAGTCCCATGAGGTATGTCCCATTTCACAGGTGAAGAAACTGAGGCACAGATAGGTAACATCATGCCCAGTGTCACATGGATAATCAATGATGGAGCTGACTTCAAATCCAGGCAGTCTGGACCCTGGGCCTCAGCTCTTCACCACTGTGCTATCCAAACTTTCTCTTTCTCTTTTAGTCACTGTTCTGCTGATTTCAAATGTAGCACATGCTCTGCAGCAGACTGAAACTAGAAATCAATGGCAGAAGGAAAACTAGAAAATTCACAAGTACATGGAAATTAAACAACACACTCTTAAGCACTCAATGAGTCAAAGAAGAAATTTCAAGGGAAACAAGAAAATATCTCGAGAACAAATGAAAACAAAAACAACATACCAAAATTTATGGGATGGCATGCCACAAAAGCAGTACTAAAAGAGAAAGTTACAGGAGTCAATTTTTACATTTAAAAAGAAAGATCTAGGACTTCCCTGGTGGTCCAGGGGGTTAGGAATCCACCTACTAGTGCAGAGAGCATGGGTTTCATCCCTGGTCCAGAAAGTTTCCACATGCTGCAGGCTTCCACAACTACTAAAGCCTGTGTACCCTAGAGACTGTGGTCTGCAACAAGAGAAGCTACCACAATGAGTAGCCTTTGCACCACAAGTAGAGAAAGTCCGTGCGCCGCAACGAAGACCCAACGCAGCCAAAAATAAATATATAAATGAATAAATTAAAAAGAAAGAAACAAAGAAAGAAAGATCTCAGGGAGTTCCCTGGTGGTCCCGTGGTTAGGACTTGGTGTTTTTACTGCAGGGACCCAGGTTTGATCCCTGATTGGGGAACTAGGATCTTGCAGGCCATAGGGACAAAAACATAAAAAATGATCTCAAAGCAAAAGTAGCACACTCATCTTTGAAAAATTCAAGCATTGCATAATTTTATGCTCTAGAAAGCCAAAGTTTAATGAATGGCAGTCCCCCTTCCCAGAGATGACCTCTGTTCAGACACTTCAGGGAGCTTTATTGAAGTTTGTCATTCAGGCATCTTAAAAAAAAAAAAGGGAATAATTCAATACACCTTGTTTTGTCACTTCCAAGTTGTTGTGTTTTACCTAAAAGTGACTCTTAGAGGCTGCCTCTTGCTGGAATATTCTCTTCAGGGGCTACGACTGTCTCTAGTGAGGACATCCACACCAGATTTAGCCAGTTCCATCCAGGCTTCTCTGTCCGTGGGATTCTCCAAGCAAGAACACTAGAGTGGGTATCATTTCCTTCTCCAGGGGATCTTCTGGACCCAGGGATTGAACCCACGTCTCCTGCATTGCAGGTGGATTCTCTACCGTCTGAGCCACCAGGGAAGCCCACATGACGACATGCCTGCAGTGCCTGCAGTTTTTAACTATTTCAAGCCACTGCAGTGAGCACCCTTGTAAATGCCCCTGGTGTGCTGGAAGAAGATCTCAGGGGGATAATTTCCAGAAGTGGAATCTCTGGGCTAAAGGTCAAGAGCATTTTATTTTATAGTTACTTATTTAGCTGTGTTGGGTCTTGGTTGTGGCATCCATGATCTTTTTGTTGTTGTTGTTGTTGTGGCATGTGGGATCTAGTTCCCTAACCAGAAATCAAACCCAGCCCCCTGCACTGGGAGCTCCGAGTCTTGGCACTGGACCACGAGGGGAGTCCCTCAAGAGCATTTTAAACATTCCCTCCAGGAAGGCAAAACCAGCTCAGCCTGGAGGGCAGGAGATGGTGAGTTCTCTGCCCTCACATCTTTGCTGCCACCTCTGCCCAGCTGGTCAATATGAGCCCAAACCATTGTCATGCCCTGCTGAGCAGTGCCTGACCCTCAAGAGTGACCCAGCCTCTCATGGTGACATTCCCTCTGTTGCTGTCAGGTCCAGAAATTGACCGTTCTCTTTGAGAATATCATCAGATGCTGAGGCTGAAGCACTTCTCAAAAACCCCATCATTTGCTCTTGAACTCATACAGCAAAGCTAGCAGTGCCTACAGTAAGCCCTTGGAAAAAAGCCAAGGGCTGCTCCATAGACTGCCAGGGCCCCGCTCTTGAGGTGACTGGTGCCCAGGCTGGCCTCTCAATAGCATCTCTCTGCTTGGATAGCTGGACTGGCTGAATTCCCTTCCAGAAGCCAGTGAGTGGCTTTTTCCCTGAATCATCATGACTCCCACAAACGGGGCACTAAAGTGATTAGCGTCCTTCCGGGTCATTTGGTAGCAAACAGTGATCGAATACGTCCACAGATTGGTCTTGCTGTCCCCTCAGACAGCTACGGGCATTTGAATGTGACTGCGACTGCCAGTGGGGAAGTGGTGCAGGGTCACAGAGGAGCAGGCCAGTCACCTGGAGTCCAGGGCGGGGTCTTTATCATGCTTTCTCACCTTTGTCCGGGGTGACCTTCAGCAAAGCACTTACCTGATCTAGGGTGTGCTGCACATGCAGTTCCCTCTCACCTGGAGGGAGACTCTTCCTACCACAGACTCTGTCCTCACCGCCTTGCCCCCCTGCTCCTTGTCACTCTGTAGTCCTCAGCACCAGTGCTGCAGGGCAGCCCTCCCTGACTCCTCCAGGCCACGTTGGTCCCTTTTTAGATTCTCTTAGAGTACCAAACTTTCGGGCTTCCCTGGTGGCTCAGTGGTAAAGAGTCTGCCTGCCAATGCAAGAGATGCAGGTTCGATCCCTGAGTTGGGAAGATCTCCTGGAGGAGGAAATTGCAACCCATTCCAGTACTCTGGCCTGGGAAATCCCATGGACAGAGAAGCCTGGTGGGCTACCGTCCATGGGGTCGCAAAAAAGTCGGACATGACTTAGCAACTAAACAACGACAACAGCAACCAAGCTTATAGCTCTTAAAACAACAGTGACAGCTCTTGATGTGGGTCATTGTTAATATCTGGGTCATTTTCCCCAGGCCAGTGTCAGGCACCTGCCAGTGACTGAGGAGGAGGCAGTGGCTACCAGCATGGCACCAAAGCCAGGTTGTCCAGGTTTGAATCCTACTCCCGTGAACCACCTCAAGTTACTGAACCTCTTTGTGTCTTAGTTTTCCCATCTGTAAAATGGGGATAAGAGTACCTACCTCTTGGAGTTTTTAGGAGGGTTTCATGAAGGGCTGTGTGTGAGGTGCTTAGAAAGGGTGCCTCCGCTGTAGAAGATGATGGATCAGTGCGAACGTTAGCATTCACCACTAGTGCTGGGGACTTCCCTGGTGGTCTAGGTCAAGGAACTAGATCCCGCATGCCACAGCTGAAGAGCCCGAATGCTGCAATGAAGATCAAAGATCCCGAGTGCTGAAACTGAAGGGCTTCCCAAGTGGCACAAGTGGTAAAGGATATGCCTGCCCATGCAGGAGACGCAGGAGACATGGGTTCAATCCCTGGGTGGGGAAGATCCCCTGGAGAAGGAAATGGCAATCCACTCCAGTATTCTTGCCTGGCAAACTCCATGAACAGAGGAGCCTGGAGGGCTACAGTCCAGGAGGTCGCAAAGAATCAGACACGACTGAACAACTGAGCACACACGCAGGCCACAACTAAGACCAAGCACAGCCGTATTAAAAAAAAAAAGAACTGAAAACAACAACAACAGACAACCCCGCCAGCGGTTAGACAAGGGCCTCTGAGCGTCTGTGTGTCTTCCTATTCAGAGTCCTCCTGCAAGCAAACTGCTACGCCTGTCAGAAATATGATTTCCCGTGGCTTGCTGTGGTGGTTGTGGGGATGCTGCTCTGGTCAAAAGCTGTCACCATCACTCCTCTGCCTGCTCCGTGCCTAGCTCTTCATCCCTGTTCTCAGTGACACAGCTGACCTTTCCCCGCACAGCCTCGTTCAGATTCCTCAGAGGACTTTTGCCCTTGCTGCCCTGGGGCAGGCGACTTAGCAGCTGTTACCAGGGTCGTGCTAAGGCACAGACCTGGGTGGGGATCCATTCCATGGGAGGGGGCTTGGCCCCGGCTGTCTTTCTAATACTTAGGCCCCTCAGGACAGCTGCCACACAGGGAGGCACCATGCTGGCCGGAGGCTAAACCACCCCGTCAGATTTTTCTCTGCTTGTGGAGCCCTAGAGGGCAGCCTTGGGGGAGCCATCCAGCCCATGCCTGCCCCTTCCCTGAGATCCCCTTAGCAGGCATCTTAGTGTTCTGGACTCCTCCCCATTGGCCGGATCAAGAGTAGGTGCCACGTGACCAAGGTAGGCCAATCAGATTCTATCTTGGGAAACTGGCTCTCAACTAGTCTTGGCTGGCAGCTGAACTACCCACCAGGGGTAGCCACGTGCTCAGCGGAGGCAGAGACTGAAGCGGGGAGCCCCAGGCACTGAGAAGTCAGGAAGGTCCCGCTGGTTTTGCAGGCCCCTGTTTTGGTTCCTTGGGAGCTTGGCTGCACTGCCTCCTCTTCTAATCCCTCACCCAAACATAAGTGGGGGCTCCTTACTCATCCAAAACTTGCACGCATTTCCCCGCCTCGCTGGCCCTCCCTCTGCAGAGGAAATGCTCAGGCCCCTTCCTGGGGTGATTTACTGGTCTAGTCCAGCTGACCTTCGGGCTTTCCGGGAAGCATCTGCAGGGCGGCTCTCGTCACTGCCCTGAGGGCCGCTGCGCACAGGGACCAGCTCTCAGGAAGCCTTTGAGACTGGGTCAACTTCGGCCCCTAGCTGGACCCAGCGAGCAAGGGGTGGAGCCTCCGATGGGTGGGCGGGGCTAGACCCTTCTTGGTTTTCCTTTTGCAAAATGCAAGTGGCTTTATTTGTTGTAAAATAGAAAGGCAAACGTGTGATTGTTAAAAAGCGTTACTGCACATGCAGAAAAGTTTAGAGAAAAAAGTACTTCACCTCCGATCCCATCACCCAGGAAATAAACACACACACGAACACCTTTTTTCCCCCCAGAAAGGACATCAGACCATGTATACGTTTGGAACTAGCCTTAAAAAAAAAAAAAAGCAGTGTATCAAGAACACACCATTTGGACTTCCCTGGTGGTGCTGTGGATAGGAATCTGCCTGCCAATTCAGGGGTCACAGGTTTCATCCTTGGGTTGATCCTGTGGCCACAAGCAACTAAAGCTGATGGGCCACAACTACTGAGCTCATGTGCCTAGAGCCTGTTTTCTGCAACAAGAGAAGCCACTGCAATGAGAAGCCTGGGCACCTGCAACAAAGAGTAGGCCCCGCTCATCGCAACTGGAGAAAGCTGGGTGGGAGCAACCAAGATCCGGAGCAATCAAGACCCAGCGCAACCAAAAATAAACTATATTCAAAAAAGAAGAATGCACCTTTTTTTCCCCTTCCACTTGACATACAGAACTGTATAAATTTATGTACAGCATAATGATATGACTTACATACATCATGAAATAATTATTACAATAAATTTAGTGAACATCCAGCATCTCATATAGTTACAAAATTAAAAAAAAAATTTTTTTCTCTTAGGATTTCCTTTCTTAACAACTTTCATATATAACATACAGCAGAATTAATTACGTTTATTATGTTGTATGTTATATCCCTAGTGGTTATTTAAAACTGTACTGAGACTTCCCTGGCGGCCCAGTGGTTAAGACTTCAGATTTCCACTGCAGGGGGCATGGATTTGATCTCTGGTTGGGTAACTGACATCCCACAAGCCCCACAGCATGGCCAAAACAAAACAATGTGCATCCCTTTTACTCACTGATGTCACATGAAGGAAATGAACAAATATGCAGAAAAGCACATACATCACAGCATTAGGGAGAACAGTAAAAAATCAAAGCCAACCTAGATGTCCATCAACAGGGTCTCGAAGAAGCAAAAGGATGGCTCCGATGTTGTAGTCCCAGACAGTGACTGATCACACGGTGATTCAAAATGACAATCAAGGCCAGGTGACCTTTCTGTTTCTTTAAACTTTATTGTAATAAAGTTTAATAATAAAAGGGGGGGGGGAATGACAACATAGGCATACAAAGATAGCCTCACACAAGCACATGAAAAGATGCTCTACTCCATAGTCAGCAAGGAAACACAAATTAAAGCCATGATTAGATACTACTACACACCTATTAGAATAACTAAAATTAAAAAGATTGACTATATCAATGGGCTTCCCTGGTGTCTCAGTGGTAAAGAATCTGCCTGCCAATGCAGGAGATGGGTTTGATCCCTGATCTGAGAGGATCCCGTATGGCACGGAGCAACGAAGTCTGTGGGCCACAACTGTGTGCTTGTGCTTGAGAGCCCCGGAGCCACAACTGCTGAGGCCAGCCCACCCTAGAGCCTGTGCTCCACAACAGGAGAAGCCACCACAATGAGAAGCTTGCACATCGCAACCAAAGAGTAGCCCCCGGTCATCCCAATTAGAGAAAGCCCATGCACAGCAACGAAGACCCAGCAAGGTCAAAAATAAATAAGTAAATACAATTATAAAAATAATGTCCAAAGAAACTAGTTTCCTATCAAATATTGGCAAAGATATAGAGTCACTGGAAATCACATAAATCGCACATTTTTAAGGCTTTCGAAACACATTGACAGACAGCTCCCCTGGAAATCTGCTCCAGTTAAAGTCCTGTTGCCAGGGTATAGGAAACAAGCCTGCTTCCAATTCAGGCAGAAATCTCCAGAGCCGGGGCTTGCAAGGTTTGAGGAAGTCTTTTAAGTATGACCCTATGACTTTTGGGCAGCAGCCAGAAATAAGGGCAAATTGGCCACAGAACTCCCTTGGAGTGGCCTTGGAAAATCATTAAGATGGTCTGGGGAGGGGGAGACTGTTTGGTGGGGGAGGGTTAGGAGAGAAAAGAGGAGCTGGGGTCAGGCCTGGGCCCAGCAATGTTTATCTCTGACCTGTGACCTTGGGCCAGCCACTTAAACTTTCCAACCACAAACTTCTCAGATGTGGAGCAGAGCAAATACTGCTAGCCCCCAAGTATGTGAAAGCTCATTACAAACTCAAATACACGCCACAAAGAACACCCACTCCCTCCCAGGTTATTCCCTGGGGGCAAGTGCCTGGTGAGGACAGTTAGGAAGGGCAGGACCGGGAGCCTGGGAGGGGAGGGGTAGCTGGCAGAATAGTGCCCTGCCAAAGATGTTCATATTCTTTTTTTTGTAGTTATTTTTTAAACAGATAATTTGATGTGGACAACATCATTTTAAAAATATTTATTTATTTATTGGCTGTGCTATGTCTTCCTTGCTGCACAGGCTTTGCTCTAGTTGTGGCGAGCAGAGACTACTCTCTAGTTGCGGTGTATGGCCTTCTCACTGCAGTAGCTTCTCTTGGTGTGGAGCATGGGCTCTAGGGCCTGTGGGCTTCAGTAGTTACGGCTTACAGGCTCAGCAGTTGTGGCTCCCGGGCTCTAGAGCACAGGCTCAATAGTTGTGGTGCTCAGGCTTAGTCGCTCTGTGGCTTGTGGGATCTTCACGGATCACGGATTGAACGCGTGTCTCCTGTATCAGCAGGCAGATTCTTCACCACTGAGCCGCCAGGGAAGGCCTTTATCTTTTTTTTTTTTTTTTAATTTGCCTGCACCCTGTGGCTTACAGGCTCTTCCTTTCCAAACCAGGAGTCAAACTGGGGCCCCAGCAATGAAAGCACTGAGTCTTAACCACTGGATCGCCAGGGAATTCCCGAGATGTCCCCATTCTAATCCTGGGATTAGTGTGAGTATATTAGGCTACCTGGCAAAATGGAGTTCAGGTTGCTGATGGAATTGAAGTTGCTCATCAGCTGACCTTAAAATAGGGAGATTATTCTGGATTATCTGAGTGTGACTACATCCAATGTAATTACAAGGATCCTCCAGTGTGAAAGAGACAGACTGAAGGAAAAACAGAGAGATGGCAGCATGAGAAGGACTCAGCCCTACAGGGTTGACTTGGAAGATGGATGGAAGAGGCTATGAACCAAGAAATGCAGGGAACATCTAGAAGCTGGAATCCTCTTCTAGAGTCTCCAGAAGGAATTCAGTGAAGCTGACACCTTTGTTTTAGCCCATGTTGGACTTCTAAGATCTATAACTGTAAGGTAATGCATGTGAGTTGTTTTAAGCTTTCTGTTGTTTAGTCGCTAAGTCATGTCCCTCTTTGGGACCCCATGGACTATAGCCTGCCAGCCTCCTCTGTCCATGGGATTCTCTAGGCAAGAATACTGGAGTGGGTTGCCGTTTCCTTCTCCAGGGGATCTTCCCAACCCAGGGATCGAACCTGTGTTTCCTGCATTGGCAGGCGGATTCTTTACCACTCAGCCACTAGGGAGGTCTATTTTAAGCTACTAAGTGGTCATTTATTACAGCAGTCATAGGAAATTAATATAGGAGGACAGCTGGGCCCCTTGAGCTGCAAGAATAACCATGGAAGAGGCTGTAGTGCCCCCATTCCCCGATTTCCTGGTTAGGGGGCAGCACCCATGAATGTGGGGTAGCAGGCTCTCTGGCAACCTCTGGGCAACACTGAACAGTGCCCTTTACTTTGGTGTGGACTCATGCCAGAGATGGACAACCTCAGGCAGAGGATCTGGAGTGCCAGACTGGGCATTCTGGAGGCAGTGGGGAACCCTTGGGGGTTTCAAGCAGGGCAGGGAGATGATGAGAACAGGCAAGACCAAGGGCCTGGAGTCAGAGAACTAGGTTCCCAGGCTTGTCTCCCTGGGTGACCTTGGCGGCCAGTTACTGGAGCTTCCTGGCTTTGGACTCTAATTTCTCAAAACAGTAGGGCTGTTTCTGGGGTGCTTGCCAGTCAAGGGACACAGCTGACCCAGACTAGTCAGGGCCTTTTGGGTTCAAAGGGAATTCTCTGGCCTTATACCCCAGAGGGTGAAGAAAGTTAAAACTAATAATAATAACATTTATTGAACCCTAACCACGGGTAAAGAAATGTACAAGATCAATGGCTCCTTTGGGTTCTTAGTTCAATGGTCAACCTCGGATAATAAGGCCAATGTGATGCTGTTAAGCCCTCCAGTTTATCTCAGTCCTCTCTCCCCTTCACTCTCTGCACTCAGATTCTTTCAGTATCAGAAGTGATTGTGACATGGCACTCCCATCTCAGGGCCTTTACACAAGCCATTCCACCCACCAGGAATGCAGTTACTCTGCTTTTCACCGTCTTAACATCTTCATCTGAGGGCCTCAGCTCAATGCCTGTCCAGTTGCCCACCTTCGAGCTAAATCAGATTCCAATGGACTTGCTCTCGATTTCAGATGACACTTCCCCCATATGTCAGTACACAGAAGTAGATACTTCTGCAGTTACCTGCCATCTCTGCCTCCCACTAGACAGACCAGGGGAGCCAAGAGGCCAGGATGCTTCTTTAGGAAGCTTGCAGAAGCCATAGATAGATAGATACAGAGAGATGTCTACTGGAGAAATACACAACAGCACCCAAAGGTTGATATGGTTATCATCCAACTTTTTTTCAAATCAGTTATGGGCTCTGAGAAGTTCAGAGGTTCATCTAGAGTCACAGGCGAATCTGGAGAGCTCCTGTCTTTGCAGGAGGTGGGGGCTGGGGCTGGGGCCTATCCGAGCTAGAGGGTCACTGTGAGCAGGGGTTGAGGCTGGAGGAACTTGAGCCTCCCCTCGAGGCAGGTCTGCTGGGGAAGCGCCTTCAAGGGTTGCACTGAAAGAGGATGTGCTGAGCACAGCTGCTCTGGCAGAAGAGGAAGGAACCAGCCGGGGCGGGGCTGGGGCCCCAGACCCTGCTCCCTGCAGCTGCAGCAGAGTCTTCCCCATGATCCTGGCCCTCACCCCACCCCTGTCACTTCTGTAACACTTTCACACACTCACGCTGCCTCCTGTTGCTGTTTAAGTGTTTTTTCAAGCTTAGATAAGGCTTAGGGGCTCCACTGCGGGTAGGAACACCGATTGGCACACGCATTCTGGAGGAATAATTGGACCACATCCACCAAGAGTTTTCAAGTGCACACCATTTGACTCAGCAATTCCGCTTCTGGGAATTTATCCTAAAGACATTGTAGTGTCAGTTGGCAATGCTATCCACACAAGGTGAAAGAGGAGAGTGAAAAATCTGACTTAAAACTCAACATTCAAAAAACTAAGATCATGGCATCCAGTCCCATCACTTCATGGAAAATATTAATAGAAGGGGGAAAATGTGGAAACAGTGACAGATTTTATTTTCTTGGGCTCCAAAATCACTGCAGACAGTGACTGCAGCCAGGAAATTAAAAGACAACTTGCTTCTTGGAAGGAAAGCTATGACACACCTAGACAGCATATTAAAAGGCAGAGACATCACTTTGCCAACAAAGGTCTGTATAGTCAAAGCTATGGTTTTTCCAGTAGTCATGTACGGATGTGAGAGTTGGACCATGAAGAAGGCTGAGTGCCGAAGAACTGATGCTTTCAAATTGTGCTCCTGGAGAAGGCTCTGGAGAGTCCCTTGGACTGCAAGGAGATCAAGCCAGTCAATCCTAAAGGAAATCAACCTTGAATATTCATTGGAAGGAAGGATGCTGAAGCTCCAATACTTTGGCCACCTGATGTGAAGAGCTGACCCTTTGGAAGAGACCCTGATGCTGGGAAAGATTGAAGGCAAAAGGAGAAAGGGGTGGCGGAGGATGAGCTGGTTAGATAGCATCACTGACGCAATGGGCATGAATTTGAGCAAACTCTGGGAGATAGTGGTGGACAGGGAAGCCTGCCATGCTGCCGTCCATGGGGTCACAAAGAGTCAGACATGACTTAGCGACTGAACGACAACAACAGTCCGCACAAGCAGGTAATGTTGTTTGTCATGGCAAAGAATTAGAAGCCACCTAATGCCCATCAGTATGAAGCAGGTAAGTAAATTATGCTTCACTGATCCCATGGAAAACTATGCAGCCATTAAAAAGAATGAGCTAATTTATACGAACTGACCTAGGAGGATATTCATAATATATGTATGTATTGTTAAGATTTTCCAAACCATTGCAGAACAATCCGTGTTTCTATCATCTATTGCTCAGTAACAAACCACTCCAAAACAGGCATAAGCAGGGCTCACTCATGTGGTTGCCTTCAACTGGAAGCTTAGCTGGGGTGGAACTTCCAAGGTGGCTTCTCATCCTCCAGAGCCTCTCCCCACGTGGCTGCTAATCCTTCTGCAACCTAATCTGAGCTTCCTTGTAGCATGGCGGCTGGATCCCAAGAGTGAGTATTTCAAAAGGACACACCTCAAAGTGCAAGCTCTTATTAAGCCTTTCCTTGTATCTGGCTTATTAAGGCCCCCTTGTCCAAGGCAAGTGACATGATCAGGTCCAAATTCAACATGAGAAGGCCCAAACCCAGGGTACAGATGGAGGGAGGCAAGATGCTTTGGGGGCCATTACAATAATGATATAGCACAGTATACGCAATTAGATAATATTTTATTAGGAAACTATGCATGTTCTGACATTACTTTGCCAACAAAAGTCCATCTAGTCAAGGCTATGGTTTTTCCAGTGGTCATGTATGGATGTGAGAGTTGGACAGTGAAGAAAGATGAGCGCCGCAGAATTGATGCTTTTGAACTGTGGTGTTGGAGAAGACTCTTGAGAGTCCCTTGGACTGCAAGGAGATCCAATCAATCCATCCTAAAGGAGATCAATCTTGGGTGTTCATTGGAAGGACTGATGTTGAAGCTGAAACTCCAATACTTTGGCCACCTCATGTAAAGGGTTGACTCATTGGAAAAGACCCTGATGCTGGGTAGGACTGGGGGCAGGAGGAGAAGGGGACAACAGAGGATGAGATGGTTGGATGGCATCACCGATTCGATGGACATGGGTTTGGGTAGACTCCGGGAGTTGGTAATGGACAGAGAGGCATGGCATGCTGCAATTCATGGGGTCGCAAAGAGTCGGACACGACTGAGCGACTGAACTGAACTGGACTGATGCATGTTCTAGGAGAAGGCAATGGCAACCCACTCCAGTACTCTTGCCTGGAAAATCCCATGGACAGAGGAACCTGGTAGGCTGCAGTCTGTGGGGTTGCTAGGAGTCAGACACGACTGAGCGACTTCACTTTCACTTTTCACTTTCATGCAATGAAGAAGGAAATGGCAACCCACTTCAGTGTACTTGCCTGGAGAATCCCAGGGACGGGGGAGCTTGGTGGGTTGCCGTCCATGGGGTCGCACAGAGTCAGACACAACTGACGCAACTTAGCAGCAGCAGCAGTAGCATGCATGTTCTTGGGACTTTCCTGGTGGTCCAGTGGTTGGGACTCTGTCCTTCCACTACAGGGGGTTATGGGTTCAATCCCTGGTAGCGGAATTAAGATCTTGCATTAGGCTCAGAAAAAACAAAACAAAACAAAAACTATGAATGTTCTTAAAAAGAAATACCATCTTACGTATATATTTAACACACATAGGTATGTATATATGTTTATATGTTTGTATACCTGTTGATCTAAGTCTGAAAGACAATTTAAAAAACTGTTAATGGTGGTTAACTTTCAGGAGTAGAAATTGGTGGGTAAAAGGGGAATCTTCAGGTTTTACTTTATAATTTTCTTTAGGATCTGAATGTTTTAAAAGTGAGATGTGCTATTTTGCAGTAAAAATTTTTTGTAATATGCAGTGGAAACCTTTGCATGTCATTAGATGAAAATTTTCAGCACAACTTTTGATAGCATCATGTCCACTTCCCTAATGCTGGACGCTTAGGCCGTTTCTAATTTTTCTGCCATCACAGGCAGCATTCTAATGAACATCCTTTGAGCCAAATCTTTTCACAAGTCCTAAATTATTATCTCAGGATAAGTTTTGAGAAAAGGAACTGCTGAGTTGAAGGTTACGAACAGTGTAATACATTATGCCAGATTGTCCTGTCAACCAGGAGACAGATTCTCCCAGCCTATCAGTGGGCTAGGGGAGTGTGCGTTGTGATACAGTCTGGTATCCACCCTCATAAGAACCCAGTGCCCATTTCACAGATGGAAGAACTGAGACCCAGAAAGAGGAAGCAACCTGCCCAAAGTCGACACAGCAATATGCAGCCTGGGGGGAGGGGGGCACCAGCTCAGCTGGGAATCCTTTGCTCCCTCTCTAGTCTCTGACGCCTCATCCCAGGCCCTGTCTCCCCTCCTGCTCAGGGCAAAGTCTACCTCCTCCTGACAGTGAGTGATCTGGGCCCTGCTCACCTGCCTGACCCCTTCTCCTTCATGACCTCCCACCCTCACCCTCTGACCTCCACCCAGATTACTTTCAGTTTCCAAAGGAATAAAATGCTGCCTGATCTCTGAACCTTTGTCCAGCCTGACCCCTCTGCCTAAACATCCCCCACCTTGCCACACACCCCTTCCACACTTCCTCCTGGAAGCCTTCTCTGATCACCTGAGTGGAAGTTCAGTAACAAGGTCACATACACACTGCCAGATTTTCCATTCATTCATTCCTGCTTGCATTTACGTATTTACCCAAAGTTAACTGGATGCTAGTTTGTGCCGGCCACCAGGCTAGACAGTGGAGATGTGGGGTGAACAGACCCTCCCTGCCCTGCAGAGCTCAATCTCAATCTGGGTTGGAGGCTGGGAAGGAATTGGGAAGGAGACAGACCATGCTAGTCCAAAGGTGAACAGTGCTAGGCTGGACATGGGCCATGCACACGTGGCAGACCCACATTCCTCCAACTCAAATAATAAAAGCATTCATTTAAACAGGGAAAACCTGGGACTTCCCTGGCAGTCCAGTGGTTAAGACTCCATGCTTCCAACGCATGCTTCCTGGTCAGGGAACTAAGATCCCACATGCCGCTTGGCCTAAAAATAAATAAATAAATAAAATAAAATTTTAATTAAAAGAAAATAAGATAAAAGGATAAAACCTCAAAAATTCTCAGAGGTGATATAGATCATTTCAATTATTCTGTTCCCTAAATATCTGTGAACTTGATAACCATACTAGCTTACATTTGTTCCACCCCTGCTCTGTGCCCCTGGCGTGTATTAACTCACCGAGTCCTTATCATCACCGGCAAGATAGGGACCATTATTGTCCCCATTATACAGAAGAGGAAACTGAGGCTCAGAGACCTCCATCATTTGCCCATAATCACCTAGCTGGGTGCTCTAGGCTTTGGACACACAAAGTCAGGATCCTGTGTCCTATATTCTTGGCCACTATACCACACGGCTACAAATTACGCACAAACCAAACTGCAAGAACAGCAGCATTTAAAGCTACTGCACAAACCCAGTGTGACAGACCATGATGTTTTGCAGAAGTGAGGTTGGCCCACCACCGTGTTGAGTTCAGCCTGTGTGTTCCCCAGGGTCCCTGGCCTGCCCGCTGTATTTCTCTTGCCAAACCACAGGGAAATCATCGGCTTTTTGTCCTTCACTTGGCATAACAACAACTTTTTTTGTTTTTAATTTAATTTGGAATAGATAATGCTTTCACATGGTTCCAGAATTTTAAAAAACTGTGTGTACAGGGCTTTCCTGATGGCTCAGTGGTGAAGAATCTGCCTGCCAATGCAGAAGACATGGGTTCGATCCCTGATTCGGGACGATCCCACATGCCTCAGAACAACTAAGCCCGTGTGCCACAACTACTGAGCCTGTGCTCTAGAGCCTGGGAGCCACAGCTACGGAAGCCCAGGAGCCCGTGAGCCTGTGCTCTGAAGCAAGAGAAGCAACTGCAATGAGAAGCCTGAGAATCGCAACTAGAGAGTATCCCCTGCTCTCTGAAACTAAAAAAAAAAAAACCTCTCGCAGCGACGAAGACAGAGCAGAGTCAAAAATAAAATAAATAAATAAATAAAAATTTTAAATTATGTGTACATAGATAGATCTAGATACAGTATCCACCCATCTCCAGGAGAAGGCAGTGTTATGGGCTTCTTGGGTATCTTTCAGAGATAGTTTCTGCAAACACAAATATATATTCTGGTTTTTTTTCTCTCATTAACAGAAGGGAAGTCCTACATCTGTAGCTCTGTTCCACGCTATTTCACTTAACAGAAGATCTTGGAGATCATTGTATATCGGTAGAGACAGGGCTTCCTTATTCCTGTTCACAGCTGTGTCCTGTGTCATGTTCCTGCCTGTCCTCTGACCATGCACACGGGGTTGGTCCTGAGCATCACAACTGCCCCGTTTTGGTTTAAGTCATGGTGGCAAGAAGTCTTTAAGATGACCCCCAGTGAGGCCCATCTACTGGTATTCCTGCCTCCATGTATAATCCTTGCCTCCTAAGAGTTGGCTGGGTCTAGAGGTTGGCTTTGAATGAATAGATATAGCAAAAGTCATGGGATGGCTCACAAGGCTTAGAAGCTGTGACATCCTTGTAGCAACAAGCTGCTAAGACCAGATGCCCAGATCTTGGTTTCTAAATACTATTCTCCAATAAAACTAATTGGGGCTCCTTCAAGAAAAAGCTGAGTCCAAGGCCAAAACAGGGGAAGTATAAAAATAAGCCTGAAGATCTTGTAGTGCAGGAAAGGCAAGAAAGGCTCAAAAACCAAAAGGAGAGGGGAATGTCAAAGGGACACAGGAGCCAACCTGGAAAGAGCGCCCAATGGCCAAAGCTGGAACCATTTGAGCAGCAAAATAAATAATGTCATGTTGGATTTTACAACTCAAAGTATAAAATAAATATGTGAGTCCGTACTGATATAAGAAAATCAATAAAAAAATAAATGCGAAGGGACTTCTGTGGTGGCACAGTTGATAGGAATCCACTTGCCAACGTAGGGAACACGGGGTTCGAGCCCTGATCTGAGAGAATTCCACACGCCAAAGAGCAACTAAGCCCCTAGGCCCATGCACCACAGCTACTGAGCCTGTGTACTGCAGCCACTGAGTCTGAATGCCCTACAGCCCAGGCGCTGCAACAAGAGAGGGCCCCGCAATGAGAAGCCTTTGCACCGTAACAAGGAGTAGCTCCCACTCACCGCAACTAGAGAGCAACGAAGACTCATCACAACCAAATATAGATAAACAGGAGAGACTTCCCTGGTGGTCCAGTGTTAAGACTCTGTGTTCCCAATATGAGGGGCGTGGGTTTGATCTCTGTCCAGAGAACTAAGATCCCATATGCCACATGGCTTGAACAAAAAATTAAATAATAAAATTTTTTTAAAAATTGGGAGAGAAGGGACAAATCATCTTTACAGAAGAATTCCAACTAATTTACCATACTCTTCCAGGAGGTGAAGTTTAATTCCCCAGTCCTTGAGTATAGGCTGCCTTTAGTGACTCGCTTCTGAAGAATAGAGTACAGAGGAGGAAATGGTAACCTTACAGTGGAGAAATCTATCAGACTCCACCTTTACCAAGATAATTGAGAGGTGAAGGTTAATCTCCTAGGTGATGTCATATGGGCATCACGCCCCTAATATAACGTAATGAGGAGGGCGCTGCATCTGCTTCTATAGTTTCCTACTCCCAAATCCAAAACCCCAATATAATCAAAGGGAAAAACACCAAACTCGAATTGAGAGACATTCTATGAAATACTTGGCCAGATCTCCTCAAAACTCCAGGTCATGAAAAGCAAGGAAAGACAGAAGAGACGGAGCAGGAGAAGTCAAGCAGACGTGACAAAATGCAACGTGGCATTCTGGATGGGCTCGTGGAACAGGACATCAGTGTGAGCTGGAGTGACATGTGAGTAAAGGCTGGAATTTCCTTCACAGCAATGCACCAAAGTTGTTTCCTCTTGGCAACACTACATGGTAAATTTAGGATGCTAAGATTAGGGGAATCCGGGTGAGGGGTTTACAGAAACTCTCTGTTTTATCTTGGCAATTTTTCTGTAAATGTAATATTATTTCAAAAAAAATTTATTTATTTATTTAGCTGTGCCAGGTCTTAGGTCTTAGGTCTTATGGCTTATGGGATCTTTAGTTGCCGTGTGTTCAACCTAGTTCCCTAGGACCACAGATCGAACCTGGGCCCCCTGCATTGGGAGCTAGGAGTCTTAGCCACTGGACCATCAGGGAAGTCCCTATTCCAAAAAATTTTAAGGGTATTAACAAAATGGGAATTCTCTGGCAGTTCAGTGTTCAGGACTCTGTGCTGTTACTGCTAAGGGCCTGGGTTCAATTCCTGGTCAGGGAACTAGACCTTCCATGTCACAATTAAGAGTTCAAGTGCCACAACAAAGGCCCAGAGCAGCCAAATAAATGAATAAATATTAGGAAAAAATACACACACAGAGCCTGGCACACAGGAGAAGGATGTGTGAATGAATGAATGAAGTGAGTAAGGATGAGGAACACCAGGTTTGGAGTCAGCAGACCTGCTTGCACTCTCTTCCCAGCCTCACCCTTCAGGAGCTGTGTAACCTTGGGTGAGTGACCTCCCTTCTCTGCGCCTCAGTTTGCCCACCTGGGTCTCTCAGAGATTCGCTGGGAGGGTCCTGCACACAGGGGCAGGCCTGGTATGCGGGAGGGCACAGAGAGCAGCCTCCACGTGCTTCTTGACCTTGGCGAGCCTGGTCCTGCCATTCAGATACACGCAGAAGCACATGACAGTTTGCCGGCAACTCCTGGGGCTCTGTGAGCCGGAGTTCATCCTGGAACAGCCCCACCCTAGAAGATGAGCCCTGACCCTGGAGGAGGAGGCGGAGCGGGGCACCAGGTCAGAAGGCTGTGTTCCTGATGGATGGACCGGACCACACCAGACAGGCTGGGCCTCCCTCAGCGGAGAGTTCAAGTTCTAGAATGTGCAGCATCAGCGCTTCCTTCCTCCGGGTGGTCGGTAGCATCCGGGGGCTGCAGGAGGGCCTTGCCCTGATATTCCTGTGGCCGAGCTGCTCGGATGGGACACTGCAAGGAACGTGGACAGTCATCTTGGGGAGCTGAAGGGGTAGATGGTCCTGAGGTCATGCACTCGGAGCCATAGCCGGAGGACTGAGTCCCGGCTAAGAGGAACTTGGGTAGAAGTGACCTAGCATCATTTCCTGATCTGACCCGTAAAAAAAATCTTGCACTTCATCCTCTGCCCTCTCTTTCCCCATCTGCCAGCTGGGGGTGTCTGTGCCCAGGGCCACCTGGGAAGCCACGTGTGAACACGCAGAGCCGGATCCCAGGACAGCTCTGTGAAGCAAAGCCTTTCTGACCCACCCCTCCCTGCTGTGGACTGAACTTCACAGGACGAAGAAATTAACTCCTAATCTGTTCAACACTGAGATTTCAAGTGTCATCGGTTATGGAAACTGGTGTAATTTGTTTTTCTACCAGGCTCATTTTAGGCAAATCTGTTTAAAATTTTTGTCTTTTTTTCCCCACCAGTTTACCAAACTAAGACAGTTATGTCGTAAAATGTTCAAACAGGACAGAAATAATGAGTGATGGTCTTCTGTGCCCCCTCCCTACTTTTGCAATGAAAGAAAAAACCACTATTAATAGTCTGGATAAATTCCTCTAGATTTTTTGGCTGGGCCATGACAGCGTATTTTTAGACAAAAAGTATCACACCATACACATTGTTCTGCAAGATTTCTTTTCACTTAGCAGCATACCGTGGATATCTTTCCATGTTTGGACACAGGAATCCATTTCATTTTTTAAACATCGGTCTAGTATTTCATAGTGGTGCAGTAATAAAGAATCTGCCTGCCAATGCAGGAGATGCAGGAGACTCTGGTTCAATCCTTGGGTCGGGAAGATCTCCTGGAGTAAGAAATGGCAACTCTCTCCAGTATTTCTGTCTGGAAAATTCCACGGACAGAGGAACCTGGCAGGCTACACAGTCCACGGGGTCACAAAGAGTCAGATACTTTTGAGAGACTGAGCACATAGCATTCTATAGGCTTCCCTGGTAGGCTCAGTAGCAAAGAATCCACCTGGAAATAGGAGACTCAGGTTGGATCCCTGTGTTGGGAAGATCCCCTGGAGAAGGAAATAGCAACCCCCTCCATTATTCTTGCCTGGAGAATCCCATGGACAGAGTAGCCGGGTCATAAAAGAGTCGGACATGACTTAACGACTAAACAACAGCAGCATTCCGTAACACGTGTACATGAAAACGGATTTAATAGTATCAGTTATTTACTGCTGTATAACAGTAACTGCTGCTGTAAAACAAACTACCCCAAAACTCAGCAGCTTAGAAAAATAAACATTTAGAAACTTCCCTGGCAGTCCAGGGGTTAAGAATCTGCACTTTCACTGCAGGAGGCTCGAGTTCCATCCCTGGTCAGAGGAACTAAGATCCTATATGCCTTGCTTGCGGCCAAAGAAAAGATAAACACTATCTTAGAGGTCCTTGCGGTCAGGAATCTGGGAGCGGCTCAGCTGGATTGTTCTGGCTCTGGGTCGCTCAGCAGTCAGGCTGCAGCGGCTGGAGAATCGGCTTCCAGGTTCACTTCTGTGATTGCTGCTGGCGGCCGTTCCTTGCTGGCTTTGATCGGACACTTCAGTTCCTTGGCCTTCCCATAGGCCATCTGAGTGTCCCCAGGATGTGACAATTGCTTATCCCAGAGAGAGTCCTGGGTGAAGGCCACAGTGTTTCACCTCACCTCAGAAGTGGTTATATGGGGTCTTCCCTGGTGGTCTAGCGGTTTAGACTTTGCTTCCCAATGAAAGAGGTGAGAGTCTGATCCTTGGTCAGGGAGCTAAGACCCCACAGGCCTCACGGCCAGAAAAAAAACAAACATAAAACGGAAGCAATATTGTAACAAATTCAAAAAATACTTTACAACGGTCCACACACAAAATAAAAAACTTCAAAAAAATGAAGAAGCGGTTACCATGCTGCAAGGCTGGGCCACTGTGTCACTGTTACTCAGAGCATCTCTCGTACATGGGGGAGGGGCTTCCCAGGGATCCAGGCATTCGGGGGCTACATGGGAGATGGATCGTGGAGATTTGCCCTTCTCTTCATCCCAGATCCTGCTGCCGTGCCCCTCCTTGCTTGTTTCCCTTTGCATGTCTATGGAAAGGGGGTTTCCCATCAGAGAAGATACCCTAAGTAATTTTCATGCATCAACTCACGTGGTTCTCCCCGCACTGCAGTGAGGCAGACACAGTCCTTGTGCCCACTTCACAGATGAAGGATTCGATGATCCTGGCGGTCCCTCGGTTCAGTTCCGTGAGGATTTCCAGCACCCTAGGGAACAGAGGAGTCTTGGGATGAGGTTCCTAGGTGGGCTTTTTTTTTGGTCTGTGCTGGATCTTAGTTGTGACATTAGGGATGTTCGATCGTTGTTGTAGCATGCAAACTCTTAGTTGCAGCATACGGGATCTAGTTCCCTGACTGGGGATCAAAACCAGGCCCCCTGCATTGGGAGCAAAGAGTCTTAGCCACTGGACTCCCAGGGAAGCCCCTAGATGGGCTCTTTTGATGGGAAAAGAGGGTCAAGGGAGCAGAGCCGTGAAGATGACCAAGAACCACAGTAACATCAGTCTTACGCCTCGACCTGCTGTAGGTAAGTGACAGGTGGGACAAGGCTGCGACCCCCATCATACAGATGAGGAAACCGAGGCTCCGAGAGGCAGAGACTTGCCTCCGGCTGCACAGCTGGTCAGTGACAGGCCCAAGGGTCACACCCGTGTCCCCTGACTCCTCCACCCTCCTCCCAGATCCCCAACCAGGTAGAGTGCACCGCACAGAACATACATTAATGCCTGCAATCTCCAAAGAAGACCCACGAGGTCAGCTTTACCCTCCCTCCCATTGGGCAGAAGAGGAGAATGTGGCTCTGAGACACAAGGTGTGAAAATGCTGCAAAGGCCACAGGCAGGCCATGGTCACGTGCAGACTGGGGGCTGCTGGGAGCTCTGCAGAGGGCCAGAGGAGAGAGGAAGGAAAGAGGAGACAGGGCTTCTCCTGCGCGATTAGCTCCCGAGTCACTGTTATTGACAATTCATATCTTTGAGGCAGAACTGGAAACAGGATGTAGGTTTCCCTTTAGGGGGCGGGTGCCCCAAATGGCCATGTACCATCAGATACACAAAAACACCGTGCAAGAGCAGTGCTGCTGATGGTTAGAGTGCAGGCTCTGGAGTCAGACGGGCTCCTTGCTGGCTGTGTGACTGCAGATGCCTGGCTTGACCTCTCGGGGCCTCTGTTCAGAGGACGGGTGAGACACTCAGTAAACAGTGACAAGGGCTCTTTTCAGTGTTGGGAGGTGGGAGCAATTTTTTGCCAAAAGAGGAAGCAAAGCTGAAGGACTGCTTGGCTGTTTTTATCCCCCTCCCCATCGTCATAACCACTAGCAGCCCAGTGGTTGAACAAGCCCATGTGTGCGTGCTAAGTCCCTTCAGTTGCGTCTGACTCTTTGCGACCCATGGACTGTAGACCACTGGGCTCCTCTGTCCATGGACACCTTTGCCTAAAAACAGTGAGCTCGCTGTACATGTACAGCTTCCAGACAAGCCCCTGGTCCCCGCCACACTGGTGCCCCCAGGCTCCTCCTGTGGGGTTGTCCGTCCTGAGGCTGCCCTGCTGCTGACCCAGAACTCCCTGCTGTGTTCCTGGGACAAGTTTGTCGAGCCCCTCTGGGTACCAGGCCCGGCCCTGCCTTCCCAGAGTCCACTTCTAGGGCTCCACCTGGGCCCCAGAAATGTTGCCTGCGCTTCAGAGCTGCAATCCAAGCTCTCAGTGGTGTCCTGAGTTTCGGGGTAACAGTAAGGGAGAGACAAGTTTCCGGAAAAGGACACTGGACTGGCAGCTAAAGGCCCAGGTCTAGGCCCAACTTGACCTTTGTCATGCTGTGTGATTTTGAGCAAATCTCTATTTCTCTCTGGGCCTTAGAACTGAAGGGACCATAGATGGTCCCTCTCTCTTACAAACTAATCAAAACAGAGGTAATACTCAGGAGTCAGTCACCCCCTAGTTTTTTTTTTTTAATTGACATATAGTTGATTTAAAACGTTGTGTTAGTTTCAGATGTAAAGTGATTCAGTTTTATAATATACATATATATATACTTTTTCAGATTCTTTTCCTTTATAGATTATTACAAGATATTGAACATGATTCCCTGCTCTATACAATAGTCCTCGTTGTTTGTCTATTTTAGTGTGCATGTGTTAATCCCAGATTCCTAATTTATACCCCCCCCTCACCTTTCCCCTTTGGTAACCATAAGTTTGTTTTCTATGTCTGTGAGTCTCTTTCTGTTTTGGAAATAAGTTCATTTGTATTTGTTTATTTTTTTTTCAGATTCCACATATAAGCGATATCATATTTATCTTTCCCTGTCTGGTTGGCTTACTTCACTCAGCATGATCGTCTCTAGGCATTGATTCACATTTTAACATCTTTAAAATCAAGATGCATTTTTTTACAGTCAGTAGTGCACCTGATGGCTATAATTGGCCTTGTTTATTTCTCGATGGTGCATAAGCAATGGTGCATGTTATAGCTGGTGATGTCTTAGATTCACTGAAGTGTGGCATTATTTTGACAAAATCACAATTATTTTAAATTAAAAAATAGCTAATTGGAACAGCTGCTGTTTATTGCACTCCTACTGTAGATCAAGCACTGGGCTTCCTGCCCATGTGCTTACTTAGTATTACAATTCTGGAGTATTACCAAATTTGTTAGATGAAGAGTTGGGGGCTTAGAGAGGCTAAGTGACTTCCTTAATGCCACCCAGCCAGGAAGTGATAGATACAAGATATATATATATATATATATTGTTGTTCAATCACTAAGTCATGTCCCACTTGTTGCAATCCCATGCACAGCAGCATGCCAGATTTCCCTCCCTTTCACTATTTCCTGGAGATTGCTCAAACTCAGGTCCATTAAATCTGTGATGCCATCCAACCATCTCATCCTCTGTCGTCCCCTTCTCCTCCTACCCTCAGTCTTTCCCAGCATCATATGAATCACTGTGCCATACACCTGAAATGAACACGATATTGGAAATCAGCTGTACTTCAGTTTTTAAGCATGTGAATAAGTGGGCGTCTTAGAATTGATGCAATACAGTCCAGGTGTGGGAAACAAAACCAACTTAGAGCGAAAAGGAAGATAACAACGTGCATTGGTTTCCTGTCTGCCCCTCCCTGTCTCCCCATGCTACCCCCTCCCCCAGGAGCAACCACTTTTGAGTCTTTGGGTTTATTTTTTTTCTAGCACTTACGCATTTCATGCTTCTAAGCAATAAGCACATACCGCTATCTTTTGATACATACCTTCTAGCCATCTTTTCCTCCCTGCTCTGCTTCCCTACCTTATGCTCTCTACCTACTACCTGTTGTGAGAAGGGAGGATTTCGCTTTCCTGCACCACCTCCTCCCCCATTTCCTGTCCTCCATCTTCTACTGCGGAAGTACCATCATCGCAGTTTGGGGTTAAATTACTAGTCACACATAAGATTTGCACACTTCTTTGTGCAATTCACTGAATATATTTAATATCTCAATTTAAAAATCATTGTTCAGTGTTTACGTGATTTTTCTTCTGCAAATATAATTCATAGCTAAGCATTGTTTTTTTCTGTTTTCCTGAAGCTAATAATTACTTTTTATTGATCTGTAATTGATGAACAATAAAATGCACATATTTAAAAGGTACAAATACCAGACTTCCCTGGCGGTCCAGTGGCTGAGACTCCCCATTGCCAGTGCAGAGAGTGTGGGTTCGATCCCTGGTCAGGGAACTGAGATTCCACATGCCCTGTGGCCACACACACACACACACAAAAGGCATAAAAAGTACACATTTCAATATGTGACCACCAGTGATATCATCACCACAATCCAGATAGTGACCAGATCTGTTACCTCCATGAGTCCCTCACATCCCTCTATAATCCTCTTCTTCCCACCCTCCCTGACACCCCACCCCATTTCTGTCACTGTAGTTTGCACTTTCTGGGACTTTATACAAATGGATTCACACAGTATGAATGCTTTTTGTCTGGCTTTTTTCACTCAGCATCATTATTTTGAGAGTCATCCATGTTGTTGCTATGAATGTCAGTGAGTCACTCTTTTTTTTTTTTCTGCCTGAGCAGACTCTTCATTCGTGGGCTCAGTTGCCCCATGACGTATGGGATCTTAGTTCTCTGACCAGGGAGCCAACTCGTGACCCCTGACTGGAAGGAAGATTCTTAACCCCTGGACCACCAGGGAAGTCCCTGATTCACTCCTTTTTATTGCCAAGTATTGTGGTATGGATGACCACATAGTCATTTGAGCCGTTTTTGCCTATTGTGAGTAAAGCTGCTATGAACATCCTGCAAAAGACTTTGTGTGCTAAGTCACTTCAGTCATGTCCGACCCTTTGAGACCCCGTGGACTATATCCCGCCAGGCTCCTCTGCCCATGGGATTCTCCAGGCAAGAATACTGGAGTGGGTTACCATCTCCTTCTCCAAGGGATCTTCTCAACCCAAGGATTGAACCTGCGTCTCTTATGTCTCCTGCATCGGCAGGGGGGTTCTTTACCACTAGTGCCACCTGGGAAGCCCAAGACTTTAGAAGGACATGAGTTTGACGCTTTTGAACTGTGGTGTTGGAGAAGACTCTTGAGAGTCCTTTGGAGATCCAACCAGTCCATCCTAAAGGAAATCAGTCTTGAATATTCACTGGAAGAACTGATGCTGAAGCTGAAACTCCAATACTTTGGCCATCTGATATGAAGAACTGACTCACTGGAAAAGACCCTGATGCTGGGAAAGATTGAAGGCAGGAGGAGAAGGGGACGACAGGGGATGAGATGGTTGGATGGCATCACCGACTCAATGAACATGAGTTTGAGTAAACTCCGGGAGTTGGTGACGGACAGGGAGGCCTGGCGTGCTGCAGTCCATAGTGTCACAAAGAATCGGACATGACTGAGCGACTGAACTGAACTGAAGTTTTCTTTCCTTTGGGGTAAATACCTAAGGGTGGATTTGCAGGTGTGTAGTAAATACAGGTTTAATTTTACAAGAGCTGAAAATTTGTTTTCTAAAGTGGTTTTTCCGTTTTACATTTCTACCAGCAGGATAGGAGAGTTCCAGTCATTCCCTCACCAACCCTTGGGATTATTGGCCTTTTTTAAATTTAACCATTCCAGTGGGCAGGCAGGGGTATCTCATTGTGATTTTAATTTGTACTTCCCTTACAAATAATGATGTTGAGTATCTTTTTGTATGTTTATTGGCTATGCACTTATCTTCTTTAGTGAGGTAATTTTTCAAATATTTTGCCCACTTTTAAGTTGAGCTGATTGTCTTATTATTGAGTTGTAGACACTGTTTGTACATTCTGGATACAAGTCCTTTTCAGGGTTATGTATTGCAAATATTTTTATCCTAATCTGTGACTTGCTTCTTTATTCTCTTAGTGACAACTTTTGAAGGGCAAAGATTTAAACATTCGAGTCTAATTCATCAAGTTTTTCTTATATAATTTGTGCCTTTGTGTCTTTTACAAAAAAAAAAAATCAATGACTTAAAAAGTCTCTTTACTCTAGTTTCAGGAGGGAGATAGATTAGGCACGTGTGGTTTTTTTTTCCTCTTCTTCTTCTTCACTGTGTGGCATGTGGGATCTTAGTTCCCCAACCAGGGATAGAACACACACCCCCAGCACTGGAAGGCAGAATCTTAACACCGGCCTTCGAGGGAAGTCCCAGGCATGTATGACGAATCCATCATCTCACCAAGGATGGATTAGCTCCTTTTCTTCAACGGGAAATTCCCTCCCACCCTGCTCTGCGTCCCCTTCCACCATAAGAGGTCAGACAGGTATGGTGTGGAAGGAGCAGAGTTCCTGTTCACACACGCCAGGCTCCAACCTCTCACAGATCTGCAGCCTTGGGAAAGTCATTCAGTTTCCTTGGGCCTCTCTTTCCCAACCCGGGAAGTCAGGGCAACTTCTTGACCTCAGGGGCAGGGGGCAAGGTCAGACAAGCAGAGGGCTGTCACGGGGCTTGGGCTCCACAGGTGAGCCCGTGAGTGGCCCACTGGGCAGCTGGTGGCTGACTTTTGGCCACCTCGGGCCTTTTGTCAGGGGTCAGATGTGGCAGGCTCTCACATCCTCACTGCAGTGAGAGGGAGACTGGGGCCAGAAAAGCAAGGCGAGCCAGAATCACACAGCCGGCCCAGGTGGGGTTAGCGCTGCCGACTTTGGTTCCTAAGCTCGGTCCACAACCCGAGCTGCCTCTAGGATAGCCAGGTTGGTAGAACTCGCCATGGCTTCTCCCTGGGGTAGTGGAAGAGCCTGCTCCCCTCCAGGACAGGACGCTTCTGAGGCCTCGCTCCTGTCTCACCATCCCCACCCAGGGCTACGCCTGACTGTGGCTGTATAGCGCCACCTACAGGACACACGGAGAACGACATGCCACAAGCCTCCCAGCCCCGATTCCCGAAACTCTGGGCTGGGAAGACGCAGGTGAACAGCGCGCCCCACCGTGGCCTCTTAGAGCTCTGCGCCCTACGCGGGTCTCCAGCACTATCAAGTAAAACAGGACACACTTCCTTAACACTTAGAAATTTTATTATTTTTATACTTATTGAACGCACTCTTTTAAACAGACCTTTTAATCATATACCATTACCGTGAGCACTTAAAAAGGAAACTATGATCTAAATAATTTCGTGAAATTATTCCTGAAACGTTTGCACATGCAAAATCTTTTTTTTTTTAGACTTCATGTTCTTTATCTCTTTTTCTTTGAAGTATGGGCTTCCCAGGTGGCGCTAGTGAGAATCCGCCTGCCAACGCAGCACACATGAGACACGGGTTCAATCCCTGGGTCAAGAAGATCCCCTGGAGGAGTATAGTTGATTTAGACTCTGATTCTTTGTTTTGTTTTGTTTTTTTAAAATATATTTGGCTCTGCTGGGTCATAGTTGCAGCACGCAGGATCTTTAGTTGCAGTATGTGGGATCTAGTTCCCTGGCCAGGGATAGAACCCAGGTGCCCTGCATCGGGAGTGCAGAGTTTTAACCACTGGATCCCTAGGGAAGTCCTAGAATCTGACTTTTCTATGTCACTTTTTCATTGGGAGTCACCGAAGTCTGTGCTGTCCCAAGTAATATTGTCCTATATCATCAAGAGCTTGAGTAAAGTAGCTTTTCTTCAGAGCATGCCACTCTTGAGGCTTCTCTGCTGGCTCAAGGGTAAAGAAACCGCCTGCTAATGCAGACAACGTGGGTTCAGTCCCTGGGTCGGGCAGATCTGGAGAAGGAAAGGGCATCCCACTCCAATATTCTTGCCTGGGAAATCCCATGGACACAGGAGCCTGGCGGGCTGCAGTCCTTTAGGTTGCAAAGAGCCAGACACCACATAGTGACTAAACAAAAACAATGCCACTGTTGTCTTGGGGTATCCTTCCAAGCTGTAAGTTTTAATGCAAACCGGCAGGTACTGGAGAATATGTCACAGCTGCTATTCAGTCACTGCAGTTATAATATGTGTCCTGACTTCAGAGATGTTAAAATGTGAGGTGAAAACACATCTTAGAATGGATGGCATAGGGTGTTAACACTACTTGTTCAACAAAGTTGCTGGGGTGCCTACGCTCTGCCAAGCCTGTATAAAGGGCAGGAGACACAGTCCCCAACAAGACTGTCTTGTCCCTGCTCTCAGGGAGAGACATCAAACAAGTGGAGACAGACATAAACAAATAATCACAGACAGCATTGTTTAATGACCACGGCTGTGTGACGACAGGGGTCAGTAGCAAGAGTGACTGTGTCTGGGATCAGGGCAGTCTGACCCTGAAAAAATGGCATCCCAGCTCTGATGAATGAGTTGGACTGAGCTGGGGAGACAGGCACAGACTTGCAAGCCAGAGGTAAGAGCATATGTAAAGGCCCTGGGGTGGGGGGTAGGAGTGTAGGGGCTACAGTGTAACTGCTGTGTGATGAATGAGGGGGGAGAGGCAGGACCTGGAGCTGGAGAAGAGGGAAGGGGCAGATCATGAGGGCCCTTTTCTTCTTATTTTTATTTTATTTTATTTTTTTTTCTCTTTCTCATGAGGGCCCTTTTCCAAAGCAAATTGAGGAGCCATTGCAGGGTCCTACTTGGAAACAGAAACTGAGGTATGTGAATGAACAATGCAGCAGCCTAGACGGACCTAGAGATGGTCATACTGAGTGAAGTAAGCCAGACAAAGACAAACACCATATGATAGTGCTTATATGTGGAATCTTAAGAAATGTTACAAATGAGCTTATTTCCAAATAGAAGGAGACTCACAGATGTACAAAATAAACTTATGGAACTAAAGGAGAAGAGAGGAAAGGGATAAATTATAAGTTTGGAATTAAAATATACACACTACTATATACAAAATGTATAAACAACAAAGACCTACTATATAGCACAGGGAACTCTACTCAATATCTTGTAATGACCTATATGGGAAAAGAATACTATATATATATATATGAATCACTTTGCTATACACCTGAAACACAACACTGTAAATCAACTACATGTCAATAAAAATTTTTAAAAAGAAATTGAAGTATAGAGAGGCTGAATAACATGCCAAGTCACAGGAAGTGATGGAGACGGAAATGGAACTCAAGTTTGGAAGATTGCAGTACCCATGCTTTCAGTCCTCTCTGGTGGGGCCAGAAGGGGACTGAGCACCTGACCCACGTGTTCGCTGCCCAACTCAGGAGCCTGGGGCCTCAGCAGGGCAACGGGCTTGGGCCAAGTGACACGGAAGGGCAGGGGCTGATCTACAGCCCAGGTCTCCAGGCTCCCAATTCCCTTCTTCTGCCCAGCTCCAGCAGGTCCTGGCTGGCCTTGGCCAAGGCCCCACCTCCCTGTGTCCCGGGGAAACTACTGGTATTGGGAGCACAGGGTTGCCCTTTCTCAGGTCCCAGGTGTCAGCCAAGTGTCCCTTGTTCCCAGTCTGAACTGGTGGTGGCTTGTTAGAACCTGGCCAGGCCAGGCTCAGGGTGGGCCCAGACTCCTGACGCAGTCAGGCGAGACCTGCATAGGCCTTTCCTCCAGCCTCCCTGCCGGCCGCCGGTCAAATCTCAGCCTCACTGACCTCCCGGTCCCTCTGAGCCTTTCGCTTGGGGCTCTGAGCACACGGCAGAGTACTAAGATCCCAGGTCAGCCAGCCAGGCATGTCTGCAACTCCCTCCTGTCAGCACACTCCAGTATTCTTGGGCTTCCCCTGTTGCTCAGATGGTAAAGAATCCACCCTCGATGAGGGAGATCTAGGTTCAATCCCTGGTTTGGAAAGATCCCCTGGAGGAGGGCATGGCAATCCACTCCAGTATTCTTGCCTGGAGGATCCCCATGGACAGAGGTGCCTGGCGGGCTACGGTCCATGAGGTCGCAGAGAGTCAGACATGACTGAGCCACAAAGCACAGCTCAAGCTTTGATAACCACCGAGACTGGTGCACCAGGGCAACACCAGGTTCACAGCAGCTAGATCTGTCAAAGCTAAATACCGAAACAACCGAATATCCATCAACGTGTGATTAAATAAACAGGGACTTCCCTGGTGGTCCAGTGGTTAAGATTCTGCACTTCCAGTGCAGGGGGCTCGGACTCGATCCCTGATCGGGGAGCTAAGTTCCTGCGTGCTGCACGGCATGGCCGAAAAAGAACGAATAGAAAAACAAATTGTAATGTATCCTACTCAGCAATAAAAAGTGAACCATTGATAAACGCATCAACATGGGTGCATCTCAAAATAATTGGGCTGAGTGAAAAAAAAAAGTCAGGCCGAGGAATCGTACATGCTGTATGATTTCATTCAGATAAAATTATGGAAAATGCAAACTCATCTATAGTGAGAAAACAGAGACCTGTGATTGCCTGGGGAGAGGGAGGGAGGGATGATTATAAAGAGGCACCGAGAAACTAAGTGGAGATTTTCAAGACAATCTTCCCCATCTTAACTGTTGTGATGGTTTCACAGATATACATGCGTACTCATTAAATTGTTAAATATATGGAGTTATTATAGTTGATTATACATCAATAAAGCTGCAATATATGTAGCTATATAGACAATTGGCTCCCCCCTACACCCACCTAATGATTATAGCTTCCCCATGTAGGTTCCAGGAACCTGCATTTTAAACAGATCTCAGGCAATTTCAGGGCTTCCTGGGTACCTCAGCTGGTAAAGAATCCGCTTGCAATGCAGGAGACCATGGTTCAATTTCTGGGTCTGGAAGTTTCCCTGGAGAAAGGATAGGCTACCCACTCCAGTATTCTTGGGCTTCCCTGGTGGCTCAGATGGTAAAGAATGCGCCTGCAATGCAGAAGACCTGGGTTGGGAAGATCCCTTGGAGGAGGGCGTGGCAACCAACTCCAACAGTCTTGCCTGGAGAATCCCCATAGACAGAGGAGCCTGGCGGGCTACAGTCCATGGGGTCGCAGAGTCGGACACGATTGAGCGACTAATCACAGCACAGGCAATTTCAATGCACATCAGACTTTGAGAAGCACTGTTGTAGTAAAATCCTTCAGCTCCCTATACCCCATGCCACCAAGACCTCTCCTGATGGAAGGAGTGGTTTAAGCAGGGGCTCCTATCTGAGGACTTGTGGCGTACCAGGGAGGGCATCACAAATCGCCGCACTGGCCATTTTACAGATAAGGAGACTGAGACCTTGAGAAATAAATGACATCTTAGATAAAGGTCTCCTGGTTACAAGCAGCAGAAATCACCCAAGTTAGTTATGTCAGAAAGTGGAAGGGGCTCTAGAACTACAGGGTTCCACAGGTAGTGGGGAAGGGGGACCTGTGCTGAGTGGTCAGGCTGGGAACCTTATGGAAACGTGGTCATTTCTGCTGGACTCTCTCAGCTCTGCCTCCCCTCCCATGACCCCTCCTTCCTCTTTTGAGCAATCTTTTTTCTTTTGTTTGTTTGTTTTTCCTTTAATTTTTTGGCTGCACCACGCAGCATGCTGGATCTTACGTCCCTTCCTGACTAGGGATTAAACCCACGGCCCCTGCAACAGAAGCTCGGAGCCCTAACCCCTGGCCTGTCAGGGAAGTCTCTGAATAAACTTTTCTACTTCCTGGAGTGTGAGGTGGAAGAAGGTTCACACAGCCACAAAGAGCAGGTCCCTGCATACCTATTCCATATTTTGGGGAAAGAGAACCAATGACTCAGTTTGGACCAGGTTTCCCCTCCTGGTCCAATTAGCTGTGGCCAGATGGGCAGACTCACGTGGTTGAGACATACAGGGAGGAGGGTGGAAAGGGGGAGGGACAGAGGCCACCAGTGTTCTCCGCCTTGAGGTTTAGTCAGAATCATGTGGGAGCTTGTAGAAAACCCACACTCACAACCCAACATCGCCAGTATCTGTTTCAGGTGCTCTGAGGTGGGGCTCAAAAATGTACATTAACCACTAAAGCTAAATCTTCTCAGAGTACAGCGTGAGAAACAGCTAGTCTAGGCCAGCACTGAAGATACTTTGACCTGCGATCTTAATAGTAGACCCTTAGGGTTGGTTGAAAACAGTATTTGGACTCTTCCAGCTGCTAATGGCAAAGTGAAAGTGGAAGTATTAGTTGCTCAGTCGTGTCCAACTCTTTGCGACCCCATGGACTTCTCGTGGACCCCATAGCCCACGAGTCTTCTCTGTCCACAGACTGTAGCCTGACAGGCTCCTCTGTCCATGGGATTCTCCATGCAAGAATACTGGAGTGGGTTGCCAGTCCCTTCTCCAGGGGACCTTCCCGACTCAGGGATAGAACCTGGGTCTCCCACCTTGCAGGCAGATTCTTTACCAACTGAGCCACCAGGAAAGTCACACTGATGGCAATGCTTAAAATGATAGATGCAAGACTGCAGATTTGCAGGTGTTGTAGCTGGTGCATCCAGGAAGGTAGATCTAGCTTCAGAAATCGCTGGATTTAGGACTTCCCTGTTGGTTCAGCGGTTAAGAACCTGCTCTGTAAAGCAGGGGATGCAGTTCATTCAATCCCTGCTCAGCCCACCTACCACAACTAAGACCCGATGCAGCCAAATAAATGAATAATTTTTAAAAAACCATTAAAAATAAGGAAATTGCTGGATTCAAGTACTCAAAGTGTTAGTCACTCAGTCGTGTCCAACTCTTTGGGACCCCATGGATTGTAGTCTGCCGGGCTCCTCTGTCCATGGGATTCTCCAGGCAAGAAAACCGGAGTGGGTAGCCATTCCCTTCTCCAGGGGATCTTCCCAACCCAGGGATCGAACCCGGGTCTCTTTCACTGCAGGCAGATTCTTTACTGTCTGAGCCACCAGGGAAGCCCAGACCCTGGCTGAAATCTTTCTCCACCCTCTACTTAGACTTTCCTGCATTGGTTTCATCATTAGGCAGACTTAGGTGACCTTCTCAGAGCCTCAGGAAAGTTTTCATCCTGCCAGCTTAGAAATATCAATGGCAAGAGCAAAAGTCCTAGGGCAGGCTCTTATTGGTCCAGTTGAGTCACATGCTCACCCTTAACCAGTCACTGTGGAGAGAGGAATGTTGTGCTTCTCAAGGACCAGCCCTGGGCCATATCCTTACCACTACAGCCAGAATTAGGATCTCTGCCTCAAACTGCATGGACTGAGAGTGGAGGAGGAATGGTTCCCCAAAGGAAAACCAGAGTGCCACAGCCAGGAGGAGCCCTGGGTCCTGAGCAGACCCTGAAAACAGCCAGAGGTGGGGCTTCCCTGGTGATCCAGAGGTTAAGAATCTGCCCAGCAATACGGGGGATGCGAGTTTGATCCCTGGTTGGGGAACTGAGATCCCACATGCCATGGAGCAACTAAGTCTGTGTGCGGGAACTACTGATAGCCCACAACTAGAGAGCCCACACACCACAACTAGAGAGTCCATGCCCCGTAACAAAAGATCCCGCATGCTGCAACTGTGACCCAACGCAGCCAAATAAATAAATAAATAACCACCCACAGGAGATCATGGAGGCCTTTTGGCCCAACCTCCCACCTGGACAGGACCTTGTTGGAGGGTTGCCTGGAAACCGTGGTGCTGCCAGCCTCAGCCCCGGTGGGCGTCCGCTGTGGTGGCCAGTCCCTGTTTGCGCTAGGTTCCTAACAGGCAGGGGGCACGTGAGTACCATTACCACATATGTCTAGACTGACTCATCTTGGAGCCAAATGAAGAGCCCAGCACAGATCCTCCCAGTGAGTCAGGCCCAGCCTGGGCAAAGGAAGGGTGTCCAGGAGGGGCCCCTTCCTAGGAACCATTCCAGTTAGGCCGGCCAACACCCATCATATGAATGGCGAGACTGAGGCACAAGAGAATGAGGGATTCGGGGCCCAGGCCTCCTACCTACCAACCTCTGCCTTCCTCTGGCCCCTCCCGAGGGGTATAGACTGGTGCCCATAGGGTAACGTACAGCTTGCAAGCTGACTTCCATGACTCTAGGCAACGGCTATGTTTGGTTTGCCTTGTACAGAGTTTATAAATATTTAGTACTCGAAATATTTCAACTGGGAAATTTTTCATAAAAGCCCAAGATTTCTGGCTGTTTTTGTGAAAAAAAGGACTATTGGGCAGGTGGGCCCACATTCCTGCCTGTCAGGATTGCCTGAAGCCTACAGTTCAGCCTCTATCTGACCTCCTGCAGATGCAGGCAGGAACTTGTTATCTGACCCAAGGGCTTCTTAACTGAGTGGCTGTAGACCTCTGCATCAGCAGAATCCTTGGAGAATGTGCTGTCGGGGGGCAGGGTGTGGGGGCCTCAGGTGGGCCCCTTCCTCTCTTCATCCCCCTTACCTTTTACAGGCCAGGTCCTGTGCAGAGCCCCCACGCACAGACAGCCCTCCCATCACTCACCTACTCTATGTATCTCTCATCAGCTCTCAGCAAGAGGGGCGGCATAGCAGGAGAAACCCAGCAGCCCAGTGGGGAGGTGTGACCTGCCCCAAGGTCATAGCACTCAGGTGGGACAGGGCCACTCCAGGTGGGATTCCTGACACACCTGTCACAGATCCAGGGTCCAGGCCGCAGGTCCAGAAGGTGATTCATGCTCAGCCTCTTATGCGAGGCTGACTCATAAGGAGCAGGCTGTGTAGCCAGACACGCCTGGGATAGACTCCCAGCTCCGCCACTTGCAAACAGTGTGCCACCAGGAGAGTCCTGGCATTAAGGCCTTCATCTATTGAGTGGGGGAAACGCAAAACATCTGATAGGAATGCTGTTGATGGTCAGTCAACTAAGACTGCAATAAAAAGTGGATTAAAAAGACATCCAGGGATTGTGCTATGCTCTAGACAAGGAAGTATAAGACAGATGCTACTGCTGGAGGACCGTTGTTCTTTTTTTACTTTTATTCTTTGGCCACGCCCAGCGGTTTGCGGGATCTTAGTTCCCAGAACAGGGAGTGAACTCAGGCCACAACAGTGAAAGTGTCGAGTCCTGACTGTTGCAGAAAGGGGAACCCCTTCCAGGGCCTGAGAGGGGGCTCTTGTCTAACACTCGGAAAGGAATTATCTGAGGAGACACATGTGCTGACAAAGCAAGAGACTCTGTTGGGAAAGAGCACCTGGGTGGAGAGCAGTAGGGTAAGGGAACCAGGAGAACTGCTCTGCCACGTGGCTCACAGTCTCGGGTTTCATGGTGATGGGATTAGTTTCCGGGTTGTCTTTGGCCCATCATTCTGACTCAGAGTCCTTCCTGGGGGTGCACGCATTGCTCAGCCAAGATGGATGCTAGCAAGGATTCTGGGAGGTGGTCGGACACGCAGTGTCTCCTTTTGACCTTTCCTGGACTCTTTTGGTTGGTGGTGGTTTATTAGTTCTGTGTTCCTTACTAGGATCTCATGTCATAAAACAACTCACACCAATGGTTACTATGGTGCATGGTCAGTTTGGGTGGTTTCAGTCAGTGTGTTCCCCTAACTTGATCACTGGATCACCAATTCCCAAGACAGTGGTCCTTAACTAGAGGTTTTAAGAACACCTCCCGTCCCAGGGACACTGGTGATGTCTGCATACATTTCTGATTGTCACAACTGGAGGGGGATATGCTGCTGGTATCCAGTGTTCAGAGATGTTGCTGCTGCTGCTGCTAAGTTGCTTCAGTCATGTCCAACTCTGTGTGACCCCATAGACAGCAGCCCACCAGGCTCCCCGGTCCCTGGGACTCCCCAGGCAAGAACACTGGAGCGGATTGCCAGTTCCTTCTCCAATGCATGAAAGTGAAAAGTGAAAGTGAAGTCACTCAGTCGTGTCAGACTCTTAGTGACCCCATGGACTGCAGCCCACCAGGCTCCTCCGTCCATGGGATTTTCCAGGCAAGAGTATTGGAGTAGGTTGCCATTGCCTTCTCCAATTCAGAGATGAAGATGCTACTAAACACCTTACAGGACACGGGACACCCCTCCAAACACGGAAAGATCCAGTCTAAAATGACAATTGTGTTGAGGTTGAGAAACCCTGCAATAGCTGGACCCAAACATTTATTTTGTTAATTTTTGCTGGGGTACAGTTGCTTTACAATGTTGTATTAGTTTCTGCTATTCAGCAAAGTGAATCACACACACACACACACACACACACACACACACACACACATATCTCCCTTCTATATTTCCTTCCCATGTAGGTCATCACAGAGCATTGAATAGAGGTCCCTGAACTATATAGTAATTTCTCATTAGTTGTCTATTTTTACTTATTTGGCCACAGCGGGTCTTAGTTGTGGCATCTGGGATCTAGTTCCCTACATTGGGAACACAGAGTCTTAGCTACTGGACCACCAGGGAAGTCCCAGTTGTCTATACTTCATACATAGTAGAGTATATACGGGCTTCCCAGGTGGCTCAGCAGTAAAGAATTCACCTGCCAGTGCAGGAGATGCAAGTGATGTGGGCTTGATCCCCGGGTTGGGAAGATTCCCTTGGAGGAGGAAATGGCAGCCCACTCCAGTATTCTTGCCTGGAAAATTCCATGGAGCGAGGAGCCTGGAGGGCTATAGGCCATGGGGTCACAAAGACTGAGCATGCAGTGTATATACGTCAATCCCAACCTCCTCATTCATCTTACCCTCCACCCTCACCTCAGGATCCATAAGTTTCTTCTTTACATCTGTGTTTCTATTTCTAGCAGGACCCAAACTATGAAAAATGAAATTTTCATATGAAGCTTTCAAATGAAAAATTGAAAATTTTTTTTTCAAAAGAGGGAAGGAATGAATTGGGAGATTGGGACTGACATATAGACACTACTATGTATAAAATAGATTACTAATAAGAGCCTATTGTGTAGCACAGGGAACTCTACTCAGTACTCTGTAATGACCTACATGGGGAAAGAATCTAAAGAAGAGTGGTGGTGGTTTAGTCTCTAAATCGTGTCTGACTCTTGCGACCCAGTGGATGGTAGCCTGCCAGGCTCCTCTGTCCATAGGATTTTCCAGGCAAGAATACTGGAGTGGGTTGCCATTTCCTTCTCTAGGGGATCTTCCCGACCCAGGAATCGAACCCAGGTCTTCTGCACTGTAGGCAGATTCTTTATCAACTGAGCTACCAGTAATGACCTACATGGAGAAAGAATCTAAAGACTGGTTATATGTATATGTATAACTGATTTCTTTTGTTTTACAGCAGAAACTAACATAACATTGTAAATCAACTATACCACAATAAAAATTCATTTAAAATAAAATTGAAAAAAAGTGCAATTATAGCACAGTTCGAGGGAGGAAACACAGGGTGTGACCAAAGAAAGCTCCCTGGAAGAAGTGACCCAAGCTGAATGTGAAGGATGAGTAGGAATTGGGAAAGGGATGAGCAAGAAAGTTGTTCTGAGCAAAAGAAACAGCAAAGGTAAAGGTTTGGAGGGCTGAAAGAGCCTGGCATTTTTAAGGAAGTAAACTTTCTCTCCCTGACCCCTGGTTTTATTGAGATATAAATGACCAGGAAGTAAACTTTCAGTGTGGCTGGAATGGAGTACAGGGTAGGAAGCAGCATCAGCTCAGGTCTGTAGGTCACGTTCTGGAGCTTATACTTCACTTTAAGAGTTAAGGAAAGTCACCGAAGGGGTGGAACAGGGAGGAGCCTGGCTAGATTTACTGCAAAATACCATCCCCTGAAGGGTCTGGAAGCAGGGAGGCCAGTGTGAAGAGGCTGCTTTGGGTAATCCAGGTGAGAGAGAAGCTGGGGTTGGTTGAGAGGAGAGAGAGATGTTGCTGTTCAGTCGCTCAGTCGTGTCTGACTCTTTGTGACCCCATGGACTGCAGCACGCCAGGCCTCCCTGTCCATCAACAATTTCTGGAGCTTGCTCAAGCTCATGTCCATCGAGTCGGTGATGCCATCCAACCATCTCATCCTTTGTCGTCCCCTTCTCCTGCCTTCAGTCTTTCCCAGCATCAGGGTCTTTTCTAAGGAGTGAGTTTTTCTATCAGGTGGCCAAAGTATGGGAGTTTCAGCTTCAATATCAGTCCTTCCAATGAACACCCAGGGTTGATCTCCTTTAGGATGGACTGGTTGGATCTCCTTGCAGTCCAAGGGACTCTCAAGAGTCTTCTCCAACACCACAGTTCAAAAGCATCAATTCTTTGGTGCTCAGCTTTCTTGATAGTCCAACTCTCACATCCATAAATGACTACTGGAAAAACCATAGCTTTGACTAGATGGACCTTTGTCAGCAAAGTACTGTCTCTGCTTTTTAACGTGCTGTCTAGGTTGGTCACAGCTTTTCTTCCAATGAGCAAGTGTCTTTAAATTTCACAGCTGCCGTCACCATCTGCAGTGATTTTGGAGCCCAAGACAATAAAGTCTGTCACTGTTTCCATTGTTTCCCCATCTATTTGCCATGAAGTGATGGGACCAGATGCCATGATCTTAGTTTTCTGAACGTTGAGCTTTAAGCCAACTTTTTCACTCTCCTCTTTCACTTTCATCAAGAGACTCTTTAGTTCTTCGCTTTCTGCCACAAGGGTGGTAACATCTGTGTATCTGAGGTTATTGATATTTCTCCCGGCAATCTTGATTCCAGCTTGTGCTTCATCCAGCCCGGCATTTTGCATGAGGTACTCTGCATATAAGTTAAATACGAGCATTAGCTTAACTTTTGATACCAATCTCATTAGAGAAGGACTTTTTTTTTTAATTTGGCTGCACCATGAGGCATGTGGGATCTTTTCTTTTGATAGCTTACATTTATTAATCTGACATAACATAATTAATACTCAAATATTCATATGCCTTTATATAATTGCCATTGATACAAAATTTCATTCCACAGATTCAAATACACAAGAACTTTTTTCTAAGTTTTTGGAAACTCTTTTTTTTTTTCTTTTACCTGGGAACTTTTTAAATTAATTTTTTTATTGGAGTATAATTGCTTTACAATGTTGTGTTAATTTCTGCTATACAACAAAGTGAATCAGCTATATGTATACACATATCCCCTCCCTCTTGAACCTGCCTCCCACCCCCAGTGTGTGGGATCTTAGTTCCCTAACCAGAAATGCAACCCTGAGCCCCTGCATTGGAAGCATGGAGTCCTAACAACTGTATCACCAGGGAAGTCTCGAGGATTTTCAGATGAGGAAGCCAAGGTCTGGAGAAAGTAAATGACCTCACGCCAGGGCACAAAGCCAGTAAGAGGCAGGCTGACTCCAAAGACCTGAGACAAACTTATGAGGAGTCCAGCTCCTGGCCACAAACCAATGTGTGATCTTCCAGGCACAACTATAGGCCATTTTGAAAGCTTTATATGGCAGGCCTTACATGCTCTTAGGCAGAGTTGCATTCCCAGCCTAGGTGCTTCCATTCGGAGGCCTCAGACGCTTCTGCCAAGCGTCTCCTTCTTATCAGGAGGTGGGGGGAGACGTTTTGCTCTGACTCTGCACTTTCGCACTCCTGGCCTTTCTGCTCTTGTTCCCCCAACACGCACACAAAAGTCCACAAAGCAGGGGCTTCTCTCAACAGTGAAACGATTCCCACCTGCAACTCATCTGACCCTGCCCAGCCCTGTGCTGTGGGAAAAACGTGACCCTGGGAGAGCTGCCGCTTTCCCTTCTTGCTTACATCATCACAGCCAGTGATCAAAGCCTTGTCTGTTCCTCCCATTTGGGCTGGTTGTCTACTGTGACTCATGGCATCTCAGCTCTTTTTCTGTGTGTTTTGGGGTTTTTTTTGGCTGCACTGTATGGCTTGTGGGATCTTAGCTCTCCAACCAGGGACTGAACCTGGGTCCTCAGCTGTGAAAGCAGAGTCCTAACCACTGGACCACCAGGGGATTCCCACATCTCGGCACTTGACACCTCGATCGACCCTCCTCTTTCAGAACCATTAAGTGCAGCTCTTGCCCATCCTGGCCTTGGTTCCCATCCCCCACTCTCCCTTCAATCGTCCCTACTCTTCACTCCTTGGGCATCTTTTTTGATCTGACTCAAGCCACTTTTTTTTTTTAACTTTTTTGATGCAGATAATTTTTTAAAATGTTTACTGAATATGTGACAGTATTGCTTCTGTTTTCTGTTTTGTTTGTGAGGCACATGGGATCTTAGCTCCCCAACCAGGATAAATCTCAGTTCAGTCGCTAAGTCATGTCAGACTCTTTGCAACCCCATGGACTGCAGCTCGCCCGGCTTCCCTGTCCTTCACCATCTCCCGGAGCTTGCTCAAACTCATGTCCATCGAGCTGGTGATGCCATCCAACCATCTCATCCTCTGTCGTCCCCTTCTCCTCCTGCCTTCGATCTTTCCCAGCGTCAGGGGCTGTTGCAGGCGCAGTCTTGAGCACCGGACCTCCTGGGAAGCCCTTGAGTTGTTGTGCTCTCTCACTCAGTTGTGTCTGACTCTGCGACCCCATGGACTGTAGCTCACCAGGCTCCTCTGTCCAGGGGATTTTACAGGCAAGAATACTGGAGTGGGTTGCTGTGCCCTCCTCCAGGGGGATCTTCCTGACCCAGAGATGGCACCCACATCACCTGAATTGGCAGGTGGACTCTTTACCACTGAGCCACCTGGGAAGTACTGGAAGTCCATCAAGCCCTCAAGCTCCCATTGTGATCGAAAGAAAAGATGTATGAGTAGCTTTCTGGAATACCAGACTTGTAATACTAATAATGGCAGCAGCCAGTATTTATTGGCACATGCTATGTCCGTCCCAGGCACATGCCAAGTGTTTCACATACGTGATCTCATGAAATGAGTTAATACAGTGCTTAGAACAGGGTCTAGATATGGTCAATGCTCAATACATGTACAACACCTGGTAACACCCTTGACCTTGGTCAAGTAGGAATTACTATTCATCATAATCATTTTAGAACTGAGAAGACTGAGGTTCAGAAAACTTCAGAGACCCAGTGAATAAGGGGTGGAGTTGATCTCAAGCCCAAACCTGCCTAGTCCCAGGGACTTTCCACATGGAAGCACTGCCTCTCTGGATCTGGGGTGCAATTTCTATTGAACAAGAAACATCTGGGTAAAATATAGTTCACAAAGGGAATCTTTATGAGAGACTTCTATCAGAATGGTTTAAAAAGTAAAAGGTTTTGGGACTTCCCTTGTGCTTCAGTGGTTAAGACTTCCAGCTTGCACGGCAGGGAGTGTGGGTTCAATCCCTGGTTGGGGAACTAAGATCCGGCAAGCGGCAGGGTCAAAAAAAAAAAAAAAGTTTAAAGTTTCAATACTTGAAGTAGTAAGCTTCAGTGGCTTGGAAGGTTTCACTTACGCAAAACTCCACATTTCAGGAAGGATTTCAAATGAATCACCCTCATATATGTGACCATTCTTCATCAGCACCATCAAGGTGCAGTGGGTTTATTTTTTTATTTCATTTTTAGGTGATGCCATGTAACATGCAAGATCTTAGTTCCCCAGCCAGGGAGCAAACCCGGGCCCCTTGCCCTGGGAGCTTGGAGTCTTAAACAACTGGACCACCAGGGAAGTCCCAAGGTGCAGTGGATTCAATTCTGTTAAACCACCCTTTTCCCTATTACAAGTCCAAAGCCTACAAAGAATAGAAGTCACTGTGTTCCCTTTCAAGTGCCAGGAAGAACAACACAAGTTGCCTCCTGGGCCTCTCACCTGACCTAAAAACTCAAGATCAGGCTCAAATAATCTCTAAGTGATTTCACATCTCACCAGATCAGAGCAGTAGAAGCTGAAGCTCAGCAGTTAAAGATTATAGGCTACCCCAGGGTACAAGGCAGCTGTGTGGCTTTAGGCAAATTGTTTGGCCTCTCTGATACTCAGTGACCTCATCTGTAAACTGAAAACAGCATTACTACCTAGTTCATGAGGCTGTTGCAAGAAGTCTATAAAGTAATGCTTATAACTTGTCCGTTTTTATTCTCATTAAATACTGGAGAGAGTGTTAACTGTGCCCAGAAAGCTGGGCTTCCTCCAGAATGAGCGCCACTCTCAAGTGAGAATTACTGCTTAGCAGGACTTCTCAACTGTTCAGCAGAAACTCCTGAGAACCAGTCCTTCCTGGGACATTATCTTGATTCCAGTTGAATTTGGAATTCATAGACTGAATTCTTTCAGTCAATGTATGGGCCACAGTTCTTCAGAAAAGATGAGAATACCCCAAGAACTTGTTCATAATGCATATTCTTAGAGCTCTCCCTCCAGGAGTCTCGTCTAGGTTTGACGTGGGGCCAGGGATCGGTTATATTTAACAAACACTCCCAAGTAATTCTCATCCAGAGTCTGAGACACTGCCCTAAACCAAAGATGGGCAGGCAGGCTTTTCTGGAAAGAGCCAGAGAGTAAATATATTTGGCTTGTGGGCCAGATAGCTGTCACAACCACTCAACTCTGCTGTTGTAGCGGCAAAACAGCCAGACATTAAGGAAATGAAGGGATGTGGCTGTGTTCCAGTAAAACCTGATTTACAAAGGCACATGGGGGGCCAGATTTGACACGTGAGCCCCTGCTCTCTGCCAGCCTCTATCTCCTCTACATATAACCAATGAAGACACAGACATGTGTATTTTTTTTTTAAAAGTGATATTTCTTTAATTTAAAATTATGACCTGGAAAGACCCAGTCACTCGAAGTGATCCAAGCTTCCTCTTTATACCCAATTGGAACAGACACAATATTGGCTCAGATTGCCAACCCCAGAGAAAAACCAAACCAAGCTGCAAACCCCTCAGAAATTCCCCGAACTTCCTAAGTTCAGGGGCCATCAGGCTCCATGGACGGCGCCCAGGTGGCCGGAGGCTGCTGCTTTCCAGTCACTGAGAAGAGTTTTCCTTTGCTCTGTAGCTGGCACTGCCCTCATCCCCCATACTGAGGATGATGCTAAAAGAGTCACCTCCCAACCGTCCTCGGGGCATCTTCCCGTAACTGTCACAGTGGAGCTGGGCGATTCTAGACGTACACCAGAAGGGCAGCACCTTCTTTGTTTAGCTGAGATCTGGAGCCTTGAGTTGTAACCAGCGGTCAACGTGTGGCCAAGGCCTCCTGGCAGCAAAATGGCAAACTTGGGAGAGGACCGGGGAAGGTGCAAGGGTCTCAGTAACTGATGGCGATTCTGAAAATGAAACAAGACGGATGGCAGCTGGGTAAAGCCCTTACAAATGGGACCAAGCGTCAAGACAGAATAGGGAATACCACCTCCTCCGGCACTCTGAGGTCGGTCCGCTTTCCTTTGAGAACAGACGTCCGAGGCCCCACTTCTTGGGTCAGTTTCAGTTCTCCCAACAGCAAATGTTCAGGGCCAATCAGGCCTTCGGATTCACCCAACCAGTCAGTGAGGCTCTCACGAGAACACGAGGCGCAGAGAACTGTGAGAAGGCAGTCCAGGCAGTGATGCGATGGAGGCTGTTTTCTGCACCGAGTTTTATAACTGCGCGATCAGTAGAGGGATAAGGAGGAAGGGCATGGCCAGAGCTGCCCTTGGAGGCCCCGGAGGCCTTCCCAGAGAGGTTCCTGTACAATAAATACCACTGGGTCGCAGCAAAGCCTTTTGGAAGAAGCCGTGGCCTCAGAGCCACTGCAAGTAGGGGCAAAGAGTAACATTTACAGCACCCAAAGCCTGATGCTTAACCTGAGTCAAAAGCTGTCAGGACAGACCACCAAAGGGCTGCCCGGGGAACGCAGTGGAAGACCAGATGGAGGTCAGGCTGGTCCCCACCACACACAGCATTCCTGAGCCTGGCCGGCTGCAGCCTGGGTATACTGCAGGGGCAGTCCAGGGCACTAACAGGGTGTGCCTGGGTGCGGTGGGGGTAGCAGGGGAAGAGCACGGCCCTAACCAGAGTCCCCTGAGAACTGAGACACAGTGAGAAGGAGAAAAGGGCGGGGGTTTCCTCCTCAAGCCCACCGGGTCACTCTGCCTCCCAAGGGAGGAAGAAGATATTATTGTGCTACTGCCAGTACCACTGACGTTATTTTACTCCAAAGGATGGCACCTGGGTGGGGGGCGGGTATTTCAGCGCCTTCCCCCAGCTGTGAAATGCACTTCCCCCCTCCCCCCTACAATAAGAGCCCTCCTTATGGTGGTCCTAGTCCAAGTCTGGGTCATGTCACAAGGCCAGGCTCATGACAGCATGGGTCCCATCACCAGCGCCTGACCCCCGCCCATCCAGTCTTCAGGTTCTTAGCAGGACAGCTCAAGGGGTGGGGTGGGTAACAAGAATTTTGGGTCCCAGGAACCCAACAAATTCTTCTTCCCAGTCTCCTTCACCTCCCAGAAACAGTGGACCCCTAAATGTCTGTCAAACTGGGAGCCGTTCACGTGGCCGGGCCTAGCCTAAGGCCAACCACACAAGCCACTTACAAGACCTCCGCGGTGTCATCCATTCACAGCAGAAGGCTGGCCTGACCCCTGCTCTCATTGGATGATGCTGTCTGGCTGCCCGTTCTGGGCCATCTGTCCAGGGTCGGAGGCGGTGGCGGGGTTGGGCATGTTGCTCTGAAGGTAGCGGCGGAAATCTTTGATCATGGGCCGGAGGACCTGGATGAGGACGCTCAGGGCCGCCTGGGTGCCCTCCATGGCCTGAGCCTGGCGCTCCTGGGCGCAGGCCTGCACTTCCTGGGAGCGACGGATCATCTGTAGCAGGTCATTCTGCTGCTCCAGGTGCTGGGCGATCTCCTTCACGTGCAGGTTGGTGACCCGCTGCTCCTGGATCAGCTTGGCTGAGTTGAGGGCTATGCGGCTCTTGAGTGCCTGCGGCTTGACCGAGGTGTCAGCGTGCTGGGCCATCATCTCCATGGGGGCCTCGGCTGGCAGGGGCGGGGGGGCCTCAGCTGTGCAGTACTCTACCACTCCCTCCTCCAGCGTGTGATAGGTGGTCTCTGTGGGGACTGTGGGGAAGAAAGAGCAAATCAGTGGCAGGTCACTTTCTAGAAAGAGCGAGGCTGGCCGTATGGGGGAGGCCATTAAGCCTTATTCTGGAGAATTCAGTCTCCCCTGGCTTTATAGCCTTTTATGTATAAATCTGGGGCTTCCCGGGTGGCATTAGTGGTAAAGAACCTGCCCGCCAATGCAGGAGGTGTAAGAGACGCGGGTTCGATCCCTGGGTCAGGAAGATCCCCTGGAGAAAGGCATGGCAACCCTCTGCAGTATTCTTGCCTGGAGAATCCCATGGACAGAGAAGCCTGGTGGGCTACAGTCTATGGGTCACACCGAGTCAGATACGACTGAAGTGACTCAGTACACATGTATAAATCTAGACTCTAAAGGATTTAGAATCTTAATCTACTTAATAACCAAAGGGTCAGCCCCTGATCTGGCAAAATCAAAGATGCTAATAGTTAAGACCAGCACCTACTATGTGCTAGGCACGGTCCTAACCCTTTGCACTCCTTAGCTTCATGAACCCTCATAATGACACCAAGAGGCAGATACTGTCACGTTCATTTTCAGAGATGATAAGACAGACTCAGACACCATGGAATGACTTGCCTAAGGTCACACAGCTTATTCAGCAGGTATAGGAAGAAACCCAGGTCTCCTCCAATACTAGTGTCAAAGGTCTTCACAGTCACCCCACTGGGCTGCTTCTGGCTAATAAAAGCAGGGCCACATGCTCCCAGAAGTACCAGCACACAGCTGGCATCCTGGGTAAGGGTTTGCAACCCCACTGGCCCTGGCTCCTTCAGTGCTTTCTTGACTTCCATGTCTTTTATGGCCAAGCAGAAAAGGAGGTGGGATTGGGAAGGCAGCAGTTAAAGTGCCCAATAAGTGCCTCCCATCTCCTTGATCACCTTAGTCAATGGAATGCCTAAAGGTCCTTCCTCTTACAGAACAGCAGTTGATTTAGACCACTGTTTGATCCCCTTTCCCACCTCCATATCCTTGAGAAATATGACACTGCTGGGGTATGGCACTCTCACACACACACACCCAATTCTCCCAAGCCCCATTGAGAAACCACTGATCGATTCAGTTCCCAGCCCATCACAAAGACCACTTAACAGTCATTGGTGCGAACCTTATCTGAACTAAAAAGTCCAACCAAGTAGTTTCATTGTCATTCCTAGCTTGAGAGCCTTTGAAGACACTCTAGCTAACTGTTTGGGCCTCCATGCATGTCGGAAAGATCAGTTCTTTCCTCCCTTTAATGCCAAAATCAATTGTGTGTCCCACCCCCACCCCCAGAAGTCCCCTTTCTCTTCTGACTCCTTAGGTGATCCCGACTGGACAGTGCAGTTATTCATATATGTGTCCCTCTTATCTGTCCTCCTAGAATATAAACGACCTATCTCTTAGACACCTTGGGAATCCCAGCACCGAGCCCAGGGTTTGGCACAGAATTGCGCTAATGGTTGATGAGTGAATGGAGGGGTAGATTAACACCAGGAACCAGGAGGTTCCTCAGCAGTGCCTGATGAATGTTCACACTGAAAACCAGAATGTCTTTGTCCAGAGTTAATGTCCATCTGCCTATTCATTCAGTAAATATCTCCTGACTGCCTACTAGGCACCTGGCTCTGGGATAAGTCCTGTGAGGACTTCCCTGGTGGCTCAGACGGTAAAGCGTCTGCCTACAATGCGGGAGACCTGGGTTTGATCCCTGGATTGGGAAGATCCTCTGGAGAAGGAAATGGCAACCCACTCCAGTACTCTTGCCTGGAAAATCCCATGGACGGAGGAGCGTGGTAGCTTACATACAGTCCATGGGGTCGCAAAGAGTCGGACACTACTGAGCGACTTCACTTTTCACTTTTTCTGTCTTCAAGGACCAAACAGTTCAGTCACGGACGCAAATGGTGGCAAAACAGTGGAGGGCAAGCCAGCCCCTCAGAAGTCCAGACTGCGTGCTGAGGAAGTCTCAGAGAGAAAACAAAATCACTTCCGTCTGGGGAGCCCTTGGAAGGCCTCCTGGTCGTCCAAGACTCCCATCTGACCTTTGACCCTTGGCAGCCAACCTTCCCTGGGCTGCCCCAGCTCTTGCTGGCCCTTCCCATTTAGAAACGCCGGACTGGGTGGGAGAGGTCACTCACTCTGTGTCAGGGTGACTGTGGCAGCGGCTGCAGTGGGCGTGGGTCCGAGGGCCACAGGGTGGATCTCTGCGGTACTGGGCAAGCTGATAATGGTGGCCTCGCCCAGCAGGTTGCAGATGCGCTGTTGCATGGGGGTGAGCAGTACAGGGGCTACAGCGGGGCCACCGGCGCCACTGCCACCGCTTGTCCCAGGCCCACCAGCTCCGTCTTCGTCAGTGGGCCCCGGGGCCTCGCCACCCTCCACGGCCGCCCGGACCTGGGCAACTTTGCGACGGACCTCGGTCTTGAGGTCGGACCATTTCTTCTTGACCTCGGGCAGCTCCCGGCGGCAGGTGGCCACGGCGTTGACCCTTCTCAGAATGCCGTGCCACGCCGCACTCTTGGCAGCCAGAGGGACGCCGGCGTTGAAGTGGTTCACCAGCAGGTGCTTCTTCAGTTCCAGCTCCTCCACAATGATTTCCACCTCTCGCTCGGAGAAGTTCATCTTCCTTTTCTTGGCGGGGACAGCCATGGCCTCTCCCCACCCGGCTTTTTAAAGAAACTATAATCCTCTAACTGCCTCAATTGCCCTCTGTCTTCCTTAGCCTCGCTACTCACCCACCCCCCCTACAGGGGATAAGCTGGGCTGGTCCAAGGCCAAGTACCAGGCCTTTGGTAAACCCCCTCGCTACGCAAAGTGCGTAGGGCCCAGCCCCGACCTGCCCAGCCGCTGCCAGCCAGCTGCGTAATGGCTTCCTGAATCTGCCTCTTCCGCCGGGGTGTGCGGAGATCCGCCCACTTCCCCTCTTCCCGCCTCCCAGAGCTTCTCTAGGGAGACCCGCCCTCCCGGTTGGTCTCGGTTCAGATATCACATCGATCACTGGTTCTTTCGACCTGTCGCTCAGCTAAAGGACACGCCTACTTACTGGAACCCGCCTGATCATTGGTCTAAAGGTGTGTCTGTCGCTACAGAGCGCTCCACCCAACCTAGTCTTTACTCACCCCCATTGGAAAGTCGTCCTGTCGTTCAATCATCATGATTACGACTTCTACGCCATTAAATTCAGCTATTTTATTGGTGATTTAGGGAGTTAGATTACCAAAACCCGGCTTCCTTGAGGATCCCTAGTGCTTTCGGCCTTGAGCCGTTGACCAGTTAATATTTTTATTTATTCTACCCAGGGCGCAAATTTTGCCTTGGCAACCGCAGATCACAATCGCTCCTCAAGCAAATCCTATTTTCCATTGGAGATGACGATCTCTCCGTACACGACGGCTCCTCGCGTCTTGAGGATTCCGCTGGATAAACAGCGTTGCTGAATGGAAGTAGGACACGGGGCTTTCCGCCTGCCAATCACAGAACTCCTGCCTATCGCAGCGTGATTTCTTCTAGCCGACCCGACTCAGCCAATCCCCGCCTCTCTCCGTTTGAATCGGCCCCAGGTTGAGCCGGGATTGTCCCTCCCTCCCCATTGATCCGGGTAGTCTAGGGCTGCGTGGGCCGTCCTCGGGGTGGCTCCGCCCCTCCTGTGGCCGTTCGGGCCTGTGATTGGCCGGCGTCACTCCCGGGGGCGCGGCCATCCATGCGGCGCGCCGCGGGGCGGAGCTCCCGGAAGCTGCCCATCCCGCCTGCTTGCCGGCATCGCTGAGCCCGCGCTAGTCGACCGGGGACTCCGGCGTGTCGTCCGCGCTCTCCCCGCCGGCCCGTCGCCCCAGCCTCGCGCCCGATGGTGAGCAGTGTGTTGTGCCGCTGCGTGGCTTCCCCGCCGCCAGACCCCGCCGCCTCTGCCTCGTCGTCCGCCTCGTCGCCGGCGTCCGTGGACCCGTGCGGCGGCGCCGTCTGCGGGGGCCCGGACCACCGGCTGCGCCTCTGGAGCCTCTTCCAGACTCTCGACGTCAACCGCGACGGCGGGTTGTGTGTCAACGACCTGGCCGTGGGACTTCGGCGCCTGGGACTACACCGCACTGAGGGCGAGCTCCGGGTAGGCAACGCGCAGCCCTCCGCGCGGGCGGGGAAGGGACCCCATCCTTCGCGCCCCAGCACCTCCGGGAGGTCCAGGTGACAGGTCTGGTCTGTGCGACCGGCTTCTCTGGCAGCCCTTTGGCTGAGACCCCCTGGATGACAGACTTAGACACCCCCATTTATGCTCTAGTGGGAGTAGAGTTCCTTCTTGGCCTCTGTGGGCGCTTGGGTTAGGGAGGGGTGTGCGGGGATAGGCTCTCCCTGGATACAGGTGGGTACCCTTTGGATATTCTGATGGCCGAAAAGCCCCTTCCTACCGGGGCTTTCCCCAAAGTAGAAGGCCAAGTCTCCAGAGTCTGCTGTATGTCACCTTCTGACCTCAAGACTAAGCTTTGATGCACCCCTCTAACCCATCATTAATGGTTTCATCCATCCTCTTCCAGTGGCCCCACGTTTCCATGCCAGCGGTGGGCCCTGATCGGGTTCCTCTCAGAAACGTGGGAGTTGGGAAAAATGGGAACTGGGGTTTCAGGCAGATCGTGCCATGTGGGTGGTAAGAACTGACAATTCTGGGTGAGGCTCAATCCTGGTTGACAAGCTTATCCAGAAAATGGGATCAAGATCTCTTACAAGCTTGCAGATTGGAGTGAAAGAATCCAGGGGAAAATTTCTCCTAAAAGTGAAAGCCTGGCCCACCTAGGAGGAGACTTTGTTACTCTTGTCCTGGAGTGGCCTCCTGGCCAAGGGGGAAGGAGGGGCAGAGATGTGCTGTCCTTTCTGTATGAAACCCTCAAGCAGAGGCTGTTTCTTCCTCTTCTGTCTCTCATGGTATATTTTTCTATCTGACTTTGTAGCTGTAGCTGCCCTTTTCCAAGTATTTTGTTTATTGTGGCTTAGCCTGGTTTATAACCTGGAGGAAGACTGCTTTACCTAGCAACCTGTTTCTCTTGTAAGTTAGTACCTTTGGTCCATTTGTCCATACCACAATTAGAGAATCTCATAGCTAAGTGTGAAAAAAGTTTTTGGTAAAACACCAGTGAATTAAGCAATTTGTTTTTAGGGTAGGTGTACATAAAGTTTTAAACTCATGTCCAGAGTATCTTGGCTCAACATCCAAGCTATTTCATCTACTTAGGATCAGCCTAGGGAAAGGGTAACACTGTGCAAGATAGAATCATTGGGTGAAGTCCAACAGGCTTAGAAGCAAGATTTTTTTTAAAAATTATTTTCAAGTGAGTGTTACACAGAACTGAGCTGAATATTTTCTAATCCATAACTGATGAATAAATCACTTGAAAAGATGAGATGGCTGAACTCAGAGGGTCTGTGACTTATGGGCTCAGGGAGGTGTGGGCCTAGGTGAGCCTTTCTGCTTCTGTGAACCTAGCTACCGTATTACATGGAGGGCATCAGGCTGCAGGAGTGTATTCAATGTTTACACTATGCTTTGTGCCTCAACTGGAGTCAGTGTTTTTATGATTCATGGCACATCTGACATGGATCCAAATCTTTTTTTTTTTTGGTAGTAAATGTAAACTTTAAGGGCAAATAAAGAAAGTGATCATTTTCTTTCCAGTGTTGAAACTTTTTTGATTAACCAAAAGGAGCCTAGCCCATTGGAGTCACATTGGCTCTACAATCTCTAACTCAGGCAGTAAGTTTCCTTTCAGTGTATGGCTTTTCGTATGGACTCTGACTACTTCTACATCAACTCTTTCAGCTGATGAATGTGAAATTATACAGCTTTGCGAGATTGGGAATGATTCATTTTATTCGTTTATTACCTGTGGAGGAGCACAGGCTAGTCCTGCAGCAAATGGTTTAAGTATGAGAGAGAGAACCTGTCTTCTTGTGAATAGCTGGGGCGCAGGAAGACACCCTGCCTCGTGAACCCCCTTACCACTTCCTGCTGCAATAGTTATAAGTATTAGCTACACCCAGAAAAAGTAGTGCTGCAGTTTTGCAGAAGTAGCAAAGGCAAGAGAGAATTGGGGGGCGGGTGCCCTTCAGTTCAAAATGGGTTATCTGCCGCGGGAATAAGCACTGAAAAACACAACATCCGACTCTGGCAGCTGCTCCATATAACCCACAGGACCAGTCTGAGGTGCTGGGGTTTGCACAGGAATCAGCCTTGAGGGTTTGTCAGTGGGCGGCTGGTGAACCCAGGCCTTGTAACTACACAGAGCCTCCCACTAGCTTAGCACCACTGGATCGAGCTTTCTTTAGAAATGAGCGAGCAGGTTTTGGCATCTGCCTTGGTTTCAGAAGAAATTGAAACAGTCGAGGAAAATTTACTTAAAATGGCAGTGGGCCAGAGACACCGATGACAGCCAGCCAGAGAAATTTTCTATGTAAAGGGCATGTGAGCAGGAAGCCTGTCCCGAGACAAAAGAAGGGAAAAGTTTATTAAAGACAGAAAAAAGGTGATGACCACAGTAGCAGCTTTGGGAGATGAGACTCCAGTGAGAGCTAATTATAGCATTGCCTATTTAAGGCATTTTCATGTGACCAAACAAAATCTCTGTCTGAAAACAAATTTAAAACATAGGCTGGAACTCGGTCAGCCAGTTAGGGAAAGAACCCAAGCTGGGTGACGTGTCAGCTGTTGTTCCTCTAGCTGAGGCTTGAGGGACTCTCCTCAGCCAGCTGGTGTTTGATACAAGTGAGGATTCTAGATGATGGTATGGTCAAGTTTGCTGACTCAAGAGACTTGCGTGTGCTCCATCTAGTTTGAGCCTCACAAGCTGGGCTTTGGGGAGAACTTGAAGAATGATCCTTTTATTTGGCTTACAGGATCTTTATTTGGCACGTGGGATCTTAGTTCCCTGACCAGGAATCGAACCCTCCTCATCCCCTGCATTGCAAGGCAGAATCTTAACCCCTGGATCACCAGGGAAGTCCCCATCCTTTTAGAACCACATCTTTTATTCCCAAAATAGGTTTCAGGATTATTCAGAGATTATCCTATCAAACATGAGAACCTGCCCTCCCCTAATTCTCTCCTTGACCTGAACAGTATATAGGAAGTAATCTCTGTTGACCTAGAATAATGTCAAGTTGGCATTGCTTGATCACACGCTACTCTTGGACTCTATACCTTTTCAGTGTCTGGGCATTTGTGGGGCAGGTATTTGCCTAAATAGTCACACTTAGGTAAGAGAGTCTACAGAACAAAGACCCTTTTCCCTGGAAAGGGTGGAGACGTAACTTGGTATAATAGAATGACACATTAGAAACAGAAAAATGCCATTCGCTGACTAGATTGACTTTACATATTTAAGTGATTATGTTATATTGTAAAATTTGTTTCTGGGTTGGAGGAATTATCATCAACTTGGCTAGAAGATATTTGTTTTTAATTAGTTGATATCTGGAAAGATGGAGCTGGGTACCCTGATCCTTAGACCAAGTATTAAATAAGAACATACCAGAGTGGGCCTGACGTGGAGCTTTAGTGGGTGAATTCCTCTGATGTTCAAAGAGCCATCAATTGTTGAAGCCTCACAGAAACCACAGGGGAATGAGGAAAACAAATATTTTGCTGGTATTCATTTCTAGTCCAGCTGAGTACATAGCCGCAGGATGAATTCAGTGAATAAAACTGCACTCCAAGGGGACTAGTCTCATTAAATCTGAGCTGACTTTTCACTTTTAACCGTTTCTTCTTTCACTAATGTGAATTTGGCAGAGCCAAAGAATTTAGTCTTGGATGGTCACTGGCCATCCTAAGCCAGCCTCCCACCCAGCATTCCTCCTGTGACATCCTCCTTTCCAGAGGACCATCTAGCCCTTTCCTTTGTGGACTGAGTTGGGGTCCGTCTGAGTTCTTTCTCAGATCAGACTGAAGTCTGTCTCCTTGCATCTATTACCCATTTGCCCCAGGTGTACCTTCAGGAACGACCTAAAAACGGTATCTAAGGGTCCTTGGAAACAACTGTCTTATCTGAAAACCCCTGTCTTATCGGAGACAGCTGTCTTCCTGTAATCTCTGCTGCCGCTCAGTAGTTTTCACCATGCCCTTCTCGCGTGTCCACACTTCCCTGCACCCTTCTCTGAGGCAGTGTGCCCCGGAGTTAAGACTACAGGTTTTCCTCAGAAGTCCAAAACAGGGAAAGCAGTAGAGACAGAAAATAGACTAGTGTTTGCTGCGCCGGGGAGTGGAGGGCAATGGAGAGCTAGGACGGTGATAACTAATAATAAGTCTGGCGTTTCTTTTGGGGGGTGGGGTGGCGACGGTTCTTTGTAAGGTGATGAAAGTGGCCTAAAACTGATGATGATTGCAAATATCCCTGAATATACTAAAAGCCACTGAATTATACACTCAAATGGGTGATTTCCTTGGTATGAAAATTATATCTCAATCAAACTTTTGAATAACCCAGCACAGGTTTTGCGGTATAAACCTGGGTTCGGGTATTATCCCAGCTGCTTGTGAGCTCTGTGACCTTGAGCAAATTACTCGACCTCTCCAGGCTGAGTAGGAGGTTCAGTCTCCTTATCCTGGTGGGAGGAATACCTAGTTCAGTGGGCTTGTGGGACTGAATTAGAAGTTCATAAAGAACCTGCGACAGGATTCAACCCAAAGTGACCTTTTCCTAAGGAGTCTTTGAAAATAAGCTGCCCAGAGTTGGGGGTAATCACCAACATTTTCTTCTTAGGTTACTGAGGTGAAAAGTGGATGCGAAAGAAGGAGAAAGCCTAGGGGATGTGGTTGTAAAGGGTGTGTCGGTAATAAAGGGTGTGCAGCACAGTCTCCTGTCAGCTGATGGGGCTGCGGAAAACCTGGGCTCTACAGCCTTTAGGAAGATTAAAACAGAAAAAAAGAGAGAGAGAAAGAAACTCTGGTGGCAGGAGATTTCCAAAAAGCGGTCGTGTTACTCGACACACAATGATGCCTTTGGCCCAGCTGTTTCCCAGGGTGGACGTGGGCCCTGGTGAGCACTTCTCTTGTCAGCCTGTTGTGGTTTCACGAGCCATGGATAATATGGAAGCTTCAAGTAGAGCTTAACACCTTTGGAGATGGTCTCACCAACCTCGTTAGTTTGTAGAAGTGGGACTGAGGTTCCAAGGTCGGGCTGGTTGAAGGCAGAGTCAGTGGCAGCACCCAGGATATTTGTTCTCAGCCCAAGTTAGCTCAGCTTACACGGCCTCTGTCCTTCCATGGCTCGTGGTACTTAAGTAGCCCTTAACACTTTGCAGCCTTTATTTTCAGTTTGTGACAGGCACGTATCTGTGCCCTGACACTAGCTGAGTGTTTTAAGACCTCCCCCTGTGGTGTTCAGGAAGCAATGCCGGAAGTGTTAGGTCCGTTCTGGACTCTAGAAGACTCAACACAGCATCTGAAAAAAGAAGCTGTTCACTTAAAGATGCACCTTCCTTTAAAGTAAATGAATAACAAAAGTAGGACGGAAGGTGCTTCTTATCTGCTTTAAACTCCTGGCCGGGATGCTTGAAAAGAAGGTGACTCATGGCTTACGTTCAGGGGTGGGGGGGGGGGCTTTCAGGGTGGGGGGGCCTCCATGGCTGTCCCTGTTCCTGCCTCTGCTCTGTGAAACTTCCCACATTCCAGCCACCCCTGGCCTCCTGCCTCCTTTCCTGCAGCCCTCCCTCCTCCTGGGCTGGAGTCTTCTTACCAAACACAAGGAAAAGCCACCCCCGTTGTGTGAGAAAACTTGGAAAAATAAGAAAAGAAAAAATTTTGAATTGCCAGTGGTAAAATAAATAAAGAGCAGGGAATGGCTTGGATCACCTAGAATAAGCACAGAGTGTTGGGTCCTTGTCTTTGGTCCGATGCAGTTGAAGGAAGAGTCCTGTTGGTTAAATCCACCCCACTACCATACCCACCTTCACCATCCTCACTTGGCCTTTTTACCATCCCTCCTGTTGCTTCTGGTTGATGGCCTTGGATTGAGCTTGAACCCCTGGGGTGTTAGAAATGGAAAGGCCTTTGAGGTTTATCCAGTTCAGAGACATCAAATAACTTGTCCCAGGTCTTACTGAAACACCTTATGCGGTCATGTAGGACCTCTTCTGTGGGAGAGATTACATCCCCATAGAAGCCTTTAGTGATACATTTATGGACATGGTTAACTTTTTTCCTTTCTTCCTTTACATCTTGGGTGTTTTTGTTTTTGGTTTTTTTTTGGTTAGAGGCTTTTCTTTAAGCCTATATAAGCAATATAAAATGGGATCTGGTAAATGGTTCTGTAGTTAAAAACTTCCTTTTCTGAATTGTTTCTAAAGTGCTGACTTGATATAAACCAGTCATTCTTACATGGAGGTCTTCCACCTGCCCTTCACACCCTGAGCAGCTCTGATGTGTATTTGCTGAAGAAGGCAGCCGTCCATCTGGTGGGTTTCACACCTGTGTGTGAGCTCCTCTCTCAGGTCCTCCCCCAGGACAGAGGAAGAGGCTGGTGACAGCTACGTTCACACTCAGGACTTCCCAGGTGGTGCTAGTGGTAAAGAACCCGCCTACCAATGCAGGAGACATAAGAGATGCAGGTTTAATCCCTGTGTCGGGAAGATCCCCCGGAGGGGAGGGCGTGGCAACCCACTCCAGTATTCTTGCCTGGAGAATCCCATGGACAGAGGAGCTGCACGGGCTCCAAAGAGTCCAAAGGGTTGCAAAGAGTTGGACACAACTGAAGCGACTTAGCACAAACGCACGTGCGTTCACACTCATTCAGATGATATCGGTTTTAGAGGGCGATCTTGAAATCAGCTTTAAGAAACTGCAAACATCTAGTGTTGCTTTAATAATCTGCTGGCTTGCCATTTCACGTGGGAGCGAAGAAGGACTAGGAAAGTGTGGCTTTCACGAATAAGCTGAACATGTGCCCGTGGTTCGGCTCCCACTGGTCAATTTGGGTTGGTTGAGAAATTTCTGATCACTTTAAGTGACTTAGGGTGTTTATGTGACCGGCCTCAATACCATATTCTCCCCACCACCACCACCCCACCCCTCTCCCCCTTTATACTTGACATCTATGTAATCTGAAAGGAGAATCAGGCTCCTATAAGAGCAGAAAAGGAAGAAAAATTGTGCTGTGTTTCTATTCTGTCTCTTGTTTCTCCAGCTCTTTATTTTACATTCTACATCTCAAAACCCTATACTTAAAATCAGGTTAGTTTTGCACACCGCTGACTTTCTTCTAGAGAAAAGAAAAAGACATCTTTGTTCACAGGCATTGACCTTGAACTTGGGACCTCAGTGGAGACTGGCTTTTCATCAGGAGTAAATAAGCATCCAAAAAACTGTTTCCTCTGTGGGGCACTTCTCTTTCCCACAGTCACAGGAGTCCCCTTCAGGGAGTTTTGGCCAAAGCTAGATTTTCTGGTTTTACTTCCTAAAACGGAAATAGATTAGGGGATTTCACCTTTTTCATTACTGTAGTTTTGTCATCTTCAGTGCCAAAGGGGGCCAGTGCCTGGCTCCTCTTCGTCATCTAATTGGGGGCTGAGCCCAGGGCAGGAAGCTGTTTAACAGTCCTGCCTGACATCCTAAGACCCCTCCTGCCATGGTGCCATGGGACGGCACGGGACAACACCCGCGATCTAAGCATTTTAATTCTCCAGTTGACTCATTTTGGAGAAATATAGTCACCTGCCACAGTGGTGCCTTTGAAATAGCAAATTGTTACTACAGTCTTTTGCTCCTGCACCATTCAAAAGGACATATAAAAAAATATGTACCCCACTGCATATTAAGTTGGCATCTAAAAATTTTTGTCCTAAGTTTGGTAGCTGCAGAGGCTATAATTTCTGGCATACTGTATATCTGGTTTAAGTGTTTTAGTTTGTGGGTTTTGGTTTTGGTCAAAACCTTACAGTTTTTTACAGATTTGACCCATTCAGTTTGTGTTACCCTCCACATAACCCATTAGCCAAGGCAGTCCTCGTTTTTAAATCAAATCATTTTGGCTTTGAGTCAAATAAAATCTGGCTTCATTTTTTTGTTAAAAGTATTAGTAGTCATCCCTTTGACTACATCTCTTCCTAATGCTAATTATAATTCTAAGATAGATGGTTTGTAGGTAGTGAAACTGGTAAACAGCAGACAGGGCCTTACCCTGGAGTCAGTCATGGGAGAGCTCTCTGCCCTGTTATAAGGTTCCCTCAGGAACCTCCAATTGTCCTTCTGTGTGATGTTCCAGGGGCTTCTATACCCAGGGCAATTCATCAGGATACTTTAGAATGGGTTCCCATTGGGAATCCATTCCATTAGAATTTGTTGTTTTCTCTGAAAAGTATAGGAGATCCTGAGACACACTTTTATTCCCAAGTCTGTTTTCTAGATTCTTGGAAGAATGGGTTCCTTCTGCAGGTGATTACCCTCAGCTTATCCAGGCTCTGTTGATGTTTATAAATCTACAGTTGCAGGAGGGTTATACTCTCCAGTCCTGTCTCTGGGTATCTGGGGTCCCCCAAGAAAGTGAAGTGAGGTGGAGTTGTGTTATAGTGACTGCAAAAGAAACTAATGATCGACCAGATACTGGTGATGCTGTCGTATAAGGAAAGAGAGGTACTGCATTAACCCACAAGGAAATCAAAGGTACTAGAAAGGTTGCTTTAAAATCAAAATATTGGCAAAGTATGCAAATTGAATATGTTTTCCTTGATTGCTGTCTTAGGTGCTGGTCAGAGGAGATTCAGGATAAATAGGCGTGGTCTCTTCCTTGCCTAGTTATTATTTCTTTTCTTCTGCTGACTTTGGGTGTAATTTGTTCTTTTCTGGTAAGTAGAAACAGGTCATGGATTTAAGACCTCTTTTGGGGATGTGGGCATTCCCTTCTAAGTCCTGCTCTAGCTACATCCCACAAGTTTTGCTGTGTTGTGGTTTCATACCATTCAAAATACTTTTTTCATTTCTCCTTTGGTTTCTTCTTTGACACATAGATTATTTACAGTTATATTTCATTTCTGCTTCCCTGGTGGCTCTGTGGTAAAGAATCCACCTGCCAATGCAGGAAACATAGGCTCAATCCCTGGGTCAGGAAGATCCCCTGGAGAAGGAAATGGCAACCCACTCCAGTATTCTTGCCTGGGAAATCCGATAGACAGAGGAGTCTGGTGGGCTACAGTCCATGGGGGTCACAAAAGAGTCAGACATAGCGACTAAACAACAACAAATTTCATTTCTAAGTATTTAAATATTTCCCAGGTATCTTTCTATCATTGATTTCTAACTTAATTCCACTGTGGTCAAAAAAACATTTTGTACAGGTTGAATCCACTTATATTTCATTTAATGAGTCTTGTTTTATGAGCCAGAATGTGTTCTGTGTGTACTTGAGAAGAATGTGCCTTCTAATCTTACCCAGTGGAGCGTTTTATAAAGACCAGTTAGGTCAGGTCAGTAGAGAAGCTGTAGTGTCGTTCACGTCTTCTGTGTCCTCACTGATTTTCTGTCTACTTGCTCCACCATTTACTGAGACGAGGGGGTTAAGACCTGACCGTAATGGTGGGTTTATCTCTCTTTTCCTTGCAGTTCTGTTGGGTTTTTACTTTCTGCCTTTTGAAGCTCTGTGATGTGGTCCTAAAACATTCAGGATTGTTATGTCTATTCTTTTACTTTTAACCTATGTGTATCTTTATATTTAAAGTATGTTTCTTATAGGCAACATCTAGCTAGATCTTGCTTTTTTGTCCAGCCTGACAATCTCTACCTTTGCACTGAGATGTTTAAACCATTGTTACTGATATGGTTGAGTATAAATCTGCCATCTCACTGTTTGTTTTCTATTTGCACCATCTGTTCTGTGTTCCTTTCTCTTTCTGCCTTCTTTTGGGTCAAAGAGTATTTATAATTTCATTTGATCTCATTTGTTAGCTTACTGGTTATAACTTTCTGTCTCTCTTTACCCCCCACGTCTCTCTCTTCAGTGGTAGCTTTTGGAATTATAGTATACATCTTTAACTTATCACAGCCTACCTCAACTGATATTATACCACTTCATAAGTAGTTTAAGATTCTTTTTTTAATTTTATTTGTTTATTTGGCTGTGGTGGGTCTTTGTTACTGGGTGCGGGCTTTCTCTAGTTGTGGTAAGCTAGGGGCCACTCTCTAGTTGCGGAGCACGGGCTCTAGGTGCTCGGGCTGCAGTAGTTGTGGTGTGTGGGCTCAGTCACTGTGGCTCTCAGGCTCTAGAGCACAGGCTTAGTAGTTGCAGCAGCACACGGGCTTAGTTGCTCCTCAGCATGTGGAGCTTCCCACATAGTTCAGTTGGTAAAGAATCTGCCTGCAATGCTGGAGACCTGAGTTCAATTCCTGGGTCAGGAAGATCCCCTAGAGAAGGAGATAGCAACCCACTCCAGTATTCTTGCTTGGAAAATCCCGTGGACAGAGGAGCCTGGCAGGCTACAGTCCATAGTTCACAAGAATCAAACACGACTTAGTGCTATCTTTCTTTCTTTCAGCATGTGGAATCTTCCCAGACCAGGGATCAAACCTGTGTCCCCTGCATTGGCAGGAGGATTCTTATCCACTGTACCACCACCAGGGAAGTCCTAGTTTAAGAATATTAAACATTATGCTTTCAGTTCTTTCCTTGGGATTCCCTGGTGGCTCAGATGGTAAAGCGTCTGCTCGCAATGCGTGAGACCCGGGTTCGATCCTTGGGTCGGGAAGATCCCCTGGAGAACGAAATGGCAACCCACTCCTGTACTCTTGCCTAGAAAATTCCATGGATGGAGGAGCCTGGTGGGCTACAGTCCATGGGGTCGCAAAGAGTCGGACACAACTGAGCGACTTCACTTTCACTTTTCATGCTTTTATTTCTTTCCTCCCAGCCTTTTTTTTTTTTTTAATAAATTTATTTATTTTAGTTGGGGGCTAATTACTTTACAATATTATAGTGGTTTTTGCCATACATTGACGTGAATCAGCCATGGGTTTACATGTGTTCCCCATCCTGAACCCCCCTCCCACCTCCCTCCTCCCAGCCTTTGTGCAGTGGTTCTCATACATTTTTACTTCCTCGTATGTTATAAACCACGCAGGCAGCCTCTATGGCTTATCTTTTTATGGACTTCCCAGGTGACGCTAGTGGTAAAGAACCTGCCTACCAATGCAGGAGACACAGGGACGTGGATTTGATTCCTGGGTCTGAAAGATCCCCTGAAGGAGGGCATGGCAACCCACTCCAGTATTCTTGCCTGGAGAATCCCATGGACAGAGGAGCCTGGTGGGCTATAGTCCATAGAGTCACAAATAGTTGGACACAGCTAAAGCGAAGGATGCATGTTATAAACCCACAATGCTGCTGATGCTAAGTCGCGTCAGTCGTGTCCGACTCTGTGCGACCCCATAGACGGCAGCCCACCAGGCTCCACCGTCCCTGGGATTCTCCAGGCAAGAATACTGGAGTGGGTTGCCATTTCCTCCCCCAGTGCATGAAAGGGAAAAGTGAAAGTGAAGTTGCTCAGTCATGTCCGACTCTTAGCGACCCCATGGGCTGCAGCCCACCAGGCTCCTCCGTCCATGGGGTTTCCCAGGCAAGAGCACTGGAGTGGGGTGCCATTGCCTTCTCCAATACATTGTTTTATTTTTGCTTTAAATTGTCACTTATATTTGAAAGAGATTTAAACAATAAGAAAAATATCTTTCTTTCTACCCACACAATTACCATTTCTAGTGCTTTTCATTCCGTTCTTCATCTGGTATCATTTTCCTTCTATCTGAAGGACTTCTTTAACATTTCTTATAATACAGTTCTGCTGTCAATAAAGTCTTTAAGTTTTCATACGTCTGGAAAGTATTTTGCCTTCCTTTTGGATGGTATTTTTCTAGGTATAAAATTCTGGGTTAACAGTTTCTGATGGAAATCCCCTGTCATTCTTGTTTTTGTTCTTCTGTAAGTAATGGGTGTTTTTCTCAAGGTGCTTTTTAGATTTTCCTCTTTATCACTGGTTTTCAGAAATAATTGTGATGTGCCTGACTGTAATTTTTTGGTTTTGTTTTGATGTTCCTTATGCTTGGGGTTTGTTGAGCTCTTGGGTCTGTAGGTTTTAATAAATTTGGATAAAACCTGGCCATTATTTATTTAAATATCTTTTCTGTTCCCACCTCCATGAAATTTAGCAGGTGGATATTAGTCTATTAGCAGTTCTCCCAGAGGTCACTGATGCATTTTTCTCTCTCTCTGTCTTTTTTTTTTTGTATGGCTTTATTTTTTCTATGTGTGTTTCCTTTTGGAAAGTTTCTATTGCTGTGTCTTCAAGTTCCTTAATCTTTTCTTCTGCATTGCCTCATCTGCTGTTAAAACCATCCAGCTGTGTTTTTCATCTCAGACATTGTAATTTCCATCTAGAATATCTGCAGTGTCTCTATTTAACGTGCTGGATCTTTCTTGAGTGTATGGAATACAGTTATGACTTGTAATATCCTTGTGTCCTAATTTTATCGTACATGTCCTTTCCAGGTCAGTTTCAATGGATTGATTTCTCATTGTAGGTCATCTTCTCCTGCTTCTTTGCATTGCTGTTAATTTTTTTATGGGATTTTTATCTTGGATATTTTTGTATTCCTATTAATATTCTTGAGCTTTATTCCGGGGTGCAGTTATTTAGAAACAGTTCAACTCTCTTGGGCCAGCTTTTTATAGCTTTGTTAGATCAACAAGAACAGCATTTAGTCTAGGGCTAGTTTTGCCCCTGCTACGGAGGCAAAACCTTCTGAGTACCCTTCCTGAACTTCCCTATGTTATGAGGTTTTCCACTCCAGCTGGTGGGAACAGGAACTATTCTTAGCCCTGTGATGCCTTTGGCCAGTTCTTTCCCCACCCACAGGGAGTTTGCTCATACTCACATGCTCTGACTCTCAGGGGCCCTCAGCAGAACTACAGACCTCACTCTCTGTGCAGCTGTGTCATCTCTGGTTCTCTGCCCTGCACACTCCAGCTGTCCTGGCCTCCCAGCTCCTGCTCTTCATTGTGGGGAGACTGCTGGGCTCTGCTGGGTGTCCACTCTCTGCACGATAGCCTGGAAACTCTAGGCAGGAAACCTGGGCAATTGAAGGTCTCATCTGTTTAGAAATCTAAGGCATCCTGTCCTTCATTGCCCAATGTCTTGAAAACCATCATCTCACATTTTGTCTGTACGTTTAGTTGTTACTGGAGAAGGAAATGGCAACCCACTCCAGTATTCTTGCCTAGAGAATCCCATGGACGGGGGAGCCTGGTAGGCTACAGTCCACGGGGTCGCAAAGAGTCGGACACGACTGAGTGACTTCACTTCACTTCACTTTAGTTGTTATAGTCGGGAACGTGAATTGGTTCCTATTACTCCATGTTGGCTGGAACCCGCCCTGAATTCATAGCTTAGTTCTGTGGTACAGAGGAGTCCATTAAAGGAAAAACCAGTTACTTACTCAATACAGGATTTCTCTTTTATTTGTAGATGAGGGCCCAAAAGATCACCAGCTGCCCCAATTCACCAGATTTTCAGTGCCTTAAGAAAAAAAAGGATTAATTTTTAGTAGTGGATTCTTTATTTAGGGATTTTTACCCTAGACTGGCCCTTCTTTTGTATTAAAACTATTTAGTTCTATGAACTCAACAGTCATTTTCTAGATAAAAATAGCTAATTATGTACCGTTCTAAGAGCTTTCATGCATTATTTAATTTAGTCTTCAACCAACTCTATGAAGTAACAGTACAGTCCTGTTACTGTCCCCATTTTGCACATGAGGCTGTTAAAGCACAGAGAGGTAAAGTAGCTTGACCCAGATCACACAGCCAGTAAGTGATAGCCAGGATTGAACCTGGGGTTGGGCTCCAAAGACCAGACATTTAATCAACACACAAAACTCCTTCTAGGTAAAGTTGTTCTGTGTATCCAGTGAGAGGGCAACTGCTGTGGGCTCCTTAGCTCTCAAACAAGCATGGCAGTTTGCTTTCCCTTCTCTTGTTTTCTTTTTAAATAACAGCTGTATGTATGCACACATGCGTGCCTGGTCATACATGCTCATGATCTGGTTTCACAAGATATAAGAGGATACTCAGTGAAAATAAATCTCCCGTCTACCTTTCTCCCCTCAGACTCCCACGTCCCCCCATCCCCTCCCCAGACCATCTCTTCAATTTTAGTATGTCCTTCCAGGGAGATTCTTCTTGGATACAAGCGTAGAAATAAACAGCGGCATACTATCCCCTTTCTTCTGCACATAGCTGTTTTCCTCTAACAAGATATTTTCAAGTCGTTCCATAATCGTAGATGTAGTGCTGCCTTACTCTTTTTTTGGAGGGGGGAGGGTGGTTTGATGTAGACCATTTTTATTAAAGTCTTTATTAAATCTGTTACAGTATTGCTTCTGTTTTATGTTTTGGTGTTTTGGCTGTGAGGCATGTGGGATCCTAGCTCCCCAACCAGGGATCGAACGAACCCACACCCCCTGCGCTGGAAGGTGAAGTCTTAACCGCTGGACCGCCAAGGAAGTCCCTACTGTACTCTTTTTGACAGCTGCCTAGGGCTCCATTGTGTGATGTGCGTTAATTTACGACCTGCTCCCCTTTTAAAGAACTTTAAATTGTTTCCATTTGTGCTCAGTCGCTCAGCTGTGTCAGACTCTTTGTGACCCCATGGACCATAGGCTGCCAGGCTCCTCTGTCCATGGCCTCATCCAGGCAAGAATACTGGAGTGGGTTGCCATTTCCTTCTCCAGGGGATCTTCCCGACCCAGAAATTGAACCTGCTTTCTCCTGTGTCTAACCTGTGCTATTGTAAATCAGGCTGCAAAAAATATCCTTATGTTTTATCACATGTATGCATCCCATATATGTTAATACATGCATATGTGATTTCCCACATGTGCAAATGTATCTGCAGGTTAATTCACTGAAAGTGGAATTGCTGTCAGAGAGTTTGTGCTTTTGATATGCTGGTTGCAGCGACTAAATTGCCCTCCAGCAAGACTGCACTGGTTCACACTCTTATAACAGCGCATCTGGATATATGTTTCCCCAACACAGTCTATTAAAATTTTTCCATGCTGTGTTTGTCTTTAAAATAGTGGTTATGAACACCCCATCAGAGAGTTGCCTTTTCAAGAGATGACCTGACACTGCAGTTTGTCTGCTAGTAAATGAAGCAACAAATGACCAAAGATTAATTCCCTTTTATTCACGATCGTTTACTCAGTTGAGTCCACAGCCTTCACCTATTCCTGGTCCTGGGTACGAGGGCTAGAAAGGTGTGTGACTTGATCGCTGTCCCCCGGCAGCTCACCGTGTAGAGGGAGCCGCAGAGGAGAAAGGACCGTGATAGGGCGCGCCGTTTGTGTTCCGCACAATCGCAGAGAATGGGATAACTGAACAAGGGGAAGGGTTGCCGGATGTCTTAGGAAGCGTTGCTAGGATCTCTTGACCGTGTTAAACTTGAGGGGGAGTGTCATCCCGGAAGCAGCCAGTTGGAGAGGAGGAAGCCGGGCTCCTCCATGTGGATTCCGGGCCACTGGAAGCCCCTCTGGAGGTTGCCGCGGGCACCTCCCTGCAGAACTGCGGGCCGCATGCGGGGAATCGGCGGGCTGTGATTGGAGGGACGTTGCTGGTGGGGATAATGAACCCGGTAGTGTCGGCAGAGGTGATTGGCCGCGCCCTGCTGCAGTGAGAATGCAGGCTTGGATGCTCGGGTGCTCGCCGGTGTGATGCTGCTCATTAGTTCAGAGAGGACAAGCTGAATGATCGGGAGCTAGAAGAAGTTGGCTTCTGCCTCGGGAGAGGTCTGTCGGGCCATCCGCCTTTTCTTTGGTTTTTTTGCGCCAAAAAGCCAAACCTTTGATCACCGTCCACCTGCAAAAGTGAGTTTTTATTGGAAGAAGCTCCGGCAGCTCTCTCGTGTCCAGCACCCACCCCCGGCGGGGCTCTCAGAGTGAGCTGCTTCGCAGGCCAGGCACGACAGCAGTGAGAAGGCAGGAAGCAGCCACGGCGGGCAGAGCTGCCAGCCCTCCCAACTCCCCAGGCTTAGTCGTCCAAGCAGCTGTGTAGCCAGAGATCTTCGGTGTTGTGGTCACAGCCCTCAAAAGTGAGCGGTCACTGGCGGCAGCGTGGGGAGCAAGCTGGGATGTTTCAGATGCTGTGGCATTTTCTGTCTAGCTTTTTCCCCAGGGCCGGGTGCCAAGGCTCCAGAGAGGGCAGCGGGAATGAAGTCAGAGGCACCCCGGCCCCTGCTCGGAGAGACCAGATGCCAAGCTTTTTGGGGAAGCAGGACGGAAGGGCTGAGGCCACGGAAAAGAGACCCACCATCTTGCTGGTGGTCGGACCTGCAGAGCAGTTTCCTAAGGTAATGGCAATATCGAGAGGACCTCCTAGGTGAGGGGCTGGCCTGGAGAAAGTTGGAGCGTGGGTAGGAAGAGAAAACTTATGAGTGAATCTGTTTGCTACCAGGGCTTGGGGAAAAGTGTTACACAATAAAGAAGCCCAACTTTAGTCCAGTCTTCCTGTGGCTGCTGCACCATCTTGATTACCTTATGTGACCACTTCAGTGGCCATTGGAAGAAGGAAGGTGGAATGCAATGGGAGATATACCCTAGGATGTGTCACTGTGGCCCCAGAAAGCCATTTGAAAGGAAGGGACAGTTACAGTGTGTCTTAGGTATTAGCATTTTCAACAGCTTGGGGAGGACAGAGCTCAAGCGGACCACAAGGCGAACCTTCGAAGGTGAACCCAGGTGCTGGGAACTAGGGAGGGCCAGCCTGTCCTGCATCCCGAAGGTCAGACCCTCTGCCTTGGTGGACAGAGGACCCATCTTACCTTTCCGTTGGGGAGGAGGGGAGCAGTGGGGCAGAGTTGAGGCTGGAGGCTCAGGGCGCAGAGGCTGGTGGTCCTCTGGGGTCCTCAGGTCTGCTGAGTTGCGGAGGTCTTCTGTCCATCTCATGCCCTGAGTGTGGGTTGTGTCATCTGATCCCCTCAAGAGCCAGGGTAAGTGGTAGCATCCCCATTTCACAGATGAGGAAACTGAGGTGGAGAAAGGTTAAGTAATTTGCCCAGGATTAAACAATAAAGGAAGGGCAGAGGTGAGATTTCACTCTGGTCTACCTGGAACTTTGCCCTCTACTGCCTCACCTTTCCTTAAGAAATCCGCCAGGACTAGTCTGGTTTGGTTCAGGATTAGAACCAAAAGGCTGCTTGGCTGTGATTTCTCCTGCCCGAGGTAGCAATGCCTCGTTCACCTCCCGAGCCTTGGTTATTTTGAATCTTTTCTCCTTTCTCAAGGTAAAAATCTACTGGAAAAAGGAAGGAGAGTCTGCCCTAGGTGTGGCACACTGTAGAGTCCAGCAAAGGTCCTGCTGGGTTGAATTGCTGCATTTACGAAACAGGTGTTCACTTTCCCTTTGCTCAGTGGGAGGGACCTTTTTTTTTTAAATTTATTTCTTTGCCTGCCCTGGGGCTTAGTTGAGGCATGCAGGATCTTCAGTTGAGGTATGTGGGATCTAGTTCCCTGACCAGGGATCGAACCCAGGCCTTCTACATTGGGAGCGTGAAGTCTTAGCCACTGGACCACCAGGGAAGTCCCGGGAGGGACTTTTGATGCTTTTGCCGTGGTTGCAGGTGAAGCAATGAGAAAAATCCTTAGCCTGTGCTCAACCACTGGCAGCAGGGGTCTGAGCATCTGTACTGTGCCTGAGGCATGACAGGTGTCGCTCTCTACCTTTTGATCATTTTAGAGGAGCTTGGAAATGACTGCAGGGTTATCTGTTGGAAGGAACTTTTATCTCCAGACCTGCTTGCCTTACAGCCAAGGGATTATGGGATTGGCCGGCTCTGTTTTAAATTCACCCACTTTTGACTTTAATAATTAACTGCTCCATTTCCCAGACTCATTCTGACTGGCACCCCTTGCCAGTCCTCCCCCCGCCTGGGCTGGCTGGCATTGGAACTCTGTTCTGAACAGCTTCTTTCCTGACCTACAGAATTGGGAGCAAGGCGGGCTGGAACCTAAGAGCCACACCTCTCACTGGCACTTCTCGCCAAAAGGGACATGAATCAGCTGGCTGGGGGTGGGGGGGCCCCAAGAGGGAGGTGGATCAGCCGGCTTGGTTTGAAGCAAGCAGGAAAGCACACCTGGGCAGTGTGGACCCTTTAAAGGCAGATAACTAAGAACTGGAATAGCGGTTCAGCAGTACGTCCTTTTCCAGTGCAGCTGCTCTTGAAGGTAGAGGGTTGAGGGCTGTGATCGTTGGCCAGTGGGGCCTGGCTCACTGTTTCTCTGCCATTTCTCTCAGGCGGAGGCTGCCACAACCGCATGGAAACCTGGTGGAGACATTCACTTTGGTTCTCAGGCTTCTCAGTTTCCCAGCATTGCTACTCTGTTTAATTCTCACTTCCCTCTTTTAAATATGTCTGCTGGTGAGTCAGGTTCCTGCAAGGTTTTATTCTAGGAACTGTTCCAGTTTCCACCCTTTATCTTTGTCTTCCAGTTGATCTGCAGTTGGAGAAGAAAGCCATTAGTTTGGAGTGGGAGGTACCCCGAGCTGCATTCAAGCTTTCAAATCCTGAGGGGCCGTCTCCTCAGAAGCTCAGAGAATTTTTGGTCATTGTGTGTCTAATTGCCAAGAGCAGGCAGGTTTCATTGGAAACCAGCTCCACTGGGCTGTCATGGCAACCCGATCATCAAATGACACGGCGACCGCAGCAGCAAATGAGGCTCTGAGAGCCTTACCGGTGGGCGGGCTAGAGTAGCCGGATGCTGGCAAGGCTCCTTCGCATATTAATATTTTGGGCTTGGTCTGAGTCATTGGAGGGGGGTGGCGGAAACGCTTTATGAGCTAATGCCACACTCCCAAAGGTACTCTACTTGCCCTGTTCTTACCCCTGGTATTCCAGCTCTTGTAGGAAGCACCCGTTTCTCTGGTATGAAACAGTAGTAGAACAAGGAAAGCCTGTGGGGTCAGTGCATTGCCAGGTCTGAAGGTGAGAAGATGCTCGTGAGAGGAACTACAGATTAAGGGAAATGGAATACCACTGAATTCTCAGGGATTGGGAGTGACTGTCATCATTTCCCAGAACTAGTTGTTACAGGAGTGGACTTTGGAAGAAAGAAAGGAGACAAAAGTGGATCTGGGTCACGAAATTAGAACAGGTAAAGAGAGCGGAGAAGACATATAGATGGCAGGAGGGGGAACAGTGCATTATACTCAAGGATCCAGAAACACCTGGGGCTGGTGTCAAACATCAGGTGTCAAACATCCTGCTTTATGAACCTGTTTTTTTTTTTGGCCATGCCTCGTGACATGTGGGTTTCCATGGTGGCTCAGATGGTAAAGAATCTGCCTGAAGTGCGGGAGACCCGGGTTCAATCCCTGGGCTGGGAAGATCCCCTGGAGAAGGGAATGGCAACCCACTCCTGTGTTCTTGCCTGGAGAATCCCATGGACAAAGGACAAAACTGCAGGCTGCAGTCCATGGGGTTACAAAGAATCGGACACAACTGAGCGACCACACTTTCACTCTCATATGATGTGGGATCTTAGCGCCCTAACCAGGGATCAAACCCGTGCCCCCCGCAGTGGAAGCCGAGTCCTAACTACCAAACCGCTAGGCAAGTCCCAAGCCCTGCTTTATTCTTCTTCCTTATTTGTGTTTCTCATGTATGTGTTCAGCGCTGTAACAGGTAGAGTTTCTTGTGGCTTTTTTTTTTTTTAGCTAAAATTGCTCCCCCACACCTGCCACCTCCCGTGTGAGGGCCTGCTCATTATAATTCTCAGGGTCAGGCTGAGGAAGTATTCTTTGGAAACTGAAATTCTAAAATCTCTTTATGGCAGTGTCAGGCTTGGGTGCTGATTTACATGGCCGCTGTAACAAGAGCCGGGCCCTGGGTGAGCCTCAGCCCCGCTGCCAGCTGGCTCTGGGGCCTGAGCAAACCAGTGGCCTCTCCTGGTCTGATTCTTCATCTCAGAGATTAAGAGGTCACCCCAGGGCCTGGTCACCTCTGGGGCCCAGTGTCTGTCATTCCAGGGAGAGGACGTTTGCCTTGGAACTCCAGGTACCTGGAGGTCTCACCTGGGAAGTTGCCATTTCTGTGTGACAGAAGAACTCTGCATGACCTGTACAACTCAGGGGGGAGGATGGTTTAAATAAATAAGCAAATGCCAGTGTACGTTTGTCCAGTGAAGACATTCTGTTGGACGCGAACATGATTGCAAAACAGAAATACGTTGGAGCTCTTTTTTAAGAATAACATTGGAATAGAATTAATATAAGCGTTGTTAAGATCACATCTTGACAAGCACGTGTAGAACTTTTCAGAGAACATTTCTGACCCTGGTGGTACCATTGGTCTGTAGAATGATGAGCTCTGTTATGATCAGGAAGATTCTGTTCTGTTTATTGTAGAAGATATTTGCCCTTGTTTGATAATGCTTTTTAAATTTATTTTATTTTTTAAATTATGAAGATACGATAACACGTTTACAGGAGATTTGGAAAATATACAACAAGGTTTCATATAGATTGTTCCTTATATGTTGGATATTGATTTCACTTTCATTTGGCTTTGTTTTCAAATCTCTTTTCAGGTTTGTAAATACATCATAAAACTCAGTGGTACCAAAAAAAAAAGCCCTCAATGGTACAGTTATGTTTCCCACCATTGTTTGAAAAACATAGTTTAGTAGAAAATGAACATCTCCAATTGAACAACTTATTCATTCAGTCAAAATATTTGCCATTTTGTATTGGAAGGATTATAGTCATCATTGAAATGAGACACTTCAACAGATCTGTGTAATTTGTTTTCATTTTAGAAGCACACATGAATAATTTTAAAAAGGCAGATCAACAGTTAAAGTTCAACTCTTTTATTTATAAATGTGAACTTCCTTTAAAATAAAAGTAATAATACAGTATCTTGTTGAGGTAGACAAAATGCCCGGAGGACTCTTTATTTGCAGATGCTGCTGCTGTTTGGTTTAAACCTAAGGTCTTCATTGAGGATGGTCACATTTGTTCCTTGGGGTCTTAGAGCCCTGCCAAGTATGATTCATCCGTTCAGAAACTGCTTCTATTAGGCACCTTCTGTGATCAAGGCAAGGGCTCATCCCAGACAAGGAGGTACAATGGCCTTGCCTTCGGGGACTCCAACAGTAGAGATAAGATGTATGTTAAAATAGCCCTAAAGTAGAACATTCTGCATTGGGTGGCTTAACAGACAGACAGCTGAGTGACTTGGATTTAGGTGGAGGCTGAGCAGGCTCTTGTCCAAATAATCCTGAGCTGCCTCTGAGTAGCTCATCGGATCCACCCAAGTGGATGGATAAAACAGCCCAAGACCTGTTTTTACAGACTTAACCCTCAGATCTCTTTTAGAAGGGCTGAAACATGGGGTCAGCCAAAAAGTTCTTTGGGGTTTTTCTGTAGCCTCTCACAGGAAAACCAAATGAACTTTTTGGCCAACCCCATCATATAAGTTACTAAAATCTGTTTTAGAATGATGTACATAAGCATCAGCATCTTCTTTTCAGAACCTTTTCCAAGTTCTTAACAAAAGCCTTTTAGTGAATTTAAGAAGTTCCTTTCACTTTTGTGGATCAGCAAATGATCAAAACCCATTTCTAACCCATCCTGATGGTGAGGTTTTGTCTATATTAGGAAGTGGTGCTCTGTGGACGGAACAAGGCGAAACGGACTCCTTTTTCGTCTCTGTGACGTGGGCTCTTCCTCTGCAGCACAAATCTGACACCTTCCGTGCGAAGGGACGAGGTGGAGGTGGCAGGGTGGCCCTTAAATAAAGATCAGATCTTGACTCTCCAGGACCTGAGATTTTTTTTTTCCCTCATCCTCACCTAAAAGGGATATTCTAGGGCAGTGTTGTTCAGTAGAACTTTCTGTGATGATGGAAATGCTTGGTGATTACATGTGACTGTCAAGCCATGTGACCCAGGAAATGAATTTTTAGTTTCATTTCATTTTGATTAATTTAAAATTGAGGATTTCTTGATGGTCCAGTGGTTAAGACCCCCTGCATTGGAGACAAGGATTGCATCCCTGATTGGGGAACTTAAGAACCCACATGTTGTGGTGCAGTCAGAAATAAATTAATGAAAAGAAAATTGAAAAACTTCTGTATTGAGCAGCACGGTTGTAAGCCAGAAAGCTCCAATCCACTGAACTTTGGAGTGTTCTGAGTGAACGTGGACTCTGAAAACTACTTCTCTAGGTCCTGAGTGAGGCTCAGGCTGACCCTAGATTGGTGCTGCTGATTGGTGACCCTAGATTGGTCCATCCCCCCAGCACAGTGACCTTGGCCTAGGGTGTCCTCTTCCTGAACCCCCCCCCACGTCAGCCTCTCCACACTTGGCGGGGTCTCCAAGCAAAACCTGGAGGAGAAGGGGTGCTCGTGTGCAAGGTGGCCTGGGAAAGGAAGGTCCCCGGAGCCAGCCAGCTCAGGAGCGGCTCTGGGACAGATGAATGAGCCCCGCTACAATCCCATGGTACCCCTCCCAGCATCTCCCCGCCACCCCTGACTTTCTACCCTCACAGCTAAACTGGACCCATTCAGTGAGTCCTGATTCGATCTCTGCCTCCACTGATTTTTCTGCTGGGAATGATTTACTAAGGGGAGAAACGACGATATTGTGTGACGCGTTTGGGGACCTTGTGGAAAAAACAGGCCAAAGGCAGTTTGTTTGTGTGGAGGGGTTGGCAGCTGGAGGGTGAAGGTTTTGGGGTGGGGGGGCAGGGCCAAATGTGCTTGCCCGTCTAGGAAGGGTTAACCAGGGAGCGAGTGACGTCAGTCCTGATCTTTCTCCCCTGGCACCCGGGCAGTGCGGGCCTCCTCGTGGGGCTGTGTGCTCATTGGCTGTTGGCTAGAAGTACAGTGAGCAGACTTTTTTTTTCAATTAAGCCAAAGGGCAGGGCTGGGGCAGCCAATGACAGCTGCGCCCCAGCATATCTTGTGCAAGTGTGCCGGGCCAGGCAGCATTCCCGGCGTCCACGCCGCCTGCAGCAGCTCCCGCCAGCATGCTCTGCCTGTGCCTCTATGTGCCCCTCATTGGGGAGGCCCAGACTGAGTTCCAGTACTTTGAGTCCAAGGGGCTTCCCGCCGAGCTGAAGTCCATCTTCAAACTCAGCGTCTTTATCCCCTCCCAGGAGTTCTCCACCTACCGCCAGTGGAAGCAGGTCTGTACCGGGATGCGGAAGGCAGGCAGGCGGACATTTCCTCAGCGTTGGCTCAGTGAAGGCATGGGACCCTCCGGCTCCCTCGATTTCCAGCTGTGCTAGCTTTTCCCCAGCGGGCGCGTGGCTGTAGCCGGCTACAGGGCTGGGTCACGGGAGAGACTGGCTCTCATGTGACTTCCAAGGGGAGGCTGGAATTACAGGGGAGGCACTTGTGGAAGAGGGAAAGGAATTTTATTGTGGAGAGTGGGTGCGGGGCCAGAAAGTGGGGACATGGTCTGGCTGCTGCGGGGGTCTTTCTCTGAGCTGGGGGGCAGAGAGGGGGAGGGGAGAGGCCCCTCATTGGAGGTGCAGGAGTTGGAACTGTGGCTGCTGAGGTGACAGGGCTGTGCTCTGGGTGAAACAGACCAACGGGCACGGGTGAGGGGACCTTCCTAGGGGGTCTCTTTGGAGCCGGAGGCAGCAGAGATCATTACATTTTAAATAGGGGAAAACAGCTACAGTGTCTGAGAGGGTCGCCTCCTCCTACAGGGACACCCCAGTTTCGCTGGTCATCAGACCCCTCACTGTCCCCCGGTTCTCATGGTGGCAGTGGAGGTGAGAGAGTGTGCAGGGGGTGATGATGTGCTTATCCTAGGAAGGAGACCGGACTGGGGTAGAAGCGAGGGTTTAGACTGTTTTGAAACCAGCCACATGAACATGTCCTTGGGTTGTCTGTACCCCGACACCCACCCCAACAAGGCATATGGATCACATTGGTGCCAGAGCAACGCAGATTCCAGCGAGCTTCATTCCTCACGTTCGCCTCCTCCCTGAATGACATGCAGGTTCTACTTCCACTCCTCTCATAAAGCTAGGATGATTACCTATACGTAATCTGTGTCATTCTTGGCGGAGAGCAGAGATGTCTGCAGGAAGTTAACCCAAGTCCAGAGAGTTGATAGAACATGTACCAGCATCTGTCTCACATTCCAGTCACACCCCTGAGCTGGTCTTTGGATCATGTTAAGTGACACAGTATCTGGAGAGGACCAGCTAGCCAATGATGCATCAATTTCCAAACCCACTGGCTCAGAAGACTTTGAAACCCACATTGGTTTGTAGATAGAGGATGTGTTTCTCGCTGAAAGAATTGGGCAATGCAAGGAGACTGTACCCATTTTCCTTAGGAGATTTTTCGGTCCTAGTGTTGGGGTGTTGCTGGGTTGAAGTGACTCATGTATGTTCCCCACCTTCTTGAGATTAACCTTTAGAATGGCAGCAGGCTCTCTCAATAGGGAGGTGGCTCTGGAATCCAACAGGCCTGGCTTGAGTGCCGCCTACCACTTCCCTTGCTGCGTGACCTTGGATAAATTACTTAGCATCTCAGAACTTCTGTTTCCTACTCTGAGAAGTGAGGGAAATGCTAGCCCCCCACCTCTGAGAGCTATTTGCAAGGATTCATCGGGTTACTCAAAGTAAAACATTTAGCAGGACCTGGGGCACAAGCCAAGTGCTTGTGCTTTTGTGGAGAACTTCCAGTTTCTGAGCATCCAGAACAGACTGCAGCTGCTTGAACCAAGTGCATCTCTAAGCGCAGGTGCAGATTTCTGGACCCTCATTGCCAAGGAAAGGGTCTCTTAAAGCCCCCTTGGGTTACCAAACTATTCCTGAGTCAACTGCCCTGCTTTCCAGGGCCTGGTTAATAAGGGAGCCGAAGTTGGTTACAGCATCTGGCTCCCTCAAGATCTGAGACAGTCAGCGCCTTCGAGCACAGGTCCAAAAATAGTTCCTGTGGGTTGTACCACTTCCCTATCCTCCAGAGTTCTCTCTGTGTTTCCATGAAGCAGGCATTGGCAGGGGCCAGCTCTGCCCTGTACCTTTACCCGGGTCGCCCCCAACTCTTCTTGGCCCAGTGCCACTTTAAGGATAAAAGCGCAAGCTGCAGAGTTTCTGCTGAAATCTGGAGCTCTGGGGCCACCCTGCGTGTAGGCAGAGGGCATGTGGGGCTGAGGCCTGGCTCCAGAGACAGTGCTGCAGGGAGCCGAGCAACTAACCTGGTGAAACCAGAAAGGCTCAACCCCACCGCTGTTGGCCTCTGTCTGAAGGGCTTCTCTCGGGGACTGATTTTTTCCCTTGTCGATCGTGAGGGAAGCATGGCGGGCTCTCGGCTGGGTTCTGGCTGGTCCTCGGGCATCCAGGCAGTGACCCTGGGAGTGGAGGAACGGAAACATCTCAGGTCACTGGGCCACCTCATGGATGAGCAGTTGTTTTCCTGGGGATGGGGCACCGCAGGCGGGAGAAGCTGGTGTTTGAGCCCAGGGACGAAACCTTTCTTTTCTTTTCTAGAAAATCGTACAAGCTGGCGACAAAGACCTCGATGGGCAGCTAGACTTCGAAGAGTTCGTCCATTATCTCCAAGATCACGAGAAGAAACTGAGGCTGGTGTTTAAGAGTTTGGACAAAAAGAATGATGGTGAGCATTGTCCCCAGGGCCAGCAGCTGTCCCCCAGGGCCCGGCAGTCCTGGGCCTCTGTGCCAGGCTGGCCCCAGGTTCACGGCCTTTGTTGTTCCAGGGCGGATCGACTCCCAGGAGATCATGCAGTCCCTGCGGGACCTGGGGGTCAAGATATCTGAGCAGCAGGCAGAAAAAATCCTCAAGAGGTGAGTGCACGCGTAATCAGTCCCTGGGTTTGCTTTAACAAAAGTGTGACGAAAGAAAGATTCTTGGACTCGCTCTACGGTGCCATTCATTGTATTAACCCTGTTTCCATGGACTTTGGCTCCTGGTGGTTGGAAGGGATGAATAAGTAACCCCTCCCAGAGGCCAGCCGCTCCCCAGAGTCCAGGTCAGCTCCAAGTGGAAGAATCGCAAATCCCCTGGCAGGGTGCCCGACACCAGCTACCCTCAAAGAGAAAAGACTAGTGGAGAGATTTCAGTAGGTGAAAGGCGAGCAAGGAACACCCTTCTCTGCCTGGTCGTGCAGGGAGGGGTGGGGCTCACAGGGCCGCCCTCTGGTGAGGGGGACTTCCTCTTAACTTCACACTCAGATGCACTGCCCCGAAAGTCAGCCCCAGGCAAATGGTGCTCCTAGGGGCTGGGAACTCCCACCTTAGCAGCCCTGCAGTCGCTTCCTGTCCTCCCCAGCCTCCTTAAGTCCTGGGGGGCCCAAAGCCGGCTGGCAGGCTGGTAGGGATGGCAGCCCCTGGCGCTCGCTCCCCTCGCCTGCAGAGCGCGTCTTCACGCCATGCTGTGCCGTGTGCTTGCCTCACTAACCTCCGCTCAGAGCACTTATTTGTGTTGTTTCTCCTCTCTCCTCTGCATCCTCCTTTTGTCTGTCTGTCAGAATACGAACGGGCCACTTCTGGGGCCCTGTCACCTAGTAAGTATACGTGTCACCCTGGGGACCTCCTCCCTCCTTGACTTCTGTGCTTGATCAGATCGGGGTGCTCGTGGGCCATTACATCCCCGTGTCTGTGCCAAGTGGGGTGTGGAGCCACCTGGCCCCTTCTCCTCCGGGGCAAGGGCGCCTTCCGTGGTTTCCTGATGGCCACGCGCCTGTCCTCGGCTCCCCTAGAGGTGGTGGGGGTGGTGTTGCGGCTGACAGATGGGGCCTGCGTCCACATGGGTGACCGTGCGCATGTCTTGCAGCATGGACAAAAACGGCACGATGACCATCGACTGGAACGAGTGGCGAGACTATCACCTCCTGCACCCCGTGGAGAACATTCCTGAGATCATCCTCTACTGGAAGCACTCCACGGTGAGTCCTTCCTCCTGGGGCCGGATGGCGGTTTCTCCTTCCCTGCGGTCCAGAGGGTCCCGTCCGCCCAGCATCAGCCCCCATTCTGCCAGGGGTTCCCGGCCTGCCCCCTCTTCAGCAGCAGGGCTGTTCACTCCTCTGCCAGCCCTCCAGGTGCTCCCTCCATCTCCCACGTGCCAGCCAACCTGAATGGCTCCGCCCATTCCCCAAACACAGGGTTCCCTCTGCCAGAAAGGGTGCCCTCCTGTCCCCACCGTTGCTGCCCGATCTTCAGAGTCCACCCTTCTCTCTGAGCCCTCTGGTTTTCGCAAAGCCTCCTAGGAGGCAGTGGGAGCTGCCCGGTAGAGACCAAATAGCTGAGCTGTTAAGTGTCTTCCCCCTCCCCCACCCCAGTTTTTGTCTCATTTTCCTCTATGGCAAAAGAATACCTCCTTCCGCACTGCCACACACATATAGCTCTTTCACCTCTGATCAGAAACACACAGCACCCTCACTCGTGGTGGCCCTGTTGATCCCCCTCCCCCGAGCCCCCTCAATGCACAAGCATCCCTTTCTGCTACTCCTTGCTGAGTGCCCCCTGGTCGCAGTCCTACTACCATCCCAGGCCACCAGCTCTAAGAGGGGAGGCCACAGGCGCCCCTCCTCCTCCGGCTCCCTCAGTGTCCTCAGGGGACACCTGGCATCTTTGTGGGGTGAAATTAAGTGGATGCCCCATGGGTAGGAGCTGGTTGTCCCCCGGGTCGGGCCTGCACCCCCCGGGCTTGGAGCAGAGCTGGCTCTGCCAGCCGCACCAGGGGAGAGGGTGCCGCTCAGGCAGCACAGCCCTCTCGTGTTTGCAGAAGCCTTGCATAACGCTCTGCCGGCGTGATCCGGTTACTGTTCAGGTTTCAGAAGGATTTTTACCCTGGTTACACATCGTGTTTCAGAAGAATTTTTACCCCTGACTTGATCCTTTGAGCACAGCCAGCCTGGCAATCCTCAGCTGAAATGCCTTTGTAAGCTGTTCTTGCAGGAGCTCCTGGTGGCCTCTGGACGGGCTGTCCTCCTGGTTTTGTACCCGCGTTCTTCCAGCTCTGCTCTCGGACCCTAACCTCGGCCTCTCTCTTCAAGGCCACAGACGGCTCAGAGCTTTATCACCTCCACAGAGTGGGGGCGGGGGCGGGGCAGGGTGGTGGTGGTTCCATTCTAGACAGTGGAAGGCTGTGAACCTAGCTGTCGGCCGGTAGTTCAGCCACAAGCTTTGGGAGCCTGCTTGATTTATTGGTGTTGGTCTTCCTCACAGATCTTTGATGTGGGTGAGAATCTGACAGTTCCTGATGAGTTCACAGTGGAGGAAAGGCAGACAGGGATGTGGTGGAGGCACCTGGTGGCCGGCGGCGGGGCGGGGGCCGTATCGAGAACCTGCACGGCCCCCCTGGACAGACTGAAGGTGCTCATGCAGGTAGGTGCCCTGAGCCGCCCGTTTCCACCTTGGGGTTCTTTGGTCGGTTGGCTTCCCTGCCCTCTCTGGGGCCCTGCTCTGGGCCCATACCTTTCTAACTGAGTAAATCAAATTGGAGTTATTGCTCCGACCAGGGTGACATTAGATCCTGGCCCAGGTGACCTTTTGCACATTGCTGATCTAATTTTATCTGAGGCTCTTAAGCCAGGAGTCACATTACAGGGCTGTAATATGGGCAGCTGACCCCGGTGAGAACTGGGGTATGGCAGGAACCTGTCGCCTTATGTGCATCTTATGTAGATGCATGGGGGGCTGTGCAAGCTGATCCTCACCTGGCCCAGACACTAGTCCCCTGGCCAAGTGCCCGATTCCAAGTCCACAGGGCAGAGATAAGCTGAACCCACGTCAGGGGCAGGGTTGTGAAAGAGACCTGCCTGAGGACACACCACTGGACTTCAGTGTCATCTGAACAGTGGCCAGTCACCCCCTTGTTTCCTGGCTGGTGTTCTGGCATTTTTTAATGCCAGGAACCCTGCTCAGAAAAGGCGTCAGCCTTTCCCTGCCCTCCTTTCCCTGCCTCGGTTCAAGGCCTGTGGACAGAAGAAGGTGCCAGATCAGGGAGATGGAGTGGTTTGGGCAGAGGAGCTCGGGGCCTGGGACCCGATCCGGGGTCCCACCCTCCCATCTGGGTGACCGTGAGCACTTCACTCCCAGGGCTTCTAATCCTCTGGAAACTAAGAGGCTCGAACCAATTGCCTTGTCAGTTTGTTTTTCTTCCCCAAATCCCCAGGAATGCTGTAGAGATGAGAGGCTGTCCTTGGACGAAATGACCAAGACTGGGAATGCGTTTTCAATTAATGGGAGTAGGGGAGGAGGGGTCGTGGGCAGGGGACACGTAGATTGGCTGATCTGATGATGGTTGAACCTTATTATGGGTTCATGGAAGCTCCTCTACTTTTATATATGCTTGGAAGTTTTTCCATAATAAAAAGTTCAATTTTTTTTTTAAGTAGTCCTCGTGGAGGTGTAAGAGGTGTTTAGCATGGTGTTGGCATATGCAGGTGCACAGTAAAAAGTCTGGTTGGACCCACAGCCATGTTTGACTCTCAGGGTGCCGAGTCAGTCTCAGGCACGAGAGGGCAGAGCCTTGCCTGCTGACCTCCCATCTTGGTTCTTGGTCAGACGACAGTGGCTCCCTGTGGCTCCTCCCAACCTCTTGTCCTTCCCTCCCCAGGTCCATGCCTCCCGCAGCAACAACATGTGCATCGTGGGTGGGTTCACCCAGATGATTCGAGAAGGAGGAGCCCGATCACTCTGGCGGGGCAATGGCATCAACGTCCTCAAAATTGCCCCTGAGTCAGCCATCAAATTCATGGCCTACGAGCAGGTGAGGACCCGGCTCTCCAGGGAGAGTCGCCCCGTGGCAGCTGCATCCTGAGCACCCCCTGGGACGAGGTCCCTGCCCTGCCGATCCCCTGGAGCCCAGAGCCAGGCCTTGTACCTGAGGGACAGCCGGGCCAGGCAGGGGATGGAGAGGCCTGGTCTGACCCCCGCACTGCCCCACTAGCCCGTTCCACTGGGGGCCAGTGCCCTCCTTCTCTGGGCAGCGTCAAAAGTCCCAGGGACGCCAGGTCTCGGTTAAACCTGATTGGCTCCGGGAGGACGGGCGGGGTGGCAACAGGTGTGCTGGTCTCTGGCAGGGGGGTTTCAGTTTGTTGGCTCCTTGTTCCAGATCAAACGTCTCATTGGGAGTGACCAGGAGACGCTGAGGATTCATGAGAGGCTTGTGGCAGGGTCCTTGGCAGGGGCCATTGCCCAGAGCAGCATCTACCCAATGGAGGTGAGGGCCACATCAGTGCTGGGGCGGGCAGCCCGTGTGGGGGTGGGCGGGCAGAGTGGGCCCTGCTCATGCTTCCATCACCCCCCTCCCGCCCCCGGGGCTCTGCAGGTCCTGAAGACCCGGATGGCCTTGCGCAAGACAGGCCAGTACTCGGGCATGCTGGACTGTGCCAGGAAGATACTGGCCCGAGAGGGCATGGCCGCCTTCTACAAAGGCTATGTCCCCAACATGTTGGGCATCATCCCCTACGCTGGCATAGACCTGGCCGTCTACGAGGTGAGGCCCCCTGGAGGACTCAAGCCCCTTGAGCAACAGGAGAGATTCAGAAACCCCCTCCTGGCCATGTGTCATCCCTCCCCAGCCCCCTTCCCCCCATTGTCTCCTTCCAGATTTCTCTGTCCCTTGCAAGGGGTCTCCGGTCACACTGCCTGCCCATGGCAGCCCCCAGGTTCTGTATCCCAGGGGCTTGGCCAACAGATCTAGAGAGCGCGATGCCCTGGGGGCTCCGCGGGCCCGTGCAGGCTCCAGAGCACTGGGGTCCAGCTCTCCAAAGAGAAGAAGGGGTTGCCACCCCTGCTTCCCCCCACCCCCCACTCCCCATCCTATCTGGGAATCCCCAGTGACAGCAGAAACAAAGGGCAGGCCGGTCAGGAGCGCAGCCAGCCCCCAGGGCCAGCCCAGGCCAGGCGAGTTGGGTTACTGTGGCCTTGCGGATCCCATCCATGTGACCGGGCAGCGCCTCCTGTGTGGATCCGATATCTGCCCCCCATCCCTCCTGGGGCCTGCAGGCCCTTGGGCCCATCCCTGCCCCCTGTGCCCTTGCAGACGCTCAAGAATGCCTGGCTGCAGCGCTATGCAGTGAACAGTGCAGACCCTGGTGTGTTTGTGCTCCTGGCCTGTGGCACCATGTCCAGCACCTGTGGCCAGCTGGCCAGCTACCCACTGGCCCTGGTCAGGACCCGGATGCAGGCCCAAGGTAAGGCCAGTCGACCCCCAGGGCCCCATCTCCCCCAGGGGCAGGCTGGGATGTAGGGAGGAGCCGGCGAAAGGCCCCTGACAGGTGGCCTCTCTCACTGCAGCCTCCATGGAGGGCGCTCCCGAGGTGACCATGAGCAGCCTCTTCAAACAGATTCTGCGGACCGAGGGGGCCTTTGGCCTGTACCGGGGGCTGGCCCCCAACTTCATGAAGGTGATCCCGGCCGTGAGCATCAGCTACGTGGTGTACGAGAACCTGAAGATCACCCTGGGCGTGCAGTCACGGTGATGGGCTGGGGCCCAGCTGCCCGCGCGGACTTGCTGATCCCGGGCTCCCAGCCCTGGGATGTGTAGCCATCTCATTCTGTGAATGTACCAACACTACGCTGACTGAAGCCAAGCTGTGAAAACCCTGGGGTGTGCCCACAAATGGGGGGGGACAGAGCTGGTAGGCCCACCAGGTGCGTCCCGCTGACCCCAGCCAACCCGCGTGTCCATTCCAGGGAGGACCTGTGAGTGTTCCTCAGGGCCCAGGGCTCAGCAGGACACGGGCTCGAGCATGTGGGGGGCTGAACGCTGCCCACGGGCGCCTGCCGACGAGCAGGGCTGGGAGGCTGGCTTCATTCTCCCGTTGCATCCTCGCAGCCGGACCATTGGCGCAGGCCCTCTTCTGGCCTGCTGAGCGTCTTCCCCCAGGGCCCACCTCGCTTCCTTCCTCGCTGCTGTTTTCCATGGTAGGAGGAGGGCCCCCGGCCCTCTCCCCACGCTGCTCGTCCCCCCTCAGTCCGTGGGGAAGGGTAGTTGTACCTGAAACCTAAGCCCGGCTTCCTGACCGGCTGCCCTGCTGCTGGCTGGCTGGTGCAGGGAAGAAGGAGGAGTCTGGCTTCTGAGCTGCCCAGCAGCCAGGCACCTGGATGCACGTGTGCATGACGGGGTCCAGGCTGCCTGGCATCCTGGCGCATGGCTTCACAGGTCCTGGAACCCAGAGGGCCTCTGCTCCCTGCCGCTGGGGGGACTCGTGAGGCTCTGAGCTGGGCCCGGACTCTGTCAGGACTGGCACCAGCTCAGAACCAAGTCCCTCTGCCCCGCTAGCATGAGGGCAGCGGGCATCGTGTCAAAGCGGAAAGGGCTGTGTCTGTGCTGCGTCTGCACGCCCTGGCGAGAGAAGGAAAAGGTGTTCAAGGCCTTAATAATTATGTATCGTTGGAAGAAGGGTTTTGTTCAGAAAGAGAAGCTGAACAAACGTGCAGGTTCTGGTCTTCCAGAAGGAAGACAGAGCCGATGGCTTGGCTGACCGCATTAAAGTCTGTTTCTGACCCCCCTGGGGACTCGTGTCAGATCCCCACGGGGGCCAAGTGGGACCACTTCACATTCCGCTGATGCAATGTGTCACACTGCTTGGAGCCTATTTATTTTGTATTTATTTGAACAGAGTTACATCCTAACTATTTTTATAGATTTGTTTAATTAATAGCCTGTCATTTTCAAGTTCATTTTTTATTCCTATTTATGTTCCTGGTGGATTGTACCTTCCCAGCCCCTGTGAGGTGGGGTGGGGAGAGGAAGCAGGGGGCCATGGGTGTGCCCCTCATACCTGTCCAAAGAAATTCCTCTTGGAACTGGTGACGGAAGAAAGGCAAAGAAGGCAAAAGGGCCCTGACTGCAGAGAGAGGGGCCCTTGGCGGGGCGGGGTTGGGGGCCAGCACCCAGGAAGCCTTAGGAGCTGAGGGTTTGATCGGGGGGGCGGGAAGAGGGAGGGAAACTCCCACCCCATTGAAGATGAAAGTCAAATCATTTCTTGAACTGGGGAGGGATTTCTTTATTCCCCCCTTTTTGAAGGATAGGGCAGTGAGGTACCTATCACTGTGAGTTTGGGGGTGAGGGGCGGAGGAGAAGGCCACCAGCTCCCCCTGCCCCCCCGTGAAGCGGGCTCCCTCTGTCCCGGCCATTCCCCCCGACCCCGACCCGCTCACCCTGCTCAATAATGCTGGTCACCGTGCAGATGCACGGTCACACTTCCATTCACCGGAATGGCCTGATGAGGACAATTCAAATAGGATGCAAAGATCAATGCAAAAATTACTGTTATATATAAATAGAGTTGTAACTGAAATTGGTGACAAAGCAAATTAAGAAAGAATTGGGAGTTGTCATTTAAAACAGCCTTCTAATAAAGTTGTTTCAGAGCTGATGACGGAGTCATGGTTTTTCTGACCTGGGCTTGGGTGGCACGGAGCTGTTTCCACGTTAGAATGTTGTTGTGTCACTCAAGTCCCTTCAGTCATGTCCGACTGTCTGCGACCCCATGGACTGTAGCCTGCCAGGCTCCTTTGTCCATGGGATTCTCCAGACAAGAATACTGGAATGGGTTGGCATTTCCTTCAGGGGATCTTCCCGGACCAGGGATCAAACCCACGTCTCCTGCCTTAGCAGGTGGATTCTTTACCACTGAGCCACCAGGGAAGCCCATGTGTACAAATCCATTTGTCTCATCAGTTCAGTTCAGTCGCTCACTCGCGTCCAACTCTTCGCGACCCCATGAATCGCAGCACGCCAGGCCTCCCTGTCCATCACCAACTCTCGGAGTTTACCCAAACCCACGTCCATCAAGTTGGTGATGGCATCCAGCCATCTCATCCTCTGTCGTCCCCTTCTCCTCCTGCCCCCAATCCTTCCCAGCATTAGGGTCTTTTCCAATGAGTCAACTCTTCACATGAGGTGGCCAAAGTATTGGAGTTTCAGCTTCAACATCAGTCCTTTCAATGAACGCCCAGGACTGATCTCCTTTAGGATGGACTGGTTGGATCTCCTTGCAGTCCAAGGGACTCTGAAGAGTCTTCTCCAACACCACAGTTCAAAAGCATCAATTCTTCGGCGCTCAGCTTTCTTTATAACTCTCACATCCATACATGACCACTAGAAAAACCATAGCCTTGACTAGACGGACCTTTGTTGGCAAAGTAATGTCTCTGCTTTTAAATATGCTATCTAGGTTGGTCATAACCTTCCTTCCAAGGAGTAAGCGTCTTTTAATTTCATGGCTGCAATCACCATCAGTGGTGATTTTGGAGCCCCAAAAAATAAAGTCTGACACTGTTTCCACTGTTTCCCCATCTATTTCCCATGAAGTGATGGGACCAGATGCCATGACCTTAGTTTTCTGAACGTTGAGCTTTAAGCCAACTTTTTCACTCTCCTCTCACTTTCATCAAGAGGCTCTTTAGTTCTTCTTCACTTTCTGCCGTAAGGGTGGTGTCATCTGCATATCTGAGGTTATTGATATTTCTCCCGGCAATCTTGATTCCAGCTTGTGTTTCTTCCAGCCCAGTGTTTCTCATGATGTACTCTGCATATAAGTTAAATAAGCAGGGTGACAATATACAGCCTTGACGTACTCCTTTTCCTATTTGGAACCAGTCTGTTGTTCCATGTCCAGTTCTAACTCTTGCTTCCTGACCTGCATACAGGTTTCTCAAGAGACAGGTCAGATGGTCTGGTATTCCCATCTCTTTCAGAATTTTCCACAGTTTATTTTGATCCACACAGTCAAAGGCTTTGGTGTAGTCAATAAAGCAGAAATAGATGTTTTTCTGGAACTCTCTTGCTTTTTCGATGGTCCAGCGGATGTTGGCAATGTGATCTCTGGTTCCTCTGCCTTTTCTAAAACCAGCTTGAACATCTGAAAGTTCATGGTTCACGTATTGCTGAAGCCTGGCTTGGAGAATTTTGAGCATTACTTTACTAGCGTGTGAGATGAGTGCAATTGTGCAGTAGTTTCAGCATTCTTTGGCATTGCCTTTCTTTGGGATTGGAATGAAAACCAACCTTTTCCAGTCCTGTGGCCACTGTTGAGTTTTCCAGATTTGCTGGCATATCGAGTGCAGCACTTTCACAGCATCATCTTTCAGGATTTGAAATAGCTCAACTGGAATTCATCACCTCCTCTAGCTTTGTTCGTAGTGATGCTTTCTAAGGCCCACTTGACTTCACATTCCAGGATGTCTGGCTCTAGGTGAGTGATCACACCATCGTGATTATCTGGGTTGTGAAGATCTTTTTTGTGCAGTTCTTCTGTGTATTCTTGCCACCTCTTCTTAATATCTTCTGCTTCTGTTAGGTCCATAGCATTTCTGTCCTTTATCGAGCCCATCTTTGCATGAAATATTCCCTTGGTATCTCTAATTTTCTTGAAGAGATCTCTAGTCTTTCCCATTCTGTTGTTTTCCTCTATTTCTTTGCATTGATTGCTGAGGAAGGCTTTCTTATCTCTCCTTGCTATTCTTTGGAACTCTGCATTCAGATGGGAATATCTTTCCTTTTCTCCTTTGCTTTTTGCTTCTCTTCTTTTCCCAGCTATTTGTAAGGCCTCCTCAGACAGCCATTTTGCTTTTTTGCATTTCTTTTCCATGGGGATGGTCTTGATCCCTGTCTCCTGTACGATGTCATGAACCTCTGTCCATAGTTCATCAGGCACTCTGTCTATCAGATCTAGTCCCTTAAATCTATTTCTCACTTCCACTGTATAATCATAAGGGATTTGATTTAGGTCATACTTGAATGGTCTAGTGGTTTTCCCTACTTCCTTCAATTTAAGTCTGAATTTGGCAATAAGGAGTTCATGATCTGAGCCACAGTCAGCTCCTGGTCTTGTTTTCGCTGACTGTACAGAGCTTCTCCATCTTTGGCTGCAAAGAATATAATCAATAAAGATTGATTATATTCTTTGATTATATTGATTATATTCTTTGTCTCATCAGAGGACATGAGAAAACTTCCCCCTCCCCCTCACTCAGAGCAGCTCTCCGTTCCAGGCTTCTCAAGGCATCCCCTCTTTAGAATGGATGTTTGTTGGCTTTGGGGTGCTCCGACAGGTGGTCAGTGCCCCAAGAGTTGCTGCATCTGGAGGTCCTTCCTCAGCCCTCACCTGATTCAGCCCATCTAGGGCAGAGCTGATCCCTCAGTGCTGCCAGAAGCCCCTCCTGACTCCTCATCCTCTCTCAAACTTGCTGGCTGCCCCTCTCCAGCCACAGAGTTGGTTCCTCCCCATCCCTCTGGAGGGCCCCCCAACACTTTTTTGCTTTCTGGAAACAGGGAATGTTTGCAGCTGTACCTCCAGCACCTAAGACCGTGCCCAGTGCAAAGGAGTGTTCATTAAATAATTCCACACCCCAGTCCCCCAACAAGCCCTGGGTGCTACTGGTAGGAGTGGGGTGGGGGGCATACTATGAAGCAGCTTAAGGAACATGCCGGGGGCTCTAGCTTTCAGAGGCTGTAAGGGGGGCACAAGAGTGTGCCCCGTGTGTAAAATGCATATGCCACTTGTGCTGGATTCAACAGGGACCACCACCCCACACCCCCCAAGTACATGTCCTTTGGGAACCTCAGATGTCGCTTAGTTTGGAGACAGGGTTTTTGCAGAAGTGATCAAGTCAAGATGGGGTTGTCCTGAGTGAGGGTGGGCCCTAAGTCCAAGGTCTGGCGTCCTTATAGAAGAGGGACATCTGGACACGGAAGAGAGTGCTGGGCAGGGAGCAGGCCACGTGGCGACAGAGGCAGAGGTTGGTGTGATGAATCCACACATCAGACACCAAGGGTTGCAGGCAGCCACCTGAGGCAAGGGGAGAGGCAGCCACGCTTTCTCCCTCAGACCCTCCGGAAGGAACCAAACCTGCCGGCACTGGGATTTCTGGCTTCTGGCCTCCTGCACTGTGAGAGAATTTGATTCTATTGTTTTCCGTCATCCAAGTTCAGGGTGATTTGTTACAGCTAGGAAAGTAACACGCCACTTGCGTCAGCTTGTTACCAGGGCAACGGGTATAAACCATTTCCCAACCACTGGGTCCCCACAGCCACCCCATCCAGGCTTCTCCTTGGAACCGTGGCCGGGTCCCAGGTTTCCAGGTGCTCGGTTCCACTTGCTGGGAAAGCAGCTTCTCCAGCATAGAAATTAGTTTTGGGAGGTGGGTGACAATGTTGATCATGAAGCCAACCTTCCTGTGGTCACCTCCTTTGTTCCTTCCTCCCTCCTTCCAATTTATTATTATTATTATTAATTATTTAGTTGGCTGCCCCAGGTCTTAGTTGCGGCATGCAGGATCTTTTAGTTGCAGCATGTGAGAGCTAGTTCCCTGACCAGGAATCGAACCCAGCACCCTTGCTTTGAGAGCACAGAGACTCAGCCACTGGACCACCAGGGGAGTCTCCTCCATCCAGTCTTTAATCACATGTCACCTCCTCACAGAGGCTTTCCCTGGCCACCTTACTTACAGGGGCAGCCCTGTTCCCTCCAAAGCCCAGTTCATTCCCCACCCCGTTTGTTTTTCTCCCTTGTACATCTCACCACCAACTAGAGGATCGACTTTCTCATATGCTGTTCCCAGTAGGTGCCTGGCACCCACTACAGGCCTAAGGAGTAGTTAGTCATTGGATAAAACCCATGCACATATCCTGTCATGTGGGAGGCAGAATTACATTCCCTCCCAAAGACATTTACGTCCTAATCCCCAGAACCAGTACATTAGGTGGCAAGGCAAACAAAGGCTAATTAAGGTAATAGATGGAATTAAGTTTGCCAATCAGCTGACTTTCAAACAGGGAGAGAGAGTAGCCTGCATTATCCAAGTGGACCCAAGATCACAAGATGCTTCCCAGCAGGAGAGGAAGGCAGGGAGAGAGCCAGGGAGACTGGACGAGGACTCAGCCCGGGGCCACTTGCTATGATGATGGAGGAAGAGGCCCCGAGTCAAAGACTCCTGTGGCCTCTAGAAACTGGAAAAGGCAAGGTCGAGTCTCCCAGAAAGTCTCAGGAAGGAACACTGCTCTGAGGACGACCTTGAATTTAGCCCAGTGAGACACTCCAGACCTCTGACCTCCAGACGTGCCTTGGGAGGGCTGTTGGGAAGTTGAAACGAGACAGGAAACGGAAATGGCCGGTCCTTAAACACTTGCAGTGCCCCGGCCCCATCCTGGATTCCAAACACGGAGTAATTTCCCCTAAATGCTTTTTCATTCCACTCCTCCCCCGCCTTCCCCCCCGCTGAGGAGGCCTGGGATCTCTGGCTTGAGGGGGTGGGGTGGGATAGTGGGGGGACCTGGCCTATGTTCTGTGCACTTCCTTCCTGGAGCAAGACCCTTTCATCTCAGTCCCGGGAGTGCCATCGCTGAGCTGCAGCTCTGTGCACACAGGGGACAGAGGCTGCTGCCACCATGTCCCCATTTTACAGAGGTGGAAACTAAGACCCCAGAAGGGGCAGGGGCTTGCCCAGGGCCTCACTGGGAAGAGGTGACAAGACCTTGAAGCAGATCAGAGCCACCCACTCTGGCTGTGGGCTTGGGGGTGAAGATACAGCTGGCCCCTGACCCCACACCAGGCCTGGTAGCCTGGACCCACGCCACGACCCACTTTCGGGGAACTTCAGTGAGGGGCAGGGGCTCCTTGCCTGGCCTCAGGTAGGTGACACCTGGTCCCTGGCCGCTCTCCCAGCCAGGAGGCCCCAGAGAGCTGGGGGAAAGTGAGGCAGGGCTGTGCTTGAATCCTGGCACCAGGCAATGTGATCTTAGGCAAGTTCCGTGCCTCTCTGAGCCTCAGTTTCCTCATGAGGAAGATGGGCATGGTATTTGCCTTGCAGCTCAGAGCCAGGAGGAACGTCAGATTCACACAAAGGGCAAATGTTGGGAATTCCCTGGTGGTCCAGGGGTTGGGGCGCTGCACTCTCAAGGTGGAGGCCAAGGGTTCAATCCCTGGTTGGGAAACAAAGACCCTGCAAGCCACGACTCAGCCAAAACATACATATATTCTTTTTTTTTTTAAAGAGCATGGGTTGAACCAAGATTCAAACCAGCTTTGCTGACTCTGAAGCCCCAAGCCCTGTTTTCCACCTTGGTTCACGGCCAGGCTGCCCCCAGGCCCCATCTCACCAGTCCGAGCAGACTGGAATGTAGGGGAAGGGTGACAGGAGGAGCAGCCTGCATGCCGGGCCCCACTGCCCAGGCATGGACCTTGGTCTCTGCCGCCCAGGGCCAGCGAGGAAGCAGGAGCAGACCAGCAAGGCCCGGTCAGAGGGGCTGGAGAGGCTGCCAGTGCTGGGTGGAAAGAAGGCCAGTGGGAGGGCAGTGATGCAGGAGGGCAGGGAGGAACCAGGAATGAGGACACTGAGGCCGGAGGTGAGCCAGAGGGCTGCCCCAGCCCCCAGGCCTCTCCAACTCTCAGTTACCTTAACACAGAGGTTGGTGCAAGAGAAGAGCCATTTGCTATCACCACTCAGCATGGTCCCTGTGGCCCAGGAGGACCGACTATCTCTCCACAGCAGCTGTGAACGCCCTGAGCTGGCTCCATCCACACCCGCCAGTTTGGTGGGGGCCCCTGACTGCACCAAAGAGCCCAACCCCTGCCCCGAATTTTATGGAGAAGGAAACTGACACAGAGGCAGGGACTTGCCTCTGGCACTTGGCTCCCTGTAGCCGGTTCTCTTCCCTGACTATACTGTGGTCAGGTATAGTCTTCCCTGACTGTACCATTTGTATTAGTGTCCTAATGACAGATTTTATTTTCTTAGGCTCCAAAATCACTGCAAACGGTGAGTGCAGCCAGGAAATTAATAAGACACTTTCTCCTTGGAAGAAAAGCTATGACAAATCTAGACAGCATATTCAAAAGCAGAGACATCACTTTGCTGACAAAGGTCCATATAGTCAATACTATGGTTTTTCCAATAGTCATGTACAGATGTGAGAGTTAGACCTTAAAGAAGGCTGAGTGTCGAAAAATTAATGCTTTGCAATTGTGGTGCTGGAGAAGACTCTTGAGAGTCCCTTGGACTGCAAGGAGATCAAACCACTCAATCCTAGAGGGAATCAACTCTGAATATTCATTGGAAGGACTGATGCTGAAGCTCCAATATTTGGGCCACCTGATGCAAAGAGCCAACTCGTTGGAAAAAAACCCTGATGCTGGGAAAGATTGAAGGCAAAAGGAGAAGGGGACGGCAGAGGATGAGATGGTTAGATGGCATCACCGACTCAATGGACATGAATTTAAGCAAACTCTGGAAGATACTAAAGGACAGAGGAGCTTGGTGTGCTGCAGTCTGTGGGGTGCAGAGTGTTGGACACAGCAACTGAACAACAACAAAAGGCTGCTATTACAAATCACCATAAACGTGGCATCTTAAAACAGCACATATTTATTCCCAATAGTTCTAGAGGCCAGAAGTCCAAAATCAACCTCAATGGACTGAAATCTAGGTATCCCACAGGGCTGCTTCCTTCCGGAGGCTCTCAAGGAGAATTCATTTCTTGCCTCTTCCAGCCTCTGGAGGCCGGCTGCTCTCCTTGGCTTGTGACCTCTTCCTGGCGTCATTCCAGCCTCTCACTTCTGTTCTCACATCTCTTTAGTCAAAGCTCCCTCCACCTCCCTCTTATAAGCAGACTGTGATTACATTTAGGGCCCATCTGGATAATCCAGGAAAATCTCTCCATCTCAAAATCATTAATTTAATCACATCAACAGAGTCTCTTTGCCACAGAAGGTAATGTTCCCAGGTTCCAGGGATTAGGTCCTGGATATATTTGAGGGTCATTATTTAGCCCACCATACTGTCCCCCCCACTATCAGCCCTGTTCTCTGTTAGACACGTCTGCCCATCCAAATCCTTCCCATCTGACTGGTTAAATAAATTAGGCACAGCAGGGGCATACAGTGGAGCAGTCATTAGAAACAGTGAAGGAGATTGGTTGCTGATGTGGAATACAATGTGATCTGAATTTTTATTAAAAAAAATATATTTCTAGAGAGAGGAATAATATAATATTCTGATTAAGATCACTGTTTCTGGGTCCAGGAAATCTAGCTTCAAATCCTTCCTGTGCTATTTACTGTGTGACACAAGCAATTCACTTAACCTGATGCCTCAGCTTCTTCATCTGTAAAATGGGAATACTTGTACTTACCTCAGAGGGATATTGAAAGGCTGTGTAAAGTGCTTAAAACAGTGCTTGCCACAAAATAGGCCCCATTTAACTGTTGGAGGGTTTTCCCATGTAGCTCAGTTGGTAAAGAAACTGTCTGCAAGGCAGGAGACCCAGGTTTGATTCCTGGGTTGGGAAGATCCCCTGCAGAAGGAAATGGCAACCCACTCCAGTGTTCTTGCCTGGAGAATCCCATGGACAGAGGAGCCTGGCAGGCTATAGTCTATGGGGTCACAAGAGTCAGACAAGACTGAGCAACTAAATCACCACCAGCTGTGGGATACATTTGTTGTTGTTCAGTTGCTTAGTCGTGTCCAACTCTGCGACCCTATTGACTGCAACATGCCAGGCTTTCCTGTCCTTCACCATTTCCCGGAGCTTATGCAAACTCATGTCCATCGAGTTGATGATGCCATTCAACCATCTCATCCTCTATCATCCCCTTCTCTTCCTGACTTCAATCTTTCCCAGCATCAGGGTATTTTCTAATGAATTGACTTTTCGCATCAGGTGGTCAATGTGTTGGAGCTTCAGCTTCAGCATCAGTCCTTCTGATGAATATTCAGGCTTGATTTCCTTTAGGATTGACTGGTTGGATCTCCTTGCAGTCCAAGGGACTCTCAAGAATCTTCTCCAACATTTATATGTTGGATACATATAAATACTTATATGTAAAATATAAATTATATGTAAAAATGTAAGATATTTTACGTGTCTCTATATACACACACACACTAAATGCAGCCTACAAAAAGATAACTAGAAGGCTATTCTCCAAAAAAGTGTTTTTAAGTTTTTCTTATTGTATTTATCTTTTAAATATTTATTTGGCTTTGCTGTGTCTTAGTTACAGCACACAGGATCTTCACTGTGGCATGTGGGATCTTTGAACCCTTAGTTGCCTGACCAGGGATTGAACCTGGGCCTCCTTAATTGGGAGCAAGGAGTCTTAGCCATTGGACCACCAAGGAAGCCTCCTGAATTTTTTAATTTTTGTTTTAAAAAATTTTAAATCTCAGTGATGGGTCCATAAATAATTGGTATCATCTTTTTGCTTCTCTGCAAGATCTGTTTATGCACAATATACAATTATTTGTATAATAAAAATGAAATTTTAAAATTTAACAATCTAACCAAAAAAAGCAACCCAGAATCCTAATCCTTAAAGCCTCTGCTGTGGCTCGCTCCCCCCAGGAAGCCCTCTCGATCTGCACAGTCTCATGACTCTCCCCTTACTTCCTGGAGCTCCTCTGGAAACAGTAGCTCTCAGCTGTGAACTCCAGGACCCCAGATGGAAACAGAGCGGCAGTGTGTTCTGAGAAGAAACAGCGAACCTCACCGACTGCAGAAAAACACCCCTCACCCAACAGTGGACATCAACTTTGTGCAACCTTCCCATCCCAGATTTCAACCTCATGAAGGGTGATAGACCTCCAAGGGCTTGCCCAAGATCACAGCACAGAGTTGCTACCTCAAGCCTTCTGCTGCCACCACTGCCACAGGGCACGTGCCATGACCTGAACTTGACCAAAATGGAGCAAGGGTTCCTGGCTTGCAGTTCTTTCCCCTGAGAGGTGTGACTCTCCCTACCCACTCATCTTCAGACCCTTGCATGTTAAACCCACTTTTGTTGTGTTGTGTTAGTCGCTCAGTCCAGTCCCACTCTTTGCGACCACATGGACTGCCATCCACCAGGCCCCTCTGTCCATGGAATTCTCCGGGCAAGAATACTGGAGTGAGTTGCCATGGCCTTCTCCAGGGAATCTTCCCGACCCAGGGGTCAAACCCAGGTCTCCTGCATTGCAGGCAGATTCTTTACCATTTGAGCTACCCGGGAAGCCCACATTACAAACGGGCAAGTAAGCATCCTTGGAGAATGAAGATGGCCCAAAGATGCGATCCCAGAACTGGCCACAAGGTGGCAGCACCAGGCCTTGTGACCTCCTCCTCTGGGCTTTGCGTCCTCTACCGCCCTCTGGTGAATATGGGAAAAGGTGACTGAGGCAAGGCTGTCACCTCTGGGGGGAATACTCTGACAGAAGCAGGACTCAGTACCCCTTGTGTTAGTGGCCTTGCGTTGACTGGCCATTATCCAGCCCCCGTCACAGGGAAGTCTCCGTCACAGGGAACTTCTAATTAGCGGTTCTAAAGGTCTAAGTTCCTTGGACTTTTCACCAAGGTGGAGGTGTGTGAGGAGGGTATGGACAGGCTCCTCTCCGCCTGCAGCAACCTCAGGAATAAGGCCCCTGTGAGGAGTCCGGCTCCTATCCCCAGCATGGCTGCTCTATCATCAACCGTATCTTCCTCTGAGAAATGCAAAGTCAGAAGAAAACATCTCTGCGAACACGAGGAGAGGGGTGGTGATGAGCAGCTGGGGTCTGGCCTGCACCGCGGGGTCTCCTTAGCTGGACCAGGCCTCCCGAGGAAGCTGAGGCTGGGAGACCCAATCACGGGATTCAGCAGGAGGAGCAGAAAAGGTAGGGAGCTCAGGGTGGGGTTGTGAGACGTGAGACCCTCCCCAGGCCACAGTGTCATGGACTGAAGGTGGCCGCCTTATCCCGAGCAGGTCACATCAAATGCTCCCTTTGGGGATTCTGGGATTGAGACAGAGAAAGGCCAGCCAGCCTCCTTGAACAGCTGGAAAAGTACCAAGTAACTCGGGTGGGTGACGTGGAAAAGGCCATCTGTGAAGAGAAGGAAAGCGGGGAGGGGAAGGGATATGGGAAAGCCTCCCCCAGCGAGTCATGGTGCTCCTGGCCTAGTTCCTGTCCTGCTGAGGGAGGCTCTAGGGCCATCGCAGGCCCCCTGGGGACTTAAAGGCCGATCGGTGAAGGGGGAACAGCATCCTGGACAGCGGTGACTCTGGAGGCCTGAACACCTGTTGGCCCCTCAGAGGCGGCTTCCATGGCTCCTCATCCCTCAGACGTGTGGTGTGGCCTCAGGCCTCGGCTTCCCTCCTTCCTCCCACAGGAGCGCTCTGCAGACTGGACAGACCCAGCCAGTGTGACCGGGTGACAAGGGCAGGTGCTCACAACGGGAACAAAAACAAGCAGGTGGCGGACAGCTCTGCAGAAGCTGAGGCCACTGCCTCCCCACATTGCGCTGTCTGCCTCCGGAGGGTTTGTCGGTGCTACCTTATCTGTTCAGTTCAGTCGCTTAGTCGCGGCTGACTCTTTGCGACCCCATGGACTGCAGCACGCCAGGCCTCCCTGTCCATCACCAACTCCATCACCAACCTTATTTGAATGTGTGCTAATACAAAGACCATGAATTATTTCTATGTTTTAAAAAAAATCACAGGAAAAAGTTAAACTCTCCTGAGGGGGTCTGAGGGAGTTGGCCCGTCACTCCCTGACAGGGAAGCCCCAGCAGGCTGTCTGTCCAGCCTCTGGAGGGTGACCTCGGTGGACCAGCATGCCCGTCATCTGCTGAAACCAGGAAAACAGGGACCCCACAGCCCCTCCTCGTTCCCAGAGCTGCTTTTCCCTATAGACTCCTATCCTACCGACCATCCCCTGAAGTCCCAGGCCTGGGACTGAAGCTCTGGGTGGCCACCCACGACCAGAGGGCCCCAGAGAGCCCCGCGTCCTCTGAACCCTGGTCTCCTGGTCTGTAGAGAAGGACTGGAACACTCCAGCCCCTGCTGAGCAGGGCATCCTTCCACACACTGACCTGCGTCTTGCGGTCGAGCCCTCACAACTGCCCCTAGAGGTGGGGACCATCTTTGAGCCCACTTGACAGAGGAGACTCAGGCTCAGAGAGGGGTGCCGCTGCCCTGCCCAGAGTCCCACAGTCAGTGGGGAGCAAAACCGGACCCGCGCCTCAGGCCATTTCTGCACCTCCCTGCTGAGCATCCCGTGGCCATGAACCCAGGGATTCTGGGCCACAAAGCCTGCTGAGCCTTTCACCCAGGCCTGACCCTTGCTAAGCCCTGGACAAACAGTATTAATCACCAGGGCGGCCTTCCCTAACCAACACTGACCTCCACTACAGTGCCACCACATGGGGAGCCACAAACCTTTTCTTTATTGCAAACAGGATATACAGTCCCCGGGGGGAGGGGATCACCTGGGAACGGCAGGAACCAGAGGGAGCCAAGGACAGGATCTCCCAAAACCGAAGGGTCCCTGCTTCTCTTGCTCAGGGCAGGAGCCCGACCTGACTCCACCAGGTGGCACAGACAGGGCAGCCTCGAGAGCCCCAGAGAAGGCTGAGAGCAGGGAGGCCCAGGAGGGAGTCAGGGAGGGTCAGCCCCTGGGGCTGGTGTGCAGGGAGGTAAATGATCCGTGGATAGAAACCAAGCCTGGGCTTTGTCCCCCAGGGCCCCAGCAGACATCCACTGTTAGAAGCGAGGGGGCTGCCGGGATGGGGTGCGCAAGAGGCCGAATGATCCTGTCCCCCGCTGCACAGTATCTCAGCGTCGCCAAGTGCTGGCCCAGCAATCCTGGTCCTTTGCAGCTGGCTGCTTCTGCTGTTTCCGCCCTCCCCCGGCAGGGATCACAAGGCTCAGTTCACTGGGGGGCCTCAGTGATGGCCTTCTCCACCCGCAGGTACCAGGGCTGGATGTGAGTGTGACGCATGAGGTCGTCGAAGGCCTCCAGACCCTCCATCACACGCAGCACGCCGTAGACTGCCTGGGGGTGGGTACAGAGGGGTGTCCACACCGGCTCATCACCTCCCCTTTCTGAGAGCCCGATGACCCAATCTAGGGAAACACCAAATTAGCCAAGATGGCTCTCTCGCCCCACGCCTTCTCGCCTTCATCCCATGTTTTGTCAATAATCAATATGTAATGGCTGAGATCACTTATAGCACTGTGCATGAGCCTCATGAGGTAGTCGCTGGCCACCGGCTACTTTTGTTCTGTAAGCATATATAAGCTCCATCTGGAACGCCCCAGAGGTTGGGCTGTGTTATGTGAGCTTATGTTATGTCTGCTGCTACGGCTGCTGTGCCAGCCAGGAGAGAATAAGCACGTCTGCAGTCCCTACCGCTCCCTGAGCTTTCTTCCAGCCTCTCAGCTCGTGCCTTGTCTCCCCTGGGTTCAGCAAACAGTGCAGTGTGAACAGCAAGACAACTGGCGTCACCAACAGGATCAGCGAGACACCCACTGATGGGCCAGCTTTGCATGTGGGGCTTTGAATGAAGCATGTGGGCTGGTTGCAAGTTTTGCCTGCCCTGCAGCTACATCCCCTTTTCTGGGCAACAAACCACCCTCCTCCCCTGACTCAGAGTTTCCTTTGAGAAAATGCCCTTCACCCACCCTCAGTTCTGAGATTTTAGAAGAGGGGACCCCATCACCTACTCCAAGACATGAATCTTGCAATCCACATATTCTACCCTGGCAGAACTACTTCAAGGATTGGCACTGAGGTCAGGCTAACAAGACCCTGTCGCATTGCCTTTTGCTGGGTAGAAGCCTGGAGCACTCATTTTCCTTAAGCCTTTGACAATTGTGGAGCCAGGTGCCCCTGGGATGGAGGAGCTGTGAGAGGCAGGTTATTGCCCACACCTGGGTTTTCCCAGCACCCTCTCCCCACCCCAAGGAGAGACCCTCCAGTATGTGCACCCTCTGCCGCCACCACACTCACCAGATCAGCCAGGTTTGGCTTCTGGCCCCCCATGAAGGGCCGGTCTTTGCCCACCGCTGCCACCCACTTGTTGGCAGCCTCGTAGAGATCCTCCCGCACGTCATCCTGGAGGTGGTGCCTAGGCAGGGATGGAGAAGTCCATCAGGGGGACTCCAAACCCTAGCACAGGTGGGGAGTGCGGGAAGGCCCGGGGACCAGCGCTGCTTTCGGGGCAGTAGGAGGGGGACAGAGGAAGGTACAAGACAGGGACCCAGAACTGGACTCCAAGGCCGGCCTTGCTTCCCCTGGGGTTGGGGAGGCAATCAGGAGTTGTGGGGTCTGAGTCTCAGATGGGCAAATGCTGGGGGATGGGAAGCCCCCAGGTGCGTGCACGCACGCCCACCCACCCACACACCCACGCGTGCACCATCACCTGCGCTTGAGCCGCTTGCTGATGAAGTACATGGCAGCTGCACCCATGTACTTGGCCATGGCGCCCTCCACGGTCCCGAAATTGCCCTCCTTGACAATGTAGTCAAAGGAGGCCAAGGCCTCGGCCGGCGTGCGGTACACGTTGGGGGAGATGAGGTGTACCAACCAGTCGTCAGCCCACTGCCGCCACTTCATCTCCTCCCTGCAGGCGAGGGGGACAGAGGGCAGGCCAGGTGGGCTTCCTGAGCCAGCATCTCCTCTCCTCTCCTCCCTGCGGGCAAGGGGGGCAGAGGGCCGGCTTGGTGGGCTTCCTGTGCAAGCGCCCGGGGCGGGGGGAGGCACAAGGAGACTCAGTCCCACCTGTGGCTCAGCCCCAGCCCTCATGGCTTACAGCATCTCACTCAGCCTGGTCCCCTTAGGGGAAGACCACCCCTTCCCCACATCCCCAGGGCCAGCCCCGGCCCCACTCACGTCCTGGCCTCCTTGCCCCCATACATCCGCTGGGCCTCCTTCTCATCCAGCATGAGCCAGTACTTATTGCAGAATTCGGTCACCTCCTTGCCCTGGTCATTCACTGCCTTCATGGGTGGATAGTAGGTGATGATGTCCGCCAGGGGTTGCCTTTGGGAGACATCTAGAGTTTTACCCTGACTCCCTCTTCCTCCTGGAGACTAAGCCCTCACTGTCTCAGGATGAATAATACCTCCCTGACCTGAGGCAACCCGCAGAAGCTTCCCACCCTCTTGTGGGTGACACAGGAGGTCCTGCAGCAAGAGGGATTTGGGGCAGACTCTGGAAGCACTTCCCCAACAGAGGGAGATTCACGGAGGAGAGGAAGGGGCGAATCTCAGAGTGACACCCACAGCCCATTCTGGATATCTAAGCTGCAGCCCCACCCCCACTCCCATGGAGGAGCCCAGGGGAGGCCTCCCTGAGACAGGAGAGAGCATGAGATGCGTTGCCAGCCTGGGCCTCAGGGGCTCCTTACCCCGACACCAGGTAGGTCTTGAGGGCGCTGATGATGACAGAGGAGTCGTTCAGTTGTTGCTGGAGAAGAGGATGGTTTAGATCAAGGCTGGGAGGGGCAGTGGGGACTGGCTGACTGGCCACTGGCCAGATCACCAGGGGCTCTTCTACAATCCTGACACCCAGGCATTCTGCAGGAACTGGTCAGGGGGATCCTGGGTGTTGTGTCTCTGTCCCTAGGGGTTCACCCCCAAAACTGATGCTCATTGAGTTCTACCTTCCCCCAGGTTGCAGTCCCCACTATCAGGGAAGCCTGTCCTGTGTAAGGGAGACACCAGTGTGGCTAATGGAGAGGAGGAGGTGGGAGGGACATAGGATCTGAGCCCTGCCCCCTCACCCACCTGGCCTCTTGGGCACTGAGGGGCTGGGTGGACTCAGAAGGTACAGACTAGGAGCCAAGCCTACACCCGGGATGGTACAGTTCTCTGTTGATCAATGAAGCCAAGTCAGAGAGGCTAAGTGACTGGTCCTAAGTCACATAGCCAGGGAGTGGCAGAGCCCCTCCTTGAACCCAGGCCACCCAGACTTCAGAACCCACGTTGTTAAGCTCTGTGGCGCTCTGCCTCCCTTAGACTCACTGGTTTATAATCTTCAGCAGAGGCCCAAAGAGCCCACGTTCCTCCCGGGGCTGCAGAGCAGAGCAGGGCCCGACTCAGGGGTGTTCCAGGACAACCTGGGACACTGGGGCAGGGGGCAGCTCCCCAAGGCTCACCAAGCTCTCTCCTTCCTGGGCCATAACGATGGGCACCTTCCTGTAGGAGGAGAACTTGATCTCGGCTCTGCGCACAGGGTTCACCTCCACCACCTGGTAGGGCAGGGCGTGGAAGTCGAGGAAGGCGCGGACTTTGCTGCAGAAGGGACATGTTTTGTACTGGTACAGCGTCAGCTGCAGGCAGCTGGACAGGGAGAGCTGGATGAGGAGCAAAGAAGGAGCTTCTGAAGCCGGGTGCCCAGGCCCAGGCCCCGCCCCCAAGCAAACCTTTCCCAGGGGAGTTTTCCAGGGTGTCTCTGAGAACTTCGGGAGGAGTGGAGGATGAGTGGCGGGGAGGTGGGGAAGGGCTCTTGCAGCGGACAGTTCAGGCTCAAGCGCCCATCCAGGGGTCTCCCCAGGCAGAAAGTCTGTTCTGTGTAGGAGGGATCTTCTCATCTCTGTCCAATGCTAGACAGACATCCCTCCGCTCCTTTCGGTCCCAAGGGAATGTCAGACACTGGCAGGTGTGTGCCCCTCAGATGCAACTGTTTCAACTTGGGAGTGCCCACCCCTACTCCCTCGACCCAAGGCATGCCCGGGTGAGGGGGCAGAGCCCAGCGTTTCCGAGTGGTGGTGGTGGTGGTGGTTCAGTCGCGCAGTCATGTCAGACTCTTCACGACCCCATGGATTGCAGCACGCCTGGCTTCCCTGTCCTTCACTATCTCCCCGAGTTTGCACAAACTCATGTACAAAGCCCCAACAGAAGAGGGTGGTATCTGGGCCCCTGGCCTTCATAGAGCAGGAGAGCCCCAGGTGAGCTTCCCACATACTCAGGTTTGAAAGTCACAGCTGCGGTCCCCCTCCCCCATTGTTCAGAGACGGGAGACTGAGGATGGGCCATGGAGGTGGGTGGGCAGGGAGACACAGAGAACTCCACTCCCCATCAACCCGCTCCTGTTTCCAGGGGTTCAGGAAAGGGGCGCCTGTGGGTGTGTGGTGGGGCTGGGGGCTGCCACTGTGTACAAAGCATACCAAAGGGCAGCTGGGCCATCCTCTCGCCTGGGGGGACATACCCTTGTTCCTCCTCTCAGGGCCTGGAATTGAACGGTCATCAGTTTCGTAAAAATACTAACACTAATAATACTAATAAATACACAACCTCAGGATTTGGAGACAGGGGGAGGGAGGCGAAAAATGTTTGGAAAGTGATAAACCGTGCAAGAGATTTTCCCTTTTCAGTGATTTCCAAATCTTCCCATTAAAAAGTCTTAAAACACATTTGTAAAATGACTTTAAAACAGAGGCAGTTCCAGTTAGCGGCATCAGTAAGGCCCCATTTCACAGATGAGGACGTTGAGGACAGGAGAGCTTAAAACCAAGTCACTCGCTCAAGGTCAAGAGGCGACAGAGGAGGTGATTCCTGACGCCGCCGGTTCCCAGAAGTCCCGAGGTTCCGCGCTCACCCCAGGGCCCCTACCCAAGGCTCGGTCCTTACCTGTGCGGCTTGCTACCCAAGCCCTTACCGCGGGCTTACCTGGGCGGCCGAGCGCTCTGCGCGGAGGTCCTGGGCGCGCAGGTGCCACCGCGCCGTGTGGTATAGTCCCAGGGCGCCACCCAGGGCCAGCGCCGCCGCCCCCAGGAGCCGTGGACCCCCCTTGCGGGCCGTAGCGGCGGGACCCGAGCCTCCCGCTGCCCCGGTGAAGCCGGCCCGGCTCTGCGCGTGGAGTCCCAGCGCCGGCCGATTGCCCAGCCTCCAGGTCAGAGCGCGCCCGTAGGGCCACAGCGCCCGTACAGCGTGGGCCATGTTTGCTCCGCCGGCGCCGCGGAAGGGCGCGAGAAACAAAGACTGCCTTGGCTCTGGCTCCCCTTGAAGGGGCGGGGCCAGACGGTTGCCAGGGTGACGGTGACGCTGAGCGGGGCGGGGGCAGCCCTCGTGGGACTGAGCGTGCGTCCCCAGCACCCAACTTTTAAAACATCTGTCAGGGCCGAAGAAACACCTGAGGATGTCTGCTAACTGCCCCCGGCTTCTAGAGTGTAGACGTAACTGGTCTCGATGGTGACCCGGAGCCGAATGCAGGAACTCATGCATGCAGCTGGCCATGTGGCCCTCAGTTCAGTTCAGTCGCTCAGTCGTGTCTGACCATTTGCGACCCCATGGACTGCAGCATGCCAGGCCTCCCTGTCGATCGCCAACTCCAGGAGTTTATTCAAATTCATCTCCATTGAGTCGATGATGCCATCCAACCATCTCATCCTCTGTCGTCCCCTTCTCCTGCCCCCAATCCTTCCCAGCATCAGGGTCTTTTCAAATGAGTCAGCTCTTCGCATCAGGTGGCCAAAGTATTGGAGCTTCAGCTTCAGCATCAGTCCTTCCAGTGAATATTCAGGGCTGATTTCTTTTAGGATGGACTGGTTGGATCTCCTTGCAGTCCAAGGGACTCTCAAGAGTCTTCACCAACACCACAGTTCAAAAGCATCAATTCTTCGGTGCTCAGCTTTCTTTATAGTCCAACTCTCACATCCATACATGCTGCTGCTGCTGTTAAGTCGCCTCAGTCGTGTCCGACTCTGTGCGACCCCATAGACGGCAGCCCACCAGGCTCCGCCGTCCCTGGGATTCTCCAGGCAAGAATACTGGAGTGGGTTGCCATTTCCTTCTCCAGGGCATGAAAGGGAAAAGTGAAAGTGAAGTTGCTCAGTCGTGTCCGACTCTTAGCGACTCCATGGACTATAGCCTACCAGGCTCCTCTATCCATGGGATTTTCCAGGCAAGAGTACTGGAGTGGGGTGCCGTTGCCTAACTACTGGAAAAACCATAGCTTTGACTAGACGGACTTTTCTTGGTAATGTTTCTGCTTTTTAATATGTGGCCCTCAGTGTCACCTATAACAGGCACGCAATCGAAAGAGACTGAACCCTTCACAGTATAAGGGAAAGCGTCACGGCATCGGGTCCATGAGAGCCGCAGAAACTGCCCAGCTGGACACGCAGTAGGTGAACGCCCTTGACGCTGGATTTTTTTCTCTGCCCTCCCGCACCGATGCACTGTTTCTTCTGTGACCAGAACCATAACAATTTCCATACACACAGGGGGCCTTAGAAACTCTGTGTCTCGGATTTCGCCCAGCCGGAGGTGCCGAGTCGCCGATTTGCCCAGGTCCCCAGCAGGAAGATGGGGCGGAATGGGGGGGTTCCAAGCTGTCCCGCCCCTCTGTCGGGCTCTTTCGCCCAAGCTGAAGGCTGGAGCCTCCGCCGCCTAGGCTTCTCAGCAGGCAGCCCCGGGATGGCCCCGCCCAGGGACCGGGAAAGGGGCGGGGCTCGAGGAGTGGGCGGGGCTTTGGCGGCTTGTGGGCGGGGCAAGGCGGAGTTGAAGGCCGGACCGGCCCAGAGAGCTCTGCTGGCCGGGTAAAGCGCTGCAGGGACAGGGACGCGGCTCTGAGTGGGGTAGGGACCTGGGGCAGACTCTGCCAGCGTGTGGGGGCGGGGCCGGGGCCCCTCTACTGCGTCCCGCCCCTCCGGTCCAGCGTTCGGTCCACAGCCTCCACCTCCCGCCCCGTGCCGGCCTTTCTGTGCTACAGTCGCCGTGTCCCATCTTCGCGGGGCCCTTGTGGCGCCCGTGTCTACAATGTCGGGACCTGGGCACGCCGGTGGAGACGGGCGCGCAAGGCGAGGACGACGGCTTCAGGGAAGCCGGTGACTCGGGGCGGGGATAGGGGTGGGTGCGGCTGAAGCGAATTTTGCTTTCTCGGGGATGCCCTCCTGGGAAGGGGAATCGAGGCTCGGAAGGAACCCCAAAGTCCTCCCATCCCCCGCCCCAGGGTGGGTCTGGGACTGCCGGCGCCCTTCTGGGGTTTCCGGGGCGAGTACCTGAGAGTAGGTCCCTGGAAACCGCGGCATTGGATAACTGTGGTCAACCGGCCCCGTTTTACAGCTGGGTATACTGAGGCTGCTACAGAGTCACTTGCCCTTTGGGACTGGGATTTGCTCCAGGCACTTTTTCAGCCCCGGTGGAGACGGAGGATCCTAAGTGGGCAGGGCTGGGCTGGACCCTCTTGGCTTAGCCAGAGCGTCTGTCTGGGTGGGCATCAGCATTCCCAGCCACCTTTGTTGGTGGTGGTCTGGAGCCGCGGCGAATGTAACAAATGTGATGATGCTTACAAAACATCCTGTTGCCTGCATAGCACTGCAGGGGAAGGGAAGGAGAGAGAACCGTCAGCTCCCTTCTCACCTTCTGGAGCCTCAGTTTCCCCACCTGTAAAATAAGGGTAATGGTTAGTGTCTCCTGCATTGAGATGTATAAGGATTCAGTGGGGAAATGAATGGGAAGAGGCTGAAAGCTTGAGAGGCCAGTGTTTTAGAGACCCCTATCTTTTGCCCACCTGGCAGCTTGTTCCACCTTTGCCAAATATAAGAAGGAAACCCAATAACCCAGTCCTCCACCAAAATACTTGGCAAATTCTCCCATTGTCCTCCTGGCCAAGATTGGGCAGGATGTAAGGGCAGACCCACATGTCTTGGCCCGTCTTCCAGTGCTCTCTGCCCCGGGTCCCTATATTGCCTCTTCCTTACCTCATTCCAGCCAAAGGCTTCCTCTCTGTTGCTTACCTGGATGTATCCCTAAGCCCAGGTCTGAGCAAGTCCCAGGGATGGCCATACTCTTTCTTGTTTCTGTGGAACATCTGGGGACAGGTAGCCAAGACCCAGGCCTCTCACACAGAGAAGACAGAGCCTCTGTTCAGGCAGAGCCCAGATCCTGCTGGCCCAGGAGCCCCATCCCAGGATTCAGCCTCCGTGACCTCCCATTGGTATCTGACCCTAGTGACCAGTCTCCTGGACACATGCCCCTCTGTGGGTCTGAGACCCCACCCCTTTTTGTTTTCCCTCACCCTCTCTTCTGCAGTAACCCCCCCAACCCCCGCCAAGAGTTGGGTGCCTCAGGGTTCTGTGCTGGCCTCTCTAGGCCCCAGGCACATGGCCTCGGCCACTTCTTCCCTCCCCTGGTTTCTGTTACCATCTGTGTCATGAATGCCCAGCCTGGGGTTTCAGGGCAGTCCTATCCTGTCCCTGCTTCTGGGACAGCCAGGATGTCCCCCAGAAACCCCACCTTTATCCTGGCACAAGCACCTAACTGGCTATCTCTCCCACCTAACCATTTTCTCCTCTTCTGTTCCTGCCTCCATCATCAAGGGAGAACCCAAGAGTCCTGCCAACCTCTTCACCCTCCATGACTGCCAAGCCCCTGCTCTGCCACCTCCTCTGACTCTGCCAGTTACCCTTCTCTGCCACCCCAGTGGGTTCTACCCATGTGTCCCACTGCCCCTTCATCTCACCGAAAACCTAGGAAAGAGATGAATTTCAAAATAATTATGCTGAATGAAAGAGGCCAGGCAATAGGGTATAGATGCTATTTGATTCCACTTTTATATACAACTAGAAAATGCCAGCTAATCGCTGGTGACAGAAAGCAGATTGAGGGTTGCCTGGGGGTGGGGTATGGAGTGTGTGATGAAGAGCAGGAGGGAAACGGCATGAGGAATCTTTGTGGGGGGGTGATGAATACGTTCACTGTTGATTGTGGTGGTGGTTCCATGGATGCTCAGTTGCTTCAGTTGTGTCCAACTCTTTGTGACCCCATGGACTGTAGCCCACCAGGCTCCTCTGTCCATGGGATTCTCCAGGCAAGAAGACTGGAGAGGGTACCATGCCCTCCTCATTGGCTCCATGGGGTATTCATATATATATATCATAACTTAACAAAGTGCTCAAAAACCACAGTGAATGGGGTATGGCAAGAGGACTTCAGAGCTCCCAATGGCCAAAGTTGGAACAATTTGATCAACAAAATTAAGTAGTATTGGACTATAACCCAAAGTATAAAATAAATATCCATGAATCCATTCTGATATAAATAAATGATTGAATTAATAAATAGAGGAGAAGAGAAAAATCTCTTGTGCAGAATTCCAAATAATTTGTGTAGACATCCTGCCCTCAAGAAGGTGGAGAAGAACTCCGCCCTCCTCAGGTGCAGGCTGTGCATGCAGGTTGACCCCTTCCCGTGAGGATGGTGTGGGAAGGGGGATGAAGGGTCACTGCAGTGGAGAAACCTGGCACTCAGCCCCAGCCAGGGGACCAAGGTCAGCATCAGCAGTGATCAGTCATGCTGATAGTATGCATCCTTGATAGAACGTGATACAAAAATGGCACTTGACCTCTGTGCTCTTCCTCCCCTAAACTCGGTCTAACTATGAGGCTAACACATGACAAATCCCAGTAGAGGGACATTCTACATGATACCTGAGCAGTGCTCCTCCAACCTGTCAAGGTCATCAAGACCAAGGAAAATCTGAGAGAGTGTCAGAGCAGAAAGAAACCTGAGGAGTCATAACAACCAAAGGTACTGTGGGATCCTAAAAATTGGTGGTTTGTTAACTGTAACAAATGTATCATATCAATATAAGAGGTTAATAATATGGGAAACTAGGTGCAGGGTGTATGAGAACTCTTTATAATTTTTATGTAAATCAAACTATTTTAAAAATTTATTTTTAAAAACTTGTCAAATTGTGCACTTTGAACATACATAGTTTATATTGCTTGTCTGGTATTTGTGGGAAGATCTTTTAATGATTGATCTGATTTCTGTGATGACTATAGGGCAGCTCAGATTTTCTTCTTCTTAAATCCATTTTGGTAAGTTACAATTTACTGGGAAATTTCCCATTTCATTATCTGTAGCATTTGCCTGTTCTTTTATAATTTTTATAGAATCTATAGTTAAATCCTTCTTTTATTTGTTTATTTGTGCCTTATATCTTTCTGTCTTGAGGAATTTTTCTAAGTTTCTATGTTATTAGTCTTCTTCCTGTGTTTTGGCCATGCCGTGAGGCATGTGGAATCTTAGCTCCCCAGCCAGGGATCGAACTCACATCTCCTGCAGCAGAAGTGCAGAGTCTTAACCACTGGACCACCAGGGAAGTCCCTTATTAGGCTTTTCCAAGAATCAACTTTTTGGCTTTGGTATTCTTATTGTATCTTTCTATTTTATTAACTTCTTCTCTTAACTTTATTTTCTCCTTCCTTCTGTTTTCTTTGGATTTATTCTGTGGTTTCTTTCATAAATTTTTATTTTCGACACTTTGCTCATGACATTGGAGCCTTTCTAATTATTCTAAAACAATTCCTTAAGGCCATGCACGTTCCTTGTTTATTGTGAGCCCAGCAGGGCGTTAAGAATCTATTTCATGCTAGATCTGGTTGTCTGGCAGTGAGGGCCCTTCTGCGCGTCCAGATTGCTGTTCACCAGGTTTGCTTTTCAAATGGACCCTCCCCCAAGGTGCACTCCCCAACGTCCCCTTGGGCCACAGGAGAACCGGGCACCCCTCCTTGCCTGCCCTTCAGAGCAGTAGCCTCATCTCAGTAGCCTCCCATTCTCTGCTCTCCAGCAGCGTCTGATCCTGTCCATCCTTGCCTTTTGACTTTTCTTGGTAGTAGTCCGACTCCAGTCCACAAGCTCCAAGATCAGAAGTCGGCCCTGCACCTTCTCCAGTGATTCCCCAAAATAGCCTTCACTGGGCGGGAGCTGGTGGAAACAGCTGCTTCCCCTCCCTGCCCCTGGGAGGGGTAGATAGTTCATAGATAAAAAAGGGAAGGCTCTGATCGGGAAGGGGGGGACCTTAAGGTCATCTGCAGAGAGGCCTATCCTACCTCTCCTAATACAGCACACACTGGAAGGAAGCACTTGGTGTGCACTGGGGGCCTGTGAGAACCCTCAGCCATGCAGGAAAGGGAACATCGGGAGGCAGGAGGAGGCGCAGACAGTGGCAGAAGGGCAGGGCTTCCAAGCTCCAGCCACAGGTCCGCAGCACCTGCCGCGACATCCAGAAACCCTGCCTGGACAGAGCTGAGTGCTGGAGCTCCTCAGCAGTCTGGCTGCAGCTACACAGACTAGGCTGCCAGGGCCTGAGATGAACCCAGGTCTCTTTGTGAGCAAGTCTGGGGTGTGGATGGCTCAGGACAGGTGGGGACTGGGTTGTGGGAGAAAGAGGTCTATATGAATCATGGGACTCTGATAGGCTGAAAAGTGCTCCCCCCTAAAGGTATTTATGTCTAAATTCCTGCAAATGTAAATGTAACTTTATTTGGAAAAAAGTCTTTGCAGATGTGACTAAGTTAAATATTTTTTTCTTTATTACTACTTAAAAAATTTTATATAGTGGTTAATGTCTTAATTGTTACAGTATATAAATAAAATGTGTTACTCTCTTCAAAAAACAAACAAAACAAGCTATTTTTTGCTTGGTATGGCCCAGTTTTGTTTTTGTTTTTTTTTTTTTTGCTTTCCTGCAGATTGACAATATCCTAATTCCTGATTCATAATATGATCGATTACATTCTATTTTCAGATTTCTAAAAGAATAAAATTATTTTCACAATTCACCAATATTTGAATAGTAGAAGACAAGTGTCCTAACCTGGTGATCAGCCTCTTCCTTCTTTCCATCTTTCCTTCCTTCTTTGTTTTTTAATTGGGGTTTTCCCAGACCACCTCAATAAAGTGAATATTGCAGTTCAAAAATTTTAATTAAATGGGATTTGACATGAAAGTTTTTCAGATTATCCAGGTGGCCCTAAATGTCATCATGGTGGTGGTGGTGGTGGTTTAGTCGTGTCCAACTGTTGTGACCCCATGGACTGTAGCCTGCCAGGCTCCTCTAGCCATGGGATTTCCCAGGCAAGAATACTGGAGTGGGTTGCCATTTCCTTCTCCAGGGAACCTTCCTGACCCAGGAATCAAACGCGGCTCTCCTGCACTGCAGGCAGATTCTTTACCAACTGAGCTATGAGAAAAGCCCAAATGTCATCATGAGTGTTCTCATAAGATGAGCAGAGGCCATGAGAATGAGTCACATTCTCGCTAATTTCTCTCGGTGGTCTCCTCCTCCTCTTTCCCTGCCTCCGTTTCTAGGAGGATAATAACTTGTAGAAAGGCCATGAGAAGCCAATCTATAACTTTTCGGGTAAGACGGTCACCAGTATAGCATTGCCACGTTTAGCAAATAAAAACACAAGACACCCACTTAATAACTGCATGAGTTGTACTTATACTAAGAGATTATTTGTTGTTTATCCGGAATCAAAGTTTAATTAGGCATTCGGTGCATCTCATATTTTATTTGGCAACTGTGTGAGCAGTCCCATCTTCCACTCAACAGATACATTCTGATTTGATCCCTTTAGTGAATGAGGACAGTGTTTTATTTTGGTTTTTTTGGCGCGCCACATAGCATGTGGGATCTTAGTTTCCAGACTGTGAATTGACCCTGTGTCCCCTGCAGTGGAAACACAGAGTCCTGACCAGTGGACCACCAGGGAAGTCCCATAACTGTTTTTAAGGTAAGGAAAGAATGATTATGTTACAGGATGTCATGGCCCAGGTAGCACAGGACTAGCATCTCCCAAAGGTCCTCCTATACACAGGACATGAACTTGGGCAAACTCTGGGAGATGGTGAGGGACATGGAGGCTTGGACTGCTTCAGTCCATGGGGTTTGAAGAGTCGGACACGACACGGTGACTGAACAAACAAACAGTAGACAGTGACTGCAATATCTGTTGCAGGCTCAAGGGTTTTAAAATACAGAATATGACTGGGAGGCAGTACCATGTTGAGGGCTGCAGCATCCAGAAGGTCCTAGGTATACACATCTCCATTCATTCAATGGCCATTTAAAAAAATATATTTATTGGACTTCCTGGGTAGTTAAGAATTCACCTGTCAATGCAGGGGACATCGGTTCCATCCCTGGTCTGGGAAGATTCCACATGCCTCGGGGCAGCTAAGCATGGGCACCACAACCAGAGATTAGCCCCTTCATGCAAAAATGAAGACCCAGTGCAACCTAAAAATAAATAAAATTATTTATTTGGCTGCACTGGGTCTTTAGTTTTGGTACACGAGATCTTCGACCTTCATTACAGCATGAGGGATCTCTTAGTAACAGTTGTGGCCTTTGAACTCTTAGTTGCAGCATGTTGGATCTAGTTCCCTGACCAGGGATAGAACCTGGCCCCCCTACACTGGGAGCACAGAGTCTTCGCCACTGGACCACTGGGGACAACATCCATTTTTGAGTGCCAACATTACCTTTAGGCACTGTTACAGGGCTCTGGATAGAGCAGTGAAAAACCAAATAGACAAAAATCCCCACCCTCCTGGAGTTTACCTTCTTCTGGGCAGAGAGAGATGGTAAACAATAAAAGGGCTATGAAGAAAAAGGGGATAGAGTGTTTGAGTGCTTGCTGGGTGGGGAACAGGTGTGGTTGCAATTTAAATAGGTTGCCAGAGGGAAGGCCTCACTTACACAGTGATAACAGGCATAGTGCATTTATCTTTATTTTTTTACAAACTGAAGGCTCTGGCAACCCTACATCAAGCGAGCCTGTAGGCGTTTTTCCAACAGCATTTGCTTATGTCATGTCTCTGTCACATTTTGGTAATTTTTGAAATATTTCAAATCTTTCAACAGCAAAAACATTATGACTCACTGAAGACTTAGATAATATTATTCTTTTTTTTAGCAATAACGTGTTTTGTTAAAAAAAAAAAAACAGGGAGATTATGCACAAAGGAGTAGGCGATGAGAAGACAAGCAGATACTGAAGTAGTGAGGCCACCCACGCATGAGGGCTGGAGAGGCAAGGAACAGTCCCCTGAAGACTCCTGAGGGTGTATGGCTGCCCACACCTTAAAGTCAGCACAGTGAACCTCTGATCTGGGGCTTCTGGCCTTCGGAATGTGTTGTTTTAAGCCAATAAATGGTTGTTTGTTGTAGTAACTCAATGATTTGAGAAATTCTCAGCCTATTAAGGGACTTCTCTGGTGGCTGAGACCATAAATCCTCCTACCAATTCAGGAGACCTGGGTTTGATCCCTGGGTCAGGAAGATCCCCTGGAGAAGGAAATGACAACCCACTCCAGTACTCTTGCCTGGGAAATTCCATGGACAGAGAAGCCTGGCAGGCTATGGCAGCCTATCTAGATTGCAGAAGATGCTGAAAGTATGAAATTCACTATCAGGAAACCTTACTCTGGAAAGAAGGCCTAGGGTGTGTCTGGGCAGGAGACTCCTGATGTAGGGTAGAGGGGGCCTACGAGAGGGAGACCCAGCAGTGTGGGCAGGTGGCTGAATCAGCCTGTTCTAGCTGCTGTAACAGAATACCTTAGACTACATAGCTTAAAAACAATAGAAATTTAATTCTTATGGTTCTGGAGTCTGGGAAGTCCAAGATGAAGGCACTAGCAGATTTGGTATATGATGAGGGCCCATTTCCACCCATTTCCTGGTTTGAAGATGGCCGTCTTCTTCCTGGGTCTGCACGTGGTGGAAGGGGCGATGGCGTTCTCTGGGGTCTCTTATAAGGGCACTAATCCCTTTCATGAGGGCTCCACCCTCATGACCTAATCACCTCCCAATGGTGTCCCCTCCTAATACCATTGTACTGGGCATTAGGATTTCAACATGAATTTCAGCAGGGGGGTGGGGGGTGGGACATGAACATTCAGTTCAGAACAGTGTCCCAGGATAGGGGTTCCCAGGGGTGTGGGTAGAGATCAAGGAGTCATAGGTCACTCAACCCTGGCAGACCCAGGCTGGCTCCTAGGAGGGCAGTTAGGCTGCACTGACCCTGGGGAGGCTAGTATCCATCTGAGGCTTGAGGGACTCTGTCCAGAGGGAGCACCCACACCTGTGCCCTGCATCCTCTGCCTGCCCAGCATGCCTCTACAGAAGGTTCCCACCCCTGAGATGGTTCTGAGAGTCATGAGAAGGGGGAAAGGCATGGTCCTCCCTCCAGCTGAGGTCCCCAGAAACTCACACTCTCCCCGCAGACCCCTACCTGGTCCCCCTGAGAATCAGACTCCAGAGGGGCAGTGGCCAGGCCAAAGCCTCAGTGGATGTTCTCAGGGTTTTGTTCTCTTCTGCTCCCTGCACCACGCTCTCTGGCCCCTCACCCCACTGTCCACTGGCCCAGGTCAGCCCCTTCTCCTTATAACAGTGGACATGCAGCACCTTTGGAGCCTGACCTTGTCCTCACGCAGTCTTGCTCATAGCAGGAGGGGTCCTGAGCTGAGAACAGCAGATCATGTCTGCTGTCAGGACCAAGCCAGCCCTATGAACAGAGGTGCCCCTGCCCAGCTCCATGGGAGCCCAAAATCCACCCACCACCTGAAGGATGCCTGCTGCCTCCTGCAGATCCTGCTCAGAGCAGTGGCTGTCAGTCCACCAGTCCCCTGTGAGTGTGTGTGTGTGCTCAGTCACTTCAGCTGTGTCTGGCTCTTTGCGACCCCATGGCCTGTAGCCCACCAGGCTCCTCTGTCCATGGAGATTCCCCAGGCAAGAATACTGGGGTGGGTTGCCATGCCCTCCTCCAGGGCATCTTCCCGACACAGGGATCGAACCCACATCTCCTGCATTGCAGGAGGATTCTTTGCCGCTGAGCCACCAGGGAAGCTCAGAGCAGTGGCCTCCAGTCCGCTGGCCCCCTAGTGGTCATTGTAGGCCTTTTCGCGTGAGAGTCCAGGTCCTGCACTGAATGGCAAGAGCACCCATCTAAGGTGCATGCGTGGGCCAGGAGCCTGAGGACCAGAAGCAGGAGAAGGGCCTGGGCACAGACCTCACACTGCTGCTGCTGCCCGGTAGACCCCACGGACTTTTGCAGAGGGAGGAATCTGGGGGCTTATGGTAGGGGGTGTCAGTAGGGGCTGCCTTTCTGAGCTTTGCCACAGCTAGGGTCTCTGGTAGGTGGAGAGGGCAGGAATCAGGAGATCCTCCAGTGAACCCTGGCTGAGAGATGAGCGATGGGGGTTGGAAAGCTGCTTCTGGAATCTCAAGACTCCAGTCAAGTCCCTGGAGGAGCAGACCCCTCACACTGAACAGTCCTTCCTCCTTGGACCAGCAGTGGCCAAGGAGGATCCATCGGTGGACCCCAAGAGTTCCTGCCCCCCACGACTGGCCTCCTGGGGGCATCTTGCCTGTAAGCTGCTCCCAGGTGTGGCCCCACTCTGGGGAGCCTGGTGGTCCCTGCCCGGGGTCCTCCTGCTCAGCCCTTCAGGTCGGGGAGAGAGGGCTGTTTTTGCCCCAAACATCCCAGATTGGATGGAACACGGCTCCCAAGCTTCCAGAAACGAGTCCAGGGGGTTAGACTGGATTCCTGAGATGCAAAACCTGTCAGAGAGCATTTGACTGACTTCCTGATTGGATTAGATCAGGTTGCTCCATGGGAGGTCAGGCCACCAGCAGCCCCCTGGGAGCTTCTCCCTGGGGCATGTAGAGGGGAGAGACGCCTGCCAGAACAAATTCAGAGCAGCCATGGTTCTCCTGGCCTCTTGCCACAGAGAGCCAGGTGTGGGTGGTTTTTAAGTTCCTGAGTTTGCTGAAGATACCCAGAGCAGGTCCAGCTCTGGCTTCTCCCAAGAGGGAGTTGGCCCCGAGACTCCTGTGTGCTGGTCATGGCCTCACTCAGGACATCTGCAGCTCCTAGAGAGATGATGGGGAAAGCCAGCGAGGGTGGCCCTGTAGGACCAGCCCGGGGGCCACGGTGGAAACCAAGAGAGGGGCCACGGGGAGTCAGGCAAGCACCTGGGGTGCCCCACATGGGGCCAGGCATGCAGTGCAGAACTTTCTGAAGCCCTGGAGTTCAAGAACTGCTCCTGGCTCTGGGCAATGGGGACATACGAGTGGCCTCCTTGGCCAGGGCCCAGGTTCAGAGTGAGGGAGCTGGGTGAGGAACAGAGCCTCCAGGGTTCAAGTCTAAACAGGAGGTCTACACCACGATCCTCACCCAACCCTCCAGCACCTGGGTCTGCAGCTCGTGCGAGGCAGTGTGCGTGTTGAGCTGACCCGTCCCCGAAGCCCAGCTGGACTCCGAAGAGGGTGGCATCCTCAGCCCAGCCCGCAGGACCCTTCCCTTCCTGAGGCAGACTGCAGCAAGCACCCTGGCTGATCATCTGCGCCCCTACAGCTCCATACAGCCCCAAACCCACCTCCTATGGGCTGAGATTGGCCTGAGCTATGGCCAAGGCCATGACCATCCTTAGACCCCCACGAGGTATGGCTGGGACGTGGCACACCACTGAGACTCTGGACAAGCTTCAACCCTTTCACCTTTCCCCTGGCTCCTGGACCAGGCCAACCTCCAGGGCTGAGCCAGGGGAGAAGGCAGTGGCAGCCAGGTGATGAGGGGTAATGAGATGGCTGTCACCGGGTGTCAGCCAAGGCCGAGACCACACAGAAATAAGGACAGAGAGACAGAGAAGGCCAGCGGGTCTGAAAAAGGCCTGTAGCCAGCACAGAGAGATGGGCCCTGCGAGGGTTTGGTCAGAAACTCAGAGGTGACCCCGTGTATGTGCACCGGCCACGTGGCCTTGCAGGATCTGGTGGGAAGCTCTCTTTCCAGAGGGGGAAACTGATGGTGTCAGGTAAGTGGACAGAGATTTCCAAGCACCTGGAGGAGTCAGGATTCAAACAGGGGCCCCTGAGCTGGGCAACTGGCCCGTCCCCACTCCTGCACCTGGTCCTGGTTTTCACATGCTGCAGACCCGACCCAAACCCCTTTCCCCATTTTATACCCAGGGAGCATTGGCCACCTTCACTTTTATTTATTTTTCATTTTTCGCCACGCTGCTTGGCTTGCGGGATCTTAGTTCCCAGACCAGGGATTGAACCCAGACCTGCAGCAGTGAAAGCACCCAGTCTTAACCACTGCACCAGCAGGGAATTCCCTCACCCTGACTTGTTTTCTTTTTTTGAGATTACTCAATCAGATCAGGTCTTCACATTTATTGGTTATCAACATCAATGGGAAATCTTAAAACACTGAAGAGAACAGGTCACCCCTCCTTCTGTCTCATTCAGTTAGTTTTTTGTTAGGACCCACTCCTTTTTTTTAAGAGTAACCTGACTTTTAGAATCTAGAATATTCCTTGCAGTGGCTCCTTGGTGATCCAAGGCACTGCCCCTCTCCTACTTAAATTCTTTGGAGCTCCATCCATCAGCCTCCCCGACATCTAGCAGTCATGACTCAATGGACATGAATTTGAGGACACTCCAGGAGACAGGGAGGACAGAGGAACCTGACGTGCTGCAGTCCCTCGGATTGCAAAGAGTTGGACAAGACTTAGCAAATCATTTCATTATGTATATAAATAAAAGCATTATGCTATATACTGTAAATTACATAGTGCTGCATGTCAATTTATATGTCAATAAAACTGTAAAAAACAGATGCTCAAATTTATATATGTCAATTATATCTCAATGAAGTTGGAAAAAAGAAAAAAAAAAAGACTTAGCAACTGACCAACAAAGGACTCGAGGATTCCTTTTAAGGTCAAAGAGAGCAGCAGCAGTGGAGGCCCTGGGGCTGCAAGCAGGCATGAAAGGGTTGGGATGGCCTCTGGTTCCTCCGGAGGGCGCGGGCAGTCTTCGGTGGTAACATCCTGAAGAAGCTTTGCTCATCTCTGCTTCCTGTGCTTTCACCACCGGACAGGGCAGGGCCTGAGGGAGCAGGGGTCCTGTGGGGGCCTCTCTGCCTCAGGAGGATACAACCCACCGACCAGCTCAGGACCCCTCCAAAGCCTCTTCCCTCGGGGCCTGGCACCCCAGAGCTGAGGCCGGGGGAGCTAGTTCCCAAGCAGCAGGTGGGAAGAGTCAATGAGGCCCCTGTCAGTCTCATTTGGGGCCAGTGGACCCTCAGTTTCAGCCACAGATCAGGCCTCCAGACGGCCTTGGCCCTCACGGTGAGCAATTTGGGTGACTGCTCAGGGGCTGGGACTCGCCACTGCCTCCCAAGGACAGCCAGGCCACCAGGGAGGAAACCGCCTCCCTCCAAGGGCAAAGCTGGGCTCAGGCATGGCAGGGATATTTCTGGGATCCCAGGCCTAGGCCACTGGCTCCAACGCTGTGGCCAGAGACTGCACATGGCCTCAATGATCCCTCAAAAAGAAGGCCGAGAGGACTTCCCTGGCGGTCCAATGGTTAAGACTTCACCTTCCAGGATTTCTTGGTGATTCCCTGGTTAAGAATCTGCCTGCCAAGGCAGGGGACAACACGGGTCCCATCCCTGGCCCGGGAAAATCCCACATGCCACAGGGCAATTACCCAAGCCGAAGCACCACAACTACTGAGCCTGCACTCTGAAGCCTGTGAGCCCACACTCTGCAACAAGGAAAGCCACTGCAACAAAAAAGCTAAAGAGAAGCCCCCACTAACTGCAACTACACAAAGGCCTAGAGCAGCAAGAAGACCCAGTGCGGCCAAAATGAAATAAATGAAAAAGAAACAAATCATCACCTTCTAATGCAGAGGGTGGGGGTTCCATCCCTGGTCAGAGAGCTAGAATCCCACGTGCCACGTGCCTCTCTCAGCCAAAACGTCAAAACATAAAACAGAAGCAGTATTGTAACAAATGACTGTTTGTTTCAGTACAGACTTTAAAGACTTTAAAAATGGTCACTGGGGGGTTGGAAGCAGGAGTCTCATCACACATACCCCACCTTGGGCTGGGGCTGAGCTGGGGCTCCTGGAAGCCAGAGATGACAGCTCGTTCATATTGGGGACCACCATCCACGTACAGAGCCAAGCAGAGTGAAGGGAAGGGGCACAGAGGGGGTGTGGGGGGAGCCCTTGTCCCTGCCAGAGGTTGCAGAGCTCTGGGGAAGGTCCCCTCCCCACCCCTGGCCTTCTGCCCCTGGTCTTGCACAATCCTAACTAGCGGGGAAAGGGGCAGAAATCTTGCCAGGTGTTTCAGCAGGAGTGCTGGCAGTTGCCTCACCCTTCCGGCATTTGGCAAAATTTGAATCACTCTACCCTGGGGTGGGCCGCAGGTCAGGTGGACCATAAATAGGGTCCCCCCAGGGAGCCTGCTCACTCGCTTCCTCCTTTAGCCGCTGCCTGGACCACTGGCCTCTTCTGCCCCGAAACCATGTCTGTAGGTCTCCTGTGGCTGGGCCTCACCCTGCTGGGGGCCCTGCACACCCAGGCCCGGAGTTCCACCCCCAGACTGCTGCGGGCCCCACCTCTGTCCAGGATCCCACTGCAGCCCAACTTCCAGGCTGACCAGGTAAGGGCCCCGGAGGGACAGCGGCCAGGGAAGCGTGTGAGCAAAGGGGAGGGGAGGTGAAAGGTCTTAGCGAACCAGAAAGGGCAGGATGCCCAGGCTTCATTCAGCTCAGCCTGCCCTCGGGCCCCCTGATGGAAGCCAGGCTCCATGGTCCCACATTGACCCTGACCTTGCTGGCAAGAGGATCACCTGGACAGACCTTCTCCAGGTCCACACTTTCTCTCATCATCTCTGTAGTGAGTGGATGATGGGAAAACCTTCAGTCCTCGCATGAGGAGGAAACTGAGGCCCAAGGGAGGACACCCCATCCCTAGCATCCTCAGGGCTCCCTCCTGGCCTGGCCTCCCCCATCTCCCACTGGCTTCACCAGTCCAGGAACTGAATGCCCAGTCCCAGGCCTGCTGCTCAGTGAGAGGGGCTACTGGCTCGGGGGCAAGCTGCCAGCAGTGCCTGCAGGGACAGTGCTGTAGGAGGGCCCTAGTGTGGTTTGTGGGTTCCGCCTATTACAGCCCCCCCCCCCCCGTAGTTCCAGGGGAAGTGGTACGCCGTAGGCGTGGCAGGGAATGCAATTAAGAAGGAAGAGCAAGACCAGCTTAAGATGTACACCTCCAACTACGAGCTGAAGGAAGACGGCAGCTACAACGTCACCTCCATCCTGTTAAGGTGAGAGCTGCCACCTCCTTGGGGAAAGTGGGGGAGACCCAAGGGGCTGCTTGAGTGTCTAGAGGCAGATTCATGTCACAGTCAAGGGCTGACCGGAGGAGAGGCAGTCACTCATCCTTCTGCTCAGCGGTGGATTCAGATATTAATATTTGTTCATTTCTTCCTGCGTTGTTGTTATTTATTTGCTAAGTTGTGCCCGGCTCTTTGTGACCCCTTGAACTGTAGCCCGCCAGGCTCCTCTGTCCATGAGATTATCCAGGCAAGAATACTGGAGTGGGTTGCCACTTCCTTCTTCAGGGGATCTTCCCAGTCCAGGGATCAAACCCGCATCTCCTGCATTGACAGGTGGATTCTTTACCACTGAGCCACCAGGGAGGCCCTCTTCCTTCATCAGATCAACATTTGTTGGTCATTTCAGTGCAGATAGACAGTGCTGGGCATGGACACAGGCATCAGGAAACAAGACTCAGACAGAGAGGTCTCTTGGATGGGGAAGAGGGTCCCTGAATCCAGCCTGGAACCCCACCCTGGTCTTCATTGAGGGTTTACAGGGAGGTAGCCTCCAGAACTGGGCCTTGAAGGAGCCACTCTGCCTCGGAAGGAGACACAGAGCATCCATAGCAGGGGCTGGTGGACTCTTGAGTCAGAGGGAAGCACTCCTTCAGGAAGCAGCAAGTCATCATCCAGCTACCCAACAGGAGCTGATGAGTGGCTTGGCAAGGGGGGCAGCCCGCACACTGCCAGGGTCCTCAGACACCAGTGCAGAAGTGATCTGGGGAGGAGTAGGTCTGAGCAGGGTCCCTCTGGGTATGGTGGAAAGAGAAACGGTGGCTGCCAAGGATCACCTAGCCCCTCTGGCACCCAGGGAGACTGAGGCTGGAGCATGTGTGCAGCAAGAAGCAGAGGAAGAATGGGTTTGGGGAGATAAGCTCCAGAACATCAGGAGAAAGGGTGGAACTCAGGTCAGGGTTGACCCAGGAGCTAGAGGAGTCCTTGGCATGGAGCAGACTGGAACCTTGGAGGGTGAATCCCCCAGGAGAGGTTACAGACAGGGAAGCAGCAGAGGGAAGATAGGAGTAGGGAATAAATGCCTGAGGAATGGGGTGGTGGACATTGTGTAGGGAAGACCACCAAGGGGAGACAGCCCTGAAGAGGAAAGGACAGTGGGTGCTAGAGGAAGGATCTGAGCAGGGTCAAGTGACCCGGGGGGACCAGACAGGGACATCCAGGGGTAGGCTCAGAGGCCCATCTGAGCTGGGTGGGGAATGGGCTGTCTTGGGCTGGGCCAGGCCAGGGGCATCAGAATCCCAGCCCCTCCAGCTGCAGCCCTGGCCCCCACCATGTCCAGCCCCAAGAGCGCAAGCCCCTGTCCCCTCTGCCCTCACTGACCCATCTCTCGCCCACAGGGACGAGCGCTGTGACTACTGGATCAGAACTTTTGTCCCAAGTTCCCGGCCTGGCCAGTTCACCCTGGGAAATATTAGGAGTGAGTCCTGAGGGAGGTGGGCCCTGGGGTTGGGCTTCTAGGGGGTGGGGGAGGGCAGAGTCCTCCTAGAAGGGGCACAGACCTTCCGCCCCTCCACACAGATGCTGTTCTATGTGGAGAGCCCCTGTAGACAGGTGGGGAACAAAGCAGCTTCCTCCTCCCAGCCAGGGTGGGCTGACCCCTCCCTGTCCTTCCTATCTTCCCCACAGGCTACCCCGGGATAAGCAGCTACATTGTGCGGGTGGTGAACACTGACTACAACCAGTTTGCCATAGTGTACTTCAAGAAGGTTCAAAGGAGACAGAGCTACTTCAAGACCACCCTCTACGGTGGGTCCTTCCCTTGCGACCTCGGGGACCCGCCCCCACCCAGCCCCTAGGTCCTCTCCAGTTCAGCTCCAAGCCCCTGCGGAGGGCCCAGGGAGGGAGGCCCTTCTGCAGACCCTCCGTGAGGAAGGGGTCAGAGGCCTTGTTCACACATTCAGCGATGTTCATAGAGTGTTTGCTGGCCACTCGCCGGCCATCTTGACCACAGGGAGGACCAAGGAGCTGACCCCTGAAGTGAAGGAGAACTTCATCAACTTCGCCAAGTCCCTGGGCCTCACCGATGACCACATCGTCTTCTCTGTCCCGATTGGTAATGGCCAGTGCAGACTGTCCAGGCCCACTGCTGTCCCCCCGCCTCCCTGGGAGAGGGGGGCGGAGGAGGGGCTGGGCCTTCTGCTCAGTCACTGAAGCCCCTCCCTGGGAGCCACTCTGGGTTCAGGAAGACCCTGCCCCAATCCAGGGATCTGTGGGGCACCCAGGGGTCTGGGGCCCAAGTGTTCCTCCTTGACAGATGAGGATTTCAGGCCCAGGTCCAAATTTTCCCAGTCTCTCGGCCCCGGGGGCCCCTTCCCCCTGCAACCCAGGCCCCTACCATCTGGGACCACTTCCTCCTCCCTCCCTCTTGTCCGGGGCCCCTTTCCTCCTCACCTTGAGGCCTGCTCACCACTGACTTGAAAGGCGGGCTTGTCTTCAGGCGGCCTGGGCTGGGCAGGGGGCTCCAGCCAGGTGGCCCAGGGAGCCAGCAGCCCCCCCATAGCTGGGGGACTGCCTGAGCTGCTCGTCCTCAGGGCTTCCTCCCAAACCCCTGCTCCCAGCCCTGAAGGGAACCCCCAGATCTGCAGTTGCTGGGCCAGGCTGGGGCCTGGGGTGCCCAGGGGCAGTGCAGGCGTCCCAATGGGCAGAAGTCACACACACACACACACACACACACCTGCCCATTCTGACAGACTCTCTCCCCTACAGACCGGTGCATCGATGACCAGTGAGCCTGCAGTGAGTACGGCTCGGGAGGGGGGCGGATGGGAGCCAGGGTGCAGTGGGCCCGGGGTCTCAAACTACCTTTGCGCCCCCGCCCCAGGACAGTTGCTGTCTCTACTTCCCCATCTCCCTCTCAGGTGCTTCCGGTCTCTCTTCGCTCCCAACCCCCTCAGGCCAGCCTTTGCCCAGCACAGTGCCCAGCTAACCCCCCCCACCAGCCTGGACATCAGTGACAGGAGAGAGCCCATAGACCCTTCTCTGTGTCCGGCCCCCCCAGCAGCTCCTTGGGCTGCCCCACAGATGCAGCCCTGCCTTGCCTGCTAAATAAACACGTGCCCTGCCCTGAGTCTGTACTGCTTGACTCTGTGCTCCTGGACTCCTGGGCCACTGGGAGGAGGACAGGCAAAGGCTGGGTTCACATCAGCATGGCTCCCGGAGCCCCTGGGGTCCTCATCAAGAGACGGCAGCCCCAGAGCCCATGGCCAGCTTTGGCTGGACCCTTCCTAGCTCTCCAACCCAACTCACTCCCAGGCCAGCAGCAGGCCTCACATGACCCTGACTTCAAGGAGTGACTGGCCCAGCAGAAACACTGAAGGGGCTACACCTCAATTCCACATTCGGCCACCTGCAATAGGCATCACTGCAGAGGCTCGGCCAGGGCCAGGGAGCTGGAGGGAGGCTGCGAGGGCTCAGGTGCTGTCACCCACAACTTCCTCAGGACCCCTGTGGCTGCTGGAAGATGGTAGCCAGGGCAGGAGGGGTGCACAGTCGGTGGCGCAGAGGCACGCCCAGCCTGAGGCTGTGCCAAGGGAGGGAAGGTCGCCAGGGGTGGTCCCTTACCCCTCTGATAGCCAACCCACCTGGTCCCTGGTTCGCCCAGGGATCACTCTCTGGCTCCCACTGGTGGGTGGCCGTGACCGTGCTGACCCCATTCAGTGTCCTGTCTTCATCCATGCCTCCCCTCTATAATGACCTCCAGACCACCAGGGGCAGAGCTGGGGGCGGCAGGGAGGTGAATACGCACCAGGAATCCAGACTCTAGAAGGCTCAAGGGCTCCAGGCCTGTACCCACCACTTGGTTGGGCCTGATAAGCCCTTGTTCACCCACAAGCCGGAGCTGGAGCCCCTCCCTGTCTGCATCAGGAACCCTCTCCCTGCCTCTTCTTCCACTTGCAAGATTAGAGGCTGGAGAAGAGGGGTTCTGAAGAAACCCAGGCTTCTCCACCCTCAGACTTGCACACGTACCCGGTCACCTTTTGAAACTGTGATAATCCTGGATAATCTCTCTTTCTTAAATTCTTAACGTCATCACCTCTGCAAAGGCCCCTTTCCCAATAAGGTACCATTCAGTGGTTCCAAGGACTCGTTGTTGTTTAGTTGCTCAGTCATGTCCAACTCTTTGTGACCCCATGGACTGCAGCACACCAGGCTCCTCTGTCCTCTGCTATCTCCCAGAGTTTGCTCAAATTCATGTCCATTGAATCAGTGATGCCATCCAACAATCTCATCCTCTGTTGCCCCTTCTCCTCTTGCTCTCAGTCTTTCACAGCATCAGGGTCTTTTCTAATGAGTTGGCACCAGGCGGTATCGGAGCTTTAGTTTCAGCATCAGTCCTTCCAATGAATATTCAGGGTTGATTTCTTTTAGGATTGACTGATTGGATCTCCATGCTGTTCAAGGGACTCTAGAGGTCCAAGGACTAGGACCCAGTTGTCTTCGGGGACTGTTATTCAGCCTGCCACACTGGGCTTGGGGAGGGAATGATGACAGACTTTGTGAGATGGGGAGTGAGAGGTGAACAGGGATCCTAGAGACAGGTCCCCACTTCTGATCGAGGCTGGCTGGGGTAGTGGCTGCATTGTCCTGTGGTCTGGTGTGTGGACCTTGATCACAGGAGTGGCATGGGCAGGGTCCGGGTTCGCTTTGGCTTCTGGGAGTAGAGAAGGGGCCAGCCAGGTAGTGGGCTTCATCAAATGCACTACCCATCTCCTCATCCTCCCACCCTCACTCAGCTGCCTGGGGATGAGGCTTTGGCTGGGCTCTCCTCTTCTCTCCTCCACCTGCCTCCCTCTGCCCAGATCTCTAGCCCCAGGCCCCAGGCACACGCTCAGGTCCAGAAGAAAGGCCACTCCTTGAATACTATGGTGGGGGCCGTGCCCAGTTCTCCATGGAGTCTGACTTCTAAGAGTACAAGCTGAGGGCCTCCCCTGCCTGGTTCCCATGATGGGATGGGAGCCCTGGGGTTGGGGAGGGGGTACCCTCTAGGGCTGGGTTGTCTCTCTGGAAAGAGGGGGTTAAATGCCTGGCAGAGGCGTGAGCAAGGCTGAGAAAGGAGGGTTGGTCACCTGCCTTTGGCTGACTGGTGAGAGGCCCTCCCAGCGACCATGGTGTTTCTTTTTTTTTTTTTTTCATGGTATTTCACTAAGACAGAAGAGCCCTGTGTCCTCTGATGGGCACAGAAACACCTGCGTCTGTGTGTAGCACACAAGTGTGCAGAGACACAGCAGAAACATCACATATGTGGACTCCTGATGCAATTCAAACACACGTATCCTTACAAGCACAGAACACCCAAAGAAAAACACAGACACGTGTTTTCTCCCAGATGTGAAATCATACCTGGGATCACAGGAGCCCACTCTGTGTGTGAGTCCACAGGCAAAGGGTGAAACATGAGGACACCCAGGCACAAGGAGCAGCAGACCTTCAGAGAGACATACAGGTTCCCAGAAACATGCCAACGCACGTAGGGATACACACCACACAGACATAGCAGGTGGATGGGAAGGTTCATGTATGGAGCCTGCTTGGGGACGCCTGATGCCCAGTTCCCCAGGCACACTCCCAGCACCCTTCCAAAGCCAAGACTCTTCCCTCTCCAGGAGTGGCCCAGGTGCTACCTGCCACCTGCTCCATCCATGGGCACAGTACATTCAGAGAGGGCTGGGGAGTGTTGCCAGCCACAGGTGGTGGGGAGTAAGTGGAGGCCTGGCAGGTAGGGGAATGGGAGGAGGGGTACCCACCCCTTATAGTCAAGGAGGGTGAGCTGACCCAGGTGAGGGATTGTTTACTACAATTCTTCCCACCTGGTTCAGCATGAGCCTCGCCTCCACTCCACCTGGTTCAGGGAGAAGGTGGGGCTGCCATCATGCAAGTCAGTGGCGGTGCTGACTGCAGGACGCGACTGCATCCTCCACGTTCCTCAGGAGAAACAGCAAGGCAGCTTCCGGGACAGAGAGGATCCCTCCTCATTGTCATCATCAGGGAACACACCTGGGCCTGACCCCCACCTGAAGGATGGCCTTCTGGCAGGAACTACCAGTGTCAGACCAGAACCAGGCCTTGGAGCAGCTACAGTGACAGGAATCCCAGTAAGTAAGCCCCTCTCCCCTGGACATGAGCCTGACTCAGCTGTGTCCCTGGCCAGGATCACAGCTGTGGGGCCAGCTCAGGAGAGAGAATTGCTGGCTGCATGACTTGGGGCAGGGCTCCCTTTCCAAGCTGGTAAAAAGGGTAAGGTATCATGGCAGCTGGGCAGACCTTATCTCAAAGCCTTCCTTGACTGACAGCCACAAGCTGCACTCTGCTGACCATGACTCTCAAGGAGGCTGTGAATGGATATCGTCCCTATACATTGTTGTTGTTGTTCAGGAGCTCAGTCGTGTCCGACTCTGCAACCCCATGGACTGCAGCATGCCAGGCTTCCCTGTCCTTCCACCATTTCCCGGAGCTTGCTCAAACTCATATTGATAAAGTCGGTGATACCATCCAACCATCTCGTCCTCTGTCGTCCCCTTCTCCTCCCGCCTTCAATCTTTCCCAGCATCAGGGTCTTTTCCAATGAGCCGGTTCTTTGCATCAGGTGGCCCAAGTATTGGAGTTTCGGCTTCAGCATCAGTCCTTCCAATGAATGCTGCTGCTGCTGCTAAGTCACTTTAGTCGTGTCCGACTCTGTGCGACCCCATAGACAGCAGCCCACCAGGCTCTGCCGTCCCTGGGATTCTCCAGGCAAGAACACTGGAGTGGGTTGCCATTTCCTTCTCCAATGCATGAAAGTGAAAAGTGAAAGTTAAGTCGCTCAGTCGTGTCCGACTCTTCGCGACCCCATGGACTGCAGCCTACCAGGCTCCTCCATCCATGGAATTTTCCAGGCAAGAGTGCTGGAGTGGGTTGCCATTGCCTTCCCCGCTCCAATGAATATTCAAGGTTGATTTCCTTTAGGAGTGACTGGTTTGCTCTCCTTGCTATCCAAGGGACTCTCAAGTCTTCTCCAACAACATAGTTCGAAAGCATCAATTCTTCGGCGCCCAGCCTTCTTTGTGGTCCAACTCTCACATCCATACATGACTACCGCAAAAATTGTAGGCTCTATACATTAGGGCCTTAGAAACGCGTCTCAGATTTCGCCCACGGGGAGGCGCCGGCTAGCTAGGGAAGAGTAGGGGTCCCAGCTGCCCTGCCCTGCCAGGTCGCTCGCCCGAGGTGAAGGCCGAGCCTCCACCACCTAAGTTTCTCCTGAGGGTCGCCCTGGACGGTCAAACTTGGCCGCCGGGAGAGGGGCGGGCCTGGGGAAACCGGCCAAAGTGGGCGGAGCTCGACTGTGAGGCAGGGTGTGGGCGGGGCTTGCGGTCCGTTGGGGGCGGCCTTTTGGGGGTGGGGTTCTGGAGCAGGGCACAGTGGAGGCGGAGCTCCAGTCTCCGGGCTCCGCCTTGGGGGCGGGTCCCGGCCGCCCCGGCGCGTTCGGCCGCGGCGTTCCACCCTTCCGGCCCGGAGTTCCATTCACCGCCTCCGCCTTCCGCCCCGCGCCGGCTGTCGGTGAGACAGTCGCCGCGTTCCATCGTCGCGCGTCCCTTGCGGCGCCTGAGCCCGCAATGTCGGGCCCCAACGGAGACCTGGGCACGCCGGTGGAGGCGGGCGCGGAAGGCGAGGAAGAAGGCTTCGGGGAAGCAGGTGACTCGGGGTTGGGGTGGGGGGAGCTGCTGAAGCGACGTTTGCTTTCTCGGGGGTGCCCTCCTGGGAGGGGGAATCGGGGCCGGGAAGAAACTGCAGAGCCCTCCCATCCCTCGCCCCAGGGAGGGTCCGGAGCTGCTGGCACTTTCGTGAAATTCGGGGCGAGCACCTGCGAGCTGGTCCCTGGAAACCGCAGCCCTGGAGAACTGTGGTCAGCCGACCCGGTTTTACAGATGGGGAAACTGAGGCCGCTTCAGGGATCACTCGCTTTTGGGAGGGGGGTGGATTGGGACCTGCTTCAGCCACCTCTTTCAGTCCCTGTGGAGATGGGGACTCCTAAAGGGGCGGGGCTGGGCGTGGACCCTCCTGGGTTAGCACGAGGGGCTATCTGGGTGGGCGTGCCGCCCTGCTGAGTCAGCATCCCCAGCCACCTTTGCTGGTAGTGGTCTGGAGCCTTGGCGAATGTGACTTGCTTACCCAGCATCCTGTTGCCTGCACAGCACTGTGCGGGGGGTAGGAGTGGGAGTGGAGGTAGGAGGCTGGGTAAGGAAAGAGAAAGATCAGCTCCTTTCTCACTTTCTGTAGACTCAGTTTCCCCATCTGTAAGATAAGAATAATGGTTTAGTGTCCCCCCACATTGAGATGTATCAGGATTAAATGAGAAAACAAATGAATAGTAGGCTCCAAGCATGCAAGTGTTCTGTAAATGGTTAGTCCCTTTAGCGTAATAAAGATTAGTGTATTAACTTAGAGGTCAGGACTTAGTAATTGCAGGGTAACTATAGACTCTGCTTTTGGCTTTGTTTTGGATAACAGCTTTATTGAGCGATAATTCACACACTATACAATTAACTCACTTAAATTGTACAATTCAGTGGGTTTTAGGATATTCACAGAGTTGTGCACCCATCCATCAAGACCACAATAGTTTTAGAACACTTCCTCACTCAAGATCTGCATTTTTATTAATAAAGAGGTAGAGTGAATGGGGTAAGCGGTGGGCTGCCCAGTTCCCCCTGGGCACTGCTGGTGAAGAGCAGCCCGGTGAGGTGCTGGGAGCTGTGAAGGGGGCATCCGGAAGGACCTTCCAGGAGTCATGTTGAGTGGAAGTTGGCAGATTGACAGGACTTAGGGCATAGAGGAGGGTGTCCTCAATGGAAGGCAAAGACTTGAACTGAGAGGTACCCTTGACACTTGACTCAGACAAAGCCCAGCCCCAGGAGTGGACTCACCCGCCTCCCCCAGCCTCCTCCCCACTTGGGTCTCTTGACCAGAATATGAAATGTTGCTAATAGTGACCATCTACTAAGTGCTTGCTGGGGCCAGACCCTGAGTTCTTGATATATGTGTTTGACTTCTCACAATAACCCACTTTTTGTCCCCTTTCCCCAGAAAAGTGCAGTAACTTGCTGGGATGGGGCAGAACTGGGACTGAAACCCAAGTGCCCCTGCTCCCCTAGCACCACCAATCAGCTGCAGGACCCTAGGCAGGTCTCGTCCTTCTTGGACCTGTTTCCCCATTTGTACCACAAGGGAGTTGGACTCTAAGATCCAACAGAGGCTTTCCAGGACTCTGTCTTCTGTGAGTTAGGACAACTCTGAGCAATGGGTACCCTTCCCCCAGAAGGCAGACACCTTTGCACCCTTATCCCAGACACTCTCTTCTGACACTGGCCATTCCCACATACCACCAGCCACTTCCCCTTTGTCCCATGCTGGCAGCTGAGTGTATCTGAGTCATGGGCTGGCTCAGAACTGGGTCCCGCAGTGGGCACAGGCCCAGACCTTGGGTCCTAAGAGACATTGTGTTGCTGAGAGAGGCAGGTCAGGAGTGTCAGTGGAGGAGAGTGATGGTTTCTGGTGGAGACCAGGGAAGGCTTCTTGAAAGAAGAGGCATTTGGAGCTGGTCCTTGAATAGCTGTTGTGGTTGAGGCATTCTGGGTGGCAGGGTCAGTTGAGAAAAAGCAGAAGGCTGGAAAGTCAGGCTCCATTCATTCATCGATTCATTCAACAAATGCTCACTGTATGACAGTGAGGGCATTGGGGAAACAGCGGTGGACACAAGACCCCTCTCGCAGAGCACTCACTAGTCTGGTGGGAGAGGCAGACCGGCACACAATCACAGCAATCGAGCTGGAGGTAAAGGCCGTGGAGCTGTGCGAGGGTCAGGAATAGAGGCCTGACCCAGTCTAGGGTGACATCCGTGCTGACACTTGACGGATGGGTGGGGCTCCTCCAGGAGAAGAGGAGGGAAGGCAGACAGAGGAGGACACAGCACACTCCAGGCAGAGGCCGCAGCAGGTTCAAAGGGGCTGAGGTGGGCAAAGGCAGGTATGAGAGAAGAAGGGAGAAGACGGGAGGTGGGGTGAGAGAAGGGAGCAGGGCCTGGGAGTCTGCCAGGAACCTTATCCTGAGGGCAGAGGAGCCAGGCAGGACTAGAGAGTAGGGTCTGCCTGGGGACAGAGGCCTGGATTGCCTGACTCAGGTGCATGGGCTCTGGCCTCTAGGCAGTTGATGTAGGAAGTAGAGAGACTTGGCACCTGGCAAGACTTCCCAGGCTGGACACTGTCTGGCTGACCTCCCTATGACCACCCTAACCCTAGAAAAAGATGGCACACTAAGCTATTTTTCCAATGCCTTTCTTCTTTCAGCATACACCCATTTTCCAGATGGTGACAGTGAGGCTCTAGAAGGAGAAGGGACTTGCCCGAAGCCCTTTTAGAGACAGGCTGGCACATGGTGGTAGTGGGGAAGGTGCCTGTGAGCCCTGAGGATATATGGGACCTTGACTGTCTTTCCCCTTCCTTCCAGAATACGCTGCCATCAACTCCATGTTGGACCAGATCAACTCCTGTCTGGACCACCTGGAGGAGAAGAATGACCACCTCCATGCCCGCCTCCAGGAACTGCTTGAATCCAACCGGCAGACGCGTCTTGAGTTCCAGCAGCAGCTTGGGGAGACCCCCAGCGATGCCAGCCCCTAGGCTCTGGGGTCCCCCAGCCAGGCCCCAACCTTGCCTTGCTGGGTCAGGCTCTGGCCTGAACACTCACCACCTGGCTTAGATACCTTCTCAAGGGCTGGCCGACAGATCTCCTGGAGGGTCTGCCTGCCTAGGCCACCTTTCTGGTACTTTCCTTGGTGTGCCTGGGCCAGCCCCCACCTTCCAGCATCCCCTCCTGGAGCCAGGTATGGGCCAGCAGCTCACCCACCATGCCTGCCTGCCCAACTCCTGGATGCTCCCCACTCTCCCCAGGCCTTGAGTGTCCACATTAAACGGGTCTCCAACACCACTGCGCCTCCTCTCTCTTCTGTATCCTGGGATGTGGACCCCAGTGGCCACCAGAGGTGAACAGGGCAGTGGAGGCATTGATCACACACTGGTGGCTCACGAGCCTGGTGGTGGGGCTGGGGTTCTTGGCCTTCTTGTATTTCTGGGCACAGAGGTGTGGGTGAGGTCAGAGCTTCCTCCCCACTGGATATGTTCCTGGTCAGGGGTTGTTCCCCCAGGCCAGCTGAGACAGCATCGACCATGCTGAGCTTCTCTGGGCTCTAGGGCCTTTCACTAAGACAACCAACACCAAGACATGCTGTGCAGCCTTGGGTTCTGCCCTCCGGCTCTTGGTCCTCAGTCTTGGTCCTCAGTCTCCCCATCTGGCCAATCGCAGGGCTGGTCTGGTTGTCTGTCTCTAAGGGTCCTTCCAGATAAGGAAGTAGAACTAAAGAGCTTGCTCAGCCAGGGCCCCACTCACTGATGATTCATCATAAGGTCTCCTGACAAGAAGGGTGGGGCCTCCATTAATGAACATGAACTTGGAGCCAGAGGGCCTGAGCAGTGAGGACCCCCCACTCCCACACCAACTTTGGTAAGGTCCAGCTGGAGAGAGGCCAGGATGGGGGGTCCAGAGCTCAGGCTCGGGATCAAAGCCTGGCCTGTCACTAGATGTATGACCTTCTGCAGACACTGGACCTTCCTAGGCCTCAGTTTCTTCATCTGTAAATTGGGTATAACAATAAGACTTACCTCCTGGGGACATTGTGAAGATTAAATGAGATCTTACTTGGAGGTAGTAATTTCCTAGCCTGGATACATGCTTAAGAGGGAAACTGAGGCTCAGGAGGTGAAACACCTCATAATCCCAGAGTCCCTGGTTAGGGACCCCGTCTTCAGCTTTCCAGCAGTGCCTCCTCACTACCTGCAGAGGCTGGGCGCCAGCTGAGAGCCGGCTGGGGGTCCCCCTCCCCCTATCCATGCAGACAGAAGTACTGGTGGAGACTATACAGGCCAATCTACCTTCCTTTATTAGATTTTCAGTAAAAATACCAACCATATCAAAGTGTCCACACAGACTCCCAAAAAGCATAGCCAATCGGGACCGAGATGGGGCGGGCATGGGGTGCTCCCTCCGTCAGGTTCTGAGGCGTCTGGAGCGCCGGGGCAGTGGGGGCCGAGGGGGTGTAGGCGTCATCTTGCTGGGGGTTTTGGCTGTGTCCTGGGTGCTGGGCTGGGTGGGTCCTCGACCACCAGAGGCGAACAGAGCAGTCAGGGCGTTCCGGGCGTTGATGGCACACCGGCGGCTCACGGGCCTGGTGGTGGGGCTGGATTTCTTGGCCTTCTTGTATTTCTGGACACAGAGAGTGCAGGTGAGGTCCAGGCTTCCTCCCAACCTGGCGTGCTCCGGGCCACAGGCTGCTTCCCCAGCCCCGCTGAGACAGTGTTGGACATGCTGTGTGACCCTGTGTGAAGTGCTCAGCCTCTCTGGGCCAGACCTCTAGTGCTAATTCTCCGGCCCTCAGCACCACCCACTCCAGAACAATTGCAAAAAGACCTTCGCCCCGACCTGGTTCAGATTCCCTTTGTGAGTAGAGCCTCTCGATGGGGGCTGTGCCCAGGGGCTGATGCCAAGGGGCTAGGAGGGAGGTGGCCACAGGCTGTTCCCGTCAGCTCGGAAGGAGTCTGACCCCCCTGGGCAGGGCGGAGCAGGGCAGGAGGCTGGACTCACCTGCAGGTTCTCAAAGTGGGCCAAGGACTTGCAGTGGGAGAGCTGCGCCCCCGAGTTGCTGTGGTAGAACTTGTGACAGATGTGGCAGACGTAGCCCATCACCGGCACCAGGAAGTCCACCCCTGAGGGACAGTAGGGGCTAAGCGCTCACATCCCCATGCCAGCCCGGTGCCTCAACCCCTCCCCGCACCTAGGGGCCTATCCTCCCCTAATACCCTCCAGGTGGGGAAAGAGACCAGGACGAGGGGACAGGCTGCCTGGCCAGGATGCTGTGACTGGGACCCGAGGGCCGCTGCTCCTGCAGGTGGGGTCAGGGCTGGGGTCTTACCGTATGCGGTGTTGGGGCTGTAGGTCTCCGAGCCTTTCCACTCCTCTATGGATACATCTCTGGATCTCATCTGGAAACACAGCAATGTGGGCCCCGGTTGGTTCTGGCTTCCCTTAGTCTCCTCCTAAACACAGGCGGGGCCTGGAACCCACCCATGCTCTTCAACGCCAGCCCCTTGATTTCCAGGAGGAGGTTGTGGGTGGCATCCTCTGAGCCTTTGCCCATGCTGATCCTGTTCCCCAGAGTTGCCCTTCCCGATCTCTACTTTCCAGGTGCACCTCAATCCATCCCCTTCTCCGGGAAGCCCTCCTGTTCCCACAGTGGCCATAATCCACACCCAACACATCACATGTGGCATTTCACTGAATCCTTGTAACAACTTTCTATGGTTCACCCATTTCACATATGAGGAAACTAAGGCCCAGGCTCATTAACCCACTTGCCCAGGGTCACCCAGCTGGTTGATGGAGGAGTAGGGTAGTGAACCCTGGTGAGCCCCAAGCCCTGGTTAGCCTCTACCATGAACCCCTGCCAGCTCCCGGAGGCTGCAGGGACCACAGTCTTGGTGGGGGGGGGGTGCATTTCAAGTGATCACCTGCTTGACATGAGCCCTTTTCAGACCATGCCTACCAGTGCCCTCCACCACTTACTAGGCAAACAAATATGGCCTCTAAGAATGATGACCACCCCCAAGGCTGTGGCCCTTCCTTACAGTCTTGAGTTGGGACTATTACTTCTAAGCCGAGAAAACGGAGGCTCAGAGAAACCAAAGGGCTTGCCCAGGGTCATGCCACTACTGATCACTGAGCAGCCAAGCTGGCACCACCCCCAATCTGCTTAGGGCTGGAGGCCACACATGCAACCCTCCATCCAAAGCCCCTCTGTGCATGCCTTCTTTGGCTGCCCCCTCACCACCCTGGACTGTGACTGGCAAGCTCTATAAGGACAGGGGCCAGGCCTTGGTCCCCGGTATTCCTGGTGTCCAAGACCAGGGCCTGGCCCAGAACAGGTGCTCCGGAAACACCTGTTAAACCGAAAAGCTCCTCCAGCTCCTCACTCATAGGAGACAGCAGAGCTGATGTATTCTAAGCACAGGCTGTGGAGTCTCGCTTCCTCACATCCAAATGGGTGAGACTTTGCCAGGAAAGTGCCTGGTTACATGCCTAGCATATAGTAAGTGCTCAACAAATGTTGACTGCAGGAGTTCCCTGGTACCCTAGTGGTTGGAATTCCAGGCATTCACCGCCATGGCCCAGGTTCAATCCCTGGTCAGGGAACTGAAACCCCATAAGCCACGTGGCATGGCAAAAAAAAAAAAAAAAAAATCGTGGAGAGCTTCCCTAATGGCTCAGTGATAAAGAATCCGCCTGCTAATACAGGAGACACGGGTTTGATCCCTGGTCCAGGAAGATCCCACATGCCGAGGAGCAACTAAGCCCATGTGCCACAACTACTGAAGCCCTAGCACTCTAGAGCCAGTGCTCTGCAACAAGAGAAGCCACTGCAATGAGACACCTGTGCAGCCAGCTAGAGAGTAGCCCGCGCTCGCCACAACTAGAGAAAGCCCGTGCGGCAATGCAGACCCAGCACAGGCTTATTTTTAAAATTGGGCAATCTGGAAAGCTTTCTCTGTAAAGAGCTTGATAATAAGTACTTTAAAAGAAAAAAAGTTGACTGCTCTCGCCACCATCATCATCACCATCACCATCATCACCTTTCACCGACTTTCCCGTATGTACCACATAGCTCCCCTCTCCATGTCTCTGTGATGCTATTTTATTGGCCTAAGATGCCTTTCTCTTCCACAATACAAGAAAAAATTTCAGGCAGGCTTCCAAGACCCTGTGTATTTCACCTGCCACCCTACCGTCGTCATGATGCATATTTACACGCTGTCATATTGAAGAGCGTTCCTAATAATACTAGATCGTGGCATGTCTTAGTGTTTGCAAATGCCAGCGCAGTGTCTCCTGGCCCCTGGGAGGTGGGGGGAGGTCTCTCCTGGTCTGGGAGTCCAGCCTCCAGCCTCCTTTCCACGCCCCCTCTCCCCAAGCACCTGCTTGCAGAATTCCTCCTCAACCTCTATCTCTTCTTCCTCCTCGTCATCCTCCTCCTCTTCTTCATCGCCCTCAAAGCAGCCCACAGCATCCACCGTGATGAAGTGGTCCTCGTCTTGGCCGGCTATATCCTTCTCCAGCGTCTTCAGCTTCCCAGGGTGGGCAAGGGCTCAAGTCAGCTCTGGGCAGCCACAATGCGACACCCCAACCACCTCACACCCCAGAGAGCTCCAGTCCCTCCGGCCCTGCTATGAATTTGGACTGGAATACACCTTAACTTGCTGTGTGGCCTTGGCCAAGGCTCTGTACCACTCTGGGTCCTCTGAGGGAGCTGTGGTTACCTCCTTGGCTTTGTCCTTATGGCCCTGGGACTTCACGTGCTCCACAAACTTGCGGGGTGTCTTGAAGTAGCGGTTGCAAATGGTGCAGAAAGGTCGCAGGGATTGTTTGGCGAGCTGAGGAATGGAAGGCGAGCCCAGTGGGCAGTGCTGGGGGACAGCGTCCGCAGGTGCAGCTGGGCAGGGCCCAGCGAGACCTCACTTTCCACCTGCAGGTCTCAGGTGTGCTACCTCCAGTCTCAGGGTTAGGGTTACAGTTAGGCCACTCTGCAATCAGCCGACTGTGCTCCACAGAACACAGGCAAACACAAGATGGGATGGTGGGTGGTAACAGAGAGATAGGTCAGAAGACAGAGAGAGCAGGCGCCAGAGGACCCCATGAGTCCCGAGGCTGAATGCAGGGTGAGATGGTGCCTCGCTCACACTGGACAGATGGGGAAACTGAAGCCCAGAGAGGAAACATGACTGACTCATCATGAGCTACAGCCATGCAGGGACAAAGACTGACGTTTACTTTCCACTTCCAACCTGGGCTCCCTCCTCCCCAGGCCTGGTCTTGGAGACCACACATGGGGTACCTTTGCAGCCAGTGGGGGGGGGGCCCTGGTACCTTGTGGTCCTGCGTCCTGCGATGCTGGATCAGGTCCCCCATGTAGTAGAGCTGGCAGGTGTTGCACCAGCGCCTGGGTGGAGGCTCTCTGATGACAATCAAAACAAGTAAAGCATGACACTGCATTCTTTTTGGAAAGACAGCCGCTCTTCCAGACGCTCCATAAATGGAATGCCAGTCCAACAGAATCGTTTTTTTTTTTTTTTGGAAACTTAACAAACAGATTCTGAGGTTCATCTAGAAGAATGTTTAAGAATAAAGGAGAAAACTTGGGGGGAGGGATGAGATTTAGAAGCACTGGGGACACCAGGAGGCCACCAGGATGGGTGACAGATCTGAAAATATCTGGCTTTGAGAACTCCTCTTTGTCCTTCACTTTGGATGCCCTGTGTTTCTCAGAGCTGGTCTGAGCCCTTCCCCAATTCCAGGACCTGTCTCCATGCCAGTAAGTCAGGCCCTGCTCTGGGACCCCAAAGTGCCACTGCCATAGCATTGTCCACAATGGATTGGGAGGACCTGATTCCCTCTCTGCCCTCAGTGGACTGTGAGCTCTGGGAGGCCAGGACCTCACCCCAGCATCCCAGGTCTGGCAGGGGATCAGTCCAGAACTGACTGTGAGGGAAGGACAGGCAGCCTAAAGGAAGGACTGCGGCATTCTGGGCGGGGCCGAGTCAGGATCCAGCCATGTCAGGACGCAGTGTAGCGAATCTTCTCCACCTGAAGCTTGTTTACAGCTTGGGCTACAGCCCTGCATTCTGTCACAATATCTATTTTTATATAGTCAAACTCATTCTGCAAATGCAATTTTGGATCCAGTTTGGTCCTGAAATTGCATCAGGCATATGTTTCCACATTATCAGCAATTCTCTGCCGTTGTCCTATATATTATTAGTTCTTCCACCAAGAACTGATCTAAGCCCCTAGTTTGGGATATTTTAGATCATTTCCAAGTAAATTTTTTCACCACTGCATGAACTCTGCAAGGAACATCTCTGTGAGTCACCTTTCTCCTGGTTTTATGCTGATTTGGCCCAAGTGTAACTCCTAGGTCAGCAAGCAAGGGGAGGCTTAAGGGTGGAGAAATCCTACAAAGCCACAGAGAAGTTCCGCTCGAACTGAGAACCAGCTAACAGAGCCACAGCCTTTGGAGGGAGCTCCCCGTCACTCAAGGAATGCAAGCAGAGGCCACCCAAGGGCCCTTCCTGTCCCCTCACCCCACCCAGGGAGCTGCAAGCTGTGACTCTCTGTAAATCCTCATCGCGGAGCCCCTGACCATTGTCTCAGGGCCTATCTGACCAGGGAAAGGATCTGATTTGGCCTCCACAGGACTCGTTTCTTATTTTTTTAAGATTTTTTTTTTTTGGATGTGGATCATTTCTAAAGTCTTTGTTAAATTTGTTACAATACTTATTCTGTTTTATGTTTTGGTTTTTTGGCCACAAGGCACATGGGATCTTAGTTCCCCAACCAGGGATTGAACCCACACCCTCTGCATTGAGAGGTGAAATCTTACCCACTGGACCACCAGGGAAGTCTGCTGTTCTGGTTTTAATTCTGAACTAGCTGTTAACATTATGAAATTGGGAGATTCACATACAAATCAGTTTCTAGATGCTTCTGAGAAACCAGGAAATCTGGAGCTGAGTGGCAGCTGTTTGGTGAGACAGAGCCCATGTCCCCTAGGGTGGACTGAGCCAATGCCATCCTGTTTCTCTCACTGCTGATGCCTCCCAGCTCCTGGAGGCCTCAGTGGTTGCCCACTAAGCATCCCAAGAGCCAGTCCCAGACTCTGGAGGGCTCACATTTCTAATGGACCAAGCCCCCATGACTAAGAAAGGAGTAAACCCAGGGAAGTTCTCATCTCAGACCATGAGATGAGCAGGTCCTGCCTGACCATCAGGCCCTGTTGGAGGCAGCACATATGCCAGGGAAGTGGGGGGTCTGTGCCACAACTCAATTCCCTCCCATATAGGGGGTCACACTGTTCCTGCCTGGACGGAGCCTTAAGAGACTGTCTAGGGGCTTCCCTGCTGGCCTAGGGGTTAAGAATCCACCTGCCAATGCAGGGGACATAGGTTCAATCTCTGATCCAGGAACTAAGATCCCGCATGCCATGGGGCAACCAAGCCCGCGAGCCACAACTACAGAAGCAGGCATGCTCTACGGAATCCGTGCTCTGCAGTTTGAGAAGCCACCACAACGAGAAGCCCGTACTCCACAACTAGAGAGTAGCCCCACTTGCTGCAATTAGAGAAAGCCTGCACGCAGCAACAAAGACCTAGCACAGCCAAAAATAAATAAATAAAATTTTACTTTAAAAACAGAGAGGCTGTCTAGTTCATGAGTTTCTGCATTACACCCCTCACCAGACCATTTTACAGATAAGGAAAACTGAGGGCCAAGGCCACACGGTTAGTGAAGAGGTATGTGGGAGAGGGCAATCTTAATCCCTTAAGACCTTGTGGATGGTAGATCGGGGGCCCCCTCCACCTGGGCTGAGGAGACCACCTCCCCCCTACCGTCCAGAGCCTCTGGGAGCCCCCACTCACTCGTCCTCTCTCTCCAGGACGTCCCGGGGCACAGGCAGCAGGGACAGCAGGTAGGCTTGGCTCATGTGCTGGATCTCACCGAGCCGCTGCTGGTGCTGGGCTCCCGACATGTGCTCCTGGAATTCCTGCAGCACTCGGGAGTGAGGAAGGGGCGTGAGGAGTGAGCCCCTGAACACTGGGGCTAGAGGAGGCCTCCAACCTGGGCTTCCTGGCCACCCCACCGCCACTGGGAGGACATTTTTCTTAGGACCCTGTATGGGCCAGAGAGGGTTCGTAAACTGAGGCCCAGAGTGAGCACATGCCAGCCAGAGCCTCTGCTCCCCCTGGAGACCGTGAGCACCTCCTAGGTGAGGAGCAGTCTGATCAGATTTCAGGTCCCTGTGGCTCTGCTCAGGCCAGGCAGGCACACAGAGGCAGCGCTAACAATAGTGACAGTAATCATACCAGTGTGATGCTGTTATTAAGGCTGTACTCTCTCTGGGCCAGCCTGGGTACTCATGACTTCAATGTCAAGTTGCTGAATCCCCAGAACCCCTCTGGGAGGTAGTTTTTCTTTTTCTAGAGGTGGGTTCTAAATGTTTCTTCTGACACATACAGAAACTGAGGCACCAGTGCCTCAGTTTGGAAGGTGGAATTCACCTTCCAAAACCCACATAGCCGGTCAGGGCTGATTTGCACCAGGTCCACCCGACTCTGAAATCCTGCCCCCTTGGCTGGTCTGGAGAGGTTTTGTGAGCAAAGTTACAGCTGCTGGAGGTGGGGCTTGGGGGCCCAAGTGGACACAGAGGCAGCCCTAGGAAAGGTAGGCTGGGTATCACATACAGACCCCAAACCCTCCAGCCACCCACGAGATCTCCCACCCACCCACCGGAGGGTACCTGCTGGCTACTGCAGCCGGCCTTGCAGATGTAGCAGAAGAACTGAAGGGCCTGCTTAGAGGATGTGCTGGCTGCCGCAAGGGTGGCAGAGGTAGAGTCGCCGGCCCGGGGCCCGGGTGTGAGGGGTACGGTGCTAAAGGCCCGGCTGTCGCTGCTCTGCAGGATGGTGACCTTCAGGGAGCCCCCGGCCCCCCACACCTGCACGGGGAGCAGGAACAGAGCTACCACCAGCTGGGTGCTTATGGTGAGTCAGCCCTGTGCTAAACTTCTAGGAGCCCTCCTGACAGCCCATTTTACAGGCGGGAAAACTGAGGCTCTGAGCCATTAGGTGATCACCCAGGCTCGTTCAGCCAGACAGCACCGCAGTCAATATTCAAAAACCCAGGTCGCCCTCAGTTCCCCCTGCCTCCTGTGACAGATGGAGAAATGAAGATGCAAGGAAGGGAAGGGGGCTTGGCCACCGTTATACTGTAAGGCTCCCCAGGTGGCGCTAGTGGTAAAGAACCCACTTGCCAATGCAGGAGACATGAGACGCAAGTTCAGTCCCTGGGTCGAGAAGATCCCCTGGAGGAGGGCATGGCTACCCACTCCAGCATTCTTGTCTGGAGAATCCTATGGACAGAGGAGCCTGGTGGGCTACGGTCCATAGGGTTGCAAAGAGTTGGGACAGGACTGAAGCGACTTAGCACACAGCACACAGAGTGGAAAGCAGGACTGGGTCCCAGGCCCTAGACACAGGCTTCCACGCCATGCTCTCTCCACTGGAGCAATGTAACCCATGTGGGGGCTCTGAGAGCTCTAGTTTTGGGGTGAGCAAGCTGGAAGGGACCCTTATCACCAAAAGTGCCTCCAGATTGTCAGAGAAAAGGCACGTAAAGGCCCCCATGAGAGCGGATGAACACTGTCAAACCCAATCTGGTCTGCCTGCAAATCCAGGAGGAGGGCTGCCGTCACATTTCACAGGAGGGGAAACACGAGGGGGTCCCGGGTAGGGGGGCCACAGCTGGGGCAGAAGGAGGCCCTCCCACCACTGGGCGCACCGTGTGGTCCTCATCAGCATCTCTACCCACCCCTAGCATCTCTCTCGCTCTTTTTTCACATTCTGCCACATCCAGGCCACCAGTCAACTCCTCCTGGCTCTCCTCCACGCTGACCTGGGTGCCCACTGGCTCCGGCGGGGCCTCCTCTGGGCCTGAAATGACAGGTGTGCTCCATTTCCCAGGGTCCATCTCCCACCTGGGCCCTGATGTGGGCCTGAGAGCCACTTTCTCTGCCCACAGCTAGGACTTTGAAGCCTCCAGTGCACGTGGACCGGAACCCTGGATCCAAGCCCAACCCTCAGTCCCAGGTGGCACCCAGTCAGGGCTCGACAGTGCCGGGGGAGGAGCAGGGTCCCAGCAGAGCAAGTCCCATCACCAGGCCAGCTGGGAGTCAGTGCTCACTTACCTGCTCCAGCTTCTACTGTATCAGGCAGTGTTTCTGGCGCTGTGGAGCGAACCAGAACTGGGGCTTTCTCCGACGCTGGCTCCGACGCCTGAGGCTGAGTCTGAGGCCGTCCCTGGGTCGGTTCTGGTGGCTGCACCGGTAACTGAACCAGAGGTTGCTTGGGTGGCTGCTCTGGCGGCTGGAGCCTTGGCTGTGCTTCCATCTGGACCTGTGGGTACGTCTGCGTCTGTGCCTGCTTCTGTAGCAGTGGCTGCACATGCCTGGGGGGCTGTGGATGCGCCTGTGGCTGCGCCTGTCTCCGTGGCTCTGCCTCCTTCTGCAGCTGCTGCTGTGCCTGCTGTGGTGCTAAGTGCTCTGGAGAGGTCTGCGTTTGTGCCTGCTTCTGCAGCTTTGGCTGCACCTGGGCATTTACGGGGAGCGTCTGCGGCTGGGTCTGTGGCTGCACCTGGGCTGTGATCTGCAGGACCCGAGGCTGAAATCGTGGCTGCACTCGGGCTTCCAGGGGCTCAGGCAGCAGCTTGGGTGTCTGTGTCTGCTTGGGTGCCATCATCCGGGTCTGCAGCTGGACCTCTGCCTGCAGCTGCCCTGGGGGCCCCTTCTCTGTGGGCTCCTCTGAGCTGGGAAGGGTCAGAAGATCACATTCATGTCTGCCAATTGGCCCCAGGGGCTCCCAAGAAAGGCCCTAACCTAGGCTCCAGTCCTGGCTCTGCCACGTATAAGCTGGGATCTGGGCAAGCCCCTTCAGCTCTCTGGGCCCCAGCTTCCCCTAAGCAAACTGGATCACTTGCTCCCACCTCCCACAGCTTGCTAGTACATATTCAAGGTCCTGGAAGCCTGCCTACCCTTTGCCCACTATCTGAGGTTCCAGGTGAAAATGTTTTCACCCCTCCACACTGGCCCCCTCATCTCACTGTGGCCCAGCCACAGTGAAGAAGCCAGAGTCCATTTGGCCAAGGGCCTTCCCAAGTAAGATGAAAAATTAGGTTTGACCTCCCCGCAAGCCAGAAACCAAGGTCCTTGCCTTGTTCCCTTGAAGGATCTCACCCCACCTACCCCTACCCTTTGCCTTTGCAGGAATGAAGGTATAGAACACCTGGGTACCAGGCAGGTTTTTGGCCTCAGTTACCTTTTTGACTTTTTAGCTGGTGGCTCAGAGGCTTCACAAGACTCAGGCTCAAGTGCTGGAGTGCGTTTCTCCTTAGTGATGTCATCTGGGCACTGAGGCGGTTCTTGGTCTGGGATGGAGGGCAGGGGAGAGACTGCCATGCCGGGTGGAGCATGTATGAGCTCCCAGTTCCGAGAGGTGGGGCCTGGGCTCACAACTCCCCCCGCCCCCCACAAGAGCCCTGCCTCCCAGATCTGCCTCCATGTTCCCTGCACCCACCTTCCCCCAACCCATGTCCCTCTGAAGGGCCAGCAGCTTCCCTCTCTTCCTCACCTTCGGGTGTGTCTGTTCGGGGCTCTGCAGCTTCTTCAGACCCCTCTGGGGGGTCTGACTTGTCCTCCACAGGCATCGTCTGAGAAGAAGAATCCTACTTCCTTTCAGAAACCATTTCTGATATCTGCCACTTACCCCAGTAAATACTCGCTTGCCCAAGAGCGGCTCCAACATGTAGGCTCCAGGGGATGAAGGAGCCTGGCCCCAGAGCTGCCAAGGGAAGACCCTAAACACCCCGGGAATCACGTCCAGGGGTTCCGTCTAGCTGCCAGCCTGTTAAGTAAATGCAGGTTTGGGCAATGCAATACTTTCTCCGAGTCCATGATGCTGCCCCGATTCCTTACCCTCTTCACGAAGCAGCCAGAGGGACCCTTCTCAAATGCAGCCCTGATCATGTCTCTTATCTCTTTCAGGCGGAGACCCTCCCATGACTTCCCGTAGCCCTGGACTATTCCTGCCTTACCCCAAGCCTGAAACTAACTCCCCTCCCCATGCCCCTGCACAATCTGGCCCCTACCTCAGGCCTGTCCCTCAGCCTCAGCCTCCCTTTCCTCTATGTGTCCACACCGGCCTCTCTGGCTCCCCAAAGCCCTGGGTATTCTCCCAGAGCCTCCAAGTCACTTCTTGCAGGAAGCCCTCCTAACCCATAGTACAGGTTCCTGGGGCCTTGGACCTCCTTTCTGTGGCATTTCCCATGGCCATCATTCATCGGCTGGAGATTTATATACATTAAGGTCTCATCATCACTACCACTCTCCTCCCCAGCCCAGGATTTCCAGGAGACCCAAGCCAGATACCTTCTCTGCCCCAGAGAGTCCTCTGCCGGACCTTAACAGACATCTGCTAAGTGAACACAGTTCCAGATGGCTCCAGGGTACCCCAGGGAGCCCCAGGGGTCTACCTGCTGCTTCCCTCCCTCCTACTATGCCCAAGGGACCAGTGGTGAGTGGAAATATGCACCATATCAGGGCTCCACGCCCTTCGGAAACTACCCAGCTCTCAGGCACTGGTCTGAGAGTCAGGAGGGCCGGACTCTGGGTCTGCCTCGACAGCTATGCAGCCCAGGACAACCTTCACCCTCCTCTCTGAGCCTCAGTCTTCCCATATGTAATATGGGGGCAAGGAGGTAAACACTAGACAGGACCATGTTAGGACAGGCCTGACTGGAAGGTCAGAGGCTGTGACCCCTCTCTGGAGGGAAATGCCTCACCTCGGGATGTGGGTGGCGTCAGAGCCAGAAAAGGTGGGTGCTGCCCCCTCTCCCAATTGGGGTGCTCTCAGGAGTGTGGTATGTGTGAGGAGCTGTCTGGACATCCGGGGACAGGACAGACATAGGGAGCATATTGTTTCCTTTGCAAACCTCTCTGGTTCTTCCTGATCAAGTCAGGGAGAACTCACTAAAGGCTCAGACACTTCGGCTGGCAACAGACAGAGTTGAGTTTAGGATTTTATAACATTGTTTTACCCCAATCACTTTTCTTTTACTTCTACACCTGGGGATTAATTCAGAGTTACTGTACTGGGTTGCTTTTTTTTTTTTAATTTCAGATAGTGATTGTTTCTTTTTTAAACAAATGTAACAGAAAAGCAGTGTTCATTTAAAGCTATACTACCCCAGACAGTAGCCAGTAGGTACATGTGCCTGACTTTTGAGCACTGGAATTGTGGCAAGCCAAGTCGAGATGTAAGCATAAAATATATACCAATTTTAAAGAATTAGTATCAAAAAAAAACCCTCAAAAGAATATAAAATACCTTGTTCATTTTTTATATTGATTACATGTTGAAATGATAATTTTTAATATATTAGGTTAAATACAATATGTGAGTAAAATTAATTTTACCTGTTTCTTTTTACTTTGTTACTGTGATTACCCGAAAATTTTAAATTACATGTGTGGCTCACATTTAATTTCCACTGGGCAGTGCCAATTTAAAGAAAGTTGGTAAAATATACCTACAATGAACACAGTGTTATATGTCAATTACACCTCAGTCTTTTCAAAAAGAGAGAATTGTTAGCAAACAGTATTAGTAAATAATAGAAATGGTAAATAAAAAGGGAATAAATAGTTCGAGTGGTGTTTGGTTATAGCAAAAATCACTTTGGGGTTCAGACATATTTAAAGTTTTAGAAACACTAGACGAGTCTAACTCTCCCCCCTCTCATTTTATTGATAAGGAAACTGAGGCACAGAGAGAGCTATGATCAGCCCCAAGGCCAGTGTGAGCTGGAGGGGGTACTGCTGGTGGGTCCCCAGATACATCCTCTCCCATCCATGCCCCTAGACACCACTCACCTTGCGATTGGGGGTCGTAGAGGAGGAAGTCCGGGCCTGTTTCTGGGGGGTTCGCCCTGAAAGGTTGAGCTGGGAGGGGTTCATGGGGACCCCGACAGGAGGAGGGCCCAGCAGGGACTGCCGAGTGGCCTGAGGAAAGAATTGCTGGAGATTTGGGGTGGCCAGCTGTGGGGGTGTGAGGCTGGGGGGTGTCAGGTTGGGGGTTGCCAGGTTGTAGCCACGGAGGTTACCTGTGGGTGAAAAGACGGCAGAAGGGGGATTACAACTGTGGTCAGGTAGTAAAGGTTAGGGTCAGGGGTCAGTGCCCCAGAGAACCATGGGAGCATCACAGATAACTTCCAAGGGGACCCTTCCCACCCAAGGGCAGCCAGAGGGGAAGAGATGAGAGCCGAAAGCCCAGACCCACCTGAAGCACTGGTGGGAGGGGGCTTTCAGGCTGGTTTTCTGCTCCAGCTTGTGAGGGAAGGGGCCCTTTTCCCTCCTCAAAGGCCTCCCTAGTCAGTGGCTTGGGCACCCCCAGAAACTCCGCTCACCCTCAGGCATGCTCTAGGATACACTTTAAAGGATATAAGAGATTCAGCACAGGATCCAAAGGGAGAACCAGCAAGATGATTGGTCCCTGGAATAACAAGATAACTCTCCTACCAACACCAACTACCCTTCATCAAAAGTCTCCTAGGGGACCTCCCTGGAAGTCCAGCAGCTAAGACTCCACGTTCCCAATGCAGGGGGCCTGGGTTCGATCCCTGGTCAGGGAACTAGACCCCACAGGCCACAACTAAGACCTGGTGCTGCCAAATACATAAATAAATATTTTTTAAAAAGGAAATGTCTTTTGGTGACCGGGCACTTGCTAAAAACAGCCTCAGTCACACCACCCAACCACCCTCAGGGTAACTATTATCCTCTCCACTGATAACAAAACAGACACAAAGTGAAGGAGTGGCCTGTCCAGGATCTCTGGGAGCGGCACTGCTGTCCACTCACCAGCTCCCGGGTAGGATTCTGGGGGTCCTCCTGACTCCCCTCTCTCTTTACCCTCCCCCACATGAGCCAACACCAAATTCTCTTAACCCTGACTCTTACCCTTCTTCTCAGTCCAGCCTGACTCCCTTTCAGGTCTCCACTCCTATCGCCCCTCTTCCTTCCAAAGCCGCTTCATCCCACGTGTGAATTTCAGCCAGTCAGTCTTTGTACTGTGGTCCTTCTAAAAACCACATTCTGAATTTGCCCCTCCCCCTGCTGAACCCTTCCATAGCTTCCTGACGCTCGGGAAGGAAGCCCATTCCTCACTACGCAAGGTCCAGCCCTGCCCCCCTCGACTCCCTCTCTTGCAGTTCACACACACACACACCCACTGTACTCCAGCCACATGCTCCCATGCATGGGTCTGCCTCAAACAAGCCTGGGTCTGCCTGCCTCTGGGCCTTTGCACATGCTCTTCCTTCTGCTTGGACTGTTCTGCCTCTGCATATTCCAGTCATCCTTCATTCCTCCGTTTAGGTGATTCTCCTTTGAGAGGCCTTCTCAGACCCTCTCTCTGTCCCCAGAAGCCCAGCTCCCTGTTTCCAGACCAGCTGCACAATTTCCTTGTCCACTTCCCACTTAACCACCCTGGGAACTCCTTAAGGGCAGGCACTTCATCTGACTCAGAGCACCGGGGATGTGTCTGATCCAATAAAGGACAGTTTAAATCCTTGCCCCAGTGCTGGGATGGGAAATACAGGGGTTACAGGCATGAATGGGTCAGATGTGCTGGGAGAAATGGTTTAAATGCAGGCTCTCTAGTACAAGTTCTGTGACCCTGAGCAAATAAGTTTCCCTGTCTTAGCCTCAGTTCCCTCATCTGTAAAATGGGTATAGTAATAGTGCTTGACTCACAATGTTTTATGAGGATTCAGTGAAATATACAAGTGTGCCTGGTATTTACTAAGCATTTTGTGAACATTAACTTAAACACATATACACATATGTGCAGAGAGAACACCACCCAGCTCTTAAACAGTGAGATAAAAGATGGCACACTCTAAAAGAGAAATGGACAAAGGACATGGACAAGTCACAAAATGAATTACAAACGTTCAGCAGACACATATAAAATGTTCAAGCGCACTAAGAAATGTAAACTAAAAGCACTCCAAGAAATGTAAGCTAAAGCATTAGTGATATAGCTTTTTTGCCAAGCAAATTAGACTAGATGTATATATACATACATATTAGAAAAGAGTATAATACCCAGTGTTGCTGTGGGCATGGTGAGACCGGCACTGTCATACGTGGCTGGTGGCATTGCAAACTGGTCCAGTCCTTTGGGAAAGCAATTTGGCAATACTTATCGAGAACCATAAAACACCCATCCTCCCTGACCCAGTCATTCTACTTTTGGGAATCCATTCTAAGAAAATATTCTCAGACATGATATTCATCCCATTATTTAAAGCAGCAAAAAAGAGAAAGAAAAGAAAAATAAAGAAAAGAAGTAGAAGAAGGAAACAGCTGAGAAAGTTTAGGGACATAAGGACACACACCTCCAGTGGAATATTAAACAGCTGTTAAAAATAATCTTTATAGAGACTGTCAAATCATATGGTAAATGAACATGCCATTCTTCTCAGTGAAAAAGAAACAAAATACAGTCTTTCATGTATATCACTAATTACAGTCATATATAAATCCCCAAGTCTGTGCCTAGGAAAAAAAAATGGGAGGAAATATACCAACACTTTAATGGGTGTTCTTTTTCTTTAGAAGTGAGTCTACATATGATTTGGATTTTCTTGTCCTCTTTTTAAAATATTTCTTTCGCTCTTCTTTGAAGAGTGTGACTTTTAAAATGAGAATGAAAAGAGTGAAAAAAAATATGTAAACATTGTAGGTTCCTGTATGTGGTCTTATATCTCTATCCATCCCTCTATAATTTATAAGCCGGCTCCCAGGATCATCCACACCCATGTGGCCACGGGAGGGCTGAAAAGTGACAACATCACATCTTCTGACCTGGCTGCATACCCTGCTGGGAGGCAGGATAGCCTGGTGTCTCAGAACAAAGCTCTGTAGTAAGAGCTCTAATCAACACCTGGGCCTCAGTTTCTTCATGTGTAAAATGAGGCCATGAGTGTATCTCCCCTTAGGGTTGTCAGCAGAATCAAGAAACTGGGCTTGTAAGGGGCTCAGCACAGTGCTCAGCCCTGAAGGACCAGTCAGCATGTCACAGCTACCCTGTGGGAGGGGCTAGGTCTGAAGAAGAGCTGGCTCCATGTCTCTGGACCCCTGCCTCCTCCCACAGTGGCTGAAGTATTGGGAGCAGCATCATGGAAAGAAAAGCTGAAAGACTTCTCTGCACGTGGAGAAACCCGGGTGAGGGCACAGGCTTAATGCAGAGGGCTAGAGACACCCACTCAGAGATACAGGGGTCAGGAGGCCCAGGCCTCCATCTAGCTCAGCCATTGCTGATGCTGTGTGACCCAGGGCAAATGACGTCCCTTCTCCGGACCTCAGTGCCCTCATCTGTCAAACTGGATGCAAAGGAGGGTGGTCAAAATAGATCTTTCCATCCATCATATCATCTAATCTCTCAATGTCAGCAAAATATGTGCTGAGTAGCGCCTACAGAGCTAGCACCACGGCCAAGGGCACGCCTCTGTGATCAGACAGACCTGCATTCAGCTAAGCAACCTAGGGACTTCCACCTCCCAGAGCCTCAGTGTCCTCATCTGTAAACTGGGATATTGACAGTAGCTCCCTTTCAGAGTTGCTGTGTGGCTTGGATGAGATTCGGTGCACCCGCAGCCATACCTTGTAACTGCTGCAGAAGCAAGGCTCTCTGCAGCACAGAACCGTTGAGGAGGGAGGTGGGGCTGGTCCCCTGGAGAGTCAGGAGCTGCTGCTGTGGCTGCTGCTGGGGGAGCCCCCTGTGTGTTGAGAGCGGGGGTCAGAGGGTTATGGGGAGAGGCAGACCCTCCCTCTTCTCTGACACCCTCCCCTCCATTCTCTGCCCCTCTGTACTGAAGAGGATCCCCTTGGGGTGGGAACTGATGACCTCCAGGGCTCAGACAGGGCTGCCTCTGGGCGAAAGGGCTGGAAGGGGGGACTCCAAGGCACGGGCCAGAGTTGCCCAGCCCTCCAGTGGGGAGCTCACCTGCTGACGGTCATGGGCAATGGGGCCTGCGGTGGGGACTGCTGGAGCAGCTGCTGGAGCTGCAGCAACTGCTGCTGTTGAAGCTGCTGCTGCTGGAGCTGCTGGAACTGCTGCTGCTGGTTGAACATGGTGGCTGCGAGAAGGGAGGGAGTCGGGCTAGATGGATCCCGGTCTCCCAGCCCCAGCCTGCGGCCCTCGCGCGCTGCCGACTGAGCTTCACGGCTACCCTCCCGGTCCCGCCCAGAGCGCGCCAGGCGTGCGCTCCGTCCCTTCAATACTCCTCCAATCCCACCAGCTGCGAGGTTTAACCACTCTCCCGCCAACTGCCTCCAAATCTTCCTAACAGTTCCTCCTCCAAACGCCCAATCCCGCCCTCCATCTCTCCACTCCCCCCGCTCGGGTCCCTCCAGGAGCGGCGCCTGATACGGATACACCTCCCACCCCACCCTTCGGCCTTTATTTAGGCCAATCACGTGCCGAACAAGCCAAGCCCCCGGCCACTCACACCCCTCTGATGCTCCCACCCGGTCCCGGGTGCGCGCGTTCTGTCAATAACATCACCCCCACCCCCACCCCGCTGCCGCCTTTTACTGTCTTCCGCGAACAAAGTAGGAGGAAGGCTTCCCTCCACTCTAACCGCCCCCCCCATTCCACTAGCCTCTTCTTCTACGGACAGATCCAGCATCACATCCTAATGCGGTGTCCCCACCTGCCCACGAAGACCGCAGCCTCCATCCGAGTGGCCCCTGGGTTTTCGCCGTCCCCCTCGAGCCGTGCCCGGCCCGCGCACTTCGTCCCCGCCCTGGAAACCTCACTGCCACCTCCCCTCACCCCCTCCGCCGCCTCGTAGCTCTCACCGGCGGGGAGGAGTGGGCCGGGCCGGGCAGCTCTGGCTCGCGGATCCGCGGGTCCCCGTGTCTCCCCGTGGCTCCGCCCGGGCCTGTCCACTCGGAAGGTCGGTCTGCGGGCCGGGCCCAGGCAGCGCCCTCTGGAGGACGGGAGGTCCAGGTCACTCTGCGGGGACGGCGGTGCGGGGGGCGGGGTGGGGGCGGGGGAGACGGCTCACCCGGCAAAGCGGCCGGCGGCTGGAGTGGTTCCCTGCTGCGAGCTGGCGCCGGGCACCGAGCAGACCCTCCTCCCCGCGTCGTCCGCATCGGGAAGGAACGGCTCTGAGCCCCAGGTCCGACTGTCGCACAGAAGGGGGTCTGTCATCTGGCGGGGACTTGGTGGGGAGCTTTGAGGAGGACCGTCCCCAACCGACTTCCCCGAGGACCCCACTGTCCCGCGATTTGGGGCCTCGCGTGGGGTTGGGGGTGGGAGGGGGCGAGGAGCCGCCAGCTGTACATTCGGGGACCGAGACCCAGCGAGGGGACGCCCGGCACAAGAATTTGCCCTAGAAGAGGTGGTGGGGGCCGGCGAGGGGTAGGGGGGCCTCGGTTTAAAAGTGGTTTTTGTCTGTTTCTCGGGTTTGGCCGCGGAGCCGGGGAGGAGGGCAGAGTTCAAAGATTAAAAAAAAAAAAAACGGCGCTCATCGTCCTGCCAGCAAGGACCCTTTAATTTCGCCTCTGTCCGGTGTCCCGGTGCCTCGCTCCTTGGTCCCCACACTGGGTCACAAACAGTCCGCGGTTACTCGAGAGCAATCCCTTTTCCCTTTTCCGTAACTCAAAGCCGACCACAGCTGTAACAGCCCTAGGCAACGCGCTCGCTTTGTATCCGGCGCCGACTGTGTGCCGCGCGGCTCACGCGGTGGCGCAAGGGACTGCAGGCCCGAGGTCGACCCAGCGGAGACCCGAGGGTCAGTCATCGCAATCACGTGGCCAGCGCTGCCCTAAAGCTAGGGACCCGCGCTATTACAGCCTCTGGGGCGGCCGCACAGGTGCCTAAACTCGGCCTGGATTTAGGCGCCAACGGGGCTGGTCGTAGGTGGGACTAAGGGGATGTCCCTCCTACGGGTGGAAGGGCGGCCCAGGCGCTGCGGGCTTTGAAGCAGAGCCTGGTTTTATACCTAAAGGAAGCGACAGCGAAGTGTATGACAGCATCACATCCGCCCAGATTCGGACACGGCTCGAGATCCCCCGGGCTTCCAACCAAGCAGAGCTCGGCGCTAGCCGGGATTGAACTGGGGCTCCTCTGCCTCCTGGCTAGGCGACCCTGGCAGACGCGGGAGTCCTCTCTAAGCCTGTTTCTTCCTCTGTAAAATGAGTGCCCCCTCCCGGTGTGTGTGTGTCTGTGTATGATATTACATAATGCTTCCCACTGGCATCTCGCACAGGGCAAGCTTAGCATATTGCCAAAGTAAAAAATACTTAGTTCAGTTCAGTTGCTCAGTCCTGTCTGACTCTTTGCGACACCATGGACTGCAGCACGGCCAGGCCTCCCTGTCCATCACCAACTCCCAGAGTTTACTCAGTCTCATGTCCATTGAGTCAGTGATGCCATCCAACCATCTCATCTTCTGTTGTCCCCTTCTCCTCCCACCTTCAATCTTTCCTAGCATCAGGGTCTTTTCCAGTGAGTCAGTTTTTTGCATCAGGTGGCCAAAGGATTGGAGTTTCAGCTTCAGCATCAGTCCTTCCAATGAATAGTCAGGACTGATTTCCTTTAGGATGGACTGGTTGGATCTCCTTGCTGTCCAAGGGACTCTCAAGAGTCTTCAACACCACAGTTCAAAAATATATATATAAACCTGAAATTAATGCTCATGCTGGTGAAAGTAGGGATGCCAGCACTAGCTTCTTGTGTTGGTTCATCTTTCTGGAAAACAATCTGCAAATTCTCTATCAAGATTCTTGAATGTGTTCTGCCCCTTGACCTGGTAATCCCACTTGTAGACTCTAGCCCAAGAAAATAATCAGAAACAAGTCTTTTTAAAAGCCAGCAGGTGCACAGAAACATCTATAATAGTGGTCTGGGAAATAATCAACTTTAGAGAATAGCTAAATAAATCATGGTGTCTGCCTCTTAAGGAATAGCACACAGCCTTCAGAAATTATGTCTTCAAAGGATATTTAAGCAAGATATGGTATGAAGTGAACTCAGCAGGTTACAAAACTGCATACACATTATGATCCCAGTTTTTGGAAAGAATAAATGTGTGTAGTGGGTTCATGGGGATGGAGATTCACTTTCCTTTTTAAAAATAATTTGCTATGATCTGTTTGGATGACTTTTTCATGAGGAGGATGTGGGCATTTTTTGGAATGTATGTGACCTTGTGCTGCCTCCCTGAAGACCAGAGAATGCTCTGAGGACACTGTTTGGGGCTAGACTCATGTTAATTGCTTTTTTTTTTTTTTTTTGGCTGAACCTCGGGGCATGTGGTATCTAAGTTCCCAAACCCCCTCCAGTGGAAGCACCAATTCTTAACCACTGTACTGCCAGGGAAGTCCCTCATGTCAATTCCTTTAAACCAACCCCTTGCAAGCAAAGCCCCCCAGTGAAGTATGTTCAGAGGGAGATGAGAGGCCTCATCTCTGCATCCCAAATGAGGTCTGAGGATGTAGCACGACCTGGAGGCCTCATTCTTGCCTCCACGTTGAGGTGCACCTTCACTGTGAAATGGACTTATACTCAGGTGGCGCCATGTCCAGACCTATTTGCTCCAGGAATCTGTCTCTTCTCATGATGATATCATATAGTGTGATTATTATGGTGGCGGTTTAGTCACTAAGTCATGTCTGACTCTTGTGACCCATGGACTCTAGCCCGCCAGGCTCCTCTGTCCATGGGAGTCTCCAGGCAAGAAGCTGTCATCCACCTGTGCCTTTACCTGCTACTAGGTGAGCTGAGGGGAACAGAGAACAGAGGTAGGGAGTGGCAGGGTGGGCAGACCCTTGTTGCTGCTCCTACCCTTCAGAGTGACCCGGGGCAGGACCCCTCCCTACTTGGGATCTGAGTGTGGCCATCTCTGCTGGACAGGACTGACTTGTGTGTAACAGGCTCACCTAGCCCCCACCCCTACTTACCAGCTTCAGCCACAGGGGCGACCTTCTGTCCCCAGAGGAACCAAATCTCCCTCACAATCTCCCCTCTCCTCGCGCTCATCACCAGGCTGATTCCTGTCCAGTCTTTGCCGCTCCATTCAAACATCACCTTCTCAGGAGGCCTTTCTCTTTTTTTTAACTCCTTTTTAAAGTTTTTATTTATTTATTTTTGGCTATTCTGAGTACCTTCATGAGGCTGAAGTTTCTTCAGACAGTACTGTGGTAATGATGATTATAATCACACTAATCGTGGCTCTAATTATTCACTGTTTCAGGCACTGTTCTCATATTTTCTCTGAATTATTACATCATTGAATCCTCCTCATATAACCCTATGAGGTAGTTAATAGTCTTATTCCCTTTTTGCAGATGCAGAAACTGAGGGCCAGGTAGGTGAAATGACTTGCCCAAGATCACTAGGTTAGATAGTGGTTGGGGTGGGATTTGAACACTGGGCAGTCTAGCGACAGAACTGTGCCCTTGATCCTCAGTACACAAGAGTATCTGCCTTGTTCCAGGCTTATGGGGAGCTCCTCATTGTAAGATAGGGCAGTGCAAGCACAGATGCCTGGACCACTGGTGCCCCAAAGCCCCTGGGAAATCTTGGTGCCCAGCCCCCAGCCACATGCAGAAAGGCACTATGTGGAGCCCCAGCCTGGCCCAGCTGGCTTCAGCAGTGACCTTGCCCGACACAGCCAGGTGTCTTGGCTTCATCCACCTGGACAACTTTCTTGTCTTTCTCTCCCCTGTGATCCACATTCTAGGAAAGTTCAACTCCTGCATCTTGTTAACCTCTTCATCCCCTTATGTCTTGCTTGAGGTCTGGCATGAAGTACCTGATCAATACCTATTGAAGAGGGACTTCCCTGGTGGTCCAGTGGCTAAGACTCCAAGCTCCCAATGCAGGGGGCCCAGGCTTGATCCCTGGTCAGGGAACTTGATCCCACATGCCACAACTAAAGATCCTGAATGCAGCAACTAAAAAAAAGATCACACCTGCAACGGAGATTGAAGACCGTACGTGCCACAACTGAGACCTGGCACAGCCAAATACATAAGTAAACATTAAAAAAAAACCCTGTGAAGAATGAATGAATCCAAATGGGCCAGACTCTGAGCAGACTTCATGACCAAATATAATGGCTTGGCTCAAGTGCTGCATAACAAAGCCATTGTGCAGTTCAATACAATCAGCATTTATTGAGCACCTGCTGTATGCCCAACAAAAACCCTATCAGAAGGGGCTAGCGTTTTATTTCATGAGCATTAAAAGTATGCAGATTACAACAGCTAGTGCAGTATAGGATATAAACAGTATGGAAGCCCAGAGTCTCACCAAGCTCCATTCACATCTTCACCCCATCATTTTCTGGCTTTGTGCCCTCAGCCACATCCTTCTTTGTGCCTCAGTTGCTTCATCTGTCAAGAACTAATAGGAACTCCTCCCTCGTCCTGAGGGTTGACTCTCTCAGCACAGTAATCTGGCCCAGGGAGAAATGCCCAATGAGTGTTCCTGCAGCTGATCTGCCAGTACAGGTGCTGGTTACAGCTTCAAGGGCTCCAGAGAGAATTCTCCCTGATTAATGCTCAAAGTAGAGGGTCAAAGCCATTTCTAAGACTCTCATTTAACTCATTGGCCTTCGGGACTCCCAGCTCCTCAGCACCTGGGAGAACCATCTACAATATCCCTCCTTTGGTCCTCACCAAGCCCTGTGGGAATGAGTGTGTGTGTGTGCTCAGTCGCTCAGTCGTGTCCGACTCTTTGTGACCCCATGGACTGTAGCTCTTCCAGGTTCCTCTGTCCATGGGATTTCCCAGGCAAGAATCCTGGAGTGGGTTGCCATTTCCTCCTCCAGGGGATCTTCCCAACCCAAGGATTGAACCTTTGTCTCCTGCATCTTCTGCATTGGCAGGAGGTTTCCTTACCACTGAACCACCTGGGAACCCCCATGGGAATGAGGCCAGTGTAGATATCAGGTTCATCTCCTTTCTGATTCCATACCTTTGCTTATGCTGATTCCTCTGCCCAGAACATCAACCCTTCTCCACACACACACCCCAAGTGGCATTTTATCCATCCATTCTTCAAGCCTGGCACAATCATTTTTACCGAACCAGAGAACAAAACCAAAGCACTACTAAACAGTGGGAAACTATGCAGCTGTGAACAAGGAACTTGACCCATCTGTTCTTACGCTGAGAGACCTCAAAGACTTACTGTTGCTCAAAAAACAAGTTGCATATAATAATATATATTAGAGCTTCTCCAGCTCTGATGTGCACAGGAATCTCCGGGGCTCTTGATTCTTGTTAAAAGCAGGTTGTGATCCAGCAGGTCATGAGTGAAGCATGAGATTGTGTATTTCTGACCAACTCAGGGTGATACCTAGGCTGCTCATCTGGCATGGGTGATTCAGCAAGACAGGATTTATAGTATGATCCCATTTCTGTAAAAAACAAAATGAAACAAAATGAATATACATGGGATAAACCAGAGAATAAACTCTAAATAATGGTTATCTCTGGGTGGAAGGATGACCAGAAGTTTTCAAATACTGTGTAAAGTCTGATTTTTACAATATGTTTCTCTACTGTAATTAGAAAAAACAAACCAGCCACGATGGCGCCCCTCTAGGCAGACATCTGTAACTGGCACCCTCTATCCAAATAAATGGCGCTAATCCAGGCTTCATCTCTGCCCTCTCTGGTTCTCAGAGCATAACAGTGGGCTGGCTGGGAGCAGACACACAGGATGTGCAGTTCCACATCCACATCCAGTTCTCTGGAAGGTTGTGATCATCAGCATCCTCAAAGCAGCGGTTTAATAAGGATTGCCTGAGCCTCAGGCCGGGGCCATGCCTTTCACCAGCATTCCAGTCTATCATTATCCCCATTACCCAAATTAGATCACCGAGGCTCAAAGATATGGAGGGACCTGGATCACACAGCTCATCTAAGACCCAGGTCAGGCTCTTGGAATGGGATCCGCTTATTCCTCTCTGCCCAGATGTTCCCCAGATGCCCACATGGGTTACTCCCATACTTCCTTCAGGTCTGCTCAAATTTTTACCTTACCAGAATCCTCCTCCAACCACTGTATGCAAAACAGCAACACAACCCTCACCTCCAACTTTTCCAGCTTTCTTGTCTTCCAAAGCATTCATGACTATCTGACAGTCATATTTATTGGCTCATTTGTACTTTGTCCTTTTTCCACTGGACTACAAACCACATGCAGGTAAAGGCTTCATCCATTTTGCTCCCTACTTTATCTCTGAGGTCTAGCAAAGTTCCCGGCTTAATAAATATGTATTAAATGGGTGAATGAACCACAATCTCCAATTCACAGACCACTGATCTCCCAGCAGTGGCCCCTACTCTGTTCACAGACGGTGACCTACTGATCCCCAGTAGAACAGGGTTCTTGTTGTTGTTTGCGCGCTAAGTCATGTCCAACTTTTTGCGACTTCATGGACTGTAGCTCGCCAGGCTCCTCTGTTCTCCAGGGTAGGCTGGTCTCTCTTTCTTAGCCTCCTTGTGGGGAGTCCCAGTTAGGTTTCTTAAATGCAGAGATGGATGACTAGGCCTAGGCCCCATGGTCTTTCCATGTGAAAAAAAATAAATAGGGTAGGGTTTCAAGAGTCCTGGATTCGAGCCCTACTGTTTTACCACCACCCTGATGGTTTGGGGAGAAGACTTCACTTACCAGGACAAGACGTTCCAACTGTCCCAAGAAGGCCCTTCCAAGTGTCAGGGCCTTTGCACCTGCTGTTCATTTGGCCTGGCTAGCTGCTTCTCACCATTCAGGTCTCTCCTCAACCGTCACCTCCATAGAGAACCCTCCTAACCTGCCAGGCTAAAGAGAACTCTTCATATGCTATGTTTATTTCTCACATCACTATTAGTGTATACTATCTTCACTTGTACTGTTTCATTTATCTGTTTATTCATTTACTGTGTCTCCACTATAAGATCTATGAGGGTAGAGACCTGGTCTGTCTTGTTTACTGCTGTATCTCCAGCGCCTAGAACAGGTTATGGCTTACAGTATGGTGTTCAGTAAATATTTGTTGAATTAATGCTCTATACCTTTTCCTTCTAGAAACAGGGAGATTGAGGCCCCAAGACGGGAAGGGAAATGCCGGAGATGATTTAGTTTACAACCTGAAGTAGAAGGCAATGAAGCCGAGTGGAACTGAAGGTCAGAAGACTATGACCTTGGAGGAGGCCTGTGTCTCCAAGCCTCAGTTTCCCCATCTGTAAGAGGGAGTGAAGCAGCCACGACTACTCTCCAAGGGGTCTGGTACTAAGGGTACCTAGTACCTAGGAGACCTTGCCCGTTTCCAAGAAAGATAACGTGCGGTGCAGCATTTGTGCTTCCCCCAGACACGGCTCCAGCGCCCCTAAAAGCCGCAGAAGTTGAAAACTACAGTCCCCATAGTGCCACGGGCGGCGCCTGCGCACGACTGCCGACCCGCGGCGCTGCGGGCGCCCCCTCGCGGCACCCTGGCGCAGCGCGGCGCCCCGATCCCCGAGGGGCGGGGGGACCCGCGGCGCAGAAAAGCGTCGGAGCGCGCTGCTGCATCCGCGGAGCCGAAGCCGGGAGCCCAAGCGGCGGCCGGATCGCAGCCCGCGAGTCCAGGCGCAGCCATGGGCAACCGTGGCATGGAGGATCTCATCCCGCTGGTCAACCGGCTGCAGGATGCCTTCTCCGCTATCGGCCAGAACGCGGACCTCGACCTGCCGCAGATCGCCGTGGTGGGCGGCCAGAGCGCCGGCAAGAGCTCGGTGCTCGAGAATTTCGTAGGAAGGTAGGAAGCGGCGAGCCCCTGGAACGCCGACTCTTCGCGCCCGGGTCCTCCGGGTCTCGGGACCCGGCCCCGACGGCGCCGCCACCTCGCAGCCCCCGGCGCTGCACGGAGGACGGCGCGCCCCCGCCCCCACCTCCAGCCAGAAGGGGGAGGCGGCCCTTCCCCGCCACAAGAGCCCCTCTGGGGCGCAGCCCCCCCCACCCCCCACCCCCGCTGGGTCGCAAATGTCAAGCCCGCCGCCGCAGGCTCACGCCCCCCTCCTCTGCTCCATCCTTTAGGAAGACAGCAGACCCGGGCAAAGGGCTGTCCCCCCCTCAACCCCCGCATGGGCACCGAGGGGCCTGCATGACTCCCGTCAGTTCTGGGGGGGGGTGTCTCTTGAAGCGGGCAGCACCCTTGGGCCGTGCCCCCAGGCTCTATGGACAGCTCCCCCTCCTCTCAAGGGGATTCCTGAACTGTGGTGGGGGGACACCCCTCCCGTCTCCCCTGGGAGAGGACATGGCCCCTTGGGCATCGGGGACCAGATACAGTCTCCCCAGTCACACACACCTCTGCGGCTCCGGCCGCCATCCGTGCGCAGCGCGGAAGAGGGGGGAGGCGCGACTGCAGGATGAGGAAGAGGGGGTGGGGGGATCCAGCGCCTCTGAGCCTTCCCCGAGCCGCCGGCCTCTTGCCCTGCCGCCGCCCCTGGTTGGGGGTAGGGGGCGCCTGTCAGTGTCGTCCTCCTCTTGGCCTGGCAGAGGGATTGGAATGGAGGGAGAAGGCGGTGGAGGACAGAGATGACTAAGACAGGGAGGGAGGCAGGCTGGCGGGGGAGGGGTGGGGGGAGCCATTTGCACGACCTAATCCCCCTCCTGCCTCGGATCCCACAAGGCGGCCGGAGGGCCAGGTGGCAAGGAGTCAGGGGCAACCACCAAGACAAAGAGCCCTGGGTTTAGGGAGGCAGGCAGGGTCGTGACCACCCCCCAGGCTCTCCCCCAAGAAGGGGAGACAGAGATGGGCTTTCCGGGTGCTGAGAAGGAGAGAGAGGCGGATGCTCTCGTGGGGGGCTGGAGGCGGAGTCGGAGTGGGGGGGAGCTGGGCAGACTGAGGGAGGAGGCAAGAGAATTGACACTGACCTCCCCACTCTGTCATCTGCCTCCCTCACCTCCTTCAGAAACCCTAGCTTTCTTCCAATGACCTTCATGGGTAAAGAAGCGGATGACCTGTGCAAGAGAGGGAGGCAGACAGAGAGGGCTTCCTCCTCCCCCATCCCAGGGAGGACAGCTCTGGGCTGAGAAATCCTGGGTCCCAAGCCACGTTCTGCTGTGAAACCTCAGGCGAGTCACTGCCCTCTCTGAGCCTCAGGTTCCTCATCTCTAATATGGGCGGTTAGACTGGACAGTCGTCCTCGCCCCTCAGATGACCTGGGAAAGCCCAGCGTCAGCCTCAGGGGTGAGAGAGAAAGATACTGCCCGGAGCGATGTGTCTGTGGGACGTGGGAGAGCCATTGTGGGGGCGGCCGGGCCCATCTGATCAACAGAGGGGGGCCGCCGTCTGTCTCTCGGGGAAGGGCTTCCAGAGAACCCTTCTCTTGCTCATGTGACCTCACCCCCCAGAGCTGCAGAGATGCAGACAAGAGACACAGAGATGGTCCCCGTCCCTATGGCCCGACAGTCAGAGCGAGGGGGGTGGGAGGACTCTGGAGGCAATAAAGCCCCCGAGGCCCTCATGCTTTAGATGACAGTCGTGGACATCCTGCACCTTCCAGGGTACAAACCATAGGCCTGCCTTTCCTCCCTCTGCTCATACATGCTCTCTGCCTGCTGCGTGCTCTGGGCAGGGGGTACCAGGGGGCAGCTGACCTCAGCCCCCATCTGCCGGGCCCGTCCCCTGTGCCCCCTGCCAGGCTACATGGGACGGGTCACAAGAACCCCGTGAGGCGGGTACTGTGATGACCACTCTGCAGGTTAGACGCTGAGGTTAGAGGCCCTGTCCAAGGTCGCAGGGCCAAGAAGGACCGCGTGTGTCAGACTCCAATCTGGGGCCTGCACCACCTCTAAGAGCCCAACTCAGCACTGAGCACACGGACATGCAGGTGTATGGGCCCCCATTTTCCCCCTCCGAGGGATGGGCCCACTGACAGCTGCTGCCCTGCCTTCCTGAGACATGGGTGTGGGGCTCCAGCGAGTTCACGGGTGTAAAAACCCCCTTTTATAGACACATGGAAGGGAGATGTCGATGTTCAGTTAGGTTTGGGGCCTGCCTGCGCCAGGACAGACCTAGCCCCTGCCTTCTTGGAGTCCACCGTCCAGCAGAGAGAGGTACCAGGAGGTAGACAGCACAGCAGGCCAGCCTGGCCACAGCTGACTTCCGCAACTGTTAGCTTGTCAAGGGATCAAGTGAGATGCGGACTCTGCCTCCAGAGGCCTAGACCCTCTCCCTGCCCTCCACAACCCAACAGCCTTTGACCACAGCCCCGCAGGAGGATACACAGGGCGTCCAAGTGCAGGTCTGGAGCAGGGTAGGGGCCTGGCATGCAGTGGCGTGCGCGGGGATGCTTTAGTTGATTCTCATGAAAGCTAGTGAGGAGACCAGGACTGGAGTGCAGGCAGGAAACTGAGGTTCACTGGGGACCTCCCAGTCTGCCTTGCCATGGATCCCCACCTCTCCACCCTGGGCTGGGTCCCCAGACCCATGTGCATGGTAACAGCCACTCTGTCTCCTGGGGTTTCCCGGGAGTCAACCCCCCATGGAGAGGAAGTGGAAAATATATCAGAGGAAGCAGAGGCTGCTCCAGGCTTCCGGGCACCCAAGAGGGCCCTGTTGTAATCTCTGCAGCAGAGGTGGCCCAGACAGCTGCCCAGGACCCTGGCAGGGCTGCTCTGGGTCTATGCTTTTTCTTCGTCTCCCTTTTACGGAAAGGAAGACTGAGGCTGATTCATTCAGCCATCCAGCAGATGTACGTGAAGAAGAAAACTGGGGGCCATGGTCAATGCTGGGAGGGAAAAGGGCCACTTTCCACAGGGAGGTCAGAGAAGGTGTCTAGGAATCCGTGGCATCTGAGATGAGAACTGAGGGATGAGAAGTCATGTGACTATTTGGGGAGAAGCATTCTAGGCTGAGGGAACAGAGCATGCAAAGGCCCTGGGGCAGTAACAAATTTGGTATCTTTGAAGAACAGAAAGGAAGCGCTGTGGCTGGTGTTTGGTGAGCAAGGTGGACACAGCTGGGAGAGGTAGGCAGGGGCCTCAGATTAAGCTGAGGAACTACGTTTGTTTTCATTATTATCAGAAGCTCTTAAGTAGTGGAATGACTTGAGCTGCTTCCAGCAAGTGTGTGACTTGGGAAGGGGGACAGGAAACAGGTGCAGAGGCTGCTGTGGTGGGCAAAGTTGGCCTGGACACAGGCTTTAGCAGAGAGAAGGGGAGAATGGTGGGGTTCGGGATGTATTTTGGAGGATGGTCCCCACAAAACCTGCTGAGGGATGGGATGTAGAAGGTGAGGAAAGAAGAATCCAGGATGACTTTAGCACCTCTGACCTCAGTGGGTGTTGGTATCATTAATGGAGTCTGGGAGGAGCAGGCTAGGGGGCGGGGGGTAGGATCAGGAGTTTGGTGGGCAGTGTGGTGATGCAAGTCGGAAGCTCAGAGGGAAGGCGGGCTGGAAATATAAATTTGGAAGAGATGGGATGTCAACTCGTGAGCGTAGATGAGATCATCTCGGTGGTGAGCGCAGACAGCAGAGTGTGCGTGGGCCCCCGGACACCCCAACACTTTGTGAGCAGATGTCTGATGCCCAGGTTTCCCTTCGTCTGCCCCCAGCTGTGTGCCCCCTCCCCACAGTACCCATCTGGCGCCAAGTCAGGTGTCCTAGGACAGGTTTTCAGGTTCCAGCACCCCTGACCTCGCTCTCTCTGAGGCCCAGGTGTGCTGATTATTGGGCACTGCCCATCTTCCCTCCTGTTTGGCCCCCTGGAGAGGCCAGAGCCAGTAGGAGTATGGCAGAGGGGCTGAGTGCTCAGGCTCTGGAATCAAACCTGGGTTTGCAGCTTAGCTCTGGCACTTACACGCTGGGCAAACTTGGGCATGTTTCTTAAACCCTGCCCAGCTGCTATTTCCTCATCTGTAAAATGGGGATAATAATAGCACCTCCTTCATGGGACTGTGGCGAGTGTTGACATCATGCCCGTGAAGCACTCAGGGTCAGGTCTAGCCGAGAGGACGTGCCCATTCTGTTCCTGCCTGGGCATAGGTACCAGCTGGGAGAAGGGGCCAGGGTGGGGGTGGGGCAGGGAGCCTGGTGAGTGACCCTCTGCCCAGAGCCCAAAGGGCAGCCTGGGGGATAGGGTTTTGGTTTCCCCTGCTGACTCTGCCTACCCCAGGTCAGGCTCACTGAGTTGTTGGTCAGTCACTAAGTCGTGTCCAACTCTTTGCAACCCCATGGACTGACTGTAGCCCCCCAGGCTCCTCTGTCCATGGAATTTCCCAGGCAAGAATACTGGAGTGGGTTGCCATTTCCTTCTCCAGGGGATCTTCCCGACCCAGGGATCAAACCGGGATCTCCCATGGCTCCTGTACTGGCAGGCAGATTTTTTACCCCTGAGCCACCTGGGAAGCCTTTTTGCTCAGGCTCCCTGCCTCCTACCAATCCCCTTGCCCCTTTCTCTGCATTCTGGTCCCAGCGCAGACCTTGTGCCGGTCTCTGGCCTCTGAGAGCCCTTCTCTTGGTCAGCCCCAGCCCCTGCCATGGGGGACAGACCACTCTCCACTACTAAGATCTGTCTCTTCCTCTGAACACTTCAGGTTACATCCCATTTCCCAGATCCAGAGACTGAGGCCAAAGAGGATTAGGGCATAATTGAGACATCGAAAGTAGAAGGGCAGAGGGAACTGACATCTCCTTGGCACTTGCAGTGTGCCAGGCCCTGAGGATAGAGCTGTGAACAAGCCAGACCCATCCTTGTTCTCGGGGGACTCACAGCTGAGCGGGACAGACAGAGGCTACATTGCACAAAGAGCTCTTATGTTGTGGGTTTGAAGAAGGGTACCGGGAGCCTGATGCTGTAGGGAGCGGGAGTCGTCAGGGGGCCAGAGAAGGCATCTGAGCATTTAGGTCTGGGCCTGAGTGAAGGTAGAACTTGGTCAGGCAAAGGAGTGAACCACTCCAGGTGCAGGGTGCCCCCGAGGAAAGGCTGGAGGTGGAACCCGGAGGAGAGAAGGGCAGTGAGGAGCAGAGATCGCAGTGAGATGAGGCTGATCCGGGAGGTGCTGCGGGCCCTTCAGCCACCCCCACCCAGAGAGCCCACAAAGCTGTGCCTCTCCCAGCTCAGAGCGCCCTCCTGCCACGTGCCCTCAGCCAGACCCACAGGCCCATCCCTGGCAGAGGACACCTTCTCCAACCCCCCCTGGCAGAGGACGTCTTCTCCAACCCCCTCGCCCCACCTAGTGGCCCCAAGGAGCTGGGAATGAAAGGTGACTCTGGTAGACAGAATCTGATCCCGGTGCCAGGAGAATCAAGTTTCCCTGGCCTTGGCTGGGGTCGGAGGGTCAGAACCAGGGGGAGGGGACGCAGGCAGACTGGTGCGGAGAGGCCAGGTGGGAGCAGAGGGCACCAGTCACAGACGTGGTGTTATCAGGCCTGGAACAGGAGGCAGAAGTGGAGCCCACGTGCCATATGTCTAAATATTCCAGTTATAAATCAAGCTAAGGAACTGCTAACTACAATGCGTTCTGCCCTTCCACCTTGACAAACACACCTTCAAAGCAACCTGGCAGGATGGTGTGGAATTTAGAATTTCAGGCTCCTCCGAGTTCTGAGATGGGGTGGGGACTCCCCAGGCTGCCCTCATTTTTCAGCTCCATCAGCCTTAGCCTCGAGGTTGCCTCCTCGCACTGAGGGCAGCCTGCAGGTGGGAGAGTAACCTAGAGGTACACCTGAGACTGAGAGAAAGTTCCAGGGCACTTAAGTGTGGCCTAGGAGGGCTGCGCAGGAGCCTCCCTGGTGGCTCAGCAGCAAAGAATCCTCCTGCCAATGCAGGAGACCTGGGTTCAATCCCTGGGTAAGGAAGATCCCCTGGAGAAGGAAATAGCAACCCATTCCAGTATTCTTGCCTGGGAAATCCCATAGACAGAGGAGCCCGGCGGGCTACAGTCCAAGGGGTCACAAAGAGTCAGGCTTGACTGAGCAACCAAAACAACAACAAGGAGGGGTGCACAGGCTCCAGCTGGGCACCTTCCCTTGGTCCCCGGGAGCCCCTTGCTTCATGGGGAAGGTGAGGCCAGAGATCCCAACAAGGATGGGGCCCAATCTCAGGGCCCCAAGCCCCCAGGTCCAAGGGCAGTGCTGATTATTGTCTTCTTGAAACCAGCAACCTCTTAGTAGGAGGAGCACCATCCCCAGTTTTCAAGTGGTGAAATGGCACAGAGAGGGTAAGGGACCTGCCTGAAGTCACACAGCAGTGGATCGGAGGCAGGACAGGAACCAGCATGGGTCTTCTGTCTCCATGTGGAGGTCCACCCTCTTCACCCCAACCCCTGTGCCTGCCTCTCCATACACCTCAGCTTCTCCTCTGCTCTCCCTGGTTGTCTCTCAGGCACTCTTGCCCCCTCCCTGGACTGAATTCTGGCTAAGGAATATGAACCATTTGCAGCAGTCAGCTCCAGCAACTTGGAATTCCTATGTTGTTGTTCAGTCACCAAGTCGGGTCTGACTCTTTGCGAGCCCACGGACTGCAGCCCATCAGGCCTCCCTGTCCCTCACCATCTCCCAGAGTTTGCCCAAGCTCACGTCCATTGAATCGGTGATGCCATCCAACCATCTCATCCTCTGTCGCCCTCCCAGTGCCCCGGCCGGAGGCCCCGGGATTGGCTCCCAGCTCCTCTCGCATCCTCTCCATCCAATGCAGTCTACAGACCCTGTGGATTCTGCCCCAGTCCATCCCTTCTGTACTTGAGCCACCATCACCTTTGTCCTACCTAACACCCAGGACAGACTCCTCTCTTGCTATTCTCCGTCGGGCAGCTCAGAACTCTCTAGGGCTTCCCAATCCGATGCCTCTGCTTGAAGCCCTTCTTAGCTCCCTGCCCTCCCAGCAGAGCCTTATCTCCTGAGCTGGGGCCCTGAGGCTGGCCTTACAGAGCTGGGCTTCCCCTCCGGGGGCCACCTAAGTATCTTGCAGCTCATGGGGAAATGGGCTGTCCCTCTCCCTCACTCTCCTGTTCTCTCTGCCAGGAAGGTGCCTCACCCCACCTCCGTCTTCTTCCTTCACTGGCTCAACCTACAGATCTCATATCAGCCAACACCTCCTCTAGGATGCCTTCCCTGACCACCCTCCAGCCCGTGACCTTGACGTGTGGGGCAGGACTCAGTTTTCTCCCAGAATGAGGGACCACAGAGGAAGAAAGAGGCCTGTGACCTTGGGCTGAGAGCTCCTGGCAGAGGAGATCCAACCAAGGTTATTATGAACGTTTTACCTGTTTATCACTGTGCCACTCTTTTGTCCCCAGTCTTAGCACAGGGAAACGAGGCCACCAGCCCAGATGAGGAGAAACATCTCAGGAGGTGAATGCAGTGCTCCCTGGCACACGTAGGCACCAAGCCCAGGATGGGCACTCAGGTGACTCATGGCAGCACCAATGGGCAGCCTGCTAGTTAGATCCTCTACAGTCAGAGTCTTGAGGCATCCCCTCATTGGCTGTAGGAGAGAGCTGCTGGATTGTGTCCCATTTCATGGATGGGGAAACTGAGGTTCAGAGCAGGGAGATAATTTAATGCAGCTGAGATTCCTTCACCTCAGGCTGTTCATGATAAGAAATAAGGATCCAGGGACTTCCCTGGTGGCGCAGTGACTAAGACTCTGCTCTCCCAGTGCAGGGGACCCAGGTTTGATCCCCGGTCAGGGAACTATATCCCACATGCCACAACTAAGAGTTCGCATGCTGCAACTAAGACCCAGCACAGTGAAATAAATGAAAGCAATAAGGATCCAGAAGCAGCTCCATATTGAGCGACTTGGGAAAAGTCCATGCTGAGCTGTTAGAAAGGCAGAAATGCTACCCAAGTGCGGCTCGGAGGCCGGGTCCGGGAGGGGCACCTGACTTTGTCTCTCTGAGCCTGTTTCTTCCCCTTCAAGTTGGGAAAACTGGTCACACCAACCTCACACAGCCGTTTGAGCATCAATCAAGAGGCTGCAGGTTTCCTAAGGTAGAATTTACATGCTGTAAGATTCGCCCGTCTTTAGTACACACTTCAGTGATTTTTAGCATATTTGTGCAACCATCATCTCAATCTAATTTTAGACCACTTCCATCACCCCCGAAAGAAACCGCATGATGATGCAGATTTCAGAGCCCCTGGAAGCATCCCTGGCCAGCAGTCAACAATCCATCAGGGTTTGCCATGACTGTTCTTATAAGTGATAAAACGTTTACAATGCTGAGCCCCAGGTGTTGGGGGTGATGGTTGTTTTTATTTTTTCAACATCTTATGTATTTTCTGAAAAATTACTTAATGAGAGAGCATATGATTTTTTTAAAAGCAGGGGCAAAAGAAATCGTTTCCATTTTGAAAGTATAAAATCGTCAACACTTGAAAGAAAGGGAAGAAGACAGGGAGGGAGGCAGGCAGGAAGGAGTGAGGCAAAGAAGAATGGTAAGAAGGATGGGAGGATAAGGTGAAAAGAAAGATGACAGGTTTTCTTTAATATTGAAGAATGGTTGCTGTGGGGAGAATGCCGGGCTTGGAATCCAGGGCCCGGGGCACCAGTCCTACCCTGTCACCGACTTGCACTGTGAACTTGGGCAGCCCTCTTTCTTGTGCCTCAGTTTCCACATCTGTACAATGAGGGCGGTGATGGGAAAAGTGGAAGAACTTCTTCCAATCATTCTTTCGGCCGACAGGGGTGTCCCGAGCATCTGCTCCATGCCAGACTCCGAGCTGGGTGCTGGTAAAGAGGGCCAACCCAGGCCCTGCTCTCAGGACATTAGAGTACCAGGGGAAGCTAAGACCAGGGCTGCCCTGAAATCTTCAAATCTCAGCTAGAAATTCATGGGCTGTGTGACGTGAGCCAGCCCAGGGCCTCCTGGGACGGTAGAAACAGAGAGGGACTTGTTGCCTGGGGGCAGTCTTACCTCCTCCCAACTGTATTTCTTGGCCCACCCACTCCCACGCCTCCACCCTGGCTCCTTGCTTCAGAGGGCACCTCACAGCCTGTTGGGCCCCTTCCCTTCCACTTCCAAGGCAAGATTGGGCTGGAAATAGTCTGGCCTCCGCCCACTCTTCTGGCCAGCCCCCAGGAAACCCATCTTCCAGCTCCCTCCCTGCTGCATCAATTGATGACATGGTCCTGGGAACCCAGGCTGTGTGCTCAGCTCACTCAACAAGTTTTATTTATAATCATTGCTACCATGCCTCGGTACAGACATTAAGTTATATAGGCCTCACAGAAACCCATTTTACTGATAAGGAAACTGAGAGTCAGAGATGTCTGATGATTTATCCATAGTCACACAGCTCGGACATCCAGTGCCGGGCCTGTCTGACATCAGAGCCCAGGGAACAAGAGACTTACAAGGATGACTGCCACTGGGCAGCCGCCAGTCCAAGCATGCTACTTTCTGGTGGTGTTTGAGCTCAGCAGGACTTGGGAACCAGGGTCCCAGAGCAGTTGTCAGACTAGGAATGGCAGCTCTGGGTATAATTCCTCCAGGCCCCTCTGGGGTGACAGTGCCAGTTCAGATAGGCTGTATGTGGTGCCTGGAGGTCGTGAGATGTGTTTATTTCACCCTCCCTGTGCTTCAGGTTTGAAGGTACCTCTGCAGATGGCAAGGCAAGGCCTCCCCAGGAAACCACCATCTGTCCAAAATGAGTGGGAGGAACTGGAACGTCACCATCCACCCCTCCCACACGTCAGTCAAGGCTGGTGGGCCTGGCACACTTTTCTCTGAGCACCTGTTCTGTCCTCTCTTGGGTAAACCAGGAGCTGGGTGGGAGGTGCAGAGGTGGCTCTGGCGGGAGACCAGATCAAGCCCGAATGAATCCCCAGTGCAAAGGCGCTAGGGGACACCTTATTATTTTTTTAATATTTATTTATTTTTCTGCGCCAGGTCTTAGTTGCAGCATGAGGGGTCTTCGTTCTTAGTTGCAGCATGTAGGATCTCGTTCCCTGACCGAGGATCAAACCTGGGCCTGCTACCACTGGACCACCAGGGAAGTCCCCAGGGGACACTTTAACTGAGGGTATGGGGCAGTCTGTCCAGGCGAAAGGTGGAAGCTGTGGAGTCACTCAGTCATGCTTGCTCCTTCCAGGGTTGCCTGAGCCCCTACTATAGCCCATCCTGTGCCCAGCACGAGAATCCTGTGCCCAGTGTGAGAATCCAGCAGGCAGTGAGGCACTGATTCTGGATGTGGGAACAGCCGTGCTCATCACTGCCTGTCCAGGCATGAGCCTAGCTGGGAAGCAGGCTTCCGGGTCCTGGGCCCATCTCGGCCATCCCTTCCATTGCTGTGCGGCCTCACAGCTCCCTGCCCCTGTCTGGGCCTCCGTCCCTCCCCCTGGACAATGACGGAGAATGAGATGTTCTCTGAAAACTGCTCCTCCTTAAGGTCCATCGTTTCCAGCCAACATTTTGTGGTCAGAATCCCACAATCCGATTCAGTGCCTGGAGGAGATGAGGCAGATGGTCCTTCAGGATCTTGGATTCCTTGCTGAATTTTGGGAGGATTCTCTGAAGGAGGGGGGCTGAGGACAGGAGGCTCTTCTTGGCAGCCCCCTCCAGCTGCTGAGTGCCCACTCTGTTCCAGGCATGGGCTAAGGCTCCAGGAATCATTCTGCAGCCACGCGTGGTCATGTATGATGCCTTGTTTAGATCATGTGGTTTACAACTGAGGACCCTGAGGCCCTGAGGGTGAGGCAACTGGCTCAGGGGCACCAGGCTGGGGAATGGCCAAGTCAGGACTTGAACCCAGGGCCTCTACCTGGCGCTGGTTCCTCATCACTGAGCCAGGAGCCTTAAACTTGATGGGAACATGGGGACTGTTTAGAATCCATATTCCCTCCTCCCTTCCCCTGCCCCCCAACCCTGAAGATTCTAACCCAGCCTGTCTGAGGAATGCACACTTGAACAAGCCACCCAGGGAATTCTGAGAGCCTGGGCCAGGGCCAAGATGGGGCCCCTGGCCACCTGGGCACCCATCCCCACCCTGGCCTGGGAGATCTGGGTCTGAGTAGGCACTGCTCCCACACATGCCCTGTGCTCTAATCTCTGCTTCCCATAAGCTGCTTGTCCTTTAAGTAGCCCTGGGAGGCAGCAACTCGGAGCAGGCTGGCCCAGACCCCTGATCACCCCTCCAGCTGGGCCCTGGGTTTCCCACACCCTCTACATGGCACCTCAGGAACCTCCTCCACCCCTCAGGCCTGCCAGGGCCAAGTGGGTCCATCTGTGCAGGAAGGGGGTAGTGGGGGTGGGTGGTGCTCTCAGGCTAGAGCTCCAGGGAAGGTTCATGTCTCTGCATGGGGAGGGGCTCTCTGTGGGGAGTGCCATCCTTTCCAGCCCCGCCTGCAGTTTCCATGGCAACTACTGTTGTCATGGTATTGCTGGGTGAGGAGAAGGTGGGGAAGAAGGTAGACCCCAGGTCCCCATATCCTCTCCAGCCTCTGTGAGCTGAGATGCCCTATCTCTCCAGTCCTGGGGAGGGGGTCCCAAGTACTAGGGTGTCACCCCTGCAAAGAAGTCAATGAGTAAGGGGTAAAGACAGAGACAGGAAGTCCCTCCCCACCAAGTTAACCACCTCCCTCTCTGTGCTGCCTGGTGCACCTCCGTTCCAGCACATGTCACACTGCATCACATTATCTGTTTACTTGTCTGTCTCTCCCACCACGCTGTGAGCTCCTCGGGGTGGGAACCGTCTGACTCATCACCTCCCATCCCCAGGGCCCAGCACAGGACCTGGCGCAGAGCAGCTGCTCCCAAATATGTTCTACACTGAATTTAATTGAATTACATAAAAAGCCAAGTCTGGCTCCTCAGGTTTAGGGAGCAGCAGAGTTTGATTGCTAAGTTCCCAGGCTCTGGGGTCCAACAGCAGCGGGTTTGATTCCCCGGCTCTGCCATTCCTGACTGGGTGACCTTGGATGAGTCATTTCACCTCTCCGAGTCCTCGGTTACCTCATCTGTAAAGCTATCTTCTCCATATGAGAGCAATTTTTGAGGACTTGGGGATTCAGTTCTCTTTTATTATTTATTTTTGGTTCCATTGGGTTTTCACTGCTGCTCGCGGGCTTTCTCTAGTTGCAGTGATCTGGGGCTACTCTTCGTAGCAGTGCACAGACTTCTCATTGCGGTAGCTTCTCTTGTTGCGGAGCACGGGCTCTAGATGCACGGGCTTCAGTAATTGTGGTGCACTGGCTTAGTTGCTCCGTGGCATGTGGAATCTTCCTTGACCAGAGATCAAACCTGTATCTCCTGCATTGATAGAGGGCTTCTTATCCACTGTACCGGCAGGGAAGTCCTCAGTGCCCATTTTTTAAATTTAATTTTTTGGCCATGCCATGTGGCATGTGAGCTCTTTGTTTCCTGACAAGGAACTGAACCTGCGCTCCCTCAGTGCCCACTTATTAAGCACCTCTTGTGACGGAAAAGTGCAAGTCCTGCCCTTCTGAACCTCACAGTCTTGTGCAAATGAAAAGCATTTGCCTGGCACCTAGAAATGATGGATAAATGCAGGATTTATCATCCTCCTTCCCCATAAAGTGGCTGAGTTCTCCTCATTAGTCTCTGCTCTCCCCAGAGGTGGGGCAGGATAAGGACAGAGAATGGAAGAGCCCTCCCCAGGGTCCCTAGATGAGGCCTTGAACCCAGAAGCCTGGGCCAATTCTGTTGTTCCTGGGACCCTCTGCCCTTAACCTGAGGCACAGAAAGCTTTGTGAGTCCAGGTCGGGCTCTGGGCTCAGGGTAGGGCATCCAGGTTTCTGCTCTGGCTCTGTCCCAGCCCTATAGTATCTTGAGTATGTCCTTTCCCCTCCCTGGGCCTTCATGTGCCTCACCATGAAGGAGATTTCTGTGGCCCCTCAGCTCCCCTCTTTCCTGAATCCTGGCAATCCCCTGATTCCAATCCCAGTAGCCTGATCCCTGGAGAGGCGTCCACTGTCATTCTTGTGCTGGCTTGGGTGGGGCTGTGGGTGGATGGGTGGGGTGATGAAAAGAGCTGACAGGACAGAGAGAAGTGGCACCCTGAAGAGTTAGCCAAAAGGACTGCTGAGGCTGAAATAGACATAACAGATGTCTGAGGAATAGACATCAGGTCTACAGGCAGAAGATGACTTCGGGACCCCTCAGTCCAGTCATTCAAAGGGAGCTGGGTGTGCTGGGAGATGATCGGCAGACAGCCTTCACCAGAGAGTCAAACAGATCTACTGCAGGGTCTGGTAGATACGGGCTGGGCAACATGAATATCTCTGAGCCTCAGTTTCCTCATCTGTAAAATGGGGATAATGATACTGTCTTCCTCGTGAGGCTATTGTGTAGAGTCCATGAGATATTGCCCACAAAGAGCCTGGCATGCGTTAGGCATTTAAGAAGCATGAGTCCTTTTCCTTGTTTCCGCCTTCCCCTCATCCCCCTCATCCTCAACCCCAGCCAGATGGGGCCAGGAGAAGGGGAAGTGAGATGCTGCCTTTCCCCACAGCGGAAAGGAGGGGAGGAAGTGCAGCTCCGTTTCCTTGGCACCCACTCTGTGGCCACTGGACATTTGGGCATTGGGGTGGGGCACCTCATGCCTCAGTTTCTCCTGAGTTGAATGGCAGTGACTGAGTTGGGGCAGGGACTTCCTGTTGGCTCAGAACCAACACAGGGCAGACTGTGAGAGAGGTCTGGGGGTCAATTCAGACTCACAAATTCTGTGACCCAAAGGACTTGAGGGTGGTCTTTTCCAGCTTTCTCAGCTGCCCTCTCCCCTTCGTGAATCCCTTGGGCTGAGGCGTGGTGAGGCACTTCTGGGGAGCTTGAGGCCCCCAGTGACAGGACAGGCGTTCCTGGGACACAGGGACCCTCCTCAGACCTTGACTCTCCTCTCACACCCAACTCACTGCAGGGACTTCTTGCCCAGAGGATCTGGCATTGTCACGCGACGCCCCCTGGTCCTGCAGCTGGTCAATGCTACCACGGGTATGTGCTTCCTCTCTTTGGGCCTCATTCCCCGTCTGAACAGCGGGGATGAAAATGCATAACGGAGAGGTGGCTTTGTTGTCGGGGGAGGGAGGAGAAGGCAGTGTTTGTGCGTGTGTGTACGTGTGTGTGTGTGTGTGTGTGAGGGGTCTTTTCCCAGTGGGAGATGAGATCCAGGTAAGCTACGGTTATGATGCTTTCTCCCTGCGCCCCGCTCCCTCTGGGGCAGAATATGCCGAGTTCCTACACTGCAAGGGGAAGAAATTCACTGACTTCGAAGAGGTGCGCCTGGAGATTGAGGCTGAGACCGACCGGGTGACCGGCACTAACAAGGGCATCTCTCCAGTGCCCATCAACCTCCGCGTCTACTCGCCGCACGGTGAGATCTGGCCCTGGCCCATCCCACCCACGGCCTCTCAGCTCCCTCGCCGAGCCCCGCCCCTTGGGAAACCGTCTTCTTGGCCCCGCCCCTTAGCTGGCCCCTCGCTGGCTTCACTCCTCCTCGGCGCGTCATATTCTGGGCCCCCGACCGAGCCGTGGCTCCGCCCACCTCTGGCCACGCCTCTAACGGGTCTCAGTTTAGCCCCCCGCGTTTCCCTAACTCCACCCACCTGCGGCCACGCCCCCAAACACGCCCTCTCTAAGCCCGGCCCTGTTCCTTAATCCGCCCGCCCACGGCCACGCCCCTCGCCTTGAGCCCGCCCTCTCACCGCCCTGTCCAGTGCTGAACCTGACCCTAGTGGACTTGCCCGGCATGACCAAGGTCCCGGTGGGGGACCAACCTCCCGACATCGAGTTCCAGATCCGGGACATGCTTATGCAGTTCGTCACCAAGGAGAACTGCCTCATCTTGGCCGTGTCCCCGGCCAACTCCGACCTGGCCAACTCTGATGCCCTCAAGGTCGCCAAGGAGGTGGACCCCCAGGGTAGGTTGTTCCCACAGGCGGCCGACACGCTGGTCCCCGGGGGTCTTTTCACAGTGTAAGGGGGAGTCACTGGAGGGTCTAAGCGAATAGCGGTGGGATCATATTTATGCCTTTAAATGTCGTTTGGGCCACCATGGAGAATGAATGGGGGGCGGAGCAGAGGCAGGCAGCGGGTGAAGGAGGGAGAGGGCTGGGAGACAGCGGAAGTGTGGTGGGATCGGAAGTGCCTGGGGTCTCCTGTATGAGGACGAGTGCAGGTGTAGACAACTCTCTCCTTCCTCACTCTCCCCCCAGGTCAGCGCACCATCGGGGTCATCACTAAGCTGGACCTGATGGACGAGGGCACAGATGCCCGCGATGTTTTGGAGAACAAGCTGCTCCCGCTGCGCAGAGGTAGGCAGACCATGCCCCTGACCCACGTGACAGCCCTTCCCTTTCACCTCCAGCCTCTCACTCCCTGCAAGGCTGAATGCCCCTTGACCTCCACCCCACCCACAGGCTACATTGGAGTCGTGAACCGAAGCCAGAAGGACATCGATGGTAAGAAAGATATCACGGCTGCCTTGGCTGCTGAACGCAAGTTCTTCCTCTCCCACCCTTCCTACCGCCACTTGGCTGACCGCATGGGCACACCCTACCTGCAGAAGGTCCTCAACCAGGTAGGGGCTCAGGCCAGGTGAAGTCTGGGAAACCAGCATGAGAACAGAGTCATTGAAGTGTATTTTGGGAGGGTTGCCCACTGTTCCACAGAGAGGTAGCACCCAAGCTTTGTTGCCCCTTCCCTATCTGGGGCCAGGAAGGGAGCCCTGGCACCCTCCCAGGATGGAGGGTGGCATTGACAAGGGCTTGGGCTTGGGGGCTAGGACTGGAGCATACTTGGCTGAAGGCCTTGGTTCCTTCTGAAATGGGGAGAGGCTGATTTGGAGACAGGTGATCCCAGGGGACTCCTTGGATATTTCTCTGCCTGGAATGGGGCTTCCAGAATCACTGAGGGGTGTGTGTGTGTGTGTGTGTGTATGTGTGTGTGTGTGTTGACAGTAGGGAGGCAGTGTGACATGGGGAAAAATTGGGGTCCCTAGAGGCCATACACCTTGCTTCCAATCTCAGCTTCGCCACTCACCCACCAAGACTTTTCAGCTCTCTGAGCTTCTCTTTCTGCATCTGTAAAATGGTGATAAGACCCATTTCTTAGAGTCATTGTACAGTTCAGGGAGATACTGGGGGGGGGGGACCTAAGTAGAGTGAGTCCCACAACTTGAGAATTACCTTAAGGGAGGCCTTAAACCTAGAGGGCACAAGGGGGCAGTCTTCCAGTCATCACTGCCCCAGATTTATTTCAAATGGCTCTTGTGGTGTCTAACACTATTGAATTAGTCAAAACCAGGTGACTTCCAATAAAAATCAAAATTTCTGGCTTCTATTGAAAATGGCATTATTGACTCATTAGTTCAATTAAAACACCTCTGTGAGCACCTACTGTGTGTCAGGCAGCTTTCATTCCAGTGGGCAGGGCAGTGGTGGGCAGAGCTGTGGCTCTGTACCTCACCACGTACACACGGTCCCCAGACATCCTGGTCCCTGCCTGGTCTTATGTGCTTTCTGGGTCTCTGTGACCATGGTCTTCGCACTTTCCTTGCCCCTACCCCCAGCAACTGACAAACCACATCCGGGACACGCTGCCAGGGCTGCGAAACAAACTCCAGAGCCAGCTGCTGTCCATCGAGAAGGAGGTGGAGGAGTACAAAAACTTCCGCCCTGATGACCCAGCGCGCAAGACCAAGGCTCTGCTGCAGTGAGGCCCTCCCCAACCCCTGACTCCCCATTGTGGAGCCGCCCCTCCCGCAGCCTCTCAGCACCACCAGGGCTCTCCCTGGGCTCCCTGCACTGGGTTGCTCCTGCCCCCTCAGGTGACACCACTCTCTCCCCAGGATGGTCCAGCAGTTCGCTGTAGACTTTGAGAAGCGCATCGAAGGCTCAGGGGACCAGATCGACACCTATGAACTGTCAGGGGGTGCCCGCATCAACCGGATCTTCCATGAGCGCTTCCCTTTTGAGTTGGTCAAGGTAGGCAGCCCCCCAACCCCGCCGGGGCAGGAGGGCTCACCTCCCTCCCACCCACTCCCCTACCTAGAACTCTCTCACACATATGTTGGCTGACTTCACTAGAGGTCCTGGTGCCAGTCCTGGGAGTGGGGTGGAGCCTGTCCTGACCTTCCAAGTGCCAGCAGAGGCCCTGACCAGCCATCTCTTGGTCTCCTACACAGATGGAGTTTGACGAGAAGGAACTCCGAAGGGAGATCAGCTATGCCATCAAGAATATCCACGGCATTAGGCACGTATGGGGACTGGGGAGGGAAGCTGAACCCTGGAAGGCAGAAAGGGTGTAGCGCAGAGGTACAGGAAGTGATGGAGTGAGCCCCACTCGGGAAGGATGAAGAGCCCTAGTGCTCAGTCTCCTCAGTCCCAACTTTCTGGCTTCCAACTTGGACCGGCTCTGGCAAGGGGCACTGGATAGGAGACCCGGGCTACCCCAATAGCTGCAGCCTGCTGCCTTGCTTTGCCTGTTCCTGGGTACAAGGCTTGGCGGCTAGACTAGCTGCATAGAGCCCAAGGTACAGGTGGCAGGGAAAGTACCCTCTGGGCTTGGGCCCCCTGCCCATCCCCAGGGTGAGACAGCTCCCACCAGTCATCTCCAGCACAAAATTGCCCAAACCACTAGGTAGGGCCTTAGGTAGGCCACTGGGTGTTGGTCTGTGAACCTTTTATGATGGAATGAGGCCTCTCAATCCTCCAGACCCTCCCATGATCCTGTTAGCCCAAAGTTGGCCCCAATTCTGCCCCACTTCCCTCCTTCCAGCCAACACCAAGTTCAGTGGAGCAGGAAGGAAGACTGGAAAATAGACTGGTCCTTAAAATCTTAGCCTCTGCTCCAGGGACCCAGAGCTACACTGGTCCTTCAACAAGAAAATTTAAAGCACCTGCTATGTGCCCAGACAGTGAACCAGACCAAAATGTTGCTGCTTTCATGCAGGTTCCATTCCAAGGTTTGGCATAAAATTTACAGACTGCATTGGCTAAGGCACAGGAAAAAAAAAAATCTCTCTCCTAGTCTTAAAATAAAATGCTTTCTTCCCAGAAAGACTCTCAGAGACAACCTAGTTCAGCAGTTTTCAAACCATTTCTAGCCACAGAACCTTTTGTAGGAACAGAATCTGAAGACAAAGCAGGACATATGCACCAACTATAAGCAAATCTTGTCTTGTCCTGAAAAGCATCAATTGAAAGACCTTTACTAGAGTCCCTTCTGCCCATTTTACAGATGGGAACCCTGAAGCCCAGAGAGGAGTAGTGGGAGGACCCCGAGGGCAGAGCTCAGGGGGTCGGGATGGGGCCGTGGCCTGGTGCTCTTGGCAGGAGCTGGCCTGTGACACTGTGCCCTTCTCCTGCTCCGGGCATTCAGAACCGGGCTCTTTACCCCAGACATGGCCTTTGAGACCATTGTGAAAAAGCAGGTGAAGAAGATCCGAGAACCTTGTCTCAAGTGTGTGGACATGGTTATCTCGGAGCTAATCAGCACCGTTAGACAGTGCACCAAGAAGGTAACCGGCGGCCCGGCCAGCCCCCCCTCTGCCCCGCCCTGCTCTGCTGCCAGGCGCTCCGTCCCCACCCCACCCCATTGCCCCCTGGTAGCATGTACAGACCTCAGCGGAGTGGGGGAGGCAGGCCGCCGCAGTCCAGGAGAGTGGGACTCTCTGAGGGGGCCTCAACCAGCCCCTGGCCCCCAGGCTGGGGGGACCAAGGGATTAGACATTGGAGAGACAGGTATGGTAGTGGTTATTTGCTCCGAGAGCCCACCAAGAGCTCCCCCAGCTCAGGGAGAAGAAGGGACTCAGTCCCCTTCCTGCTCCCAGAGGTGGGGTCATCTTTGGGGTCTCCAGGGAGGGGTCTCAGGGAAGTCTTGGCCCTGGAGACAGATGAGGTACAGGACCTTCTTGGGTGCCGCTCTAGGGGCCTGGACGGCCAGAGGAATCCAGAGGATGCAGGTCAAGCAGGTACCCCAACTTCCCACCGTCCTTCATCTTCCCCATCTCATCCCCACCCTCACTCAGAACCCTCACTCAGGACCTTCCTTGTCCCTTCCATCCACATCCAGCCTTTCAGGGACAGAATCCTCTTCCATCTGCCTCACAGAACCACTCAAGGTGGGCAGAGCAGGGCAGGGAAGATGGTACCCATTTCACAGCAGGAAAACTGAGGCTCGGGAGATCAAGTGACTTGCCCAAGGTCATGTGAGCTGAGAGGTGGCAGAGCTGTAACTCCGAGCCAAGGCTTTGGACTCCACCCCCCAGCCTCCCTTCCTCTCCCCTCCCCATAGCCACCCTGGCCCCTCTCTATCACCATCTTCCTCTTTTCTGTCTTTCCTCTTCTCTCTCTGTCTTTCCAAACTGAGCTCCTCCAGACTCCGTTGGAGGAGAGGCACAGGATGCCCCTTGAGAAAGGGAAGGGCCAGAGTAGAACAGGGAGTAGAGAATGGAGTCCAGGCAGCTACACAGCAACTCCGGGAGGCTTCCTCTGCCCCGTAATCTATGTAAATGGCGCCCGCTGGAGTTGTGCAGTGTACCGCCTGGGCAGCGGGCTGCCACGACCTTGGCAAATAGGGAATGGTGCTGGGCTTTGGAGGCGGGACGAAGCAAATACAGGAGGTTCTGGGAAACCTAGCACTGAACAGAATGGAGGTGAGTGGAGTCCGGGCCTGGGTCAGTTCCTCAGCAGGACCCCAGGCTGTGACAAAGATGGCGCTGGAAAAGAGAGAAGGAGGCAGGCTCAGGGTAGCCAGGGAGCCAAGCCCTGGGAAAGAATATGAACTCAGTAAGGGCCCTTGGATGGGGCAGGGGCTTGGTCCCTCAGACCCCTCCCATGCCCTCAGAGCCCTGGGGGGGCGGTGCTTGGCAACACCCGGGAGGTGCCAGTCTGGGTGGTAACAGGAGGGCCAGGCGCAACGCTCACATTGTCTTCTCTCCTCTCTCTCTTTCTCTGTGTCGGTGTCTCTCTCTCTTCCCTTGTGCCCTGCCATCCTCCGCCCCACACCCTGGCTCCGCTTGGCCTTCACTCCCCTCCTCCTCCTCGCCCGCCCGTCCCTGGCTGCACCCCCCGTCCCTGGCTGCACCCCCCCGTCCTGTTCCCTCTCCTCCTCCTGGGTGCAGGACGGGCCTCTTCACACCTGACCTCGCTTTTGAAGCCACAGTGAAAAAGCAGGTGCAGAAGCTTAAAGAGCCCAGTATCAAGTGTGTGGATATGGTAGTCAGTGAGCTCACGGCCACCATCAGAAAGTGTAGTGAAAAGGTATGATGGCCGCCTGGGAGGGGCTGGGCCTGGCCATCCCTTCCTCACGGCCAGGGCCTCCTGTGGTGGGCCACAACCAACTCCTGAGCAAGCCCGGTGACCTCTCAGCCGGGTGGATCCAAGCCGGCCCGGGTGGCTCCTGGCTGAGATCTGGTGCCAGCTTCTAACCCTGGGTCTACGGTCCTCATAATTCCTTCAGGTCCCCACTCTGCCTGGAAGACTTCACTCTCACCCAAGCACCCTCAGTGGTTCCTTTGACAATAATGATGATAAGGAGCTGGATGCTGTTTACTGAGCACCTACTGTGTGCTAAGCACTAGGTTAAGTGCCTGCCCTTGTTATCTGACTTAATCCTTTGAACAGCCCTAAGCAGTGGATAGTCTTATCCCCATTTTCCAGATGACAAAACCAAGTCTCAGAAAAGAACAGCAGAGTGGGATTCAGATTTACAGAGACCAGGGGAAGAGGTCTTGGATCAGGGCATCCTGGGCCAGGGGAGCCATCCCAGTCCCTCAAAACTAATTTGCCTAAAAGCGTATTGGATTACTCCCTTGATTGCAATCCATACACGTTTGCCAGGGTCAGCCTCTTTTGAGTAGTCTGTGACCTTTCAGATGCCTTTTTCCTATTTGTCTACTTCGGGGCATTTGGGGGATTTTTCACCAGATCATCTAAAGCATTCCTTCCCAGAGGCCTGCATGAGTCCAGCCTCACTTGTGTTTGAGAAATCTCCTACGCTGGGAGGTGGGGGAATTTCTGCCTTAACTTCATGTCTCAAGTAAGCTATCACGGTTTTTGTGGCTCGTACACAATTAGTCCTGTATGCCCCTTTCACAATCTTGTGTCACTTTTGCTCACTTTTGTGCCAGATGGGAATGGATTAAGCAAATTAGTGTCCACTCAGTGCCTGATCCAGGTGGAATCAAATCTGAGCTGGATTCTCTATTGTAGAGTATATATCATGACATCTAAATCATGGTCCCACAACATCATGACTACTAAGCAATATGATCTTAACTTTTGTTAAAAAATACTGAGGTGGTTTTTTTTTTAAATTTTTGGCTGCACCATGCATGTGGGATCTCAGTTCCCCAAACAGGGATCAAACCCAAGCCCCCTGCCATGGAGGCATGGAATCTTAACCATTAGACCACCAGGGAAGTCCCGCGCATTTATTTTAAGCTGCCTCAAATCTCTCTACAAAAGAAGACAATATATATCTTTTTTTTTTTAATTTTGGTTTTTCCTAGTGAAAGTGATACATTCTCAAATACAGAAAATTTGGAAAACCCCTAAGAATAAAAAGGAGGCAACAACCCTCCCTTTCAAGAGAACCACATTGAGACTTCCGTACATTTTCTGTAAATACACTCCTCTTTTATTTATTTAGATTTAACTATTTTATTTTTTCAACTTTTTAATTTTATATTGGAGTATAGCCAATTAACAATGTTGTGATGGTTTCAGGTGCACAGCACAGCAACTCAGCTGTACATATATAAACTCCCCTCTCATCCACGCTTCCACATACATGCTCCTTTAAAAAAAAATGAAATTAGCAGTATTGATTTCTGATCATTCTGATCATACACGATTGTTACCAAAATATTCAAACTGCACAGAGAATGCAGAAGTCCCTATAGCCCCACAACCTTAGAGATAAGAACTGCTGGCAGCACTCCTTCCCTAACTAATTACAAATATTCACCAGTTTTAACCAAAGAGAGATCACACTGACCACACTGACCCATGAACTCTTCTTTTTTACTGAATAGTATGAACTGAAATCCTTGCAATAGCTACATAAAGACTATGCCCTTGAACAACTGTATTGTATTCCATTGTAGAAATATGATATGATTTACATATTCAGTATTCTGTTGTCAGACACTTAGGTTATCTCAACTTCTGGTTTTTCCTTTTACAAACAGTGCTGTAGTGAATAGCTTTATAAATGTATTTGCAGTGTTTATCCTGTTGTTTCTTTAGAGCAAATTTCAAGTATAGAACTGGCTGGTCAATGGATGTAAGCATTCACACTTTTGGTAGCTTCTGCAAGATTTGCCCTCCAAAAAGTTTAGAATTTATTCTTCCAAACTATTTTTTCTATATATAGACTTATGTACATTATTAGGTAGTCACACTGTGAATATATTAGTATCCTGCTTTTTCTCTCAATAACATACATTTTGGTGGGTGTTATTACAAGGTCTATGTGAGCATTTTTAATGATTGCATGATATTCTATTGAATAGATTTATTAATGTCATGGTTTACTTAATCATTTTCCTATTGATGAACACTGAAATTGTTTCCTGTGTTTCAATATTATAAATACCCTGGCAATGAACATCTTTGTGTATAAAGAATTTTATTTTTCTTTCTCTAGGGTTATTTCCTTAGGACAGATTCCTAGAAGACTGATTAATAGATATAAAAATTGTGAAACTCTGCTGAATTGCATTCCAAAAAAGCAATAATTAGGATAAATGGTAATATGTTGGAAACAACCCAGATGTCCATCAAGAGAATATTGATTATAGTATTATACAGTGAAAGACTATAGTTGTTAAACAGGCAAGGGATATTTATTTCCATTCATATGTCCTTCCACAATGTACTGTGGGGGGAAAAGCAGGTTTCAGAAAATAATGTATAGAATTTAGGGGAAAAGTAATATATATAAATGATAAATATACAAAAAATAAAATACAATATAATAACCTATGTAAATTATAAAATTCCACAGGTGTAGTTACTAACCATTATTTTGAGAGGGCAAATAACAGGAATTTTTCCATTTCTACTTCACAAACTTTAGTCATATTCAGATTTCTTATAGTGAGTTGATAAGTTTTTGTAAGCAGTCAACTGATCAACAAAAACTTTAGAGAGGAAAGCTTCTAAATTATTTATTTTAAAAATTGCCTTTTGATTGATTTAATGCATAGTAGGTCTTTTGGTTTACATAGCGAAATTCACCCATCTTCATCTTTTTTTTTCCTCCCTAAGTCTTCCAAATTTAGCAAACCCCTTCTGCTAATTATTCCTAGCCCTGCTGGGCTTAGAGTTTTCATCTCTGGATGAAATCTGGAGTTTACTGTCCAGCACAGGGTGTGCTGCGCAGTCCTCTCAACAATGCCAAGAGGGAAGGTGCTATTATTACCCCATTTCACACATGGAAAAACTGAGGCTCAGAGGGGTCCAGTCACTTTTCCAAGGACAGTCAGGAGGACAGGGGCTGACTTTGAACTCAGAGCCATGTGGCTCCACGGCCTGCGTTCCTGACCCCTAAACAGTGGGCTCCAGGCTGACTGCCCCCCTTAGCCAACTGAGAGAGAAAAGATCCATTTTAAAAACTGGCTGAAAGTCCTGGAAATGCTCAGAGGCAGCCAGAATGGAAAAAGATGCTCAAAGGGAACAGAACTGCTCAAAGGGGCTGAGGCTGCCCTGTCACTTGTGGCACGTGGAAAACGTGACAACTGTAGCATCCAGGAGGTAATGGGAGAACTGGTCATGCTCTTTGGCAAATTGCTCCCTCCTCCTTCCTCCCTGCCCCTACCCCAACCCTACCCTGGGAGGGAGCACTTGGGACCATCTCAGAGGAGGCTTTTCTGGTGGCCGTGACTCAGTCTCAAAAAAGAATGGCAGCATATCCTTGAGCTTTGTGGGGCAGCAGGGTCCGCTGAACCCCTCCAGCTAGCGTTTGTTTTCAAGCCCCTGCTCTCAGGCTGCCTCTCTCCCAGGTCCCCTGAGCTTGGCCACATGAGCCACACCCTTGGCACAGTCATGGGACGGTTGGGGGGATGTGGCATCTCTCAAGGCTGCTTCTCCTGGGCTGGCATCCAGGACGCTGCTTTCTTCCCCACCCTCCTGCCTCTCCTGAAGACCCCACCCCATCTCCTTGGCCTCCATCTTGCCCTCAGAACTCCTACTTGTGACCCAGGCACACTAACCTCCAACTCTCTTCCCACATAGGGGCATCCACCTGAGAGACCTGAGCCAAACATAGGAAGAGAGAAAAGGTGTGGGTCTAGTTTTGCCCATCCCAAGCCCTGCCTGGCAGAGGAGCAAGTCCCCGGGAGTAGACTCCCATCCTCAGCAGCGCAGCGAGTACTCCTCTCTGAGGAGTTGCTGGTTCATGAGCCACAGGCAGAGGAGCCCTTGTCTGCTCACCCTGGCAAGGAGGGCAGAGACATTCATCCTTCATTCATTCACTCATTCCTTCAACATTGCCCTCTTTGAGCACTGTGGTGTGCCCAGCCCTGCCTCTGCCTTCAGGGCAATTACAGTCCAGTTTGGTGAGGGAAGAGGGTATGTGTTGTGGGGGGTAGGGGAGGAGACATGGAGGTTATCATGGCAGACTTTCTGGAAGAGGTGACATTCAACAGAATCTTGAAGGGGAAGTCCATCTGGGTTTTGTCCAGAGCCTGGCTGAGCTGGGGACAGAATTCATAGGCCGAGGATTTGGAACAACTTCCCCTTTGGCCTCAGTTGATTAAAAACTAGGAGTGGGAGAAGGGTGCTGCTGAACTCCTACCCCAAAGGAGTAGGGCAGACACAGGCAGGCTAGCCAGCCAGCTCGGAGCCAGGCAGATGTGTCTGGGGGTGGTAGTGCCAGGCCAAGGCATGCAAAGGGAAGCAGAGTCGGGTGGATTCTACCAAGAGGGCCTGGGGCCCAGCCAGGCCCCCCGCAGGGTACTGCTCATGCTGCTGGCCCCCCCCAACTCCGCATGCCACCCCACCCCCCATGCATGCCTGTGCTTCCTGCATGTCCCTTGTGTGACTGTTGGTTTTCCCCTGCCCCTCCTCCCCCAGCTCTGACAAGGAGCATTGCCTGTACCCAGCGTGACTCAGGAGGCCAGCTGGCACCTTGGGCCCTGCCCTCCCCAGATTCTCCCTGGATAGTAATCTGCAGGCTGTTACCTGCCTGGTTCCCCACCTGAGTGTGCCTGAAAGCCTTTGAGAAGGCGAAGGGTAGCCCTCAGGATGAGTGATCGTTTGGGGAGCTAACTGTGCCCCCAAACAAAGGCCTCAATCGACTAGGTTTGTTTCCAAGATGGCTGCCAGCAAGATGGCTGCCGAGGAGCAGGCTGATTCCCAAGGCACTTGTGCGCATGGGAACTTCCAGCCCCCATGAAGTTGCCCAGGTAGGCTAGTGAAGAGGGCCCAGATCCGGGAAGACCCTTGAATTGCCATTTGGAACCCACTACTGAGGGAAAGGGGTGGCCGTGGCTTGGTGCCATCAGCTTCCGGGGCCCCCAAGTCTTGGGCATTCTGTGTGTCCCTCCCAAGCCACCCTGGATTCTGGTGGACTTTGGGTGCCCCCTGCCCATGCCTCCTGTGTACCTGGCTCTCTCCCCTGCCACCCTCTCTCAGCTCCAGCAGTACCCCCGGCTGCGGGAGGAGATGGAGCGCATTGTGACCACCCACATCCGGGAGCGTGAGGGTCGCACCAAGGAGCAGGTGAGCCCACTTGGCACTGCCCGCTCTCCCCTGGCCTTTAACTCCTGCCCCTGGGCTCACCTCCTTCTTCCCACTTAGTCTCTTCTGTCTCAGTCTCTCTTACACTTTCTCTCCCCATATTAACTTTATGCTTCTCTGTTACTCTCTTTTATTATGAAAAAAAAATACACATAAGATAAATTTCACTGTTTTACCCACTTCAAATTGTGCAGTTCAGTGGTATTAAGGACATTCAGATTGCAACCATCACCACCATCCATCTCCAGAACTTTTTCATCTTCCTAAAATGAAACTCTGCCCGCCTCCACCTTAAACAGTTCCTGGCAGTCCAGTGCTTAAGACTCTGTGCTCCCAGTGCAGGGGGCTCAGGTTTGATTCCCCGTTGGGAAACCAAGATCCTGCATGCTGCATGGTGCAGCAAAAAAAAAATAAAAACAAACAAAAACAAAAAACAATGACTCCCATCCCACCCTCTTCCCAGTCCCTGGCAACCACCATTCTCCTTTCTGTTTCTATGAATTTGAGAAGTCTCGGTACCTCATATAAATGGAAGGAAATAACAACTGTCGTTTTGTGTCTGGCTTGCTTCACTTAGCATAATGTTCTCAAGGTTCATCCATGTTGTAGCATGTGTCAAGATAACTCTCCTTTTTAAGGCTGAATCATATTCCATTGTATGGCTAGACCACATTTTGCTTATCCATTTGAGTTGTTTTTTTCCCCCCACCTTTGGGCTATTGTGAATAATGCTGCTATGAACATGGGTGCACAAATATCTCTTTGAGACCTTGCTTTCAATTCTTTGGAGTTTGTTCCCAGAAATGGAATTGCTGGATCATATGGTAATTCTATGTTTAATTTTTTGAGGATCTGCCATAGAGTTTTCTACAGAAGCTGTTCCATTTTACAATCCCACCACCTGCTTCTCAACTTTCTATACTCTGGTCATCCCTCTTTGGGCCTCTCTCTCTATTTCCTGTTTCTCTGGTTCACCATACACCCCCTCATAGGCACCCTCCCTTCCTTTATGTAGTCATTTATCAAATACTCATTCATTCATTCAATAAGAGGCATGTTCACTGAGTGCTCCTCTGGGTTGAGAGGAACAGAAGTAAGTAGGCCCCCTACAGCTCTCACAGAGCTCACAGGTGAGTCCTTTTTCCTTGTCCATCTCCCTGTCATCCTTCCGTCCATACCCACTTCTGGCTCCCAGTCCCCAGCCCCATCCTTATACTCTCCTTCTCCACAATGATGCTGTCCTCAGTCACTCACTTTTTTCAATTTTAATTTTGGCTGTGCTGGATCTTCATTGCAGCATGCACGGGCTTCCCTTGTGGAGCATGAGCTCTATGGCACGTGGGCACAGTAGTTAAGACACACAGGCTTAGCTGCCCCACAGCATGTGGGATCTTAGTTCCCTGACCAGGGATCAAATCCGCATCCCCTGCATTGAAAGGTGGATTCTTAACCGCTAGACCACTGGGGAAGTCCCAAGTATATGCATTTTAATGTTGTCATATATTGCCAAACTGCCCTCTAAGGAGGTGATACACATTTATACTTCCATCTATGGTATGTCTTCCTACAATAGTGCCCACATTGGTCCCAATATTTATTATTAATTTGAGAGGTCAAAAAGGGTCTCATTTTAACTTACATTTCTTTGTGAACAAGAGGGAGCATTTTTTGCATAAGCTTATTGGTTACCTGCATTTCTTCTATGGATTACCCATTCAGGTTCTTTGACTATTTTTGTTTGTGTTTCTTGCCTTCCATTTATTGATTTCTAGGAACTCTTTATTTATTATGGACACTATTATGGATATCTTTGTTTATTATGGTTTATAGATTTATTTTTTATGGATTCTATATATGCTGCAAGTATGGTTCTCCCAGCTTTTCGTGCATTTTAAAACTCTATGGTATCTTTTCCATTTGCCTGCTGACCTGTGTATCCTTGAAGGTCATGCTCCTCATCGATATTGAGCTGGCTTACATGAATACCAACCATGAGGACTTCATAGGCTTTGCCAAGTGAGTGCTCCTTGGTCAGAGAAAGTGACACTTTGTGTGACTCTGTGTGTGTGTGTGTGTGTGTGTGTGTGTGTAGGGCCCAGGCCTGCTAGGGCAAGCCTCTGGGTCTGGTGCCCACCGAACAGTAGCTATGAAGCTGGGCCTCTGGAGAGAGGTTCTGGGACTCTTCCTTCTCTCCTCATTAGTGCTCAGCAGAGAAGCAACCAGATGAACAAGAAGAAGGCTTCAGGGAACCAGGTGAGTGAACACCAGTGCTCCAGCCAGAGGGATGGAGGGTGCCGGATAGACCCCAAGCTCAGAGCCCCCTTCCCAGAGGGGAAGGGTCCCACAGGGGCCAGGGAGCCTGTCAGATGCCAGCCACAAGCCTCCCATTCTGCCTCAGTAACCCTCTCTCCTCTCTCCCGGTGCTTCTCGTGGTTGCTATGGTTACCTCTTTGCAGGATGAGATTCTGGTGAGTACCAGGACTGGGGCTCTTGGTTTGTATAGTGAGGGGGAGGAGGGGACCCATTTGTAGTGGGGATGCTCAGGGGTCAAAAGGATACCTTTTGGTTTGAGCTGCTTGCACACAGCAACACATGGGTGTCCACACAGGCACTCAGGCCAGAGGCAAGGCTTAGCTACACAGAGTCCTATCAATCTGTCCTTTGATGTGCATGAGCTAAGCATCTCCTTCATCCAGAGGGAGACCACATGGGCTGGAGTAGGCCAGAATGTTTGACAGAGACCTGGCATTGAATAGGAGCTCTTTAATATCTGTGGGATGGATGGATGGATGAGAGAGAATGTTTTTAAGCTGGCATCCCTACCAGAGTTGAGGAAAGAGATGAATGGAATGTCAAGAGACTGGGCCCTCCTCACCTGCTCTGTCCTTCAGATCTCTGCTGAAACATCACTTCTCAGCCCCAGTTGTATCCCCAGCCCTAGAGTCTGAGCTTTTCCAGAGGCCATAGTGTCTTGTGATAATCTAGGTGCTTGGGTGTTTACTGACATCATATCATTTCCCTCTTGAGCCCTCTAAGGGGAAGGGCTGGGTCTGTCTTGTTTACCAGCAAATCCTTAGCCCCCAGTGCAGTGCCTGGCACCCAATAGGTGCTCATTAGAAGGAAGGAGTTCATGAATGCAATATCCCAGGGCAATTCGATTCAGCAGACACTCACTGGGGCCTACACTGTGCTGGCCCCTAGACGGGAGTCAGACTCAAGTCCTGCCCCTTGTAAGCTGGGCTTTCAGTCAGGCCCCAGGCAGGGTGGGAGTAGGGGGAACGGGAAGTTCCTGGTGCTTGGGCTCTGGAAAGGGGTTTTGGATGAGCAGGGAGGAGAGCCGAGGGAGCACAAAGGCTGGGAGTCAAGGCAGGAGCAGGGCACAGAGGTCTGCTGGTCAGATGCTGGAGATGGAGGGCCAGGGTGTGGCATTCGGACTCAGTTCCAAAGACAGTGACAAGACACGGAGAGGGTCCTCTCCAGACGGGGACAGGGTGGGAGAGGACTCATGGGGGCGCCTGGCTCTTTGTCCCTGTTAACCGCAAAGGCAGCTATTGGCTGTGATCCACTGGGTGACTTGGGTTCTCCACAGGGTTCTCAGGGAAGCCAGAGAGGGTACAGGAGGGCTGGGGGCAGGGCAGGCTTTGAGAGCCTCAGAAGCAGGCTTGACCCTAGAGAGCTTTCCTGCTAGCCTCAGTCTCCTCTGTCTTCTCTGGATGCTCAGGGGAGAAGCCAGGGAGGCCAGGGTTTGGGGGAGGGAATGGAAGCAGCTCCCTCATCCCCTCAGTCTGGCCTGCCACCAGGGTCTAGTCGATGGCCCTGCCCTTAGAGAAGAATCCACAGGCCCAGATCTGTGTCGATGGCTCAGGACCGTCCCAGGGCCAGCTGTTTCCTGCTGTGAAAAGAGACCTTTGCCCATTACTCTGGGTTTTCCCGGGGAAGAGGAGTCTAGGCAATTTGTGCTCAGCAACCCCCCAACCCCTGCCTCCTACTCTACCACCCCACCCCTATCTGGGACCTGGAGACAAAAACTCTTAGAACCCCACTATGGCAGCCTTCGTGTATTCATGCCACAAATATTTACTGATCACTTACTTACTGTCTGCGGGGCACACTGCCAAGTACTAGGATACACCAGTAGGGGAGAGAGTTCACAGTTTAGCAAGGCAGACTGACATCAACTAATAATCACACACACACACACACACACACAGATTCAAAATCCTAGTCATCATCATAGAAGAAAACTTCAGGGAGTGATGAAAGATTATAATATGGGTTCTGATTATCCTGGGAGCCAGGGAGAGCCTGTCTGAGAATGTGACTTCTGAGCCTATACCCAGAGGATGGAGTCGGATTTGCCAGGCAAACAGGAGGAAGTGCTTTCTAGGCAGAGTCAACATCAGCATGTGCAAAGTCCCTGAGACAAGTCTTTGAAAAAGCTGACTCTTAAACTGAGAAGATATACTCTGAGTCATGTTGCCCAGTCAGCCGCCTAAACTCAGCTTGCACACTTTTTAGCACTGGAGAGCTCACCCCCTATCAAGGCTACTAGTTGCCTACTCAGATGGCTCCGACTGTCAGAGGCTCTTTATCCTGAACTGACCTCTGTCTTCCACTCTGTTCACTTGTGGTTCAAACCAGGTCAGGTCTGGCCTCCACCCTCCCTGACCAGCCAGGCCTCCAAGAGTTGAGGGAGGGGTGGCCTTTTAAGTGTCTCTCTTTGCCTACCCCATCTTCCATGGGGAATCTTGGCCTCTGTCCACTGACTTCCTGTCCCCACCACCACCACCTTCCAGGTCATCCGGAAGGGCTGGCTGACCATCAACAATATTGGCATCATGAAGGGAGGCTCCAAGGAGTATTGGTTTGTGCTTACTGCCGAGAATCTGTCCTGGTACAAGGATGACGAGGTAAGTAAAGGGACACTTGTCATCAAGGGGTTTGTCTGGTGGCCAGAGTCAGGTTTAGATCCTGCCACAGGCTTGGAGTGGACTGGACCACCAAATAGGGGTATTTAATATCTATTTCACTGATTGGTTGACTTATTTTTGGCTGGGTCCAGTACTTAGTGGCCGTGCAAGGACTTAGTTGCCCCAGAGCATGTGGAATCTTAGTTCCCCGACCAGGGATCAAACCCACGTACCCTGCTTTGGAAGGTGGATTCTTAACCACTGGACCACCAGGGAAGTCTCCCAACAGGGGTACTTAAAAATCCCATCAAAGAGCTTTGAGTGGAGGTGGGAGGTAAGGACCCTAAGCAGGCAATTCTGGGGGCTTATCCAGGAGGGATGGAGAAGATGGCTTGGCCAGACGGGGGAGCTTGGGGGCTGAGCGCCCTGGAGAGTGTGGGTGCTGAGCGTCCCTCTCTGACCCCACCAGGCCCGCAGCCTTCCTGTTTTCTTGCTCCAGGGCGTGCCTGCTCCTCTGTGGCCCCCACAGGCCCATGACACACACAGTCCAGCTGCCAGACACAGTGTTAACCCCTGCACCCCAGTCCCCCAGGCCCCGCAGTCCGAGCGAGATGCCCAGGGTGCCTCCAGCCAGAGGGGCCAAGACCAATGGGGCCCACAGAGGCGCCACACCGGACCTCTCCCTGCCTGCCAGACACAGACCACCCCCCTGCCACTTCCCTCCCCAGCTGTTTGTCTCCTTTAAGAACCAGTCTGTTTGGCTTCCACATCTGGATTCCAGAGGTGACCAGAGAGAGCAAGGAAGGCTGGGATGGAGTGGGGGGGGGGGCTGTGGTAATGAACTCCAGCTGGCCAAGGAGTGGGGGAGGGGACCGTCTTCTTCCTGAGGGGGCCGTTGAAGGACAGCGGACAGTGGAGCTTGGGGTGGTGGCCTGCAAGTTTGGTCTCCAAGCCCCTCTCGGTGGTCCCTGCCCTCCTCTGAGTTGCCCCAGGCAGGGCCCCCCTCCCCACTTTGGGCGGGCCCCCTCTGTCGTCACTGGCGGGGGCGCCAAGCCATCTGGACCTCATTACCCCAACCCTGGCCTCTCCCAGAGCCCAGGGCCCCTTGAAGGGATGGAGTATGAGGTGGCGGGGCACGCGGGGGGTGGGGGTCGCTTCCTGCTCTGCCGCCCAGGGAGGCTCCCTAGACGTGCTGTGGATGGGGGGTGCCGACTGCTGGCCCCCACAACTCCTGGTGCCCCTGTGCTGCGGTTCCTTACACAGGGCTGGGGGACACTGTGACCTGAGGCTGAGGGCCAGCGACTGGCTACCCTGTAGAGGAGGAAGAAGTGTCTCTGAGAGGGCCCCCCCTGTCCTCGTACATGTGTACGTGGGGGGTGTCTTTTGGGAGCTTTGTGTGTACATCTGAGTTGAGTCATGTGTGATGCTGGCGCTGTCTATGGGAGTGGGAGTGGGGTGGGCAGAGAGTGCTGGGAGGTGGGGGCCTGGTGGACGTGGCGTGTGGGCGTTTGACAGGAGAGTGTTTGGGTTATAAGCATCAGGGCATGTTTGGTATATGGGGGTCTGCGTGTGTGTTTGGGGGCAGACCATGTGTGCCCGAGCTCAGTGTGTAAGTGTCGGTGTGTATGTGTGGTGAGCGGCCTCCAGGAGCGAGGATGTGTGTGTGGCATGTTCGAGAATATGTATTGTATGTATTGGGGATGTAAGGATGGGAGAGGACCAGTGTTCCATTGTGAGTGGGTGTGAGTGTGTGTCTCTGTGAGCTTGTGTGTGTGTGCACTTGTGTGTGTGTGTGGGACATGGATGTGCGATTTAAAACTTGAATGCAGGAATGTATGTTTCTGAGTTGGGGGGTGTTGATGCTGAGGTGAGGGTGCCTGTGTGTGTTGGATGTGAGTGGATTTTTTTTTTTTTTGCACTAAAACCGCTGGGGTCACCGAGGTGGTCCGGACTGGGGGGAGGCTGATCTGTCCCCTTTCTCCACCCAGCCACCAGCCATCTGATCTTCAGGACTTGGGTGGCCCTCTGGGCAGACAGGCAGTCGCCCACAGCCCAGCCCTCACTGACCCCCCATCTTCTCAGTCTCCCTCCGCCACCCATCAGCACCCCCACCTCATCCCACAGCAGCGTGGCGCCCCCCCACCCCGTCTCCCTCGGTGCCTCCTCCCAGCCTCCACCCTGTGCCCCCCAAGCCCCCTGCCCCGGCTCCAGGCTCCGGTTGTGGGATGGCGGGTGGGGGTCGGTCCAGGTCTCCAGCGGCGGCGCCGAGGGTCTAACCCAGCCCAGCCTAACCAATGTGCAGACTACTGTACAATTTGGGAGTCCTGAACAGATAGTCTAAACACTGGGTAGACGGAGTGGAGGGGTCCCACGATCCATCCAGGCAGCAGTGTCTGTCCGTCGGGTGTGAGTTCGGCCCCGTGTCCCGGAGATGCAAGGCCCCCCAGCCCAGCCCAACTGGCCCGGGGTCCCCTCTCTGCTCCGACTCCCCTTCTGCCTCCTTTGACGTGGCAGGGGCGAGCGGGAGCTGTGGCTGGGAAGGAGGGGCCTGGGGAGGGGGCCGGCCTGCGGGAAGGAGGAGGCTGCTCCTCACTGGGTCCAACCCCAGGGCGGGTGGCGGCGGGGCCTCCCTCGAATGCTTCCAGATGTTGCCTGGCCGTGTGTGCAACTTCCTCCTCTCCTCCCACTGCTGCCCTCTGGGGCTCCCGGCCACCCGCCTGGCATAAAGAGGGCTTTATATGGCTGGACGGGCCAGGCGGGTGGGTGGTGGGTGGAGGCGGGCAGAGGGAGGTGGGTAGGATGATACCAGGATAATGGGGAGCAGGGTCCTCCTAAATCCAGCCCCCCCCAAACCCCGCCGCCCAGGATCCTGGGCGAGGCCCGGAGTCCTCCAAACCCACACCTGACACCCCGCCCCACCCCGGGGCGTGGGCCGGTGGAGTCTCAGGTGGCCTGATGGGGTACAGGCAGCAGACACCCTTCCCCTCCTTCCTCCCAGAGCCCCATCCCCGGGTACCTCCTCTGAAGACCCCGGAGCTCCTCCCCTCTGTCTGTAGGACAGAGCAGCCTACAGACACATGTCAGCCCCCACAGGCATACACACAGTGTGCACATAGGCCTGGCACTCACATGCCACCCACAGATAAGCATAGCTCCTCCCAGACGATACAGATAAACCAGGTTCAGCCCGTTATGTAAACTATATGTACGTGTCCCAGAGGCACATTCGTGCAAACACACAGATATTTGTAATTGCCGTGCACACCTAAAAAACTGTGCATGCATACAAACATGCTTACCCACACGGTCGGACTGGCACCTCCTTAGGCACCCTCATGCACACACAAGGACACACTGGGCACAGGGACAACGGTGAGAGGGCATGTGCTCTAGTGGGCATGGATGTGCACAAACACAACCCCACACATTGCACACACTCACCACCTCCAGGCTTGTGCTGTGTGTCTGTCTGATTGCTAACACATGGGCGGCTGTGGGGAGGGGGCTGAGCCAGCCCTTTGAAGACGCCAGGCCCTGGTGGCCCCCCTTTCCCTGTCTCTCCAGTCAGGAAATGAAGTCAGAGGTTTATCCAACGCAGGCCCCATCAGCCAGGCCAGGGGCGAGAGAGGCTGAGTGTGGGGGTCCCTGGCTGGGGCTGGCCTGGCTTGTATCCAGGGCTTGCTTGGGGCAGAATGTGGGAGCCAAGCTCAGCCTCGCCACCCTGGGCTCTTGAGCTCTGGCACAGATGTGGAGGTGGTGGGAAGGGCTTAAGCCAAGGTGTCCAGCAGGCCCAGGGCTCTGGGGCCAGGCTCTCACCAGATAACGCCTGTGCAGTTCTAGGGGGCTGGTGGTCCCTAGTCCCAGGTGCCCACCCCAACCCCTCACCCCAGCACAGAGCATCCTTACGGAGTGAGAGGTGGGCAGAGAACAGTGCCAACCTTACCATCACTCCTTGCTCTCCCTCAGGAGAAAGAGAAGAAGTACATGCTGTCTGTGGATAATCTGAAGTTGCGGGACGTGGAGAAAGGCTTCATGTCCAGCAAGCACATCTTTGCCCTCTTCAACACGGAGCAGAGGTGCCCGCCTGCCCCCACAGGGCCCACAGATCCAGAAGGGAGAGGCACCTTCCCCAAGCCCCCCAGCAAGTCATTCATTTGACAAATATCTGTTGAGTTTCTACTCTGTGCTAGACTCATGTCAAGATCTCCTTCCTGGCCTGTGCCCTCTGCCCCCATTTCCTTTCTCCTTCCCACCTGACCTCCCTCCCTCTACCCCTCTGTCTCTCCTTCCCTCCTTCCTCCCCTTCTGAAGCACTTGGTTAGTAACTGCCCTGGGTAAGATACTGGCAGTACCGGGCCTCTCCCCTCCCGACCCAGGGCTGACTCTAGTGGCCTTTCTCCCACTCAGAGATGCGGGTTCAATACAGCAGCCAAGAGGGGAAAGCCAGGGAGGGGGCAATGGGGCTTGAGATCTAAACCAGGGATTGCACTGTCATGGGTGCCCCTTTGATGAGGGCTCAGTCCCTCTAATAGAGTATTTTACTGCTCATTTCACTGAATTCTCACGATGACCCTAAAAGGCAGAAATTGTTCCTATTTTAAAATTTTTATTAATTTATTTGGCCGTGCTGGGTCTTAGTTGCAGCACACAGGATCTTCGATCTTCATTGCAGCATGCAAGTTCTCTAGTTGTGGCATGTGGGATCTAGTTTCCTGACCAGAGATTGAACTTGGGCCCCTTCTGTTGGGAGCATGGAGTCTTAACCACTGGACCACCAAGGAAGTCCCAGGAATTGTTATTATTAACCCATCTTCCAGATGAGAAAACTGAGGCTGGGAGAGAGGAAGGGACTTGCCGCAGCTGGGAAATAAGAAAGCCAGGGCTGGCCCTGACATGATGACCCCTGTCCACGTGTGCCCTTAACTACCAAGGTGAAGGAGCTTTGCCCTGTCTCCCCTCACCACCGGCCCCACCTTGCAGGAATGTCTACAAGGATTATCGGCAGCTGGAGCTGGCCTGCGAGACACAGGAGGAGGTGGATAGCTGGAAGGCCTCCTTTCTGAGGGCTGGCGTGTACCCTGAGCGTGTTGGGGTGAGTGGCAGGGGAGGTAAAGGAGGGGCAAGCTGCTTAAAATAAGGGGTCCTGCGGGGGAGCCACCCTCAGTGATGCCAAGTCATGCCATATTTTCGAGATATTGGGCTCAGAAATAGCACGGATCCTCCCCCTACTTGCCCCGGGGTGGGATAAGAGTTAAGCCTTCCTCCCATCCTTCTCCAATGTCATTTTACATGACCCTTTCTCTGCTGCAGATGAAATTTCCTGTATCCCTTTCATATGATGGTGGTTTCTTGTGACTGCCCTTGCTTTTCTCCCCTCTTTCACTGTGACAAAGTCTAGAGTTGCCTTCAAGTTGGGGTGCAGTGCCCGGATTGTTTACTCAGTCCCTCCTCTTTCCTCTCTATGTGTGTCTGCTTCGGCTATGCTCACTGGTGGTGGCGGCGGCGGTGGCAATGCTGATGTGGTGACCTCTGTGTCTTTGGTATGGGCCTCTCAGGACAAAGAGAAAGTGAGTGTGCCCCTCCCTCACCCTCTGCCAGGCATCTCTAGGCTAGGGCCAGATCTGGCCAGGTCTTTAGAATCCGGAAGGGACCTTGGAGATGTCCTTTTCCTAATTTATGGACTGGAAAAGTAAGGCAAATTCTAAATACTAGAGTCAGAGCCAGGACGAGGCTGAATGAGGGTCTGGGGTCCTGAGAGGCACTAGGGTGGGCACTCGGGCCCAGAGACCCAGAGCTATGGGGGAGCTGGTGTCTTTGTATACAGGCCAGCTGCATCTCTCTGTGTTCCAGCATTCTAGCCATCCTCGAAGGGGCTGGGACCCTGGGGATCCCTTGAACCTGGCTTTGAGGGCCCAGCCACCCTGATGCCCTCTGTTCTCAATGGCAGGCCAGTGAAACAGAGGAGAACGGCTCGGACAGCTTCATGCACTCCATGGACCCACAGCTGGAGCGGCAGGTGGAGACCATCCGGAACTTGGTGGATTCATACATGGCCATAGTCAACAAGACTGTCCGGGACCTCATGCCCAAGACAATCATGCATCTCATGATCAACAACGTGGGTTCACTACCATGTGGGGGGGCAGTAGAAACAGGGAAGTGGGTGGCCGGCTTGGTCTCAGGTAGGCACAGGCAAGCCACGTGGGACTGAATCTGGGGAGGGAGGCAGGGGTCTACGCCAGAGCTGTCCGATAGAAATGTCATGTGAGCTTCACAAATTACTCTGTAGATTCACACAACCAAATTGTTCCAGACATGCTTAAATTTTTCCAGAAAGGGCTCAGAATCTGCATCTTTTGAGAACTCCCAGACCATGTTTTGAGATACATACCCCCGAGAACCACTTCCATTCATAGCTTAATGAAAAAACATGGCCCTAGGGGAATTAGAACTGGGTTTGCCAAAAATTCCCTGTGTGATTCTGAGCAAACAACTACCCTCTCTGAGCCTCTGTTTCCTTATTTGTAAAATATGGATAATAATAGAATTGAGAATTAAACGAGTATAAGGTGCATAACAACACAGTGCCTAGCATGTAATAGGTGCTCAACGTATATTTAAATAACAAATAAATGAGACACAAGCCAATGGCATAAAAAACCTCCACAAATATTCTCTCCACAAATATTCGCTCCACAAATATTCTCTCCACAAATATTCTCTCCACAAATATTCCAGAGCCTGGACGGGTAGCATTGAGGGATTTTTAAGAACATTAACCCACCTCCTACACACAGAGACTTGTATTTCACCCAGTCCTGGCACACATTCACACCTGGTATTCAAGGGCTCAGAACATTTTAAACTGTCATCTTCCTTATTTTGGTCCAGTGGAACATACAAGTCTTTGGAAAGGGTGTAACTACCCATTTTGGGCTTTCCAGGTGGCGCTAGTGGTAAAGAACCTGCCTGCCAATGCAGGAGACATAAGAGACGCAGGTTTGATCCCCCTGGAGGAGGGCATGGCAATCCACTCCAGTATTCTTGCCAGGCGAATCCCATGGACAGAGGAACCTTGTGGGCTACAGTCCATGGGGTTGCCAAGAGTCAGACACGACTGAAGCAACTTAGTACTCATTCACCTGATTTTACAGATGTGGAAACTGGGGCTGAATAAAGCTGAGTAATCAGTCCTGATGCGTGACCTCCTAGATCTATGACCTTGAACAGTTCACTTTTCTTCTCTGGACCATCTGAGAAAAAGGGCAAGTGGGAAGGCAGGGAAGCAAGGGAGATCTCTAAGTTTAGGCAGTGCCCGAGCCTCATACCCGAGCTACGATTCCTAGAAGGGCCGGGGCGGGGAGGGCAAATTGGTTGGTACAGGCATCGGGGTCCAACCCTCTTCTCTCTTTGCCCACTCTCAGACCAAGGAATTCATCTTCTCGGAGCTGCTGGCCAACCTGTATTCGTGCGGGGACCAGAACACACTGATGGAGGAGTCGGCCGAGCAGGCGCAGCGGCGCGACGAGATGCTGCGCATGTACCACGCACTGAAAGAGGCGCTCAGCATCATCGGCGACATCAACACGACCACTGTCAGCACGCCCATGCCCCCGCCTGTGGACGACTCCTGGCTGCAGGTGCAGAGCGTACCGACCGGACGCAGGTACCAGGGCCGGATCCCACGGCCCCGAAGCCCCCCAGCCCGGGGCCCGCGGGAGGAGGGCCGGGACCGGGCGGTGGCGCGCCCGCGTCACCGGGGTGGCTCCCACCTGGAGCGAGGGGCGGAGCTTAGAGAGGGAGGGGCTTGTCGCGGGGCGGGGCTTGCCGTGGAGCGCTGGCTGCCTGGCGGGGTGGAGCAGGGAAGTTGGAGCCTCGGGGGAGTGGGCGGGCTTAAACACCCGAGAGAACCCAGGGCTGAGAGGGGCGGGGCTTGAGCGCATGGGCGTGGCCGGCACCAGGCTGGGGGCGGGGCCTCGGTGTGGGGCGGAGCAGCTCATCTCTCCCCTGCTTGTCTTTCTGTTTCTGTCGCCCGCAGGTCACCCACGTCCAGCCCCACGCCGCAGCGCCGAGCCCCTGCCGTGCCCCCAGCCCGGCCCGGGTCGCGGGGCCCTGCTCCTGGGCCTCCGCCTGCTGGGTCCGCCCTGGGGGGAGCGCCCCCCGTGCCCTCCAGGCCGGGGGCTTCCCCTGACCCCTTCGGTCCTCCCCCCCAGGTGCCCTCGCGCCCCAACCGCGCCCCGCCCGGGGTCCCCAGGTGAGTAGGGGCTGAAAGCAGTGGCAGAGATCGTCGGGCGGGCGTGGCCAGGAGGGAGGTGGGGCCCGATCCTGGAGCATCGGCCTGGGTCACCAGAGCCGGGCCTCTCCGTCCAAGTCACTCGGACCGTGGGTGCCAGAGCCACCGGGGGTGTGGCCGAGGGCTGGCGGAGCCTGCCCCCAGGGAGCGCTGAGTCCCGCAGGTGGTCGTTTCTGGGAAGGGGGCCGTGGGGCTCATCCCACCTGCCCTCTTCTTTCCAGCACTTGCATGGCACTTCCCTCCTTTTCACTCTCTCTCTCCCCCCATACTGCATCCCTTCTTTCCTTTCTAGCCGCTCTCCTTCGATCTCCATTCCATCCTCTACTGCTGTCTCCCAGCCCCTAGGGAGCCTACCTCAAGTCTGAGGATCTGAACCCAAATCCAATCTGGATGGGTAGATTTTGTTCACTTACACTCAGGGCTACCCTGGTGCCCCCACTTCCCCAATCCTGAATCTTTGGACCTGTCCTCGAGGTTGTCCGGCCTCTGTCCCACAGGAAAACAGTACAGGCTATGACTGTGTGACCAGCAAGGTGTGTGATGTGTGTGTGTGGGGGCGTGCACACGGCTGTGAGAGTGTAAGAATGGCACCCAGGCACGTGGTAGGGCATGGAGCAGCTGGGAAAGGGGTCTGGGAGCTGTGGGAGAGCCTGATGGTTTTCTTCCTTCCCCTTGCCTCTGGCCCCACCCACCCAGCCTGGACCAAGGTGGTGGGTGTGGGGCAGGAGTGGGTAAAGGCTGCCGATTCCCAGAAATTTCCAGGGAAAAGGATTCTGTGTAACCCCTTGCCTTTGCCTTCTTGACCCATGACCTTCTTTCAAGGAAGGTCACTCTGATGTCTAACTCAGTCTGCCCTGTCTCCACTGGCCATGTTCTCTGAGGAAGAACACATCAGACCAATAGTATCCATTTATGTTTCCAGATGGCTGGAGGGGAGGGCCATGGGTCTAATGTCCATGAATGTAAAATGAAGCAGAGATGGGGCTTGCTCTGTGATGACCTGATGGCCAAGGTGGAGGGGTTAAAGCAGGCAGCATGGTGGTGTTCAGGGACACTTGACTGGAGTAGGCCTTTAGGCAAGTTGCTTTCCCTTCCAGGGCCTCAGTTTCCCTTCTACTAAATGATATTTAACATTCTGCCTTCCCAGGGTTGGAGTCAGGGTCAGGGGAGACAGTGACTATAGAGATGCCATATTAACTGCAAAAGTGGCCATAGAAACTCTCTGCCAACTTCCAACCTGAGTTCAGATCTCTAAGGGTATTTTGAGATGCCCAGGCCTGTGCTGAGGTGTGACATGAGAGCTGTAATATTTGGTACCTGCTACAACTCTGGTCTGGCTGACACATGGGAAGTCATGGCCTCAGGAGGAGAGCAGTCTGGGGAGCTTCAAGGCAGCTTGACTTCAGTGAGATCCCAGGGCTGATGGAGATAAGGTTCAGGTGGTGAGGAGTCAGAAGGGCTTTGGAGTAAGGAGCAGCAGGTGGGCAAAGGTTTAGTGTGGAATGCATTAAGAGCTGCTGGCCAGAGCAGAGTGCAGATAGAATGAGGAAGAATCGAAAAAGATTGCTCTGGGTGGGGTGGAGCAGGTTGGAGAAACTTCAAAGTCCGCAGAAGAGGTTGGCTTGTTGGGACTCAATGCCGTGAGCAGTAGGGAGCCACATAAGGCTCTCGGGTGGAGATGTGAGAGCTGGACCCTAAGAAAGCGAGGCCTGTCCCTTCTGGAGCAATGCAGGTGGCCCTCTGAGCACGCCAGGCACCAGTGTGCAGGGAGCTGGTGCAAATTGCCTCCTGTGTGCGGGCAGGCAAGCAAGCTTCTGTGTTGTGACCGCAGCCCCGCGTGTGCTTAAGTGTGCCCAGTGGCTGCATGCCCCAGATCCACGCTGCACGTGCCGCCGGCCAGCAAGGTTGCTGGGCCTTGGTGGGGTAGGGGTGGGGGGGGCGGCGTATGTGTGCTGTTTGTGGGCATGTGTGTCAGCGTGTGCATGCGGGGCCGTGGGGCCTCACTGCATGTGTGTGCACGCCCGGGCGTATGCGTGTGCGTGTCCCCCAGCCCCAGGCCCCGCCCTGTCCGTGCGTGTGAACTGCCATGTTGATTTCGTGCTGTCTTTCAGAATCACTATCAGTGACCCCTGAGGAGCGTCAGCCACGGTAGGTACAGGCCTCTCCGCCTGCTGCATGAACGGTGTGTCTGCCCCCTGCCGCACCAGCTCCGCACTGCAGGGCGCACCTGGGACCTCAGAGGCAGGACCCCCTTCCCTCTCCCTTCTGCAGCTCCAGACTTACTCTTTCCTCTTCCTGTCCTTGCTGCCAGCTGGCTCTCTCACCTTCCTTCTCAGCGAGCCTCGGGACTCAGTGCCGCCGCCCACGAGCTCCTTGGCAAGAGCCTGGGGAGGTCCTGGGTCAGGCTCCGCACCCAAACTGGCAGCCCCCTGGGGTGCCCTCTGGAGCCGTCAGAAAGAGCACAGAGCTCATGGTTCACGGTGTCAGGAGCAGGGAGCTTGGCGAGGGTGGTGTGTAGGGCTGGACTCAGGCAGCAGAGAGGCCTTGGAACCTTACCCTAGGGTGCCACACTCCTTCCCCAACCTGAGTGAGCCCTGCTGCCCGGACAGAGGCAGCCAGCTCCCAGCCTAGGAGCTCTTCAGACCCAAAGAGCTTCAGGACAGGGGAGGTCCAAGTCCCACCTCCTCGAGTGTGCCGGCAGCCAAGCAGCAGTTGGGGGTGAAGGCTCTGATGGTCGAATGCTCTTGGAGGGCCCGGGTGTCCCATCCACATTGTCAGCCCAGAGCACACCTCACAGGCCAGGCAGGTCTCACAGCCCCTTCTCTGGCCTCCGTGGTCTCATCACTCCAGCGTCCTCCTCAGCCCCAGGTGGAGCATGTTAGCCAGCCTGCAGGCTGCCCAACCTGGACCTGTTGCTCCTAGGGGTGACCTACCCTTTTCGGCCAAGGGGGTGACAGTGTCTGCAGACTTGGGCGAGTCGGCTTCTCCGAGTTCCACCCCGGCTGGGCCCCTCCCAAACTCGCCCAGCGAACCCACCTGCTGCTCTGCACCTGCGCTGACTCTTGCTCTTCTGCTTTTCCCCAGCAGGAAGGGCCCAGCCTCACCTACACGACCTGCGGTCCCCCGACCAGCTGAGGCTCCCCTCTTAGACTTATAAGCCTGTGGCCACTGGCATCCGGCCTCCTGCCCTCCCTGCCTCCCCAGGGTCCCTTCGGGGGATTCACAGGCTTTCCGCCCACCCAGAGGGGCCTCTAGTGCTCCCTCCAGCCATGCTGTTAGCTTTAGCCTCCTGGTTCGAACAGTTTTCTTTTTTTTTCCCTGTCTTTCTCCATCAGGCCTGGGGGCTGTTGCGTGGGGCTCATGGCCCCACACCCCCTGAGGCTAGGGATGGCCCCGGGCCAGTGAGTTGAAAGACAGGGTGGGAGAGGCCAGAGAAGAGGGACGTCAGAGGGGGCCGAGCACGTGTCTGGAGCTGTGGGTGGACTGCCTGGTTGTGTGTGAGAGAGGCAGCGTGAGTGGTGGGGTGGGGGCTGCCCCCAGCTTTACCCCAGGCCCCCGTGAAGCTCTGGCCCCTGCCCATCTCCAGTTTCTTCCCTTCCACCTTCCCTTTCTCGTCTCTCTCTTCTCTTCCAGAACCCTTGCCCATGCCCTCGCCTCCCCCTGCCACCTCCGGGCTTGGCTGCCTTTGCCTTACCAGCTCTCTCCCGCTTTTCTCTCTCCCGTTCTCTCTTTGCTTTCTCTCCAACTGCCAGCCGATCGGGTCAGGCAAGTCCATCCCGTCCTGAGAGCCCCAGGCCCCCCTTCGACCTCTAACCAGGTCCTTCCTATTCCTCGGAGACCTCCCTTTCCAAGCCTGCCCGGACAGCTGTTCTGTGACTTGACAGTGGCTACCCAGCCCCAGAGCCTCCCCTCCACCTGTGACTTAGTCTGTTGTAGTGGTGAGCTGACACATCCAGGCGTGACGATGGTGAAACTTTGTGCCCCTCTGTGGTCTTGCTCCTGCCCCATTCTATAAATATCTATAAATACTCATATATATATATATACAAACATATCTATGGCCAAGCCTCGCCTCTGGTGTCGGGAATCAATCACCGTGCTGTCCCTGAGGAGTCTTGTGGCCCAACTACAAGGGAACACTGTCACCCTGACATCCCCCTCCAAAGCGTGCCACCTCCGATGAGCCCCAGTGTCATGCCCAGCCTGTGGACAGCCAACTCCCTCTGCCACCCTCCCGTCCCTACACCCTCAAGCGTGGGGGTGCTCTGCTGGCAGCTGTATGGTTCTCTGACCGCTACCAGTCTCGCTGTCTCTCGGCTGAGAATAAAACCCATTTCTGGATGATGGGGAACAACGTGTCCTCTGCGGCCTTGTGTTTGCTGTGGCGCTTGGGGGAGGTAAAGGTTTAAACACCCGAGTGAGGGGTGGGGGAGGGCCCAGCTATTGATAGGATGCTTTAAGATGTGGGAGGGGGGAAGCCGCATCCTTTCCGAGGCCCACTGGGAAAACACCTGGAGTCAGCTGATCCTGCAACCCTGCTCTGGCCACCAGGGGGCCCAGGAGGAGAGGGGAGGGTCAGCCAGGCACTGTGGAGGGACAGGGTGATGGAATGGAAAACACTTGAGCCAGAAGTCAGCACTTGGTGCTGTGGCGCTCTGCTTTCCCTCCCTGAGATCAGATCCAGCTTCTAAGTCACTCCACCACTAAGGCAGAACGGCCCCTGAGAGCCCCTTGGGAGTCCCCCTGGGGTCCCCCAGGCTTCACCAGGCAGCAGTGGGTGACAGGCCTCAGAAGATCTCTAACAGCCCCGCTGGACATGCCCAGACACCCTGGGGATTGGCACAACCAGAAGCCTGTCCTCTGCTGGCAGGCCCCGCTCCCTGTTCAGTGCTCATGGCACAGACCCCAGGACCCGGTGATAGAAAAAAGGCACACGCCAGGACAAGCAGTATGGCTAAATTCATTTATTCAGAAATAAAAAGTGAAACAAATGGAACAGGAGTCGAATCACCCGGGCACAAACCCGTCCCCGCCTCCACCTTCTCTCTCTACCCTACACTATTAATAAATAAGTTTCCCCAGCCCCAAATATTTAATAGAAGTTCCTCCCCATTCACCAGCTCCAACCTCCACTGAGATATGGGGGAGCTGCTCTACCTCCAGAATATACAAAATGTTACACAGTTACAGTATAAACACTGGGGAGGGAGCCCACTCCGCCACCAGCTTATGTCCTTGCCCGGCCTCATTTTGCCAACTGTCCCAAGGCCTGTGAGAGTGCTGCCCAGTTGTCTAGCTGGGCAAGGAGGGGGCACTTGGCCCCAAAGTGCCTCTGAATAGAGGATGCATGAGCCCCTCTGAATGGAGGACTGCTTGATAGGGGTGAGGAGGCCACCAGGGAGCCCCTGCTCCTCAAGAAGGCCTGCCTCTTAAATAAACTGCCTTTTATTGAGCCTCTGGCTCTTTGTTTCTCTGAACTACTAACAGTCCAGAGATGAAGGCACAGCCCTGGCCAAGATGGCAAGGGGTCTGCACCTGTTAGTCTCCCCTCATTGGACGGGGGGCTTATATCCCTTTCTTCAAGGGTTTCAGCGGGCCAGTCTAGGGATGGGGGGGCAGGAAGGAGGGGCGGGGAGGCAGGGACGTGGGGGCAAAGCCCCCGGCCCCATGTCTGTGGTCTCTCTGCCTGCCGGTGTCAGGCCACTAGACGACCATGATCTTGACTTCGTCATTGTCGTCAGCTCGGTAGAAGAAGGGGATGTAAGTGTCGCTGCCCAAGCCTGGGTGCTCCTGGGGGTTCTGGATCTCACGCAGAAGCTGCATGATCTGTTGCGCAGTGGGGTGCTCAGGGGTGGTCTGGCCCAGCAGGGCTCCCTGGGGGGGCTCCACATTGTCGGCGAGGCTCACCTCCTGGAGACCTTTCGGGAGAGAGGGCGGCAGGGCTTGGAGTGGTGTGCCAGCTTGCCCCTGCCCGTCCACCAGTCCCCCGGAGCGAGCTACTCACCACCCTCGCTGTTGGCAGCGCCGGGCTCCTGGCGGGTGGGGGGCGCTGTAGTGGGCTCACCAGCAGGGTTCTGGGCAGCCAGGAACTTGCCATACCATTCATTTCGCTCATTCACCAGGCGTAAAACCAGTTCCTGGAGTTCCAACAGCTTCACCTGGAGGAAGAGGTGCTCAGCAGCCCTGCCCCACCCCACTCCCGCCTGCAGAGACAGGCAGAAGGGCCACTACCTTCATCTCCTCCTTGTCCTGAGCCAGCCGGCTAATGTACTCCTCCTTCTCCCGATGCCGGGCCTTCAGCACTGCCCTCTGACTCTGATAGAGGGCGATATACTCTCCTGCGGGAGGCGGGGGCAGGAGGGGGGATGGACACACAGACATGGCTCAGATGCGATGCGGAGCGGCCCCCATCCAGCCCCCTGCCCCCACCCCGGGCCCCGCCCCCCACTCACCAATAGTATCCGTCTCTCCAGACAGCTGGATACAGCGATGCTCCAGCTCCTCCACCCGCTCCTCCAGATCCACTTTCTCCTGCATGAGCTCTGTAAAGCGGCCCTGAGGCCAGAAGGGCAGGCCCGGGGCTCAGCAGCGACTTGCCCACAGGGCCCCCCCACCCTTCCTGGACCCCGCTGGGGGGCAGCTCACACACCTGCAGCTTGTCCATGGCCATGTGGAGGGCCTGGTGGGCCTTCGCAGGCACACTGTCCCCCTCAGTCCTGGGGGCGGGGGCATGCTTTTCCACCCTGTCTTGGGCTGCGGCTGCCAGGTGACTGAGGTGCTGGCAGCGCAGCTTCTGATCCTTCAGCTGCCCGCGTAGCCGGGCCTGCTCATCCTCAGCGCTGGCCAAGGCCGAGTGGAAAAATTCCATCTGCGGGTGAGAAGGCACCCGTGCTTTTGTGGGGGACATGCAGGACCAGCGAGGGGCAGGCAGGCAGAGAGACACGCCCCTTCTCGGGGTCTCGGGGCGCACGCGGGATGGGGTGGCGGTGGGGGGAGTGAACAGGCGAGGAGCGGGGAGGTCCGCTCACCAGGGCCTCTCGGCTCTCCAGCTCCTCCGGCACGCTCAGCTTTGGCCTCAGAGCCTCCTCATCCTGCTCCTCATTGTCCAGTCCGTCTCCTGTTGGGGACAGACAGAGGGTCTTCAGACCACCCGACCATGGAGGCGGAGCAGGCCCAGAAGAAAGCTCGGGGCCCAGCTCTGCCCCTCAACCTTACTCTGCAGCCCTGGGCCAGCCAGTCGCTGGGGGAAGAGGATTCGCCATCCCCGTGGCCTCATCTAACTCAGGGCTGAACGACAACAACTCGGTGCCATGCTGCCATACATCCCCCTGCTCCCCTGGCCAGTGTCCTCCCTCCAGGCCTTCCCACTGACCTTCCCCAGGCACAGCCATGAGTGTCAGCTGGGCCTGAAGCTGCTGGTTCTGCTGGTTGGCAGCTTCTAGGCGCTCCTAAGGGGCCAGGGAAGAGAGTGAGGAGAGACACAGGCCGCAGGCCTTCCCTCTCAGGGGCCCAGTGCTCCGACGCCCTCACCTGGGTTTCCTGTAACTCCTGGCGGGCCACCTCTATCGCCATCTTGCCCTGGACTTCCTCATGCTGCAGCCGGTCCAAGAGCTGGGTCTGCAGTAGCACCTGCTTGTGCAGCGCCTCCTTCTCCAAGGCCAGCTGCTGGTAGGCAGCCACATGCTGCTGGTAGGCGGCCACGTACTGCTGCAGGTGGTTCAGGTACCCGTCCCGCTGCTCCTGCAGATCTTGAACCTCTTGGCCCTTCACCTCCACCTGCGGGCAGACCCCGGGGGGTGAGGGCGGATGGTGGCTTGCTTCCAGAGTCTGAGCCCCTGGGCCGGGGAGGCCGGGCGCAGACCCCTCAGCTGGAGACAGACACTGTGCAGGGCTCTGCCAGCTGCCCAGGCCCTGGGTTCCTCGCCCAGAGCCCCGTGCCGGCTTCACCCAGCCTCACCCTTCATAGCAAGCTTCTTTCTATCTTAACGCAAGGCTGTGGATGAGTGGAAGAGCAGAAAAGCTTTTCCGGCCAACAGCTGTGAGGTACACACTTGAATGCCTGCGGCTTTACCTGCAGGATTCTCCTTTAATCCCCAATGCTTCTAGGAGAAAAATGCTAACAACTTCCTTTTAATATAAGGAAACTGAGCCTTAGAGACGCGAGGATGGAATCCAGGGCTGAACCCAAGGAGCCGGCCACCGTACGTCTATCCTCTCTTCTCTAATTAGGGGCTTGATGCCTCTAGCAGGGACAAGGACCTATGATATAGGGCTACCCAACTCTGAAAGTCAGAGGCCAGGGGATAATCAGTCACAGGCTCTAGAGGACGCTGGGGTCACCTGTTCTGGCTGCCTCCCACCCCCCTGCCTGGGGGGGGGCCTGTCTCTTAGCCCTTCCTGCGGGGGCAGGGGTTACCGTCTCCTTCAGCTCCCCCAGCTTCTCCTGGAGCTGGCCCAGCTTCTTGGCCAGCTCCTTCTTGACATGCTGCTCGGACTGTAGCGCACTGGTAATCTCCATGTTCTCATTGGACTGCACAGAGAGAGGGGCAGTTAGTGGCCACCCCACGCGGCTAGAGACCCCAGAACCTGGTGTCCGGCTCCCACAGCTCAGGGAAGTGTGGAGCCAGGCAGTAAAGTCCACCCCCCTCCACGCCCTCCCACATCCCTCCACGCGGGGCTTTCTGGCTCCCAGGGTGCCTTTGTGGGCACCAGTCATGAAAGGTCCACATCACCCATTTCACAGGTAGGAAAACCAAGGCCCCCAGAGGGGTTAAGTGTCTCACCCCACCCCCAAAGGGCTTGGCCAGGGAGGAGAGTGGGCTGGCCAGGCGGGGCTGCGCACCAGCCTGACGAATCCGTTCTGCAGCTCGGCCAGCTGCTCCTTGAGCTCACGGTTCTGGGAGAGTGCGCGGCTGATGGTGGTGCGGTCGCTCTGCATGGTCTCCAGAATCTGCTTGCGCTCCTCTGCCTGCTCCCCCCAGCACTCGGCCTCCCGCTCCAGCTGCAGCAGCCGCTGCTCCTGCTCCTGATTCAGGTGACTCAGACTTTCGTTGTCCTTCACCTGCGCCTGCAGCTGCCGGGCCAGGCTCTCCAGTTCCTTCTGGAGCCGCTCAGTCTCCGCCTGCAGCCACTGTTCTGCCTCGGAGGGCCCCGCCGGGGGCTCCTGGGCTGGGGGCGCAGCTGAGGAAGGGAGCATACCATCAGGGTCTTTTGCCTGGGCCATGTCCAAAGCACCCTCTTCCAGGTCCACAGCCCCTAACTCAGCCTCCTTGACCCCAGTCTTGGCTTCCCAGCTCAATCTTTCAAGACACGTTCAGAGCTCTTTATGCTTCAGACCACAGTGGGCACACTTCATGCCTTTTTTTGCAGATGGGGACACTGAGGCTCAGAGAAATTGCAAGCCTTGCCAATTCCTGGTATGGACCTGGGACATCTGGGTCCTTCCACCTACCCACCTGCAATCTTGGCCCTCACCAGCCCCAACACCAGCCTCCATCCCCAGGTCCCTGGGGCCCAGCTCACCGATCTGGTTCCTCAGTTCGGCCAAGCTGGTCTCTAGCTCCTGAGCCTGACTCACGCTGCGCTCCTTTTCTTCCTTCAACTTATTCATCTGCTCAAAGCACCGAGATGGGGGCGGGGGCGCACATGGAGGGAGAGGTTAAGGAAGGGCTGGGTGACCATAGGTCTGACCTCCAGATACACACGTCCACCTCCAGCTATGCACAGCAAATGACGTAATGCCCAGGAAGACCAAGTGACCTATCCAAGGTGGAGGAGGTGAGGGGGGGATCAAAGGTCACACCTCACCTGTTCCAACACCTGTTGCATCTTCTGCTGCCAAATGGCATTATCCTCCTTCAGATCCATCACATACTGGTCTCTCTCTGCCTGCAGCTGCTTCAGCGATTCCTTCAGCTGCAAGAGGGGCGCAGAAGTTAGCAGGGGCTGTTAGGGGGGCCTCACCTGCTCCCAGTCACCTGGGGTCTCCTGTATCCCTCCCTCTGCAAAGCCTCACCCGCTCCACATGGGTCTCCAGCTGTGCCCTCTCCTCCAGGGCCTGCTGTAACTGCTGGCTGCTGTCAGGGGCAGGTTGACTAGAAAACTGGGTAGTGAAAAACAAGGTTAGATCTGGGGGGGCCCAGGCTGTTCCATGCAACATCCGCCCCCTAAAAGGTCAACGTACAACTCAGGGTTATCCTTAATATTGTTAGTACCGTGTCTACAGGCTTTATTTTCACTAAATACTCAGTGTGAACAATTCTGATAGTAAGTGTTCAAAGTTCTCCCAACCTTTCCTCTGGCTCCCCAACCTCCCCAATCCAGTGTGTATCCTTCTTGACCCTTTTCCACAGGTATGCAAACGTGCTTCACTGATGCACAGTGCAGTTACCAGGGATAGTGTCATATATGGTTCTGCAACTTAATTTCACTTTGCCAAAAACAAGATAACTTAGTTTTTATGATGGCTACATGGTACTCCAATATATGAACATGGCATACTTTAAAACCATACCCTTACAGATGGCAGGAAGGCAGAAACTTGCTGGGCATGCCAAAACAATGAAGAGGAAACTGACCTGGGCACTCTGTCTACCTGGAGGCTTGGAATCCGAGAGGAAGGAAGCAGAAACTCATGGGCTGGCCTTACAACTATTGGTTTGGTCAAAAAGTTTGTTCAGGTTTTTCCATGTAATGTTATGGAAAAACTCGAAGGACCTTTTTGGCCAACCCAATATCATCCATTAAACAATGGTTTTCAACCAGAATGCTTTAAAAATATATATAAAGATAAATAAGCTGTATCCCTGAGTTTCTGATTCCAGAGATCTGGGCAAGGTCTCCCACTTTTTCTCCTGTCTCTAGAGAAGTCTATGGCAGAACCAGAACAAGGATCCAAACTTTCTGGTTCCTGGTCGGAGGGCACCACAATAACCTCAAGAGGCCCTGGCCCTGCTAGGTGGGCCCCACATACCCCAGGGCTTCAGCCCCACCTGCTGCAGCAGCAGCTCTGACATCTCCAGCTTCTTCTGCAGCTCCTCCATGCCCAGCTGCATGGCCGACTTCTCCATCATCAGGAGCCGCAGCCTCTCCTCCAGCTCTGAGTTTTGCTGCTTCAGGTCCTCGTTGTTTTTACTGTGGCCAGAGGCGATGGAAGGAGGCGTGAGTACGGAACAGAGAGGAACGCTCCCGTGATCCACCCACTACTCCTGCCATAAAACGGTCACTTTGGAAGGGACCCCAGCACCAGAAGTCTCAAGTGGCTGCCCAGAGAGAAGACATGAGCTGCCTGAGGCCATGGCAGGGGTCAGGGGCATGGCTGGGACGAGAGCCTGGCTCTGCACACATCCAAACGTGTACCCTCTTTCTCACCCCACTCCCTTGGATCTCCCCCACTTCCCAGCCTCCCATCACCCCCCATCCTACTTGTTCTTGTATAATTCCAGCTTGAGGGCATCTCGCTCTCTGGCTAATTCTTTGTTGTACTGCGAACACAGAAAGGTGAGGTCAGGAGAAGGCAAGCGGAAAACGCAGACCAACAGCAGCAAAGGAACGACTCCCAGCAACACGTCCTCACCTGGCATGAGGCTTTTTGTTTTTTCAAAACACACCCAAGCTCATGCTCTCCTTTGGTTTTAGTAAGAACTTGGGAAGGTTGGAAGAGGCAGGTGGGGCGGTCTGACTCTGGGCTGGCCACCATTCTCACTGCTAGCAGCATCACATCTGAACCTTTTCTGAACACTTTCTTAGCCAACATTCCCATTTCCAACTCATAATCACCATGGGAGGCAGCTACTATTTCCATTTTATCAGTGAATGCGGAATATTAGAGGTTAAGGAGCTCGCCTAAAATCACTTGAAAGTGAAAGTGAAGTTGCTCAGTCGTGTCCGACTCTTTGCGACCCCGTGGACTGTAGCCTACCAGGTTCCATGGGATTCTCCAGGTAAGAATACTGGAGTGGGTTGCCATTTTCTTCTCCAGGGGATCTTCCTGACCCAGGAATCGAACCCAGGTCTCCCGCATTGTAGGCAGACGCTTTACCGTCTGAGCCACCAGGGAAGTCCAAAAAAAATCACTTAGACCTGGGATTCTTTAACTTTGTTTTCTGCCCTTGGGCTGGGGCATGGATACGAAGGATGGATTAAATTGCATTGTAATCTTTTGTTCATTTTTTGAATGGATGGGACACTCACATAGCCCCAAACTCAGAAGGTACAAAAGTGACAGGTCTCTAAGCCACCCTATTCCTCTCCCTTGGGCTTTTTTTAAAAAATATGTATTTATTTATTTGGCCGCGCTGGGTCTTAGTTGCAGCATGTGGGATCTAGATCCCCCCTGCACTGGGAGCACAGAGTCTTATTAGCCTCTGGACCACCAGGGAAGTCCCTTCCTTGGGTTTTATATGAGGCCTTTCCAACATGTCATATATATTACACACATGTACTTCTCCCTTTTTAGTGTGGTCACGGACTAAAAATACTGATCTGAACCTTCACAGCCCGAACACCCAGAACCTGAGCCAGAGCCCATGTTCAGTTAAAGGCAGGGCTGGCTGGCACTCAGGCTCTGGGCTCATCCAGTGCTCATTCTAGGTAGCATTCCCCCACCCCTCCCCTCAACTTGCCCACGGCAACCAACTCGTGTCCAGACTGCATTTCACAACCGCACAACTCTAAAGAAGCAAGAAACAGACAGTGCTGCCATCTGGGCAGCAAGTCACTCCATCCTGCCGCAGAGACCTTTAGGCTCACGACCCTCCCACATGACCTCCAGGGGATAGGCAGGCTGCTGGGCTCACCCTGTCTGCCTGCTTCTGCTGTGTGGAAACGGCAGACAGTGTCCGCTCCAGCTCTCCCACGCGCTGCCTGGAAGACTGTAGGCGGTTAGCAAGATCCTCTGACTCCCCTGAAATGACAGCAGACAGGGGAAGTCCAGAGAAGGAATCCCACCAAAAGCTTAGCCAGCCCAGGGGTAAAAGGGTGCCTAGATTTCCACCTGCTTTCTGCCTGGCTGCCTGCTGGGTGTGAGCCAGAGCTGTCTGTAACTCCGTCTTCTCTGACACCAGAATCCCGATAGTCTGAATGTGGACCTTTGGGAGAAAGGCCAAACGAGTGCTGAGAACGTGGAAAAGCAATGTTTCCTAGGGGCCATGAGGGACCCTGGAAGAGCCCACTTACCTGCAGTTGTTCTCTCAGAGCCCCTTGTTCCTTTGCGAGCTTCTGCTCAAATTCCTTCTTTTCCTGCAGAAAGAGAGAAGAAACAACTCTTACTGGGAGGAGGCAAAAGTAAAAGAGAAAAGGACATGTGCCCCACCCGGGGATGCCACCATAGGTCCAGGACAGGCCCACCAATAAGAACAGATAACCGGCACCCCAGGAGTGGAGGATGGGCGAGGAGGGCAAGGGGAAAGCCCCCTATTCCTCCAGGCTGTGAGCAGCCAAGAGAATGGTCCTCTACATCTGAATCCTCCCCCAAACCCATCAGCCATGAGTTGTTTAGTCGCTAAGTCGTGTCTGACTCTTTTGTGACCCCATGGACTGTAGCCCGCCAGGTTTCCTCTGTCCATGGGATTTCCCAGGCAAGAACACTGGAGTGGGTTGCCACCTCCTTCTCCAGGGGATCTTCCTGACTCAGGGATTGAATCCTCATCTCCTGCATTGGCAGGTGGATTCTTTACCACTGAGCCACCAGGGAAGCCCCATCAGCCATGGAAGAAACAAAGAAATCGCATTACTTTTTCCAGTTGATCCAAAGTTTCCTGGTTTTCTTGTTTCTGTGGGGAGAGGCAAAGGAAGGTGACTGAGGCTGTCCTTCTTCCCCACGATCCTCAGACCAAGGAGGAGGGGCCATGGGCAGGGGCCAGGAAGGGGTTAGAAAGGGAGGGTTCACGGGGACACAAATGAACGAACGCTTCTAAAGCTAAGAGACTTTGAGTCTTGGGAGGTTTTGCTCAAGGCTACAGCAGCAAGAGTCTGGATCTGATTCCCTTGAAGGGACAATGACATAAACCTCTAGAAATGGAGTCTGAGAAGGTGAAGACCACCTTCTGCCAGCTCGCACTCAAGGAATGTTTGCTGAGCAAACACATTGCAGGCTAGGTTCTGTTCTTAACAACACAGATATGACATGAATGAAAAGGACCTTGAAACCTTTTTTTGAGCTTAAAAGGGACCTTGGACACCCTCTGATTCTACCTCCTCAGGAAACTAAAGGCCAAGGAGGAGAGGTGACTTGTCCAAGGTCGAAGCTGGAACAAATCAGGGGCTGAGTCAGGGCTGGAACACATGAGTCAAGCTAGTGCTTCCCCTACAGGCAACAGACCCATGGCAAGGTGGGGAGGACTCGAGCAGAGGTGTCTGGAGAACAGAGTAGGCAAAGAGGGCAGCCACAGAGACAGCCATGCTGCATGCTGTGCTCCGGGGTCCCTCCAGCTGAGATCTAGGCCCCCCAGCACCCCTTTCTCCCTTGGTACCAGGGATTCCCAGCCCCTTTCTTCAAGAGCCCCAAGGTGAGACCGGAGCCCCAGACTGGCAGCATGGATCAGGGGACAACACCGGACTCTTACCAATTCCTCTATCTTGCTACTGAGTTGTTTGTTTGTTAGATTGCTGGAGTCCAGGGCTACTGATAGTTCTTGGTACCGGCTCTGAGGCGCATGCAGAGAGGAGGAGGAGGAGGTGGAGGAGGGGTGGGGGAGAGGTAGAGAGAGCAATCATTAGGGTTGGGGGGTGTCTGGGCTGTCTCAGCTCGGTGGGGCACCCAGCCCCCGCTGTGGGAGGAGGTGGGGAGCAGGGCTGGCCTGCAGGGTCACTGGGCCATGGTGCAGGCCTACTTACCTCCAGATTCTTTATGTTAGCAGGAGATGCTAGGCCCTCCCCATTGATGTAAGACGAAGACTAGGAGAGACGAAAGGGCTCACATGGAGATGTTCTCTGACCCCCTCCAGCATCTTGCCTTCCCCATCAACTGGCAACATTTCCTCTTCTGCCTAACTTGCCTCCTGCCCCTTAATCCCTCCCTGTGCCAGTTTCTCCTGGTTCTTAGTTCCCCCTTGTCCCTCCCCTCCCAAAGAGTTCTCATCTGCAGGATCAAACGATGTAACCAATCTCATCGTCCAACCCCTTCGTTTGCACAGTTTCAAACAGGAGACCCAGAGAAGCAATGATCAGCTAAACATTACGCAGCCAAGCTGCCTGGTCCCGAGATCTTCCCTTCCTTTGGGGAGTCTCTGCCTCAGTTTCTTTCTATCATATTTTCCCTCCTACTCTAACCCATGCTGAGCTCCAGTTTTGGGGGTACCTCGGACACAAGACCGTTGAGCTGCTGAGACAGCTGTCGCAGGCTCTCGGTGGATGAAAAGGATCTGGGGATGAACATAGCAGTCAGGGGTGCAGGAGGCTTGATGGGAAAGAGGGGTCACGGGCAGTGGCCTAGGGACTGCTGCCCCCGTGGGAGACACTCACGTGCTTTCGTCAATGGGACCAGAACTGTTGTCGGCATCATGGTTCTGTTTGGGAAGAAACAGGAATCGGTCATTCACTTTTTAGTAAGAACCACCCACAGGCACCAAGCTCATTCCAACCACTTTCCATCTCCCTGAAGCTTAAGGGGAGTCTGGTCTGGGGCTCCCCCATCCCAGTCCTCAGGAAGGACACCTGGCTCACAGAGCCAAGCTACCTGGAAAAAGAGGATGAGGGGCCACAGGAGGTCCAGTCCTCCGGGAAGGAGGGAGGCGAACACAGAGCGGGCCAAGGGGGAAGAGGCACAAACCTGAGTTGATGCCATGCTAGTGACACAGGGGGGACTAGCACTGGGGGAAGGGACACCGCCAGGTGACACGGTGTCATCAGCAGATGGTGTAACAGGAGCGGCGCAGTCTTTGGGCGCCTGTCACAGAACAGAGCAGGGGGTTAGGGGGCCATGCAGGGCAAAGAGCGCCTCGCTGTCTTGAGTGCAGGGGTGCAGAGCGGGCAGGACCGGTGTTGTGCAGTAGGTGACAGTCACACGTGCTGGGAGACACATGGGGGTGTGGCTACGGCTCGCTCAGAACTCGGGCCATTCTGCCGCCTTCTGAACCAAGGCTCAGAGTGAGGGCTGTGAGGCCTGCTTCCTGAACATGGGGCGTCGTCTTCTGTGGAGCTCAGCCAGAGGCAGGGCCAAGCTGCCCTGTGGCAGCTGCAGCAGGTAAAAGGAAGGTATGCCGGGTCAGAGAAGCAGGCACTGCTTTTCCAGAGGGTCAGTCTGTGCCAGAGTGACCCTCCCCTGGTAACCTCCTGGGCAGAATGTGGCAGTGATAAAGGAAGAGAGCATCTGCCCCCTTCTTGCTCTCCCTTCCTTCCCTCCTCCCAACCACTGGGTGTGTCCTCGAGTCATGCCTTTTTTGGGAAAGAAGCCACCAAACAAGAAGGCTCCTCCTGCTCCTGGAGGTGGAAAGAAAACTGTGGCCACTACCCTACCCCAACCTCCTAGCTCCTAAACACCTACCCAACCAAGAATAGCTGAGAAACCAGAGAGAAGACATCTATACTCTTGGCCTCCTGGAGAAGAATCGTGGGTTTGAGGACCAGGGTCCACAGAGAAGTTCTCTCTTCCCCCACCCAGGTGGATCCACCTGCTTGACCAGAGCCCCATTTGGCATCTCTCCAGGCTCAGGCCTGACTGACACTGAGTCCAAGCCACTGGCTCCAGAGGGCTGACATTCAATAGGTGAGACTAAAGAGGACTGACCAGCTGAAGCTTGACCAGGGAAGAGCGCCAGGCAGCCAAGGCCTGGCCAGACAAGGTGGATCTGGAAGGGAGAGGCTGCACCTCTCCTGAGGGAAAAGGCAGCCTGCTCTCTGGACGCCACAGCCCTGACCTCTGAAAATTCAAATCTACTGCCCTCCTTAGAGCAAGCGCCACAGAGCCTGGGGAGTTGAAGAAGAATCAAACTGTCGGCATGGTAACTGTCCACACTGCGACCTCCGATCCCAGAACCTGGTGTTGCCTTGCCAACCTGTACTCCTGAATCTAGTAGGTAAGAGTAGGAGTTCAGCAGCTGGCGAGGTGTGAGACTTTGGGGGAGGGCTCCCCACTTAGCCATGGGCCCTGGGGAGCCCTGGGTCCCTCCTGGCATCTTGGTGACCAGGGATCCCTAGCATTAGAAACAAGAAAGCTCAGAAGGGGAAAAAGGGACTTGTCTGAAGACTGAAATATACAGAATATGGCAATTTAGTGAACAGCCAAGTTATTTCATAATTTTGAATCATAAAACTAAGTATGGAATTTCAAAAAACATTGTCCACTCCCCTCAAATGTCCCATTCCATTAAAAAAGAAAGAAAAAAAACACTATTTTCTATCCATCATTCCTCATTTCTGGAAACGTCATCAGCTCTGCCTAGGATACTGTAATTACAGGCCTAGTTTTTCTTTTACTAGAGTAGAAAACTTAAGTGGGAAACAGTTAATGATATAGAGAGGATTTTAAAACAACAAGAAAGGGAGCTTCCTTGGTAGTCTAGTGGTTAAGGCTCCATGCTTCCAATGTAAAGGACATGGGTTCAATAATCCCTGGTTGGGGAACTAAGATCCTACAAGCTGTGCAGTGCAAAAAAAAGTATATAAATAAATAAAACAAGAAGGGAACATGGGGTTATGGGTCTTCATTTCTAGGAGAGCAGACAGATGCGGGCCAGGGCTTCAGGATTCCTGGAGGCCCACGTTCCCTCCCCAGGCCACCCAGCGTCTCTGAGAGCCAACAGGGTGAGTCACAGCACCTGGACAGACCTGAGCGACTGGGCGTGAGCAGTCCTGATGACTGAAGACTCTCTCACCCCAGCCACCAGGGCCCTGGCCCCACCCCTCTCCCCCTGCCCATCTCCAGCAGGACCTGGACCCCTTCCAGTCCTACTCCTCTGGCCTGGGAGATGTTCCCCGAGGAAGTTAATTAAGAAGGAAGTGCCAACATCATGTCCGGAGGAGGTCATCTCCTAGTCCAGGTGCATCTCAGGCTCCCCTTCTTTCTGGAAAGTACTCTGTGAGCTCATAGTCCTGGCAGTTACCTGTGACCACACTCCTCTGCCTCGGTCTCCTACTCACAATATGGATGAATGCTCCCCACTTCTAATCCTCAAACCAGCTTCAAATGCCACCCTCTCCAGCCTGGCATCCATTTAGAACGAACCTCCACCTCAGTTGAGCATTTGGAATGCCACCACATCCTGGCTTGCTTCTTTCACCTGTTTTCTCCAGCACCTAGCACCAGCTGTCTACTCTCAATGGCCCACTGAATACAGTTGTGTCCAGTGGATTTTTAAAAGAGAACGGGGGCAGAATGTCCTGATCACTCATGTGTTTGGTGAACCTCACATCCCTTACAGTGAGTTCCATTGAAAAAATAACCTCAATCCTTGTAACTATTATAAAGTAAGCTCCTTTTCTCTTAACCCTACATTCCGTATTGCCAAACCAAAAGGAACTGATCAAAAAAAAAAAATCACAAACTGCTTTGTGGTCTACTGGTTTTTTGCGGATAGATGCACAGAGGGCAAGACTTGAAGGTATGGTTTCATTTAACCTCTCCTAGTCTGAGAACACCACGGAGCATTCAAACTGGAGGCTCAAAGAGCCCTAATCCCACACACCTGCTCCAGAAACTATTCCCAAGTTACCTTTAACCTCCAAGGAGCATCTCACCTTCTCCAAGATGATAAAAGATGGAGGGGGGTGGGGGCGGAGGCAGGCAAAGGGAAGAACCCAATCAACCAAGCAGGTGAAAAAGCAGACGTGAACAGGCCGAGGGTTAATGATAGCAACATAAAATAAGCCAGAGACAAAGTCTCCCCCACAACAGAGACACCTCAGGGCATGCAGAGCTGGGAGGGAGCAAGCCAGAGAGGGGGTCTTGACACTGCCTCACCTTCCACTTGTCCAATGGGGGGATCACTACCCCATTGGAGCGGTTAAGGTCGGACACCAGCACCTCCAGAATGTCCTGAATCTACAGGAGGCGAAAAGGGAAAAACAAGGGCGGGGGAGAAACAGAAAAGTGGCTTAGAGAGGCAAGAGAGTCAAGGAAGGAAGAAGACACAGGTTGGGGCAATGAAATGCCGGAGAAGAGAGAAAGGGGTCAAAAGGGATCAATACCACGGCCCGGGTCATTTTTCCAAGTAGCCACTTGCTGCCTTGCCAAAGGCAGAAATCAAGGGAAACAAACAGATGGAAAAGTCCCCTGAACAATGCAGTCACATAGCTCCTCAGATGAACAATGCAGCTCTTAATAGCTTCTTAGACCCTCAGGCCTAGACTTTTAAAAACCAGACTTCAGGAAAAGGGTCCACTTAACAAAGTGGGGGGAGAGGGGCTACAGCTAAAAATTAAGCTTGAAAGACAATAATCTGATCCACCAATATCATTTTACAGATGAGGAAACAGGCCCAGGGGAGGAAATGATTTGCCCAGGGCCACCCAGCAAGCTGGTGGCAAAGATGGTCTTAAAACTCAGATGGTCTCCTAATCCAAGCACCTGAAGCCCTCTCCTTACCGCGCTCTGGGGCTCTACTGGGGCCTCTGAATGGAAAATCTGAGGGTAAGCGGCTGTTTTCACTGCCCGGCTTTCCCCATGAGGCTGGGGAAGATCACCAGGGCAGTAAGTCAACTAGCAACTACGCTTTATTGAAAGTTTACTCTGCACCAGGCCCTATTTTAGGGGATTATTATAAAAACGACAACAATCTCATTTCAACTTCCTTGGTGTAAGACAATATTACCCCAATTTTACTAATGTGGAAACAGAGATCCAACGAGCTTAAACAATTTGCCCAAAACCATATCCCTGGCAGAGGGAGAGGGAGAATTCAAACCCAAACTTCTTAGCCAATATCTGACATTTCTTCCACAATCTTAACCACTACCCTCTACTGTTGCCCCTTGAGTGCCTCATCCCCGGAAGGCGGTCAGGCAAGACTCACATCCTCAGGCGACGGACAATCACCAGAAGTGGTTGTCTTAGGGCTACTGCCATTCTTGATCTTTCTTTTTTTCTTAGCTCCTGCAGGAACACCAGGGCTGTTCTTCTGCTGATACTCCCTTAACTGTAAAAAGGAAAAGCAGTGAGGCTCATGAGAACTATACACCCCCTAGATCCACATCCTACTTTACAAAGTTTACAAAATACTCTTCACCTTCTGATTTAATGCCACAACAACCTTACGAGGGCGGTCGTCCTCAGTGACTTAAGAAATGGACTGATAACGTGGCTAGGAGCAAAAGGCGGCAATAAAAGGCAACAACAATTTAAACTCAGCCTTCTGACTCTGAGTTCTGGGATTACAACATCAATCAGCAGCTGCCAGGGGGCAAAATCAGCAGCAGAAGAGGAAAAGTACACATTTAATCAGACATCAGGGTCCCTTCTTCCATGTCTATTAGAGCTGCACACCAGTACTTTTCAAAATTTTACATCAATGTACCCTAATGGCAGAAGGCAGAGAAGACACACATCCCTAGTGAATCTGGGAACATAAGAGAAAGAGGACAATCCAAACACATTACAGAGAAGTCCATTATAATCATACAAATCTACGCAAATGTCTTCCCTAGGTATATTAGTATAAAAGGTTTTTTCTCTCTCAAGAAAATCAAGCAAAACTGATCCATCAGTCCCATATTTATCCTGTGGCACTTGGGCCACCCCACGTTGAGGTGATGATTTGGGAAAGATTCCCAGTTGTGAAGTTCAGTTTCCCTGGATTTGATCCTCAGAGGAGCACTGAATGCTGAGTGACCGGCCCTCTGGTCTCAGAATCACAGAGAATTAGAATATGAAGTAGAAACTTCCGATTAAAAATGTGAAAGTCTCTCTGGGTAGAAATCTGGGAGAAAACCAAACTAAACCAAACACCTTCTCCCCATGGCCACCTAGAGATACTGTCAATGTTTGGAGATCACTGGGGGAAGTGTAGGCTTTTCACACTATCAGCATCAAACGATGGAGGTACAAGTCTAGAGGTGAGGGAGGCTGAAACCCAGGTCGGACCGAGGTCCCATAGCCCCCCAAGTCCCCTTTTCAAGCTGGTGCCGCGACCCAGAGAGACCGGAAAGGATGTGAAAACACAATGGGAACTGGGCGGTAAAATTTAACACTTAGTTTTCTCGGCATTAACGACAGTTCCGAGGGGCATTATGACGTAGCCACATGGCACTCATCCCTAGCGACTCCCGAGTCGCCGCTCCGCGTTGGGGGGTGGGGGTGGGGGAATGCAAAGCCCAGGACCGGGGTTTTCGGAGTCTGGGAGTTAGGGAGACCAGGGAGCTGCGGAGGAACGGTTCTGGGCGGCAGGAGACGAAGGCCAAGCCTGGTGTGGGAAGCCCCGGGGGTCACCGGCCCAAAGTCACCTGGGGGTGACGAGCGAGGGCGGCGGAGACTGGGCAGCCGGGGGGGTGGGGTGGGGGGTGGAGGGGGGGCGGGACTGGCTGCGAAGACTTTGTTGGGGGGGGGGCGCCAAGGGGCGCCGAAGGGCTCGCCCCGTATGCCTCGGAGGCAGCACAGAAACTCTGGCCATGGCCCGGCTTTCGGAGGGGTCTCGAGCTGGGGTCAGGGAGCCGCGAGCCCGCACGGTTTTACCTTTTTCTTGGCCGCAGCCAATTTGATCTGTCGGGTTTCTTCCGACATCCCGGGACGGGGCGGGGGATGGGGGGGCCACATCAGCACGATCCCGTCAACCTCTGCGGAATTTCTTCCGGCAGCCACCGCGCCGCGGTGCCACTCATCCAAGAGAAGGCGGTACCGGGGCGGTACTAGGAGGTTGCGGTGTGTGGGCGTGGCCTCAATCCTCTAACTCCAATGGTTAAAGGGAAAGATACGGGGCGGAGACGCACGGCTAAAGCCGCCGCTTAGCCCAAAAGAGAGGGTGGAGTCACAAAAAACGCTGAACGCGCAGCCGCAGAGTAAGCGGCCTCAGTCCTGCCCACCTCGGTGGAGAGAACGGAGGTGGCTCTCTCGGGGTGCGCGCGCAACTACGCTTTGCGACGTTCCTAGTCTCCGTCACAGGATTCTAGGTACCTTGCGGAACTGAGGAGATTCTTTTCCGTCCTCGCCCTGGACCCTCCTTCTCTGCAGCCCCCCCCGAGTCGGGGGCCCCGGACGCCAGGGCTGAGGAGGTGGGCGAGGAGCTGACAGCAGGGGGAAAGCACATCTCTTCCCAGTCCCTTTTCGTGACGCCCCTGTAGCTCTGCCTCAGACTTTCTCTCCTCAGAGATCACCTCCAGAGACGCGCCCCCCGCCCCGCCATCCATTCCTCCAACACTCTTCCCTGTCAGAAACTCCCCTTCTTCGAGAATCCCTACCCTGATCCCAGAACCATTCTCTGTCCCCTTCCCAACCGGATCCAGTCCCGGTTCATAGATGTTCCTCCTCTCCACACTCCCACAGTACCCCTTTCCTCCCCAGGAGGCCTCTAGGTCCAATCAGACTTTTTCCCTCGGCTTCCTCTCCAGGATTCAACCAGGACTTTCCAAAAGTTTCGGCGGGGCCTTCCGATCCCCTGTGAGTATACCTGTGCCCCCTCCCTGCCCTCCACCCTGTACGCTGCTCCCAGCCCTTCCCTCCTTCCCTAACAGCGGCTGACCCCTCCCCCCCCAGCTGACCTGATTCTGCAGAGAAACTCCAGGTCATTTCTCAGTCCTTCCCCATCATCTTTTCCTCCTACCCGCCAGGCTTCAGAGAAGAAACAGCGTCCTGTCCTTTGTCCGTGTTACCCCAGACCCTACAAAGAGGCTCTGTGTCTCCTCCTCCCAGACATCACCACAAGTGGTTGGTTGGTTTTGTTCTTTTCACACCACCCTCTTTCCCTCACCCATTCCACCCACGTGGAAACCACTCTCATTCCCTCAAACACAGGTGCTCTCTCCTGTCCTACAGCACTTGCATACGCTGTCCCTTGTGTGGAATACTTCCAGCTTTTTGCCAAACTGATGCCTCCTCAGCCTTTAAAGTTGAGCTTCCTCGGAGGAGTCTCAGCTCCACTTCAGCCTCAGGCCACTTGCTCTGTTAGGGGCCCCCTTAACACACTGTACTTACACTTCAAAACACTTTCCAGACTGGTAGTTAGTTGATTGGTTGTTTTTCATTCATTCATTTGACGAATTCATTCGAAATAGTGCTTTCTGTGTGCCAGGTCTGGGCTTCCCTGGTGGCTTAGGCGGTAAGGAATCTGCTTGCAATGTAGGAGACCCAGGTTTGATTCCTGGGTTGGGAAGATCCCCTGGAGAAGGAAATGGCTACCCACTCCAGTATTCTTTTCTTTTTTTTCACTCCAGTATTCTTGCCTGGAGAATTCCACGGACAGAGGAGCCTAGTGGACTATAGTCCATGGGGGTCACAGAGTCTGACACGACTGAAGCGACTTACTTCCTTATGTGCCAGGTCCTATTGTAGACACAGGGCCATCAGCTGTGAAAAAACAGAGTCCCTGCCCTCATGGTGTTCACCTTCCAGTGGTATAAGGCCATCGGTGAAAATAATATTATTAATGAAATGTACAATATGTCAGGTGGTGATAGATGTTAGAAAACATCAGGACAAGGGGTAGTGTGTGAGGAGTGGCCAGTTAGATGGGGTGGTCAGGGAAGGTCTTTCTGATGAAGTGTGACTGGTGAGCCCAGCTTTCCATGGAAATATCTGGAGGAAGAGCATCATTGTTGAGTGTTGTATGTCTGGGACTAGGCTCTATGTTCCATGAAGGCAGGGGGCCGGGCTTGACGTCTTATCCATTGCTAAACCCCTGCAGCCTTTGGCAGTGCCTGGCAGCTAGTACTTACTCATGATTTGTTGACTGGTTAAAAACCCCAGTGTGGCTCCAACCAACATTTCCTGAAGATTAGCATCACATCAGGCACTGCCTTCACAGCTTTTAGACGCAGAAAGGACAAAGATGAACTGTAGCCCCAAGGAAGCGTTTTGTTACCCAATTAGATTTTTTTTGAAAAAAAAAATTATTTATTTGGCTGCACCAGGTCTTAGTTGCAGCATGTGGGTTCTAATTCCATGACCAGGGATCAAACCTGGGTTCCCTGTGTTGGGAGCACAGTGTCTTAGCCACTGGCCCACCAGGGAAATCCCACAGTGAGGTTATAATCATAGACTGGAGAGGAGAATCCAAGAGGTAGACCTGAAGTGGATTCTCTAGGGTCAGATTGGGAACCAGGATGGGCCCTTTAGTTAAAGTTGGGTTTGGCTGAAAGTGAAAGGAAACCCTGAATAATGGTGGCTGAAACAGTCATCGGGGACCCATACCTCTATCATCCAAGACACTGTTCAACTCCATCGTCCCTCCACTGGCAGGAAGGAAGAGGGCCATAGAAAGGTGTACCCTCTCCCCGAAAGGACAGTTCCCAGACATAGAATCCACTATTTCTGATTAAGTTCCGCTTGCCAGAACTTAGTTATAGGACCACATCTAATTCCAAGGGAAGCTGGGAAATATAGTCTTATCCTGGGTAGAGGTTGTCTGTTACCACCCTGAAGCAGGGAGTGGCTACTGGGAGGACAATGTGGGGGTTCTGAATTGTAGATAATTGGTCAGTCTGGCTTGTGACTTTTTGTGCCACTCAGCGGCCATCTCCCAAACCTGGCCAGGCCGACAAGGCCAGCGAGGATTCTCTACACCTTGACATTCAGAAACTCAAGGAGAAGAAGGACATGTTGGACAAGGAGATTGCCCAATTATTATCAGAGTAAGTCTTGTTGGGTTCCTCGGTGTGCTTAGAATAACTTTTTTTTTGGTGTGGGCGGGGGTCACACCATGTGGCTTGTGGGATCTTAGTTCCCCAACCAGGGATTAAACCCAGGCCATAGCAGTGAAAGCACTGAGTCCTAATCACTGGACCACCAGGGAAGCTCTAGAAAACTTTTAACTAGTGCTCAGTAACTCATGGATGAGGATAAGAGGCTTGTGCAAGCTTCCTGATGAGAAGTGGGTGGCAGAGGATGAGATGATTAGATAGCATCACTGACTCGATATGGACATAAGTCTGAGCAACTCAGGGAGATGGTGAAGGACAGGGAATCCTGGCGTGTTGCAGTCCATGGGGTCTCAAAGAGTCCGACAGGACTTAGTGACTGAACAACAGCAATGGTAACTGAAACCTAGCTTAGCATAAAAACAGGACTATGCCATTGGCATCCAGCGGCCTCAGCAGCTGTCTCAGGTAAGGTGTGGTCAGGCTCGGGAGGACCAGAGGAACTGGGAGCTGAAAAGCTATGGCTCTCCCACTCTCTGTCTGGAACCCACAGTCTCTGCCTCTGCTTCTGTCCTCACCTGGGCTCTGCCCTCCCTCTGAAGGTGGGTTTTCAGTGCCAAGGGGACGCTGGCTCTTCCATACCTCCTGGGTTTTCCCATGCTCCTTGCTCCAGCCACAGGGCACAGACCGAGGAACCTTTGAATACCCGTGTCACACTTGAGGGAATTTGACTAACCACTCATGTGCCCATCTGTGAATCCCTCAGCTGTGACCAGGGTTACATAGTACCAGTGTGCCTGGGGACCCCTCCCTAAGGATACAGGGAGAATTTGCCAGGAGTGAGACAGTGGGCAGATCCCTTGCCCTACCTTAAGCTTCACGAGGTCAGGGTCTGTTTTGGCATTGCTGTGTTCCCAGTGCTGAGCACCCAGTAGGCCCTTAGTGAGTAAGGGCCTTAATTACCTCTGAAGCTGGGAGCCTCATCAGTTTTCTTAATGATTCTCTCTCTCTCTCCCCCCATTTCCTACCCCAGAGGCTACAGTGTAGATGAACTGGAGGACCACATCTCCCAGCTCCACGAGTATAATGACATCAAGGATGCAGCCCAGATGCTGCTGGGAAGACTAGGTGAGAGAGTCCCCACGGACCAGGCTGCTGGGATTTTGCCCCTGGGTCTTCTGACTTGCCAACCCCGCCCCACCCCCACAGTGTTCTCAGCTGCCATGCTCCCCGAATCCCCCTGCCCTTCCTAGCAGAGCAGCTGTACGGCTCTTATTGAGTCCCTGGGGTTCTTCCTCTCATGTATAGAGCCTGATTTGGAGCCACAGGCAGGTTGGAGTCTGGGACTCGTCTGCCTGCCTGAGGACTAGGGTTCCTAGTGCTCCGGAGTCTACTCAGACCAATGGAGACCCCAGCCTTGCCTCAAGTGGCTCGCAGGCTATAGAGGCAGAAAGTGCAAGAATGACTCTTGGCTTAAAGGGGTATTTTGTTCTTTGTTCTTTGTCCAGAGATCTGAACCAGGGCACAGGCACCTAGAGGTAAGGAAATGTGTACTTGGCCTTGGTTCCATCACCTGGCTTCCATTGTTGGACATGCTGACATTGTTTGACTGCCAGTGACCATCTGGGACAGTGCTCAGAGCTGGGCTGTCTGCCCACCAGCTGCCTCATTGGTAGCACTTGTCGCAGAATTCCCCGTCAACATCTGAGATTCCACAGCAGGAAGGGCTTCTCCGTGTTTCACTGGAGGATCGGTCCCACAGGAGGGGAGGGAGAAAACGGAAAGAGGGAAAAAGAAGTGAAGAGAGGAGGATGATCATAGCCCAAGAAGAAAGGAATGTGGGGACTTCCATGGTGGTCCAGTGGCTGAGTCTGCACTCCCAATGCAGGGGACCAGGTTCGATCCCTGGTCAGAGAACCATATCCCAAATGCCGCAACTAAGAGTTTGCAACTAAAGATCCCGTGTGCTTCAAGTAAGACCTAGTGCAGCCAAATACTAAAAAAAAGAAGAAAGGAATGTGAGGGGACTATAGCCTAGAGGCCAAGGGGAATAAGCTCTTGGTAGACAGAACCCAGCTTGAGCAGCCAAATAAATATTAAAAGAAGAAAGGAATGCGAGGGGACTGTAGCCTAGAGGCCAAGGGCAATAAGCTCTTGGTAGACAGAACCCAACTTGAGACCTGTCCCTCTGGGTCATAGGTCCTGGAACAGGCAGCCTACCTTCTTTCATTCATTCATTGAGTATTTCCTGAGCACCTGCTCTGTGTTACTCCACTGGATATGGGGACACTTTGGTGAACCAGACATCTGAATGTCTCTGTTATCATGTGACTTATGTTTTGATGTTGGGGTTAGGGAGGGGAACAGTCACGAACTAAACAAACACAAATAAATGAATTATAAAATGTGTGAAGTGCCATGAAGGAAACATAGGTCAGAGATGGAAAATACTGAGGTGTGCACAGGGTGGCAGGTGGGGGTGAGAGCAAGTGGTCAGGGAAGGCCTCTCAGGAGACAAACACCTTTCCATGGGAGGAGAGACGAGTCTTTGAGGAAGCGGGAGGAATGGCATCATCAAATGGCAAGGGCAGAGACTTCCCTGGCAGTCCAGCGGTTAGGACTTCACCTTCCCATGCAGGGGGTGCGGGTTCGATCCCTGGCCGGGGAGTTAAGATCCCACATGCCTCCAGGTCATAAAACAGAAGCGGTACTGTAACAAATTCAATAAAGACTTTTAAAATGTGCTGTGCGCTCTGCTAAGTTGCTTCAGTCATGTCGGACTCTGTGACGCTATGGACTGTAAGCCTTCCAGGTTCCTCTGTCCATGGGGTTCTCCAGGCAAGAATACTGGAGTGGGTTGCCATGCCCTCCTCCAGGGGATCTTCCTGACCCAGAGATCAAACCCATATCTCTTACATCTCCTGCATTGGCAAGTGGGTTCTTTACCACTAGTGCCACCTGGTCCACATTAAAAAAAAAATCTTAAAAAAAACCCTAGTGGTCAGACATGCACATGGGCCAGGGCTTGCAGCTAGTCACAGATACAATGTCAGCGTAGACTTACATTTTCAGCTGGTGACTCTTGTTGCTCTGTGTGGAGAAAGGATTCTTGGGGAGCTTTGTTTGCCTCCTCTGCCAAGTGGGTGAGGGTTCAGTGAGTCCAGTTTGGAGTGGACAGGGCTCACATTGGAGGAGCCTGGAAGGCATGGCAGGAAGATTACATGGCCAACAAGGGAAGCAAAAAAAAAGTACAGGAGGGGGTCCTGGGTAGGCAAGGGCTTTGGCCATTCTCCCTCCCACTTCACTCACTGGACATCCTTCCTTCCTTCCAGCTGTGATCCGAGGTGTCACCACCAAGGAGTTGTATCCAGAATTTGGCCTAGACATGAATGACTGAGCTCACAGCCTTTTGTCCACGACCCACTGGGACAGGCGGATGTGGACAAGAGAAGAAGCAGTGAAAGCCCAACCACTGAACTCACAGGCTTTCCAGCAAGAAAATATCAGAAGCCCTTTTTCTAGAGAGCCCAAGCCAAGTCAGGAGGGAGCCCAGAGAAGAAGGGGAGCAGGAAGGGACTCCAGTTCCAAGGTTCCCGAAACATTCCAATGATACCTGTGTATATGTATCCTGTTTATAAATAAACATGAGCGATTTTGGTTCAAATCTATATGTTGATTCCCTCTCCTCTGATAGCCCCCTGATCCTAACCTGGGAAAAGAGAGCCTGCCTTATGTGATAACAGACTTCCACGTGCCAGGGACTGTGCTAAGTGCCTTATATCCATTACCTCCAATGCTTCAGTCCATCCTATGAAGGAATTAGTATTACTATCCCCATTTCACAGATGAGGAAATCGAGACTCAGAAAGGCACAGTGACTTGCCTAAGGTTAGACATCCAATAAGTGGCCAAGCAGGAATTTGAGCCCAAGTCTTCACTCTGAAGCTTCTCGTATGCAACTCTGCCTTTGGAAATGAGCGGGTAAGAGCTGAGAGTGAAATAGCAACATTGGGAGGAATTCTTCCCTGATCCACAGAATTGGGGTTCCAGTCCCCAGCTGAAAGCCTCTGCCAAGTGTGGGTGAGCCGTGGTCATTTCTTCATTGCGCGATGCTCACCGTGAACAGCCGTCAACTGGCAGAAGTGCAACCTGAGTGTTGTGACTGCTCAGTGCAAACAAGAATAGCAGGATCTCACTATTAACTAGTTATCCTAGCTATTCCCACTGCCCCTCTGCCCTGTCTGTGCTGAACATTCTCATAAGATTTCAGATGCGATAGCAGTGCTTGGGGACAGGGTGTCATGAGGTAAGTATCAGTTCAGCTCAGTTGCTTAGTCGTGTCAGACTCTTTGTGACCCCATGAACTGCAGCATGCCAGGCCTCCCTGTCCATCACCAACTCCTGGAGTCCACCCAAACCCATGTCCATTGAGTTGGTGATGCCATCCAACCAACCATCTCAGCCTCTGTCGTCCCCTTCTCCTCCTGCCCTCAATCTTCCCCAGCATCAGGGTCTTTTCCAATGAGTCAGCTCTCCTCATCAAGTGGCCAAAATATTGGAGTTTCAGCTTCAACATCAGTCCCTCCAATGAACAACCAGGACTGATCTCCTTTAGGATGGACTGGTTGGATCTCCTTGCAGTCCAAGGGAGTCTCAAGAGTCTTCTCCAACACCACAGTTCAAAAGCATCAATTCTTCTGCGCTCAGCTTTCTTTATAGTGCAGTTCTCACATCCATGCATGACTACTGGAAAAACCAAGCCTTGACTAGATGGACCTTTGTTGGCAAAGTAACATCTCTGCTTTTTTTTTTTTTTCCATTTTCTTTTATATCTAGGTCTTGAAGAAACAAGGAAGATAGCTTTCAAGTCTAAACACTGGAACAACCTAAATCACATTAATATAACAATCATCCTCTCCTAAAGGAAACTAAATGAATATATGAATGGAAAATAGTATTTAATATGTAGCTTTCAGAATATAGAAACATCTCAGAGAAACTGTGACACCAGTGTATGTATATATGAGGTGAAGTGAAGTTGCTCAGTCATGTCCTACTCTTTGCAACCCCATTGACTGTAGCCTACCAGGCTCCCCCATCCATGGGATTTTCCAGGCAAGAATACTGGAGTGGGTTGCCATTTCCTTCTCCAGACATCTCTGCTTTTTAATATGCTATCTATGTTGGTCATAACTTTCCTTCCAAGGAGCAAGCGTCTTTTAATTTCATGGCTGCAGTCACCATCTGCAGTGATTTTGGAGTCCAGAAAAACAGTCAGCCACTGTTTCCACTGTTTCCCCATCTATTTGCCATGAAAAGGTAAGTATAGTCTCTATCAATAAAAACCAACCATGCAAGTCAGGTCTGGGTTTGAATTCCAGCTCTGCCCACTTAGAAGCTGTGTGACCACAGGCAGCTAGCTTGGCCTTTATAAACAGAAATGATGATAGTACTGTACGTGTCAGGGCAATTTGCCTTAGCTGCCTTAACAGCCAAACCTCCTTGTTAGTCACTCAGTTGTGTCTGACTCTTTGCGACCCCATAGACCCCAGGCTCCTCTGTCCATGGGATTCTCCAGACAAGAATACTGGAGTGGGTAGCCATTTCCTTCTCCAGGGGATCTTCCCGACCCAGGGATTGAACCTGGGTCTCCTGCATTATAGGCAGATTCTTTACTATTTGAGCCACCAGGTTCCTTGGCTGAATGTGATAAAGGTTCCTTTGTCTCAAAGTCTGATGAGTATATCTGGTAGCCCTCCTACATTTCAGAGCTTCGCTGCTGGAATCCACAGTAGGGGTAAAAGAGATGGAGAAGACACATCAGCTCTGAACCGACTCACCCCCAAATGGGCAGACGTCACTTCTGCTCATAGACAAATGTTCCAGAACTAGCTATGTGGCCCAAACTGACTGAAGGCACCTGGGAAATGAGGCTGAGCACCCGGATATTTGATGGGGACTAGCTGCTGTTGGAGCCATGAGCGGAGAACTCTACCTCCCAAGAGTGCTTCAGAGACTTAATGAGCAACTGCCTAGGACTCAGTGCCTGGGAACGTGAGTCCAGCTCCCCTTTAATGCTGGACAGCAACTTGTCCTGCTCAGGGGACGGCATGACCCAGGCCCACACTCTGGTCCTGTTGCAGACTGCAGACAGTTGGCTTGTCCTGCCTCTGTCTGAACAAAAAGGACCTGGGTCTCTGCCACACAGCACTTAACAGGAAGTAAGGAAGGAAGGAAGCACTGACAGGGACTTCCCTGCTGGTCCAGTGGCTAAGACTCCGCGTTCCCAATGCAGGGGGCCTGGGTTTGATCCCTGCTCGGAGAACTAGATCCCACATATGGCAACTAAGAGTTCGCTTGCCTCAGCTAAACATCCTAAGTGCCACATACAGCATGCAAAGTTGTTATACTGTCATCAGTTCAGCAGTTACAGGACCATGTCTCCACACCTCCACCACTTCTTACTTGCTTAGTTCTCAACCTAGCTCATGTTGACCTTTCTGTAGTTAACTGATCCTTTCATTTCTCCCACCTCATTTCGGTATCTAATTTCAAATCTTGTAGCAAGATATCTTTCCCTCTTTCTTTTATACTAGTCATTGTGCTTAACTCTAACCTTATCTTCAATTCCAAAAATTACTAGAAAGTAAGGACACTTCTCCCTAGTCCACTGAAACTCCTGCCTCTTCACATTTTGTTGTGTTTTCTTTTGTTTTTGTCTTCGTCACCTAGCTTGTGGGATCCTAGTTTCCCAGCCAGGGATGAACCCCGGGCCCCTGGGCAGTGAGCATGCAAAGCCCTAACCACTGGACCACCAGGGAACTCCCCATCTCTTTGAAAATTACAGATCTCTAACGACTATGTGCTTGTTTTATTTTAATACTGTGTATTTTGTGTGTTTGTCTCTGGCTGCACTGGGTCTTTGCTGCTGCCCACAGGCTTTCTCCAGTTGCGGTGGCTGGGCTTCGCATCGCAGTGGCTTCTCTTGTTGCAGAGCACAGGCTCCAGGCACATGGGCTCAGTAGTTGTGGCACACGGGCTTAGTTTCCCCAGGGCTTGTGGGATCTTCTCAGATGAAGGATTGAACCCGCGTCTCCTGCATTAGCAGGAGGATTCTCAACCACTGGACCACCAGGGAAGTCCTACGTGCCTGTTTTCTGATGACTGCCCTGAGTTGTATTACTTCCAGAAGGCAATATAAGGCACTAACGTAGGTTCCAAGTTCTCCATTTGAGAAAGACTACACTGCCAGTGCTCCAGAGACTTTTGCATTTGGGGCCAATTTTAAAGGTACCCTTGGAGGATGCTTGGAAAGCATCACCCTTTGTGTGAGGTCAGCACTCCCAGGTGTCATGGTGGGAAGAGACCTCAAGGGGGCAGTGTCTACTCAGAGATATGCCCAACTGCCAGGTAAGCTGCCTCTAGAAGGGCCCTGGCTGGGAAGGTCTGGTCCTACCAAGCCACTGGCCGCAGATCCTCAGAGTGCCCCACAGAGAAGAGGGGGTTCTCGGTGGTAGCACCGCCCCGCCCCGAGTCTGAAGTGAGCCAACCACCATCCCAGGCAGTAAGGAGGAATGCGGACAGTGACCAGTGCCACTGCTCAGGACGTGCCCCGATGGTGCTAGGAAACAGGCTGCCAAGGACAACTGACACTGTGAGTGTGGAAATGTTTGATTACCTCCAGTGTAAACCTTACCCCAAAACATTTGTCATTTGACACGTCCACTGGAGTTCAAAACACTAACAAAGGGCAATCTGTATTTTCATCCCTGAGGGCTGAAAGGGGTCATTTCCAGGCAGCCTGACCTCACCAATGCAGTGTCACCAAACAGTAGGACACTTTGGGGAGGGGAGGAAGGCCACATCGGGGCCCTCTTCTATAGGGGAATGGAGCCCACAGGGCCCCAGGCTTGATGTCTGGGGCCAATGTGATGAAAGCTCTGGTTACCGTCAGGCACGTGGGTAGCAAATCAGGTGAAAGGTGACAACCACCACCCAAACCAGTCAGAAGCAGAAGGTTTCCCCAGAGCAGGGTTGACGGCAGTAACACCTAACATTTGTGAAACCCTTTGGATCAGCTGGGAGGTAAGAACTTCGTCTCCAGCACCTCCCAGCCAGACTGCCAGGAGGCGGAGTGTCCCCATTTCCAAACTGAGGCTCCAAGGGGTGCAGCAACTTGCTCAAGGTCACAGTTCCAAGAAGCAACCAAACTGTCTGGCTCCAGAGCCTAGCCGATGGCGAGCTGTCCTGCCTCCCAGCAGAGTCTCACCAAAGATCACGCGTTAATAGGAGTCAGAACTTGAATCCAGAATTCTGAGCCTTTAAGCCCAAGGTCTTAGCCACAGATCTCTGCTGTGCCTTTTCAAAGTTTTACCTGGGACTTCCCTGGTGGTGCAGTGAGTAAGAATCTGCCTGCCAAAGCCAGGCACACGGGTTTGATCCCTGAGCCACAACTACTAAGCCTGAGCTCTAGGGCCCGTGAGTCACAACTACTGAAGCCTGCGTGCCTAGAGCCTGTGCTCCGCAGCAAAAGAAGCCACCACAATGAGAAGCCCTCGCACCACAACTAAAGACCGTGCAAAGCAACATAGACCCAGCACAGCTATAAATAAATAAATACTTAAAAAAAAAAAAAAAAGTTATACCTGCCCAAGCGCTTCCCAGGTGGCGCTAGTGGAAAAGAACCTTCCTGCCAATGAGGGAGACTTAAGAGACATGAGTTCAATCCCCGGGTCAGGAAGATCCCCTGGAGGAGGGCATGACAACCCACTCCATTATACTTGCCTGGAGAATCCCATGGACAGAGGAGCCTGGTGGGCTACAGTCCATAGGGTCGTAAAAAGTCGGACACAACTGAAGCAACTTGGCACGCACGCACATATCTGACCAAAGATCTGACCTAGAGGCCAAGGCCAGTGATCAAAAATGAACAGCCTCACTCAGCCTTGAGTTTGGCATTGGCCCCTCTGTCCTGATTCCTCTGAGTAGGAGGTTTTGCTCCTTTCTCAGAGAAGGAGAAGAGGTGGAAGCAGTGACAGATTTCCTCTTCCTGGACTCTAAAATCACTGCACTGCAGATGGTGACCACAGTCATGAAATTAGAAGACGATTGTTTCTTGGCAGGAAAGCTATGACCAACCTAGACGGGATGTTAAAAAGCAAAGACATCATCACTTTGCCAACAAAGGTCTGTCTAGTCAAAGCTGTGGTTTTTCCAGTGGTCAAGTACAGTTGTTGGAGAAGGAAATGGCAACCCACTCCAGTGTTCTTGCCTGGAGAATCCCAGCCTGGTGTGCTGCTGTCTATGGGGTTGCACAGAGTTGGACACAACTGAAGTGACTTAGCAGCAGCAGCATGTACAGATGTAAGAGTTGGACTATAAAGAAAGCTGAGCATCGAAGAATTGATGCTTTCGAACTCTGGTGCTGGAGAAGACTCTTAAGAGTCCCTTGGACTACAAGGAGATCCAACCAGTCAATCTTCTTTTTTTTGTTTCTTAATTATTTGTTATTTTTGGCTGTGCTGGGTCATCATTACTACCCAGATCTTCTTTGGTTGCGGTGAGCGGGGGCTACTCTCTCATTGCGGTGCACAGGCTTCTTATTGCAGTCGCTTCTCTTGTTGCAGATTGCAGGTTCTAGAGCACGCAGGCTTCAGTAGTTGCGGCACATGGGCTCAATAGTTACACTTCTTGGGCTCTAGGGCACAGGCTCAACAGTTGTGGCACACAGGCTTAGTTGCTCCATGGCATGTGGGATCTTCCTGTCTCAGGATTGAACTCCTGTTTCCTGCATTGGCAGGCAGATTCTTTACCGCTAAGCCACCAGGGAAGCCCCAAACCAGTCAATCCTAAAGGAAATCAACCCTGAATGTTCATTGGAAGGACTGATACTAAAGCTGAAGCTCAAGTAGTTTGGCCACCTGATGTAAACTGCCAACTTATTGGAAAAGACCTTGATGCTGGGAAAGACTGAAGGCAGAAGAAGAGGGCAACACAGGATGAGATGGTTGGATAGCATCACCAATTCAATGGACGTGAACTTGGGCTAACTCTGGGAGATGGTGAGGGACAGCGAGGCCTGGCGTGCTGCAGTCCATGGGGTTGCGAGTAGTAGGACACAACTTAGCGACTGAACAACAACAACAATTTCCAAACCTCTGAGTGTCACAATTACCTGAGAGGGATTTTAAAGAAAAAGATTTGGGTCTCTAACCCCTCCTCGGGGATTGCACTTTGGCAGGCCTGGGACAGGGCTGTATTTTTTTTTTTAACAAGCTCCCCAAGTGTTTTTGATATCTGACCTCCCCAGTGAGTGTTCCTGGATAGTTGACAAGTTGCTTCTAGCCACCAGCAATGACATCCAATCAAATGTTACCTCCACACTGGCCATCTTTCAACTCATCTAGGGAGCCACTGGACCCTAAGAGCCAGCCCTGGATCAAAACCAGGTGAGACTGTATCTGGCTTCTCCCCAGAGGCTTCTCATAGGCCCTCATAGGCCCAACATTATTTAGCTCTGCTCCTGGGCTGGCGCTGACCTGCAGCTCCACCCTACACCCTGGCACCAGCAGACCTGCCCAGCTGGTTTACCCGGGAGGAACTCGGCGGCCTGTTTTGCCATCTAAGGGCTCTTCTGGCTTCTGATTTGCTAGGGGGTCAGGAAGTACTGATAGGGTTGGGGTCAGCAACCACACGGAGAAGAGAGCTGGGCAGCGGGGGTCGATTTGATCATGGACTGCTTTGCAGACCCCCAAGGAGGCTAGAAGGCCCCGAGATAGCCCATCACCCCATCCATCACATCTGACCGCCCACCTGATGCTTGCCTCTCTTAGTCAACCTCCACCGCCCTCACTGCATGGTGAGCCAAGTTTCACCCAGAGGGGAACTTCTTGGAGTGACTAATATCGGTCCCTCTGCTTATCCAGCCCACCTCCAGATGAGTCCCATGCCTCCTGCTGAAGTGCTCAAAGCGGGGGGATCAGTCAGGGTCTGACAGGATATTGCAGAGGAAATCAGATGATGATACAGTGGTGGAAACAGGGTTTTATTTGTTTTTACTCTGTGGCCAAACAGAGCTAATGCTCACCAGGCTATGTCATATAAAGACAGATGTGGGAGGCTGGGCCAGTGGCTGGACACCCCAGGCCTCAGTTTCTACATCTATAAAGTAGGTAAAATAATACCTGCTGTGGCCACTTCACAAGTGATCACAGATATAAAAGTTGGTTTAATGACCGTAATGAAACAGGCAAATGTCAGCTCATTGTTGCAATGATACATTTGTGTGTGCTAAGCATGTTCCTGGCTCCTCTGGGAAAGTAAGGTCCTTACAGCTCGAGTTCAGTTCAGTTCAGTCACTCAGTCGTGTCCGACTCTGCGACCCCATGAATTGCAGCACGCCAGGCCTCTCTGTCCATCACCAACCCCCGGAGTCTACCCAAACCCATGTCCATCGAGTTGGTGATGCCATCCAACCATCTCATCCTCTGTCGTCCCCTTCTCCTCCCGCCCCCAATCCTACCCAGCATTAGGGTCTTTTCCAATGAGTCAGCCCTTCGCATGAGGTGCCCAAAGTATTGGGGTTTCAGCTTCAACATCAGACCTTCCAATGAACACCCAGGATTGATCTCTTTTAGGATAGATTGATTGGATCTCCTTTCAGTCCAAGGTACTCTCAAGAGTCTTCTCCAACACCACAGTTCAAAGCATCAATTCTTCGGTGCTCAGCTTTCTTCACCGTCCAACTCTCACATCCATACATGACCACTGGAAAAACCATAGCCTTGACTAGACGTACTTTTGCTGGCAAAGTAATGTCTCTGCTTTTAAATATGCTATCTAGGTTGGCCATAACCTTCCTTCCAAGGAGTAAGCATCTTTTAATTTCATGGCTGCAATCACCATCAGCAGTGATTTTGGAGCCCAAAAAAATAAAGTCTGACACTGTTTCCACTGTTTCCCCATCTATTTCCCATGAAGTGATGGGACCAGATGCCATGATCTTAGTTTTCTGAACATTGAGCTTTAAGCCAACTTTTTCACTCTCCTCTTTCACCTTCATCAACATGCTCTTTAGTTCTTCTTCACTTTCTGCCATAAGGGTGGTGTCATCCACATATCTGAGGTTATTGATATTTCTCCCGGCAATCTTGATTCCAGCTTGTGTTTCTTCCAGCCCAGTGTTTCTCATGATGTACTCTGCATATAAGTTAAATAAGCAGGGTGACAATATACAGCCTTGACGTACTCCTTTTCCTATTTGGAACCAGTCTGTTGTTCCATGTCCAGTTCTAACTCTTGCTTCCTGACCTGCATACAGGTTTCTCAAGAGACAGGTCAGATGGTCTGGTATTCCCATCTCTTTCAGAATTTTCCACAGTTTCTTGTGATCCACACAGTCAAAGGCTTTGGCATAGTCAATAAAGCAGAAATAGATGTTTTTCTGGAACTCTCTTGCTTTTTCGATGATCCAGCGGATATTGGCAATTTGATCTCTGGTTCCTCTGCCTTTTCTAAAACCAGCTTGAACATCTGGAAGTTCATGGTTCACGTATTGCTGAAGCCTGGCTTGGAGAATTTTGAGCATTACTTTACTAGCATGTGAGATGAGTGCAACTGTGCGGTAGTTTGAGCATTCTTTGGCATTGCCTTTCTTTGGGATTGGAACGAAGACTGACCTCTTCCAGTCCTGTAGCCACTGCTGAGTTTTCCAAATTTCCTGGCATAATGAGTGCAGCACTTTCACAGCATCAACTTTGAGGATTTGAAATAGCTCAACTGGAATTCCATCACCTCCACTAGCTTTGTTCGTAGTGAGGCTTTCTAAGGCCCACTTGACTTCACATTCCAGGATGTCTGGCTCTAGGTGAGTGATCACACCATCGTGATTATCTGGGTTGTGAAGATCTTTTTTGTACAGTTCTTCTGTGTATTCTTGCCACCTCTTCTTAATATCTTCTGCTTCTGTTAGGTCCATACCATTTTTGCCCTTTATCGAGCCTATCTTTGCATGAAATGTTCCTTTGGTATCTCTAATTTTCTTGAAGAGGTCTCTAGTCTTTCCCAATCTGTTGTTTTCCTCTATTTCTTTGCACTGATCGCTGAGGATGGCTTTCTTATCTCTCCTTGCTATTCTTTGGAACTCTGCATTCAGATGGGAATATCTTCCCTTTTCTCCTTTGCTTTTCACTTCTCTTCTCTTCCAAGCTATCTGTAAGGCCTCCTCAGACAGCCATTTTGCTTTTCTGCATTTCTTTTCCACGGGGATTGTCTTGATCCCTGTCTCCTGTACAATGTCACGAACCTCTGTCCATAGCTCAAAGTGGAGCCTTAATGAGCTAACATTCTTGCTACAATAGCGGGGGCAGGGGGAGTGAGCTAGGAAATGTAAGAAAACTCCTATCTTGAAAACTGCAGTTATCTGGATATTGATGTTCATTCATTCAACAAGTAACATTGAATGAATATGCATTCACTGTCCACAGTGATTTTGGAACCCAAGAAAATAAAATCTGCCACTGTTTTCATTTTTCCCCCATCTACTGGCCATGAAGTGATGGGACTGGATGCTATGATCTTAGTTTTTTGAATGTGGAGTTTTAAGCCAGGTTTTTCACGTTCCTGTTTCACCTTCATCAAGCAGCTCTTTAGTTCCTCTTCGCTTTCTGCCATTAGGGTAGAATCATATGCAAATCTGAGGTTTTTGATATTTCTCGTGGCAATCTTGATTTCAGCTTGCAATTCATCCAGCCCGGCATTTCACTTGATGTACTCTACATGTAAGTTAAATAACCAGGGTCACAATATATAAATTTGATGTACACCTTTCCCAATTTTGAACTAGTCAGTTGTTCCATGTCTGGTTCTAACTGTTGCCTCTTGACCTGCATACAGGTCTCTCAGGAGGCTGGTAAGGTGGTCTGGTATTCCCGTCTCTTTAAGAATTCTCCAGTTTGTTGTGAGCCTCCCCTGGAAAAGGGAAAGGCTACCCACTCCAGTATTCTGGCCTAGAGAATTCCATGGGCTGTATAGTCCATGGGGTCGCAAAGTGTCGGACACGACTGAGCAACTTTCACTACTAATACACAGTCAAAGGGTTTAGCATACTCAATGAAGCAGAAGTAGATGTTTTTATGGATAAGCAAAAGTCTCTTGCCTTTACTACGATCCAGTGGATGTTGGCAGTTTGATCTCTGGTTCCTCTGCCTTTTCTAAATCCAGCTCGTACACCTGGAAGTTCTCCGTTCACATACTGTTGAAGCCTAGCTTGAAAGATTTTGAGCATTGCCTTGCTAGCATGCAAAATGAGTGCAACTGTGAGGTAGTTTGAACGTTCTTTGGCCCTGCCCTTCTTTTGGGATTGGAATGAAAACTGGGCAGTAAAATATACATAAAGTACTTATAAAATTAACCATTTTAACCATCATTAAGTGTACAATTTAGTGGCATAAAGTATTGGGCTGGCCAAAAAGTTTGTTCAGGTTTTTCCATTATGGAAACCCAATGCAACCCAATATTCACATTGTTGTGCAAACACCACCACTTTCTAGCTCTATAGTTTCTGTTTTTGTTGCTGTTGTTGTTGTGTGTGTGTGTGTGTGTGTGTCTGTGTGTTGGTGCCAAAACCCGGGATCAAACCAGGAACTATCTCTATAACTTAAAAAAATTTTTTTTTATTTATTTGACTGCACCGGATCTTAGTTGCAGCACACAGGATCGATTTTTCGTTTCGACATGTGGGATCTAGTTCCCTGACCAGGGATTGAACCCAGGCCCCCTGCATTGGGAGCATAGAGTCTGGAGCCACTGGACCACCTGGGAAGTCCCTTTCTATAGCTCTATCTTGCAAAACTGAAATTCTATACACATGAAACATGAATTCCCCACTTCCCAGCCCCTGGTAACCATCATTTTATCTTCTGGCCCTTTGAATGTCTGCTCTAAGTAACTCATATAAATGGAATCAAACAGCATTCATCTTCTCATGACGGGCTTATTTCACTTATAATATAAAGAATATAATGATATCCATCATTAGCATAATGTCTTTATGGTTCATCTATGCTGTAGCAGATGTCACAGAGATGAAATCACCCAGTCAGTAAACAGGGCAAGTTGGGGTCCACACCCAGGCCCCCTCCACCACCAAGGTCTAGGGCTGCACCCCCTCCTCCCCACTGCACCCTAATGCCCGTTACCTCAACTGGCGACTGGCCAGAGTGGAGGCCAGCAGGTTTGTCAATGACATTGATGTTCTTGAGCCCACTCTGTGCATGGTAAGGACGATTTGGCACTTTGTCTTCAAAACAGTCTATTTCTTGAAATAAGATACTCAATCATTTAACTTAAAATTTAAAGCCCAATCCCCATATCTCATGTTGCTTACATACTTGGTACAATTTAACAATCGTTGTTAAGTACTCTAAGGTGAGAGACATGGACTAAGGAAAACAAGGGTGGTTTTCCTGGCAAACTGGGGCTACATTTTGACTGAATATTTTGGCCATGACTCAAGGTTCTCTCTGCCCCCCAAATCCTTCTATTGCCTTTGGTACTGAGGTGCTCCTCTGTTGGGTGCATATTTATTTACAGTCGTTATATCTTCTTCTGGGATTGATCCCTTGATCATTATGTGGTGTCCTTTGTCTCTTGTAACAATCTTTAAAGTCTATTTTGTCTGATATAAGTATTGCTACTTTGGCTTTCTTATAATTTCCATCTGCATGGAATACAATACAGAGATGCAGGAGGCATGCAGGCTAAACTGATGTCTTGAGTAACTACCTGCTCAGAAATGGGGGTGCAGGGCGGCAGGGGCCTACTGAGAGACAGATGCTCAGCTAGGCAGGAGGTCACTCCCTCCCTAGCAGCTTTCCTCACCTGTGACGTGGAGGTAATCATAGTAACTTCCATACTATGTGAGACAGTCCCTGTAAGGGTCTTAGCACAGAGCCCAGCACACCAGAAGCCCCTAGGAAGTGATATCATCATTGTCCCTTCAGGTTCACTGGTCTACTGACTGTCAAACCTGCCCAAGCCCTGGGCTGGGCACTGCGCCCTGGAAACAAATTACAGTGATGGGATCAGTCCAGCCTTTAAGAAAAATAGAGTGGCCAGCTTGTTCTTACCATCTGTGTAAGTCACTGGTTTAAATGCCAGAGGAAATGCCCCCAACGTTGGGGCCTCTTTGAAGGAACAAACACTGGTCATGCTGACTCTTATCCCTATGAGGTTAAATAAGTCACATGGAACCCAGGTTCAGATCTTCCATCCTGGCCCCACAGCAGTTTCTGACTCAGGGGCAATTCTGATACAAAGGATCCAAGGCCCCAGTTTCTGAGAATGTGGAACGTTGGAACATTCACCTTGGGTGTGAAGGACCCAAGGTGATTCTTATTGACAGGAAGTCAAGCTATCAGTGGGCACTGCATCTCCACCTGGGCCACTGTGGGCCCCAAATGTGTTAGACATCGTTTAAACTGCACTAGCGCTTTCCTTGGCTGATGAGGGTGAAAGAGGAGAGTGAAAAAGCTGACTTAAAACTCAACATTCAAAAAACTAAGATCATGGCATCCGGTCCCATCACTTCATGGCAAATAGATGGGGAAAAAGTGGAAACAGTGGCAGATTTTCTTTTCTTGGGCTTCAAAATCACTGCAGATGGTAACTGCAGCCACAGAATTAAAGACGCTTGCTCCTTGGAAGAAAAGTTATGACAAACCTAGACAGTGTATTAAAAAGCAGAAACATCACTTTGCTGACAAAAGTCCACATAGTCAAAGCTATGGTTTTTCCAGTAGTCATGTACAGATGTGAGAGTTGGACCATAAAGAAGGCTGAGCACCAAAGAATTGATGCTTTTGAACTGTGGTGTTGGAGAAGACTCTTGAGAGTCCCTTGGACTGCAAGGAGATCAAACCAGTCGACCCTAAAGTAAATCAGTCCTGGGTGTTCACTGGAAGGACTGATGCTGAAGCTGAAGCTGCAATACTTTGGCCACCTGATGTGATGAGCCAACTCATTGGAAAAGACCCTGATGTTGGGAAAGATTGAGGGCAGGAGAAGGCAGAAGACTGAGGGCAACAGAGGATGAGATGGTTGGATGGCATCACTGACTCATTGAACATGAGTTTGAGCAAGTTTCAGAAGATAGTGAAGGACAGGGAAGCCTGGCATGCTGCATTCCATGGGGTCACAAAGAGTCAGACACTACTTAATGACCGAACAACAACAACTTCAGATCATTTCCTGACTCAGTGGCTCACCCTCTTCAGTATTTTATTCAAAGGACTTCTCAGACAGCCCTAGTTAATGTCACCAACTTCCCTTTCCCCACTTAGCATTTAGGCTGTCTTCTTCACTGATATACTCCTGGTGCCTATACCAGCATCTGGCCAATAATATGTAGGCATCTAATGAGTATTTATTGAGTAAATGTTGAATAAACTGGCAGACCAGCTGGTGCAGTGGTAAAGAATCTGCTTGCCAAGCAGGAGACAAGGGTTCAATCCTGGAGTTAGGAAGACCCCTGGAGGAGATGGTAACCTTTTGCCATATTCTTGCCTGGAGAATCCCATGGACAGAGGAGCCTGGCGGGTTACAATCCATGAGGTCACAAAGAGTCAGATACGACTCAGTGACTGAGCATTGGCACCAAACTGGCTGAAACCCAGGCCTTTGGGAAAGTTGCCACATCCTGGCATCACAATTTGTGTAATGGGAACAGCCCAAGAGGAGGGAAGAGGTCAGGACTTTCCTCTAAGAGAGCCCTGTGTCTCTGGGCAGCCCCACGGGGTCTGGAGGAAGGAACATTCATACCTGATGGACAGATAGGGAGAGGGCCATTTTGTCATCTCTTAGTCACTCAGTTGTGTCTGGACTGAGCAAGTAAACAATGTAGACTATAGCCCACCAGGCTCCTCTGTCCATGGGATTCTCCAGGCAAGAACACTGGAGTGGGTTGCCATTTCCTTCTCTAGGGGATCTTCCCAACCCAGGGATTGAACCCATGTCTCCTGCATTGGCAGGCGGGTTCTTTACCCCAGAGCCAATAGGGAAGGCCCAGAAAGGGCCACACTCTACTGTTGGATGAAAGAAGCTAATTGTGATAACTGTGTATACTGTAATTCCACTTTGTTAAAAAATTAATCACTTGAGGGACTTCCCTGGCAATCCAGTGGTTAAGACTTTGCGCTCCCAAGGCAGGGGGAACAGGTTCTATCCTTGGGGAACCAAGGTCCCTCATGTTACACGGCCAAAGAAAATACAAAAGTATCCACTTTGGTTATTTATTCATGTAATACGTATATACTGAGCACATATACGAATAAAAACTCCTGTTTCCTTTCTGTACACAGCGCTTCTGACACCAAACATGGAGGCTTTTCCATACTAAGCAATTCTCTAATTCCTGATGGACAGGACTGGGTGACTTACAATTTAACTCAGTTCTGACACTGCCTGCCTGGAATTCACCCACACCCTGCAGGTCAAGGGCACAGTCCCATGAGACTGCCATCACTTTGGACACTGACCACACGTCCTAGGTTGTCACCTACACGCACTGCTGACCTACTGGCTAGAAGTCGGGAGTTCTCATGACCCCCTCAAGTTTGAAAGTTTGCTCGAATAGCTCACACATCTCAGAGAAATACTTATGTTCACTAGTTTATTAGAGAGGATACAACACAAGAAGGACCAAATGGTGGAGATCCACAGGGCAAGCCAGCCTTGTGGGAGGGGTGCTGGGTTTCCAAGCCCTCTCCGGCTGCACCCCTTCCCCAGCACCCAGACGTGTTGGCTAACTCAACTCTCAAAACCCCATCCTTTAGGTTTTTTATGGAGCTTCTGTTAAGTAGGCAGGTGTGGCTGAAAGGGGCTTGTTTTTATTTATTTGGCTGTGCTGGGTCTTAGTTCTCCGGCTCTTTGTTGTGGCCGAGGGCTTCTCTCTAGTTGTGGTGCATAGACTTAGTTGTCCCAAGGCAAGTGGAATTCTTGGTTCTTGGACCAGGGATCGAACCAGAGTCCCTTGCACTGGAAGTGGAAGCGCAGAGTCTTAACCACTGGAAAGTGAAAGTGAAAGTCACTTAGTTGTGTCTGACTCTTTGGGACCCCATGGATTATACAGTCCATGGAATTCTCCAGGCCAGAATTCTGGAGTGGGTCGCCTTTCCCTTCTCCAGGGGATCTTCCCAACCCAGGGATCGAACTCAGGTCTCCCGCACTGCAGGTACATTCTTTACCAGCTGATCCACTAGGGAAGTTCTGAAAGGGGCTTGTTATGAGTAAGAAAAGATGCTTGCCACTTTCATCTTCTGGAGCTCTTTGTGCCCAGGAAATGGGCACAAAACATACAACAAAAGATATTCAAGATGTTCTTTTCACCTTTATTGCTTAGGAAATTACAAGGGTTTTAGGAGCTCTGGATGGGAGCTGTGGAGGAAGACCCACAAATATACTTCTTTTTACATCACAGTATCTCAATAGATACTCAGTTCCTTTTTTCCCCTTTGGCTGTGCTGGTTCTTCATGGTCACACAGGCTTTTCTCTAGTTACAGCTAGTGGGTGCTAGTCTCTAGTTGTGGTAAATCCAGGCTTCTTATTGAGGTGGCTTCTCTTACTATCGAGGACAGGACCTAGGGCACCTGGGCTTCAGGAGCTGCAGCGTGTGGGCTCAGTAATCGTGGCGCATGGGCTTAGTTGTTCTGAAGCATACGGGATCCTCCCAGGCCAGGGATCAAGCCCATGACACCTGCATTGGCAGGCAGATTATTTACCACTGAGCCACCAAGGAAGCCCAGGTACTCAGTTCCTTAAACAAATATTTCCTAAGTACCTACTATGTGCCAGGCTTGGGACTTGGTTAGTAAACGACCCCACAAAAGCAGCAATAGCTCGAGAAGAGGCAGGACAGTGTAGCGGTCAGTAATGCTGACTCCGAACAGCACAGATGTGGTCTCGGGCTCGGGACTCCCTTGTCAGGTGTTCTTTGGCCTGCCATTTGCCCCCTTCACGCCTCAGTTTCCTCATCTGTAAAACAGGGATTTCTATAGTCTCTGGACTTCCCTGGTGGTCCTGTGGTGAAGAATCTGCCTGCCACTGCAGGGGACACAGGTTCGATCCCTGGTCCAAGAAGATTCCACATGCCACGGAGCACTAAGCCTCTGCACTGCAACTACTGAAGCCCCCAAGCTCTAAGTCCTGAGAGCCACAACTACTAAAGCCCATGCACTTAGAGCCTGTGTTCCACAATAAGAGAAGCCACTGCAATGAGAAGCTGGTCCACCGCAATGAAGGGTAGCCCCGGCTCAGCGCAACTAAAGAAAGCCTGTGCATAGCAATGAAGACTCAGCACAACTAGAAAATAATCACTTCAGTTCAGTCGCTCAGTCGTGTCTGACTCTGCAACCCCGTGAACTGCAGCATGCCAGGCTTTCCTGTCCATCACCAACTCCCAGAACTTGCTCAAACTCATGTCCATCCAGTCGGTGATGCCACCCAACCATCTCATCCTCTGTCATCCCCTTCTCCTCCCAACTTCATTCTTTCCCAGAATCAGGATCTTTTCCAGTGAGTCAGTTCTTCGCATCAGGTGGCCAAAGTATTGGAGTTTCAGCTTCAGCATCAGTCCTTCCAATGAATATTCAGGACTGATTTCCTTTAGGACTGACTGGTTTGATTTCCTTGCAGCCCAAAGGACTCTCGAGAGTCTTCTTCAACGCCACAGTTCGAAAGCATCAATTCTTCGGCACTCAGCTTTCTTTATAGTCCAACTGTCACATCCATACATGACTACTGGAAAAACCATAGCTTTGACTACAGACCTTTGTTGGCAAAGTAGTGTCTCTGCTTTTTAATATGCTATCTAGGTTGGTCATAGCTTTTCTTTCAAGGAGCAAGCATCTTTTAATTTCATGGCTGCAGTCACCATCTGCAGTGATTTTGGAGCCCAAGAATATCAAGTCTGTCACTGTCTCCGTTGCTTTAAGTAATAATTATTTTTTACCTGGTTGCACCAGGTCTTAGTCACAGCATATGGGAACTTTTAGCTGTAGCCAACTTTTAGTTGTGGAATGTGGGAGTTCCCTGACTAGGGATCGAACCTGGGTTCCCTGCATTGGGAGTGAGGAATCTTAGCCAGTGGACCACCAGGGAAGTCCCCAGATACACTTCTTATACACAGTGCAATCAAAACTTAAATTCTTATTTGGACCACGGAAGAGGAGCTGCTTGGAGAGGCCCTGGAGGGGTCAGCTACAGTCCATGCCCCAGGGAGCCACTCTTAGAGCCTCTGGGGCCCTGCACCCTCGCCGCGTCCTTGGGCTGGCAGCGAGGAAAGTTGTGAGCAGCCCTGGTCCGCAGTGCTCCCACGGAGGAGTTCTGGGGTAATGTTTATTAACCACGGCATATCACATGCCCCAGTCAGCCACTGCTACAGTGGTAACAGGGGTAGTGGAGGGGGAGAAGGGGCCTCCCCTGACCTCAGGGGGAGTTTTCTGGTCACAGGACAGCAGGGCTCTGAGAAGCACTGGGCCAGCCCAGGTGAGTGTCTAACCACCTGCTGAGTCAAGTTATGTCCCCCCAAAATTCATGTGTCAAAGTCCTAATCCCTGGGACCAGAGAATACGACCTTGTTTTCATTCTTTTAAGAGTGATTTCCTTCTAGGACTTCCCTGGCAGTCCAGTGGTTAAGACTCTGCACTCCCAATAGAGGGGGCCCAAGTTTGATCCCTCTCTTGTTACGGAGCACAAGCTCTAGGACTCAGTCATCGAGGGGCTTGGTTACCTAGGGGCCGTGGTAGTTCACAGACCAGGGATCAAATCTACGTCCCACGCACTGGCAGGTGGATTCTTAACCACTGGACCACCAGGGAAGTCCCAGGGCAGTAGTTTAAATGCTGATACATACCACCAAATTACTCCTGAAAGGTTGCACAGCTGTATATTCCTAGCAAGCGTATTCCCAGATGGCACTGGTGGTAAAGAATCTGCCTGCCAACCAGGAGACGCTAGTTCGATCCCTGGCTTGGGAAGATCCCCTGGAGAAGGAAATGGCAACCTACTCGTTTTCTTGCCTGAAGAATCCCATGGACAGAGGAGCCTGGCGGGCCACAGTCCATGGGGGTCACAAAGAGTCGGACATGACTGAAGCAACTTGGCAGCAAGTGTATAAACTGCCCATCTTCTCACATCCTCCCCAGGCATCTTTTTCTTAATTTATTTGAAAGGCAAAATCATCTCATTTTCATCTGAATGTCTTTCATCATTAGAGAGTCTGAACATCACTTCAGGTTTACTAGCCATTTGGATTGCTTTTTCTATACAAACACACAATTCATGTCATTTGATCAACTTTCTTGTCATGTTTTTCTTATTGTTTTATAAGAACTCTTTATATATTATAAACATTATTGCTTAAACTTATAACAACTATTTTTTATCAGTCTGTCATTCGTTTAGCATCTTTTCCTCTGTACAGAAGCTTTTAACTGGGCCAAGTCTGTTGATCTTTTTTTTTCTTTGGCAACATCCACGGCTTGCAGGATCTTAGTTCCCTGACTGGGGAACTCCCTGTTAACAGTTTCTCTTACAGCTTCAGGGTTTTCTGTCCCTTCTGCTCTCATGCTCTGCAGTCAGCAGTTCCAGCCATGAACAATTCTTATTTTTAGACACCCACTGTTCCACCAGCTCTTATTTTTAGACATCCACTGTTCCACCAGCTGCTGGCCTGTCAATGCCCCACGTGGCTCTCTGGCCCCAAGGCAAAGCATGGCCTCTCCGAGTCCCAGGGCTGGCCTGGACCAGGGGGCTGCTGGGTGCCCAGCCAAGGCCTCAAGCTCTTCTCCAGCTCCGCCGCCACCCGGGGTGCTGCAGCCTGGATGGCATCCTGGATGCTCGGTAGGTCCCACTGGGTCCTCAGGAGGGCGTCATCCAGGGTGAAAAAGCCATCCCGTGTCCGCCGCACCTGGGTACAGACTGCGGTGCTCTTCAGCTCCAGGCCGATTTCGTGGACCAGCCTTCGCAGCTGCTTCTGCGTCTCATGCATGCATTGCACCTCTACCAGGGACACACAGCAAAGGTGGTGGTCAGGAGCACAGCCTCTGGTGTCACCCATCTAGAGCCACACCCCAGGAGCTCTCCTGGCTGCAATAACCTTAGCCAGACCCCTTCCTCCTCTAAGTGTAGCCCAGGGCTGGCCCTGAAAGTCTGTTAAGACAGGCAGAGTCTCAGGCCCCATCCAGACCTGCTGAATCAGAATCTGCCTTTTAAGAGGAACCCACAGGTTGGGACTATCCTCGTGGTCTAGTGGTTAGGACACCATGTTTCCACTGCAGGGGGCATGGTTTCAATCCCTGGTCAGTGAACTAAGATCTGGCAAGCCACATGGTGAAGCCAAAAAAAAAAAGGTGATTGTGAGGAATCATTTCTATAACACACTTAACACTGGGAGAGTCCTGGTCAGCGCTCAAGAAAGGAGCCCTTGTTAAAACACTAAACAAAGTGGTGATGGAGCGAGTGCTGAGCTGGGTGGGATCAGGGCGGAGGGGAAAATGGTGTCTGATGCCCCACAATGACCTGAAACGCTGGGCAGCTCTGGAGACAAGCTGCTACATATAACCTCTGCTTGTTAAGGTCTGGCTTCAAAGGGGGACTTGGCAGGAGACATCTATCTGCTCTGTGCGCCGTGTGATCAGCCAAGTCCAGTCTCAGGCTGGGAAGGAAGCAAGCCCCTGCTGCCTTGACCAGTCAAGATCAGGACTCACATGCGCTGGCCTCCACAAGGGTCTCCCACAGTGACTACATGAACTTGGGAGCCCCGTGGCACTGCTCCAACTTTCTAGAGCAACTTACCTAAAAGGAATTCTGGAGGCGCAAACCGGAGGCATCGGATGCCAGTGATCAGCATCGGGGACTTGTTCATGGGCCGGATCACACTGCTCACGGCCATCTCATAGGCCTCCTGAGTCTGTAGGTCGAGGTTGGAGTACCTGGGGATCAGGAGGGGCCAGAGCAGGCAGCTGACTACCTACCCTAGACCTGCCCCACTCATGCCTTTCCTGAAGCTCTTCATTCGCTTCCCACCTTCTCAGCCCCTCTAGTCACCTTTGCAGCAGCCTCTTCCTGTCCTGTCCTCTCTAATCCTGAACAGCAGGCTCTGCCCCCCTTCAGTCGTACCTGCACTGACTACTTCCGCCTGACTCTGCGCTGAGATGCTGTGGTCTCCTGGCTTTCTTCTCTGTTAGCTCATATATTCCCTAGGAGGCCAGCCAGGGTCTCTTGTTCCCCTTGGTCTCTCCGGGGCTGGCCCAGCCCTGGCACAAGGAAACATTTCTGCACGCCCTGAAAGGAGTAGGTGCTTGAGTCTGGTTTTGGGCTCAGAAAGGAAGATCCAGGAAATATGCCCCAGGGCAGGCAGAGCCCACAAGAGCCCTGCGGGTTAACTTCTTACCTTTCGAGCACTTCTTCCCCCCAGTCCCCCCGTTCCCCAGCACTTCCTAAAGGAAATCAACCCTGAATATTTGTTGGGAGGACTAACGCTGAAGCTGAAGCTCCAATACTTTGGCCACCTGATGCCAAGAGCCAACTCACTGGAAAAGACCCTGATGCTGGGAAAGACTGAAGGCGGGAGGAGAAGGGGGCCACAGAGGATGAGATGGTTGGATGGCATCACTGACTCAATGGCCATGAGTTTGAGCAAACTCTGGGAGATGGTGAAGGACAGGGAAGCCTGGCGTGCTGCCGTCCATGGGGTCATAGAGAGTCGGACACGACTTAGCAACTGAACCACCACCCAGCGCTTCCTTGAGGTCCCGCCTGCAGGGAGGTGTGGGCCAGGCCTCTCTTACCTCACCAGAGCCTTCTGATGGGAACCTTGGATCACAGCCAGGATTCGGTCCAACTTCTCTCTGGTCACGTGGTCTGGAAAAGCCAGGGCATGGTCAGCACACAGGTGTCCACTGAGGCGGCAAACTAGAAATTTCCTTCCCACACACCAGCCCCATCTTTGGAACCGAGAGGGGGTCCCACAGCATCCTTAGGTCCCAGGGTTCCCACATAGGAGGGTTGAGAGTCCTTTGAGAATCTTACAAAAGCTCTGGACCCCTCTTCTCAGAAATATACACATGAACTCAACATCTGGAGGACAAATTCAAGAGATTCACAGGCTCTAGGTTAAGAACACTTTGTTCTTGGGACCTCCCTGATTGGTCTAGTCATTAAGACTCTGCTCTCCCATTGCAGGGGGCATGGGTTTGATCAATGGTCAGGGAGTTAAGATCCTGCACGCCACGTGGCTTGGCAAAAAAAAAACCCCACACCCCGTCACCCCAAAACAACCAACCAACCAAAAAAAAAAAAAATCCCACTTTCTTCTGGAAATGAGGCTCATAGTATGATATGACTTGCCTGCTCTTCTAAGCCAGGCCCCCTGAGACCCAGTCCTAGGTTTTTCGTGCCAGGGACCCCTGCAGGAGGGTGCCACCTGTCCAAATGCAGAAGTGGGTTGGCAAGAAGTGGGAGCGGCTCTGCATACTGGTTCCACTGAGGGATTCTGGGGCAGGCAGCAGCAAAGCCTGGGGATGCTCAAACCCATAAGGAGGCCGAGCGTGTGGGCCAGCTGGGACAGGCGCCAACTTCTGGCTCCACTGGCCAGAGGTCTGGGAGCAGGTGTAGGGACTAAAGGTTGGCCAGCTGGGAAGGGCATGGGCCTCTCATTCCTTCTGCCTGGTTTCATTCGTGCTGTTGTCTTATCTGGAAGCCAGTGGCTTCCTTCTCCTGGCTCCTGCCCCTTTGTACCTGCTTCTCTTTCCTGGCACTTAAGTTTTCCTGGGTGTTTACAATACTTTTTAATGACTTAATTGACACAAGAATCTTCTTGCAGAAATTTACACCAACACCAACAAACACCTCCCTTCCCCCAAATTCCAGCTTCTGCTCTCCCAAAAGTGTCAACCTGGTAGCTGTCTTCAGACACTGTGTTGGTGGTTGACACACGCCTACAAGTGCAAGTATGTAGCATTGCTTTGCCGTGTGTTTAATCTTCTCCGGAAGATGTAGCGGCGTGTCTGCTCTCCTTGCTAGACTGTGAGATCACCGAGACTGGGGACCCCATCTGATTCACCGTGTGTGCCCCCCACAATGGCTGGCGCATGTTGGTGCTCAGAAACGTGTCAAACAAGCAAATGGAACAGATCCTACAGGACAGTTTAGAACATGGGGAGAGCAAGAAATGAAGAACAAGCCACTCATCCATCACCCATCCATTGACTCTCCATCCCAGGCCCTGTGCTGTGTGGGACCACAGGAGTGGAACTATACCATCCTTGCCCTCACGTTCTGGAAGGAGACAGATATTAAAACCATTAATCATCAGCTGATGACTTTTCTGACAGTACACCTGGTCCAAGCCTAGGGGCTGGAGAAGCTTCCCTGGGGAGGTGACATTTAAGCCAGGTGAGAAAGCATGGGGAGGACAGGGCATTCTCGGAAGACAGAATCATGTGTCCACACCCCCAGGAGGCAGCCCTCCTTGGTGTGTCTGAGAGTGTTTGAGAGGGACCCTCACGGCCCACGTCAGGGTGAAGCATAAAGGAAGCAAGTGAACGGGCGGGCGCACCCACTCCTCCTGACCCCCGGGACTCCCTTGGGCTCTCACCGTACGTCGTCCTCTCCACCAGCCGCCCATCCTCACAGAAGTCATCTGTGGCTTTGCCCAGGAGGCCGCGCACGGTGTAATCCTGGAGGACGGGGAGGGAAGGTATGGTCTAAGCCCTGCACAGAGGAAGCAGGTGTGGTCCAGCAGCTCAGACCCCCAAGGTGCTAGACTGAGGCTGGGGGTGGGGGGCGCTCAAGGAGCTTGGGCGCTCGGCCCCTACCTGGATGCCCCCTGGGGAAGGGCACTGGACTTTCCTGTGACAGCAAGCAGCATCGGCAGCCTGCACAGGGCGCCCAGAGCCACCCTGCGACCACCCCCAGCCTCCACGCCTCTCCACTTCCATCCAACCTGACACTGGAGCCTCCTGGGCCCCTCCCAGGAAACTGTCAGGTTCTCTCTTCCCTCCAAATATGATCTATGCAGTTACCTGCTCTGCCTCAGATAAGAAAAACGACAATGACAGTGAGGATGACAATGGTGACATCGACTGAGCATCTACCACGTGCTAGTGGCTGTGCTGAGTCCGCTACATACTGCCACTAATTTAATCTTCACAGTAAGCCGATGGAGGAGGTATTATTTTCACTCCCATTTCAAAGATGAGGAAATGGATGCACACAGATGTTAAGTAATCCAGCCTAGGACACAGAGCTGGCTACAAGAGTGCTACAAGCTGGACTCTTAAAGTGAAGCCATTTGGCTCCACAATCTTGTGTTCTTAACCACGAACACCCTAGGCCTCCTAACGTGGCATCTCTGCACATGCTCGTGAAGCCAGACCCCGTGGCCCAGCAGGGATGCAAGCTCCCTGACACTGAGACGGTGCTATCCACTTCTCAGCGTTGCAGAGAGAATGCAGTGGTGTCAAGATCAGGCTCTGGGGTCAGACAGACCCAGGTTCAAATCCCAGCTCTGCCTCCTTAAAAGCCTTGTGAGGGAATTCCCTGGCAGTCCAATGGGTACGACTCTGCACTTTCACTGCTGGGGCCAAGGGTTCAATCCCTGGTTGGGGAACTAAGATCCTGCAAGCCCAGTGGTGTGGCCAAAATAATTTAAGAAATAAAAGCTGTGTGAGCCAGAACAAGTGTCATCTCCTCTTTGGGGCCTCTTTCTTTCATCTGTAAAATGGGTTACCAGGAGGTCCCATCTCAGGGGGCCGCTGTAAGGCATCCACAAGGGAGTCCACACAGGGCGCTGGGCACAGTGCAGTCAGCATGGGATAACGCCAGCAGTCATGATGCTGCTGTTGTTACAGTTTCCCCTAGCACAAGACCCGCCCCTCCCCAAAATGCTATCTGATGTCCTAGGTATTCCTCATGGAACCTTCTCCACTTCAGAATCCTACCAGTGACCCCCAGGGAAAGGGCAGAAGGATAAGCAGGCCGCCCCCAGCCCCCATACCTTGGTGAGGTGAGCGTTGTACATGTCAGTGAGGAGCCCACGTCCATGTCCCACGCCGAGCACTGAAAGGTACCCCAGCTTGATCTTACACTGGGCTCCCCCTTCCAGTTCCTCTGGGCTCTCCAACCCCCACCCCCTCCAGCAGAACACTCCCACTGCCGACGGTATGGCAGCCAGCTAGCAAGGAGAGCTTCTTCTACAAGAAGCAAAGGAGCCCCTGGGCATGTGTATGAAAAGGCAGATTTCTGGGTCCCAGCCACATATACTGACTCTGACTCATGGTGGGGGGGTGGGGAGCTAGGATCCTTAGCAAGCTCCCTGGGGATCCTGACACGGAAAAGTAAGAGACCACCAGCCCAGTTACACAGACCTACACTCCCATCTGGGGATGGCTCTCAGCACCTCCTTTAACCACCTTGAGTCTCAGGCTTCGCATCAGTAAAATGGGGATAAAATTACTGTCTGATCCCTGTGGGTGTTGTGATGACCAAGGCAATGAGCGGGAAGGAAGCGGTCGGCACAAAGGACAGGCCCAATAAACGGGGGCATTGTGGCTACTCCCTGCCTTTCCTCGGGTCTGTTTCTCCCTCTGGCTGAAGGAAAGAATGACCCTCCATTCACTCCTGGAGAGGGTACACTGGGAGGGGCACATGTGATCATGTCCGCCCGCCTGTGTCCCAGGAAGCAGGACAAGTTGCTGTGACTATTGTGGGTCGAGGACATGGCCACCGCCTGACCCTGGGGACACAGATGGCTCATGACTTAGGGCTTTGTGTGTCCAGAGACATCTAGAGCTCTGCCAGTGGGGCCAGGGTCAGGCGCTTGGCTACCCCACACAAGCAAGAGGCTTTCCCTCTCTGGTCCAGGGACTGTCACTCACTACGTGACCCAAGACAAATCATCTGTGCTCCTCGAGGCTAACTTTTCTTCCTAAAATCATACGGGATCTACCAAACAAGGTTGTTATGGTGAATACATGTGTACAAAGGTTTCCAAACCACATGTCTCAGGCAGAAATCACTTGATAAGGGTAGGCGATCAGGACATCCCTCTTTCCACCAGTCATCTTCCTAGAGATCAGACTTGGCAGGGATCAGGGAAGGAAGGCAGGAGTGGGAAGTGGCAGTCAGGTGAGAAGTGGGCTGGGCTCCTCAGAGCTCCCCAGGCTTCTATCACTGCACCCCAGGCTCACCACACCACCTACCAAGCACCCCAGACGCCTGGGAATCCAGTCGGTGTCCCACGCCAACCTTCAGGCTGGTGAATGCTAGTCCACGAACTGGAAAGAAACAAATGAGATCTTTATCCACGATGAACCCAGCCTCCAGTATGGCTCTGGGCTGCATGGCGATCTCATTCCTAGAATGTTGCTTCATGGAGCCCAAACCAGCATCAAGCTGGACTTTTAGGCTTCCCACCAAGGAACCTGGGGTCCCAAACCATTTCTTCAGTTTCTGGGGCCCAGAGAAAAGGCAACCCAAGAGGCCTGTTAAGTCTGCCTGTCACCACGCCCTCACCGAAGGGCTGTGAGTGCACTGAGCAGAACACTGGAATCAAGATTGGGGGGTTCCCTATCCAGCTCCTGTGGAAGGCAGGTCCTGGCCTGCCTCCCAGGGAGAAAATGGAAGCTGTGAGCTCCTGGGTCTGTGTGTTCATAGTTCTGCCCCCACAGCCCAGAACTCACTGACTGCTCGGGAAACGACCCATTTCCCAAAAGAATGAATGACTCATCAAACTGATATGTACAGGTTTTTGTAAATCAATTATAATTCAAGAAAGATGTTAAAAAAAAAAATGAATGCAGGAATGAGCTAGAAGCTTTTACATTTCTCAAGATCAAGATGAACCTAGGGTAACAGTATGGGGTAGTTAAGAGCCTAGTGAATCCAGGCTACATGATTTAACATTAGTCAACACTGAACCTCCATCTCCTCATTTGTGAAATGGGACTAGGACCCACTTCACAGGATTCATGGGATGGTACTTGGAAAATGCTTAACACAGTACCTAGTACAGAGTAGGCCCTCAACACATCATACTTGCTATTGTTGCTGTTATACTGTAGACTCACTGAATATTTCTGTCCAAGGGGTTTTGGAAACAGTGGAAAATTCTTAAAGAGATGAGAATACCAGACCACCTTACCTACCTCCTGAGAAATCTGTATGCAGGTCAAGAAGCAACAGTTAGAACTGGAACTGGAACAACAGACTGGTTCCAAATGGGAAAGGAGTACATCAAGACTGTATATTGTCACCCTGCTTATTTAACTTATATGCAGAGTACATCATGTGAAATGCTGGGCTGGATGAATCACAATCTGGAATCAAGATTGCCAGGAGAAATTCAATAACCTCAGATACACAATGACACCACCCTTACGGCAGAAACTGAAGAAGAACTGAAGAGCCTCTTGATGAAAAGAGGTGAGTGAAAAAGCTGGCTTAAAACTCCACATTCAGAAAGCTAAGATCATAGCATCTGGTCCCATCACTTCATGCCAAATAGATGGGGAAACAGTGAAAACAGTGGCAGACCTTATTTTTCTGGGCTCCAAAATCACTGCAGATGGTGACTGCAGCCATGAAATTAAAAGACGCTTGCTCCTTGAAAGAAAAGCTATGACCAACCTAGATAGCATATTAAAAAGCAGAGACATTACTTTGCCAAAAAAGGTCCGTCTAGTCAAAGCTGTGGTTTTTCCAGTAGTCATGTATGGATGTGAGAGTTGGACTATAAAGAAAGCTGAGTGCCGAAGAATCGATGCTTTTGAACTGTGGTGTTGAAGAAGACTCTTGAGAGTCCCTTGGACTGCAAGGAGATCAAACCAGTCAATTCTAAAGGACAACAGTCCGGAATATTTATTGGAAGGACTGATGCTGAAGCTGAAGCTCCAAAACTTGGGCCACCTGATGCGAAGAACTGACTCACTGGGAAAGACCCTGATGCTGGGGAAGACTGAAGGCAGGAGGAGAAGGGGATGACAGAGGACAAAAAGGCTGGATGGCATCACTGACTCGATGGACATGAGTTTGAGCAAGCTCCGGGAGTTGGTGATGGACAGGGAAGCCCGGCATGCTGCAGTCCATGGAGTCGCAAAGAGTTGGACACAACTGAGCAAGTGAACTGAATACTGTAGACTCACTGAATATTTTTGTCCAAGGGGTTTTAGAGGTTCCTGGCCTCTAAGTTTCTTAGCCCTCCTATAGCCTCTCAAATATATACTTTAATCATATATTTAATGATGGGGGTTCATTATCGGAACTTGTTTCACTGCTGGGTAGCTTTATTGACTCTAAAATGTCACTCTTCACAGACATACAGAACAGATTTGTGGTTGTCAAAGGGGAAGGGAAGTAGGGGAAGCATGGATTGGGAGTTTAGGATTAGCATATGCCAACTATTATATACAGAATGGGCTTCCCAGGTGGCACAGTGGTAAAGAATCCACCTGCCAATGCAGGAGACACAGAGATTCACATTTGATCCCTGGGTTGGGAAGACCCCATGGAGAAGGAAATGGCAGCCTGGTCCAGTATTCTTGTCTAGAAAATTCCATGGACAGAGAAGCCTGGCTACAGTCCATGGGGTTGCAAAGAGTCGGACAAAACTGAGTGACTGAGCACACACACACACATATATGTAGAAAGGATAAACAACCAGGTCCTATTGTACAGCACAGGAAGCTATATTCAATATCCTGTGATAAACCATAACGGAAAAGAATGTGAAATACATTTTATACATACGTATAACTGAATCACTTTGCTGTACAGCAGAAATTAACACAATGTTGTAAATCAATTACACTTCAATAAAATAAAAAAAAATTTTTTTTAAGTCACTCTTTCACAGGAGCTCCAAATTCTGTCCTTAGGACTTCTACCTGAGGGTCTCAATTTTTACCTGGAGTCCCAGAATAATAAAGGGGTCAGCAAACTACAGTCCACAGGTCAAATCCTCAAGTTTTGCTTTTTTACAGCTCACAAGTTAAAATGATTCTTAAGTTACTTAGTGGTTAAAAAAATGAAAAGAGGGACTTCCCTGGTGGCCCAGTGGCTAAGACTCTGTGCTCCCAAAGCAGGGGGCCCTGGGTTCAATCCCTGGTCAGGAAACTAGATCCCACATGCTGCAACTAAGATCTGGTGCAGCCAAATAATTAAATATTTTTAAAAAATGAAAAGATTCATATTTCATGATATATGAAAAATACATGAAATTCAAATGTCAGTATCCACAAGTAAGGGGTTTCCCTGGTGGCTCAGTGGTAAAGAATCTTCCTGCCAATGCAGGAGATGCAGGTTCCATCCCCTTGAGAAGAAAATGGCACCCCATTTCAGGATTCTTGCCTATGAAATCCTATGGACAGAGGAGCTTGGCAGGCTACAATCCACAGCTTCCCAAGAGAGTTAGACACAACTTAGCAACTAAACAACAACAAATCCACAGGTGAAGTGTTACGGGGACACAGCCGGCTCACTACATACTGTCTATAGCTGCTTCTGTACTACAATGGCAGACGCCTACAAAGTCTAAAATATTGACTATCTAGCCCTTTCCAGCGGAGAAGGCAATGGCACCCCACTCCAGTACTCTTGCCTGGAAAACCCCATGGACGGAGGAGCCTGGTAGGCTATAGTCCATGGGGTCGCTAAGAGTCGGACACGACTGAGCGACTTCACTTTCACTTTTCCCTTTTATGCACTGGAGAAGGAAATGGCAACCCACTCCAGTATTCTTGCCTGGAGAATCCTAAGGACGGCGGAGCCTGGTGGGCTGCCGTCTATAGCGTCGCACAGAGTCGGACACGACTGAAGGGACTTAGCAGCAGCAGCAGCAGCCCTTTCCAGGAAATTCTGCCAATCTCTGGTCAAACACTTCATTGCTACTGTGGTCCTACATTGGTCTGGGACAGGAGGAGTCTGGCTGGGACACACTGACTCTGGGATTTCCCGGTGAAGTGACACCCAGCCCCTTTCCTGAATGTGCATTACCCAGCGGATGGTCAATGAGCGTGGGCACACGGGTGGCTGTGAGGGTCAGCTCCTTCTCTTCGCTGCCTTCCACGGGGCCCAACAGGAAGCGAACACGCTGTTTAGGGGCAGGAGGCTTCCCAGCATTGAGACCTGAATACACGTAAAGAACATCTCATCGATTCTGTTATAGAAGACAGCTGAAAGCCCACAGTGCAGAGAACAGCAGAAGTCAAGAAACAAACCTGGGTTCAGATCTTGACTCTACCACTTATTAATTACTTATGACAACGGACAGTACTGAATCTGTTTACCCATTTGAACACGGGAGAAAGCGAGGTACAGTGAACAGAAGGGACGGTTAGGAAACCGCTCTGCCCAAACGACTAGGTCACACGACCTTATTTTGCAAAAAGGATCAGAAGCTGAGATGAACTCCTGGGGAACAGGAGCGGGATTGTGGGTCTGGCTCGAGGCACTCACCTTTCAGAAGCTGCAGCTCCACAGTATCCCGTAGATGCTTCCATTTTAGCCCGGGCGGCTTGTAGACGGCGAAGAGGCCCTGCAGCCGAGCCAGGCCGGCTGACCCCATGCCCGAAGCCTGCGCGGCCCGAGCTCGCCGAACTGCTGGAGGCGGACAAAAGTGCTATATGGTCCCGCCCCCAAATGTGGTACTACCAATCAATGGGCGCCGCCATGTTTCACAGCCGGAAGAGGTACTCTTCTTATTGTCCTCGGGGGGAAAACGTGCTACGGAGAAGGCCGTAGGGTCCGGTGCTGAGCCCCAAACCTGACGAGGCTTACTTGCAGACCTCTCTTGGAGGTGAGGTGAAATGAGGAGGATTTTATATCCATGGGTGTAGGTGACAAAGGGGTTGCCTGGGTTTTCTCATGCTTAGCGAGAGACTTTTCCTGTCCGTGCTATTTTTCCCGCCCAGACGGCCCTCCCCACTCAGCGCAGTAGGGCTCGCGTCCTTTCGACTTCTCCGGCGCGCCGTCCCCAGAGAAGTTTGGGGGGGTGGAGTCGGCCTTGCTCCGCCCGTCTTCCCAGGACGTCCGACGGTGTCCGCTGCTATGGCGACGCTGCTCCGCGGGGTGCTGCGCCCGCTCTGCGCCTTCCGAGACAGTCCGGGCCCTCCTGCAGGCAAGCGGCCGGGGCGCGGGAAGGAGGGCCGGGGACGTGCCCCGCTCCGCTCCTTTGACCGCGCGGCTGTTTTCTTGCCCGGCAGGTGTTCGCCTCCGAGCCGTGAGCCATGGCGCCGGCCTGCTCTACCCCGAACACATCCCCACCTCTCCGCTGCAGAAGGTGCTGCTGGCCGCCGGCTCTGCCGGAATGGCGCTCTACGATCCCTATCGCCACGGTAAAGCAGCCCGCGCCGCCGGCGCTTTACTGGAGCAACTGCTGCTGCTAAGTCGCTTCAGTCGTTGTCCGACTCTGTGCGACCCCATAGACGGCAGCCCACCAGGCTCCGCCGTCCCTGGGATTCTCCAGGCAAGAACACTGGAGTGGGTTGCCATTTCCTTCTCCAGTGCATGAAAGGGAAAAGTGAAAGTGAAGTCGCTCAGTCGTGTCCGACTCTTAGCGACCCCATGTACTGTAGCCTACCAGGCTCCTCCCTCCATGGGATTTTCCAGGCAAGAGTACTGGAGTGGGGTGCCATTGCCTTCTCCGACTGCAGCAACTAGGGCTCCGGAATGATGCTGAAGCTCCAATGCTTTGGCCACCTGATGCGAAGAGCCGACTCATTGGAAAAGACCCCGATGCTGGGAAAGATTGAAGACAGGAGAAGGGGGCCACAGAGGATGAGATGGTTGGATGGCATCACCGACTCAATGGACATGAGTTTGAGCAAACGGCAGGAGATAGTGAAGGACAGGGAATTCTGGCCTGCTGCAGACCATCGCGTCCATAGGGTCGCAAAGAGTCGGACAGGACTGACCGACTGAACAACAATAACGGGGGTCCGGGGCCAGTGCACCCTTGCCTTGAAAGCCCAGCAGGTCCTGGCCATTGTCAAAGCCTCCCCATTTGTTTGGTTATCTGGAGATTGGACTAGGCCAGGGAACCCAAACCAGGCTGCAAGTCATAATCACCTGAAACATTCATAAAAATGTAGATGCCAGGGTCCCACCCTAAATTTACGCAATTGGAATCTGCCAGGAGTGGGGAGGCGAGGATGGAAGGAAAGTGGGATCTGAGCTTCTGCCTTTTTAAACTGCTTCCTGGGAGATTCTGTTACCCAGACACCCTGAGAACCTCTGGACTAGATAATTTATGAGCGCCCATCAAATGATAACATCCTATTAGCGTTTGGGATCGTGCATGGCACGTAATAAATGCTCGATAAATGTTTGCTGGATGTTTTAATAGGACACTTTGGGATCCTACAGTGTTTTTCTCATCCCCTCTACGATTCTTAGGCCTGAAAGCACTATTATTCTTTCCAGTAAAAATGATAATGCTGACTTCCCACTGAGCCCTTATTTTACTTGCTCACTGTGCTAAGTTTTATATGTATAACCTTGACTTTTAACATTAACCGTAAAAGAAAGGTATTACCTGCACTTCACATATTAGGACACTGAAGATTGGAAACGTGAAGCAGTTTGCACACAGTCACCTACATAGAGATCAAAATGGGGCTCGAACCCAGCACTGTCTGATACCAGAGCCTACCCATCCACAGAGACGTGACATTCTGTTCTGATGATGGATGTGAAAGTGATTTATTAACTCTTTGGAGCTTTGTGCTAGCCAGAGCCACCTTACCCCCCTAGACTGATAACAGTAATAACTATAGCCATATTGAGCTTTATTGTGTGCCAGGTGATTCACTGTTTAACTTGAATCTTCATAACTAAGAGCTAGATACTCTGTTTTATCATGTATGAGATAAAGGTTTAGACCAGGTCAGATGATTCACCTAAGATCATAGCCTCGATTTGTCCCCATTTTTTTTCCTTTCAGACATGGTTGCAGTTCTGGGAGAGACCACAGGACGCCGTACCCTGAAGGTTCTCAGGGACCAGATGAAGAGGGATCCAGAGGGTGCCCAGATCCTGCAGTAGGTCCCAGCTCTGCCTGGGAGATTAAGGGCATTCTTTGGGGATTCTGATCTCTCTGGAATCACATGGTGTTCCTCTAGGGAACTCTTCTTGATACCATGGCCATGGATGGTTGCACAGGCTGGGCAGTGCCCAACTCCATGGATGCCATTCACATAGGCACTCTGATGACCTCTGGACAGTGCAGTATGGTGGCCTCAGCCCAATTCCAACAGCAGGGCTCTTGTGCCTTCACTAACGTCCCATAACGTATGCTGCCTGTAACCCGCACCCCTGCACTTCCCTGTGTGAATACCCAGATCACACCTGAGGCCTGTTTATCTAAGGCAGAAACCACAGCCTTAGTTTGTGGTAGTCTCTTCAGCCCCTGCCACCGGCCTGGCCAGTAGCAGGGGCTCCGTTAGGACTTGACCCCATTGCTGCCCTCTGCCCCTTCACCTCTCACACCCTTGATCTAGCTGGACCTTTCACCTGCCTTTGCTGGTGCCTTCCCAGTATCTGAGTCCTGCCTTCTGCTTCACAGGGAGCGTCCCCGGATCTCGCTGTCCACCCTCGACATGAGCAAGCTCCGGAGTCTGCCCAAGGGCTCCTTTGGCTGCGCGTATCTCCATTTCCTGGATGTGAATGTGAGTCTGCAGCTTCTGTGCATTCGGCAGTCACCAGGGAGGGCAGATGAATGGCACATGAGTAATGTCCTGAGAAACGAGGGGCCTGAGCCTCCGCCATGGGCAGGAGGACCTTGCGGTCTCTCGTGCCAAGGCATCATCATTTTCTGTGGTACAGGCACCTGGGCCAGGAGCATCACTCCAAGCAATTACACTGGCCTGCACTTACTAACCTCTACTGCGTGCCACGTAGTGGGTTCACACGTGATCTCACCGAATTCTCCCCAACAACTCTGCCAAGATGAGGAAACTAAGGCTCAGAGGGCTTAAGCAACTTGCTGATTTCACAGGCCAGGATTAATGGAGGCAATATTCAAATCAGGATTATGCTCTTAACTATCACATTGTGTCCCCTATTGTAGAGCCAGTGTGCCCCTTGGGTGTGACAAGTTGTGGCACTCTCCAGCCCCAGCCAGAGAGGACAAGGACTGGGGGGCAGGACCCCCAACTACTGAGGAACTCATTCATTTCTTCAGAATCAGTCATGTACCATCCACTGATCCAAGTGTGGGGATATAGTGGCAACCTAGACAGACAAGGTCTTGCCCTCATGGAACTAATATTCTAGATGGGGGTGGGGTAGACCATAAAGTAGTAAAAGAAGAAAACTTTTATATGAAAATTCAGGCACAATGTTTATTTAGTACTTAAAACATACCAGATGGGACTTTTCTGGTGGTCCAGTGGTTAAGAATCTGCCTTCCAGTGCAGGGGCACAGGTTCAATCCCCAATGAGGGAACTAAGATCCCGCATGCCTCACAGTGCAGCCAAAAGAGGAAACATCACACCAGACAGTGTCCTCAGCTGCTGGGACAGAGTGACTCAAACTAGGAAAGCGCCTGTCCTTGTGGGGCTTCTGTTCTAGCGGGTGGTGCTGTGAGGACAACAGTCTACTCGATAGACGGCAAGGGTGGGGTCGGGGTGGCCGGTGGCCACTTCCAACAGGGTGGTCATAGGAGGCCCTGCTGAAACACCGTGTACCTCAGACTGGAACTCGAACCCAGCCAAAACCCACAGTCTTGAAGCTCAGGTTCTTGTCATCACAGACAATTGAGAGACAAAGTGATAAGTAAGAAGTGGATTTATTCAGAGAGAAACACACTTCACAGACAGAGTGTGGGCCACTGCAGACGGCGAGAGTGGTGGCCTCGAAATGTGGCAGGGTTCATTTTTTTATGGGCTGGGTAATTGCATAGGCTAATGAGTGGGAGGATTATTGCAACCATTATGGGGAAGGGGTGGAGATTTCCTGGAGGCTGAGCAGGAGTCAGTTCTTTTTTTTTTTTTTTTTAATATATCTAAAAATATTTATTTATTTATTTGTTTCATTAGTTTATTTTCTATTTTTTAACTTTACAATATTGTATTTGTTTTGCCATACAATGACATGAATCCACCATGGGTGTACATGTTTTCCCCCTCCAGAACCCCCCTTCCACCTCCCTCCCCATCCTGTCCCTCCAGGTCATCCCAGTACACCAGGCCCAAGCACCCTGTATCATGCATTGAACCTGGACTGGTGATTCGTTTCACATATGATAATTTACATGCTTCCATGCCATTCTCCCATATCATCCTGCCCTCCCCTCTCCCATAAGGAGTCAATTCTGAGGAGAGCTGGGGAAAAGCATTCTGAGCAGAGGAACTGGCAAGTGCGAGGCTATGTGTGTTTAGGAAAAGGAAAACTGATCCATGTGGCCAGTATAGCTTCAGAGGAATGAGTTGTGGGGAGGCAGCCAGTGGGCTGGGAGGTCGGTCTAGCTCAGCCAGGCCCTGTGTGCCACGGGAAGTGTTACCCCCAAACTGGGTTACCCCCAAAGCCACTCTTGGTGGGTGTTGAGCCTAAAGATACAACCAAACCAAAGATCAGGAGAAGGAAGGATTTATTACTTGCAGTGGTATGGAGAACACCAGGGATCTTTCCCAAAGCACAGTCTGTTAACAGCAAAATTGGGGAAACTTTAAGCTAACAGTATATTCATATTCATGAAGGGGCTTGTCGTTGTTCAGAATTCCATAGACAGGAGCGTGGCGAGCTTCAGTCCAGTTCAGTTTAGTCACTCAGTCGTGTCCAGCTCTTTGCAACTCCATGGACTGCGGCATGCCAGGCTTCCCTATCCATCACCATCTCCCAGAGCTTGTTCAAACTTATTTCCATTGAGTCGATGATGCCATCCAACTATCTCGTCCTCTGTCATCCCTTTCTCCTCCTGCCTTCAATCTTTCCCAGCACCAGGGTCTTTTCTAATGAGTCGGCTCTTTGCATCAGGTGGCCAAAGTATTGGAGCTTCAGCTTCAGCATCAGTCCTTCCAATGAATATTCGGGACTGATTTCTTTGAGGATTGACTGGTTTGATCTCCTTGCAGTCCAAGGGACTCTTAAGAGTCTTCTCAAACACCACAGTTCAAAATCATCAATTCTTCGATGCTCAGCTTTCTTTATGGTTCAGCTCGCACATGCATACGTGATCACTGGAAAAACCATAGCTTTGACTAGACGGACCTTTGTTGGCAAAGTAATGTCTCTGCTTTTAAATATGCTGTCTAGGTTTCTCATAGCTTTTCTTCCAAGGAGCAACCATCTTTTAATTTCATGGCTGCAGTTACCATCTTCAGAGATTTTGGAGCCCCCCAAAATAAAAGTCTCTCACTTTTTCCATTGTTTCCCCATCTATTTGCCTTGAGGTGATGGGACCAGATGCCATGATCTTACTTTTCTGAATGTTGAGTTTTAAGCCAGCTTTTTCACTCTCCTCTTTCACCTTCATCAAGAGGCTCTTTAGTTCCTCTTTGCTTTCTGCCATAAGGGTGGTGTCTTCTGCATATCTGAGGTTATTGATATTTCTCCTGGCAATCTTGATTCCAGCTTCTGCTTCATCCAGCCTGGCAGTTCGCATGATGTGCTCTGCATATATTCTTGCAAACTCCGGGAGTTGGTGATGGACAGGGAAGCCTGGAGTGCTGCAGTCCATGGGGTTGCAGAGCCGAACGTGAATGAGCAACTGAACTCTTCATATAAGTTAAATAAGCAGGGTGACAATATACAGCCTTGACATACTCCTTTCCCAATTTTGTTGTTCCATGTCCAGTTCTAACTGTTGTTTCTTGACCTGCATACAGGTTTCTCAGGAGGCAGGTAAGGTGGTCTGGTATTCCCATCTCTTGAAGAAGTTTCATTTGTTGTGATCTACACAGTCAAAGGCTTTAACATAGTCAGTGAAGCAGTAGATGTTTTTCTGGAATTCTCTTGCTTTTTCTATGATCCAACCAATGTTAGTAATTTGATCTCTGGTTCCTCTGCCTTTTCTAAATCCAGCTTGAACATCTGGAAGTTCTCGGTTCATGTACTGTTGAAACCTAGCTTGGAGAATTTTGAGCATTATTTTACTAGCATGTGAGATGAGTGCAATTGTGCGGTAGTTTGAACATCCTTTGGCATTGCCTTTCTTGGGGGTTGGAGTGAAAACTGACCTTTTCTAGTCCTGTGGCCACTGCTGAGTTTTCCAAATTTCCTGGCATAATGAGTGCAGCACTTTCACAGCATCATCTTTTAGGATTTGAAATAGCTCAGCTGGAATTCCATCACCTCCACTAGCTTTATTCATAGTGATGCTTCCAAAGGCCCACTTGACTTCACATTCTAGGATGTCTGGCTCTAGGTCAGTGATCACACCATGGTCGTTATCTAGGTCATTAAGATTTTTTTTTGTACAGTTCTTCTGTGTATCCTTGCCACCTCTTCCTGATATCGTCTACTTCTTTTAGTTCCATACTGTTTCTGTCCTTTATTGTGCCCATCTTTGCATGAAATGTTCCCTTGGTATCTCTAATTTTGTTGAAGAGATCTTTAGTTTTTCCCATTCTATTGTTTTCCTCTATTTCTTTGCATTGTCCACTTAGGAAGGCTTTCTTATCTCTCCTTGCTGTTCTCTGGAACTCTGCGTTCAGATGGATATATCTTTCCTTTTCCCCTTTGCCTTCACTTCTCTTCTTTTCTCAGCTATTTGTAAGGCCTCCTCAGACAACCATTTTGCCTTTTTGCATTTCTTTTCCTTGGGGATGGTTTTGATCACTGCCCCCTGTACAATGTCACAAACCTGCATCCATAGTTCTTCAGGCACTCTACCAGATCTTAAGCAGAGAATTCAGCATAGAATTGGGGCAAAGGTCTACAGGGTCCAAATCTTAGTTGATTGATGTCAGGAGAGTCAGAGAAGGTCAACATCATCATTTCTTAGGTTTTAAATAGTCTGGGCTCTTAGCCTGTAGATACCACCCTCCACCTGGGTGGGGACCTTAGTTCCTATAGAAAAGTGTAAAGATACATATCAGATTGTTAATGTATACTCTTTGAGGAGGAACTGGGACTCTTTTATACTTGAACTATTATTACTTGACGGCTCAGACGGTAAGGAGTCTGCCTGCAGTGCCAGAGACCCAGATTCGATCCTTGGGTTGGGAAGATCCCCTGGAGAAGGAAATGGCAACCCACTCTAGTATTCTTGCCTGGAGAATCCCATGGACAGAGGAGCCTGGGGAGCTACAGTCCATGGGGTCACAAAGAGTCAGACATGACTGAGCAACTAACACTTTCATTTCTCTTTCATTGTTTCTTGACTGCTTTTCCTCTATTCCTGCATCCCTTTATTCCTTTAAGATCATTAATTACTGAGACATGTTGAAGGGCAAGCATTGTGTCCAGGCTTAGATCACAAGTTGACTTAGGCCAAGATGGCTTCTCTAATGTCAAGAATGTCATGCCTGGTTCTCTTTCTCCATGGGCTCCCTACCCTATCTGCTTAGAGACAAAGTATGTATTTTGTAATAGAAGCAATAGGAAGCCATGGAGGTTTCGAGCCAGATAGTAAGGTGGTCTGCTTTCTAAAAGGACCTTAGGCTATAGCAGGGCAGAGTCCCTGTTCCTACTCTCCCTGCCCCCCAGCACATACACATCCCGTCAGAGCACCTCGGTCAAGTCACCATCCAGTCCAGCTGCAGGAGCCAACCAGACTGGAGGAGGTGAGAGAGTGAGCCAAGATTGCTCTCCAGCTAGGTTTCTCAACGTTGCCACTGTTGACTTTTGGGGCTGGAGAGTTCTTTGTTGTAGGGCAGCGCTGTGCATTGTAGGAAACATCCCTGGCTTCTACATACTAGATTCCAGTAGCACTTGCCCCACTAAGTTGTGACAACCTTAAATGTCTCCAGACACTGCAGCTATCCCTGGGTAGACGGTTGAGAACATCTGCTTTAGATTATTGTCCCTGAGAAAATAATCATCTTCCTATCCTCTCCTGTACTGCTCCCTATTGCCCGTGCCATACTACTTTTATACTGTCACCCAGAAATTTCACCAAGATGCAAGTTTATTTCATCAATGGGAAGTCCTGACTTGCTCCAGGGTGACCTGCTCCAGGTACCACCCAGACAAAGATACTCTCCTTCTGAAGTCCCCCAGAGCCTTCTGTCCTATTTTTGTAGAGGGGATGGGACTGCCAAGGCCTCCCTAGGCACCTTGCCCAGCCACAGCCTTAAGTAACAGCCCTGGAGATTGTGACACTTCTAGAATATAGAAACCCGGCAGCCCACAAAATGTAAGGGAACACCTTTGTCCCAGTGGAGGCTTAGATCAAAGGTCAAGGTGAGGCCACCTCCCCTGAGACTGACTGCTAGCTTTTCTTTCCATCTTTAAAGCCTTGGGCAAATCACTTGACCTCTGAGCCTCAGATTCTTTATCTGAGGTAAAGAAACCTCTTGTTTATCTTCCAAGGCACTTATATGGCTGATTAATAATGGATGTTAAGGCTTTGGAATCCAGCAGGCAGTGCTGGATTCCTGACTCAGCCACTTGATTAGCTGTGTGATCGCTGACAAAGTTACTTTATCTCTCCTTTTTTTCTTATCTGTATCTAAGGCTGATAGCAATATCTACCCTGAGGTGGCCTCAGGACGTGGCATGACAGTATGTATGGAGGACTTCATACAGTGCTGGCACATAGTAGGTGTCGGCCGGCACTGACCACCTTCAGCTTCACACAGCAGATAGAACTCTATAGAAGAAATTAGAAGCAGGGACCCAAAGAAGTCACAAACACAGACCATGGCACTGGGCCGGCAGCCCCCAAAATAAAGGCACCAAATCCCTTGACCTCTGGACAGGCTGAGCTCATGCTCTAAACCTAGGAAGACCTACTCTGCATGGTGCAGCTGAGAACTCAGAGAGGCAGTGGGTGGGAACAGAAGGACAGTTGCTATCCCTGCCTGGGGTCAGAAAGTGCCTGGGACTGGCCTTTTACTCCTGCATTTACAAGAAGTTGATTCCCAGGCCTTGGAGACAGAACAGAGACCCCGGTCCTGGGCTGATGATGGGCTACTGCACACCATGAAGGGAATTTAGAACCTGCTGCTATCAGATAAACAAAATAGAAACAGGTAGAATTACTTTTAATAACATATCTTTTTTTCATGTGCTAAAATACCATTTCAGTATGTAATCGATACTAATTGAGATTTCACATTATTCTTGTCATGCCAAGTCTTGGCGCGCCTGTGTGTATTTCACACATACAGCACATCTCAGTTGGCACTTGTCACATTTCAAGGCTTGGTGGCTGCCATGATTGGCTTCTGTACCCCACAGTGCCAGTGTGAACGAGAGACATTAACCATCACGTGCACCAAACATTATGATACAGTCATGTCAGATACCACAAAAAAGTACTGGGTGCTATAAGGGACCATAACGTGGACCTGATCTGTCTGAAGGTCAAGGTTAGCCTCCTGCAGAAGGGACACTTAAGCCAGGTTGTGAAGGACAGGTAGGAATTGTCAAGGTGAAAGAGCACCCTAGGCTGGGAGCAGCTCATCTGAAGAAGTGAGGGCTTTGGGTGCTTCTTTTCTCCGCCCCCTCATTTTATTTCCAATTGTGGTTCAAAAAAAAAAAGGCACCATAAGATTTACTATCTTCAGTTCAATTCAGTCGCTCAGTCGTGTCCGACTCTTTGCGACCCCATGAATCGCAGCACAGCAGGCCTCCCTGTCCATCACCAACTCCTGGAGTCTACCCATACCCATGGCCATTGAGTCACTGATGCCATCCAGTCATCTCATCCTCTGTCGTCCCCTTCTCCTCCTGCCCCCAATCCTTCCCAGCATTAGGGTCTTTTCCAATGAGTCCACTCTTCGCATGAGGTGGCCAAAGTATTGGAGTTTCAGCTTCAACGTCAGTCTTTCCAATGAACACCCAGGACTGATCTCCTTTAGGATGGATTGGTTGGATCTTCTTGCAGTCCAAGGGACTCTCAAGAGTCTTCTCCAACACCAGTGCTTCTTTTCTCCACCCCCTCATTTTATTTCCAATTGTGGTTCAAAAAAAAAAAGGCACCATAAGATTTACTGTCTTAGTCATCTCTAAATGGGCAGTTCAGTAGTGTGTTAAATATAGACACATTGTTGTGAAACCAATCACTGGAGCTTTTTCATCTTATAAAAACTGAAACTCTATATCAGTAAGTACCTCTTGCTTCCCCCTCCCCTCCAGGGGTTTCTGAGATTGCAGCAAGGGATGTATATCCTGTGTGAGTTGGGGTAGGCCAAGGGGGCACCCCCTATATTCCCTGTCTGCAGACTCCCCTGTCAGCAGATGGGGACAGACCTAAAGTCCTGAGATAGTTCTGGTGCGGTGTAAATTTGGTGGCGTGGTTGGGAGTCGAGGGGAGGCTGGGAAATTGGACCCTGGGAACCACGAGGAAGGGGTCGAGGAATGGCTTATGGTTGTCAGGGGGCTTTCCCAGTGGCTCAGACAGTAAAGAATCTGCCTGCAATTCAGGAGACCCGGGTTCAATCCCTGGGTCTGGAAGATTCCCGTGGAGAAGGAAATGGCAACCCACTCCAGTATTCTTGCCTGGAAAATCCATGGATGGAGAAGCCTGGCAGGCTACAGTCCATGGGGTCGCAAAGAGTTGGACACAACCGAGCGACTTCACTTTCATGATTGTCAGAGGGTCTCCCCAGACACTCGCGCGCCCACCCGCTTCGTGGACGACGAGGAGCTGGCATACGTGATCCAGCGGTACCGGGAAATCCACGACATGCTCCACACCCTGCTGGGCATGCCCACCAACATCCTGGGTGAGTGCTGGCCAGCCGGCAGTCCCTGGGTGCCCCCGGAGTGGGGGTGGGGCGGAGCATACCCCGTGAGGGGCCTGGGTGGGGCGGGGCCCTCCATTCAGCCTGTCTCCTGGTCTGTCTGCAGGGCCAGGTCAGGGCACACCTGTTTCAGCTGCTCACCAGTTAACTGACCTGGCGCCTTAATTTTAGCTTTACCCGAACATCGTGGTGTATCTGGGCCACACATCCCCGTCCTCCACCCCCAGTACCTCTGACAGCTCCTCCACTGACGTGGCAGTGTCCAGACACCTGGGCTCCCCACGCTCTGAAACCCTGAACGATTCCCAGAGGCCTGGACTTCTCACCCTGGCTTTTAGAGTCCCGCACTCTGACCCCAGGCTTCCTTTCCAGCCCTTACCTCCTTCAGCTCTTTCTTGGACCCTCTCCCCCAATCCCCAAGCCAAGTGCCCCAAGGCCCAGCACCGGCTGGGACTGGGCACTGCCGACCCCTGGTAGAGATCAGAGTGGAACAGACGCCTCACCTTGTCCTGCCCTGAGCATCATTGGCTTCTCCTCCTCCGGCCCATCTTCACTTCTCACTCACTTCCCCACCCTGCCTGCCAGGAGAGATCGTGGTGAAGTGGTTTGAGGCTGTCCAGACCGGCCTGCCCATGTGCGTCCTGAGTGCACTCTTCGGACCGATCCGACTCAGCGCCCAGTAAGTTCTCAAGTGCTGAGGAGTCGGGAAGGTTCAGGGCTCCAGGAAATGGGAAGAGCCCACAGCCTTTCTGAGCAGCCCCAGTGGATCTCAGGAAGCCAGGATGGGAAGGCTGGGGCAGAGCGTGAACCTGGCCTGGCACAGGGGCTCCAGGATGAGGCTTCGTGAAGCTTGGACATTTCATAGAACTTGAGGGTTTCTCGGGCCAGGCCCCTGTATCGAGCAAGAACAGTTGGGTCAGGAAACCTGGGGCCAGGGGGCGGGGGGGTGCGGGTTCCTGGGGATGCAGTCTGACTTAGTTTCTGGAGGTAGGGGGAGCTCTCGTTTAAAGCTGGGCTTTGGCGTGTTCAAAATGTGTGGCTTTGAGCACAAGGCTTTTACCTCACTGAGCTTCTGCTTCCTCATCTGAAAATTGGGGCTGGGAACTACCTCCTCTTGGGTCTGTGTGTGGATTAACCGAGGACACGCACATCCACTCAGGGCAGGCGGCGTGCCTGGCGCTCAGGACCCCGTGTCCTGTCTTCTCTGTCCTCTGCGGCCCCACAGGAGCCTGCAATTGCTGATCTCGGAGCTGATCCCATGGGCAGTTGAGAATGGCCGCAGAGCCCCGTGTGTCCTCAACGTGTACTACGAGCGGCGCTGGGAACAGCCCCTGCAGACTCTGCGGCAGGAGCTGGGCATCACGGAGCCGCCCCTGTGTGTGGAGGGCCTGGTATAGACCCCGAGCACCTGAGGCCCCACCCCACCCCACCCCCCGCTTCCTCCGGGGGTGCAGCACGCCTGTGCCAGTACCGGGGTTCCTCCTCTGTGAACTCTGACCCTTGACGTTGCTCATCATAATTTATCATAACAGCTGCTGAGCGGCTTTGAAGGCCAACCCAGGAGGGAGCAGCCAGTGGAGCTCCTGGGGGAGCCAGAAGTGAACCCCGAGTGCTCAGGGATTGCTCAGGTCCACAAGCCATGTGCCCGACCCCTCCCTGCCAGCCAGTGTTCTCTGGGTGCCAGGCGGCGGGGGGGGTGCTCTTCACAGGGGGAAGGGCTGCCCTTGATTCCCAAGGCCTGACAAAGAGGGAGGCAGAGGGGGAGGCAGGTCTCTGCTGTCTGAATAAAGGCTCCCATCAGGTCCCGAGTCTGCTTCTCCCGTCTCTGCCCGGTGCTGCCCATGACCCTGGCAGACTTGGACCTTCTAGCGCTGAGGGCGGATGGACACTCCCTCCAGCCAGAGCTTCTGCTGCTTTTCCCTGCTCCTCTGGGATTCGAATTCCCCACTCCTCCTCCGCCTTCTAGCAGAGGGACTTAGGGCAAATCCCTTCCGCTCTGTGGACCTGTTGCATCATCAGTAGAAGGGACTGAAGTGGCCCCCACCTCCCAGGGTTGCCCTGGGGTTCGTGAGGTGATGCCCAGAGAAGGGGCCCAAGCAGGAGCGGTTCTATTCTTGCTGTGTTCGCAGTGGGAGGAGGTGGCTGTGAGGCTGCAGGCTCCCTTTGGAGTAGCAGCCAGGCATTTTCCTTGAGTCAGAGCCAAGAAGTGTGGACAGGAAAGGTGAAGAGCGTTGTCGGGAGGGTAGGTGGCCCTGTCTTGGGATTTAAAGCCAGAAAGACTCCCAGGGTGGCAGAGCCTTTAGAAGTTTTGGAGGCCAGCTCCTCATTGTGTGGGCAGGGCGATGGAAGGCCCAGACGTAAGCAAGGAGGTGTCTGGAGAAACTACAACACAGGCCACACAGCCTGCCGCAGCCTTCCTGTGGATAATAAGGGCTACAGTTTATGGCCGTACCTCAGGTGCATTACCACATAGACACCTCCAACAACGCAAGGACGGAGGTGGTCCCATCACCTGTATTTCATTGAGGTAGTAGGAGCGGAGATAGGGCTGGAATCGGACTGTCCAAAGACCTGGCTGGCATGGCCACCGCAGCGCCTCAGCGTTCCTCACACCTACCGTGTCCCAGTCCAGCGCTCCCAGTGGCAGAGGGAGGGTGTGGGAGGCTGGAGGCCTACGCTGAAACCATGGCCTTTTCAAGAGGGAAGCCTCGTCCTAAGCGCTTTGAATTTCTGTATAAAGAGGAGCAGGTTGGGGTGAACTCCCTGTACCTCATCCATCTTCGCGGTACAGGCCACCTTTCCAGACCTGCCAGCTGCTTCCCCGGCCCCCGAGCACCTCCACCCTGAGGTCTGGAAAAGTCAACAGTCGTGGGGGAAGGTCAGGCCCTTAGACGGTCTTTGCCCAGCTGGCGAGCTCACCTGCTCCAGCCACTTGGTGCCTGATGATCCTGGGCCTTTACGACCCTCAAGAGACAGGCCCTGGGCATCAGGATGAGCTGGCGAGGGGGCCTGGTCTCCAGCTCATGGTGGGAAAAAAAATGACAGTGGCAACAGCTACAACTTACTGAGCTCTTACCGCAGCCCTGGAGGCCCAGAATCTTCCCTCCTTCATCTGAATAAACCGCGGTGGTCTTCTTCCTACTTTTGGGACCACCACATCCTAGGTCATAACGCGGTCAGCTCCTTGTCATTCACACCTGTGCTCAAACGTCACCTCCAAAGGGACTTCCCAGACCCCCCTGTCTGAAGCCGTCTCTTCACCCTCATGCCATCTCATCAGTGGCTTTCTTTACAGTGCTCACCGCACCCTGGGATGACCTCGTTTGTTAGGAGCTGGGTGCTCCCAGAAGTCAGTGACCTTCTTTCCCTTCACTGTTGGGAACCACTGCCTGGCTGGTGGTAGGGACTTGCTGCTTCGTGGTTGAAGTAATGGTGCTGAGCACTCCGCCGGCAAGATCTCATTCAGTCCCCACAACAGCCGCATTTCGCAGTGAGGGTCACAGGTCTGGGGAGCACCCTAGGGTCACACACAAAAGAATTTCCATGATTACGAGTGTTTTATTTTTCTGAGAGCTTTTGAAGATTTTCTGGTGAGTGGTTTATTTGTATGTTTTTATTAGTAACCACTGTGAAAAATGTTCTCAGTTGCCTATAATGTAAAATAATGGAAAATTCTTAGAAGTGTAATCAGTGTTATCTTTTTGAGCAGCAGTTAGGCAGTAACTATCAAAATTTTGAGTGTGTAAAATTTTTGAAATGATAGAACTTGCCGATGGGATTTTACCTTTTGTTGTTGTCCAGTCGCTAAGTTGTGTCCGACACTTTGCAACTTCATGGACTGCAGCATGCCAGGCTTCCCTGTCCTTCACTATCTCCTAGAGTTTGCTCAAACTCATGTCTATTGAGTCAGTGATGCTATCTAACCATCTCATCCTCCACTTCCCCCTTTTCCTTTCGCTGTCAGGCTTTCCCAGCATCAGGGTCTTTTTTCTAATGAGTCAACTCTTCGCATTAGGCGGCCAAAGTATTGGAGCTTCACCTTTAGCACCAGTCCTTCCAATGAATATTCAGGGTTGATTTCCCTTAGGATTGACTGGTTTGATCTCCTTGCTGTCCAAGGGACTCTCAACAGTCTTCGCCAGCACCATAATTCAAAAGCATCCGCTCTTTGGCGCTCAGCCTTCTTTATGGTCCAACTCTCACATCCATACATGACTACTGGAAAAACCATAGTTTTGACTATAAAGACTTTTGTTGGCAAAGTGATATCTTTGCTTTTTAATATTCTGTCTAGGTTTGTCACAGACAAGCCTTTCCTTCCAAGGAGCAAGTGTCTTTTAATTTCATGGCTGCAGTCACTGTCCACAGTGGCTTTTGAGCCCCAGAATATAAAATCTCATTGCTTTCACTTTTCCGCCATCTATTTGCTAACAAGTGATGGGACCAGATGCCATGATCTTAGCTTTTTGAATGTTGAGTTTTAAGCCAGCTTTATCACTCTCCTCTTTCACCTTCATCAAGAGGCTCTAGTTGCTCTTAGATTTCTGCCATAAGGGTGGTGTCATCTGCATATCTGAGGTTGTTTATATTTCTCCCAGCAATCTTGATTCCAGCTTGTGATTCATCCAGCCGGGCATTTTGAATGATGTACTCTGCATATAAGTTAAATAAACAGGAGGACAATATACAGCCTCGTACTCCTTTCCCAATTTTGAACCAGTCTATTGTTCCATGTAAAGTTCTAACTGTTGCTTCTTGACCGGCATATAGGTTTCTCAGGAGACAGGTAAGGTAATCTGGTATTCTTATCTCTTTAAGAATTTTCCACAATTTGTTGCGATCCACACAAAGGCTTTTTACATAGTAAATGAAGCAGAAGTTTTACTCTTCTCAAATTCGAGTCTTCCCAGGTGGCTCAGTGGTAAAGAATCCACTTGCCAATGCAGGAGACTTAAGAAACCTGTGTTTGCTCCCTGGGTTGGGAAGATCTCCTGGAGGAAGAAATGGCAACCCACTCCACTATTCTTGCCTGGAAAAATCCCACAGACATAGGAGCCTGGTGGGCTACAGAGCTGGACTCGACTGAGCACTAGGGTCACATGGCTGGAGTGTGATGGAGACTCCTGGGATGCGCAGGCCCTGTATCCTCTCCCAATAGCCAAGGGGAAGCTCCCTTTCCCTCCATCTGTGTTTGGGGGGCACAGGCTCTGAAGACAGATCTGGCCCTGGCACCAACCAGCCCTGCACACTTGTAGTAATCACATCACCCTTTGAGCCTCCGTTTTTCTCATTTGTAAAATGGGGAGAATACAGACCTATCCCACAACAGGACCATCGTACAAGTGTAATGCTTTAGTACAGTGTAAGAACTTAGCATGTGGAAGCTGTTATTCCCTATGAAGGCCCTTCAAGGCCTCCTTTGAAGTCACTGTGTCCACAATCCAGCCACAGGTATTTTGCGCACACTCAGAGTAGGAGGACTTAACACGGCTCCGAGGTCCTAATGCCAAATACAGCTAACATCTATGGGATAAACACCTCTGCTGTGCAGAGGCCAAACCACTCCAGCCCCCAGGGGAGGTTTAATTGCTTCACATGAGTTCTGATGTCCATCTCTGTTAAGTCTGGAGATGTAAGTGCTGATGTTAGCTCCCCAACGCAGAGCAGATGGGGGTCACATCAGTGAAAAGGAGCCTGCTGTGCGATCAGCCTCAGTTCAGCAGGTCCTGCAAACCACAGCACCCAGCCTACCCTTCTTAAGAACCCCTAGAACTTGCCTGGTGGTCCAGTGGTTAAAACTCTGCGCTCCCAATGCAGGGGACCTGGGTTCAATCCCTGGTCACAGAACGAGATCCCACATGCCACATCTAAGCGATTGCACGCCACAACTAAAGATCCTGTGTGTCACCACTAAGACCTGGCACAGCCTAAATAGATAAATATTAACAAAATAAAAACAAAAACCTTCAGTGGCTCTTCACTGCCCCAGTATAACCACCTCAGCCTAGCACACCAGGATTTTTCCAGTCACTTTACCCACTACGTGGCCCTTTTCTCATGTAGCCTGGTGTACCGGAGAAGGCAATGGCACCCCACTCCAGTACTCTTGCCTGGAAAATCCCTGGACGGAGGAGCCTGGTGGGATGCAGTCCATGGGGTCGCGAAGAGTCGGACATGACTCAGCGACTTCACTTTCACTTTTCACTTTGATGCATTGGAGAAGGAAATGGCAACCCACTGCAGTGTTCTTGCCTGGAGAATCCCAGGGACGGTGGAGCCTGGTGGGCTGCTATCTATGGGGTCGCACAGAGTTGGACATGACTGAAGCGACTTAGCAGCAGCAGCAGCCTGGTGTACAATCCCACTAGTCTTCAATCACGTCATCGAGGCCTTCAAAGTGTTTGCCAAATGCCAGCGTTAGGTAGTTAGAATAGGAAAAAGGAGTCCAGAATGGCAGTGGTTAAAAGACAAGGAGGGGAAAAGCCCACGAAAATAGAACAAAGGAAGGTTTGAGGACTGGAGTGAGGACTTCAGGTAGAACAAACAGCACTCCTGGCTAGCCCAATTTACATAGGGCAGGAAAAAACAAAAAGAGAAACCAAAGGGCCAGGGCTCTCTCTCCCGCGTCTTCTCACTCTCTCGCCTCTTCGTCTCTTTGGGTCTTTTGGGTCAGCATGCCCTCACGCCTCGAGGATGTATTTTCATTTTCTAAATAAAACTGAGCTGTAACACTGTCCAAGAGCTGTGACACGCAGAGGGCTTTAACGTCCTCGCTTCAAATTTTTGTTGTGATGAGACAGAACTGAAGAAATTACACTCCCCTAACACCAGGTCTCCCTAGTCACTGAGACAGCTGCAACCCAGCCTCGTGGAGTTGAGCAGCGGTGGCAGCTGAGGGCCTTGGATGTGCCAGGCCTGTGCTGAGAGTTTGGCGTGCATCATCTCACTGGATCCACACTCAGCCCGAGGCAGGAAACAGGCAGAGACTGTGACGACCTAGTGCCATCCTACTGAAGAGGACACACGGGAGGCCCCAGGGGGAGAGAAGACTCATCCACAACCTTATCCACACCCATATCCGTAGGTGTAAACATGATCATTGCCACACCAACCCCTGAGGTCCTATGCAAAGTGGGCGAGTGAGAATTTGGAGGAAGAGGTGGTGGTGGTGACCAACACCCCTGCTCTCCTCCACCCTGGACACATTGGTGAAGCCAGAACCGTACCCAGCCTGAGGGGGGTGATGCCAGGGGACCTAGACGAACAAGACAGTCTGCCCTAAAGTGGCTTATAGCCTAGCTGGACACACCGAGGCGGGTAGGTGGAGATTATCTCTTCTCTGAACAGGTTGTCCCTCACCACGTGTGGAACAGCTGGTCCAGAGGGCAACTCAGATGTGTCTGACTGGAAAGCAAAGAAACTAAATCACAGTAACCTGTGTGTGGTGGGTGTTGAATGAAGTACAGTGAGCACATGGTGAGGGACAACCTTGTCTCTTACATCTACCTGCACTGGGAGGCTGGTTCTTTACTACTAGTGCCCCTGGTTCAGGGCCTCCAATTCACCCTCTGTGTCATTCATTCAACAAGCGTTTATTTGAGCTTCTGTTATTCGCTAAGACCTGTGGATACAATTAGAGATAATCTTCAGGTCCAGGTTTTTTATATGCATTGTGGTCAATGAGCCTGTAAGTTACAATAATAAAAATGTCAACTGCTAATTCAGATGCTCCCCACGACTCTCCAAACCAACCCTCTAAGGTGAACACTGTTAGCATGTCTTGATTTTTACACATAAGAAAAGGAAACTTTAAACTCAACTGAGAAGCTGACCCAGGTCTGTTGGATGCCAAAGCCTAGGCCCATAACCATTGCACCACATTGCCTCCCGAATGTCATATCCAAGGGGGAAGTGGTGCCTTTATATACCTTGGTCCCCCAAAAGGATGCACCCTGTACTCTGAAAGAAATAGATCCAAATACTTATCAGACCAAAATTTCATTAAAAAAAAAAAATACTTGGCTATGCTAGGTCTTAGTTGCAGCATGCAGGCAGGATATTTTAGCATGCAGGTTTTAGTTCCCTGACAAGTAATCGAACCCAGGCCCTCTGCATCGGGAGCTTGGAGTCTTAGCCACTAACCCACCAGGGAAGTCCCCCAAAATTTCATTTTTAATTTCTGTAAACAGGCTCTGAAAATTGTCCCTCCTCACTTTTAAGGACTTGGACAGAACTAAGGGATTAAGGAGGGATATATCTTTTTTAAGTTAAAAAAAAAACTTTAGTTATTTTTAATTGAAGGATAATTGCTTTACAGTATTGTGTTGGTTTCTGCCAAACATCAATATGAATCAGCCATAGGTGTACACGTGTCCCCTTCCTCTGGAACCTCTCTCCAGATTAAGGGATCTATTTAACGACAAATGGCAACTGTGGATGCCCAACATGTTTCATTATCAAGGAGCCCAGTTTTGAGAGGTCCAGAGTGACACAGGGTGGGGAAGTTGGCAAGGGGCACAGGGCTGGGCTGGGCAGGTGCCACGACAAATGTGGTCATACTCTTCAGGGGCCAAAGATTTATAGAAGTCTCCAGGTCCGTGCCCTTTGTACTTACTACCAAGTATGCCAGGTTGCTTTCAAGGTAGCAGCATTGCAAAGGGTTCCTACACAGCACTCCGGTCGCCAAGTTTATTGCCGTCCCAGAAGCACTGGCGCTAGCCTGAGGTCTGCAGGAGTGTGTGGCGGGGTCTTCTGAACCTGATGGCACTCGGTTCAGTCCAGTTTAGTCGCTCAGTCGTGTCCGACTCTTTGTGACCCCATGAAGGACAGCACGCCAGGCCTCCCTGTCCATCACCACCTCCCAGAGTTCACTCAAACTCATGTCCATTGAGTCGATGATGCCATCCAACCATCTCATCCCTCTGTGGTCCCCTTCTCCTCCCGCCTTCATTCCTTCCCAGCACCAGGGTCTTTTCCAATGAGTCATTTCTTCCCATCAGGTGGCCAAAGTATTGGAGTTTTTCAGCTTCAGCATCAGTCCTTCCTCCTTATGGCACCGGAGGCCACAAAATATCCGAATGGAAGCGAAGGAGGAGACGTCAAAATTCGACTCTGGTGGGACTCGAACCCACAACCTTTGAATAACCACACCCAGTCCGGCTAGAAGTCCAATGCGCTATCCATTGCGCCACAGAGCCGGTTGCTCGTCCTCCCCCGCGCCGACATACCTCTGCCTGAAAACCCGCCCTTTTAGCGCCCTTCTAGGTGTGGCGCGGGGCCTTGGCCGAACTCTTTGCTAGTGTCTGGGCGCGGACTCCCGGAATCCCAGCCAGTGGTGCGGTGGAGGGGCGGGGGGCTGCTCTCCCCCACGCCCGGGCGCCCACGGGTTGCGGGGAGTGGGGGTCCAGGAAGAGCCTGCCTGCCTCCTCCCGGCCTGGCGGGGGCGCGCGGCGGGCGGACTACAATCTCCAGCGTGCGGCGCAGCGCCCCGCCCGAGGCCGTCGCGCGCGTAGGGGGCGGGCTGAGTCCGGCGGGGCCGGGCGCTCAGAGGCTGCGCGGCACCGGCCGGCTCTGCGGCTCGCTCGCCCGTGGGCAAGGCGCCGAAGGAGGTGTCGCCGGCAGGCGCAGCCGGTTTGGATGGCGGGAGGCGGGCGGGGGAGGAGCGCCGCGGGCGGGCGGAGCCGGGCGGCGGGCGGGGCCGGCCGAGTGGCCCGGGCCAGTCGAGGCGCAAAGCCGGCAAAGCGCTGCTGAGAACCTGCTCCGCGCGCCCAGGAGCGGCTGATGCGCGCCGCGTTCCCTACTCTGCTACAGCCGGCAGGACGCATCTGGACAGAGTCCCCCGCAGCGGGGGCCGACGCCAGGTGAGCACAGGCCAGAACAATGGGTCTCCGGGCGAGAGAATGTGCCCGGTCAAGTCCGGGGGAGGTGGCAGTACCGGCTTGGGCTGGGGGGCGGAGCGAGGGGGACGGGGCGCGCCCTGCTGCTCTGTCTCCTTGCCGGGCGCTCTGTTACCCCGGCTTTTTAGGGGCCGGGCGATCCGTGTAGTGACCCGGGATCGCGACCCCGGGCGATCTGGGCATCCTATTCCTTCCTCGTCCACACCCTCAGCCTTTCGGGACGGGTTCTTGCTTTCTGCCTTGGCGTACTCTGGGAGACCACAGTTCTGGGGACCTTGGAGACCTTTGGCATTGTAGTAGGAGGCGCTGGTGCAGTCCTCCTCCTGCCTTTTGCTTTTCCTGTGGAGGAGGGCGAGATGGTCTAAGGGTCCGGACCATGTCTTCATCCTGGCTTGGAGAATCTCAGGCTACCTCATAGCCGTGACCTTCAGCCCCTCCCCAGGATTAGGAGAGCCTAAAGGCAAACAGCCCCGTCTGCTCTCCCTTGAGCAAGTCTGTAAAGTGCTAGGAATAGAGTCCAAGAGCCCTGATCTCAGCCCTGCCAGCTGTTCCTCTTCCCTTAAGCCCCAGTTCCCAAAGAGTCATCAGAGTGGCTTGCTGAGTGTGTTTGTGGGGGTGCCTTCAAGGCCTTCTTCCTCTCAATACCTTTCTCCTCTGGGCGATCACCTCTCGGGCACCTCCAGGCTTTTACCTGTTTTCTCCATCGCCCCCTGTGGGCCAGCAGAGGTATGGTGCTCCCAGGCCTAAGGGCAGGGACTGAGCAAGGCCCCTTCCCAAGAAGCTACCCCTCTGGGTGTTGTGGCTTGGCCTTATCATCCACAGAAACTCCCTAGGTCTCCTAGTGGGGAGTCGAGCAAGAGGCACTTAAGTCAATACCAAGCCATTTTGGCTGGGATACTACATGTCAGGCGGGTGGACTGTCCTCTGAGACCAATGTTCACTACACCCATTGCACAGAAGGGAAGACTAAGGACTAAAGTGGGAAAGGGACTTGTCCAAGATCATTCAGAGAGTCCTAGGCAGAGATGGGACTGGGAGGCTAGAACCAGCCTCTGACCCGCAACCCAGCTCCTCACCTCAAGTCCACGCCTCTAGCCTGACCCTTCCAGGCTGCTCTGGGATGGGACCCAGTCCTCAGCTACCCCACTCCATCTGACCTCACTCACATTGACCATCTGAGATGATAGTGGCCTGGCTGCCCGGGCCGGGAGGTAGGGGACCCAGGCACTTGAGTCCACTGACCGCCCTGTGCCCACAGGCCAAAATGCTGCTTGGGGCATCTCTGTTGGGAGTGCTGCTGTTCTCCCGGCTGGTGCTGAAACTGCCCTGGACCCAAGTGGGGTTCTCCCTGTTCTTCCTCTACCTGGGGTCTGGCGGCTGGCGCTTCATCCGAATTTTTATCAAGACTGTCAGGCGTGATGTCTTGTGAGTACCTGGTTCAGCCCTTCCTGGGTCTCCTACACTCTGCTGGGTCTAATCTCCCAAATCTCCCCAAACCAGATCACACAGCCTCTACCATCACAGAGCACCTGGGCCCCAAAGGAGCAGTCTTTGCTCTGCATCCTTCCCCCGCAATAGTACATGGTACCTCCATTGCCACGGTCAAAGTCTCTTCCCAGGGAATCTCCCTAACCTAGGGCCCCTTAGCCTGGAGCAGACTTGGGGGCCTGGTCCATACACTGAACACCAGGAATGTTGAGGACACCCTGGTAAGGGGTCCCAAGAAGATGCCATAGCTTGTGAGAGGGTGAAGAAGAACCCTGTGGGAAAGTCCCTGTCCTCCAGCTGGCGTGGGTTCTTGAGCATACCCTGAATCATGCCCACAAAGAACCTGCTCCACAAAGAAAGGCAGGTATAGTCCACAAGGAGGATATCCTGTACCAGAATCCCTGCCACCTGCTCTGTGCTAGACACTGGCACAGAAAATCCTCAGGCTGGCAGGGCCCTGCGAGCAGAGACCCTCGCAGTCTTGTCTTGCCCACAGTAGTGTCCCAGCAGTGTAACCCGCACCCAGAACAGGCAGCTCAGCGTTTGTCAATCTGAGCTGATTGCAAAAGGAGGTGTTGAGTGGCCACCGCGGGAAGGATGGCAGCAGCCCAGAGCTGTGGGGGCGTGAAGCAGAGAGACGGCTTCAGGCCTGGGCCCTGGAAAATCAGAGGAGGCCTCCCAGAGGAGAAGCAGGTGTGCTTCAGAGTCACCTCCAGGAGGTGGAAGCAGGGGGTGCCAGCTGGAGGGCATGGCAGCAGCAAAGGCAGAGAGGCTGGGGAGCCAGGAGAGTTCAGGGGTCCGAGGTGGCAGGGCAAGGCAGGGGGATATTGCAAAAAGCTTGTTGCACAAACACTTTGAACGTCAACACCCTGCCTGGCACCGAGCAGGGCTCGAGAGCAAGATGGTGAGGCAGGACAGAGCTCCACCCTTGCCAGGCCCACAGGGAGGGAAACCAGACAAATTGCAAACTTGTCCTTTTTTACCAGAGTGGTGAGGGGGAGATGATCCGGGGTGTGCCAGGTCCAGGATGAGGAGTTTGGACTTTGGCTTGGTCCCCGGAGTCGTGGAAGGCCCTGACAGAGCCACAGACTCTGAGCAGAGCTTAGAGGGCAATAGGGGTTGAACTCTGGAGTCGGAGGGGACTGAAGTTCAAACGTCAGCACCGCCACGTTGTCCCACCTTGAAGCCCAGGGCAGGTCCTGGGCACTGGTGTCTTCCTCTGTACCGAGCGGGGAGGGAGTCATTGCCCAGGTGCCTGGTGTTATCATGCAGCATCAGTGAGCCACTATAGGTAACGCTGCCCTACACATGGGTGCTGGGAAGGGGGTGTCACAAGCGATCAGACCAGGGTCTTGGGACCCCCCCCCCACCAAGCCCGGCAGTCACAGCTCCCTTGCTCCTCCTCCCCACCCCCAGCGGCGGCACCGTGCTCCTGAAGGTGAAAGCCAAGGTCCGACGGTACCTCCGGGAGCGGAGCACGGTGCCCATCCTGTTCGCCGCCACAGTCCAACGCCACCCGGACAAGACAGCCCTGATTTTCGAGGGCACAGACACGCACTGGACCTTCCGGCAGCTGGACGACTACTCAAACAGCGTGGCCAACTTCTTGCAGGCGCAGGGCCTGGCCTCTGGCGACGTGGCCGCCCTCTTCATGGAGAACCGCAACGAGTTTGTGGGCCTGTGGCTGGGTATGGCCAAGCTGGGCGTGGAGGCAGCACTCATCAACACCAACCTCCGGCGGGACGCGCTGCTCCACTGCCTGACCTCCTCCCAGGCCCGGGCCCTCGTCTTTGGCAGTGAGATGGCCCCAGGTGAGCCCTAAAGTGGCAAGGGACAGGCAGGGAGTCCCATGGGACTGCCGCAACCTACCTCCAGCCCCCGAGGGAGGCTGTGTGTGGCTCAGAGGTTAAGGGCATGAGCCCTGGAGTCAGACGGCTTGGGCTCTTCCCCCACTCCCCGGGAGCTGGGAGACCCGGGGAGATGGCAGTCCTCTGCCACGGTCTCCTCAGCACAACACCGTTTTCAGGGAGGTGCTTAACAGAGTGAAGCAGGAACAAAGCGGCTGACTCTACGTGAGCCCTCAGACAGAATGGTAACCATTCTTGTGACTCACTTGGCCTCACCTCAGTCAGTTCAGTCACTCAGTCAGTCGTGTCCGACTCTTTGCAACCCCATGGACTGCAGCACGCCAGGCCTCCCTGTCCATCACCAACTCCTGGAGCCTACTCAAACTCATGTCCATTGAGTCGGTGGTGCCATCCAACCATCTCATCCTCTGTCGTCCCCTTCTCCTCCTGCCTTCCATTTTTCCCAGCATCAGGGTTTTTTCCAGTAAGTCAGTTCTTCATGTCAGGTGGTCAAAGTATTGGAGCTTCAGCTTCAGCATCAGTCTTTCCAATGAATATTTAGGACTGATTTCTTTGAGGATTGACTGGTTGGTCTTCTTGCAGTCCAAGGAACTCTCAAGAGTCTTCTCCAATACCACAGTTCAAAAGCATCAGTTCTTTGGCGCTCAGCTCTCTTTATAGTCCAGCTCTCACATTCATACATGGCCTCATCTACCTGATCTGTAAAATGGGAACAAGAAGCCGCTCCCTGCTGTCCCACAGAGCTTGTTTATTGGCCGCCGCACCGGTACTGACCGCATGCTGAGCTCGGTGCTTCACAGAAGCGGCTCTAGTCTTCACAAAGCCTGGTGAAAGCAGAGAGTGTCATCTTGGCTTTACAGAGGATGAGACCGAGGTCCAGAGTGGCGCGAGGCACCCACCCAGAGCCACACAGCTGTTAAGTGGGTGACAGAGCAGAGATTTGACCTTGGGCTTGACTCCAGTGTCCCTGTTCTCTCTCCCCATGCTGTTGTGACTAATGGGCTAATGTTGTGAGCTAACGGGCAGAAGAGGTTACAGAGATGCTGAAACAAGGAGAGGAAGGAGGCGGCAGGGAGAGAGGTGAGAGGATTGGAAGAAGTTAAGAGGAAGTATGGCCGAGTGGGCCAGGACCGGCCTGTGCTCTGGGCGCTGAGTGTCTGGACACCTGTAGGGTGCAGGGGAGCCTGAGAGCAGGCCACCGCCCCCTGACCGCCCCCCGACTCCTCCCTCCTAACCAGTCCCCTACAGACTAGCATCATGCAGTGGATAGAAGCGTAAACCCTGGGGTGAGGTAGAGCTGGCTTTGAGCCCCATATCTGGCACATTCTAGCTGTGAGTCCCTCCTGTGCTTGGGGCTTCAGTGAGGTTCTCATCTGTAAGATGGGCTGTTACTGGTACCTGTTTCCTGAGGTGTGTGAGCAGGAGCATGCCTGTAAAGAGCCCCCCACAAGATCAGCCAGCAGCCCGCGAGAGCCCTTGCTTCTCTCAGCATCTTCCTTATAACAAGTCCCAGACACTTCACCCACCTCTCTGCCACACCCAGCCAGCGTCCCCTGACACCATGCTCAGCCCCGACATGAGCAGAGGTCCCCGGAACACGGAGGGGGGGCCCTGGCCTGCCTGTGGGTCTGTCTTGTTTCCCCTGCAGCTGTCCTTGAGATCCATGCCAACCTGGACCCCTCGCTCAACCTTTTCTGCTCTGGTCCCTGGGAGCCCAGCGCGGTGCCCACCAGCACGAAGCACCTGGACCCGCTGCTGGAAGATGCCCCCAAGCACCAGCCCAGCCGTCCCAACAAGGGCTTCGTAGGTGAGCCCCTCACCCCCACAGAAAGGTTCAAAAATGGTCAACAGACAGAGTGCTGCCCTCGGGGCCTGGGTTCTTCTGTAAACTTGCCGTGTGACCTGGAGTGAGTCATGTCACCTCTCTTTTCCATTCGGGGAAAGTGAGCACAGTCCCCAGCTTTTACTGTGAAGACTGCGTGAGCTGGCGTGTGTGAAAGTGCCAGGCACTTCTTGAACATGCAGTTCTTGAACAGCCTTCGCTGATGCCCGATGCACGCAGGAGCATGTGGAGCCCGGGAGCCTGCCTTGTCTGAGTGTGGGCTGGGCTCAGGCCCACAGCAAGCCCCTTTCATAGTCACCCAGTGCCTGTTCAGGGCAGGCCCCTGTTGTGATCCCCTCCCTGCTCTGGGCTGCCTGCCCCCTGCCCCCTCCTCCAGGCAGCCTTCCGGACCCTCTTGTCTCTCTTCCTCTCCGCTCCAGAAGCCTGCCTTGTGGAGCCCACTGCTTGCCGCATGGCCTAGGGGGTTGTTCAGAGCCTGGGCCAAGTTCATGTTGCAACTCTACTGCTTCCCTTGTGTGACCCTGAACACCTGAGCTGCTCTCTGAGCCTCGGTTCCCAGAGCCATAAAGTTGGGGATGGCAACCGAACCTATGCTTGAGGGCTGGAAAAGGTCCCCTGGAGAGCTGGGGTCATTATCGTTTGACCTCTGCCATCTGTGGCTCTTGCATGCTGGGTGCTTTTGTAAGCTCCTTGAGGGCAGGGCCTCTGGCTGGTTGAGTCTGGTGCCCAGCCTTGGGCTGACATGCCGTGGGCACCCTGTAACACGAGAGTTACTGCATAACATGTGGCGTCACCCCGTGGCATGCCTGACCTCCTGGAACCTCCAGCCTGGTGGGACTGAGTCTCACACAGAAACCGTGATGTGACTGTCCCTGGTCCCCAGATATGAGCAGATAAAGACACGGTTGCTGGTGCAAAAGCTGCCTATGAGCCCCGCTGTCTGCAGCTGATACCTCCCATGCAGTAGGCATCACCTCCTCTGAGAAAGCCCTCCCTGGAGCCACCTCCCCTCCCTGGAGCCTGGGTCCAGTGCTGCCACCGGGCTTTGGCGGGCCCTGTGCTTGCCAATGTGCAGTGCTTGCTATTGGAAATGGCCGCCTCCTCATCTTCCTGTCCCACTGGGTGGGCACCTCCCTCCTAGGCAAGGCCTGTGCTCATATTAGTCACTGATGTTGCCCTGGCCCTGGCACAGAGTGAGGGCTCAGAAGAGTGTGTTGAAGGAACCAATGCAGGTATTAGAGCAGGTAGTGATGTCTGGGGGTCATCAGGGTAGGCTTCCTGGAGGAGGTGTGCTGGGAATGGGTGTTAAGTGATACACACCTACCAGCATCTGACTGTGCCCAGCCTTGTGCCGGCCCCTCTCACAGCCGCTCCTGCCTGTTTTCCTCAGATAAGCTCTTCTACATCTACACGTCAGGCACCACTGGGCTGCCCAAAGCTGCCATCGTGGTGCACAGCAGGTAAGGGGACGGTGCCCTGAGTGGGGGAGACCTGGGGAGGTGGGGCCTGGGGTGCCTCTCCTCCTGCCTTTCCAGGGGCCCACAGAGCCCTCAGCCTTCTGCCTTCCTAGGTATTACCGGATGGCCGCCCTGGTGTACTACGGCTTCCGAATGCGGCACGACGACATCATCTATGACTGCCTCCCCCTCTACCACTCTGCAGGTAGCCTGGGCCCGCCCCCTCGGTGCCCAGCCGCCCCTGAGCCTTCAGAGCCCTACCCCTCCTGGCAGGCTACATGTTGGAGTAGAAACATAACAAGCTTTAGAGTCAAATCTGGGTTCAAATCCAGATGTGGGCATTGTCCTAGATGAGAGTGGCCATACCAGCATAATTGGTGTGGGTGTGGCGGTGCCCCACAGGGCACCTGGGCTGGTCTGACCATTCAGTCCATTTCCACGGGTGTGGACAGCCTTGCTGCTTGGTCTGGGGGCCTTATAGAAAGACAGAGATGGACTAAATATAGTTCCTGCCCTTAAAGGTGCTTAGAGTTTGAGTGTGTGTGTTGGGGGCAGGCTGAATGATGGGAACCCTACCCTCAACTCTCAGGCAAGAAAGGGCATTGAGTGTGGGGAGCGGCAGGGAGCAGGAGGATTTCAACTCAAGGAAGAGCCCAACTCCAGGAAGGCTTCCTGGAGGAGGTGCCCCCCCCAAGACAGGCAGATGTGAAGCCAGGCAGGCGTGAAGCCAGGCAGGCTAGCTCAGCTCTGGCTGGCTGAATGGCAGCGTTACAGCTTTGGGAGAAGGAGCTTGGGGCCAGCTCCAGAGGCTTCAGGGGACTATCTAAGTAGTGTGCACCTGATCCCGTAGGCACTGGGGAGCCATGGAAGGTGTCTGACTGGGGAGAGATGTGACCAGTTAGAGGAGGAGGGGGCAAGACAGGGGAAACGGAAAGGGTCTTTGACGGGATTGGACTGTGCAAGAGGAGGCTCTGGAGTATACGATATTTCTCCTTCTTTGTCTGACTTAATTCACTCAGTACTGTATAGCCCCAGGGAACTTGGCTCAATGTTATGTGGCAGCCTGGATGGGAGGGGAGTTTGGGGGAGAATGGTTACATGTATATGTATGGCTGAGTCCCTTCGCTCTTCACCTGAAACTATCATGACATTGTTGGCTAATCGGCTATACCCCAGTGCAAAATAAACAGTTAAAAAAATAAAATGACATCTTTGGTGGCCAAAATAAACAAAAAGATGAGGCTCTGGAGGGAAGGGACTCCTGTCTCCCTGACCCCCGGGTCCCCCCTCTGCCTTCAGGAAACATCGTGGGGATGGGGCAGTGCCTGATCCACGGCATGACCGTGGTGATCCGGAAGAAGTTCTCGGCTTCCCGCTTCTGGGACGACTGTATCAAGTACAACTGCACGGTGAGTGAGAAGGGAAGGGGTGGAGCGCCCCTGTGCCCCTCCCACCAGCTCTATGCAGGGACACCTGTCCGAGCAGAAGGCAGCCAGCCATTTACTCGGGGCTGCTGCTGCTGCTGCTAAGTCGCTTCAGTCGTGTCCGACCCTTTGCAACCCCATAGACGGCAGCCCACCAGGCTCCCCCATCCCTGGGATTCTCCAGGCAACAACACTGGAGTGGGTTGCCATTTCCTTCTCCAATGCATGAAAGTGAAAAGTGAAAGTGAAGTCGCTCAGTCGTGTCCGACTCTTGCAACCCCATGGACTGCAGCCTACCAGGCTCCTCCGTCCATGGGAGTTTCCAGGCAAGAGTACTGGAGTGGGTTGCCATTGCCTTCTCCGTTACTCAGGGAGGCACTCCCATTGTTCAGATGGGGAGACTGAGGCCCAGAGAGGGAAGGGATTGCACAGCTGGCCCCGGGGATAATAGGGGTAGGGGCTTGGGAGGGCAGCGAAGTAGGGGCAGCCTCCAGGGCCCAGACTCATGCCAGGTCCACCCCCAGATCGTGCAGTACATCGGCGAACTGTGCCGCTACCTCCTGAACCAACCGCCCCGGGAGGCGGAAACCCGGCACTGTGTGCGCATGGCGCTCGGCAACGGCCTCCGGCAGTCCATCTGGACCGACTTCCGTAGCCGCTTCCACATCCCCCAGGTGGCCGAGTTCTACGGGGCCACGGAGTGCAACTGCAGCCTGGGCAACTTCGACGGCCAGGTGCGGCCCAGGTTGGGGAGGCAGAGGGCCCACGGGAGACACGGACCACAGAGGGGAGGGTGGGCTTCCGGCATGGAGTGTGGTTGTGGGAGCCTGAGCCCCGCTCGCAGGCCCCCCCTGGACTGTCCAGTTTCAGGCCCGTGGTGGGAGAGTTGGGAGAGCCTGGGCCCAAGGCTTGGCCTTCGCAGGTGGGGGCCTGTGGCTTCAACAGCCGCATCCTGTCCTTCGTGTACCCCATCCGGCTGCTTCGTGTCAACGAGGACACCATGGAGCTGATCCGGGGCCCTGACGGCCTCTGCATTCCCTGCAAGCCAGGTCTGCCCGAGGGTTGCAACTCGGGGTCAGTGTGGGAGGGACTGGCCTAGGAAGGGGACAGGCCGGGGATGGGTGGGCGGGTGGGGAGCCCCGTCCTGATCAGCTGCCAGAAGTCAGCTCTTCTCTTAGTGCTGTGTGGCATTTATTTCTTGATCTGTCCATCCACTCAGTCACCGTCCCATCCACCCATCAGCCTATTTGTGCTGTGGACTCCGGGCCCCAGCTGCCACAGCCCTCCAGCTCTGTGCCTGAGTCTCTCCTGCACGTGGTTGTCCTGAGGAGTCAGTGTGGTACAGGACATAAACCTCTGAGCAGAGCGGGGCCTGGGGGGTGCTGGCTTTGGTTAGGCCGTCCACGTTGAGCTTGACCACTCTTTCATTTGTTCAGTGACCAAATGTTACTGAGAAGCTCCCAGCCCTCGGGGCTCCCCGGCTGGGGGAGAAAGGGGGCGTTTCTGGGGGCTGCTGCTGGGGGCATTTTAGTATGAAGGAGACCCTAGGGGGACCTGACCCTGCCTCCCCTGGCTGCAGGTGAGCCGGGCCAGCTAGTGGGCATCATCATCCAGCGAGACCCCCTGCGACGCTTCGACGGCTACCTGAACCAGGGCGCCAACAACAAGAAGATCGCTCAAGATGTCTTCAAGAAGGGGGACCAGGCCTACCTCAGTGGTGGGTGGGCATCCCTCCGGAGGCCTTTGCCACTCCTTGGGGAGAGGGGGCAGGGATGGAGGGTCCCCACCCTCAGACAACACCTCCCCCCAACCAAGCCCCTGGGCCCCACCTCACATGACTCCTCTCTCTAGGTGACGTGCTGGTGATGGACGAGCTGGGCTACCTGTATTTCCGCGACCGCACAGGGGACACGTTCCGCTGGAAAGGCGAGAACGTGTCCACCACCGAGGTGGAGGGCACGCTCAGCCGCCTGCTAGACATGGCCGACGTGGCCGTGTACGGCGTCGAGGTGCCAGGTATCCTGAGAGGCGGGAGGGGACGGGCGTGTGTGTGGAGCAGCCAGCGGGGCCGTGGCCAGCCGCTCACCATCCACTCTGCCGCCCCCCAGGGACCGAGGGCCGGGCCGGCATGGCCGCCGTGGCCAGCTCCTCCGGCAGCTGTGACCTGGAGCACTTAGCCCAGCTCCTGCAGAAGGAGCTGCCGCTGTACGCCCACCCCATCTTCCTGCGCTTCCTGCCCGAGCTGCACAAGACAGGTCTGTCCCCCGACCCCCAGCTCCGACTCACGGATGGGTGCCGGCCAAGGCCCCTTCCCAGGTCCTTCTAGGGAGACCAGGTGGCTGTCGTTCGCCCTTCCCCACAGCTTCTCTGGGTGGTCGGCGACATGACCTAGCTGTGAGCCGACCCAGCCTCCAGAGACGGTGTGTCCATTGTCACTGGAACCAGTACTGACTGAGTGTGGTAGTCTGCTCCAGGCACTATGCTTGGGCCCTGGGGAGAGCGGTGACAAATTCCAGCAGGACCTGTGTGCCTCCCAGGAGTTTCCAGAGCAGGAGGCAGCCACAGGATAAGGAATTGCTAAGATAAAAGAGTGGAATGCAGGTCAAACTGATAGGAAAGGGAACGTGACTTGGGGATGACTGGAAGGCTCCCCTGAGGAGGCTCCGGTTCAGCGGGAGACCTGAGGGAGAGAGAGAGAAGTCTGTGGGGACAGAAGGCCCTCTGGGCTGTGGGAACAGCCAGTGCGGAGTCCCTGAGGCAGGGAGGTGCTTGGTTGCTAGGGGAATGAAAGGAGGGCCCCAAAGCTGGGGCCCGTGAGGGGTGGGCAGCGGCATGTGGTGGGATGGGAGGGCACGGAGGGGGCCACAGGAGGGTCTGAGCAGTGTAGTGACCCTGTCAGACTCATGTCCTGCACAGCCCGCCAGCGTCCGAGGGGCTGCAGGTGGCCCCAGGGGCCGGGTAGATGAGAGAAGGGCAGGGTAAGCGGTGGGTCCAGACAGAGACAGTGAGCGCCCCGAGGACTGGATGGCTGCTGTGACTTCTGCCTCCTGGAGGGACAGGGTGGCTGTTGGACCTTAGGCCTCAGATAGGCTTTGCTGCAGAACAAACAGCCCCCAAGCTTACTTTTAGGGCTCCAAACAGGTGTCTTATTTGCTCATGGTCTGTGGGTCGGCAATTTGGGGTGACGTTCAGCTGAGCATTCTTCTGTTGGCCTCACCTAGGGTCAAATAGTGCCATCGACAGCTTCCCCGGCTGTCTAGTGGTTAAGACTCCATCTTGCAGTGCAGGGAGTGTGTGGGTTTGATCCCTGATCAGGCAACTAAGGCCCCACGTGCCTTGGGGTGTGGCCAAAAAAAAATTTTTTTTTTAAGTTTTTAAAGAAATAGTACCATTGGGTGTGAGGTGGCCTCCCTCACGTGGGACTCCCAGCTGGTTGGCTCCGCACCTGTCTGCGGTGATGGCGGTGTTCTCTGACTGCGCTCTTCAACACGGCAGCCGTCAGCCCCCAGTGGCTGTTGAGCACTTGAAGTGTGACTAGTGTGATAGGGAAAGTGAATTTTAAATTTTGTTTAATTATATTAACATAGCCCACATGGCCAGTGACTACCCACTTCAATTCGGTTCAGTCGCTCAGTCGTGTCCAACTCTCTACGACCCCATGAACTGCAGCACGCCAGGCCTCCCAGTCCATCACCAACTCCCGGAGTTTACTCAAACTCATGTCCATTGAGTCAGTGATGCCATCTCACCCTCTGTCATCCCCTTCTCCTCCCACCTTCAATCTTTCCCAGCATCAGGGTCTTTTCAAATAAGTAAGTTCTTCCCATCAGGTGGCCAAAGGATTGGAGTTTCAGCATCAGGAAATCAGCTTCAGGACTGATTTCCTTTAGGATGGACTGGTTGGATCTCCTTGCAGTCCAAGGGACTCTCAAGAGTCTTCTCCAACACCACAGTTCAAAAGCATCAATTTTTCTGTGCTCAGCTTTCTTCACAGTCCAACTCTCACATCCATACATGACCACTGGAAAAACCATAGCTTTGACTAGATGGACGTTGTCTAAGTGACCTTTCCTGGGAAGGTTCCCCTTTGCTCCAGTGGCTTTCCATCCTTCAGAGGTCAGTCTGGTCTCAGGGTGCCCCCAAGCGGGTGAGGATGGAAGCTTCAACACCCCTTGAGGCCTAGACTCACCCAGACCACCCAGTGTGGCTTCTGCCACATTCTCTGAGTCAAAGTAAGTTGTAAAACCAATCTAAATTCAAGTAGACATTGAGAAATACTCCAGCTCTTGCTGGGAGAATTGGCTGATGCACACGACAGAGGAGAAGCCAGGGCAGGAAGCCGTAGGCATTTCTGGTATCCATCGTACCTGAGTTCAAATTCTTACTAGCTGTGTAATGTTTGCCCAGAGCTGTTCTTCTCTGAGCCTCAGTCTTCTCATCTGTCTAGTGGGGCTAATACCATTGATTGAAAGATATAGAATTTATTAAGAGGGAAAATGGTAATTGAACTATTTCAGAGATACTGAAATCTGAAATCTTGTGCATCTCAGAATCCACAGGATACGGTTATGCCCCTGCCCCCGGGGTTGAGGTGCAGATTACCTGAGGTCACTTCTATACCTGGGAGGTGCTCAGGTTAAAAGGAGCCCTCAGGGAAGGCACGTGTCCTGCCGTAAATCTGCTGTCACTCAGCACGTGGTCCTGGACAAATAGCTTCCCTTCTTTGGGCCTCAGTTTCCTTGTCTGCAAAGGGGGGTGGGTAACTCCGCCCCCTCCCCTTTGCCAGGGCTGCTGAGGAGGGGTGCATACTGGGAGGGATGAAGCCTTTGCAGACTGTAAGGGGCTGTGTCCCTCCTCCCATGCTTCCCCTCCGTGTTCCCTCCAGCCCTCCTGCCTGCCCCTCCTCAGCCCTGGTGGGCGGCTTCCTGGAGCTCGGACTCCTGCCCGGCACCCTCTGACCCTTCTCCCACTTGTCTTCTCCCTCCCTCAGGGACCTTCAAGCTACAGAAGACAGAACTGCGGAAGGAGGGCTTTGACCCAACAGTGGTAAAAGACCAGCTGTTCTACCTGGATGCCCGGAAGGGCCGCTACGTCCCACTGGACCAAGAGGCCTACACTCGTATCCAGGCGGGCCAGGAGAAGCTGTGATTGGCCCCGAGTCCCTCTTGAGGGCCAGCGGATACTGAATCCAGAGCCCCAGCTCCCACCCCAGAGGGGTCCTGGGCGAAGCCAGACCAAAGCAAGCAGGGCCTGGCACCACCACCCCGAGGTGCCGACCCCCACCCCTCAAAACTGCCAAGGGACTCATTGCCGCCTCCCCCTCTGCCCTGAGGCTTTCTGTGAAAGCTTCATATCCACTTTATGTCTTTGAGGCCATGTCGGGGTCTCTGGGCCTCAGACTGAGACTGGGCCCCGCGGGGTGATGTCTCGTGTCAGGACAAGGGGAAATAGAGGGTCTCCAAGCACCTCACAGAGAACAGGCAGCTTGTATGGGACCAGGGGAGAAGCCCCCAGACTCAGGAAGCCAGCAAAGTGGGGCAGGGAGGGCTGGCGATCGGGCACCCAAAGGGGATCCAGGCCCTTGGACCATGCAAGTGTGCCTCAGCCCTACCGGGCAGAAGGGGACCACCTTGCAGCAGGCGGCCTGGATGGGGCACCCCTCTCATCTTCTGGGTGGCTGCCTGGCTGTCCTTTCTGTCTTTGCCAGTCTGTCCACATCTCCTCCATCCTGGCCTTGCTGTGAGAGGAGAAGGGGTATGGGGTGCTCAGGGGCTAATAAACTCCGCCTTGCCTCCCCGAGCCTGTGTGCACACTCACCCCAGCCCCCTGGGACCCCAGCTCGTGCCCCATTCATCCCTGCCCCATTCCTTCGTTCATTTAGACCGAGGGATATGGCAGGTAAGATGCCGCGGTCCCCACATCTCAGATGAGGGGCAGTTCCCACCTAACTCCAGCAAGGTGTCACTTAGGAGCTTGTGGTCTTGGGCAAGTAACTGTCTCCTCTGTGAATCAGGAGGATTCAGAGAGCCGTAGGGAGCCAGGCTGGGGAACAGGCCACTCACAGCCACGGAGGGAGGAAGCGCTAGGCCAGTGCAGGGTCCCAGCTCTACACTCTTGCTTGTGTTGTCCTTTCTGCCAGGGCTGCACTTTCCAAAGGGTTGGGGGCTCTCGGGGCACAGAGTAGGCCGGCCTAGCCAGCCAGGTGCAGTCTGGGAAGGCTTCCTGGAGCCATCTTCCCAGAGCTGGTGAGTCTGCAATGCCAGTGGAGGGCCAGCTGTCCCCTGGAGCCCATCCCTGGAGTCACATCCAGGCTAGAAGTGCTCAGCCCAGTGGGGGTGGGGAGTGGGGAGACCGTAGAGCCCAAGCCAGGGCCACAGGCAGGGCATGCACCCCAGGGCTTCATCTTCACTTTAACCCTCACCACCGTCTGTCACTTGACTGGAGTCACAGAGTGAGTGCTGGGGACTGCAATGCCAGCCCCATGCCCTTCCCACCGCTCCACCACCACCTCCTTGGTGCAGAAGGCAGCTTCCATGCCACGCATACTTGTAGAGCCAACTGTGAGCCACACCCCAGGCCAGCAGCTGACTGGGTGATAGGTGGCCAGGATAAGTCTGGGGTACCTCCTGCAGTGGGGGGTGACCTTTGAAAGACAGTGGAGTTCTGGTGCCACTCTTGGGGGAAGCGAGGGGGCGGCAGAGCTGGAGTTGGGCCCTTGGAGGGCAATGATACCTGGCGGGGTTTGGGAGTGGCAGGCAAGGATGCAGTGCCCGAGTATGACCAGCAGAGGGCACATGGGTCCTGCAGAATCGGATCCAGCCCTTAGCGTTCAGCCAAGGGAAGCGGGAAGGAGGGACAGTCTCCACTTGACCCCCAGGCAAGGGACCCAGCCCAGAGGACTCCGTGGTGAGCCTTTGATTGGGCTTCCAAGGGGCTGGATTTCACCGATGGTGAAGCTTTGTGTCTTTAACCTTCAGCAGTGGGAGGGCTCTCCGATGGGAAGGAGCCCCCAGGGGTGCCTGTTTTTCCCTTTGGTTGAACAGTCACTAAGACGCAGTTTAGTGGTGGTCTAAAGCTCCTGCTCAGGCCTGCTCTCAAGTCCATTTGCCAGACTGAGCCTCAGTGTCCTCCTCTATAAATGGTGGTCTAGGTGGGCTTCCCTGGTGGCTCAGTGGTTTAAGAACCCGCCTGCCAATGCAGGAGACACATGTGCAATCCCTGGGTCAGGAAGAGCCCCTGGAGAAAGACATGGCAACCCACTCCAGTATTCTTGCCTGGGAAATCCTACGGATGGAGGAGCCTGGCAGGCTACAGTCCACGAAGCTGCAAACAGTCGGACACGACTGAGTGACTAAACACAACAACAGGAATCCCTGCCCCAGGACAGTTGTGGACCTGTAATGAGATTGTGCTTGGAAATCTCCTAGCCCAGGAACTGGTGCTGTTATCTGTGAGGTACATTGTAGTTACAAGGTAAAAAGGAGGTGTTTTCAGTGTTAAGATCCCAGGCTAGGCCTAAGTTTCCCACTTCCACACCAGCCCCCTTTCCCGAGCCCCTCCAAGAAGGGGTGGAGCTGGTGGGCCCCTGGGCCTTGCAGCTCCCCCGTCTGCCTCTGCTCATCCCAAACCATGGCTGTGCCAATTGGTTGTAGAGTGGTGAGCCCAGCTGCCTTCCAAACCGTGGCTGTGAGTCATCTCCCGTGCCTGCAGCAGGTGCTCAATACATGTTTGTGAAGTTAATTCACAAGAGCTACTGTTTACTGGGCATTTCCTGACATTTACATAGTGCTTCAACTTCCCAGTTGGTGACAGTGGTAAAGAATCCACCTGCTCATGCAGGAGACACCAGAGACACAGGCTCGATCCCTGGCTCGGGAAGATCCCCTGGAGAAGGAAATGGCAACCCATTCCAGTCTTCTTTCCTGGAGAATTCCACGGACAGAGGAGCCTGGTGGGCTACACAGTTTACAAAGTACTGTGTCCATACATCTATGGGGCAGATTCAAAAGGCCTCTGTGCAGGGGGGTGGGGGTTGGGGGGACACGGTGCGACCTGCCCTCGGGGAGCCCACTGTCTGGGGGCCGGGGAGAGGGGCCAGCCAGTCAGGAAGCAAAGGGTGTATGCTAAGCTGTACCCTAACCCCAAGTCTTGGCCGGGGTAGGAGGTGAGGAAGTTGTGTTTCATGGCCACAGGCTTTTCAAGGAAGAGTCATTCAAGAAGAGGAGGGGGAAGAATGGCCCAGACAGAAGGGGCAGCAAAAGGTCTGGAGGTGAAGGGCAAGCAGAGCAGGTGAAAGAAGGGCTGCAGGGGTGGGGCTGGGGACGAGTCCAGGCAGGGTATGCAAAGTGAATCCGTTGCGGGCACTCCTTGCACACCTGGAGGACTGGGAGCTCTGCTAGGAAATCCTTATATAAGCCCAAACACACTCCTTTGACCTGCTAACAGCCACCAGGAGTGGAGCGCTTCCTATGTGCTGGATGCGACACCAGGCATTTGATCATCATCATTAAATCCGTAACACAAAGCAGCTACTATTTTATCCCCATTCCACAGATGAGGAATCTGAGGCTCAGAGAGGCTCTGTCTCTCCAGACCACAGGGCCTGTGAATAACAGGGCTGGGAGGCACCGCCCTGCCCAGTCTCAGTATTCCCATCTGCAATCTGAGCCCAGGGAGGCTGCCAGAGGCCTGCCTTGAGCGTCCCCGGAGGTCCTACTGCCCTTGGACAGGCAAGTGGCTGCCTAGGCCAGCGCTTGGCATATCACTTTCAATTCCTGGGAAGAAGGTTAAATACCGCCGAGGGGCCTATTGAGGCGCTGGCGGCCAGGGAAGGGGCCACCAAGCGACTTTCAAAGGGGCCTGAATGCGTGGCCAGCCCCTCCGCTGGAGGAGGGGGGCCCCCCCGCTTCCTCCCAGCCTAATGATATTCTGGGCTCAGCCCTCCTCTTTGGCGGCAGTTTAACCCGAGCCGGGGCGGATTCCTTTCTCACTGATCTCAGCTTGACACCCAATTAGCACAAGAATGGGAGGAGGAAGCCTGCGAGAGGCGCCTCCCAGCCTCCGGGGCGCACGAGGGGCGCAGGCGGGGAGACAAAGGGCAGCGGGCAGGGGGGCGCCCGCGCCCTCGTCTCCCCCGAAGACCCCGCCTTTGTCTCCCTTCGGAGCTTCAGAAGGGATGGAGCCCAGTGCCCCAGTGCCTGGCTGGCCGGCCTGCTGGAGGGACAGGAGTTGGGGTCCACGCCCTTCTGCGTGGGTCCCAGGGGGAGGCATTTGAGTGAGCCAAGCCCAACAGGACGCGGTGAGGGTCAGGGGTCCCGAAGGCACGACAGCCTGGGGTTAAGGCCTGACATGTAGGGGTCCGTGAACAAGTCACAGGTTCTGAGCCTCAGTTTTTACATTTGAAAACGGAGGCTAATAGCCCCCGCGAGGAATCAAGTAGGTCATGCATGTGAAGCACCTGGCAGGTGCAGAGTCGGGGGTCATTACTCATTGAATGCATATGTTAAAAAATGGTTGTTGCTATTGATTAGGAGGTTGAGAGGGGCTTCCCTGGTAACTCAGCTGGTGAAGAATCCGCCTGCAGTGCAGGAGACCCCGGTTCAATTCCTGGGTCGGGAAGACCCTCTGCAGAAGAGTTCTCCAGTATTCTTACCTGGAGAATCCCCATGGACAGAGGAGGAGCCTGGCAGGCTACAATCCATGGGGTTGCAAAGACACGACGGAGCGACTTTCACTTCAATTCTCTTCAAGAGGTTGAGGCTTCCCCAGTAGCTCAGCGGTAAAGAATCCGCCTGCAATGCCGGAGATGCAGGTTCGATCCCTGGGTTGGGAAGGTCCCCTGGAGGAGGAAATGGCACCCCACTCTAGTAAAATCCCATGGACAGAGGAGCCGGGCAGATTAGTCCATGGGGTCAGAAAGCATAGGACATGACTGAAGTGACTGAGCACAGGGGGTCGAGGGCTTCCCAGGTGGCACAAGAATCCTCCCAGGCGGTAAAGAATTTACCTCTCAGGTGGTCAAGAATCCTCCTGCCAATTGAGGAGACCCAAGAGATGGGGATTCAATCTCTGAGTTGGGAAGATCCCCTGAAGAGGGAAATGGCAACCCACTCCAGTATTCTTGCCTGGGAAATCACACGGACAGAGGAGCCTGGAAGGGGTCTAGGGGGTCACCAAGAGCGCACACAACAGGAGGTTGAGTTAGGTAGGCTGGAGTTGGAGGAAGCACTTTCCAAGTGTGAGAGCCAGGCATTCAGAGTGGGCTGACTTACCCAGAAGTGATGTGGGAAAGGTTCCCACTTCTCTGGGAAGGAACGAACACCTCTGGCCTCCCTACCCGTCCTCTCCTGCCACCTCCACCTCCCATAATTTCCTGGGACTCGGGCTTAGATGTGACTTCCTTTGGGAAACCTTGCCTCACCCCAGGGCTGGACTGGATCTTCTTTCATCTCCCACAGGTCCCCATGTTCCCTCTTCATAACAACTGATTGCACTGTGCGGTCTAGTTTCACATGTGTCTTTTCCAAAATATCAGCCCCAGGAAGGCAGGGACCCCTTGGTTTTTTTTAAAAGTCCACCCTTGTGTTCCCAGCACCAGCCCTGGGCCTGGCACTTAATAGGTGCTCAATGAATGTTTGTCAAACGGATGAAGCTTTTCAAAAGCTCCTTAGCTCTCCCATTCCAGCTCAGCAGGCAGGCAGCAGTCTGCCGAGTTAGAGAATATTCAACTCTATGTGGCCTAACTAAAGGTGGCCTCAAATCAGAGGCCTTTACCTTGTTGGGAAAGAGAAGCCAGTGAATGACTGAGAAGGGAATTGATATGTGTTCTCTTATTCATTCATTCAATAATTCAGCAAGCACTTACCAAACCCCTACAATGTATAAAGCTCCTTACTATGAGCTAAGGCTCTAAGATGAATCAGGCAAGGTTTCTAGACCTCTGCCCTTGGAGGAACCAGTGGAAATATCTTAGAATATATATATGTGTGTATGAGGTGGCTCAGTGGTAAAGAATCTCCCTGCAATGCAGGAGACCAGGGTTCAATCCCCGGGTAGGGAAGATCTCCTGGAGAAGGGAATGGCTACCCACTCCAGTAGTCTTGCCTGCAGAATTCCATGGACAGAGGAGCCTGGTGGGCTACATTCCATGGGGTCACAACTGAGACACAACCGAGCTACTAACACTTATTTACTATACATATATATTTATATGACCTTAGTTCCCCAACCAGGATCTGAACCCCAGGCCCTTGGCAGCAGAAGTACTGAGTCCTAACCACTGGACCATCAGTGAATTCCCTAGAACATTTTTACTGAAAGGACCTTTAAGAGATCATTTGGTCCCAAAGCCTTCTTTACAGACTGAGAAAACTTGAGTTTCACACAGCACAGTGAAGGTGGGTTCTTTCCACTGGCCACAGGGTTTTCTTTTTTTGATGCTATCCTCATTTTGCCAGTGCTTTGGGACAGTGCCTGATACACTGAAGGCACTCACAGCTGTCTGTGGAGTTGAACTGTCTACGAAAGTCAGGTCAGAGGCAGGGAGGTGGGAGGCAGGCAACCAGAGAAGCAGGTGCAGGTGAGAGGTGATGGTGGTGGTAGAACACGTGGCTGCAAAATCAGCTTAGCATGGAGACGAACCCAAACGTGGTGACTGTCTGGATTTGGGAGAGAATTAAGAACAATGTCCAAGGTTTCTTGCTGAGGTGTTTCCATGGATGGCAGTGGTATCCTTGAGATGGGGAACACAGGGGAGCTTGTTTTAGGAAACGAGGCACTGTGCCAAGAACTCATTTAGTTCTGATGACAACCCTATGGGGGCTGCTATTATCTTAGTTTGCACAGATGAGGAAACTGAGGCATAGAGGTTAAAGGGCTTAACCAAAGACACAGATAAGAAGTGGTGGGACATGGATGTAAAGCTGGCAGTTGAACTCTGAGCCCTTAGCAGTAACCACATCCTTACATCCACCCTTAACCACCAGGGTACACTACCTCAAGCTACCAGCGATGAGTTCAATTTTGAAGTGTGGTTTAGCTGCCCTGGGCTTTTGTAGCAGGTTCCAGTAGTCTCCCTATCTCCTTCCCTATTCCTTCCAGTTCTCACTGCAGCCCGGAAGAATGTTTTACTTATTTATTTATTTAGGCAGCCCCACGTAGTATGGGGGATCTTCGTTCTCTGAACAAGGATGAAACCTGCGCCCCCTGCAGTGGTAGCACAGAATCTTAACCACTGGACCTCCAGGGAAGTCCCAGGAAGGATATTTTAAAACACAGTTCTAATAATGCCATACACACACATCCCCCAAAATCCTTCCAACGCCTACCACTGCTCTTAGGATAAGAGACTGAAATTCTTACCTGGCTCACAAGTCATGATTTGGCCCCTGCCTACATGTCTAGCCTGTCTTATCAGGCCCTCTGCTCCCCAGTTTCTACCTTCTCTTGGTGCTCCAGCATGTCCTTCTACCCAGAGTCTTTGCACTTTCCGGTCTCGCTGGAGTGCTCCCAGCGGCTTTTCTCTCCTTATATTCACCTACTTAGCTCGACTCAGGCTTTAGAGCTCAGCCCAAGTCCAGTGCAGCCCATTTTCTTTCTGAAGTTCTTATGATGCCGGATCATTTTCAGTTTGAGATTTTACACTTATTAGCATGGCTCGTATGTTTATTTGATTCGTTTCCCCCACGAGACTGTGAGTGCCGTGAAGACAGGAACCTTGTCTATCCGATTCACTACCGGCATCTTTTAGCACCGACCAAAATGCCAGGTACACGAAGGAGGACGTGCAATAAATGTTCATTCATTCTGAATGAATGAAATCCAAGTCGACGGCGAAAGGGAGGGGGGATTGCAAGACGATGGCTCAAGAGAGAGGTTTCTGGGCTGGAAGTAAGTATTTGGATGCCACTGATAATTCAAGACAAGTGGACGGGTTCGTCCAAGCGGTGTGCTGACAGAAGGTAATTTGGTAACTAATGCAAGATAAACCTTAACGTGGCTCACGGTCACAGCGCAAAGATGCCAGGTCTCTCCTCCGCCGAGTTGTGACTGATGTCAGTCGCTTCCCGCCCTGACTGTTTGAGCCCCGTTCCGAAAAGAAACAGGAAGACCAGCCAAAAGGGCCCTTAACAGGGTCCACAGTCCTCCGGCCTCAGCTTCCGGCTCCAAACCTTCCTCCAATAGCTGAGAAGGAGAGTTTCCCCGGCCCCGCCTCTTCCGTCCGCGGCAACCGGAAACGGGGGCCAGGAGAGCCGGAAGTTGAGGGGAGTTTCCTGTGAGCTCGGCTTCCTCAACATGGCAGCGCCCTTGTCAGTGGAGGTGGAGTTCGGGTGAGTCATAGAGCTGGGGGGCCGTGGGGATGGATTGAAGTCGTCGGGCCCGGATCTCCCTTCCCTCTGCCTTGGGGCCTGTCACCACCGAATCGCCGAGGCCCCCGGCGACTTCCCTGAGCTACGCCACCCGCCTGGGAGAGCTTGAGAGGTTCGGTCTCCCTGGGTGACGAGGCCGTATGTCCGGGAATAGAGGCGCACACCCGGGAGTTAGAGGTATGCTCCTGGGACTCCTCCATGCCCTGCGCCCTACGGGACTCAAAAGGCGTGACGGTTAGCAGGCCTCCCGGTCTTGTTTGCCAGCTCCATTTTGGAGCAAGCCCATGTGTCTGGCATCCGAGCTCCTAGGACCAAGGACCAATATTCCGAAGATTTGAAGGTGTTAAACGTGAATCCTTTCCGGCACATTTAGTAAACTTACTGAGTGTCTTCTGCAAGTCTTAAGTCAGGTGGGGATATGGGGCTAGGTAGCACAGTAGTGGAGACTAACCCTGACAGTACACTGTGTGAGTGTACTCAGTCACTCAATCGTGTCTGACCCTTTGCGACCTCATAGACTGCATCCCGCCAGGCTCCTCTGTCCATGGTATTTTTCCAGGCAAGAATATTGGACTGGGTTGCCATTTCCTTCTCCAGGCTATCTTCCCGACCCAGGGATCAAACCTGACTCTTGGGTCCCCTGCATTGGCAGGTGGATTCTTTACCTCTGTGCCACTACAGTATGCACAAGATAAAAGATGCAGAATAGGGACACACATGCTAATAACAGAAGAAACAGACCAAGGAGGAAGTCTCCTCAAGGCATTCTCTTTGTGTGATTTCAGAGCTGGAAAAAAAAAGCGCAAAGTTTAGAGAGGAGGCAGAGAAACTGAGATCTTAAGAGATGGATGGTATAATTTCTACAGCCAGGTGGAAAAGCTGGGACTAGATTTGTCTCTCTGTGTGTGTGTGTGTGTGTGTGTGTGTGTGTGTGAAGATAAACAAGCCAAGGCTTATGTGAAAGGGAAGGTCTGGGATGGGAATTGGAAACCTCTGCCTATAAATGCCTTTCCTTCTATTGGATGCCCCCAGTTTCTTTCATGGACTCCCTTCATTGCATAGTCCATTCACCAGTCATTTATTGAGTGCTTACCATGTGCCAGGCAGCGAGCCAGGCACAGAGGATACAAAGATAAATAGAACTTTGTCCATGGCCTCCAGTGTTCAGCGTTGCTGTCCCTTATGAGGGGGTAGTCTCATGAATGTTAACTGCATTTTAGTTGATGATATTGTCTGGCCCCGTGGATCCAATTAGAACTATGCTAGCCTGGTCACCTGACTATTTTGCTTTATTGACCCTTTGCCCAGCTATGTCCCCCATGGCCTGCAGGTTCCAGGAGGTCCCTGCTGTTTTAACAGGCCTCAGCAGAGCTGAAGACGGAGAAGCTACAGATTACCAGTGTTGAGGCTTATCTACAGTCAGCTCGGCTTGGGCTTCTCAGGGGGCTCAGTGGTAAAGAATCCACCTGCGAAGTTTCAATCCCTGGGTCAGGAAGATCCCTTGGAGAAGGAAATGGCAACCCACTCCAGTATTCTTGCCTGGGAAATCCTATGGACAGAGAAGCCTGGCAAGCTACGGTCTATGGGGTTGGAAAGTGTCGGACACGACTTAGCGACTAAACCACCACCACCACCCACAGCCTATTTACCTTTCATGTTCACTGAGTCAGACGTGGCATTTGTCTTCAGAAATGTCTTCTGTCTGCCAGGTACTGTGCTGGCAGCAGTGGGGAAGTCGTATGAGGAAGACGTGGTCCTTGCCCTCCAGGGCTTACAGACTAGCTGGAGTTCCTGTTTTCTGACTCCACCATCTTGGTCTCCCTTACCCCAAGAGCAATAGTGAACACCAGCAAGGCAAGACAGTGTTCCCACCACCCACCGCCACAGGGTCCCATGAGAACTGCAGCTTCTTGGGAAGCAGGAATGCCCAATATGTAGGCTAAACCCAGAGTCCTTCTCTCTTTGTCTCAGTGCCCGTTTCTCCCCTTGGCCTTTCTTTAATTTTCTATGTCTCTTAGCCTGCTTCCTTCACCCTTTACTCTGAACTTAAGTAGATTTGCAGAGAAACCAATTTGCCCATCAGCCTCTCCCTTTTGTCCCCAAGTGCCACCCTGATCCTTGAAGATTCCAAAGGATTGGGACTTGGCGTCTTTCCCATGAGCAGCTGTGTTCCCGCAGCTCCATCAGTTCTGGTAGACGCTCTGGAAGGCTGCTCTTTCCTTTCTCCCGCCTGTCAGTGACCAGATCTGCTATCCTCGTCCTGCCAGAGCAATTTCTCAAGTCGCAGAGGGTGCAGAGCAGGTAGTACAGATGTGTGTTGTGTCACTGCAGCCCAGATACGAGAGTTCCGCTTCCTTTTCCCTTTTTCTCCTCCTTGAGTCCAGGAGGTATTCGCAAAGGAACGGAATGCCATTAGGGTCAGAGAAGAAGTGGGGAAATGGGCATTTTCACTCATTCAGCACACGTTTCTTGAGTGCCTGCTGTGTACCAGGCCCCGTTTTAGGCAGAACTTGCATCCCCGCAGGTAGAGGGGAAATGAACAAAAGTAAAATACATCAGATAAAAAGATGAAGATAAACTTGAAAAAGTGAAGACCATTTGAAAAATGTCTATACCGGTCACTGGTACCAACAGACACCTCCCACCAAGAGCTAGGAAGTGGAGGACAGACGAGATATCTTGGGTTGTGATGCCTTAATTGCGTTTGAGTGGGAGATCCTGTAGGACCTACGAGAGTTTGACTTTTGTTCTCTTCTGAGACCAAATCAGGCCCCTTCTTGCCTCCCTGAATCACTTCAGAGGCTGGGCACCTTCCTACCCTCCAGATGTTCTGACCACAGGAATGCCAACCCCTCCCTCAGCCACTGGCGAACCCAGCAGTGACAGGTCAATCGCTGAGCCAGACTGGTTCTTTATCCGCTTGTGAAGGGAAAACAGCGCTGACCTCTGTGCCTGGCACCACCAGGTTTGGCCAATCTGGGTTGTTTGCTTGGGTGCCAGCGCTTCCAGTTCCCACTCCTCTGACTCCCCAACTCCTGTCACCCCTTGCTTGTCACCCTCCCCCACCCCAGCTGCTGCATGTGCCAACCCCTACCTAAGAGAGAGTGGGGCTCTTGGAAGGGGATAAATGGAGGCTCTGTATGGGCTTGCAGCTGAGATGGCCCTGCGCGCGGCCACAGATGGGCCTCCTCTCCCCCTCCACATTTCTGCATCAACAAAGCGTGACCTTGTTTGGATGACAGTCGCCCCATGTTTCCCCCATGACAATGAGTGCCTTGCCTTTGCCTCCCAGTGGACCGTCTCAGGACAGCTCTGTTCTCCGGCACTGGGGAAGGGTGGTGGGGTGGGAGTCATCGCACCCATCACAAGTCTGTTAAGGCCTTCTCAGTTAAGATCCACGTGAAGTCTGAGACGAGACTCCGGGGGAGGAGCAGCGTGGAGCGCTCAAAGAGCCCGAGTGTCCGCAGCATGAGTTCTGGCATCTGCACTTGGCCTGGAGCCTCTCTGCTGGCCCAGGCTTCCCTTAGCCAGGTGTTGGAACCCAGAAGTGAGCCAGATTCTGCCCTCAAGGGGCTTCCTGACCTTCTGGGGAGTCTTAGTTGTTTCTCCCAGAAACCAGTTAGAATTCAAATCCTAGTTCAGCCACTGCCTATCTGGTCTTGGACAAGTCACTAAACTTCTCCTGGCCCCAACCTGCTTCTCTGTTGGTTGGAGTTACTAATATATGCCTCCTTCCTTCCTTCCCTGGGATTCCATGAAGGTGAAATGAGACAACGAATGTTCTTGTAAAGGGCAAGCTTATTGCTAAGCTCAGTGGGGGTCTCTCACTCTCTAGCACTTTGGTTTGCCCACCAGGCCAGCAGCAAGGGTGGGGACAGGGCACAGGCAGGGAAATTTCAAAGTGTCTCCTGGCTCGAGGAAACCTTTATATCTAAGGGTCTCCAGTGTGCCATGAGGCAGTTCCTCAACATTTTTGCAGACGGAAAGATTGAGGCTTGAGAAGATGCCATCCCATGCCCAAGATCTCACCAGTCAGGCCCGGCTGGGGCCTGGTCTCCACCTCAGGGCCTATGCTCTGCCCCTGTGTGCTAAGCTACCTTTGAGGAAGTAGAGGAGTCAAAACCAGAGTCTGAAAATTTGGGTACTTAAATGTTAATAAACATTGTTTCTGTCCTGCTTTACCACATCAAGAAGCCACATTTGAGAATTGATGGCTGGTACCCAAGGTGTTCCTGAACGCTGGGCTCTGATTCTCTTGGGCGTCTGGTGCCGGCCTCCTCCTCAGTTCTCAGTCTCTGAGGCTCTTTCTCTGGCCCTCCTTTGCAGAGGCGGTGCGGAGCTCCTGTTCGACGGTGTGAAGAAGCATCAGGTCACCTTGCCTGGACAGGAGGAACCCTGTGAGTACGGGCTCTCTGAGCACCATTGAGCAGGAGCTGCTCTACAGGGTCACTCAGCCCTGGTCAAGTGAGAGTGGGTAGGATTTCCTGGCCCATGGGGAGGAAGGGAGAGAGATCATCAGCTTGTCTCCCCCATTCTCTCTGGAGTCAGCCAGCTTTGTAGGAAGGAGATGGCATAGCTGCATCCTTCCAAGCTCAGGTTCTGTATTCAGACTTGAGTTTGAATCCCCTTAGCACCTTAGGCCGGTCACCTCACCTTTCTGAGCTTCCGCATACTTATCTGTGAAAGGGGGAGATGGTAATCCCTATCTCTTAGGATTGCTAAAAGGTGTCAGCCAGCTGTACCCGGCATCTTTGCCATCACTGGATGGCCGCAGAGGGATGTCCTCACAAAGGAGATAACCTTGTCAAGAATGGAACAATGCAGATGGACTTAAATGAATTTCAATGAGAAGAAAAGTGTCCAGCCAAGGAGGTTGGAGCGGGGAGGTTAACTAAGGGAGACAGAGGGGTTTTTCCAGTTGTTCATTCAAAGACCTGTTCACCTTTTTTTTAGCAGACACACACTGAGCGCCTCCCATGCCGCAGACCATGTACCAGGCACTGGGAGGCAGACCCTGCCTTCAGATTGGAGGAAGGGGGGAGGAGGATTTCCAGAGGTCCAGCTGGGTAAATAGCAGCGTAGCCTAGAGGCAGGGGCTGGACATTGCCACTGTGGAGGGGCTTTGCAGCCCTAGCAGTGAATCTTAGCAAGAGCAGAACGTTCGGGAATGGGAGCCCATCTCACCTTGGGCTGAGATACTTCTGGGAAGAAGAGGAAGTCAGTTGTATGAGGAGCCAGGGGAATAAGGTTCCTTGAGGTGGGCAGTAGAGAAAGTCAAGTGAGCTTTGACAGGATTCTTTTGGAACTGGACATGCATCTACCAGGTATCAGTTATTGCCCAGATTCACCCATTACCAAGGCTGTCTCTGACCCTCCCTTAGGGTTGGAGGGCAGTGGCATAGGGCGGGTCTCTGTGCCACATTCAGAGGCCAGGGTACAGGCTGCTGCCCCCTGGAGCTGGGTGTGGGCATGAGGCTGAGGTTAAACGTCAGGACTGGGGGATTGTGTCCCTGGTGGGGGAAGATCCAAGATGATAAAGGTGATGGTTTCTTAGTTTGACAGATGGCTCTGCAGCCTTGGGAGGAAACAAGGGGCTGTCAGAAGCCTCTCAAAGATGCAGCCTTAAAGACTTATTCAGGATGTTATTAAAACATCACAAGTTAGGATTTGTTTCCCCCTGCTTTTGCTCGGCATGAAGGTGCCCAAGTTTAATAATTCCAGTCCTTTTATTCATTCATTGACTGAACACTCACCAAGTGCCAGTCGTAGAAGAAAGTCCTTTATTCTTTCCTGTGGTTGGCACACATGTTTTTGAATATGTACACGTGTTTTCCTTTGTGCCAGGCTTCCCAGGTGGCGCAGTGGTAAAGAATCTGCCTGCCAATGCAGGAGATGCAAGATATGTGGGTTCGATCTCTGGGTCAGGAAGATACCCGGGAGTAGGAAATGACAACCCACTCCAGTACTCTTGCCTGGAAAATTCTGTAGACAGAGGAGCCTGGACAGTCTAGGGGTTTGCAAAGAGTTGGACACTACTGAGCGTGGGCACACACACACACACACACATGTTTTCCTTTGTGCCAGGCACTGTCCTAGTTGCTGGGTATTTGATCTTAAGCAAAACTGAAATGGTTCTTGCCCTAATGGAGCTAACAGAGTAATGGAAATGGAGCCAGGCAGTGAAGAAGTAAACACGCGGATGTATAACAGCACAAGTGATCATCACTGGCCTCAGAACAAAGGGGTGCTTTGAATAAGACCACAGGGTGGTAAGGGAAGGCCTCTTTAGAGAAGTGCCTTTGAGGGAATTCCCTGGTGCCCTAGTGGTTAGGAATCCGAACATTCAGTTCCATGGCCCAGGTTCAGTCCCTGGTCCAGGAACTGAGATCCTGCAAGCTGCACGGCATAAAAAAGAGAGAGAGAGAGAAGACTTTGAGTCTAAAGCCCTGAGGAATGGAAGGCAGCCAACCTAACAAGTTGGAGGAGAGCAGAGGTGCGTGGGGCTCATTCCAGCTAGAGAGGACGGCACTTGTGAAGCCCCAGGCAGAAGGCCTTGTGGGGGTCAAGGACCCAAAGGAAGGCTGGTATCCTCGGGCACAGGCTGAGTGCAGCAGGGTAGGCAGAACCCCAGTGGGTGGTACAAATAATTGTCACAGGTTCTTAGGTGGTAACTATCATTACTTCCACTTTAAAAAGTGGACCCCCCCAAAAAAAACAGTGGAAACCCAAACTCAGAAGTGTCCAAGGTCTTACCCCCCACCATGCGCTTATGTCATTGGCAGAGCTGGGGTTCAGAAGCCAATGCCAGGGTCGCCCCATTCTGCAGGGTGCCACTATCCCATCACCATTTATCCCAAGAGCTTCCCCAAATCACATCATGTCTCAGACCTGCAGGATATTCTCTGGTTTTCACACTTTCATGCCTCCAACAGCTACTGATCTCCGTTTTCATAATGACCCCAGTAGATACTATCTATGGACAAGGAAACCAAACCTCACAGAGAGAGAGTGACCTGTCCAGAGTTACTCAAGTAGGGAAGCTGGCTAAGACCTAGGTTTGTTTTGTTCTTATTTTTATCTTTTGGCCATACTGCATGCCATGTGGAATCCTAGTTCCTCAAACAGGGATCAAACCCAAGCCCCCTTCATTGGAAGCATGGAGTCTTAAACCAATGGACCACCAGGGAAGTCCCTAAGACCCAGGTTTTGGATCCCTCATCTAGTGCCTTGGGGGCAGGTAGGGGGCGCTCCTCCCCTCTCTGGGATGAAATAAAAGGAAGCAGGGGAGGCTAGCGGAAGTGACCCGTGTGCTTAGTTCTGGGCCCTTGGCCGTGGGTCTCTACCTCTGGCTCCCACTTGTGCCCTGCTGTGCCCAGAGGTGTGGGTCACATCACAGTGGCAGAGCTGGTTGGCAGCTGCCAGGCCTCACCCTGGCACACAGAGCCCAACAGGAGGGCAGGGGCCTGGTGCCATGGGGAGAGCCTCACTCCTCCCCGAGCCCATGCCCAGATCTGCCGTCTGGCAGGCTTCCCAGCCCAGGGGCTGCCACTTGGCCAAGCAGGTCTTGGAGACTCCAGCAGAGAAAACAGCAGCCATAAGATTATGGATTGTGACGAGTCTCACAAACAAGGGGACTCCAGGGCCCTGGGTCCTGAGCCAGCAGAGAGCTTCCAACCCGGCCAACTTGGAATGAGAGGCTGGGAAGGGTGAGATGGTGAGAGAGTCACCCTGGCAGCATGCGCTGGCAAATTAGTTATTTCTGCAGCCCTCATATCCCACCTGTAAAGTGGGAGGTTGGACTCGATTTAGTCTGTCTTGAGCTGATTATTGGGCTTCTCAGGTGGCTCATTGATAAAAAAATCTGCCTGCCGCCAGTGCAGGAGACGTGGGTTTAGTCCCTGGGTCGGGAAGATCCCCTGGAGAAGGAAATAGCACCCCACTCCAGTAATTCTTCCCAGGTAAATCCCATGGACAGAGGAGCCTGGCGGGCTACGGTCCATGGGGTCACAAAGAGTTGGACACGACCGAGTACAAGCATGCACGAGTTGGTTATCAATTTGACACCTGGAAGTTTGGAAAAGTTGCTTCCAGATCTAAGCACATGGTTCTGGAAAGCGGGGTGCATTGATCCAGTGAGTGGCTGCCTATGCAGGGAGGTGGGGATTCTTAACAGCCACCTCCACGGAATGGGCCTTGAGTGGCCGGGTTTGGGAGGCACCCACCAGCTTTGGGCCCTGGCCACTGGGAGCTGATTTTTAACGTATCAAGGATCCTTTCAACTCAAGGCTCACAGACCAGGGTTGGTCAGGGGCCTGGAGCAAATCCAGAACCTCGATGGTCCCTGCCTGAGTCTTACCTGCCCTGGTCCCAGTAAGAGACTCTGCCTCACCTTTCCCTGCTCCTCAGCCCTGCCTTTGTATTAAAGGGAAGCTGGCGCGGGAGGCAGGGGCGGCTAGGGAGCTCCCAGGCGCTTTAAACTGCTTAGCATGCATTTCACAGCCTCTCTGGGGCCAGCTGTTCCTTTCTCCGCTCTGGGGCCTGTTTGCTGATCCCCTCCCCACCACCCTCCTCTCCCCCTCACCCTTCCCAGTCCCTGTGCAAAATTGCTTTTGAAAAGATCCACTTTCTGCTTAATTAAACAATGAGGAGCGTCCCCTCACACATCTGTAAACCTCCTTCTGAGGCCAGTTTAGTCCACAAACTGCTCCATTCTTACCCCCATTCACTTGTAAATGGACCCTCTGATGTTCCCTCTACCCTCTCTTCTCTTCTCCCCCCATCCCAGCTCTTTCTTCTCCCCCCACTTTCAGCTGAGGCCTGGGGTGGACTCCCAGAGGAGTCCTGTCCTGGAGCCTGGTGGACTCGGTGGGGACCAGAGCCGCTTAACCTGGGGGAAAGAAGACGTAGGGGACCGGCTTTCCCGATTCGGCATCGTTGGCCGGTGGTCCCCAGGCCCGACTAGGCTCCATGGGTGGGAGGGGCCAGAAGCCAGATTTCAGGCTGGGAGAAAAGCTCTCCCTGGAAGCCTTAGCAAGAAGAGGTTGGATGAGGGTCGGCTGTGGGAGATCAGATGAGACCGGAAGTTCAGTTGACACCACTGGGAGTGGGGGGCGCCACAGTGGGTGGTCGTTGTCCCCAGACAAGGACAAATCCACTGGGGCATGGGATTCTGGTGGGAGCCTTTGTAGGTCTAAGAGGGGTGTGCATGGTGCCCTTTCCCAGTGGCCTTTAGGGGAAGGTTCTGGCAGCCCCCGGGATAAGAAATCCTGAACCACTGCAGGAACAGGGATGTTTGTCTTGTCTGTTTGACACCGTGCTGGGCCTGCTGCTGGCATCAAGAGCTGGGTTATTATTCCCCCCTTGTCCAAGGATGGCCCTGAAACTTAGGTGAAGTGACTTCTACCCAGGGCCATTTAGCACACACCCCAGGGCCTTCCAGCTCCAGAACCCAGACTCATAACTTCTCTGCCACAAGAGCAGCAGCCTCATTGCTTGTTCTTCCCGCAGTGGGCAGGCCAGGTCCCGAGGCCTCCTGCACGGGAAACCTGACATGGGGTCGGGGTGCTCATCTCCCTGCCCTGCTGCCGCGTGCCCTCAGCATATGAGTCCTTCCACCAGGGCTATCCAGGCAGCCTCTGAGGAGGCTAAACATCTAGAAGGGGCAGCAAGAGAAACTGAAGGGTTCTTCCTCTGGCTCACGGAAGAATTACAGCATAGCTATGCCAGGCACAGTGCCAAGAGCTTTCCGTGGATCATCTTATTTGAGCCGCACAACACCCCTCAGAGGCATTCTTACCATTCCCATTTTACAAAGAAGGAAGCTGAAGAGAGACCCAAGGTCATTTAACTAGGAAATGATGCAGTTGAACTCAGACCCCATGTGCTCAGTAAATGTGTCCAGGGCATTATTGTGCGAGGTTCTGTGCTGTGTGCTAGGGCTCAGGCTCCCAAGGAGGGGGCCCTCTTCCCCAGCAGCCCCTTCTCAAGGCCCCTGTACACCCTGCGTAGTCCAGCCGAGGCTGCCTTCCTGGCCACATCTCATGCTGACCTTACGGCCTTCTCTAGTCTATCACCTTGAACCTGCCAATTCCAGCCTGCCTCAGGTCTTCCCATATGTTCTTCCTTCTGCCTGGCTTGCTCCCCCCATCCCACCCGACTCATCCTTGGGGCCTCAGCTTCAATGTGAACACCCTCAGAAAAACTTGTCCTGCTCCCACACAAAGGAGAGAGCATTTGTCACGACTAATGAAGTACCGTCCACCTCCCCTGCTGGGCTGTGGCTCCACATGGGCAGGCTCTGTGTCCGCCTTGTTCTCTGCCATCTCCGCGGCACCGGGCACATAGTAGCTGCTCAGTAAATATTAGTCTCCCGAGTGATTCCCTGGGATCCCCGGAGGGCAGCCACCATGGGAAGCCACGGAAGGCAGGAGGACGCAGAGAGAGAAGGTGACAGTGAGGTTCCCGGAGCCATCCCCAAGCCACCACCAGCCCCTGACTCTGCTTAACCCTTCCTCCTCCCCTGGGCGCGTTTGGAAGCCGACCATCTGGCTTGGAGGCTATTTGCATATTGTCTGGGCCTCAGCAAGCCCAGCAAGATGTCCCTGGGGGTGTGTTTCAGGCCAGGCCAAGTGGCCCTTGCAGCCTGCGAAGGGAGTCGGGAGTTCCACCTCTCCCCACCCCCAAATCCAGGCATGGGGGAACAATACGGGTGGTGATGCGGTGGCCTCACCATGGTAACAGGCTATCAAGAATGTGAGCAGGCCTGGGGGGCGCAGAGCAGGGAGGGAATGACCTCAGCAAAGACGAGCATCATGATAAATGAGCCAGCACCCGCAGCAGACGCCCCCTGGCCCAGCCCTCGGGGACGCTGTGACGCTGCCATCACTGGGATGACCCCGACATGACCATTAGTCCTCCCCGCCGCCCCCAGCCTACGAGAGCAGAGCACAGGTCCCGGCTTAGGCTTAGAGGGAGCCGGGGCGATGACCCAGGGAGTCCTGGTTCAGAACAGGCCGGCGGGGGCTGTGGAGGTGCAGCTGGTGGCCCTCAGGCCAGGCCCTGCCCAGGCCCTCCGAGCCCTGCACACACAGGCAGAGCCCCGCCCGTGGGGGCTGGCTGACGGATGTGTCAGACCCCGGCGGCTCTATCGAGCGGCCACAAGATGTATGGGCTGGCGGCCCACCAGACAGTGCCAAGATGGAGGCCACAGGGAAACCTCTGAAAGCCAGGCCTTGGGGAGGAACCCAGCCAGGAGTCGAAATGGACTACAGCTACTTGGAGGCAACACGCCCCATCCCTGCCCACTCCAAGGACCCTGAGGACTCTAGTCGGCTTTGTTTAAAAGCAGGAATTAAAATGGAAAGGCGCAGTCTCAGCCCGTGGCCACTGCCCATGGCCCTGTGCTCTGCTGGCAGACAATCCAGGGGAGCTGGCACAGAGCAGAGTGAACCAGGCCATCCAGGGTGTAGCCTGCCTGCCTCCTGAGGGAGTGGCAGGCAGGCCCGTGAGAGTGCCTTAAAACCCTGCCCAAGGCTGGTGCTGTGGGTGACCCAGCCTGGGCCTAGACAGGGGAGTGCCGGGCCCCTTCCTGACCCGCAGCCTTTTCCTGGCCTGCATGCTGGGAGTCTGCCTCCAGCCAGGGAAACCAAGGCACTGCCTGGGCCCTTCTCCAGCTTAGCCCCTGAGCTTTGTCTTGGCACAGGCCCAGGACAGCAGCCCCCTCTGAGACTTTGACTCAGGAGGAGCATGGCTAACCTCCAGCCCTCTGCTGGCTTCCCAGAGACTAGCTGTCCTCTCAGGGAGAGAAAAGTCCTGCAGCCTCGGGAATGCTCTGCTTGAGGAGTGCATCATTGAGAGCCATAGCCTTCTAGGGGGTGATAGTGTACATGGCCAGGGACCTGGCCCCCAGAAAAGGAGAGGTGGCCCTGGGGACAGGTGGCCTCTAGCCTCCAGAGGAGGTGCAGAGCTTGGTGGCTGCCCCAGAACCACACAGAGGCAGGTCTCAGTGTCCAGCTGAGCAGGAGAGGCCCTGTTGACCCTCAGCCTCTCACTTCCTTAGGGTAGCCGCCCCTGGCCTGGAGGGCTCTGCAAAGGGGGGAGCGAAGGGACTGATTTGTCAGCATCTCTGGCTGGTGAAGGATCCTTCCTTCTCTCCTTCTGCCAGAGGAAATTAACTGATGTTATCGGCTCAGCAATTGTTTTTCTTCCATCACAAAGGGAAATATATGCAGACCTTCCAAGAGCAAAGCCGAATGCTCCCCATCTGGGACTGGCTGGGGAGACAGAGGTGGAGGGGCTCTCTGAGAAGCCTGCCCCTGGCAGTGTCAGACCATCTCCTAAGCCTCGTGAATGGAGGTCTGTGTCTGCCCTTCGGACGTGACTATTCCTCTCGCTGTCCACCTTGAGTCCCCGTTACTTCTTCCAGCTTTCAGCAATGCCAGGTACCACTGTCTCTGAGAAGACCTCTCTGGCCTCTCCCAAGTCCATTTCCTCACCTTGGGAACCACAAGTTCATGGGCCATGACAGCCAGGTCTAAAAGAGGCCCTCTCAGCCCCATGTTCACTTCCTCCTGCTCCAGGCAAGGCCCTCAGGGCCAGAAAGCACTTGAATTTGACATTAGTTTTGTTCTGTGCCTCTGTCTCCAGGGGACATCCGCGGCCTCCTTGTCTGGATCAAGAAGAATTTGCTAAAAGAGCGGCCAGAGCTGTTCATCCAAGGAGACAGCGTGTGAGTCCCTTTCTTCCCTTCCCCAAGGAGGGCGGGCTAAGGGAAGGAGGTTTGAACCCCTGGCCTTGGTTCAGACTCTGCCTCTTCCAAGTCCTCCTCTCCCCTTTTATCCTCCTCTTAGCCTTCCAAGGAAGGGCTGCTTCTGCCCAATTTTGTTGAAGTTTATTTCAGTTTTCTTGTTACTACACTGGACTCTTGGGGGTTTTTTTTCCCAAAGTCCATGTCAGGAGATTGGTAAATTTACCAAAAAAAAAAAAAAACTTAGATCCTGCCTTCTGGATGCCACAAACTTGCCAAAGAAGCTTGCTCAAGTGACTTCCCTTCTCTGGGCTCAACTGCTCTCTCTGTACAGGCAGCACTGAGAAAAGATGCTCCCCAAGGTCTTTCTCATCCTTTGACAGCCTGGGACAGACAGTGCCCTCCCATAGAACTTCCCGCAGTGCTGGAAATGTTTTCTCTCTGTGCTATCCAATGTGGTAGCTGCTGGGTGTTGAGGATATTGAACCCTCGAAATGTTGCTAGTGTGCCTGAGGAACCAAGCGTTCAGTTTTACTTGAGTGGAATTTAAATTGAAGTGTGCCTCATATATACCAGGCCGTACAATGCAGGTCTCGGGTTACTGGGGGTCACTGCACACTTGTGCATACATGTGCATGTTTGTGCTCACTTGAGGACACCCCTCACCTGGCCCAAAGCTTCTGTGTCTGTCTCAGGCCCAGCTCAGCCTCCTGGGAAAGGATCCAGGTTCCGTGTGCCAAGAAGTCACTTTACCCCTACAGCAAGGCCATCCTCATACGTCACAGAAGTGGGCAGGGCACCTGTGGGACTTGTTCCTCTGCCTGGAAGCAGAGGTTCACCAACAGGCCCTGGGGGTTCGGGCTGCCATCCGGCCTGGAGCCCAGGTCGTGGTCCAGCAGCTGTGGTGGTCACCTCCAGGGACAGCAGTGCTCTTTGGGTCCTTGCCAGCAGGAACCAGGTTAAGGTGCCTGTCCAGAGGTCAGCCTACCCTGCCTTACTCCAGGCAGGGTGGCTCTTAGGCCGTCAGGGGCTCGGGGGCCACTGGCAGGCTTCCCTGATTCAGAGCAGCCAAGATGGCCTCCTCCCCAGGATGCACGTGCCGGAGGCCTGGGACAGTGAGGTTAGACCCCTGGACGGATAGGCTGCCCCCAGTGGTTCCCATACTAGACCCTGGCAGCTCCCACGTGACATCCCACTTCATCCTCCCCCGGGAGCTTGTGAGGAAGACACTTACGATTTACTCTGTTTTCAGACGAAGAAACTGATGCTCAGGGAAACAAAAGAATCTGCCCCAGATCTGGGAGGTGGCCGTGGAATTTGCATGTGTGTTCCATCTGGCCCTCAGACTTGCCTATCACCTCCTCTCTCTGGATGTTCTCTGATGGAACCCTTAAGGCTCCCCTGCCCCTTAGACTCTGCAGCCCAAACATCTAAGCTTCTGCCCCTGCTCTCGCCAGCTCTTATCATTCACGCCCTGCTACTCACTACCGTCTTTCCCACAGGCGGCCAGGGATTCTGGTGCTGGTTAACGATGCCGACTGGGAACTGCTGGTCAGTACCTTGGGAAGCACCCTTCCCTCAACCCCTCCCCAACCCACTGCTGTGGTAGGAAAGCCTTGGACCTCTCATCAGGCTCAAACAGAGTGGCAGGGTCATCCTCTGTCCAAACCTGGCGTCCAGATGGCGGCTCCTCAAGCCTCATACCCTGAATGAGGAAGGCGTGGGTAGCTGGGGAAGTGGTGAGCTGTCCGCCATCCTGGAGGTTTGCTAGTTAATGGGTAGGGTACCCACTTCTTTCTGGTAGATTCTATCTTCCCCTCTGAAAGCAGCTAGCCCCCGCCTCCCACTTCCCCTCTCAACACCCTGGGGAGAAGCTGGAAAAGTGCCCTTGACAGTCTTCTTATTTCTCTCCTGGACCAGGGTGAGCTGGACTACCAGCTTCAGGACCAGGACAGCGTCCTCTTCATCTCCACGCTGCACGGCGGCTAAGGGCCCCTCTCTGTGCCTGGGCCCCCTTGGGGTGGGGAGAACAGAAGAATCAGACAATCCCCTGGGGCCCTACTTCCAGATCTCCGTGTCCCCCTTGGCTGCTTTCTTCCCTACTCTGTCCCTTGAGCTCCCTCCAGGCAGGGAAAAGAGGCCAGGTGCTAAAAATGAGCCTTTCTTGGGCACGTGAGCAGGGGAAGGCAGGCGCCTGAGCCGGACACTCCTCCCAGAAGCTGAGGTGGGGGAAGGTGCCCCTCCACGTGGCCGGAGTGCAGGGGATCTGTGCGGCCAGGTGACCCAGCTGCTGTCCCTCCTTGTGTCTCCCTGAGTGACTGCTAACAAGGCACTGCCGCTCCTGGGCTGCGGTGCCTTCCTGGGGAAGAGGAATGAACCTCACTAGCTGACGGCAGGCCCCTCCCCTCTCAAAGACTGGAGGAGCCTCCGCCTCAGTTTCCCCATCTGGACAGCAGAGGGCTCTGCCTGTCCCCCATTGATATCATTATGGAACCCCAGCTGGGATCCCCTATTCAGCGCCGACCGCCCCCCCCACACACACACAGCAGCTGCTCCTCCAACCACACCCCCCCTCCTGCTCCCCCACCCACAGCCCTTGACCCTGGCCAGCCTCCCCCCCCACAGGCCACCAGATGGGCTCCTGAGACCCTCCCCTCCCACGGCAAAAGGCTGCCTGTGTGCAGCTCATTCCGCTGGGGGTGGAGAGCAGGAGGATGTACGCTAGACCTTGGACTGGCAAATAGAGGCCTGGGGTTGGGGGGTCAGTGTGCCTCAGTTTCTTCCCCAACGACAACAGAATTTTTATAATACCTCAAAAATGAAGGGACTTCCCTGGTGGCCCAGACAGTAAAGAATCCACCTGCAATGCAGGAAATGTGAGTTCGATCCCTGGGTTGGGAAGATCCCCTGGAGAAGGAAATTGCAACCCTCTCCAGTACTCTTGCCTGGAGAATCCCTTGGACAGAGGAGCCTGGTGGGCTACAGTCCATGGGGTCGCAGAGTCGGACACGACTGAGTGCCTGACACACACACAAAATTGAAATGCTTGATGGTGCAAGGGCACACTTTCTCGACTCTCCCATCTCCTGTAGGAAGCAGGATGGGGCAGGCAGCACCTGGGAGGCAGGGTGACTCCCCCCACCCCCATCCCTTCTGGAAGTCTTGGGGCCTCAGTGCCTGTAACAGCTGGCCTTGGGCAAATAAAAGACTGAAGTTGTTTACTGGCCTTGCCTGGAACTTCATCCTTAGAAACCAAAGGCGGTGGGACCCCACGTTTCCCCAGCTGGCAGTCACTTCTCTGGTCCCACCCTCCCTGTCCTCACCCCAGGGCTTTCAGAACTGCCCTTCACCCAGAAAAGAGCAGGAATTGAAACCCAGACTATCCAGACACTGAGAAGGGATGATATGGTTGGGCCATCTGGAGAAGGGGTGGCAGGGCCAGTCTGTGCTGACCAGCCTGGGTCCCAGGACACTTCCCTACCAGTCTGTCGGAGGCCAGGCTTTGTCCCACAAGCCCAAGCCGCAGCCAGCAGCCTCCAACCGAGGAGGCATAGTTAAGACTGCTGAGCCCCACTTCCCGTGACCTGGAGAAAAAGCTTTGTTTGTTGGAGGGAGACCTCAAAAAAAAAAATAGGGCATTAACATCATCCCGGCCCAAACTGCTTTTCATTAAATGTTAATAATTTAAGGTGGAACTGCTCTCACTGCAGAAACAGGAGTGCTGAACAGTTGTCCTAGCAGTGCTGGGGGCTGTGCTCATTCTCAAGGCCTTGGGGACAGATGACCCCCTGGCTGGTGAGCTTCTCTCTGGCGCTGCTGCAGGTGGAGGAAGGCCCTCTGGGCATGTGTGTGGGTGGGGGTAGCCATGTTGAGGTTATGGGTACAAGGGAAGCCCAGTGTGGGTGCAGGAGCCTATCGAGGGAGAGGCTGTGTGACCAGCTGCTCTAGGTGCTGAGGTCAGGGTCTCCATGTTAGGCAGCAGGGCAAGGGACAGCCTCACTTTAAGGATCAGCCTGTCCGGCTTCTTGTAACCTGGAAGTCCCTTCCTCCAGGGAAGGGAGGACTTCAGCCCCGCTGGGCTTCATGGTGACCCCGTTACTCACTTCCTACCCTACCCCCCACAGCATTCCAAGTCCTGGAAACTGGGTGAGAGGATTCCTTGTTCCTGCTTGCACTGGGGAGAGGAGGGGTAGAAACGGGCTAGCCCTTCCTCCCCAGCACCCCAGTTAGTGCATTACTGCTGAGGAGTAGGGCAGGAAGACGCGCTGCTGGGGAAAGCAGGTTCTCCACGCAAGGAGGGGTGCCCTGAAACTGGCCAGGGCCACACTCCACAGCATTTGGGGTCATTTTCCAGCTTGAGCATGGAAAGGGTCAGGGATGAATGACCCCGGGCTCAGACCCCACAGCACCCAGCTGCCCCCCTGCCAAGGCAACTCCTGAACCCACTTTTGAGGAAATAAACAAATAAACCCCACTATCTCAGAAGATTTGTCTTTAATGAAAAGGATTCGTTTTCCAAGTTCTGTTTCCCAAGCCGAGGCGATTGCCCGGCTGGAGCGCATCGTTCTGGACGCTTCTCCGACTCCAGCAGCAGCCCGAGGAAGCTCAGCCCATCGGTCGGTCTGGAGGCGCTGGCGGGAGGGGCCGGTTTATTGGGGATCTAGGGGTCGGTTTAGGCTTGTTTCGGGGTTATTGGCAGGGGAGGCTAGGTTAGAATCAATTCAAAACGAGTTAGCAAGCGCAGTCCGCCGGCATCTCCTTTCGCCCCCGACTTCCTGCGGCTCCGGCCGAGGACAAGCTCTCCGGACCACAGTTGGGCCCCGCCGCGGCGTGCCAGCTTCGTTCCCGGCCGAAATTTGAAAAGGGGGGAAACGACGCGATCTGCTGGAGGACCCCGCCAGCCAGGACTGGTCACCCGCAGAGGAGGAGGAGAACGAGGACGACGGCGAAGAGAGGAGGATGGCGGCGCTGGTGACAGGGACCGGCGTCCCTCCTTTCGCGCCCGGCCGGGGCCGCGATCCTCGCGTTGGGGCCAGCCGGCCGCCACCCGAAGGGTCTCGCCCGCGCCGAGCTCGGTTCCCTGCGGCTCCCGCCCCTGTCGCTCCCAGAGCTCAGCCACAGATGTCCAGCCACAATTCTCGGTTGGCCGCAGACTCGTACAAGAATTGCGTTTGGACAATCAGTGGCGAAGCCCCTGAGTTCAGGGCCCCGGTCTCCTGCGGGGTTCCGCTTCGATCCTGTAAAGCACCGGACCAGATCTCCGGAGCTGCGCGGACCTCGCAGACGCTCGGCGGTCGCGGCCCATCCCGCGGTAAGGTGGACGAGCAAGCACGCGGATCCCGACCCTGCGTGGGGATCCCCTTCGCCCCCGGCGTGCGTCTCCTTCGATCGCGGCCCGGGGTCCCTAGAGTAGCCCGCGCTGGGTCTCTGCGCCGCCCCAGGTCGGGGGAGTCTCCTGTGTCAGGCCCGGGGAACCCCGACTCCCCTCTCCCCGCCCCCAGCCTGGGCTCCCCGGGTTCGCTGGGAATCCGGAAAACGGGGGCCCGAGGCGGGGTCGCGTTTATGAACCCGGGTCCGGGCTGCTGCAGCGGTGGGTCTCCCGCCCCCGCCCAGCCCCGCGCACGCACCGGCTCGGGCGCTCTCCCTCCCTGTGGCTGAGTCGCGGCCGGGGCGCTGGCGGTGGCAGCGGCGGCGGTGGCTGGGACGGCGGGGAGCGCTGGAATGTGCCGCCGGGTCACCTGCAGCGCCCGGGGAGCCGGACTGGGAGCCGGCGGGCTGGCGAGGCGCAGGGCTGAGCCCGAGCGGGCGCCTCTGGCGGCTCGGGGCCGGGGCGGGCTTTTAGTGGGCCGCTCCAACAATACGGGCCTGGCGCGGAGAAAGGGGCTCGGCTGCAATTGGTACTGGATTTGAATAACGCCACGGGGCCATCAATGGTCATTGTGTCGGCGGGTAATGAATCTCCGCTGTCTCTCGGGCTGGCCAGGCAGCTGCAACCTGCGCTCAGGCAGCTCTTAAAGACATAGCGTGCCCCTCCCCAGGGGCCGCCCCCCCCTGCACCGGCAGGACCCCTCACCCTCCCACCCCCATCTTGCATCCTAGACTCCCAGTGTCCCGCCTGCTCCCTCGCCTGAACCCTTTGCCCATCGCCCCCTCCCTCCTCTTGGGCCGGGCACCCGCATCTCGGCCCTGCACTCCCATGGACCTAACTTAGGCCCCTGACCTTGACTGAGCTCCCCAAGAGTGCCCAGGGGACCCCAGAATCTTTGAAGGCTCAATCCTGCGCCACCCCCCCCACACACACATCTGCATTAAACCTGAGGCCTTGGGAAGCCCTCTTGCCTTAAGCTCCTGCCCCAGGGGCTTGGAGCTGGAGGGTGAGGGGAAACAGTGCAGAGGTCAGAGGGTCACCCCCTTAAAAGGCTGTGCTGCCGGATAAGGGAGGGGAGATTCAGTCCCAAGCGCCCCCCCCACCCCAGCTCCTCCCCGCCAGCCGAAGATACCATCTCCAGAGACCACACCCCGGCTAGGGGTCCAGAGACTCCGGCCAAGGACAAGGGCTTACTCCCAGGATACCTCCTGGCGGGCTCCTGGATATCTCAGCTCTGCCAGGGATGTGGGGGTGGGGTGGGGGAGCAGGAGGGCGTGAGAGGGGCGTGGAATCTATTCATTCTTGTCTGGTCATTGTCTCTTCCACTGGACAGCCACTCTGGTCCAGGAGGGCAGGGGCTCCGTCTAGGTCTGATATGCGCCTACCCCAGCCCACCCCAGCCACGTCTGGTGCAGAGAAGGCTCTCAGTCTACAGGGGGACATAGACCCAGTTCCTGACCCGCAGAGCTCACGCCTGGCTATTCTTCCCTTTCCACTCTCCATGTACCCCAGGGTTCTCCAGGCACCGAAGCAACCTTGCCCCTGCTGCCAAAATACTCTCCTCTGCTCACACTCTGTGGGCCATCACTCAACTGCGAGTCTCCCTCAGTCTGTGTTCCTCACTGGAACAGGAAGTAGGTCTTCCTGATCTTTTTTGCACTGAGAGCCTAATACAGTGCCCTGTCCCCAGCCAGTCACTGAATAGCCATCGCTGACTTCAACACGAACCCCATGAACTTCTTGGAATTTCTTATGGAAGTTGAGAAAAAAGGCTTCTGATGAGTAATACTTGAAGTTGAGGTTTTATAGAGAGGAAGCCCTGCTCACCAGGTCCTAACTCCCTGGGAATGCTCCATCTGATGATAATAACTGTGACAAGTGCCTTAAGTACCAAGCACTAAGTGCCTTAAAGGTAGGAGCCTGTTGACTCCACACAACGACTCTGGGAAGTAGGCACTGTTATCAGCCCCATTTTACAGATGAAGAAACTGAGGTTGGTGGCTAGCTAAGTCCCTAGTCCCCAGTGGCAGGTGACAGAGCCAGAGCTGGAAGCTGACTCCCACCATTGATTCCCACGCTTGATGTGAGATATGGATACCCCAGAAGACACGGAGAGGACTTGCGTAAGTGCACACTCAGAGAACAGAAACCCAGGAGGCACCCTGTGTCTGTTTATAAATTATAATCCAGGCCCAGCCCCGGACCTGGACCAGCCTGGCAGAAACAACCTTAATGGAGAGGGTGAGAGGAGTCTGCACGGGTGTCTGTCAGAGCTACTTAAAGCTGTCAGTTCCGGACAGAGGAGGGTCAGTTCCCCTCACCCTCAGAGAAACGAAGGAGCCTTGAAGGGTCTTCCCGCCAGTCACTGAAGCGGTATTTATAGCCTACCTACTGTGTGCTAGGCGGGGACTCGGCCGTGGGCAGACGTCCCCAGAGGAGATGCCCAATGGAGGAGAGTGCCAGGAAAGGAGAGCCGCCCGGAGGAGAGGAGGGGTCGGCGAGGTGAAGGCTGGCGGGTGGTCGCCGAGGAGGAGAGAAGGGCACCTCCAAAGCCAACAGGCAAAAAAGGAACTTAGGGAGTTCTGGGAGGGAAAGAGCTCTGGCATGGCTGGAGCGCAAAGGGGAAGTGGCGTTAGAGCCGGGATTGACCCCCGCAGGGCCCCGAAGGATGCTGGGAGGATCTGTGATTTTACCCTAAACACAGTGGGGATCCTAGAAGGTCTGAGAAGTTCAGATTTACATATTTAAAGGTTTGCTGGCGCTGGAGTGTAGCAAGTCGGTGGCCGGGGGGGGGGGGGGTGCGGAGCAGAATATAGAGGCAAGCTGGCCTACAACAGAGGCCAGTTAGGCTACTGCTGGTTTGCAGGTGAGAGCTGGTGGGAGGGCTGGGCTTAGGTGATGGCAGAGCAGAGCACCCGCCCCCCTTCCCCAGTTCTTAACGGTCCGGGTGAACTCAGGTCACTTAGCGATGAGTCACATTTAGGGAGCACCCGTACTGTGTGTATGCCGGTGCCTGGGAGGAGGGGGAAGGGGAAGATGAACAGAGATTGACATTGTCTGTCCAAAAGTATCTCCATCCAGTGGACAGACAGACAGACAGGCACACAGAAAGGAACCAGCCCCAGTGAAAGGATGAGGGCCACAGGAAAACCCTTTAACTGAAGTTTTAGCAAAATCCTCTGCGACCATACAGGACTAACTGATTCTCCCAATAGGGAGGATGTGAGCCAATGTCTGGGAGAGGCTGCATTGCCTTGCACCTCCAGGCAAGTGAATTCCGACAGACTGAACCTTAGTTGTTGCCTCTGTGAAATGGGGCCATCACGCCTGTTCTGCTTCTCTAGAGAAGGCCAGATGGCCACGGTGTTGGGAAGGTCAGTATACGCCTTGCATTTGCTTGCAGTCAGGTTTTATCATTATCTTCCAACACAACACACACGCACATTCACATTCAGGCTCAAGTGTGCACCCAAGTCTTCCCAGTCTCTGCTCTCTCCCTTCTCCCTTATTAAGAAAGACCAACTCTCAGGAAGAAGGTGGCAGAGTCACCCACACTGCCAGTTAGGCATGCCCTTCCTACCAGGACTGGCATCTGACCAAGGACTAGACCAGACACTGTGCCCAGCACAAAGGATATGCTCAAGTAATCTAATCGTTGAAAGAATGGGTGAATGCTTTATAGGAATCGTAATTCAGTGAATGGGTGGATGGATGGACAGATAGATGGATGAGAAAACAGACATTGGGACAGCTGAATGGAAGATAAAGTGAATAAGGAATTGACTGTGGGTGCATAACATAGCCACTCAGCTGAAGTTCTAAGTGTGGAGCTGGAGGCACTGCCCCAGGAGCTCACTAAAGGGGCTTCCTTCCTGCTGCAGCCGATTCTGTGCTTCGGAGGCAGGCTCAGGACCAGAGCTTGGCAGGCAGGTGCACAGGAAGCAGCTGTGGCCACAGGTCAGTCAGGCTGCATCCCTGTTCCAGATGTGTCCACCCCTGGAGTCCTGTTCCAGAATGCTCCTGTCAGTCCAGGTTTCAGTGTGGCCTGGGAGAGAGGAAAGAGCCCAGCAATGACTCAGTGAGTCTCCCCAGGCCAGGCCCTTGCCCCCTCAGGGCTCCTACTGCCCCATCCGTGCAGAGTTCTCTGAGAGCAGCCAGTGTTCTTACGTGGTGACAGACTGAGGAGTGGCCTGCCCTGGAAATGAATTGACAACGTGACACATCCCCCGTCTCAGAAGATGACACAGCCCGGCCACTGGCCCCACTCAGAGGGGATCCTCAGGACCCCTCCACCCTGCATAATAGATTTCAGTTTACAAAAGACGTTCTTCTCCATGAAACGAGTCAAGGCAGGAGAGAGAAACCTTCCAAACTGAGGTAGCTACCTCCCCCCGCCTGCTTCACCCCCTCATGCCGTGCTGTTGTGTTACATGTTGTCGTTGTTATTGTTCAACTCTTTGGCCACCCCATGGCCTGTAGCCCACCAGGCTCCTCTGTCCATGGGATTTCCCAGGCAAGAATACTGGAGTGGGTTGCCATTTCCTTCTCCAAGGGACCCTCCCAGATGAGGGCTCAAACCCGCGTCTCCTGCATTGCCAGGCAGATTCTTTACCACTGAGCCACCAGGGAAGCCCTTTATTACATGTAGCCCTCCCCGAAAGCCTGCTATTTACCCACTGTCGAATTTGTTTCTCCCCTAGAATGTAAACCCTATGTGGACAGGGATCATGTCCTGTTCATTGCTATATCTCCAACTCCTAGAAGAATGCCTGACTCGTAGATGGTGCTAACTTTTATTAATTGCAAGGGTAAAGGGATAAATATTAATAGAGGGGCGGATGTATGGGTTATTGTAATCTAGTTCAAAACAGCCATATATTAAGTTCCAGGTGCTGGGCTAAACACTTCTTAAAAATATTTATTTTTATTTATTTGGGTACACCAGGTCTTAGTTGCCACCTGCGGAATCTAGTTCCCTGACCAAGGATGGAACCTAGGCGCCCTGCATTGGGAGTGCACTCTTAGCCACTGGACCACCAGGGAAGTCCCCTGGGCTAAGCCCTTCTCAAGGCTCACGGCTGTTCCCATTGTACACACCAGGAACCCGAGGCCCAGACAGAGGAAGTGATTGCCCCCAGGTGCAGAGCCCAGGTTTAGACCCAAGTCTACCTGTCAGCATAGGCCATGTCCTTAGCCAAGCCACCATCTGACACCTCTATTTCCCCAGCACCCGGTGATGTTGGAACCACTGGAAGTTAAAAGTTGGGACTCAGACATATTGTCTGATTCCATTTAAGGAAATATTCAGAGTCGGCAGATCCGTAGAGACAGAAAGCAAAAGTGGTCGCCTAGGGATGGAGAGAAGGGAGGTTTGGGGGGAAAAGGGAGTGAAAACTAATGGATACGAGGTTTCTCTTTTGGGGTGATGTAAAGGTTTGAAAGTTGATTGTGGTGATGGTCACACAACTCTGAATACACTAAAAACGATTAAACTGTACATTTTATGTTTTAAAATATTTATTTATTTGGCTGCATCAGGTCTTAGTTGTGGCATGTGGCATCTTTCATTGGAGCATGCCCAGGCTTCTTTAGTCGGGGTGTATGGGCTTCTCTCTAGTTGGGGTGCAGGCTTAGTTGCCCCATGACATGCTGGATCTTAGTTCCTCGACCAGGGATTGAACCTGCATCCCCCGCATTGGAAGATGGATTCTTAATCGCTGGACCATCAGGGAAGTCCCAAATTGTACATTTTTAAATGGGCAAGTTGTATGGTATGTGGGTTACATTGCAATAAAGCTGGTGTTAAGAAAACGGTTGAGGCTCAAGAATCTTCACTTTCTGCCACTTCCCTGGGAAACACATGACATTCTCTCTGAGCGTCAGGTTCCTAAGCCATTAAAAGAGGGGGGAAATGAATGTCTCATGGGGTTAAAGTGAGCATTAAATGAGATAATACACGTTATTATTCTCATTTTATCAAGGGGTAGAATTAGGCCCAGAAAAGGGAAGTGACTTGGCCCAGGACACACAGCTGGTGGGTGACAGGTGAAGGCTCAGGCCTGGGCCACCGAGCTCCGCCGCTCCCTCCAGCATTGTGTAGACTGGGTCCCCATTTGTTCACCCGTCCACCTAGTCACCCCCACTTGCTTCCGCCTTCCCCTTTCTCTTGGGCTCTGAGGCCCTGTCTCCCCACTGCCCTCGCTCAGGAGCAGACTGAGGTAGCGAGGTCCCCCCAGAGCACAGCCCCCAGCCTACTCCCCTCCTGGGGCCATGATGCTGTCTTGCCTTTGCTTGTAATAAAGAAAATATCTCAGCTACCCTTCCACGGTTGCTTGGCAACCCCAAACGGGGGGGTGGATGGGGGGAGCAAAGGGGAGGAGGGAAGGGGGAGGACTCTGGAGCCAATCTGGAGACAAAGAGTAGGATTTGGGTGACATGGAGCCTGTTCTTAGTGCTAACCTGGTCTGGCCGGGGCGACGGGTGGGGGCAGGGGGCTTCCTCCCACCCCAGTGTCTCACACCAATAAATATGGATTAGGGAAATGGGCAGAGTTTTTCCCACGGGCCTGAAAGGCCACATCTGACCTTTCTACCCCCTTTATGTACCAACGTGACAGTCAGAGGGAGCAAAGAGCGGGACCCCCCTGAGAAGCCTCCCCCGTGGCCTTCTGACTTGGGGAAACTTTTCACCCTCCTCCCTCCCCCGGGGCCCCAGACCAGGTCACAGCACCTGCCTGGGGCCCTGGGCCCAGGGATGAAGAAGAGGCTGATCTTCAGGTGGGAGTCAGGAGCTCCCAAGCCGTGAGGGCCCCGAGCCAGGCGTGCGGCCCTGCGTTAGCTCGTCAAGGTGCTCCTCGCATCCAGTGCCAGTCCCATGCCCTGTCGCTCCCCCACCCACCTCTGCCTGGGCCTCCTGCGTGAGGAGCCCTGCTCCCCTGCCAGGCCCTCGTACAGCCCTGTTCCTCTTCTCTTCTTTCCTGACCTCACGTCTCACCCGTCTGCCCCACCGCCTCGTCTCCATTTGGTTTCCCTCTTTTACTCTTCTCTGGGGGGTGGGGTGGGCCCCCCCTGCCCTAGTCCCCTTACTTTTGCAGTTCCCCCCCAAACCAGGAAGCCCCCGAGGCTGACATTCCCCAGGGGAAGATGGCAGGAGGGGGTTGCAAACAGAGGAGGGTGGGGGCAGTAATCTCTCTCCCTGGTGCCCTGGCTCCCTGGCCACTGGCCCGGGGTGGAGAAAGGCCGCTCTGAATGGAGTCAGTGTGAAGACAGGAAAAACAAACACCTCAGCCTGAGCCCGTGCTGGCCTGCTGGGGCGGGGGGTGTGGAGGGGTGCGGGGGGCAGGATGGGGCAGGGGCCTGGGGCTCCTCTCAGCCTTCCTCCATCCACCCTCTCCGGGTTCCCAAGGGCCCATGGCTTCCTGGACCCCCGGCCCACAATGTCCAGAGAGGGAGTGGGTTCAGGGACCATGGGCAAGCCCCCTAGGAGACACCTTTGCCCCAGTCCTGCCCAGCCCTACGGCCCAGCCCTCAGCCAGTGCCCTCCCTGCCTGGCAGATGCCAGGAAAATCTGTGGCCAGGAAGGGCGGGCTGGCACCTGAAGGCTTCCCTGACCGGCCCTTCTCAGCAGCAGGAACTGGGTAGAGAAGTCACCTTGTGCCAGAGATGGCGGCTCCAGCAGCGCCACCCGCCTCCCGGCCCGAGGGGACCCCAAGACAGACGCTCTGCCCCACAGGTGAGTGTTCCTCCAGCCTCACAAGCAGGCAGTGAGGGAATGGCAGGCTGTCCTTGTTGGGGCTCCCGGGAGCCCCACGCATCCCCAGAAATCCGCACCAGTTTCTGTCGGACTGTTCCGCCCTCTGTCTGCGGTGCGCGTGGCATTGGTAGTTTGGTGAGAGGAGCCAAAAGGTGATTAGAGGAGCTGGAGCTGAAGTCTGCAGATGAAGGGAGGCAGAAGGGGCTGGAGTCTGGCGATCAAGACTCTTGGATTCCAAGCCAACTTTTTGATTAGACCTGTAGAATCACAGAGGCTCCTGGGATGGTCTCCTCTGAACACTCTGGATCCTAAATGACCTTTGGGATGAGCTCAGAGAGGGGTAGCAACTCATCTTGGTGGCGGAGTTGGAACTCAAGCCCGCCAGGCCCCCTGAGGATGCCAGGGGCAGTGCCGTTTGCGCTGTGGACGCCGTGCATAGGTCCCTGGCCATCCCCCTCCACATGCGGCTTGGTCCCTCTGGATTTTCAGGGACAGCAGCGGGAGGGCAGACTGTGGACAGCACCTCCCAGGATGTCCTTCGCTTTCCATCCTCTCTCCAGGCACCGTGCCCAGGCCCCAAGAGACCCTGCCCAGGCATCAGAGAAGCCACAGTCTCTTCTGATGGCCCCTCAGACGCTGTGGTTGGCCTTGGCCTTTCGGATCCCAGAACACAGGGCCCCCTTAGAGCTCAGGGTGTAACCACAGTGCCTCATGCTGCAATCAAAGCCCAACCACTTCTTGGAAAGCGAGGCCAACAGCTGACTGCCTGCCACAGGGTCCCCAAAGTGCCCACCTTGAGGTGTCCTGCCTGTAGCAGACAGCCCTCACTGAGTCAGGTGCTATTCCAAGGCCTTGCATGTACTTCGCTGAATGGTCTCTTAGAAGGTGGGTGCAGTTTTGCAGACTGGAAAACAGAGACGCAGAAAGTGGAAGTTGCTTGTCCGTGGACACACTGCTAGGAAAAGTCAGAGCTGGGATTCGAACTCACAGGCTGGCTCCAGCATCCTAAGCCCTTAAATGTTCCCCTATCCTGCTTTTAATTACTAGGAGGTCTCCACTAGAGGTCATTGTGTCCAATCCCCTGCATCTGGGTGTCTGGCCAGGCCAACCTCTGCTCACAGACAAGAATCAATCTAGTTTTTAAAGGCACCTGCTCCAAGGGTGGAATTCCCCCTGGGGGTAATCAGACATTTATTTATTCATAGCCTTCTGGCTGGGAGGAGAGGCCCTCCCACCCAGGACTCAGCAGGGTCCAGCTGCCTCGTTGTCCTTCTCTCCTTCCCTCCACAGTAGAATCTATAATCAGAGGGGAACCAGCCTTGCCTTATGTCTCAGCTCCGTAACCTCCAAGCTGTGTGGTTTTGGACAAGCAACTCAGCTTCTCTGAGCCTCAGTTATCAACTGCAAACTAGGGTTAACAGTACACCTCCTTTGTGAGGTTGGTGAGGATTAAATGATCAAGGGGGATGAAAAACTCTCCTTTCAGGAATCCTGTCTATAGTTCATTACTAGAGAAGTTTCTCTGACCCTGTCCAACACCAGAAACCCCGAGGAAGAGGCTCACCGTTCTCTCTCAAGTGTGAAACCTGCTCTGAGGGTTGTTTCTGCAACTGCCACTGGCTGTTGATAATTCTTCTCTTCCTTTGGGAGAGTAAGAGGCAGAGGATGCTGCTGCGTGGTCTCCATCATTCAAAAAAGAAAAAGAAGTGGTGGCTTAAGGTAGCAAAGAGTCAGTCAGTGATCTCAGTGCCTGGCTTCTGTGAAGCGCCCAGAATGAAGTGAGAAATCCTTTTCATGATCATCATCAAAGAGACCCCCCCTGTCTGCAGGATCAGAACCTCTTGCTTTCAGCCTTATAGTTTAGCCACCTGGTTACAGAGAGAGAAACCTGAGGCCCAGAGAGGAGAGGGACTCTCAGGAAAGCTCTCAGGCTCCCTCATCCCCAGTTGGATCCCCCATCCCTTTTGCTTCACTCCTGAGTCCTGCCCTGGCTTTCTGTGCCCAGGGTCAGGCCCTGGTACCCAGTCCTGCCCAGGCAGAGCCCGGGAGAGGAGTGAACAGAGGTTGGAGGAGTAGGCGCAGAGGCCTGACTCGTTCTCAGACCAAGCTCTTTGTCTGCCGCTTTGTGATGGTAAGCGCTGCTCCTAAATCAGGTCTGTGACACTGTTATTGTTGCCCAGGGCGCAGAGAGTCTAAACTTTTCCCCTGAGGTCAAGAATGTGGCCGGTCCCCAAGCCGCCCCGGAGCAGGGGCTTGGGTGGCTGGGGGTGGGGCTGGGGCCTCACCCCGAGCTGGGGCGAGATGTTGGGGGGAGGGGGTCATTGGGAACAAAACGCTTTGAAATGCCTCCTCTCCATCACTGCCAACATTGTCCGCTGCCCGCGGGGGGCCTGGCACCGCCTTGCCGGGGCTCCGGCCCCCAGCCCTGGCCAGGCCCGGCCCGGCATCTGAAAATGGACAGAAGGTTATTGTCCCTCCTCGCGGCCCTTTGTCTGTCCCAGTTCCAGATGTCTAGGCTGGGACCAGGGAGCTGACCCATGGTGGGCAGGGGGGAGGGGACAAAGGGGAAGAGCACGGGTCACTGCATCCTGAAGGGTCGTTCCCAGACCCTGAGATCCCACCCAGCCACAGCCCAGTCACCTTCTGGGCTGTCTCAGCCCTGGGATTGTCCCTGTTCCCTTGTCTGTCCTGCGCTTCCCGACAGGCCAGGTTCCGGCCTCAGGATGAGTTCAGAGCCGGGCACCTGGGGATTCCCACTGCTCAAAGCCTGCTGTGCCCGGGTGGGTATGGGTATCACTGAACCAGGGTACACGCATTCACAAGAAATGACAGAGCCCTCAAACATGCCAGCTCCATGCTGGGCATGGGGGTGCACTGTGGTGGGTGGGCCATTCAGATCCTTCCAAGATTGTGTTTATTTATTTTTTTAATATTCATTTTTATTTATTTATTTGACTGTGCTGGGTTTTAGTTGCAGTATGTGGGATCTAGTTCCCTGACCAGGGATCGAACCTGGGTCCCCTGCACTGGGAGCATTGGAGTTTTAGCCTCTGGACCACCAGGGAAGTCCCCTATTTTATTTCCTAAAATATTTATTTATTTACTTTTTAAAAATTAGTTGATCTATTTTTGGCTGTGCTGGGTCTTCTTTGCTGTGCGGGCTTTTCTCTAGTTGCAGAAGGCAAGGTGTTGTGGTGCGTGGACTTCTCATTATGATGGCTTTTCTTATTGTGGAGCACGGGCTCCAGGGTGCACAGGCTCAGCAAGCACGGGCTCCGCTGCTTGCTCCAAGGCATGTGGGATCTTCCCAGATCGGGGATTGAACCCATGTCTCCTGTATTGGCAGGGAGATCCTTTACCACTGAGCCCCCAGGAAAGCCCTTATTTACTTATTTATTTGGCTGCGCTGGGTCTTAGCTGCGGCATGTGGGATCCAGTTCTCTGACCAGGGATCAAACCTGTGCCCCCTGCATTGGGAGAGTGGAATCTTAGCCATGAAGCCACCAGGGAAGTCCCCAGGTTGTGGTTTATAGTCATAATAGGAAGGAGTAACATTTCCCACCCACTCTGTCTGTGTCAGGTACAGGTCAACCACTTTACCTGTTTTATCTCATCCTTTTCACAAAAAATCAACAGTAGATACTGTTCCTATATCCATTTTCCAGCTTTGGATACGGAGATTCTGAGAGGTAAACTCCCTTGCCCAAACCCAGGCTGCCGGGAAGCAGGAAAGCTGGGATCTCAGCCCAGGCTGACCGCTGCCACTGAGAGGAATGATCCGCTAATAATACTTGGAAGGTGCTGAGCACAGAGCCTGGCGCTGCTCCCGACTCAGCCCACGGAGCCGGTGTGGTGTGATTCCACCCGTCAGCTTCCCATTTCACAGACGGCGCTACTGAGGTCTAGACCAGAGAAAGAAAGCCTGGGTGAGACGCTCAGGGAAGCTTAAACAACAGCCCACCAGGGCCAGCCAGAGAGGCAGGCAGTCTGGTTGGAGTTTCGAAGCTCGGTTCTGTGTGGGCTTGAGCTAGTGACTTAGCTTTGCCGTGCCCTGGTATTCTCACCTATAAAATGAAGGTCTTCCCTACTTCATAGGGTTGTTGTGAAAATTCAGTTAGATGATGCGTTTCAAGCACTTAGCACAATGCCTGGCACACAGCACACAGTTAATGAGAGCTATTCCTCTTATTATTCTGAATGGGGTAGCGTTTATCCTTTGGAACCTTCCTCTCACCTGGGGTCACCTGAGGACAAGGCCCTGTTGAGGGGAGAGGCTGAGGGTTGGGTTCGGAGTTGTTGAGTGGGGGTGGGGGCAGTAATGCTTGGCCTACTTGGGGGTCTCTAGAAGTGTGGCAACGGGCTACTGCTGCAGGAGGAAGGCCAAAGGGATCAGGCTGGGAGGGGCAGGGGTTGCCTGGGCCCAGAGGAGTTAACAGCTCCCAGGCCCTGGCCCAGCGGGGCTGCCACGCTGCAGTTCAGCCGTTCAGCCGCAGCAACGCAGCAGGCAATGATCTTAGCAGAGAAGCCAGGGCGGCTTCGTGATGGGCAAAACAGCTGGCTGCCCGGGGAAAACAGCTGGCCGGGCCCCAGCCTCCTGAGGACTGGGGCAGAGGCTCAGAGGACAGCTCCACATCTGGGCTCCTGGGAGAGGAGGGCCTGGCCAAGAGCAAGAGGGTGGTCCTTTGGGGTGGGGTGGGCGTTGGGTGGGACCCTTGGAGATGAGCAGCAGATTCCCGGAGCGAAGGCTGGAGCTATGCTAGGTCTAAGCAGAGTGGTGACTCCAGCTGGGATTTGTGTGGGGGGGTCTCCATCTCCCCTCAAATAGGAAGGATGAGGGGCAGCAGAGCAGATGGGGGGCAAGACTGCACTCGGCCCTGGGTCATCTTGGAACCCGGCTTGGAACCTGAGGTGGGAGGGAGTCTGGTGGGGGCTCCGGGACCCCCACCTGCAGAGCGGCAGACCAGGACCAGGAGCCATGTGTGGGCTCCTCCTCCGGCTTGGAACCTGGGCTCCCTTGGCCACAAAGCAGGACAGGGGCCCAGAAAGCCCCCAACCCAGGAGACGTGAAGCTAGCAGCTGGTAAGAGCTCCATCCGTGCATCCCCTCCGCCGTGGGCTTCCCATCCCCATCTACTTGCCTGCCAGGCTGTGAGGACCCCCAGCTCTGGGGCTCTGTCTGGGCCTTGGGGTACCCCTAGGCTGCCCCCACCCATTGGAAGGGAAGCAGCACCTGAGACCTCAAGGTAGGTTGGGCAAGGAAGGCAGAGGGTTAATGAGGGTGTGGCCAGGGTCCACCAGACCACAGCCACCTGCCAGGGCTCCTGACCCCCAAATCCCATAGGCCAGAGACCCCTAATTTCTCTCTGACCTAAGGGTCTTCTCTCACCCACCCTCCTAACCTCCAGGAAGAGGGGGTTGGCCCTCACCTTGGGTGTGCCAACCTCAGAGCCCCCTCTCTGATGAAGGCCACTCTTCAGAGCCTTTGCCAGTGGGCAAACCTTGGAGCTGAGGCTCCCAGAGGGAAGAAGAAGGTGCTGGGGAGGGGGACAGTCCTTCCAGGGTCTCTTTATTTCTGGAAGCCAGAGTGGAGCCTAAGGCACTGGCGCCACCAGCTGGCTTCAGCCAGAACTACGGAGGCTGAGGGATGGGCGTGAAGGTGCTGGTGGGGGGAGGAATCTAGAGCTCAGCTAGATGTTGGTCCAGGGTGGTCTGGGTCCTATTCAGCCAGATGGACCCAAACATTTTTTTCTAGGCATGACCCCAAGAATGAGACCTTAGGTTCCATAGAATAGCAGCTCTAGTCTTGAGTCGGTACCAAAATCACCTGAAAGGCTTGTCGGTTTGTTTCACTTCCACTCCCAGAGTTTCTGATTCAGCGGGTATGGAGTGGTGCTGCTGCTGCTCAGTTCCTCAGTCATGTCCAACTCTGCGACCCCTTGGGCTGGAGTAGCCCGCTAGGCTCCTTTGTTCATGGGATTTTCCCGGCAAGAATGCTGGAGTGGGTTGCCATTTCCTCCTCCAGGGGATCTTCCCGACCCAGGGATGGAACCAGCATCTCCCGAGTCTCCTGCTTTCTTTACTGCTGAGCTACCAGGGAAGCCTAGGTATGGGGCGGGGTGGGGGGGTGGGGCTAGGGATTTGTATTTCTAACAATTTCCAGGCAGGGCTGATGCTGGCTGGTCCAGGGACCATGCTTGGAGAATCACTGCTTTAGAATTTCTGAGTTTGATGTCGTATTACCTTTGCAGAGTATGTCCTATTTTTATATTATGGGGCAAAAAAAAAATGAGTGTCAGTAAGAGTACAGGTGCTTGACAGCCCACCCTAGTCAGTAACATCATATTTCTATCGAGAGCCCACCCAGTGCCTGGGTTGCCCTGCTGTAGGGCTGGGATAAGTGGTGAAGAAGGCAGACGGGTCCCTGCCTCAGAACTCACACCCAGGCAGGTCCAGCATGTGATCTTTCCACCTGCAGGTCTGATAAAAGGCAGGTCACAACAAGGACCAATGCAGAACCTGGTTTCACATTCTACTGCCCCTTCGTAGATCTTCCTTGTTCAGTCCCAGCCCATATCAGACCCTTTGAGTCACCTGACTCCTCCCTCCATTTCTCACATCTAATCCATTATACATCTCAGCCCTGACCATCATCAACTCTCCTGGTTACATGCTTTCCCAGGCTTCCATCTTTGTCCCCAGAGTCCACCCTCTGAGCTGCAGCCAAAGCGATTTTTTTAAGACAAACCATGTTACTCCTCTGCTTACACTCTCCAATGTCTTTCTATTGCACTTAAAAAAAAAAATCCAAAGTCCCACCATAGCTTTAAGGCCCTAAGTGGTCCTCACGTCTTACCATATTCCCCTTGCTCACTTTGCACTGACTACCCTGGCCTCCTTGCTTGTTCCCACCACAGGGCCTTGGCCCCATCTCCATATGCAACATCTCCTCCCAGATTGCCTCTTGGCTGACTCCCCTTATGCTCCGGAACATCTCCACTGACCTCTCTATTCAATGTTGCCTCCCACTCTCAGCTACTCTCTGTTCTCGTTAACTTGTTTTACTTCGTTCATAGCATTTACTGTTCTCTGAAGTTATTTATTCATTTGTCAGTTTGCTTGTTTCCTGTCTGTCTTCACTCATCAGAATGTGAGTACCCTAGGAACAGAGATGGAACCTCTGTATCCCCAGTACCTAGAATTCTACCTGCACATGACATGTGCTAGATAAATATTTGCTGAGTGAATGGGACTATATAGGATGCAATGCAGGGGTAGGTCCCCCAACATGACATTGGGGAAGGCTTTCCAGAGGACCAGAAAAAGAAAGACCAGTTCAAGCAGAGGAATTAAAAAAAAAAAAAAAAAAGATATGGGAAAGTCTTAAAGCATGGAGTGTTCTAGAAACTGTACATAGTCCAGTTTGGCTGGGGCAGGAGATGGGGAAAGGAAGTCAGAGAAGATGGAGAAGCATCAGGCAGGCCATGAAGGGTCTCTTTGTTCCTGGAGGAATCTGAGCTCTATGCTGAGGGCAGTGGCTGCCCCCAGTGGGTGTAATATCATGCCCTTTAGAAAAGACCACTGAGGGAATTCCCTGGTGGTCCAGCGGTTAGGACCTGGTGCTTTCACTGCAGGGCGAGGGGCCCAGGTTCCATCCTTGGTTGGGGAACTAAGATCCCTCATGTGAAGTCACTCAGTCATGTCTGACTCTTTGTGACCCCATGGACTGTGCCCACCAGGCTCCTCTGTCCATGGGATTATACCAAACAATTATACTGGAGTGGGTTGCCATTCCCTTCTCCAGGGGATCTTCCCGACCCAGGGATCGAACCTGGCTCTCCTGCATTGCAGGCAGATTCTTTACTGTCTGAGCCACTAGGGAAGCCTCTCATGCTATGCGGTGTGGCCAAATTTTACAAAAAGAAAAAGAAAGGACCACTCAGTGCAGAATGGTTTCCAGGGAGAAAGCCTGGGGTAGGGGTGTGAGTACTGGGAGGTGCAGTGGCCCAGATGTGTGGTGCTGATGCTCTGAGCCACAGGAGTGACCATGTGCAGGAGACACTGAGGTGGTCTGGCCACGATGAGAGAGTGGAGTGGGTGGAGAGAGAGGCACTCATCATCAGGTCCCCTGTTGGAGGGAGGCCACTGGAGTGGGAGCCGGTTTGGAGGAAAGACGGGTTCTATTTTAGACAGATGGGTCCGAGTGGGAAGTGGAGACACATGTCAGTTTTGCAGAAAGAAGGAGTGGTGTATGAGGTCAGGTGTCGGAGGGAGCCCTCCTGGATGAGGAGGAATTCCACTCCGGGAGTGGCCAGGAGGATGCAGGTCTTGGCAGGAGCAGTTTGTCTGGAGCATCCTTGGTGTGTGTCAAGCAGGGAATGAAGGTGGGGAAGTGAGACCAGAAGCAAAGCATAGGTCACATCCCCCTTTCCAGAGATTTGGAGGGAAAGAGAGAGATAGGGCTGCCGCTGGGGGCCACAGGCAGCTGACTGTATTCGTATTTTAAGTTGGGGCAGCTTTAAGTCCTTTGGAATGTTGAAGGAAAGATCCAGAAGAAAGGGGTGTTGGTGATCCAGGAAGGGCAAAGGGATGGCGTTTTTTTTTTTGGAGTCCAAGGATGGTTCTGTTATGAGAAAGGGGTGCTCTGCCATAATGACAGGTGGTGAGAGAAGAGACTGGTTTGGCAGCAGGGAGTGGAAAGTTTGGAAGCTGGAAATAAGAGGTCACAGGTGATGGCTTCTCTCTCTCTCTTTTATTAAAAAAAAATAGATTTTTTGATCACTGTTGCTGCGCGGGCTTTTTCTCTAGTTGCAGTGAGCAGAGGCTCCTCTCTAGTTGCGGTGCACAGGCTTCTCATTGCAATGGCTTCTCTTGTTGCAGAGCATGGGCTCTAGGGCGTGTGGGCTTCGGTAGTTGCAGCTCCCAGGCTCTGGAGCACAGACTCCACAGCTGTGGCGCATGGGCTTAGCTGCTCTGGGGCAGGTGGGATCTTCCTGGATCAGGGATCCAACATGTGTCTCCCACATTGGCAGGAGGATTCTTTCCCACTGAGCCACCAGGGAGGCCCCCCTCACTCTCTGAAAAATATTTATTTGCGGAAGGACGGCGGGCAGGAGCACAGGGAAACTGAATTGTTGGGCTCAGTGCAAGGCCAGTGGGGAGTGGAGATCCGGAGTGTGCCCCAAAGGAAGATGGCTATAGGGTTTTTCCAGGCAGGAGTGATGGGGGAAACCTGGGGCAAGGCAGTCAGCAACTGGCTGGACCACTGGGTGGACTGGGGAGGGAGAGAGGTGAAGGTGGGAGGGGTCAGTGCATTGGGAGAAGAAGGATGACTTGAGGTGAGGGAAGAATCTGAAAGCCCCATGACTAATAGCATGGGCAGAAGCTCTGGGATAACTCTGGGATGGGTGAAGCAGGGGACACTGCTTTGCTTTAGAAAAGAGTATCCTCAGGACTTCCCCTGGCAGTCCAGTGGTTGGCTCCTTGCTTCCAGTGCAGGGGGCGGTGTGGGTTCAATCCCTGGCTGGGGAACTAAGATTCCACATGTTTTGTGGTGCGGTTTGGGGGTGGGGGACTTCCCTGGTGGCTCAGAGGTTAAAGCGTCTGCCTCCAATGCGGGAGACCTGGGTTCGATCCCTGGGTCGGGAAGATCCTCTGGAGAAGGAAATGGCAAACCACTCCAGTGTTCTTGCCTGGAGAATCCCGTGGACGGAGGAGCCTGGCAGGCTACAGTCCACGGGGTCGCAAAGAGTCCGACACGACTGAGCGACTTTCCTTCCTTCCTTTGGGGATGGGGGATAGAAAGAAGCAACCATGCAAGGGGAGGGACTCACTTCCCCATGATGTTTTGGGGGAGGGACCTCAGGCCTTCCGTCGGGCAGGGCCACCTGGGTGAGGGGCTGAATGTAAGGAGAGCCTGGCTTCTCCAGTCCTAGCTTCCTGCCCCAGGAATTCTTCTCCCCTGCCAGGCTCCATGCATATAATTCAAGTGCATTCACGCTCTCAAGGAATCCTTGCAAACCCTGCTAGATGGGCGCTGTTCCAGCCCAGTTCTACCCAGGAGGCCCTGAGACTCAGGAGAAAAGTGACCTACCTGCCTGAAATCGGTGGCAAAGGAGATAGACCCCACCGCTGGTGCCTCCAGGGCCCTCCTCTTCCCTAAGAGAGGCTGGAGATCCATTTCCATCCCAGTAAGGGGCCTGAGGACCCCGACTCTGACCAGACACTGGAGTCACCCTGCTTTGGAGTGGGGGGTCTGGGACACCGTGAGGGAGGGCTGTGTGGTGCCCCTTGTTCTACACTCAGTCTAGGACACTCAGTCTAAGAGTAGGCTTTGCTCTCCTAAAGGCCCGGAGCCGTGCTGGTGCTGGCGACGGAGGCGAGGACGATGACGCGCAGGAGACGCCAGGCTCGGACCGCGGCGGGATTGCGCGTGCAGGTCAGTGGGACCTCCCCTTCCACCCGCCTCCCGGCACCCCTTAGCGGGTCTGGCTCTGCGAAGTTCCGTCTGGGCCCGCCAGAGGGCGCCCGGGGCCGGGACGGCGGAGGGGCCGACAGCCCGGGAACCCAGGAAAGGGCCGTGGCGGTGTCGCCGGGTCCGCACGCAGCTCAGGTCCGAGGGTCGGACAGATGGCCAGCCAGTCCGGATTCAGGGGCGTTGGGCGCTCCGTGAAGCCGGATTCCGGGGATTGCACGCCCCGAGGGGGAGTCGTAGTCGAGTATTCTGAAACTCCGCGGCGGCTCGGAAGCCGTCCACCCACGACCCTCCAGCCGGGAAGAGGCTGCTCGCGTCTGGGGCAGGTGTCCGGGCCCAGGTCCTGCGATGTCCCGGGCTGAGGAGAGGACATCTGAGAATCTATGGATAGGGATGGGGAGGGGAGTGGGAGCCCATTCTTGGGAGGGGGTGGTACATTCCCCCCCCCAACTCCGGGCCCGCCTCGGCTCCGCCCCGGGCCCGGGCCCCGCCCCGGGGCCCGGCGGCACCGCCCACTCCCCTCGGCACGGCCGGGAGCCCCGGGGGCCGCCGCCGCCGCCGCCCGAGCGCCCGCCATGCGCGCTGCCCCCGCCGCCCCGCTGCTCCAGCTGCTGCTCCTGCTGGGGCCGCGGCCCGAGGCTGCGGGAGTCGCGGAGCCGCCGCTGCCCACCGTGGTCCTTGCCATCCTGGCCCGCAATGCCGAGCACTCACTGCCTCACTACCTGGGCGCGCTGGAGCGGCTGGACTACCCCAGGGCCAGGCTGGCCCTCTGGTGAGATAGACCTGGGCGTTGGCACCCACTGGGCACCTACTCCCCCCAGCCCCACCACCGACAGCCCGGGCTCCAGCTGGCCCCATCTGCTCCTTGTCCAGACACCACCCAGACTGGCCCCTCCCCTCGCAGACAGGCCCTCCAGCAACCCGAGCCCCCTGGCGGGTCCCCTTGGCCCCTTGGCCCCGCAGACTGACTTTGGAGGACTTGGGTTGGCACAGGGACACCCATCCCTCATTCTGCCCCCTGCTCCTCCTTCGGGACCTCCTCTGGGTGTAAGCTGGGCCCAACCCCTCTTGCTCCAGCCCACCAGAGCTGAAACTTAAGCCACGGGACCTGTGGCTGGCCTGACAGAGTGGAGCCAACTGGAGCAGCTGGTGTCCCCTGGGGCCCCATGTGGCAGAGTTCAGCAGGCCTAGGAGTTCCTGGGGAGCCCGTAGGGGTGCTGTCAGCCCTGGGCTCCATGCTGCTCTATGGGGGGGGGTGTCACACCCGCTCCCCCTTCCCCAGGGCTGGTTCCAGCCTCTCTCAGAGGAGGGACTGGGTCCTGCCGGCCAAGGGCAAAGCCCCTTCCTGCCATCTCTTCCCCTAGGTGTCCCCACAGGGCCCTGGAATCAGAGGCCACAGTCTATGGAAGCCAGAACAGGGAGGAGTCCCAAGCTGAGGTTGGGGATAAACTGAGAGAAATGACAAACTACCCTCCCCAACTCACCAGATTTGGGCTGGGGGTGGAGCTGTGGCCTGGGGAGGCCGCCCACAATTACTAGTCAGGGAGTTTAGTTAGTTCCCACCCCCAAAAGACTTGACACGTAGTTAGTCTTCAGTTCTAGAGACTTGGCTTAAAGGGGCAGCATCACCGAAAACCTGGGCTCTTGGCTAAGGCCCCCTCACCCGCCTCTGTCGTGAGAGCCCCTTCGGAGAGGCTGTGCAAGGTGACCTTGGAGCTCAGGCCCATCAGGTCTTCTCAGGGATGCTCAGAGTGTGGTTTGGTCCTTATTACAACTTCCAGGTGGAGGGAAGCAGCAACTCCTCTGTCTAGTCCTGACTCAGAGAGGGGAGGGGACTAACCTGAGGTCACACAGCAGGGAAGGAAGAAAACCAGGCCATATGGCAGATGTGTTCCTCAAAGTTGAGGTCCTTCTCATCTTTCAAAACACATTTGAGTGGCTGCAGACAGCAGCCTCCTGGGGAACATATGAAGCCTGTAGCCTGTCCAGGTTGCCCTAAGGAACCCTGGAGACAGCCCTTTCCAGTGGACATTCATGATTGGCATGCTGTCTCCAAATCTAGGCTTCAGACTGGTAAGTGTGGCAGAAAGCCCCAGGGCACGGTGGCCAGGGTCCACACTGGCCAAGTCGTAATGCCCATCCGTACCAAGCTTCCGAACAAGGAACATGTGACTGAGGCCCTCCGAAGGGCCAAGTTCAAGTTCCCTGGCCGCCAGTCAATCCACATCTCCAAGAAGTGGGGATTTACCAAGTTTAAGGCTGGTGAATTTGAAAACATGGTGGCAGAAAAGCAGCTCATTCCAGATGGCTCTGGGGTCAAATACATCCTTCCCTCTGGACAAATGGCAGGTCCTGCACTCATGAGAGCCTTGGCGCCGTCCCCTCCTTACTCATGCCTACCAATAAATCCTAGTTGCCTCTCCAAAAAAAAAAAATACATTTGAGTTCTGTCACCTCAGCCCCTGAGCTTGCCAGGACAGCTTTTAGTTACAAAGGGAGAAAGTGAGCCCAGAGAGGGTCTGGACCTGCCTGGGGTCACATAGTGGAACACAGACCTATGATTGGGACCTGGCTGCCTGCCTTCCTCTGTAGCACATCTACCTCCTCCGCTCCCGGGAGAGGCCAGTCTTGCAGGGATTGGTGCTCCAGGGGTCAAGGCTGCCTCGGGGTATGGTCCTTTGGTGGCTGTGCCACCCCTCCCCACCTTCTTCCTCCTGTGTCCCCAGGTGTGCCACGGACCACAATGTCGACAACACTACAGAGATGCTACGGGAGTGGCTGGCTGCTGTGGGCAATGACTATGCAGCTGTGGTCTGGAGGCCCGAGGGGGAGCCCAGGTGTGGCCTGAGGGCAAAGGTTCTGGGGAAGATGGGCAACAGGTGCAGCCCAGAGAGGGAAAGAGACAGCTCCGCGTCACAGCCTCCGGGCCAGGGCTCTGACCACATGCACCTACCCCATGGAACAGCTCATCTCTTTACCACCTCAGGTCCTACCCAGATGAAGAGGGCCCTAAGCACTGGACCAAAGAAAGGCATCAATTCCTGATGGAGCTGAAACAGGAAGCCCTGACCTTTGCCAGCGACTGGGGGGCAGACTATATCCTGGTAAGAAAGCCTGGCCTACGATCGGGCTCCCCACAGATGGTGGCACCTCTCTTTGACAGAAATCTGGGTGCGATTTAACCATCTGTAGGCTCGACTCTTCAGCTAGCAACCTGGATCAGAACCCAGATCAGGTATCGAGCTAGGATCCCTTTGCTTGAGCTCAGACTCTGTACTAAGCCTGGATACCTGAGGCAGAGCTCAAGGTGTATACTGAGACTCAATCCCAGAGTATAGAGCCCAGAGTATAATCTGAGCCTAGTTCCCTGGACTGGAGATCAGGGTTGGTGGGTTGGTTTTGCTGTTGTTCATTCTGCTAAGGCTAAGTCATGTCTGACTCTTTGTGACCCCATGGACTGCAGCACACCAGGCTCCCCTGTCCAAAGGAGATCAGAGTAGGTCTTTGAATTTCCTTCCTAAGACTTCAGATAAAGTTCTTAGATCAGCACCTCAGGCGTAATCTCTGGACCCAGTCCCTGATCCAGTGTTCCAGACTAGATCCTTGGTCCGGAAACAGATCTCCTGGTTTATAGGTTAGATCTCTCTGAGGGAACCCCATTGGATTGTGGGAGATATCCTGGGTCCCTGGATATCTGGAGGGATCCCGCTCAGTGAATCCTTGGGAGGCTGTAGCCCAGACAAGTCTGGGGCCTGTGATATCCCCTTCCCCACAGTTTGCAGACACAGACAACATTCTGACTAACAACCAGACGCTGCAGCTTCTGATCACACAGAGGCTGCCCGTGGTGGCCCCGATGCTGGACTCTCAGACCTACTACTCCAATTTCTGGTGTGGGATCACCCCCCAGGTACGGCCAGGGACACGAGCCTCGGGAGGCTTGAGGTCTGGGAGGAGGGACGTGGAGGGCAGAAAGCCTCCGCTGGGGAGCGGTGTACTGGGGATGGAGGGGTGCTCTCTCACAGCCCGGGGCCACCCCTTCCCCAGGGCTACTACCGCCGCACGGCTGACTACTTCCCTACCAAGAACCGCCAGCGCCGGGGCTGCTTCCGCGTCCCCATGGTCCACTCCACATTCCTGATATCCCTGCGGGCTGAGGGGACAGCCCAGCTGGCCTTCTACCCCCCTCACCCCAACTATACCTGGCCCTTCGACGACATCATAGTCTTCGCCTATGCCTGTCAGGCTGCTGGTAAGGTCAACTCTTCCTGAGCCTTTTCTCGAGGTCTCTGGGCCTTTGCACATGCTGTTCCCTCTGCTCTGCATACCCTTCCCCACTCCACAGTTTTTCTTTCTAATTCCTAATTGTTCTTCGCGTCATAGGCTTTCTTGGGCCCACTGCCCCAGTAGGTTAGATGTCCTTCTGGCTGTCCCCACCATGGCACTTTCATGTATTCCTTCATTAGGCAAATATTTATGGGACACCTACCAGTGCCAAGGGCTTCCCAGGTGGCACTAGTGGTAAAGAACCCGCCTGCCAATGCAGGAGACGTAAGAGACACAGATTCGATCCCTGAGTCGGGAAGATCCCCTGGAGGAGGGCATGGCAACCCACTCCATTATTCTTTGCCTGGAGAATCCCACGGACGGAGGAGCCTGGCGAGCTACAGTCCATGGGGTATAAAGAGTCGGACGTGACTGAGTGACTTAACACACAGGCACCGTGTGCCAGGCACCAGGGAGACAGTGGTGAGTAAAGTCAGCTGGTCCTTGACTTCCTTGGTCCTCCAGTCCAGTCACCCAAAGGATCACACAAATCAGTGTCAATCACAATGACAGGAAGAAGAGTTTCTTGATTATAGGTGTTCTGGGAGCTTAGACTAGAGTTGACTTGGTTGGGGAAGGCTTCCTGGAGGATGTAATCATTGGGGCTGAGATCTAAGGTATGGGCAGGCCTTAGCAAGGCAAACAGAGCGAGACAGAGCATTTCAAGCAATGGGACCAGCAGGTGCAAAGGCCGTGTGGTGGCTGGGGACACAAGAAGACAGGCAGCTAGAGCACAGTACGCAAAGAGGGGGCATAGTGCAGGCTGAGGCAGGAAAGGTGGGCAGGGGCCATCTTGTGGGGACTTGATGGGCAAGCATCTGGCCATTAGCCTGTGGGTGTCAGGCAGCCATCAGAGAATCATGCGATTGGACTTGAACACTGAAAAAAAGCATTCTGCTGTGGGTAGTTATTTTTAAGATGAAAGTTACAAGGAAGTGTTTGGGTTTGGGGAATTCCCTGGTGGTCCAGTGGTTAGGACTCTGTGCTTTCACTGCTGAAGGCACAGGTTCAAGCTCTGGTCAGGGAATTAAGATCCCGCAAGCCATGCAGCATGGCCCAAAAAAAGAGAAATGTTTGGATGTTTGGATTTGGATCAGATAAACCACAGTCCTAGGAAGAACTGAAGTTGAGAGCAAGACAGAGATGCTGCTGTTGGTATAAGGACCTTGAGAAGGCGGCAGAGAATGTAGTTCCTGGTGTGCACTCATGGGTGGCGAGAACATGAAGGCTGTCCGGCGGGTGGAGAACTTTGCTCACAGTCAAGGTGAACTAGAAGTGACGATTCAATCAGGAAATGTTGCACCTGGGCAAGCAGTGTGTGAGGAGTGGCCAGGGAGAAGGGTGTCATCCTCATTATTTTGTGCACCATGAGGTGACGTCTACCGTGCAGACGTGCAGGAAGAAAAAAGATCTTATCAAGTACAAAACGTGAGTGAAGGTGAAACAAATACATGGACGAAAAATGAGAAGAAGCACAGATATTTTCTTTTTTTTGCCACGCTGGACAGCTCTTGAGATCTCACTTCCTCAACCAGGAACTGAACCCGGGCCACGACAGTCAAAGCACACACCCCTCACCACTAGGCCTCCAGGGAACTCCCTGTTTCCTTGTTTTTTCATTCCTACCTCTACATGTGGCTCAGCTGGTAAAGAATCTGCCTGCAATGTGGGAGACCTGGGTTCGATCCCCGGGTTGGGAAGATCCCCTGGAGAAGGGAAAGGCTACCCACTCCAGTGTTCTGGCCTGGAGAATTCCAGGGACTGTATGGTTCTTGGGGTCACAAAGAGTCGGACACCACTGAGCAGCTTTATTTGTTTTGTTTACCTCTTCTTGATTATCAGCCGCTGTTTACTGGTCAGTGGTTCAAAGGAATTTAGTGATTGACTTTGTAAAGTTTTTTATTTATATACAGATATCCAATTTTTGTTTAGCATCATATGTTTATTTATTTATTTGGCTACACTGGGTCTTAGTTGTTGCTTGCCGGATCTTTTGCTGTGGCGTATGGACTTCGTTGCCGCATGGCATTTGGGATCTGGCTCCCCAACCAGGGATCAAACCCACAACCCCTGCACCGGAGGGTGGATTCCCAACCACTGGACAACCAAGAAAGTCCCATGAACGGGGGTTTTGTCTCCATCATTCGTGTTTCCAACCCCTGCACTCTGCCAGGCTGTGTACTCAGTGCTGGTCCTGGAGTTCACTTTTCAACAGATACCATGGTTTGAGCGAGCTCCGGGATGGACAGGGAGGCCTGGCATGCTGCAGTCCATGGGGTTGCAAAGAGTCGGACATGACTGAGCAACTGAACTGAACTGATTGACTGACTGACCTGCCCTGGAGGATTCACAGTCTATAGAAGACAGTTCAGTTCAGTTCAGTCGCTCAGTCGTGTCCAACTCTTTGCGACCCCCTGAATCACAGCATGCCAGGCCTCCCTGTCCATCACCAACTCCCGGAGTTTACCCAAACCCATGTCCATCGAGTCGGTGATGCCATCCAACCATCTCATCCTCTGTCATCCCCTTCTCCTCCTGCCCCCAATCCTTCCCAGCATTAGGGTCTTTTCCAATGAGTCAACTCGTCACATGGGGTGGTCAAAGTATTGGAGTTTCAGCTTCAACATCAGTCCTTCCAATGAACAACCAGGACTGATCTCCTTTAGGATGGACTGGTTGGATCTCCTTGCATTCCAAGGGACTCTTAAGAGTCTTCTCCAACACCACAGTTCAAAAGCATCAATTCTTCAGCATTCAGCTTTCTTCACCGTCCAACTCTCACATCCATACATGACAACTGGAAAAACCATAGCCTGACTAGATGGACCTTTGTTGGCAAAGTAATGTCTTTGCTTTTTACTATGCTATCTAGGTTGGTCTTAACCTTCCTTCCAAGGAGTAAGCATCTTTTAACTTCATGGCTCCAATCACCATCAGCAGTGATTTTTGGAGCCCCCCAAAATAAAGTCTAACACTGTTTCCACTGTTTCCCCATCTATTTCCCATGAAGTGATGGGACCAGATGCCATGACCTTAGTTTTCTGAACGTTGAGCTTTAAGCCACCTTTTTCACTCTCCTCTTTCACTTACATCAAGAGGCTCTTTAGTTCTTCTCCGCTTTCTGCCATAAGGGTGGTGTCATCTGCATATCTGAGGTTATTGATATTTCTCCCGGCAATCTTGATTCCAGCTTGTGTTTCTTCCAGCCCAGCGTTTCTCATGATGTACTCTGCATATAAGTTAAATAAGCAGGGTGACAATATACAGCCTTGACGTACTCCTTTTCCTATTTGGAACCAGTCTGTTGTTCCATGTCCAGTTCTAACTGTTGCTTCCTGACCTGCATACAGGTTTCTCAAGAGGCAGGTCAGGTGGTCTGGTATTCCCATCTCTTTCAGAATTTTCCACAGTTTCTTGTGATCCACACAGTCAAAGGCTTTGGCATAGTCAATAAAGCAGAAATAGATGTTTTTCTGGAACTCTCTTGCTTTTTCGATGATCCAGCGGATGTTGGCAATTTGGTCTCTGGTTCCTCTGCCTTTTCTAAAACCACCGTGAACATCTGAAAGTTCACGGTTCACGTATTGCTAAAGCCTGGCTTGGAGAATTTTGAGCATTACTTTATTAGCGTGTGAGATGAGTGCAATTGTGCAGTAGTTTGAGCATTCTTTGGCATTGCTTTTCTTTGGATTGGAATGAAAACTGACCTTTTCCAGTCCTGTGGCCACTGCTGAGTTTTCCAGATTTGCTGGCATATTGAGTGCAGCACTTTCACAGCATCATCTTTGAGGACTTGAAATAGCTCAACTGGAATTCCATCACCTCCACTAGCTTTGTTAGACAAAGGCTAAATAAATGATTAAAATAAAGATGACAAACACCGAAGGAATTAAAAAAAGAAAAGGCTACTCTGGTTGCCAGGTGGAGGACATGGCAGGGCCTGGAGAGGGGGAGGGGTTAAGTGTAGGGATCTGGGCCAGAGGTGATGGTGCTGGATTGGGTGAGGGGGATGGGCAGAGGCGGGTGAGATTTAGAGGGTGGAGCAAGGCCCCGTGGCATCAGGTGGCCATAGCCAGGTGGGAGTTTGCCTGCTTATTCCTCACTTTAATCCTCTGAGGGCAGGGATGGCCTGTCTTGCTCACCACCATCGCCCCTGTCCCCAGCTGGTGCCCTGGAGACATCTGTTGAATGAATATATACCATCTCAGCAGAAAGGTCCCTGAGATGTTGTTTGAGCCAAGCCCTATCTCCCTCCAACCCCACAGATGGGGACGCGGGGCCACAGAGAGGACTCATATGGTGGGTACCGGTAGGACTGGGGCTCACACCTGCCGTCTGAGTTCCGAGAACCCCACCCTGCAGGCCAGCACTCACTCGGCCTCTCTCCGCAGGGGTCTCGGTCCACGTGTGCAACGAGCACCGTTACGGGTACCTGAACGTGCCTGTGAAATCCCACCAGGGGCTGGAGGACGAGAGAGTCAACTTCATCCACCTGATCCTGGAAGCACTGGGTGAGGCTGCAAGCCGGTGTTGTCCCTCCTCCCATCACTCCCTGCCCCTCTCCCGGGCCCCTTCTCCTTGGCCCTGGACCTGGCTGGGCAGGGGTTGGGGCTGGAGTCACAACTTCCCCTTCAAATCATTCCCTGACTCCGGGCAAGTCGCTTTCCCCGCTGAGCTTCAGTCTGCCCCTCCGAACAGAGGCAGGTGGAGTCTGATCTGCTGGGCATCCTGCCAAGGGGGCGGGAATGAGGGGGGCCTGGGACTCCAGGGTGCCGCTGACTCAAGCCAGTGGGGACTCCTGACAGCAGGCTTTCCTCTGCAGTGGATGGGCCCCCCATGTGGGCCTCGGCTCATGTGTCCCGGCCTCCAAAGAGGCCCAGCAAGATGGGGTTTGATGAGGTGAGTCCTCCCAGCCTGCGGGACCAGGGTCAGGAGGTGGGCTCTCCCCTCCACCCGGAGCCTCCCTCCTGCCCACCTGCCTGCGGGACCAGGGTCAGGAGGTGGGCTCTCCCCTCCACCTGGAGCCTCCCTCCTGCCCACCTGCCCCCTCCAGGTGTTTGTCATCAGCCTGGCCCGTCGGCCCGACCGCCGAGAGCGCATGCTGACTTCCCTCTGGGAGATGGAGATCTCTGGGCGGGTGGTGGACGCCGTGGACGGCCGGTGAGGCTTCTGGGACGGGGACAGGGCCCTGTGCAGCGGAGGGGGCCCAGGGTGGCCCGTCGGGGCTCCCTGGAGGTGGGAAAAGCAGACGATGGGTCGAATGAGTTTCCTGTTCCAAGGAGTATTCAGAGAGGGCTTGAGTCATTGTGTCTCGGGGAACCCAGGGCAGGCAGAACAGGACAGGGGGCCCTTCCTCAGCCCACCCGAGGGAGGAGAGTGTAGTGGTTAAGGCCTGTGGTCTGGAGCTCCTGGGCCTGGTCACCAGCCGTGTGACCTCCGGCAAGTCTTCCCGTCTCTCAGCCCTGCTGCAGAAACGGCGAATAGCTGCCTTCCTCTTAGGGGTTTATAAGGGTTTAGTGAAGATTTCTCCAGGGCCTGACACACAGTAAGTATCCCAAAGGATAACGGGGTCTTCATTCTGATTATCAGGGCTCTTCCTTTCCCTCCTGAACCTAGATCCCTGATGAGTGGGGTGCGGGAGCAGGCCACTCACGTTACCCTAGAACCAGGGCTCACATGGCCCCCCATATCCACTGTTGTTGGCTGCATGTGCTCCAGTCTGGTGGACCGCAGGATGTCCAGCCTTTGCTTGGGCCCCTGCCTGAGAAGTGTCTGCCCTTCATCTTGGGTGTCTCCTTCTCAGACTGCCTGGCTCCCCTAAGGATTACCCACCCCGCCCAAGGCGGCTCCAACCCCCTGGTCCAGTCATGATGACTTCAGGCCACATGAAGCAGTAATCAGGCTGAAGCCTCCTCCCTCCCAACTGGGAATCCCTGGTAGTTCAGCAGTAAAGAATCCGCCTGCAATACAGGAGACTGCTTGCAATGCAGGAGTCTTGGGTTCAATCCCTGGGTTGAGAAGATCCCCTGGAGAAGGAAGTGGCAACCCACTCCAGTATTCTTACCTGGGAAATCCCATGGACAGAGGAGCCTGGCAAACTACAGTCCATGGGGTCGCCAAGAGTGGGACATAACTTAGCAACTAAGCCACCACCACCACCACCACCTCCTTCAAAGCAGACTCCAGTGTGATGGTCCCCAACTTGCCCAGTGCAGGCGGCCCTGGGTAGGTCTCTGGCGGGCACCCCTGACCCCATGACACCGTCTCCCTCAGGACGCTCAACAGCAGTGTCATGAGGACCCTCGGCGTGGACCTGCTCCCCGGCTACCAGGACCCCTACTCGGGCCGCACGCTGACCAAGGGTGAGGTGGGCTGCTTCCTGAGCCACTACTCCATCTGGGAGGAGGTAAGGACCCTGCGCCTTGGCCCACGCCCTTGGGGAAAGCAGGGCCCCCCCACCCCCACTCACGGCTCCATGCCAGCACTCATGTGACTGGTGGGTGACAGATCACACTCAAGAAGACCTGGGTAGCAGCTGTCAGCCTCCTGTGGGCGCAACCCTTCCCGTATTCACCCCGTGGTATGCGCTGAGCACCGGCTATGTGCTGGGACAGCCTCTGCTCTGAGACCACAGAGATGAACACAAAGAATGCAGCCAGGCCCTCCTGGGGCAGAGGGACCAGAGCAGGGCGCAGAAATGAAGAAAGAACTCAGGTTACCCTGGCCCGGGGAGGTACCGGCTGTGCGAGGGTGTGGACAGGCCTGGCCTCCTGGCCTCCGGTGGGGTCAGCGTGGGCCTCACTGTCGACGGGCAGGGAGAGGAGCCTTCTCAACAGAGGAAGACGGTGCGGCCCAGACCCCTGGGGCTGAAGGAGTGGAGGGTGTTGTGTGTGAGAAGAAAGGCCCGAGACTTGGCCAGGCAGCCTTGGCCCGGGTGTGAGTGCCCGGGAGAGGTCAGTGCCTGGACATGGCCTGAGAGGACCAGGGACGGGCCCTCCAAGGGGCGCCCCCTCCAGGAGGTGAAGCACAGATACCCTCCTTGTTTTCATTTTCTACTGTTGCCAAAATACTTTGCATGTGAGCTTCTATTTCTGTTTTTCTGAACTGAATGGTGCCTCTGAACAGATAGAAGGGCCACCATTTATTGAGCCGATTTCATGCTCTTCTCATACCTCCAGAAGTTACAGAAAGCATTTCTTCTCAGGGTGTTGGGGGCTGGGGTCTCTCCCCAACCCCAGCCCAGCCTCACTTCCTTGAGGAGGTGGAAGTGAGGCTCAGGAGGCGGAAGTGAGGAGCCCGGCTCTGTAACCCAGCAGATGCAGGCTCAGATCCCAGCTCGACCACGTCCAGGCTGGGTGTCCTTGGAAGATCGTGGGGTCACTTCCCGGCGTCTCCATCTCCCTCCTGCCTCCTGAGGATCCCTGGAGACGAGCCCTGTGGCTCCTGGGATGAGGCCGCAGTGCTCAGTGACCACAGCAAGGGTTCTGATTTCTCTCCTGATCTGCTTGGAGGGCAAGACTGGGAGCCTGAAGGCCCTTGAATACTAGAGCCAGGTGTTGGGGTTTCAAGCCCCAGGCCGAGGGAGCCCCAGCAGGCTTTGGAGCAGCTGAGCGGCATAGCCAGGGCTGAGCACTTGGCCTGTAACCAGAGCCAGGAGTGTCTGTCAGAGTCAGCCAGGTAGGAGGGGACGGCAGCCCAGTCTAAAGAGCCACCCCCCCCCAACCTTGTGCCTCAGGTTGTTGCCCGGGGCCTGGCCCAGGTCGTGGTATTTGAGGACGACGTGCGCTTTGAGAGCAATTTCAAGGGGCGGCTGGAGCGTCTGATGGAGGAGGTGGAGGCGGAGAAACTTCCTTGGGACCTGATGTAGGCAGCCTGGGCCCCCAGGGGCCAGGGAGAGGGGTGGGCCTCCTGGGGTCTGCCTTCTCCTGCAGGGAGCCCTAGCCAGCATACCCTGCCCCCGGGCTTGGCTCCGTAGATGGAGTTGGGGACAGGGAGTGCCCTGGGACATCAGCAGTGACTCCTGGGACCCCTGGTGTCACCTGCAGCTACCTCGGCCGGAAGCAGGTGAACCCTGAGGAGGAGGCAGTCGTGGAGGGGCTGCCCCACCTGGTGGTGGCCGGCTACTCCTACTGGACGCTGGCGTACGTCCTGAGCCTGGCAGGCGCCCGCAAGCTGCTGGCCTCCCAGCCGTTGCGCCGAATGCTGCCTGTGGATGAGTTCCTGCCCATCATGTTTGACCAGCACCCCAAGTGAGCCACAGGGCAGGGCAGGGTCAGCCCGTCCTCAGAGCCCACCTCAGCAGGTAGTAAGTCCCCTTCGCTGGGTGGATGGGGAGACCGAGGCTGGCAGGGCTGAGCCACTTCCGGTCACCAAGGAAGAGCCCAGCTTAGCCTTGGCATCAGACCAAACTCTGTGTAAATTCTGTGATGCCCTGTGGTTTCTAGGTAAGTGATTTTCCTATTCTGCACCTCAGTTTCCCCATCCGGAAAATGGGGATAAGAGAAATGCCACTTTAGGATTTGATGGGGAGCGCGGTGAGGTGCCCAGCTCCAGGCTGGCAGGGGTCTGGGGTGGGACAGTTCACCCCAGCCCCCCTGAGCCCCCCTCCCCCCTCCCAGTGAGCAGTACAAGGCACACTTCTGGCCGCGGGACCTGCAGGCCTTCTCAGCCCGGCCCCTGCTTGCGGCCCCTACCCACTACGCAGGGGACGCCGAGTGGCTCAGCGACACCGAGACATCCTCGCCCTGGGACGACGACAGTGGCCGCCTCATCAGCTGGACCGGCTCCTACAAGACCCTGCGCGGCCCCCGCCTGGACCTGACGGGCAGCAGCGGGCACAGCTTCCATCCCCACCCCCGGGATGAGCTCTAGGTGAGGGCGGGGCCTTGGTCTTCTCTGCCCATCGATGGCTGACTCTGTGTTTAGGTCTCAATTCCCCTCCTCAGCTGTCTCCTCTCCCCCTCCCTTTCTTTCCGTGGCTTTGTCTCTGTTTGCGTCTTTGTGTTTGCCTTTCTCTGTCTCTTGCTCTCTCTGTCTCTAAGCCCATCTCCATCTCTCTGTCTCTGACTATCTCTGTGTCTGCGTCTCTCTCTGTCTCTCTCTGTCCAACTCTAGTTTTTTTCTACTCCTCTCTCCTCTCCTGTCCCACCAGGGCTAGACAGTGACTCCAGACCTGGCTGTCCCCTTGGGCATGGCCTTTCTGCCTTCCGGACCTGTCTTCCATCAGGAGAAACCACTGAGATGGGTCACCAAGGCCACGTAGCACAAGGGCAGGGCTCCTAGGCCCTCTTCCTCGCCAACCTGATTCAGGGCCTGGGGTGGAGGGAGGAAGGGAGGCCCCACCCCCCAGCCTTCAGTGTCAAGCTGGGTAGACCCAGGAGGCATGCCCCCCACTGAGGACCCAGCTGCAGTGGTCCCTCTGCCCCCTTCTACCTCGCCATCAGCTCCCTACCCAGCTTAACAGCTGGGTCTCACCTGCCACCCTCTTGCCTGGCCAGTAGGAAGTGCAGGGAAATGGGAGGAGGACCTAGCACACAGTAGGCCCTCAATAAAAGCTGGCTGGTGTTGCACTTTATACTTTTTAACTCCTGGCTGAGCCTCTTTGCGTGTCCTAAAAGGGCTGGGAGGGAGGCGTTCCCTATCTGTGGATGAGCAAGTGGAGAGACAGAGAGGGGAGGGCGGCCTCGGGGAGGAATCAGGTGATCTGGCATCACCTCCTTAGCCTGCTCATTGGTAAAGGGGCGGCGTGAGCAGAAGTACCTCTTGGGCTGGGTGGGCAAGAAGCTGGAGCCCAGCCCAGAGTGAGTGCATACCCACTGCGGCTGGTGTGGTCATCGCTGGCCTCACCTTGCTGGCCAGGGTGGGCCTAGGCCAAACCCAGGGCCGCCGGGGCCCCCCTCGCTGCCTTTGGACATTCCCCTGTGTAGTTGGAACCCCTCTCTTGGAAGTGGCAGGGGAGATCCAGGGCTCCCTTCCCACCCTGACCAGTGTGGCCACCAGAGGGCAGCAAGTGGCGGAACCTGGACTTTGTGGTGCCAGGGCGCCCTCTGCTGGCTTGGTGCCAACAACGGGAAGGGCGCATACCATGCGTGTGTGCTACGTGGCTTCAGTCGTGTCAGTCGCTTTGCGACCCTGTGGATTTGTATAGCTCGCCAAGCTCCTTTGTCCGTGGGATTCTCCCTTCTCCAGGGGGTCTTCCCGACCCTGGAATCGAACCTGGGTCTCCTGTGTCTCCCGCGTTGGCAGGCAGCTTCTTGACCACTAGCGCCACCTGGGAAGCCCGGGGAAGGGAGCCTGGGGCATCTGGCATCTGCCCATTGTCCTCTGGGTTACCCACAGCGGCTTCAATTTGTGCTCTCCTGCTTGGAAACTGCCGGCCTTCCTCCCTGCCCATCCCTGTAGGGCCCAGCAGCGGAGACTCTGTAGGGTCTCCAGTGCCTGCAGGCAGGCAGCCAGAGGGGTGGGGGGGTGGCTCCTTGCCTTGGCCATGGCCTCCACCAGTGCGGACCTCCTGCCAGCACTGCAATCGTCAGGTTTCCTGCTTCAGAGGAGTCCCTGCCCCCGTACCCCCCCTTGGCTTGGTTTGTGTAAGCCCTCCTGGCAGAGTCAGTCAGGCGTCCCCTGGGGCTGGGCTTTCCCTGTTAGTCCCAGGGATGAGGGCCCGCTGGCCTGGTTTTGGCCCCAGAGCCCGACATGGCTCTGTGAAGGACTTTGGGCCAGAGCTGTGGAATTGATGCTTTGTTCATTCCAAGACCAAAAGCCATTGATTCTGGATGGCTATGACCTTGACTAAGTCGCTTCTCCTTTCCAGGCTTCAGGCATCCCTTTCATTCATTAAAATGAACTTTTTCTTTTGGCTGCCCCACTTGTGGGATCTTAGTTCCCCAACCAGGAATTGAACCCAAGCCCTCAGCAGCGAGAGCTCAGCATCCTAATCACTAGACCACTGGGGAATTCCCTAAAGTGAACATTTATGGAGGACCCTCTGTGGGTCACGTTTAGGTTCTAGGGATACAGCAGTGAATACAAAGCTCCCAAAAAAATCACTGACCTTGTAGAGCTGACATTCTAGTGAGGGAGACAGACGCAAACAGCAGAGTAAATATTGGAGGGTGGTGAGTTCTACAGAACAAAATTAGGAAATATCAAGTATGATCGAGACATGAAGAACAAAGACATGAAGAAAGGGGACAACCTATGGGGATATAGGGAGGAAGACCATTCTAGGCCAAGGGAGGAGCATCTGCAAAGGTCCTGAGGCAGGAGTGGGCTTCCCAGGTGGCTCAGACGGTAAGAATCTGCCTACAGTGCAGGAGACCTGGGTTCCATCCCTGGGTTGGGAAGATCCCCTGGAGAAGGGAACAGCTACCCACTCCAGTATTCTGGCTTGGAGAATTCCATGGACAGAGGAGCCTGGTGGGTTACGGTCCATGGGCTCGCAAACAGTCGGACACAACTGAGCGACTAACACTTCACTTTCACTGAGGCCAGGAGTGGTACTGGCAGGTTTAAAAGACACCAAAGGGGTCGGTGTAGCTGGAGCAGAACGAGCAAGGAGGAGCCAAGGCCTGGACGTGAGGGAACCAAGGTTGGGGGCCAGAGCAGGAATGTCCTTGGCGGTCATTTTGGCTTTTATTCTGAGGTAAGGGATTGAAAATGCCATGAACAGAGATGCCTGTTGAAAATGCCCATGAACAGTCCATGGGGTTGCAAGAGATGGCTGAGTGACGAACACTAAAGGAGCGAGCACTTGGAGGGTCTGAGGCAGGGCCTCAGTACCTCTTGGGCTGTACCTCTTGGGCTGGGTGGGCAAGGAGCTGGAGCCCAGCCCAGAGTGAGTGCGTACCCACTGCGGCTGGTGTGGTCATCGCTGGCCTCACCTTGCTGGCCGGGGTGGGCCTAGGCCAGACCCAGGGCCGCCGGGGTCAGACCCAGGGCCGCCAAGCGTGTGTTCAGTCACTGAGGCGTGTCCGACTCTCTGCGACCCCAAGGCCTATAGCCCGCCAGGTGCTCTGTCCATGGGATTTCCCAGGGAAGGATACTGGAGCCAGTGGACATCTCCTCCAGGCTGAGGCAGAGAATGATACAATCTAATTTTAATTTTAATGTGAATACCCTGGCTCCTCTAATGAATTGTAGATGGGTTCAGGGTAGAAATCGGGAGGTGGGTTAGGAGCCCATCGTAACATCCAGGGGAGACATGATGGTGCCTCAGACTGGGGTGTTTATGGGGGGTGGTGAGAGGCACTGCCAGCAGAGACACCTATGGACCACAGCGGGGAGCCCCCTGCTGCTGCATCTAGCCAGGGTCAACCCCACTGTGGTTCTTCCACATCGTCAGTGAACTCTTGGGCTGCATCTCTTTCGAGCTGTTTGCAGGCAGAGTTTCAAAGACAGCAAAAAAAAAAAAACAAAAAAAACCCCTGCTTGCTCAGAGCACTGGGGGATAGGGTTTGGTTACAAGGGTCCTGCTTTCACAGAATTCCAGGATTTATGTGTCATGGTGGTGACTTTCCAGACCACCATGGCACTGGTGGAGTCCAACTACAGGAGAAATTCGATGACGAGAATTTCACCCTGAAGCACATGGGTCCTGGCATCTTGTCTGGGGCAAATGCTGGACCTAACACAGCTGGTTCCCAGTTTCTCATTGGTAGTGCCAAGACTGAGTGGCTGGATGGTAAGCGTGTGGTCTTTGACAGGTGCAAGGGAGCATGAAATGGTGTGGCAGGCATGGAGGGTCCTGGTTCCAGGAATGGCAAGACCAGCACAAAGCTCACCATTGCTTTCTGTGGACAGCTTGAATACACCTGGCTTGTGTTTTATCTTGAGCATCAGCCCTTTCCTTCCATAACTCAGGAGAGCATTGCTCACCTGTATCTGCTGGTGACAGCCTATGATCTTTGGGCTTTTGCTGCGGTTCCTTGAGTTTCATTATTTGCCTTTCCCTCCTCCACGTCTAGCTGGATTCCAGACTTAAGTTTATGATTAGGAAATAAAATCTAAACAACCACAAAAGAAAGAGACAGATTGAGCATGATGTCATAGTTCTGGAACCAAATTACTGGAAGAATGGTAGTGCCATCAGCTGAAATGGAGAAAACTACAGAGTCGGGGGGGTGGCAGAGCTGGATTGAAGCTGGTCTGGGGATCATTTATATTAATTTTTTTAAAAACTTAAAAAAAATAGGAATTTAGAAAGATGGTAATGATAATCCTATATGTGAGACAGCAAAAGAGACACAGATATAAAGAACAGCCTTTTGGACTCTGTGGGAGAAGGTGAGGGTGGGATGATTCGAGAGAATAGCATTGAAACATGTATATTACCATATGTGAAACAGATCACCAGTCCAAGTTCGATGCATGAAACAGGGCACTCAAAGCCAGTGCACTGGGACGACTCAGAGGGATGGGATGGGGAGGGAGGAGGGTGAGGGGTTCGGGATGGGGGACACATGTACCCCTTTGGCTGATTCAAGTCAATGTATGGCCAAAACCACCACAATACTGTAAAGCAATTCAGTTCAGTTCAGTCGCTCAGTCGTGTCTGACTCTTTGCGACCCCATGAACCGCAGCACGCCAGGCCTCTCTGTCCATCACCAACTCCCGGAGTCTACCCAAACCCACGTCCATCGAGTCGGTGATGCCATCCAACCGTCTCATCCTCTGTCGTCCCCTTCTCCTCCTGCCCCCAATCCTTCCCAGCATTAGGGTCTTTTCCAATGAGTCAATTCTTCGCATGAGGTGGCCAAAGTATTGGAGTTTCAGCTTCAACATCAGTCCTTCCAATGAACAACCAGGACTGATCTCCTTTAGGATGGACTGGTTGGATCTCCTTGCAGTCCAAGGGACTCTCAAGAGTCTTCTCCAACACCACAGTTCAAAAGCATCAATTCTTTGGCACTCAGCTTTCTTCACTGTCCAACTCTCACCTCCATACATGACCACTGGAAAAACCATAGCCTTGACTAGATGGACTTTGTTGGCAAAGTAATGTCTCTGCTTTTAAATATGCTATCTAGGTTGGTCATAACCTTCCTTCCAAGCAGTAAGCGTCTTTTAATTTCATGGCTGCAATCACCATCAGCAGTGATTTTGGAGCCCAAAAAAATAAAGTCTGACACTGTTTCCACTGTTTCCCCATCTACTTCCCACGAAGTCATGGGACCGGATGCTCTGATCTTAGTTTTCTGAACGTTGAGCTTTAAGCCAACTTTTTCACTCTCCTCTTTCACTTTCATCAAGAGGCTTTTTAGTTCTTCTTCACTTTCTGCCATAAGGGTGGTGTCATCTGCATATCTGAGGTTATTGATATTTCTCCCGGCAATCTTGATTCCAGCTTGTGTTTCTTCCAGCCCAGCGTTTCTCATGATGTACTCTGCTGCTGCTGCTAAGTCGCTTCAGTCGTGTCCGACTCTGTGCGACCCCATATACGGCAGCCCACCAGGCTCCGCCGTCCCTGGGATTCTCCAGGCAAGAATACTGGAGTTGGGTGCCATTGCCTTCTCCGGATGTACTCTGCATATAAGTTAAATAAGCAGGGTGACAATATACAGCCTTGACAGACTCCTTTTCCTATTTGGAACCAGTCTGTTCCATGTCCAGTTCTAACTGTTTCTTCCTGACCTGCATACAGGTTTTTCAAGAGACAGGTCAGATGGTCTGGTATTCCCATCTCTTTCAGAATTTTCCACAGTTTATTGTGATCCACACAGTCAAAGGCTTTGGCATAGTCAATGAAGCAGAAATAGATGTTTTTCTGGAACTCGCTTGCTTTTTCGATGATCCAGCAGATGTTGGCAATTTGATCTCTAGTTCCTCTGCCTTTTCTAAAACCAGCTTGAACTTCTGGAAGTTCATGGTTCACGTATTGCTGAAGCCTGGCCTGGAGAATTTTGATCATTACTTTACTAGTATGTAAGATGAGTGCAATTGTGCAGTAGTTCGAGCATTCTTTGGCATTGCCTTTCTTTGGGATTGGAACGAAGACTGACCTCTTCCAGTCCTGTAGCCACTGCTGAGTTTTCGAAATTTCCTGGCATAATGAGTGCAGCACTTTCACAGCATCAACTTTGAGGATTTGAAATAGCTCAACTGGAATTCCATCACCTCCACTAGCTTTGTTCGTAGTGAGGCTTTCTAAGGCCCACTTGACTTCACATTCCAGGATGTCTGGCTCTAGGTGAGTGATCACACCATCGTGATTATCTGGGTCATGAAGATCTTTTTTGTGCAGTTCTTCTGTGTATTCTTGCCACCTCTTCTTAATATCTTCTGCTTCTGTTAGGTCCATACCATTTCTGTCCTTTATCGAGCCCATCTTTGCATGAAATGTTCCCTTGGTATCTCTAATTTTCTTTAAGAGATCTCTAGTCTTTCCCATTCTGTTGTTTTCCTCTATTTCTTTGCATTGATCGCTGAGGAAGGCTTTCTTATCTCTCCTTGCTATTGTTTGGAACTCTGCATTCAGATGGGAATATCTTTCCTTTTCTCCTTGCTTTTTGCTTCTTTTCTTTTCACAGCTATTTGTAAGGCCTCCTCAGACAGCCATTTTGCTTTTTTGCATTTCTTTTCCATGGGGATGGTCTTGATCCCTGTCTGCTGTACAATGTCTTGAACCTCTGTCCATAGTTCATCAGGCACTCTGTCTATCAGATCTAGTCCCTTAAAAACTTGTTGGAGAAAAATAATCATGATAATAAATATCATGATTATTTTTCTCCAAACAAGTTTTTGATCTGTTGATTTTTTTTCTGACTAGAAACATATCCCATTGCAAAAATACTTAAACATGATAGAAATTTACATCTTACAAGTAAAAATCTCTAACTCTACCTTCCAGAAATAATCAGTGCTGCGAGTTCGGTGTGTAGTCCTCCGGATTTTTTTTACACATATGTATCAACATACACAGGTTATTTTCCCACAGAAATGGCATCATGGTTGACTTACAGCTTTGCAGCTCGCCTTTTGTTTTTCTCAGCTACATGTTTGGAGATCTTTATACCTCAGAACAATTGATCTGTCTTATTTTTAATGGCTCAGTCATCTTCCCTTGAATATATGTAATGTAATTTATCAAGTGGGCTTCCCAGGCAGCTCAGTGGTAAAGAATCCACCTGCCAGTGCAGGAGATTTGAGACCTGGTTTGATCTCTGGATCAGGAAGATCCCCAGGAGGAGGACATGGCAACCCATTTTAGTATTCTTGCCTGGAGAATCCCATGGACAGAGCAGCCTGGAGGGCTACAGTACATAGGGTCACAGAGAGTCAGATACACCTGAAGCGACTTAGCATGCATGTACAATTTATCAAGTAGCTAAAATTCTTCATCCTTTCACAAATACCAGTCATTTCAGTGAGGCATCAGGTTAGATAGATCTGTGAGCTGGGATCCAGAATCTACAAGTGCCCCACCCCCACCCTACCCTAACTAGTCTCTGTTCTCAATTGCGCTGGACCAATCATTCTTTTTTCTTTTTTAATCTTTATTTACTTGGCTGTACCAGGTCTTGGGGCTTCCTTGGTAGCTCAGACAGTAAAGCATCTGCCTACAATGCGGGAGACCTGGGTTCTATCCCTGGGTCAGGAAGATCCCCTGGAGAAGGAAATGGCAACCCACTCCAGTATTCATGCCTGGAAAATCCCATGGACAGAGGAGCCTGGTGGGCTACAGTCCATGGGGTCGCAAAGAGTCGGACACGACTGAGCGATTTCATTTCACCAGGTCTTAGTTGCGGCACACAGGATCTTCAGTCTTTATTGTGGTATGCAGGATCTTTAGTTGCATCACGTGGGATCTAGTTTCCTGATCAGGGATCAAATCTGGGCCCCCTGCATTGGGAGAGTGGAGTCTCAGCTACCGGACCACCAGGGAAGTCCCTGAATCAGTCATTCTTGCACCAGATTTCAGATAGAATATGCACAGGTGTACACTGGTCTTCCCAGGCAGCTCCTGCAATGCAGGAGACCTGGGTTTGATCCCTGGGTTGGGAAGATCCCCTGGAGAAGGAAATGCAACCCACTCCACTATTCTTGCCTGGGAAATCCCATAGACAGAGGAGACTGGTGGGCTATAGTCCATGGGGTTGCAAAACAGTTGGACACGACTGAGCATGCACTGGGTAAATGCATACTATCACTATTTTTTTTTTTAATTCGGCTTTTGCTCTGAATCATACAAAGTTTCCTTTTCCAGAAGTCTGGACCACATGGAGCCTTTTTTTGCCTAGTCTATAGGTGAGCCTGAGGGGGCTCCTTTCCCCCTTTTCCCTGAGTCTCTCATCTCTTGGGAAGGTAAAGAAGGGGGAGTTCAAGTAAAGTCATGTTGAGGACAAGGGCTGAAGGAGAATTTCTCTTTAAGGTTGAAAGCTTCATATACCTCCATGGGTAGTCCGTTAAAATATATTCTTAAGTGTGTAATTTCTGGCTCAAAGAGGATGTTGGGTTTTAGGTTTTTGGTGTACAATGCTCAATCATCCTATGAAAAGAAAGAGAGAAAGAAAGAAAGGTTACATCAATTTTTAAACCTACCAGCAATGTATGGGATTGCTTGTTTCCCAACGTCCTCATCAGTGTTGGGTGATCCCCTTAAAAAAAATAATAAAGTGGCTGCTGCTGACCAGGCTCAGAGTGGCTTGAATTCAGAAAACACGATCCATCACTTCTGTCCTTTTGGCTAAGATAAATGCATAAAAGACGATCCAGATCCAAAATGACATTGGGGAGTTTCCTGGCAGTCCAGTGGTTATGACTCTGTGCTTCCACTGCAGGAGGCAGTGGGTTCGATCCCTAGTTGGGGAACTAAATTTCTGCAAGCTGCAAGGTGCAGGCAAAAAAAATAAGATATCAGAATCATTCGAATTCTTTACCTGCATATTTCAAATACCACAAAAGGAACAGATATACTTCAAAAGTCCCTCTTTTCTTCCCTACGACATATCCTTCACACACTACAGGTGTCCCTGTTCCCCTGTCTTCAGCACCCCACCAATACCTCTCTGCTCCCCTTCTTGTGAGATTTTCCTCCTCATCTTTCCCGTCACTCACCTCTAGCGTGTGTGTGTGCATGTGTGTGTATGTGTATGTATTAAGGGGGTGACCTCTCCACCCTGCCCATTCTCAGATTCTCCATCACAAAAGCCCCAAAGAACTGCACCAATTGAGAAAGACCCTCCTCAGATGGTAGGTAGGGGACAAACCCACAGGCAAAATCCTCCAGTGGGTGGGGAGGAGAAAGCTTTAAGCATCCTATCTGGTCATGCTAAAGTGGTTGGCTGTGTGCTCCTTGAAGGCCAAGTGGGACATGTTAGTTTGGTGTCCCCCACACTGGGCTTCACACACAGTTAGGAACTTAATAAATGTTTGTTCATTGAATGTGGGAGCACTAAGAATCGATCAACAACTCTCTGCTGGGGGTTGCAAGAGACATTCCACAGAGAAGTTTGTCCTAGGCCTGTAAACAAGAATTATCTTGGGCTGCTCAGAATGATGTCACCTCCTTTCAAGTGGGGGTATAAGATGGTAGAAGTTAAAGGTGAGGGAAGGTGAAGAAAAGGTGAAGGAAATTCCACTGGATGGCTTTTTTTCCCCTCTATGAAAAAGGAGAGTTGGTGTATGGGATGGGGAAGAGGCAAAGATTTGGAAAAGCCAGTATGGGGAGGTGGAGGGCTTCAGGAATGAATTAAACACTTGCTGGACAGTGATGAAGGCTCAGCTGAGGGTGAAGGAAATGATTTGTGCGTTTGATCTTTGGGGAGACTCACTCAGGTGGTTGGATTACAGTAGTGATTGGGGCTCCATCACTTAACAGGGAGAAAATGAATGGGTCAAGGGAGTGGATGGCTCGCTAACACCGAGGAATGCCTACGCATTAGACAGTGTGGTGGGGGGACGGACAGCAGAAGTAGTAGTTTGTTTGGAGGGGGAGGGGAGCTGGAATTTGAGATTTAGGGTGGACCGGTGTGTAGATCTTGGGTCTGCACCGCTGAGGTGCGGGCGAGGTCATGGAGATGAGGATGTTAAGGAACTGAGACTGTTGCAGGAAGGGAGACCCCTTCCAGGGCCCAAAACTGGGCTCTTGTCTAACACTCGAAATGAATTGTCCGAGGAGACACATGTGCTGACAAAGCAAGAGATTTTACTGGGAAAGGGCACCCAGGTGGGAAGCAGTAGGGTAAGGGGACCCAAGAGAACAGCTCTGCCGCGCGGCTCACAGTCTTGGGTTTTATGGTGATGGGATTAGTTTCCGGTGGTCTTTGGCCAATCATTCTAATTCAGTCTTTGCCTGGTGGCGCACGCATCGCTCAGCCAAGATGGATGCTAGCAAGAGGGATTCTGGGAAGTGGACGGACACGCGGTGTCTCCTTTTGACCTTTCCTGAACTCTTCGGGGTTGGTGGTGGCTTATTAGTTCCGTATTCTTTAACAGGATCACCTGTCATAAAACAACTCATGCGAATGGTTACTATGGTGCCTGACCAGGGTGGGCGGTTTCAATCAGTGTGCTTCCCCTAACAAGACCAGGCTGGCCCTGAGGATGTCCAAGTCTTCCACAATCCGGGGTGGTTCCATGAGCCACGTGACAGCGCACCCCCCCCCCCCCGCGATTGGCTGACAGTGAAGCATAGTTGAGAAGATGGCGACTCAGCGAGAACTTCAGCGGAATAGGTCTGTACACACAGCGGGTGTACAGTGTGCAGGAGGGTGGTGAGGATCGAGAGGAACGCGCGGCCCCTTACTCCAGCCTGGACAAAGACAGACAGTGCGGGACGGCGAGAGAGTCTGGGTGGTGTGCAGAAGTGGGGGTCCATCTCTGCACCAACGGAGGGGGAGAAGAGACAGGGCTGTATTTCCAGCATTGCGCAGCAGCTGCGGATACACGAGCTTAGTCTCTGAGCCGAGACAGTAAAGCATCGGCCTGTAATGCGGGAAGACCTGGGTTCGATCCCTGGGTCGGGAAGATCCCCTGGAGAAGGAAATGGCAACCCACTCCAGTCCTCTTGCCTGGAAAATTGCATGGATGGAGGGGCCTGGTAGGCTACAGTCCATGGGGGTCGCAGAGTTGGACAGTACTGAACGATTTCACTGGTTCACTCTGAGCCCAGTGGCCCAATGCGAGCCAGAGAGAGCTGGCTGGAATTTGGTTGCTACCCTGAGTGACTGAAACCGAGGACAACAGGGTGAAAACGGCGGAGGTGGGGGGGGTTAAGCTCGGCCTTGAACGGCAGGACAAGCCGGGGCAGGGCCCGTCGGTGGCGTCGCGCGTCTCCATGGCGACGCGGCGAGGCGCCCGGAAGAGGGCGGGGCCTCTGCTACTGCTGCTGCTGCTGCTGCTGGCGAGGCATCTCTGTGACGCCGGGGGCTGGGCCTAAATGGCTAAACCTGAGAGGCTTCGGGGGGCGTTTGAACTGGCCAATGGGCGAGCTGCCGACCGGGTGTCGGAAAAGGAGGCGGAAGCGGGGAGGAGTCGCCGCCGGGGCCGGACTGCATCCGCCGCGGCGTCTCCATGGCACGGCCCTGGCCTCCGATTTCAACGACTTCGTAAGGCGGCGTTTCTGGGCGCAGCCGTGTCGCTCCTGGTGAGAGGCCGCCGAGAGGTGGGACCCAGGCCGCTCCGGGTAGGGGGGGGCGCCCCCCGTCGGGATCGCTAGGTCCCGCTGCCCAGACCCCCCCCCCCCAGGCCGCCCCCCGCCTGCACGCTCGTCCTGCTCCGGTCAGAATCTGGACGACGTCCCGCCCCGCCCACCGGCGCGGGCCTTCTCCTCCCGCTAACGGGCGGGCCTCTCCTCACCTGGCCACACCGGCAGGCGCTCTGCCACCTCCTGTGCTGCCTTCCGGCAGGGCTTCGCCCTCCTCTCTATGGGCAGAAACGGGGCCCTTCCAGCCCGCTGGTGGGTGGTCGTCCTTCCTCTCTCCGCCGACGGAGACTGGGCCCGCAACCTCTTTGCCCCGGCCGGTGGGCCCCGCCCCGTCCGCCTCGCCCTCCCTTGAGCGCCTCGGCCCGGCGGTTATTTGGGCCGGGCTCCTCGTAGGCCAGCTCTGTCCTCGGGGATCGCCTCCCGAACTGGCTTGGAAGGGCCACCCTGGTCCAGCGGGCCTCCCTCCTGGGAAATCCTGACACCGGCTCCCTGCCACAACCCAGCGTCGAACCCACTTTTAACTCGGATACTAAAATCCCAGCGGCCGCCGCTGTTGCGCCCCTGGAGCATTTTTTCCCTCCGCCGTCGGGGGATTGCCCACTCGCTGCCCCCTTTGCCCCGCCTCGGCAGCCTCCGTGCCTCCCTCCTCCAAGTGCTATTGGCCTTCTCGGGTGTCTATTCTGCCGGGAACGCCCCTTCTCCTAGGAGACTGTTGCCCTGGCCCCGCCCCGAAAATCCCTCCAGCTCCCAGCGCAGGTTCCGGCCCTCTGGGGCCCACTTGGGGCCTAGAGGTTTTCTCCCAACTTCCTCGCAACGCTAACCAGCATCTCAGGTTTCCACCCTCGCCGCTGCTGGTGACCACCCCGCCTCCCCTCTCGCTGGAGGTCCTGGGTTTGGTGGTCCTTTTCCCTCGAAGTTCCGCCCCCTGTTGTCCCTCCCTGGGGAGCGGAGCTTTCACCGCCCTTGCCCACCAGGTCGCTCAGCCTCTCTATCTTCCTCCCCACCCCCACCCCCCCCAACTTTGGCAGGACAGTTGCTGTGCGACTTGGACAGTAGAGGAGCGTCTCCCAAGTTTTCATCCAACAGCCACCCCTTAAAGCTTCCACCCTCCTCCCCTGAGAGGACGTTTGATGCCGGGCCCCTGAGATTCTCATTGACAAGCCCCTCTGGGTCCCCCTGAGCCAGAGCCTGCTGACCCATTTGCCCACCTTTGCGGCTTTGATGCCTAACCATGTCTGCCTCATCCTCAGGCGGCTCCCCCAGGTACTGCCGTTGTGGGGGGCACCTCTGCCAACAGGGCAGGGGAAATGTGGGCAGGGGCTCCCAGGCAGGGCTCGCTGAAGGATTCTTTTCTCAGCTTCCCTGTTTCTGTGTACTGAAGGCCTGGGCCAAAACATTCAGAACTAATTTTTAGGAGGAAAGAGGAAAATGCACTCACATGATGCCCTCTCTGTCTCCCTCTGGCCCTCTTTCCTCAGGTGCCCCAGTTCTGGTAGCAAATAGGGTCACCATTGTTGTCACTGGAATACTAGGCTCAGATCTTTTTTGAAAGGAGCTAGGTCTAAGGAAATAACCATGTAAGACGTGGATGCTGCAGTTAGCCATATGTTGGTGGAATCCAGGTAGTCTGATGGAAAGCCTACGGAGAAAGAGAGCTTTCCCACATCTATTGACTTTTAAGTGTTCACAAATACTCTGAGGAGGGGAAACACCTGTCTACCCAGGTTTGGTAATTCCTTCACTAGACGATTAGTAGGACTATTTTTTTTTCTTTTTTACCAAGGTGTGATATACATACGACAAAGTGTGTGCTAAAGTGCTTGAGAATTTTTCTTGCATTTTTATGTTGCATTTTTTTTCCCCAAAATAATGGAGGGTGAGGACAAGGTTGTATTTTGGGGTTTGTCTTTAGGCAGTGGGATGGATCACATGTACTTTCCAAGTCCCTTCCTATCTTGGAGTTCTTGGATGTACTGCTGCCAGAATTTGGAGATTAAATATTTGCTTTATCTGCATATTTGGAGAGGGGGCCATTTATGTATAAGTAAGATGTGGTATTACAAAAATTTAAATAAATAATAACAACCCTACCTCTTAGGTGCTTAAAGGGTAGCAAGTAAAATATTTTAGGTAATAATCATTTTCCATCCTCTTAGTTGAATATTTGATGGTTAATTTTATGAGACTGAGTCAACAGAGACTTTATTCCAGAGCCTATGGCTCTGTCTTTTCAGGTCAGTCGTTCACTGAGCATTGTTCCAGGCAGTACTCTGGGCACTTTGACCCTCATCCAGGCTACTGTTGACTGTTACCCACATGCTGTCTGCTTTTTGTCTCCTGAAAGGATGACAGCTGGCCTTTTCAGTAAAAAGTCACAATACATGTGATGTAATGGCAGGCTAAAAAGCCAACGCTGCGAATGCTCACTACCCCATGTTTCCATCCTCCTGCTGGGCACACCATGAGTGTTTGCTGCTCGTGTCAAGGGAGTGAAGTAATTCCAGACTGGCTCTCCTAGCCGTGAACTTGTTAGCCACCACATGTAGTATATAACTTCAGGAGAGCTAAGAAATAGAAGAGCTCTACTTTCCCGCTCATAACCTGGTTCTTGTGCCTGGGTACAGGTTTCCATCGTGTGGAAAGAACGGAGTAACAAGTCTCACGCAGAAAAAGGTCTTGAGGACACCTTGTGGCGCACCCAGTGTTACCGTGACGGTAGGTGACATGCGCTCGGAACAGCCCCTCCACCTGTGGCTCTGCCAAAAAAACCGCTTCTGCTGGCACCCCGGTGGCCAGGCACGCTGTTAAGTGCCTTCATACGTAGCCTGCCCACGGATGGATTTGGTTTTGCCTGTGGTAAGGCTGCCGGTGTGAGGAGGTTGTCTTAACCTAATCTTTCTAGACAAATTTCAAAACCCATAAAACAAATTTTCAAAAAAGAAGGAAAAAAAAGTAAAAGAATGGGGATTGATGGGAGCTGCTGGTGGGCGAGGGGGTCTGTGTTTGGCCCTGCTTATGTTGTCTTTAGAACCTGTACAACCTTCTCATCTCGGCATTTCTTCCAGCTTTCTGTCTTGATCGTCTTTTACCTGCCTGCACCCTAACCCTTCTGTGTATTTCCCATGCTAATCCGCATGCCCCATTCAGGATCTGGCGTGGCGGCCTCACCCACTTTCCAGCTGTGCTACACTGCATCTCAGGAGGAGCCGTGCGTCCCAGCAGGCTTGCAAAGAGATGGAGCTCTGAGGAACCCGGGGCTTTGGGTTTGGGGCTCTTGTGTAGAACTCACGGGTCACTCAGCCCCTGTTGTTGGGTGGACTTGGGTCTCCCCAGTGGTCTTCAGTTGACATCTCTGAATGAGCCTGCTGAATGGCACGCCCGCCTCGCTTCCCGCTTGCATGCCAGTAGTGCTGGTCGCTGTCCTGCTCGCTTGGTGGCTAGGCTTTCAGTGGCCCCCAGAGGCTGTGAGCTCGGTTTTTATGCCCAGTTTACTCATCCGCAGATCAACCTTTTTTGTGTTGTCCCCCGCCTGCCAGAAGCGAACCATGAAGGACCGCTCTTCAACTCCCCCCTTACATGTTCACGTGGATGAGAACACCCCTGTCCACGTCCACATAAAAAAACTCTCCAAAGCGTCAGCGACCAACAGCCAGGTAGGAGCACGCCAGGGGGGCGAGGCAAACGCACTCGCTTTCAGAGGTCGGTCGCCTGGTTGAAAGGTAGGCAGGACAGTCACCCAGAAAAGGCAGCAGTAGCCTTAGTCAGAAGAGGCTCCCCTGCAGAGTTGGAAGCGGACGCCACTTGCAGAGTGACGCCATGGCCAGCTGTGTAGGGAAGTGACCCTGGGTTTGTCCCTTTCCACAGAAATCTCATAAGCGCGGAATGAAAGGGGACACCGTGAATGTGCGGCGGAGTGTCCGGGTGAAAACCAAGGTACCTTGGATGCCCCCTGGAAAATCATCCGCCCGGCATGTGGGATGCAATTGGGAGGTAGGCTCATTCTTGTTCAGGCTTTTCTTCTCGGACTGGTCAGGTTCTAGCAGGCCTCACGCTTGGTATGGTTCAGGGTTGGCTGTAGCTCTCAGAGACGTCCCAGTGGGTCCCGCTTACTGAGTGCCTTGCTAAACCCTGAACGTACGGGAATCTTCTCGAGTCCTTCCAACACCGTAATGTGGTAGCTGCACCCACTCTCCCAAGATGCAGATGAGACCCAAGGCTCAGAGAGGTGAAGTGTCACAGAGGGAGAAGCAGAGCTGGAGGTAGGGCTCAGGGTGTCTCATTCTAGAGATGGTACCCGTAGCCTCTCTGATTTGTATGTGAGGAGCTAATACTGTGCTGGTGTCTGAAGCAGACTTGACAAATGTATACCAGAATGTACACATCCAGGAAGGCATCTTCTCTTTTGTGATCGCCCGCATGAGAGAACATGCACTTACTCCATGCTGCTGCTGCTGCTAAGTCGCATCAGTCGTGTCCGACTCTCTACAACCCCATAGATGGCAGCCCACCAGGCTCCGCCGTCCCTGGGATTCTCCAGGCAAGAACACTGGAGCGGGTTGCCATTTCCTTCTCCAATGCATGAAAGTGAAAAGTGAAAGTGAAGTTGCTCAGTCGTGTCCGACTCTGTACGACCCCATAGATGGCAGCCCACCAGGCTCCTCCGTCCATGGGATTCTCCAGGCAAAAGTACTGGAATGGGGTGCCATCGCCTTCTCCGGCACTTACTGCATAGATAGCATCAAAACCACTGGAACAGGGACTTGCCTGGTGGTGCAGTGGTTAAGACTCAGCCCTCCCAAAGCCCAGGGCACAGATTCTATCCCTGGTCAGGGAACTAAGATCCCACATGCCACGTGGAGTGGCCAGAAACTTAAAAAACATACGTTGGAACAATCTTCTGAGGAATAATTGCCTTCAGTATTAGTTGCCAGGGTACCAGGAGAACTGTTGTCTCTTTTTGGCCATGCTTCAACATGTTTTGCTTGTCTGTCCATCCTTCTGTGCAGTAATTCATGCATTTCTTGAGACACTGCTGTGAACTGGGGTTTCAGCTGCAAACTGGCATCTCTGCCCTCTACACTTATATTCTGGTCAATTGCAGTGAAGAAACCCAACAATAAGACAAGGCCTATGGCTGTGTTTTAGACCGAAGTCTCATAATTGAGACAAGTAAAGGCCTTGAGACTGTAGTTGGCCCACCATATCTGCCGGTTCTGCGTCTGTGGATTCAACCAACCAGAGATAAAAAAAAAATCCAGAGAGTTCCAAAAAGCAAAACTTGAATTTTCTGTGTGCCAGCAACTATTTACATAGCATTTCCATTGTATCAAGTATTATAAATAATCTAGAAAGAATTTAAAGTGTACAGGAGGATGCGCCTAGGTTACATGCAAATACTACACCATTTTACATACGGGACTTGAGCACCCTTAGATTTCAGTATCCATGAAGGTCTTGGAACCAATCACTGGATACCGAGGAATGACTATATCTTAACAGGATGATGCCTGCTCTATTCTGAAAGATTTATTCTTTTTCTGAGAGCTTATTACTTTTAAAATTAGAAATAATCATAATTACTTTGAAGTTTAGAGTCATACTTCATGCTCTTGACTCCTGATTCATTTAATCCCTAAGAGACAAAGGGAGTTTGGTATTCTCAGGAGTACCTGAAAAGTGTTCTGACATATCTCTCCAAGGAAGATTGGAATTAAAACGATTTCTAAGATTTTCTACCATGTGTACCTCACTAGCGATCAGTGAAATGTAAATTAGAACCAATTACATTTTCGAAAAAATAGCAAGCTATCATTTTTGTTGAGTGGAAAGAAGTTGAAAAGATTCAGAATATCTTGTGTTGACAAGCATATGGTGTATCACCAAATCTTTTTAGATAGTTTTTGAGTGGATGGTTTGGCAGCATTTATCTAAATGTGGATTCTGTAGTTCTGCACTTGGGAATTGATGCTCAAAATGTCACAGAAGAGCACAGGAATCTGTGTGTAACAGGATGTTTGCTGAAGCGTTGTTTGTATTAGAGAAAAATTAGACACCATCTAACTGTTTGTTAGGAGGGTATTGGTTAAAATTAAGATGCATCCATACAGTGGAATGCCACACAACCACTGCTAGATCGAGGCAGATGTCTCTACAAGCACCAAGCGGCACAGCATGGAGAGTGTGGCCCTGTTTGTGCAGAAAAGGACATCTGTGTGTCCATGTGTGTATGAATATGTTTGTATGTACAAACATTTTCTGGGAGGCAATACCAGAAGTAGTAAGCAGTGATTACCTGTGGGTGTGGGGCCTTACTGCTTTATCTTTTTGCGGTCTGCCTGAATGTCTTTATAACACAATATATTTTATAGTTTAAAACAGTTTTTTACTTTTAGTGAAGAGACTTGGGTAGTTTTTTTGAACTATAAATATCAAAAGTCATGCCGCTATGGAAATGGACTTCCTGTTAACATGGGTTGCTAGGAGCTATGGTCCCCTCTGGAAAGCTCAGTACCCATTCCAGTCCTGGGGCCACAGAACCTAGAAATGGAGAGGCCCAGAGATGTACCCGACCATCTCTGGAGTGGTAGCTGTCTCTCATGCTGTCCTCTCGGACTAGCTCCTCTCCACTTTTCAGTGGCTCTCCATGTTCCCAGCAGGCCTCAGCCCACCCTTTCCATTATCGATAAGAGAGAAAAGACCTTAGGAGGAGGAAGCTTGTGGTGGAGCTGGACATGGACTCCAGTAGCGGCTATGTGATGTGGGGATTCTTGTTTGACTTTTAAAACCTCTTGTACCTAAGATATCTTTGGGAGAAAGCACATCTGGTTTTTTTTTTTTTCCTCTATTATTAAGCAAGTCATCTGTTTTTATGATGAAAAGTTGAAAATACCATAAAAGAGACAATCAGTTGTAATTTGAGCAGACATATCAGAAGCTTGCTGCTTGTTGACTTTTTACAAACTGTGTAACTATCACCCAACTCCAGAAACAGCATCACCAGCTTCCCCAGAAGGTCCTCTCTGGTCCTCTTCTTCTTGCTTCCACCCCTGAACGAAACCAGTGAAACTATTACTATTTTGGTGCATTTATTATCACTTTCTGATGCGGAGTTTTTTCTTTTTTTAAATTATAATCATACTGTCTATATATTTTCCTGTTCTCCTTTTATAGATTAAGAATAACTTTTTTTTCTTATAAAAGCAATGCACAGTCGTTGAAAAATCAGAAAATCAAAATCAGCCCAGGGAAGAAAGTAAAAAAGACCTGTAATTCCACCACCCCGAGAAGACCCGTGTAACTTTAGGTGCCAGCTTTCTGGATCTTTTCTTGTGATTATACTCATTCTTCTGATTTTTGTATCAGTGGGATTATATTTTACTTATTGAACAACCTTTTTTTCCTCATATTTTGACTATATTTACATCGTACATTATTAAGGCCTTATTCCATTGTGTGTACATTTGTGTACTCTTGTTTTTAACCTGTACTATCTTGTACATTTATCTATATCCTAATTAATTTAAGTATTGATTCACATTCTTTAGTTGTTCTTGATAAATCCCTCAAAATACAGTGTACTGGGATAAAGGGCACATACGTTTTAAAATTGCACCCTATGTGTCTTACTTGTTTGACGTAACAGCTACACGCTTGTAAAACACATCCTTTTATTCCTGATAGCCGTCGTCTTGCCCTAGAAATTGGCACAGAAGTTTAACCACCTTTGCTTAAGAGAAGCAAAAAACTGCAAATAGTGAGAAATAGCAATTACTTAATGCACTGGAAGAAATGTATAGAATGAGAGAGTCAAAAAGTTCAATGTATCAAAACCCCATGGAAATGCTGGCCCCCAGATTAGAATTTCTTTTTGAAGTCTCAAAGGTCTTACTCAGCTTTACGTAAACTTCTCCGAGGGGCACACGCATTTTAAAAAATATCTTTTTCTGTTGATATATTTAAGTAAATATTTTCCAGACACGCTCTTTTAACCCTAAGTTAGTCCGTATGCTTTTCTAATACCATTTTCTCCATGCCAAAATAACAATGATTAATCCTGAAAACTTCATTTCTATTTTTTTTTTCCCAACTTCATTTATTAATCATATAGTGTTGGGTCAAAATTCAGATCTCCACTTGTCCTTAAAATACCTGTTATAGAAACTTTGTGTGCCTTTGCAATTATCCACTATCATGTATTCATATTCATTTAAAAAACTTGCCGTATTTCACGTCTACCCTAGGTGTTTGAGAGTATCTCCTGCCCCAAACTCTTGCCAGCTTTGGGAATTACGTTTTTGCCAATTTGTTATGTCCTTCATTTTAAACTTGACAGTGTAACGCAGGCTTTCTATTTCTATATTAGAAGAGCTTCAGAAACATCATTTAAACGAGGGTAGGTAATGAGGTAACATTCCACCAAGAAGGCTGGTGTGTCCTTTCCTCTGGGGTCCCTGTGGTTGCCCTTTAGCAGTTTTAGCTCTTCCTGCCCAGCGGACAGTCGGGGCTGGTGGGACCAGTGGCTGCAGTTCTGCCTTGTGAGTGCATGTATTTCTCCCTCCTCTACATCAGAATCAACCTCACTGCCTGGAGATCACGCCACCATCTTCAGAAAAGCTGGTCTCCGTGATGCGGCTAAGTGACCTCTCTACAGAAGATGACGACTCCGGTCACTGTAAAATGAACCGTTATGATAAGAAGATTGACAGTTTAATGAACGCGGTTGGTTGTCTCAAGTCTGAGGTGAGGGAGGTAAAGGGCTGGACTGCCTAGTGTCCCGAGGCCGCTGGAGACTGTCAGGTGGGTTCCTGGTGGACACCCCCTTCCAGCTGCCTCTGCAGGCCTCCCAGGGTTTCAGATGCCCTTGTGGAGGTAGTCAGGGCAACCTGGGATTCCTCTCCATCAAGCATTTAGCCCGGGCCTGGCCCTGGCTTTGCTGGGTGCTCTGTATGGATGGCCTGGTTTGGTTTTTTTTTTTTTCAATAGTAAATGAAGTCGATGGTATTATTGTCCCTGTTTTGGAGATGAAATGACTGGAACACTAGGGCCTCTGTTTTCTGTTTTTATGCAGAAGTTTAAAACAAAACAAAGCAATGCCCCAGAGAGGTGAAGGAAGTTTGTCCTCAGTTGCTGGGCTGTGCCTTTGGGTGGGACATGGCAGTGGAATCGGAAACAACCTGGAAATCCGAGGGCCCCCAAATACGAAGTTGGCAGAGCGGCCTTGGACTCCAGGCTGTGGCTGCTGGTGGGGCCCGTGTCCTTAGTCCCCTACTACTCCCAGGGCCCACGGGCCCTCCCCAGAGAACCTGGGGCTGGTGGCTGCCTGGCAACAGGCCCGCCTTTCTCCACAGCCTGCGGGGCAGGGGCCTTTTAGTGACAGCGCCTCCGGTGGTGTGCCAGCTGAACCACCGTTTGTATCCTGGCTCCGTCCCCAAGCAGAAAGTCACTCAGGCGCCGCCCCCCCCCATTTCCTCAATGATGAGATGAGAGGAACAGTGACCACTCAGGGTCTTTGTGACAACTGACTGAGCTGCGCCCTGAGGACCCCCCCCGGCCCCCGCCATGACACTTGAGCGCTCAGTCAGAGGCGCCCTTCGCGTGGTCCCGCGCAGCTGGCCTCAAGATATGGGGAGGGTCTGCCTCCCCTCAGTGGCCCCTGCCCGCGTGCCCCCACACAGGTCAAGATGCAGAAGGGAGAGCGCCAGATGGCCAAAAGATTCCTGGAGGAGCGGAAGGAGGAGCTGGAGGAGGTGGCCCAAGAGCTGGCCGAGACCGAGCACGAAAACACAGTGCTGCGGCACAACATCGAGCGCATCAAGGAGGAGAAGGACTACACCGTGTGAGCGGCCCTGCCCACGCGCCAGCCCGGGGCCCGGGGGCTGCCAGGGCCACTGATGCGCTCCCGAGTCCCCTCAGAGTGCAGTGGGGAGGGCGTCGGGGAGAGCTTTCTGGAAAAGAAACAGGAGTCCTGCGGGACACCTCGGAGCCAGGCAGATGGGGGTGGGGGCAGAAATCACGGCAGGTTGCAGGACCGCGTCACGGGAAGGCCCCGAGGTGGGAGGAGTTTGTGACCGAGAAGTGAAAAAGCAGGCCAGAGTCAGTGGAACAGGGTAGGCCAAGGGCAAGGGTGCAGCAGAGGTTGGCAAGGGCCAGCTCTTGGTGCCCATGTGGAGGCGTTTGCATTGAGGGCGCGTGGGAGCCACTGAAGGGTGTTGGAAGCAAGGGAGTGGTGTGACCAGACTTGGCTCCAGTGGGGAGAGTGGAGGGGAGAGCTCAGAAGTGGATCTGAAGATGGTGGCTAGGTGGCCATGGTGGTGGCTGGGGGCTGTGGTGACACTGGTTTCTGAGAGACAAGCAGGTGGCATCACATCACCTGGTATGGAGGCCCTGCTCTGGTGACCGCATTTCCTTCCAGAAGCCCACGCAGGCCTGAAGGGCCATCCCTGCCCCCCTCCCCCACTCCTGTGCCCTGACCAGGAGATGAGGCTCGCAGGGCATTGTGAGGCGAGCCTTGGAGCTTCAGGTGGGCAGGGCCCTGGGGGCAGCTCACAGGGTCCTATTCTTTCTGGCCCCAGGCTTCAGAAGAAACACCTCCAGCAGGAGAAGGAGTGCCTCATGTCCAAGCTGGTGGAGGCTGAAATGGACGGGGCTGCTGCTGCCAAACAAGTCATGGCCCTAAAGGATACCATCGGGAAACTGAAATCGGTAAGCGGCCGCCAGAGCCACCCAGCCCGGGGCTGGGCCCAGAGAGGGAGCACCTGCAGACTGTGGTGAGGTCTTTACACGGTCATCATGCTGACTTTATGACATCTTCAGGCCAGGGCAGGGCACGCTTAACTCCTCAGCTCCCCCACCCCTCTTCTCACTTCTGGGGCCTGACCCTTGAAGACGACCTTTGGTAGCCCAGGCCTCCAAGGAGATGTCATCATGGGTCTCATGGGATCACAGTAAATCCAGGCATCTGTCTGATTCCTGCAAGTATCAGGCACCAAGTGTATCATCCAGGAAGTACACCTCCTCCAGGAAGCCTGGTTCGCCCACACTGAGCTCTCCGGCCCCTTTCTCCACCTGGCACTCTCAGCAGGCTCAGCTCCATCCCATCCCTTCCGGTCTTCCTCCTGCGGCTGCCTTTGCCCGGCTCTTCTTGCCCAGGCTTCCTGGCACCAGGGACTCCTAAGTTCCCCATGGAAACTCCCTGTGCCAGCTCTTCCATTCTCCCCCTGTGCCTGGCAAGACTGCCTCCTGTCTTCCAGGAGAAACAGATGACCTGCTCGGACATCAACACCCTAACGAGGCAGAAGGAACTTCTCCTGCAGAAGCTGAGCACATTTGAAGAGACCAACCGCACGCTCCGAGACCTGCTGAGGGAACAGCACTGCAAAGAGGTGAGCCATGGCCCCCACCCCACCCAGGCTCCCATGTGGAACCTGGGCCCTTCCAGCCCTGCAGGCTCCTGTCTGTAAAAAGAAAATATTCTCGGTGCCTGCCTGACCTGAAGGGTCATAAGAAGATTGGCTGAAATCAATCACATGAAACGCCAGGCCTCTGGTAGACAGGCTGGCTTCCTTTTTGGAGTGGGCCTGGCAGTACAAGAAGGACCTTGGAAGTCAGGAGAAGGGTGCCGGGGAGTCAGGGAGGGGTTTTAGCCCATCCCAGGGGTCGTGTGGCAAAACAGGCAGGGGAGGAGACCTGAGTTTTAGGGAAGTAGGAGGCTTAATGGCTGGCAGATACATTGTATGATATCCCTTTGTTTTCTTTAAAAAAAATGGTTTCTGAAATATATTTTATGTTAGCAAATGATTCTGAAAAGACTGACAGTATAAACAGCTCTCTTCCCATTTGGTTCAACCCAAAGGTACTTGGAGTCTCAAAATGCCAGTGCTAACGAGATGGTAGTTTTCTTAGATTTTGTTTGTTTGCTTGTTTAGGGTTTTGTTTTTTTTTTTGGCTGCCTCGTGCAGTTTGTGGGGTCCTAGACCTCTGACCAGGGATCGAACCCATACCCCCTGCCATGGAAGCTCAGGTCCCAACCACTGAACTGCCAGGGAATTCCCTATTTTTCTTAATTTAACATCTTTTTTTAAAAAGTAGTGTCAAGTTCCTTTGTTTTTATTTTAAAATTAATGTTTAAAATGATAGTGTACCCGCTATCCAACTTCCCAAACAAAACCTTGTCCACATGGTTGAATCCCTCTTGGTCTCTCCTTTGTCAGTAACCTCATCTCCCTCCCATCAGAGGGGAACTTTATCTGGGATCCGATAGTTTTTCTCTTGGGTGTGCATCCTCAAGCAACATACGGTATAGTTTAGCATGTTCTCAAACTTGACATAAATGATATTGTTCCATATGTATTCTTCTGAGTTTGCTTTTTTCAGTCAATGTTTTTATGAGATCTATCCATTTTTATCCTTGAAACCTAAGGTGGTTCATTTTCCCTGCTCTATTCCGTTTTATGACAGTACCACAATTTATTTACTCACCCTTCCGTTGATGGAGACAATTTTCAGTTGTTTGCACTCACAAGCAGTGTTATTTTGCACATTTGTCTTGACTATCCTGGTGTACTTGAGAGTTTCCAGAGTATATTTCTATGAATTTTACTAGTTAGAGCTAAATTATCCTCTTAAAATATTTCTGTCTCATTCTAGTTCAGTGTTCATGGGTGGGTGATTTTTAACCTCTCTGGGCCCCGGTTTTCCCACCTATAAAATGGGAATAGCATCTTTGACATGGGGTGATAAGAGATTTAGAGACCTGGATGAGGATTGGGTGTACTCCCAGCATGCAGTAGGTGCTTGGTAAATGGTGGCTGATGCTGCTGCTTGTCCTGGGACTGGAGGGGCCTTCAGAAAACCTTCCTACCAGCTCTTTTGCCTTTTTGCCTTCTTACCTTCTATTACAGCAGCCTGGAAGCCCAGAATCTCCAGTTGGAGGTGAAGGGTCAGCTAATTTAAATTCCCACCCGTAGCAGATGTCTCTAGTTCTATCCAGGTGCTCACCTCTTCCTGCCTATGCAGCCCTCGGGACTGCACCCCCATCTCAGTGCTTCCTGGGGAGTGCTCAGAGCGGTGGGGGCAGTGGTCCGGCTCTGGAGTCCTTTGGCTTCAGCCCGGCTCTGCCATTTCCGACTGAGCGCTCAGGCAGCTGACCTCACTTCTCCCAGCCTCAGTCTCTTGGTCTGTGAAATGGACGTGGTGACAGTGCCTGGCTCCATAGGGTGGGGAATTTGCTGTGGTCGCGTGTTAGTCTGTGTAGAGTCCCCCAGAGGGCCTATCCAGCAGTGAGATCAGCTGCAGGCTTTGGATCCCCTGTCCAGGCTTTCATCCTGTGTTCTTCGCCTCTTGTTGCTGGAGAAATCACACTGCTGTCTTCTTTCAGTTCCTGGGTCCCCGGGAAATTTCGGGACCAGGGACCCCTTTTCTCTTGGCCTGTGAGGGTGAACTGAGGAATGAAAAGGAAAGAGGAGTGAGCCTTCTTCTAGGGGTACTTTGTTCAGGTGCCCGGGAGGAAGAGTAGAGACAGCTCACAAAGACACAGCCCAGTGCAAAAGTGGGCGAGGGTGTGACGAGGCAGCCTGGGAAAGGGGAAACCTAAATGGCTAAATAAGCATGTGAGTTATTTAGTAATTTAGTAATTAGGGAAGTGCAAATTAACAGAAGGGTTCATGCTGTCAAGATTGGCAAGAGGTAGAGGTTGGCTGCTGCCCAGTACTCTCACATCCTGCTTGAAGCCGTGTGAGTCAGTGCAGGCATTTTGCAGGGCATGTCAGCTGTCACAAATCACAAAACTTCTGGCCCAGCCATTCTTACTCTTTGTATCAGTTCTGGAGAGACACTGTGGTATATGCTCAACATGTCTATTGTTGCAGTATTTACAGTTGCAAAACCTGGTATTTATAGTTGCAAAACCCAGGAGCCACCTTATTGCCCAAAAGTTATGGGGAGAGGTTAAAAATACCACTGCATTTTAGAGACAGAAAGCAGATTAGGGATTGGGGAATTCCCTGGTGGTCTAGTGGTTAGGACTTGACACTTTCACTGCCAGGGCCCAGGTTCAGTCCCTGGTTGGGGAACTAAGATCCTGCAAGTCATGAGGCATGCCACCCCACCCCACCCCTACACACAAAAAGAACAGATTGGGGGTTGCTGGGGACAGGGAGGAAGAGAAAATGGAGACTGATTGCTTGACAGGTGTGGGTTTCCTTTTAGGGTGATGAAAAAATTCTGGGATTAGATAGTAGTGGGTCTTTCCTGGTGGCTCAGACAGTAAAGAATCCTACAATGTAGGAGATCCGGGTTCGATATCTGGGTTGGGAAGATCCCCTGGAGGAGGGCATAGCCACTCCAGTATTCTTGCCTATAGAATTCCATGGACAGAGGAGCCTGGTGGGCTGCAGTCCACAGGGTCGTACGACTGAGCGACTAATACTTTCACTTTTCTCTTTCAGATGGTAGTGATGGTTACACAACATTGTAAATCTACCATACGCCACTGAATTTTACACTTAAAAATGGTGGCAAAGTTTGCTATATTTTGCCAAATATACCAAAAACTATTGAATTGTACATTTTAAATGGATAACCTGTATCTGAATTTATATCTCAATAAAGCTGTTTTTAAAAATCCAGTTGTAGACAAAATTACAGTAGGGTATCATTTTGGTAAAATTACACATTAATCCCTTACCACTCCTCACCTCCCAAAAGATAGTTCTCTAGGTGTAGCTCTGTGTAAATACAGAGAGAAAGGATGGGCAGGGCAGTCACCAAACTCACCACAGTAGGGGTGGGTTTGGAGGTGGGGATGAGGGGTTCATTAAGTATTTCATGATGAGTATATAATTCATTACTTCCCTCATGAGAAATGTATTTTATAAGAAAAAGAATAGGATCTAGAGGAAGTAAACATCTCAGTTTATTGGTTAACGAGTTGGCTTTTCCTGCCTTCCCTTAAAGGATTCCGAAAGACTAATGGAGCAACAAGGGACCCTATTGAAACGGCTGGCGGAGGCGGACTCTGAGAAAGCGGTAACACACAGCGCCCCCTGCCTGCCAGAGCGGGCATAGGCGACAGCATAGAGGTGCTGAGCTTCCGCAGAAGGGCTGGAGCCCTTCTCTGACATTTTTCCGGGGTCTGAGTTTCATCATCTGTAAAAAATATGAAGCAGATATTCCCATCCCTCCTGCTCCACCGGGCTTGTCTAGCTGCTCACTTGAGAGCTTGAATCACCAAGTTGGACGCCAACCTGAGGGATGGTGATGGTGGGTGGGTGATGGATTTGTAAGCCATCAGTTTGTTCTCTGAATTTCCTCATTTGTATTATGGTGTAGACTTGTTGACCCCAAAATTCCAGTTTTCCCAAGGCAGCATGTTCCAAAGTCCATTCCATGGAACCCTGAGTTCTCAAGTGTTAATGGGTATAAGAAACAAAAATAGGGGGAGTGATCCATGGTCAAATAAATATGGGACACTACTGACCAGCCTGAATGGCAAGTTCAACAAGCTGCTTAACATCAAGACTTTCTGGAGCCTTAGATGTATTAATGTCTGTTATGAGGTTCTGAGAGAGAGAAAGAAATAGGGACCATGATTCCCAAGGCTTGGCCCTTGGTGCCTGGCAGAACATCACTAGGATTCAGCAGTCATGGCGATAATGCCTAAACAAGCATTCCCAGCTCGAGAGCCTTGTCAAATTACAATATATCAGTAAATGGAAATACTAAGGTGCTTTATCAAAAGATACATATTTAATCACACTATGGTAAACGTGGTTATACAGCAAAATACGTACTTGGCTTTTTAATCTGTGTTAATAGTGGTTATCTCTGGGTGGGAGATTGTGGGCATTCCTTAGTGTTTTTTTGTGTGTGTCAGGGTTTCCCACAATTAGCATTATTTAAAATTGTTATAAAAAAAATTGTGATACCGATGTTAGGTGCTTCTTGCTTGGATCTCTGTGACATGGTCCAATGTCTTAGGGACTTGACCCTAGTGGCCAGGCACTCACAGGAGTTTTGTCCTCCTTGGGCCGAGCTTCCTCTCCCTTCCCAGGGAGCTCATGACAGTCTGTGTTTTCCCCAGCGCCTGCTATTACTGCTGCAAGACAAAGACAAGGAGGTGGAAGAGCTCCTCCAGGAAATACAATGTGAGAAGGTACCATCCCCGACAGTCGCTCCTCCGTACGGGCCGGGAGAGTGTGTTCTCCCAGGTCGTGGGTAGAGTGCACTCTGGAATTGCAGAGCTGGGTTCAAATCCTGGCTCTGTCACTTTCTCCGTTTCTCCAAAGGCTCAAGCAAAGACAGCATCTGAGCTTTCCAAGTCCATGGAGACCATGCGGGGGCATTTGCAAGCACAGCTTCGGTGCAAAGAGGCGGAGAACAGTCGCCTGTGTATGCAGATCAAGGTACCTGCTTGGTCCCACCGGTGGGAAAGGGAGAAAGCATGGGGCCTGGCAGTCCAGGGGCCATGGCCTGGCCAAGGCGCACACATTCAGGATTTGCCCCCAAAGGTTTGGGGGGGGCTGCTGCCAAAGCAGTCTGAGCCAGTGGCAAGGGATACTCTGGGCCAGGGGCAAGAGTAGGGATTTGGGTGTTCTTCCCAGCAGTGACCAGTTGGGTGGTGTGCTCCTGAGCCAGTCACTGAATCCCTTAGGCCTCCAGTTCTCCTAACTACCCATGGGGTGGGTAGGGGGTAGGGAGTGGGCTGATGTCTTTGAGCCAGGGACCCTCTGAGGTCACAGCTCTGCTGAGTAACTGAGGAATATCTCTGACTACTGTACTGGGAGTTCAGGGAAGGATTCCGGAAGAGTTCTATCTTAGCACTTAGCGTATGAGAGATGTGCCGTGGGAAGCTGGGCAGGGCCATGACATCTCTGGTCTGCCTCCCACACAGCTGACCTGATTTCTCTCTCCCTCATTCCTCCTCTTTGCTGCCCACCCCACCGCCGCTCGCCCTTCCCCGGATTTCTTGTCCCTCTCCTCGGCCTCTCCACCATCGTCCCTCCCTCCCAGAACCTGGAGCGCAGTGGGAACCAGCACAAGGCGGAAGTGGAAGCCATCATGGAGCAGCTGAAGGAACTGAAGCAGAAGGGAGAGCGAGACAAAGAGTCCCTGAAGAAAGCCATCCGAGCCCAAAAGGAGCGAGCCGAGAAGAGTGAGGAGTACGCTGAGCAGCTGCACGTGCAACTTGCCGACAAGGTAGCGGCCTCCCCGAGGAGGGCAGGCCGAAGGTGAAGGGAAGGAGGGGTGGGGTGGTGGATAGGTGAGGAGCGGATGGGCGGGTGGAGGTGAAAAGCTCAAGAGAGGTGGCTGGGCGGGCAAATGGAGAAATAGATGGCGGTGGAGAGGGTGGATGAGCTGGGAGGACGGACGGCTGGCTGGAGGAAGAGGCAGTCGGAGTAAACAGCTAAAAGGATGGTGATGGGGGAGGGCGGCTGGCTGGAGACAAGTGGAGGGTTTGTGGGACATTCTCACCACGTCAGGATCACGGGTGGGAATGACGGTTATGGATTTGCAGTCAGGGTGCGTGTGATGCTGGAAACTGAAAAGTAGCACCTGGCTCCTGCTTTAGTCTCAGTGCTTCTAGAAGGGAATGGCAGGAGTGGGGTTTACGTTGTCAGGGGGATGGGTGTGGCCTGGGATGACCCTCGGCTCCCGTGGCCTCAGTACTGACACCTGACCGATGGACCCTGTCTACTGTCCCCTGTTCCCAGGATCTTTATGTCGCTGAAGCTTTATCCACTCTGGAGTCATGGAGGAGCCGCTATAACCAAGTTGTGAAAGACAAGGGAGACCTCGAGCTGGAAATTATTGTCCTGAACGAGTATGTCTGTGTGAGGAGAGGGCATGGGGCCGATTGGAGGAGGGGGTGAGCCGGTGCATGGTGCCAGGCATCCCGAGGCAGCTCACGTGGGTCACACGGGTGCTGTCTGGTCTCCTGTGGTCCAAGGATGCATTGGACTGGCCCTGAGGTAGGCCCTGGTTCCAGCCCCGTCCCAGGGTCCTACCCCCTGGTGGCCACTATGGACGGGCCTTCTCTGCTCATACCTGGGCCAGAGTGGGGCCCTAACTTGCACAGCAGAGAAACAGGCCCAGCCACAGTGGCATCTTCCTTCTAGTTCTTGGGAGACAGGGCAGCTGGTCTCTGCCTTCGCCTGTCTTCTCTCAGCTTCTCTTTGTCTACTAGTCAGTAGGTCAGAGGTATGGCCTGGGAGTAGGGGCCAAAAGTGGCCTCAAGTTGAAGGTGACCGAACACACCTTCCTTGTCACTGGTGAACTGTCAACAGTGACCATTCTCTGGCTCAGCTGTATTCGTATGTATTCATATGTTCATTTGTTTATTGAGCAACTACTATGTACCAGGCTGTGTACTGACGTTTAACGTTACAGCAGTTAAAAAACAAACGCATTACCTGCCCCATGGAGTTAACCCTGTACTGCAGTAGAAGACAGGGCTACAGAGACCTGGATTCCCTGGGCTAAGGGGTCACAGGGGAGCTAACTTGGTCTCTAGGTCAGGAATGTTTTGCCTGAGGAATACCTTTGGTTGTTTTCAACTCAATTTGGCAAACATATCCTGGGAACCCGCTAAATGCTGGGCCCTATGCTGGCCACTACCCTTGGGATTCTCCATCTAGTGGGAGAAAATGGATAGTTAAGGCAGAAGGATCTGTGGTACAGATGAGAGGGATCCAGGAAGACATGTCCTGAGGAGGGATGTCTGAACTGGGTTTTTCAAGTTGAGTGGGTGTTTGCTGGTGAATCAATATGATGCGTTTGCTTGGGCCTAGTCAGTACTTACAAAACATTTGCTGAATGGTGAACTATAATTTCTCAATAGTCAGAACACATGCTTTGCAAAGGTTCGGTGATGGGTCTGCAGTCAAGAACCCCCAGGCTCCTCCAAGGCCTCAGTCTCTGTTCTTGGATTAGAGCCTTGGGTGGGGGAAGCGGGGGGGCTAGGGCAGGGGGAGCTGTGTGCCTTTTTACTGCTTGTGGCATGCGCCCTCACCTGGGGGAGACGGAATCCCAGTGTGATGTGTGTCTGAGGGAGATGGATGCCTGGGGGTACCCCTGACCACTGAGCCTAGGAGTTCTGTCCTGACTTCAGTTCCTGATGGGCTAAGAGATCAGGAACTGCTGTGGGGAGCTGGGAAGGGACTGCAGCCGTGGCCCTTGTCTTCAGGGAGTGTCTCAGCCTCGTGGGTGGATGAGAACAGAGAAGGCTTCTTGGAGGGGGTGGTAAGGGAGGCAGACCTTAAAGGCTGTTATATGCAAGTGGGCTACCTGGGAAAGTCATGGCCGCCAGTGCGGGGGCAGCTGCTCTTCGCGGTGGAGACTGGGAGCAGGCCAGGTGCCAAGGAGAGGGACATGGGTGACCTGGGAAGGAACCCCAGGCCCCACTCTACACAAAGACACAGGCTGCTCACAGCCCGTGGGGTTGATTCCGTCTGCTTTTGCTTCGTGATCTTCCAGCCGGGTGACAGATCTCGTAAACCAACAACAGACCTTGGAGGAGAAGATGCGGGAAGACCGGGACAGCCTGGTGGAGAGACTACACCGGCAGACTGCTGAGTATTCCGCATTCAAGCTAGAGAACGAGAGGCTGAAGGTGGGTCATGAGAGCCGGGCCTGGGACATTCAGGTAGAGAGCAGACGGCTGCACACTCCTGGTTGGGCCCGGAGATACCACCGGGGCCTCCCCAAGGGCCTGGAGGCAGCAGCGGGCTAAGAGGGCTTGCTCTGGAGTCGGGGAGACCCAGATTCAAGTCTTGACCAAACCTCATAGAGCTGCAGGACCCGAATAGGATGTCTGCCATGCTGGTGCTGCAATTTCCCTAGGGGGAGGAAGTGAGGTCCTGTGTTGGGGGTGAGGCAGGTGAAGTGCCCCACGTGACACTCAGCTTGTGCATGTGAGGTAGATCTGACCTTGAAGTTAACACTGATGCTCCTGGCACACTGCTGGGACCATCCGCATGCATTCACTCTCACTGTAACCTCCCCTCCCAGTAATGGGATAATTACTCCACTTTCTAGAATAAGGAAACCGCTTGAGAGAGTTTAAGTTTCTTGCCAAGATTCTGCCCTTGGAAGTATTGGGAGTTCGGATTTGAACTTCAGTCTGACTCTGGGGCTGTAACCACTAGCTTTTAACCACTCTCTCTATACTGTCCAGCACACCTGGTGGTGAGAGGCACCGAACAGAGGTTGACATTGCAGAGCCAGGTTTGATCTTGGTTTTTAATTGATCTGGGCAATAACCTCCTTTTTTTTCTTTTCTTTTTTTTTTTTTTTACTGATTTTTGTTAAGTAAGATAGATATAAGGAAGTATAATACAGAAAGGTACACAAAACAGACATACTTTGTCCACCAGTCACCCTGATGGAACCTTAAAGCCAGCCACCCTGGTGACCTCACCTAGTTACAAACATCCCCTGCTAACGGAACGGTTATCCCGACTTCTGTCACTGCAGATGAGTTGGCCTGGTTTTGAACTCTGAGCCTGGCCCTTGTGGCTTTTCCTCAGCATTTTCTTCGTGGAAATTATCCACGTCGTGTGTTGTGGTCCATCCCTCTCTGTGCTGGGCATTGTGCCATTGTAGGACTTGTACCGTGACATGTTGATCCATTCTGCTGTCGATGGACATTTGGGTGGTACAGCTTCCTATACCTTGAAGTAGAAATGCTTGGTCAATAGGTGGTACATTGACCTTTGGTAGATATCAGCAAACAGTAAAGTAGTTGTACAGATTTCTACTCTTCTCAGGGGTGTGTGAGAAATTTGCTCCATGTCTCCTCAGCAACACTTGGTATTGTCCATCTTTTTCATTTTAAAAAGGTGGGAGAGCACTAGTGTGTCATTTGTCGGCAGTGCAATTGTTGGATAAATGACAGACAGCCCCACGTCTGTTAACTGGGGTATTGTTTAAAGGATGGTATGTCTGTGTGGTGAAATACAGTGTGGCTCTTCAAAATGTTTGTAGAAGTATATTTTCCTAGACATTAATTACAAAGGTAATCATAATTACAAAGGTAAAATATGCTTATATGAAAGTTGAAAACATCACAGAAATGTGATAACAGAACTGAAGGTCTCTGTTAACCGTATATGTGCACTTATTTCAGTTTTTTTACTCTGATATTCACCTGCACATTCAAACATATGCACATTCACTCATCCATCTGTTATTCTGCAGCTTGATTTTCCCACTCAACTACATTTCATGGATATCTTTTTTTCTTTTGCTTGCTTTCTTTTAAATGCCTGCTTATTATTTTATTGAGATACCATGACTTTTGTCCCATCTGCTAAGGTGAGCATTGGGTTATAGAACATTTATGGATGAGAGAAGTAGTTCTCAACATACTTGTTAATTGAAGAGTTTGTCGCAAAGCACTGGATATTAATATAATCCCATGCTTACTGGAAAAAATAAAATATCTACACAGCTATCAATATATAGCCATATACTAAGGAATCATGATTTGTTTTCCTGGGTTTTATCTCCATTTTCTTTAATGATAACGTGTTGCCTTTTGTCTCATTTTTTCCTTTGGTTTGGTCGTGCCATGAGGCATTCGGGATCTCAGTTTCCTAAAAATGGATTAAATCCTGCCTCCCAGTAGTGAAAGTGCTGAATCCTCACCATGGGGCCACCAGGGAATTCCCAATAATGCATTGCCTTTGTAATAAGAACAGAAAACCACGGGAGTCTCTAATTTTCACCTGTCTTCACTTGAGTTGGTCACATCGGGAGCCCTGCCCTGGTGCTTCTCTGAGGAAAACTGCTGGCATGGGTCGAGTAGGTGGGGCTTGCCTTTGCCAGCCCCTCGGAGTAGGAGCTAGGGGTTGGTTTGGCCACCTGCTCCGGGACCTTCCTGCTGGTTACCCACGAGCCAGTTAACCTTAACCTGGTTCCCTTCTAGGCTAGCTTTGCCCCAATGGAGGACAAGCTCAACCAGGCGCACATCGAGGTCCAGCAGCTGAAGGCATCGGTTAAGAACTACGAGGGAATGATTGACAACTATAAGAGTCAGGTAGGCCGTCAGGTGCCAGCAGCCCTGCCAGGGCAGCAGTTGCCTCCTGCTGTGGAGGGAGGTTCACCCCAAGGCCTCCCCGAGAAAGGTGTTTTTTTTTCCACCTAAACTTGGCTCTATCCGAAATGGCCCAATGCTTTGTTGGTCCCCAGGTGATGAAGACCAGACTGGAGGCTGATGAAGTGGCCGCGCAGCTGGAACGCTGTGACAAAGAGAACAAGATCCTTAAAGATGAGATGAACAAAGAGATCGAAGCGGTATTGCTCCCCGTGCTCACCTTCTTCCTCCCCTCCCCAGTCCCGGACCTGCAGTCTGTCCCTCCTGTCTGTCCTTGACGCTCTCCGATGTGCTTCTCATCTCTTCTTTCTCTCTCCTGCCTCCTCGCTATTCCTCTTTCTCATCCTGGTTTCCTTCTTCATTTTCCTTAAAAAAAAAATGTACCCTGCTTGGAACATTCAGATGGATTCAGATCCACAGATCTGCCAGGCCTTAGGTGTGCCTGTTGCATGCATTCTGTGTGATGTCTTTATTTTGTGCCAACCAAAAAATTGCCTCCTATCCCCTTACCCCCAAAAAGCATTATTCCTCTAGAGACAGCTTGGCTGTCTGGAAGCAAATGGATCATCTTTATAGTGACCTTGGAGACAGATTGAGTCCAGGCTCAGCTAGGACCTGGCTGCATATCCTTGAGCACATCACCGCCCCTCTGCAGTCCTCAGGCTCCTCGTTAATACAACGATGGGTGAAGACCAGATAGGTGATAGCTTTCTCTCTGACCCAGAGCGTCGGGACTGCCTTCCTAGGAGCTTTTGGGTTACACTAGACTTGAATACTGGCTCTGCCAGTTCCTAGCTGAGTGACCTTGGGCAAATGATCCTTTGATCCTCAGAAGGATCCTTAGGTGGGGCCAGCAGCACCTACTGTGTAAACTGTCCTATGAATTCAGGGAGTAAGGCCTGGTCCTGAAGTTTGTTACATGGTTGCCATTATTCTTCAGTGAGTGAAGGAGCAGCAGGTTGCAGTTGCCAAGTGGCCAAATGCGTCCCCCCAGAGAACAGCTAAGATGCCTTCAGTGGCCTGCTGGGAGACCGCACTTCTGCCCGTGGGCCTTTTAGGATCCTTTCCGGGGGACTGAGGGTGGCCTTGCCCCCACTCCCAAGGACTTTGTGTGGCTGCTGCAGCCGCCAGGTCCATCCCAAGCGTGGGCTCCTCTCTCCCACTCCAGGCGCGGAGGCAGTTCCAGTCCCAGTTGGCTGACCTGCAGCAGCTGCCCGATATCCTTAAGATCACAGAAGCTAAGTTGGCTGAGTGCCAGGACCAGCTGCAGGGCTATGAGCGGAAGAACATCGACCTCACAGCCATCATATCAGACCTGCGCAGCCGGGTAAGGGACTGGCAGAAAGGGTCCCACGAACTGGTCCGAGCAGGGGCCCGCTTACCAAGATGAGCTACACGTGCGCCCCCCCCCCGCCCCCGAAGGGAGGACCCCTTCCTTTTTCTTGGCTACCACTTTTTGAAAGGAGTGAGCTATCATCAGTGCTGTGAAATAAAATTCTGGTGTGCCAAATGCCTTGTGTTTGCACAAAGTGATTGTAGTTATAGGAGCTGCCGGGCCCTCCTGCTCTCGCCGCTCCCCGAGTTCTCCAAGTCTCCGCAGGCCTCTGCCCTTCATTGCTCCGCTGCTGTCCTCAAGCCTCATGCCACTAGCGGACACCAAGCCATAGATTTTCTTTGTCTCCATCTTTCTCTTGCTTTAGCTGCCTTTCCCTAGTCTGAATAGACCCCTTGCCTGAGCTTCTGTCCCGATGGATGACTGCTTCTCTCCCAGAGGCAATCTGCCTTTGGGTGCTGGAACCGAGCTGGCGAGGTCTAAGAAATGGTACACTTCTCATCTGCACTGTGACCTTGGGGGAGACCCTTCCCCTCTCTTCACCTGCTTCCTCGCAGTAACAGTGGAAGTAGCTGCCATTTTTTGAGCACATGCTCTGTGCTCCGGCATTCTCTCGTTTAATTCTCCCAGGAACTTTGCGAAGGGTCTTATTTTGCCCGTTTTACAAAAAGCAGCTGAGGGCAGAGAGGGGGAGAAGTCATTTCCTGAGGTCACAGAGCTAATGCTTGTCAACAGGAACTGGAAGCCAGCCAGCTCTGTCTGGTTCCCAAGCCCATGTTCTCAGTACTTTAAATCACCTGCCTACTCTTGAACCTGAGTGTTCTCAGAGCCTTTCAGGCCCGGATGTCTGAGTCTTCTGGATAACTTCTCAAACCTGCCAACCTGAAGGATGTGATAGATTTCCTATGGCCTTGCTTGCATTGGTCCCCAGTTAAGGAGAATGACATCAGCGGTCCCACCAACATCCTTGGTAAAGCTCGGTAGTGGGTTGCGTGGACCAGTTAGGCCTGCTCTCTGCTTCTGCCTTTCTCATGTCTGCCCAGATCCTACTGACTGGCCTCTCCTGAACCAGAATGTGTCATCGTGGCTCTTCAGGATCGAAGCTGGCTTCTCTCAGCATGGGAGAGCCTTCGGTCTCAGGGGTCGGGCCTAACCTGTCCCCACTCTCCTCTCTCCTCCAGGTTGTGCGTTGAGACTTGGATGCCTGCTGAGGGCAGCGTGCCTCTCTCCTGGGTGTGGATGACAGGTCACAGGGATGAGGGAGGGCTGTACCTGGAAGTTCTTTCATAAACCAGTCTGTGTTCCTGTCATTTTAGATCGAACACCAGGGGGACAAGCTGGAGATGGCAAGAGAGAAACATCAGGCTTCCCAGAAGGAAAATAAACAGCTGAGTCTGAAGGTGGATGAACTGGAGAGGTTAGAGGCACTTGGTCCGATCTCTGTCCTCTTCCTAGGACCTGAGACTTTTCAGCCACTTAGCTGCTTTGGGCTCAGTGTGCAGAAATGTTTGAGGGACTCAAGGCCCTGGAAGGTACTAGGCAGACCTCAGAGGAAAAGCTGTTTCCACTGCAGTGGTAAGCATTGCGGGAGAGAGGAAGGTGGTCTTTGGTCAGGGGGGATGCTCCATGACAGTGTGATCAAGATCAGACCACCCAGTGGTGGTCCAGTGGTTAAGACTCCACGCTTCCACTGCAGGGAACCTGGGTTCGATCCCTGTTCGGGGAACTAAGATCCTGCATGGTGCATAGTGTGGCGTGTGGCCAGAAAGTAAAAAAAATTTAAAAAAGGATCAGACCACCCATAGGTACCACCTATCAGAAAGGCATACTTCATCCAAGCAAACCAACAGGGCCAGGTGCTGCAGTGGGGGCCACTCCCCTGCATTCTGCTCTTTGTTCCCGGTCACCCTTCCCAAGACCTTTCTGATCTATTCCCTGTTACTTACGGACTATGGGAGGCAGTCAGGTAAAGAGGACATGTTTTGGAATCAGAATCTCTGGCCTTTGATCACAACTTGGCCACTTTACCTGCATTGTGATCTTGAGTAAATCGTTTCATTCTTTTGAACCTCATCACCCTGTTTACTCATCTTGAGAAAGGGACCAAGGTAGGGAAAACAGTCCAGTTCTTGGGGTTGTTGTGTATCTTCCACGAGATAATCCTTAAAGGGCTTAGCACATTACCTGGTGTACAAAATCACGCTGTATAGGATAGTATATATGAGTTGGTATTATCCCCTAGATACAAGGAAACTGAGCTTGGGGAGAGGTTCGGTGACTTGCCCAACATCACGTAGCTGGTACTTGGCAAAACTGTGACTGTCTTCCTCCAAAGCTTTTAGTGTCCATAAAATGAGGGCTGGAGCCCTCATTTCAGTGATGAAAAAAGACTTGGGGAATCCCAGGAGGCTGCAATTGGCCCAGGTTACTTACACAGCCTGCTGGCAGGGACTTTAAGCAAGTGGTCTCCCCTGGGCTCCACCTTCACTCTGCTGGCCTCAAAGATGCAGCTGGAAAGTTGCAGGACTTACAGAACTCCTGACATTGGAAGGTGTTTTGGAAGTGCAGCGGGGACCATGTGTGCACACGAGATGGCCAGTGCTGCCCCATGGCTGGTCACAAATGATGTTGAGTGGTCCAGCTGAAATCCCTTTGCTGAGGGTGGCAGCAATGAAGAAGTGGGGGGCGTGGGTTTTGGTGACAGACCTACGAGCTGTGGTGACCTTGAGCCAATGACTTCACCTCTCTGTGGCTCAGTTGCTTCATTTGTAAAGTGGGGATCAGAATGAAACCCACATTCCTGAGCTGCAAGCTGCCGTATTACATGTGATGACATATGTACACGGCACAGCCCACAGTCAGTCTGTGCTTGCTTCTGCCACTTTCCATACAGCTCCTTGCCGTCATGCTGATCAGCAGATTTCTTTGATTTGTTTCTGTTATTCCTTGGAGATTCTTGGTGTGATGAGAACCGCGGTCGCGCGTGGCTGGCAGCCCCCGGCCGTGTGGAACAGGACACGTAGGGGGATGGACGAGCAGACTCTGACTGAGTGCTTTCACCTAGGAAACTGGAGGCGACCAGTGCCCAGAATATCGAGTTCCTACAGGTGATTGCCAAGAGGGAGGAGGCAATCCACCAGTCCCAGCTGCGACTGGAGGAGAAAACACGGGAATGTGGGACCCTGGCGAGGCAGTTGGAAAGCGCCATTGAAGACGCAAGGAGGCAGGTCAGTCTCACATCTGTTGTTAAGTAGCTCTGTGTCTTCGGGCACATCGCTTAACTTCTCTGAGCCTATCTCCCCATCTGAAAAATGAGCATATTGTAGTAGTACCTGCCCCCACAGATTCATCATAAAGATCAAATGAGCGATGATTATAAAGGACTTGGCACTGGATTCACAATTGCTTCTGTCATCGCTGCCGGAGTGGGCCTCAGACAGGGGTTCCACATCCGAGGTGATGACTCATGGAGCATTGGCAAAGGGCAGGTGAAGCAGGCTTGCAGAAGTTGTCTCCGTAGCTAGCTCCCGCCCTGAGACTCCAGAGAATTCTCCACAGTGAGACCGGTTAGTGGGAGCGGCCCAGCCTCCTCTTTACCAGGTGTCCCCCCTGTCAGGTAAGGCAGCCCCACCTCTGTGCTTTCTGGGCAGGTGGAACAAACCAAGGAACACGCAGCCTCCAAGGAGCGAGCAGCCCAGAACAAAATCCTGGACCTTGAGACCCAGCTGAGCAGGACCAAGACTGAGCTCAGCCAGCTGCGGCGGAGCCGGGATGATGTGAGTCTGGTTGGGGGTGGGGGGGTGGGAGCAGACAAGAAGGGCATGGGTTGAGGTTTGAGCTTCCTGGGGCCCGCAGGGCAAGGTGTTCTGTCATTTTTATGAATATGACATGGTTTTATTTTTCTCCCATCACTTTCCCATCCCTTCAGGATATTCCAGGTCCATCCCCTTGTTTATTACCAGGTTTGTTAAGGTGGCATTTGCCATAAAACTCTCTCATTCAAATTGTACAATTCAGTGGTTTTGAGTACATTCTCAGTTGTGCAGTTATCACCACAATCCAGGTTGAGAGTATTTTCAGGAAGAAAGGGACCCATTAGCAGCCACTCCCACTCCCCTTGCCCTCATCCCTTGGCCCCTGGGGTTGGTCCGTTCTGGGCGTTCCACACGCTTGGCCCCCACCCCGTTTCTCCTTTCAGGCTGATCGCCGCTACCAGAGCCGCTTGCAGGACCTGAAAGACCGCCTGGAACAGTCGGAGAGCACCAACCGCAGCATGCAGAACTACGTCCAGTTCCTCAAGTCGTCCTACGCCAACGTATTTGGGGATGGTCCCTACACTTCCTACCTGACCAGCTCTCCCATCCGCTCCCGGTCGCCTCCTACCTAAGCTGCTGCTCTTGGGCTAGGAGCTCAGATGCATGCCGTGGCAACGGAGGTGTTGCTAAGCCATACCTGGAAAGCTTGTTGGTTTTCCTCTCTCTTCCTGAGATGAAGTATGTTCAGGATCTTGTCTTAGCTACTAACTCCAGAAAAAGTGCCTCGAGCAGCAGGGGATGGAACAGAACCCACTTAGTTCTCTCCTCTCCGATAGCATCAACTGATGGAAGTTTCTAATTACCCCAGCAGGCCTTAAAGCTACTACTATTAGGGTCAGGTTTTAACTCACTGTGATTGGCTCATTCATTTCTCAAGAGAAACTGGCCTGGACTTTCCCTCCAGACCCTTTTACAGCTCTCTTCTTTTTTAGGACTCTCTCTCGGGTTTTCCCTGACCCAAACCAGCAGGAGCTGTTAGGCAGAGGTCCTCACCACGCTTCACGTTCACGTGCTGGTTTCCTCATTGCATGGGTACGGTGTCCTCTCCAAGGTGCTCCCCTCCTGCTTGTGGCCAAGTTTCCTCAAGGCCACTTGCCCTCATGCACTACCCTACAGTCACTCGAGGGCTTATGTTTTACAAGTTAGCCTTGTAAAAGTACAGTCCCAGTCTCACTGATCTTTCTCTTGGCTAGGTTTGTGTCTGTGGAATGCATTTATTCTTGAAATGTGTGTGTTTTACAAAAAGCTTTTATAATCAATATTTAAGGTTCCATGGGATGGTCTCCTTTACCCACACGATCCCTCTTCTAAAAATGATTCAGTAAAACGCTGCAGAAGAGCCAGTAAACGTTTTTTAAAGGACGTGGTACATGGAACATTAGACTATTTCATCTTGACTGGGTTGGCTCTTAATCCTCTGCGTGCTTTCACTTTACAATCTCATGAAAGGACTGGAGGAGATATATGGTAAGGTGCTGCTCAGTGTGTGAGGGCAGATGACTTTAGCTGTTAGGACGAAGATAGGCTGTGTCTGTCTTACTGTTTTTTAAATGTTAATTGCTTTCTGAAAGATGATGGGCTATTTTTGTCCTCACATGATCCTGTATTGAAAAGAACAACATATTCTTCAGAGAGAAGAGAACACACTTGGTGTTCTGTGCTGAATCCTAACCTTTCCATTCTAGGTGGTATTGGCCTCTGGGTGATCCAGTCTGGTCCCCTCTCAGCCACTCTAACCCAGGTCCAAACCTCTGGAGAATTCCCCTGTGTCACCCAAAGCAATGGTCCCACATAGGCATCTGGACTGCACTCTCAGAACCACACCCCTCTCCCTGCCCCACCCCCAGTTTTAGAGACATTTGTAGTTTCCAGCTTTCAATGATTTGTTTTTGTTTGTTTTGTTCTTAAATTTTATCTTCAGTTTTTAGTTTTGCCAAGGAAGGTCCCTGAAATTACTACTACCAGCTACCATTGCCACAAAACCAAGCCTGTTTTGACATCTTTAACGTAGACTTGAACTTTGATACAGTGTATGAAAGATCTTCCTAAGAAAAGACAGTTGACAAACTTACACCAATGTGCATACATTTCTGTATAACTCATCATTATTATCATCAAGCTAATGATAACCCCCTCAGTGTAGGATTCTGCTATCTGCGATGATGGCTGTGGGAACACCTCTTTTTGGGTTCATGGCTGGGATTCTCCTAACAATGTTCGGTTTTTCTTTGTAAGATATTGTATTACAAAAAGTCCAGAGATTTTGTGAAAATGAAAAATGTTTATATTGCTTCTAACTTGAGAGTTTTCCTTTCTGCCTCAAACTGCTGCTGCTGCTGCTAAGTCGCTTCAGTCGTGTCCGACTCTGTGCGACCCCATAGACGGTAGCCCACCAGGCTCCCCCGTCCCTGGGAGTCTCCAGGCAAGAACACTGGAGTGGGTTGCCATTTCCTTCTCCAATGCATGAAAGTGAAAAGTGAAAGTGAAGTCGCTCAGTCATGTCCGACCCTTAGCGACCCCATGGACTGCAGCCTACCAGGCTCCTCCGTCCATGGGAGTTTCCCGGCAAGAGTACTGGAGTGGGTTGCCATTTCCTTCTCCGGCCTCAAACTGAGACCCCATGAAATGGGCAAAAGGGTCAAAAGTTGAGTGTCCTGGTTAAAGCTGGCCTCAGGCAATGATGAGCTTTTCATTTATCGAGATAGATTTAGTTCACTCTTTTAAAGTGTATAATTTAGTGGTTTTTTAATGTATTCAAAGTTGTGTGACCCTTTGTCTAATTCTCCAACATTTTCATCACACCCAAGTGGAACTTCTCCTGAGAAGCCTGTATGCACAGCAAGATGTAACAGAACTGGACATGGAACAACAGACTGGTTCAAAATTGGGAAAGAAGTACATCTAGGCTGTATATTGTCACGCTGCTTATTTAACTTCCACACATAGTATATCATGCTAAATGCCGGGCTGGATGGTTCACAAGCTGGAATCAAGATAGCCAGGAGAAATATCAACAATTGCAGATACGCAGATGACACCACACTTATGGCAGAAATTGAAGAACTAAAGAGTCTCTTTATGAAGGTGTAAAAGGAGAGTGAAAAAGTTGTCTTAAAATTCAACATTGAAAAAAACTAAGATCATGGCATCCAGTCCCATCAGTTGATGGCAAATCGATGGGGAAAAAGTTCAGTGACAGGTTTTATTTTCTTGGGCTCCAAAATCACTGAGGACCATGACTGCAGCCATGAAATCAAAAAATGCTTGCTCCTTGGAAGAAAAGCTATGACAAACCTAGACAGCATATTAAAAAGCAGGGACATCACTTTGGTGACAAAGGTCGATCTAGTCAAAGCTATGGTTTTTCCAGTAGTTGTGTATGGATGTGAGAGTTGGACTATAAAGAAAGCTGAGTGCCGAAGAATTGATGCTTTTGAACTGTGGTGTTGGAGAAGACTCTTGAGAGTCCCTTGGACTGCAAGGAGATCAAACCAGTTAATCCTAAAGGAAATCAACCCTGAATATTCCTTGGAAAGACTGATGCTGAAACTGAGGTTTCAATCTTTTGGCCACCTGATGCAAAGAGCCACCTCATTGGAAAGGACCCTGTTGCTGGGAAAGATTGAGAGCAGGAGAAGGGGGCAAGAGAGGATGAGATGGTTGGATGGCATGCGGAAGCTTAATGCCCTAACCTGGGATGGAACCCAAGCTTCCCTAGCAGTGGAAGGGCACCGTCAACCCTTGGACCTGCCAGACTGTCTTCCATAGGAGCTGCCTCATCTTAGAGTCCCAGTGGTAGTGTATGAGGAGTCTAACGTGTCCACAACCTCATCAAACATTCACTTTTCTGTAACCTTTAAGGCCCACCCAACCAAAGCCCCCAGGTCTAAAGCCCTGGCAGGAAGCAGGAGCCCCAGGCCAAGCCCTGTGCGCAGGCGCATGGGTGGGCGGGCTTGGCGCTAGAGGCGCATCCACGTAGCCTTTGGGGGCGGGGCTGAACTGTGCGCCCCGGAAGCGGAAGCTAGGACCTGTTTCCGGGCGGCTGATTCGAGGACTTGTTTTGTCACAAGCGGCGCCTTTTAAGATCAGTAGCTGGGCAGGCCATGCCTTCTGAGGGTCGCTGCTGGGACACTCTGCAAGCTCTGCGCAGTTCCGACAAAGGTCGCCTCTGCTACGACCGCGACTGGCTGCTGCGGGGTGAGGTGAGCAGTGGCCCGTAAGCGGGCGGCGGTCCCTGCCATGCCCTAGCCTTTGACAAGCCCTGTTCCGAGGAGCCCCTGCGTTCTTTGTCACAACACGCGTCCGCTTCTTGACTCCTCTGTGTGCGTCGCCGTGTCCTAGAGTTTCTGCTGTTTCTCTTCACAATTCTAGCTTCTCAGGACCTCCCCTTCAGAGATGCTCTTCTCTGAAGGCTTCATTGCTCCCCGCTGCCGAAGTTAGGCGCCTCCGCTTAGGTTGTCAACGCAGCCCTGGCCTCTCAGGGTCAGTTTATTACAGCGCGTTTCTTGTGTTAGGAGATCCAGATTGAGCGGTGAACGGGTGGTGGTGGCGGTTGATCAGTCGCTCACTCGTGCCTGACTCTTGGCGACTGCAGCACGCCAGGCTTCCCTGTCCTTCACTATCTCCTGGAGCTTGCTCAAACTCACGTCCATTGAGTCAGTGATGCCATCCAACCGTCTCATCCTCTGTCGCGCGCCCTTTTCCTCTTGCCCTGACCAAATTTTTAGATGACATCGGGCACACCTGGAAACCTTAATGGGGGCGTGGTCGCTGCATCTGAGATGTGCTAAACCCTGTAATAGACCGCGCAGGTGGGAAATGTCGAGATATTTAAGGCATAGTCTTTTTCCGAGTTGCTCCTAATCTAACTACAGATATGAAGTCTCTTCAGACGGAAATATATAGCACTTCTAAAGCATTTCTGTTTGTCTTTGACAGTTTTAAAGACTATATATACCTTAACATTCTATAGGATGAATTCCATCATGAGTCTGTTCGATGTCGACTCCGGTTATGCATTCTTGGCAGGAATAACGCAGAAATGAGGTGTTCTCAGTAACTCAAATCCATAACACAAAAATACTTCAACCCATCCCAGCACTGGTGATGCTAACATTTATCAGTTGGTCACAGTGGTATCTGCCAGATATTTCCACTTAAAATTCATCATTTTTCCCTTTGTACGTAATTAGTATTTTGTAAAACCTCCACTCTTAGTGTTTATTGGTGACTTCTCCCTTAATCAACCTTTTCTGTGATGTGGCCAAATGGTGTTAGGAGCCAGTTTTATGTCTTTATTTTTGAATTGCCAGTTTATATGTCTTAGGCTCATTTTGCTCGTTTTCTTGTTGGGGTTTTGCTAGTATTTTATAAGTTCTTTATGTGTTAGGGATAATAATATTACTTTATCTGAGTTATATATTGCATATTTTTTCTAGTTTGTCAGTTAAATTTTTTTTCTGTTTATGGTGTTTTTTGTGTGTGTGGTTTTATTTTTATATTTGAAGCATTGCTTCTGGAATTTATTTTGGTGTAAAGAATAAGGAGGAAGTTTTTGTCTCAAATTCAACATCCATTCATGACAAAAACTCTTACCAAAGTGTGTATAGAAGGAATATATCTTAACATAATAAAAGCTACTTATGACATACCCACAAGCCAGCACAATATTCCACAGTTGTAAAAAGCTGAAAAACTTCCTACTAAAATCTGGAACGAGACAGCAATGACCATTCTCACCGCTTCTGTCCAATATAGTATTCTAAGTCTTAGCCACAGCAGTCAGACAAGAAAAAATAAAAAGATACCCAAATTGGAAGGGAAGAGGTAAAATTGTCATTATATGCAGCTGCCATGATACTATATGTAAAAAACCCTAAAGACTCCACACAAGAACTACTTGAACTGATAAATGAATTTAGCAGGGGAGCAGGTTACAGGATGAACACTCAGAAATCTGTTGCATTTCTTTACACTAACAATGAAATATCAGAAACATAAAAAAAAGAACACCTTTTGAAATGGCCTCCAAAAAGAAAGGTACTAGGGATGTAAGATACAATTTGATGACTGTAGCTAACACAGCTATACCATACATAAGAAAGTTAAGAGAGTACATGCTGAGAGTCCTTTTTTCTTTCTTTTGATATTACCTATATGAGAAGATGGGCTTTCCAGGTGGCGCTAGTGGTAAAGAGCCCACCTGCCAGTGCAGGAGATGTAAGAGACACAGGTTTGATCCCTGGGTTGGGAAGATCTGGAGGAGGACACAGCAGCCCACTCCAGTATTCTTGCCTGGAGAATCCCATGGATAGAGGAGCCTGCCAGGCTACAGTCCATAGGGTCACAAAGAGTTGCACACGACTGAACCAACTTGGCACGTGTGCAGTCATGTGATAAGATGGATGTTAGCTGAACCTATTTAATCATTTTACAATCTATGTAAATCAAACCATCATGTTTACACCTTACACTTTTGTAGTGACGTAGTTTGTTTTTCAATAAAAACTGGAAAAAATTGAATCTTACATAGAATTCACAGTCAGCACTTTTAAATGACTAATATTCACTGAGTGTGTATGCCATAGTTTACTGCAAAATTCCTCATGTGTTCTTTTCCATTCCAATGTTTTAGATTGCTTTCAGGTCTACTTTAATGACCATCTTTGTGAATTGTTCCTTTTCTGCATTTAGAGTTTAGTCTGATACTATAAAAAGATAGTAGTCAAGATCATTATCAAGAAACTACTATACTTTCTTTTCATCTCTGTTAATACAGTTACTTTGGGTTTTGGTATGTATGCATATGTTTATTTATTAGGACTTCTTAGATTTTCAATAAGGCATATAGTGGATTATAAAGACAAAATTATTTTTTGATTGCTTAGATCAGTTAACATGCAAGTTGGACTTAACTTTTTTCTTGTCTTCTAGGATGTTTTACAAGAATGTATGTCTCTTCCCAAGCTGTCTTCTTACTCTGGATGGGTAGTAGATCATGTCCTATCTCACATACAAGAGAACTCACCTCCCTCCGAGACATCAGCATCTTCTGCGTCTACTTCAGCCCTCAACCAACCTTCATCTGTTCCCAGATCTCCTCTCAGAAACCCTGCCTTCTCACTGGTCTCCTCAGCAACATCAAATGGAACCAAGGTAAGGCTTTTACTCAGCTTAGGACAGAAGACAATGGTGGCTGCAAAGTTGAAGTGTCTACTTTTAGTATCATTGTCATACTACAATGACTTTACTCTGAGAAAGTAGTGATTCTTTCTTCTTCATGTAGCTATTTGTAGGAACAGTGTTTACCACATCTTTTTATAAAGACCCAGAGAGAGAAATTCCTCTCTTCTTAGGACCAAGAATAGTGGTTAATTTCTTGAGCAGTTGGATCGTTTTTCCTCGTAAGTGTTACATTTGGTTAACTCTTAAGGTCTCCCTTTTTGTTGTTGCCTGCTGGAAGACTGAGAGTAAATTTTATACTTGCTCTTAGGTTTACATACCTTATCATCGGTTCCAAATGAGTTTGTACCTTTTTGGTTCGATTTTGTTCCTGCCCTTGTTTCTCCTACTTGTTGTTCAGTCGCTGAGTTGTGTCCAACTCGGCAGTCCCATGAACTGTAGCATACCAGGCTTTCCTGTCCTTCACTATCTCCTGGAGTTTGGTCAAACTCATATCCATTGAGTTGGTGCTGCCATCTAACCATCTCATCCTCTGTCACCTCCATTGAGGGCAAGAGAAGGGGGCAACAGAGGATGAGATAGTTCTCCCACTTAAAAAAAAATTGTTACTGATGCTCCGCTGTGCTTTCCTCTTCTCTTTCTTCATGTTTCCAGAGTTAGTTTCTATAAGTACAAATATGCAAGAACATATGTATTTTCTTTTTAGTAATTAAATTTTTAAAATTAATCTATTGACCACGCTGTGTGGCATGTGCGATCTTAGTTTTCTGACTATGGATCAAACACTTGCCCCCTACATCGGGAGCGCAGAGTCTTAACCACTGGCTGGTTGGAGAGGTCCCCGTGTGTACTTCTTTTTCTTCATGTTTGTTTTTTTTCTTTCTTTTTAAACAAAGTTGCTAGAATACACTGTTGTGTATCTTGTTTGTTTTCATTGGTTTCTGTTTTTCCACTTGACAATATATCTTACAGATGATTCGTTTTCTGTCTCTGTGTCTGTCTCTATATAGCTGCCTCATTCTTTTTAATATGTTTTCTGACTGTTAATTTGTGCTTGTTGTTATATTTTATATGCTTTATAAGCTGCGTTAAAGCCTTTCTGGATCAAAGTAAGATATAGGAAGTAGTATTTGGCCTAAGAATGTAAAGAAGAAAAGCCTTCTAAACTAAAATAATGCATTATCGCATTATTTTGCTTTTTCAAGGTTTTTGTGTCAGCAGGATATGACTAGACAACTCTTTAGAAAGGTAGAGGTTACATTTTTCATGTTTGGGTTCCAAAAGACAAAGTCCTTTTTGTTCATACTCATTGAAAATTTTTGGTTACTGAAAATATTTTATCATTGCATTAAAAGGAAGAAGTTAAATCTCTCTATGATCTCATCATTTCAGTCAACAGTTACTCCTTTCCAGTCTCACAAGCCTGCATCCTTATACCTTGGCATAATTAAATTGTATGTGCACTTTCGTGTTCTAATTTTCCTTTCTGACTTTACTTTGTTTGCAAACTGTTTGGATTATTTGTTCACGTTATTTCCACCTTTGTAAATATCTACTTACAGGATATGTGATATCCTGTAATTTATTGAACTGTTCCTTTATTATTTTGCATTTATATTTTTCCATTTCATTGCTTTTAAAGATACTCCTCTGAAAAACTTTCTCCAGAGAGATCGTTCTCTTTTTAATCTTAAAGTATATCTTCTAGCTGTCTGAAAATAAATGCCCAACTAACAGGCATCAAAGATAAAAGGGTGCAAACGTATTTTTTTAATTAGTAAAATATTCATGACATAAAATTTACCATTTAACCATTTTTAATGTCACAGTTCAGTGGCATTAAGCACATTCATAGTGTTGTGTAACCGTCACCACTATCCATCTCCAGAACTTTTTCATCATCCCAAACTAAGAATACTCACTAATCAGTAACTCGTGATTTCCTCCCATCCCCAGTCCCTAAAAACCATCATGAATTTGACAATTCTACATACTTCATGTAAGTGGAATCATATTTGTCGTGTTGTGACTGGTTTATTTCACTTAGCGTACTGTCCTCAGGGGTTCATCCATGTTGCAGCACGTGTTAGAATTTCTTTCCTTTTAAGGCTGAATAATACTCCCCTGTATTCATCTGTCACTGAATATTCGGATTGCTTCCACCTTTTGGCTGTTGGTGACTAGTACTGCTGTGAACATGCATGTATATCTATTAGTTTGATTAGCTGTTTTCAGTTCTTTGGGGTATGTACCCAGAAGTGGAATTGATGGATCACGTGGTAATTCTGTTTAAATTTTTGAGGACCCATCGTATTGTTTTCCACAGCAGCTGTACCATTTTATATTCCTACTAGCAGTGCACAAGGGTTTCAATTTCCCCATACCTTTGCTAATATTTGTTATTTACTGTTGGTTTTTTTTTTCTCCCACAGTAGCCATCCTAGTGGGTAAGAAGTATATCTCCTTATGGTTTTGGTTTGCATTTCCCTGTTGATTAGTGATGTTGTGCATATTTTCATGTTCTTATTAGCCATTTGTATAACTTCTTTGGGGAAATGTCTTTGTGAGAATTATTTACAATAAGTAGCAATTTATTGTACAGTAAATAATAATCCTAAAAAGTAATATAGGACAGAGATGGTTATTCATATTATGAAAGACTGCATGATTCCATGCATAAGAAGTTTACTTTTTAGTTTATATTTGCACCTCATCTTTAAAAATACTAGGCTTTAAAAACTGTTTCTAGCAATTGAACATCATAGGCACAAAAATGAACTTCAACCTAAACCTCATATCTTACACAAAAATTAACTCAAAATGTAAAACTATGAGACTTTAGGAGAAAAAAACATAATCAGAACCTAGGGCCAGTTGAAGAGTTTTTAGTTTTGACACTAAAAACATCCATGAAAGGAAAAATTAATACATTGGACCTCATCAAATAAAAAACCTTGGGACTTCCCTGATGGTCCAGTGACTAAACCTCCTCACAGTACAGGGGGCTGGGTTTGATCCCTGGTCAGGGAACTAGATCCCGCATGCTGCAAGACCCTGCACAGCCAAATAAATAAGTACATATTTTTTAAAAAATTCTCGTTAGAAAAATGATAAACTTGTGACTGGAAGAAAATAGTTGCAAATCACATGTCTGAAAAAGGTTTATATATCTAGAAAATATTTTTAAAACTCTCAAAACTCAAGGGTTAAACAGAAACTTCCTAACCTTCAATTAGAAAATGACCAAAAGATATGAACAGACATTTTCACCTGAGACAATATACAGATGACAAAATAGGTACATGAAGATATGTTCAATCATTAGCCATTAAAGAAAATGCAAATTAAAACTAGGATGAAGGCTTCCAGTGCAGGGGGGCACAGGTTCGATCCCTGGTTGGGGAGTTAAGATCCTACGTGGAGCAGCCAAAAGAAAAAAGATGATGTGCCATGTGGTTCCATTTATTTAAGGTTGTTGAAATACTGTCATAGAGTTGTAGAAAAGGTCAGAGATATAAAGGTGTGGCACCAGGGAGCTCTGGCGTGAACAGTTCTGCCCTTTATAATCGTTGTTATACATGAGATAAAATGGCATTAAATTACACATACCCAAATGAATTCCTGTCAGAACCGGTGAAATCCAAACAAGTTATGTGACTTATACCATCAGTTTACTGTTTTTGATATTTTACTGTATTTATGAAAGATGTTACTATTTGAGGAAACTGGGTAAATACAGAGTACATGAGCCTCCCTGTACATTTTTTGCAACTTTCTGTGAATTATAATTATATCAAGATTAAAAAAAGCCTAAGTTTCTGTGAGCAGCTTCTCAGAGGCAGCACTTTCTAGTTCTGACCCTGCCAGTGTTTCGCGCCCTAGACATTTCCTGAGGGGGATGGCGTCTCCCTACAGAGGGGGAGGTGCCTCTTTCCCTCCAGTTTCCTCCCTCTCTCCCTCAGTTTCTTTGTCTGTAAATCTGGTACTGGACTAAATTGGTGAGGGCCTCTCCAGGTATAAAATTCCATAATTCTTAAGGTTTAAGTAAAGTTTTGGATGGCTTTATAAAACAAATTGTATCATTAGGAATTTCTGGTATTTAAGTAACAGAAAACCTAGTTTAAACTAGCTGAAATGAAACAAGGGGGTCAAAACCTAGTTTAGGAAAGGGAAGTCGCTCAGTCGTGTCCGACTCTTTGCGACCCCGTGGACTGTAGCCTACCAGGCTCCTTCGTCCATGGGATTCTCCAGGCAAGAATACTGGAGTGGTTTGCCATTTCCTTCTCCAGGGGATCTTCCCGACCCAGGGATTGAACCCAGGTCTCCCACATTGGAGGCAGACGCTTTAACCTCTGAGCCACCAGGGGGTCAAAACCTAGTTTAAACTAGCTTAAATGAAACAAGGGGGTCAGGGGAGAAATTTAATTGCTCATATAACCAGGAAGTCTAGGAATGTGATATCAGTTAGATCTGGAGAATCTATTTTCTGCTTGTCTCTCCTTGATATTATTTCTGACTTGATCCAGTGACTCAAACATGGGGCTTTGCTTCTCTTCTTTCAGTTCTGTGTAACTTCTTGATTTCATCTTTCAGATAGACTGTGTGGCAGGATGTCTGTTGGTAGCCCTAGACAAATACCTTCTTAGGTTAGCGTCCCCAGATGAGAAAGCCCTCCAAAATAGCTCCATCGGAAAAGTTCAGAAGTTTGTAAAGCAATCATCAATCAATTAAAAATAAATAAATATATATATATATAAAAAAGAAAAGTTCAGAGGTAGACTCTGGCTTAAGTCATAAGCCTCATTCCTGAAGTAGACACTGGGTACAGAGGGATAAAATACTTTGATTGCCGGGCTGGTCTCGTGCCTACTGACCCCTGAGGCTAGGGGGCATGTATGAACTGGGGATGTGGGCTGGGGTTTCTCTGTCCAACCCACTCCAGCAAAAATGGACACTTATTAGAAAAAAAGGGGGAAAATATGCTGGGCAAATCAAAATAAGCAAGCAACAAAACAATACAAAAAAAACTGTCGAAAGCAAAAACACCCACTTAATTTGCTAAGGAGAACAATTAGAATAAGGTCAATATCAAGAAAAGCACCCTGGTTCTAACCTAAATTGTTTGTTGTTATTGGTTACTGATTGTAAGTAAGGATGTGGCTTTTGTTCAGACAGAATAACACCAACTTAACCATCTTAAAAGCTTAATTTTTCTGTCTTCTGGCTATACAGGACAAACATGAGTCTCCACATACAGAACCTATGGTACTTCAGTCCCCCCGGGGGATGAAAGTTGAAGGCTGCATCCGAATGTATGAGCTGGTGCACAGAATGAAAGGAGCAGTAAGTAAGCTGTGAAGTAAGGCAGGCTTGACATTGACCCTAGGGAGCCACATTCAAATGCAATTCCTCAGGGACTAAGAATGTACACCATATGCTGATCATCGTGCCCACCTACTAGTGGCTTCAGTTCAGTTAGGGAGATAGTTATAATGTAACAATCACGAGTAAACTCTCTGAAGTCAAAACTGGTTTCAGGTCCTAGCTCTTCTATTTTACCTGTGACCTTAGAAAGATTACTGAGACTTTCCTGGCTTCCATTTACTTTTCCAAAATTTGAAGATGATCTGCATTGTCAGATAAGGTTATACTGAGAAGATGGACCTTAACAGCTTCTTGAAAAAAGAATAACACTATTTTAATGTTTATTTAACTTTATTTTATTATTTTTTTAAATTTCTATTTTGTACTAGGGTATAGCCGACTAACAATGTTGTGATACTTTCAGGTGACTTTACTTTTTTTATTAGAAAAACAAAGCATGCTTTTGTAAAAATTTTATAGAGTAGGTGAGTTTATAAAGTGAAATTCTAGCATCTTCCCTCATCCGTTTATTCATGGAATCACCAGATATTTATTAAGTACTTTTGATCTAGGTCTAGATAAAACAATGAACAAAGGAGACACAATCCATGTCCTCATAGAGTTTATTTGCTGGAGGGAGAGGCAGAAGTAAGCAAGAGAAATGAGTGAAATATAGTTAGAAGGCTATTATAGTCTGAGTAAGAGAGAACAACACTTATCGACGCCTTCACTTTGACACTGGATGAAAAAGGATGACAGTTGCTTAGACTCAAGGATGTAGCAGTGGAGATGGTGAGAAATGGTTCGAGAGAGAGACAGAGAGTGTTTGTGTGTATTCAGGTTTTCTCAGCTCTGCTTTGTCAATCATCACTTGTCCATGGACTTTCTGTCTTCCAGACCTAAGTAGAAAGTTTTTTGCTGCTGATAATCTCTCTCGTGTTGCAAAATAAGTTTCAGAAGAAAATAGCTTGATATTTTTTAACAGTATGTTTTGATATATCTCCATGCCAGTATATATATATAGCATGTCATTCTGTGTAAAGACTACAGAGTATTCTCTAGTATGACCTACTATATTTATTTCTCTGTTGATTTAAATTGTTTCAAATTCATTGCCGTTATCAACAGGGCTGTAGTGAACATCCTTATGCATATATCATTGCACACATAGGCAAGTATTTCCTCAGGGCAAGTTCCTAAAATGAAACAAGTGCCAGAGGATATGTACACTTTAAATTTTGACAGTTAAAATGTCTAGTTGCCCTTAAAAGTCAAATGTGAGTACTCTTGTGAATAATAAATGAAATACCTGGTACCTTTAGGTATATAGGAAAGGGATGTTCCTAAGTGAAGGTGGAGGAAAAGAATCTAAGCAGAGATAGTAACTTATGGAAAGGAGTGAGATAGGAATAGCATAGTTATAGAATTAGAATAAGAATTTCTTTAGATGATCCTGAAGCCCTCATCAGAATACACAGGGTGGAAATTCCCTGGCAGTCTGATTGTTAGGACACCCTGCTTTCACTGCCAAGAACCCAGGTTTGATCCCTGCTGGGAGAGCTAAGAGTGCACAAGCCACAGGGCATGGCCAAAAAAAAAAGAATGCACAGGATGGAAACTTAAAAGTGCAGGGCTATTTGATAATGTATTGATAAAATCCCGTCCATTCTTAGCTTATGCTGGAATGACAGGAACAGTATAGGGCAAATTGGAAAAGCTTTCCACAACAGCTGAATTTAAAGATCGACCCAAAGGGGACAGGTGACTCAAGCAAAGATTTTGAGAAGTGGGAAGATGATTCTGTGCCCCGGAGTATCTTTGATGGGTTTAAGGCCTGATGGGAGGGCATCTCACAGGGGTAGATGAGCAGAGTGTAATGGAGCTCCAGAGAGCAGGTGCTGACCCTTTGCAGGAGGGCTTGAGGCAGTGGCAGGAGGAGCAGGAGAGGAAGGTGCGGGCCCTTTCTGAGATGGCATCTGAACAGCTGAAGCGGTTTGATGAACGAAAGGAACTGAAGCATCATAAAGAATTCCAGGACTTACGGGAAGTAATGGAGAAGAGGTGAGTCTCCCTGAATTACAAGGGGAATGTTGGCATGGTCAGCCAGAGCTCTTTCCCAAGATAAAACCCAGAGGGAAGAATCTGAGTCCTTACATACCAAAATAAAATAGCCAGAGAAGTTTGTAACCTAGAAAAAGGACCAACCTTGGAAAGATGACCAATGCAAATCAAAGAGAGGAAGCTTTTAGGAGAGGCAGAACAATTTTAGGAAGCATCCCTGACTCTTCCTCCCTCCGTTTTTCGTTCAGCTCCAGAGAAGCCCTGGGGCAGCAAGAGAAGCTGAAAGCCGAGCATCGTCACAGAGCGAAGGTCAGCACCCGGGAGAATCCGTGTGGGTGTTCACTGTCTGGCAGTCCTAGAGGACCCAGCCCCTGTCATGCCGCCCTGTGGCTGACTTGGGGCCCATCTGTGAATACAGGCAGTCTGCGTGGGACTGGAGGAATGTATAAGGAAAAGTCCCAGGAGCCCCTTAATTTGACAGCCCTTTCTATAGATCCTCAACCTGAAGCTGCGGGAAGCGGAACAGCAGCGCCTAAAGCAAGAGGAGCAGGAGCGGCTCCGAAAGGAAGAAGGCCAGGCCCGCCTGCGCAGCCTCTACGCCCTGCAGGAGGAGGTGCTGCACCTCAGCCAGCAGCTGGACTCCTCCGACCAGCACAGGGACCTGCTCCAGGTCAACCTGTCTGCCTTCCGGACCCGAGGCAACCAGCTGTGCAGTCTTGTCTCAGGGATCATCCGGGCCACTTCTGAGGTGAGGGGGCTTCAGGAACCCTCTCTCTCCTGTCGTGGAGATGAAGAGCCTTAAAAGCAAAATGGTTTTGTGATTTAAAAATATTACCTGCTTATTATCACTTGTCATCCTCTTACCTGGAGATAATCACTGTTAGCATTTATTTCTTCTCTGACAGAGAGAGAGAGAGAGAGAGAGAGAGAGAGAGTGTGTGTGTGTGTGTGTGTGTGTGTGTGTTAACCACTGTTAGCATTTATTTCTTCTCTGACACAGTGAGAGAGAGAGTGTGTGTGTGTGTGTGTGTGTGTTAACCACTGTTAGCATTTATTTCTTCTCTGACACAGTGTGTGTGTGTGTGTGTGTGTGTGTGTGTGATTCCCCACCCTAATTGGGCTTCTATAGATAGTTTCTTATCTTAGGTTAAAAAAATATTTGTTTCTTCTAATTGAAAAACAAGTGTTCATTAATATATACTGGACATCTGCCATGTTTATGATAAAAATTAAAATCTTACAGAAATGTGTATTGCTTTTTCCAGTTAACATGATATTTTGAAAGCATAATTACTATAATCATTACAAATACTTTGGTGTTTTTAAGGCAGTGTTAAAAACTGCAACTATTGACACATAATAGGTATTCAATAAATATGGGTAGCCTATCCCTTCTCCAGTGGATCTTCCCAACCAGGAATTGAACCAGGGTCTCCTGCATTGCAGGCGGGTTCTTTACCAACTAAACTATCAGAGAAGCCCAAATATTTGAGTAGATGAAATCGCATAACTTCCAACATAACCATATCAAATTTATTGAAAACACATACTTATTATTGAACTATTAACATCCCAAAGTTGTACCAGTTCACACGTTTATGAATTGTATGTTCTTTGCCCTTAGTTCATATCTCTATGAGGGTTTGTGTTTTAAAAAACCAACTTGTATGAATTCTAAATATTAAGAACTTTAAGCACTGGGAATTCCCTGGCGGTCCAGTGGTTAGGACTCAGTGCTTTCACTGCCAAGGGCCCAGGTTCAATCCCTTGGTGGGGAACTAAGATCCCACAAAATGCATGCTGCTACTACTGCTAAGTCGCTTCAGTCGTGTCCGACTCTGTGCGACCCCATAGACGGCAGCCCACCAGGCTCCGCCATCCCTGGGATTCTCCAGGCAAGAATACTGGAGTGGGTTGCCATTTCCTTCTCCAGTGCATGAAAGGGAAAAGTGAAAGTGAAGTCGCTCAGTCGTGTCCGACTCTTAGTGACCCCATGGACTGTAGCCTACCAGGCTCCTCCATCCATGGGATTTTCCAGGCAAGAGTACTGGAGTGGGGTGCTATTGCCTTCTCCACAAAATGCATGGTGTGGCCAAAAAAAAGAAAGAACTTGAAGCATTTAATTTATCACATTTAAGGCAGGAATTTATTGTTACCTTTTAAATCTCTCTTTGGTTTTTGTTTGTCCTCCTTTTTGGAAAATTTCAAATCTACACAGAAGTGGAGAGAACAGTGTGATGTACACTGGGCACCCATTCCCCAGCTTCCACAAGAATTCATACGTGACAGTCTCGTTTTGTCTGTGGTGCCACCTGCACCCCTTCCCTCAGACGGTTTTACAGTAAATCTGAGACATTCTCCTTCATCTGGAAAGTTCTTTAGTGTGTATCTCTGAAAGCTAAAACTCTATCATAACCAAAATGCTAATATCATACCTAAAAAACTAATAATTTCTTCAATATGATCAAATATCTATTCAGTGTTCAAGTCTCTCCAGTTATCTCAGTAGTTTTTTTTATAACTAATTGGAAAATTAGCATCCATACTAAGTTCAACCTTTTGGTGTGCTGTGTCTATTACTTAATTAAGTCTTTTAATCTCAAGACTCCCCCTCCCTTCTCTCTCTTTTTCTTGCCATTGTTGAGGAATCTGATCGTTTGTTGTGAATACAATTTTCTACATTCTGGAAAATTTCAGTGCGATTGCTAACTCTAACCCTTTGGTGTATTTTTATATGTTCTTTTATTCCCTGTATTTCTGTGAACTGCTAGCTTTTTCTAGGGCAGAGCTAACAATTTTCTATGATGATGGAAACATTTGTATCTGTGCCATGCAGTAACTACACATGGCCATTGAGCACTTGAAATGTGGCTGATGTAACTAAAGAACTGAATTTTAATTTTTAGAATATTTTTAATCAATTTAAATGTAAAGAGCCACATGTGGCCATGTATGCTACCTTCCTAGACAGCATAGTCTAGAGGCTTGATCCGATCACATTTGATTTTTTTCCCCCACAGCAGTACTTCATAGTTGGGAGTGTGTATTTGTTAATGAATCACATCAGGAGGTATAGAGGACTGATGGTCTTTCCACCTGTGATGTTAAGGTCAACTGGTGGTTTCAGATACTGTCAGTGTTAATTTCCATTTTAAAGATTTCAATGAGTCTTTAGCTAATGATTTAGTAGCCATTGCTGATTGTTACTTATATTTGTTATTTCATTAGAGGTGGTAAATTTTAAGTTTTTCTATCATTTTTCCATATTTATTAGCTAGAATTCTACTACAAAGAAAATTTCCCCATAAACTCTTTTAAGTACAGTCTATATAGGGAAGGAAGGATAAATATTTGATTCTTTCCTTTGATCAGTTTTCAGAGTGTAGAGTTGCTTTCCTAGCATTTTCCCACAGTGACTTGAGGTTTTGTTTTGTTTTTAACTATCATTAAGAACATGTGAACTTTATATACTTAATGTATAATATGTCATCTACGTAGTTTTGTTGTTCAAATTGTGTAATGGGAACCCTTCACGTTGGCTTCTCTGTCCCTTGTACGTGGCCCCAGTAGTAGTTATTGCAGCAAAAAGCAAGCAAGCTGTTACCTAGCTCATCTTGAACATTTTCTTCTCTAGACCTAAAATTGGACGTTTCTTCACTTATTAGTGGGAAAAGGTATTAGAAAACACAGGCTGGTTCCCAGTGTTGGTGAGAGCATTGAAAGATCTACCCTTCAGTACTGTGGATGTGATGGTAAATCAGTATTACCTTTAAGAGAACAGGAAATCAGTAGGTATCAACATATTGACCATGGGTACTCCTTTGGCACAATTCCAGTTTAGAAATACATGGACTTGTGTGAGGTATGATTCAGCACCTCAGGTGCTCAGGAAATAACCACTGAGCTCTGCCTCTGTCACCGTGACAGAATGGCTTTCCCACAGTAGAGGACCAAGCTGCGGCTGAGGGAGCGCTACAGGAAATGCGAGACCTCCTCTCGAACTTGCATCAGGAGATCGCCAGGGCCTCTGAGGAGAAGAGGAGGCGGGATGAAGAGGAGGCCCGGATAAAGCAGCAAGAGTCACAGATGCAGCAGAGGCCAGAGGCCCACAAAGAGTCCCCCGTTCCCAACCAGGGCCCAGGGGCGAAACCAAACGAAGGTGGGTCTTCGTGTGGAAACGGTCCTTTAACGTGACGTGTAATTCAGAATGTGAAAAGAAGCAAGAACGTGTTTTGAATACTGTATTAAGCTACAGGACAATTTATCAGAACTTTTACATAATGTAAGATTCAGTACTTTTAATGATTTCCATTCAGTTTTGATTGATGTGGAGCTTGGCTTCAGATTCCAACACTTGCCATGAGGACTTGAAATTCTCCATAATCCTAGTAGATACATCATTCCATATATTGCTGCTACTGAGTATTTTAAATAAGTGTGTACAGAATATATGTTTAAACACAAGGGAATTGATATAGCATAATGGTTAAGAATGCTGTTTTTGAAGTCAGATCCGTGGGAATCGAGTTTTTCTACTTCCTGGCATTGTATCTTTGCCGAATTACCTAACCTTTCCATGCCTGTTTCCTTATCTATAAAATGAAGACGATAGAATGTACCTTATAGGATTATTATGACAGTGAAAGCAGTTAATACATATATAAAGTAATTAGAACAGTACCGGGCTCATATTAAGTGTTCAATAAATTTTCCTTTTGTGGAAGTATCTCTTTCATTCCTCAGACCTCCAGGTGAAGGTGCAAGACAGTACAATGCAGTGGTACCAGCAGCTGCAGGAGGCCTCCAGTCGGTGTGTGCTGGCCTTTGAGGGCCTGAGTAACAGCAAAGACAGTCAGGTAGGAGGGACAGGAGTTGGGCATTCTCTGGGCCTGATGATGCCCCCCACAGCCTCATGTCCCCAAGAAATGTAGCTTGCCTGTCACATCACATCCCTAATCCTAATGGCATCTACTCAGCTCTTCAAAACACTGTTGGCCTTCTCACCGGTTTCCTCTGGCAGGCCAAAAAGATCAAGATGGACCTCCAGAAGGCTGCCACCATTCCAGTGAGCCAGATCTCTACCATTGCAGGTTGGTCAGAGAGTTAAGAACATGGCCCTTCACCTCACTGTACCAGTGTTTATTGAGATTCCAAATCCACTTGTCTGTAAGGTTCCTATAAATAGATTATGTCTGAGCAAATGTTGACCGTTGGATCAAGTGTATAAGCTATGTGCCTTGGCTGGTTTACTCTCTGCATGTAGAAGGTAATCATTCTGTATTTGTTGACTCTTTTTTCTTTTTAAATAAGTTATGTATTAGTAGTAAATTATTTAGGAAGACTCTTAGTTACGATTGGAAGTTACTGTGGAAAGCACCCCTTAGGGAGCCTAGGATGTGACTTGCATTCTTTGCTTTTGTCCTACATTAGCTTTTCTAGACTCAAAACCTGCTTATTAATACATGAGAACGCTGAGAATGCCTACCTTTTCTCTCCAGAGACTGAGATTTAGAGAGGAAGAACTACACAGGGGAAAGACCCCTCTTCTTTAGAAACAGAGGTTCATTTTCACGGAGCTCAGATGTGGAAGCCTCCACAGTAGAGACTGTGCTGCCAAGTGGCTGGGGAGCTTGTATAGCTGGGAAGCTGCTCTGACTTAACCTCCGTCCAGGTTCCCTTGATTAACTTATTACCCAGAAAGCATGGAAAGTTGAACTTCCTGCCTTTGAGAGGCTCTGTGACTAAACTTACATATTACTTTGCTGCCTGGAATTCCTTCTGGTACAAAGCAAGGTCTAAATAAATAGATATATATCACTTTCTAGAATTGAAAGTGCCATTTCCTTTAATAGCCATGGCGGTGAGGGGCAAGGTTGACCAGACAGTTGTCCCACACCTTCACTGGTCTTCTCAGGTTCGTCCTCAGTCTTTACCCCTCAGTTGACCACAGGCACCCCGCCTTCTCCTTCATCTGGAAAACTGAGACATCAGGTGTAAGATCCTCAGGTTCCCCCCCCTCAACCCCCCAACCCACCCCCTGCAGCAATACACAGCTGTATTTACCTTCTTTGAAACCATCCTGTTTCAGAGATGCAGTAGCCTTCCGGCCCACACTTCCCCTTCTGCCTCGGCCCTAAACGAGCCTCGGAAGCCTTGTTATCCCCTCCTATCTCCCTCAAGAGAGAGCTCTTCTGTTTTCTATAAAATGACTTTCTTTACAAGCTCCTTTCCCTTTAAACATGCTCGTCACTCACATTCTAAAACCTGTTTCTTTTGATTTTGTGTTTTCTCAGTCTTTTCTAATCTTCCTGTTACCCTTTGGCCCTGTTGATTATTCCCTCCTCTATCACTTCTAGTCCTCTGGCTTCTGAGGCAACATTAATTTCCAGCTTCTCCTCCTCCCTTTCTCTTTTGGGGGTTCCTCAGTCTCCTGCCCCCGCCTTGGTGGTAGGTGTGTCCTGGGGATGTGCTTTCACCCTGCAGTTCTCATTCTAAGACCCCCCTGGCTTCAAATTTCACTCAGTGCACGTGACACCCAGCTCAGTCTCTGGGTCATTCCTTTCCTCTGAGCTTCAGGTTATCTTGCTGCAGCTACCGGAAGGGCAGCTCTGCCTGGCTGTCTCTCGGCTTCCTCAGGTTTAGCATGTTCCAAGCTGACCTCTCATCGTCCTCCTCTTGCCTGCCTTTTCGCTTGTTTGCTCAGGTAACCAGTAGTAGCACCTTATCCACTCAGTCACCTTAGCTGAACCCGGGAGTCATCCCCATGACCGCTTCCTCTGGTTAGGCTCTAGTTTTGCTATTCTTGATTTTCCTACCTATTTTATAACTGTGTCCCTTTGTTTCCATTATTATCGTAAACTCTGTGAAAGCTTACAGCCCAGTCAGACAGACATTCTCCAGAGTTAGTGCTCAGTAAGTGTGGAATGACTGAGAAAGAGGTGACCTAATTCCTGCCTCTTTAGAAGTGCATGTCTATGAGTAGTTAAACGTGGAGCAGAATTTAAAGACGGATATGGTGCCTTGTGGCATACGGGATGTGGGAGGCCATGTCAGCCACCGGGCTAGGATCTGATTTTCCTAATTAGAGGGGCACAGGGAGAGGGTCTGGATGGGGATTTGGCCAGTGGAGCCCTCTGAAACCATCGGTAAAGAAGTAGTAGGGTTATGAGTTGGCAGGAATGTGAGCTGAGTAAATTTGTGTGGAAACATACGTATTTTAATATCTCAGGTTAGAGTCTCTGCTTCTGTTTTCAGGGGATTATTGGCCTTGAAATTTCTGTGACATCTCATTATTTAACTGTTGGTTTCTTCCTGTTTCTCTTAATTCCTGAGAAATGTGCTACCTTCTTCCCTCTTTTTTTCAATGAAACTGAATCAGTGGTCTGGGGAGGATATTTCTGAGATTTTTAAACATTTCTTAAAATGATTATGAACTTGGCGCAGGGTATTAGGAACTTGGCAGGTAAATTGGAGAGGCTGTATTCATTCAAACATTGATTTTAAATAATAGAAACTAATTCAGATCTGCTTAAGCCAAAAAAAAGGAAAGAAAGGAGAAATAGGTAGAGTGAGGGGTTTGTCCTAAAGATAAATCAGTTTCCTACGGCAGGAGTGGGGCTGGATCTCAGGAGCCAGAAATGTTATGACCCTTTTCTCTCTTCTCTTAGGCTTCCCTCTGTCCACCTTCATTCTCCTTTTGTAGACAGCTCTTCTTTGGTCTACATGACAGGGACAGCACCACTGCTGACATATGTGTGTGTCACAGGACTGGCCACTTCAGGGAATTGACTCAGTCAACTGGCTGATTAGCTCAGCTTAAGTAGTCCTGATCTAACTAGCCAGTGTGGAAGGCGGGGCACACAGGATGTACAATACGAATGTAATAATAGCTTCTGTGGAGGAAGGTAGGTCCAAGGGAAGGAGGGGAAGCCACTGTCAATTGGAGAGTCTTTAGAAGGTTTTCCCTGGAGTTACAAGTGACTCCTTTAGGGACATCAGCCACACCTGTCACATCTGGAACAATTCAACACCTGTTTCTATACTATTCATTTCTGATGTGTCAGTTTCAGAATTAGTTCATTCTACCAGTGATAAATTCCTTCAAAATAATACCACGCCCTATGTACTTTCACATCCTTCACAACATGTATTTGATTGTCATGTATTTTTCTGCATCTGTATTTTGGCTTTAGGCTCTGAACTTCTGTAGGGCTGGGTTTATACAGAGGCTTTGTTATTGCGGTGATGAAAAAAATAGATTGACTGCAGTTGTATCTTATCACTGACTCTATCTCTGTCATACCCAGGCTCGAAGCTGAAGGAGATCTTTGACAAGATCCATAGCTTACTTTCTGGAAAACCTGTTCATTCTGGCGGGCGCTCCGTGTCTGTCACACTTAATCCACAGGGCCTGGACTTTGTCCAGTACAAACTGGCAGAGAAATTTGTGGTGAGAAACCTTGTTGGCAAAGGTATGGGAAGAAGAGGCTGGTGCATAACCTTTAAGCCTTTCTTGAATATTAACTTAAAATCTCCCCCTCTCTGTGCTCCCAGAAACAAGGGGAGGAGGAAGTGGCCTCCCATCATGAAGCAGTGTTCCCCATCGCGGTCGTGGCATCCGGTATCTGGGAGCTCCACCCTAGAGTAGGGGACCTCATCCTGGCTCACCTGCACAAGAAGTGCCCTTACTCTGTTCCTTTCTATCCAGCATTCAAAGAGGGGATGGCTTTGGAAGACTATCAGAGGTGAAGTGTTGTTCTCCTTACTGTCCCCAGGTGATGAATGGAAGAGAGAGAGAATTGAGATTCATTTCCCCTCCTCAGAGCGTCTCTTATGTACCTTGAACATTCTGTCAGAGAATACAGTGTCTTTCATGCAAACCAGGTGGCTTTTAGAATTTGTGGATTTAGGTATCAATAATCAATATAGTACTGCAGAAAGAATTCTGGATTTAGAATTCATGGATCTTAGAATTTTACCCTTGTTTTGACTATTAATAGATTTTCAAAAATGGGGAGTTTTTTCATCTCTTTAAAGATTTTTTTTCACTGTTTGTAAATGGGGGTAATAATATTCATTACCTTCTGGGAATTTACCTCTCAATGTTTATATGTTGCAGATTTGATAATAGATGTGGGTGCTTTGTAAGCAAAATTACATCTACCAATATAGTTATGTGTAAAATGTATTAGTAATAATGCTAAATATAATAGTATGTTGTTAATTTTATTCATAAATAGTAATGGATTGGTCACCCTCACTTTGACTCTATCACACTGAATTTTTTCTTACCACATAGGATGCTTGGCTATCAAGTGAAGGATTCCAAAGTAGAGCAGCAGGACAACTTTCTAAAGCGCATGTCTGGGATGATCCGTCTCTATGCCGCCATCATCCAGCTCCGGTGGCCATATGGAAATCGACAAGAGGTAGCAGAGAGGGGTTACTATGGATAATGAGCGGTCAGACCAGAGTCCATGTTAGTATATCTTACCTGTAGGAAATACCGACCTTTCAGAGGAGCAGTCCCATCATGTGATAAGTTAAAGAATATTGGTGCTTCGTTGGTTTCTTTAGAGAAGTGGTGTTGATTATTAGGAAACATTTGAATCATCAGAGTCATTTGTTCAGAAACTAATTGGTGCCTTAGAGACCAATTACATACCAAGGTTACATACCTTACTTCACAGAGGGACAGACAGAGGCTTAGCAAGTTGTAATGATACACACTTGTCAATGTCAGAACCACAGCAGAGGGCCAGGGCTTTGACCTGCCTGCCCAGTTCATTTTGCAAGGAATGGAGATAGAGAGATGGAAAAGTTAGAGACCTAAAGAGAAAGGAAGATAAGCTGATTGAATCTAGGAACTTTCTACTGTGCACCTGCTATGTCCCAGGTGTTGTGCTAAAGGTACCAGGAATAATTAATAAAATGTCAATAAAGATAACTGTTTATAAGAGTAACTAGAATTCCTGAAACTAAGGCTGACAGCTATGTGTTGAAGGAATCCAGTGAAGAATGTGTGGGTCCCAATGTGTTGCAATATTTAAAAACAGAATTTGTTTGGCCTCTGTTGTTTCTGCCCTGTGCCCTGTGCTTAGGTTAGGTGATCAGGGGGTTCATGTCCCTTTGGTAATGGCTGGGTGATAACGTTGGCAATTTAGACCTCTTAATAAAATGAGATTAAATCCTGACCAAACCTCTCTGCTCCCAGACTCACCCTCATGGCTTAAATCATGGCTGGCGCTGGTTGGCACAGATCTTAAACATGGAGCCCCTGTCAGATGTGACGGCTACCCTCCTCTTTGACTTCTTGGAGGTACGTAGTACAATGATCACACGAGAGAACGCCAGTGGACTGCTGTGTGACATGACGAATAGACAAATAGAGACAATGGTGAACACCATTAGGGGCCAGTGTTACAAATTTGTTCCCAAGCCCCAAGAGAAAGCTAGCTTTTGATTTTTCTTCCCAGTGTACTTTCCTTCTCTGTGTGGATGTCTTCTCATTATAATGAACAGAAAACTGTACATCCCAGTACAAGTGAAAAGGAATTTGCTTTGGGGATATGGAAGTGACTCACTCGGAGAATGGAGGGCAGAATGCACAGTTGAACCTCATCAGGGCCTGGACCAGGAGCTGGAATGTCACCAGGGACCAAGGCAGCCTCCCTCTGGGACCGCATGATCTTTGCATGTTTGCTCTTCCTGCAGGTTGCCTCCTACCTGCCCTGTAGGCCAACTTCCTCTGCTTCTCGGCGCACAGTGGAGAAGATGCTCCTGGGCTGTATCCCTCAGCCTTAGTGCAGTCACCCAGTGTCATGGGACTAGTGTCCCATCAGTGGGACTGCTAACAAACAGGAGAGAAAATAAGATTAACCAGCTTGGGTCAGGTCCCTGTCTCATCTAGAAGGCTGTGTACAGTCCTGTCTGCCTATAAGGGGCCCCCACTAGAGGGTAAGAGTAAGGGTTTCTGTGACAAGGAGACAGTTCTTAAAGAATAAATGCTTGGGGCACATGCTGTAACAAATCTGAGACCACTTGGCCCATAATGCCGACAGTTTGCACTCACCTGACAGCTCCTGCAGTCACAGTAAATGAACATTAATCCTGAGTCATTGAAAACACGTAGTATTCCTTCTACCTTGATTACCACGGTTGGGAAGTAATGCTATTCCTTTAAAATCAATAGTAAATTAAGTTTGAGTCACGACCTCTGAAACACCTGGCTACCTGGCAGTCTGGTTAAATGGAGATATTGCCATACGTGAGAATGCTTCAGAAGAAGATTGGATTTTAATTCCCTTGCTTAGCTGACTGAATGGCATTGTGGCTAAAATTCTTGCTAGGAACGAGAGGCAAAGGGCTGATTATCCTTTATGGTTGAGTGTGCATTTTCATTCCCTGCTCTGATGGTGCGCACCTTCCCCTCTAGGTGTGTGGGAATGCCCTCATGAAGCAGTACCAGGTCCAGTTCTGGAAGATGATACTTCTCATCAAAGAGGACTACTTCCCCAGGTATTAGAGTTGTTGAGTAGACACCAGAGAATTTGGTAGGTAAAATTTCATGAAATCAGATGCCCATGGCTGCTGTCACATGCTGTTTCTTTTTTAAAAATTTTATTTTATTTATTTGTTTTGGCTGGACTGAGTCTTTGTTGCTGTGCGCAGGCTTTCTCTAGTTGTTCTGAGCAGGGTCTTTCCTTTATTGACGTGTGCGGGTTTCTCACGATGATGACGTCTCTTGTGGAGCACAGGCTCTAAGCGCATGGGCTTAGTTGTTCCGCAGCATGTGGAATCTTCCCGGATCAGGGATCAAACCCCTGTCCTCTGCGTTGGCAGGCAGACTCTTATCCACTGTACCACCAGGGAAGTTCAGATACTGTTTCTAACTTAGAAGCACCTGTGTTGAGTAAGACATCTTCAGCTCCCATCCTTCTCCTCTTATTTGAATAAACACTTTTGAACTCTACTAAGTCAGAAAGTGAAGAAGAACTAAAGAGCCTCTTAATGAAAGTGAAAGAGGAGAGTGAAAAAGTTGGCTTAAAGCTCAACATTCAGAAAACTAAGATCATGGCATCTGGTCCCATCACTTCATGGCAAATAGATGGGGAAACAGTGGCTGACTTTATTTTTGGGGGCTCCAAAATCACTGCAGGTGGTGATTGCAGCCATGAAATTAAAAGACACTTACTCCTTGGAAGGAAAGTTATGACCAACCTAGACAACACATTAAAAAGCAGAGACATTACTTTGCCAACTAAGGTCCGTCTAGTCAAGGCTGTGGTTTTTCCAGTAGTCATGTATGGATGTGAGTTGAACTATAAAGAAAGCTGAGCGCAGAAGAATTTATGCTTTTGAACTGTGGTGTTGGAGAAGACTCTTGAGAGCCCCTTGGACTGCAAGGAGATCCAACCAGTCCATCCTAAAGGAGATCAGTCCTGGGTGTTCATTGGAAGGACTGATGTTGAAGCTGAAACTCCAGTCCTTTGGCCACCTGATGCAAAGAGCTGACTCATTTGAAAAGACCCTGATGCTCGGAAAGATTGAGGGCAGGAGGAGAAGGCGGCAACAGAGGATGAGATGGTTGGATGGCATCACTGACTCAATGGACATGAGTTTGGGTGAACTCCGGGAGTTGGTGATGGACAGGGAGGCCTGGCGTGCTGCGGTTCATGAGGTCGCAAAGAGACAGGACTGAACGACTGAACTGAAGTGTCTCTTAAATATTATTGACTAAATAAAAAATTAGGAAGATCTTGGATTCAGATCCCATTTAAAACTCTGGTTTTCCAGACTCCCCCAGATAATCTGGGAAGGTGACAACATGCAGTCATGAAGGAAGCCAAGAAGTCAAACCCCCTAAGTAAATCAGTTGGTGAAACTCATTGATCAGCCAGTTTGCTTGACTCTTTTGGGGGATTCAACTTCAAGGCCCGTTCTGATCCCTCTCAACTCACTGAAGGGCGAAAGGCATTGATGACTCCCATCTCACCTGGTGACAGAGACCTTGGGAAGGAACAGTGCTCTGTTCTCCTTTACCCCCTTGTCTGAAATAAAGTGCTGAGACCATTTAGTAAAATGACAGCATCCTGAGTCTAGAAGACATCTCTGGGAATCATTTGTTCTGCCCTTTCCTCCAGATCAGCAGGTCCCTAACCCCTCTCCAAAAGATATGTGTGAACCATAGGTGCTATCTTCTTTCTCTCCTTCTAGGATTGAAGCCATCACAAGCTCAGGGCAGATGGGTTCCTTCATACGCCTCAAGCAGTTCTTAGAGGTAAGGTGCCCTTAGACCAGCATATCCCAAACTGTTGTCAGCCTCCAGTTTCTGAGTCTGACCAGTCTTGGACCTCCCCTCCAGACTGACTGCAGCCTCTTCCCCTTGATATTTCTGAACCCTACTTTTTTTTGGCCATGCCGCGTGGCTTGTAGGATCTTCATTCTCCGACCAGGGATTGAACCCAGACCCTTGGCAATGACAGCATGGAGTCCTAACCTCTAGGCCACCAGGGAAGCCCCCCCCTTACTTTTTGTCCATCATTCCTTCTTCACCTAAAGGGCTGCCATTTCATTATTTTCCTGTGTGTCATTGTCTATACTGCCTGTGCAGAAGCTCTCCTAAAACATGAATAAAATGTATGTAAAATATATTTAATGAGTCTTAGCTCACTGATACTTTTTTTTGCATTTTGGCCAAGGTTCTTTTCTCAGTCTCAGGTCTAGGGAACTGGTCACTTTTCTTCATGAGAACAGACTGTACTTTGAGTTAGACTCCTTTCCTTTTTCCATGTGCCAAAAAAGTTTACGAGGTGAATTCTGACAAATCATTGAGAACTCTGTGGTACATTTACCAAGACAGCCTGCTGACTTCAGGTTTCCAGTAGCTCAGTTGGAGAAATAGCAGTAGCGAACGGTGAGGCCAGGTTGTGGAGATGAGGGTGGGATAGACATAAGGATAACCTGACCTTTGTCCTCCACTACAGTTGATGCAGAAGGAGAGGTCTTATACACAGCCTTTTCCTTTTAAACTAATCTTTATTGGAGTGTAGTTAATTTACAACGTTGTGTTGGTTTCTGTTGCATAGCAGAGTGAATCAGTTATACATATACACATATCCACTCTTTTTTAGATTCTTTTCCCATATAGGTCATTACACAGTATTGAGTAGAGTTCCATGTGCTATACAGAAGGTTCTTATTATCTATTTCACATATAGTAGTGTGTGTATGTCAGTCCCAATCTCCCAGTTTATCCCTCTCCCCTTTCTCCCTTGGTAACCAGTTTGTTTTCTACATCTGTGACTCTAATTTCCGTTTTGTAATCAGTTTATTTGCACCAGTTTTTTAGATTCCACATATAAGTAATATATGATATTTATCTTTGTCTGACTTATTTCCATCAGTCTGATAATCTCTAGATCCATTCATGTTGCTATAAATGGCATGATTTTGTTCTTTTTTATGGCTAATATTCCACTATGTATTATGTACTACATCCTTCTTTAACTGTCAAGTGTTGGAAGCAGTGTTATCAGAGAATCATTTGGTTTTCTTTGTCTTTGCCTGACCAGAAATGTCTGCAGCGCAGGGAGATTCCTGTCCCCAAGGGCTTCCTGACTTCCTCCTTCTGGCGTTCCTGATGTCACTCCAGCACCCACCATCACCCATTTTGTTGCAGAGGGGCAATAATAAAGCAACTCAAGACGGCTGTACCTGGGAGAAGTTATGTCAATATGTGTTTTGTGTATTTGTACCTTGTGACTAAGGAGATTTCCATGGGCCACAAATCTAAGAGGTCCCTTAATAGATATGGTGACTCCTTAAAGAGGTCTGCGCGACAGAGTAAACAAAATTGGCCTTTCTCAGTTTTATGGAAAATAAGAAAAAAAAATTATGAGAATAAAAGGTTAGTACTTGATCTTACCCTTTATTTCCTTTGTCTCTTAAGTATCTTTCCGAAGTTAGGTTAATACCTTTGACTGTTTCACTCTGAGCTGAAGTGACCCACTGCTTTTACTCCCCTACACCCAACCCCTTCCTGCATGCTGCCCCTTTTCAGAATTTCTGGAATGAACAAAGACTGGAGGTCCCTTTTAAAGCAGCACTTAATAGTTGAGGCCCAAATCTTCACATGCAGGGTTATGGTTGTTTTGCCTTAGTCAGCTTGTGAAGTATTTCTAAATTCAGAAGAAATGCTTGATGTAGACATGGACTAAGTCCCAAATTGCATCAGAGATAGCTTAGTGTCTGGGATTTAGACTGTTAACACATGTTATACTGAGCCACGAAGAACTATTTATCCTCTTACTTTAGAATTTGTTTCCTGGATGACTCGGGATGCACAAACTGAACTTTGTTTCTCATTTTGAATTAGGATGGGCTCAGATGGGGCTTGCAGCATTGTACTTGAGCCGAGCATCTGTAAGCAATGAATCAGGGCCTTATAATTCTTTACATGTTCTAAGCAATGGATGATGACAGATTTGCCTGACTAAAGCCACTACAAAAATCCAGAGTCTGGCTGTTCAGATCCGAGTGGAGATTTGCTCTATGAAAAGACTCCTTCATTCTGCAGAGGCGGTGGCCATGAATCTGTTCCTCTGTTCTAAATGTTGTGTGTGGGGGTGTGTTTGTGAGGGGGTTCCCTGGTAATCTTGAACAGCTTGAAGCGACTCATTCTGTGAATTACTGACTATGGTGCCAAAATATAAATAATAAAGCTTGGTTTAGATACGCCTGTTGCTGTATCTAGTTGGTTCAGTATGATCACTTTTGTGTACCTGGAGCTGTGTAAATCATTAGGGGCATGGTGGTATCTGAGTCTGGATATAGAGTAGTATGTTTTTCCCTTTTTTTTTTTGTCTTCTTGACCTTCATCTTGGGAAAACTGCTTTTTTTCTGTTTTTGGAATTATATTTCGATAACTGACCCTGTTTTATCCAGCAGATGGGAAAGTATTTTGATGTGGACACAATGGACTGAATGGAAAGGAGTCGGGAGACTTGGACTTAATTCACTGTTATGTCCGTGACTTGAGTAGGTCATTCACCCTCTCTGAACCTCAGTATCCCTACCTGCGAAGCACAAGAATTGGGACCAGTCACCAGATGAGTAGTTTTCAAGTTGTGCTTCATAGCAGTGCCTTAGGGCGGAGCCTCCCTGTGTGCCAGGGCACATGGGTCTCATGGGCTCTTGCACTTCCTCTCTACCTGTGCTTGACAACCAGCAGGTTTCTGTGCATAATGACAGAACAGCTTAGGAGCCGTTGACTTCAGTGTGTGAGGGAATAGGACTGAGCATATGGAGGCTTTGTGCAAATTTTTAAGACTTCCCTTCAAGATTCTACTGCCATCTGCTGGAAAACTGTCCTATTAATAACTATGAAAGTCGATACCAGGAGGTGAGCAGTGCCTCTTAATGGAGTTAAGCAACTCACATTTGCACAGTCTTTAGTGGAACTAATGGGCCCACATGGAGCTCTGGGGTTCTCTCCACCACAGCATTTTTCCTTTATGTGCTATATATATTGGAGTTCTTTGGAAGATTATACACAGCAAAGTTTTGCTCTGCCAAAAATGAAATTATGAAAGGTCACTGGATAAAATGATCTCTTAAGTTCTTTTCCACTTTGAATTTGTACCACTCCGTAGAGAACACTTCTTAGAGTATTTGAATCTTCTTTCTCTAGACATGTTTAACAGCCTTGCAAGTGTCATTTGATGCTTGGTATTCCTGTTGGGTTCTTGATGGTAAACCAAGAAAGGAGAGCATCAGGGAGGCCAGGTTTCTGATGCTCACTGATAGGTTGCCTCCAGAGGTAGAGATTGCTGGCTGATAGCAGCAACTTCTGGTAGGTAGTCGTATCAGATTCCTTCAAGTTAGAACACCCAGGACTGTATTCTGTTTTTAAATTCAAGTACTCACTTGCCTGCTTGCTTCCTTTCAAGTTTGACCTCATTTCTTAGGCTGAGTGCCCGTATTTTTGTCTTATCATTGTCCTACATCATTTTAAAGAAAATTTGATGGCAAATTGAAAATTCTAATGGCAGAGAAACCGAGAACATGCCTTGGTTAGAAGAATGGAGCTGTTCTGGAGACTGCCTACCCCGCACTGCGGGCTTTCTCCCACTTGTCCAGCTTCCTGTGCTGATAGCAGTGACATGATTAGATTTGGATCTCTCCTACCTCAATGCCAGGAAAAGCAAAAGAGCCACTGAGCTTCACACAGGTGTCTTATCAGGCCTGGCCATTCACTTCCCTTTTTACTCTGTGCCACTGAATGAATCCCTGTGTATTCATTCAGTTTCCTGTGGACCTGCAGAAAGCAGATGAGAGCTATGGTCTCCCAGAAGCACCCATCATAGAAGAATTCGTCATCTAATTTACAACCAGGCTCCATTTTTAAAAAAAAAACATCAGGCTCTACAGATGATGTATTCAAGAAATGTTTTCCTTTTATCTTCTTCAGGATGTTTACACTATAGTATAGTGTACGTGATCCTGGATTGGAACCTGGTTCAGAAAAAAAAGATCTGTGTGTTTGTCTTATACAGGACGTGGGGACAATTGGCAAAACTTGAATAAAGTCTGTATGTTAGATAATAGTATTATGTTGAGACTTAGCTGGAGGTCCAGTGGTTAAAAGACTCTGTGCTTCCCCTGCAGTGGTTGCAAGTTCAATCCCTGGTCAGGAAACTAAGATCCTGCATGCCTCATAGTGCAGGAAAAAAAAGAAAAGATAATAGTATTATGTCAATGTTAATTTCCTGACTTTGTTCATTGTATTGTGGTTATAATAATGAAAGTACTTGTTCTTAAAATACTTGTGGGTAAGTAGACATGATGTCCTCAATTTATTCTCAAGTAAATTCAGGGGGAAAATATATATCTACACATGTGTAATAATAATAGAGCAGGTGTGATCGAATGTTAACACATTGATAAATCTGAGTGAAAGGTGTATGGGATTTCTTTCTATTGTAACTTTTCTACAAAGTTGAAATTATTTCAAAATTAAAAGATAATCCTCAGGGTTTCCCTGGTGGTAAAGAATCTGCCTGGCAATGCAGGAGGTGCAAGAGACATGGGTTCAATCCCTGGATCAGGGAGATCCCCTGGAGTAGGAAATGGCAACCTGCTCCAGTATTCTTGCCTGGAAAACTCCACAGACAGAGGAGCCTGGCGGGCTACAGTCCATGGGGTTGTAAAGAGTCAGAGATGATTGAGCAACCGAGCACATTAAAGTCCGGCAGCCACAACTGCTGAGACCACCTGCCACAACTACTGAAGCCTGTGTGTCCTAGAGCCTATGCTCTACAACAAGAGAAGCCACCAAAATGAGAAACCCGTGTACCTCCACTAGAGGGTAGCCCCCACTCCCCACAACCAGAGAAAGCCCATGCGCAGCAACAAAAACTGAGCACAACCAAAACAAATTATTAAAGATAATCCTCTCCCCTCAAGAACGACAACAAATTCAACCCTGAAAACAGGATGGTGATGCCAAAGGTGACGTTGAAGTCATCAACCTATACCACCGATGGAAAGTTGAGTCTAAACCAGATTTCGCAAATGCTTCCTTCTTAAACTGAAATAGGTGACATGGTGGGTAGAGTTTTAATTCAATGGAGAGTGATTTATGTACTTGGAGTGCTTGATGGTTTGAGGTAAAAGTGACAATAGCATTGAAGATAGCTCCATTTCATTCAGGGCAGCTTTTTCCAGGAAGCTTTTCTGGAGGATCCTAAAAAAGAGTGAGGAAGTCAACGAAGTTTGGCAGCTACTATGTTGAAGGTAAACTAGGTGAAGCACTAGATGAAGTAAGAATAGTAGGATGTTGATGTTGGTTGAAGCTGGGTGATAGGCAGATGGAAGTTCATTGTACCGTTACAATTCCTAGGTTTATCTTTGAAATCTGGGTGTCAGGAAAGGACATTCTAATTTAAGGGGGAAATTATGAGCAAAAGCGTGACATTGGAAGAATAAATAACTTGTTTCAGAAGCAGCTAAGCTCAGGTCTGGAGAAGAGCATTAGGAAATTATGCTGTGGAAAAGGTACCTTGGCACATGTCTCTGGAGGCTCCAGAATATTAAAATAGTTTGGGTGATTCTGTAGGCAGTGGGAAGCTACTAGAATTTTTGAGGTTTCATACAATTTATGAAATGAATTCTGTGTGTTTAGGATGAAGAGGAAGGAGAGAGACACTCATGGGACTTAAAAGGTCCCGTGAGGGACTTCCCTGGTGGTCCAGTGGTTAAGACTGCATTTCCAATGCAGAGGGCACAGGTTCAATCCCTGGTGAGGGAACTAAATCCCACATGACTTGCAGTATGGCCAAAAAGTTAAAAAAAAAAAAAAAATCCCATGAGAGTATATATGAGAAATAAGCAAACTAGATCAGGAATATGTGCCAGGGAGGAAGGGGTTCACCTCCCTGCTGTCTCCTACCATCCTGTTAAGCAAACCAACCTGTCAAGTCCATGCTCCCAGCAGCTATCAGTCCTCTTCTCTAATCTGGCCCCTGATTAAAGAGGAAGTCATCATAGAATAACGTAACTTTAACATTAAAATTTAACATGAAATTTACAGTGTAAGCCTTTTTTTTTTTTTGGTGTAAACCATTCTCAAGTGTACAATTCTGTGGTATCAGGCACACTCAGACTGTTGTGTTAACCATCAACGCCATCCATTTCCAGAACTTTCTCATCTTGCAAAAGCCACTCTGGCCCTTGCTCCCCATTCTCCCCTGCCTGCAGCTCTGGCGACCCCTGCTCTGTCTCTATGAATTCAACTGTTCCAGAGTTCTGTAAGTGGAATCATACAGTATTTGTCCTTTTGTGTCTGGTTTCTTCCACTTACAGAATGTCTTCAAGGTTCTTCCTTCCAGTCACTGTTTTGAAGAGTTGTGCTATTCCTTGCCAGCTCTGACACTGCAGAATCTCATCTGGGAAGAATACAGTCCACTTGCCAGCATGACTTTCCCACTCAGCTCCCTTCTTGGGGGAAAAAAGAGTAGTGCTTGCCTGTTAACTTTGCCGTGTGTGTGTGTGTGTGTGTGTGAGAGAGAGAGAGAGAGAGAGAGATTCTCCAGGGAACATGGGCAGGTAACTTGCCATGGCCAAAGTAAGTGAAAACGTCATTACAGGCTTCCCTGGTGGCTCAGTCAGTGGTAAAGAATCCACCTGCCAATGCAGGAGACAAGGATTCTATCCCTGATCCAGGAAGATCCCACATGCTGCGGAGCAACTAAGTGCACCCCACTGTGCACCCCAGGTATTGGGCCTGCGCTCTAGAGCCTGGGTCAAAGTGAAAGGGAAAGTCGCTCAGTTGTGTCTGACTCTTTGCGACCCCATGGACTATACAGTCCATGGACTTCTCCAGGCCAAAATACTGGAGTGGGTAGTCGTTCCCTTTTCCAGGGGACCGTCCCAACCTAGGAACTGAACCCAGAACCCGCATTGCAGATTCTTTACCAGCTGAGCCACCAGGGAAGCCCAAGAATACTTCCCAAGAATACTGGAGTAGGTAACCTATCCCTTCTCCAAAGGATCTTCCTGACCTAGGAATTGAACCGAGGTCTCCCGCATTGCATTGCGTATAACCTCAGATATGCAGATGACACCACCTTTATGGCAGAAAGAAGAACTAAACAGTCTCTTGATGAAAGTGAAAGAGGAGAGTGAAAAAGTTGGCTTAAAACTCAACGTTTAGAAAAACTAAGATCATGGCATCCAGTCCCATCACTTCATGGCAAATAGATGGGGAAACAATGGAAACAGAGACTTTATTTTGGGGGGCTCCAAAATCACTGCAGATGGTGACTGTAGCCACGAAATTAAAAGACGCTTGCTCCTTGGAAGAAAAGCTATGACCAACCTAGACAGCATATTAAAAAACCAGAGACATTACTTTCTAACAAAGGTCCGTCTAGTCAAAGCTATGGTTTTTCCAGTAGTCCTGTATGGATGTGAGAGTTGGACTATAAAGAAAGCTGAGCACCAAAGAATGGATGCTTTTGAACTGTGCTGTTGGAGAAGACTCTTGAGAGTCCCTTGGACTGCAAGGAGATCCAGCCAGTCCATCCTAAAGGAAATCAGTCCTGATTTTCATTGGAAGGACTGATGTTGAAGCTGAAACTCCAATCCTTTGGCCACCTGATGCAAAAAACCGACTCATTGGAAAAGACCCTGATGCTGGGAAAGATTGAAGGTGGGAGGAGAGGGGGATGACAGAGGATGAGATGGTTGGATAGCATCACCGACGTGATGGACATGAGTTTGAGTAAGCTCTGGGAGTTGGTGATAGACAGGGAGGCCTGGTGTGCTGCAGTCCATGGGGTGGCAAAGAGTTGGACACGACTGAGTGACTGAACTGAACTGGACTGAACTCCTGCATTGTAGGCAGATTCTTTACTAGCTGAGCTACCAGGGAAGGCCCCTGTGCTAGAGCCTGGGAGCCACAATTAAATGCTGGGTTTTTGTTGCTGCACGGGCTTTTCTCTAGTTGTGGCAAACAGGGGCTACTCTCTAGTTGCAATGTGTGGGCTTCCCTTTGCAGTGACTTCTCTTTATGTGGAGCACAGGCTCTAGCACGCACGAGCTTCAGTAGTTGCAGCACATGGGCTCATTAGTTGTGGCTCCTGGGCTCTAGCACACAAGCTCAAAAGTTGTGGCCCACTGGCTTAGTTGCTCCATGGCATGTGAGATCTGATCAGGGTATGGAACCTGTCTCCTGTATCGGCAGGCGGATTCTCTACCACTGAGCCACCAGTTGCTAAGTCACGTCAGTTGCGTTCGACTCTGTGCGACCCCATAGACGGCAGCCCACCAGGCTCCTCCGTCCCTGGGATTCTCCAGGCAAGAGTACTGGAGTGGGGTGCCATTGCCTTCTCCCTGAGCCACCAGGGAAGCCCCTAAAATAAAATTATCTTTAAAAAAAAAAAGCATCATTACAGTTAGTGTGTTTCCCAATAGTTGACCTCTTGAATGACATGAAAAGGTTTTGAGACTACGTAAATGCCCAAGGGCACATATCAGTTCAGTCGCTCAGTCATGTCTGACTCTTTGCGACCCCCCATGTGCCGGGCTTCCCTGTCCATCACCAACTCCCAGAGCTTACTCAAACTCATGTCCATCCAGTCAGTGATGCCATCCAACCATGTCATCCTCTGCTGCCCCCTTCTCTTCCCACCTTCAATCTTCCCAGCATCAGGGTCTTTTCCAATGAGTCAGTTCTTCGCATCAGGTGGCCAAAGGATTGGAGTTTCAGCTTCAGCATCAGTCCGTCCAGTGAATGTTCAGGACTGGTTTCCTTTAGGATGGACTGGTTGGATCTCCTTGCAGTCCAAGGGACTCTCAAGAGTCTTCTCCAACACCACAGTTCAAAAGCATCAAAAGGCACATACCAAACCTTCCTAAAACTGCTAGAATAGAAAAAGGAGCTTGGAGGAGTGCCCTGGTGGCGAAGGGGTTAGGTTTCTGGGCTTTCACTGCAGTGGCCCGGGATCAATCCCTGGTCCCTGGTTGTGGAACTGAGATCCCAGAAGTTGTGCAGTGCCATCAAAAAAAAAAAAAAAGAAAAGAAAACAGAAAAGAAAGAAAAAGGAATTTGGATTCAGCCATTCCCTACTCTTCCCTCATTGACTTTTCAAGAGGCTGGGATGGACACGACTGGATTGGTTACAGAGCTGCTGCGCTGTTCTTTTATTTTTGTTCTGAATGAGCAACTCTCAGAAAACAAAGAGGGCCAGTATCTGCTTTATCATCTCCCTCCCCACACCTAGCTAGTGTTAGGCATGTGGGGAAACTGGTGGGAGGTGAGGGAAGCAGACAATAGAACACGGGCTTTTTCAACTTTTTGTTTCCAGAGCCAGTGCCAGATGCAGACCAGGGCAGATGAGTGGGTGGGCACTGCAGAGGGCTGGAGAGACTAGGTTTCGGCCATGGCTCAGATCAGACAAAGGACCAACGAGAAAGATTTTCGTTTCTGTATCAAGCTCTCTCTGAAGGTCTCAAATCTGTTTTGCATCTGGTAAATGCAGCCAAACCCCCCCATCACTAAGAAGCCAGAATGATTTAAAAGAAAAATCCTTCCTTTTTTTTTTTTTTTCACAGTTTCTGTCCATCGGCCTTCAGACTCGTTCTTACCTGAAGCAGGAGGTCTTGGGAATTTTGGAGAGCCATGATTGTGTTAGCCATTTTGCACCCAGACCTGAATACTCAATTAAACATTTTGCTGCTACCCACTGGAGGAAAGGCCTTGGACGCCATCAGCTGTTCCCAGAAAGGCACACCCCAGGGAGGAGTTACCCAGGCCTGTTTTCTCTGCATGGAGGATTGCAGGAAATGCCTCTCGGCCTCCTCTGTTTTTCCTCAGATTCTGTAAAGCCGCTTTTGGGGTGTGGCCACTCCTTTTCTTTTCTCTGCACTCTGGGGGAGTGAGAGAATAGAGGAGTTTTTCTTCATGATCAGGGCTCAAGCCAGAGCAGCTTAGAAACTTGATTGCAAATCCCAGTTACAGGGAAGAAGCCAAAACCACTGAGGACCAAGAAGGTCAGGGTTGGGCTCCAGGCCCAAGGCCTGGTGCAGTGCCTACTGCCTTTATATTTATTTAAAGGGGACGGTGCTTGGTAACCAGCAGGCGGAGGCCTTCCTGAGTTGCAGAGCTCCTGGTCTGCCTGACTGCACAGGAATGATCTGGGTGTTACTCTCTATGGCTGAGGCCCAGCTGTCGCCAGGAATGGGGGTGGGGAAAGGGCTTCCTAATCAAGGGCTTCTAGCTACAGAGCCAGGCTCTTAAACTGCTAAGACTGTAAGGAACAGAAATTCCAGAAATCCTCTCTTTTTCTTTTTGGCACCCTAGCATCCACCATCACAATGCCTCCCTTTCCTATGGCAAAACACACTGTTTAAGAAGGTTCTGACTGCCCAGATTCAAATCCTTGCTTTTCCTCTTGCTAGCTGCCTGACCCAGGGCAAGAGACCCAGCTTCTATATCAGAGTGCTCTTTTGTAAAATGAGGAAATAATACTTGAATCATAAAATTATTGCAAAAAGATTTTTTAAAAACGTAACACACTTGAAATGTTCAGCATAGTGCCTGGTACATGAAGGAAAGTCAATTGTGGCAAGAAGAGTCTTAATGTCTTATTCGTAAAATAGAACTAATGCATCCTATTCTACTGGCGAACTGTCTGAAAGCTTTTGATGTAAGAATATAATAAGTCATTAACTCTTCAAATCTCAGAATGACGTAAACTACATCCTTGCCGCAACCTCACCAGAGAGAAAGCTGACTTGAGTCTCGGGCACAAGCCTTCTCCTAGGGAAAGAGCACAGGAGGAAGAGAAGCACACGAGTGATCTCACCCTTTGGGCCTGGGTGTTTTTCCGGCTGGGGCGCGCAGCATCCCCAGGCCGACTGCAGCAATGGCCCTGCCCCGCCCTTCACTGCAGTCCTGGAAGGGCTCCCAGGGGCGGAGGGGTGGGGGTGCAGAAGATTTTCTGCAGGGCGGGGAGGGGCAGGTCTGGAGGATGCTAGCTGCGGGGAGGGCGGTGCGGCTGGAGCATCTCCACCCGCCCGGGCGGAGGCAGCGACCTTCACTGCACCATCAACCCCCAACCGTGGCGCGCGCGCTGCTTGCCCATCCTCCCGCCGCCCTGCATCGCCACTTCGGCTCCGTCCGGGAGCGCTCGGCCCTTTCCGCCGGGTGATCAGCAGGCGAGCAGGCGGGAGCTCCGCCCCCTTTGCTCCGCCGGCGCTGCCCCCCCCCCGCCCCTCGCGCCGCGCCAGGGCGCTTCCCCCGCGCTCGCGCCCGCCCGCCGCCGGAACGCGCGCGGCCGCCTATAAAAGGGGCGGGGCGCGCGCGTCGCCGCCACTACCCGCTGCGGAAGGGAACGGCGAGGAGCGGAGGCCGCCGAGCCCCGTCAGTTCCCTCAGCACCCCCGCCCCCGGCCCGACGCACCCACTGCCCTCACCCCCAGGAGCCGGTGAGAGAGGGGAGCGGGCAAACTCGGGGCGGGAGTGGGGCCCGAGGGCGGCCGACCCCTGAGCGGGGAGCCGGGCAGCCCCTGAGGCGGGGCGGGGCCGGCGCGCGGACAGGTGAGCCTGGCGGGCCTCGCCGCTGTCTCAAGCGTGGGGCGGAGAGCGAGCCGGCCGCGACCGGCTGGCGGTGCGTGGGCTGCGGAGGCGCCTTGGGGCCGAGTTTGGGCGCCGGCCGCTGGAATGTCATTGACTGGGCGGAGGGGGCGGCGAAGCCGCCGAGTCCCTCTCCCGCCCCGCACCCCGCACCCCGCACCCCGCCCCACACCCCACCCCACGCCCACCCCACGCCAGCCCCGCAAGCCTGACAGCGGCCCCGCCCGGCCCCATCCGGCCCCCGCAGGTGGGGCGGGGGCTGCGTGGCCCCAGTCGTTTCGTTTCTCCTATCTTCCTCCCGTCAGAACGCTCTCCGCCTCCCCCCCTCCACCGCCCCCAGTCCCTTCCCTTGGTGGGGAGTGACTTCTGCAGCTCCTTGTCCCAGCTCTCCGCCAGCAAAGCCGACCCAGCCCTGGGAGGAGGAAAAGCTGGGAGTAAAGGGCTCTTCACCTTAATTTCATCCTCTGTGGCGGTTCTTTGGCCTTCTGTGAACGCCGAAGGGTCCAGGACTGGCCATCTCCGTTTCTTTCCTATAATAAACATACCTTCCTTCCCCAGCTGTGATTTGCGTGTAGATAGGAGGAAAATGCGGTGCTTGACTTTGTAATGAGACCCAAATCAAATAACTTAATAGCTTTAAGAGTTCTTCCCCCCACCCCCCTTGCCGTGAAACCAAGTCTTTCGAGTCGAGGACATAATATTGTTTGTATAAAATTCTGCTGCCTTGCCGGTGTTGAATGACAGAGCAGCCTTTTGTTTGAAAGACGTCCCTGCGCTTCCCTGCGCTTTTGGTTTAGACGCTTCCCAAAGAAAATTGCTTTGAAAAGTCTCCTGATGTACTGGGATAAAATGTATTTTAAACAAAGGGCTTGTTAAAGTTAAGGGTTGAATGTGTTTTAAATTAAAAGCTTAAATGGCTCAGAAAGCTGGGTTGAGATGGTGCAACACCTTGTCAAATCTTTTTTATATAATAGATCCTAAACTACGTAGGCCCTTTGTTCTGTCTTCCTCATGGTATTTTAGAAGAACTTACCATGATGGCTGTCATGGAAGAAGAGAAAAGAGAGCATATGAAATATTTTCATACTGTGTTGAGAAATGGCGTCGTCATAGCAATTGGACTTACCTAAAACAGAATGTATCAAAGATGGAAGGGTGGGGGTGTCTGCAGCCAGGAAACAGAAAATCTGAAGAACAGCAGTGGGAACACTCAGCTTTATGAAGCCATGGAGCCAAGGTTCCAGCTCATCAAACTAGTGTTTTCCCTTTTGTTTGCAGCTAATGTCAGCTTTTTGAAAGGTCAGATTGAAGTCCAAGTTTTAGAAATGTGCTGCAGGAAAATAAAAATGTATTACAGGAGAGGCCTCTGCAGGAAATTAGCTATAAGCCTTTTTTAGTAACTGGGCCAGAATTACTCCCAGGGACCCTCAAAGTGTGTTAGCTGTTATCCAGGGACCTAGATGAAGAGCCAAGACTCGCAAGGTGGATTCGCTCTCTGCTGGACAGGTGTGAGGCAGGCCTGCAGTAAACCATCAGCCCGGTAACATTCTCCGATATGTTTTTGGTCTTTGGCAGGGTGTTTGTAGTAGTCTAATAATTAGAGAAACCTGATACGTCACAGGCTCCGAATATGAGCTTGTCAAGCAATCTGATGAGCAAGTTTAGATGGGGAGGGCTGGTTTTTAAGTATATCTTTGGGTTCCCTGGGCTAGAATTTCCTCTGCTCTTCCTTTACCTGCCTTCTTCCCTTTGTGGGGGCTGCCCACTGCAGGTGCTGAGAAGTGGGTGTCAGGAATAGTCCACAGTCCTGGCATTGCTGAACCTGCGCTAAGGACAGTGGGCGCGAGGCCGGCCTTGTAATGTATCCTCCGTGGGCTATGCGAGGACTCTGCTAGTCATGCGCCGGGTCTGCTGCGGTCCATCAGCTGTGGTCAGAGTAGGGAGCAGAATGCAGCGTCCTGATGGCAAATGCTGACTCCAGGAATGCGGGGGAGGCATGCGGAGTGAGCACTTGGGGCCAGTGGACCAGAGCAGCTGCACTTGTACCTCCCTTCCACCTCTTCTGCATGTTCCTTTCAAAGGGGCTTTGAACAGGAAATAGTGTTTTGTGAAGGAAGTGTCCCAGTAAACGAGGCCCAGGTTAGATCTCTGTAGCTTGAGTTCTTTCTCGTTTCTGATGATTTCACAAAGGTATATTGTTTTATGAGTGAATGGAAGGGAATACAGAAATCATCTAGTACAGGCAATCCCAGCTCATTTATCGGGATGTGGGTTGGGCAGGAGGGCATGTCTATATAGTGTTAAAAAGGATATTCAGGATTATTTGAAAAGTGGGGAAACTGAGACCCAGAAGAGGGTATGACTTGGCCAAGGAAGCACCTCTGCTAATACCAGGGAACCTTGGTTCTTTCTCACGTTTTAAGTCCCTAGTGGGATTTAGAAGCTCTGTAGAATGAGAAGGGCACCGGGAGAATATCTGAAATTTGATTTCTGCCTGTATTCATGTATCTTTCAGGATCTGTGTTCTTCGTTTTGAAATCACTGTGTTCAGTTTGCCCTTAGAAGCTTGTTACCTTGCTCTCCCTGCTCCCTCTTTAGACACCACATTCCTCCATCATGCTGTCATCGTTTCGTAAACGCAGAGTCCAGGTATTTGAGCAGCATGCAGGAGATGTGTTACTTTTTCGGTTTGGCCTGGCTTGCAGTGAAGACACATGTGTCACAGAGGTTGAATGATCCAAAGAGGGGGGGTGGAAATCCCTGCCTGCATGACCTTTCTGTTAAGATTGATTAGGTTATGGGCTTTTTTTCTCTGCTGTTAACTTGAACAAAAGTCTTAGTAGATTTATTCTCAAATTGCAAAGTTTTGTGTTTTTTACCTTCCTCTTATTAAGGCATGAATATATTAATTTCTTACCACCCTACTGGTGTTTGCATGTAGTGTTTGCTAATTTTTTTAATTTTAATTGATGGTTACTTGGTTCTTAAGAACCAAGGGACTAAACACATTACCTTAGACATTTAGAAAATATAATCTGAAAACATGTAAAAATAGTGTTTTTCAGTTTGACAAATATTGTAAACTTGGGTTTGTTCCCTGTTTCCATTGACTTACTTTTTTTTGCCACAGTTCTTATAATGAAATGGAGCTTGCATTTTCTTGTTTAAAAAAAAAAAGCTCACTATGTATGTTTTTATACACGTACAGTGTTTGAGTGTTTGCTAAATTGGACCTTTTTCCAAAAGAAAAATGCTTAAAATTAGTGTCCCATAAGCAGAAATCTAAACTCTGCAAATTTCCTGTGATTATGGGTGATAAATCCAAGGCAAGCCCTTTTATAAATCAGACTGGTTAATTAAGCAAGGTTTATAAAAATGGGCACATGATACCTTTTTCCTATTTTGAATCTCAGTAACAATATTTTGCACTTAAGTACCTCTCATCTGAATTTTACAGGTTATAAAAGGTAAGTGGCAGCAAGGTAGTGTTTGAGGCATTCAGGAGTAGGTTTTCTCAACCATTTTTCTGGATTTTGATGCAGTGCAGTATGAATGAATCTTTTGCTGCTTTAAGCTGAATCGCTGCTCACCTCTGCAGAATCCTTCTAACAAGTTCAAATGAATTAACCAAGCTGAAGGCTGACATGCAGATCTACAATCCTGATTGGAATGTGGTTTAAGCAAAAATATTTCTGGCTTTCCCATGGTTGAAATTCTTAAGTCATGTACTAGTTACCTCTCTGCTTACCCTCCGGCCTACCACTAAAATCTGTAGCTGAGCTGGTTTTGAGTCAGTTCACTTAATCTGAGAAACAGCATCAGATTTTATGGGTGCTGGGACTAATTAATTCTTTGGTGCTTTGTTCTGGGGGAGCCCTTCCACATCCATGGATATCGTTCTCCTGCTTTGGAAATGTGTTGGCTTTCTAAGCCAGGGAGAAAGGGCATTGTTGGTTCTGCACCTTTGGACTCTGACTAAGCAACAAACACAAAACTGATGGATGCTTCCTCTGACCTTTTGCTCTGGGTGATGTTTATGAATTTTTCTGTAGACCCAAATGCTCTCTTCATCCTGTTAGTCCCGAAAACCCCTTTGCCTGCAAAAACAACAGTGTATCTGGTGTCCTGCCTGGGGTCTGAATTTATTCTGCAGTGCTCCAAACGCCCCTGTCCTCACGGCAAGCAGCTCAGCTGGCTAAGATGTTCAGTTCGCTAAGATGTCCACACTCCCCACCCTTTATTTCCAAATAGTGACTCCTCTGGCCTTGGACACAATTGTATTCTCCTCTGAGGTTCCATAGAAAACTCTCCTGATTGGTTGGATTCTTCCACTCTCTGAGATCCGCGTGAAGGTGTCCTAAGCTGCTCATTCACTACAGGTGCCGGGTGTGCAGGGTTCAAAGCGTTTGACCTTTGGTTTGAAAGTATAGGTCTCTGCAGTCTTTTCCATTGCTTAACAGTATCCTTCCCTCCCACTCTCTCTCCCCACTCTCCAGGGACAGACCCCTCCCCTCACACCATGGTCTTGTAGCCTCTGTGGATTAGGGTAAGGCTTTACAGAATTCCCTAGGTACCAAGGACTGCCTCAAATAGCTGTCTGTGGGTTATCATCAGGAAGACAAAGATAGGAATTAATGGCCAGCTTCTTTCGTAGGAATCATTCCCAGTTGATAATGTGTATTAAGTTGGTGTTGGTTATGAGGAGTCCTTCTCCTGCATGGCTTTGGATTGAACTAAAACTTTCTAGCCAAGATTCACATCTTTAGACACCCACTTTCTTCCCAGAGATCTAGCAGTGTTGTACGAATGCTGACAAGTCCTTTTTATTTATTACAATAGAGGACATAGTTGTAATTCCTGTGTTATCCCCTGTGCTCAATTCACATTACTTGCTGAATGATGCAGCTAACACTCTTGCTGCATTGCAGCATTTAAAAATAGCTGGTCTTCTCTAATAATTAGTTGCCAAAATCTGACCTTTTTTCCTTCAGTTACCTTAAATGGGACGCTTTCTTTACACAGAGAATACATCCAGCCGTTCATTCCCCTCCTTCATTCTCCACAAACAGACCTGATTGACAAAATCAGAGTCCTTCTGGTGCTTTGAGATAAACAGTCGGCTGATCGCTGTCCTGGAATTTGGCTCCTTTGAGGTTTTTAGGCAGTTAGTGGAGTCCGTAGATAGGTCTGTATGGTTGGAGATTGGTTTGTGTGTGTGTGTGTTTTAATGGCACATTTCCCAAAGTCTTCCTTTCTAGCTCTCAAGGTGTTAATCCCATTAAGGCTGGGAACAGCTCAGAGCTTTCTCTGTGGAGTCATCTTATCAGTCAGCTGCTAATTTCTGGCCGGGGGTGGAGTCCTTGCAGTGTGTGCAGCACCCTGGCAGAGGGCAGAAAATTCCACCAACTCGCACAGTTTTGGGCCGGAGATCGTAGTGTCTGAGTGGCAATAGTTTGTTGTCGATACTAAATTTGTTCTGGTGTTCAATGTAATCTGTGGAAATGACCCTCTTAGGAGCCAAAGAAACTGGAACTTGTATAAGGACAGCTCCCTGTCAGGCAAAGGGGTACCAGGAGCTGCCGCGAACCTGTCTTCGGTATCGGGTGTGATCACAGCAGAGGGCGAGCGCGGCTGGTTTGCAGATGCCCAGCTCCCCGGAGACTTGGCAGAGCTCCCACCCCCTGACGTCAGCTGATCTACTGCAGGAAAGAAAAGTCCATTATTGCCTGCCCAGAGCACTTGGTATAGAATTGACTCGTTCTACTTCACTGGGGTGACAAAGAGGGCCTTTTAGGTTGGTTAATTTCAGCAGGGCCTCGCTGGACTGTCTCCCTGGATTGGTAGGGTCAGATGGACAAGTGGAACCCACGCAGGGGGGCTTGCTTAGGGGGACCCTTTGCAGTATTATATTGGGCATTCTTTTATTCATCATAACGGGCTACTTCCAAATGTGATCAGAGTTTTCCATGACAGCTAAAAGAAGTGCAGTGAATCCTGTGATAAGGGGTGGCAGGACGAACCCCATAGACGTTGATCCAAAGGCTGGGACATCTTGCAGAAAGGCACACACAGTGGAGCTGTTGTCACTGGCATAACTAACTGTACATTCCTTGGAAATTTTATAAGCAAGCAAAGTAGACGCACAGTTTCCTACTGTTTCTCCATCTTAACTGTTTCCGGAGAGATGAGAACAAAGGAAGTATATAAATTATTCTTAACCCTAATTGTTTACTAATTTAAGAAGACTCAATCTTGAGACTTCGCTGGCAGTCCAGTGGTTCAGGTTTCACCTTCCAGTACAGGGGGTGCAGGTTTAATCCCTGGTCAAGGAGCTTGAATCCCACATACCTCAGGGCCAAAAAAACCAAAGCATAAAACAGAAGCAATTTTGTAACAAATTCAGTAAAGACATTAAAACTGGTCCACATTAAAAAAAAAATCTTCATGAAAAAGAAGGGAAGACTCAATCTCAAAAAAGTAATTTGGATTTATTATAAAATATTCATAAAAATTCATATCCTCCTTCCCTTTTCCTCCCCTCAAGTGCGGATTGAAAAGATAAGCGGTAGCAAAAGGAATTAAAAAGTAACAGCATCAGCTCTGATTAGAATCCCTGTTTCTAGCATGCTGTTCTGGGGACCAGAGCATCCTGAGTCACCCTAGCTCCACCACTTGCTTATTAGAGGACCTTCTTTCTCCTGATCACTTAATAATGAAGTGACCGCAGTTTCTTTATTGCCAAGTTCAGAGTGTAATTGATTCTAAATAGATGCCAAGTTCTGTGTTCAGATAGTAAGATAAGGTCTTTTTTTAAATAGTTCCTTAGGAACTCTAAATTCCGCAGTTCTTGTGGTTAGTCGCTCAGTCATGTCTGGCTCTTGGCGACCCCGTAGGCTGCAGCCTGCTAGGCTCCTCTGTCCCTGGGGATTCTCCAGGCAAGAATGCTGGAGTGGGTTGCCATGCCCTCCTCCAGGGGATCGTCCCAACCCAGGGATCGAACCCAGGTCTCTGGCATCGCAGGTGTGTTCTTTACCATCTGAGCCACCAGGGAATTCCCTAGAGGACTTAGCTAAACACAAGGGGAAAACAGTAATCACACGGCAGAATGGGACGTGGTGATGCTCTAGGAGGGGGAGAGAGGGAGTGAGGGCGTCTGCTTCAGGACCGAAGAGAGGACAAGGTAGCTACTTGAGGCCTGGAGGGGTTGAAGGGTATTAGATGATCCCGTTGGGAGATCATTTCTGCCAGAGGGAACTTTCTGGTCAGGGAAGTGGGACCCGCCCTGGGCCTGTATCTCAGGGTTGATGAGGGAGTTTGTTGCCAGATCTGCCTGGAGCAGATAACACAGGTGAATGAGTGAAGTGTTTACATTCTAGTAAATGTGGCGACACCGTAGTGATTCTTGTCAAGATTCTTGTCGGAAGTCAGCCTTCTCCCAGTTCTGCTGACGATCTAGGGCTGCAACGTGAGCGAGAACCACCCTGTTCTGAACAGATGTTTAGTGTGCCAAGACCACCCTCAGTTTCTGGTTTGGAGGACTCTTGAAGCCTGTTTTCAGAATAGAAACTGCTGTTTCAGACACGGGCTATCTATTCATGATACAGAACTGTGCCTTTAAAAAAAACTTTATTTTGTATTGAGGTATAGCCAATTAACAATGTAGTGATAGTTTCAGGTGAATAATGAAGGGACTCAGCCATACACGTGTCCATTCTCCCCCAAACCTCCCCTTCCATCCAGGCTGTCACATTCCGTTGAGCAGAATTCCCTTACCATACCGCAGGTCCTTGTTATCCATTTTAAGTATAGCACCGTGTACACGTCCATCCCAAACTCCCTAACTCTCCCTTCCCCCAGCCCCTCCCCCCAGCACCAGATGTTCAAAACTGCCTTCTCCAGATTTCCTAAGGTCCCACCCTGCCAAGGTGAAGAGTGCAGCCATCCTGGGTGTGGGCCACCCAAGCTCAGTAATTCAGGTCTGGTTGTTAGGTTGACACCCCGTGGTGTAGCTTCAGTCAGCACGTTCTAGCAGTTCATTCAGTCACAGAATCTAGCTGTAAACCTGGACAATATGGAAAATGAAACCCAGGTGGACTACTGAGCTCTCTCTTTACCTTCACCAGTGAACTCGGGGCTGTCGCTCCAGGAGCACTCAGTAAACATTTGTTAATGATCTCTGTCTGCTAGGAATCAGGACACAACAGATATTGCATTGCTCAGTCTTAATTATATCGTGGGAAGTAAGTGCAAGTGCCGTGTAAATCTACAGAGAAGTGTGATTAAATCCGAGAAGGGGAGAGGGAAGCAGCGTGAGTGCAGCTTCGAAAGGAGGCGAGATCCTGCAGTTCCTCATTTCAGCTCGTACTGACCTGAAGGGGAGTTATCTGGACAGAGAAAAGACAGAACATTCTGGCACAGGAAGGCTGAGTAACCGACCTGCAGTCTTTAGAGAGGATCATGTGTTTGTTTGGGAGTAGAGTATTTCTCTGTGCCAAGAGGAAGGGCGTGGGGCGTGGGTGAGACCTACCAGTCAGGTGTGTTGGGCCGGGTTGGGAGGTCCAGCTAAAGTTTAAGCTGGGTTCTTTCCATTCTGAGAGGGAGCCAGGAAAGGTTTCAAAACATGGAAATGACGTGGCAAAGAATCTGTTTCTCTTCAGTTCAGTCGCTCAGTCGTGTCCGACTCTTTGCGACCCCATGAATCGCAGCACCCCAGGCCTCCCTGTCCATCACCAGCTCCCAGAGTTTACCCAAACCCATGGCCATCGAGTCGGTGATGCCATCCAGCCATCTCATCCTCTGTTGTCCCCTTCTCTTCCTGCCCCCAATCCTTCCCAGCATCAGGGTCTTTTCCAGTGAGTCAACTCTTCGCATGAGGTGGCCAAAGTATTGGAGTTTCAGCTTCAACATCAGTCCCTCCAATGAACACCCAGGACTGATCTCCTTTAGGATGGACTGGTTGGATCTCCTTGCAGTCCAAGGGACTCTCAAGAGTCTTCTTCAGCACCACAGTTCAAAAGCATCAATTCTTTGGCGCTCAGCTTTCTTCACTGTCCAACTCTGACATCCATACATGACTACTGGAAAAACCATAGCCTTGACTAGATGGACCTTTGTTGGCAAAGTAATGTCTCTGCTTTTAAATATGCTATCTAGGTTGGTCATAACCTTCCTTCCAAGGAGTAAGCGTCTTTTAAAATTTCATGGCTGCAGTCACCATCTGCAGTGATTTTGGAGCCCAAAAAAATAAAGTCTGACACTGTTTCCACTGTTTCCCCATCTATTTCCCATGAAGTGATGGGACCAGATGCCATGATCTTAGTTTTCTGAACGTTGAGCTTTAAGCCAACTTTTTCACCCTCCTCTTTCACTTTCATCAACAGGCTCTTTAGTTCTTCTTCGCTTTCTGCCATAAGGGTGGTGTCATCTGCATATCTGAGGTTATTGATATTTCTCCCGGCAATCTTGATTCCAGCTTGTGCTTCTTCCAGCCCAGCGTTTCTCATGATGTACTCTGCATTTAAGTTAAATAAGCAGGGTGACAATATACAGCCTTGACGTACTCCTTACCCAATTTGGAACCAGTCTGTTGTTCCATGTCCAGTTCTAACTGTTGCTTCCTGACCTGCATACAGGTTTCTCAAGAGACAGGTCAGATGGTCTGGTATTCCCATCTCTTTCAGAATTTTCCACAGTTTCTTGTGATCCACACAGTCAAAGTCTTTGGCATAGTCAATAAAGCAGAAATAGATGTTTTTTTGGAACTCTCTTGCTTTTTCAATGATCCATCAGATGTTGGCAATTTGATCTCTGGTTCCTCTGCCTTTTCTGAAACCAGCTTGAACATCTGGACGATCACGGTTCATGTATTGCTGAAGCCTGGCTTGGAGAATTTTGATCATTACTTTACTAGCGTGTGAGATGAGTGCAATTGTGCGGTAGTTCGAGCATTCTTTGGCATTGCCTTTCTTTGGGATTAGAATGAAAACTGACCTTTTCCAGTCCTGTGGCCACTGTTGAGTTTTCCAGATTTGCTGGCATATCGAGTGCAACACTTTCACAGCGTCATCTTTCAGGATTTGAAATAGCTCAACTGGAATTCCATCACCTCCACTAGCTTTGTTCATAGTGATGCTTCCTAAGGCCCACTTGACTTCACATTCTAGGATGTCTGGCTCTAGGTGAGTGATCACACCATCGTGATTATCTGGGTCGTGAAGATCTTTTTTGTACAGTTCTTTTGTGTATTCTTGCCACTTCTTCTTAATATCTTCTGCTTCTGTTAAGTCCATACCATTTCTGTCCTTTATTGAGCCCATCTTTGCATGAAATGTTCCCTTAGTATCTCTGATTTTCTTGAAGAGATCTCTGATCTTTCCCATTCTGTTGTTTTCCTCTGTTTCTTTGCACTGATCACTGAGGAAGGCTTTCTTATCTCTCCTTGCTATTCTTTGGAACTCTGCATTCAAATGGGTATATCTTTCCTTTTCTCCTCTGCTTTTTGCTTCTCTTCTTTTCACAGCTATTTGTAAGACCACCTCAGACAGCCATTTTGGTTTTTTGCATTTCTTTTCCATGGGGATGGTCTTGATTCCTGTCTCCTGTACAATGTCACAAACCTCTGTCCATAGTTCATCAGGCACTCGGTCTATCAGATCTAGTCCCTTAAATCTATTTGTCACTTCCGCTGTATAATCATAAGGGATTTGATTTAGGTCATACCTGAATGGTCTAGTGGTTTTCCCTACTTTCTTCAATTTAAGTCTGAATTTGGCAATAAGGAGTTCATGATCTGAGCCACAGTCAGCTCCTGGTCTTGTTTTCGCTGACTGTACAGAGCTTCTCCATCTTTGGCTGCAAAGAATATAATCAGTCTGATTTTGGTGTTGACCATCTGGTGATGTCCATGTGTAGAGTCTTCTCTTGTGTTGTTGGAAGAGGGTGTTTGCTATGACCAGTGCGTTCTCTTGGCAAAGCTCTATTAGCCTTTGCCCTGCTTCATTCTGTACGCCAAGGCCAAATTTGCCTGTTACACCAGGTGTTTCCTGACTTCCTACTTTTGCATTCCAGTCCCCTATAATGAAAAGGACATCTTTTTTGGGTGTAGCTCTAAAAGGTCTTGTAGGTCTTCATAGAACCATTCAAGTTCAGCTTCTTCAGCATTACTGGTCAGGGCATAAACTTGGATTACTGTGATATTGAATGGTTTGCCTTGGAAACGAACAGAGATCATTCTTTCGTTTTTGAGATTGCATCAAGTACTGCATTTCGGACTCTTTTGTTGAGCATGATGGCTACTCCATTTCTTCTAAGGGATTCCTGCCCGCAGTAGTAGATATCATGGTCATCTGAGTTAAATTCACCCATTCCAGTCAATCTTAGTTCGCTGATTCCTAGAATGTCGATGTTCACTCTTGCCATCTCCTGTTTGACCACTTCCAATTTGCCTTGATTCATGGACCTAACATTCCAGGTTCCTATGCAATATTGCTCTTTACAGCATCGGACTTTGTTTCTATCACCAGTCACATCCACAGCTGGGTATTGTTTTTGCTTTGGCTCCATCCCTTCATTCTTTCTGGAGTTATTTCTCCACTGATCTCCAGTAGCTTATTGGGCACCTACCGACCTGGGGAGTTCATCTTTCAGTGTCCTATCTTTTTGCCTTTTCATACTGTTCATGGGGTTCTCAAGGCAAGAATACTGAAGTCAAACAAATAAATAAATTAGACTTTGTGGCAGAAAAATAACAACAAAAATAACTGGTTGCTCTGTGGAGAGGAACTTGGAAGGAATGGTGGGTGATAGGGCTGAAGTGCCGTCATGTTCTCTTCCCTCAGAAGACAGGTCTTTTCACAAAAAGATAGTCCTCAGAGTTGGCTGGGTGCACGCCCATGCTTTTCTCGACACCTGTTGAAGATGTTTCAAGCTGGAAACTGCCCGGAGCTCAGCAGTGCTGTTTAGCTCCCAGCCGATGGGGTCAGGGAGTGGAAGCACACAGGGGCCTCCATACCTAATCCTTGACCCGCTAATCCTTTCCTGTTGGCTGGGCAAGGCGAACAGGATCACGGGAAGAGCTCTCAAATGTTTCTCAGGCAGCACAATTTTTCTGTCTTGTATAAATTATGAAAAAACCATTGGAGAGACCATAAAGCCTATCTGGTCTTTTTTTTTTTTTTTTTTAACACCAGGTCACAGACTCTTCCCTGTAGAATATAAAGTTAGAACGATCTTGGGACCATCTCATTTTCACCTGGCATTTTTAGTCCTACTAGGAAATTGGGCTCAGGGTGGGAATGCCGCTCAGACGAAGTCACGTGTTACTGACAAGCATACTTGCTTGTTGTTGTTAGTCTGCACCTGTTTCCTTCTGGGCGTCCTTCCTTGGTTAGAGAATAAAATGGCTTATTCCTGAGATGAGCAGGTACTGTTTTCTGCCACAAATAGGTCAGTTTTTCTTTTTGACATTAAAGTTTGGTGACACTGTCTGGAAATCAGAGTTTAAAGTTGAGGTGGGTTGAGTGCTGTGGGGGAGTACCGCCTACTCAGTTGGCCTGTGTTTGTGGTTAACTGGAGCAGGTAAGAGGTAGGACAAATTTTTCATCTTACCTTTTTTTGTTGTTGTTTTTAATATATACTGTGATTTTTACTTTTGTGCACTGAGAGGAAGTAAAGCCCGTTCGTTGCCCAGGCTCTTGGCACCGCTATGAAGACTTATAGGATTGATTTTTTTTTTTGCAGTAGCTGAGAAATCTACTACTTTAGGTAAATTCTATTGGTTTTTGATGTTAAAGACTCAGTTACTTTATTTTTTTAAGGGGACTTACTGTTTTATTTATTTATTTTTTTGTTGTTTTATTTTTTAACACCAAAAAAAGACTGTTACTTTATTAATCATTTCCCTTTTCTTCACTGAGTAACAGGCTGAGATGGAGAAAGATGGAAAAGCTGAGTTAAGAGTAAATGTTCTCTAATCTCCACACCATGAAATGACAGGCCAAATGAAAGGACTGTTAAGTGAATTTCTCAGTAATTTTTAAGCTCCAAAGTTGGTGTTTGAATTCTCAAAGCTCTGTAGAATTGACAGCACAGGTCATAGTTCTCTCCTTCACATCTCTCGCCTGGTCTCCTTGCAGTGCTGGTGAGGTGTCCTCTGAGGGGCCCACGTGGGCAGCTGTTCTTACGAAGCATGGGGTCTGGGCGTCACCATTAAATCCTGAGAAGGGACAGCCTTCAGTTCATTTATCTGCTCAGGCTCTTAGAATTCTTAATTTTCTTCTGAGGGGCTAATTCCAGTAAATCTCCATTCAGTCTATTTTGGTGTCTTGCGCTTACCTCAGGGCTTGCTGCCTTTTCAGAAAATGGACCCGAGCGGGATCAAAGTGCTGGAGACAGCCGAGGACATCCAGGAGAGGCGGCAGCAGGTCCTGGACAGATACCACCGCTTCAAGGAGCTCTCGACCCTGAGGCGCCAGAAGCTTGAAGACTCCTACCGATTCCAGTTTTTCCAAAGAGATGCTGAGGAGCTGGAGAAATGGATTCAGGAGAAGCTTCAGATTGCCTCAGATGAGAATTACAAAGACCCAACCAACCTGCAGGTGCGTCTGAGATGCGAGCTCAAATGTCATTGTTCAAAATTTGTACAAAGATAGGTACTGAGTTATGACCTTGAGAGATTGAGTGGCAGGGAGAATGTAGGTCAGACATGAGGAAGGACTGACTCACGATTCTGAAAAGCCCTTAGTGATTGTATCAGCGAGCATGAATGTGGAATCCTGCAGGTTCTAATTTCTCTTGTGGGGATGCTTTAAGCTGATGGTTCTCAGTCCACTGCCTGGCAACCATCGGGGATCTTTCAGTTTTTTTCAGGAAAGATCTGGGTTGATCTCTTGGAGTATGTGTTTTTGAGACAGGTATGCTAACTCAGTGTTGTTGCTGGTGAAAACTTATAAAGCTGTTTTCAAAAAAAGGACAAAGCCTTTCTTCTCATTGATTTTGGTGAGAGAGTTCTAAAGTAAGTGGCACAGTGGTTGTGCCCATGGTTCTTTTATTATGCCAGAGTCATCTAAGAAGAGAAAATGATGAACGCTGGTGTAGGGGCAGGCCCTGCCCAGCTCTGCATGTGATTAAACAGAGGTACTGAGAAATGGAATGTATCAAATCAAGTCAGTCAAAGAGTATGGCTTCTAAAACAAGCTAAAAAAAAAAGTGTCATGTAATGAATGAATGTGAGTGGGTTAGTCAAGGATAAACACTACGTGCCAAGAAAAACCTCTCAGTGTGGTTCTGTACCTCTGAGAGGGATCGGATATCCATAAAGGCTAGTTTTCTGATAAGAGAAGCAAATGAAGATACTTTGTAACATCTTGCTATCTGCCAAGTTGTGGTCTTCAGTGGCCAGGGTTTCAGGGGGCAGGTGTAGATGCAGTCGGGGCTTTTGAGTAATTGAGGTGGTAGGGGAATGGGTGGGATGCTGAGTGAGGGTCCATTGTGAGAGGAAGTGGGATGAAGGAGGGGAGGCATAACATAACGGGGTGCAGGGGGTGGGGAGCAGAATGACGGTGCCGAGGAGCAGGTATGGCTCACTTCATGGTCTACCGGCAGGGCAAGCTGCAGAAGCATCAAGCCTTCGAAGCTGAGGTACAGGCCAACTCAGGCGCCATCGTGAAGCTGGATGAGACTGGTAACGTGATGATCTCGGAAGGGCACTTCGCATCCGAAACCATCCGGGTGAGTTGGGGCTCTGCTGGCATGATGGCCTGCCTCTGTCTGGTTGGTGGATGGGTGTGGGTTAATGCTTACCCGTATGTTTGGGTTCCTAGGGAGGTAGATTTTCCTAGTTTCTTAAAGGAATTTGTGAAGTACGCTAATGGAGCTCGCCAGATCCTGCCTCTGTAATACAAAGACCCCATATGTCTGTAAACAAGCATGCATGTACTCGGTGAGGAAGTTAATGTTCTCCTTATAGAACAAACAAGGATGCAGTTAGACTGTAAAGAAGAGTGATGACTGGATAGAAGAACATATTGGTGAAATTGGTGAATTTAGGGATTAGGACACAAAGATAAGTAGGATCAATCACAGACACCATCAGGTTCTGTGTCTGGAAGCTCGCTCTCTGGATTTTGGTGCATTGCTCCAGGAGGGTTTACTGAGGTCTGGTCAGCAAGCCTGTTAAAGGTCTGGCTGTGAGGAGTGACCTCACAGTGTGTAGTACCTGTTGGTGGGTGACCATGGCCGTGTAACTGACTGTGAAGCAGGAGTCCTCAGGCTCTTTGTCTGACTTGTTTGGGTGCCATTCATTGGGTTTGGGGCTAGAGCTGGTTTTTCTCTGTTTTGTTTTGACATTTCCAATACCAAGGTATTAAGGGAAAACAAGGCTCTTTAGGGTGAGGTGTGCAGGCTTAGTTTCTCATGACTGGATGCTCTCTTCTGTCTTTGATTTCTTTCTTATCTGTGTGTTTTGTTCTTTATCATCCAAAGTCTCATTCCATTGAGGGACCAGCCTTTTCAGTCCTTGACGTGTTGAGGCAGTCCCAAAGACTGAGATGGAAGCTACATTTTTAAGCCCCAGGTAGAAATGTTCCTTCCTCCGCAGCTCCCTGAGTGAGATCCACGGTGGAACATCCATCGGGACGTCATTCCCTTAGGATCTCGTCTGCTGGTTTTCAGCAGTAAATACTTGTTGTGTCTCTTTTGCTCTCATACACTCTGCAGTCTCGTATTGAAGACTTAGAGTTAGCCTTATATTGTTAATAATAAACTGTTAACTAGGAATGATTGTAAATAGGAAGTAAAAGTAAATTCTAAATGCCGTATGACCAGTCATTTAATTACTACATTCAACCCATTTGGGCAGTGTAATACCTGTCTCTGCAATTAAATACAAAGACATAGGACTTCCCTAGTAGTCCAGTGGTCAAGACTGCTCTTCCACTGCAGGGGGCCATGGGTTCAATCCTTGGTTGGGGAACTAAGGTCCTGCATGCCACATGGCACAGCCAAAAATGTTAGAGATATATCTGCCCATTTCCCCACTCTTGTGTATAGTCTTACTGTAAATAAAATCAGCCAGGGTGGATGGGGCTGCTCTGGGCTAGTTTAACCAGGTTACAGACAGGGAATGTGAGGTACAGATCACATGTTTAACTTCAGTAATCAGTCTGGGGGCAGGAGACCCAAAGTTCCCTTCAGTCCCCTCTTTCCTCTTAAGAGATCTTATTAAAGCAGCATTAGAAAGCACTAGCTACTATTTGTTGAGAAGCTGTGAGTAGCCATTTAGGTGCAAACACTTCACCAGGACTCTTAGGTCCGTTATTTCTAATCTTCATGGGAAGCTTGCGAGGGCAGGAACCCTAGAAGGGTAAGAACAGAGGCTCAGAAGTTTGAGTGACTTGTCCAGGTTCCCACAGCCAATAGGTGACAGAACCAGTGTTTCAGTCTACTCCTTTCTTTCTCGTGACAATTACTCACTTTATTTTCCCAGCCCATGTTTTACTCCTACCTGCTTTCCTTAATTTCCCCGGACTGCCCCTCAGAGCTGCCGCTGCTTGCTCACGCCCCTGTTGAGAAACCCGCCTGAGTCAGCCAGAAATTCTGCTCCACCCCACCAGCTGTCCGCGCGTTTCCCCAGCGCACCTGCCGCCCTGCCCACTCCCACTCTCAGACGCCAGTAAGCTTCTGAAACTGGCCTCTGTCAAACCTGCGGTGTTGACATGATGAGACACACGGCAGTGGGAAAGCTGCTCAGTCCCGAAACAGGCCTGGCCCCGGTTCTCCCTGGAGGGTGTGGCACTGAGAGATGTGAGGGACTGACAGCTGACTTGTAAGGAAGGATTTTCTGGAGCCTTCTGTGACCCCATTTTAATTTGAACAAAGTGAGGATTTCCTGGGTGGTCCAGTGATTAAGACTCCACGTTTCCACTGCCAAGGGTACGGGTTTAGTTCCTGGTCGGGGAACTAAGATCCCACATGCCATGCAGTGAGGCCAAAAAGTTAATGAAGAAATTTTTTTTTTCCTTGAGCAAAAGGTTCTCATAGAATCCCTATGTTCATGCTCCCAAATCCCACGGTCATCCCACTTGGTAATTGGTCTGGCCTGGTAACTCAGTAGCCTAGTTTGGGCAGGCAGTGTTAACACAGAGGAAGGTGGGTGGTGTGTGAAGGACCATGTCCTGGATAACCTGTCTGTCACCGGTTTAGACTTTCACACCATACCGGACGGCGTGGCGCCCCATAGTGACTGCCACCCACATTGGCTCCCACATCCGAGTAGGTGGATATGGACTTGCCGTTGGTTGCCTTTCCCCCCCTCGCCTGGGAATGCCTGTCACTTCCTTCGCAGTGGTGGACTCGGTTTAACCATCCGCGATGAAAGTGATTGTCGTGGTGGAAGTTGAATTGTGTGAGCTTGATTTTCCTCCCACTGTTTTCTCCTTTCAGATGAACCGCTCATACTTGTTTCTAAGAGAATCCACCCACGTTGACTCGCCTGTGGCTCTCACCCTTTCAGTTTATGGGGAGTGGCGTCTCGACGATGGGTGGACCCCAGGCTTCTCTCCTGGTGGGGGATGTGTGTGTGTGTCACTTGTTTCTGTCTGTGTGACCCAGAAACTCCCAGTATCTTGGGTAGGCATAATCAACACCCTGAGATTGGGTTAGAATGCCAGGACACATCGCCTAAGCGTGAATTGATGATAATCGCCCCAGTTCCGGATGAGTCCTTACTAGGGCTGTGCTGTGAGAACCCAAGATGCTGGGAAGGGACTATTTGGACCTGTGGCTGCCACCTGGGTGCAGCTTGCTGTCCGCCTTTCTTGGGATGAACTGTGTACCACACGCTGTATCTTTTCATGGAAGCACCTAAACAACTTGAGCCACAAATCCTCTTTGAGAGTTGACTGTGTTTCAGGATGCCATCTTTTTTTCCTTTGTACTAAGGTTTTCCTCTTCACTTGTGCCTCGTAATTATTTCTTTACACGTATGATGCCTCCAGGATCTCTTGTTCTTTCCACTTGACCTCCATGAATTCAGGACACACCCTTCAGTAATTCCTGCTGCCATTCCTCGATGACACCTCATCTTTTCCTCCCCAAGTCTTCTGACCTAGAAATGCCACCTTCATAGTTTTAACAGTTAATAAGAACTAAAAACATTACCTAAAGACTTACCAATAATATATCAATAATAATTGGTAATTATAAGATAATAGTAAGTTCTTTGGAATAAACTAGAATACACGTACTTACAAAAGGTCAGTTGTTTGGTGGTGAACTTTAAGACCTTCCAAAACACTGTGAAGTGTACGTGTTTACATCTTCTCAGTTCAAGTTACCATTTCCCCTTGGTGTAGGGATTATCTTGAAAAAGACTTGTCAGAGCTCTGGGAGGTGTCTAACTGGTTGGAGCTCCGTGGAGGAGCCAGGTCCCCCAGACGTGGCTCTCATCTGAGAGGTGTTGGGCTCTTTAACCTCCAGACTCGTCTGATGGAGCTGCACCGCCAGTGGGAATTGCTGCTGGAGAAGATGCGGGAGAAAGGCATCAAGCTGCTGCAGGCCCAGAAGCTGGTGCAGTACCTACGGGAGTGTGAGGATGTGATGGACTGGATCAACGACAAGGTGCGTTTGAGCAGGAGGAAAATGCCATGACCCTGACCTCCTAACTAGGAGAGGAGCACACAGTAAACTGCGCGTCCCCTGAAGCGGCTGCAGCGCCTCTGGCATCCGTTTCATGATGGGTTTTGGGAGCCGCTGTGCCCAAGTGTGTCTTGGTGACTCTGGCTCTGCTGTGGTCCCCAAACAGGAAGCCATTGTGACGTCTGAGGAGCTGGGCCAGGACCTGGAGCACGTGGAGGTGTTACAGAAGAAATTCGAAGAGTTTCAGACAGACATGGCTGCCCACGAAGAGAGAGTCAATGAAGTGAACCAGTTCGCTGCCAAGCTCATTCAGGTAAATGGGAAAGTGCTGTGTGTTCTCATAGCAGCATTATGTTAACTGCCTTTACATTAACATTAATGTGATACAACTTCATTAATTTTTCCAGAAGGAAAATTTTGATTAGGTGCCTGATTTCTAGGGGAACAGGTTTTGATAAAGCATGTCTGAGTCCTGTTTAGATCTCAGTAAGGGAGCAGTGCTGCGCACTCCTACATTAGAAAACACTTTTCAACTTGTGGCTGTGGGCAGGAAGGGCAGAGTTTATTTGATCTCTTTCCTCCGCCCACTTTCAGGTAGGGCTTGGTGAAACTTTTATGGGCTGTTGAAGTCAGGAGTCAGGGTTTCTCAGACTAGGGTGTGGTGGCGAAAGCTGCAGAGGGTTGGCAGGCGTCCACCATCACCTCAATGCTCTTCTCTTCCTCCTTGAGTCAGAGCTTCCCTGGACTCCTGGGAGCGGGGGAGCCCTGTGATGAAAGAAGGCTCTGATGGGAGCTCTGCAGCCAGAGGGGAGTGGGACCACCTGTTGCTGTTGCTTTATCCTCGCCCGCCCTGCAGGGCTCCAGAGATGTCCAGTACAGTGACCTCGGGAGTTTTTGCTTTGGAGAAAACCTGATTTGGGGGGATGGGGGTGCAAACTTTAAACCTGTAGATCCTTCAGGAGTGGCACTTGTTTCCTCTTGGCACAGTGATGAAAGGAGAACCAGCATTCCTCAAACGTAATCTCACCTTACACATGACAGAGGAGCCGCCCCCTGGGATCCTGGGCCATCCTCAGGTCGTGCTGAGGAGAGCAGGCAGGTCAAGGCCCAGGTCCCACAGGGATCCCGTGGCCCAGGAGTGCTTCGCCTTGTCACTTTACCTGTTGTTTTATTTAAACAAGACAAAATGTGGTTAGTGAGGAAGGAGACTTTGAAAGGAGTGTCTCTAGTTTGGAGACTTTGAAAGGAGTGTCTCCAGTCTGGAGTTGGGAACAGATCTGAAAGCCACGAGTCTGGGCAGGCATGCTTCTCAGTAGCCTCATGATGCCGGACACCCTGAACTTGGAGCAGACGGCCGAGCAGTCATTCATGAGGCGCCCACACAGGTGCCGCTGCAGGGTGTCAGTGCAGGGGCTGCTACAGATGTCCAGAACCGCTCTGGAGACGCACCACATGGCTCCTGGGCTCAGACAAGGGCTAGCCCCTTTCTGTAGTTTCTATAGAACAAGAAGTGAAGCTCCTGTGGAAGGAGCTTCCCTCCATTCCGCACAAAAAGCCAGTGATTCTTCAGAACAGTCAGATTTGCTGAGGCAGATGCATCAGGGAGCCAAGGCCAGGTGAGCAGTGATGGGGCCGCAGACGCGGGTCTGAGTGTCCTGTCTCCCCTTCCTGGCCCAGGAGCAGCACCCCGAGGAGGAGCTGATCAAGACGAAGCAGGATGAGGTGAATGCAGCCTGGCAGCGGCTGAAGGGCCTGGCTCTCCAGCGGCAGGGGAAGCTGTTCGGGGCAGCTGAGGTCCAACGCTTTAACAGGTACCAAGCCAAGGGGGCTTGCAGAAATGGGATCTCCCGGCCAGGTGTGGTGAAGGCCACGGGGAGTTGGAGAAGGTGTGGGGCTGACTGGGTCTTGGTCCCATGCCCGGATGGACATCGTAGCTGCAGACTAACGGGTGCCTCTGTGTTGTAGGGATGTGGACGAGACCATCAGTTGGATTAAGGAGAAGGAACAGTTAATGGCCTCTGATGACTTTGGCCGGGACCTGGCCAGCGTCCAGGCTCTGCTGCGGAAACATGAGGGTTTGGAGAGAGATCTTGCTGCCTTGGAGGACAAGGTGGGTTTGGAAGGCACCTGATTCTATGAGTGAGTTACTCGCCAGGATCGGGAGAGCAGCCCTGACGAGCGTGTGTCTCCAGGTCAAAGCCCTGTGTGCCGAGGCTGACCGCCTGCAGCAGTCCCACCCTCTGAGCGCCACCCAGATCCAGGTGAAGCGAGAAGAGTTGATCACCAACTGGGAGCAGATCCGCACCCTGGCTGCGGAGAGACACGCACGTCTCAACGATTCCTACAGGTAGAAGCCCTCCTCCAGGGCCCCACAGCCTGTACCGTGAAGCTTTTGTTTTAGAGTTGAGAGGAGGTCAGAATTGATGGTTGGTTCTCTTTAACAAGGAGAACTTGTTACAGCTTTGGTATAGCTTCATAGCTTTCCTTTAGTAAGAAGATGCAGAAGACTTTCTCTTCCTGTGTTTGTTATATATTTCCTTGTATATTAATGTATTTCTGTACTTAGAGACTTGACAACTTTGTAGTGTTTGCATATACATGCACAATATTGATAACTTTATAAATGTCTTTTTTCCAGCCTATATCACTTTGTTAGAACCAATATAAGTGGAAATAACTATTAGCAATAAGTATTTAGCAATCTGAGCATCATGTAAAATATTCTGTTAAAATTGAGTAAATCATGGATTGAAAGGGAAAGAGTATTTCTTACTAGTAACTAGGAGTTGAACTTGGGAATGACAAGGAAGTTGAACTTAAGGGAGAAGCTCAGGGAGTTATAGTGATGGACAGAGCCTAAATTTTGAAGGATTGATTTCAGTCGTTTTTTGCTAGTCTAGATTGGAAGAGTCCTCCCTTTCTCAGGGCTGGAGTCTGTATGGCTTGTTAGACTCTTGAGGACATAGAATTCGGAGCTCTGGTGTAGCGTCTTCCACCTGGGGCCTCCCCTGGAGACCTCTGCTGATGGACCTTTGGTTTCCCAGGCTTCAGCGCTTCCTTGCCGACTTCCGAGACCTCACCAGCTGGGTCACTGAGATGAAAGCCCTCATCAATGCAGATGAACTTGCCAACGATGTGGCCGGAGCCGAAGCCCTGCTGGATAGGCATCAGGAGCACAAGGTAGGGTTTCCAGGATCTTCCAGAAGTAAAGCCATGAGCTTACAGTGCATGGCTGTAGCGCTGTCACTTCCATCCGGGGGTGGCTGAAACCGTGCTCACAGGTAGCTCTCACCATGGGGATTGGGGCTGGTTTTGCCTTTGGAGTCTTGCTTTTTCTTCTTCTAATAGATGGTTAAATGACTTACATATCAGGAGAGTAACCATGATTCATAAAAACAAAGGGCCAAGCTCTAGCAGGGTGGAGATGCTGCTGTTTTGCATATGTATCCTGTGCCATCTTAAAAAATCTTTAAATGCTGAACTTCATGGTTGGTTTGAGTAAATCTAAATCTCATAATCTAGTCTTTCTCCAAAGTATGTCCATGGGAAATTAGTTTTATGAGATCTTAACAGGCTTTATACCTTAAGAAGAGGGTTTTCTGTGGCTAAGTAATTTTGGAAAACATTGTTAAGGTTTAAAGAATTATTACTATAAATCTTCTGAGGTGCTAGAAATAAAAAAATCAATATACGAAAGGCAGACAGCCTCCTCTGGACTAGCAACAGTTAAAAGCATTATTTTTAAAAATGCTAATTATCGCATGAGAAAATATAAAGTACTTGGGAATCTAACAAAAGTTGTGTAAGACATCTGTGGAGAAAGCTGTACAGTTTTGAGGAAAGGGGAGAAACAGAATAAAGGGATGGGCATGGATGGAATGATTGCTTGTAAAGGTGCAAATTCTCCCCAAGATATATACAGTCAGTGCAGTTCCAGGCAGAAGCCCAAAGGCCTTTGTTTCTGAAATGAAACATGCTGATTTTAAAATAAATTTGGAAGGGGTTTCCCTGGTGGTTCAGTGGCTAAGATTCTACACTCCCAATGCAGGGGGCCTGTGTTCAATCCCTGGTCAGGGAACTAGATCCTACATGCCACAGCTAAGAGTACACATGCCACAACTAAGACCCGGTAGAGCCACGTAAATAAATAAATGTGAAAGTAATTTAATTTGGAAGAAAAGAAAATTAAAACCAGCTGAGACAATTATGAAGAACAGGGGGAGGACTCTTCTACCAGGTTTTATAAAATCATAAATTTATCTGGCACAAGGAGACCCAGAATAGACCAATGGAACAGAAGATGATGGAGAGCTCGGGCCCTGTAGATAGGTGGACACTTGATGGTTTGACAGATGGCATGAAAAGCCAGTAGGAAGCAGACTTCTTAGTAAGCGATGCCCTCTGGTTTGGTGACCTGGGCTGATACTAGCAAACCTGGTGTTATCTTTGGTTTGTTCTTCATTCCAGATGTGATATTCCTGATTTGAATGGTTATACAAAATTCAACAACTTACTCTTTGTTACAAAGTGCTGGACGTAAATTGTCCTTTTTTTTTCCCCATTAGGGTGAGATTGACGCTCATGAAGATAGCTTTAAGTCTGCAGATGAGTCTGGACAGGCCCTGCTTGCAGCTGGTCACTACGCCTCGGATGAAGTGAGGGAGAAGGTATGAGGGGAGAAAGGGTCTTTTACTAGAAGTCTCTGGAAGCTGTTGTCCATCCTTAAATATCCAGATGTTGCATTCACCACAGTGTCAGAGAAAACTTACGCAGGTGATTCCGGCTGGAAGTTAAGGAGCAGCAAACACCTCCAGAGATTTAAAAAGAAGATGCATGGTGATTGACTAGAGAAAGTTCCATTTGTGTGGGCCACATGCAACACATTTCCTACTTAAAGGGGACATTGCAGGGAGCTGAGTCCTTCATTAGTAGTTGGAGTCGAGAGGAAACATTCTTATTAAATTATGTGTATATAATTCCAAAGTTTCAAAGTATCTTTGTAAAGATGCCTGAGACACAGTAGATAATGATTTTTATGTTTTTAATACTGTATAGACCAGGAAGAGACATTTTAAAAGACATACTTTATTGTCATTAACTTTATAGCCTTAAAATTAAGTGTAGGGCATTGATGGATCTAGTCAGTGTGTTCTGAGGAGAACCCACTCAGTTGCTGTCTCTCACCTAAGAGCCTTGCTCCTCCTATGCTGCCTCTCTTTTATATAGTTGCCCTTTTTCTTCCACCCGAGGTTTACTTATTGTGTCTACCTAACATTATATGTGATAATATGGCAATAAATTATTAATAATTCTAGGTTCATCAAACAAGGCCAACTCTTAGGTTTAGCATGACTATGCAAACCCTCAGGATCTTTGATTTTTGTGTGTGTGTGTTTGACTTGGCTGACACGTGCAAGTGAATGTTATCCTTCTTGTGCAAGTCAGAACCAAGGCCTGAAGGTTAGCAGAGGACTAGAAATGCCGGGAGCCTCTGTATCTGACGTCCCCTGCCCTCTCCTGTCCCCACCCCCCCACCCCCCTAGCTGACCATCCTGTCCGAGGAGCGGGCCGCGCTGCTGGAGCTCTGGGAGCTGCGACGGCAGCAGTACGAGCAGTGCATGGACCTGCAGCTCTTCTACCGCGACACGGAGCAGGTGGACAACTGGATGAGCAAGCAGGAGGTGAGTGGGGTAGGGAGCCGGGCCACCTGGGCCATGCTGCTCAGCTGGCCCGTTCTGTGCGGGTTCAGTTCTGTGTCACATGGAGGGAGGGGTTGCTGGCTTCCATGGGCCCTGCCAGCACCATTCCTGTTGCTGAGACTGAAGGGCCCTCAGGAAAGACCCAGTTTTTCAGAGGATTGTGATGGTGTAAAGTTTTTTGTTAGATTTTCTTTTTCCTTAGAACTTTGCATTTGGCATGATCGAAATCTACTAGAGGCGATGAAAGCTATTGGAGCGAAGTTTCAGTAGAGGGTGGAACGAGGCTTTCATGCTCTTGCTGGATTGGTTTTAAGTGAATCTGGAAGGAGCTCTGGCTTCCAGGGGAGACCTGAGAGTTTCATGGCCATAGTTTCTCTTTCCTTCCTTTCTGTATTTTGGCCTCAGCAGCCTTTGCTTTCCAGCCCTGAGAGGGGAAGGGCGTCAGACATTATGTCATCACTGTGTTTCCTCCTGTAAGGCGTTCCTGTTGAACGAAGACCTGGGCGATTCCTTGGATAGCGTGGAAGCACTTCTCAAGAAGCATGAAGACTTTGAGAAGTCCCTCAGCGCCCAGGAGGAGAAGATCACAGTAAGACACCTTCCTGGCATCTGTGCCATCACATGATCCTTAGCGTCACCAGAGGTCTCTTGTTCTGAGAGGCTCCCAAGCAGAGTCAGAGAAGTCTCTGGGTGCTTACACCCTCGCAAGGGTGATCCACCACCTTGCTGGAGACACAGCACAACTTCTAGAATGAAATTGTTCTCTTGATGTAAACCTCCAGGTTGAGATTTCCTCCCTGTTAAAGTACTAACTAAAGTAGTTAAGAGCTAATGTAAGAGGGTTTTTTCCCCATTGAGCAGTGATCTTGGAAGTAGGAATTGAGGACTTACAGTGGTTACGACACTCCGCTTCCACTGCAGGTGATATGGGTTCAATTCCTGGTCAGGGAACTAAGATCTACATGCTATGTGGTTCAGCCAAAAAAAAAAAAGAATCAAGAATTGAAAGGCTGTTAACCTGTGTCCAACGCCATCAGATCCTGCCCTGACGTTAACTGCAGCCAGTGTCTGCAGTCCTGAGTGAAGTTAGCGTTACACTGAGCCATCTGATTAAGGACATTAAGTAAAAACTCAGAAGTTAAGGGATGAAGGTTGTCATAGCAAACCTGAGTGAAGTCCTTGACCTGGTCTAGAGTGTTTTGTGCCGTGTTCTGCACTCCCCTCTGGGGGCTGAGCTGTGACGAGCCCTCACTAGTGACGAACCCTCTTCTTCCTCCTAGGCCTTAGATGAGTTTGCTACCAAGCTGATTCAGAACAACCACTACGCAATGGAAGACGTGGCCACCCGCCGAGACGCGGTGAGCGCACAACTTCCTCACTAGTCTCCTTTCCATCCGTGGGTGTCCCTCCTGAGGCAGGGCAGCTAGGGGTGAGAGTGGAGACTCACAGGGGGCCTTGCCTTCCAGCTGCTGAGCCGCCGCAACGCCCTGCATGAGAGAGCCATGTACCGCCGTGCCCAGCTCGCAGATTCCTTCCACCTGCAGCAGTTTTTCCGTGATTCTGATGAGCTCAAGAGTTGGGTCAACGAGAAGATGAAAACCGCCACAGATGAAGCTTATAAAGTAAGATCCTGTCGGCAGTGCCATGTAGCCCTTGCTCAGTAAGCCAGACACCATGCTCACGGATAAATGTAGCTAAAGAAAGAGGTTGAAAATTTCAAAACACTATTGGATATAAGCTGGTGGTTTCATACGTCCCCTGTGAAGATACGTGTGAGTGTAGTGCAGCGTAACTTGCTGTCCTCAGGTTCGAGAGAGAACCTCTTTCTTGGCAGGACCCATCCAACCTACAAGGGAAAGTGCAGAAGCACCAGGCCTTTGAGGCTGAGCTCTCGGCAAACCAGAGCCGTATCGACGCCCTGGAGAAAGCTGGGCAGAAGCTGATCGATGTTGACCACTATGCCAAGGACGAGGTGGCGGCTCGGATGAATGAGGTCATCAGTCTGTGGAAGAAGCTGCTGGAGGCGACAGAGCTGAAAGGTGAGGGGAGGCGTGCACGGGGTTGTGGTAGGAGGTTTGGAGAGTTAAATGCTTATCCCTGGTTCCCTGGTTTAGGTACTTGGGCCACCTAGGCAAGCTGTACCAGGTGACTGGGCTCTGGGGCTCACTTCCTGAGGGAGTCAGCTGCGTGGGTGCCTAATGATGTGCAGGGTTGGCAGATGTGATTGTGTGTACTGGCCGGTGCGAGAGTCTGAGAGAGGAGGGGCTGATTTGATCAGTGGGCCTGGTTGGCTGGGGCCTCGTCACTGGAAGAGGTCAGCTGTGAGCCGAGAGCACCTAACCATTTGTCAGCACTTATCACATGGGGGTCATTCCAGCTCCGCATCTGGAAGGCAGAGCTGAGCTTGCAGTTTTCCTTCACCTTGTGACAGAGGTGAAGCCGTAAATGAAACCCTGCCCCGTCATGGTCTTTCCGAGGTGCTGCTGTTTATGAGCAGCACTGGCAGAAGGGTGATACAGACTCAACTGTGCCTCCTTGACCAGGCATAAAGCTCCGTGAGGCTAACCAGCAGCAACAGTTCAATCGCAACGTTGAGGACATCGAGCTGTGGCTGTACGAAGTGGAAGGTCATCTGGCCTCAGACGACTACGGCAAAGACCTCACCAACGTCCAGAACCTCCAGAAGAAGCACGCCCTGCTGGAGGCTGATGTGGCAGCACACCAGGTACGGGATGTGGGGCCGTGGGCACGGAAGCAAGAGGGGCCGGTCAGCCAAGGCCAGTCGGTTCGTGGGGGATGAAGTGTGTCGATGCCTTAGAGAATCGTGGATGCACCACTTGCTTCTGTTCAGGTTGGCCTGCCTGCCCTTGGAGCTTCCTGGGAGCCCAAAATGGGGAAAGGACGGCTGGAAGCATACTCCAGGGTGTGGGGAAACAACTGTGTGTATTTTCTCAGTGTGTGAGCAGACCACACCTGAAGTAATAATGTCAGCCAAGAAACGTCCAGAACATCCTTGGGCAGCCCCAGGCCAAGCTTTCAAGGCTCTGTCCTCCCGTCTCCAGGATCGCATCGATGGCATCACTATCCAGGCCCGCCAGTTCCAGGATGCGGGCCACTTTGACGCTGAAAACATCAAGAAGAAGCAGGAGGCCTTGGTAGCTCGCTACGAGGCACTCAAGGAGCCCATGGTTGCCCGGAAGCAGAAACTGGCTGATTCCCTGCGGTTGCAGCAGCTCTTCCGTGACGTCGAGGATGAGGAGACCTGGATTCGGGAGAAAGAACCCATTGCCGCCTCCACCAACAGAGGTCAGCCTGCCTCCGTCAGATGGAAGTCCAGTTAGGAAAGGGCCTACCCTTACAGCAGGAGGGGGACCCATGTCCGAATGAGCAAAGTCAAGTTTCAGTTGAACTGGGTTTTTAAGTGAAACCATGGGGAAAGCTGAAAGTGACGGGGTTGACTTTTCTCTCGATGACTCGGGAGTGGTTCCTTTTTCAGGCAAAGATTTAATTGGAGTCCAAAACCTGCTGAAGAAACACCAAGCCCTACAAGCAGAGATTGCTGGCCACGAGCCCCGCATCAAAGCCGTCACACAGAAGGGGAACGCCATGGTGGAGGAGGGTGAGTGTCGTCGGGACGTGGCTTTGTTCTCATTCCTCGTGGCGCTCGGTGAGTGCATGGACCCGAGTCAGGCTGGGATAGGGGGTGAAGACTGTCCCCCCATCTCCTGACTGTGACCCTGAGTAGTCCATAACCTTTCTAAGCCTGAACTACCCCCTGCCAGCTTCTCAACTTCTCCCACAGTTGAGAAGATTAAATGAGGTAAGATACTGAGGAGCCTGAGACAGTGCCCGGCACTCATGAGTCTCCATGAAGGAGGGTCGGAGGGGGCTGTTGGTTTTATTGTTTATTTCTGATGACATCACTAGTGCCAACTAGGGCCATCTGCTTCTTAGAATCTAGATAGACATCGTGGTCTGAGGAGATCCGTTAAAGGGTTGGAACCTGCTGCTAAGTCGCTTCAGTCGTGTCCGACTCTGTGCGACCCCATAGATGGCAGCCCACCAGGCTCTGCCATCCCTGGGATTCTCCAGGCAAGAACACTGGAGTGTTCTTGGAACCTGGGCCTCATATAAAACTGGGAACATGAAGGGACCTGGCTCCCTGGACATGGTGTTGGCAGGGGCTGTGAGCGCTCAGAGAATCTTGTTTGTCCCCATGTTTCTCATTGTCCTCCCTCCCCTGCCCGCCCTCCAGGCCATTTTGCTGCTGAGGATGTGAAGGCCAAGCTCCACGAGCTGAACCAGAAGTGGGAGTCACTGAAGTCCAAGGCCTCCCAGCGGCGGCAGGACCTGGAGGACTCGCTGCAGGCCCAGCAGTACTTCGCCGACGCCAACGAGGCTGAGTCCTGGATGCGGGAGAAGGAGCCCATCGTGGGCAGCACCGACTACGGGAAAGATGAGGACTCGGCCGAGGTGATGCATAATGGGGGTGCCAGGCTCGGGCTGGGGCCGGTTAGGAGAACGACCATGTGGGCAAGGTGCAGTCTCATGGCTTTGAAGGTGTTTCAGCATCTCTTTCCACTTTGTGATAATTCTGTTATGCTTACTGAAGAAAGAAGGCAGCCTTGGCCTTTCACTGATAGCCGTGAACATGTCTCCATTCTTATTTCATTTTTCCTGCATACATATGTGTATATACGCACAATTTTTCATTAGTCATCTTTTTTGAATGGAACTCGTAAATTTTGTTCGTAAAGGTCTAGGTGTAGCCGTGTGCCTGCCTTTTCTTGTCTGTCTTCACATAAACCGTCATGAGCTGAATGTTGACCCAACCTGATAGGATTTGGAGAAGTAGAAAGCGTGGAGGGTGGTGGGGAGGGGGTTCCTGGAGGAGGGCGGCATGTGCCCAGCTGCCACTTAACAAGAGTGTTCATTTCTCAGAATGAGTGGTGGATCACTGTATGTGTGATGATGTTCTTTATGACCCGTCATCTCTTTCAAGGGTCGTGTAATTAAGTATGGATGAAAATATAATAGAAATCATGATGTTTTCTCCACATTAAGTGTTTATCAAAGGGAGAGAGAGTGATCAAGTCACTGGGTAGCTAAACAGATTTCAGAGGCAGACGGCCTGTTGGGGAGGCAGGGGGGCAGCTCTGGCTCCTTGCTCAGGGTCGCTGTGTGTGACTTGGATTTCAGGCTCTGCTAAAGAAGCACGAGGCTTTGATGTCGGATCTCAGCGCCTATGGCAGCAGCATCCAGGCCCTGCGAGAGCAGGCCCAGTCGTGCCGGGTAAGCGAGGCGTTCCCTGTCAGCAACTGCAAGATCCCAGGGGTTGAGTGGGGGCCAGGGAGCAGGGAAGCCAAAAGACCCAGATGCTGACAGCAGGTGGCATGGTCATAGGTGACGTTCTTTTATTTATGTATTTTTAGCTGTGTTGGATCTTCACTGCTTCATGGGCTTTCTCCAGTTGCAGAAAGCAGGGGCTACTCTTCATTGTGGTGCACAGGCTCTAGGACGTGTGGGCTCTGTAGTTGGGGTTCCCAGGCTCTAGATCCCAGGCTCAACAGTTGAGTGCATAGGCTTAGTTTTTCCAAGGCATGTGGGATCTTCCAGGACCAGAGATCAAACCTGTGTCTCCTGCATTGGCAGGCAGATTCTTAACCACTGACCCACCAGGGAAGCCCCCATGGGTGACTTTCCTGTGACCTTAAAGGTCACAGACAGCTGAGCTTCCTGAATCAGATCTTCTTGGTAGCTTCAGAGAAGAACTGTCACCAGTATATGTTTGGTGAATGTGGGTCTCCTGCTGAGATTGGGATCTGCAGTGGCTGAGACGGCACTCCAGAGACCTCCCATAACTGTGTTTGCCCTTCCTTTGGATTTTTAGCAACAAGTGGCCCCCATGGATGACGAGACTGGGAAGGAGCTGGTCTTGGCGCTTTATGACTATCAGGAGAAGAGTCCCCGAGAGGTCACCATGAAGAAAGGAGACATCCTCACCTTACTCAACAGCACCAACAAGGCAAGCACAGAGGATGACCGGGGGTTGGTTTCCACGTGTTGAGTGTCTTGGGAGCGTGTCTTTCCAGGTTGAGACTGGTTTAAAACTTGAAGTTACTAGAGTTTCCAGGTCAGTATCTCATGTCATGTGGGTTTGCTGTTTTGCTTGTGATTGAGATGACCAGTCTGTTTCCATAAATACCTGAGAGCTAGGGTAGTGACTCTCACTCTCAAGGAGAGCTTTTTCATCATGGACCACTTCCAAGTGGAATTTTTTTCTCTTTTGAGCCAAAGTCTGCTTCTCTGTCACTGGTACCTGTTGATTCTAGACTGTAGGGCTGCAGCAGAGGGTTGAAGACAGACGCCAGCGTCACCCTGTAGGCTCCGCCTTCTCATCTTCTCCAAGTTCAGTGCTGCCTGGTTCATCAGTCTTTCTTCCTTAACACGTTCTAATTGACCGTGGCCTTGGAATGAGGCCATGAGCCTCCACGTGTCATCTGACGAGCCCCCCAAGATCCTTCCCCCTGTCTTGGTGTAGGCTGCAGAAGTGTTAGGCACCTCCTCTTCCCACCCCCTCGGCTCACCTGGTCGTGGGACTTTGAGGAAACCCTGGCCGGTGTTGTTCTGCTGACTCTAAACTGAAATTAACTGCCTGGTCTGACGCTGGTTTACTCAAGAGCAGCCTCGTGCAGCAGAAGCTGCGGTGATGGCAGACTGTGTGTCCGTGTTGGCCCCACAGAAGCCACTAGTCACAGGTGATCACGAGGGGCTTCAGAGGTGCCAGAGCAGCTGAGGTTTTATTTAATTTCCCGAAGTGTGGCTCAAGGCTGCCATGTTAGCACAGTTCTGGGGCATCTGCACAAAGAGAAGGTGGCCTTCCTGCTCCAGTGAAGTCATGGCTGCCTTGCTTACGACCCTACCCACACGCGGCAGGTCACAAGGGGACTGAAATTCCCATCTTCACACCAGGTGACTTCGGCACCGTCACAGGGCCCTCATACCATGACTAGAGCTCTTCTTCATGTGTGCACGTGTGTGTGCCCGGGCCTCCTTGGGTTCTCCCTCTGTCAGGGGAGGAATTTGCCATGAAGAGAGTCTCTTTTTTCCCCGTAGGACTGGTGGAAAGTGGAAGTGAACGACCGGCAGGGCTTCGTGCCGGCCGCCTACGTGAAGAAGCTGGACCCCGCGCAGTCGGCCTCCCGGGAGAACCTCCTGGAGGAGCAGGGCAGCATTGCGCTGCGGCAGGAGCAGATCGACAACCAGTAAGGGCCTCATGGGCGGTGGCGGAGGGCCGGCGGAGGTCTGCGTCGTACGGGGCCGAGGTGGACGCAGCCCTGAGCTGAGGCTTCAGGGCAAGCGCTGTCCTGGCGCCCATCTGCGCTCAAAGGTGTACTCTTCCTCCTGTCCCCACGGCATAGCTCACCCACACGGCTCCCATCCCAGGAACCTGCGATCCCTGACCCATCCCTTTTTTTTCCTTTGGTTTGCTGTTTTCCCTGCATTTGCCAGTTGCTTTTCCTAAACAATGTTTGCTAATTATCACCATCTGGATCTTTGTTCTCCAGTTCAGGAGGTGCTCTCTGAAATGGGGTTTTTAGCTCTTCCACACCCCTTGAGCTCTGTCCCCTGCAAAAGGCCACATAGAATGTGTTTCTCTACCATGGTTTTGTGCTCTGAGAGTGGAGTGTATTTTTTAGGAAACAGCTCTGCCCTCTTTCCTATGGCTAAGCTCCCTTAAAGACCTGTGTCCCTCTTTTAGGGCACATCTTACACCACTAGTGGGATCTAAAGCTCTGGACACCTGGGAGATAGCCAGGAAGTACACGCTGACAAGAGGTTGGAATGGTAGAACTTTTTTGAGCCTGTTGATCCCTGAAGAGGTCAGTTTTTGTACACTTACCAATCAATGCTTTCTGTTACTGCTAAGAATGAGAGGTTTTGGCCTGGATCATAAACATGAGAGCAAAAAAGTGGACCAGATACCTGACTCCAGTTGCGTGTCAGCCCTCAGGAAAACCTCTTCCTCAGGGCGGTCACTGTACCCCTGGCCTGGCTCTGTGAACCAACCAGTGTCTCTAGCCCAGGAACGTTTACTGCCTTAAGCATGGCAGACAGGAAAACAAAGGTGAACTAACCCTCTCGTGTCATTGGATTTGATTTTCCTGCTCTTTCCTTACTGTGACTTCACTCCCGGCCTAGCCCACTTCCAAGAGCTCTCGAATGACTCCGTCATTTCCCCCTTGAAGCGTCCACCATCCCGGCCCCTGTCGGAGCCGCTGCCTCCCACCCCGTGGATTAACCCACTAATCCATGCATGCTTTTGCTGTGCCCCCCTGTGCAGGACGCGCGTAACTAAGGAGGCCGGCAGCGTGTCTCTGCGTATGAAACAGGTGGAAGAACTGTGAGTAGGCCGGAAGCCCTGCCGAGCACCATCCGCCGCCCCTGTCCATCCTCCCTCTCCTGCTTCTCTTGAAGGCGCTCGCTGGTCGAGGAAGGCGAGGTGGCGGGAGGGCCCGTCTCCGGCAGCAGCTTTGGCTCACGAGGGAAGGGGTTCGGGTGAAGCTGTGTCAGCTGTGGCCGCTTCTCTCGTTGGTGCTTCTGTGCAGCCGTGCGTTCAGAGCCTGGTCAGTTTGCCTGCTGTTGGCTTTCGTGCTGGACTAGCCACTGTCAGCAGACTGGGCGGCCGGTACCCTAGTGCTCCTCTGTTGGCAGGAAACCAAATGCAGCTTAAAGTCTCTGATTCTTGGTAACGCGTTCCTGTTTTATTTCACTTTTGGAAACTTAGATTCTATTCTAGATCTTTTTTTAACTTTCAACTCAGTTGTATTAAGTTTGCTATTTTCACATCTGCAAGGATACCAGGAGTTCAGCCTTCTGTATTTTGGTTCCTAAGGGTTCGAGTGTTGTTGGATTCTTCATAAGAAACCCTCAGCTAACGAAATGTGCTTTATGTGATTTCTCCTTCCAAAGTGGCCAAAACTTCCTGAGAAATAAGTATATTAACATTGGAAACAGTAGGAATTCCCTACTGTTCTGGAGATACTAACATCCTGAATGAGGCTATTGTAAAGCTCAGTGTACCTTCCCCCACCACTTGGGGGCTGCTGGCAGAATCATACGACAGGAGAACAGGCCCTCTGTATACACCATGCCCAGCAAATCCACCTCTCATCAGGCAGCTGTAGTCGCATGGAACCTGTGTTGTGCTGAACGCTTGGTTTTGGTTGTTTGTGGTTGTCATGTTGTCAGTGCACACGTGGCCCCGGGGGTGAGTGTGCCAGGCCGCCCCCACCACCCCATTGTGAACAGTGCAGTGTGTGCTTGTCCCAGAGGCTGTCCGTGGGTCCTCGGGGCCTGCATCTTCACCTGCTGTCTGATAACTCTGCCACCAGGGCATCATCCTTACCAACACACAGCCTTGGACCACCTCTCAGAGATGCTGGTGGTCTGCCTCCATAGGAAGCTAACCGACCTCCCCTCCCTCCCTCTTGTCACCCTCTTGAATTACTTTAGGTACCATTCTCTGCTGGAACTGGGAGAGAAGCGTAAAGGCATGTTGGAGAAGAGCTGTAAGAAGTTCATGTTGTTCCGTGAAGCAAACGAGCTACAGCAGTGGATCAATGAGAAAGAAGCGGCCCTGACGAGTGAGGAGGTCGGTGCGGACTTGGAGCAGGTTGAAGTGCTGCAGAAGAAGTTTGATGACTTCCAGAAGGTACGGGAGGTCTTGCAACTGAGTGGAAAATTGTTCAAAGATTTGGATCTCTTGACATTTGACTGTGGATTTCTGGAATGAAAATTACAGAGATTATATTCCTCTGTCTCTGTAGCCATTTTTAAACAAGTTTAATCATAAGTTTTCTTGCACCAGTTTAGTTCTGAGAAGACATCAATACGTGCAGTTTTCTCTACATGTTGTTTTAAGAACTTTCCTAATCTCTCATACAAACGTGTAAAAGTAGTTTTTCTAGGTAGGATTAAATTCACATAACATTGGGCTTCTCTAGTGGCTCAGTTGGTAAAGAATGTGCCTGTAACACAGGAGACCCGGCTTCAATCTCTGGGTTGGGAAGATCCCGTGGAGAAGGGAATGACTACCCACTCCAGTATTCTTTCTTGGAGAATCCCATGGGCAGAGGAGCCTGGCGGGCTACAGACCATAGAGTCGCAAAGAGGCAGACGTGACTGAGCGACTTTTACTTTCACGTAGCGTACAGTTAACTGTTTTAAAGGGTATAGTTCAGAAGCATTTGGTTCACTCACAGTGTTCTGTTACCATCACTTTTCTCTATTTCCAAAACATCATCACTTCGAAAGGAGACCACAGACCCATAAAGCAGCCTCTCTTTACCTGCCTCCCCTACTCCACACCAGCACCTGGCAAACACCAAGCTGCTTTTTGTCTCTGGATGTATGTATCCTGGACATTTCATATAAATGGAATCACATATTATGTTACTTTCTGACTAAGGGCTTCACAGAGGGTTTTGAAAGTCTTGTCATTGTAGATGGATCAGTGATCTTTTAGTGTTTATTGGCTAATGCTCCGTGGTGTGCATATATACACACCACATCTTGTGTATCCATTCCTCCAATTTAAAAATACTCTTGTGGGACTTCCCTGGCCAGCCAGTGGTTAAGACTGTGCTTCCAGTACAGGGGCTATGGGTTTGATCCCTGGTCAGCAATGTTCCAGATGCCTGCGTACTGTGGCCAAGAAACACATATATATTCTTATGACCAATTCATTTGGGTTGGGGGGTGCCTCTCTCCTGTAATGGCAAGCTTTAAAATTTCATCACATTTTTAACATGCGTCCTCTCCCCCACAAAGGAAGTTTTTAAAAAAATCTCCAACCAGAATAGTTTTTCATTAACTACAGTTAGTTTAGTAAATAAGAAACAGGCTATTTCCAGTGCCTTGTGGTTTTCTTCCTCGATAGCTGCAAGCAGGATTTTCTGATTTAGGTCACTGTCAAGAAGTAGAAAAACTATTTACAGGTTATCCGTTGGACAGAAATTTGTGGATTCAGGCCATAGTTCATGAGTATCTGTGGTCCTCTTTTGGATTGCTGTTGTGAGTTCTAGTTACATTGTCTTTTTTCTTTGAAGGATCTCAAGGCCAATGAGTCACGGCTGAAGGACATTAACAAGGTGGCTGAAGACCTGGAGTCGGAAGGTCTGATGGCGGAGGAGGTGCAGGCCGTGCAGCAGCAGGTGGGGGTCTGGCTCCTGTGTGCAGCCTGCTCGGGAGCAGCTTGGCTCCCCCCTTGGCCTGTGTTGTAGCGCAGCTCGCGTGTTCCGTAGTGCACAGTGCGGCCTGGGTGCAGGTTCTCCGTGTGACCTGCACAGTCCTGTTTACTTTCAACGGGAGGGAAAAACAGTTCTCCTTCTTAGGCCCCTTAAGTATCATGGCAGTTGTTGAATCTTTCTTTAGGCCTTAACTGGTAATAAATTCATGCAGTTCCTTAAATAAATGAAAGGTTCTGTGTAGAAACACTTAGTTACCCTGTAGACTTGAATAGTTCCTCTGGCCAGTCACGTTGCCCGTCTCTCTGTAATCTCTCTTGCGCCTCCAGTTTGACTTGACAGTGGTAGGTGTTACTGATGTTTTCTCTGATAACGTGACTGTTTTCTTCTCTGCTTGTAGGAGGTGTATGGCGCGATGCCCAGGGTAAGTGTCAGGTGCCCCATGTACAACTTGAACTTGAGGATTAACTCTTGGGAAGAGGATACAGTCAAGAGCCCCATAAAGATTTCTGTTCTTAAACCTAGAGAGATGCATTTTGTCTCTAAAAGCCTGTGGAAAAGAAATAAGTTTATTTCTGTTTGTCATTCTCCAAAAACCAAAAAGTTTTTCTAGGAAACTTTTGCTACAGCAATTACTTAGGTTTGTTTATCCATTTTCAAAGAACCCTTTAAGAATGATATAAAGAGAAGCTGGAAATTTTATTAAATTTCCTCATTCTCTCCATTTCTCCTACTGTATTTTTTTTTTTAAAAAAAAGAGACTTTTTTGCTCCCGTTGGATTGCTTCATTTTCCTCAGCCAGCCCCGCAGTTTGCTGCCAGCCAGTGATAAGTTCTGACTCACAGTGGGGAACGCTATTCTGATTCCTCTGAACGTCCCATCATTCAGAGGAAAAGCTGGTGTGGCTTTGTTTTGTGCTCAGTTTCTTGGCTGCCTAAACTCCTCCCTTCTTCTTTGAATAGGATGAATCTGATTCCAAGACAGCCTCCCCATGGAAGGTAAGAGTTTCTTTACAAATTGTTAATTCCAAAGGTTTTCCAGGACCGGAAATGCTTCGTGTCCTTTTCTGGTGTGCCTGTTTCTGAGTAGTTAGGCTTGTTTGAGCCTGTAGTCATTTCTGGCCTTGTGTGGTCTGGTCTCTTTCTGACCCTGGTGTTAATATTCTTTGAATCTGTCATGTCTTGAAATGTGATGCTAATAACACAGAAGCAGCATGTCTTCCTGCAGATGCACAGCACAGGTTCAGCTAGGGGTCGAGCTTGTCACACACTGTCTCTGCCGGAGTGTACAGTTGGCCATCCGTATTTGGCTTCAACCAACCACCAATTGAAAATGCTGGCATTCGATCCACGGTTGGTTGAATCCAAGGATTCAGAACCTGAGCATACAGGGTACCAGCTCTGAGGGTCTTGAGCATCCATGGATTTTAGTACCTCGGAGGGTCCTGGGACCCTTCCCCATTAGGTACCAAGGATATGGGTACCTAATGCACTTTGACTGCACTTTGCAGAGGTCACACTGCATAGTGAGACATGGTCCCACCAGTAGGACTGCAGCCCAAAAGGAAATGACAGGAAGATGAAAAGGGGAGAAGACTTTCTTCTCAACATCCGCCTGACCACTTTCTCCTGGTGCCTGAGAAAGGCTTGATGGAAAGTCCACGTCCTGAGGAGAGATGTTTACTAGCTGCAGTAGACGTTGTTCCACAGAGACTGGGATGGGGCTCAGCCGGGGTGGACATAACTGACCAGCAGGACCAGGGAGCTTTCTCATGTGTAGTGCTTACAGCCATGATTATGGAACTAGCTGCTCAGTGCCAGTTGGAGCATCTTTCCTCCTGACTCAGCTCTTCAGGAATATGTCCCTTAAGCTGGAAAAAGCAGGTTTCTTCATGAAATCATACCTTCCTAAAATATAAAGAAAGCATAAAAACATAAAAACAGGCTGTCAAACCAGTCCCTAGTTTGGTACTTCCCAGCCCTGTCACCTGGCCTGTCGTGGGGACCTAGGTTGAAAGGGATTTGTTTCTTTGGCCTCCTTATCTTTCCAGGCTCTGACCATTCGCTTATTAAATAGACTGCAAATTGCTTGGAAAGATGCATGTTTCCTTTTATTCTGCTTTCTCCTTACTTCTCTGTCTTAATTTCCTTATATAACAAAGTTTAATCGTTGGTGTCATGAATGGGCAGCATCCTCACCTGACATCTGGCAGTTTGCCACAGTTTTTTTGGTAACGTATTTTTTCAGAAATACATGTCTGATGACTTGATAAACACCAGTACTTCCTGTTTCTGAAAAGAATGGAAAACAATGGGTGTCTGCTTTCTGACCCCTGTACACACCCACACTGGTTGAAAATATCACCTGGGTGTGTCCCTGGAACATTCGAGGAGCCTGACTTCCCTACACACACGCTCGGCTCCTCCTTTTAGTTACATACTTAAGGATTACAGGCCTCACGTGCCTGCCAAGTAGGGTCTGTTTCTGATTAAACCAGGTTGGCTTTGAGAGCCCAAGGGGCACTTGATATTTAAAAGTGACATTGATGAGGGGAAGCTAATTCATCAATGTCTTTTCTTTCTCATCCTGTAATGTTGTTTCCCTTAGTTCAAGGGGCCACTGTTAGAAGGAGCAACAGTCCAATAACCATAAATAGAAATGAAATTATTGGTGCACTTGAGTGTTTAAATGATCTCAGCTGCCAGCATTTCTTCTATTGAGTGTGTTTTCTGGACTCTTCTCCTGTGGTAGGGACAAGAAAAAGACACCAGTCAGTAGTCTTTGAGCCTCTTTTTTTCTGTCCAGTCAGCTGTCTTAATTGTGGTTTTCACTGTTCTTTCACTCTTCATGTAAAATCAATCATTGAGTTGGATGTGATTGTGCACTTGGGTTTCTGCCTGACTTTCTCCTCGTTGGTACTTTCTTGCTGCTCTGTTCAGGAATTTGACAGTATCCTTTTACAATCATTTGGTGGACAATTGGGCCCTAATTAATAATAGCACTTGCATCTCAGATTTCTCTTGTGATCAGCAGACACGTGATTAGTTTGCTTTTCTGCTTCCCTCCCCACATAGTCTGCTCGCCTGATGGTTCACACCGTGGCCACCTTTAATTCCATCAAGGTAAGACACCAGGGCAGCTTCCCTGGTCCTCCTTGGTCTCCTTCCTCATGTCCTGCTCCTGTCTTCAGCAATGCTCTTGTCCTCACGAGTTGTGTGAGCTGTAGCGATTTTCACTCTTCTGGCTCCAAGGGTATCCTGGTCACTGTTACTCTCTCTGTGTCGCAGGAGCCGTGACCGGCTCACCCAGTCCTGCTGGTGCCTCCGGGAGGGCTGGGAGCTGCGGGGAGCATGTTACCCGGAAGGCAGGGAAGGCCCTTCCTGACTCCTTTGTGTGCCCCAGGCCGGTTTGTCTTTTGACGATGAGGTCCTGCAGCCACGCTGTGCTCCGGTTGCTCCCCACCGGTGGTGCAGCCAAGATCAGTCCAGGGCGGCAGACTTGGGACTCTGTCCACTCGACGGGTGTTCAGAAGCTGATTCTGTGAGGCAGGCACCAGGCTAGGCGCTGAGATGAGGACAGATCAGTCTCCTCTCTTCTGCCGCTTCCACGGCCATTCCAAGCTGGGTGCTGGTGGAGTGTTTGTACCGTGGGGTCTGGCGAGCTGTGGCCAGATCTGACTTTCTAGACTTTGGCTATTGTGGTGTGCTCACCAATTGAACTGGGAAGGTCGGAACCAGGAAGTCCTTGGTGCCCCAGGCTTTCCTTTCTCGTGAAGCCACCGGGCCTCTGGTTCTGCCCTTTTCCCAGAGTCAGGTGTGGGCTGACACCTCGTGTCCTCCGGCAGGAGCTCAACGAGCGCTGGCGGTCCCTGCAGCAGCTGGCCGAGGAGCGGAGCCAACTCCTGGGCAGCGCCCACGAAGTGCAGCGGTTCCACAGGTGAGGGGTGGCTCCATGGGCAGGAGTGATCCTGCGGCAGTGAGGTGTGGGCTCCACAGGTGAGGGGCAGCCCATGCTGGCAGGGGGAGGAGCCAGTGACGATCAAGTTCACCTCGGCTGGATCTTGTCCGTGCTGGTGCTCTGGCACTTGGTGGATGCTCAGTCAGTACTGCCGAGCGGGTGGATGTGTGCTCCGTGCTGTTAGAGCAGTCAGTGGGCCGCTGACACATGCCAGTGAAACACACCAGGGTCAAGGCAGCCATACTCAGCATTCATGAATGTGCACGTGCGTCTTACCTACAGAGATGCTGACGAAACCAAAGAGTGGATTGAAGAGAAGAACCAGGCTCTAAACACAGACAACTATGGCCACGACCTGGCCAGTGTCCAGGCCCTGCAGCGCAAGCACGAGGGCTTCGAGAGGGACCTTGCGGCCCTTGGCGACAAGGTGAGAGGAGGCAGACGGATGCAGAGCCAGCTTCCCTCGATTCTGCAGGAGGCCACACTCCCTCCTTCCCCACCTCTCACCACTTTCTTCCCCAGGTGAACTCGCTCGGGGAGACAGCCGAGCGCCTGATCCAGTCCCACCCCGAGTCGGCAGAGGACCTGCAGGAGAAGTGCACCGAGCTGAACCAGGCATGGAGCAGCCTGGGCAAGCGTGCCGACCAGCGCAAGGCCAAGCTAGGCGACTCCCACGACCTGCAGCGCTTCCTCAGTGACTTCCGGTGAGAAGCAGGCTTGGGCCAGAGGCCTTTCTAGCTGGATGCAATGCATGCGTAGGCCGAACATGTCTCAGGTTTGATCCTGGGAATTCCTTGGTGGTCCAGTGGTTAGGACCTGGTGCTTTCACTGCTGAGGGTCCAGGTTCAATTCCTGGTCAGGGAACTGAGATCCTGGAAGCCGCACAATGTGGCCAGAAAAGAAAAAAGGTTTCATCCTAAAGAAAGGCATTTGTATTTGAAGCTGTAGGAGACTTTACCGCAGCTACCGTCTCTGTTAGCTCCTGTTATTCTGTAGACTGAAAGATCTTATATACCTGGTTGTTCTTCCTCTGAGGGATTCTTGATTTTTTTAAGTTATTAATTCAGTAAGACAAGAGGCTTTGAAATACTTTACTCGGAGCTCTAGCCCCATTCAATAGATTAATCCCAAATAACTTTCTGAGACAAGACTTAGGGAGTCCTCTCTTTTCCTGGGCAGAAGGCTCGCTTGCCAGGGAATGTAACAGCCATTCCTCTGTGGCTCTGGTTTCCAGGGACCTCATGTCTTGGATCAATGGAATCCGAGGTCTGGTGTCCTCAGACGAGCTAGCCAAGGATGTCACCGGAGCTGAGGCCCTGCTGGAGCGACACCAGGTGAGTCGGCCTGCTGAGCAACACATATGTGGTGACCCTGCCAGGCCAGGAGGACTTTTGTGGTTGACGTGAGAGTGGGCAGCTCCTCCTGCCAGTTACCTAATCCCTCCCCTCCTCTTGGCAGGAACACCGGACAGAAATTGATGCCAGAGCTGGCACTTTCCAGGCATTCGAGCAGTTTGGACAGCAGCTGTTGGCTCATGGGCACTATGCCAGCCCCGAGATCAAGGAGAAACTCGACGTTCTAGACCAGGAGCGCGCAGACCTGGAGAAGGCCTGGGTCCAGCGCAGGATGATGCTGGATCAGTGCCTTGAATTGCAGGTACCTGCGCTGGATGGTAGCTTCCTGTTTGCCATAGGGTTTCAGACCAGGTGTTTTGTGCGAGAGGCCCCTTGTCTCCTCACCTCCGTCTCCCCTTCTTTAGCTGTTCCATCGGGACTGCGAGCAGGCCGAGAACTGGATGGCTGCCCGGGAGGCCTTCCTGAACACAGAAGACAAAGGGGACTCACTAGACAGCGTGGAGGCTCTGATCAAAAAACACGAGGACTTTGACAAAGCAATTAATGTCCAGGTAGGGGCTTCCCCAGTGGCTCAGCGGTAAAGAACCCACCTGCCATGCAGGAGACTTGTTTGACCCCTGGGTCGGGAAGATCCTCCAGAGGAGGAAATGGCAACCCATGCAGTATTCTCGTCTGGAAAATCCCATGGACAGAGGGGTCTGGTGGGCTACAGTCCGTGGGGTCATAAAGAGTCGGATATGACTGACCAACTAAACAAGAGCAACAAGGCCTTTGTACCTTAGATCCTGAATCTGGGTTTTCCCAGATGGATGTCTTCTCTCTCTGTTGGCATATTCTCCTTTCCCACTCTCAGTGATTAGAACAAAAGATAGTTTCTGTTTGTTTAACTCAGCTGGAGAGCTTTGGCAACTTCCTCGAATTAGAATACTTGGTGGTGGGAATTCCCTCCTGGCGCAGTGGATAGGAATCTGCCCCTGAATGCAGAGGAGGACGTGGGTTCACTCCCTGGTCTGGAAGATTCTTCACGCTGTGGAGCAGCTAAGCCCGCGAGTTGCAATTACTGAGCCTATGGCCTGTGTGCCACAGCTACCGAAGCCCGAGCACCTAGAGTCCTGTGCTCCGCAACAAGAGAAGTGACTGCAATGAGAAGCCCACACACAACTAGAGAAAACCCACATGCAGCAACAAAGATCCAGCACAACCAAAATAAATGAATAAAGTACTTGGTGTTGACTACACAGGAAGCAGTGTAGTCCCCCCTGGGTCCTGTGCAGTAGAAAAAGTGACATACATAAATAGTTTTCTTAAACTTTACATATAGATTCTGGCATTTTTAAGGTTTTGATAACAGATGCCACGGGGGAAATTTTTATAGTGAAAGGGAAGGAAAACAAATTTATGGATAGGTAAGTGCATACATGAACCAGAAAGTTGCAAGTCTTTGGCTTATAAACTGTTTTGTTGAAAATCTGACAATCTTTTTCTGTGAAGCCTAAGTTGTTTTGGCCACTCCTTGAGTCATGTAGGATCTTAGTTCCCCTACCAGGGGTTGAACCTGTGCCCTCTACATTGGAAGCAGAGAGTCTTAACCACTGGACCACCCGGAAATTAATTCCCTATGAATCCTAATTTCCCTTCTCCAGTGGACTATGTTTCATATGTGATGAAGCCTCGTTTCATTTGTGATGTCTGCTGGTGTTCAAACCCTGGCCCCACCCCAGCGTGACCTGGCACCTTCTTGAGTTAAACTCTACTCTAATAATGATTGAAATCAAGCGTTCCTCTGGCTTTTTACACTCCTGCTTCTAAAGTGTCAGTGTATTCTGATCCTGTCACCAGCTAGTCACCCAAAATAACCGTTCTCTTCTCGGACCTGCAGTTATCTTGCCCGCCCTGACCTCACGATTCTCTTTGCCAACAGGAGGAGAAGATTGCCGCCCTGCAGTCCTTTGCTGACCAGCTCATTGCTGGCGGCCACTATGCCAAAGGCGACATCTCCAGCCGGCGCAATGAGGTTCTGGACAGGTGGGTGGTCGGTGCACCTGACGGGTCCTGCAGCACTTGTGTGAGAGCCCTGGCCTAACTACCTCCGTGGGGTGCTCACCTTTGCTCTCGGTTCCACCTTCTAAGGTGGCGCCGTCTAAAAGCTCAGATGATTGAGAAGAGGTCAAAGCTGGGAGAATCGCAGACTCTCCAGCAATTCAGCCGGGATGTGGACGAGATTGAAGCTTGGATCAGTGAAAAATTACAGACCGCAAGTGATGAATCATACAAGGACCCCACCAACATCCAGGTGAGCTGAACTCATGAGCTGTGTGTCTCCGAAGTAGCCTGTGCTCCTGAGTAGCTCTTGCTAAAAATAAGGCATCTTTAGAAGGGGGAGGTGTCTCTAGGTACCTCCTCCTACCCACAGTGATGCCAAGAAAAAATGTTTTAGCAAGTGAACCGGTGGGAAGACCTGTCCTAAATGATGAGAGCCAGTTAAGCTGCTTCCATCACTTGACGCTGCTGAGGCTGTGCCTGCATTAGAGCCTGTAGAAAAGGCCCCCTTACAATTGCTGTTTCCAAATGCTGACCTTCCCAGGGGAAGTATGACAGTTTCTGTTGAATAGGTGATACTGTGTAATCACATCAGTGTACTGAATTCTTGTTTTAATCTGTTTTTGTAGCTTTCCAAGCTGCTGGTAAGTTACCTTTTCTTTAAAAGTTTTAGTTAAATGAGTTCCAGTGTCTGTGCTCTTGTGTATATAGATTCTCATGATCGTGGTCACAGTCTGCTGGTGTCTTCCTCATCCGTGCTTTTTGTTTCTAATCATCCATCACACTCCATCCAAGTGTCCCTGCGGGATGTGGCTTTCTCTGTTGTAATTAGCCTGGGCCCTTCCCTTTCTCTGCTCCCTCCCCACTCCCGGCTCATCACTTAGGCAGGTTCTGTACAGTGTTTGATTTGGGGGGCAGTAGTGAACTACTTTCTTTCCAAAGATGCACTGCTTTTAAAAAACAAAATTACTTTTTTCTGCGTAAGTTTGGGCTCTTCGTGCTGTGGACTCGGGGTTCTTGGTGGACGGGGGCAGGGCCGGCGGGGAGAGTTTCATTGCCCACATGCTTTTGTCCAGAAGTGCTGGTCACTGGGGAGGGACCGCGAGAGGTCCGCAGAGTAGCAGGTGATAACGCTTCCAAGTCTACAAGAAGCCTGGGGTGAGAGGTTAAGATCAAAGTGGACATCACCCAAGGGGCATTGAAAGACTTTATAGTCAAGATGTAGCTTAGAAGTGGCTTAAATGGATGGGAATTGAGCCAAAGAGCAATCAGGAAAAGAGGGGACCTGGGCTCTTGTCAGGGTGTGTGGGCCTCTGAGACCCTTTTTGTTCTGTAGTTGGGCTCGAGTGTCAGAGTACGTGGCCAGGACGCTTTATGTTGGCACTGCGTTTCACCAGCCATGTGCCTCCATCTTTTGACAGTTGCTGCCCCTGAAATGAAACATTTGATGCAGAATCCTTCCCCAGTTGTACTGCTTTTTTCCTTTTAGTTCTTTTCCCTCTGGATAACATCCTCGCCCGAGGCCCTGCATTTCTCACCCAGAGCTGTCCCACAGCTGCGTCCTGTTGCTTGTCTCCTGTGGTGCCCCCACAGCTTGTATCTCGTCGGGGTTTTCAGTTCCCCATCAGGCCCCAGCCCTCTCTTCTAGCAAAATGAAGTTCTTAGCCACAGTCAAGCCTGGATTTTGACAAATCCAGGAGTTTTGAGTGATGAACACTGCCGAAAGGAGAAGCCGGGGAAGCCCAGTTCTGCAGCAGCTGCAGGCTTCTCTGGATGGTGGGGCAGGCTTACCCTCGTATACCTGGTGTCATGGGGACTGCCGCGCTAGGTGGTGAGAGAGGCTAGAGGTGTTATTCCTTAGAGCTTCTGTCCCCTAAGGAGGAAGCCGTGCGTAGAAATTGACACACTGGTAGATTCAGAGCTATAATTGGCCATTGCCACTTCCTGCAAAAGTGTTAGAAAGTGTCTGCTTGTAGAATATCACTCCAATTCAGGAGTTGACTCAGTTCACCTGCTCCTGAGCTGGTACCTTTCCTTTCTCTGGGCCCAGACTGTCTCTGAACTCCCGCCAGACTGACTCCAGAAGCATTTCTCACAGATTCTGTGACTGCCTTATAGGAAAGTGTTGACGCCTGCCCCTAGTTCTCTAAGTTCACTACCGCTCCCTTCTGAGAACCCCTTATCCCTGAAAAGACATTGCCTTGCAGGACCTGGTTTTGAAAGGTGGTTGGGGGGGTGTTTTTGGTGTTTTCAGAGCAAGCATCAGAAGCACCAGGCCTTCGAGGCAGAACTGCACGCCAATGCGGACCGGATCCGCGGGGTCATCGACATGGGCAACTCCCTCATTGACCGTGGGGCCTGCGCCGGCAGCGAGGATGCCGTCAAGGTACGGTCCCCGTCTCCCCTCCTCCTGGCCCAGAAAGAAGAGGGGCTGGACTTCACTGTCAGCATTAGAGTCCACTTGATGGTGACCCTGAAACAGTCTTAGGAAAATACCCAGATTTCTGGCTGTGCTGCTGATGGGGGTGCTAGTGAGAGCAGCGCCTGCGAGCCTCTTCATTGACCTTGCTGAGGGCTTCCCGAGAGGGCGCTAGCCGTGGGGCTGCCCGTCTGACGGCTTGCTTCTCTCGCCTAGGCCCGGCTGGCCGCCTTAGCTGACCAGTGGCAGTTCCTGGTGCAGAAGTCGGCTGAGAAGAGCCAGAAGCTGAAAGAAGCCAACAAGCAGCAGAACTTCAACACCGGCATCAAGGACTTCGATTTCTGGCTCTCTGAGGTGATGCTGGGCACCCTTCCCCCAGGGGGTTCTGAGGTGATGCCGGGCACCCTTCCCCCAGGGGGTTCTGAGGTGATGCCGGGACTCCCTTCCCCTAGGGGGTTCCATGAACAGGCAGGGCTCTCCCCGACGTCTCCTTTAACAGGAACCTTCCTCGTCAGGTGTGAGCTGTGTGCTCCGGGGAGTTTCTAAGCAGAGGGAAGGAATGTGTAGAGAAGAGAGAGCTTATCTGTGTGGGATGTGAATCACTTGTCTCCACAGGGACTACAAATAGGAGAAGGTGGTAGGGTCTGCATGCAGGCCGCTCCCCCAAGCCTGTGCCCAGGTGAAAATAGGACCGTGAAGAGCCAAGAAGCTGGAGTTAGTCATACAGTCTCTGTAGACAGTGTAGAGAGTATAGAAAGTCTAGAGAGAAAATTATAGAGACCACTGTTGTATATACATCTGGTCTACACTGATTTCCATGAGTTTTTGTTTAGCTGTGGCTCTATGTGTATTTGAGCCCATGAGTAATTTATCATTGGTATGTATTGGTAGTGTTATTTCAAGTCATGAAAAGCCCTTCTTGAATGTTTGAATAACTGCCTCAGACCATCACAGAGTGAGGGCATAATTAAACCATTCCCATACCGTTCTCGTGCTATTGGGCATACCAATCCTTTCTGCCCAAGGGAGGTTTCCCCTAGGAAACCTGTGTGTTTCACAACTATGCCACAGTGAAGGTAGCTGGAGTGTTTACATTCACAGGCGCTTGACAGGGAGGGCGTGGGCAGTGGGGCTGGTCACACCAAGTCAGAGCAGCAACGTGTGGGCAGACGTTTGCAGCCAGCAGTAATCTCCCCTTTCACTCCCAGGTGGAAGCCCTCCTGGCCTCTGAGGATTATGGCAAAGACCTGGCTTCTGTGAACAACTTGCTAAAAAAACATCAGCTGCTGGAGGCAGATATCTCTGCCCATGAGGTGAGAAGAGTGGCTGGCGCCCAGGCAAGTGTCTGGGGCATGATACGTGAAAAAGTGAGAAATTATGCATAAGAAATGTTACTTATATTAACTTGTGATGGGTTTATTTTAACCGAATTAATACATTTTTCTCAGTTATCTTACTTTGCTACAATTCATAGACCTTATTCAGATTTCACCAATTTTTGTATGCATTCAGTTATGTGTTTCTGTGAGTATATGCACATAGTTCCACACAGTTGTATTACATGTGTGGATCTGCGTTACTATCACCAAAATCAACATACAGACCTTTTTCTGTGAGCACAAAGGAGCTTCCTTATAACCTTTATAGTTGTACCCCTATCCTGTCCCTAACTCCTGGAAATCAACTGATCTGTTCTCCATCTCTGTAGTTTGTTATTTTGAGAGTGTCGTATAAATGAAAGCATATAGTAGGTAACATGCTGAGATTTTTGACTTAAAAAATTTTTTTTAATTTAACAGTTCATTTAATTCTTAATGGCAAATGTTGACATGTAAAATCTACATAAGCTTTCCTATGGACTGTCAGTAGCTGTTCAGAGTATAAAGTGGCTCTGAGACCCAGGGATGAACATCGCTGTCCTTCCCCAAATGCACCAGGTCCTTTAGAGTCTGGGGCAAGGGAAAAGAGGACTTCACGTATCTGAAAGTTGTCAGGCTCTTGGAGGTGGATGCCAGTTGTCCAAAATTCTAATTTTCTGATGAAAGTTTGAATTTTATCATTAGCAACAAACCCAGTTTTCTTTAAAGTGACAGGTTCACTTTATTCATCTGCAATAAAAGTATTTGTCACTCCCAAAGTTAAGAGTGACCATAGTTTATTGACCGTTCTTCCAAGTGAAAATGATGGTCTGTGAAAGAAGTGGCCAGGCTTCTTCTCTGGACAGTCATGGACTTAAGCACCCACGGAAGTACTTTGTGTGGGTCCCCCATTTTATCAGATAGGATAAGAAAATGACACGTACTCAAAGATGGATATGTAATAAAATTAACAACTTGGCTTCTTTTTTAAGGATGTGCTTAAGTGAAACAGCAATTTTTGCTGAAAAGTGGTGGCAGTGAAGAATCAGATTTCTGCTCATAGTTTGCCACTATCTTGAGCAGTGGCACCCCCACTGTGGGTTTTGCACCATCAGTGCAAATGTTCACACAGTAAAAGAGAAGAAAAAGACAGATTTTTTGTATTGTTATGAAAATAGTTTTGATCCCTTAGAACCCCATGGGTCCACATCTCTAAATCAGCCCCTCAGTGAAGAAGTTCTGAGTTCTGATTCACAAGCAGATACTCGGGGGAGACCCAGATTTCTGATCCTGTCGTGTCCCCGGCCCCAGGATCGCCTGAAGGACCTGAACAGCCAGGCGGACAGCCTGATGACCAGCAGCGCCTTCGACACCTCCCAAGTAAAGGACAAGCGGGACACCATCAACGGTCGTTTCCAGAAGATCAAGAGCATGGCTGCCTCTCGGCGAGCCAGGCTGAATGAGTCCCACCGCCTGCACCAGTTCTTCCGGGACATGGACGATGAGGAGTCCTGGATCAAGTACGTGCTCCCGCTCGGCATCCCCAGAGCCTCAGGAACCCTAGTCTTAGGAACCAGGGTCTCCTGGACCCTGGTGGCAAGGCGGAAATGGGTCAGATTCTGCGCCCAGCTCGTCCCAGCCTTGCCACACACCTGTGGTGGGATGCCTCTGCTTCCCCTCCTGGCGTCCGGTGGTGGTGACCAGCACAGACTCCACGTGCCAGTGTGTGTGATGGCGCCTAGGGCTTGTCTAGGCACCGCCCTGAGGTGACTGGTAGTGTTGGTGAGTCCCACCTGGGGAAGACGGTGTGCTCTCCTGGGGAAGACTGCTGCTTGGGGGAAGGGAAATTTGCTGTGGTTTGTTTTTTATCATCCCACCCCCAGAATTCTCGTCTACCTTTTCCAGATGATACAGCATGTAAACAGACCATTTTTAAGGACAGATTGTGATTGTTGTTTGTCAGTCGCTTTGTCATGTCCGACTTGGCAACCCCGTGAACGGTAGCACACCAGGCTTCCCAGTCCTTCACCGTCTCCCAGAGTTTGCTCATACTCGTGTCCGTTGAGTTGGTGATGCCATCCAGCCATCTCATCCTCTGCCACCACTTCTCTTTTTGCCAAGATCCTCTCAATTCCTCACTACCTTAAAAAGCCATTTATGGGACTTCCCTGATGGTCCAGCAGTTAAGACTTGGCTCTTCCACTGCAGGGGGTACAGGTTTCATCTCTGGTTGCGGATCGAAGATCCCACGTGCTGCACAATGAGGCCAAAAAGTTAAAAAAAAAAAAACTTGTTTAAAAAAAGCTGTTTATAGTAGCATCTCCATGTGGTACCACCTGTGGCAGGTGTGTGTTTGATAAGATGGGATTGACAGGGTGACCGCAGTGGCTCCTCCTGTTCTCCAGTGAGACCCTTGCAGAGCGGCTCACAGTGGGTGCTCCTCAAGATGTGCCTGGACTCTGTGCATTGGGAAGTGGAGGCTTTGTTCCCTAGAAGACTGGCACAGACTTCCCAGAAGGGCTGGGTAGGCACCAGTGATGGACATTGTGGGGTCCGTGAACGTCACAGCTCTGTGACCATGTGTCTCCAGTTGAAGACACAGAGGCTGACTGCTGGCCTGTGTTGTCCAGGGAGAAGAAGCTGCTGGTGAGTTCGGAGGACTATGGCCGCGACCTAACGGGTGTCCAGAACCTGAGGAAGAAACACAAACGGCTGGAAGCAGAGCTGGCTGCCCACGAGCCAGCCATTCAGGTGAGGGGCCCCCTCCTGGCTGAACGGGCCTGGACAAGCTCGTCTCACTAAGGTCTCTGCAGTGTTTACAGCCCCTCGTCCCAGAGAGCGGTGGGGAAAGTCTGAATCGGATTTTGAGGCCCTTTCCTGGAAGCATGTAAAAGCAGGCGCGATCACTGTGGAGTTTAATTGCTCTTGCCCATCAGGGTGTTCTGGACACTGGAAAGAAGCTGTCCGATGACAACACCATCGGGAAGGAGGAGATTCAGCAGCGCCTGGCGCAGTTCGTGGAGCACTGGAAGGAGCTGAAGCAGCTGGCGGCCGCCCGGTAAGTGGGGTGGGGGCGCAGTGGGCGGGGCTTGCTTGGGGCTCTGGGCCCTCCAGCCCCTCGGGACCTCTTCCTGGGGGTGCACGTGCCACAGTCACCTTGCTCCAGAACCATCTCTGACAGCCCCAGGCTGAGCTGATCCCATTACATGTGGTCCCGAGCTGGACCCCACATGTGGTTCCAGAACTTCCTGTTTCATCAGCACTGGCTGCTTCATGTTATGAGGAGGAGGACTTGAATGAACCATTTACAATTCACACTCATTCCTCATGTTTTTAAGCGTCCAAGTTAGAGGAGCTTATGGCTGATTTTTTTTTTTTTCACTGTTCCCTGTGATTAGGGGCCAGCGGCTAGAAGAATCCTTGGAATATCAGCAGTTTGTAGCCAACGTGGAGGAGGAGGAAGCCTGGATCAATGAGAAGATGACCCTGGTGGCCAGTGAAGATTATGGAGACACTCTTGCTGCCATCCAGGTCAGAGACCGGGGCTGCTGCCTGCTGACCACCCTTCCGTTGCCAGCTTGCTCGGTGGCCATGCTCTTACCGTGAGAGCATTCAGGGCTGGCAGGCAAGGTCTCCTTGGCAACTTTCAGTCCTCAGGAGCCCATGTCAGAGACAGTTGCCTTTCTGTAGACAGAATTGGGGTGACTTTGTCCACCTCGATTCATGGGGTTCTTGGAACCCCATTGTCAGTCCAGCAGTATTGCTGGTATCATCACCACAGGTTACCAGGACCTCATTAGCGTCCTGTGACTGCCTTAACAAATACCACAAGCTAGGTGGTTTTAAAAACTACAGAAGCTTGTTTTTTCTCAGTTTGGGGAGCCAGAGGTCTGCGATCAAGGTGTCGACAGGGCCTTGCTGTTCCATTTTTTTGCCTCTTCCAGCTCTGGTAGCTCGGCTTGTAGCAGCGGAGCCCCACCTCTGTCCTGCTCTTCCAGGGCTGGTGGTCTTCCTTCCGTGTTTTCCATGGCGTTCTCTCTGGGTGTGTCCATGTCCAGATTCCCCTCTTCTCATACATGTGGGACGCCAGTCATACTGGATTAGGGCCGCCCTGACACCCGCATCTTAACTCAGTCGCATCTGCACAGACCTCGTTTGCACATTCCTAGGTGCTGGGTTAGGACTCGGCACCTATCTCCGGGGCATACGTTTCAACCCGTAACACACCTCCTCAGTACATTGGTTAGCTATTGCTGTGGAACAGCACTAAAGAGAACATTTTCCTTCCCATGATTCTATGAACTGATGGGCGTTTTCTCAGCTGCTCTCACTGGGACTGCTCACACAGCTGCACTGAGGCAGGGGGTCACTGGGCTGAGAGGCCCATGGTGACATCATTCACGTGGCTCAGTGCCCTCCACGTGGCCTCTCACTGTCCAACAAGGTTAGATCAGCTTCTGTAGGCAGCATTAACAGAGGCCAAGGCAGGGCTGTAGGGGCTTTAAGGCCTGGCCTGTGGGACAGAGCAGCCCAGCTTCCCTCTTCATAGGAGGAGTGGCAGTTTGTAGTGGAGTGTTCCTCCATGCATGCCCCCAGCTGTGGAAGCAGAGTGTGCATTCCCAGTTGTCGGAGCAGCCCCTGAGCCATGCTCCTGCCCACAGGAATCCTCCCAGATGATGGTGGGGAGATGCAGGTAGACGGTAGAGGCAGGCAGTGGTTTCCTGTCCTCGGCATTGTGGAGTTACCCGAAAGCCAACACAAGGGGCACTGTTTGCAGTGCTTCAGCTGTGTGAGGGGAGAGGCTCGGAAGGGCCCCAGGAGACATGCTTGGGTTAAATCTTAGGGCAGGCATCACTGTTCAGTTGGTGCTTATCTGAAGGTTCCTTTGTGTCCATTCTGTGGTCTCCAGGGAACAAAAGGCCTGTGCTGGTTGACTGGCAAGAGCTTCACCTCCTCCGAAAGGCCTTCCCTAGCCCACCCACCTCTAGTCACGCTTAACACTATGATTTCCAGTTTATTCTGTATCCGTTGTCATCTTTGCCCCAGTTGGACTGAGGTCCCTGTGAGGGCACCCCCAGTCCTGCTCCTCTGTCCCTGAGACCTGGCCAGCCACTTAATGCCAGGCTCTCAGGAGCTGGCCTGGCTACTTCCACTGCAGGGCTTGCTGAAGAAACACGAAGCCTTTGAGACGGACTTCACTGTCCACAAGGACCGGGTGAATGACGTCTGCACTAATGGACAAGACCTGGTTAAAAAGGTGAGCCTGGCCCACGGGTATGAGCCTCTTCTCCCAATAGCAGCTCCATCCCTGTATTCTGTGATTAACTGCATATCCCTCCTTCTTTTTTTTGGTAGTTATTTATTGATTTGGCTTTTCTGGGTCTCAGTGGCAGCATGCAGGCTCTTAGTTGCGGCATATGGGATCTAGTCCCCTGACCAGGGGGCCCCCTGCTTTGGGAGCTTAGTCTTAGCCACTGGACCACGAGGGAAGTACCCCCCACTTCTTAAAAGTCAGGAAGTAAAGCGACTCTGCTTGTTTTTTTCTGCCTTAATTAGGCAAAACAGCAGCCCTGCTGGTCCTTCTGGGACGCTGGCGTTGCCATGGGGCTGCTCCTCTAATTTCTTCTCCAGGAATTCAGCTCTTGATAGAGGTAGAGTACACAAGTGGTCATCCCTAAAGTGGTGGTCACCCCACCAGTGATGACCCCAGTTGACACCTCTGTGTCTGACCCACCCACCTCCAGACTCTCTCCTTGTGCAGAGCCACCCACGAAGTTAAATGGCACCTGTTGGATTGGTGTACATGGAGGATAAAACCCGGCTGCTCTTCAGGACGTTATACAAATGCATCTGTTAAAACACAAGGTTCATTGCATTCAAACAGCCTTTTAGGGAGAAAGCAAAAAATAAGGGAGATGTCTTGGTACTTTCTCAGCAGCAGTGAAGTGAGGTCACTCCCAGGTTGAAATCCAGACTAAACGCAGTGCCCTCATCTGTCATGAGCTCCACAAGACAAATGACTTCTATCAACTCTGATTTCCTGTCACAAACACGTAATGAGTGAATAAGATTGCTCATCACAGAATTTGCCCTGGCGATCAGACTAGAGGTTTGCTCCTGGTGTTTGCTCCACAGGTGGTAACAATGTAGTTAAAATCCATGTTTGCTGAGGAGCTTTACTTCTGGCCTTCCTGGGCAAATAACCTGATAGAGGCTAATTTCAGATACAGACCAGTGACCACAAAGATGAGGCACATATAGGACTCACCATATGCCCCACGTCAGCATTCTCTGCTCTTTAAACCTGTGAGATGACGCTTTCCAATGTTCTTCAGTCTCCTGGCAAAGGGCCTGGTGCACTGTTCCCAACAACAGTCTTCATTTGCTCCCTGAGTTTCTTTTTAAATATTATGCTGACTTAACAATTTGTATTTTCACATACAGTTTTAACCAGGACTAAATCAAAGTGATTGGAGCTTAATACTTTTGAATATCCACAGTGTGAAAACATTGTTCTGAGACATTGTTTTTTATGGCATACGCATAGTAACCACTAAGTCATAATTACTTTGGCTTTTTCTTGTTTTTTGTTATCAAAAATAATACGAGTGAGTACCTCATTGTGAGCTAATATTTTATCACATTCCGCATTACTTGCAGGAGTGGCTTTGCCAGTGCTCATCTCCGTTAAGACTCTTAGTCTGTGTTGTTCTCAGAAAAGCCTCCGCGCATCCTTGGGGCTGGGGCAGAGGGGGCGCAGCCTGTCTCAGCAGCTGCGAGCCTGCCGGGCACTGGGGGTGCAGATCAGGTAACCACGGCAGGGACAATACTGACGGCGGCTGCCTTCTCCGTGTCCTAGAACAATCACCACGAGGAGAACATCTCGTCAAAGATGAAGGGCTTGAACGGGAAAGTGTCAGACTTGGAGAAGGCTGCCTCCCAGAGGAAGGCAAAGCTCGATGAGAACTCGGCCTTCCTCCAGTTCAACTGGAAGGCTGACGTGGTGGAGTCCTGGATTGGTAAGCGTGGCCTCGGCGCCGCCCGAGTCTCATTCCCTCCTGCGCAGATGGTTTTTCTTTTGTGGAGAAGAAACCAATGGGATGTAGGCACCCCAGAGACCCTCTCCACTAGGCAGACCACTAGCAACAGGAGGAGACAGGGTCCTGAGGCAGAGAGCCAGGCCTCAGCGATGCCCCAGGCCTCAGCGATGCCCTGGGCCAGTGTGGGGGTTAACAGAGCCAAGGTCCTGGGTGTCACAGCACAAGGGCCACACCAGCAGGACCAGCCTGCATCAGCACCGCCCCCTGAGCTCCATGGGTCCAGAGTGTGTGTGGTCCAGCCCACCGGCAAGGGGACCTGCACTGATTTTAGGACCCACGTGACCCTGGTAGTTGCTGTCGCATAAGTAGCAACTGAACCACATCCAGCCCAGGCTGGAGGAGGGATCTGTTCATCAGGGATGCAGAGCAGGGGCCTGGGTGCAGGGGGGAGCTGGCTCAGGTGCATTCAGAGACTGTTGTCAGTAGTACTGGAATTTAAATGTAAGCAAGGTAATAGGTACCTCGGTTTTCTTGTCTTTTGGTTTGTTGTTTTTATTTCTTACATTGAGATGGGGTGGTTGATTACTCTTGCTTGGTTTTCCAGGTGAAAAGGAGAACAGCTTGAAGACAGATGATTATGGTCGAGATCTGTCTTCTGTCCAAACTCTCCTCACCAAACAGGTCAGTCATCGCTATTTGGTTGATGATTGGGTTTTACTCACATAGTATTCCCTGGTGGGTGAATGACGGTCAGCATGTTTCTTTGACTGTGTTATGTTAGGCCCTGGGGATGAGTGGTGAAAGAGAGGTAGGCCTGGTCCTCAGTACGCTCTCAGACGAGGCCTCTGAGCTGCAGCCTGTTGGGTGCCAACAGGGCTAAGCACCGCAGGGTGTGGGCCTCACCCAAGAGGTGTCTGCCTTGGTTTCTAGCAGGCGAGGGTTGATGGGAGCATCTCCCCAGAGGAGACAGCGTCTAAGCTAGATCACGGAGGGTGAACTCAAAAGTGGTCAAGGGAGAGCCAGGTGGACATTCTTGGCAGAGGTAGTGGGGTGAGTCCGCCCGGGTGCCTCAGCCCCGGGCTGAAAGCAGGGATGAGGAGGAGCTGCTACGGGACCTGTGGTCTGAGGAGATGCGGGAAAGTGGCCGGGTGTGACCTAGTGTTAGGGGAAGGTGGGGACTTGAGGCTGCCATCCCACCCAGGGCGCTGGACAGAGCACAGTCTCGTCTCTCTCCTCTCCTCTCCATGCGGTCCCTGCACCTGCCTTCTCGCCCCTCCTTCCAGGAAACCTTCGATGCTGGCCTGCAGGCCTTCCAGCAGGAGGGCATCGCCAACATCACTGCCCTCAAAGATCAGCTGCTGGCCGCCAAGCACATCCAGTCCAAGGCCATCGAGGCCCGCCACACCGCCCTCATGAAGAGGTGGAGCCAGCTCCTGGCCAACTCGGCCACCCGGAAGAAGAAGCTGCTGGAGGCACAGAGTCACTTCCGCAAGGTAAGCGCCGCCCTGGCCAGCTCGGCACACGGGGACGGCAAACCTGGCTCTGCTTGGGGGCGTGGGATCAACATAAACCAGACCAGGTGGGCCCTTGTCTTCATGAGGCCGCTGCTCTGGAAGCACCTGGGACACTGAGCTTGCACGTCCCAGAAAGGGGAGCACAGAAGAAAGATGGAGGACCCACAGGAGTGGGAGGAGGGAGGCAGAGCACCAAGCGAGCAAGCCCGATGCCTTGGGAACGAGCCCCGCTTTTCTGGGCCCCACACCGCTGCCCGCCCATTCACCCACCGAGGATGGTCCCTGCAGCCCCGCGCAGCGCCTGCAGCTGTGCTCACTTGGTCACCCCTGCCTTCAGGTGGAGGATCTCTTCCTGACCTTTGCCAAAAAGGCTTCAGCCTTCAACAGCTGGTTTGAAAATGCAGAGGAGGACTTAACTGACCCGGTGCGCTGCAACTCCCTGGAAGAGATCAAGGCCTTGAGAGAGGCCCACGACGCCTTCCGCTCCTCGCTGAGCTCAGCCCAGGCTGACTTCAACCAGCTGGCCGAGCTGGACCGCCAGATCAAGAGCTTCCGCGTGGCCTCCAACCCCTACACCTGGTTCACCATGGAGGCCCTAGAGGAGACCTGGAGGAACCTACAGAAGATCATCAAGGTGCTTCCCCACTGGAGGGCCGGCCCTGGCAGGGAAGCCCTTCCTCAGTGAAGAGTGAGGAGTCGGGACGGAGGGCGGTTTCCTTTATCACAATCACTGTGTGTGGATCCCCTTGCCCCACCCGGAGTCTGAAGTCTTGGGGGATGTGAGCTGCCAAATGCCTCCCAGATGCCTTCTGTGCCATTTATGGGCTGAGGTTAATAGCTGGTCCTCCCTGGCGCCCCAAGGGCGTGGATCTTGTGTCCAACTTCAGAAAACTACTTCCTGTTCCTATCAGATGCTAAGACAGGCTGGCAGTTGGAGAGCCTGGGCCTGTCTGTGAAGGGGCGGGATGACATGCCTCTGCCTCCTTGCTGTTCAGTTGCTCAGTTGTGTCTGACTCTTTGCGACCGCATGGACTGCAGCACGCCTGGCCTCCCTGTCCTTCACCGTCTCCCGGAGTTTGTTCAGATTCATGTCTGTTGAGTTCATGATGCCGTCCAACCATCTCATCCTTTGCCTGCCTCCTTGATCCTCAGGAAAGGGAGCTGGAGCTGCAGAAGGAGCAGCGGCGGCAGGAGGAGAATGACAAGCTGCGCCAGGAGTTCGCCCAGCATGCCAACGCCTTCCACCAATGGATCCAGGAGACCAGGTGCGGCCCCGCCGCCGGGAGCGCGGTCCTGGTGTGCGGGTACCCAGGCCCGGGGTCAGGAGCTCGGCCTGGTCTGGCTGGAACAGGAGTGGTAGGCAGAGTGAGGAGTGTTCGCCAGGAAACTTTTCCAGGGACAAGTCACTGGTCCTGGATTGGGTGGGACTGGGTGGGACTGGGCAGGACTGGGCGTGGCTGCCCCTCACGGGACGGTGACAGAGGTACAGAGTTGAGTAGATGCGGTACTGATGATCTCGGTTTTGTCTCTTTCTCTCTCGTGTCTGCCTCTGCCCCTCACGATCGCTGCTGTCCGGACACCGCCCTGTCTTGTGGCTGCTTGGATCCTACCTCCACAGAACATATCTCCTCGATGGGTTAATATTGACTTCCTATTTCTGCGGGCTCGTGGTGTGGTGGTGTCTCATGTGCTTGTCCCTCTGCCCTTCGTCCCGTCGTGGCCTGGCTTGCAGAGGATCCCGGGATGGGCCTTCCTGTCCTGGGCGGGCTGCACGTTCCCCTGCCCCGCCCTCCTCCTGGCACCCACACCCCCACCCCTGATACCCTGCGGTCTGGGAAAGGGAGTCACTCCCACGTTCCTGTTCAGGTTCCAAGGGTTCCCACAGGGAGAGAGACCAGGCCAGAGGCCAGAGCTGGGAGAGTCCCCATGCTTGTTCAGCTGTGGGGATTACCCTGGACTTCTTTTCTGCCTTTTCACCCCACATGTCTGATGGGACCATATTTAGTCCCACTGAGGTCAGGGGCGTGAGACAGGATGACAGTGTTGGGGGGGCTCGGGCTGGCATGCCAAGTCCCCCTGTGCACTGACCCCTGGGGGCTGGGGGCTGAGGCGGTCTTTCACCTTCATAGGAAGCATAAGGGCCCAGGGTTTCTGAGTGATGGGGGAGATGGTTTGGGAGGAGCCCTGAGAGGTGTAGGGCCGTCCTGCCCAGTCCCAGGGGGGCCTCCTCTCCAGGCCGGGGCCTCTGCCTGGATCAGGCACATTTGCATTCTCTCCCAGGACCACGGTGGCTTAGATTAGCGCTCCCGAGGCCCAGCAGGCAGGTCCATCAGGTGTTAGAGGAGGCAGCAGGAGAAGGTGCCCACTGATGAACACCGGCTGAAGGCAGAGCAGGGGGGATTTGGGGATCCCAGGTTCAGCTGGAGCTCGTATGCCGCCCTGGTGTTCGCTCTCCCCGCCCAGTGCCCATGGCTGTGTCTGCTGGTCTTGGTCTTTGTGTCCATGGGGTGCCGTGCTCCCCTTACCGTGTGGCTCCTCCCAGCCCTGTCCCGTCTTGCTCAGTCCGCTCGTGACCAGTCCCCCTCCAAGGCCGCCTGCCCCCCCAGGCCGACCGTCGGCTCGGGTCCCTGCCGGGGCACCAGGTGGCCTTGCCTGTGCACTGCCAGCTTGGGCCTCGTGGTGTTGTGTGTCTCGGTATGCTCTTGCCTCCCTTCCTCTGGTGTATTCATTTGGTTTCTTTTCTTTGAATAGCATAGCGTATCGTCGGGTCATTCGTGTCTATCAGTATGAAGTTGGGGATGATCTGTCTGGAAGGTTTTTCTCCTCTTATTTCTCTTCTTACCTCACTGTGGTTTTACCAATGCACTCTTGACTTCCCCAGGCGGCTCTGCTTTCTGACTAACCCACCGCCCGCGGCCGCATGGGCAGGAGGGGTCTGTCCTCCTCCCACTGCACCAGCACCCAGCCTCCTGCCCCCAGGTCCCGGGGGTGTGCTTTTCCCGGGGGGACGTGGCGCGACTGTGAGTCTGACCTGCTGGGGTAGGAGGAAGCCTGGTGCCTTGCCTTGCTAGAGCACTTAGAACTTGGGGCGATTTCAGAGCTAATGCTGGCTCACTGGGTGTTAAAAGGGTAGGTTGGGGCACATGTGGGTACAGGGGGGGCCGGGCGAGACCCCAGGAAGGACACGCGCACAGTGTGACTTGTCCCCGCACGGAACCTCGTTTGTCTTTGTTCACCGGTGGCCTCTGACCTCACACTGTGTTATGTCGGGAAGATAGAGGCTCTCCAGAGGCCCCTCAACTCTTCAGAACTTGGCCCTGGAAGGAGCCTCTGGCACTGTCTCTAGATAACAGAATCTGAACCTGGGGTTAGTCACAGCCACCCCTCCTTTGTGCAGAATGAGAACAATTTTAAAAACTCAAATCTGGCCACGATCTCCTTGGCATCCCAGTTTCCATGTCAAGGGGCCCTCTGACTGCATTCCCGTTGCTGTCACGTCCCCTGGAAGATGGGTCCCTTCCTCGGGGACCTGAGGAGACTCCGAGGACCCCTGGTGGCTGTCGGCTCACCGGCCTCCCCTCCGCCCTCAGGTCTCCGTCTGTCAGGTGGCAGGGTGGAGCAGGTGACCTTCTCCTCTGTGCCTGCAGCCCCCCTCTGTCCCGGGGGAACTTAAAGTCGGCTCCTGAGGTACCCTTTGAGGGCCCGGCTTGGATCAGGCACCACGTCACAAGCCAGGCTGGGCCTGAGGAGCCAGCCGTGTGAGAAAGTGTCCCTGCCGGGGAGCAGAGAGCAGGCTGGCCGGGGCTCAGCCCGCCTTACTTGTGGGCCTCGTGAGGTGAACGCCACCTCGGGCCGCAGCCTCCGGGCCCTGAAACTGGAGCAGCGGTACCTGCCCTCCCTGGCTTCCAGGGCTGCTGAGAAAAGATAGCCAATTGCAGATAGGTCTTGTTCTCTCAATAAAAGGAATTCGAGACTGCAGGTACTTTAATCTGAGGAAAGTTAACTTAGCACTCGCGATCAGGCCTCTTGCCTCACTGCGCGTCTGTGTTTAGGTCCTGCATGGTGGAAGAATCCGGGACCCTTGAATCGCAGCTTGAAGCTACCAAAGTAAGTGCCCCTTCTGCCCACCCCTGCCAGCAGGCCTCCTTGGGTGCAGGTCAGGGATGAGGTGGGCTGCTTGGGTGCTCCCCTTCTCCCTTGCTTTAAAGCAGCCCAGGACCGCCATCACTTTAGAGGCTGCTGCCCGGAGCCCCGCTTGGACAGGAAGAGGCTCATTTGGTCCTCATTGTATCCTGTTGCCCTGGCAGGTCAACCCACTGATCGGTGCCTTTCACGCTGAAGCCTCTTCCTTTCTTTGGTTGAGGCTGTAGGGTTTTAGCTTCACCCCATCCCCGCTTTCCCCTTGCAGGCAGCCCTACAGGCCTCAGGCTGGGGTGCTGAGACCGAGGAGGGCTGGGAAAGAGGCGTTTGAGCCCAGTGACCAAGCCAAGAACCCCCGTCCCACGTGTCTTTGCCCCTCGCCCCGCAGCGCAAACACCAGGAGATCCGAGCCATGAGAAGTCAGCTCAAGAAGATTGAAGATCTGGGGGCGGCCATGGAGGAAGCGCTGATCCTGGACAACAAGTACACTGAGCACAGCACCGTGGGCCTGGCCCAGCAGTGGGACCAGCTCGACCAGCTGGGCATGCGCATGCAGCATAACCTGGAGCAGCAGATCCAGGCCAGGTACCTGCGCCGCCCCGGGGCAGGGCGGGGGCGGGGGCCGCTGGGGCTGGAGGACCGGTCCCTGAGCCTGCGCTTCCCCCAGGAACACGACGGGAGTGACCGAGGAGGCCCTCAAGGAGTTCAGCATGATGTTCAAGTGAGTGCCCCCGCGCCCTCCCCGGTGGGGGAGGCGGGCTCAGCGGCAGGGCCTGTGGGCTGAGGCCTCGGCTTTCTGCCACAGACACTTCGACAAGGACAAGTCCGGCCGGCTGAACCACCAGGAGTTCAAATCCTGCCTGCGCTCCCTGGGCTATGACCTGCCCATGGTGGAGGAAGGGGAGCCCGACCCCGAGTTTGAGGCCATCCTGGACACTGTGGATCCTAACAGGTGAGCGTCAGGGAAGGAGCAGAAGCGGCTCTGCCCAAGGCTTCTGCCGCGTCCTCCCTGCTCACTACACCTTGCCCCCCATCCCAGGGACGGCCACGTCTCCCTGCAAGAGTACATGGCCTTCATGATCAGCCGTGAGACCGAGAACGTCAAGTCCAGCGAGGAGATTGAGAGCGCTTTCCGGGCCCTGAGCTCCGAAGGGAAGCCTTATGTGACCAAGGAGGAGCTTTACCAGGTCTGGGGCTCTGCTGCCTGGGCCTGGGGGTGGGCGTGTCCTTTGAAAGGCAAAAGCCCAGGCAAGGCTGGCCCCGAGGTTGGGGGCAGAGCTGAGTCTAGAATTGCAGCCCCTAGTCTTGAGCCTCAGCTGCTGTGTGCAGGCCCTTTTACCCTGTTTTCAAATGAAACTCAGTCCAGGCCAAAGGCCATTAGCGGCAGAGATCCAGAATCTCAGGCATGGATTGTTGCTGAAATCAGGCCCACCGCCCCCCGCCACCCACAGCACAGTTGGCGTGGCTGGTGGGGGCTCGGCTGATGTGCACCTTTCTTCCCTTCCAGAACCTGACTCGGGAACAAGCCGACTACTGCGTCTCCCACATGAAGCCCTACGTGGACGGCAAGGGCCGCGAACTCCCCACTGCTTTCGACTACGTCGAGTTCACCCGCTCGCTCTTCGTGAACTGATCCTCCGCTCCTAGGTTAGCCTGGCCCACGCTGCTTGCCCTGCCGTTGCCTTGCTGCATGTCAACTCCTCTCTGTGCTCTTAAGAAAAATATTCCAGACAGTGTTGCTTTCCAGTGTAACCTTAACTTGCTTAGCTTGGGATAAGATTTAGTAGGAAACGGTGCTTCAGTAACCGGCTTAAAGGTCTAGTCGCCATTGCCATGTTGCCGCAGGGACCCAATTCCTGTCTCAAGGCTGGCTGCCCCATTCCGACTACAGAAAAATCTGAGCAGCCGGCTAGTTCCCCTCTTGTTCTCCCTCCCCAAATTTTGTTTTCATGTAAAAGACAAATAAATGACCTGACTCCCTTAAAAGCTTGTCTTGTCTTCATTCAGCTTCCATCAGAAACACACAGCCCCGAGGTAGCCTCCCTCCTCAGCTGGCCACCTCGGAGGCCAGCTGATCCAGGTGCTCTGTCTCCCGGGCTCCTTGTTCAGTGAACTCACTGCTTAGCTGCCACACCTTTACCGTGCCCTTGGCATCACCAGCAGCCAGGAGTTGAGTCTGCTGGCAATTGAACTCAAGACAGTAGACAGGGCTTTCATCCTCGGTTTGCTTGACTGAAACTGTGGGCTTCTGGGAGCTTTTCTGGAGATCAAACAGCTGCACGTCACCTTCAGGGAGAGAGTCGTGGGGTGAGAGAGGCCCAGAGCTGCAGCCTCTGAGCCTCTTTGGTTCCCGAAGACGAGAGAAGGCTGTGACTCAGTTCAGCTCTCCATCCCACGTGAGGAAAGGCACCCTGAGCCGCAGCCTTCCCAGCCCACAGTTGCAGGGACAGGCTGGGTTCATGTCCCTTCAGTGGATCCAAGCCTGGGGTCCCTGTCTTACCTGCCCCAGAAGCAGCCGCAAACACCAGGGGGCGCACCGGGGACCAGCGCACAGCAAACAGGTACTTGTGGGAGAGCTGCAGGGAGGTCAGGGGCTGGGCCTGCAGCATGGAGTACAGGTGGACGTGGCCGTCCGTCCCTGCGCTCAGGAAGAGATTCCTAGATGGGACACAGGGCAGGCGGGGGGTGAGCGCTGGGGGTCCAGGTGTGGCTGGGGCCTTTCCACCTAACTCTTCGTGGGCTGTCGGGCTCCCGACAGGCCTCCCTAGACTCCCAAATCTGTGGGGCCCCCGGAAGTGTAAGGAGCCGATTCCCTGGAGTCAACCACAGGAGCTCTGGGTACTGGGGCTCGGTGGGGAAGACCCGGGCCCAGGGCAGACTGCAGGTTCTTCAGGCAGTTCTGTGTGGGTCCTGGTGGAACTCCCCCGCCCTCCCTGTGCCAGAGGCCCTGTGGGCCCTCCCTACCTGTGGAAGGGGGAGCAGCTCACAGAGTAGACAGGGCCGCCGTGGGGGGCGAAGGTGAACTGCGCCGGGGCCCGCAGGGGTACAGAGCTGGGCATCCGCGTGACAGCAGCCTCCTCTGCCGCCAGGGAGCACTTGAGTGGGAAACCGCCTTCTGTGCCCAGCACAAAAAGGCTGGGGTCGAAGCTGGAGAAAGCCACCGCCGTGGCGCCCACCTCGGTCTCCCCCCGGGCAGGCTGCGGAGGTAAAAAACAGCAGGGCAGAGCCGGTGGGGGGAATCCGCTCGGTGTCCCCAAGGAGCCCGGGGCACTTGCATGGCTGCTGTGGCCCTCGGGGACTCCCGCCTGCCCGCCCGCCCCCAAGGTGCACTGGCTCAGGGGGGTCCCACGGCCCAGGGCTGCCTTGTGGGCCTGTGTCTGGGGTGGCAGCCTCACCCCTTGTACCTTCTTCAGCTTGGTGTTCCTGGGGAGCTGCTGCACGGCCAGGGCGAAGCCCACGCTCAGCTGCAGCCGGCCGGCCCCGACCCCCTGCCAGAGCAGCACCTTCCCGTCAGCGGCCACGCTCAGCACCTGGAAGCGGTGGCTGTGCCGGGGCTCCGGGAGCCAGACCACCTGGGTGACCGGGAGAGAAGCCAGGTCGCGAGAGGACACCTGCCCCGCCTCCCAGCAAGACCAGCTGTCAGCCTCCACACGACCTTCTCCTTCTCTTCCAGGTGGGAAAAAAAAAGGGCGACTTCTTGCGGAAGCCTGGGAGCCACCTGACCCACCAGCGGGCAGACCCAAAGGGTTCCCAGGTCCCCCCAGGTCCCAGCAGAAAACCAGGACGGCAGGGGCTCCACGGAGGAGGCCGGCAGGGCCAGGCCCAGGGGGCTCCCTCTGGGGGCGAGTGTGACTCCGGGCCCAGGAGCTCCGAGAATGCCGGAGGCAGCTGGCCAACGCCGACGCCCTAGGGACCTTCCTCCTGGGCAGTGGCCAGTGGGCGCCCCCTCCCCTGTTCCTCGCCGTGGAGCAGGCGCCCGGACGGCAAGGCCCAGCTCTGGAGGAGGCACCTCCCGCCCCGCCCGGGGGGCTGTGGCCCTGACCTGGTACACAGGGTCCATGTGTGTGTCGTCCGTCAGGCCAGTGCGCCAGAGCAGGGGGTCCTCGGGGCGGCTCAGGTCCCACACCAGCACCTCGCCACTGTACAGGCCACCTGGAGGCCAAGCGGGCATGGGGTGCCGCCCCCAGCCAACAGCCCGCTTTGGGGACAGGCACCCCCCCCGCCCCCTCCCGCCCATGGTGCTGGGACATGGGGCTGCTTCCTGGAAAAGAGTCTGGGGGGACAGTCGTCCTGGTCCCTGGGCCACCCGCTCAACCTAGTAGTGCCCACCCCAGGAAGTGCCCCCACCACCAGGCTGCCCTCCCCTGCCCGCACCCGCTGTTCCTCCAGCGTCACCTGCCCCCTCTCCCAGCGTGCATATCACTATGGTCAGCTCCCCAAGACTGCCTGCTTCATCCAGGCTCATGTCCTGACCAGCCTGTACCTCTGCATGGCCCACACTGCCCAAGACTGAGCTAAGGACCTGCCTCCTCCTCCTCTACGCCCAGTGCCCCTAGCCGAGCCCAGGGCTCAGGGGCCCCTGTGGTCCCTGCTCCTGGCCGTGACCAGGGTCTGAGGGCTAAATGGAGGGCCTCGGTCACCCCCTGCGGGATGCGGAGCAGAGACGACACAGGCTGGTGGGCTCACCTGCCACGTAGGACGGCTGCGTGGGGTGGAAAGCCAGGCACATGACGGCGCTGGGCACCTCCACCACCGCCGACGGCTGCTGGGGGTTCAGGTCTCGCCGGTCCAGGTTCCAGGTGCACACGAAGGACTTCAGGGTGCTCCAGTCCCCGTCATCCAGCCTGCAGGGACACACCTGCAGTAGCTCAGCCCCGAGACCCAGGCTCCATCCCAGCCCACGCCACCCCACCCCACCTTGCTCCTATCGCCTGACCCACCTCACCCCCCGACACAGACTGAGTCTCTGTCCCCATCACACAGACACTGTGCTGGGTACCCAAGTGGCAGAGGCTCCTATATGGCACCCCCAGGTCATGACTTTCCCTGGGAAAGGGTCTCCAGGAACCAGGGATGGGGCCACATGTGGCAGAGGGAAGAAGCTGGGCATGTCTGACGCAGCCTTGGAGAGACGAGGCAGGCCCAGGGCTCACTGCCCACTGCTGATAGCTGGGCACTGGGAGAACCTTCCCTGTCTCTTCCTGCCAACCCAAGGCTCGGGCAGCCTTGAGAAGGAAGACTCCCAGAAAGACCAAGCTCAGGGCCCACCCCTCTCTGCACAGATGGGAAGATGGGTTCAGATGAGAGTCTGAGGACCTCCTACTGCCCGACACCCACCCCTGCAGCCACTCACCGGCCATAGGTGCAGGCCACCACAGAGCCAGTGGTGTTCCAGGAGACCCCAGTCACGTGGAGACCCTGTCTTTGGGCTGGGGGGTAGCTCAGGGTATGGAGGCAGGTCACCTGCAAGAGACAGACCATCCCCAACTCCGAGTCCCAAAGCCACCCAGCAGGGTAGCAAAAATCAGGCACAGGCGTGGGGCTCCCGATTCCAGTAAGGATTCAAGTCCACCACCCGGCCCAGGGACACTGTGGAGCCTTCATCCCATCATTCCCCCTAACAGGATGCCTCCAGAAGGAAGAGCCTTGGGAACTGAGACGGACACCAGGCTCCAGGTCAGAGCTGGACCCTGTACTCACGTCTGTTCCACACAAAATCTCCAAAGCCTTGGCTTCTGGAGCAGCACGGGGGTGATGGCTGCCCAACAATGCGAGTATCCTGGATGCCACATGACTGCACAGGTGAGAAGTGGTCACAGGAGTACATTTTATGTTACGTGTATTTCCACCACACCTTTGTTAAAGCTCGGGCACCCTGTGGCTCAGCCCGCAGCTGCCAGCAGCAGCTAACAAGCAGGCCAGCAATGCTGGCCGTGGCGAGGGGCTGGTACACTTTCCAGGGGCTAATCTGCACCACAGGCTGAAACTCCTGCGAAAAGTCTCACCCTTCTCGACCTCATAACCCCAAAGAGAGAAACTACCCAATGGAAAAAAAATCCAAACTCTGTCAGAAGCTGCACTGTGCAACTCTGGTGAGAAGGCAGAATGTGCAGGCACCGTGGAAAACCGTCCAGCAGTTCTGCAAAATGTTTAGTTACCACATGGACCAGCAATTCCACTCCAAGGGGCATACCCAAGAGAACTGGAAACAAACACGCTGACATGAGCACTTGTACACAAGTGTTCACAGCATTATTCACGATAGCCAAAAATGTCCAGCGACTGACGGACAAGTGTATCCCTACTACAGAGAACGATTCAGCCGTAGAAAGGAATGACGCCCCGAAAGACGCTACAAGTCCCCTTACAACATTCTGCTAAGGAGACACAGTTATAATCATATGTTATATGAGGCCATTAGGTGAGATGTCCAGAAGAGACAAATCTAAAGACAGAAAGGGGATGAGCAGTTGCCAGGAGTTGTGGGGGAAATGGGGAGTGACTGCTAGTGGATATGCATTTCTTTTTTGGGGAAGTGACGAAAATGTTCTAAAATGGATTGTGGTAAAGCTTACATACCTCTGTGCTGTGCTGTGTGCTTTGTTGCTTAGTCGTGTCCGACTCTGCGACCCCAGGGATTGTAGCCCTCCAGGCTCCTCGGTCCATAGAGATTCTCCAGGAACGAATACTGGAGTGGGTTGTCATGCCCTCCTCCAGGGGATATTCCCAACCCAGGGATCGAACCCAGATTTCCCACATTGCAGGCAGATTCTACCATCTAAGCCACCAGGGAAGCCCCTACTGGAAATATATTAAAACCCACTTGACACTTTAAATGATTTACATGGGTGAATTATATGGGATGTAAACTGTATCTCAATAAATTTGTTGGGTTTTTTTTCTTTTTATTTTTTTGGTTGTGCCATTCAGATCTTAGTTTCCCAACCAGGGGTTGAACCTGTGCCCCCTGAAGTGGAAGCGCGGTGTCTTCACCCCTGGACCACCAGGGAAGTCCTCAACAAATCTGTCATTTTAAAACAAAGCCATGCGGTGGGGCCAGGAGGCAGAAGGGGTATGAAAAAAACTCTTGGGGTTCTGGTTCCACAAATGTTTCCACTATGTGAAAATCATGGACCTGAACAGTTGTAATTTGTGCCTGTGTTTATGCACGTTTTATGAATTCAATAAAAGTTTATATTAAAAAATAAACTATAAGCATTATGTATCATAACAGCATTTATAACTGCAATGATTAGTACACTTTAAAATCTAAAGATGAGAAGGCAGAGGGACAGAAAGATAGGCTGCTCTGTACCTTCACTGGTGGGTGTCTGCCAAGACCCAGCACAGCACACAGCACGAATTTACCTGAGTCGAAAACATACCTCAACAAACCTGACTCCAGGAGAGTTTATGGTGAAACATCATGGAGCAGTTTAAAAAGGACAAAAGTCTATAATGGAAAGGAATCTGAAAAAAGAAAATGTATATATTTATATATATATATATAAAACTGAGTATATATATGTACATGGGCTTCCCTCATGGCTCAGATGGTAAAAAACCTACCTGCAATGCAGGAGACCCCAGGTTTGATCCCTGGAGAAGGGAATGGCTACCCACTCCAGTATTCTTGCCTGGAGAATTCCATGGACAAAGGAGCCTGAGGGGCTACACTCCATGGGGTCACAAAGAGTCAGACATGACTAAGCACCTAACACTTTCACTATACACACACACACACGTAAAACTTGACTCACTTCACTGCACATCTGAAGTTATACAGCATTAACTATACTTCAGTTTTTTTTTTCGCCACACCAAATGGCATGTGGGATCTTAGTTTCCCTACCTGGGATCCAACCCACGTCCCCTGCAGTGGAAACACAGAGTCTTAACCACTGGACCACCACAGAAATCCCTAACTATACTTCACTTTTAAAAAAACTAGAATAGGGAATTCGTTGGTGCTCCAGTGTTTAGGACTCCACGCTTCCACTACTGGGGGCCCAGGTTCAATTCCGGGTTGGGGAACTGAGATCCCACAAGCTACACCACATGGCCAAATAAATAAATAAAATATAAACATTAATAAATAAAAATAAAAAGGACACAGGTGAAGTCTATGTAGCAACCTGACAACACAGAACAGGCATTGCTTCTGAAAAGACGTCAAGACTGGTCACAGTGCCTCACCACTATTAGCCACACATGTGGAAACAAGGGGCGGGGCAGGACAAAGTAAAGAGGTCAAAGGTTCCAGGGGGTGCCCCTATGTGACCTCCTCCCCATCTCTAATTCCAAGTGTTCGGCCAAGTCATCACTGATGTTCGAGTTGCGAAGGTGCAGTCGTTCACTGAGGGCAGCGTCTCAGCCTTTCCGGGGCCACTAGAGCCAAGGGCAGCAGTGAAATGTCAAGGCCGACACCCTGACGGCTGGAGTAGAGACAGAACAGCCTGATGCATCAGCCAATGTAGTAATTCCACTGGGGAGAAATCATCAAGAAATTCAAGCAAAAGAAAAAGTGAGAGAGACAGATTCACTTCAGTTCTGTCATACAACAGCAGAATCTGAAAGGACTACTCCTCTGCCCGACCCTCAAAGAGGAAAGCAACTTCAGGGCCGTTGAGAGGCCCACACGCCCCACGGTCACCCAGGGGGTGCTGCCTAGCCCCCCACCTGCTCACTGCTTCCGGAAGAGATGCTTCTAAACTCGAAGATGTGCTGGGATGTCCACCAACGGGGACCCCAGGAAGGCTCCCGGTCTGCTCAGTGGCACGACATGCAGGTTCTAGGAGGTCTGGGGCCCCTCCTCTGCAGGAACTGACAGGGAAAGCTCTGCTGAGTGAGCAAGGTCACAGACAAAATGTACAGTGTTTTCCATTTTCGTCTGAGATGCTCTTGATGACAATAGCAGCAGTGCTGTGTGTCAGCGTCGCATGGGAAAGGCCTGTGAACCAGTGTTCCCACTCACATTACATGTTCCATATTTTTGCAATGACTCAGTTTGTTAAAATGAACATGTAGTGCTCTTGTAATCAGAAAGGAGTATTCATTTTTCCTGTTTTGCAGATTTATTTTTATTTTTAATCGGAGGATAACTACGAAATTGTGACAGTTTCTGCCATGTATCAGTATGAATCAGGCATAGGCATACACATGCCCCCCCTTTTTTTTTAATTTATTTAGCTGCACTAGATCTTGGTTGCGGTATGTGGGATCTAGTTCCCTGGTCAGGGATGGAACCTGGGCCCCCTGCGTGGGGAGCACGGAGTCTTAGCCACTGGACCAGCAGGGAAGGCCCTGTCTTCTCCCTGTTGAACCTCCCTCCCCATCGCACCCCTCAAGGCTGTCACAGAGCACCTCTGGGTTCCCACTGGCCATCTGTTTTACATACGGTAACGTGAATGTTCCAGTGCCACTCTCTCAAATCACCCCACCCTGTCTTCCCCGCACGGTGTCCAAAAGTCTGTCCTTGATGTCTGCATCTCCTCTGCTGCCATGCAAAGAGGATCATCATACTGCATGTATTTTTTACAGGGGGAGAAAGTAATATACAGGTGGACCAAACTAATGCACAGAAAGGTTGAAAAGCCTTAACAATTCAGAACAAACCCTTAGGGCTTCCCTGGTGGTCCTGTGGCTAAGATTTGGTGCTTCCAGTGCAGGGGGTCTGGGTCTGATCTCTGGTCAGGGAACTAGATCCCACATGCTGCGACTAATCCTCAGACACATATAAAAAAAACAACAACAAAAAACCGACAGCTCACCCTCTGAATGCAACTGTAAAAGGGGGCAGCTGAGCCCAGATTTTAACATTCATGACCTTCTTCTTGTGCTCCACTTAAAAAGATAACGATGACTCCACACTTCCTTGTGGCCTTGGCAACTGTTTTTCAGTGGGATTCTGAGGATTTCTCTCAAACAAATCCACTCTCCCAAACCTATCAACAATTTGGTGGGAACAGGGCAGCTGTATATCCAGAAATAGACAGAAGAGGAAGGGCGGGAAAGAAGGGCTATGACCTCTGAATACAGAGCTACTCATCTCTATTTCTCCAGGAAGAAAACAATGCATAAGAAAAGCCATTACTGCTCAGTCAGCGGCCAGTCCACAGGCAACACCAAGGTGGAGCAAAAGTCAAGGGCCCGCCTTCGCTCAGAGGCTTCCTGATCTCCAAGCGGTGACTGCGACTGGACATTTGTGTTTACAGGGTGACCGCTCTGAGCTGTGCCTCGAGACCAGAAAAGACTTGGCGATGCAGAAGTCACTAGAGCGCAATAGTGAAACCAGGCAGACTGGGACTCAAATGCCAGCTCAGCCAGTTACACCTGTGTGACTGCGGACAAGGCCCTTAGCCTCTCTGAATCTCATCTATAAAATGGAGATTGTAGAAATTCCCTGGCGGTCCTGCGCTTTCGCTGCCAAGGGCCTCGAGTTAGCCTCCTGGTCAGGGAACTAAGATCCTACAGGTTGTTCAGCGTGGACAAAAAATAAATATAAGATGGAGATCAGGAAAGAACTACCTCACCTAGCTGTCCAGAGGGATAGATGAGCTGGCACAGAGCGTGCCTGGGGAAACACAGCTGAGTGGTCAAGAAAATAAGCCCCAGAGTCAGACTGTCCAGGCTCAAACCCTGCCTCTACTGCCTACTAGCAGTAAATGGAAACAACAAGGCCCCACCCTCAAGGGCAGCAGGGAAGGCCCAGTGACGTCTTAGCTTAGTACCTAGCAAAGAGTAAGAGCTCGGTGAATGCTGTTATGATTGTTATTAGTGTTCCTATTATTTGGTGGGGCGGGGCTTCCCAGGTGGCATTACTGGTGAAGAACCTGCCTGCCAATGCAGGAGATGCTGGTTCAGTCCCTGGGTGGGGAAGATCCCCTGGAGGAGGGCATGGCAACCCACTCCAGTACTCTTGCCTGGAAAATCCCACGGACAGAGGAACCTGGCAGGCTACAGTCCATAGGGTCACAAAAGTCAGACATGACTGAAGCAACCTGGCATGCACACTGTTATTGGGTGGCACAAAAGAAGGACTTAAGATGAGCTAAAGCCCCAACCCAAGGCATCCCAGGCCCATACCAGCCCATCCCTACCATCTGTTGCTGCTCGGCCCAGTTCACCTCGAAGCTGTCAAACGCATGGCTCTGCCAGTTCTTGTTCAGCTCTCGGGTAACCATGGCCTCCACTTTCCGGAGAAAGGCCGCAAGCCGGGGGCTGTCGTACCGAGGCACAGACGGCAGGCTGACTGGCTCGGGGACCTCGGTCTGCACCTCAGCATCCACATGCTTCTGGACCTGCACAGACGCTTCAGCGGTGGCAATGCTGGCTGTCTGGCAACTTTTCTGGAAAAGGAGAATGAAACGCAGTCACCAGCCAGCTCCCCTCACAGCACCACCTGCCCAGGCACTCAACCGCCCACAGCTGCTGTTTATCCTTGGGCAAAAGGACCACTGCTCACTCTGTCTGCCTGACGTCCGTCCCCTTCCTCTAGTAACTAGCCCATCTTCCTTGGGAGGAACCCAACCAGTGTGGTGTGGGTGGAGATGACCCACAGGGAGTAACCCTGTCCAGCCAGAGAAACCCACTCACATGGTGTCAACAGGCAGTGGGCAAACTTCAAGGTCATGAGCACAAGACAGTCACTTTCTTATTGAAAATATACCTCCTAGGGACTTCCTGGTGATCCGGTGGCTAAGACTCCACGCTCCCAAGGCAGGTGGCCCCGGGTTCGATCCCTGGTCAGGGAACTAGATCCCACATGCCTCAATGAAGAGTTCATATGCCACAAAGACCCAGCACAGCCAAATAAAAAGAAATTAGATACATACATATACCTTCTATTAATAGATCTCCTTGACTATTGATTATAAAACATACCAATTATTTAGTAACAGCTCTTTAGGAGGAAACTACATTAAGTATACACATCAGTTGTGAGACACACCCCTTTTTAATACCCGTTAAGACAGAAGTTGAAGAGATGTGTTCTAAATTGAGGAAATACAGAACCACACAGAGAACGGACAGAGGTCCGGGACACTGAAGCTGAAGGCCGAGCCCCCTCATTCTCCTGGGCAGTGACCACCACCACCTAATACGGAGCATACAGCCCCTCATTTCACCCTCCCAACACACCTGAGCTGCACACCGGACTCCAGAGTGGAAAAGGACCTCAGAGACCACGCTAGATGGGTGGCCTCCCTGAGCAGGGTCGTAGAACCACCAGGAGGCTGGCTAGTAGACAAACTGCTGCTCCTCCCCATCCACAGAGCTTCTGGTTCACTGGTCTAGGATGGAGTCCTAGAATCTGCTTCGCTAACAAGCCCCCAGGTGATGCCACGGGGTGGGTACTCAGATCCCATCTGTGTGCTTTCTGTGGCCACACCCCAGGGCCCAGAGCCCATCACCTCTGCCCTCAAGGTGCAGACAGCACTCACATCATCCTCACCTTAATCTGAGGACCTGGGTTTCACCTGGGGTAGCAGAACACCCCTCTTCTCCCTCCCTTGGCCGCAGCCCTCTCCAGTGGGGTACCTTCCAAGGGGTCCCATGATCAAAAGACGCATGCATGTCTGCGGGGAGCTGCTTGGCAGGAGGCAGCCTGCTCCCCAGCTGCCACTTCTCTCCACCCTGCCACCCGTCTCCAGTTCCTTGTCCCCTGTTTAGCCAGGCAGAGAGACAGACATCACATCAGGGAAGGAGACGCAGCCTCTTCCCTCTCTAGAGGACACAACCAACCTTTTACCAAGTGAGGGCTCCTATACGACTGAGATTCCTGTCACCTGCGAGAGGCTCTCCTCATGTGGCCGCTTACCAGGCACCTGAACCTACAGGACAGTGACGGGGCCCGGACCCCCATTCTCCCCCGTTTGGGCTTGAGTGCCGGGTGAGTGTTAAGAGAGCCCGAAGGAAGGGGGCTGGCCCCACAGGAGGGCAGCTAGGGAGGACAGGGTGAGACAGGGCTCCTCCCCAGGAGCTGAGAAACACTGCCAGTGTGAACACGGCTCCCAGAAGTCCCCCTTCCCAGCCCTCCCTTCCATGTCCTTCCCTTTCTGAGTCCTATACACACACCTGATGATACTCGGGCGAGATGCGAGCTGAGATGGTTCCTGACCTAATTCAGCACCTCTTTATCAGCACACCAACAAAATGTGATGCGCTGTGAGACATTCTGATGTTAACTAGCAGAAACTGTACCATGGGAATATCTTGGATACAACGTTGATGGGAATTCCCTGGTGGTCTAGTGGGTAAGCATCCACCTTGCAGTGCAGGGAACACCGGTTCGGTCCCTGGCCGGGGAAGATTCCACCTGCCTCGGGCCACTAAGCCCACCACAGCTACTGAACTCATGCACAGCAACTACTGAAGCCCGCGAGCCTAGAACCCACGCCCCACAAGAGAAGCCACCGCAATGAGAAGGCCGTGCTTCACAACTAGAGAGTGGCCCCTGCTCGCCTCAACTAGAGAAAGCCCACAAACAGCAACCAAGACCCAGCACAGCCAAAAGTTAATAAATAAACAACACTGATGGGAATTTTCTGGTGGTCCAGTGATTAGGACTCAGCGCTATCACTGCTGGGGCCTAGGTTCCATTCCTAGTCAGGGAACTAAGGTCCTGCAAGCCTCGCAGCACAGCCAAAAAAGAAAACAAAAAAAGCTGAGTGGATTTTGTGATACAACATGGACACTTACATTGTCTCCTGTCTCACTCATGTGAGACCTCCAAAAGTGTGGGGGTAACTGAACCCAGAACCAATATCCAAGTACTTCAGGGTATGACCTCCTGTTTACTTGACCTTGCCTTGAGTATATCAGGGTAGTGGTGGTGGTGGTGTAGCTGCTAAGTCGTGTCCGACTCTTGCGACCCCATGGACAGTAGCCTGCTAAGCTCCTCCGTCCATGGGATTTTCCAGGCCAGAATACTGGAGTGGGTTGCCATTTCCTTCTCCAGGGATCTTATTAACCCAGCGATTGAACCCAGGTCTCCTGCACTGCAGGCAGATTCTTTACCAACTGAACTATAAGGGAAGGCCGTGTATCAGGGTAGCAAACAGTTACTCAAAGGATGACCTGGAGCTGAGAGTTAACCAATGAAGACAGCAGCGATCAACATCTTCACCGAAGCTGGGAGGTCCTGTTATCCCACAACACCTTTGACTTATAATTACTGCCAGCTCCTCTCGTGTTGCTTTCACATGTGTCTTGAAAAAAAAATAGTGTTTAGTATCAAAACTATTAGCAAACTCCAAAAGGTTGAGAACCACAAATCTAATTCCTGAAAACCTGTGAGAGGCCAAACCTCACGTTAAAAACAAACCCCTTCAGCAGGGGGTGTCATCTGCTACAGAACCCACGAAGGCGAGGAAGCAGCCCTGGCGCCAGGAAGAGGGAGGAGCAGACAGGTAGGCAAGTTTAACTCAAAGCAGGAGGGGAGAAATTCAGCAGAATCAGGCTGTGGATGACAGGACACATGAAAAGGATTCCATTCGGTACTTCCCGGAGGGCTCTGGGAGATGCAAAAGTACACAAGACCCACTCCCTGCCCTCTGGGAGCTCACTGCCCAGAGACAGACCTGAATGCCCAAAATGAATGCATCTGCTGATGGAAAGTTCTAGAACTAGGCGGTAGTGATGGCTGCATGTTGTGAAGGTATCTAACATCACTGAACTGTACACTTTGATATGGTAAAATGTTTATGTGTCTTATCCTTTAATATGTACCCTTTATAACTGGACACTTGAATATGTTAGAATGTGTCTGTATCTTACCACAAGAAAAGAATGCACCCTATACCTTTTTTTTTTCTTCACCCTGCTGCATCTGGGATCTTAGTTCCCTGACCACAGATTGAACCTGTGCCCCCTGTGCTGGAAGAACAGAGTCTTAATCACTAGACCACCAGGGAAGTCCCCTACTCTACATTCTGACAGGATTCAAAAAGGCTTCAGAAAGGTAACACTGCTGGAAAGGAGGGTGGATTAAATTAATGGTTCTCAAGTTTTGCCACGTATGACAATAACCCATAACCCGAGGAGCTTTTATAAAACCAGATTCCCAGGTCACACCACATACCAATTAAATCAGAATCCCTGGAAGTAGGGACCAGATATTCATATTTTTCAAGACTCTTCAGGGCATTCCAGTGTCAGCCAAGTTTGAAAAAGCAGAGACCAGGATCAAAACGATTAGGAGCCCTTCATCTCAAATACTTAGACAGGAGCCCCCCCAAACCTGAACAGTACTGGGGGTCAGTCTCAAACTGTTTTCTTATCATCAATCTCATTTAATCCCACATAAGTATTCTAACAAGACCCACTTTGCAGATCTCTTGACTGGCCAAGGCCAAGCCCCCAAAGAGTCCCCATGCACTCAAAGCCAGGTCTGAACCCAAAGTCAAGGACTCTGTCCCTCTGTGAATAAATCGAGATGAAGCAAGAAAAGTTAAATCAAGCCAAAGATCACTAATACTTCAACAACGACAACAAAAAATCCATCCCTGGAACATAAAATTGCACTCTAATATTGCATCACTACATGGGCCAAGTAAAGAACAATGTTTAGTTTTTCCAAAAGAACTTGCAAAAAAAATTAAGAAGCTGCATATAAAAATTTAGCTAAGGGCCTCTGTAATAATCTAGAAGGGTGGGATGGGGAGGGAGATGGGAGGAGGTTCAGGAGGGAGGGGACATGGGTGTACCTATGGCTGATTCTTAAAGACGCTTGACAGGAAACAACAAAATTCTGTAAAGCAATTAACCTTCAATTAAAACATAAATAAAATTTTTTAAAAATTTAGCTAAAACACTCATCACAGGGTTCTGATAAGAGAAAAATTGGAAACAGTCCATCAAAAGGGACTGGTTAAATAAAATGAAGTTATAAAAAAATTTTTTTAAAGGATGTTCAGGGTATAGTGAGTGAAAAAGTGGGTCTACAAAAAATTATGCACCGTGTGATTTCATTTTTGTAAAAAAAAAAAGTAGAGGAAAACAGACAAAACAGAGAGGCAGCAGGTATAAACCAAACTGCCGGAAAATGAGACTATGGGGTGGTTTTTATTTCCAGTTTTTCCTTACCCAAATGTTTTCCTAAATTTTGGATACAAGGACTTCCCTGGTGGTCCTACCCTCCGAGCTCCCAGTGTAGAGTGCTCAGGTTCAATCCCTGGTCAGGGAACTAGAGTCCACACGCCACAGCTAAGACCTGGCACATCCAAATTAATAAATATTTAAAATAAATTAATTAGTCAAATAAATTTTGGACACAGAAACTTTTATAAAGAGAAACAAGTTAATCTGGAAAATTAACTCTTTCTTTGGACCCCTTCAACAGTCTTAGAATCTTTTTTTTTGGCCATGCCAGGCAGGTTGCAGAATCAGTTCCCTGACCAGGGATCAAGTCTGCATCCTCTGTAGTGGAAAGGCAGAGTCTTAACCACTGGACCACCAGGGAACTCCCAACACTCTTACGACTTAATTAACAATCCCCTTCAATAAAACGAGCTTCCCTGATAGCTCAGTGGGTAAAGAATCCGCTAGCAATGCAGGAGACCCCCGGTTCAATTCCTGGGTCAGGAAGATCCACTGGAGAAGGGATAGGTTATCCACTCCAGTATTCTTGGGCTTCCCTTGTGGCTCAGCCAGTAAAGAATCCGCCTGCAATGTGGGAGACCTGGGTTCAACCCCTGGGTTGGGAAGATCCCCTGGAGAAGGGAAAGGCTACCCACTCCAGTATTCTGGCCTGGAGAATTCCATGGGCTCTATAGTCCACGAGGTCATAAAGAGTCGGACACGACTGAGTGACTTTCACACACACACTTCAATAAAACAGCAGAGACTGATTCATACACACTCTTCAATAAAGCAGCAGAGACTGATTCAAGTGAACCACCTAAGATGAAAGCTTTTACACCTCAAGTATTAGAATCAGTTCCTGGAGCCCTACTGGTTCAAATTATAGGTACAAGAAAATATGACTCAATCTCATTCTTTGTTTTAATAAAAAAAAGTAAAAAGTTTGAGTGAGTCAGTGGTTCCCAACCTGAACTCTTTTAAAATCCGTCTTCGGCAAATAAGAGCTATTTCAAGTATTTTTAAAAGCCAGTGAATGTGAATTACACATTTACCTTCAATAAAGATGAACAGAAATAACTAAAATATCCACTGCCTTTTTTTTTTTTTTGCCGTACCACACAGCATGTGGAACTTCCCTGACCAGGGATCAAATCTGTGCCCCCTGCATTGGAAGCAAGGAGCCTTAACCACTGGGGCACTGGGGAAGTCCTGCCTTTGCTTTTTAACTAGAATCTTTTCTATCCAGTATGGTGAAGTGGGAAGTGCTCTGAAGCCAGATCAAATCTGGCTTGAGACCTGCAGACTGCTGGCCTGAGGCAAGAAATTTGTCCTCAAGTTCAGTTCAGTCGCTCAGTGGGGTCCGACTCTTTGTGACCCCGTGGACGGCAGCACGCCAGGCTTCCCTGTCCATCACCAACTCCCGGAGCCTGGTCAAACTCATGTCCATTGAGTCGGTGATGCCATCCAACCATCTCATCCTCAAGAGTTAATCAAGGCAACCCACTCCAGTGTTCTTGCCTGGAGAATCCCAGGGACGGGGGAGCCTGGTGGGCTGCCGTCTACGGGGTCGCACAGAGTTGGACACAACTAAAGCGACTTAGTAGCAGCAGCAGCAGCAGCAGTAGCAGCAGTGATAACCTATTGTACACTTAAAAAGCAATGAGTGTAAATCTCATATTAAATGTTAACACAATAAGATAAAAATAAATAAATTTACACAAATTAAACCAATATCTCTAATACTAGAATGGCATAAATATGGATGGCATATACAAGATTGTCCTATATTTTATTTGGATATGCTTTGTCTGTAAAACTCTTACTCTATTGTGAATAAAATGCATAAAATTAAAAAAAAAAAAAAAGAGTTAATCAAGAGATACAACTTTAAGGATTCCCTGGTGTTCCAGTGTTTTTAAGACTCCGAGCTTCTACTGTAGGGGGCTCAGGCTGTGATCCCACAAGCTGTGTGGTATGGCCAAAAATAAAATTATAAAAAAGGAGAGAGGGTAAGACTTCATGGAAATCTCACTGGTACTGGTGTTGGTGAGGAAATCATCTTCTACAGGACCTCTCATCTGTGTGGAAAGCAAAGCCTCAGTTTCCTCTGTGGGAAAAATGCTGCTGCTGCTGCTGCTAAGTCGCTTCAGTCGTGTCTGACTCTGTGCGACCCCATAGACGGCAGCCATCAGGCTCCACCATCCCTGGGATTCTCCAGGCAAGAATACTGGAGTGGGTTGCCATTTCCTTCTCCAGTGCATGAAAGGGAAAAGTGAAAGTGAAGTCGCTCAGTCGTGTCCGACTCTTAGCCACCCCATGGACTGCAGCCTACCAGGCTCCACCATCCATGGGATTTTCCAGGCAAGAGTACTGGAGTGGGGTGCCATTGCCTTCTCCGTGGGAAAAATGCAGCCCCCTTCCAATCCTCATTTTCACTGAGGGAAAGCTAACATCCTTAAAATGATCTGCAAGCCCTATACTTGATCTGCCTCTCCTTACCCTCTCTGACCCTCTCTGACCTCACCTGTGACCATCCTTGCCTTCTCATTCCTCCCCAGCCTCACCTGCCCCCTCACACACACCAGCTTTGCTTCCACCGCAGGACCTTTGCACTTGGCACTTTGTGCTCCCTGGGCTGTTCTACCTCAAATAACCTTGACTAACTCTCACTGCTCCAAGTCTTTGCTGGTACATCACCCTCTCAATGAGGGTGCAACCACCCTGCAAACAACCCTTTCACTCCCCAACCCAATCTTTCTAATCCCTCACCCTTTTTCTTTCATCCATGGCACTATTCACCTCTAACACACTGTATATATTTACTTCTTACCTGCACTGTTTACTTTCTGTCCCCTGCAGACAAGCGCCCCGTATAAGCTCCAGGCGGGAGCTCACCCACTGACGACTGAGGAATCCCCAGGGACACAGCAGTGCTCAGGAGACTCACAGACCCCTCAGGAGCCCTGGCACCCAGGAGCCCTGCCCTCGTTTCAGACAACCTCGTTTGTGTGCTTTGGATTAAACAACGCACTAGAAAAAATATGTATCTCGACCTTAAGAGGCAGTTTGGTCTTTTTTTTTAAGTAAAAGTTAGTTTGAAATCCCTAAAATCTGCAGTTTACACAAAATCCTTCAAAACCTGGGGCATTTAGGGCTTTTAAAAACCCTTTTGGTTGCTATTCAAAGACTAGGGAAATTGAGATGTGAGTACCCCCAAGGGTTAGTTTCTGTGGGTTAAAATATAAAAATAACCTGGTCCAGCGGCCGCGCGACGTCCCTCGCCCTCCCGCCAGCGCCACCCCAAGGCGCGCCCGCGCCCTCACCGTCTCCCCGCGGATGCCCTGGACGCCCCTCCACTGCGAGGGCACGGACGCCACGCCCAGGGTCTCGTCCTGAAGCGGCCCGGGCCGCTCGGGGCCCTCGGTGCTCGCAGCCTCGCTTGTCGCCAGCGCCTCAGCTCCCGCGCTTCCAGCCGGGCCGAGCTGCCCGGGTTGCGCGCTGGTTGCCATGGGAACGGCTCTGCCGGCCCCACCCCCCACCTCCCGCCTCGCGCCGACGCAGTCCGCCGCGACCTTCGCCCTCGCGCCTCCTGAGCGAAAGGCTGGGGCGGTGAGGCTATCGGCGCCATTTTTGAATTTGTCAGAGCGCGCTCTCCAACACCCGAGAAGAAGAGATAAATTATTCTTTTCCCATGATGCGACAAGCATTGCCAGTTTTTGGATTCTCCAGCCGCAGAGGGAGCACGCTTGGGGCATTCGCGGCTACTCTGGGTGGGGAGGGAAGTGCGGAAGCGAGGCACCCGTGCCAAGTTCAAAGATGGCGCCGAGCGGCCCGGCGCAGAAGGGAGGGCGGGAGGCTGCGGCCGCGACGGGCTTTGGAGTTGTGGGGCTTGGGGGTGCTTAGCTAACGGAGTAGCCGAGCGCTCCAGCAGAGCCCCAGTTGGCGGCCACCTCGAAGCCAAGTGCTCGCTCTCTGAGCCTCGGTTTCTGCCTCAATAGAATGGCGATTTTAAATATCCATATATGGATCCAGAGTGTGGTTGAGTAGTTGGGAGGCCCAAATGAAGTCGAATGTAGAAAAAATGCTTGTTAAACCAAAGTTAAAGACTCCAGCAACTACCAATTATTGAGTGTCTACCATATATGTTGATCTTAATAAATCCTTAAAATAACTTTATGAGAAATCAAATGTTATATGTCGCTTGAGGGTGCCGATTGTCCAAAAAAATAACTTCCCCAGCTCACCCATAAAGGCCACATCACATTTGTCCAAGACCCCACAGACTCCTGCTTGACCCCAAGACCCTGTTCTGAGCTTCTTGGCAAGAATCCTCTGGCCAGGTCCTCTGGGCTGCTTTCTTCTTATCCCTGAACTCTCAGAGGGATGGAAACCTGCCCAATCAGAGGCTCCTCTGCACCGCCTCACGACTGAGTCCTCATTAGGACTCAGTTCATGTCAAGGCCATGAGGCCCGATTAGATTAGCGACACTGGAAAGACAGAATGCAATAGAAATTTCTTCCTAGAAAGAAAGTAGAACCAGACAAAATTATCCTTGTAAGGCCCTGTTAACACTAGAAAAGTTTGCAAGCATCACCAAGAATTGCAAAACTCACGTTCAAAAAGAAACTCAAGGCTGTGAGAGTCAGGAGGCTTGGATATGAAGACTAAACACCTCTATGTCCTGTTTTCAGACTTGGCACCTCTCTGCACCTTGGTTTTCCAGCTATAAAAATAGATATAATAAAGGTGAGGGTAGTAGAACCTGCTTTATCATAGTAAGGAAGGAGACTATTTCAAGAAGAGGAGGGTGAAACTTCCCTGGTGGTCCAGTGGCTAAGACTTTGTGCTCCCATTAGAGGGAACCAGTCTTTGATCCCTGGTCAGGGAACTAGGTCCCACATGCCACAACTATTAGATCCCACATGCCACAACCAAGACCCGGTGCAGTCAAATAAATAAATAAAATATTTTTAAGAAGAAAAGAAGAAAAAAAATTTTTTAAAAAAGAAGAAAAGAAGGGTGGCCCAAGGTATTAAACACCCCCAAACAACTTCAGTAAGTAGTGGGAACAAAAACCAGCCTGCAGAGGATTTAGGAATGGAGAAAGTAGAGAAGGTAATGGACATTATTGGGAAGTTCAACATAGGAAGTAGGTGTGAGTGTAAATTGGTAAAACTTAACTGGAGGGTAATTTGACCTTTAAGTGTGCCTCCTCTTTAATCTAGAAATCCTATTTCTGGTAATTTTTCTTGAATTAACAATTACAGATTCACACAGATGTTGAGAGCCAAGGATATTCAGCAATTATTCATTCACAGTAGAATAATAGCAAGATCCTGCAGCCAGCCTAAATTTCCAAGCAAAGCCATGGCATACAACAGTTATTCACTAAATATTGAAAAAGAATGGACAGTGAGCCTTTGGTTAAGTGTGCTAGGTGGAATACAGTCTCAGGTGGCCATTAAGAGTGTTACTGCTGTTTAAATGTGGCAAAATGTTTGCAACATAATAAGGTTCTTATAAAATGCAATTTATATACATTGTTTCCAGGTGGTGATAGTGGTCAAGAACTGCCAGCCAACATATTAGACATAAAAGAAACAGGTTTGATCCTTGGGTGGAGAAGATCCCCTGGAGAAGGAAATGGCAACCTGCTCCAGTATTCTTGCCTGGAGAATCCCATGGACAGGAGCGTGGCGGGCTACAGTTCATAGGGTCACACAGAGTCGGACCTGACTGAAGTGACTTAGCCCGCATCCTGGTTTTATAACAATATGTTTCTAACAAAACCCAGAGCTATAGATTCAAATATTGATAACAGTTGCCTCTGGGTGATTAAAGTTTTTCTCTCTTTGTAGGGTTAAAGCTTTATGTGGTTTTTTGTGAAAAGAAAAGAGAGAATAAATGAACCAACGCTTAGCTGTGCTTGTGAGAGTATTATACCTTGAATGAACAGGACACTTTGAAACCGTTTACCTCAGACTGGGACTTGAACCCACGTGCTGAAACTCAAACTGAGCCCAAATCCCACAGTCTTCCAACTGAGATCACAGACCTGGTTTCAGGACCTAATGAAGCTCAGGTTCTTGATGTCTCATCTCAGAACGAATTCAGTGAGAGAAAAAGTGATAGGTAAGAAGTGGATTTATTCAGAGAGAAACACACAGCACAGACAGAGTATGGGCCATCGCAGAGGGTGAGTGAGTACTGAGGCTCTGAAATGTGGCGTGGTTAATTTTTATGGGCTAATTTCATAGGCTAATGAGTGGGAGGAATATTCCAACTGTTTGGGGGAAGGGGGGGAGATTTCCAGGAATTGGGCCACCACCCACTTTTTGGTCTTTTGACAGTGCCTTGAAACTGTCATGGCACCTCTGGGTGTGTCATTTAGCTTGCTGACTGAGGATCAAGGTCTGCCATCTTGGACCCATTTGATTCTAATCGGCTTATGTTTTGTCCTGGGGTGATGTCATTCTTTCAAAAGTTGTGCCCTGCCCCCTTGCCTCCTGTTTCAAGCTGGGGGAACATTTCTAAGATGAGAGAGTCTTGAGCAGGCTTATGTGCTAGAACGGAGGGTACGCAAACGAAGAGCAGGACTCACTGGAGGAGGAGGGGAGAAGGAGGAACTGTGGGACAGCTGGGACACCTGCATTGTTTCTCCTCCCTCCTTCCCCCATCCTGAAGCCACAGCTCTCTGGCCACACTCCCTGTTACCCTGACACCCATTCAAACTTCTCCACTGACCTCCACCTCCCTGTCCCTTCCCTTTACCTGGAGCACTCCTCCCTGCTCTCCTATTTGCCTCAGGACCAGATCCCAAGCCCACTGTTGACTCTCAGGGGACTGAGCTTCTCCCCTCTGGAGCACTCCTCAAAACTGTAACTTAGTAACAAGGTAGCAATGCATGTCTTTGCCCCAGTAGGTCAGCTCCCCCATCATGGGGACCATAGCTGTCCCCAGAGCCCAGCACAGTGCCTGGCACACACAGTAAAAACTAATTGAATGAATGTCTAATCAACAGTAAGAACAGTTTCCAGCCTTACACATAGGACAGAGCCTCCCACTCTTTTTTTTTTTTTTTTCTGACAGAAGCATGCAGCTTCTGGGATCTTTGTTCCTCAAACAGGGATCAGCAGTGAAAACATGGTGTCCTACCCACTGGACTGCCAGGGAATTCGTGAAGACAGTGTGTGCTAAGTCGCTTCAGTCGAGTCTGACTCTTTGAGACCCTATGGACTGTAGCCCGCCAGGCTCCTCTGTCCATGGGATTCTCCAGGCAAGAATACTAGAGTGGGTTGCTATGCCCTCCTCCATGGGATCTTCCCCACCCAAGGATCGAACCCCACATCTCTTATGTATCCTGCATTGGTAGGCAGATTCTTTACCACTAGCACCACCTGGGAAGCCTGAGGCCAGAGAATCTTCTAAATCTCCACTAGGCCTCACCCTGCCTACTGGGTTGTTTCTAGGAAGCCTCCTGCTTCCTACCTCTACTTCTTGGTATAAAGAAAAAGTTCAGTAACTGTGTGTTCAGAAAGTGAACTCACTCAGTCGTGTCCAACTCTTTGCAACCCCATGGGCTGTAGCCTACCACGCTCCTCCGTCCATGGGATTTTCCAGGCAAGAGTACTGGAGTGGGTTGCCATTTCCTTCTCCAGAGGATCTTCCCAACCCAGGGATCGAACCTTGGTCACCCACATTGTAGGCAGATGCTTTACCGTCTGAGCCACCAGGGAAGTCCTTGTGTGTTCAGAGAATGTTTAAATACATTCAAGGAGGCAAAAACTCAAAAAAGAAGCCACCCCCACTTTAAAACCTTGGTGGCAATTATTTTAGGACCTTTCAGTTCTTTTTAGTAAAACAATTCAAATTTTGAGTGTCTATACCATGCTCCAAGGATGAAACAACTAACTATATAATAATAACACCTCCTGGAGTATGGAGTTTTCAACATGCACTGCAAGCACTTTGCATGAATTCTCACAACATCCTCATAGATCAGGTATTGTTACAATCCACATTTCACAGACATGGGGAAGAATGAAGGCTCAGAGACCTTTGTGACTTACCCATGGTCGTGCATAGCTGGTGAAGTGGAGGTTGGACTAAAACCCAGAACTGCCTGATCCTTTTTTTAGGCAAGCCTATGTTCCTTTCTTTAAACCACCCCATGCCTCAATTTTCTTATTTATAAAATTGAGATGCTAGGCCTATCCCATTGGGTTGAAATAGGACTGGATGAGTTAACACTTGGAAAGCAAGCACACAAAGCAGTGCCTAGTATGTTATCAGTATTTATCAGTACTCTTTAATTATTAACATTATTATTACCACCAAGCCATAAAGGACCAAAGAGAGCACACAAAGGGAGACTGGGCCTTAAAGGATGAGAAAGATTAGTCCTGTGTTACAGTGTAGGTTCTCAGTGTACACACACACACACACACACACACACACACACACACAATTGGTCATCTAAATAAGTGCCATCTTTCACCAAGTTGACACCAATTACGTGCTAGTCACCATGCTAGGTTCTGAGGATTGTGATGGTTTCTGCCCTCTACAAGCTTACAGCACAAGAGAGACGGTGATATAATAAAACCTTGCATCCACTCTGGGTGATGGCCAGGGATGTGTGACTAGCACAGGGCCCTCTGCAGTTTGGGATCAGAAAGAACCTTTGGGAGGAGAGGGCTTCTAGGCCAAAGTCTGAAGAAAAAGAAGTCAGTGTGGCAATGACAACTTGAAGGTGAAAATAGGAGTAGAAAGAGGGAGGTGGAGTGGAAAAAGAAAGAGGGAGGGAGTCTTCTAAGCAGAAGGAAGAGCTCTGTGCAGAAGTCTCCAGAGCGACAGAGAACCTGATGCCTTGATGCTGCAGGTGGACGGGGACCAGGTCATGAAGATGCTAAAGGGACATGAGGTTTGGACTTTATCACTAGATCACCAGGAAACCAGTGATGGATTTTTAGCAAGGGAGTGACTTAATTTGATTTATATATTTTAATAAGATGCTTGGCTGCAGAATGGATTGTGAACAACTAGATTCCCTTAGACCAGAACAGCCCTACTAATTCTTTATCTCTAAGTTGGTCTCTGGGATTTCCCAGGTCGTTCTTTTGTGCTCTGAAATTTAAGAGTCACTTATTCAAGAAGAATTCCAGAACTATTTAGAGTAAAAGCAGTATCTGTGAAAGAAGAACAGCTTGGAAGAGGAAAATCCCATGCAGTTCTGGGCAGTAGGCATTATCTCAAAGTCACAGGGCAGGCTTCCCAGCTCAGCCCTAGGAGGCCTTTACCAGCCCAGGTAGGGCTTCATTACTTCCTGTACTCATTCATTCATTCATTCATCAAATGATTATCCTATACCCCCTGAGAGTCAGACACTGCTCCAGCGTAGCCAACACCACCATTTCCAGCTCTCTTGGAATTTACACTCTGAGCACAGAAGTGATTATAGGGCGGAAAGCACTTGGAAGAAGCCTAAGGTCATATCACTGGGGTGATAGTGGGGTGGGAAGGAAGTGGTGATAAAAGGCCCAGCTCCAGGCCCCTCACATGGAAGAGCATAAATAACCAGCTTATTCAACAAATATTAATTGAGTGGTTACTGTAAGCCAAGGACCAGAAGGAAAACAAAGCAAGGGAGGGAAACAGAGAAGGATAAGGGTGTATCCCTTGGACTGCGGGGAGATCAAACCAGTCAATCCTAAAGGAAATCAGTCTTGAATATTCATCAAGGACTGATGCTGAAGCTGAAGCTCCAATCCTTTGGCCACCTGATGTGAAGAACTGACTCATTGGAAAAGACCCTGATGCTGGGAAAGATTGAAGGCAGGAGGAGAAGGGGACAACAGATGAAATGGTTGGATGACATCACCGATTCAATGGACATGAGTTTGAGCAAGCTCCGGGAGTTGGTGATGGACAGGGAAGCCTGGCGTGCTGCAGTCCATGGGGTTGCAAAGAGTCAGACACCACTGAGCCACTGAACTGAACTGAATTTTACCCAAGGCAGACAGGGAAGGCCTTTAGGAGGAGGTGACATTTGAGAAGTCAATTCAATCCCCCCAGGCTGCCCCTCCTTCTGCCCCTTGGCCTTTGCTTCCTCCCAGCACAGGCTCCATCCCACCCCCACCAGGAAAGGCTCAAAGGTGGACTAAGACAAAGGAGCCTTAATAAACTCATTAAAACAGCTTTGTCAGAGCTGGAGTTGGAGAGCTGGAAGGAAGGGAAGGACAATAGGGTAAAACTCCCACCCCTTCCCCAGCTGGGGGCCCAGAAGGATAAATCTTCCTCCTGGTACTCACAAGCATTGCTGTAGGTTCAGCTCCATCCTGTAGCAGCCATCCGTCCCACTCAGGATCAAACAAGGCTTTGCTTTCTCTTTGGACCTGCTGTGTGGGAGCCCCCACACTAGCCCAGTTAATGACAATTATTAGAATGTCTTGGAGGAGAGTTTGGCATCTGGCATTAGGGTTTAAAACCTTGGCTTATTCTACACTTGCTGTGTGACTTTGTGTGTTTCCTGCCCTTCTCTGAGGCTCAGTTTCCTTTCTCTCAGCTCTGCAAATGTTTTTGTCTCCTAGCTCTGCGAAGTGCTGGCTCTCGCTCTTTTTTTTTTTTTAATTTGGCCAAACTGCATGGCTTGCAGGATCTTAGTTCCCCAACCAGAGATTGAACTCCACACCCAGTCCTAACCACTGGGCTGCCAAAGAATTCTTATTTTTTAAACCTGAGATTGAAGATTTTTCTTCTTAGACCAATCTTCCCTGAAGACTTAATTGAAAGAGTCTTTCCATGTTATTCTCCGTTGCAATCTTGTTTGACTGCTTTCTTGGCAGCATTCTTAATTTGGTATTACACATTCACTGTTTGTTTCCTCCTTTGCAATGTATGTCTCCCTACTCTATTACACGCTGAGACCATTGTCTCCTTGGCCTCCAGTTTACCTGTGCCAGGCCAGTGCTCACCCATGGTAGGTAGGTCATCAGTGTATGTGCCCACCTTGCATACACATAAGGGGCTTCCCTGATAGCTCAGTTGATAAAAAATCTGCCTGCAATGTGGGAGACCCTGGTTGGATTCTTGGGACGGGAAGATTCACTGGAGAAGGGATAGGTTACCCACCTCAGTATACTTGGGCTTCCCTAGTGGCTCAACTGGTAAAGAATCCACCTGCAAAGTGGGAGACCTGGGTATGATCCCTGGGTTTGGGAAGATCCCCTGGAGAAGAGAAAGGCTACCCCCTCCAGTATTCTGGTCTGGAGAATTCCATGGACTGTACAGTCCATGGGGTCGCAAAGAGTAAGACACGATTGAGTGACTTTCACTTCACTTCACTGCATACACATAACATGGGATGATTACAATACTGGCCACACCTGGTTATTGTGAGGCTTCAGGGCATCTGGCACCTGAAAGAGCTTAATAAAAGGTATCTGTCATTAAAGTATCTGGTTCTGAGCATGCTTTTTGTGTTTTGGGGCTAGTGTGACCCTACAGAGGGAGACTGGGAGTAAAGCAAGTGGATATTCACCATTCCAAATGTTACCGTTTGCATTATACAGATTACAAACAAACAGCTGTGGTTCAGAAAGAAAGAATGATTTGCTGTGCAGCTGAGTATATAGATTTGTTTTGTTTTTAGAAAGCAAATCAGAACTTAATACATGAAGTGCCCTTCAATCAGTTACCTTGTCAGGTTATCAGGTATGTATGTATTCTGGGGCTAGAGTTTAATTCTGTGTGGTAACAGTTTCTTCTGGAACAATCTTTTTAGTTTGATGGCCCTCAGAAATAAAAATATCCTGTCCCTTGAAGATGGATTTGATTTTGAGAGTCCAGAGTTATTCAGAGACAAAATAATGATTAAATTAGGATTTAAAAGGTTGATCTTTTTTGATTTATAAAATGGGTTGTGAATACTACTTTTGTTCCAGTTCATTTAAAAGAATAAACCCATGAGAATGCCCTCAAAATTTCTGAAAATTGAAGCAAAATGAAAGAAGCCAGTTTCACCACATATTAAGAAATAAAGTAAAGCCAGACATATTTATGAAATGCCCAGAAAATGCAAATTTATAGAGACACAAAGTGGTTGCCTAGGGCTGGGGGTGAGAATGGCATGAGGTTTCTTTTGGGGGTGATGGAAATGTTCTAAAATTGGATTGTGGTAATGGTTATACGGCTTTGTGAATTTACCAACAATCATTGAATCGTATGCTTAAAATGAGGGAAATATATGGCATATAAATTACACCTAAATGAAACTATTAAAAAAAGAGAAAATAAAATAATAACACAGAATGTGGAATTGATACTGGGATAATCACAGCATGCATGCATGCTAAGTCACTTTAGTCATGTCCAACTCTTTGTGACCCCATGGACTGTAGCCCGCCAGGCTCCTCTGTCCATGGGATTCTCCAGGCAAGAATACTGGAGTGGTTTGCCATGCCCTTCTCCAGGGGATTTTTCTGACCCAAGTATCAAACTCACGTCTCTTATGTCTCCTGCATTGGCAGGTGGATTCTTTACCACCAGTGCAACCTGCGAGGCCCTGGGATAATGATCGGTATCAATTTAACTGAACAGCAAGTCCAGAGACAGACTTAAGTATATGTTTAATGTATATCAAAAGCAATATTTCAGAACGGAGTAGAATACTTAAATTGCTCAGTAAACAGTGTGCCCTCAAATCCTTTTGAACACATGCACTCCACTAGTCTATGAATTTTGTTTTTTTTTTTAATATTTATTTACTTGGTTGCATGCAAGAGACCCTGGTTTGATTCCTGGGTCAGGAAGATCCACTGGAGAATAAATAGATTACCCACTACAGTATGCTTGGGCTTCCCTGGTGGCTCATCTGGTAAAGAATCTGCCTGCAATACAGGAGACCTGGATTCGATCCCTGGGTTGGGAAGACCCCCAGAGGAGGGAACAGCTACCCATTCCAGTATTCTGGCCTGGAAAATTCCATGGGCTGCATAGTCCATGGGATCGAAAAGAATCAGACACGACTGAGCCACTTCTACTTTCACCAGGCCTTAGTTGCGGCATGTGAAATATTTAGTTGCAACATGTGGGATCTAGCTCCCCGACCAAGGATCAAACCCGGGACCCCTGCATTGGGAGCGCAGAGTCTTAGCCACTCGACCACAGGGGAAGTCCCTAATCTTTGAGATTTGAGTGATAGAACTATATCGTTTTCATTTGTGCAACTATAAGGCCTAGCTTAGTGCCTGACCACATATAATATCCATTCCTCAAAAGGATGAGCCATAAATTCCTTGCAGCTTTCAAAGTCTCAGGCAAGGGAATTCTCATCTTTTAAAGAAAAGATTCCTTGCAAATACTGTCCCCAGACCAAAGCTTCTCTGTCTAAAATGTACATCCAGACCTCCTTGATGGTCCAGTGGTTAAGAATCTTCCTGCCAATGCAGGGGATATGAGTTTGATCCCTGGGCTGGGATGATCCCACAAGCCATGGGGCAAGAAAGCCCATGGGCCACAACTACTAAGCCCATGCTCTAAAGCCGGTGAACTGCAACTACTGAAGCCTATGCCCTGCAACAAGAGAAGCCACCGAAAAGACAGTCCAGTGCACTGCCGCTAGAGAGCAGCCCCCCTTACAACTAGAGAAAGCCTGGGCGCGGCAATGAAGACCTGAAAGTACATCCATTCTACTTGGAACTCTTTCTTTTTTTTTTTTTTTAACTCCAACAACTTTATTGAGATATACTTCACATGCCATAGGCTTCCCTGGTGGCTCAGACAGTAAAGCGTCTGTCTGCAATGCGGGAGACCTGGGTTCGATCCCTGGGTCGGGAAGATTCCCTGGAGAAGGAAACGGCAACCCACTCCAGTACTCTTGCCTGGAAAATTCCATGGACAGAGGAGCCTGGTAGGCTACAGTCCATGGGGTTGCAAAGAGTTGGACACAACTGAGCGATCTTTCTTTCTTTCCTTCACATATCATATGTCAGTTGTTTAAAATGTATGGTTCAATGATTTTTAGTATATTCACAGAATTGTGCAATCAACACAACTAATTTTAAGACATTTCATCACCCCGAAAAGAAATCCCATACCATCCACTCAATTATTGCTGATCCAGCTTACATCTCACCTTCTCTGATTTCTGCCAGTAGATTTGTTTGATTCATTTTCTCTAGTCCTATAGAACTATGTTCATATCTATTATAGTTTTTGATATGAACTAGATCTCATTCAGGACAGAGGCATGTCTTAATCAGCTGTGAGTTTTGTATGCTCAATATAGAATACTACAGGGACCCTATCACTACCCACAAGTCCTACAAGACCAGAGCCTCTAATACTAGCTGAACTCAGCAGCCATCAGGTACCCCATTTCAATGACCCGACCTCCTTGCTTCTCCTGGAACATGTTTCTGCCTTAGGACTTAGTCTTTTTCGTTTCTCTGTCTAGAATGCTCTTTCCCTGAAGGTCACAAAGGCTGCTACTCACTTCTTTGAGGTCTTTCCCCAAATGCCAGCTCATTAGAAAGGCCTTACCTTATTATCTGTATTTGTTCATAGAACTTTTAATAATCATTGCTGCCTGGCATATATTAGACATTCAATAAATATTGACTGATTAAATGAATGAATACAGTTCCATGTAAGCAAAGTTTCTTTTAAATATATTAATTACAGTATTTCTTTTGTCAACATTATGAATCGTAGCACCAGTTCTATTGAAAACAAAAGTGATACGTAAACACTTATTTGGGTAAAATTAAACCTTATGAACCTCAGTTACTCAGTGAGAGATGGCTTATGTCTCATCCATTCTTACATTTGCTATCACTCTTAACTGGAGCTTTCTCATAAAAAGACTAAATCAGCATATATTGACTAAAATTGTAATTCGAAAAGATATATGCACCCCTATGTTCACAGCAGCACTATTTACGATAGCCAAGACGTGGAAGCAACCTGAATGTCCATCATTAGATGAAGAGATAAAGAAGATGTGGTATATATATATACAATGAAATACTACCCAGCCATAAAAAAAAGAATGAAATAGTGCCATTTGCAGCAAGCTGGATGGACCTAGAGATTACCATACTAAAGTGAAGTGAGTCAGAAAGGAAAGACAAATATCATATGAAATCACTTATATGTGGAATCTAAAATATGACACAGGGAATTCCCTGGAGGTCCCAGTGGTTAGAACTCAGCACTTCCACTGCTGGGGGGCCCCAGAGAGGGTGGCACAAACTCCCCGGTTGGGAAACTAAGATCCTGTAAGTCACGCAGTGAGGTCAATTAATTAATTAAATATAAATAAAATAAAATACAACACAAATGAACTTATTAACAAAACAGACTCACAGACCACCAGGGAAGTCCTCTTAATTTTCTAAGGTTTAATACAAATACTGTTGTTAACTTTTTCTAGTTTGGCCACACCACATGAGACCTCAGTTCCCTGAGCCAGGATCAAAGCCAGCCCACCCCCCACCCCCCACCTGGCCCCTGGGAGTGAAAGCACTGAGTCCTAACCATTGGACAACCAGGGAGTTTCCTACTATGAACTTTTTAATAAGTACTAAGGAGCCAGAGCACAGTATGAAGGCAATGAAAGATGTATCAAAACGGCCCTGGCACTCATTTAAGACAAAATACTGCCTTAATCTCTGTGTCTCCTCTGTGTAGTATGACAGGAAATCTAGCAGGAAATGACCAGAGATGATTGCCTGGGGTTCTACCATCTCATAGACAACCCTTGGTGTGCTGTGGGCTCACCTGGCAATCGTGCTCTGGGTGGTAACCCATTTGTACCATATTAAGGCCAGCATTGGTGCAGAGGAATCAGAAAGACACTGGTTTTTTGTTTTGTTTTGTTTTTTTCACAGTGATGCCAAGACCATTCAATGGTGTAAGAATGTTGCTGTTCACTTGCTAAGTCATGCCCATCTCTTTTTGACCCCCTGGACTGTAGCCTGCCAGGCTCCTCTGTCCATGGGATTTCCCAGACAAGAATACTAGAATGGGTTACCATTTCCTTCTCCAGGGGATCTCCCTGATCCAGGGATCAAATCTTCATCTCCCCCATTGGCAGGCGGATTCTTTACCATTGAGCCACCAGGGAAGACACTGATTTGTTTGTTTATTATTATTATTCCACGCCACAAGGCATGATCTTAGTTTTCTGACCAGCCTGTGCACCCTGCATTGCAAGCAGAGTCTTAACCACTGGACCACCAAGGAAATCCAGAAAGATATTTGTTTGAATCCTGACTCTTCTAACCCTGTTCCTTTGATTTTTGGACAAGATTCTCTGAGTGTCAATTTTTCATTTGGTTTGATTCTCCCATCTGTAAAACAAGGACATAATACTGTCCTAGAAAGGTTGATAGGAGGGTTTAAAAGAATAATACTATTGAAATCCTCTCATACAGCTATGAGTATTAGGGGTATTTTGGAAAATTCTGGTTCCCAGAGGCAGCCTGGCCTCAGGGTTATGGAACACATGATCCTGTCAACTTTTGGGTGGGGCGGAGGGAGGCCTTTGCCTTGCCACCTTTTCTGCAGCCAGTTCTGGAGCAGAGTTACACTTACACGTTGCCTAGTAACACCTCTGGGAATCCAGGAAGTTCAAGTTTTGGAAGCTGTGGAGGAAAGAAAAGGTGGGGTCTTGCATGTTTGAATTTAAACTGACAAGTCCCCAGTAGGTGCTGCACTTAGATGATTTAAGTGACTCCAAGTACCAGAGCTCAGGCAATCTTTTGTTTTGCTTTAATGTGATACATACACAGGGCTTTCCCTGGTGGCTCAGTGGTAAAGAATCCGCCTGCCAATGCAGGGGATGTGGGTTCTATCCTGGGTCGGGAAGATTCTCCTGGAGAAGGAAACGGCAACCCATTCCAGTATTCTTGCCTGGGAAATCCCATGGACAGAGGAGCCTGGCAGGCTATAGTTTATGCGGTGGCAAAAGAGTCAGGCACAACTTAGCGACTAAACAACATAGATACAGAAGGTTCAAAATGTACAACAAGGTGAAGAGTGAAACATTTCCCTGTATCCCTGTCCTGTCATTTCTCACCACCCAGTTCCCTCCCCAGGGATGACCAAGTTATCACTGTCACAGGAGTCCTTTAAGAGCTATTACAGGTATACAGGCAAATAAGTGAATGTGTATTTTTTTCCTACCCTCCCTTTTACGCAAATGGTAACATACTACCTACTTGGTAGGACTTTGCTTATTTCACTTCACCAGCTGTCTCTGATTCCCCATTTGATTCCATGATTGCAGGTCACTCCACTGTATGGGTTACCCCTTTTGGTTCCCTGAAGCTAAAAGAAGTCATTAGGTTGTTTCCAATCTTTCACTTTTATGATGTTGCAATGAATTGCCTGGCACAGGTGCCATCTCATTTACCTATAGGATAAATACCTAGGAGAATTTCTAGGTCAAGGGTATGTACGTCTGCACTTTTGATAGTTACTCTGAAGGTTAGATTGCCCTTCAAAGGGACTGTATCTATTTAAGGGGCCATCTTCCAGGTAAGGTGTTTTTAAACTTTTGGATCTCAGATTGGAGGGTTAAAAAAAAAAGGAACCTCAAGATAGCTGGCGTCTATATGGGTCTCAAGAAGCTCCTTTTGCTACTCCTAGTTGACCCCTTTGTTCTTTGTTTCTAAAAACTGAGCCAGTGCAGAATCCTGTTAGTATACACCCTCTGGCTGCTACAAGCAAGGGATTTAGGGTTTGCTCCTCAACTTCCAGAACTGTCCTTTGCTGATACTTCCAGAAACCTGCAGCTAGGGTATCTGTCCTCTCTTCTTGCACACATCCTGCTCCTTCTCCACTGCTCTGACCATCCAGCCACCTATTCTGTGGCTTGGGGGTTAGCTGACTCCCAGTTTCATCAAAAGAAAGTTTTTGTTTTCCACAGTTTTTTTTAAGGACAATTTCTTTGGTAAAAACAGGGAAAAAAAATGACTGACTGTCCTTATATCGAAAATCCTAAAACAAAGAGGCTAGTATTATTATCATCCATTTTACAGGTGTGGACACTGACACTTAGGCTGATTAGAAAGTGCATCCCTCTGAGAAAGTGACCCCAGAACTGTGGTTCCCACCATCACTCAGTTATTCCACCCATGACCTTAAGTAAATCCCTTCTCTCGGGTCTCAGTTTGCCCACCTGTGAAACCAACACACTTGAGACTTCCAAAATGTCTTAAGAAGAAGCCCAAAGTTCCCCAGAAGCTGTCAGAGAAGGTGAGCAAGAGCTGGTGATGGTGGTGTGCAGTCTTCCACCAGAAAACAGCTCAGCTTTTTGTCAGTGTTGACATCACTGATTTATGCTGATTTGTTAAAAGGGTAATTAATTGGTGAAAAAAAAAGAAAAAAATTTGCACTATCTCAGAGGTTTGAAACTCATGGCTCATAGGCTGAGAGTGGCCTGACAACAGGCTTTATTTGGTCCACAAAGTGTTTTTTTTTTTGAATATATAATATATTTATTTATTTGGCTGTGCCGAGTCTTGGTTGCGGCATGTGGGATCTAGCTCCCTGATTAAGGATTGAACCTGGGCCCCCTGCATTGGGAAGGCAGAGTCTTAGCCACTGGACCACCAGGGAGTGCCACAAAGTATGTTTTTAAAAGTTTAAACTAAAAAAAAAGTTTAATTAGAGGATGAGATGGTTGGATGGTATCATCAACTCAAGGGACATGAGTTTGACCAAACTCCAGGAGATAATGAAAGACAGGGAAGCCTGGTGTGCTGCAGTCCATGGAGTCAAGAAGATCAGACATGACTTAAAGATTGAACAAACAAAACAAAAAGAATAGAGATTTCATATAAAAATGTGTATCTCTGCCTGCTCTTGAGAAGAATCAAAGGTATGGCAGCTTGGGGTTCACAAACCCAAGAACAAGGACATAATACTGTCCTAGAAAGGTTGATAGGAGGGTTTAAAAGAATACATTGGTGTAGCAAACCCCAGATCCAGAAACTGGATCTCCAGGAAGCACTCTATAAGGCCCTAAATGCCCACTTTAGATGATGTCCCTCCCCAGGACAAAGGTAACCACATTCAAACTTCTAATAGCATAGATCAATTTCGCCCATTTTTCTGCTTTATATAAGTGGAATCACACAGCCTGTCCTATTTCGTGCCTTGTGTCTTTCACGCAACATTCTGTCTGCAGGCTGCATTCTCATTAAGGATGTAGCTGTAGTTCATTTGCTTTCATAGTTTTATCACGTTCCATTGTACTTATCTCACAATCTATTTATTCGGCTGTTGGTAGACACCTGTATCCTTTCCAGATCTTGACTATTATGAATCTCGCTGCTATAGACATTCTTGTGCACATTTATCATGCCTATTGGTGCACACAGGTATGCATTTCTGTTGGGCATGCAGCCAGCTGTACAACTGCTCTGCATTGGTAGACCTCCACATGGTTTTCCAGAGTGGTTGTATCAGCCTACCTTTCTTCAGCTGCTGTGAATTCCAGTTGCTTCCTTACTCAGTTATTACCTGAGAAGCTCTGAAAGGCATTGGGTTTGGGGACCCCCAGACAAGATGCCTTCTACAGGTTCTTTTAACTTTTTTTTCCCCTAGTTAATTTATTGATTTGACTGTGCTGGGTCTTAGCTGTGGCACTCAGGATCATTAATTGTGACATGCCAACCCTTAGTTGAGGCCTTGTGGGAGCTAGTTCCCTGACCAGGGATTGAACCTGGGCCCCCTGCATTGGGAGCATGGAGTGTTAGCCACTGGACCACCAGGGAAGTCCCAACAGGTTTTTCAACCTCTTAATCTTCTAATCGTATCTGAAAGAATGAATGGCTGCACCCAGTTGTCTCAAGGATAACTGCTTTTGCTCTTCCTTTGTAATTTTTGACTGGATTCCTTTAACATTCACTTATTCCTCCAAGCTGAGATCTAACTACCTGGGAAGTAGTTAGCCAGACATGGTGGTGGGAGTGGAGAGACCGAAGAATGTTACAGGCTGAGGTGAGGCAAGAGCACGTTGAAATCCTCGCGAGGCCAGAGGAAAAAAAGCCAGGTCCAAGTTCTCAATGAGGGCAGTGCTGCCTCCAGAGAAGATTTGAGAAAGGACTGGGGGATGGGTCACTGGGGTTTCAAGTCGAGACCAAGAGGGTCCTAGAAAGAAAAGAAATGCTTCCTGCCCAAGGAAAACACCTTCCCAACCCACCCAAGGCCTAGAAAGCCCTTAGAGAGAAAGAGCAGGGAAAAAGAAGTTGATCTTGATTGGAGGGTGGGTGGCAGGGGGGTGGGGTGTGTCCCACTGTCTCTTAAATATCCCCTCCAGGCACATTCCCAGCATATTTAAACCTCTGTCACCTGGGACAGCTTCAGTTCTCTGAGCTCGCAGTACCTCTCTCTTCCCCTGGGAGGATTCTTGGCTTTTTTTTCCCCAGCATGGCCCCCAAACACCAGTCTTCTCTTCCACCCCAAGCGAAGAAACTGAAGAAAGCCAGGCCTACTCCTGCTTCCAGGCCAGACGAGGCATCTGCTTCTTCAAACTTGCCGAAGGAAGGTACGTCCCAGGGCCATAGTTTACTGGAGATTTAAGGGATCTGCAAGGATTGACTTTTAGGTGATTTCCCCCTGCCCCTCAAACCTTTTGAGTTGTGACTGCAAACTCCCCTGAAGGGTTGTCAGCATGGGGCACATGGGTTGGGTTTACGTTTAGAAAGAACCAGAAGGGGTGAAAAGTGGGAGGCCTGGAGCACATGTGAGTTCAGTCCTGGCACTGACCCCACACCTACGTTCCAGCCCGCAAACTCTTTCCTTTCGTTTCTTAGTTCAAAGGCACCAGCAGCCAGCCTGAGGCTGGTGGAAATGTAGGTGACCCCTCTCCTCTCCTCCACAGCCTTCAGATCCATCCACTTCTCTTTCCTGCTGTTGCCGCCAGCCTGAAACTCTGGCCGGGATTACTGCTACCTCTTCCTCATCTTGCTTCCGGCTTCCTCCTCCTTCCTTCCAGCCACTGCAAAGCCAATCACGTGACTCCCAGGTCTTCCTAGCCTTCCTATTGCCCTGGAGGTATGGACTAAGACTTCCGGGGCGCTGCCCACCTGGTCTCTGAGGACCTCTCCTGGTTCAGGCTCTCTCAGCACCTTTACCCTGTTTTCATCTCCTGGGGCTCCTCTCACCTTGGGGCCTGGAAAACCCACAGTCCTCTGCCTGGGTCACTCCCCTCTCCCTACCTGTGCATTTCTTCTCCTTCTGCAGTTTCCTACTGAAAAGTTACTTTTGGGGTTATTCTCCTTTGAGCCACAGCTGCTAGGTGGCCCCTAGCAGGAGCCCCCATCTGACCCTGCAGCACCCAGTCACCCCAGTCTGGCCTTTACATTGTAATTGTTGGTTTCATGGTCTGCCCCACCCCCGCATTAACCCTTAACTTGGAGGTGAGGGCTGTGTTTTGCAGACACAGGGCTTGGAGTGGAGCACAAAGTGCATTGTTCTGGTGATGAGGCCTCCCTGATAGGGGTGTGGTGGAGTGTTCTGGGGGCGGGGTTGGGGGGGTTGGGTTTGGATAGGTCCTAGAAGGCAGGAAAGCACTGCTCCAGGAAGTGACTGTAGGCTGGCTCAGTGCAGAGCCGAGAGACTTGGAGCCGGTGAATCTTCCTAATTTGCTGACCTGACTGAGGTCCAGCTTTGCTTGTGGAAGGAGCACTGGATAGAGTCCTCATTGCAGAACTCCTGTAGGTTTGTTGGGTGATGTGGCAAGTTTAAATTTAAGGAGTCTCTGTCAATCCTCTTCCAAATGAGATGCAAAGACCTCCTGCCCAGCTGATATACCCCGACGTGGTCAAGCTGGAAAGCCAGGGTTTGCGGCCTGGCTGTGTCCAGCTGTGTGACCATGTTGGGCAAGCGACATAACCCATGCTTCTTTCCTCTTCTGTAAAATGGACTCAACAGTATGTTAAGCTTGCTGTGAGGCTGAAGTGGAAGTGAAACACAAAACAGCAATTGGCTCATAATCAGTGCTCTTGAGACGGATAGTAAATTCCTTCCCACTTGTGAGCAGCAAAATGTGGATGAGTCCTTCTGGTCGCCTTCTGTTTAGCTTCTTGGGAGAACTAACAGGACCAGAAGGGATGGCAAGGTGTAACCACAGTCCCTCCAAGGTGGTTCATCCTGGGACACTGCTGTCTTGTAGGGAATGCCAACTTTGCTCTGTTCCAATCTTTAAGTTGTGGGGTTCTCCTCCTTCAAAGAAAGCTGGGAAGGAGAGGAGAGAAGAATTCTGAGAGTGAGGTGAGAGGCCAAGGAGAGAATGCTGAGCTCCTGATGTTGGAGGGGGCGAGACCATGGAGAATAATTCACAGTGGGTGAATTATCTCTTGGTGTGTCCATGCCACTCCCTTGTTTACTGAAACTCTTGCCCTTTTTTGCTTTCTCTTTCTCTTCTACTTCCTAGTGTGTGCTCTTTGAATTCATCTTGAGGAGTGCTGTGGGAAAGGTCAGGAAGAACGGGATGGTCATAAGGGCTCGGATGGAAACCTTGAAAGCCCATTGCCTAATCAGAAAGCTTTGGAAGGCTCCCTGGAGCCGCTGCCCATACAGGAGAAACACCAGTAGATCTGGTACTCAGGAGATGCTCTGGGTCACTGGTACCAAGCAGTGAGAGCAGGCTTAGTGTATGAAAGCAGTAGCCTTTAGCACAGTGTTTTTCAGAACTTTTCATCCCACTGTGGATTATGAAATTATTTTAGTTGATAGTGACCTGCATATAAAGAAAATAAAATAGATTAAGAGAGTCATCACACTCAGTGAGGGTAAGCATTGTTTTGTTTGTAGGTATGTTTGTGTGTGTGTACACATGCTCAGTTGTGTCTAAATCTTCGCAACCCCTTGGATTGTAGCTCTCCAGACTCAGTTCATTGGATTTCCCAGGCAAGAATACTGGCGTGGGTTGCCATTTCCTTCTTCAGGGAATCTTCCCCACCCAGGGATCGAACACAACGTCTCCTGCTTGGCACGTGGATTCTTTACCACTGAGCCACCTGGGAAAGCCCACCTTACTGTAGTTTGTGTCAAAAACTCTATCCTTAGTGCAGGGGTTTTGTTCTTCATTAGCCTCTGTTCTGCCACATGTATCAAAAAAGTTGAGTTCATCCGTGAAATGAGGATATTAATACCTATCTTGTATTTTGTGAGGATTAAAAAAGAAGGAAATGCATATACTTATTACAGTCTTCAGCAGTGGGAGCCTGGTTCTTCCCATGCTACATGCTTCAGCAGTGCACTGGAGCCTGGTATTTCTTTCCAGCTCTATTCAGTGGCATCAAAGCGGTAGCAGGAAATTTGCCTTGGTGAGAGTATTTATACACCACTGAAGTCAGCCAATGCTACAGTCAGGGTTTTTTGGTGTGTATTTTTTCTCCTCTGGGAGCTGTCTGTCAAAGTTTCCCAGCTTCTTATTGGTGCTAATAATTCTTCCCTTAAAAAGCCTCCAACTGGGACAGGTCTGGATTGAGCTAATTGAGACTAGGGTTTGGAGGAGAAAGATTAATTTCTGGGTTTTGAGGAAAGTCCCAAGAAGATGTCTGTTTTCTCTACCCATGGACTGTCCGCCATTTAACATTTGTCGGTCACCCACCAATGGATGAGCTTGAACATTAAAGACGCTGCTTGAACATTAAAGACGCTGCTTGAGCTTTAAGAGCTGATAGTAAAGTGTGACTCCTGGGAGGCAAGTAATCCAACCCCTGGTTTTGGTTACAAATACCCAAAGAGATTTCAGGCCTTCTGCGGTCCACGTCTTGGGGCCCTGCTGGACAGAGTAGAGCCTTGAGTAGTTCATGTACATTACTTGGAAAGCACATAGTTGAAATAGAAGTGCCTTAGCCTTCGTGTTTCAGGGCTTGACCTCTAAAGGAGGCCTTGTTGATCCTCTCTGACACAGTGAAATTAAATTTAAAATGAACACTTTCGACCCCATCTTCCAGTTGTTCGGCCTCAGTGCGACGCAGGCGCAGTTAGCTGGGATTCGCGCTTAGTGCTCTGTCCGGTTTCTTGTAAGGTCTGTGAATTACGTACTGAATTGGGCCAAAAGGACCCACAGCTGAATGTGGCTCCTCCATACCTTCAGGGGACTTCCACTTTGTTAGTCTTCTGTGAAGTTTGTAATTTCCTAGCAGAAATAGGTTATTCACAGAGAGCAAACGACTTGCCCAGGTGTACACAGCCTGCTGGGCAGAGCTGAGACTAAGAACCAGGAAAAGGCCCTGTGCCCTGTGGACTGGGCAGCTTCCGGCTTTGCTAATGACAAGCCTGAATCCGAAGGCAGCTTCCCCGTCTGGGAAATAGGATGGAGGTACCGTGCCGCCTTGCTTCACCCGCGAAAAGGGGCGCCCCAGTGAACCCAGGGTGTATATATTTCTGGGCCGGATATTCTGAAGCCAGGGTACTCCGAGGCCTGCCCTTTTTTGGAGGGGGGTGTCTGCGGACACCCCTCTCCCTGCGTACCCCCGGCGGAGGAGGGAAGCCGCTTCAGCCACCACGCGACGGCACCCACCCGGGAGCCTTCGCGCAGCCCGGCGAGGCCCCGCCTCTCGGGCCGCCGCGCGCCCGCAGCACGCAAATGTCCCGGGTCGGGCTGGAGAAGGGGAAAGCGGGGGAGGGGAGCGCAGCGCCGGGGGGCCGGGCCCCGTACGTCGCGGCGTTCCTTCCTCCCGCCTCTTCGCCAAGCCCTGTGTCTCCTCGCCGCCGCTCCGCCCCCCTGGGTCCCGGCGCCCTCAGCCAATGACGAGGCGGCGCGAGCCTCTTCGGCCGGGGGCGGGGCGTGCGCGCGAGGCCTGGCGCGCCTGCGCCCTGCCGCCCGCCCCTCGCCGTGAGGAGGAGGAGGTGGAGGAGGAGGCGGCTCGGGGAGATCGAGCAGCGAGCTGGAGCGCGGAACGCGAGTAAGGGAGCCTAGCCGCCTGCCCGCCCGCCCGGCACCGCCGCCGCCTCTCCTCCGTAAGCAGGAGCCCGGGCCGGGGCCCGGCACGCCGCCCGCCCCTCACCACAGCCCCTCCCTCGTCGTCAGGCCGCGAGGGCAGCGCGCGCGAGCCCAGGGGGAGGGACAGCGAGCGAGCGAAAGAGCGCCGGGAGGAGGCGGCCGGACCGAGCGAGCGCCCGCGCGTGTGGCGTGAGGGGAAGCCGCTGCCCGCCCCCCCCTTCGCCTTCCCTTCTCTCCCCCTCCCCGCTCCCCCCCCGACCGCGGAGCAGCACCATGTCGGCGCCGGCGGCCAAAGTCAGTAAAAAGGAGCTCAACTCCAACCACGACGGGGCCGACGAGACCTCAGGTGAGGAGCAGGCGAGGCGGGGGCCGGCCCGCGCCGCCATCTTCGCCGTCCGCCCGGCCGCAGGCCGCCGGCGGGGCCCGGGGCGCGCGGGGCGGGGGGTGGGGGGGCCCCCGCCAGGCGGACGGGCCGGCGCGCGCCTCGGCGCCCTTTTTTTTTTTTTTTGTGCGCGCGAGGCCCGGGGCCGGGTGGCGCCGCGGCGGCGAACGGCGCTGCGAGGCGGGGGCGCTGCGGCCTGCTCGGCGCGGGCGGAGGAGACCCCCCCTTTCCTCTCCCCCCTCCCTCGCTCTCCTCCCCCTCCCTCCCTCCCGAGAAGCCTCTCTTTATTGTGCTCCGCCATGATGCCTCGCTCCCATCAGCCGCCGCCGCCGCCACATGGTGCGGCCGGACGCGGCCCCGCGCCCGGGCCTTCGCGCGGCTATCCCCCCTCACCCCGCCGGCCCCTCCGCGCCCGGCCCCGCGGGCGGCGCCCCCCGCACCCCTAACCCGGAGGCCGGCCCCGGCGCGGCCCTCGGCCTCGGCCTCGAGCTGGGGCGGGGTGGGGGCGCGGAGAAGCACGCGGCTGGTGGCGCCGCGGCCCCGGGGCCGCTCGGAGGATGCTCTGGCCGGCCCCGGGCCATCCCCCACGTGGGGTGGCCAACCCCTTGGCGGCAGCGCGCTGAGAAACCCGGCCCGGCGGCCCCGGGGTGTCGGAGGAGGGTCTTTACAATGGGTTGTTGGCAAAACCTACTGGCCTTGTCCGTAAAGGCTTTTCTCGGCAGGGGGGCTACACCAACCCGGGCTGGTTGCCGGAAATGAACCGCGCGATCCGGCGCCTTCACGCCCACTTAGCTTTGTAGGTTTTGCGGTCTTCACCCGACAAAAGGGCACCTTTCTCTTCGCACCCCCCCCCCGCCACACTTTCTTCCTCTCGGTTCTTTGGCTCAGTTTCTGACTGCATGCTTGCTCGTTGTAAGTCTGCTCAAAAGTCGTGTGGGGCTGCCTCTGAGATTAGCCCGCCTGAAAAGGGGGTTGGAAGGTAAACTGGAATGGTTACAGTGTTAGGGTAGTTTTTTTGGGCCTTCCCCGTCTTGTAGGCACGTCTGATGTCTTAACAGTAATCGATACTGAGTAGTATTTTCAATATTATAAAAGGTGCTTCCACCATGGAGATAGGTGGTGTCCTAATTTTTGATATTGTTGTGGGCTTCCATATTCTAGCTACTCTTTTGTAGTCTTAACAGCATGATTTGTGAGCACTCTTCTAATTAAAAAGTAGTTTGTCAACTGTACGCATGAACACGTGGAGAGCATGCCTTGTAGTAGGCAGGTTTTTTTTTTAAGAGCTTTATTGATATAACTCACGTCACAGACTGTTAACATCAAGAAGGAAAACTAGTTAAATTTATCTTCAAATTTAGTATTGAGTCTTTTTCATACACCTTTTTCTTGCAGAAAAAGAACAGCAAGAAGCAATTGAACATATTGATGAAGTACAAAATGAAATAGACAGGTAAAATTTTTCTCAGTGTACTTTGAAGTTTTCTGACCTGATTATGTTTTGGGAATCATTGACAGTATGGCCAGGTAAATCTATATATACTGGCTAAGAGGAGATGACTATAACTTGGAAATATTAGGATACAGTGTTATTTTTTCTGTGATATATTTGTAGGCCACCAAAAAGTTGCTAATGAAAGTACATTGACCTTGTATAAAGATGGGGATTGCTTTCACAGGGTGAGGAATTGTTGCAGTGTGTGGACTTCTGATAGCATAATATTATGGCATTAGTGTTGCTCTGACTTGCCTAATAACTTTGTTACTTGATTGGCAGCTTTTTCTTCTTGAGAGAAACAATTAAGGTTAGCCTAGTAATGGAGTAAATAAAGTATAAAATGTTACCAAAATGCTGTTTTGGTACTTTAAGAACTGTCAGTTACCGAGTGCCTGGTGGCAAAGCAGATTAGATTGCCATCTCAATTTTGAGTTGAGTCTGACTGCAAAAATCTAAGTGATTTGGTTATTACAAATAGGTACTTTGCATTGTTCTAAGGCTAACAAGAGTCAATAATTATAATCTCAGCCGTCTTGTATTTGTTAAGTACCGTTGTTGGTCAGCGTGTCTTTTCATTTGCTTCAGACTTAATGAACAAGCCAGTGAGGAGATTTTGAAAGTAGAACAGAAATATAACAAACTCCGCCAACCATTTTTTCAGAAGAGGTCAGAATTGATCGCCAAAATCCCAAATTTTTGGGTAACAACATTTGTTAACCATCCACAAGGTATGTGATGGCAGGGCATTATTGAAGGATATGGGATGTCCACTTGTTGTAAAGGGGAGGGATCTTGGTTGAGGACTTGATCCCACATGTTGGTTACCTGCAGAGGTTGAAACAGGGAGAGGCTTGCAATTAATGTCTTCTATATAAGAGATCATATGCTAATGTGGGGTTGTGTTTAATTACCTGATAAAAGATGATGGTAGCTCTGACTCTGAGCCATTTGGTTATTCAGTCAATAGTGCATTTATGAAACCAAATTTGGGCAATCTTAAAGGGGATTGCTGAGTTGTTCATTTGTATAATCACTTGGTCTCCTTGCGGGTCTCCTTGCGGCTCTAGTGTCTGCACTGCTTGGGGAGGAGGATGAAGAGGCGCTGCATTATTTGACAAGAGTTGAAGTGACAGAATTTGAAGACATTAAATCAGGTTACAGAATAGATTTTGTAAGTATCTGTAACTCTATTTGTCACTATGGAAATTAACTTGAGCTTTGCTTAGAAGGGCTATTTGTTTTGACTTCTGATTCTCTTATTATTTATTGTAGTATTTTGATGAAAACCCTTACTTCGAAAATAAAATTCTCTCCAAAGAATTTCATCTGAATGAGAGTGGTGATCCATCTTCAAAGTCCACTGAAATCAAATGGAAATCTGGAAAGGTATTTGAGGACTTGTGCATTAATATTTTGTATAGATTGAGTTAGTTTAACCATTTAACTAATACTTGGTGTTTTGGTGATATGTTAAATGCAGATCCTTAAAATAAAAAGATCTGTGTTAAAGCCAAATACAATAGCTTATGGTCTTATAAGTTAATGGAGCAAGTTTTTGTAGACATGGACTTAAATCATTTTGAATTTTACATTGGTGGCTTTGTTTCCAAAAACCTATTTCTGTCTGCATTTAAGTATATGTGTTAAAAAACCAAACCTAGACAGTAACTTGCAAGAAAAGGTTGACACACACATTTGACAGCATTCTTTGCAGACTTAAAATCCTAAGGTTTCTTCTCTTTATTAATTGTACTTTTTATAACTTCAGATAAGAATAATAGTATGGATCATATTATGTCCAGATTTTGCTCTGCTTTTCGGTTAAAACCTTATTTAAGTTGTAGAGACTTGAGGTATAGAGAGCCTATATATCATAAGTTCTTCCATCTTCATTTAGGATTTGACGAAACGATCAAGTCAAACACAGAATAAAGCCAGCAGGAAGAGACAGCATGAGGAACCAGAAAGCTTCTTCACCTGGTTTACTGATCATTCTGATGCAGGTGCAGATGAGTTAGGAGAGGTCATCAAAGATGATATTTGGCCAAATCCATTACAGTACTACTTGGTGAGTTGAGAATATTCTTTTATTCAAGGTTGTACTTGTTTCACTTGTTTGAAAGTGAGTTGTTAAGGTAACCTTTGGTTTTGGTTTTTCTCTAGGTTCCTGACATGGATGATGAGGAAGGGGAAGGAGAAGAGGATGATGACGATGATGAAGAGGAAGAAGGATTGGAAGATATTGATGAAGAAGGGGATGAGGATGAAGGTGAAGAAGATGAAGATGATGATGAGGGGGAGGAAGGAGAGGTAAAAAGATTCGGTTAAATCCAAACATAATCTTCAAAGAATTCACCATGTTACTTTGGAGATTACATACATTGTGTAGTGAAACTGATTCAACTAGTTGTGGGAAGATCTGTAGAAAGGATAGGCTGTTTCCTTCAGCATTGAAGGAGATTTTGATAAGTTTGTTGTATCATTGATTTAATTAGTTCTACTTTTGTGGTTTTTATGACTAGTCAGTTATGTCATTCCCTAGCCAGTACTCAGTGAAAGCACTGTAGACATTGCAAATGCCCAAATTCTGACAAATCTCCCAGATAACAAAAATAGGCATGTTTTGGACGAGCTATTATAAAATTCTTCGAGTCAGATTGAGATAGATTAGGTTTGGGTTTGTATTACTTGGTCTGAAAGATGTCTGATTTGGTTAATGCTGGAAGTTAATACATCTGAAACATCACTAGGTCTTTCAAAAATCAGATTGGGATGCAGATTGGGAAATTCTCTGGTCCAGTGGGTAGGATTCAGCCCTCTCACTGCTAGGGTGCGGATTTGATCCCTGGTCAAGAAACTGAGATCCTGTGAGCTACGTGGCCTGAGGGGGGAAAAAGTAGTTGGTGCAGACTGGTGTATAGTTGGCCCTTCATAGTGATTGTATCTGTCGGTTCCCATTCTTCAGATTGACCCAACAGCTGACTTTTTTTCTTTTAATTCTCGAAAGTTCCAAAAAGCAGAACTTGAATTTGCTGAGTGTTGGCAACTATTTACATTGTATTCACAACTATTTACAGTGTACTGTTACAACTAATCTGGGATAATTTAAAGTACATGGGAGAATGTGAGTAGGTTGCATGAAAGTACTATGCCCTTTTATTTAAGGGACTTAAGCATTCAGAGGGTTGTATTTTGTTTTGTTTTAAAAATTTGTATTGGCTGTGCTGAGCTGTATGTGGGATATGAGCTCCCCAACCAGGGCTTGAACCTGTGTTTCTTACAATGGAAGCATGGAGTCTTAACCACTGAACTACCAGGGAAGTCCCCCTGAGGATTTTTGTATGTGGAGGAGGTTCTGAACCATCCCTCACACGTACCAAGGGACCACTGTGGAGGTTCATAAAATTCATTTCCCCTGGCATGTCATTATGTTCTGTGGGGTCCATCATGGTCCATATGAATATTGGGGACCGATCTTAGAATTAATCCTAAAGATTAACTGCCTGCTTTTTTTTCTTACAGGAAGATGAAGGAGAAGATGACTAATGGAACAATGATGGATTCCAACCTTTTTTAATTTTCTCCAGTCCCTGGGAGCAAGTTGCAGTCTTTTTTTTTTTTTTTTTTCCTCCTCTTGTGCTCAGTCGCCCTGTTTTTGAGGTCTCTTTTCTCCTTTATACCATGGTTCACAACTTATTGGGGGGGGAATACCTTGAGCAGAATTCAGTGGGAAAAGAATCTCTACCCCTTTCTGTTCCAAATTCATTTTTATCCCTTCCTGTCTCAACAAAAACTATGGAATCAACACCACCATGCTCTGTGGGAAAAAAAGAAAAACCTTCTGCTCCCTTAGCTCTGCTGGAAGCTGGAGGGTGCTAGGCCCCTGTGTAGTAGTGCATAGAATTCTAGCTTTTTTCCTCCTTTCTCTGTATATTGGGCTCAGAGATTACACTGTGTCTCTATGTGAATATGGACAGTTAGCATTTACCAACATGTATCTGTCTACTTTCTCTTGTTTAAAAAAAGAAAAAAAACTTAAAAAAATGGGGTTATAGAAGGTCAGCAAAGGGTGGGTTTGAGATGTTTGGGTGGGTTAAGTGGGCATTTTGACAACATGGCTTCTCCTTTGGCATGTTTAATTGTGATGTTTAACGGACATCCTTGCAGTTTAAGATGACACTTTTAAAATAAATTCTCTCCTAATGATGACTTGAGCCCTGCCACTCGATGGGAGAATCAGCAGAACCTGTAGGATCTTATTTGCAATTGACATTCTCTATTGTAATTTTGTTCCTGTTTATTTTTAAATTTTTCTTTTTGTTTCACTGGAAAGGAAAGATGATGCTCAGTTTTAAACGTTAAAAGTGTACAAGTTGCTTTGTTACAATAAAACTAAATGTGTACACAAAGGATTTGATGCTTTTCTCTCAGATAAACTATGACTTTTCAAGTTTGACTTGTGTAACGTTATTGTCAAACTTTTTGTCACCCTATCTTCATATTTTTTGATAACGCACTTTGCAGGATGACCTCAGGGCTATATTGATTGAGTAAAGGGATTTAATCAATGTATTAATGTCTCCATAGCTGGGAACCCATCATGGGTACAATTTGCCATCAGTTTCTGAAATTTTTCACATCATTGGGGATACTAGATTGCTGAAAACTCGGTTCTGAATGTGTTGTACCTTTGATTTGTATCTCAAATCATCATTTCAAAATACGGGCTTTTATTTACCTAGATATTAATAGTGCCTGCCACCACCATCAGACAGACCTACCTGGTGCTCCTCTGCCGAGTTAACACAGGGCAATCGTTTGCATGTCTTCACTGGCGCTGTAAGATGTGGCCGAGAAGACAGGCTTTCAGAGTAAGAAGTCCATGTTGGTGGTGAGAAACTCAGGTTAGGAGTACTTTTTATCTCAAAGTACCAGCTTTTTAGCATATAGCTCTCCAACGAGACCTGTCTGTGTGAATCCGAAGGAGATGATGGACTGCTCTATCTGCTAAATGCCATTGTGCATAAATCACATTTTGAGAAGCTACCTAATGCATAAGCTTTTTAATGCTGTAAAATATAGTAGCTAAAATTAAATGCCACTTAGCTTTTTCAGAGATGAATTAATGGACAGCCGGGTCAAATTCAAAGCTTTTTGATGTATAAAAACTTTATAAATGGAACTACTCCATCAGTAGGCAAAGTGTAACAAAAACCTGTCTAGATGGATAGTGTGTAATTTCTGCACAGGTTTCTGTAGCAAATACATCACTGTATACCGGTCAGGAATCTTGCTCCAATAAAGGAACATAAAGATTTTTTTGACTGGGGTCATTCTCCTTGTTTCATAGAGAAATGTTACTACTTGCTTTTGGATTTAGACGATAAGCTAGTTTTTCTGCTTTGTTTTTATTTGTGTTCATTGTGACTGGGAAATGGGGAGAACTGCCCCTTCAGGTAGTTCAGTAAGTATAGCATAGATCCATACGTCTACATGGAAAGGTATGTTTGGAAGGCATGGACAAATTAACTGTTATTTGACATGTAGTCAATTCCTGAGGGGATTCAGTCTTCGATTTTGAGGTCTCAACATTGGAAGGGCTTTTAGCTAGAGAAAAGGATAGTCACTTGAAGTAATATTCATAAAGTAATAACTGATTTATGTTTCACAAAGTGACATCTTAACCAAAACTGGTTTTTGTATGCTGGAGCTGTTAGGTTATTTAAAGTTTGAGAATAGATTGTGATCGTTTTGGCCACAAGACCTCTAATCATTCCGCCAGCGAGCCGGACTTCTTACCCATTTAAAGTTTGCTGTTAGGTTATTTGATGAAACTACTATGTTAATTTTGGGAGATGTGCTCAAAAGATAGGATCCCTTAAAGGGAATTTCATCCTGATTACTGAGACTACCCTTTAGATTCCCTTATGCCCAATGAAGGAGTGGTAGGCTGTGAGAAGGCAGAAGGGGCGAACTTAGTGTACTGGAAAAATGACCACAAAATAGTCTGCGTTTCCAACTGCAAGAAGAGTTTGGAGCAGGCCCTTAGGTATGTTTTGAAAACTACCAGGTGAATGGCTTAAAACTCCTTCGGTACAAGGACATATAAACAAAAAGTGAATAGTGCCTGTTTTGGTAGTTTCTCTGGGACATCTACTTGCCAAGCTGTGCTATACTCTGCTTATGAGGAGAGCTTAATAGCTACATGAATTGGGACATAGAGGACAGTAGCTTATGTGTTGTATATTTAAAAATTTCAAGGATACTTTGCAGTTGAGGTGGTCTGACTGTCATAACAGTTCCTTATGATTTCAAGCAAGTGGCTCTGAAATGCAGTTTGTAACCCTAACCTAAATGTCTTGAGCTGACAAATTTGCTTTTAACAAAATCTGGCCTACTTCACAACCATGTTAGCTGTTTGTAGGCTTCAGATGAATGTATAATTGTGTTTCTGAATTAATTTAGTAATCTTTATCATTACTGTTTGATAACGTGGTTTCATGGTTTCACTTCAGCTCATAAACAGATTTGGTTTTTCTGCGTTTCTGTCCGATTTTGCTATAAACCCTTTCTAGTTATTGCAAGGATGGAATTATTTGGAAAAAAAAAAAAGATGTTCAGGATTTCCTGAAGATTGAGACAAACTCTTTAGGAGACGAATAAATAGCAAATTATTTCAGTTGTTTAAAAGGACAACAGCTCATTTTGAAAAGTCTATACCTCACCATAGCAAAAGTCTATTCCCTTTTGTATGCATGGCTGTATTTAATGGAGATTTATAAGTTCTATTTTTAATGAATCTTGAGGGGAAAGGGACTACAGTTTTATGATGAGAATAGGAAGTGGAGGGTGTGTGCCAACTTGATTAGTTAGTGACATTGCATACTCAGATGCAAATCTAAGGGAGGCAAATCTAAATGTAGGTGGAGTGATGTGTGCCATACCCAGAAGGAAAAAGAGGTACAGAAAGGAGTAGATGTGCACTTATGTAGCCTGCTGGGACAGTTCCTTTCAAGTTGATGTTACACAACTTTAATAGTTCGTTAGCCGGAGTTGGTTTGGGCTGTTCACTATCCACTGGATGTTAAGTGTGAACCTCAGTTTTCCTAAGAATTAACGATTTTATGAAACACCATCACCCATCACACATCTAAGTAAGGTGCAGCTATCTCTTCATACTTAGCCATCAGCCCAGGGCTGTAGGTTTGTCCAGCCTGGGGTTCATTAGGAAAGGTGGGATGTATTCTGCTTTGGAACCCCTTTTTCCCTTAGTGGCCACAAAGCAGTGAAACACTTGAATGCAAACTTGAAAAATCATTGAGTTCTACCTAATTCAGGTTTCTGGCTGTAGGTTTAGGCAAATGAGCCTCAAGAGGGGAAATAGACATCCTCCTGAACAGGGACACTTTACTCATAAATTGAGGTTTTCTGAAACCCATGACCTACGTAACCTCTGTTATTTGTTAGCATCAACATTGAGCTAAGGGCACCTCAATAAACCCCACCTGAAGAGTCTACCATGTGCCTCCTAGCTTACTAGGTGTTAAATATTTGTCTAGCCTTCAACAACTCTGGTTTGTATATGTGTAAAATGTCACTTGTCTCTGATAATGAAGTCATTTCCCCCACTGAACCATGTTGCCTTTGCATATGTTGGTGTAATTTGGTTGATTTCCCATTGCGGGACTATCCCAGGATTGCCCACATTATGCCACATTTGTTAAGGAACTGGTCAAAGAGGAACTGACATGGTTTCTCCTCTGAAAGCATTGGAGGGCACCTCTTCAAAGTCAGCAAATAAGCCACCTTCAATATTTGACCCTTATTCACTTCTGGCCCTGTGGAGGAGGCTCCTTCCAGTGAAGTCCTGGCAAAAAGTGCTGGTGAGCATAGGATGACAGGGATTGGTTGAACAACCCTATGTTATTCAGTCCCTCAGTCGTGTCTCCCTGTGACCCCACGGACTGCAGCACTCCACGCTTCCCTGTCCTTCACTATCTCCTGGAGTTTGCTCCAATTCATGGAGTCAGTAATGCTATCTTACCATTTCATCCTCTGCTGCCCTCCTCTCCTTTTGCCTTCAATCTTTCCCAGCATCAGGGTCTTTACCAATGAGTCAGCTCTTCCCATCAGGTGGCCAAAGTATTGGAGCAACAACCCTAGTGTTAGTTGCTCAGTCTGGCTGGCTGGCTCTTTGTGACCCCATAGACTGTAGCCCGGCTTAGCGATTAAACCTCCGTCTCCTCCAGACTGTAGCCTGCCAGGCTCCTGTGTCCATGGGATTTTTCCATGCAAGAATACTGGAGTGGGTTGCCATTCCCTTCTCCAGACAATCCTAGACTAGCTGGCAATAAAGAACCAGGGTCCCCTAGAAAGCCATTGCCAGAATACCTAGCTCAGCCTAGTTTCCTGAGATGGTGGTTTTTTTTTTCTCCTTAAGGTTTAAATGTGTATTTTGTTTAGATGAGTGCTTTGGGGCAAAGACTGAATGAACAGCACTGGCTGAACCAGAGTTCCAGTCTAGTCAAAAGATGGAGGGGGTGGGGGGGAGGTCCTGAGAGATTTTGGATTCATTCCTAATTTGGTATCATTTGGGTAAGGCTTTACTTTCCCACGCATACATTTTTACAGTGTCTACAGACGGCCAAGACTTCTTAGGGAGCGACAGGTATGATATTAGCCCATTTTACACCAACGACATGGGAGAGAAAGAGAGATTTCTTAGGGCGGGAGCCAGGTCGTAGCGGGGTTCCGAGGAAGACGAGGCTGACCCGGCCCGGAGTGGACCGGCCACACAGGCCTTGCTCCGAGCCCGGCAGGCGGCGCTGTCCGCACCTGGGCCTGCCCCTCTGGCTGCAGCAACCCGGCGGCTACTGGAGAACTCCCGGCCCGGGAAATGTCCCTTTCTGTCCCTGTATCCCGGGGCGGGGCCCAGTGTCGCACGGGAACCGCGGCCTCAGATGAGGCGCGTTGGGTTCCAAATTCCGCGGGGACGTCGGATCCTGCGCCTCGGGGTCTGCAGTGGGGCTCGATCCCGCACTGCCGAGGGGCGGCGCTGATCCCCGGCTCCCGCCAGGGCCAGCGGAGCTCGGGAGGGGGCGCCGGATCCCGCGTCTCCGGCGCGACTTCCCGGGAAGTTTCAAGTTGGAAAGGCCTGGTGGAGGGGGTCGGGGCTTCCGGAACCCGAGTGGTCGAGAGGAGGGGCCGAGCAGCGGGAGCGGCGCCATGGAGGAGGGGGCGCAGCGGCAGGTGAACGGCGCCCGGAAAGGACGGGCTGCGGGCGCGGGCCGGGGTGGGGGGGGATGGGGGGGAGCTCGTTCACTGCCCGGGGCTCCGGCCGCGACCCCCAGCCCCCTTCCCGTGTCCCTTCCCAGCCCCCTGCCCTGAGCCCCCTACAACTCCGCAGAGCAGATCTGAGCCCTGGGCGGTGGGGATGGGGGTGGGGTTAGTGGTTTCTGCCCCCTGGAAATGTCCCCAAATCACCTCCCACTGACTCAGAGCCTCCGTCGGGCCAGCCCATGAGCACGTCTGAATCCGCAGTCAGGGCCACCAAGGGTGGGCCCGAAAGTTTCCTAAAAATCTATTCTTCCAGGTAGGACTCTAAGGTCGATGAGCACCCGCTGGGACCGCAGAGGGGGCGGGTGCAGGCACATGTGGACCACTTCTGGGGCGGGGGAAGAGAAGCATGTGATCAGCAGGCGGAGGACGCCGACCCCGCGCAGGTTGTGGGGTTCCTCCCGGAGCACACAGGAGGCGGGGCTGGGGGGACCCCCGGGGGAGGGGCATAGTCCAGCGCCCCGGGCGGGAACCTTCGGGTGCACAGAGGCTTCCAGCCCAAATGGCGAGGGGTCGGGGTTCCAGCAGTAGGTTCGCGTGGGCACTGGGACTGAGGTTGTGTGTCTTGTTATTGGGGGCTGGAGGGGTGGGGGGGGTGGCGAGAAGTGGAGTTCTAGCCCTCAGCAAACGGGGATGGGGACGTCTGTGTACAACAAGATCGGGCCCCCCAGACGCCCAGCGGAAAAGGAGAGGTGTGTGCGCACTTGGCGGGATTCCAGCCCGGAGCCGGCAGGACCGCGGGCTCCGCTCGGCTCACTGGTGAAGTGTTTTCCAGAAGACTCCTTGAGTGCCCCCACCCCTTGGGCAACTCTCAGGACTGTGTCTGCCCCCTCCCTCCCTCCCCCTTCTTCCGGAGGTCCCTAGGCCTGTTCCCGCCGTGGCTTGTACACATTTTCCGATTTCCTGTTAACCTCCGCCCAGCAGCGGCAGCTGGGTGACTCAGGACCCCGGTGCCGGGCCCCCAGCTCCATGGGATCTTTGTTTGCTCAGGCCTTTGGCTCTGGCCCTCTGGCCTAGGGCCCTCAAAGGATTTCCTGAGGCCCGCCCCTGCCCTCTGACAGCCGGGCCAGCGGGCAAGCGGAGGCCTGGGGTGAGGGTCCTTGAGACTGGGGTGGCCACCCCTTCCACTGGGCTTGGGAGATGGAGCGCGGAGAGGTAAGATGGAGGATCTCAGAGAGTCCTTGGGGTGGGGGTGTCATGAGTTACCCTGGGCTGAAGTCAGCTTTGGCATTGGTTGGTTTGAAACGGCCTCTGGGAAAGAGGTTTTCCTCTTTTTGCTCCCACTTGGGGTGAAGTGGTGAGAGAGCCTTCCACTTCCTCCCAAGAGCTGAGCTTCGCTGGGAGTGGGCCCCTGGAGACCTCCTCAGCCCCACTGGGCCTCTGCTTTGCCACCTGAGGGGTCAGACCCTCAAGGGAGCAGCCCTGGCTTCTTCTACTCAGGCCACGGACTGCCCTGTCTGTGTGACCTCAGGAGGTCCCTTCTCAGTGCTGAGCCTCTTTTTTTTTTGAAGTTATTTAAAAAAATTTTGGTTGCTGTGGGTCTTTGTTGCGGCACACGGGTTTCTCTTGTTGCGGGCTCTCTGGTCATGGCGTGCGGGCTTAGCTGCCCTGCAGCATATGGGATCCCTGTGACCAGGGATCAAACCTGAGTCACCTATATTGGAAGGTGGATTCTTAACCACTGGACTGCCAGGGAAGTCCCCCCCCCCAGTCTCTTTTCTGGCCCTCAGACCTTAGTGTGGATCCTAGACTTGAGAGCAGCCTGATAACGTGTGGCAGCAGGGAAAGACTGGGGCCCAAGAGACAGTGCCTCTCCGTCTCTGTGTTGTGGCCTTGAGCAAATTACATCACTTCTCTGTGTCTCAGTTTCCTCATCTGTAAAATGGGGATGATAACTGCACCTACCTCATGGGGTTGCTGTCAGATTCGACAGGTTCATGTCTGCACAGGTCTTAGAACAGAACACCCTATAAATGTTAACAGTTTTTTTTTTTCCCTCTTCCCCTTCTCTCTGATGGCAGACGACAGGATTGTGGGCTGGATAAATAGCCTTGGGGCATCCACCGGGCTTAGGGATACTCGCTCTGAGGTCAGAGAGGCACCTTGTGGGTCAGTCCTGGGTGCCATCCACTCCTGCCTCTCTCCCCTCTCCTGTAATGAGCGGAGGCTTTGGAGGTGGGGTCCCAGAGGCCTGATCCCTCTGCCTTCCCACAGCCTGGGGCAGGCCATCGGCCCCTGGAGGATGAGAAAGAGGTGATCCGCCGGGCCATCCAGAAGGAGCTGAAGATCAAGGAGGGTGTGGAAAACCTGCGGCGGGTGGCCACAGACCGCCGCCACCTGGGCCACGTGCAGCAGCTGCTGCGGTCCTCCAACCGCCGCCTGGAGCAGCTGCATGGAGAGCTGCGGGAGCTTCATGCCCGCATCCTGCTGCCCGGGCCTGGGCCGGGCCCCGCTGGTGAGTGAGGAGCGTGAGGAGGCCCCTCTGGATGGGAAGTAACAAGTTGACCCAGCTCCTTGACCTTGGTCCTGACCTACTCTCAGAGCTTCTCCTGAGAGAGCCCTGCCCACGAGGGTTGGAGAGGAGTGAGCTAGGCCATGGTGGGGGGGCTCTCGGCTCTAGGGGAGGGGTTCATGTGCCCCACACTTTTTGGACACAGAGCCCGCAGCCTCAGGACCTCGGCCGGTGGCCGAGCAGGCAAGGGCCCGGCACCTGGAGGCCCTACAGAGGCAGCTGCAGGTGGAGCTGAAGGTCAAGCAGGGGGCTGAGAACATGACCCACACCTATGCCAGTGGCACTCCCAAGGTAAGGCCCCCTGGGGGGAAGAGACTGTGTTCTAAGATGATTTGAGAAGGTAGTGATCCAGCCCCTAATCTGATAGGGAAATGCAGCCTAGCCATTGATCCTGTAAGGGAGACACTCTACCCTTAGTCTGAGGGGGGAAGCAGGCCCCAAATCTCAGCTTGGCTCCAATCCCTTGTCCTAACAAAGAAAGCAAAACACTAGGGTGGTGGGGAATCCCAGCCCAACCCCAAGTCTAGTAGGGAAGTCCCAGCTCCTGTCCCAGCTTCCAACATGATGTGGAAGCTCGCCCTGATCTCATAATGGAGGCTTGACCTGAGCCCTTCCTTGTCTAGTCTGATGGGGGAGGCTCTGTTGCAGAGCTAGTCTAAAAAGGGAGGCTTGGAAGCTTCCTGGTTAAGACTGTACTTCTAATGCAAGGGGTGCGGGTTTGATCCCTAGTCAGGGAACTAAGATGCTCACATCCTATGTGGCCTGGGCCCCCCCAAAATAATAATAAATAATTTTTAAAAATACAATATAAAGGATATTAAAAAGCAGAGACATTACTTTGCCAACAAAGGTCCATCTAGTCAAGACTATGGTTTTTCCAGTACTCATGTATGGATGTGAGAATTGGACTGTTAAGAAAGCTGAGCACCAAAAAATTGATGCTTTTGAACTGTGGTGTTGGAGAAGACTCTTGAGAGTCCCTTGGACTGCAAGGAGACCCAACCAGTCCATCCTAAAGGAAATCAGTCCTGAATATTCATTGGAAGGACTGATGCTGAAGCTGAAACTCCAATATTTTGGCCACCTGATGTGAAGAACTGACTCATTTGAAAAGATCCTGATGCTGGGAAAGATTGAAGGCAGGAGGAGAAGGGGACAACAGAGGATGAGATGGTTGGATGGCATCACCGACTCAATGGACAGGAGTTTGGGTAAACTCTGGGAGTTGGCAATGAACAGGGAGGCCTGGCGTGCTGCAGTCCATGGGGTCACAAAGAGTCGGACACGAATGAGCAACTGAACTGAGCTGAACTGGCTGTAGTTATCTGGTCTACTGAGGGAGGCTTAACTTCAACCCAGACTGATGGAGGAGGCTTGGTCCAGTCCCCAGTCTGACCAGGAAGGCTCTGGCCTAGTCCTGGCCTGATGGGGTATGTGTCGCAACTCTATAGGAGAGGAAGCTGCTGGCGGCCGCCCAGCAGATGCTCCAGGACAGCCAGCTGAAGGTGGCCCTACTGCGAATGAAGATCAGTAGCCTGGAGGCCAGTGGATCCCCTGAGCCAGGTGAGGCCTAGCCAAGGAGGCTGGGCAGGGTGGAGCAGGGCTGGGGCCTGAGGCTGACCCCTCCTCCTCCCAGGTCCTGAGCTGATGGTAGAGGAGCTACGGCACCGTCTACGCATCGAGGCTGCTGTGGCTGAGGGCGCCAAGAACGTGGTGAAGCTGCTCGGTAGTCGGCGAACGCAGGACCGCAAGGTGCTGGCCGAGGTCAGACCATGGGCCCCTCCCATCGCTTCCTGTCTGACTGGTACCACCCTCTGTAGTGGCTGGTGATACCGCTCAATGGGCCACGAGCGATGGCCATGAGGAAACAAAGAGGCACATTCTTTTTATATCTATAATTTTCTTTCTTTCTTTCTTTTTGGCTCTGCTGAGTCTCTGTTGCTGCTTGGGGTTTTCTGTAGTGGTGAGCAGGGGCTACTCTCTAGTTGCGGTGCGTAGGCTTCTCATTGTGGTGGCTTCTCTTTTTTGCAGAGCACAGGCTCCAGGGCACAGGGATCCAGGGCTCCGTAGTTGGGGCTCTCAGGCTCTAGAGCACAGGCTCCATAATTGTGGCCCGTGACTTAGCTGCCCCAAGGCATGCAGAATCTTCCCAGATCTGGGATCAAACTGGTGTCTCCTGCACTGGCAGGCAAATTCTTTACCACTCAGCCACCAGGGAAGCCCAGAAGACACATTCTTGTCTAGATCGGGGGTCTCCAACCTCCAGGCCACAGACTTGTACCTCCTATCAGATCAGCGGCAGCTTTAGATTAGAAAGACAGTGCACAAAAATGTTGTTTAGCCACTCAGTTGTGTCTGACTCTTTGAGACCCCATGGACTGCAAGACATCAGGCTTCCCTGTCCTTCGCCATCTCCTGGAGCTTGCTCAAACTCATGTCCATCGAGTCAGTGATGCCATCCAACCATCTCATCCTCTGTCGTCCCCTTCTCCTCCTACCTTCAGTCTTTCCCAGCATCATGGTCTTTTGTAATGAGTCGACTCTTCACATCAGGTGGCCAAAGTATTGGAGCTTCAGCTTCACAAAAATGTAATGCGCTTGAATCGTCCTGAAACCATCCCTCCCACCTCCAGTCCGTGGAAAGATTATCTTCCACAAAACCAATCCCAGGTGTCAAAAAAGTTTGGGGACCACTGGTCTAGACCTCATCCAGGGTGTCTCCAGGTGGCCTGAGCCGCTGCCTCCACCATTACCCCAGGGCCCTGTATCCCCTGCCCGTATCCCTCCTGCAGGCTCAGGCCCAGCTCCAGGAGTCCTGCCAGAAACTGGACCTCCTGCGGCTGGCCTTGGAGCAGCTGCTGGAGAGACTGCCTCCTGCCCACCCTCTGCGCGGCAGAGTGGCCCGGGAGCTGCGGACTGCTGCGTCTGGGAACCCGCAGCCTTCAGGGACACTCGTGAAGCCCACTGCCATGACAGGTACCCGGGAGCCCCTCCTACTTCAGAGCTCTCCTTCTCTTCCAGGGAGGAGCCTGGAACTCAGTGGGGAAGAATTTTGGAGAAGATTTTCAATCCTGGCTTCACCATCCCTTAGCTGTGTGACCTTGGGCGACTGACACCCCCTCTCCAGACCTCAGTTTATCACTCTGTCAAATGGGGGCAATAACAGCACCTACTTCATAGGGTTGGTGCGAAAATTCAAGCACTTCACATGCAACAACTCACTGAATTTTCACACCAACCCTATGAAGTATGTGCTGTTATCACCCCTATTTGACAGAGTGATAAACTGAGGTCTGGAGAGGGGGTGTCAGTCACCCAAGGTCACACAGCTAAGGGATGGTGAAGCTGGGATTGGAAATCTTCTCCAAAATTCTTCCCCAGTGTGTTTAAATGAGGAACCATGAGAGTGTTAGGCTGGAAGTGCCAGTATTAGGGAGCTCACGGCCCTGGAGGCCTTGGTACCCAGTTCTGGACAGTTTGCACTATTAGAAAGTTCTTCCTTATCCCAAGTGGATCTAACACTATGGAAGCCCTGAGTTTCCCATCTTGGACCCAGTGCCAACTAGAGGGCCCAGCTCCTGCCTGCACAGAGCTGGTACAGAATAGATAGGCCTCATCCCACTGTGAGCAGAGCTGAGGGTGAAAAGTACAGGGACTGCATGGGCCCCCTCACCTGGCCTTGGGGAACCAAGGAATGCTTCCTGGATGGGGAGGCATGTCCTTGAAGGGCTTTGGGAGTTGACCAAATCAACAAGTTGGGAAAGGTGAGGGCAAGGTCTTGTTTGTTGTTCCCCGCTAAGTCGTGTCCGAGTCTTTGCGACCGCATGGACTGCAGCACGCCAGGCCTCCCTGTCCCTCACTATTTCCCAGAGTTTCTCCAAGTTTGTGTCTGTTGAATCGGTGAAGCTATCCAACCATCTCTAGGGCTTGTTAAGAGGCCTAAAATTCAGGTACTTGGAGCCACCCCATAAGCTGTCTTCCAGCTGAACACCCACATTCCTCCAGTCATTCTTTCTAGATGACCTTCCCATCCTGGGCACTGCCTCGGTTTATAAGGTCTCTCGGAGTATAACCCCCCAGGCCCCGACTCCCTAAATGGTGCTCTTCAGCCCCATGTATGTCCTCAAGAGCTGCTAGAGTCCCACTGCTTCCTCTATCCTCGGATAGACAAATCTCTAGTGATCCTAAAAATGAGCCCACTTGGTTGGCAAAACACACTGGTACCCACCACAGGAAGTGGGGCTGAGTTGGCACTCCTTTCCACTGTACTGATGGGGAAACAGGCCCTGGGAAGAGGTGGTCAGCCAGGTACCCTGTCCTCTGGGGCTCTCGTCCCTGGCATGGTGCTCCCTAGGCCTGGAGCCCTGGGCAGCATGTGGACTGAGATCTGAGTCTGACTCCTCTGCTTCTGCATCCCTGCTCCTTCCCACATATAGAGGGCGGGCAGGAGGGGTGGACCAGTCGGTCAGCCCCCAGGGTGGCAGGTGGCTGCCGAGGCCTAAGGTGAGCAGGCTCTGGGTTTACTACCTCCATGAGAAGGCAGCATTCCTGGGGTCCCAGGGACCCCTTGGAGGATGGCATCTGATGATGGCCCCTCACCACGCTCCCCAAAAGGGACGCTGCAGGTCCGCCTCCTGGGCTGTGAGCAGCTGCTGATAGCGGTGCCTGGACGTTCCCCCGCGGCCGCACTGGCCGGAAGCCCCTCCCAGGGCTGGCTTCGGAGCAGAGCCAAGCAGCAGCGTGGGGGAGGCGAGCTGGCCAGTGAGTAGGGGGCCCGGGGAGCTGGGGAGCGTGAAGGTCTCCCCACCACTCCTGGCCTGCCCTGAGCCCCGACTCTGGCCTTGCAGGTGAGGTGCTGGCTGTGCTGAAGGTGGACAATCGCGTTGTGGGCCAGACGGGCTGGGGGCCTGTGGCCAAGCAGTCCTGGGACCAGACCTTTGTCATCGCCCTGGAGCGGGTGAGGCTGCCCCTGTATGGACCAGGGTGATCGCAGGCCACGGGGTGGAAGGCTGGACAGGTAATGGCTGGTGCCAGGCTCCCCCCAACTCAACTTGGCCTGCCCGTGTAGGCCCGGGAGCTGGAGATCGGGGTCCACTGGCGGGACTGGCGGCAGCTGTGCGGCGTGGCCTTCCTGAGGCTGGAGGACTTCCTGGACAACGCCTGTCACCAGCTGTCCCTCAGCCTGGTGCCACAGGGACTGCTCTTCGCCCAGGTGCCCCGTGGCCCCTGCCCTCTGACCTTATGGGCCCCTGGCTCTGTTAGCGCTAGAGGGACCATGGAGACTGTGCCCACCCCCTCACCCCCCCCACCCCACCCCCAGCAAGGAGTGGAAATTGAGGCCCTGAGGGAGGAACTTTCCAGGGACGAAAGATTCCCAGCCACTCTCTGAGGACTTCACAGGAGAGGAAAGGCCCGTGTCCTTTTCCTGACTACCCCGCTGCGTGTGCAACCTGGACAAGTCCTTTTCTTCTCCAGGCCTCAGTTTCCCCCCTGGTACCAGTGAGGATGCTGAATCCATTCTCTCTGAGTCCCTCTAGCTCTTGCATCTGTTGACAACGGGCTCAGGCTGGGATCCTGGAGGCTGAGGAGGTGCCCCGGGGCAGGTGGGCAGGTGGGAGGGGACTGGTCTTCAGCCCTGCCCCCTGCCCCCACAGGTGACCTTCTGTGACCCTGTCATTGAGAGGAGGCCCCGACTGCAGAGGCAGAAACGCATTTTCTCAAAACGCAGAGGTATGGAAGGCTGGTGAGCAGGGAGCAGGGCTGGGCCCCTCCAGAGACCTCGAGACTGAGCCTGCTTTTGCCTCAGGTCAGGACTTCCTGAGGGCTTCCCAGATGAACCTCAGCATGGCGGCCTGGGGGCGCTTGGTCATGAGCCTGCTGCCCCCTTGCAGCTCCCCAAGCACCATCAGCCCCCCCAAAGTGTGCTCCCAGACCCCAGCCACACCCCAGCAGGCCACTGACCCCGACTCGCCCAGGTGAGGAGCCTTGCTCACCCCAGGCTGCCTGCTTCTCTGCGGTGTCACCTCTCTCCAGACACAGATGGTGCCTACCCTGTCTGTCTGTCTTGCATGGCTGTGTGTCCACCCCCGCCCTCCCTGCTGCTGCTGTTCCAGCTGTCTGTGCCCGGTATATGTCTGCTTCTACCCCACAGTAACTTCCCATCCAAGAAGACCCCCTTGCGAGAAGAGATCCAACCCCCACCCAAGCCCCCTCGCCTCTACCTGGCCCAGGAGCCAACCCCCGAAGAGATGCCGGTGAGGGGCAGCAGGGCAGGGTTGGTCACCCTGGGCGCTGCGCAGGTCGGGTGGCAGGGCTGGAGGGAAGGAAGCCCTGCTCTGCCCTGAGACCCTCTCCCCTCACAGCGCACCAAACGCCCCCACATGGAGTCCAGGATTCGACTCGAGCCGCCTCTGCCAGCCCCGGCTACCAGGTACCCTGGAGGGCTCACCTCGGTGTTTTAGACATTTATCCACTCATCTGGGTATTTGCATGTCAGACGTTCACACCTCACCCTGGGCTCCTTGGCTCGCTCTCAGGTTCTCACTCGCTGAACCCACATTATTGAGCTCAGCCTACCTGCCAGACCCCAGGAAACTGCAGTCCCGGGAGCCCTACCCCACCCCGGGCTCTGCAGCCCCACTAGAGGGGGACCACCCAGGATTGAGCATGGGGGGTTTGGAGCGACTCCTGGTGGAGGCCCAGCACTTCCTCATCCTTGGGGCTTCCTGTACCCTCTCTCTTGCAGGAAACCCCCCCGGCTTCAGGACTTCCGCTGCTTGGCCGTGCTGGGCCGGGGCCACTTCGGGAAGGTAGGGGGCTGAGGAGGTGCAATGGAAGGGGGTGGGAAGGCCCCAGCATGTTAGCTAGGGGGCTCTGGGCTCTGGGGGGCAGTGGGTGGGGGAAGTAGACTCCTGTACTGCCCACCTGGAGCCTAAACCTCTCTGGTCCCCAGGTCCTCTTGGTCCAATTCAAGGGGACGGGGCAATACTATGCCATCAAAGCGCTGAAGAAGCAGGAGGTGCTGAGCCGGGACGAGATCGAGAGGTGTGTGTTGAGATCGGGGGGCTCCCAGCACCCCGGCGTCTGGAAGGAACTCAGGACAGCAGGCCTGGGCTGGGCTAGTGGCTCCAGAAGGCAGCTGAATGCTGCTGGGGCTTTGAAGAAGTGACCCTGTGGGGCCAGCCAGGCCTGGGCTCTCTTATTAGCAACTGCAGTTGTGAACTGTGTGCCTTTGGGCAGGTCTCCTCTCTGTGCACCTCAGGTTCCTCATCTGTGAAATGGGAACAGGGTAGGGGTACAAGTTCAAGACCTGTGCAAGCCCCTGATACATGTGAACCATCACTCTATCTGCCTGGCAGTTTTAAGAGCCAGTGACCCAGGGGAGTTGTGTGGGTGACAGGGCACAGCCAGGGGAGATCTTCCTTCCCTTTTGGGTTCCCTCCTTGCCTGTAAAACCCACGCCCTCCTCTTGCAGCCTGTACTGTGAGAAGAGAATCCTCGAGGCCGTGGGCTGCACAGGGCATCCGTTCCTGCTTCCCCTCCTCGCTTGCTTCCAGACATCCAGCCACGCCTGCTTCGTGACTGAGTTTGCGCCCGGCGGTGACCTCATGATGCAGATCCATGAGGACGTCTTCCCTGAGCCCCAGGCCCGGTGGGTCCCCCTCTCGCCTCTTCCAGCCAGCCTTCCCTGGGCCCCCCGTCCCTGGCAGCCCCTTCATCCTGCTTCCTCCATGGTGCCCATCAGCCAAAGAGTGCATTCAGTCAGGGAGGCCTCGGTTCAAATCCTGGTTATCAAACCCTCACAGCCTTTGTGACCTCAGACCTCAGTGTATATGGCAGTGAACTGGGGATAATGATAACCGCTTCATAGGCTTGGTGCATCGGTGGACATAACATTTAGAAATTGCGGAGCCTAGGGTCTGGTGAGCAGTAAGTGACTGACAGATGGCGTTGTTATGTCTTACCCACCAGAATGTGGACTCTGGAGCCCAGATTCACACGTCAGCTCTGCCGCTAGCTCTGTGACCCAGGGTGGGTCGTTTACCAGGAGTCTCAGATCCTCATTTGAAAAAATAGACATGATGAGGCTTTCTTGGGTGGTCTAATGCTTAAGAACCCACCTGTGAGTGCAGGGGACACAGGTTCGATTCCTGGTCCAGGAAGATCTCACATGTCTCGGAGCAACTACTGAGCCCAAGGGCTGTAACTACTGAAGCCCACACACCTTGAGCCCATGCTCTGTACCTAAACCTATGAAACAGTTACCATTACCCCCAATTCACCACAATGAGAAACCCATGCACCACAATGAAGAGTAGCCCCTGCTCACGGCAACTAGAGAAAGGCCATGCACAGCAAAGAAGACCCAGCGCAGTAAAAAAAAAATACATAACGTTTTTTAAAAATTAAAAAAATAGGCATGATGGTACCAATGGAGGCTGCCAGGAGGATGCCAGGATGGGCATGTGGACACTTGGTGTCATTCCTGGCACAATCTAAGGGCCCGGGAAGGGTAGGCTGTTATCGGGAGGAGCCCCACCCCTGCTGCATTGAGGTTCCTCCCAGCCTCTTGCCCACATCTGACTCTGGCAGGGACGTCGGGGGTCCCCAGGCCATGGCCATCCTGGTGCCTCCCTGCCCTGTCCCCCACAGTTCTAGGCCTGAACTCCCCGCTGCACCAACCCTCCAGGTTCTATCTGGCCTGTGTGGTCCTGGGTCTGCAGTTCTTACATGAGCAGAAGATCATTTACAGGTAACTTGCCCCCGGGATGCTGGGGGAGTAGGCAAGGGAGTCAGGGGCTGCCCTCCTCCTGGGATGTTATGAGGCGGGGCCGTTCTCTGGGCCTCAGCGCTTCTCAGCTCCTTTGGGGTCTGCCCTGCCTTGCCTTCAGAGACCTTAAGTTGGATAATCTTCTCCTGGACGCCCAGGGTTTCCTGAAGATCGCGGACTTTGGGCTTTGTAAGGAAGGTGGGTGCCTCCCATCCAAGAGCCTGTGTCCTCCCGCCTTGCTCGCTCTGCTGAGGCCAGGAGGGTGGCGAGCAAGTGGCATCTTCCAGGAAATATGCCTCCCAGCCCTCCTTCCGACGCATTGGCTCGTCCTTCCCCGCTCTAAAAACTCAGAAAGACCCCCTTGCCCTCGGCCGGAGGGAAAGCCTGGGTTGGGAGATGGTGCTGGGTTCTGCTTTCTGCATGGCCCTGGCACACAGGCTTCACTGAGACTCACATTCCTCATCCATCAGGTGGCATGAAAACTGTTCCCACCTCCAGGGGTGCAGGGCAGGGCACGGCACGGGGTTCCTTGCATGGGGTCCTAAGGGTTGGTGGTTGATTCTTACAACCAGAGGTTCTTGTGGCTGCCATAGCACGCTGGCATCAGTGTGGATGTTGGTTGGCAGGGATCGGCTTCGGGGACCGGACGAGCACCTTCTGCGGCACCCCGGAGTTCCTGGCCCCTGAGGTGCTGACTCAGGAGGCCTACACGCGGGCTGTGGACTGGTGGGGGCTGGGTGTGCTGCTCTATGAGATGCTGGTGGGTGAGGTGAGTGCTGGATGGGGAGAGCTGCTGGGGCCCCCAGGCTGGGTGGAGGTGGTGGTGGGGCCTCCCTGCTGAGCCCCCTCCCCGCAGTGCCCGTTTCCAGGGGACACTGAGGAGGAGGTGTTTGACTGCATCGTCAATGCGGAAGCCCCATACCCCCGCTTTCTGTCGGTGCAAGGCCTGGAGCTTATTCAGAAGGTAACCGCTGCAGGGTCCCGGACTGGGCCGGAGGGCTACTCGTGGCTCTCGGGGCTCCCTACCCCAGAGGCTAGGGGCGGGTGGGCAGTGCCTGGGGCTGAGCACCTTGAATGAACCCCTGTCCTCGCCCCCAGCTCCTCCAGAAGTGCCCCGAGAAGCGCCTGGGGGCAGGCGAGCGAGATGCTGAGGAAATCAAGACCCAGCCTTTCTTCAGGGTGAGCGGCCACGGCCACGGTGGTCCTGGTGCCTGGCGCAGAGGGAGGGGAGGGCCCACGGGGGCTGCTGTTCCCATCGTCTGAGGTACGCCTTTGCCCCCAGACCACCGACTGGCAGGCTCTGCTCGCCCGCACCGTCCAGCCCCCCTTTGTGCCCACCCTCTGCGGCCCCACAGACCTGCGCTACTTCGAGGGCGAGTTCACGGGGCTGCTGCCTGCCCTGACCCCACCCGACACCCGCAGCCCCCTCACCGCCCGCCAGCAGGCTGCCTTCCGGGACTTTGACTTTGTGTCTGAAAGATTCCTGGAGCCGTGAGGGCCTCCCGGCCTCTCCACCCACTGCCCGCTCCCTGACCCCAGACGGTTAGAGCCTCTGCTTTGCCCACCTGGGCACCCTGGGATTGATGGGGCTGCTGTCGTGGGCATTGCTCAGTCACCGGGCCAATGCTGCCCGCCCTCTTCTCCCGACCTCCTCTCCCTTGCCCATTGCAAGACCTAGACCAGAAAGCGTGGCACAGCGAGGAATGGTTTGTTTTTTTTTAATACTTGACTTGCTTTATGGCTCATTAAATTTATAAAACTGCATTGGACGCAGCCTGGCTCATGGGGTGGGATGGAGGTGTCCGAAGCCCAGGTCTCTCTTTGTGCCTGAGCCTCCACCATGGGTCCTCTTCCTTTTCTTCTGCCTGGGGAGGGCAGAGCTGCCCACTGAGGCAGGGTTCAGTCCCTCAGCTCCACTCTGAGGCCTGGAAGGAGTGGGCAGGAGTGAGAAGCCCCAGGACCTTGGAGGGCCGACCCCTCTGGGTGCAGCCCCTCTGGTTTTTAGGCACAAGATGGTGGCCCCGGCTTCTAGTGACCCTAAACAGCTTGGCTACTGCCTTCCTCCTCCTCATCCTCGGTCCAGAGGGTCTCCCAGGACCCTGAGGGCCATCCACAGAAGAAGTGGGCCAGGTTGCGGGTCAGGCCGCGGTCGAAGGGGTTGCCGGGACGCTGGCGGAGGTAGGCGATGCGGTGGGAGGAGATGAACTCCCAGGTGGTGGTGTTGCTGGCCACCAGGTAGAGGTGTGAGGCCAGAAGCAGGCTGGCCACCAGGGAGAAGAGCGACAACAGCAGGAAGGTGGTGAACAGGAGCCCGCTGGACCGAAGCCAGAGCCCCCAGGGCTGGAAGAAGCGGAGGCCAGACCTGCAGGGAGGGAAAGCGACAAGGACCCAGAGCTGGGGGCGGGGTCGCCCGAGGGGACGGCTATTTGGGAGAGGGTCCGAGGCCCCTGAAGAGGGAGCCTGTGGGGGACTGGTCCTCCCCCACACCCAGGGCCCCAGGGAACCCACCATGCCAGGTACAGGGCCCACAGAAGCACCACCAGCTGCAGCGCCAGGTAGGCCACGAAGAGCGGGTGGTTGCGCTCGCCCACGCAGTTCTCCATCCAAGGGCAGTGGTGGTCGTAGCGGCGGACACAGCGACGGCACTCACGGCAGTGCCGAGCCCGCAGGGGTTGCTGTGGGCACAGAGGGAGTTGGGCCTCAACACTGGCTCCCCTCTAGGCCCAGCAATGAGGGCGGGAGGTCAGGGCTGGCATCTGGGAGGCCTTCCTGGAGGAGGGGGGTGAGGCCAAGGCATCTCGGCCTTGCCCGAGTCCTCCCACGAAGGTAGGTCCCCGCATCACCCACCAGCACCATGCAGTATCTGCAGCGCCGAAGGGGGATGGCCTGAGGAACCATGGCTGTCTGCTCTTCCTTGGCCTCCTCCTGAAAAAGGGGGGACAGGATGAGATGGGGGTCCCTTGGGAGGCAGATGAGACTGTGGGTGTCTCCCTTGGGGGCCAGCTTAGTTCTGGGTGTGCACATTTGGGGATCTATCCCATGCGTCATCGAGGTGGTAGAGTGGGGCAGGGTGCCCTGGACTGTGAGGTTGTGTGACCTTGGCCAGTTACTTCCCCTCTCTGGACCTTGGCAATTTTCTCATTGTAGGATGGGGCCCTAGGTCTGGCAAGATGATTCCCTGGGATTCCCTAGGAAAGCTCTCAGCTGAGTCTAGCATGAGACTCACTGGGGTCTTGAGTTCCCTGCTGGAGGGAGGAGGGGTTTGGGCCTCCTAGTTACCTGGGGCTGAGGCAGGACATTCACGTATCCCGGGTCCATGAGTGACACGGTCAGGTAAAGCAGCAGGGAGCCCAGCACCAGCAGCAGGAAGGTGAGGGGCAGGAGCAGTTCCCCCTGCTCTTCCCACTGTCGAAGCGCTGGAGAGGCCAGAGGGGGAGAGTGAGGCCAGGACTGTGGAACAGGCATGGGGGGTGGGGGTGGAGGGTGCAACTGGAGGCGGGAAGTGTGTCCCTAGCTGAACAAAGGCCTGGAAATGGGGTTTGATGAATGGTCAGGTGTGGCCACTGCATAGGGTTCAGGTTTGGGAGAAGAGAAAAAAAGCAGTTAATCTACACTATCTCTGGAGGGCAGTAGGGAACCATGGAAGGTTACAGGGTCAGATATATTTCTGAACGGCTTCCCATGTGGCGCTAACAATAAAGAAGCCTCCTGCCAATGCAGGAGACATAAAAGACTCGGGTTCCATCCCTGGGTCGGGAAGATCCCCTGGAGGAGGGAATGGCAATCCACTCCAGTATTCTTGTCTGGAGAATCCCATGGACAGAGGAGCCTGGTGGGTTACAGCCCATAGGGTTGCACAGTCAGATATGACTGAAGTGACTTAGCATGCATGTTTCTGAAAGCCCTCTTAGTACAGAAGTAGAAATGGATCAGAGGGGAGGTCTATCCAGGACACAGAGAGGAGTGTGTCTGGGCAAGGGTAATGGTAGGGAGGTTGGCCAGATTGGAGGTAAGGGGTGATGGAACCAGGCTTGGCTGGACATGGGGGACAGGGAGGAGGGGTCTGGCTCTGAGATGGGAAGAGGCTGGCCAGGTCAGAGATGCACAAGAAACAGAGATAAAGAAGAGTGTGGCTGGTAGGTTGGAATGCTGTAGGGGAACCCAGGCCACCTCCAGGGTCCAGCCCATGGAGGTGACTGAAGGTTTGGGGGAAGGGGGTGGAAGGCTGAGCAGGGAGAGGCAGGAGACAGCCAGTCAGACATCAGAGTGTGGACAACTTAGGTGCCCCTTGACTGTAAAGGGGAGTGGAGAAGAAAAAGGTTGCAGTGGGGGATTTCTTTCCGATGGGGAGACTGAGCAGGTTTTTAGGCTAAGGGGTGAAGCCAGTGGAGGAGACTCAAGGTCTTGGAGGAAAGTGAGGATGCCCCTAGTCCAGGAGCTTAGGCTGCAGCGAGGAGGAAGGGGTGGGGGTTGTGGTGGTGGCAGTGAGGGAGAGTGAAAGCCTGTGCTGGAGGTGGCCTGTGACAGGTAAAGAGGGTGAAGGATGGAAGTGGGTGGGTGGAATGAATGAGCGCTCACTGGGATAAGAACAGGAGGGACAGGCTGCTCCCCTGTGCCATGTCCTCTTGCCTGAAGGTGGGGAGCCCGGACTTGGGGCAGCTAGGGCCACGCAGGGGTGGGGTGGGCGGGATGCCAGCCCTTCATCTAGTTGATCCTCGGAATCTTGGGAGTCAATTCCTGGGAAGGGTCGGGCGGGTCCCAGGATCAGGGAAGATGGGGTCTCCAGCGGGTCGTCGGATCAGGTGGGCACCGGGTGGGTCCTGGGACAGACAAGGGTGTCTGGCAGGGATCAGGAAGATTCTGGGATTAATTAGGGATCAACTGGGTATTAGGCGGAAAGCAGGTGGCTCTTGGAATGAGAGGTGGGGAGGGAGGCCTCCGGCGCGGGAGGAGTCAGGGGGAAATCCCAGGATCGCCGGGGGCTTCGGGAAGGGACTCAGTGAGACCCAAACATCTGGGGAATCAGGCGGGATCGGGTGGGTCCGGGGTCGCGAGGGTTCCGGCTCACCGGTATCATGCAGGAAGAGTACCAACGTGATCCCCCAGGTCAGCACAGTATGCCCGGTCCGCACCAGGACCCCAGGGGTGAGGAGCGCCCAGGGCGCCATCGCCTCGGCCCCGGGCCCCACCCGGAAGAAGCGCTCAGAGGGGCGGGCCCTCCGAGGAACAGGGATCGCGGCCACCCGGGGATTGGCGGATGCGGGCTGTGGGCGTGGCCGGATTGGGCCAGGGAGGTCGCCTATTGGGCGACAGCTGCGGTTTAGTAGGCGCTCGAGCCAACAGGTGCCTGAAGAAGCTGAGGGCGGGGCCGGCGCGCGCGCAGCCGGTAACTCCCCCAGCTCCACCCCCCCACTCCCCCAGCATCCAGGTAACTTTCGAAAACCGAGCTTCCGTCTCGAGTCCCAACCCAGTCCCGCTGGACTTCCACCACCCGCCCGCAGCCCACAGCCTCAGGCATGCGTCCAGGAAGATCCAGGTGCTGTGACTCCGGGTGGCAAAATTGCGCCCGGTTTGGAGATGAGATGCTCGAAGCCTCGAGAGAGGCAGGACTAGCCCAAAGTGGCTCCGGGGTGATGACTTTACCTCCGTCTATTCATTTTCAGATATTGCAGACGGGATGAGAGCAGAGTGGAAGTACGTGGTAGCAGATTCTGGCTATGAGGGGCCCGACTGGGTCAGAGCCGGAAATCCCAGCACTGCCCCTTCCTACCTGTGTGCGTTTGGGCAAGTTACAAAACCACGCCGAGTTCTGTTTCTGTCTGTATCATGGAGATGATAATAGTACTCCTCCTCAGGTGGCTGGAGGACTAAATATTGGAACTAGTGTCTGTAGTACGGGACTGTCTTGTCGCCTCAGCTCTAAACCAGCACCTACACCCAATGACTTGCCCAACCTAGGGCTTCAGGCTAATCTACCATGAAGCCTAGTCATTCACTGCTTACATTCCTTTACTGTGTCCCTAAGGGCTTCCCTGGTGGCTCTGATGGTAAAGCGTCTGCCTGCAATGCGGGAGACCCAGGCTTGATCCCTGGATCGGGAAGATCCCCTGGAGAAGGAAATGACAACCCACTCCAGTACTCTTGCCTGGAAAATTACATGGATGGAGGAGCCTGGTAGGCTACAGTCCATGGGGTCGCAGAGAGTCGGACATAACTGAACGACTTCACTTTGACTTTGACTGTATCCCCAGGGCCTGCCTTTCCTTCTATTCCTCCCACTGATACCGACATCCACCTTCCTCCATCAGATTGGTGCCCTCCTGGCTCCACAGTATACTCTTCTGACATTTGTTGTTTTTGTCATTTCAACATCCCCTTTTCTGTTGGAAAACTGACTCTTCCCCATCCTGTGTGGATCTGGAGGAACTGTGTCCCTCACTCATAGGGTCGTGGGAGAGAGACCGTGGGCATGTGACTAGAAGGCAAACATGGTCCTCATCTCATTATTCCCAGTGATTGGACCTAAGTGGTGGGCATGTGACTTGGCAGGGTCAGTCAGTATCATTCCATGAGAGTACTCTATAGATGCTGAGAGAGGAAGGGGCATTCTTTTGGATCTCAAGCATGAGGAATAGGATATAATAGCAATTGGCAGCCGGTTTTATGCTATGTAGTGAGAGACTCTGGCAGAAGAGAAGGAGGCCAACTATAAAGAGATGTAGAAATAACCAGCACTGAAGCAGGGAGTGAAAGACAGTCTTTTTTTTTTTAAAGATATTTATTTATTTATTTGGCTGCACCGCATCTTAGTTGTGGCATGCAGGATCTTTAGTTGCAGCATGAGGCATTTTTAGTTGCACCCTGTGAACTCTTAGTTGCAGCATGTAGAGTCTAGTTCCCTGACCCCATGTGGGATCTTCTCAGACCAGGGATCAAACCAGTGTGCTCTGCATTGGCAGGGGATTGAACTCAGGCCCCCTTCACTGGTAGTGCAGAATCTTAGCCACTTGACCACCAGAGATGTCTGGAGAGATGGCCTTAAAAACATGGTCTGAACCCCTAGATCCAGCTGTTCCTGAAGTTGATCTTAACATTAGATTCCCAGTTGCATTAATCAATGAAATTCCTACCTTTGAACTTGGGTAAGTGTTTGAGTGTCTGTCACTTGCAACTCTGTCTTAATTACTGCAGTGGTTGCATGGCTTAGTGTGCCGAGTGGGGACATCTACTACATTATCAACTTAAGAAATAATTGTGGGACTTCCCTGGTGGCTTAGTGCTAAAGAATCTGCCTGCCAATGCAGGGGACACTGGTTTGATCCCTGGTCCAAGAAGATCCCATATGTATTGGAGCAGCTGAGCCCGTGAGACACAACTACTAAGCCTGTGCTCTAGAGCCCGAATGTTGCGACTACTGAAGCCTGCACATCACAGAGCCGTACTCTGCAATGAGAAGCCCACAATGAAGAGTAGCGCCCGCTCACTGCAGTGTGAAAGAGAAAGCCCATGCAACAGCAATGAAGACCCAGCACAAATAAACATGAATAAATTAATTTAAAAGAAGAAATAATCCTGAGGATGCCATGAGTCAGCCGCTATGCTGGTGTCAAAGATTAAAATAAAGTTGGACATCAGTTAAAGCTCTAACGACAGATTTTACTCAGTAAAATACTACTGCGGTAGGGAAGAGGATCCAACATGAACTGAATGTAACTTTGCTTTGTACAGAGGTGACTGGGTATTTTAAAGGGAGAATGAGAGAGTAGAGATGGGGAAGGGCAGGGGCTTGATGAGACTCAGGGAAGTGAAGACTTACAAAGAGCCGGTCAGGGTAAATGCTCATTAAGCCAACTGTGTCTGGTAGCTGGCAGCAACTGAAGTTAGGCTTCTGTCCTCCCTCGGAGACTGGGAGACAGAGGCCTGATCCTTCCTGATGATTACATTTTAAAGGGATGGCTTTCAGGTCCTTGAGAAAGATGCTGCTGAGTTATAGGAGGTACAGATACACCTCAGAGGAACAGAGGAAGCATTCACAACTTTAAGCTGTTTTTAGTAAATGCTCTAAGAAAGGCTATTCAGGTGTTAAACAGCAAATTCTTTTTTTTTTTTTAATATAATTTTTTTTTTTTTTTTTTTTTGGCTGTGCTGGGTCTTGGTTGCTGCATGGACTTTTCTCTAGTTGTGGTAAGCAGAGGCTATTCTCTCTAGTTGCGGTGTGCGGGCTTCTCATTGCGGTGGCTTCTCTTGTTGCAGAGCACGGGCTCTGGAGCGTGGACTTCAGTAGTTGCGGCACACGGGCTCAGTAGCTGCAGCTCCCGGGCCCTAGAGCACAGGCTCAGTAGTTGTGCTGGCTTAGTTGCTCCATGGCACGCGGGATCTTCCTGGATCAGGGATCAATCCTGCGTCTCCTGCATTGGCGGGCAGATTCTTTACCACTGAATCACAAGAGAAGCCCCAAACAGTGAATTCTTTTGGCAGCCTGGAGGTTTCTCAGACAGGCACTTTAAGGGGGGGGGGTTAGGTAGGGTCATCTTGCAGGTGTGACCCGGGGCTGTTAGAAACTCTGTTAATGTGAAGTCTTTTAAGGTCAGAGGAGGGAGTGGGTGAAATCCCTGGAGCTGAAAAGTTTGTAGTTTTCATAGGCTGAGGTTGACGCCTGGTGGGAAGGCATGGAGCTGGCTCCAGTCTGGTCTAGCAGAGAATCTCTGTCACTGGGCGCTGGGGGCACACCCACCTAGCACGTGTGGGAACAGGTCCACCTGATCTGGGACCAGCGCCTGGACTGTTCTTGGGGAAGAGCTCTGCACCGTTGGGTGCGACCTCAGTACTACCTTGGGGGCACGGAGGGCACTGCTGAGAGCTACTCTGGGACAAAGTTGGTGTAAACGTGGACTCTGCTGGGCAAAGCCCAGTCACCTCACGATTTGGCCCTGGCTCCTTCGTCCCCTCCTGTTGGCTCCCCCGATCCTTCCCTCTGCTGCAGCCACAGGGGCTGCTTCCTGGTTCTCCCTGAAAGGCCCTTCTCCTGGTAGGGGCCCTCTATCTAGGACCCCCCTTTCCCTGGCCCTCTACAGCCAGGCCTGGCAGCCTTGCCTTCTTGCTGGATTCAGCTTGAAGGTCTCCCCTTGTGAGAAGCCTCCCCTGCCTGCACTGGGACCCTGTCCCTTGCCTGCAGTCCTGCCGGCCCGCCTGAGGGGCCTGCTGTGTGCTCCCTTCCCCCCGCTCCTCACACGCCATTGTCTCGTGTTTATTTGTCTTTACCATCAGACAGCCATTGTAGGCAGGGACCCTGTTGGTCTGTGGCCAGCTGGACCCTCAGTGCCTGGGCACGGGGCTGTGGAGATACTGCAGAGGAAAAGCACGTGTTCTAGCCCCATCTGCCACTGCCAAGGAATGGATGCTTTTGAACTGTGGTGTCAAGAGCCCCTTGGACTGCAAGGAGATCCAACCAGCCCATCCTAAAGGAAATCAGTCCTGAATGTTCATTGGAAGGACTGATGCTGAAGCTGAAACTCCACTACTTTGGCCACCTGATGCAAAGAGCTGATTCATTGGAAAAGACCCTGATGCTGGGAAAGATTGAAGGTGGGAGGAGAAGGGGATGACAGAGGAGATGGCTGGATGGCATCACCGACTCAATGGACATGGGTTTGGGTGGACTCCGGGAGTTGGTGACGGACAGGGAGGCCTGGCGTGCTGCGGTTCATGGGGTCACAGAGTCAGACACAACTGAGCGACTGAACTGACCAAACTGCCACCTGTCCCCTTGGGCCAGGCCCACAAACTGACCCAATGCACCCTCCTATCACTGTTCTCGCTCTCCAGGCCCACCGCCCGAGCCAGCCCAGGCCCCCTCTCCAGGCCCCATCCCTTCCACAAAAAAAGACACTCTGCTCTTCTCCACTTTGCACAAAAATGTATTTCTGTGACATCCCAAAGTACAGACATTTACCCAGGCCCCGGCTGGTAAAGCGATGCGATGTGAGCTCTGCCTGGGGTCTGGTGCAGGCCACGTGAGCATGGAAGGGAGGGCAGATGGGGCCTGTGTGCTGAGCGGAGGGGCCACAGGGCAGCCGGCCTTTCCCAGGGCTGGGGTTGGGAGGAAAGACCCCAGGGGAAGGCCAGGTGCCTCTCCCCTGCGCTGCTCATCCCGCCTGTTCTGTCTGGAGGCAGGAACGCCAGGAGAATCTGAAGCACAGGCCCAGGGAAGGAGAGACAAAAAGCCACCCCGCAAGGGCCGCCTGCAGTCGGCTCTGCTCCCCGGCCCCTTGTTCCAGATGGGGCCTCCTCCCCTCTGTCGGTGCCGTGAGAAGCAACTCGGAGTGACGTCAAGGGAGGACCGCAAGGTGTTTTTGAGATACATTTGTGTGTCTCACACACTTCTCTGAAACCCAGTGCGGAGGTTTCCAAGGGGAAGCCTGGGGGCAGGGCAGGAGGGGGCGGATGCTGGTCTGAAGGTGTCTGCCTGTGACCGCCAGGGAAGGCTGGCGTGGGGACCCCCCTGTCCGCGGGAGAGGTGTGGGCTCCTCTGGGCCGCGGGGCAGGCAGGGGCAAGTGAGGCAGGCTCAGTTCTGCTGGTGGGGTGCCTGGGCACCGTGGGGGCTGCAGGCCGATGAGGGGTGGGGAGTGAGAGAGCGAGCCCCTGGCCCCTGGAGGTGTTGGCTTCCAGGGCAGGAGGTGGGTGGTGGGGTGCATAGGTTCTGGGTATGTTTGGCAGAAGGGGAAGTGGAGTCGGCCCGGGTTCTGACCAGCCCTGGGCTGGGGCCTTCCATAGCCTGGGCCTGGTGGGAGACTAGGACGCAGCCTCCATAGCAGCGTGGCCTCAGGCAGGCCTGGCCAGAGGGCAGCAGAGCCATTAGGTGCCTTGAGGGCCCTCTGGGGCTGGGACTGCCTGGACCGAGGCAGGTACAGCTCACTTCCTCACCCCAGAGGCCCACAGCCGGGAGCACCAAGGCATTGGGGAGACCCAGTGGGGTTAGTTTTAATCCCCAAACCCCATCAGTCGCACCGAGGTACCTAGACGGCGTTCTCGGGCTTCGGTGGGAGGGTTAGGAGGCTGGAGTGGGCTCTTGGGGGCCCCACTGCCTCTCCGAATGGGAAGCAAGGCCAGGGTCGGAGATTACAGGGCACGGGCCGGACACTCACAATGTTAAGAGGCATTTACTCTCGCAGGGGTGGGAGTGAGTGTGGCAGCGATGAAGGCTTTGAAAGTAGGGGCTTGAGGATGGCCAGGGAGGCTGCAAGGACTCAGGGGGTTATTTCTTTTGTTTTTGTACAGAAATCATACACACAAAACTTCACACTTCCTAACCAAAAAAAAAATAATATATATATATATATATATATATAATATATATATCTCACTAATGTTAAGGAAAAGCGTCGGTTGTGCAAAAGTTCCCCTGTGTCCTTTCGTCCAGTGGGAGGCTCCCCGGGGCGTGGGGATCTGCCAGCTGGGCGGCTTGAGCGCGATTCCTCCCGGCCTCGTGGTCCAGAGCAGTGGCAGGCCGTGGGGGCGGAGGCCTTATCTGGACGTGTCCATGTTCTCCTCTTTAAAGTTACTGCAGTGCTCAATAACCTTGCTGGAGACAATGGGAGAAAGAGGATTGGAGGGTGGGCTTGCACTGGGGTAGGCTCAGCCCCTGCCAGCTGATTAGGCTGCTGGATTTGTTGGCAAATGTTAACCATGCTGACACTGAATGAGATGATGTGTGCCAAGTGGCTGGCAGAGTGGCTGGCCGGCGTGTGCGGGGTACCCAGGAAATGGTACTTGTGGCCATGAATACCTTCAGCCCCCGTCCTCCCCCTCGTACCTCCCTGGGCCTCCTCTTCCCACGTTTCAGCACCAGGACATCTGTGGTTAGGGGCTTCCCTGAATCAGCTCAGGCCTGACCCCCAAAACCTTCTGATCTTTTTCATCAACATCGTCCTTCACTTTTTCCCTGCCCACCCAGGCCTTTTTCTTCCCCTGAGTCTACTGGTGGTCCCCAAACTGGTTGCACATGAGGTTCATCCAGAGATCCTGACCCAGCAAGATCTGGGCAGGTCTGGGTAGGGCGAGGGCAGCTGTGCTTGTCCAAGTACAGGGGCTCCACACCCTGCAGGGGCAAGTCCCAGTGCGGTGCTGGGAACCACCCCTCGTCCTCAGATCTGCATCTCTTTCCCACTCTTTCTGGCCCTTGGGAACTGCTGTCAGGTGTCATCCTGAACCCTGGACAGCCTTCCCATTCACACTAAGCCTCTGGGTTGGTGGTGGGAGTGGTGTTCACTGCAGCCTCTTTGTGCCAAAGAGGCGCCACACTGCCTTTTAGGAGTTAAGGGATGTCTGGGGTGGGACAGGACTTGTGGACTTCTCCTAAGCACCCTGCCCTCAGGCTGGTCAGCTCAGGTACACAGCTCAGGTCCTACAGAGATTTCAAAGTGATTGGGGTAGGTTATGGGTCAGTCTTAGCCAGTGCTTCTCAAATCTCCTGGAAGCTCTGTTGACAATGCATATCCCCAGGCCCACTGCCCAGACCCACTGGAAAAGAAAATCTAGGGTAGGGCCTATACATTTTTAACAGTCTTTTTAGGTGATCCTTTGGGGAGATTAAGTTGGAGAACCACTCATTTTACCATTCTCAAGCTCAGACAAATCTGTCAATTAAATGTTTAAGCAGTGCCCTTTGCCAAAAATAACTGCACAAACAGCCAGTGAGTCCTTCTCTGGGGAGACTCTGAACTCCAGGCACCGCACCCCTCCCCACCCCACCATGACACTTTCTATTCTATATTGTCTTTAGAAACGGGGTAAACTTAACGATATCCCCTTCTAGAAGGGACCCTGGAGGAAGCGCGGTTGTTACTGCTGATCGTGACACGCAGCATCCCTAAGGGTCTTTCTTGTGCAGTGATGGGTGTGAGATCCCAGTAAGTGATATTTTAGACCCGGAAGTGAAAACCACAGAGCAGCGGAAGGCCTGTGTACAGGACCTTGTTCAGAAACTCATGCATTCTGCCCAATTTTAGAATGTATTTTACCACACTGTGTCCTTTTCTTTAGTTGGGAGTGTCTTTGGCCAAAACTAAGTACAAATTCTGACCTGACTTGCTAATGCCAAGGAATGAGAGGACAGGATTTACGGGGAATAAAGGAAAACAAAACTTACAAATGAGGGCAACGATGCTCTGTTCAGAGCTTGATCATCTAGTTTCCGGCCACGCGGTGGCCATTACTACACTCAGGGAGGCCCCAGCTGGACATCAGTATGCTGTCCGCCTCCACACTCAGCTCTGAGTTGCCCCTGGGAATGTTAGCCATTCCCAACCACGAGAGGGCCCGGCTGTGTGTCCTTGGCTCCCCCAAGTCTAGGCTCCAGGCAGAAACACTGCCAGTCTCTCACCGGGCCATTTCCTTGGTCTCCTGCCGCGCAGTCGCCATCTTGATCATGTCCTTCAGGAGGGGCATCCCGCCTTCTTTGATCAGCAGGGGGCAGTACTTGTCCGCTGTGAGGGGGGTCAGACAGCAGGTGATCAGGGTGGGACTTCTATCAGCCTGTGGCCCCAAAACCCTCCCCTGCTCTGACGACGGCCCTCCCAGAAGGGGGGATGAAGACGCTGGCCTGAGTGAGGGCCCGGCTGCAGGAGCCATGTTGGCCCAGCCCTGAGGCCAAGTTCCTGAGGCCACCTGAGGGAAGTGAGGGGTGAATCCCTTGGGAAAGGCTCTTCCCTTCCCTTCATGGTGGCATTTCCCCCAAATGTCACCCAGTCCAGCCCCTTCTATTCTCTGAGAAGTGTTTGTAAAAACAAGAGCTTCCTAAGCACCGCCCCCGGGGTGTCTTGATTCAACAGATCCAGGAACCTGCATTTATTTGTACTTTTAACAAAATATCTCCAGGTGATTCTGGGACCTGCCGGAAGGAAACCACCAGGCCTGCCCACTGAGGGGCTTCATGGTTCACTCCCACAAAGAACATTCTAGGGCTTGGGATCCAGGGCTACATACACACTCCACAGAGAACACGGGCATTTCAGTGGCCTTCTAGCAGCTGTACAGTATAGTATCATATACTGGAGCTATTTTTTATCATCTCCATCTAATGATGAAAGAGCTGAGGTGCAGTGAAATGAAGTTACCCACTCGGAGTCACTCGAGAGGCTTGTCTGAGGGAGTCCTGGCTCAGAGCTCTTCCCAGCTGCCACGCTGCCTCTGAGGTAAGGTGCTACTTTTTAGTAAGACTAACCTCAAGGAATAATAAAAAATTGGCTGAGCTGGTATGTGACAAGTGCTCTTCTCAGCACTTTACATGTCTTATTTCACAGCAATCCTATGAGGTAAGTACTATTATTAGCCCATTTTAAATATGGGGAAAATGAGGCCTGGAGAGGTTGAGAAACCTGCTCAAAGCAGCACAGGCAGTCTTCCTCCAGGGCCTGCCCTCTTTTTTTTTTTTTCCTGGTTTGTTTATAAATGTTTATTAAAATGGAAAGCTGTTTGCTCATCTCTCCCATGAGCATCCATCTAGCTGCCTGTCACCTGCTAAGGTGTGTGACTGCTGCTGTCATAAATGCTTTTGGAATCTTCAGAATAACAATGTATCTGCCTTTGCTTAAAAAAAAGTCCTTGTTCCATACCTTGCAAGCCAACCCTTCTCTTTACACCTTTATATAAAAGGTCTCCAAAATGTTCACCCCAAGCAAGCTATCCATGGATAAACATATACACAGGAGCAAAACAAGTTGGTCTGGACACATCAAAGTTTCAAGTCCATCCCCTTCAACTTCCACCTAATTCTGCGGAGGGCATGCACTCTCATCCCCTCTGCTTACCAGTTAACAGGACTGAGCAGTATCCAGGCACCAGGGCTCAGCTTTCCACTGGTTCTCTTTTCCCACCAACCTTATGAAGTAGGCATTATTACCCCCATTTTACAGAGGAGAAAATCAAGGCCCAGAGAGGTTAAATTACCTGCCCTAGATCACATAGCTAGCAAAGCAGAGAAGTAGGGGTGAGCCTGGTCTGTCATCAGAGTCTCTTAGTGCTACACCCTCCTTCTCTCCCCAAAAGCCACTGAGCAGAGGACTCGGTTCAGGCTCTTCTCAGGGAGGGCGGGACTCTCTTGGAGAAAATAAGTGAGAGGAGTTTTCAAGTTCTCTCCTGTCCTCTCGGATGTCTGTTTCCTCAGGGGTTAGTTCTGCTTTGGGTTGGTCTTACCCTGCCTTACAGAAGACATAGAGATTTTTATTTTCTATTTTTTTGGTTGCGTGGTGCAGCAAGCAAGATCTCAGTTTCCTGACCAGGGATAGAACCCGTGCCCCCTGCAGTGGAAGCACGGAGTCTTAACCACTGGACCGCCAGGGAAGTCGCAGCATGGAGATTTCTGACTATTCACTCATCTGAAGCAGGAAATATTAAGAAAGCTGCGTGTGTGGGGTCTCTGGATGGGCCGGCTTGTCTGTCAGGCCTGCTTCTGCCGATGAGGCAGAAGCTAGCCATGCTGCTGGGTGTCCCACTGATGCCAGAAAGCAGAGGTGGGGGTGTGTGCAGACACTGACACCAGCTCTCACAGCGCTCCCACCCAGCTCAACACCGATGAGGGAATGAGGGGCGAGTGGGTACTCACGGTAGACAGACACCAGGTTGTAGAGGGCCCAGGTGGCCCAGTGCTGGCTGACAGGTGAGATGCCCTGGGGAAGGAGGCGAAGAATTGGCTCAAATGACCTGCAAGAAGAAAAACCAAGGTTATTTTTGATGCTGGGCATTGGCAGGGTGCACCGGGGGTTCCTCCTTGCTGAAGGGTCTCATGGATAAACGATGAGCAGGTCAGCAGGATGGAGGGGACATGGCAGGGGGCGGGCATATGGTCCTTCAGCCCGCTTCAGGCTCCACAAAGAGAGCTCCCTTGTGAGAGAGGTCATGAACATGAGGCAGGGAGGAGGAACACATCAGGTGGTGGAGAGACAGGGGACGGCGGCAGGGAGGAGAGCCCCAGCCTGGGCCGTAGGGGTGGAGGGTCCTGGGAAGGAAAAGAGATTGTGACTGCACTTCCCATCACAGCCTTCTACGTGCCATCTGGAGTCATGGTCCAAAAGCCTGCAAGATGTATGTGCGACCCCCACCAAGCCCCTCCCCAGGCCAGTGATTCCACTTCCTCTCTCCTCTGAAAGGATGGTAACTGGAGCATAAGCAAAGCCACGAGCATGAGCCTGTTCCTCCCAACATGGGTTTCGGCTTCAGTGTCAATCAGTACCCCATGGCCCAGGCACACATAGAAAGTGACTCAGTTATACAATAAGGAAGGAGACCCATAGCTGCGACTGGAAATTCAGTCACGCGATAGTAAGACTTGATGCCAGCTGGACGGAGGTGGTTAAATCTGTGCACAGAAAACTGCTGGAAGGAGAGACGCCGGAATGTTAGGGGGATGCTCTTTTTAGGAATGAATGGTTTCTGTTTGTTTCCTGTTGTTTATGTATTCTCTCCTTTTTTTTTTCTCTCCCACAACTGAACATGGATTGAACATCTGTGAATGGCAGGCTTAGCATACACAGGTGTTGATGTGAGGAAAAAGGCACCAAGCTGAAGAGGTGAGGTATGCGCCTTTACACGCATACCTCATGGACCACATGTGGGCTCTCCATGGACCACACCTCAGTTAGAAAGACCCAACTCAGTACTAGAAGGGCAGGCTGCACCGACCAGGCCTCATTAGGAAGAAGTGGCCTGTCCCAGCACTGACCCCACCGCACCTGTAATTGATGTTTCTCCGTGAGTTGATGTCCCAGCTCTGGATGGCTGCCCACATGCGCTCCTCCACCTCCTCCCGCTGGGGTTCACAGATGCCCCAGGCCTCGGGTCCATCAAACATGATGTGGGAGAGGACGCCGCAGGCATTGTAGGAAACCTCAATTCCATCCGCCTTGCTCTCCAGCAGGTTGCTGCCAAGAAGGGAGAAAAATGGAGTCCTGATCCCCAAGGCCTGCTTCAGATACAGGCTGCTGACTCCAACCCATAGATTAGATGCCAGAGGGACTACTGATTTCTTTATCACTTATTAGCTACACCCAGATGGCATTTTTTTTTTTTTTTGCTGTGCTGCACACCTCATGGGATCTTAGTTCCCTGTCCAGGACTTGAACCTGGGCCCTTGACAGTGAAAGTGCTGAGTCTTAACCACTCAACTGCCAGGGAATTTCCCATGACTTCTTTTTCATTAAAAAAAAATTTTTCTGGGTGGGCCATGCTGTGTGGCATGCAGTATCTTAGTTCCCTGAACAGGGATCGAAACCACATCCCCTGCATTGGAGTCCTAACCACTGGACTGCTAGGGACGCCTCCCCCAGATGACTTCTAAAGGGAATCTGAGGTCATTTAAGATATCGCTACAAGGGGACCATTTATGGAGGGTTGAAAAGATAAGGAATTGTACCATAGAGTGAAGGTGACATTCCTAATAGAAAACTAGGCTGATAGCAGTTGTTACAATTGAGCACTGACTAGAGCTCTGAGCATCCTGGCAGCCAAGGCAAAAAGAGAAAGGCAAGAAGTACCAACCTGAAGACACTGATGAACTGGGAAGTCATTAGCTGGGGCCGTAGCTCCTTCACCTCTGCCACGTTCCCCAAGAGTCCCAGCATATTCCGATGCAGCTCCTGCTTCTCTGGGAACTCCTGCAAGATAAGAGCCGTTGGGGTCAGAGCAGTGAGTACCTGATTCGTGTCCGATGCTGGTAACTCACTCACCAGAGTACCTGATTCGTGTCTGATGCTGTTAACTCACTCACTGGGGTGAGTACCTGATTTGTGTCTGATGCTGGTAACCTGGAAGCTTTATGAGCATCTGTCTGGCCATTTCTACTGGACAAAGAGCAGGTGCAATCTGCTGCCCTCCTACCTCCCAGTACACCTAGGACAGTGCTGGGTACACACTACAAGGGGTTAAAATGGTGGGGCTCCATGCCACAAACTCAAAGGCTGAGTGTGCATATCTAACCTATAAAATTATGAATGGGGCAAACATGATTCTATTTACCAAAACTCGAAATATTAAGCTTCAGGGAACCCTTTTGGAAGCTAGAGCAAGAAAATAAAGAATAAGTTTTAGGATGAACAGGTTATCCTACTGGACAGAATTCTGTCCAGCTGACACCCCAGTGGACTCCGGTCAGACCTGGGCAGTTTGAGCGACCACGCTGAGAAGGACCAGTTTGGGTTTTTCCTTGGAGTGTGTGTTGTGTGTTAAGTCACTTCAGTCATGTCTGACTTTGCAACCCCATGGACTGTAGCCCGCCAGGCTCCTCTGTCCGTGGAATTCTCCAGGCAAGAATACTAGAGTGGGTTGCTATTTCCTCCTCCAGTGGATCTTCCCAACCCAGGGATCGAACCCATTTCTTTTACGTCTCCTATGTTGGCAGGCGGGTTCTTTGCCACTAGCGCCACCTGGGAATTCCGTTGGAGGGTGGGCTCTGAGAGAGGCCCAGCCAGGCTGTCTGGGTCAGGGAAGACCTCCACAGCACATCCTGGGCTGGTGGGTCTGAGTGGGCCCCCACTGCCTTTCCGTGGGAACCACAGGGAGAGGGTGGCTGGGGGACCTGGGACAGAGGAGAGGCTGAGTGGGGGTCCAGCTGCTGCTGAAGAGGCGCTACCTTCAGGCAGTCCAGGAAGAGCTTCATGCCGTTGAAGTTGAGGAACATCTCGCAGTTGTCGGGCGTCTCGTCCGTGATGTTCCACAGGGCGCTCCAGGAGAACTCCATCACCTGGTCGCACTGAAGCGGGGAGAGGGCTCAGCACAGGTGTGCCGGGACGGGCCCGCAGGCACCCATTGAGGGGGGTCCCCGGACAGAGGCACACACCCCCCACGGCAAACCAGTCCTCTCAGCCGAGGGGAGGGGGCGGGTGGCTCCATGAAGACTCGACTTACTATCTTGTCCAGCAGCTTCTTCTGAATCAGCTTCAGCATGGTCTGTGGGCAGAGAAGAGAACTTGAGGGGGGGCGTGGGGGGGCCAGGGCTTCAAGAGCTACCGTGTCCTCCCAGAACCAAGATGGAGGGAGGAGTCAGTTACTCCATTCCTGTTAACACCTCCTGATGAGACCACATCTGCCTCTCTAGGCACTACCCTGGTGGCCCAGTGGTTGGAATCCACCGTCCAATGCAGGGGACGTGGGATCCTTGGTTGGCAACTCAGATCCCATATGCTGCGGGGCAACTAAGCCCGAGCACCACAACTACTGAGCCCGCCGCAGCTAGGAACTGACACAGCCAATTAAATACATAAATATTAAAAAAAAACAAACAAACCTGCTTCTCTATTTTGGAGGCTGTTTGAAGAAGTGCGACCCACAGACCTGGTACTTAGCATTAGGAGGCCTGGCTCAACCTTGACCTGCCCGGCTTTGGCCACGGCCCTCCCACCCTGTGGCCTTCAGCCTCCCCAGCGATGATTGAAAGGAGACTGGAGGTGCCTCCCTCATTCTTCCCTTCCTTTCTCCAGCAAATATTGATTATCTCCCCCATTGTGTGCCGGGCCCTGTGCTAGGAAGCGCTGGGGACAGGAATGATAGAAGGATGTAGCATGGTGTCTTTCCCCATGGAGCTCACATCCAGGGAGGAGGCTGGCGTTAAACAGCTAGTCCCTCAGATACTTCTTTAATCCCAGCTGGGAAGACATAACAGGGGCACCTGGTCTGAGCAGGCAGGAGTGACTCATACAGTGGGACCTCCTAGGACAGTGGAGGGGCTGGGAGAGGATGACAGAGAGTTCTAGGCGGAGGAAATCTAGGGTCAAAAGCAATGTTCACTGCTAGGATGTGAATCCCAAATCCACCCTTTCAGCAGGGGAGCTCTGGAAGAGAGAGGGAGGGGAGGAGGGAAGGGCAGCTGCCCCCGCTGCACGCACCACAACAAAGCCCATCTTGCCCACGGCCTCCTTATGGTCGTTGTCCACCTGGCAGACCAGGGCGTTGCACAGGTGCACGGCGATGCGCTGGATTGACTCGTCCTGCCGTGTGGGGTTGAGGATGCTGAGCAGGAGCTCATTGACGCGGCGGTACTGGAACTCCAGCTCCTCCGGGATGCTGAAGTTGCAGAGTGTCAGGCAGCAGTTCCGCTGGACCTGGGTGAGGCCAGGAGACAAGCGGAGCACAGTCAGGGGTGGCCCTGGAAGCTGGACCCGAGAGTCTCTCTAGAAGTGTGGGATCCTCCAGAGCTGTGGCAGTCCAGGAAGGCTTTCTGGAAGAGGAGACTAAGAGGCCATTTATTTTTTTTAACATTAAAAAAAAAAGTGAACTATAATATACAGAATGGAGGGTGTAAAATACCAAGGTATAGTTTTGCAAATAATTATTAAGCAAATGAACTTTTCAACAACCATGGAACCACCATCTGGGTCAGGAGAAAGGACACTGCCAGCAGCCAGAAGCCCCCATGTGTCGCTTCCTGATTGTAAGCCCCCTCCCCGCGAGACCGCCCTATCCCGGCCTTTCCACTTGAAAGATTCTCTAGCAACTTGTGGCTTATTGTTCCACTGCAGCTTTACGAGATCAACCACATTGTCATTAGTAGCTGAAATGCATTTCTCTTTTTTTCATTGGCAGTGTAGAATTCCAGTTGATTCATCCAGCCCACTGCTGGTGGGCACTTGGGTAGACTTCGGGGTTTGGTTACTTCACGGCAGCCGTGGATGGGCTCCTCCAGGGCCACCTTCGAGGGGGTGGAGCTTCTGAGCGACAAGGTGTGCACGTCTTCGGGTTTACCCGGTAACTCCAGAACGTTCTCACAGTGGGTGTTCCAGTTTACACTCCCACCAGCAGCACAGAAAAGTTCCAGTTGCTTTACCCCCTCGATTTCTTTTTGTGTTGTCTGTGGGTTACTCTTTATTTTCATAGTCTTCTCAGCACATTTTCCTCATAATTTAACTTCCCTCCATCCTTTCTCATTAAATACTGGAAGTTCACCACACTTCATTACTTACATAAATTAGAGAATATTACCAACCCGGGTTTGATCCCTGGGTCAGGAAGATCCCCTGGAGAAGGGAATGGCCACCCACTCCAGTATTCTTGCCTGGAGAATCCTATGGACAGAGGAGCCTGGTGGGCTACAGTTCACAGGGTTGCAAAGAGTTGGATACGACTGAGCAACTAACACTGCCAAACCCTTGTTAACTCTGTCCTTCCCCCCATAATATACACACATTATGTAATTTGGGGGAAAAATTATTTTAAATTATAGAGGCAATACTTACTGTGAAACATTCAAATAACGTTATCTGAGAAGAAAGTGAAAGTCCCTCAGTTTATTCTTCAGAAGTAATCCCTATTAAAAGTTTGGTGCACAACCATCAAGATTTCTCTACCATGGAAATACAAACATGGGGAGGGGAAGGGCAAAAGAGGTTTTATCCACATTGGTCCAGAACGTCTCTTCACTTGTCCACCCCCAGGGTCATCCATGTTTTCATGTTAGGATGTACAGAGTTACCATCATATCCCATAATATGAGTGGATTTTACACTACTTTGCAGGGCCAGGCCCCTATTGTTGAAAGCTTTTGGTTTCCTCTGACTTCTATGTATCGAAAAGGGAGAATGTGTATATACTTTTCCTTTATGAAGATTTCTTAACTGTGGAATACCTAGGCGCTTATAGTTTTGGCAGGTTCTGCCAGTTGCCCCGTGAAGAGGCTGTTCAGTTCATACATCAACAGTGGAAAGCAGGAGTGTGTTCTTCCCCTGGCCTTCATCAATGGGTATCATCAATTTCCCCAGTCAAAAGTGGTATCTTATTAGTTTCTATTTCTTTGAATGAGTTTATTAATTTGCAAGTCTTCAACTAGCATTCTTTTTTCTTAAAAAAAGAAAAAAAGACACCACTGGGACCTCCCTCGTGGTCCAGTGGTTAAGACTCCGTGTTTCCAATGCAGGGGACACAGGTTCAATCCCTGGTTGAGGAACTGAGATCCGACAGGCTGCACAGCACGGCCAAGGGAAAAAAAAAAAAAAACACCCCTTTTACCTGATGATAAAATCTGTCTCAACAAAGGAAAAACAGTTGCTCTCAAGTCTGGAGTTGGGAGTCAGTGGGAAAGAGGTCTCCTCACTCCTGCAGAGGCTGCATCCCCACCAGAGCCTTTTTGGAGGATGAGGCAAGAATGTATACCAAATGCCTTAAAAATACACAGACCCACTGCTCCAGCAGTTCCCCTTTTAGACAAGTCTTTTAACAAGCATGGCTTACATGTATTCAGCAAAGCCTGATTTGAAAGAGCAAATCATGGGGACTTCCCTGGTGGTCCAGTGGGTAAGACTCTGAATTGCCAATGCAGGGGACCCGGGTTCAATCCCTGGTCAGGGAACTAAATCCCACATACCACAAATAAGATCCCGCTTAATCACAACTAAGAGCTGGCACATTCGAATTGAAAAAAAAAAAAAAGAAATAGCAAAACGTGAAAAGCAATCTAAAATGTTCAACCATGGGGCTGATTCAGTCAGTGCAGCCCACGTACTCAGGGGGAGCCCTTCTGACTACTCCCTGGGGATGGGGCTTGGCCACGGCCTCCGAGTCCCCTGCAGAGTCAGCACCAGGGGGGAGGCAAAGCACATGGTGCTGACATCAGCAATTAGGGAGCTGAACTGTTAAAACCAGCCGCCTGAGGGGAGGAGCGCTAGGATTGGCACTTTCACTTTCTAGTTAGTCTTGGACATTTTCTGCTACTTGAATTTGTTTTCTAAGCATTAGGTAGCTCACTTTTTGTCATCAGAAAAGAAACTTTACTTTTCAAATTTTGCTGTAAAGCATTTGTTGATAAGGGAGAGTCACATTCACAAAATGCTGTTGAAATACAAACCCAAGTTACAACACACAGGACGCACAAGATGGTCCCGTTTACTCAGTAATTATGCATAGACTAAAAGCCAGAGCATGTTAACGCTGGCTATCTCTGTGTGCTGAAATTATGGCTTTTTTTCCCGCTTTATATCCGTAATTGTAATTTTTCTCCAGTAAAAGTTTGACTACTTTTATAACAAAAGCAGTTATTGAAAAAAAAAAAAAACCACCCACCCCAGCAGAGCATTAAAGGGAAGAAGGGCTACGGAACAAGCAGGAGCAAAGGCCCAGGGCCCCTGGGGGAGGGTGGGGGGGAGGGTGGGGTGGCAGACAGACGGTCGGGTGGGGCCAGGTCAGGGGGCCCTGAATGCCCCGTCCCAGAGTCTGGGAGAGATGCCCCAGGAAAGGGGGGGTTGGGAGGGGGCGGGACAGAGCCAGGAGAGAAAAGGGGAGGGCAAGCATGGCACCCGCGGGGGCTCACCGTCACCTCCTGGTAGGATTCCATGCCATTCAGCACCACCTGGATGACCTGCCGGCGCAGCTTGACGCTCTGCTCAGAGCGGTACTCGGAATTGGTCAGGTAGAAGAGGGCGGCGCTGCCAGTCACCTGGATGTTCTTGTCATACTTGTGGCACTTGAGAGCTGTGATGACCAGCTGTACGAAGACAGGGCAAGGGCCAGGGGTTGGCCAGGCCTGCCGCAGGTGTGCAAAGACAGGCCTGGGGCAGGGGCGGGGGCTTGGACAGGTCCTCTGCAGCAGGGCTCAGCCCGATTCTGCTCCCTGAGGGCAGGAGTCGGGGCTGGGGAGCAGAAACTGGGGTCAGCCATGGTCCTGGGACAGGGTCAGTGCTGGGCCAAGCGAGGCGCTGAGAGATGGGGTTGATGTTCGGGGGGTGGGATGGCCAGTGTCCTGGGAAGGAGGAGGGGGGTGGTTGAGGAGGCGATGCGGGGGAATGAACTGGAGTCCCTTGGAGGGCCCTCCAGGGCTGGTGCTGACCTTCAGGGCCCGCAGAAGTTGGCTGCAGCGTTCGATGCGTGCAATGTCGAAAAGCAGGTTGATGGCCCGTGAGGTGATCTCCGGCCGGTGCTCCGTGTAGGCCTCGATGGCGTTCAGCACCTGCTCCTCGTTTTTGTCACCACTCACCTGGAGATGGAGCATGCTCAGAACATCCTGGAAGTGGCCGAGGGGCGGGATGCCTGACCCTAATTCCATCTCTAACCCCAGGGCGGACACCCCCTCCCTTGTCCGGGGTGCCCTGGTCCTCCCCTCCCCGTGCCCCCCTCTCACTTTGTAGGCCGGAATGTGCGTCAGGCGGCACAGGGAGGTCTCGAAGAGCCCAAGGAACTGCAGTGGCCTCTTCAGGGCCCGGAAAGGCATGATGCTGCTCTTGGAAGGCTCGATGCTGAGGGGAGAGGGTGCTGGAATCAGTGGCGTGGGGCCTGCGGCTGCCCTGGATTCAGCACAAAGGAGAGCCTCTCCCTGGGGGTGGCGAGGCACATTTCCTTGGGGCCCTCTAGCCTTGTCCATTTGTTATTTTAAAGGCAGTGGGGGACTTCCCTGGTGGTCCAGTGGTTAAGATTCAGCGCTTCCACTGCAGGGGCACAGGTTTGATCCCTGGTTGGGGAACTAAGATCCCACATGTCTCGTGGTGTGGTCAAAAAAAAAAAATGTGGTCAAAAAAAAAACACGCAGGAGACAGACATAGACCCCACCTCTCGATGGGAGGGTGACAAGGTCACATTTCAGAGAACATGTGGGATGGGAGGTAAGTGTTGCAGCCAATCCTGGCTGCCATTCCAGGGAGGGCGTGGCACCTTCAGGTTCCCTCAACAGCCATGGATGGACATGCCCATCAACCAGACTCCACTCCAGTCCAGGTTGGGGGGAGGGCTTAAGACAGTAACAGGGAGGGGACATGTATACATATAGCCGATTCACTTTGTTGTACAACAGAAACTAACCCAACGTTGTAAAGCAATTATACTCCAATTAAAAAAAAAAACACCAGGGATTTCCCTAGCGATCCAGTGGTTAAGAATCTGCCTTGCAGTGCAGGCAGATGAGTTTGATCCCTGGTTGAGTAACTAAGATCCCACATGCCCAGATGCCGCAACTAAGACCCAACACAGCCAGATACATAAATAAATATTAAAAAAAAAAAAAAAGACCAAAGACAGCTAGAGGGGTTCGAATCAGCTCTCTGATTCAACCAACCCGGGGTCCAGCCTGTCAGCGGTAACACCTAACGAGTGGCAGGTACGCTGGCCTCCCATGAACACCACCACATGGCTCAGCCCACATGAGTGCTGTAATCGCCCAGTCACTCCCCGTACTCATACCTCCAGCCTTTACACATGCTGTTCCCTCTGCCAGAGCGTCGTGGTAAACGTCTTCTTCTGGCAAACTCAAGAGTGACCTTTTGGCACAGCCTGGATGCCATGCCTCCTCCTTCCTTCTGATCCTCTGGGCCACTCCGGAGCCCTGTGTTGCCCCTACCACAGCCCCAGTGATGACCTGCCTGTCCTCACTAGCTCATACCCACGCGAGAGGGCCTGATTTATTTCTTCCTCGTCAGCACGGTGCTTGGCAGAGGGGCGCCTGCCCCACTAGCTCATACCCACGCGAGAGGGCCTGATTTATTTCTTCCTCGTCAGCACGGCGCTTGGCAGAGGGGCGCCTGGTCAACGCTTGTTGGATGACACCCGCTCATGAACAGGGCAGGTGGGGCCCCACCTGGTCTGTCCTGCTTCCTCGTCCATCTTGGAGATGCTGCAGTTCTCCAGGATCATATGACCAGAGATGTCCAAGGACATCAGGTTCCCCAGCTTCTGCACAAAGAGGCTCAGCACCTTGCGAGTCAGCTTGAACTTGTAGTAGCTAGAGAGGCGGTCTCGGGAGATGTCCAGGTGTCTGGAGGTTGGGGCGGGGGGCCACGGGTCAGGAGCTGGACACAGACTGGGGCTGCCTCGTAGACTCCTGCTGCTTCAGTCTGAGGTCCCTGCTACAGCTGACCCAGGCCCCCTGAACAGCCCTGATCCAGCTGGAACAGGGGGTGTAAAGCATGGGACTGTCTCTTCTAGCCCCACATGCTGCCTGGCTAGGGGCTCAGGAACCTTCTGGGATTGCCAACCCCCACCTCCCCGCCCCAACCCCACAAGCTCAGAGCTCACCGCAGCTTGTGCAGCTGGACAATGACGCGGATGTGGTCGTCCGACAGGTCCATGTTATAGAGCACGAGGGACACCAGGCTGTCTTTCCACTGGGTGAGGAAGGCCGCGTCGCTTGTCTGGATGCCCGAGAGGTCCAAGGCGGCCAGCGAGTTGAGGGGCCGCAGCAGGGACTCCACGGGGACCCCGTCGATCATGCGGCCTAGGTTGAGGAAGCGCAGGCGGCTGAAGCCCTCAAAGGTGAAGTCCTTGACCAGCACCTGGCAGGTAGGGTTGACAAGGCACTCGTCTTCACAGCCCCCGGGGTTCTCCTCCTCGTAGAAGATGTTTGCACAGCCGAAGAGACTCAGGGACACCAGGGTGTGGCTGAAGCTCCTTAGAGTCTGCAGGCTCTTGGCGGACAGCTTCTCGCAGTTGGTCAGGTACAGCTCCACCAGGTCCTGGCAGTGGGCACAGCCCCGTCATCACCTCCGCCCAACCCTACCCTGGCCCTGGGCCACAGGTGGGATTGGGGAGGGTTCTGCACAATAGGGGGCTTCCCTGGTGGCTTAGTGGTAATCTGCCTGCAGAGCAGGAGCTGCAGAAGATGAGGGTTTGACCCTTGGATTGGGAAGATCCCCTGGAGGAGGGCATGGCTACCCACTCCAGTATTCTTGCCTGGAGAATCCCATGGACAGAGATGTCTGGCTACAGTCCATCGGGTCACAAGAGTCGGACATGACTTAGTGAGTACACACGCATGCACTGCACAGTAGGAAGGGCGCTGGCAGGGCCTTGGGATTCCTGCTCTGATTCCCTGCCTTACTGTCTTGGGGTGGCCTTCCGTGGCTGTGCCTGGGGCCTGAATGACCGGGTCTCACCTGCTTGCGAATGGCCTCCAGGTCCTGGTCTTGCACTAGGTCCTCACGGAGGTGGATGCGCGTGAGGCGGGTGCTGCGGGGGTCGGAGAAGAGGCTAAAGAAGCTCTCATGCGGTTCAAAGTTGCAGGCGGCATTGACCAGCTCCACGTACCTGGGAGGGAGGGAAGCCTGGTTCAGGGGAGGGCCCCTCGCCCTCCCTTCAAGGCCCAGCACAAGCCTCCCCTGCCAAGACTTCCCTGATCATCCCAGGAGCAATCTCTGTCTCCTCCTCCTCACAGTACCTGGTTGGATCCTGAGCACTTGACTGGTGAGTTTAAGGGTGGCCCCAAGACCCAGGAGACCAAAAGTAAACTAACTGGTGATGAAGGGCCTCTTATCACTGGCAAATCTCAAGCTCTTCCCCCCTAAACTGTAGATGCTTCTGTAACAAACACGGACGTCCACACTCCCCGTCTTCTTTAAGGCAGCTTCTGGTTCCTTGATCAGCCCCTCCCAGGACCCCATCAACAGCAAGACTGAGCCAAGGGGTCTGGAGCTCTGAGCTGGGTACAGGGCAAGCACTCAGTAATAACTCTGCTGAGATACCAGTGGAGGCAAGAATCCTGGCCTTGTGGGAAAAGCTGTGGCGTCAAACACTCTAGAATCTAAATCCTGGTCTGGATGTTTAATACCTGGGCAACCTCACACAAGTAACTGAACTTCCCCAGACTTCAGTGCCTTTATCTGTAAAGTGGACACAACTTTGGTCTGCAAAGTGTCTAATCTAGTGCCCAATCCACATTAGATACTCAGAACATTTTTATAAGCTGGGCTCTTGGGTCACACACAGGTTCCCACCTTTATAGGCAACTTTCTGGGCTAAACATTTCCCTCTGGGGAACCTGGACCAAACCCCGAGCAGTCAGGCATGGATATCACTCTTGTAGGAGTCTCTACTAGTCTCTACTAGTGGGGAGTCCCTTGGAGAAGCCAGAGAGAGAGTTTCCGAATGATCTCATCCCCGTTCAAGCAGTCAGGCACTGGTGCATAAACATGTAACACATGTTCAGGTTCACACAGAGGCAAGTGTGCACAGGCACATGTACACACACACATGCATGGACACGTGCACACACACACACATAGGACAGCACATAACTCCTTCATTTACATGAGAAGTTTCTACATCCTCTAGTAAGTGTAATGCAAACCGGCAGTTTTACACTCAAACTTGCCCTGTGCACTAGAAGCCTGCGTGCAGGCACACACATTCCTTCACATGCACACCCCGCCACACACATACCAACATGCACAATTACAACTGGATGGATACAGACAGGCCGGTGCTCTCCTGCACCCACGGTTAGCAACGTGCATGCACACCCCCAAGGGGGCACACGCAAGCCTCTCAACCTCTCCGCACACACTCGTGCAGAGGCTCAGGCCCTGCCCCAGCCCCGCGCCTGCTCACTCGTTGACGAGCCGGTCACAGATCTCGCTGGGCAGGAAGATGTCTGGATGCAGCCGCAGGGTCTCCTTGTCTAGCAGGTAGCCCAAGGTGCCGTCCAGGTTGCGCAGGCAGAAGTCGGTGCAGAGGGCCATCAGGGACTCAGGGGTGTCGGACGCCATGCTGGGAGCCGGCAGGTGGGCCACACTGGGACAGGGGCCCCCAGGGGCAACGGTGACAACCTGACACTCACAGGATCATTGGCAGAGCCGCAGCCTGGGGAAGGTGAAAGCAGCTAAGCGAGCCATGGGCAAGGGCCGGGACTCCAGCTGCCCTAGGTCCGTCCGCTCTCTGAGTAGTAAAGCCGAGGTGCCTGAAAGGCACATACAAATTGAGCAGTTTAGGGACTTCCCTGGTGGTTCAGTGACTGAGAATTTGTCCTCCAATGCAGGGGACATGGGTTCGATCCCTGGTCAGGGAACTAAGATCCCACAAGCTGTGAAGCAACTGAGCCCACGTGCCACACTACTGAGCTTGTGCTCTAGAGGTCGCCTCAAGAGAGGCCTGTGCGCCGCCATGAAGACCCAACGCAGCCAAATAAATAAGCAAAAATTAAAAACAAAAAAACAAATTCAGCAGCTTAGAGAGGTCAGGGCCCAGGATTCCTGACTCCTCCCTCCCCTGCCCCCTGCCCCGCTCTGATGCGCTACCATCTACGCGTGATTTGACCTGTGCAAAGAGCAGAGGGCCTTGTCGGAGCGTCTCCGTGACTTCCCCAAGTCTGTGGGCCGATGTCCGTGTTGGGGATCCAGCGCTTGGGTGGGGCTGGCAGGGGCTTTCGCTAACTGCTATACTGGGGTATCCGCCGTTGTGTCACCTACCCTGTCTAGAGCTGTCATGGTGGGGACACTTAGTGTGTGCCAGGGTTTAATAGACAGGGCATCACCACATCTCACCATATACGATTCAGAATGAGGGCTCCTCCCGGGGGAAAATGAAGATACATGACCACATAGAAGCTGTACATTAATTAATGTTCAGCGTGGTATGATCCCAAGTGTCAAAAATGGAAACAACTCAAATACCCATCAACTGACGAATGGATAGACAAAAACATGGTATAACCATGCTATGGAATCTTACTCAGCAGTAACGGGAACGAGGTGCTGACGCACGCTACAACACTGCACCTTGAAAACGTTAGGCTAAGTCAAAGAAACCAATCATAAAAGGCCACCTATTGTATGATTTCATTTGCATGAAATGTTTGGCCAAACTGGCAAACCCACAGAGACACCTGGTAGATCAGCGGTTGCCTGAGGCTGGGAGGCTGGGGAGTGGTGCAGGGAAACGGGGAGTGACTGCTAAGGGCTGTGGATTTCTTTTTGGGGTGAAGAAAATGTTCTAAAATTGACCGTGGTGACGTTGCACAACTCTGTGAATAGACCCAAAAGCCACTGAATGATTTACTTTAAAATACAACAAACTAGTGAATATAACAAAAGAGAAACAGATTCACAGACATAGAGAACAAACTAGTGGTTACCAGCGGGGAGAGGGAAGGGGAGGGTGAGATGGGGGTAGGTGTGTAAGAGGTACAAACTATCAGGTGTAAAATAAATAGTGTATAACTATATATTGTTCCACCATAGGGAATATGGCCAATATTTCACAGTAACTCTAAATGGAGTGTAACCTTTAAAAATTGTAAATGAGTATTTTATACACCTGTAACATACCACAGTACTCTTGCCTGGAAAATCCCATGGATGGAGGAGCCTGATAGGCTACAGTCCATGGGGTCACACAGAGTCGGACACGACTGAAGCGACTTAGCAGCAGCAGCAGCAACATACCACAGTGTACATTAAATATACCTCAATTAGGTGATAAAAAAAAAATACCTCAATTAAATTAAAAAAGTGGGGACTTCCCTGGAGGTCCAATGGTTAGGACTCCATGCCTTCACTGCTAAGGGCCCAGGGTTCAATCCCTAGTCAGGGTCTTAGTTCAAGATCCCACAAGCTGTGTAGTGTGGCAAAAAAATAAATAAAATAAAATAAAAATGAGGTATTTAAAATGGATAATCAACAAGGATCTACTGTATAACACAGGGAACCCTGCTCAGTGTTATGTGGCAGCCGGGATGGGAGGGGAGTTTGAGAGACAATGGATACATGTATACGTACAACTGAGTCCCTTTGGTGTCCACCTGAAATTATCACAACATTGTTAATTGGCTATAGTCCAAAACAAAATAAAAAGTTTAATTAAAAAAAAAAAGTGAAGTCTCCGAGAATCTTCATGACCTTGAGGTAGGTAAAGTTTTCTTAAAAGGACTCATAAGATAAAAATGATAAACTGATATGCACTGAAGTGAAGAACCTTCATTCATACATACACAAAAATTAATTTGAGATGGACCACAGACCTGTATATGAAAGGTAAAACAAACAGACTTCTAGAAGAAAACATAGGAGTATATCTTTATGATTTTAGAGCAGGCAATAATTTCTTAAATAGGTCACACACACACACACACAAAAACCCATAAAAGGAAACTGACAAATTGGAGTGCCTCAAAATTAAGACTCTTTTCATCCAAAGGTACCATTAAGAGATAGACAAGACAAGCCACAAACTAGAAGATATTTCCAATAATATATCCAACAAAAGACTTGTATTCAGAATATATAAAAACTTCTACAGATCAAGACACAGAATCCAATTAAAAAATAGGCAAAGGACTTGAACAGCCATTTGATAAAGGATAAGGAAACAAACAATAAACATAAGGAAAAGGAAAACCACAATGAGATACCATTTTGCAGCCATCAGAACAGCTCCATTGAAAACAACAAAACAGGCAACACCGAGCCTGTGTTAAAAGTGAAGCTACGGAACAAGAGGAGGCCGCCCACACTGCTGGTGGGAGTGTGAACTGGTGTGAACTGCGAGTGTAACTAGAATACTGTGAGATGCTATTAAAGCTGAACATATACACATGTTCGGTGTTCAGCAGCTCCACTCCCAGGCATACACCCACCAGCAAGGCATGTAAACGTTCACAGACAGAATGTCTACAGCAGCGCTATTCCTAACAGGACAGAAGCTGAATGTCCAGACACGAGAACAAAGATTATGGTCGACTCACCAACGGAACCGGAGAAGGCAAAGGCAACCCACTGCAGTACTCCTGCCTGGAAAATCCCATGGATGGAGGAGCCTGGTGGGCTGCAGTCCATGGGGTCGCTAGGAGTCGGACACGACTGAGCGACTTCACTTTCACTTTTCACTTTCCTGCATTGGAGAAGGAAATGGCAACCCACTCCAGTGTTCTTGCCTGGAGAATCCCAGGGATGGTGGAGCCTGGTAGGCTGCCGTCTATGGGGTCGCACAGAGTCGGACACGACTGATGTGACTTAGCAGCAGCAGCAGCAGCAGCAGCACCAATGGAACACTACACAGCAATGAGAATGCACCACCTCTCAACAGCCAGGATGAGCCTCACAGTGCTTAGAGAAAGGAACCAGACGCAGAAGAGTGTATACTGATACACTGAATGAATTCACTTATGTTTTACTTCCTTACGTTAAAAAACAAGATAAACTGGGAATTAATTCCCTGGTGGTCCAGTGGTTAGGACTCCACACTTCCACTGCAGAGGGCATGGGTTCCATCCCTGGTTGGGGAACTAAGGTCCTGCATGCCATGTAAAAAAACATTTTTTTTAAAAGAAGGAAAATCTAATCTGTGGTAGCAGAAGTCAGGACTGTGGTTATTTTGGGGGTCTGGCTGGGTGCTGAGAAGCTTCTAGTCCCTTATCTGGGTGCTGGGCATACAGGTGTGTGCACTTTGCCAATATTCAGAGAGCTGTCTATTACGACGTGTGCACTTCTAAAAATGTATATTGCAATTTAACAAAAAAGAAAATGGCCTGGACACCAAAGAGGTCCACATTTAAAAGGGATTCGGGGTCCGGGTAAGTGATATTCCAACTGACTATGCATCTTCAGCTACCGTAAGTGGCTAAGAGAGAATGAAAACTGAACCTTCATCTCCAACTGGAGTGAACAAGACAGAAAGCAATCAACCATTTATAGACCCAAGGACAGTCAGGAATTAGTTCCAAACAATTTTCTTATGACAGTCTACGTCAGAGAGGGGGAGAAAGGGACTTCTCTGGTGGTCTGATGGCTAGGACCCTGAGATCCCAATGCAGGGGGCCCTGGTTTAATCCCTGGTCAAGGAACTAGATCCCATATGATGCAACTAAAAATCCTACATGCTGCAAGGAAGATGGAAGATTCTGTGTGTCGCAAACTAAGACTTGGAGCAGCGAAATAAACAAAGATGAAAAAGAAGTAGGAGCCGGGGAATAGGCAAAATGCATCTGTGGTGTTAGAAGTCAGGGTGGTGATTACCTTTGCAGGAGGCAGTAATCAGAAAGTGGCAGGGGTCTCTGGGTGGGCTGGGACACGTGTGCACACTTGTGGAGATTCAAACTGTCCTTTCAGGCTATGTGCGCCTGTCCTAGTCTATAGTATCCTTCAATAGTTTTTGCTTTTTTTTTTTCAAGTGAAGGTTCTGTGGTTAGACAGAGCCATGTTTCAATTCAGTTCCACAGTTCACTTGTAAATTATTTAACCTCTCCAGTCCTCAGTTTCCTCATCTGGAAAATGGGGACAACAATCCCCACTTCACAAGATTGTTGGGAAAAATGCCTCATCTCAGGTGTGACACGACTCAGTGCACAACAACGGGTGGTTATGACCCCACCTTACAGATGAGGAAACTCAGGCTCAGAGAGAGGGGCTGCTCTGTCCAAACTGGGACAGGAACCTCATCTCTTGGAGAGTTCTGCAGGAGTTGAGGCCCCAGCATCACCCCTGGCTTCTTGGAGCCTCTGCATCCACATTTGAGCTTTTTAGGCTGCTCGGGAAACCCAGTGGGCAGCCACACAACACTGTGCCCCTTGGAATGGCCAGTTCAAAGTTCTGGCACCACTGGTGACTGTGCTCTAAGAGCTCTGGAGCCAGGCCAACCCAGCTTCCAGTCTCAGTCCCGCTGATTGAGGGCTGGTGAACTTGGGCAAGTGTCTCTTGGGCAATATAGAAAGGGCTTAGCATGGTACCTAGCACATTGTAACTGCTCACTAAAAGCTTTCACATCACCGTCACCGTTATCATCCCTTTCTCCTGTCTCACCTGCCCTGGTCCCTAGTGCAGGGTCTGCTCCCCCCAGCTCCAGGCCCCTGGCTCCCCAGGCCTGGGTCTCCTGCCACCAGGCTCACTGTGCCAGCTGTTCCACTGGTGCCATGACACCCTCAAGGAAAAGCATAGTAAACAGGTGGCCTGGGCCCTGGGCACGGCCTTCCCTTGCTTGCGCTCACTCTCAGGTCTTCAAGAGGGCAGCAGCTTCTTGCCTGGGAAACTGGGCCCAGCATGCTCACCGCTGGCAGGGCCATGCATCCTGCTGGAAACTGCCGAGTTCATCTCTTCAAGCAATCACTCAAGGCCTCCAGAAGTGGAACCAGCTCTGCAGCCTGCTCGCCGCCTCCGACTCCCTACTCCAGCCACACTGGCCTCCTTCGTTGTACTGGCAATGGGCCAGAGGCACAAGGTCACCTTCAGACCTTCGGTCATCCACTTTCTCCCCTAAACCCCGTTTCCAACCCCCAAAACACATTCCTGCCCCTCCTCCAGGAAGCATCTCCCAAAGGCTCCAGCCCACACTACCTTTGAACTCTTTACTCAGCTGATGTCTCCATACCCTCAGGCCTTAGTGTTGCTTCCTCCGGGAAGCCTTCCCTGACCTGCCCAGGGTTCTCATGCTGGCTGGGCGGCTGCCCCCACGGGCCCTACCATAACAATTAACATTTTGAACTGATGCTGGTTTAATGATCCAGCTTCCCTGCCAGACAGCCAGCTGCATGAGGGCAGGAACCGGACTGTCTTCTCTGGCCCCATCCCTGTACTTGGCCCAGCATTACTGTCTATGGGGCACTGTGGGCCTGAGGGTGATCTGAAACCAGGCAGATCTTGGTCCTCATGGAGCACATTGGTTCTGGAGGGAGACAGACACCCCCACATAAGAAGCACACAAACCCATGCCACTGGGCCCCGTGCTCTGAAGGAGAGGGTGGTACCTGGGGCTCTGGGTACCCGAGCCCCAGCGGACTTGGCCTGGGCTGGGGAGTCAGGGCAGGCGTCCTTGGACGTGACATTTCAGCAGCGACCCAAAAGATGAGTCATAGTTCACTCTGGTGGCAGGGAGAGAAGGGAAAGGCATTCCAGGAAGAAGGATAAGATGCTCCCAGACTGAAAGGGCAGAGGGTGTAGGGCCCTGGCACCACAGGCTCGATTCCACGACTCTGGCCGAACAAAGGCCACATGCCTCATGTGGGCACGGCACGTGTGTTGTAGCGTTTCAGCCCAAGAAGGGAACCTGGGAGGCAAGGCATGCTCTCAGATACTCCCCGCCCACTGTGCCCGGGACAGTGCCAGCACCCAGGGGGCACAGCAGAACCCTCCCCACTCTGGATGAGAGAGCTGCAGGGGCCTCACCCCTTCTGCAAGACAAGCCCAGTCACCCAGGTAGCCGCTCGGCCCTAACCTTGCTCCTCAGCTGGAAGAAAGACCAGTTTGTCAGCAGCCCAGATGAACCAAATGCCTTCAAAAGATAACCGGCCAGATGGCACGGATCTGGCAACCAGCTTTTGGCAGTGCCAGCCCTGCTGCTGGGGGCGGGGATGAGCTGGAGGAAGAATGGGCCGTCCATCTCGGCACAGAGGCTGAGACACCTGGGGGCCCCCCTACTTGTACCCCTTCCAGCTGCAGCCTGGCACCGGCCAGAGGTGGGCATCTCTACCCACCCCACGACTAGCCCCTCGGGCTCTGCATTCTCATGGCGGGCACTGGCCATTTGGGATTCTGGCAACTGGAGATGGAGAGAACTCTAATTATAACAGAACAAGCACACAGCAAGAAGAACCCTGCCTCTTCCTCCATCCCATCTCTTGCCTGCATCTGATAGGGGCTATGACACCCTGGGGGGTGGGGGGCAGTGGGGAGCGAACAGTAACAGCCGCCTCCAAGTCGGTCGCTTCCAGTCTAAGTTCCTTACGGCTTTGTTTCATATAGTTTCTAACTTAACCAACAAAGGACATTCTCTAGGATCCTGTGCTTGTGGCTAATTCATTGCTTGCATAATAATTTGTCTAACGACCCCTCCCCCAGCCCAGGCTGGGCCCCAAGGATCCAGGAGGATTGGATTCCTCTCCGCTTCCACCTTCTTGGATCCTCTGGGCCTGGCCTGTGCCTGGCACATAACAGAATAAAGGTTTGCTTCTGCCCCAGTTGCCACATTAAAACACCCTAAGGTAGAGATTGTTACTCTGTATTCCGATGGAGACACTGAGGCTTGTCTAAAATCACACAACTAACATGAGTGGGACTCAATCCAAACCTAAACCAAACCCATGCTTCTTACCAAGCCATCCAGTCTCCCGTCCATCCAATGGAAGGGGAAGGGAATCTAGGATCCAGAGGAGGGCACATGGGACCCCGCCAGGGTCCTGACACCCAGCCGACAGCGGCTGGGGAAGCCAGAAGCTTTGAGCGGTGCCCACCCTGTGAAATATTAACCCAGGAGCTAGAGGGAAAACCCAAACAAATATCCTATTTACAGAGGCTGGAAGCTTTCCAGGAGGGAGCGGATCACAGGCCAGATGGAGGGGGTGGAAGGCTGCTGTGGAGGGAGTCAGGACAGGGGCTGGGGACAGGGGTGCAGGTGAGGATCTGAGGGCATCCCAGCGGGTCTCTGACCTGCAGAGGCTAATCTGCAGGGTGGGTGACATTAGGAAAATGTGGAAATGGAATGCGCATCACCCCTCACTGGTGTACAAAGAGGCAGAGCGGCCTTGGGGACACCTGGGTTTCACATTTGCAACTGAATGACGATCACAGTCATACTGAGCACCGTATTCCAAGGACCCTGCTAAGTACTCCACAAGCGTTAACTCATTTAATTCTCCCAACAACCACATGAGGCAGGAGTTATAATCGACCACTTACAAATGAGGCAGCTGAGACTCAGTGGTGAACTGGCCACAGACTATGTATACGTCCACGGGTCCATGTGTACATATCAGTATGTATACATGTATTCATTACTCTGAGACCCAGAATTTTGTGTTTTCCATGCATGTGTTCAATAAAGCCGCAAATAACCTACAAGGACATATGATTTTGTTTTCCAGATGAAGAAACTGTGGTTCAAAGATATGTGATGATGTGCTCAAGTGCCCCAGGAGGAGCTTGGCTCTCTCCATCATTACGCTGTGGGCAGGAACCGTTTCTTCAAGCCTTAGCTTCCTCTTCTGAAGCATGAGCCTTCGCCTCCTTACAACCTGGAGTGTCCTTGGGCACTGAGCATAGATAATCAGGTATCATTGGTAACTATCCTATGGGTATACATTATTTTTTTTTTTAATAAATTTATTTATTTTAGTTGGGGGCTAATTACTTTACAATATTGTAATAGTTTTTGCCATACATTTATACATTATTTTTTGACCACAGGACTAGAAGCTTCCTGAAGAAGGGACCCAGTGTAACTCATGGGGTCTCCATGATACAGTAACCATGTGACTGGTTGGTTGCAGGTGAAGGAGCCTCAGCTCCACGAGGTCCCCAGGCAATGTTCGCCAGCCTCAATATTCATCAGGGTCCTTATCTGTCCACGAGTTGCCAACAGCACCTACCACATGGGTTTGCTGAGGAGATGTGATGAAATAATGGCAAGAAGGTGGTAACCAATAATTATGGAGGGATTTCCCAAGAATAATGCTTGGAGAGATCCTTATGCCCACTTCTGAAGCTAGAAGAATCAGCGTCAGTGATTGAACCAGTCACAGGATATTGGTCTCCTGTAATGATCCAACAGGGGTCTCTGCACTTGCATTTCAAGAGTCAAGAACAGCTGAGGTACTGAAGCCCTCTGCCCCAAAGTGAAGCCTGCAGAATTGTGGTGGTGCTAACGACAAGAGCTGTTCTCACCTGTGTAGAGGGCATTAGACTACACTAAGCGAACGTCGCTCAGTCGTGTCTGACTCTTTGCGACCCCAAGGACCATACAGTCCATGGAATTCTCCAGGCCAGAATACTGGAGTAGGTAGCCTTTCCCTTCTCCAGGGGATCTTCCCAACCCAGGGATCAAACTCAGGTCTCCCGCATTGCAGGCAGATTCTTTTACCGGCTAAGCCACAAGGTAAGCCCATTGGAGTGTGCTAAATTCTTTTAAAACCTGTGTCTCATTTCATCCTCCCAACAGCATAGAGCTAGGGTAGACACAGGAAAATGGAGCCCCAGGCAGGGGACAGGACTTGTCCAAGTTCACACAGTGAACCAGCTGCAGAGCTGGCCTTGACCCCAGCTCCCTAGATGACTGGTCCAAGGTTCTACCCACAGCAACTGGCACCAGCCCCCCAGCTCTCAGTGTCAGTGTGCTATGACTTGTCATTTTCAAATCCTCTGGCCCAGCTGCGCTGCTCAGCTTAAGAACCCAAGCCTGTTGACATACTACTGTGGGCTTGGGGGTTAAGGAGAGAGAGCAACCACTACTGTTCCACGCCTTATCAGGCAGGCTGCAACATCTCAGCCTTTGCTGGGCGCATCTAGGATCAACAGTCTCCATCAGCCACACACACCCCAACCACATGCCAACATACACCGCTCCCCGCGACCCGTCTCCATGTCATATCTATTTCAACACCATCATTTAGTCTATATTACATGGCAAAATGGGGATTTGCTGGGCCCTTAAAAAAAAAAAAGAGCCCCATAACCTTCCACTGGTGTCAGAAAAGCCAGGACCCAGCTACTATGACAGTGTTGGGCAACCACTGTTCCCACTGAGGGGTGACAGCAAGTTTCCACTTTGTCTCCCCCACTGTTCTCCAGAATTCTACGAGTTCAGAGAGGGAGCCAAGAGCTAGTGACATCATCAGCTGGTGCTAAAAAGAAAGGCTTTGAGACAGACACATGCGAACATTTCCTCACCATCGTCATTGCCATCAGCATACCTGGAAGACTTACTGAGCTCTTAATATGCACCAAATAGTGTACCAAGCACTTTAGTACATGACCTCTCATTTAGCCCAACAATCCTATGCTATAGATGAGGACACAGAGGTGGGAAAAGGCCCTTCGTCCAGTTCTCATAACCAGCAAGCAAGTGCTATGACCAGATTTAACTACAGTGCTCTATTTCCATCCTTTTTTAAATTTATTCCATCAATGGTCATTGTCAAGATGGAGAGAGAGTACTTACAACGCCAGGCAGAGCACAACGGCCATTTGTCACCTAGAACAAAACTGTATTTTCTCTGACTACCAGACACTCCAAATTAGTGGAGTTCTGAAAGGTGTCCCATTAGACACCTTATGACCCTACATCACATGAACAGCCCCTGACACCCTCCCCACCAGTGTCTCGTCCATACTCTTCTCTGACTTCCTTGTCAATCACTCTTCCCCTCCTTCACTCTGCTCCAGCCCTACTGTCCTCCTGCTATTTCATAAAACCATTGGATTTTCCACCTTAGGACCTTTGCACTTGCTCCCTCCCTCCCTTCAGATCTCTGCTCAGACATCACCTTATTAGAACCCTTCTCTGATCACCCTCTATAAAAAGGGCAAACCCAGTATCTGACCCTTTCCATGGCCCTTCCTGCTCTATTTTTCTCCATCCTACATATATTTTTCTCCACCTTACATATATTTCTGATTTGCTGAATGAACGAGTGAACTGAAACAGAGAGACTTCTTTACCAATTGGCAACCACCTCCTGCTCTCCAGTACAGCCTCCTATGACCCTTTCAAAGCTGTTCTCAATACTCATTCTAACCAGCTTGAATCCTGAAGAGAAACACCGTTTCTGAGGAAGATCATATGGCGGGAATTTTTTCATGGGGGCATCAGACATTCCCTCTCTGATTTAAAAATCGAACGCTGCGCTTACTGGCACAAAGACTGGCAATCTTGGACACCTTGTGCCCCACCGCAGCCAAGTGAAGTTCCACCCACGGAGCTGTAGCCAGCAGTCAGTTTCACTTTCAACTCACCTATCACACTCCCTTGGCCCTTAGGCTTGCAATCCCACACCATCCCTTTCCCACCCTGTTGGATTTTCCCCCTCCATCGTGTCATCCCTGAGTTTTCAAGCACTGCTTTGGGGGAACTCAAGCTCATCCAACAGGTAGGAGGAGCAGAGGCTGGTTCTTCCAGCCCTGTATCTATCCCCCATTTTGTAGGGGCCATGGACAGGGCGGCATTTTCTTTCTGGACGAAGGGTGCTCAGTTTTTCAAAGGCACGTTTCTCAGACCTGGCAGCAGGGGTAGACCAGGGAGTTCTCCCACACCTCCGGCCCAGATGGACCTTTGCAAATGATTGCAGCGGCGATGGTGAGGCAGCGGAGGCAGGAGGAGAAAGGGGTAGGACGCAGATCCATCCCTTGGCCCCGGGAACGGACAGGGTGTGCTTTCCTCGGCGAGGAGGGGCAGAGGATACGGCCCGGGGAGAATCCCGAGCCAGAGCTCCTGCGGAGGCAGGGGATCTCGCCACGCTAGGGCCGGGGTCTGGGGAAGACCGGGGGTCGGCGGGGCGGAGCTTGGGAATCCCAGGGACCGGATCCCCGGGCGGGATGGGGGTCGCGCCGTGGCGCGGGGAGGGGGGGACCCCGTGGCCGTTACCTTGCCCTTAGGGCTGCGGGCGGGGCGGAGGGCCGCCGGGCGCTGACTCCGGGGCCCGGCCCCACCCCCGATCCGGCTCCTACGGCTCGGAGCCTGCAGCCGCCGCCGCCTCCGCTGTCAACAAACCCCAGGCGCGTCACTTCCGGGGCCGCCCCTTAGCAACAGCGAACGGGCTCCCCGGACCTGTTCCCGCGGCGAACGCGGGCTGCCGCGGCCAAAGGTTCCGGGGCCCCGTGTCGCCTCCTTTCCCGGACACCGGCCGGGTATGTGGGTAGTAGAGGAGGGGAGCGGTGGTTGGTCCCCGCTCCAGTCCGTCCTCCGGGCGCTCCTCACGGGCGCTCGCGGGGCTGGGGCGGTGATTGGGGGGGAGGGGGAACCGGCTCGGTGATACCGGCTTCCGGCGGCGCTCTGACCTGAGGTTCCCCGGAGCCCGGGAATGGTTAAGGGCGGACTTACTCCACCTTCCTCGTCAGCACCGACGAGGCGCATCCAGCGCCTGCCCCTCGGTCCAGCGCCCTGTTGGACGTCTCTCTCTGACTTCTCCGCAGGTAGCTCACTCCCACGCGTCCGAAAGCACTCACCGTCTTCTTCCTGAACTTGGTGCTACTTCTCCGGTTAGTTAATTAAGCCCTCCAGGCGCCTCGGCTATCACCTGGGCAGTGGGGAGTCGGCTTTGGCCCCTGCCGTTTTCCTGATCTCCTTGTCCAAGTCGTCAAACCCTCTAAGGAGCTCTCAAACCAGCCCCTCTCCTTCTCCAGTAGGGCCAGTCTCTGTCCACCATCGTTTCTCCTCTGGATTTCTGCAACAGCCTCCTGATGGAACCCCCTGCTCCTTCCCCTCATGCTCTCCACAGTTCCATAGTGAATGTTTCCAAAACCAATAAATCTGATCAGGGCACTTCCTTGCTTAATAACCTTTAGCATAGACAAGGATGATCGGCACCCCCGTCTCTCTCTCCACTCTTTCCCCTTTCTTGCCACCCCCCCACCATCCTTTCATCCTTTCATTTCTCCAGTCCAAACAGCTTAAAGGACTTTTGGTTCTTTTAATGATCTTCTCTCCCGTGTGTGTGTGTTTCTTTTAATGGACTTTTGGTTCTTTTAATGATCTTCTCTCCCGTGTGTGTGTGTGTGTGTGTGTGTGGTTCTTTTAATGATCTTCTCTCCCGTGTGTGTGTGTGTGTGTGTGTGTGGTTCTTTTAATGATCTCTCCCGTGTGTGTGTGTGTGTGTGTGTGTGTGTGTGTGTGTGGTTCTTTTAATGATCTTCTCTCCCGTGTGTGTGTGTGTGTGTGTGGTTCTTTTAATGATCTTCTCTCCCGTGTGTGTGTGTGTGTGTGTGTGTGTGTGTGTGGTTCTTTTAATGATCTTCTCTCCCGTGTGTGTGTGTGTGTGTGTGTGTTTCTTTTAATGGACTTTTGGTTCTTTTAATGATCTTCTCTCCCGTGTGTGTGTGTGTGTGTGTGTGTGTGTGTGTGTGTGTGTGTGTGTGTGTGTGTTAGTCGTTCAGTCTTGTCCGACTCTTTGCGTCCTCATGGACTGTAGCCCTCCAGTCTCCTCTGTTCATGGGATTCTCCAGGCAAGAATACTGGAGTGGGTTGCCATTCTCTTCTCCAGGGGATTTTCCCAACCCACGGATCCAACCCAGGTCTCCCTCATTGCAGGCGGATTCTTGACTGTCTGCGCCATTTGTTCCCTACTAAACACTTTTCTTGCTCCCATCTATATGCAGCACACACCTCTCGTCCTTTTTGTCTCAGCTTAGATGCTACTTTCTTGAGGAATCCTTTCTGACACGGTGTCCCCCGCAATTCTGATAACTAATTTTGTGGATGTTTTCCTTCTGCGCAGTATCTTTTAGTCTTTGACCATGTGTAAGTATGTTTGTACAATTTTGAATGCTTTAAAAAGTGTTTTGATTTTGAATTATCAAACAAGATGTGCTTAGGACTTCCCTGGCAGTCCAGGTGTTAAGACTCCAAGCTCACAATGCAGTGGGCATGGGTTCGATCCCTGCTTGGGGAACTGAGGTCCCATATACTGTTTGGCTTGGCCAAAAAAAGAAATTTTTTTTTTTTAAGTTAAGCAGAGTTACTATATGACCTAGCAATTCCAATCCTGAGCATATACCCAAGAGGAAAATTTCATACCACAATTATTCATAATAGTCAAGAAGTATAAATAATCCAAGTGTCCATCAACTGGTGAGAGAATAGGATATAGAATAATATAGTCATATGATGGAATATTATTTAAGATACCAGTCACAAAAGGTGATACATTTATGATTATATTCTTATGTCCAGAATATACAAATCTATTAGAGACAGAAAGTAGAGTCAGTTCAGTTCAGTCACTCATTCGTGTCTGACTTTGCGACCCCATGTATTAAAGATTACTGAGCATGGCCCCACCTGTCAGAACAAGACCCAGTTTTCCCCTCAGTCAGTCTCTCCCATCGGGAAGCTTCCATAAGCCTCTTAAGAGTGCTGGGAAAAATATCAATAACCTCAGATATGCAGATGACACCACCCTTAGGGCAGAAAGTGAAGAAGAACTACAGAGCCTCTTGATGAAAGTGAAAGAGGAGAGTGAAAAAGTTGGCTTAAAGCTCAACGTTCAGAAAACTAAGATCATGGCATCTGGTCCCATCACTTCATGAGAAATAGATGGGGAAACAGTGGAAACAGTGTCAGACTTGCTTTTTTTGGGCTCCAAAATCACTGCTGATGGTGATTGCAGCCATGAAATTAAAAGACGCTTACTCCTTGGAAGGAAGGTTATGGCCAACCTAGATAGCATATTTAAAAGCAAAGACATTACTTTGCCAACAAAAGTCCGTCTAGTCAAGGCTATGGTTTTTCCAGTGGTCATGTATGGATGTGAGAGTTGGATGGTGAAGAAAGCTGAGCACTGAAGAATTGATGCTTTTGAACTGTGGTGTTGGAGAAGACTCTTGAGACTCCCTTGGACTGCAAGGAGATCCAACCAGTCCATCCTAAAGGAAATCAGCCCTGAATGTTCATTGGAAGGACTGATGTTGAAGCTGAAACTCCAATCTTTGGCCACCTGATGTGAAGAGCTGACTCATTTGAAAATACCCTGATGCTGGGAAAGATTGAAGGCAGGAGGAGAAGGGGCTGACAGAGGATGAGATGGTTGGATGACATCACCGACTCAATGGACATGAGTTTGAGTAAACTCCGGGAGTTGGTGATGGACAGGGAGGCCTGGCGTGCTGCAGTCCATGGGGTCAGCAAGTTGGACACGGCTGAGCTACTGAACTGAACTGAACTGATCACAGGGCAGACAGACTGAAAACCACAATCACAGAAAACTAACCAATCTGATCACATGCACCACAGCCTTGTCTAACTCAATGAAATGATGAGCCATGCCGTGTAGGGCCACCCAAGACAGACGGGTCATCGTGGAGGGTTCTGACAAAACGTGGTCCACTGGAGAAGGGAAAGGCAAACCACTTAAGTGTTCTTGCCTTGAGAACCCCGTGAACAGCATGAAAAGGCAAAAAGATAGGACACTGAAGGATGAACTCCCCAGGTCGGTAGGTGCCCAATATGCTACTGGAGAAAGTAGATTAGTGCTTGCCTTAGGACTGAGGGGTGGGTGAAATAGGAATTAATGTTAATGGGTACAGGGTTTCTTTTTGGAGTGATGAAAATGGTCTAAAATTAGATGGTGATGATCATTGTGTGGTTGATAGATGATAGTTGTACATGTACACAGCTCTGTGGTTAGAATGAAAAACAATGAATAGAGTGAAAAACAGCGAATTGTTCACTTTATTTATTTTTTTAACATTTATTTATTTGACTGTGCTGGGTCTTAGTTGTGGCATGCGGAATCTTCAGTTGCCTCGTGGGATCTTTACTCACGGCATGCTAACTCTTGGTTGGGACATGTGGGATCTAGTTCCCTGACCAGGAATCAAATCTGGCCCCCCTGCATTGGGAGCATGGAGTCTTAGCCATCTGGCCACCAGGGAAGTCCCAAACTGTTCACTTCAAATGTATGCTCTAAATGTGAATTATATCCCAATAAAGATGTTAAAATGTGTTAATAAATGTGTATATGTTAACTCATAATGCAGGATGGATTTCATGATATAAATAGGATCATATTATGCAAATTGTTCTGTGACATATTTTTAATCACTTTTTACGTCAGATCATATAGTCCTGTTTAGTTCTTTTGAATAGTTGCATTGTATTCCAGTAATTGCACAGTTTTCTTATTGGCGGAATTTGGTTGACAAAAAAATTTCTCATAAATTCTACCATACATTTAAGCAGTAAATAATACCACATGATTCCAACTCTATACAACTTCCATAAAACTGAAGACAAGGGAAGACATTCCTGCTCATTTCATGAGGCCATCATTACTCATCACTGATACCAAAGATAAAGACATGATGAATGTAAAACTACAGCCCGATATCCTTTTGAATATAGATGCAAATATTTTAACAGAATTTTCAGCAGAATAAATACAGAATAAATTGAATTCTTAGCAGAATAAACTGCTTTAGAGTTTGTGGTAATTTGTTACATAAATCCTAGGAACCTAATATAATCGTCTGTCTGTATAGAAAATTCTGTGGGATCTACAAGAAAGCTTCTCAAACTAATGATTGGGTTCAGCAAGATTTCAAGATACGAGTCAAGAAAAGTAATAGATAATAATGTATTATTCGAAATTAATTTTATCATTATAAATAATAATGAAAATAAAAGCAATTTGATTTCTGTATTCCTGTAACACATAGTTTGAAATAAAAAAAAAATACCATTTACGATAGCATCAAAAAAATACCTAGAATTATCTAGGACTTCCCTGATATCTCAGTTTGTAAAGAATCCACCTGCAATTCAGGAGACCCCAGTTCAATTCCTGGGTCGGGAAGATCCTCTGGAGAAGGGATAGGCTACCCAGTCTAGTATTCTTGGGCTTCCCTGGTGGCTCAGCTGGTAAAGAATCCTCCCACAATTCGGGAGACCTGGGTTCGATCCCTGCGTTGGGAAGATCCCCTGGAGAAGGGAAAGGCTACCCTCTTCAGTATTCTGGCCTGGAGAATTCCATGGACTGCATAGTCCATGGGGTTGCAAAGAGTTGGACATGACTGAGTGACTTTCACTTTCAGGAATGAATCTGAGCTTCCCAGGTGGCATTAGTGGTAAATTACCTGCCTGCCAATGCAGAAGACATAAGTAAGAGGCAGGTTCAATCCTTGGATCAGGAAAATCCCCTGGAGGATGGCATGGCAACACACTCCAATATTTTTGCCTGGAGAATCCCATGGGCAAAGGAGCCTGGTGGGCTATAGTCCATGGGGTCACAAGAGTCAGACATGACTGAGGCGACTTAACCACACATGCAGGAATGAATCTGACCAATTATGTGTAAGACCTGTACACTGAAAACTACAAAACACGGCTGAGAGAAACTAAAGACCCGAATAAATTGCTGTTGTTGTTTAGTCACTAAGGCGTGTCCCACTCTTGCAACCCCATGGACTGCAGCCCACCAGTCTCCTCTGTCCATGGAATTCTCCAGACAAGAATACTGGAGTGGATTGCCATTTCCTTCCCCAGGGGGTCTTCCCAACCTAGAGATCAAACCTGGGTCTCCTGTATTGGCAGACAGATTTTCTTACCACTGAGCCACCAGGGAAACCCAAATAAATTGAGCCATGTATTATGTTCAGGGATCAGATGATTCAATAATGTCAGGATATCAGTTCTTTCCAAATTGATCTGCAGTTTCAAAAGTCCCAACCAAAATCCCAGCAGTTTTTGTTTTTGAGAAATTGACAAGCAGACTCTGAAGTTCCTATACAATGCAAATTATCAAGAGCAAAAGCCAGAATAACCTTTAAAAAGGAACAGAGTTGATGGACTTAAAACTACTTAACTTTAAGACGTTATAGAGCTACAGAATTATAGAGCTACAGTGTAGAGCTTTAAGGCTTACAGAGATACTTAAGTAGTGTTGTGAGGCCAAAAGGATAGACAAGGCGATCACTGTAATGCAACAGAAAGTCCAGAAATAAGTCCTGCAAGTACATGGTTGATTTTGATTCAGTTGGAAAAAAGATAAACCTTTTCAACAAATGGTGGTTCGACAATTAGATATTCATATGAAAATAAATGAACTTTGATACATACCTCACAGTATTTACAAAAATTAATTCAAAATGGATCACAGATCTAAATATAGTGTTGTGGAATCCAGAGTCACAAAACACACCTCAAAGGACACTCAGGACAGTGGAGTACAGTTTATTACGCCAGCAGGTCCAAGGGGAATCAGTACCCTACAAGGACCCTGATGTTTTGGAGAGGCCCAGTTTTATAACCCCAGCTATGTGACTGGTTACATGTTAGCAACCTTTTTGTTGTACATGACTGAGTTTTACAACAAGTAGGTGCTAACAAACAATTAAGGTTAAAGATGGGGAACAATGATTATACATCAAGGAGGGATGTCTCCATGGTTAATTTAACAGGGGCAGCCTGATCTCAACTACAATCTCCCTTTGTCATCTGTAGGGAGGGAAGTCTCCAGGAGACCTGGTTTTCTTTCCTCACTCTTGGGCAGGGTTCAGGCCCAGTTCACATCTTGTCTTTAAGATGGATGACTGGCTTCAAGATGGAGTCTTTCCTGCTTTCTTCACATTGGCCCCAACAATAGAACCTAAAACTATAAACTGTAGGAGAAAAATCTTTGTGATATCAGAGTAGGTAAAAGATTGAGGGATATGACATCAAAGATTGTTCAGACTTTATCAAAGTTAGGAACTAATGCTCTTAAAAAAAACACAAAACTTAAGAGCCCATAAAGGCAAGCCACAAACCACAAGAAAATATCTACAAATCACATATTTTAAAAATACAGATAGAGACTTCCCTGGTGGTTCAGTGGTTAAGACACCACAATTTCTCTACAGGGGACATGGATTTGATTTCTGGTGGGGGAGCTAAGATCTCAAATGCCTCCCAGCACGACCAAAAAATAGGAAAAAAATTAAAAGACATACCATGTCATACCCATTAAGATGACTATGATCATCAAAATAGAAAAGAATGTGTTGATGAAGATGTGGAGAAATTGAAATGTGCACTTTTGGTAAAAATGTAAATGGGTGTAGCCATTGTGGAAAACAGTATGGTAGTTTCTCAAAAAATTAAGAATAGGATTGCCATATGGCCCAGCAATTTACCTTTTGAGTATACACCCCGAAGCGTTGAAAACAGGGTCTCGAAGAAATATTTGTACACCCATGTTCACAGCAGCATTATTTTCAGTAGCCCCAAAGTGGAAGCAATCCAAGTGTCCACTGATGGATGAGTGGATAAACAAAACATGAAATATTATTCAGCCTTTAAAAAAGGAAATTCTGACTCATGATAAAACATGGATAAACCTTTTGGACATTATACTAAACAAAATAAGCCAGTCACAAAAAGCATAAATACTCTTATTATCTCATTTACGTGAGGTTCCTAGAGTAGTCAAATTCATAGAAACAGAAAATAGAATGGAGGCTGCTAGAGGCTGGGGGAGGGAGAACGGTGAGTTGTTTAGTGTGTGTAGAGTTTCAGTTTTACAAGATGAAAAGAATTCTGGAGATTGGATCCACAACAATGTTGAGTGTACTTAACACTACTCAATCTTACTTAAAAATGATGAGGAAGGTAATTTTTTTTTTTTTCTTAGAAGAGGAAGGTAAATTTTATGTTACGTTCATTTTGCCACAATTAAAAATAAAATACATTCATCCAGAATATCTAAAGAGTTCCCAAAACTCAATTTCAACAAGAAAACAAGCAATTCAATAGAAAAAAAAGGGAAAATTTTAATAGATTTGAACAGATAACTTCCCCAAAGAAGATATATAGATGGCAAACACATGAAAAGATGTTCAACATGATTAATCTTTATAGAAATGCATATTAGAACAACAATAAAATACCACAGGGCTTCCCTGCTGGCTCAGAGGGTAAAGAATCTGCCTGCAAAGTGGGAGACTTGGATTCCATCCTTGGGTGGGGAAGATCACCTGAAGAAGGGAATGGCTACCCACTCCAGTATTCTTGCCTGGAGGATTCCATGGACAGAGGAGCCTGGGGGTCTGGGGGTGGTCTACAGTCTATGGGGTAGAAAAGAGGTGGACATGACTGAGTGAGTAACACTTTCACTTCACTTTTTATGCACCTACTAGAATATCTAAGATAAAAAAGACCCACTACACTAAGTGCTGGTGAGGAGATGTGTGTGTGTGTGTGTGTGTGTGCGCACGCACGTGCGCGCATGCTTGTGCTTAGTTGCTCAGTTGTGTCTGACTCCTCGCGACCCCATGGACTGTACCCACCAGGCTCCTCTGTCCATGGGGATTTTCCAGGCAGTAATAGTGGAGTGGGTTGCCATGCCCTCCTCCAGAGGATTTTCCCAACCCAGAGATCGAACCCAGGTCTCCTGCATTACAGGCGGATTCTTTACCATCTGAGCCACGAGGGGTGAGGAGATGGTACAAGAGAAACTCTCACACACTTCTAGAGTGGCTATAAAATGGTACACCCATTTTGGAAGGTGGTTTAGCAGTTTAAAAATTTTAAATTCATCCAGTTGTTCCAGTCTAAGAGAAAAGAAAGTATGTGCACACAGAAAGACTTTTGCATCAATGTTCACAGCGGCTTTCAGTGTAATAGACAAAAAATGGAAACAACCCAAATGTTCAACCCAGATGAATGGATAAACTATGGTTGATTCATCTAGTAATGGAATCTATGGCAATGAAAAGTGTTGATACATGAGACAACATGCATGAATCTCGAAGTAATTATGCTGAGTGAAAAGAGCCAGATAAAAAAATTAAGTCTAGAAAACTCAAACTAATCTATAGTGACAGAAACTAGATCAGTGGTTGCCTGGGCATGGAGGTGGGGAGGAAGTGAGGAGATAGAAAAGAGCAGGAGAAATCCTTTGGGGGTGATGGGTGTGTTTATTATTTTAATTGTGATTTCACGTATGTCTAAGCCTATAGAAGTGTACACTTTAAATATGTGTCGTTTACAGATGATTATATCCAGAAACTGGTAAAATTGTATTAATTCCCTCGTGGTCCAGGGGTTAGGACGCCCACACTTTCAGTGAAGAGGCTCAGGTTCCATCCCTGCTCAGGGAACTGAAATTCTACAAGCCTTGTGGTGTGGCCAAGAAAAAAAAAAGAAACCACTGAGGGAAAACCTATAATACTTCAATATAAAAAGTTTAAAAAAAACTGGGGCTTCTCTGGTGATCCAATGCTGAAGAATCTGCCTTCCAATGCAAAGGACACAGGTTTGATCCTTGCTCCAGGACGACTGCACATGCTGTGGAGCAACTAAGCCTGTGTGCCACAATTTCTGAGCCTGTGTTCCAGGAGCCACAACAACCCAGCCCACAGGCCGTAGCGTGGTCTGTGACAAGAGAAGCCGCTGCAACAAGAAGCCTGCGCTCTGCAACTAGAGAGCAGCCCCTGCTCTCCACAACTAGAGAAAGCCCTGGTGCAGCAATGAAGACCCAGCACAGCCAATAAAATAAAAAGTTTAAAAAATGGTATTCAGTTCAGTTGCTCAGTCGTGTCCGACTCTTTGTGACCCCATAAACTGCAGCACACCAGGCCTCCCTGTCCATCACCAACTCCCGGAGTCCACCTAAACCCATGTCCATTGAGTCAGTGATGCCATCCAACCATCTCATCCTCTGTCATCCCTTCTCCTCCTGCCCTCAATCCTTTCCAGCATCAGGGTCTTTTCAAATGAGTCAGCTCTTCGCATCAGGTGGCCAAAGTATTGGAGTTTCAGCTTCAACATCAGTCCTTCCAATGACTCTTCAGGACTGATTTCCTTTAGGATGGACTGGTTGGATCTCCTTGCAGTCCAAGGGAGTCTCAAGAGTCTTCTCCAACACCACAGTTCAAAAGTATCAATTCTTCAGTGCTCAGCTTTCTTTATAGTCCAACTCTCACATCCATACATGACTACTGGAAAAACCATAGCCTTGACTAGACGGACCTTTGTTGAAAAAGTAATGTCTCTGCTTTTCAATATGCTGTCTAGGTTGGTCATAACTTTCCTTCCAAGGAGTAAGCATCTTTTAATTTCATGGCTGCAGTCACCACCTGCAGTGATTTTGGAGCCCAAAAAAATAAAGTTTGCCACTGTTTCCACTGTTTTTCCATCTATTTGCCATGAAGTGATGGAACCCGATGTCATGATCTTAGTTTTCTGAATGTTGAGCTTTAAGTCAACTTTTTCACTCTCCTCTTTCACTTTCATCAAGAGGCTCTTTAGTTCTTCTTCACTTTCTGCCATAAGGGTGGTATCATCTGCATATCTGAGGTTATTGATATTTCTCCTGGCAATCTTAACTCCAGCTTGTGCTTCCTCCAGCCCAGCGTTTCTCATGATGTACTCTTCATATAAGTTAAATAAGCAGAGTGACAATATACAGCCTTGATGTACTCCTTTTCCTATTTGGAACCAGTCTGTCCCTTGGACTGCAAGGAGATCCAACCAGTCCATCCTAAAGGAGATCAGTCCTGGGTGTTCATTGGAAGGACTGATGTTGAAGCTGAAACTCCAATACTTTGGCCACCTCATGCGAAGAGTTGACTCATTGGAAAAGACCCTAATGCTGGGAAGGATTGGGGGCAGGAGGAGAAGGGGACAACAGAGGATGAGATGGTTGGATGGCATCACCGACTCGATGGACATGGGTTTGGGTGGACTCCAGGAGTTGGTGATGGGCAGGGAGGCCTGGCGTGCTGCGATTCATGGGGTCACAAAGAGTTAGACATGACTGAGCGACTGAACTGAACTGAACTGTTGTTCCATGTCTAGTTCTAACTGTTGCTTCCTGACCTGCATACAGGTTTCTCATTAGTGCTTGTCAAATGGCTCTGTGAAAAAGTTGTACCACATCAAGTCTTTTGAAAGCTGTTTGAGAGATGTCTGTTTCTCCACACCCTGGTGATGGTGGGTGTAATAAATACTGATGACTCTTCCGAGTCTGAGTGGTGCGATATGGTTGTTCAATTCGTATTCCTGAGTATGAGTCTAATTCAATGTCGTTTCAGGGATTGGCAAGACATCTTTCTTTCTTCTTTGAAGTGCCTGCTTATAAACTCTGCTGCCTTACCTCCTTCAGATGTTTGCTTGGACAATGCCTCAGAGCAGTTTTTCTGACCCCACTGTGTAAAATCGCAGCCCCCTCCCACTATCTGAGCTCAGTTCAGTCACTCAGTCGTGTCCGACTCTTTGTGACCCCATGGACTGCAGCATGCCAGGTTTCTCTGTCCATCACCAACTCCTGGAGCTTACTCAAACTCACGTCCATCCCATTACCTACTCCTGCTTTATTTTCCCCTGTTGGAATTTATCACCATCTGACATACCATTCAGTTTACTTGTTTACCCTATTTAACGTCTAACTCCCCTCACTAAAGCCTCAATGCTTTGAAGGAAAGGATTTTGTCGTTTATTCATTACTAAATCCCCAATACCCAGGACATATCTGGCACATCAGAGGCACTGAATTCATTTCTTATTGTTTTTTTTTGAGTTAATTTCTTGAATGAATGAGTGCTTTTCCCTTTTGGGGTGTTTCGTTTTCTTGTTGATTTAAGAACTCTGTATATGTTAGGAGGATTAACCCTTTATCATAAAAGCTGCACATACTTTTCCATATTGATGCTTGTCTTTACTTTATCATTGGGTCTTCCTTGGTGTGCATGGACTTTCTCTAGTTGCAGCAAGTAGGGGAAAGTGAAAGTGAAAGGCACTCAGTCCTGTCCAACTCTTTGCGACCCCATGGAGCAAGTAGGGGGCTACTCTCTAATTGCAGTTCACAGGCTTCTCATTGTGGTGGCTTCTCTAGTTGAAGAGAACAGGCTCTAAACATTCAGGCTTCAGTAGTTGCCCCAGTTGCTTAGTTGCCGCGAGGAATATGGAATTCTCCCAGACAGGGACTGAACCCACGTCCCCTCCATTGGCAGACAGATTCCCAACCACTGCATCAGCAGGGAAGTTAGAGACTGAAAATTTTATATTGTTATACATCAGTCTTATCTTTCATGGCTTCTGGGCCTTCTGTCTTCCTTCTCTAATATTATAAATATTTTTTTCTATATATTTTTCTTTCAATCCCATAGGTTTTTGCCCTTACAGAGCTTTAATTCATTTAGAATTAATTTTTCAGTCAGATATTAGATAGGAATAGATCTTTTTTTTTTCTTCCAAATGATAGCCAGTGGTCTATTTTTCTTAACACGTGGCTTGTGTTTTTCCCTGTCTTCCTAATCAAACTTTCAAAGGGCTGTCTGGTATTCTTTTTATCCGGAAAAAAATTTCTTTCCTGTTGTGCAACTAAGTCATTTTTTAAAAAAGTGAAAATGTTAGTTGCTCAGTTGTGTCCTATTCTTTTTGACCCCATGGACTGTAGCCCACCAGGCTCCTCTGTCCATGGAATTCTCCGGGCAAGAATAGTGGAGTTGGTAACCATTCCCTTCTCCAGGGGATCTTCCCAACCTAGGGATTGAACCTGGGTCTCTTGGGTAGATCTTTTTTTACCGTCTGAGCCACCAGCAATTAAGTCAACATTTATTCATTTCTTATATTTCATGCAAAGGAATGTAACCTTTGTACTGTGTGGAGCCCTTTAGCACAATAGCTAGCACACAGTGGGAGCAGAAGCTGTGTGGTGAGTGAATAAAGTAACAGATGTCTGTGTGCCTGGTCCATGGGGCAGTGAAGTCTTGGTGAGCAGCAGCTGAGAGCTGGAGGAGATTTCAATATTATACAGTCCAGTGACAAAGTTTTCACCGATCTGCGGAGACATTAAAAAATACGGACAATTAGCACATAAGTACACATATGTATGGCTGCCAACTGTCTTTTCTTGGGAAGGATCCTGAAATTTCGTTTTTCCTTTTCTGTTGTTCTGATATTATGGTAAATATCATATTCATGAAATCCAAAAATCAAGGAATCACTGAATTGTGGTCCTACTCTTCCGTTCAGTAGTTACTGAACCATCTGTTCAGTGTGATCACTCCTATAGGTGTGGGGGGCTCAGCAGTGAAAAGACCAGCCAGGAAGGCCTGTATAGCTTAGCGAGGGGGTTGGGGTCTAAATCCCCGATGGAGAAGGAGATGGCAACCCACACCAGTATTCTTGGCTGAGAAATCCCACAGACAGAGGAGGCCGGGTGGGCTACCTACAGCCCATGGGATCACAAGAGTCGGACACGACTTCGCGACTAAACCATCACCAGGACATCCTTGAAACGACAGCTCAGCAGCTCACTGCAGGTGTGGAACCCGTAAGGAAGAGGACCAGGTGACAGGTGTGTTTGCGTACTCGGAAGCTTGCCCCTCCTAACCTCCATGCAAGGGCAAGACAGAAGCCTCGGTGCGAACGGTCTGCGCCGGTCACCTGCGCGTCCGCAAACTTGACGCACTAGGTAGGTAGAGGTAGGTGCGGGGGGGCGGGGGGGTGGAGCAGAGGCGGGGCCTCGTTCCCGGCGTCCTCTCGCCCCGCCCACCCCGCCGGGCCGTCTGACGGTGGCAGGGAGCAGGGGTGGCACGTGAACGGGGCGGGGCGGGGCAGTGCGGAACGCGCGCGCCTGCGGTTGAGTTTCCGGTCGGAGGCCTTTGCCCAGCGCCCCGCGTCCCTGAGGGGCGGCGGCGGGGCGGCGGTGGAGGAGGCGGCAGCAGCTGGGGGGAGATCCGGAAGTCAACACCATGTCGAGTCTGCACAAGAGCCGGTGAGGAGACACCGGGGCCGACCAGCCAGGCCATTGCTGGCCAAGCTGTCCCTTTTGACCTGCGGGGGTGGGGGGGCGCGCGAATGTGGCTAGGAATCGGGACCTCTCACCTCGCCGCCCCCCCACCCCTCCCGGGCTGAAGGTTTTGGGCGCCCACTTTCCAGCCTCTTTGCTGTGGGCCTGAGGCGGGGCACGGAACGGGGACATCTCTCCTGCCTCTCGGTGTTGCCGCTTCTCTCTCTCCCCCGCACCCTGGATCCTTTCCCCTGGTTACTTCCTCTTCTAGGGCCTTGATGCCCGATCCCGATGCACCCCCCCTTTTTCTCCCCTCCTTGTTAACCCTTTGCCCCTGTACCCTCATCTATTCAAATGCTTCCCCTCCCACGTACCCTTTTCTTACTAGAAATGCTAGAAAACCTAGATTCTCCAGTCTGTTCCCCCCACCCCCACCCCCGAGGCCAAATCCTGCAGCGTTGGCTAATTTTCCTCCTACTTCAGTTTTCCTCCAGTTTTTAAACCTTTTGTCCTTGCCTGCCCGCAGGCCCAGAGGTCTTCTAATGGTTTTATTTTTAAGCTTGGGATGCTGGGTGCGGGTTACACAGGTCCTTGTCCACAGATCAGGTTACTCCTGATTCTTAGGGTTTTTGGAGTTCAGATAGCAGCAGTGTGGTTTGGACCTGGCCAGCAGGAAGTGCCCAGTAAATGCCGGCTCAGTAAATATTAGAATGTGTCTGATTTCATGGTGCTCATTTGAGAACTTTTAGACAAGAGTATCTAGATTTCTGGACTTAGAGGAAAAAGTGATCTGTAGTTCTTCAAAGCTGCCCTTTGGCCAGGGTTTTGCCTGTGCTTTGCCATCTTTGTGTCCTGAAGGGGAGGGAGGAACAGGTTGGAGACTGGGGGTGTAAGGGAGCTGTGGGCTTTAGGAGGGATCGCTGACCCTGTCATCTTGGGGTTTGTGTGTCATTTGCCTCTGTCTCCCTCCTTCTAGGATTGCAGATTTCCAGGATGTCCTGAAGGAGCCCACGATTGCCTTGGAAAAGCTTCGGGAACTCAGTTTTAGTGGTAAGAGGCAACTCTCCATTTTCAGGGTTTTCCTGGAGCAGCGTTGTGACAAAGATGGAGGGGGAGCAAGCCGAGGCCACACCTGGCTATTTCTGGGGACCAGCCTGCCTTTTGGGAGCTTTTCCAGATTCTGTGGAGCTGAACAACCAGGAATGCCCTGAGCTTGGTTCTCAGAGCAGTGGCGCCCTAGGTTAACATGCCTGTAGGCCTTAGACGGCTTCCCTAGTGGCTCAGTGGTAAAGAATTCGCCGCAGTGCAGGAGACGCGAGTTTGATCCCTGGGCCGGAAAGATGCCCTGGAGGAGGACATGGCAACCCAGTATTCATGCCTGGAGAATCACGTGGACAGAAGAGCCTGGCAGGCTGCAGTCCATTGGGTTGCAAAGAGGCGAACATGGCTTAGTGACTAAGTGCGCGTGCACGCACACACAGCCCTTAGACCAGGCGCTCATTGGCCTGTAAGGGATGCTGATTGCTTCCTGGGAGTAACTGGAGGGCAGAGGGGAGACTTCTTGAATGGAGGAAAGGTCTTTCCTCATTCCTCAGCAGGCTTCCTGTGTTGTAGAATTTGGTTAGCTACGAAGCGGTTCCTGGTTCTCTCTGTGGCTTAGGACCTAAGCCAACTCAGGCAACAGTGAACTTTGGTTCATGGTAAAATTCCAGCCTTGAGTCACTCACTTTAAGGAGCTGAACCGCAGCAGTTTTTGACTTTGCCCTCCTCGGACTGGCTAACTTTTCAACGCAGAGACTCGTGCATGTCTTTAAAAATACCCTAGGGTGTTCTGGTAGCTTCTTGTGACTGCTCTGCCCTTGCAACTTTGTCAGCAAGGACGCTTGAGTTGCCCCCTGCATCCCCATGCAGATTCTGAGGTGAGGACATTAGCTGCTGTTCACAGTACTGGGGAGACTGTAGCAACAGCTGCTTTAGCAAGCGTCCTGACAGTATTTCAGGAGAAGTTCATCTTTCAGTTCAGGAGTGATATTTAGGCCCTGAAGATCTTGAGGGGTTCTGGGATCTGTGCTGAGCTGAAGAATCTGCCAAGCCCCAGGGGAGGCAGTCTGCGGCAACGGTTACAAGCTGGTCTCTAGAGTCAGACCTGTGTTGGAGTCCTTGATTGCTCTGTCTTTATAGATGAATTTCTTTATTTGTAAGATGGGGACAATGATGCTGATCTTCCTTACTTACTAGGGCTATAATAAGGATTAAGTGAAATTTTAAATCTGTAAAACGCAAAACACTGAGCATTCAGAGCTTAGTTTATATTCCACAGATGCTTATAGAATACCTGCCCTGGGCTAGGTAGTGAAACAGTAAGACAGATTTGGTCCTCATCTTTCTGGGGCTTTCCCCAGTATTAGGGGTTACAGATGTTAAATAAATATACAGATTATATCATACATTCCCATTTGCGAGGGGTTCCATGAAGGAGATGTGATGGAGCCATTATTGTTTATGTCAAGGAGCCTGACTTTATTTGGGAAAAGGTGGTGTGGTTGGTGAAGGCTGCTCTGAGGAAGAAATATCAAAGATCAGAAGCTGTTATCCTCAAAAGAACATTCCAGACGGGGTCACAGAGCGAGAGTACGCATAAGATTAGCATTGTCTAGTAATCTTTCTGGCGGCAAACAGTTCTTGAAGAAGTACTTCTTGCCCACTACACTCCCTGCCGACTGGCTCCGAGGTGGAGGGCTGGGGGGTTCCGGGCCTCTGCGGGGGCGTGACCTTTGCCTGCTGTGTCCACAGGCATCCCCTGTGAGGGCGGACTGCGCTGCCTCTGCTGGAAGGTGGGTGTGCCTGGGCTGGGGCTTCTGCTCTGCTGAGAGTCCCCGGGTTCCCGCATGGGCTGTCCCCACCCCTGGCCCCTTCTTCCAATTTTCTGCCTTTCCTTGCTTGTCCCAGGAAGCTTTTCTGGGAAGTTCTGGGTTTTCTGTTTCTCTTGGCATCCCCGTCCGGGATCCCCCTGGGGATGGAATGCTTTGTAATGCCAGCAAAGCCCTCTGCTTCCTGGTCCAGACAGCTCAGTGGAAGCGATGCTGATTGGGACAATAAAAGGCTATGCTTTGTCTAAAGCTTTTCGCTGAGGTGGGAGCAGAAGAAGCTCAGTGTCCTGGTTTCCAACCCCTTTGAGCACAAGATTTTATTATCATTTGGGAGAGTCTGTGGGAGGGAAAGCAGTGGAAAGGGCTGCTTCAGGATAAAGGACGAGGAAGCCAGTGGGGAGAAGAGGGGAGGCTACCCGCAGCCTGTGCCTATGTTCCTGGGTTTTACCTAGCCCGTCTTGACTTCTCTGGGCTTTATCAGACGTTTTCCTTGAGGCCTGTCAGCCTCCATCTACTTCCGGGGTTGGGCTAGGGGAGTCGCCAGAGCTTTGCTCTTCTCTCTCTCTCTGCAGATTCTCTTGAACTACCTCCCCTTGGAGAGAGCCTCATGGACCTCCATCCTGGCCAAGCAGAGGTGAGACCCTGACACACGGGGATGGCGGGAGGGCCTTTGTATTGGGCAGAGCAGGTGGTGTGAGTCCAGCCCACTTCCTGTTGCTACGCTGCTCTGGGCTCATCCCTCTCTCCTCTCCTCCAGGGAGCTGTATTCTCAGTTTCTGAGGGAAATGATCATCCAGCCTGGCATCGCCAAGGCCAACATGGGTGTGTCCAGGGAGGATGTGACCTTTGAGGACCATGTGAGTAGGGGCGCACAGTGGGGACCGAGGCTGCAGAGTGGGGTGGGGGAGAGGTGTGGGCCTTGGAGTGGGCGAGGTCCCTCAGTCCAGAGGCCAGGTGCTGCTGATCCTACTCCCTTCTACCCCCTCCCCCGCCAGCACCTCGTTTTTGCATTTGGCTTCTCTGCCGACAAAGGCTGTTGAGTCTCCATGCTCTCCCCAGGCTCCAGGCCCAGTCAGGACCACAAGTGATGACTGGGATCCAGGAGTGCTGTGTGTGCAGTGCTGAGCCTAGTCCTCCACACGTTGGCTTCTCAGCTCCCTTACTCCAGGAAGCTTCTGTGATACTGTAGTTGAAGGGAGTCCGAGCGGGGCCGGGGTGAGGGTAAACTGCGTTTCTGCAGCCCGGAGGAAGCCTCATTCTATCTGCAAAAACCCAACTTCTCCCTGGTGCTTCGCAGTCGGGAACCGGAGATGGATTGGATCCAGCCTGATCCTCCAAAGACTGAAATTGGCAACTCAGAGTATTGATGAATTAGATTCGAAGAGACCTAACGATGCAATATTCATTCATTCAGCAAGCATTTAGTGAGCACCTGTTATACAGAGTGTTCTGGAGCTGTGGACAGGGAAGGGCTGAGTCCCTGCCGAGCAGGGAAGTGCTTAGAGCTGACCTCGGGGCTTGTCTGCGGGATGTGGACGAGGATGGAGATTTGGGAGGCCGAGGGGGTGCCTGTGCTGCTGCTCGACTAGCTCGCAGGCCGTCTCAGCCATAGCTGCATCTCTGCTGGGAATGCTGGTTCATGGGCTACTGCTCAGGCCCCCAAGACTGGGGTCTGCCCCTGGGGTCCTAGCCGGCCGAGGACAGCGTGGCTCATTTTCCCCCACAGCCTCTGAACCCCAACCCCGACAGCCGGTGGAACACGTACTTCAGGGACAACGAGGTGCTGCTGCAGATCGACAAAGATGTCCGGTGAGCAGGTCGCTGGGGCGGGGAGCTGCCCCTGGGGCTTCTGGGGGTTTTCCTCTGCTTCTGCCCTTTCCCAGCCCAGCCCAGGCCCACAGGGAGGTGTCTGAGGAACTGCTGGGGAGTTGTCCCTGTAGCTGAGTCCAGGCCAAAGGCACAGCAGGCCTGGCGAGGTGCAGGGGTGCGGGGTGCTGGCGGTGGCCTGAGCGCCCAGCTCTCCTCTCTCCCTGCCTTAGTTTCACTTGTAGCCCAGGCCCCTACGGATTCATCTGCTCCTTCCTTCAGCAAATACTGAGGCCCTGCTATGTGACAGGCTCAGTGCCAGGCTGGGGGGTTGAGCATGGAATAAGCAGACATGGTCCCTCTCCTTAAGGAACTTAGAAGCTGAGGGGGAAGATGTGAAGACAAGATGGTCAACAAAATGGATCTTCCGTGTCACTAACATTTGTGGTGACTGCTCTGAAGGCAGAGTTCAGGGTGCTTCAGGGCAGTTGGGACTTCTCGCCTGAGGAAGCAGCTGAGATTCTGAGAAGCCTGGAGGGGAGGGGGAAGGAAGGGCTGTGGTACCTCCCAGGGGAGGCCCTGAGAGCCTTCAGAGCTGGGCCGTCCAAGGAGCAGTGCGAAGGCCAGTGTGCCTGAGGCCCCACCGGAGGCAGGCGGGGGTCAGACCTTGGACTTGATCCCAGGGACATGGGGCGATCTCCCAAAGGGTTTAAGCAGAGGAGTGACAAGGTCAGAAAAGTGTTGTTTTTTTTTTCATTCAAATTGTGAGCTATACCGTGTGGCACGCTGTTCCTCTTTCTAGGGAAGTGTGGCCAGCTGGCTGTGCTGGCCTGCGGGGTGGGTGAGCCTGGCAGCCAGTGACTCTCCCACGTGGCTAGGTGAGGAGCTGGGGGCTTGTCTGGAGTGGCCCAGTGGTCAGAGCTTGGGTTCTAGAGTCTGTCCATCCACCTCCCTTTCCGTCCCCACTGCTTGTCAGCTGTGTTACCAGCCCCTCGCCACCCGGGGCTCCTCCTCTCCTGTGCTCACTGTGCCCAGGCCCCCCCTCCTCCCAGACAGCCCCGGTGGGACCCCAGCCAGGGGGGACAGTGGGTCTCTTGCCTCCTTCCTTCTCAGGCTGGTGTTGGGGAGCCTCTACCCACGAGGTGTTTCATCGCCCCATCTTAAGTCAGGAACCACGTCTTGAACCCAGATCTGGGCAGACAGGTTCTTAGCCTGGTAGTGACTGTAGCACGTTGTTCAGTGTTCCCGGAGGGCGAGTCTGCAGTGAGCTTCGGCTAAGAAGTCTGGACAATGTGCGTGCACCGCGATATATACATTTTAAAAACTTTCACATTCTAGAGACCGTCTCCCCACTTGATTGTTTCTCTATCTCCCCAGCTGTGTAGTATTCCATCGTACAATTTATAACTTAATGAAACCTCTTTTACCATTTTTAGCCTCAATACAAGCAGTTCATACTCTTGTCCATATTATCTTTTTGACATGGTAATTTGTTTGTGGTTTAAGAGAAGAGTTAGACTCTTCTCTTAAAGATTCTAAGGACACTTTAAAATATGTGTGTATGTGTATCTATTTGTAAGCATACATACCATATATGGGTATGTACACATATAAGATGACTACGTTGCTTTTGAAATAAAATGTTACTAACTTAAACACACACAAAAGGCTTTGGGGAGGCTGGGACACCTGGCAGCAGAGGGCTGAGGAGACGCTTAAAACCCTCTTGCCGAGTAACAGTCCTCTCCTGTTCCCCCTTGCAGGAGGTTGTGTCCAGACATATCCTTCTTCCAGAGGGCCACCGAGTACCCCTGCCTCCTCATCCTGGATCCCCAGAACGAGTTCGAGACCCTTCGTAAGCGGGTGGAGCAGACGACCCTGAAATCCCAGACGGTGGCCCGGAACCGGAGCGGCGTCACAAATGTGAGAGGCAACCTGAGGGCCTCGGGGACTCCTCGTGACAGCCTTTTCCTTCCTGCTTCCTTGGAACTAGTGGCCACAGGCCATTGGGCCCCTGACCATCCACCCTGACCGTTACCCAGAGCAGCCTTGGTCCTGCCCCATCCCCCTCCAGGCTCTTTCTGAAAATGGGATTCGAAGGCTGTCACGGTGCCGGGGCGGGGGGTGGGGTGCCCTGCTGTGCAGTGAAGGGGCCACACTTCTGGTCTGTGGTGGAGGCGGCGCTTGGAAAAGGAGCTGCAAGTGTGGTGAAGTGCAGTGGGAACAGTGACGGGCAGGGACCTGACCTGATCTGGGCATCAGGGAGGACTTTCCTGAGGAAGTGACATTTAAGTTGAGGCTCAAAGGATGAAGAGGAAAGGGCCTTCCAGGAGGAGAGAAGGACATGTGTGGAGAGAGCAGGGTGTGTTCAAGGAAAGGAGTCCAGCCTGAGCTGGGTAGGGGAGAGGGCGAGGGAAGGGTGTCCGGAGGATGCTGGAGAAGTGAGTGGTGGTGAGGCCATGTGGGCCTTTGTCCTGAGGACTGGGGACCCCTGCAGGATTCCTGGAGCCAGGGATATAAGACTGCCTTTGTCAAAGATTGCTGTGGACACTGTGAGGATGTTGATGGGAGAAGCAGGAATGGAGGTGGAGAGGCTGCCTGGTGCTGTGGTTGGTAGGGGCGGGGACTGGGGTGGAGAGGGAGCGATGTGAGGGACCTCAGAGAAAGGAAGGATGGGTCTTGTGCTGGCCAAGTTATGCTGAGTGTTTGAACCTCAGGCTTCTAGCAGACTTAATGTGATTCTGAGAAGCTGCTTATTGCTAAAAGGTATATTGTCTTATTCCTTAACACATACTGCTTTCATACCTGGAGCTTTGACTGACTTCTCAAAATTTTTCACTGTCCTCCAACAATGGAAAAATCCTTCTCTGTAACTCCCAGCAAGCTAGAGACAGGTACTGTAGCAGCTCCACTCTCCCCCTGCTGCCCTGGTGGAATGACCAATCAGGGCTTTGTTTCCTGGAGACCAGCCATCTTTCATCCCATGGGTGACTGGGAAATTCTGGCTGATCCCCCGGTGCCACCCGTCCACAACAGAGCTGGATGTGTCAGGAGGTGCCAAACGCTTGGCTCCATGACACTGTAGCTGCCTGAGTTGGTCGTCCTGTTTGGCTGCTGATGTTCTGTCTGCCTGGAAAGATGGGGACCTGGCTTCTGTCATTCCTTTCACTACAATAATTGGTGGCTGAGAACAAATTTTAGGTTTGGACCTGGTCCTGGTGGTAGAGAACCGAACCACAAGCTCCATCCTTAGGTCTCTGGATCCGGGGGCTGGGCAGTTTGAGTTAAAGCTGACTGTCTGTCTGACGCTGCGCAAATAACACCAGACTTGCCTTCCTGGGCCCTTGTTTCTTCTTCTGTATACTGGGCGTAATCATTTCTGCCCTGTCTGGCTTTTAAATTGCCAAGAGGGTGAACTGAGGTCATGGCTGTGCAGATTCTTGGAAAGCGGTGGGCACTCTCTGAGGCCTGGGCATCGGGTTCTAGAGCCAGCGTGGGTCCAAGTGCCACCACTTAATGCGAGACGTCTAATGAGTGGCCTAGCATTTCTGAACTTGTTTCCTCATCTTGAAACTAATGTGGAAAGAATCTTCTAGGCTGTGTTGGGCATTAAACAGTAAGGCTTGTAGGGCTTTTTCTTGCCCATAAAACCCTCTTGGTAAATGTTAGTGATATATGCATCTTAGTGTGTGCATATGTACACACATGTGTATGTGTATAGATGTATATATATGATGGAAAAGGACGCTTAATGTTCTCAAAACCCTGGGCTTCCAGGACAGCATTATACTCTGACCCTGCGGGGATGTGCCTGTGACCTTCATACAGGTAACCCCGGGCACTTGAACCTTTACAAAACTCCAAAGGGATCCTGATGTTGGGGTCCTCTGCTCTATTGTGTGAGTTATTAGCGAGATCATCTCTTCATTCATCTCCCAACTTTTTCTTACGAAGATTTTGAAATATTTAGAAACGTTGAAAGAAGAGTCAGCACGCACCCTCATACTTTCCACCTAAATTCATCAGTTGTTAACCTTTTGCCGTGTGTGTGTGTGTGTGTGTGTGTGTGTGTGTGTGTTACATAGAGAGTAAACTGCAGAGGTCCTGACCCCTTACCTCTCAGTCCTTCAGCAGGCATCCCCTGAGAATCAGGACATCCTCCTCCTCCCCACTGTCACATCTGCCCGTATTACCCATAATCCATAATAACAGCTCACATCCAGTCCCGGTTCAGCTGTCCTCTAGTTGTATCAAGAATTTTTTTTTTTTTGGCCACCCTGTATGGCTTGTGGGATCTTAGTTCCTTGACCAGGAATTGAACCTGAGCCCACAGCAGTGAAAGTAAGGAGTCTTATCCACTGGACCGCCAGGGAATTCCCTGTACCAAGAATGTTTTGTCGTTTTAAATCCCAGCCAGCACCAGGTTAGGGTTTATGCGTTGCACTGGGATGTTGAGTTTCTTTAGTCACTTCGGCTGGAGCAGACCTCCACTCCCCCCACCCCCCAACAGCATTTGACTTCTTCAAGAATCTTTCCCAGTTGTCTGTTTTTGACATATTTTGAATTTTTTTTTTAATTGAGCTATAACTTACGCACAAGAAAAGCGCAAACCTTAGGTATACAACTGGATGAACGTTTTCTCATGTATAAACCTATGTTAACTGCCAGCCAGATCAGGACATGGAACACTTCCATCATCCAGAAAGTTCTCTCATGCCCTTTCCCAGTCAGTATCCCTTCTCTCAGAGGTAAGCACCGTTCTGACTTTTATCACTAAATTATTAGATTTCAGTCCCTCTGGCTTGCGGAATGTTGCCCATTGTGGGTTTATCTGCTCGTTCCGGTGGCGTTGGACACATCCCTCTCCGCCCTGGGTTGCCCATGAGATGGAAGTTAAGTTTCAGCTCGCTGTCCATCATGCCTCCCACCTTCTTACCAAGCCCCTGCCCTTGTCCCCTAGATGAGCTCCCCACAAAAGAACTCGGCACCTTCCATGAACGAGTACGTGGTGCTGCCCAACGGCTGTGAGGCCCACTGGGAGGTGGTGGAGCGGATCCTGTTCATCTACGCCAAGCTCAACCCCGGCATCGCTTACGTGCAGGGCATGAACGAGATCGTGGGGCCCCTCTACTACACCTTTGCCACCGACCCCAACAGCGAGTGGAAAGGTAAACAGGTGGGCTCCTGGCTGCTCACGTTCGTTGTTGCTGCCTCTTAGAGAAACGGACCAAGGAAAGCTGGACTGATGGGCTTTATGTTAGCAAGCTGTTGTGCCACTCAGTTCCTTGTTTTGGTGTCTCCATTCTCTCTCTGTCGGATAAGGGGGTTGGCCTGAATCATGTCTGAGATCTTTTCTGGCTTGAACTTTCTAGAATGTTAGATGTTTACTGATCTCCTTAAAAATATATATATATATATGTATATATTTATTTGGCTGTACCAGGTCTTAGTTGCATCACGTGGATCTTGTAGTTGTGGCACGTGGGATCTAGTTCCCTGAACAGGGATTGAACCTGGACCCGCTGCACTGGGAGCCTGGAGTCTTAGCCACCGGACCACTAGGGAAGCACCTTCCCCCGCCTCTCCGCCCCCTGGTTTACTGATCTCTTCATATTTGTAACTGAATTTCTGGTAGATGAGATGAGATGTATAGACAGGAAGCTGAAAGAAAGGATTTAAATAAATAATGATTTTTAAAATGTCAGCAGAAGAACATGTAATCAACTGCAAAATCAGTGTACAGTGTTGTCAGAGTTGTGAGAAAAAAGAAGTGGGGATTCCCTGGTGGTCCAGTGGCTAGGACTCCTTGCTTTCACTGCGGAGGGCGCTGGCTGAGATCCCGCAAGCTATTTGGCGTGGCCAAAAAAAAAAAGAATTATGTCTGCTCTGGGGCTAGAGAGTGGGGTGTAGAGAGTGGTTATAGACGGAGGAAGTACGGAGGGACGCAGCCTGACCAGGGCGGGGTGACTTGATGGAGGCTCAGAGCTGAGGGTGAGCTCTCCACGTAGTTGAGAGGTGGGGTGTGTTGTGAGCCAGCTGGTCCTCTCGCGGCTGCCCTGACCCTGCCTGTCTCTCCCAGAGCATGCTGAGGCAGATACCTTTTTCTGCTTCACCAACCTCATGGCTGAGATCCGGGACAACTTCATCAAGAGCCTTGACGACTCACAGTGTGGCATCACCTACAAGATGGAAAAGGTGTACTCCACCCTGAAGGATAAGGACGTAGAACTCTACCTGAAACTGGTGAGGACCCCCAGGGCCACACAGCTTAGGGCAGACAGAACGGGGTAGAGGACAGCAGGCTCCTGAGCACCCTACCCAGGCCCAGGGTGGGGACTGGCCTGAGTCTGAGGATTAGAAGTGACTGCCACTGCCAGGGGCCAATGACCCAGGTGCTGAGGTGGGGTGGGGAGGTGGGGCAGCTGGTGGTTGGAGCCTGGCAGGCTGAGGATGAGGGGAGGTGGGTATGGTGCCCTGTGTGCCAGGCATGGTGCAGGCTGTTTACCTTATGCTTTGAGTTCAGCCTGTTAGAATCCTCCCAGAAAGGAAGTGTGAACTTCATTTTTAAAAATTATTGGAGGGACTTCCCTGGTAGTCCAGTGGCTAAGACTGTGCTCCCAGTGCAGGGGACACAGGTTCAATCCCTGTCAAGGAACTAGATCCCACATACTGTACCTAAGACCCAGGCGGCCCCGCCAAAAAAATTTATTGGGAGTGGCATTTCATGTTTATTTCAGGAAACTCTTCAGTAAAAAGAATGTTTATTTATAAACAGGAACAGTTTTGTGAACAAGAAAATATACATAAACATATCTTCTTAACCAAGTGTAGAATTATGGCTTGTTGTTTTGTAACAGGCTTTTCAGTCAGTAGTATCCACTGTGGCCGACCAGAGGGCTCATCCCCATTGGGAATAACTGCCTTGTGCGGTTGTTGTATGGAGTAAATAAGTTAGATATTTAATGTATTAAGCAGAAGGCCACGCTTACAGCAAGTGCCCAATAATGGTTTCTCTGTCCATAAATCCACAGTGACAGTCTGTGTAGTGTTTTAAAAGAATTTGAGCCATCACTTATAAATCTAAAGTGCTTATATTAAAAAAGTCTGGGTTTTTAGCTTCCCTCAAAAAAATCAGAGGATCTGACAGCATTGGCTGGCCGCAAGCAGCAGTCGCCCCTTTCACAGAGAGAGGCTCTCTGGGCGGCCCAGTGCCATCCCTGCCTCAGCGTGCCTGGCGCTCACGCTGGGCCTGCCGCTTAATCTGAATTCATGCCTGCTGGGCTGCATGGTGGTCCGTGGCCACTAGCCAACACCTCTGTCTCCCCAGCAAGAGCAGAACATCAAGCCCCAGTTCTTCGCCTTCCGCTGGCTGACCCTGCTGCTATCCCAGGAGTTTGTGCTGCCTGACGTCATCCGGATCTGGGACTCCCTCTTCGCCGACAGCAACCGCTTTGACTTCCTCCTCCTGGTTTGCTGTGCCATGCTCATGTGAGTGTGGCCGGGGGCGGCAGGGGGAGCTGGTGGGGGGGCAGGCAGGGGCTGCTGTCAAGAGGCTGGACTGAGCCTCTGGGATTCTCAGGGGAGCATCAGACCAAACTTGCTGGGGGTGGTGCGGCAGGGGCAGGAAGAGGCCCGGTGGGCCTGCTCTCAGAGTAGTCAAGAGGCCTTGCACTTTTTGTTGTTTGTTTTTCCTAGACTGATCCGGGAGCAGTTGCTGGAAGGGGACTTTACCGTAAACATGCGACTCCTGCAGGTAATGGAGTTCAGGGGGACGGGCTCAGTCTTTAACCATGAGGCAGACACTTAGCCAGCTGCCACCCCATGCCAGCTGCTGTGACAGGCTGCCTTGGGATCAGAAAAGGGTAGCAGGGCTTAAGAGTCCAGACCCCCAAGGCAGATCTGGGTTTGGATCTGGGTTGAATCCGGCTTTGCCACTGACCTTGAGTGTGGTGTGGCCAGTGACTTGGCCTCTCTGAACCATGCACTCTGCATAAGTAAGTCATAGCTGAGACACAGCCTTATTACCCAGTATGTGGTAACAATGCCCATTGGTAATGGCTCTCGGCCTGGGGAAGAAACTTGGGGGCCTTAGTGGTTAAGAACATGGGCCCAGGAGTCAGTTTTGGCTTTACATCTTTATTCTCCTGTGCTAGTCATGTCACCTAAGCCCAGTGGCAACCTCTCAGCCTTAATTACTTTGCCAATGCCTGGCCTGGGGTTGGTTTTCAGTAACTTCACTGACTCGATCTGTTAAACAGGCAGATTCGCATAACCCCTCATCAGGCTGTTGAGGTGACCCAGTGAGCGAATGCATGGACAATGTCCGGCCCTGATCCAGGCTCCTGCATGGAGCTCAGAGGTTGATGGCAGGAGATGGGGAGAGGTGAGGCAGGTAGTCCTGGTCCTGGGGAAGGGGCTGAGACCTTTTGGGTCGTGACTGGTTGGGGTGGTTAAGTCAGTGCTGCAGTGGGTGTAGCAGCAGCTCCCTGCAGGATTTGGACAGATGGGGGATGTCTGATATCCTGTGGTCCCCGGCCTTTAGCCCAGGGTCCAGCAGGGTGCCAGGTCCACTGCAGTGGTGCAGGGCAGGCTGACTTCAGAGGCATACTGTTGGCCTTTTCCCCACACAGGATTACCCCATCACAGACATCTGCCAGGTCCTTCAGAAAGCTAAGGAACTCCAAGACTCACAGTAGCCTGGCGGCAAAAGGCCCACGTTTGGGAGAGAAGCCCCTGCCGACCCTGGTGCCCTGGCTTCTGGGATGTGCAGAAGCCTGTGGGGTCCCAGCCAGAGGGGCCGATGCCGGACCGGCCTGCTCCAGGCCTCGCCCTGGCCTCCTGTCAAGGGCCTGCTGTGCCCCGCTCTTTCCTAACCATCGAGCCTGGGCTCCCCCCCACCCTTCGGCCCTGGACCCTCTGCCCAGGCCACGAGCAAGGCCGGGGCTCTCGAGGTTGTTTCCCGGGGCTGGGGCAGACTGCGAGCCCCTCCCTGCCTCTGCTCTGCCCCTCCCTCCCTGCCCTCTTGCTCCATCTTCTGGGCTCTGGTCAGGGAGGTGCTCAGCACATGGGCCAGAAACCGCTTCTTCTGGAGGTTGGTGCTTCCTGGGCTTCTCCATGGGGAAGGTGACACTGTGAAGGAGCTAAGAGGCTGCCGGGCCCAGGTCACACCTTGTGTCCCTTTCCCACTGAGAGTGTGTGTGTGTGTGTACTTGTGGGTTGCTGTGTATGTCTATTCCCCCTGGCGTGAGCTCCTCCTCCAGTCTGTGTGTGTGTGTCCCTGTGTACGGAGGGAGGTGACTCCCTCTAGTCTCTGTTTGTTTTGTCACCTCTCTGCCTTCGTCTCCCTTTCTCTCCCTCCAGCTCTTTCATGAAGGGTGTGTGGCTCTCATCTGTCTGCCGCTCTCTCCATTGCTGTCCGTCTGCCCTTCTCTCTTGGCTTGCCTTATCCCCAGCCCCTCCCCTCCCTTCTCAACGTTGGCTCAGAACCCTGGAGACAGAATGAAGAGTCTGGCTCAGCAGAGCTCCTGGAGGTCAGCCTTGGCCTCTGCAGCCTGTTCCCATCCCCCAGCGCTGGGCGCCCACGGCTCCCAGTCCACAGTGCCTCACTCGAGGGCCCTGAACCCATGCCCCACCACAGAATTCTTGGAAACTCCAAGCTGCTGGGAGCGGTTGGCCCGTGAAGAGCCAGCGCCCTCCTACCCAGGGAGGGAGGAGAGGGAGAGCTGAGGTTTCCTCAAAGGTCATCTCCCAAAGGAAAAAAAGCATTAAGGTTGGGATCCAGGTGCTCCGGAGGTGTAGTCGTTCCCATGGCTTCCAGGTGCCAGCCCAGGGCAGGCGAGTCCCTTTAAGGGCAAGTGGGGCCAAAGGGAGCCTCTCTGGGGCAGGCAGGGCTGAGATCAAAGGCCTGGGTCCTGTCCAGGCCTGGAGTGCCATGTCTCACCCCTCACAGGGGAGCTGAAGGCGATGCTGGCCCTTCCCTGGTCTTGTGCTCTGACTGGGATCTGAGGCAGGTGCATCTGGAGTAGAACAGCTGGCTCCTCCCACCCTGGGCCTGTTCTGACCAGGACGCTCCCTCCTTCTATGAGGAGGCAGGGGGGTTGCATCTGGAAGGCTGGATAATTAGCTCGGGTCCTCTTTGTCTCCCCAGACCGGCCCGCAGGGCCCCCCAAAGCCTCCCAGAGTCTGACAGCCAGGACTTGTGGCTGAGGGCCGGGAACAGCTTCCCCCCAGGCAGCCCCTGCCAGGCTGTCCTGTGGATGCTTTCACTTTCCTTTTTCCTCCTCCTCTCCCAGCACACTATTTGGGAGATTTTACTATTTATTCAGACTCCTGGTTATTTATTGCAGATTGGCAAGTGCTTGTTTTGGGGATGAAGGGTAGGGCTCGGGAAGTGGAAACATGGTCTTCCTGACCTTTCAGGTCCGCCAGCATCCTCTTCCCCCTGCCTCTGGGACCTTCCTGGTTTTCCAGGAGATCTGGCTGAGAGGGCTCTGAGCTCTGTAATAGAGCTGGGTATAAGGGGAACTGGTGTGTAAAGACCCTGGCATGGGGCAGAAACACACCGCTTTCCAGCAGCCTGGTTACCCTCTTCCCAGAACTGGTAGACTGGTAGTTCACTCCCAGCTTGATCCCTTCAGAGCCCGAGTCTTGGGCCACAGCCTGGGACCCAGCAGACACTGCCCAGGACCCTGATGCATTCTCTCTCGCTTCTCACTCTGCCCTCCCTCCTGGACCATACTACTTGAATCACTGCATCTGATTTGCCTCATCAGCAGACCTGGGTCCAGTGCCCTCTCCTTGGCCTTGTGAGAAAGGTCAAAAGAGCACAGGGACCGTACCCAGGTCAGACTGAGCTCCCCCAGTGGGAGGACCTGCCCTTGGCAATTCCCCTCGCCCCACCCCCAACTCTCAAGGGAGGCCCCAAGAGCCAGAGACTCCTAGGCTTCCTACTTGGAAGCTCCCCCAGAACTTGGGACATATACAGAATGAGCTGAATGAATTCAGCAGGTCTCACTCCGAGGGTCAGAATGTTAGTCTGCTTTTGTTTTTTCATCTGTTTCATTCTTTGAATCAATGCTGTTGATGACAAGTTGTCTAATAAATCATTGTTCTTTGCAATAGGTGTTGGTTCTGTGATGGGCTGAAACCTTTGAGACCTCAGAGCAGGAAAAAAAATGAGCAGAGAAAAAGTCAGGAGGTTCTTAGAGTGGTTAAAGGAAAAAGCTAGGAAATTGTCCAAAGAGCTTGTTCAACTCTTACGCAACTGCAGTTTGCAGCTGCATAAGGGAGGAGAGTATGCAATGGGGCAGAGGTATTACATTGTGATTTCATAGTAAGTTCTTTGATTGAAAAAAAGTTGAACTTCAACAAGTCATTTATAGCCCACCATCTGCAGAAAATCACTTGTGTTGGTCTTTTCTTTGCAGATGTAATTTTTATTAGATAATTGATACATTGATAATCATTTTCTTGATGCAGAGTTTTGTGTATTGTCTCTCCCCGCCTCCCCGCCACCCCATTACCTCAGGTGGTGAGCAAGCTGTTGTATGAATTTAAAATATTTTTACGCCCTATATTCTATCTGATGTGCTAAAAATGTCCAAAACCAGTCCCTGAGTATCTTACTTATTCCCCGGCCTCTATCATAAGTAATACGGTAGGGAATCCTTGCATTCCTGATTTGTTTTCTCAGTTCAGTCCTGTAAATCCGAAGGTAAGTTTTTTTTTTTTTTTAGGGATCTTAGTTGCTGAGTGGGAGGGAACCTCCGTGGAGACCGAGGGGGCCGGGACGGGGCGGAGTCGGTTCCGAGACGGCCAGTCGTGAGCCGTGGTGATGCCACGCCCCCTCCCCTCAACTCCGCGTCCTAAAGGGGCAAAGAAAGGGCGTCCGCTCATCCAGTTAAGTGGGCACAGACCCCCCAACTGTTGGGCTGGACAGTACCTCGTAGCGTTCGTGAGTGGAAGGGACCCAAGTTCCGCCGTCTCACGCCTCCGCTCCGCTCCATCCCCGCGGTGGGGCCCAGTAGGCCTGTGCGGCCCCTTTAAGAGCCTCCCGGGTCGGAAGCCCGAGGTCGCGGCGTCCCTTCAGCGCCGCAGGCCGGCCCTCCCTCCGCGCCCCGGCCACCATCCGCTGCCATGCAGTTGCTTCGGGCTGGCTTGACTCTGGCACTGGGCGCAGGGCTGGGTGCAGCTGTCGAGGGCTGGCGGCGGCAGCGGGCGACGCCGGGGCTGCTGAGCCGGCTGCCGGTGCTGCCAGTGGCGGCGGCGGCGGGGCTTCCTGCGGTGCCCGGGGCTCCTGCGGGTGGCGGCCCGGGCGAGTTGGCCAAGTACGGGCTGCCCGGGGTGGCGCAGCTCAAGAGCCGCGCGTCGTACGTGCTGTGTTACGACCCGCGCACCCGCGGCGCGCTCTGGGTGGTCGAGCAGCTGCGGCCCGAGGGGCTCCGCGGCGACGGCGACCGCCGCTCCTGCGACTTCCACGAGGACGACTCGGTGCACGAGTACCACCGCGCCACCAACGCCGACTACCGCGGCAGCGGCTTCGACCGCGGCCACCTCGCCGCCGCGGCCAACCACCGCTGGAGCCAGAAGGCAGTGGACGACACCTTCTACCTGAGCAACGTCGCGCCCCAGGTAGCACCTGCGCCGCCCCCCGCCACCACGCCGCCAACCCGGCGGCGGAAAGCGAGGCCAGCGCTCGCCTCTGAGCCTCGATTTTCCCCTTTGCAGAATGGGAGAGTTGCCGAGTGTGCGCCCTCTAGGTCAGGCGCCTGGCCGCACGCACCGCGCGCGCCGCCGGCGGGAGGGATGGAGCGGTGAGGCGCTGAGCACCCACTGGGCTCTGATCTTAACCCGAGGGCCCCCGGGCGCCTCCCTGAAATCAGGATGAAACTGTTATTCACCTGCCTCTTGCAGTAGCGCCGAGGAACTGAAGATAACTGTCCACATACATAAAAGTACCAGGCACGCTTCCTGGTTCTTGGCAAGCATTTAGTAAATAAGAACTATGATGAGGAAAGTCCCAGCGAGACAAAGTGACCGATCCAGGGTCACACCGTGGGAGGAGACCTAGGCAGTCTGTCTAGGGGACCCTGAGCTTTTTTTAATCCATTGTCCTACTCTGCCTGCCTTTACGAGTAAACGCATAGATGGGTGCCCACAGTGGCTGTTAGGAGCAGTCCCTGTGCACCCTGGACTAGCCGGCCTTCCTCTAGCCCTGTTCCCACCAGGGCCTGACACCCCCGTGGAGGTGGATGGTGGGGCTCTGAGTGAGACTTGTGAGGTCCCAGCCTCTGACCTGACTGGTGCTCACCCAGGAGCAGAGACCCCCACCCATTTGAGTGGACACTGTGCCAAGGACCTGAGAGGTCAGGTGGTTGATTCAGATTTTTGACCTTCCCTGCTGGGCTCTGCAATTCAGACTTCGGGAGAAGGAAGGGAGAGATGGTTGAAAGAGCTGGTCTTCCCATGAGCTCCTGGGGCGGGAGCAAGCCTGTTTCTCTCTGGGAGGTTTGCCCCTTCATACGGCTCTTTGGGGCTGAGAAACAGCTCGGAGACCTGGGATGCTAGTTCTCCCAATCTAGGTGGGGGCAGCTAGCACCCCTGTGAGCTCTGTCTGGGCTAAGTGACTCTCCTTCCGTGAACCTCCCTTTCCTCTGCATGCTTGTCCCCACCCCCACCCCCCTGCTGGAACCTTCTGGCTCTGTGCTAGTGCCTGCCCCTAGGCCTGGGGCAGCCCTCTGACTACAAGTGTCCCAGCCAGTCTCACTGAAGCCCACCTCTCCTGCCAGGTGCCCCACCTCAACCAGAATGCCTGGAACAACCTGGAAAAGTACAGCCGCAGTCTGACCCGCACCTACCAAAATGTCTACGTCTGCACGGGGCCGCTCTTCCTACCCAGGTAAGGCTAGAGCTGGGGGTGCCTGGGGACAGCAGCACCTCCCGGTCATCCCAACCAGGCTCCCGCCAGACTCTATGTCAACACTGCCAGGTCCCCATTCATCTGGTTTCTGGGCAAGTCTGTTCATTCCTTACCTTGAGCCCCTGATTCTACTCTACAGAGACCTTTGGGGTACCCACATCTCTGCCAGTGTGTACCAAGCCCTGAATCTACCCTTGTTCCTCTCCTATGTCATCGCTTGTCACATCCACCTAACTCATGTTTTGCCCAGATAGAAACCTTGCACGGGGTTCTCACCTTCAGTCTCCTCTGCTGGGGCATCCCTTCCTGAAGCCAGCGTTGAACTCAGTCTTCCTGACCCTGAGCCTTCACTCTTGTTCCTGTGCAGCTTGCCTGGCCTCCCAGATGGAAGGGACTGACCTCCCCTGGGCTTGCTGGGTGATTTTTCTGCTGAGGACTGGGATGAGTGAGGCAAGGGACTGTGGCCAGGCATCTGGCTCTGCTGGGGTTGGAACCCAGGCCCTGTCACCTAGTTTCTGGGTTTGATGTTGTTTAGTCGCTCAGTTGTGTCTGACTCTTGTGATCTCATGCACAGAGGAGCCTGGCGGGCTACTGTGGCTACTGTAACCCACCAGGCTCCTCTGTCCATGGGATTTCCCAAGCAAGAATACTGGGAAATTGCCATTCCCTTCTCCAGGGGATCTTCCCATCCAAGGGATCGAATCCACATTCTCTTGCATTGGCAGGCGAGTTCTTTACCACTGAAGCACCAGCGAAGCCTCAGCCTCTGAGTGCCCTGGGCAAATGACCTCAACATCCTCTCCTGTAAAATGGGGATAATACCCATTATCTACCACATAGTTGTTTAAGGGACAGTGGGATGATGGATGTCACCGTAGTAAGGACTCAGCACAGGTTTGCCAAGGCACTGATACACTTTAATTAGCCAGTGCCTCCTCTGGCCTGCTGAAATGGAGTGGACTCCTCGGAGACTTAGCCAGAGTCACCCGTCCAGTGTTCTGGGCATCTGCTCTGCCCCAGGCCGTGTGCTGGTGCTCGGCATTCTGCTATCACAACCCCACCCTCCACAGGGAGAGACAGACAGTAGTCAAGTGTCCACAAGGAGGATGTGAATGAAGGCCCAATTCTTTCTGCAGCGTTTATTGCCACCACCCACTCTCCCTGAACCCAGTGTTGGGCATGAGAAAAACAAGGGAAGAATGAGTCTCTACCCTGCCAGAGCTCCCAGTCTCCTGGGCAAGCCAAGCCAGGCAGAGAAGCCTCACACTGAGAGGGTGGTCCTGCAGGTGACACAAATTGGAGGTCCAATCAGGGAAGGCTTCCTGGAGATGGTGGCCTTGGGTCTGAACAAGCCCCCTGGGAGTCGTGAAACACCATGTGCTTGGTTCTGTCCACAGGACGGAAGCTGACGGGAAGTCCTACGTGAAGTACCAAGTCATCGGCAAGAACCATGTGGCGGTGCCCACCCACTTCTTCAAGGTGCTGATCCTGGAGGCGGCAGGCGGGCAGATCGAACTCCGCTCCTACGTGATGCCCAACGCGCCGGTGGATGAGGCGATCCCGCTGGAGCGCTTCCTGGTGCCCATTGAGAGCATTGAGCGGGCCTCAGGGCTGCTCTTTGTGCCAAACATCCTGGCACGGGCAGGCAGCCTGAAGGCCATCACTGCGGGCAGCAAGTAAGGGCAGCCCCAGCTGGACTGTGGGCTTGGGGGACTGAGTCAACTTAAAAGTCTTTATTTTTGGAAGCAAGTCTCGAGTGTGTCTGTCCAGGTAACCCGTGGGAACCTCTGGCTTCACTGCTGCTTTTCTGCCATCCTGGGCCCCACAGAACCTTCAGCTGGGCTGGGCACCTGCCTGGGTGAGGCCAGGCTGCAGGGCAGCCAGGGAGATGAGGATGGCTTCCTGGAAGACAAGCACAGCAACAGGCTATGGCCCCATCGCCCAGGACCCCAGCCCTTGGGGTATGCTGCCATCAGCAGGGTTCAGGGGGTGTGGGGAGGCACTGCCCAGGACCCTGGCCCGTGGGGTATGCTGCAATCAGCAGGGTCCGGGGCAGGGGTGGTGAGGAGGCGGGGAGACAGGTTCAGCTTCATCCTACTGTTACTGGCCACCTGTAGGCCCTGCCAAGAAAGGGCCTCACCTCTCTGCTCCTCAGTCTCCTCCTCTGTAAAATGGGGCTGATCATAATACCCGCCTCCCAGGGTCGGCCGGGGAAGGGGAGGTGATGGGCAGGAGGGCCCTCGGAAGTGTGGGAGCAGGGGTTTCTGCCGTGAGGCTGAGACTGGAAGTGCACAGCACCTGGCCGGGCTCCCGGGGACAGGGAGACTGAGGCCATCCACGTGATTGGTCGCCACCGTTGAGACCAGTGGAGGCAGTGGCACCTTCCCCCAGCAGGTGCCCACAGGCACAGCGTTCTGTGCTGCCCGGGTGGAAGGCTCTGAGAGAAGGTTGCATCCTGTCCCCCTGGGGACAGAGGTGCCGGCGAGGAGGGCTGCCTTGCCCACCATGGTCAGACACGGGGAGTGGGACACGTAGTGTACAGCTAAGGAAACAGGCCTGGAGCAGGAGTTGTGGGTTCCCTGGGTCAGTCAGCCTGGGAGCAGCTGGACGGGCACCAAAACCAGGATTCCTGGCTTCCAGCTCACTCTCAGCTTGTCCCTGCTGTAGTTCTGCTGTGGGGAGAGGCTGAGGGGGTGAAGGGACCACCCCAGAAGGCTGGCTCAAGGCAGCCCTGGGGTGGGTGAGGGACAGGGAAAGAGTTGCAACCCCCTTGGCCAGACAGAGGGGCTCCAGGCCCTGCTGGTGGTGAAGAGGTGGGGCCTGGAGGTCAGGGAGGTGGGTGGGCTCACCTCTGTGCGGATGGTGCGGCTGCCCTGGTTGGGGCAGGTGTTGACGTACAGGTCGAAGAGGACGCTGGGTTCAGACACATCCAGGTTGGGGTCGGCATCCACTCCAGCTTCCAGCCCCTGGAGGCCCCCAAACACCACGAGAGCGTGCCTGCTGCCCACAGGAGGGGATCACTGCCTGCCCATCACAGCCCTCTGAATGCTGCCCCCAGGGCTCTCAACCCCCCATATGTAGCAGGGTCCCAGTCCGTTCAGCTGTGCCCCCACCAGTCCAGTCCCCTGCTCCATGCCCTCTCCGCTGGCTGGACCCACCTGAAGCTGGGAAGCTGGGCAGAGGCCACATCTGAGCCTCGCTCTGACGTCCCGATGGTCAGGTCATAGCCATCCTGGAAGGGGGCCTCAGCAAACACAGCACCTGGCGGGGAGGCCAGCTCACTGGGGACCCTGTTCCCCCCCAAGCCACTGTCACTTGCCTGCATGTGTGTATTGGGGTGGTGGAGATAAGGGAGCCACAGCCGGCACTCCTGCTGGAAAGTCAGGGCTGGAGTGGGCAGAGACCGTGCCTGAGCTAGCTTGGAGAAACAGCGGAGGCTGGGGAGGAAGGAACTCCAAAAACAAGTGGCGTACCTTTGACTCACCTGGCCCTTTTGCCCCCATTCCCAGCCCCGCGGCAGACATCCTTAAAGATGCTTTGCCTCAGGAGTCCTTAAAAGCATCCCAGGCAGTGCACTCGAGGCCCAGAGAGGGAAAAGCACTTGCCCAAGGACACACAGCATATTAGCAGGATTAGGATCCCAGTCTGACTTTTGGGTCAAGCAGGGCTCTCTGAGGTCCCCTAGACAGAGAGAAGAAGACAGACGTTCATAAGAGGAGGCTCTGTGCTTACTGAGGCAGGAGGCCAGGCGGACCGTGTAGCCCCAGTAGAGACTAGCTTTGGTCCGAGGGTCCTGCGACGACACGACCTTCCCCCGGTAGGTCTTGCTTTCTGGAGAAGAAGCAGACAGGCTGTGAAGATGAGGTGAGGGGACAAGGAAGTGGAAGGAAGTGGCTCCGAGCCTGCAGGCTGGCTGGGCTAGGGACGCTTTAGGATACCTGGGAGCTGGTTCTGGTTGAGCCGCACTGTCACCCGAAGTCCAGGCTCCAAGTTCTTGTCAATCTTCACCTCCTGGGAGGAAGCCAGAAAAAACCTGCTGCTCCACCCCCACCCCCACTGCAGGACAGCAGGGGTCACAGCTCTCCCAGACACGGGAGCATCTCAGGGGTCCAGGTCACCCTTCGTGCCCTACTCCCCAGCGCCTGGGGCCAGACCTGCTCACAAAAGACCATTCTTGCAAAATGACTACCCCATGATATGGGTGAAAAGGATCAGTCCAGGCCTGGCACAAAGTAGGGAGTATTTCTGGGATGAAATCCCAGTTTCCTACATTTTGGGGAGCTTAAGTGGTCACTTAACTCCTCTGAGCCTTAGTTTCCTCATCTGTCAGTAGAAGACTTTCCATAAACAGCAGCTATAGTTACACTGCACGGGGTCTGGCATAAAGTAGATGCTGACCACATGGGAGCTGTGATGAAGGACACCTGATGTCTGTGTTGTGTCCCAATTTATGTATTTATTTTGGCCTTGATGCACAGCTTGCGGGATCTGGGATCTTAGTTCCCTGACCAGGGATTGAACCAGTGCCCTTGGCAGTGAAAGCCTGGTCCTAACACAGGACCACCAAGGAAGTCCCTTGTTCCAATTTTGAATTCAGAATGGCTTTCTCCCTGGAGGGTTTCACGTGTGTTTCTCCCTTCATCTGAGTCTGGGTATCCTGGTCTGCTTTCGGCCCCTTCTCTCAGGTCTGTTCTTTTTGAGGGAAGGGGATCCCCATGTGTTTAAATGTTTCTGCCTCTGACTCTAGGAGACATGAGACTAATAGGTGGCAAATGAATGCTCCAATCCAGAGCTTGGCATCACACTGGAGCAGCCCCAAAGAGACTCTGAACTTGATTTTGCAGGGTTTTGTTTTTGGTTTGTTTTTAGCACAAGGGCTATCTTCTGTTGATATGCTTTAAAAAAAAAAAAAAAAAACAGTAAATTTTGCTCCTGGCTCTATCTGTTGAGGCCCATTTTAGGCACTTCTCTGGCTCAGATCTGCATCAGCGGGGGCCTGGTAGGCAGAGAGGCCCGGGGCCAGGACTCCCTCTACGTCCCCTTCGAACCCTGTGAGTGTCTGGGAAGCATGTCTCGACACCCCCTCCAGTTCCTACCTTCTTCATGCCACAGTTGACAAAGGAGCCCTGGCCCGGCCGGGTGGGCCGGTCCACCACAACACCCTCTCGGAACTCGGATTCCTCATCCTGACGCATGTGGTGAGGGCTGTCCAAGGGGTTCAGGAGCCCTGCAGTTGGAAAGGGGCCAGGAAGAGTCTGGGAGGTGGAGAGGCACATGGAGGTGGTGGTGGGGGTGAGGCTAGGAACTGGTCCAGGATCCAGCTCGGCCACAGACCTGCTGTGTGCCATCAGGCATGGGTCTTGCTTTCCAAACTGGACCGTGAGTTCTCAGGGCCTGGAGGATGATCCATGGGAAATGGGGGTCAGGTCCCCTCCCCCAGCCTTACCTGCAAACTGCAGATCCTGATGCTTGGGGAAGAAGGCCTTTCTTAGGTACCTAGGAAAAAACGCAGAGCTCAGGAAGTTCCCAGGGAGGCCATGTCCCACCCAACCTGCACCGTGACTGCCCACCGCCCCAGTCTAGGAGGTCTGTCCTTACTGTGGACACTCCAGGTATTGTAGTATCCGGGCTAGCTGCACGCACGCCTGCCCCTTCTTGCCAACTCCCCTGAATTCCCCCTCCACAGTCCTAGGAGAGAAAGACAGGGGTCCAGCCCACCGGGATCTCTTTGAGAGCTCTCCCACCCCCAATATGACCTCAGCAGCGCCTGTAATCTGCAACTCAACCCACCAGGGTGACAGTGGGGGCATTCAGACAGGATTCTCGGCCCAGGCAAGAGGGCGGGGAAAGAAGTGCAGCCCAGCCAATCCTGGCAGCCCCTCCCTTCTCCCTGCACCCGCCGGGACCCTGCTGGAGGCCCCTCACTTGGCATCTTGGCCTTCTTCATCGAACACCACGATCTCATCCACACAGAAGATGGCGCAGGCTCTGGCGATCTGGCCGGCCAGGTAGGTGCGAAGCTCGGGCGACTGGGCATTGTCCAGGATAGAGCCTGGCAGGGCCACGCTCAGGGTATAGTGCCGCCCTGGGCAGGACAAAGGTGTTCATGGTCAGCTAGAGCAGCCAGGGCCATCTCTCCCCTCCCTTCCTCTAACCCCAGAGCCTAGAGTTAGAAAATTTTCTTACTGGGAGGAGATTTGAGATAAGTAGCATAGATTCCCTCTCCAGACCTCAATCTCCCCAGGAAGAAAATGAACTTGGCGGTCTCCAGGGCTCCCATAAACAGGACGTACCACTAGCTATGGCAGGGAGTGGTTAGAGGCATTGACCTATATTCACATCCTCTGTCCCCTACTACCTCAGTTCTCCAGGCATCAAAATGGGGTAATAATGAGAGTTAATATTTATTCTTACTGGACATCCCTGGTGGTCCAGTGGTTAAAATTCTGTGCTTCTAATGCAAGGGGCATGGGTTCAATCTCTGGTTGGGGAATTAAGATCCTACATGTTGCAGAGCAGCCTGCACAAAATTAACAACAACAAAAAAGTTATTCTTAGTGCCTTTTATGGGTACAGACTTAACCAATAACCCTAGGAAGTAGGTACTACCATGATCCCCACTGAGAGTTGGGGAAGCTTAAGCCTAAAGAGGTCAAATACATGACCCAAAGTCATACAAAAGGCAAAACAGCTGACTTCAGAAAGACCACCACACTTTTGCTCCCAGTCATCCAAAGGGAGCCACATGAGATAAAGGGCTTTCCTGGTGTCTGAGACAGCTGACATGCTCAGCTTCTGTCCCTTATGTCACCATCATCACTAACAACCACTGGGCTTACAGAGTAAAATACAGCCCCCTGATACTCCAGAATTTCGGGTCTGACGGAGGAGGAAAGATACAATATGTTAGGGTAGATGCAGATGTACAGAAGGACACAATGTATGGAAGGATATCTAGGACACAATGTGGGATTAGAAAAACCAGGTCCAGAAGTGCATGGATCAAGCAGCCTCACTTCTGTAAAATTGTATCTATATACCTCTTGACCTGGATATAAGTGGGTATTAACAGCTGGAGGATTCCCTGGTGGCTCAGGTGGTAAAGAATCTGCCTGTAATGCAAGAGACCCAGGTTCAAAACCTGGATTGGGAAGATCCCCTGGAGAAGGAAATGGCAACCTGCTCCAGTATTCTTGTCTGGAGAATCCCATGGTCAGAGGAGCCTGGTAGGCTACAGTCCATGGGGTCGCAAAAGAGTTGGATTGTACTTTCCACTTTAACAGCTGGAGAAACGTTAACTGCAATCTTTGCTGGGATTTTTGAAATAAACCACACAGAAAGTGCTCAATAAAAAAGTAAAAACTGTGACAAACCACTCCAGTATTCTTGCCGGGGAAATCTCATGGACAGAGGAGCCTGGTAGGCTACAGTCCATGGGGTTGCAAAGAGTCGGACACAACTTAGCAACTGAACAAAACAACACACCATCAGGCAGATTGTGATCTGGAGAAATAGATCTGGATGGAAATGTGGCATAAAAATGGAGAGTGAAGTGATCTAGCAATATGGAATATAGAATTTTGTAAGAAAATTTGTGTATAGAATAGCAGTTGCAAATATTCAAACAATAAAGTCTGGCTAAAGGAACTAAAAGAAAAGTAAAAACAGACATTACAATGATGAGGTTCTAGAAGTTCTGATATATGACACTTATCCTCCAGAGAACTGAAATCCACCTAAGTAGGAGGTTAGGGCTCAGCTTTTTGGGTCCCTCTCATTCTCCAAGCCTCAGTTTCTCCATCAGGACAAGATGTCTGGGCCCCTAAGGGCCCTTCCGCCTGTGACATTCTCTGCCCTCCCCAGGACCCAGCTTGCTCACCCCGATCCTCGCTCTGGGCAGCTGCCTCTTCCTCCTGTTGGCGCTTTGCCTGTTCCGCCTGCGCTCGCTGCCGCTCCAGTTTCTTTGTCATCTTGAGATCCTTCCACTTCTTTTTCTCCTCTTTTTCTGGATAAGAGGATATCCCAATTGGTAGAGGGAAGAGTGACTTGGACGTGGAAAAGACTTGGAACAGCCCAGGAGGTGGTGTCCTCTCAGTAGGTCAGCCTGGGAACTCCAATGCTGCCCAGAGAGCAGTCAGAGGAGTCTTCCAGGGCTTCTGGCCTCCTCGTCCCCATTTTGGGTACTAGTGAGACCTAGAGGGAAAAAAACCTGGTGGCTTTTCCCCAAGATTCAGCTGCACACTGATGGAGTGGAGGAGCGGAGGTGAGCAGAGACACTTGGCTCCCCACTGGGCCCACCCCCCCCAGTCCCTGACTTACTCTGTTGCTTCCACTTCCGCCACTCGACCCTTTGTCCATGTTCACCCTGGAAAAGGAGTCAGGGGAGATACAGGAGTGAGGCTGAATGGTCACACCTGAGGTGAGGGTTCCTACTTGTCGCTCCACAGCTGTCCGCTTCCTTTCAATGAGTTGCTGTTGGTTAGTCGCTCAGTCGTGTCGAACTCTTTCGTGCCCCCACGGACTGTAGCCCACCAGGCTCCTCTGTCTGTGGGATTCTCCAGGCAAGAATACTGGAGCAGGTTGCCATTTCCTCCTCCAGGGGATCTTCCTGACCCAGGGATCGAACCTGAGTCTCCTGCATTGGCAGGCAGATTCTTTACTGTCTGAGCCACTAGGGAAGCCCCTTTAAATGAGGGTGATGAGGAAACGAGGGACACCCACCCACACACACACACACACAAACACACTCACACACACAATACTGCCCAAGAGAGAGCGTCAGGAGGGCAGGGACATGTACCCCCAGTGCCTGGGACCATAGCTGGTACATAGTAAACATTCAGTAAACTGTTAAATGGGACCATAGCTGGAACATAGTAAGCATTCAGTAAATTGTTAAATGAGTTAAATGAGAGAAGAGGAAATAGGTTTAGGGGGACAGGACCTGCCCACTGCCGCCCTGGTTATCAGAAGAGATACGCCATGAAAGAGCTTGGGAAGGCGAGCCGGGTCCCGCCTCCCGAATCCGAGCCCCGGACAGAGTTGCCACTAAGGGCTCCGGTAAGGCAATGAGTTTCCGACGCCGCCCCGGCTCCAACTCAAACCCGGTTCCCGCCTTCGCTGCTCATCGGGACAGGGGTAACTGAGGCCACAAGCACGCAACAAGTTCGGGGATTCCGGCCGCGGAGCAGCGACGAGCCTGGAGCTAGAGGGGCGACTCGACCCCGCCACGGGGCCCCACGCGGCTCTGTCTCTTGACCCCAGCCCCGCGCCCTCCCGCAGGGCTCTCACATCCCTCCACCCACCGGACCACAAGGCCGCTTCCTCGCGCGCTCCGCCATGTTCGCCGCACGCCGTCGGCCCCGTTCGGCCAATCGGACTCACCTCTTCCGGCAACACCTCCTTCGAGCCGTCCAATTGGAGAGCCAGTGGCGCGCGTGGGCGTGGCCTAGGTGCGGGGCGGTGAGATCACGTGGACAGGGGAGGGCTGGAGGTGCTGGGTGGGCTACCTAGGGGCGGATAGGGGGCGGCACCCCGTGAGCTGGAGTCGTAGCTGGTGTGGGGGCCAGGGGTGGGTGGTGGTGTTGAGCTCATCGCAGGCGTGAGTGTCCCAGTGCGCAGAAACCTTGGACTGCCAGAGCGCTGTCCTCTGGCTCAGGTCGAGCGCGGAAGTCAAACCTCTCCTTTGTACATGGAGACCTTGGGGCCCAGAGCTGGAGTGTGATTCAGAGCTGGCAATAATTAAATCCAGTTATTTTATAGGTTCGTTCATTTACTCTCTCTTTTAATTATCAGACTTTATTATTTTAGAGAAGACTTACTTCCCTGGTGGCTCAGACAGTAAAACATCTGTCTACAATGCGGGAGACCCGGGTTCAATCCCTGGGTGGGGAAGATCTCCTGGGGAAGATCTCCTGGAGATGGAAATGGCAACCCACTCCAGTATTCTTGCCTGGAAAATCCCATGGATGGAGGAACCTGGTTACAGTCCATGGGGTCGCAAAGAGTCGGACACGACTGAGCGACTTCACTTTCTTTTTTCTTTTCAGTTCAGTTCAGTCGCTCAGTCATCGTGTCCGACTCTTTGCAACCCCATGGACTGCATGCAGCACACCAGGCCTCCCTGTCCATCACCAACTCCCGGAGTTTACTCAAACTCATGTCCATTGAATCGGTGATGCCATCCAACTATCTCACCGTCTGTCCTCTTCTCCTCCTGCCTTCAATCTTTCCCAGCAGTCTTTTCAAGTGAGTCAATTCTTCGCATCAGGTGGCCCAAGAGAAGACTTGGGTTTACCAAAAATTGAACAGATAGTACAGAGTTCCCACAGACTTTCCCCTCAGTTTTTGTAATTAACATGTTGCCTTAAGGTGTACATTTGTTACAGTTGATGAACCAATATTGATGCTTTGTTCATAGTATACGTTAGGGTTCACTCTTTGTGTTGTTCACACTGTGGGTTTTGACAAAATACATAATGTCATATCTGTCATTGCCATGGAATTCTCCAGGCAAGAATACTGGAGTGGGTTGCCGTTTCCTTCTCCAGGGTATCTTCTTGACCCAGGGATCAAACCTGGGTCTCCTGCATTGCAGGCAGATTCTTTAGTGTCTAAGCCACCAAGGAAGCCCCAGTCATTACAGTATCATACAAAATTGATTCACTGCCCTAAAAATCTGTGCTCCACCTACTTTCCCCACTCCTCAAGCCCCTGACAACCACTGATCTTTTTTTTTTTAACTGTTCTTATAGTTTAACCTTTTCCAGAATGTCATATAGTTGGAATCAGACAATATGCAGCTTTTTCAGACTCCCTTCTTTTATTAAGTAACATATATTTAAAGTTCCTCCCTAGCTTCTAGTGGCTCGATATCTCATTTCTTTTTATTGCTGGATGTTATTCATTGTATGGATAAGCCAGCATATCTATCCATTCACCTTTCAAAGGACATTTGGTTGTTTCCAGTATTTGGCAATTATAAATAAAACTGCTGTAAATATTCATGTGCAGGTTTTTGTGTGGACCTGACTTTTCAGTTCATTTGGATAAACAGCTGGAAGTCTGATTGCTGGATCCAATGGTTAGACTATGTTTAGCTTTGAAAGAAGTCACCAAACTGTCTTCCAAAGTAGTTACATACCATTTTGTACCCCTACCAGCAAGGAATGAGATACACGTTCTTTTTTAAATGACAAATTTGAGTCAGTATTCATTCAGTCAACAAATATTTATCAAGCTGAGCCTATTTTGAGGCAGGAACTCCTGGCAGTGCTGACTGCCAGGGACACAATAGTCTGGAAAAACAAATATTGATCTGGAGTTTACAACCTAGTAGAAGAGAGATTAATTTCTAATTCAATGTGTGTGTTAACATTATAGGGATTATTGTGTTTACTTCACCATTCTCCCCTCGCCCACATTTTAATGAAATGCAAATTCATTTATGCATCTCAAGTTGGCTGAGGTTACTCAGTCCAAGACTTGAAACCTCTGTAGAGTCACAGATTTGAGTTAAGGGCAGATTCTAGATTGGTTCATGAGCTATGAAACCTTTAGTCAGAGTGGTTCTCATCTTGGAAAGGCAGCAGAGTGAGCTGCTGGCGTGAAGCCACACCTTAATTCCCTGCCCAGGAATTGAACTTTCTGAATCTGGGGGGTAGGGGGTGGTCATGGGAATGCTGGAATTTGCAATCAGCCAGGCAAAAGTGTTTCCATCCTGGTGGCCTAGATGGATACCAAGAATCCTTGCCACCAGACCAGGAAGGGCTGGAAGAGCTAGAGGTTATTTTTCCCTGGCTCTTGCCTCCAGTGAAATATTTCACTGGAGGCAAAAACTGTTAAAATGGGTACAAAGTTTATTATTAGAGACATAGACAACAAGTGGGAGAACACAGAGAAACCATTTGTTTAGTTAAGAAAGAAGCAAGACAAGACAGGGGGACCTGGGGAGAAAGTGTGTGGGCATCCTCCCTGATGAGGAGGAACCAGAAAAAAGGTGGTTAAATCACTCATACAGGGCGGTTCTTCTGGGTCTTTGTTAACCTTTGGCCAACAATCTGACTTATTTTTCCACACCTGCCCTGCCCTAGGCAACATGTGTGCACGACTTTTTTCCAAGATGGGTTTCAACACAGAGGCTTTTGGGAATAAAGAAGCATTACTTATTATGGCCTGGCATCCCCTGACTTTTGATCCCCTGGGAGCCTTTCTGCCCATGTGCAATGTCTCCCTTGCCCCAAGGATGGGAAATATTTGGCCTCTTGATTCGTTACTCAAACAAGGTTTAGCTGCTCTCCGTTCCTGCCATGACTGTTATCTTATGGTGTCCTCAGGAGAGAAAGCCTGGCTATCTACCCTGTTTCAGTTGTTACTCCCATTTTGGAGAGCAAGCAGGAGACTGGTTGGAAATACCTAACCTGGAGCCTACCTATCTCCTATCTCTGAAAATGCAAACAAGGGGTGTACATGTATATGTTCTGCCTGAAGTCCACTTTTTTCTTGCCCCAAGAAATGTAAACAGGAACCTCGTTGCAAATACCTAGCCTGGGACCCATCTGCCTTCTGCCTCAGTTCTATCCAAGAAATCCTTTTTTTCTTTCTTTCTTTCTTCCTGCCTGTCTGGCTTCCTTTCTTTCTTTTAAATGGGCATCTTTAGTCATCTATAATGATGATTAGCTGGATCATGACTAGAGAGAGAAGTTTATGGAGAAAAAAAACACCTTAGTACTCAAAACTATTAGCATAATTTCTCCTCTGGCTCTGGAGGACCTTCTTATCATTAGTCTATGTGTAGTACGGCAAAGGGGCTCCAAGCCTGAGCCTCTGAATTGTATTGTTTCACAATCTTGACTTTGGAACAGTGATAGTAGTACAAAGTCGTTTGGAAAGGGAGAGAGTGGAGTGTCCTATGTCACAACACCAATATGTTTCAAATAGCAATTCTCTGACACCAAGTGGGTGTCCTAAGCTTCAATTCAATTCTGACAAGTTGGCACAGATCTCATAAGTTAAGGGAGCCCACAGACTGCCCCCCACTTCAGATGCCAGTGGCAAATGGGGTGCCCAGTCACCCACAACTTCTGCCTGGCTGACTGCAAATTCCGGCATTCCCATGACCACCTCATGGGAGTGGTGGTTTTGACCCCATTCAGATTCGATAATTTGCTGTAACGATTCACAGCCCTCAGGAAAGCGCTATACTTACAGTTACAGTTTTATTATGGAAGATACAACTCAGGAACAGCCCAATGTAAGAGGTACATAGACTAAGGTGGAAAGGTGGGCGTAGAATTTCCATACCCTCTCTGGATGGGCCACCCTACCAGCTCATCGAAGTTTTCACCAGCCCAGAAGCTCCTTGAGCTTCATTGATTCAGGGTTGCTTTTTTCTTTATCTTAAATTTTTTTTTTATCTATTTGTGGTTGTGCTGGCTCTTTGTTGTTCGGGCTTTCTCTAGTTGTGGTGAGTAGAGGCTACTCTGTAATTGTGGTACACGGGTTTCTCATTGCGGTGGCTTTTCTTTTTGCAGAGCATGGGCTCTGGGTTGCAAGGGCTTCGGGTTGCAGCTCCCGGGCTCTAGAGCACAGGCTCAGGAGTTGTGGTGCATGGGCTTAGCTGCTCTGTGGCATGTGGTATATTCCCAGATCAGGGATCAAAACTGGGTCTCCTGCACTGGCAGACGGATTCTTCGCCACTGAGCCACCAAGGAAGCCCTTTTCTTTAATTTTTACCAATTAAAAAAAAATTATTTGGCTATGCTGGGTTTTAGTTGCCGCATGCAGGATCTTTAGTTGAGGCCCGCAGGCTCTTAGTTGCGGCACGTGGGGTCTAGTTCCCTGATGAAGGGCTGAACCTGAGCCCTCTGCACTGGGAGCACCAGGGAAGTCCCACTTCAGGGTTTTTATGTGGGATTTTATTACATATGCACAACTGATTAAATCATTAGCCATGTAACTGAACTCAGTGGCCAGTCCTTTACCCTCCCTGGGGTCTGGGGTTGGAGCTGAAAATTCTGACCTTTTAAATACTTGGTTGAGGGTGTCCGTGGTGGCTCAGTGGTAAAGAGTCCACGAGCCGATGCAGGAGACATGGGTTCGATTCCTGATCTAGGAAGGTCCCTCATGCCGAGCAATAACTCAGCCCGGGAGCCACAACTCCTGCAGCCTGCATCCCTAGAGCCTGTACTCTGCAGCAAGAGAAGTCACTGCAATGAGAAGTCCAAGCACCGAAACTAGAGAGTAGTCCTTGCTCCCCGCAACTGGAGAAGAGCCTGAGCAGCACGAAGAACCAGCACAGCCAAAAATTAAAAAATAAGTAAATAAAATTATTTAAAAAAATACATGGTTGAAGGGGTTCATTTGGAATAACAAAAGACACTACTATCACTCAGGAAATCCAAGGGTTTTAGGAGCTCTGTGCCAGGAACCAAGACAAAGACCCAATACATTTTATTATGCTGTATGTTCCCATCAGCTCCCCCAATTAAATCTATGATATGAGCAAAACCCATGAGCTTTCTACGCAAATGCAACTTCAAGACAAGCACCCAGCACACCTTTCCAAAAATGATTTCAGAAGTTCCCTTGCTTTCCAGTGGGAGGCGCACTCCCGGGATCAGGTCTCCCCCTTTACCTTTTGCCAGCCAGAGGGCCTCAGACTAGTCACCAGATCTCCAAAGTGGTTTCCTCACTTGTAACATGAGACAGTAACGCCTGTCTCAGAGGCTGTTTAATGAGATGATGGGCATCCAGGTGTCTGGCAAGCAGGGGTGCACAATAAATGTTCGGGGAAACATTCCTTTGCCCTTCTATTCTTTTGTTTCTTAATTGTTTTTGGCTGCGCTAGGTCTTCATTGCTACGTGCGGGCTTTCTCTCGCTGCTGTGAGAGGGGGCTACTCTTCCTTGTGGCTCGCAGGCTTCTCTTTACGGTGGTTTCTCTTGTTACAGAGCACGGGTTCTAGAGCGCGAGATCTTCAGCAGCTGCAGCATGTGGGCTGGGTAGTTGTGACACATGGGCTTAGTTGCCCTGTGGCATGTGGGATCTTCCCAGACCAGGGATCGAACCCATGTCCCCTGCATTGGCAGGCGAATTCTTAACCACTGGACCACCAGGGAAATTCCTCCCCTATTGTTCTAATTACGCAATCCCTGGCACTCCTGGCCTGGACTCTGATCCTTATGAGACTTGATTGTCTGTATCTTTCCTGTTAGACACTTAACTAAGGCCCCCAACACACACAACACACACCCAACAATGGTAACACACACCATCTGAGCCCCGAGGCCTGATTTTATCATTAACTAACTAGGTGACCTCAGACAAATCCCAAGTCCCTGCCCTTCTTCAGGCTCCAAAACGTTTGTACAAAGAGAGTCTGGGAGCTGAGGTTCAGGGAGGTGGAAGGTGCCTTCTGTTCTGACTGAGCCCTCGCCAGCGATCAGCACCAGGATGTGAAGCGGAGAGAAGCAGCCGATAAGAGTCGGAATAGCTTAAAACTTTATTATGGGCAAAAAGTACTGGCTTCAAGACTCAAGCCTAAATACAACTTACCAAGAACAAATGTAGATAAGGAAAGGGAAGGATGTCTGAGGCCTGGCTGGGGCCAGGACTGGGACCAAGGCCAGTACATTATTGAAGTCTGCCCTCAGAGTCCCAGCTGAGCCTAGGAAGCGGAGAGGGGACCAAGACCATTCAGCCCAGCACAGGAAGCACCAGGGAGAGGCCCCGGTCAGGCCTCCCTCATCTCTGTGACAGGAACAGAGTCATGCGCAATGAGGAAGTGCTCCTGACTCCTGAAAGACCAAAAGCAGGACTCTTCCCCGTGATCATTCTGTGTTACAGAGATGGGCTCCTCTGGTACCATCTACCTGCCACCTGGGGATGGCCGCGAGCTGGACAAAGACAGAGCCTCGCAGAGTCTGCAGGCACCAGGCAGGGCCTAGGGTTGACGTCACGACCTCAGGGCATGAGCTCAGCCTTCCACTTGTGCAGCTTCTGGTCCATGGCCCGGAGCGTGGATTCATCCTGCACCAACACAGACCAGTCCTACCCCTCTCCCCAGGAAGCCTGGGAAGGCTTGGGGAGCTCTGCCCGCCCGAGGCCTGTCCTTTACCTTCACGAAACAGAAGCGGATATAATGGTCAAAGAACTTCTGGTGAGGCACGCTGAAGAAGATGGACACTGGAATGGCCACCAAGCCCTGGGGAGAAGGAAGCCCATGTCTCAACGGTCCCACAGCCTGGCAGGCCTCTGGGGGGCCTCAGGGGGTCGGAGGGGTTCCATGATGAGGAACGAGAAAGAGAATTAGCTTCAACGCAGCACCTCCCAATGCTGTGTCAAGGTCAGAAGTAAAACATCCCAAAGCACCATTCCAAGTCCCTCTTTATGTACTGAGGACAGAGGGAGGTTGAGAGCAAGGAGGATCACCTGGCAGGTCAGGGCAGAGCCGTAGAAGAAATGTCTTAGAATCGTAGCACTGAGCTGGATGGACCTCAGAGTTAATGGGCCAATTCCTCACTGTACAGATGGGAAGACTGAGGCCCTGAGAAGGCAGGAATTCCTGCCAGCCCACAAAGCCTATTTGAGCACATTAAAAACAGGCTCCCCTTTGCTTGAAATGGATACAACCCTGAACCACGGCTCAGGGCAGAGGCCGGGCTGGATTTTGGCCCATCAGCTCCGGGGTCAGGCACCCTTCGCAGTCCACAGCCTGTAAAACACACACAGCGGCCTGGCAGAGGCCCAGCCCACCTTATTCTTGATCATCCACTTGACAAAGCGTCTGTCATAGGGTTCATCTGCCGCTCCAGGCAAGTCGGGCATCTTGTTTTCTGGGGGACAGAGGACGTGCTGAGTCCTGGGCAGCCTCCAGGGCCGCAGCCCTGGCCCCGCCTGGCCGGGCCCACTTACTGAAGTCCGAGATGTCTGTGATGAGGAAGTAGCTGCCCTGGGGGATCACGGGCCGCAGGCCCACGGACTGTAGGCTCTGTATCATGTGGTCGCGGCAGCGCTGGATGTACTGTGGGAACTGCACAAAGTAGCTGCTGGGCTGGCCGAAGAGCAGCTGCTCCCGCTCGAAGCTCTGGGCCACTGCGGCCTGGGGAGGGCGTGGGGGCGGGTGGGGGGCGCGGCGAGCAGGTCAGGGGTGGCGGGACCCTGAAGCTGGCCCAAACCCCTCTCTTGTCCCGCCCCTCCCTGGCCCCTCCCTGGCCCCTCCCTCCCAGAGCCACGCCCCCTCACCTGGCCCTGCGTGGCACAGTGATAGATGGAGTTCTGGTGCACAGTACGCAGGTGCTTCATGAGGCTGTCCGGACCCAGGACCCAGCCCACCTGGACCAAGAACACAGGGAGGGGGTGAGGCGCTTGGGGGCCCGGCCAAACCCTTTCCGGATTCCCAGGCCAGCCTCTCCCACCAACGATTGCAGAGGGAGGGGGCCCCCCATACCCTCGTTACCTCACCTTCCATCCTGTGACACTGAAGGTCTTGCCAGCGCTACCGATGGTCAGCGTGCGTTCCCACATGCCAGGGAGGCTGGCTGCCCAAGATCAAAGAGAGCGGCTGCTGAGACGGGGGTGGGGGCACGGAGTGGGGCCTGGCTCCCAGCAGGGACCCAGGCTCTCAGCGCTGCGGACTCCACCCTGCACTAAGCTATTTCCAAGACTTATTTAGGCCCCTCCTCATGATAACCCTGGAAGGTAGCTGCCACTGTGTTCCCCTGTCCCAAGAGAGGTGAAGTCACTGCCCCAGGTCATCTGACCTGTGTGGATCCATACCCCTTGGTCCTAATCACCAGAACTGCACTGACACTGGACCGGGCTCAAGGCCCTGCCACAAAGGTCCGGGGGACTGGGCCACCCTGGCCGGCTTGGCTCACCAATGCTGATGTGCTGGAACCCATCGAAGACCAACCACTGGTACACCTCGTCCGTGATGCACACCACGTCATGCTGCTGGCACAGGCTGGCCACCAGCTCCAGCTCTTCCCTGGAGAACACCTACAGGGACCATCCCCCACCAGAGATGCCAGCTCAGAGCAATGCGAGCACATGGCCAGAGCCGGTGCCAAGGGCTTCTCTGCCCTCTCCTATCCCTGCAACAGTGACCCTGTGAGGTCAGTTGTGAGATAACAGAAAATATCTATATTGGTCTCTGCCCCGGTTTCTGGCATAGAATTCCTAAAACCCTTGTAATTACTAAGTGGTAAGAGCACTAGAGGACTTCTCAGGTGGTCTAGTGGTAAAGAACCCGCCTGCCAATGCAGGAGACATAAGCTGTGTGGGTTCGATCCCTGGGTCAGGAAGATCCCCTGGTGGAGAGCATGGCAACCCACTCCAGTATTCTTGTCTGGAGTATCCCATGGACGGAGGAGCCTGGTGGGCTACAGTCCGTGGGGTCGCAAAGAGCTGGACATGACTGAAGCGACTGACCACGCACGCACAAGAGCACTAGAAGCATCTTTTACTCATCTTTGGTCTTTGATCCTGACCTTGACATGGACTCTGGAAACCCCTGTACACTCCCAAGAGATAAGAGCACTAGGAGCATTTTTGTTCTAATGAGGTGACTCTAAGTGGGCTCCTGGATCAGGGCTGGTCACCAGAAAGACCACGCAAGCCATGATTAGAAGCCTGAAATTTTCAGCCCCCTCCCATATCCCACTTCCTGCCACTTCCCCAGAGAAGGGAGAGTGGTTGGAAATGGGGTTGATAATTGATGCCTCCATCAAAATCCCGATAGGATGGGGTTTGGGGAGCTTGCAGAGGTGGATGAGCTCATGTGGGCACCAGGAGGCTGATGCACCCCAACTCCACAGGGACAGAAGCAGTCACCTGTTCTCGGGCACCTCCCAGACCTTGCCATACTTGTCTCTTCATTGGGTTGTTCATCTGTATCCTTTATTATCTCCTTTAATAAACTGATAACTGTTAGTAGGTGTGTCCCTGAGTCCTGTGAACCACCCAAATGAATTGAACCTGAAGAGGGGGTTTTGGGCATCTCAGATCTACAGTCACAGGTCAGAAGCACAGGTGACAAACTGACTTGTGATTGGTGTCTGAAGTGGGGTGGGGGGCAACCTTGTCAGACTGAGCCCTTCACTAGTGGGAGCTGACACCAGCTCCAGGTAGACAGTGTCAGCACTGAATTAAATTGAATTGAATTTTGTGGGACACCCAGCTGGTCTCACAGAATTGCTTAGTGTGGGGAAAAAAAGAACCCCACCTATCTGGTGTCAGAAGCTTTGTGAGTGTGATAATGGTATGACAGTAAAGGAGAAACACAGGTGGAAGACTGGGTCTTCCTTGACATCGGTTCTGTCATGTTCCCATTTTACAGATGAGAAAAACAGGAGCAGTGAAGTCACGGGTCCAGGTCTGTGGGGAAGTAATAGAGGCTTCCAGCCCAGTGCACTACTGCTGACACCTTTCCTGGGGATCCCTGCCCCAGGCCCCGGGACCCCCAGGAGCCTCGATCCTCAGAGCTCATCGCAGATAGCTCTCCCAATTCACAGATAAGAAAACTGAGGCCTCAGGGCAGCACACGGGTAACAGAGTAGGGACACAAGCCAATCTGGAGGGGTGCCCGTGAGGAGGTCTCTCAGGTACCTTTCCGAGGGGGTTGTTGGGTGTGTTGAGGATGAATGCTTTAGTGCGAGATGTGAATTTGCTGGCCAGCTCCGTGGGATCCAGCTGCCAGTTGCTGCTGGAATCTGGTTCTCCCTTCTGGGTGGGGCTCTGCAAGAGGAGGGGGGCGGGGGTGGCAATACTTATTCCCTGACTTTCATCTCTAGGAATTAGGCTCCTCCCCTGAGGCATCTGTCTCCACCGTCTCTCCTCTGGAGCTCTGGACACCTCTCCCTCCATCCTGGAGAAACTGGCCTCCTCCACTTCCTTCCTTCTTTCCCACCTCCCCCAGTTCAACCCAGCACACTCCTTGGACCCCTCTGCCCACCCACACCCCAACCAGCGTCCTCACCGGCTTCAGGGACACAAACACCGGGCGACCCCCTGCCATCAATGTCATGGGCTCATAACAGTCAAAAAAGGGCTCGATGATGATAACCTAGTACAAAGATCAGATGAGCTGGTGCTGGCACCACCCGGACCCTTCACCCCCACCCAGCCCAGGCTTTGCCCATTCACCTCATCTCCTTCGTCCACCAGGGCCTGGAAGGCTGTGAATAGGGCCCCGTAGGCACCCACGGTTACCAGCACGTTCTTGAGTGGGTCTATCTCCTGTCCCAGCAACTTCCCAAAGAAACTGGCCAGAATCTTCGTCAGGGGTGGGTAACCCTGCCAGGACAGCATGGGTCAGGTGCCTGGCTCAGCCTGGGCCCACCCTCCTGTTCAGACACTCTCATGCAATTCTAGCATCTTCCAGCAGCAAACCTGGGGGCCAAGACAGCTTCTGTGGGGTGGGTTCTTTCATCTCTGCCATCACCCCTTGCCATGAAGTGTGCTCTGTGCCAGGCTCACCACCCAGGGCTGGGATTGGTGGGAAACCAGACAGAGTGTATGCCTTCATGAATGACAGTCCGATGGAACCCTCAAAACAGCAACAACTCCGTGCTTTAAACACCTCCCTTTAAGTTTAAGAGAGTTTAAGAGACCTCCCTTAAGGCTAAGCTGGTAAAGAATCTGCCTGCAATGCGGGAGGCCTGGGTTTGATTCCTGGGTTGGGAAGATCCCATAGAGAAGGGAAAGGCTACCTACTCCAGTATTCTGGCCTGGAGAATTCCATGGACTATACAGTCCAAGGGGTCTCAAAGAGTCAGACACGACTTTCACTTTCACTCTAAGTTTAAGAAGGACTTTCGTGCCATCTGATCCTCTTGGCAGCCTTGCAAGAGAGACATTACTTGATTCCCATCATTTAACAGGTGGAAAAAGAGACCCAGAGAAAGGAAATGACTTACCCAAGGTCATGGCAGTTGAAGTGCAGAACTAAGAGTTTATGTTGCAGCTGTGGAAACCCCTCACTTCGAGAGGAATATTGGATCTATATGCTTGTTTGCTGAGGACACTTATAAAACATTCCAGGCTAGGCCAAAGGACTGAAACCTAAGGTCTGGAACTTAACTAAATAATTTACCAAACCAGATTTCACCATATGAAAATGAAAAATTTCTATACATCAAAATATTCCATGAGCAAAGTTAGAAAACAAGAGAGAAACATTGCAACATAAAGAAGTGATAAAACAAAGATATATAGCCAAATGAAATAATGAGGGCAGTCATGAAAGAAAACTTGATGTTCTATATTGATAGGAAAAGAATGAACTTTCCTGCAAGCTCTGAGACCAGACTGTTGATGGGAATGTGAGTCTTACTGGAGGGCAATTTGATGATATCCATCATAGGCTAAAATGCTTATACCCTTTGATTCTCTGGTTTTACTTCTTGTGATTTGAGATAAATGCTCACCTATGTGTACACACAAAATATTCACTGTGGCATTGCTTAATAGTGAGATAGCCAAACCACACCATCAGTGCAAGGCTGGGTAAATAAATTATAGCACATCTAGTCAGTGGAATACTATGCAGTCATCAAAAAGAATGAGGCTATTTTGACATGGAAAGATGCCCCTATCATACTATTTAGTGAAATAAACAAGTTCCATAACATTGTATATAAATGTTGAATTTGCTTATCAGTTCTAGTAGTTTTGTGTGGAGTCTTTAGGGTTTTCTATATATAGTATCATATCCTCTGCATATAGTGACAATTTTGTCTCTTTCCTTCCAATTTGGATACCTTTTGTTTCTTTTTCTTATCTGATTGCTGTGGCTAGGACTTCTAATACTATCTTTAGTAGAAGAGGTGAGAGTGGGCATCCTTGTCTTGTTTCAGATTTTAGTGGGAAGGCTTTCAGCTTTTCACCACTGAGTATTATACTGGCTGTGGGTTTGTCATAGACAGCTTTTGTTATGTTGAGATATGTTTCCTCTATTACCACTTTGGTAAGAGTTTTTATAATGAATGGATGTTGAATTTCATCAAATGCTTTTTCCACATCTATTGAGATAACCATGTGTTTTTTGTTTTTTCTTTTGTTTATGTGGTGAATCACACTGATTTGCCTATGCTGAACTATCCTTGTGAACTAGGGATGTGGTATATGATCTTTTTCACATGTTGTTAGATTTGGTTTGGTAATATTTTGTTGAAAATTGTTGCATCCGTATTCATCAAGATATTGCCCTGTAATTGTCTTTTTTGGTGCTGTCTAGTTTTGGTATCTGGATGATGATGGCTTCATAGAAAGTCTTTGGGAGTGTTTCCTCTTCAATTTTTTGGAAAGGTTTGGGGATGATCAATATAAATTCTTCTTTATATGTTTGGCAGAATCAGTCTGTGAAGCCATCTGGTCTCAGACTTTCGTTTGCAGGGAGTTTTTAAATTACAGACTCTTATTTCACTTGTAGTGATCAATCTGTTCAAATTATCTGTTTGTGCTTGATTCAATTTTGGTGGGTCATATGTTTCTAGAAAAAGATTTGTGATTTTTAACACAAATGGACTCATACTATAAACAATGTTGGCCTTCCCTTAAGATCCATTGGTTAGGACACTGTTTCCACTGTAGGGAAACTAAGATCCCACCTACTGAGCGGCACAGCCAAAAAACCCAAAAAAAACAAGGTTATACTGCATAGCACAGAGAACTATATTCAATATCCTGTGATAAACTATAATGGAAAAGAATATTTTTAAATGGGGATATATGTATATTATAACTGAATCACTTTCTGAGCACCAGAAATTATCACAAAGTTGTAAATCAAGCTGAAGCTCCAATACTTTGGCCACATGATGCAGAGAGTCAACTTTATATTTCAATAAAAAAACAAAACAGAAAGCCACACAAATCTCACATGTGGATACATGTGTGTGTTTATATAAATATTTTTAAAAGTTAAAAGCTCAAAAGTCTAAACACTCAGCAAAGTAGCACACTGTTGGCAGTGCTAGACTCTGGGTGGTGGGATTGGAAGACACTTTCCCCCAGGCTGTGAAATGCACACCAACGTTTAAGAACCTGCTCCAGGGCTGGCAAATATTTACTCTGTGGTTCTTTACAGACACTGGATTTTTTTTTTTTTTTACAAACAGCATGGAAATTATTTTACTGTTGTATATATGCTCATGTCCAACACTTTGAGACCCCCATGGACTGTAAACCACTGGGCTCCTCTGTCCATGGAATTTTCCAGGCAAGAATATTTGAGTGGGCTGCCATTTCCTACTCCACAGACACTGGATTTAGAGTAAAAAAAAAATCATCAGCTTAATGTGTTACCTCCTTCAGGAAGCCTTCCCTGATTTCCCAGGTTTCATTCCCTCTTTTGTGCTCCCAAGGACCCCAAGCTCCTCCATCACAGCATATCAACTACCATTCATTTCTGCTTCTGTTGTTTGATCTGCTTTTCCCACTAGACCATGATCTCCCAGCTCATGTTTTCTTTTGTTTTTTTAAATCTGTCTTTCCCCCAGGCCATGAACTGTCCCTGGGCCTGTAACAAAGGAGACAGTCAGTGAACACTGAACTGTGGCCGTACTGAATTTCAAGGGCTCTGCCCCATGAACCCTAACATCTAGATTGGCCTGCTGTCCAGAAAGAGCTGCCCCTTCCTCCCCTGGGACCTCTGCAGAGGCCCATGTCTGGGGGCCCCCAGAGGGGCTGGGAGACTCACAAATGCCTTCGTGTACTGGTTAAGCATGAAGTCCCCGCTGACGGCGTGCTGAAAGGCTTCCATGGCGAACTCTGGGGGTGAGAAGTCTGGGAAGCCTTGGCCCAGATTTACAACATCAGTCTCCTCACTGGTCAGTTTGACAAATTCCACCCTGGGCAACAAGCAGAGAGTGGGTACCAGCAGAACCCTCCACCCCAACCTGGATTTCTGCTCGATTCCAGGGCAGCGTGAGCAAGGCAGTTGGGCTTGCTCTAAAAAAACTGGATAATCAGCACCCATCCTGATCTGTTTATGGTCATAACTGGTCACATGCTGGTCACATGTTTTAGCCCAGGGGCTCTTGAACTTTCCACCACGATCCACAGTAAGAAATCACTTTTATATCCCAAACTCTGGAGAGACAAACAGGGACTCCACGTTCTCCTTCCAGTGGGATCCACGGCAGTCTTTCCCGTCCTGTCCTACTCTGGTCTTTACAAATACTTGCTGAGCACCCCTAAATGGATTTCATGACCCATTCATGCATCTGTCAACACCACACTTTTGAAACATTTGCTCACATCGCCTCTGTTAGTCTATGAGGCAAGTTCTGCTCCTCAGTTGCAATGGGGACAGAGCAGGTGGGATTCGGGGTACTTGCCCGATGGCTCCCAATTAGCTTTTCCCAGTTGGCTTTTGAGTCCACCTCTGTCTGAAGCAACAGTTGGGCCCTGGAGAATTACCCTGAACAGACTGCGGTCCCACCCGCCTGCCATCTGCAGCCTCTGGCCCCCTACCACCTTTCTTCTGGGCCTGCCTGCTGGCCACCTCTTTAGGGAAGCTGGCAGAGAAGCTGAGAGGCTGGATGAAAAGGCTGGCACACGGTTCCAGGTTGGCAGGGGGCAGAGGAGTCAGGTGCGGTGGTGATGAATTTGCCTAACAATAGATATGTCTAAAATCGGTTATTGTTCTCCCCAGAGCTTCATAAGGTCTCTGAAGACATGAAGTTGCTGAGGCTCAGAGAGGCCCATGACCTGCCCAGAGCCACACTAGTGGCTAAAGCAGAACTGAGATGCAAAGTCAGATGGTGGGTGTTCCATGGTGGCTGGGACAATGGAGCTAGATCCTCAGGCCACCACCCTGGGGTCCACAGGAACCTGGGGCCTCTCACGGCCCTCATCCCTCCTAGCACTCCTCCCCTGTTCTGTGCACTCCTCCCAGGCCAGCTCTGCCCTGACTCTGCCTGAGACTTGGCTTCTCCTGGCCTCAGTCTTCCCTTCTGTAGAACGGGTATGACAGGTTCAAGAGTCTGCTGGCCCTGTGAGTCAGGAAAGACTCTAGCTGCCTCTCCCAGCCAGTCATTTCCTCCCTCTGGGCTGGACTTTACCTTATGTGCAAAATGGGCCACAGGCCTGCCCTCCTGCCTCACGGAGAGGACAGAGGGGGCAGCCTGGGGAGCAGGACCCTGGGGGGCTCAACCTGGAGGTCAGCCAGACACCACAGGGTCTTTGGTCCTGGCTCCCCCGTCCCAAACACCAGGGAGCATCAGAGAAGAGGGAGGTGGAAGATTTTTGCAAAACACAAAATGCTGTACAGGAGGGGAGTTTGAAAGAAAAAGATGGTCCTTTTTTTGATAAAAACAACAGCCAATGATATCTTTTTTATGTACAGAGGTGGCTCTGTGCTCTCGGCCAAAGGGGGAGTGGACAGGGTACAGGGGTTGGAGAAAGGGGAAGAAGGAAGGTCATTCAGTCTTTCTTACGCATCTTTGATTGCATCCATTGTATCACTAGTGACAGCAGGCACGTACGTCTTTCACATGTAGAATGAGTCAATAAAGAAAAGATGTTAAGCTCTGCAAGTGTTGGTGAGGAGCTGCTCATGTCTTACCTTCTTATATTCTTTAGCTTATCTTGTTCTCTACTAAGTGTGAAATGAAAGACACCCCCCCCCCCCCCCGGAGCCCTCAGCCTGGTGCCTGGGTAGTGACTCACACAGTATTTCATCTCATCCTCCCAAGGCCCTTCAGGGGAGACAGAAGTACCTCCATTTCCTAGCTGGAACTGGAGGCTCAGAGCAGGTGAGTCACCAGCCCCAAATGCCACAGCCAAGCAGGGTGAGGCTGAGACCCAAACCCAAGCCGGTGGCTGGGGGGGTGTCACCTCTCAAAGGCTGAGGCTGCAAACCTCCCAGTCCAAGTACGCAGCCGTCGTGGGTACCACTGAGTCCCTGCTAACTCAGGGACCGCTAGCCCTGCTATCCTTGAGCCAGGGGACCCCCTCCACCTCCCTCCCCAGTCCTGCCTGGCTCACCATGGGTTGTGGTCGATCCCGTCCAGCCTTCGAGCCTGCAGCCGTTTAGCCATGGTGAGCTAGAGACAATAGAGCAAGCCGAGTCAGCTGGAGACAGAGCAAGTGGAGAGTCAGCCTGGGCTCACCCCTGGGAAGCAACTGCTCTGTGACCACAGCCTCCGTGTCCGCCCCTCCAGGAGGAGGCGGAAAGCAAGGCTCCTCCAGCCTCCCGGCGCCTGGCTCCTCCCCGCGCCACCAGCCTGGACTTGCCCACCTGCCAGCCCAGACTCTGCACGTCCTGGGACATAGACTGGATTCTATCAGGTTAAAACTTGACGCAGAAGGGGCTGGGGAGGAGGAGGCAGCAGGAAGCAGGAGAGCGGAACAGGGCCACAGTGATGGCAGCAGCTTCTTGCTAAACTCTTCTATGAACTTCCTGGAACCCCCTGCCTGGACCCATTTTATAGATGAGAAAATGCAGGGAGGAGTGGGAGACGGCTGTGTTCAAGGTCACACGACAGATAGACTCAGGCCTGTTTGAGATGAGGTCATGTTCGGACTCAGGCCAAGGGGCCACTTGCGCAGTCTTTCAGGGGCTCAGGGGGACCACCCCTCCCCTTCCCTGGGTTCCTTCCAGGCCAGCTTCCCCCTCACCCACAGGTGTGTAGACACTGGCCTGGCCCGGGGACCATCAGACACAGGTCCTCAGTCTGTCGTGGCTGGATGATATTGCACAAGTGCGTTAACTCCTCCCAGCCTCAGTCTCCCCATCAGTGTACTAGGGGCATGGGCTTCGTGGTCCCTCGGAGCCGCCTGGTCCCTGTGGGTTGGAGTCTCAGAGGGCTGGCAGGTGGTGGAGCCACCAGCTGTGGGCTCTCACTGTTCTTCACAGTCCTAGTTCTCACGACATGCCTCTCGGAGGGGCCAGGATAATCCTCATCTAGAGATGAGGGCACTGAGGCTCAAAGAGATTTGGGGACTTGCCCAAGGTCAGAAGAGGAGCTGCACAGGGCTCTGGGTCAGGACTACAGCAACAGCAGGGCTCCCAGCACCTGGCCCTGGGCCTGGAGAAGGGTGTGGGGACCGTCTGTACACGGGTCAGGCTTTTCCATCGCCTGGGAGCCCTGGTGATGTAAATGGTTCAGAGAGAGCCCAGCGTGGAGCACCTAGTGAGTGCTTTGCTAACACTGGCGGCCCTGTGCTTTCACCAGGCCCTGACACCTCTCGCCCGGGCTGGCACTCAGCACGTGTGGAAATAGTAAAAAATGAGAGCATAATCTCTGCCAGGGAAAATCGTGTGATCACCAAAATGTTAGACAGCAGTGATTATCTTTGGTTAGTTAACAGACATTTTTTCTTCTCCTCCTTAATAATTTTCTTTTTTCCACATTTTCTAAAATAAATTTTAATTTTTATGATTAAAAATATGGGAGAAAATTACATTTTAGAGGAATGTTTATAAATGTGCTGTACTGATATCAATAAAACAGGCTACAAAATAGCATGTATGGGATGATTATGTTTAAAAAAATACCCTTGTGTATGCTTGTATATATAAATTTTTTATGATCATATGTGAATGGAAAAAAGTTTAGAAGGAAACATAGTAACATGTTAGCAAAGGTTCCCTCTGAGTGGTGGAATTGTAGGTAATTGAATTATGGGTGTGCTTTTCTATGTTGCCAAGTGTTTTTGTATGGAGATCATATCATATTTGATTCTGATATGCGTATTTTTTCACACTGCACTTTCAGATGTATCTTAGAACCTATAGAATGAATTTAATAAGCAATTTCCTCCTCCCTTACTAGTCCATAAAATAACAATGTATCTTAATATTGATGTCATTATGGGTTCAATGATATAAGGACTTGCTTTTGAATTGGGTATGCATCACATTAAGGAAATAAAGCAAAGATGAGTCCGGGTAGGGGTGGAGAGGTGAGTAGAGGTCGGAGTGAGGGAGTCTGAGGAGGGTTGAGATGGGTGAAGGAGTAGAAGGGTACAGGGGCACAGAGAGAGAACAAAGATGAACCGAGCTGAATGAGTTCAGGGAGGAGATAAAAAAAGGGGGGACCCCAGAAACTCGGGGTGCTCAATGGAGTGACCTTTGCGTACATCTCACACTACTTGGATAAGGGAGGAACCACTGCCTGTTCTTGAGCTTATGCATAATGTATTTATTCAGCCAACACTTATGAAGCACCTACTGTGTACCAAACACCGGGCTAGGCTAGGGGTTGATGGAAAGGCTGCAGCACCAAGGATGCAGAGCTATAAGCTAGATCAGAAGCAGGGGCAAGGGAGGGGCACACACCCAGGCTGCAGTCAGAGAAGGCTTCCTGAAAGAGGAGGCTCACACACAGCTTTGAAGCGAGGACCAAGCCAGATCCCAGGAGCCCCAGGTCGTGCGAGCAGCAGAGCACAAGGGGCGAGAGCACTTACAGTCTGGTGCAAACACCGGGTGAGCGAAGCTCCAGACTTCTTTCCCCGGAGGGGCCCCACCAGGTGCAAATAGATGGCCATCGCATTCCTGAACATGCCTCCAGAGCCTCCAAGGGCGACGTCCCCTCCAAGGGCAGAGGAGAAGGGAGAACACCCTGGCCAGAAAAATGGCTCTGGGCCCAGGACTTGGTCCCCCCTACGCAGCTCTAATAACAAGAACAATAAGGGCTGGTATTTATCGAGTGGTCGCTCTGTGCCATGCGGGGCAACAAGTGTTTTGTCGCATGACTATCCTTCAGTCCTTGAAATCCTGGGACCACTCCCCACCCCAGCAACCACAGTGACCCTTTCAAAATGTAAATCACCTCTAATTAAAAATGATCCAGGTGAAGACTGTGGATGGCTTCCCACATCACAGACAGAGCCAAGCCTACATCATCACGTCCTGACTCTGGAGACACACATACCACCAGCAGATTATTCCTGTGCTAAAACCAAATCTACAGCAGATTGTGCCTTTAAAGAGACTCAGGAATTCCCTGGCAATCCAGTGGTTAGGACTCGGTGCTTTCACTGCCAGGGCCCAGGTTCCATCCCTGGTCAGGGAACTAAGAACCCACAAGCCTTGCAGCACTGCCAAGAAAAAAAAAAAAAGATTCAACAAACATAAATTAAAAAGTGAATGCTTAAGAAAGAAGAAAATCATTGAAGGACACCCTTCACAATTTCAAAACTTACTAAAAAGCTAAAGGAACCAAAAAACAGTGTGGTACTGGCATAAGGATAGACATATAAAACAAAGGAATAGAATTGAGAGCCCAGAAGTAAACTGCTATTTGATCAACTGCTGTTTGACAAGGGTGGCAAGAAAATTCAATGAGGGACAGGACTGACAGACTGATAGCTCTTTCTCGATTCTGTGGGTGGTGGTGCGTGGCCATTCTTAGTGGGTAAAGTGACTTGTCTGGTTAATTCCGATAATGAAGGAGACTCTGGCATGCTAACTAGTTCTATGCGACCCCTGAGCAAAAAAAGAAAAGTAAATTCAATGAAGACAGAACAACCTTTTCAACAAATTGGTGTTGAAACAACTAGATATCCTCATGCAGAAGAATGAAACTGGACTCCTACCTTATAAAAAAAATTAACTCAAAGCGGATCATAGACCTAAAAGTCAGGGTTAAAACTATAATACTCCTTGAAGAAAACAGGAGTAAAGTTTTTGACCATGCATTAGAAGATGGTTTTTTATATATAACACCATATATAGCAGCTTTTATATATAACAACACAAGCAATGAAAGAAAAAATGGATTTAGACTTCATCAAAATTAAAAACTTTTGTGTCTCAAAAGATACCATCAAGAAAATGAAAAAACCCACAGTACGGGAGAAAGTATTTGCAAATCATAAACCTGAATCTCTCCAAAGAGGTATAAATTGCTAGCAAGCACATGAAAAGATCCTCAGCATCATTAGTCATTAGGTAAATGCCACACTAAGACACAACTTCACACCCACTGGAATGGCTATAACAAGACAGATAATTACAAGTGTTTCAAGAATGATGTGAAATTGGAAGCCTTGTATATTGCTTCTGGGAATGTAAAATGCTGCAGCGGATGTGGAAAACAGTCTAGAAGTTTCTCAAAATGTTAAACATAGAGTTATCATATGACCTAGCAATTCCATTCCTAGGTATATATCCAAGATAAATGAAAAACAAAAATATGTCCACACAAAAACTTGTACATTGGGATTTCCCTGGTGGTCCAGTGGCTAAGACTTCACACTCCCAATGCAGGGGACCAGGGTTCCATCCCTGGTCAGGGAACTAGATCCCTTATGCCGTAACTAAGACCCGGACTTCCCTGGTGGCTCAGATGGTAAAGCATCTGCCTACAATGTGGGAGACCCGGGTTCAGTCCCTGGGTCAGGAAGATCTCCCGGAAAAGGAAATGGCAATCCACTCCAGTATTCTTGCCTGGAAAGTCCCATGGATGGAGGAACCTGGTAGGCTACAGTCCATGGGGTCACAAAGAGTCCGACATGACTGAGCGACTTCACTTTTCTTTCTTTCTTTTAAAAGTCCTCACAGTAAGAATAAAACCCAAAGTTTCTACCATAGACTACGAGGCCGTATTAGATCAGAGATGAGGCCCCCAGTTCGTTTCCTATCACTGTTCCTCTCGCTTGCTCTCTCCCAGCCGCACTCACCATTCCTGTCTGTTAACTGTTCCCCTGTTTTCACTCTCCTTATCTTAGATCAGCACCAGCAAACATTTTCTGCCTTGGGTCAGAGCAAAGATTTTAAGCTTTGCGGGGCAGACAGTCTTTGTTGCAGCTTCTCAAGTCTGCTGCGGCTTTGGGCAAGCAGCCTCAGATGACACATACACAAACCGGAGGCGGTGGTCTGCGTTGCAGCCTCACTTCTCTGATGAATCTAAGAAAAGGTGTTGATTTTTTCCTTCCCTTAGCTTTTTATTCACAAGGCCAGTGTGATGACTTCCAAGCTCCTTACACACAGGACTGGAAACTGGAAGTCCAATATACTCTACCTGTTCACAACATGTCATAACTACCAGCGCAACCCTCTAACTTTACTATGCTACTGCTACTGCTAAGTCGCTTCAGTCGTGTCCGACTCTGTGCCACCCCATAGACGGCAGCCCACCAGGCTCCGCCGTCCCTGGGATTCTCCAGGTAAGAATACTGGAGTGGGTTGCCATTTCCTTCTGCAGTGCATGAAAGGGAAAAGGGAAAGTGAAGTCGCGCAGTCGTGTCCGACTCCCAGCAACCCCATGGACCGCAGCCTACCAGGCCTCTCTGTCCATGGGATTTTCCAGGCAAGAGTACTGGAGTGGGGTGCCATTGCCTTCTCCGAACTTTACTATAGAGGAGAAATAAAAGGAAAGTAATTTATAACCCAGTAATGGATGCAAATGTTCAGGCTTGCCCACGCTAGAAGATTCTAGGAAGTGGATAGTTGTTGGCCCTTGCTTATAAGAAATAAATCTGGCCTATGGGATGTTCCTGGTGGTCCGGTGGCTAAGACTCCCCGCTCCCAATGCAGGGGGCCCGGGTTTGATCCCTGGTCAGGGACCTAGGATCCCACATGCCACGCGGATCTTTTCCCATGTGCTGTAACTAAGATCCAGCACAGACGAAAGAGAGAAAGAGGGAAAGAAAGAAAAGAAATAAGTCTGGCCTAAACTAGGCTGAGGAAGCCTTACAAATAACTGTGAAAAGAAGAGAAGCGAAAAGCAAAGGAGAAAAGGAAAGATATTCCCATCTGAATGCAGAGCTCCAAAGAATAGCAAGGAGAGATAAGAAAGCCTTCCTCAGCAATCAATGCAAAGAAATAGAGGAAAACAACAGGATGGGAAAGACTAGAGATGTCTTCGAGAAAATTAGAGATACCAAGGGAACATCTCATGCAAAGATGGGCTTGACAAAGGACAGAAAAGGTATGGACCTAATAGAAGCACAAGATATTAAGAAGAGGTGGCAAGAATACATAGAAGAACTGTACAAAAAAGATCTTCACGACCCAGATAATCACGATGGTGTGATCACTCACCTAAAGCCAGATATCCTGGAATGAGAAGTCAACTGGGCCTTAGGAAGCATCACTACGAACAAAGCTAGTGGAGGTGATGGAATTCCAGTTGAGCTACTTCAAATCCTGAAAGATGATGCTGCACTCAATATGCCAGCAAATCTGGAAAACTCAGCAGTGGCCACAGAACTGGAAAAGATCAGTTTTCATTCCAATCCCAAAGAAAGGTAATGCCAAAGAATGCTCGAACTACCGCACAATTGCACTCATCTCACACGCTAGTAAAGTAATGCTCAAAATTCTCCAAGCCAGGCTTCAACAATATGTGAACTGTGAACTTCCAGATGTTCAAGCTGGTTTTAGAAAAGGCAGGGGATCCAGAGATCAAATTGCCAACATCTGTTGGATCATCGAAAAAGCAAGAGAGTTCCAGAAAAACATCTATTTCTGCTTTATTGACTATGCCAAAGCCTTTGACTGTGTGGATCACAATAAACTGTAGAAAATTCTTCAAGAGATGGGAATAATAGACCACCTGACCTGCCTCTTGAGAAACCTGTATGCAGGTCACGAAGCAACAGTTAGAACTGGACATAGAACAACAAACTGGTTCCAAATAGGAAAAGGAGTACGTCAAGGCTGTATATTGTCACCCTGCTTATTTAACTTACATGCAGAGTACATCATGAGAAACACTGGGCTGGAGGAAGTACAAGCTGGAATCAAGATTGCCGGGAGAAATATCAATAACCTCAGATATGCAGATGACACCACCCTTATGGCAGAAAGTGAAGAAGAAAGAAAGAGCCTCTTGTTGAAAGGGAAAGAGGAGGGTGAAAAAGTTGGCTTAAAGCTCAACATTCAGAAAACTAAGATCATGGCCTCTGGTCCCATCACTTCATGGCAAATAGATGGGGAAACAGTGGAAACAGTGTCAGACTTTATTTTTTTGAGCTCCAAAATCACTGCAGATGGTGACTGCAGCCATGAAATTAAAAGACGCTTACTCCTTGGAAGGAAAGTTATGACCAACCTAAACAGCATATTAAAAAGCAGAGACATTACTTTGCCAACAAAGGTGCATCTAGTCAAGGCTCTGGTTTTTCCAGTGGTCATGTATGGATGTGAGAGTTGGACTATAAAGAAAGCTGAGCACTGAAGAATTGATGCTTTTGAACTGCGGTGTTGGAGAAGACTCTTGAGAGTCCCTTGGACTGCAAGGAGATCCAACCAGTCCATCCTAAAGGAGATCAGTCCTGGGTGTTCATTGGAAGGACTGATGTTGAAGCTGAAACTCCAATACTTTGGATACCTAATGCGAAGAGCTGACTCATTTGAAAAGACTCTAATGCTGGGAAGGATTGGGGGCAGGAGGAGAAGGGGACGACAGAGGATGAGATGGCTGGATGTCATCACCTACTTGATGGACATGAGTTTGGGTAAATTCCGGGAGTTGGTGATGGACAGGGAGGCCTGGCATGCTGCGATTCATGGGGTCACAAAGAGTCGCAAGAGTCGGACATTACTGAGCGACTGAACTGAACTGAAACTAGGCAACTCCCTAGCCTAGTCCCTTCTAAACTCTGCTCCCAATCCAGCCTGTTTCTCCAAGGTCTTTCAAAGCATCTCAGAGCCCAGAAGACTAGTCATCTGTCCCAAGGTGGGGCACTTCCTCCTCTGGTCCTCACTCAGTCATCAGCTTCTCTGGAGCACGTTTTCTGGCCAGGTCCTGGCAATGCGCTGAGACCACAGCGTGGACCAGACCTGGCAAGAGATGCCCACAAACACTGTCTCCACCATTATCCAGCAAGTATTTCCTGACCAATGCGAAGGTGTGTGTTATGGCTCGAATTGTGTCCTCCAAAAGGATATGTCCAAGTCCTAACCTCTGGTAACCTGTGAATATTTCCCCAGTGGCTCAGGGGTAAAGAATCTGCCTGCAATGCAGGAGACATGTTGGAGATGCAGGTTCAATCCCTGGGTCGGGAAGATCCCCTGGAGGAAGGCATGGCAACCCACTCCTGTATTCTTGCCTGGAGAATCCCATGGACAGAGGAGCCTGGTGGTTTACAGTCCATGGGGTCGCAGAAAGTTGGACATGACTGAGTGACTAAACAACAGCCTGTGAATGTGGACTTATTTGGAAACAGGATCTTTGAAGGTGTAACCCATTTAAGACAAAGGACTTCCCTGGTGGTCCAGTGGCTAAGATTCTGGGCTGCAAGCAGCCCAGGTTTGATCCCTGGTCAGGGAACTAGATCCCACATGTGGCAACTAAAGGTCCCGCGTGCTGCAACTAACACTGGCCCAGCCAAAAATAGTAACGCATGAATGCTAAGTCACTTCAGTTGTGTCCGACTCTTTGTGACCCCATGAACTGTAGCCCACTGGGCTCCTCTGTCCATGGGATTCTCCAGGCAAGAATACTGGAGTGGGTTGCCATTCCCTTCTCTAAAAAATAGTAATAATAGTAAATAAATAAATATTCAAAAAATTTAAGACGAGTTCTCACTGGATGAGAGTGGACCATTGTTTCCTTGTAAGAAGAGGAGAAAAGAACACTGACACACAGGAGAAAGGTCATGTGAAGGCAGCTGCTGCTGCTGCTGCTAAGTCGCTTCAGTCGTGTCCTACTCTGGGCGACCCCATAGGCGGCAGCCCACCAGGCTCCCCCGTCACTGGGATTCTCCAGGCAAGAACACTGGAGTGGGTGAGGCAGAGATTAATATGTCTACAAGCCAAGGAACACCGAGGCCTCCTGACAGCACAGGAGCTAAGAGAAAAGCATGGACCAGATTCTCCTTTGGAGCCGACAGAGAAAGCATGGCCCCAATAACACCTTGATTTTGGACTTCCAGCCTCCAGAACGGTGAGAGAAAAAATTTCTCTTTATTGAAAACCACCTGGTGTGGGGTACTTTGGTACAGACGCCCAGGAAACGAATACAACTGGACACTAGAGGGCGCTGGGGGCTCGGCCCCTGCGGGCAGGAGTTCTGGCGGGCTCTTTGGAGGACGCGGCCTTCAAGCCCAGTCCCAGAGGAAGGGAAACGGTGCCCGGTGGTGTAAAGGCCCATGGGGGCGAGCTGGGAGATTCCGGGAGCTGGAAGTCAGTCAGAGTTCACCCTCTGACTTACGCCCTGCGGCTAAGAAGGAGAGCTTGGAGCAACAAAGGGCAGTGCGATTATTATCTGAGGAGGGACATTCCACTGTGTGTCTGGGGGAAAGTGCCGGCCTGCTTCAAAGTCCCTCAGCAGAGGATGGCAGGCGCACAGCCTGGTGGGCACCCAGTGCTGGCCTTGGAGGACACAACCGTGGCTGTTCTGAGGGGACCAACCACCGCGCTTGCCTGGGATTGAAGGGTTTCTCAGGACACAGGACTTCCAGTGCTAAAACTAGCACCATCCTGAGCGAACGGGGATGGGTGGTCCCCTTAGACAGGCCGAGTGCAGGGGTAGCTGCTCCCGTCCTGTGCCTGAAACCCTGCTGACTCCCCCAGATGGACTTAATCCTAGGGAACCCCCCTCCTCAGCTACCTCCTGCCCACTTGGTTCAAAATCTGCGGGTGCCTGGTAGGCTGTTCCTCTCTCTGACATGGTTGCCCACATCCCTTTATGTCTATCAATTCTAGCCTTTCGCCTAAGGTGGCTACACCTCCCCTGCCCCAGATCACACCTGCATCATCTCACCTGATCACAGAGGTAGAAATAATATTAATATGATCAGTTCTAATTTGCTCACTTGGCACCAGGCACTGCAATAAGGACGATACTGATGTCATCAGACCCTTTCAACAGCCCTGGAAAGCAAGTGCTATCCTCAACAACACCCCCCACCCCAACAGGCAAGGAAGGGACTTCCCGGGTGGCTGAGTAGATTAGAATCCAGCTGCCAATACAGGGGACACGGGTTCGATCCCTTATCTGGGAAGATTTCACATGCCTCGGAGTAAAAAAACTCGTGTGCCACAACTACTGAAGCCTGTGCCTAAAGCCAGTGCTCTGCAACAAGAAGCCACCGGTGAAAAGCCCTACAACGGGTAACCCCCACTTGCCGCAGCTAGAGAAAGCCTGGGTACGCCAGGAAAGACCTGGTGCAGCCAAAAATAAATAAAATTTAAAAACAAAACAAAAAAAAGGCAAGGAAATTTGTAAAAATGATAATATAACAACAAAAACCAGTCAATCCTAAAGGAAATCAACCCTGAATATTCACTGGAAGGACTGATGCTGAACCTCCAATACTTTGGCCACCTGATGCGAAGAACTGACTCCCTGGAAAAGACCCTGATGCTGGGAAAGATTGAAGGCAGGAGGAGAAGGGGGCAACAGAGGACGAGATGGTTGGATGGCATCACCGATTCAATGGACATGGATCTGAGCCATCTCCGGGAGATACTGAAGGACAGGATACTGCAGTCCATGGGGTCGCAAAGAGTGGGACACAACTGAGTGACTGAAAAACAGCAAACGCGCAAATGGGGCTCCAGCAGGTCAGGGGAGGGTTCGCATCACGGGATGCCCACAGGATAAGATCCCAGTTTGTGTCCCTTTCCTCTCCTCTGCCAGTCTTGGCCCTTCACTCTCACTGCCAGCTCTCAGGAAAGGTGGTACCTCGGGGCTGGGGGTGGCCTGGGCCGCCTGGCTCCGTGGAGGGGGTGAGAACCTGCGCAGAATGAGGACACACTTAACCACTCATGCTACCTTGGGGCTGGGGCTGGAAACCAGGGTCAGGCTTCCACTGCAGGGGACTGACTGCCAGGGCAGCGACTGGTGTGTGTGTCCGGGTGAGTCTGTGGGCACAGGAGTGAGTATCATACTGCACCCTTTGTGGGGCAGGTCTGTCCTGCCAAACCTTTGATGCCCACCTGGGATTGGGCACCAAGCAGACACCGGGGGAGAAGGTTAGGACACAGGCTTTGGAGTCATGCACACCTTGGCTGTGTGACTCAGGGCAAGTCACTTTACCTCTCTCAATCTCAGTTTCCCTATCCGTAAAATAAATAAAAATAAGGTAGTTCATGGAAAGCCCTTCACTGAATGCCTGGCACATAGAAGGTGACTATAAATGACAAATGTTAATAATAGAGTGGGCACTTTATGAATACTCATGGAATTCATACAATATGACCTATGTCAGCAGGACTGACTTCATCAGATCCCAGATCTCAGGAGGCTTAGTGCTGAGGGCCTGCAATAGTTTGGAAGGCCTATGAAAATGTTTTCATTTTAATTTATTTTAAAATAAGAACACAAGTGGTGCTAGTGGTAAAGAACCCACCTGCCAATGCAGGAGACATGAGACACGCGTTCAGTCCCTGGATCGGAAGATCCCCTGGAGGAGGGCATGGCAGCCCACTCCAGTATTCTTGCCTGGAGAATCCCATAGACAGAGGAGCCTGGGGGACTACAGTCCATGGGGTTGCAAAGAGTCGGACACGACTGAGGCGACTTAGCATGCACGCACAAGGGAATATGATATAATAATGAATCTAGCCTGGATGATATTTGTTCTTTATACCAACATAGTTATAAAGTATATATATATATTTTGGCCAAGCTGTGTGGCTTGCGGGATCTTAGTTCCCTGACCAGGGATTGAACCAGGGCTCTTAGCAGTGAGAGCACGGAGTCTGAACCGCTGGACCACCAAGGAGTTCTCCTTTGTTTTTTTCTAATGGAGAAAGGGGCCCATGAAGTAGAAGTGAATAGGGTCCCTGAAAGTTTTAAAGTGACCTTGAACGTGGGTAAGTCTGTGTGTGGTTGTGACTACTTGTGCAAATAAGAGTGTTTGCCCTTGAGTACTTGCACATGTCTCTGTACTCGTGAGTCCATGGGTGTCATGTGGGCAGTTTCCAGAAACTTGAAGGGGAGGGAAAGCCACTGGGGGTCTGAGCCGAGGGCAGGAAGGGCACAGGCGGCCACGCAGGCTGCCCTCACCAGCAACACTGCCAGGTATCAAGGCGTTACATGCTGCTTGCATGTTGCATGTCCAACTCTTTGCAACCCCTGAACTGAAACCCACAAGGCTCCTCTGTCCATGGAATTTTCCCGGCGAGAATATTGGAGTGGGTTGCCATTTCCTCCTCCAGGGGATCTTCCTGACCCAGGGATCGAACCCAGGTCTCTTGCATCTCCTGCATTGGTAGGCGGGTTCTTGACCACTGAGCCACCTGGGAATCCCTGCAAGGCATTGCCCTGTGGGGAAATGAGTGCTTGGTTCCTGAGGCCACCAGCAGTGGGTATGCAGAGCCAGCCTGTCTAGACTTCTGGCGAGCTGGCCCTAGACATTAAGTCATACGATACATTAGGACAGAGGACAACTTTGTGTCTCAGAGGGGAGTGTGACCCCACTTCATAGAGGAGACCGTCGGTGGGGAGCGTGCTGGTCCAGGCCCACCCCGAGGTGCGACTGCTGGCCTCCCAGACCAGAGTTCTCCCACTGACTGGGATGACCTAGGTATCTCCACAGGGCCTCATTCACAAACACCTGGGAGCTCTCACCATCGCCTCATTCAGAGACACCAGGAAGGCTCTGGGGCAGCCTTTCCCAGGCCACACTCACCTCCAAGTCCCCTTGTGCCTCATCCTTCATCTTCCAGGAAGCAAGTCTTCCCTGGACAACTCCTCTACAGCCCTGAAGACTGGCCTAAGGGTAATGACCATAGCCTTTTGTTTACAGCACACTTTCTCTGTGCCAGGCTGCCTGACCAGCACTTTGCAGGGTCCATCACTTTTAATCCCATGAGAAAGGTGCCATCAAGAGGTGAAGTAACAGACCCAAGGCCACAGCTAGCAGGTAGCGGAGCTGGAATGTGAACTCAGGACACAGACTTCAAAGCCTGTACTCACTGCCACTGTGGAGCAAGAGGAGGCTGAGCAGTGACACCACGGCCCCTTGGGCTACTGACTCACTATTTCCAGAAAGAATTGATGAAGCACAGACTGAGAGATGCTCAATGGGAAATGAGAGAATTTGATCTAGTTGCTTACATTTTATGGATGTGGACAGTGATGAGCACGGAGGGGCACCAACCAGCCCAGATTCCAGGGGGACCAGATCACCTGAGTCACAATCCTGGCATTTTTCTCATCCTAGCAGCTGCCTGGGACATTATTATGCATGTGTCCCAGAGGAAGATGCTCAATAAACTTCCATTGAGTGAGAGAATGAATATTTATCTCTCCAACCAGACTGTGAGCTCCGATAGAACCAGGACTCTTCTTTGTTCATCTTTTTACTATCAACGTCTGGTGCAGGAACTTAAGTGCACACCTTTTATCAATTCAGCAAGTATTTATTGAACTTCCATTATGTGCTATGCCCTAGGCTAGCCACCAGGCACACAAGGGGGAATAGGATACCTTCCTTTCCTTCAAGGTGTGCACACAGAATGAGGGAGACAATTGAGTAACCAGACCATTCTAATAGAGTGTGAGCCTTAATATGCAAAAGATTCTTATAAATCAATAACAAAAGACCAACATCTCAATAGGAAAAAAAAAAATGGGCAAACGATATAAATTCACACACAAAAAGAAAACATCCAGTAAACTTGAAGAGATGCTGAACCTTGTTATAATTGACAAAATGCAAACTAAAATGAAACACTATTTTCTGTGTCTCAGGCAGAGAATAATAAGATTAAGATCCACCAAGGCAATAGTATGATGCACTAAAAGTCATTGGTATAACTTCTGGAGGGCGACTTAATATTAGTGACTTGTATTATTCTTTGACTTAACGCTCCATCGTCTAGATGTTTATCTTACAGGGATGTTCATACATATACATAAACCTGGATGATTATTGCAGTATTGTGTGTGAGAAAAAACAAGACAATTCAATGTCCATCAGTTGGAGGCTGGTTCAATTTGTTATGATTTATCCATACAATGGAATGTTATGCAGCCACTAAAAGGAATGAGACCACCCCTAGCATTCTGACATGAAAAGATATTCAGATTACATGAAAAATGCATGTTGATTTCAAAACATACTACAAAGCTACAGCAATCAAAACAGTGTGGCACTGGCATTGGATAGACATACAGACCAATGGACCAGAATTGAGAACCCAGAAACAAACTCAAACATCTATGCTCAGATGACTTTTGACAAAGTGTCAAGACCATTCAATGAGGGTAAAATAATTTCTTCAACAAATAGTGCTAGGACAACTGAATAGCCCCTTGCAAAAGAGTGAAGTTGAACCTCTATCTCACTCCATCTACAAAAATTAACTCAAAATTAATCAATGACTTTGATCACATTCTTGATAGTGTCCTTTGATGCACAAAAGTTTTACATTTTTATGAAGTCCAAACATAGAATTAGATTATGACCTAGAAACACCACTCCTAGGTTTATACGGGAAAAACAAAACAAAACATATGTCCACACAGAAACTTGTACATGAATGTTGATAGCAGCATTATTCATAATAGCCAAAAAGTGGAAACAATTCAAATGTCCTTCAACAGATGAATGGTAAATTGGGGTATATTTATACAATGGAATACTGTTTAGCCGTAAGAAGGAACAACAGACACATTGATACATTGTACAACTAGGATAAACCTCAAAAGCATTCTAAGAAGTCAAACACAAAAGGTCACCTATTATACGATTGCTTTCACAGAATATGTCCAGAATAGACAAATCCGTGATGTCAGAAAGCAAATTAGTAGATAACAGGGTATGGAGAGGGGAATGTGGAGTGATTATTCACTAGACACAGGGTGCTTTTCCGGGGTAATAGAAATATTTTGAAACTAGAGGGGGGTAGTGGTCATACAACATTGTGAATACACTAAATGCCACTGACTTATATACTTTAAATGGTTAACTGTGTGTTATGTGCATTGTACCTCAATTGTAAAAATGTATGGGGACATCTCTGGTAGTTCAGTTGTTAGGACTACGCCATTCCATTGCTGGGAATGTAGGTTTGATTCCTGGTTGAGGAATTGACATCCCACATGCAACTAAGCCTTCCCTTCATGCTACTAGAGAATCCAGGCACCACAACAAAAGATCCTGCATGCCGCAACTTAAGACCCGATGCAAAATATATGGTAAGAAAAAAGAGGCATGTTGAAGACACTATAACCTAGACAGCATATTAAAAAGCAGAGACATTAGTTTGTCAACAAAGGTCCATCTAGTCAAGGCTATGGTTTTTCCAGTGGTCACGTATGGATGTGAGAGTTGGACTATAAGGAAAGCTGTGCGCTGAAGAATTGATGCTTTTGAACTGTGGTGTTGGAGAAGACTCTTGAGAGTCCCTTGGACTGCAAGGAGATCCAACCAGTCCATCCTAAAGGAGATCAGTCCTGGGTGTTCATTAGAAGGACTGATGCTGAAGCTGAAACTCCAATCCTTTGGCCACCTGATGCGAAGAACTGACTCATTTGAAAAGACCCTGATGCTGGGAAATATTGAAGGCAGGAGGAGCAGGGGACGACAGAGGATGAGGTGGCTGGATGGCATCACCGACTCAATGGACATAAGTTGGAGTAAGCTCCGGGAGTTGGTGATGGACAGGGAAGCCTGGCTTGCTGCAGTCCATGGGGTCGCAAAGAGTCTGACACGACTGAGCAACTGAACTGAACTGAAGAAAATATACTCCACTTGAATTTTTAAATTATACAGATAGATACAAATGTGGTGGTGCATACATACACATACACATGAATAGTTCTCGCTTCCCACTGTATTGTGAGACTGTAAAAATGACCATTCAAGCTGAAATTGTGCAGAGAAAACTGAATAATTAATGGGAAAAATTATGATTCTTCAGTGACCTTTCAAAGGTGTTGTTAAAGCATTAAAACCTCTTGATGATGCAGGGGCCGCAGGAGACATAGATTTAATCCCTGGGTTGGGAAGATCTCCTGGAGGAGGGCATGGCAACCCACTCCAGTATTCTTGTCTGGAGAATCCCATGGACAGAGGAGCCTGGTGGACTATATAGTCCATAGGATCACAAAGAGTCGGACATGAATAGAGTCACACATGCACCACAGACATGAAATAAAGATTTTTTAAAAAAAACCTCTTGATGGTCTGTTATAAATGTATAGAGAAGTGAAAAAGAAGTGAAACTAATAATAATATATTTAATACTTGTTAAATTGTTAGTGTAATTTAAATTAAAACATTGAGAAAGTATTCTCTTTCATTATAAAAATGTATCAAGGATGACCAAGCAATCCCACATCTGGGTATACATTAAAAGGAAGAAAGTCCTATCTCAGAAGACATCTGCATTCCCATGTTCATTGCCACATTATTCATGAGTAGACATTTGGAAACAACCTAAGTGTCTGTTGATGGATGAATGGATAAAGAAAATATGATATGGATGTATATACAATGGAGTATTATGCATTCTTTAAAAAGAAGGAAATTCTGCTATTTGTGACAACATGGATGAAACTGAAATACGTTATGGTAAGCAAAATAAGCCAGAAAGAAAAGAGACAAATATTGCACAGTATCACTTATATGTGGAATTTGAAAAAAAAAAAAGAAAGAAAAAAGTTGAACTCATGGAAGGAGAGTGTGCAATGCTGGTTGCCAGGGGCTTGGGAATGGAGGAAACAGGGAGAGGTTGATAAAAGAGTACAAACTTTCAGTTATAAGATGAACGAGTCTGAGGATCTAACGCATAGCCTGGTGGCTACAGTAGACAATACTTTATTGTTGTATAGTCGAAATCTGCTAAGAGAGTACATCCTCTCCCTAAAAAAAGGGTAACTACTTGAGGTAACGGATGCATCATTAACTTGTTTCTGGGAGTCATTTCACCATGTACAGATAGAGTAAATCATCACGTTGTATACTTTATATTACAATTTTATCTGTCAATTATACTTCAGTAAATCTGGGGAAAATTATCAAGAGCCATTTAAACAGTGCTTGCCTTCCAGTTGTGTAACTTATGACACAGAACCATCATCTTCTCAATGCATTGGTGAATCATCACACTACTTTCTAAGTTTAGACCAACTTAAAATGCTTTGTCCTTTGTACTTTCAATGCTATGAAATATACCTGGCAGTTCCTTTAATGTGGTGTTTTTGCTGGCATCGTTTCCTTGGGAGGACATCACCCTTTTTGTCAGAACTGCTTTCATTCGTATGTCGATATGATGTGCCTTCACTAAGTTTCCCTGGCTGCATAGTTAGAGTTTCTGGAACAGCAAATAGCTGCAGGTTCAACATACCCAGAGCCAGCTACTTTTTGGGGGTGGGGGGGCTGCATCACACGATTTATGGGATCCTAGATGCCCAGATCAGGGAATGAACTCATGCCCCTACATTGGAAGCTCTGAGTCTTAACTGCTGGACCTCCAGAGAAGTCCTCGCCAGCTATTTTTAAAATCATTCAATTTATCTTCAGTTCAGATTGCACTTTCAGTCTTATCACTCTGCACTTCTGGGCTGCGCTTCCTTGTGTGCTGCCCAATTCCCTCTTTTGGGTGGTTATTTCTTATTCTTTTGCTTACACATTTTTTGTAAAATGTCACATGGGTTTATCACTAGGAGACAGGAAGCAACACAAACCACATGCTTTGATGTCTGTGTAGGAACTGAATAACACGCATGGTGACCAATCCTGCAGGAAATCAGGCCTGAATATTCATTGGAAGGACTGATGCTGAAGCTGAAACTCTAATACTTTGGCCACCTGATGCAAAGAACTGACTCATTGGAAAAGACCCCAGTGCTGGGAAAGATTGACTACGGAAGGAGAAGGGGACGACAGAGGATGAGATGGTTGGATGGCATCAGCGACTCGATGGACCTGAGTTTGAGTAAACTCCGGGAATTGGTGATTGATAGGGAGGCCTGGCTGTGCTGCAGTCCATGGGGTCACAAAGAGTCGGACCCAATTGAACGGCTAAAATGAACTGAACTGACCAATCAACAACAGGCTTTGAAAGAAGTGATGTGATTGCTCACTCACCATTGTGCATCTGTCATTTCTGCAGTGATTTGTGGATGGAAGAAGTAGTAGCAAAGTTCATATCTGGTGCAATTACTCATAGGTAACATAATATGGCAAATGAAATTTGAACTGTGTTATTAAGGGCTTCCCTGGTGGCTCAGACGGTAAACAGTCTGTCTGCAATGCGGGAGACCTCGGTTTGATCCCTGGGTCAGGAAGATCCCCTGGAGAAGGAAATGGCAACCCACTCCAGTATTCTTGCCTGGAGATTCTCATGGATGGAGAGGCCTGGAGGGCTACAGCCCATGGGGTCGCAAAGAGTTGGACACGATTGAGCAACTAACACTTTCATTTAAGGACTGGTGTTATTTAACTATACTGGAAAGCAAGGACTGCTTCATTATGTACTGTATATGCTTGTGTGTAAATTATTAACAGTGACTTTCCCTGGGATTGAATTGGGGAGGGTCTTATAAACTTCCACGTGTGTGTGCGGGCGGGCCTGCTCAGTCCTACTGTTTGTGATTCCATGGACTGTAGCCCACCAGGATCCTTTGTCCATGGAATTTTCCAGGTAAGAGTACTGAAGTGGATAGCCATTTCCTAGTGCATGGGATCTTCCTGATCCAGTGATTGAACCTGTGTCTCCTGCATTGGCAGGCAGATTTCTTTACCATGGCACTACCTGGGAAAAAACCCGTTTTGGGGGTTTTTTGGGTTTTTTTTTGAGGTGATGTTTTTGTTTATTAAATTTAATTAATTAATTAATTTTGAGGTGGTGAAATTCTGGAATCACACCTTGGACTGAAGCCATTTACTAGCTGTGTGACTTTTGGCAAATTACTAAACCTTTCTGAGTATCATTTCTGAAATGAAAATAATGAAAGTTCCTGGCCCAGGGGTTGTAGTGAGAAGTCAGTGAGTTAACACACGAAAACCACTTAGTCTGGTGCCAGGCAAGGGTCAGTGTTTCAAAAATGTATCATTGTTATTATTAAAATTTAGTCTGAGAAGTGCTGCAGCGCGGGCAGCTCTAGGGAGGCCAAACCTGCCTGCAGAGGGGAGCAGAAATGCACCAGGCGACCTTCAGGACACCTTTCTGGGCAGCCTACAAGGCATCTATGATCTCAGGCTTCCTGGCTGCCAGGCAGGGGGCTGGTGCCCAGCGGTCAGTGCCTCCCCTAATACACGCCTCCATCAGTCTGAGCAGCTATTGGCCACCTTCTCGGCCAGAAGTCACCACATCTTGTGAACAGCAGGTGGATGACCCCTCGGGACAGGCCTCAGCGACCAATCCTCTGGCTGCTGTTGTCAGCTACACTTCCTGCTGGATACAGCCTGGAGGGAGACTGGATAAAGTCCAAAGCCTGCTAACCTGACCTCTGGAGTAGGCCTAAGTCCAGACTCTGCAGCTTCTGTGTTCTCTCCAACTCCCAAATATATAAGTCTTTTGCTTCTGAATAGATGCTGCCCACCTTTGCTCAAGCTATATCTGCCTACAGGCCCTTTAATCTGATCCCCTAGCAGGGCTGAACCCCAGCTCTGAAGCCTTCTGGGTCAGTCTGGGCTCTCCCTAGAACTCAGAGCACCTATGATGTGCTTGACCCCTGTGCTAAACTGTCATCTTCGCAACAGCCTTCAGGAAGGCATCATCGTCCCTGTTTTGCTCAAGAGTAGAATGAACAAAGCTCAGTCAGCTGAGAGAGCCTGAGCTGGGCTGGATTCACCCCCTGGTTTATCTGTTTCCAAAGTCAAAACCTGTCCCCCCCAAAAATCCTTTCGGCAGCATCCCTCCAGGGTGCTGCTGCCTCTATCAGCTCCCCTGCATCTAGGAGAACATCAGCCCCTGGGGACACGAGCCATGCCTTATCCAGCTTCCACCCTGCATGGCAACTTGCAAGGACAGGCAAGGTGGTTTTGGCTTTACAGCCTGGCCGCACATCGCCTACGCCAATTGTGTGTAGTAAGGATGTCGGGTTTTAGTGTTTCTCAATAGTAGCACACTTGGTGTTTGGGCTGAGTCAGTTCTTTACCGGGAAGATCTATACCTTCCCACGGTGCCTAGAAGGATGTTTACCATCCTTAGCCTAAAAATGTCAGAAGACCCCCCTCCTCCCCTCCCCTGTCCAGTTACTGAGAAAACAGAAACCAAGGCACCTCTGGAGGAGAGGCCTGGGTACCATGCCCAGGTAAGACCAGTCTGTTATACCAACATCCACAGAAGATGAAAGCTTGGATTTAGAACTTGAACTTGGATAAAATGGTCCTGGCTCCACTCTGAACGAGCTATAGGACCTTAGTCCTACCACAACCAGACTCAGCTTCCTCATCTGTGCAGTGGGGACAATAATAATGCAATTACCCTCAGAAAGCATTTAGCACAGGTTCCTGGTCCACTCAACCTGTCAACAACAATAAACTGTTAACATTTAAACCTCTAAGATTTTCCGTAACTTAGTTAACCCAAGCAGGACAATAAAATCTCTTGCAGATAATGAATCCTTTATCTTCTGGTTTGTCTTGGACATACAGAGTCCCTCCAAGACAACTGTCTGGTGAAAACTTGTTGAGTCCATGGTTCTGCCCAAAAGGGAGGTGACATCTGTCTGGGGAGCTCTAACAAGTACACTGACTCAGACACAGTTCCCACTTAGCTTTGGGTTTCCCAGGTGATGCCAGTGGTAAATAATCTGCCTGCCAACGTAGGAGACATAAGAGACTCAGGATTGATTCCTGGGTTGGGAATATCCCCTGGAGGAGGGCATAGCAACCTACTCTAGTATTTTTGCCTAGAGAATCCCATGGACAGAGGAGCCTGGTGGGCTACAGTCCATAGGGCTGCAAAGAGTTGGACATGACTGAATCAATTTAGCACGCACACTCGCCCCTTGGCTTTGGAATTGGCAAAAGAGAGAGAAATGGTTTCTGGAGCCCAGACTGCAGGCTCCCAGGCCAGAGGGGGCTGGTGGATGGGGAGCCTGAGTGAGTTACACAGTAGGAAGGCCACTCCTTTTCCCTCCTGACACAGGATCTAGATCCAAAAATTGAAATCTCACTCTTTGGGGCAGTTTTACATACGGAGGAGAAAACAATATATGTGTATATATTTAGTGCTGGCAGAAAGACCAGAGAGAGTCATACCAGTTGTACAGATGGAGAAACTGTCAGAGTGGGGAAATGACTTACCCCAAGTGAAAGTCCTGGGAAAGCACAGAAGGACCTCAGCTATGAATCCAAAGCTTGTATCACTGTACAAGAATGAGGAAGTAGATGAGTGTTTGGAAAATATTTCAGGGTGCGGGCAGTGCCATCTGAGAGTGAGAAGTGGCCCCAGGTCCATTAGGGCAGGAGTGACAGTGATTCATCTCTTGCTGAAGCTGGAGTGACTTTGGCCTGCTGGCTACAGAAGGCAGGGAGCGGGGTGTGCCCAGCTAAATGTCCCGGCAAACAGGAGACCTGACAACCCTGGTGAGCATGAATGGCCAGGAACACAGGAGGAAGATTTCTGTGCTGACAGCTTTGTTCATGTCGGCAGAGTTTCTAAGTCAGCAAGTTGGCTGCCACCCCGGGGACCGAATGAATGGAGGGAATGGGCATCAGTATGAAGGACTTTCTCACTGCTGTGCTTAATTGCTCAGTTGTGTCCAACTCTTTGTGACCCCATGGACTGTAGCCCACCAGGCTCCTCTGTCCATGGGGATTCTCCAGATAAGAATACTGGAGTGGGTTACCATGCCCTCCTCCGGGTCTCATGGCTAACTCTCCTGTATTCCTTTGTTGCCCCAATCTGGATTATGACATTAGGGAGTCCTCCGCTTTGGAGATGTGGAAGGTTAAGTGCGGCATAGAGAGTGGGATGCCATGTTGGAGGCACTCATGTTGCCATGAGGAGGCACTGTCTAGGAGGAAAAAGCTGATTCAGGCAGAAACCAGACAGATCATTTCTAACCTGCACAGTCTTTGATCATGTCAATTATCTTCAGGTATGAATGTATCTCTGCTTCAGGCTCCAGTTTCATCATTTCTCCTCCCAGATATCTTATGAATCTTTCTCTCTCTTTTTTTTTGGCTATGCTGGGTCATTGTTGCAATGCGTGGGCTTTTTTCCTCTAGTTGTGGAGCATGGGCTTAGTCGCCCTTTGGTATACGGGATCTTAGTTCTCTGGCCAGGGATGGAACTCATGTCCTCTGCATTGGAAAGTGGATTCCTAACCACCGTACCACCAGGGAAGTCCCTTATGCATCTTTCAGTCAGATTAAATGTTACCTCCCTTGAGAAGCCTTCTGTGACTCCCCTGGGGCTGAACTAGATGCCACCTCCTCTGTGCTCCCAAGGCCTGAGCTTGCCCACCCACCACAGCGCTCATCATAGATGCCAACAGCTGGGTCGTTTGTTGCCCTCACCAGACTTTAAGGAAAGGAAGGAACTGTGTGTCTGTCCTGTTCTCCATCAGCTCCTCAGCCTCTGGCAGCTCAACTAACTGACCTGAGGTGTCTCAAAGAATTAGTGCTGATGGTTGAGGGAGGGTCTGGAGGCTGAGGGAGAGACTGAGGAGCTCAACAACCTCTCCAGAAGTGGGGGAGTGAGGACCCCCTTTGGGCAACTTTTTTTTTTTTTTTAAGTATACTTGATTTACAATGTTACAATGGGCAACTTTCTTAACTTCTCTGGACTTCACTTACTGATCTGTAAAATGGGACTAATCTGTGTGTAAGGCATAAAGTAGGGAATGAGGGAGCAGTATCAGTGATCATAGTTGGTTCTGCAGGAGGGGACATGGAGGCTCAGGAAGGTACATGCTGGGTCCAGCCTCTAGGCTAGAAAAGGCAAGCTTTGGACTCCGGTCTGGGTTCTGGCCTCCAATCTGTGCCTCTCATCATTCTACACTGCTGGTTGTTGCCTGTCTGTTTCACTTCCTCAGTCAATAGACAGCCAATAAACAGCTACTGGATGCCTGCTGGATGCCAGGTCCCAAGCTGAGAGCTGTAAGGCTGACAACAAAAAATGCTTTTTTCAGGAGGCAGTGGGATGAGCAAGAATGGCATTAGTGTAAATGCTCCCGGGCTCAAATTCCAGCTTTTCTGCATCCTGGCTATAAGATATTACTAAGGTCTCTAATCTCTGAGCCTGTTTCCTCCTTTAGTAATGGGGAGATACAAGACTTCCCAGCAGGAGAGCTGCAACGTGGCACTGGTCAGCACTGAATATAAATGGAAGCCAGTTGTTATTAATATCCTCATCATCCCATTTTATTTTTAACCAACCTGTGCGCTCGGTAGTTAATTCTTCCCCCTTGTCTGGGCACCCAGGACCCAGTTCTCTGTCCCAGGCCACCACAGTTAATTACTCGTGCATCTCACTAGACGGCTGATACACACACCAGACGAACCAGAGGTCAAGTTGCCAACATCTGTTGGATCATCAAAGAAGCAAGAGAGTTCCAGAAAAGCATCTACTTCTGCTTTATTGACTATGCCAAAGACTTTGACTGTGTGGATCACAACAAACTGTGGAAAATTCTTAAAGAGATGACAATACCAGACCACCTGATCTGCATACAACTAGACATGGAACAACAGACTGGTTCCAAATCAGGAAAGGAATACGTCAAGGCTGTATATTGTCACCCTGTTTATTTAACTTATATGCAGAGTACATCATGAGAAATGCTGGACTGGATGAAGCACAAGCTGGAATCAAGATTGCCAGGAGAAATATCAATAACCTCAGATATTCAGATGACACCACACTTATGGCAGAAAGCAAAGAACTAAAGAGCCTGTTGATGAAAGGGAAAGAGGAGAGTGAAAAATTTGGCTTAAAACTGAACATTCAGAAAACTAAGATCCTGGCATCTGGTCCCATCACTTCATGGCAAATAGATGGGGAAACAGTGACAGACTTTATTTTGGGGGACTCCAAAATCACAGCAGATGGTGACTGCAGCCATGAAATTAAAAGACACTTACTCCTTGGAAGAAAAGTTATGACCAACCTAGACAGCATATTAAAAGCAAAGGTCTGTCTAGTCAAGGCTATGGTTTTTCCAGTAGTCATGTATGGATGTGAGAGTTGGACTATAAAGAAAACTGAGCACTGAAGAACTGATGCTTTTGAACTGTGGTGTTGGAGAAGACTCTTGAGAGTCCCTTGGACTGCAAGGAGATCCAACCAGATCATCCTAAAGGAAATCAGTCCTGAATATTCTTTGGAAGGACTGATGCTGAAGCTGAAACTCCAATCCTTTGGCCACCTGATGCGAAGAACTGACTCATTTGAAAAGACCCTGATGCTGGGAAATATTGAAGGCAGGAGGAGCAGGGGACGACAGAGGATGAGGTGGCTGGATGGCATCACCGACTCAATGGACATAAGTTGGAGTAAGCTCCGGGAGCTGGTGATGGACAGGGAAGCCTGGCTTGCTGCAGTCCATGGGGTCGCAAAGAGTCTGACACGACTGAGCGACTGAACTGAACTGAATGAACACACATTGGCAGACACCCACTCCCCCACTCACATTCTTTCACACAAACGGTAGCAGCGATCAACGCTGTTCTTTTCGCCCCTTCACTTTTCCACCTATGGTATCTTGGAAGCAGTCCCCTATTAGTGCATGGTGAACATTTTTCTCTTTTAGCGGTGGCACAGTATTCCATTGTACGGATTCTCTTTTAACGCGGTTGCCGTTACTATTATCAATCTGGGAACTCCGAGGACTCGGGATACTTAGAGCTGTCGAGTTGGAGTCCGGCACCCGGTTCCAGTCCCGGCTCCGCCCAGTATTCACCCAGTTGCCCTGGGCTCCCTCTTCCCCACCCGTAAGGTACGATCGCGCGAGCGGGGGTGGGGCGGGGAATGGGAATGAATCGAGGACCAGCCTGGTGGATCCCAGTGTCCGGGTGCGGATCGGCGAGAAGCGCGCGCAACAGCTAGGGACTGAAGTCAACCTTTCCGGCTTAGCCACTCCGCTATACCAGCAGCACCAAACGCAGCGAGTAGTCTGGCACAATCAAGCTTGGAACCGGCTGTCAGGCCCTCCTGCCTCAGCACCTGATCTCAGGGCAACAACGCTCCGGCACCGGCTACTCACCTTCGCCTCCGCCGCTTCACCCTTCGTCCCCAAGCCCCGAAGGTTACAGCTGACCCTGTCTCTTTAAGGGGGCGGAGCCCTGGCTCCGCTACTTCCGCCCCAAAGCAACATGGCGCCCACCGGGAGCGGAGCGGGTAAAGGCGAAGAGAAGAGCGCCCCTCAAAAAGATGGCTACGCCCTGGCCGCCGCGTTCGCGCCCGACGGTGACGTCACTTCCGGGGCGGAGGAGGCTGAGTGGTGCAGTGAGGGACAAACAAAAGGAGGCGCCGGAGGGGCGCAGTGGCCGGCAGCGGGACAGAGCGGCAGGGGCTCAGGGCTGCCGGCTGGGCGGCCAGGCGCGGCGGGCCCAGGTGAGCGGGTGGGGAGGGGAAGGGGGCGCGAGCTGTCATCTCTTGAAATCAACTCCTAGACGTCCCCGGCCAGCTGCTCGGCCCCAGGCGCCTTGGGCAGTTCGGGCTCTGCCCGCCGGGGCTGGCTCACTGGGGGCCTCCCGCGGCAGCTCGGTTCGGCCTACCTCCGGGTTCCGCGCGCTCCGGGTCACCGGGGTACCCCCCGCCTCTCCCCGGCGCCGCGGCGCGCGAGCCCCCTCCCAGGCACCCTAGTGCCTCCCTGCGCTCTACATACCGGGAGTTTCCGCCTTGGCTCCCCCAGGTCCCCTTGTCATCCCCTGGGTTCCCCCAGATCCCCACTCCTCCACACACACACACACACACACTCCCCCCCTTACTGGAGGTTCCACCTCTGGGCCCTCTCCTTGGAAGCTTTTTTTTTTCTTCTTCAAAGGTTCTCCTGGGCTCCTGGCCCGTTCCTCTTCCCTTGGAGCCCTCCCTCCTTTGGATCCGGCGGGAACTGTGCCCTGACTTGGGGGGGAGGGCAGATCCTTGGCTAGGCTCTTGGGGGCCTGTCTGGGCTGGGGTTCCTGGGAAGCCCAGTCCAGGGGTCCGAGGTTCCGAACCCTGCCGGTGTCCTGTGCATTCAGATGGGCCTGAGAGCCAGGTCTGATGAGGTGGGGGCTGGAGACCTCCCAAAGTTGGCAGCATAGCCGCGGGTTCTTGAGGCTCCCTGATGATTCTGCTCCTTGCGTTGACCGCTTCTTTCCCCTGGTCTGGACTGGAGTGAAACCAAGATTGGGCTGGTTCTCGGCTGATGCCAGTGCTGCCTTTTTTGGGAAGGAGGGGAGATGGTAGGGGGGTGTTTCTGGCAACCTCCTCCTGATGAGGACTTGGCTGGAAGGGTGGGGCCGTCTCTTCCCTGAGGGCTCTTCCCCTGCCTTATCCCCTGAAGCCTTTCTGGGATGAGGTGTGAGGGAAAGGGAATTTAGGCCTAAATTGTAGAGGAAGGATTTGGTGGAGCTTAAAAGCTCCCAAGGGCTTCTCCTACCTTTTCCATTAGGAGTTACCTTGTTCCCCTGACGAACTGTGTATCCTGCCGTCTGGGTAGACAGACAGGCAGACAGACAGACTGGAGGCAGGAGGAGGAGGTCCGATGTCGGTGATTCTTCTTGTGGAGGGGATGGGGGAGTGAAAGTTTGTTCAAATGGACTGGGCAGCGCCTTTGTGAAGGTCAAGTTTGGCTCGGGGTGCGGGGGGAGGGGGAGGCAAGGACAGATGACTTGTGCTGGAGGACTGGCTTTTGGAGAGGTACTGGGGCATGAATGACTGGCCCCTGCCGCCCTGTCTTCCCTGTTTTAGAGATTCTTTGGGGTTACCTCCCATGCCCCACCCCCCTGCCTTCCAGGGGCTGTGGGGCACACAGCAAGGGCCTGAGGAACTTTTGTGACTTCCCCCGTAACTCACCCAGATCCTCCATCTCTTGGGCACGCCCACTAGGAACCTGTTTCCTTGGCAGACTTCGAGTGGTCCTTCTGGACAGTGGGCGTGAGGATTGTCCCAGTGGGTCAGAACTCAGGGAGCTGGCTTGCCCTGGACCTCGCTTGTAGAGTTGAAGGGAAGGGATCAGCCTGTTTTCCTAACCCTCCTGAGAATGGAGGTGATTCTGGGTTTTCACAGGCTGATGGTGTGAGACCTCATGGGGAATCAGGTGGGTTAGATGTGGGGCTCTAGAGCCCAGCATACCTCCTCTCCCTCCCTTGACTCATTCATTCATTCAACCATCCTTTGTTAAGTACCTGGCCTGGGCCAGGAATGGCGCTAGGAGAACATGGTCCCTGGCTAATAGTCTGGGAAGAGAGGCAGACAGGAAAACGTTGACACAGCGGCCAGCATAATGCTAGAAATGTCTCAGAGGCAGCCCAGAGGAAAGAGGCATTAGCTGTGGGTGAGTGTGCAGGGGGGTGGTCCGTGAGTGTTTCCCGGAAGAGGAATGGTAAGGAGAATCAGTGCCGGTGAGTCCTGTGGCCTGAGTTCTGGGCCGGCCTCTGTCATGGGCAAGTGACTGGCCTTCCCAGCCTCGGTGCAAATCCCTCTCCTTGCCAAGGAGGACGGGGGTGAGGGTAGAGCGTGGCTCCTGTGGCTTCCATGCCTTCATGGACCCAGGTGCTTCTCTGCCCACCCGCCATCACTGTGTGGGGTTCTCTGAGAGGCTGGAAACCATCTTTTAACTTCTTTCCTCTCAGCACAGAGCCTGAGCATTGAGCAGCTGTGATAAACGTTCCGTGGTATAAGCAGCTGGAAAGCTCCACGATCCCTTTCTCTATGTAACCATCTCCCCCCCGCCATATCCCCCTTCCTGCTGACTCCTTGTCATTTCCCCGTGCACTAATGGCTGGACCACACTCCCAGCGCCTGGCTGGTTTAAACGCTCCCCCTACCTGGCAGAGGATGAGATGGTTGGAGGGCATCTCCGACTCAATGGACATGAGTCTAAATGGACTCTGGGAGATGGTGAAGGACAGGGAAGCCCGGTGTGCTGCAGTTCACGGCGGTCGCAAAGAGTCGGACACAACTGGACTGAGCGACTGAACAGCAACAGCCACCCTATCGTGGTTGGATCACATTTCTCTCCCCACCCTCCTGACTTGTGAACAGTTCTGAGCAGAGCGCCTGGCATGGAGTAGATGCTCACTAAACGCTCCTCGACTGTGGACGATGGTTGGATTTTGTGTTCGAGTTGAAATCACGTGTCTGGGCTGAGGGCGTGTCTCTGCCTGGATCTGGCTCACCCCGCTGCAGCTCACCTCTTGCCACTTTCCGCCTCCAGCCCTAGATCCAGCCAGGCTGAACCGCTTAGCGTGCTCTGGATGTCATGTTGTCTTCCCTGCAGGCAAACATGTGCTGTCCCTTCTGCCTGGAATGCTCTCTGTCCAACTCCCACTCTTTCCCAGGAGGTCAGCTTAGGCAACACCCTCTCCATCTCCAGGGAGCCTTCACTGACCCAACTCGTCTGGGCCTAGTGCTTCTTCCCCGTTCCCAGAGAGCCCAGGTTTCCCCAGCAGAGCCCCAGGCACTCAAGAGCCAGTGGTCACTTTTGCCTTGGCATCTCCCCGATAGACTGTCCGATTCTTCAGCGTCACCCCGGTCCAGGCCGGGCAGTAAGCAGGGGCTCGGAAACTGTTGGCCGCACAGCAGGTAACACTGATTGCCACACACCTCCCTGCTCACGGTAGCTCTTGCTTCCTCGTAGGCAGGCAGCTTCCATGGAGCGAAAGGAATGCCAGGACCCTGCCCAGACAGACGTGGGCCAGCCTCAGCACCATCAGCCAGCTCGCAGATAGCAGAGCCGTCCTCAGGGTAAGGACTGGGCCCCGTCTCTCCAGGCTACCCTCAGCCCTCAGGCAGGGGGAAGAGGGCAGTGTCCCCGTCCCTGCAGCCCTTTGCTCTTCTTGCTGGAAGGCCAGGGCTTCTAGGACAAGGGTGCAGAAGACAAAATTCTCCTTCCTTCTCCCAACTCAGTGGTCAGCTGAGTAGCATTGGGGCTTCCCAGGTGGCGCTAGTGGTAAAGAACCTGCCTGCCAGTGCAGGAGATGTGGGTTTCATCCCTGGGTCAGGAAGATCCCCTGGAGGAGGGCATGGCAACTCACTCCAGTATTCTTGCCTGGAGTATCCCATGAACAGAGGAGTCTGGTGGACTACCGTCCACGGAGTCGCAAAGAGTCGGACATGACTGAAGCGACTTAGCACATGTATGTACGCCATACCCAGCAGATGTGAACCTGCATTGTGAACCCCTGGTTTTTGTCAGTCTGGGTGGTGGTTCATGCTGTCTCGTGACCATGTTTCCCAAGGTGTGTTCCGTGGGACACCGATTTCTCTGGGCACAGTGGTCAAGTGACCCCAGGAACAGTAACCTGTCGTGGTCTGGGCTGCAGGACTTCTCAGAGCCTTGACGGGTGTCTCAGAGCTGACTGAGAGCCTGAGTCTCTGAGAGGGAGCCAGCGAGCTGTTTTTCCCCCGCACTATCACATGGACAGCTTTGAAGATGGGGGTTCCTTGGCCTCTGCTTTGGAGAACAGTTCCCAAAGGCAGGAGCGTGCACCGGTTCGAACCCAGACATTGTGGTCAGACCTGGGTGCGAGTCCCAGCTGTCACGTGCTCGATAAGTGATTGTGGGCCAGTCACTGTGCCTCTCTGAGCCTCAGTTTCCTCATCTATGAAGAGAGAGTAATATTAGCTCCTTGCCTCCCGTGAGAGTATCTTGAGGGTTAAATATGTTGATCCAGGGAAGGTGGCTCAGGGTGTCCTCAAACGTGTTCTCTAAGCATAGTGGGTGTGTGTATAAACTGCTTAATAATTTGTAAAACAAACCTAATCAATGGTTTCTTTGGTCATTTGTGAAAGCTCAGGCAGTGGCCTTGATCCACCCCTACCCACCTCCCCACCCCTGCTGTTTATAGACAGGGAAACTGGGGCTCAGAGGAAGGAAGCAACTCATCGGGTAGGAAGGCAGGGGTGTGGGACTGGAGCCAGATCCTGGAATCCCAGGCTGGGGTCCTTTATTCTCTGTGCCTTCACCTCCCACCCTGGCTTTTTGTTAAGGTAGGCCTGGCCCTTCCCAGCCTGGATTTTAGAAGAAATGGTTATCTCCGATGTTTTTTGTTTGTTTGTTTTGCTTTTGTAACTACCAGCAAGGTTGCGTGCCCGTTATGTGCTTTTTTGTTTGTTTTGTTTTGACATTAATGCCTTGTGGAAAGCTAGAGTCTCCTGTGGTCCCTGTCTCCAGAGACGTGAGTGAGGAGGGCTTGATTCGCCCACATGCATTGTTAGCATTTGCCTTTTTTGCCTGAAATCAAGTCAGTCCTGTTAGAGCCGCTGGTTTGCTGCTTGCTCTTGTCTCATTTCAGGGTCCTCCCTGGACCTCTTTCCCGGCGAGGGTCAAGTTGTGGGTGAGTCCTGTCAGAGGGTCGCAACTCACTCCCGATCCTCCCACCCCCAGTGCTCCCCCGCCTCCCCATCCCGGGGTTTCTGAGCTGTTTGTCGGGACATTTACAGCAGCAGAGGGTGGTGGGAAGTGCCTGGTGTGTGAATGTTGACTGTCCTGTTTATTGGGACAAGGTCAGCAAACCCCAGCTCTGCCCCGTAGGAGTTTCCTGTTGGTTTTGAGGAACTCAGCCAGCCCCCCTGCCCCAGTAGCGGAGGCCCGAGCCGAGGTCTCTGGCCAGTGACGAGCAGGAAGCAGCACATCCTACTTATCTGAGATCAGAACTCCTCCTCCGTGCAGGGGAGGAATGGCCTGGGCCAGCCCAAGAGGTTTTGGCCTCCAGGTCTTGGCCCTCCTCTGTCTGCCTGAGGCAGGGCCACAGTGTGGCGTTGGCCTGGGCCTGGCCCTGGCTTGGTTCACCAGGCTGTCCTGATGGATGGTTCGGTCTCGGTCCCCCGAACAGTCCTTGGAGGTTTTAGCCTCGAGGGTGGACAGGTGAAGTGAAGGTGGGGCCCTGCCCTGGGACCAGAATCTCAGGATGCTCCACTGGGGCGTACATACCTCTGGCTGGGTTTTTTTTTTTCCTGGCAGGAGGGACCCCTGGGTAGCCCGGTGGGCAGGACCACCCTGGGAGTCAGGTCTGTGCGGAGATGCATCCCTCCGCTGGCAGAGCTCAGCTGTCCACCCAGGCCGTCTGCCTCTCTTGTTTCTTCCTCCCAGTCTTTCCTGGAGCCTTTTTCCATCTGGCACGGGCCTCTTTGGGCCACCTCTGGCGGTAGTCTGGGACCTGGCCTCTCGGTGGACGACGCTCTGCTCACCTTCCTTCCAGCAGCAGAGCCTTCATGTCCACGGTGGCCGTGGTCCGAGTCCAGGTGGCGGGCTGGTCACCGTGAAGTTTGCCATCTGACCCGCCACGGCCTCCTGGGTGAGGGCGCATTACTTTTCCAGGTGAGGAGACCAGGGCTGGAGGCGTGAAGTTTCTTGCCGGAAGTTGTACAATTCAGGTGGTAGAGCCAGGATGTGGACCTGGGTCTGTGTGTCTGGGCAGCTGTGCTTTTTTTTTCTGATCGATACCTATTTGTTTGTTTTTTTTTCTTTTCCTTTCCATTATTTTTTTATTTGGCTGCACCGGGTCTTAGCTGCAGTATGTGGGGTCTTTAGTTGTGGCATGTGAATTCACAGTTGCAGCATGTAAGATCTAGTTCCCTGACCAGGGATCGAACCCGGGCCCCCTGCTCTGGGAGCACGGCGTCTTAGCCACTGGACCACCAGGGCAGTCCCAGCCTGTGCTGTTTCTAGCCCACTTCTCGTTTTGTCTTTTTCTCTAGGTTCTCAGGCTTGAGGGTACTTCAGAGTTGTTTGGGAGCTTGTTCAAAATGCTAATTCCTCTGGACCCATCACCACAGGCCTGCAGCGGCTGAGTAGGGGGTGGGCCCAGGAATCTGCATTTTGAAGAAGCTTCCCCAGGCCGTCATGGAGCCGAGGACCTGCTGACCGTGCCGGTGAACACTGACCAGGGCTCCTCCGTCGGCCCTGGTCCCTACCTCCATCTGCCGCCAGGCACCCTTGGTGTGGAATCAGGGCTGGGCTCTCTTGGGCCCAGGATTTTAGTGACTTCCTAGCGTGTGTAGAGTAGGAAGGCTGAGGTTTCTAGAAGGACTTTTCCTCCCAGCCACAAACATCTCCCTGCTCTCTTTCCCAACGCATTTCTCCTGCATTTCACATCTCGTAGGAAGTTCTATGTTTAACCGTCTCTTGAGGACTTAAAACCTCCAAATTAAATGGATACTAAGATACAGCCTCAGGTCTGGAGCATTGTTCCACCGGAGAAGTAGCTGTAAAATTCCACGGCTCTCACATGCCACCTGGGCACCCCAGAGGCACCTCCACCAACCTCACACCCCTGGCAGAGTCGGCCTGTTAACGGACATGCCAACCAGGTAGGACCGCGCAGAAGTCCTGCCATCACGTCTCCCGGCCCACCTGGGGCTGGATCCCTGGAGGGATCCCGGCAACAGACAGCTTACCCTTGGCCAGGCCCCCCTCAGTCGCAGTCCCCTGGGATCTCGGCAGATGCGTCTATGACCTCTCTTTGGGGCTCCTGCCCACTTTTCCTACCCCGTCTGGGAAGGCGGTGCTGGTGTTCAAAGCAGACCAAGACCTGTCTTCAAGGCCCTTCTGCTCTGCAGGGAGACAGACCCAGAGCTGAGCTCCCTCCCAGAGTTTCCTTAAAGCTGTACCTAAGAGACCAGAGACATCTGAGGATGGTCTTCTAGAGTTCCCTGCAGAGACCTCGATTCCAGGTACCCCTCTGGAAACAGGGATCTTGTCTCAGGAAGCATTTTCAGGGTTCTGGGTGCCCAGGTAGGCCCAGGAGACCTGCTGGCCTTCAAGACAGGCAGAAATGCAAGGGAAAGGCAGACCAGACTGGTGGTGATCTTTCCCACCATCTCCTAGCTGTGTGGCCTCGGGTAGGTCAGTTAACCTGTCTGGCCTCAACTTCACACCACTAAAGGGACTGATGAAACCTCCTGTAATGGTCACAGCAGCTAACATTACAGAGTTTCTACGAGACAGGCCCCGAGCCAAAAGCTTTCTATGGACTGCCTCGTCAGTCCTCACTGCCACCTGAACCAGGAATACCATTTCCTAGATGAGGAAACCAGGGACCTGGGAGGGAAGTGACTCCCAGGGTCACGCACTGGTGAGGCGGGGAGCCAGACCAGGTTCCTGGAGGTTGGGAGCCGAGGCCCCGGACGTGCCAGACCTGGTGCTGGGGCGCAGTCCACGTCAGTGACCTGGAGCCCGTGGCAGTAACACGCCCGCCTGGTGGGGCGAGGGGGCCAGCTTGAGCCTTGGACCCAGCCTGCGGCCTCTGTGTGCTTGGCTCAGGGAACCAAGGTGGGTGTCCTTCACCCGTCACCCTTCCCCAGAAGGCCACCACACCCTTGCCAGAGCGCATGAGGACCAACCTGTTTGGGAGGCCTGGCCCACATGGAGAACAGTTTGGAACTGAAACTTGTTCCCTCCCTGCTCCAGACTGCCTCCCCTCTTCTTTCCCCGAAAGTGAGGGTGTGCCCTTCAACCCAGGGCGCATGGAGCCAGGCAGCACCCCCAGCCCACAGCTGCTGACTCACCCTGGTGGGTGTGGGGGCCTCGAGGGCAGCGCTGGCTCTGGGGCAGGTGGGGGCTGGGGGCCCCAGATGACGAGTGGGCCCTCTCCTTCCTTCCACTGCCACCCCCCACCCCCGGGTCCCTGCTCTGGGAGCAGAGGAGGCCCCAGGGTGCTGACCAAGGAGCAGATTCACAGGCCCAGAGCGCTCCCAGGGCAGGGCCAGTGACCCAGTGCCTTCCTCGGACCTCTTGGGAAAGGCCCTTCCCCCTTCGCTAGGAGCGCCTTGGAGGGTCAGCCTCCCCAAGAGTGGTACAAGGAGGGGCGAAGGGGGCCAGCCTCCGGCCTTCCCTCCCTCCCGCCTGGGAAGTATTCCCGGCCTCTCTATTTGGGTTTTAACAAAGGGCTCTCTGTGCCCTGTTTACCCACAGCCTGGCCGGCCTGCCACGGCTCAGGTGTGAAAGCCAAGCTCTGCGGGCCAGCGTGGGGGTGGTCGGAGCCTGCCTGCTTGGCCACCCTCTGGACAGAGGGACGGCGTGTCATTTCTTTGACTTCCTTCCCCATCTGCGAGAGGCCCTGCGAGGACATCAACAACATGGAGCGGGCTTGACCCCTCGGGTGGTTCTGCAGGCGGCTTGCCAGCTCTCTGTCCGGTCCTGGAGTCCTGAGCCGGGGCTGCAGCAGTGCAAGGGCCTGGAGTGTGGCGTCTGAGTCCTGGGACGTCCTGGGGGCTCGGGGATGCCTGGTCTGTGCTGGGAGGTGTTTGCTGCTTGGGGCTCAGCCCTCTCTCGGGTGTCTGTCCCTCAGTAAATTCTGGGAGGGTTCTCTGCAAAGGCAGGCAGGTTAGCTCTGTACAGCGCATCTTCCTGTGTGCCGGCCTTGGGTTGTCCCATAAGGCGTGCACTGTGTTCTCTTTAATTCTCACGCTAGGCCTCTGAGATTGGTACTGTAACATTCCCACTTGATAGTCGAGGAAACTGAGGCTCAGAGAAGAGCACTCATTGGCCCCGGGCTCTGAGCTCACCCAGGCTGAGGCCTGGCTTCCCCGCGCCCTAAGTGGGCGTGTTGGGGCACACCTGGGTAGGGCAGGCAGGCGAACCTTTTCCGTACTTGATAGACAGCAGGTACTAGCTCTCGTAAACTCTTTTACACTCTTCAGAAACCACACAATGAGGACAGTCTTATATTTCTTTTCCCAGTTATTTTTTTCTACTCCCAAAAGTACCAGATTTGAGTACCAAACATGGAAATCATAAAGTATTTGTCCATTTTGTGACATTTTATATCACTTTATAATACATGATACATCATGTATCTTAAAGACTGATCAGCATTTTTTTTTTAACTGTGGCTGGTGGCTTGTGGGATCTCAGTTCCCTGACCAGGGACTGAACCCAGGTCACCACAGTGAAAGCTTGGAATCCTAACCACTAGGCCACCAGGGAACACCCAGCATCTTTTATTATTACTTAATATCTCTCGGACATCTTTTGGGTCACTGTATACAGATATGAGGTAGGTAGTATTGTTTTTATTTTAAAGTTGCAAAAACCAAGCCTTGGGCTGAATAATTTGCCTTGTGTGTTGTTGTTTAGTCGCTAAGTTGTATCCAACTCTTTTGCGACCCCATGGACTGGAGCCTGCCAGGCTCTTCTCTCTGTGGAATTTCCCAGGCAAGAACTGGAGTAGGTTGCCATTTCCCTTCTCTAGGGGCTCTTCCTCACCTGGGGATGGAACCCGCATTTCCTGCATTGGCAGGCAGATTCTTTACCACTGACCCTCCAGAGATTCACTGATTGGCCTGGAGTCATGAATTGTTTCATGCTAGAGCTGGATTTGAACCTGCGTCTCCCCAACTCCAGAGCTATTGCTCGTCACACTTCCTGGGATCTGTCTGCTGCCATGGGGAGGAGAGGGGCTCTCTGAGTTGCCTTTCTGAGTTCCTGGGGACGGAGATGCTCCAGCCCTGCCTCAGGAACCCGGTCTCACTTCTCTCCACCTGCAGGTGCTGCCCAATGGAAAGGGTCTGGCTGCATCCTACTCACTTCTGTGTCTCCCTGGGGCAAGGGAGGGCCAGGCCGGGGTGATGCTGCGTTCTGCAGTATCGTCAGAGGCCACAGGTGCTGCTGCACCGGCCAGGAGCAGGGCAGTTGGAAGGAGCGGAGTCTGCTGCCCTGGCAATGGCCTAGTAGCTGCTGCCTCCAGCTGAGCCCTGCAGGTGTGAGGACCAGAGAGCAGACCAGTCCGGAGGGAGAGAAACAGATGGTTATTGTGGTAAATTTTGTATGAGATAGTTTAAGCATCTGCGAAAGTTATGAAACTAGAACAGATATCTTTGTACCCAGGACTTAACTTTGCCAGATCTTAATGTTTTGTAATTGCTTCAGATAAACACACACACAGATGCACACACATAGACATCTGCATGTGGAGACACACACACACACATTCTCTCTCAAATCACTTCAGGTGTAGTTGAAGCCTCGTCCCCAATCCCATTTTCTTTTCTCTCTAGATGAAATTATCAGCTTGATTTTGGGGCTCTCCATGCATGTGGTAAAGAATCTGCCTGCAATGTTGGAGCTTCAGGAGATGCAGGTTCGATCTCTGGGTCAGGAAGATCCCCTGGAGGAGGAAATGACAACTGGCTCCACGATTCTTGCCTGGGAAGTCCCACAGGCAGAGGAGCCTTAGAGGGCTACAGTCCATGGGATCGCAAAGAGTTGGGCGTGACTTACTGACTAAACAACAGCATGCATGTTTCTAATACCTTCACCCCACTTGGGTATATCCATTGCAGGAAACCTTAGATAATATGTGTATCCTATAGCTTGTTCTGGGGTTCAACATTGTTTTGGACATTGTTTTGGGAAGGAAATGACAACCAGAATTCTTGCCTGGAAAATCCTATGCACGGAGGAGATTTGTGAGCTACAGTCCATAGGGTCACAAAGAGTTGGGCTCGGCTGAGCGACTTCATTTTCACTTTTTTTTCATGTTGATACATGTTGATACTTTCCTTGCTTCAGCATTTCACTGTATTCTCAGAGTAATTCATCCTTTCTCCTGTTGTTGGATATCTAGGTTTTTGACTTTTTGCTATCAGGAACAACTCTGGAGTGATCATTTTTGTCCATGGCTTCACACATATGTGTAAGGCAACTCTTAGAGCCTTAGGAGCGAAATTACTGGGTCAGAGGATGCATGCATTCTATCTTCTCATCTAAGAATTCAACATTTTTTTGCCAATCGCAGGGGAGTGAAATGGCTGGTGATTGTCTTAATTTGCATTCCCTGATTAACAATGAGTTTAAGAATTATTTCATACATGAATTTCCATTTGTATTTTTTTCCCCTGTGAATTATCTGTTCATGTTTTGCCATTTTTTCCTGTTGGTTTGTCTTTTCTGTGTATCTGGAGGAGTTCTGTCTTTGTTCTGGGTATTAATCCTTTGGCAAGGAAACCCACTGCAAGTATATCCTCCAGGTCTGTGGGTGCATTTCACTTACTAGGTCTTTTGATGTGCGTCCATTTTAACTGTAATGTGATCGGTAGATGAGCCTCTTCCTGTAACGATTTGTACTCTTTGGGATAAGAGATCTTTCCCTGTCTTAAAGACATTAAGATGGTCTGTTAGGTTTTTCTTTAAACATTTGCAAGTTTTGCCTTAGGTCTTGAATTCATTGGAATTTATTTTCCTGCAAGTCGGTAGATGGGGCTATGCTTTTTTCTGTGGGTAACTAAGCCAGCTCCATTTATGGACACCCATTCTTTCCCTGCAAAGTTGACACTGTCATGTCTACATTTCCAGAAATTTTGGGGTCTCTTTTAGGCTTGCTCTTCTAGGCCCCTGGTCCATCCGTCCATCCCCACATCAACGCCGAATTGGTTGAATTCCGAGACCTTTATAGTAGGTCTCCTCCCATGTTATTCTTCCCAGGTGTCATAGCTGTTCTTGATCCTTGGGAATCTTGATTTTTAAAAATCTTTTTTTCTTAATTCCCTGAGTAACGTATTCTTACAACAGAAAACAGAGGTAAGTTTGGGGTAAAAAAAAGATGATAAACATCAGTCTAATGTCACTGTCAGTATTTTTCAAGTATATGTCTAAGTTATTGCAGAAGGCTTATTCCTCTATCGTAGTCTCGTTACCTCCTTTTTGCATTGAAGATATTTTGTCATGTCATCAGGTCATCAAGTGTTTTGCTCTAACATGTTTTCATTGTTTTATAGTGTTCCATCATCAGATCATTAAATAGGTATTTAACCGATCATCCAGTAACAGGCATCTGGATGGTTTCCAATTCTCCTGGGGTATAAATAACACCATGATGAATGTTCCTGTAACTAAACCTTTGTCCTAGAATCTTGCCCTGATGATTGCCCACCTCCTTCCTGTTGCCTCCCCGTCCCAGCTCAGCCCAGTTCAGCAAACCTTTACTCCACTTTCTGGGTTCCGGGCTCTGCATGGGGACTGGGATGAATCTGGAGGGGTCCCTTTCCTGCAGGGCTCCCAGCCTACCTTGCCGACCTCTTGGTGGGTAATCTCTTGCCCACGAGCTTTACGTGGTGCTGCTGGGGTGAATCCCAGCTCGCTGACCTCCAGGAGGACACAGTCAGTAGCTTTAAGTGATGCCTCTGTTCTGGAAGAAGGGTTAGCGCAGAGGACAGCAGGGCACACGGCCTTTTTGTCTTTCTCAGCTGCTTAGATTTCAGCCCTTTAATCTTTGTCTTCTATTCAGGATCCTCTCCAAATTCTCCATCTCTTGGGGCCCAGACCTGACCCAACCAGACACCCCATCACCTTCCTGAGATTGCCCTCTGAGAGCCACAAAAGAACACCTGAACTCTCCGCCTGAGGGCTCAGTTTTTCTTTCTTTCTTCTAGGCTCTATTTATTTTAAATTCTGTGCTACTTTTCAATCACAAAGGTAATGCCTGCTGGTAAAAACATTACGGTTTCCTTTCATCCTGCCTCCTGTTCCCACTCTTAACAGGGAGCCATTCCCCAAGTGGGTTAGGGTTTACCAACATGGCAATGTATTTATTTATTATTCTGAATCTCGCTTTATTTTCAAAATGGTGTTACATACAGAGCTCCTTTATTCTGCTGAAAAGACCCAGTTGCATTCTAGCGGCCTCTTGAAGGGACCAGGATCTGCTTACCGCCGCCTCTTGTGTGCCCAGCCTCAACTAACTCTGTCCCTGTGCCAGGTGTCAGGGCCAACGTCGTGGGTGCTTTTCCTTCTTCTGTTTTCTCCCGTCATGCTCTGGTTCTGCGCTCTTTTCATCCACCCATCAGCTGTCTGCTGAAGTCAGGATGGCCGTCGGGGGCCAGATCTGTGCCTGTCTCAGCCTCATTCCACAGATAGGGGGACCAAGGCTCAGAGGGGTGAAGTTCCCTGCCCAGCGTCACTCCACTGCTGAGTGGCAGAGCCCACCGGCCCTCCCTCTAAGCTCCCATCACCGTACTTTTTGCTCTCCACCTGCCTGAGGTCCCCCCACACAGGTTGTCTGGGAAACCTCACTCCTGTGATTCCCTGATAGTCCTGAGAGTTCGGCAGGGCATCTGTTACCATGGGCATTTTATCACGGAGAGACCAAGTCCGGGCTGCTGGAGGCGCCTCCCCCTCCCTGCTGGCTATAGACAGGGGTGGCCAGGACAGTGAGTGAATGTCTGGGTGATGCCAGTGGGCAGGGAGGTGTCGGGGTGAGCGAAGCCTGGATCACACTCTCCATGATCCTTGACTGCCTTATGCAAAACGTGGGCACATCCATGACAGATTCTCTATTCCTCTTCTTATGGGGAAACAGGCCCCAGAGAGAAGCTGTTGCACACCTCTGCTGGGGGCAGTCCTGGCTGCAGAGGCCTCAGTGCAGGAAGGGATGAACACATTACCCACAGGAAACTTCCTGAAAAGGACATTTTCTGTGACTGGGAAAAAAGGTCCCCACTCGCTTGAATCTGCCCCCTTCACCTTATAGTGCTTTCCTGACCATCCCCAGGTAGGCCCAGGGTAGTTGTTGGGTGGGAGCTGCTCCCTGGAAGTGCTGCTTGTTGGGACTCCACCCCAGATCTGGGTTGAAGGTGACAGGCAGTGTGATGCTGGGCACACGACCTCTCTCCCTGAGTCTCAGTTTCCCTATCTGTAAAATGGGGGGTGTGGAGTATTAGTCAGCCTGGAAAAGGAAGGAAATTATTTCCTTTTCCTGGCACCTGCTACTCAGATAGTAAAGAATCTGCCTGTAATGCAGGAGACCCAATTTCTATCCCTGGGTCAGGAAGATCCCCTGGAGGAGGGCATGGCAACTCACTGCATTATTCTTGCCTGGAGAAACCCCATAGACAGAGGAGCCCGGCAGGCTACAGTCCATGGGGTCGCAAGGAGTCGGACAAGACAGCAACTTCCACTTTTACAACATGGATGCGCCTGGAGGACATTATGTTAGGTGGACGAAACCAGTCCCCAAAAGACAAACAGCGTATGATCTACTTATGTGAGGTCCCTGGAGTAGTCGGATTCATGCTGCCAGAAAGAATGGGGTGGTCAGGGGCTGGGGTGGGAGGAGGGCGGAGTCAGTGCTCAGTGGAGACAGTTTCAGTTTTACAAGACGAAAAGAGTTCTGGAGATGGACGGTCGGTGATGGCCGTGCAACAGAATGAACATCCTTCACGCTACGTTACGTGTATTTTACCTCAATAAAACAGTTTTGAGAAAATCAGGAGGGTGCCAACAGAGCGCACTCCTGGGCTCTGAGGGTTCTGGGCTGGGCCCTCATTCTCAGAACAGGGAGTGGCTCCAGCTATGGGTGTCTCTTAACCTTGAGTCACCAGCTCCGGGGGCAGGTTCCTGCGCTGGCCCTACCTGCCTGAGGGGGCTCCGCTCCTTCGCCTGGGGAGGACTGGGCAGAAACCGGGAGGGAGGGGTGCCCACAGTTGCCTTAGCTTCCTCCCTGGCCCCCACCCCCATCCCCACTCTGCCAGGCCAGCCCACCACCCCCAGGCCATGCCCTTCCCCGCCCCATTTCTTTCCCTTGCCTTCTCAGGCGCTCTCTTGATACCTTTATTGAGCACCTGATACCTTTATTGAGCACCTGCTGTGTGCGGCAGACCCTTGTCCTCTAGCAGCATCTGGGCGGAGGTTGAGGATAGATGACACCAGCCCAGGCTGCCCGCTGCCCTCTCTGCACAAAGCGCTTTAGAAGCATGGGATTCCCTGGGCTCTTCCCAAAGCCCTGTAAGCAACCTGCCCTGACCACCCAGCCATCTCCTCTTGGGGGACCCATCGAGAGGAAGGCCCCACGTCCCTGGCACCCTGGGGATGAAAGCCTGGGCTTTGGCACCTGTGCCTTCTTTCCAGATTTCCCCCAAAATGCCATCAGAGAGAGGAGGGGCGAGGACTTGTCCAGAATCCCACAGTGAGTTGGTGGCAGAGGCTGAAACGTGGTGCAGCTAGAGGGTGACTCCCGCCACCTCCCCAGGTCCCCCCCACGAGGCCAGGCCTGCCCTTCTCAGCTGTGTGGCCTGGGCCCCTGGCCTTATCCCTCTTAACCTCTGTGTCTTCTCCCTGGGCTGAGGAGGTTCCAGGAACCCCCCTGGACCCTCACAGGACTGTCCCCTCCACGAAGCCCTTCTCAGCAGGGAGGTGTAGCCATGGTTTACAGAGAGTTCAGAACGAAAGTGTTGGGGGACGACAGGAGGAGCCAGACACACTGGGTGGATGGGACGGTCTCCCTCTCGGAGCCTCCAGGTCCCTCACCTGTGATGGAGAGTGGACCTCCCACCTCAGACCCAAAACAACGTAAGCAAAGCCCCAGGACAGCAGGGCCCGATCCTCCTGGTGCGAGAGGCAGGCTGTTCTCCGTTTCGTGACACACCCACTCCCCCGAAGCAGCGAGGCTGCAACCACATCCTGCCTGGTCACAGACTGCCCCCACCCCCAGCGCTTGGCATCCTGCCTCGGCGGTCCCAGCCCCGGACTTTCCAGGGGCAGGCTCTCGCACGCCCTCGGGCCCTCGGTCCCGTCCCCTCCTCCCTTCCGGTCCCCAGTCTTTGGGCGCCTGCCTGGATGTGGACTTGGGGAGCCAGGAAAGGAGGAAGGAGTGTCGGCATATCGTTCAGCTGGCGGGGGAGCCCGGCTGCGAGATTTAGCAGGCCCTCCCCTGGATGCCCGCTCGCCCAGGAGTGTGGGTAGTGCAAGGAGCCAGCTGGTCATTAGAGGGCCTTCCTGCGGGGCGGGCACTTACTAGGAGGGCCGACCCCCTGGGCTGGAGCCGCCAGCCCAGGGCGGGTGGTGGTGTCTGCTGGCCCCACGGTGACCTGAGCTCTGGGAATCCTGGCAGGAGGGGGGCAGGAAGCTGGACTCCTGGGCTCCACCTCTTGGCACTGCCCTGTGTGGGGCCTTGAGCAGGAGGGGTCAGCGAGCCTGAGCCGTGGTGAGGACTCCAGTGGGGAGGCTTCAGTTTGGTCTTTTCGGCTCTGCCCTGATTGTAGAGTGACATTGGGTGGGTGATGCCGCTGAGCCTCAATTGTCCCATCTGTGAAATAGGGCCAAAGATAGGGCCCTGCAGCTGGACGTCAAAGCGACTCCAGGAGGTGGACCCCATGGTAAGGGCTTAGCCTGGTGCCTGGCACATGTCCATCTGTTGAACACCCCGATTCCCTCGAGGGGTCTAGGTTGGCTTTCCTCCTCTCCTTACCCGTCCTGGCATGCCCAAGATGATATGAGCATCTGGTGTTTACAGGGAGGCCCTGTCCTATGAAGTGTTTGTCACTGTTAATACTATCAGTAATCAAAATAAGGGCCCCAGTCCCATAACCTGGCCCCTTTGTGCCTTTCCCCACAGACCCATTTGTCAAAACACAGGTATTTAAATCTTGGTTTAAAATCTAGACTCTGGATTAGAAAACAGTAAAATGTAAAAATGACAGTGTTTTTTCAGGGAATGTTCTTTTTTAAGATGTTTATTTATTTGGCTGCACCAGATGTTAGTTGTGGCCTGTGGGATCTAGTTCCCTGACCAGAGACTGAACCTGGGCCCCCTGTGTTGGGAGTACAGAGTCTTAGCCACTGGACCACCAGGGAAGTCCCCCAAATCATAAATTTATTTGCGAAAGGACTGAAAGGTTATCACTCAGTGAAAAGTTAACAGAGGTGGGTGACTCTGGGTGATGTTCTTACAGGTTTTTTTTTTTTTCTGTCCATAATGCTTTTTACGTTTTCCTGACTGTTCTTCAGGGAACACCTAGTCCCTTTCTTGTCTGTTACAGCCTCATGGCCCAAGCAGCAGTGTAAGAGTGACGTGTCCCGGCAAGGTGCCCCCTGCCAGCCCAAGGATTCAGGGTTTCTTCACAGGTTCATTTTGTTGCACACCTTCCCTCTGGCTGTGCTTCCTGAATGTGGCCTCTTATCGAAGCACTAGTGTCCTCGAAGTCAAGTGTTAAAAAACCAGACTTCCAGGCTCTACCCAGGACCTGCTGAGTGGGACTCTGCAGGGGAAGAATCTGCTGCTGTTCTAAATTTCTTTACAGATCCACGTGGATGCACACAGCCGGAAACAATCTGATGTAAATGCCCTAAGTGTGTGACCATGTCATCCTGCTTTCCAGTTCTCGCTGCCCGGCCCCTCCCCTCGGCACCCGTCATTACAACCTGCTGCGTGTTTGTCCTTCCTGCCGCTCTCCCCACACACCCAGAATGCTGTGTGGCCATATTTACACACACACACACACACACACACACACACACGGAATGTTTTAAGCTTCCTTATTTGTTCTATAGAAGCTAGTTCATATTCCACTCCCTCTTCTGACTTGGCTTTTCTCATACTTTGAATAAATCTCTTCAGGGACTTTGAATAAATCTCCAGGTGGTCCAGCGATTAGGACTCTGACCTCTACTGCAGACGGCCTGGGTTCAATCCCTCGTCAGGGAATTAAGATCCCGCAAGCTGCACGACCACTCTTAAGATCACTGGCGTGGCTTCATGGCACTTGGTTCTGAAGGAACTGGAAGTTTTCAGCTGGCCCCTCTGGTTGGTCTTGTCATTAACAGGATGAGGTCTAGACAGGACTTCTGGACTGCTCCTCTGGAATGCAGGGGTCCCTATGAGGCTCTTTAGTGATCTGTCAGCGTGGCCCGGACTTCATGCCTCAGCCTTCCTGTCTGTGGAATGGGGAGGCTGCCCACCTTCCCTCCAGTGGTTTCCCTCCAGCCACCCAGTGACCGTCTGGTTTCTGGACCAAGGCCACTCCGTGGGCTGCCCTGTGAGTGTTGCCCAGCTAGTGTGACTCACAGCTAGCCTCGAGGTGGAATTTTGGACAATGGGTCCATAGTCTCCTGCCCCTGCCCCCTGGGTCTCAGAAAGTCCGGCCACTCCTCAGTAACCCCCTCTTGTGGTCCCTTTCAGGTTGAACCATGATTCCGGTGACAGAGCTCCGCTACTTTGCGGACACACAGCCAGCGTACCGGATCCTGAAGCCGTGGTGGGACGTGTTCACCGACTACATCTCCATCGTCATGCTGATGATTGCTGTCTTCGGGGGCACGCTGCAGGTCACCCAGGACAAGATGATCTGCCTGCCCTGTAAGTGGGTCACCAAGGACTCCTGCAACGACTCGTTCCGGGGCTGGGCGGCCCCTGGCCCAGAGCCCCCCTACCCCAACGCCACCATCGGGCCAACCCCCGACACTGGCCCCACTGGCATCAAGTACGACCTGGACCGGCACCAGTACAACTACGTGGACGCTGTGTGCTACGAGAACCGCCTGCACTGGTTCGCCAAGTACTTCCCCTACCTGGTGCTCCTGCACACGCTCATCTTCCTGGCCTGCAGCAACTTCTGGTTCAAGTTCCCGCGCACCAGCTCCAAGCTGGAGCACTTTGTGTCCATCCTGCTCAAGTGCTTTGACTCGCCCTGGACCACGCGGGCCCTGTCGGAGACAGTGGTGGAGGAGAGTGACCCCAAGCCGGCCTTCAGCAAGATGAATGGCTCCATGGACAAGAAGTCATCGACGGTCAGCGAGGACGTGGAGGCCACCGTGCCCATGCTGCAGCGGACCAAGTCTCGGATCGAGCAGGGCATCGTGGACCGCTCGGAGACGGGCGTGCTGGACAAGAAGGAGGGCGAGCAGGCCAAGGCGCTGTTCGAGAAGGTGAAGAAGTTCCGGACCCATGTGGAGGAGGGGGACATCGTGTACCGCCTGTACATGCGGCAGACCATCATCAAGGTGATCAAGTTCATTCTCATCATCTGCTACACGGTCTACTACGTGCACAACATCAAGTTCGACGTGGACTGCACAGTGGACATCGAGAGCCTGACGGGCTACCGCACGTACCGGTGCGCCCACCCGCTGGCCACGCTCTTCAAGATCCTGGCGTCCTTCTACATCAGCCTGGTCATCTTCTACGGCCTCATCTGCATGTACACGCTCTGGTGGATGCTGCGGCGCTCCCTGAAGAAGTACTCATTCGAGTCCATCCGCGAGGAGAGCAGCTACAGCGACATCCCCGACGTCAAGAACGACTTCGCCTTCATGCTGCACCTCATCGACCAGTATGACCCGCTCTACTCGAAGCGCTTCGCTGTCTTCCTGTCGGAGGTGAGTGAGAACAAGCTGCGGCAGCTGAACCTCAACAACGAGTGGACGCTGGACAAGCTGCGCCAGCGGCTCACCAAGAACGCGCAGGACAAGCTGGAGCTGCACCTGTTCATGCTCAGCGGCATCCCCGACACGGTGTTCGACCTGGTGGAGCTGGAGGTGCTGAAGCTGGAGCTGATCCCTGACGTGACTATCCCGCCCAGCATTGCGCAGCTCACGGGCCTCAAGGAGCTGTGGCTGTACCACACGGCCGCCAAGATCGAGGCGCCTGCCCTGGCCTTCCTGCGCGAGAACCTGCGGGCACTGCACATCAAGTTCACGGACATCAAGGAGATCCCGCTGTGGATCTACAGCCTGAAGACGCTGGAGGAGCTGCACCTGACGGGCAACCTGAGCGCCGAGAACAACCGCTTCATCGTCATCGACGGGCTGCGCGAGCTCAAGCGGCTCAAGGTGCTGCGGCTCAAGAGCAACCTGAGCAAGCTGCCGCAGGTGGTCACGGACGTGGGCGTGCACCTGCAGAAGCTGTCCATCAACAACGAGGGCACCAAGCTCATCGTGCTCAACAGCCTCAAGAAGATGGCCAACCTGACGGAGCTGGAGCTCATCCGCTGCGACCTGGAGCGCATCCCCCACTCCATCTTCAGCCTCCACAACCTGCAGGAGATTGACCTCAAGGACAACAACCTCAAGACCATCGAGGAGATCATCAGCTTCCAGCACCTGCACCGCCTCACCTGCCTTAAGCTGTGGTACAACCACATCGCCTACATCCCCATCCAGATTGGCAACCTCACCAACCTCGAGCGCCTCTACCTGAACCGCAACAAGATCGAGAAGATCCCCACCCAGCTTTTCTACTGCCGCAAGCTGCGCTACCTGGACCTCAGCCACAACAACCTGACCTTCCTCCCCGCCGACATTGGCCTCCTGCAGAGCCTCCAAAACCTGGCTGTCACGGCCAACCGGGTGAGTGGCCCGTGGCGGGGCGGAGTGTGTGTCTCGGGACAGCCTCGTGCTCCCGAGTCTGGGGTCTGCAGCTGTGGTTCCCAGAAGCACCTAGGGGGGGAGCTGGATGAAAATCCAGATTCCCAGGCGGCTCCCTCCCCCCGTCCCGCCAGCCCAGACCCACTGAATCAGGATCTGTGGGCTGAGGAGCCTGTCTCGACTGCAGGATGCGGCTGAGTTCTGCTAGGAGGGATGGTGTGGTCAGGCAGGGCCAGTCCCCAAGGTGGCTTTGGGCGGGTTCCTCAGAGACGGGGATGTCCACAGGCAGGAGCCTTCTCTGTCAGGGCTCGGTCATGGGAGGCGGATCTCGGCCTAGGGCGTGTGGTGTCTTCCTCAGCTTGTCCTGGACCAGACTTGGAGCCCAGGATGGGCCCACCCAGGATGGAAACTGTGTGGGCAGCTGGTGCACCTCCCAGAGCCACTCATACCCTCTCCCCTCTCTGTGTGTTGAGGGTGGCGAAGGGCAGAGTTGGGCTTTGCTGGGGCTGGCTTGTCACCACCTGTCTTTCTGGAGAGGAAATTGTGCAAACCGTCGTGGGCCTGCAGAGCCGAAGGCCACACCCTGATGGTGATTGAGACCTTTCTCGGTTCCTCTGCACCCACCCCTTGCCTGTCAGGGAAGCCCCTCCCACCCAAGGGCCTGGGTATGGGTTGGGGGCAGGTGGTCCTGTGGCTTTGTGGCCTGGCCTCTGCCACAGCTGCTGGGGAGCCTTCACCTTGCCCTGCCCACTCCTGATGCTGGAAGGAGGTCTTCCTAGTTCCTGCTCTGGGTGGAAACCCTCTCGAAGGGAGGCAGGTGGTTTCAGGGAGGACAGCGGGGGCTTGCTCTAGCAGCTGGGAGGCAGCAGCCCCTGAAATGCCCCAGGGAGGGAGACGCCCTGTCCAGCATCACTCACGTAGGAGGGTCAGGTACTCCAGACCTCTGACCACTAGAACCCCTCCTCTCTTCCCCAAGCCTCTCTCCCTGGAAACCAGAGATTGTGACAAATCCTTCCTTTCCCCCCCAGATTATACCCGTGTGCACATGTGAGAACGTACAGGGGTGAAGGTCAGATCTCAGGCTGCTTCATCCTAGAGAATCCGCCCCTGGGGCCCAGGACAGGCTTATCACCCACCAGTCGGGAAAATTGGACTCCTGGGAGCAGCCCCATTTGGGGAGGAGGGGACAACCACAACCCTTCCTTTAGCATGTGGAGGGGGACCAGGCAGCTCCCCCCCAGATACCCGGTGGAGGAAGGTGTGGCTGGCCCCCAGCCCGGCGCCCCGTCCTGCCCCCACCCCCCCAGCTCCTCGGTCCAAGCGCAGCTGTCAGGTCACGCCTGTTGACTGAGGTCATCCTTCAGGAAGTGGTGGCGGCGAGGCACACAGTCCCTGAGGAAGGAGACCCTTTGGCCCCCAGTTCAGCACAGTGCCTCATCACGTCCTGTCCCCGCCCCCGGAATCCCAGAGGACTTTGTAGGGAAAGAAAGTTCCTTCCAGCCAGACTTACTGGCGGTTCCTTGGTTTTTCGGGAGCCACCCCCCACCCCCCCCCCACCCCCGGGGCTACTACCTGTGAAGTGGACAGGGCGGGGGAGTGTGGGTCGACTCAAGCCCTCACCGTGGTTTTCTCAGGTTTCAAGTCAAGCTAACGAAGACCTTGTTAAGGGGACATTCCTTGTGTGGTTATTCGAATATTCATTCATTGATTTGGCAAGTGTTTTCTGTGCTCTCCTAGTAGGGAGCCAGGGAACCCAGGAACCGATAAGGACCCCTGGCCGGTCCTGACCTCACCTCTCCCAGGGACTGAGGGGTAACTCGAAGTTAGCACCCTGGACGAGACTGTGCCAGGGGCTGGGCTCAGCTTGGGGCAGGAGGGTCTCCTGGAGGAGGAGGTGTCTCACCTGGCCCTGAGGGATGAGGAGGAGTTAGCCAGGCGGAGAGGAGAGGGAACATCTAGCAGGTTCTGTCCACAGGGAACTGAAAGCCAGGGGCAAAGCGGTGGAATTTGGACTTTCCCCTGAGGCCAGGGTTGCAGATTACCTGCCTCACGTCCCTTCCTTCCCTCTGCGCTCTGACAACCAGGATCTTGGCTCTTCAGTCCAGTTCCTGACTTGGGGCAAACTGTCCACCAAATTCCCGCTGACTGAGCGAGGGAGGAAGGGTCTGCCTTGGAATGCAGAGAGCTGGCTCTCCCTGGAGCTCCAGGGAGGTGGGGGTGGGGCAGGACAGAGGTCCAGAGCTATAGAAACCCATGTGCAGGGTCTTCCCCGGCGGCCCAGTGGTTAAGACTTCACCATCCAACCAAGAGCGTACAGGTTCCATTCCTGGTTGGAGAGCTAAGGTCCCACATGCCCTAGAGCCAAAAAACCCCCAAACTTAGAATAGAAACAATGTTGTAATGAACTCAATAAAGACTTTACAAATGGTCTGCATCAAAAAAAAAATCTTGAAAAAAAAAACCCGTGTGCAGCTGTCAGCAGGGGGTGAGGCCTGTGGATTTGGAGGAGACCTGGGGCATAGAATCCACAGGACATGGGTCAGAGTTTCTCATGTGGCTGCCTGGGTGGCTGGAGGGTCTTTGAGGCGGGACAAGGCACGGGTTTTCAGAGAGGAGAGGGTAGGTCCCGTGTTGGGACATCCAGGGAACCAGGTTGAGTCAGCCTGAACCTGAAGCTCAGGGAGTCATCCCCCAGGCTCCTGGGTGAAGATCAGTCCTTCCTGAGTCTGGGAAGGGTGGGTGGGAGGTGGACTAGAGGATGGGGGCCAGGGGAGTGTGGCTCGAGCCTTTGGGAGGGACGGTGGAGAGCAGGGCCAGGCAGGTGGGCGCACAGCCCATGCGGGAGTCGGGTGATGACAGCAGAACAGATGCAGGTCCAGTGGATGAGGAGTGGCCGCGGGTGGCTCTGGCCGGGTAGTTTCCAGGGTGGGCAGGGGTAGAAGCCGGCTCCTGGCAGGCCAAGAGAGATGGCATCTTTCCAGGCGGTTTGTTGGGAAGGTCGCAGAGGCTCCTGGGAGGGTTGTCTTTTTTTTCCCAAGGGCCAGGTGGACTTGAGGGGGAGCCAGTGCTGATGGAGGAGCCGTCAAGGTCCCTGAGGAGGTGGGAGAGGGCGTGACTAGGGTGATGGGAGTCGACTTCATGCCTTCAGTGCGAGAGCACACCTCAGGAAGGACAGGAGTGGCCAGGGTGGGGCACCAAGCCATCAGAGGCACCTTTCTCCTCCCTCCATGGGGTCTGCAGAGAGCTCGCTGAGGAGCCGGGGGTGCCCCAGGGAGGGGGTGTGTCCGGGGGAGAGCCCCGATGTGAACCCCAGTTCTGCCACCCGCTGGTCCGGTCCTTCCCGCTCCCCGGCCACTGTCTGTGTCACCGGAGGAGGCCAGTTTTGGGCGCAGTGGGGTCTCTGGGAGGCTCTGGTCCTGCTGGAACCCACTTCCCATCCGTCCTCTCGCCTTCCTGGAGTCCCTGTCCACCTGGAAGCCACCCCTGCCCGATTCCTGACCATTGGGTGCAGCAGTGGCGGGTTCGCAGGCCCAGGTCAGGAGTCCCCTTTAAAACATCCACAGTGCTCCTCTTGGCATGGCCTCTGCCCGGCCTCAGCAGGAAAACGGGGCCAGTGACAGAACAAGCTGCCCATCACCCTTATGTAGGCTCGGGGCCCATCCCTTGGCTCCTGCCTGCCCCGCTGGAAGGGTCCCTCCTGCCTGCTGTATCTGAAGGAGCTGGTTGTAGGAGAACAGGCCGAGGAAGTGCTCCTGTCTGTAGCTGATTGCTCACAGGAGGGTAGGGAGGAAGCCAGCTTTTGTGGGGCTCTTCCTGTGTGTCCCCACCCAGCTGCACCGTTTGCTCCTTGCTCCACCAACAGTGGACACTTAGAGCATGGACTCGAGCCAGATTCATGTCTTGGCTCCACCACTTTCCAGCTGTGAACTTCTCGGCAGGCTGGGTCCTTCAGGGCCTCAGTTTTCCCATCTGTAAAGTGGAACGAGTGTTTCCAAAGTACCTGGAGGTAGTTCTGAGAGTTCAACTGTTAATAACATCAGTGCTCAGAGTGAACCTTTCCTATAGTAAGCGGCAAGTGGGTGTTGCCTCTTATTCAAACTTTGCAAAATCAGGAGAGGGCTCTGAATGGCCAACACTGGGCTTCCGCACCCACCATCAGCCTGTGACTTGACAGATAAGGAAACTGAGGCCCAGAAAGGGGAAGTGACACAGCTGGGATTCTGACCCTGTTGGTGAGCTCTCCCTAGTTCTCAGCAACAGCTGAGGATATAGAGTTTTCTCAGCAGGCTGCTCTGCTTTCATAAATTGTTCTTAAACCCGGCAGGACCCCCAGTCTGGCTCCTGGTGAGCCCTGGGTGGTGGAGGAGGGGATGGAGCTGGTAGCAGCTGGCTAGTGTGATTTGCTTTGGGGAGGGTGGGGGGGGGTGCCAGGTGCTGGGAGACAACAGGGAGCATGGCACACCCAGCCCTGCCCTCTCGGAGTCCCTGGGTCTGCCGGTGACAGGAGATCAAGCAGTTTTACCACAGAAGGATCAGTGCTGTCCGGGGGACATGGGCGCCTTAGGTTACCAGGAGGTCAAGGAAGGCTTCCTGGAGGAAGTGACAGCAAAGCCAAGACCTGCAGAACAGGGGGAGTTAGCCAGACTCGGGCCCAGCTTGTGCTTGTCCCTGAGGTCTGGGGTAGCTGAAATGGGCATCAGAAAAGGTGCCGATGCCCGGGGGAGGGAAGCCGGGGGCCCCCGAGGCCCAGGTCCCAGCTGCGCCTGCCTCACTATGCCCTCTGCTCCTTCCCTCTAGATTGAGGCGCTGCCTCCCGAGCTCTTCCAGTGCCGGAAACTGCGGGCCCTGCACCTGGGCAACAACGTGCTGCAGTCGCTGCCCTCGCGGGTGGGCGAGCTGACCAGCCTGACCCAGATCGAGCTGCGCGGCAACCGGCTGGAGTGCCTGCCTGTGGAGCTGGGCGAGTGCCCGCTGCTCAAGCGCAGTGGCCTGGTGGTGGAGGAGGACCTGTTCAACACCCTGCCCCCCGAGGTGAAGGAGCGGCTCTGGAGGGCCGACAAGGAGCAGGCCTGAGCACCCATGGATGTCGAGCACGGATGGCCCGGAGCGGGCGGCCTGCAGCCAGACCTCTGGGGAGGCCTTGGGCCCAGGAATCCTGGAGCCCCGGACAGACCACCAGCCCAGCCTGTCAGTGGGGGGCCGGAGCCAGGCCGGGCAACAAGACCGCACCTGAGGGGCTGGCCCCTTTTCTCCTCGAGACTTGTGCCCCCCAGGGCGGGCGCCTGAGGGGGAGATCAGAGACCTGCAGTCCGTCTCCCAGCGAGCGCAGTATTTGGACAATCAGGGCCTGCTCCCTGGAGGCCATCGCTGCCCCAGAGGCCGAGCCGACGCCAGAGGTCCAGGGACACCTTCTTAGTTCTTGGTATTTATTTTCTCCACTTCCCGCCCTCTCCCTCCAGATAACTTATACATTCCCAAAAAAAGGTCAGCTCAGATGGGGGGCGGTGTTGGAGGAAGGGGGACCGTGTTTCCGTTTTCGTTTTCTTGGTGGTGCCGCCAGCATTTAGCGCCCACCCAGACGTGAGCAGAGTGGTCCAGGGTGAACCAGCTGTGGGACGGTCACCCCGGAGGTGCCAGGCTGGGCTTTGGGGGCACGGCCCCCAAAAGCAGGCTGCCAGGCGGAGAAGCCAGGCCTGGGGTTTGCTGCCACAGTTGAGATTTTTTTTTTTAAGGAGAAAGAAATTTTTTTTTAAAGATTTGAAAATTGATGGTTTGGGTATCTAAAAGAAAAAAAAAAAAACTTAAAAAAAAAAAAAAAGGACACTAAAGGCCAGTGAGTTGGAGTCTCGGGGCAGGACAGCCGTCCCTCCTGAGCAGAGCAGCAGGACACTGAGTTAAGTTTCCTTCCCCGGGGGTGCAGGCTGCAGGATGCCTCCGGTCCTCGGTGACCTTGGTCCAGGAGTCTGTTTGTTCCTCTCCCCTCCTAGAACGGGGATTGTTTTGTTTTTTTTGGTGTCTTGTTTTCTTTCTCCTCCATGTATCTTGGCAGGCTCTCGTTTCTGTGGCTGTTGGCCAAAGGGAATGTTCCGGAGCTGCCAAGAAGGGAGGGGACTCGGGTTGGCTAATCCCCAGACGAATGGTGCTCCGTCCCCGCCCCCCGCGGCTGCGTGCCTCCCCCCCCCCAACTTTGTCGCAGTGTTAAGGAGCCCAGAGGAGCCACCTCACCCGGACTCTGCTTTCCCACCTCATGTGTCATGAGTTAGCCCAGTGCCACCACTAGCCTCAGCTGCTGACATCAGCCCTGTCCCCACCTGCTGACATGCCACCCGGTCCTTCAGAACGGGACACCTGGGGGCAGGGTGGCCCTCGGGTAGATGGGCTCTCCAGGTTCTGGTTGCGACTTCTGTCCCGGGCGCCCAGCCCACGCAGCGCCTGGCGGCGGGAAGCCAGCTCACTTTACTGAGATCAGTCTCCGGGGTCCCCGCCCCTTAGATCAATCACTTGGACACTAAGGCACGTTCTAGCGTCTCTCATCTTCACGATTATGTCCATTTGTCCATTTGTGTTTTCCGCGCCGTATCATCAAATGTAATCCTCAGAAATAATGCACACTAGCCTCTGACAACCATGAAGCAATCCGTTACACGTGGGTCTGAACTTGTGGACTCGGTTCAAATATCAAATAAACCTATAACAGAAAGTAGCCTTTGGAGGTCTCCACATCCCTCGGCTCTCTGAGGTCTGCTCGGCCCCATGGTCTAGCCTGTGGAGTGACCGTTTACCGGGCTCAAGAAGATAAGGAACTCTGCTTCCCTACCTGCCCATGAAGCCAGAAGCCCCTCAGAGGCAGCTACCACCAGACACTCGCTGGACACAGCCCCTGTTGCCCGTCAGGCGTAGATCCCACAGCCAGGTGTCCTCTGCTGGCCAGAGCCTAGGGTTCGGGCCCTCGTGAGCTTTTGGTGGGAGGGAAAGGAGGACTGGAGTGGGAGCCAGGAGTCTCCTTGTCCCAGCTCAGTCATTCGCTGTGTGAAGCTGGGCGGACCCTTCCCCCACCCCGCCCTGAGCCCTCCATGTCCCCATCTGTGCATTGGGCACATCTATGCTGCTCTCCTCGGTTCCTTGTAATTCCAGCAGCCAGTCTCCAGGGCTCTGCAGAGGCAGGCCCGAGAGTCACCATGGGCAGTCCTGACCAGCTCACAGCCCCTTTGGGCTGGACATGCTGAAGGTACGCGCTGGGGTCAAGGGCAGAGGCTTGGGGGATGGGCAGAGTTGCTCTCAGATCCTAGCTCTGCCCTTTACTTGATGTGGTCCTCAGTCCCCTCATTTATACAGTTAGGATGGTGTAGGGAACCTCACAGGATGGTTCTGGGGCTTCCTTCGCTTTTGCTGTTAGGTGCTCCACTCCAGCAGTGGGCCTGCCTCCTGGTAATCAATCATCTGTCTTCCTCCTGGAACAGTGATGCTTCTGCTGGGCCAACATGGGCCCCAGGGCAGGGGTCTTTCGGTGAAGAAAAACGGCCATTGTGTCTGACCTTGGCCTTAACAATGAGGCATTGGCTGCTGCTTGGGCAACGCCTCGGTAACATGCCAGAGTCTTTCCTCCTTACGTGGTCTTTGACTCCCCCAGGTGACCTCAGGAGTGAGTCAGGAGTCTTCCCTTCTGCCTCTGTCATGGGATTTTTGATGAGGAAGCTGTGCTGCGACCCCCCTGCCACACCCTTCTGTATCTCAGGAATGGAGGTCTCCCCTGCCTCTCTGGTCTGGTACCTCTCCCACAGTGCTCCCGCCTCAGCCCTGGGGTGGCCCAGCCCCCGATCTGGAGCTGGTTAGCTTTTGGAAAAAAACAGCCCTGTGGAAACACCACCCACCCACTTCCCAAAGCCTGAGCGGAATGAATGGACAAATCATGGGGAGGCCCAGCCCCATTCCTTCCCCCAACCCAGGGCTCTTCACTCCACTTAAAACCACACTGGTGGCCTTTTCTCTGATTATTACAGCAATTTTGAAGACTTTTTTTTTTTTAAACTTGAGGACATTCAAAAAATAAACTAAAAATACCTTCACATTCCAGCCAGAACAGCTCCTGCTAACGAACAGTTTGTGGCACTGGCCAAGTGTCCAGGAGGCACTCCTGCTGTCCCCAAAACTGCGGGTGGGAAACTAAGGCCAGGGGCACGAGTAGCAACCCGGTCAGGCTGCTGGTGGCAGGGGCGGGGGGTTCCCCAAGAGTTGCTGGCCCAGCACTGCAAGGGGACCCTCGCTGTGTTCCTGGCACATGGCGGTGGCCGTCTCTGGGTTCCTTGGGGCAACCGATTGGGAAGGGGCTGCAACAGCTGGGATCACTCCCTGCCTCGAGGGAGCAGAGCCTCGGCTGTGTTTCCCCAAAGGGTTCTCTCTTGTGTCTTCCTCACCAGCCTGTCCCCGGGGGACCTCACACCCTCTAGCCTCAGAAGCCTGTGGAGGGGGACGGCGGGCCCTCCCCCCCAGCTCTGCACTCTGGGGAAGCAGGGCCCAGGCAGCTAGTCCCAGTGTGGTGGCTCAGAAAGCAGGACTTGACTCAGGGCCAAGGCCCCCAAGGGCTGAGCAGTGTCCCCACGCTCACTCCCGAGACACTCTGTCCCTTCGCCATTCAGAAAGCGTCACTTCGGGGAAGGCCAGTGGCCGGTTTTCAGAATGGCCCTGTCAGCTGCTGAGCAGGGCTGGCTGGAAGGGTGGGTGTGCTGACCGCCAGCCTCAGACACCAACATCTCGGGCCTGGGGGTGGGGAACAGGAAGCCTGGCTTCCTTCTCCCTCATTCTGAAGGCCCAGGCCCCACCCCACCCCATTAGATCCCCCTTATCTTCTACTTTCCTCAGAGCTGCAGACAGATGAGTAATCCTCTCGGGACTTAGAGAGTCTCTGGGGATCAGGGGTGGGCGTGGAGTAGGGGTGGACACTCCTCCCCCAGGCCCTCTTCCACCTTTGGAATGCAAAGCCGCTCAGAGCCTGTCTGCTGGCAGGCCCCCAGACCCACCCAGCATTCCAAGCCATCCCACTGGTGGCCTCAGTTCAGTTCAGTCGCTCAGTCCTATCCGACTCTTTGTGACCCCATGGACTGCCGCACCATCTAAGCTGGTGGCCCGGGACTGTCTAATCCTCGCCCAGAGAGGGGCAGGCGTGGGTCGGAGGGTCCAGTCAGTGGTGGCACCTGGACTGGGACTCAGGTGTCCTCCTGCCTGCCGGGACCCTGCTAGGACACAACTTGTAGGCACCTTGTAAACAGCCAGCAGGAGTGGTTTCTGGAAAGAAATTGAAAGGGGACAGTTCAGATAGAAGCCTTGTAGAGGTAGGACTGGCTAATCCTAGATTAGCTGGAGGGTGGGGCAAGGGATGGCCCCAGGGTGTGGGGCAGAGATAAGCCCCACCTGAGGACAGAAGGGAGACAGTGGGGGGTGGTGTGAGAAGGGCTGGGGGCTAGGTTGGGTTTTCTCTGGGTGAGGCCAGGGAAGGACCGGAGGCCAGGATTCGGGTTTTCTCTGGGCAGGGAAGGGTTAAACGTTCTGGGGCTTCTCAGGTTCCCGCCCCTCTCCCCGCCCCTCTCCCTCCAGACCTTTTTCCGGTCCAGCCTAGGCCTCGGTACCGAGCCACCCGCCACCCGTGCGCCCTGCCCCGGGTCATCATGGCCTGCCTGAGTCCCTCACAGCTCCAGAAGGTAGAGGCCTGCCGGTTGGGAGACCCCGAGGGTCAGATAAGTGTAAGGGGCCCCTCGGAACTAGTCCAGGAAACTCGACCCCACCCCCTTGCATTTTTCAGAACTGGAAACAGAAGGCCAGAGTGGTCGGTTCACAGCCACGACCCCTAACTTCTGCACACACAGCCAGGGGCCGTCCAGGCCACCGCACCCGCGGTGGTATGGGAACGTGTAGGTGACAATACCGGACTAAAACACAGGGTCTTGAGAGCTGGGGGCGGGGGCAAGGGTCTGGGAAGGGGCGGGGCCGACGAGGGGCGGGGCCGACGAGGGGGCGGGCCCGCTGAGCCCACCCCTAACCCAAGGCACTTGGTTGCGGAACCGGAAGCGGGCGGTCCAGCGTGCTCGTGTACTAAGTCTCTTTAGTGGTGACCCACTCTTTGCGACCCTATGGACCGTATCCCGCCAGGCTCCTCTGTCCATGGGATTCTCCAGGCAAGAATACTGGAGTGGGTTGCTATGCCCTCTTCCAGGGGATCTTTCGGACCCAGGGATCCGACCTGCGTCTCTTAAGTCTCCTGCATTGGCAGGCGGGTTCTTTACCACTAGCGCCACCTGGAAAGAATTAAGCCTTGAAAAAACCTGACCCTTGTGGTTTTGTTCGTGGTAGCAAGAGGAAAATGCAAAAAAAAAATTACAGAAAATCTCAAAAAAGAAAATTAAAACATCCTGTACATTCCCTTGAAGAAGGAAATGGCAACCCACTCTAGTATTCTTGCCTGAAGAATCTCATGGATAAAGGAGCCTGGTGAGCCACAGTCCATAGGGTCGCAGAGTCGGACACAACTGAAGCGACTGAGCAAGCAGGCATACATTCCCTACGCTGAGACAATATTTTGGTATACAGCTCTTGAATCGCTGAAAGGTCCAGGGGAATTCCCTGGTGGTCCCTTCGGAAAACTTGGCCCTTCCACTGCAGAGGGCACAAGTTTGATGCCGGGACAGGGGGTTAAGATCCCGGAAGCCGCACTGTGGGGCCAAATAAAATAAAAGGTCCATCACAATTGTTGTGTCCGAATAGATTGTGCCCGACTCTTTGTGACCCCATGGACTGCAGCACACCAGGCTTCCCTGTTCTTCACTATATCTTGGAGTTTGCTCATACTTACGCCCATTGAGTTGGTGATGCCATCCAACCATCTCATCCTCTGTCATTCCCTTCTCCTCCTGCCTTCAATCTTTCCCAGCATCAGGATCTTTTCTAATGAATCGGCTGTTTGTGTTAGGTGGCCAAAGTATTGGAGCTTCAGCTTCAGCATCAGTCCTTCCAATGAACATTCAGGGTTAGCTTCCTTTAGGGTTGTTTGATGTCCTTGCTGTCCAAGGGACTCTCAAGAGTCTTCTCCAGCACCACAATTTGAAACCATCAATTCATGGGTGCTCAGCCTTCTTTATGGTCCAACTCTTACATCCAAACGTGACTACTGGAAAAACCATAGATTTGACTAGACGGACCTTTGTCCGCAAAGTGATGTCTCTGCTTTGTAACATACTATCTAGGTTTGTCATTGCTTTTCTTCCAAGGAGCAAACATCTTTTAATTTCAAGGCTGCAGTCACCATCTACAGTGATTTTGGAGCCCAATAAAATAAAATATATCATTATTTCCACTTTTCCCCCTTCTATTTGCAAAGAAGTCATAGGACTGACTGGATGCCATTGATCTTAGTTTTTTGAATGTTGAGTGTTAAGCCTGTTTTTTCACTCTTCTTTCACCCTCATCAAGAAGCTCTTTAATTCCTCTTCACTTTCTGCCGTTAGAGTGGTATCATCTGCATATCTGAGGTTGTTGAAATTTCTCCCAGTAATCAGCTGACTCTTTAGAAAAGACCCTGATGCTGGGAAAGATTGAAGGCAGGAGGAGAAGGGGATGACAGAAGACGAGATGGTTACAGGGCATCACTGACTCAATGGACATGAGTTTGAGCAAGCTCCAGGAGATGGTGAAGGACAGGGAAGCTTGGTGTGCTACAGTCCATGGGGTCGCAAAGAGTCTGACACAACTGAGCGACTGAATAGCAAATCTTGATTCCAGCTTGTGATTCATCCAGCTTGGCATTTCACATGATATATTCTTTATATAAGTTAAATAAGCAGGGTGATAATATACAGCCTTGATGTGCTCCTTTCCCAATTTGGAACCAGTCTGTTTTTCCATGTCCAGTTCTAACTGTTGCTTCTTTTTTTTTTTTTTAACTGTTGCTTCTTGACCTGCATACAGATTTCTCAGGAGGCAGGTCAGGTGGTCTGGTGTCCCCATCGCTTTAAGAGTTTTCCACAGTTTGTTGTGATCAACACAGTCAAAGGCTTTAGTGTGGTCAATGAAGCAGAAGTAGATGTTTTTTTTGAATTCCTTTGCTTTTTCTATGATCCAACAGATGTTGGCTATTTGATTTCTGGTTCTTCTGCCTTTTCTAAATCCAATTTATATATCTGGAAGTTCTCAGTTCACGTACTGTTGAAGTCTAGCTTGAAGAATTCTGAGCATTACCTTTCTAGCATGTGAAATGAGCACAACTGTATGGTAGCTTGAACATTTCTAGGCATTTGCCTTTCTTTGGGATTGGAACAAAAACTGACCTTTTCCAGTCCTGTGGTTATTGCTGAGTTTTCCAAATTTGCTGTCATATTGAGTGCAGCACTTTCACAGCATCATCTTTTAGAATTTGAAATTCCATCACTTCCACTAGCTTTGTGCACGTCAAGATGTCTGGCTCTAGGTACATGACCACACCATCGTGATTATCTGGGCCATTAAGAACTTTTTTGTATAGTTCTTCCATGTATTCTTACAGATGGTAGAATTGCCCATTCAACACGTTTCCCTATGCTCCTACTATGTGCCAGGCACAGTACTGGGACCTAGAACTCCTGCTGTCCACTGGGCCTTTATGCAACCCTCTGTGGAGGCACAGGTGTGACCCCACTGGACAGCACTTGCCCAAGTTCTCACAAATTAGAATACTAATTTGTATTTTGCTTTTTTATTGTTCTTCAGTCACTCAGTCGTGTCTGTTTGTAATCCCATGGATTGCAGCACGCCAGGCTTCCTTGTCCTTCACTGTCTCCCAGAGCTTGCTCAAACTCACGTCCATTGAGTCGGTGATGCCATCCAACCACCTCATCCTGTCACCCCCTTCTCCTGCTGCCCTCAATCTTTCCCAGCATCAGGGTCTTTTCCAGTGAGTCGGCTCTTCAGTACATTTATTTATTTAGCTGGGCTGGGTTTTAGTCGAAGCACTCGGGATTTTCTATCTTCTTATGTGGTATGCAAAGATCTTTAGTTGCAGCATGTGAACCCTTAGTCCTGTGGGATGTGGGATCTATTTCCCTGACCAAAGATTGAACCATGGCCCCCTGCATTGGGAGCAGGGAGTCTTAGCCACTGAACCACCAGGGAAGTCCCTTGACTTTTTGTTTTCTAATCTCACACTATATCTAGAACACATTCCCATGTCAGTAAATATTTTTCTATCACCTGTGTTATTTTCCAGGGAGATAAAGCATACTTTGTATAATAGATCCCCCTGTATGCTGGTTTGTTGGATGTCTATCTCCTTTCTTAGACCAGTTTGTGGGAGGCAGGCATCATGGATGGCTTGCTTATGACTGAATCTCTAGCTCCTAAAGCCGTGTCTGGTACACGGTAGATACACAGTCAATGGTGGTTGGATAAATGAATGAGGATGTATCCCCATGTGACTCAAGCCCACTGGAGGGTTACAGTGGGGACATCTCTGCTTCCACTCCCCTTCATTCAAGCAGCCAACACTCACTGCCCTTCACTGGACATAGGCACCATGGCCAGGGACGGGGGCAGAGCAATGAACAGGATGCTAGGTCCTGCCTTCAGACAGCTTCTGGTTTGGGGAGGGGTCAAATCAGTCCTCATGAAGAACGTTTGAGGGTGAGGAGAAGCCTGAGTCTCCTGCCTGTCTGCCTGCAGTTTCAGGAGGATGGATTCCTGGTGGTGGAAGGGTTCTTGTCTGCAGATGAGTGTGAGGCCATGCAGCGGAGGATTGGCGAGATCGTGGCTGAGATGGATGTCCCTCTCCACTGTCGCACGGAATTTTCTACGCAGGAGGAGGAGCAGCTGCGAGCACAGGTAGGTGCCTGGAGCAGATGGGGATGGGACTTGGTCTCTGATGGGAGGTGAAGCCTGGAAACATCGGGTCCCAAGGCCCCTGGGTTAATTTTTTTTGGCCGTGCAGCACTGCTCAGTCTTAGTTCCCCAACCAGGGATAGAACCTGTACCCGCTGCAGTGGAAGCTCAGACTCTTAACCACGAGGCGCCAGGAGAGTCCCCCCATCGGCTCATTCTGACACTGAGTCAGGCTTGAACTTTCTCAAGGCTCCAGACTGTGTCTTATTTGTCTATTTCCTTCACTCCCTACTATGAATCGGAAAAGGCAATGGCACCCAACTCCAGTACTCTTGCCTGGAAAATCCCATGGACAGAGGAGCCTGGTAGGCTACAGTCCATGGGGTCGCTAAGAGTCAGACATGACTGAGCGACTTCACTTTCACTTTTCCCTTTCATACACTGGAGAAGGAAATGGCAACCCACTCCAGTGTTCTTGCCTGGAGAATCCCAGGGACGGGGGAGCCTGGTGGCTGCCGTCTATGGGGTCGTACAGAGTCGGACACGACTGAAGCGACTTAGCAGCAGCAGCAGCAGCTACTATGAATTTATCAAGTCAACATTACTGCCCCCATTTGACAGATCAATTAAGGATAATTGAAGTTCAGTTCACATGTCGCAAACTACACAGTTAATCACTAATAGAGCCAGAACTCAAACCCAGATTTGCCGTATACCAAGTTCAGGTTGTCACTGCTCTGCTGTACTTCCTTAGAAGTTTTCCTGCCACAAAAGACCACTTTGTGGCCACAACCCAGAACAAGTCTGATGATTTCGATGGGCCCACCTGGCTAAGTCATCCCCTAGTGAGACTAGGAACTCTGCTTGTCCTGCCACTACCCCCCCTATCTCCACCCCGGTGACCTAGTGGGACTCAGTACAGTTTGAGATGGATAAGTTGAGACCCAGGGGTTCTCCCACACAGTTCTTGTAACCCTTCATAGTCTGAATTTATGAGCCTGCCTGCTGCTGGGCCCTCAAGCCAAAGCTGCAGTCCAGGGACTTCTCTGGTGGGTCCAGTGGCTAAGACTGTACTCTCAGTGCAGGGGGCCCAGGTTCCGTCCCTGGTCAGGGAACTAGATCCCACATGCTGCAACTAAGGAATCTGCATGCTGCAACAAACATGGAAGATCCTGCATGCCACAACTAAACACCCGGCACAGCCAAATAAATACATAAATAACAACAACAAAACAAGTTGTGGCCTAGGCTCAATAATGGGGCCTCCCTCTTACTCATGGCAATGAGCTTCTGCCATCTGGTGGGCATAAAGGGAATTACAATGACTGGAAGGCTTACTACGCAGAGAATGGGGACTTCAGAAGGAAAGAGGGTTTATAGGATGACAGCTTTGCTCCCAACAGTCAGTTTCATTTGGCTGCATTGGTATCAAGTACATCCTCAATATTCACTACTGATATTGTGAAAGACTTTGAAATGGATATTAAAAAAAGATCGGTAGGTGTCCTGTTCAGCTCTCCTTTCCAGCTTACCTGCACTTTTCATTGTTTTTTGGGTTGACAATCCTGCAAGTTGTGTGATAACTCACATGATACTTGTCAATAGAAATGGGCATGAACTGGGTCTGGCAGGATGCAATTATTGATTGCCCCTGTGGCTATATCGGTTTTGCATTGATCTGTAAATTCATTTTAGTGTTTCTCATTTCCTATATTTGTGTGGTTATTGGAATTCTCCTTTGAACATGTTGTTGGTTCCTTTGTGAATTACTGAGTTAAGTAACATCTTTGACATGCATGCAGCATTATTGTCTTTAATATTATTATCAATTATGCTTCCCAGACTTGTTTCCCTCACTCTGATCCTAGTACAGAGGAGCTGAGAATGTTGGAAAAAACCTTTCAGTTTTCAGTGGAAAGCTGAAAGTTTTCAAAGAACCACGATGAGTCACTGAGTTGAGCCAGGCAGGCACCTGTGATAGCAGATGTGTTCAGGTGAGGGGGAGGTGGGGCTGTGCCACCTGGGAACCCAGGTAGGGGCATCACTCAACTGTCCTTAAGTCACCATGCCGGGAGGAAGATTATATATGTGTGTGTGCTGTGTATATACAATCTTTCTTCCATGGTTGACATAAGCACAGTTGAGTGATACCAATGCCCCTACCTGGAAGGAAGATTACGTATATGTGTGTATCGTGTATGGGCTTGCCTGGTGGCTCAGACAGTAGAGAATCTGCCTGCGCTGTGGGACACTGGGGTTTGATCCCCAGGTCAGGAAGATCCCCTGGAGAAGGGAATGGCAACCCACTCCAGTATTCTTGCCTGGAGAATTCCATGGGCAGAGGAGCCTGGCGGGTTACAGTCCATGGGGTTACTGAGCAACTTACACTTTCACTTTTACTTTTCATTGTATGTGTTCATATATATGTGGCATGGTGATCATGTGTGACCAGAGCCACAAGGAAAACATGGGACATCCTCCTGGAGCATCATTTTCATATGATGCTAAGAAGTTTGAAATATGATATTAAAATTAACAAGGAGAAGTTATTAAGAAAAAGATTAGTAATAGCTTATATTTATAGTGTAGAGCATTTAGCCATGTCCTCACTGTTTTCTATAATAATAAATAATAATAAATAAATAAATAATAATAATGAAGGCAGATATTCATATGACATCACATTCCAAGGACTGTTCTAGAGCCTTGTGTGTGTGTGTACGTGTGTGTGTGTGTGCATGTACATGCTCAGTCATGTCCGACTCTTTCCCCACTCAGAGATCGAACCCACATCTCCTGCATTGGCAGGTGAATTCCTTACCACTGTGCCACCTTGAAGCCCAATAATAATAATAATAAGGGGCAGATATTCACATGACACCACATTCCAAGCAACTGTTCTAGTGCTTTATATATGTTGTTGTTCAGTCACCAACTGAACAACATAATCCCTGCAACACCCTATGAGATAGGTACCTTTAATAGCCTGTGTATTTTATGAGGAAACCAAACCTAAAGAGGTTCAGTAATGTGATTGTAGTCACAGCCCATCAGTGGCAGAGCTGGGATTTGAACTCCAGTATTCTAGCTCCAGGATTTCCCAAGTGGCCCAAAGCTCCCTGGGAACCAGGCCTGTTTGATCATGCCATTATTGGGCATGAGTCATGTGATTTATTAAAAGGTGTCCAAGGGGACTTCCTGATGGTCCAGCGGTAAGATTCCATGCTTCCAATGCAGGGGGCCCAGGTTCAATCCTTGGTCAAGGAAGTAGGAGCCCACATTCCGCAACTAAGAGCCCGCATACCGCAACTAGAAAAAAGATCCCGCGTGTCACAACTAAGACCCGGTGCAGTCAAATAAATAAATTAATTTTAAAAAAAAAGAGGTTTCAAAAAAATTCCGTGCTTGTAGCTCAGAATCTGCTGTCAGGCCCTCGAGTTTCCAGTTCACCGTCTGTGTTGCAGTGAACAAGTCTGAGAAGCATCAGTGGAGTCTGCAGCTCTGTGCTGGGTGCAGGGTGGGGGGGGCCTCTGAATCCTCTTCCCTCTCTGCCAGGCCCACCTGTGACCCCGGGATGCTCTCTCAGTCCCTCTGATGTCCCCTCTCCACAGGGCAGCACAGACTATTTCTTAAGCAGTGGTGACAAGATTCGATTCTTCTTTGAGAAAGGCGTCTTTGATAAACAAGGTTTGGAACTGGGGCCTTAGACTGGCTGGACTTGGGTGTCTGCCCCCAGGGGCTGGGAGGGCGGGTGGTGCACTGAAGCCAGCTGTCTGCGGGTAGCTGGACTCCAGTTCTTCTGCCTTGACCTGTTCTTTGTGCCACAGGAAATTTCCTGGTTCCACCGGAGAAATCCATCAACAAAATTGGCCATGGTAAGCAGGGGCTTGAGGGAACCTAAGGTCTGAAGAGCTGGGGGGGGGCCTTCCTCCAAAGCTCACAGTAAGTTAGTAGCCCAACAGATGGCATTTCTGGGTGCAGGCTCCCCCTTGGGCCTGGTCTCCACTCCTCGGTTATAAACAAGTGGAAAGCTGAATGCACAGAAAATAGTGGAGAACATCAAAGTGAAGCCTGACCCTAGGTGCGCAGGCCTAGGCCCAGGAGGGGGCTGGGGACTGGCTCTTCATCTCACCTTTGTCCGCAGCTCTACATGCCCATGACCCCGTCTTCAAGTGTGCCACACACTCCCCCAAGGTGCAGGTGAGCAGAGGTGTCGGCAAGGGCGGGCAGTGGGCCAGATGTGAGTGTGGGCTGGCTGGCTGTGTGACCTCTGCCCCTTCCAGGCTTTGGCCAGAAGTCTGGGCCTCCAGATGCCTGTGGTGGTGCAGAGCATGTATATCTTTAAGGTGAGTGCCCTGTCCTCCCCAGGCCTCAGTTTATCCTCTGTAAAATGGGCATAGTGCTTAAACCAGCCCCTCCTTACAAGGGCCACAAGCTGCCTCCCTGAAGAATTATTACTCAGTGGGCAGGAGAACATGAACATTGGTCTCCCCTGGTTACGATGGTTGGCACTTCCTTGGCACTCAGTTACAATTTGGCAGCAGAAGGGAAGGGGCCCCGAGGGCTGCTTCCTCCTTTTGTTGGCTATTGAAATGCCTTGCTTCCAGCTTTCAAGGCCCAGCTCAGTGCCACCTCCTCCAAGAAGCCTTCCAACTCCCTTGGGAAGTGAGGACCCATCTCTGACCCTGAAGCCTAGAGGCTTAACTGCTAGTCTGGGCCCCAGTTTCTCCCGCTGCCCCTCACTTCTGCCTTGTGTCCTTTTTTTAAAAAAAACAAAACACATTTTTGGCTGTGTCAAGTCTTTGTTGCAGCACGTGGGCTCAGTAGTTGCAGAGCGTGGGCTTAGTTGCTTTGTAGCATGTGGGATCTTAGTTCCCTGACCAGGGATCGAACCCACATCCTCTGCATTGGAAGGTGGATTCCTAACCACCTGACCACTGGGGAAGTCCCCTCCCTTGTGTTCTTGTTAGGCACTTGAGTCTTCCCTTCCCAGGGAAGTTTGAATGTGGCTTGGAGGAGGCGTGTTCAGACTGGGAGCTCCCTGCCAGGCAGGGTCGTTTTTCTCTCTACAGCCCTCTTGGGCTGGCACAGTAGGTGCTGGGTGCCGATGGGGAAGCCCGGGAGATAAACACCTGTGGCGGGGGCATCCCACTGAGATGACTCAGCGCAGCACCTCCCCCGCCCCCTCCCTGCTCTCACCTGGCCTCTGCTCTCTCTTGCAGCAACCTCACTTCGGAGGTGAAGGTGAGCCAAGAGCAGGCTGGGGGCCCTGGCAAAGGTCCTGGCTGGAGATCTGGGACATCAGTCATTGTCAGGGCCCCTGAGGGATCAGCCTCTTCTGCTTCTTCCAGAGTGAACTGGTGGTGGTGGTGGGGGGGGGGGTCCTAGAGTCCTTGACACAGTGGTTCCCAAACCTGGCAGCAACCCCTTGTGGGTTAAAAATACAAATTCCTGGGCCCCATTCCCTGAGATCTTGAGGGAACCAAGGGCCTGGGAATCTGTATTTTACCAAGTTCCCTGGAGGGCTGATTCAGCATAGAATTTGCTGATCTGATTCACACCTGCTGGAATCACAGTTACCCTTTCCCACCTTCCTCATGGGCAATGATCCCCTTCTCTCACATACCTCAAGTGACAGAGGGCTCACTCCCCTGCAGGCAGCTCTTCCCTTCCTGCACAAGCCCAAGTCCTTCCTCTGTGAGGCCCCCTCCTCCGCACCATCAAGCTCAAGGACAGTCTCCTGAAGGGTGTACCATCCTCTCCCTGAGCCATCTCTGCTTAATCTGGCACCCCCAGCTCCTTCAGCCTTTCCTCCTCCCAGTGTTTTAGGGCCCCCACCATTAGGACACCTTTGTTTGGACACTGGATTGTCAAAGTCCCTCTTAAAGTTTGGTGTTCAGAAAGCACACAGTTCCTCGGGAAAGGACTAGCACCCACTTTTGTTATTATAGATTCAGTTCCTCTTTTGAGTGATCCTCCCAGGTGGCCTGGGCCCCAGCATCATGCAGGGGGTGTTTACAAGGGGGATGCTTGTCCGTCCCTTGCTTTGCACCCAACTTCTCAGTCTTCAGCCCCTGGGGGCTTACACTGGGCCATCTGGTGGCCAAGGTGCCCTCCCTGCCTAAGGACAGCAGCTTCAGTTACCTGCTGCAATGAAACAATAGCTGCTGCTTTTTAGGCTGCAGTTACAATGTTGAGCACATATTGCCTCATGGGATTCTTCAGCAACCTCGCAGTTAGGTTATCATAGGGACTGCTCTAGGGTTTACGAAATTGAAGTTTTAAGAGGTGATCTCTCTTGCCCAGAGTCTCCAGCCCAGGAAGTGGGGAGATTCTAACTGCTCCTGGGAAGCCTGGAGGGTCCTGAGAGGGCTGAGGAGTAGAATTGGGGCCCAGGTGAGGTGGGGTGGGGCTTCTCACGCCCAGGTGGGCCTGCTGCAGTCAACCCTCACCAGGATGCCTCCTTCCTGTACACGGAGCCCCTGGGCCGGGTGCTGGGCCTGTGGATTGCCCTGGAAGATGCCACGCTGGAGAATGGCTGCCTCTGGTTCATCCCTGGCTCCCACACAGGTGAGGCCACCTGCCTCTCCCTGCTCACTTGTCCTCACCCTCCACGAGTGTGCACATGCTTGCTCGATCGTGTTGGACTCTTTACGACCTCATGGAGTGTAGCCCACCAGGCTCCTCTGTCCATGGGATTTTTCAGGCAAGAATACTGGAGCAGGTTGCCATTTCCTACTCCAGATGTTCCTAACCCAGGGATTGAACTCATGTCTCCTGCATTTCCTGCATTAGCAGGCGGGTTTTTTACTACTGAGCCACCTGGGAAGCCTCCCACCCCCATGGGAGGATCTGGAAAAAAGAGAGGCTGAAGGCCCCACTTTGGCCTGCAGGTGGAGTGTCGAGAAGGATGGTCCGGGCCCCTGCTGGCTCGGCGCCTGGCACCAGCTTCCTCGGGTCAGAGCCAACCCGAGATAACAGCCTCTTTGTGCCCACACCAGTGCTGAGAGGTAGGGGGGTGCAGAGGGCAGGGAGGAGGGCCTGGAGGCCATGCCCAGGGGGTCTGTGCCTGCTCTGACCACCCAGCTGACCTGAGGGCTGGGGAGTCACAGCAGGAGGGAAGATCGGGTGGGCACTGCGAGGACTGAAAGCTGCGTGATTGACACCAGGGTCCCCCAGGCTGGGCTGGAATCCCGATGCTGCTACTTCCAGACTATTTCTAAGAGCAAATGACTGAAACCCCCTAAGCCTGTTTCCCCAAACATCAAGTGGGGAAGCCAGTGAGATATTGTGTGTGAGATGGTGCACAGGTGCTCAGAAACCCTGGCTGTCGGCACACACTTCCTTTTCTTTCTTATTTTTATATTAACGTTTATTTGGTTGCATTGGGTGTTAGTCGTGACGTGTGGGCTCAGGAGTTGTGCCATGCAGGCAGCTGCCTCGGGGCATGTGGAAATCTTAGTTCCCCAGCCAGGGATCGAACTTGCATCCTCTGCATGGGAAGGTAACCACAGGACCACCAGGGAAGTCCCACACCCTTTGTTTTAGAAAAGGGAAACTGAGTTCCAATGCTGTGTTCCTGGGTGAGGCCCCAGCTGGCTTCTGCCTGGTTCTGGAAATGCTGCAGAAGGCAATGCCACTGCCGAGGCCTGTGAGGGCGTGGGCCACAGTGGAAGGACTTGATCCTGGAGGAACCCACGTCCAAGGGGCAGATTCCAGGCCCCTGAGGTTCCCGGGATGAGGATGGGGACGAAGAGGCCACACCACCGCTTGAGGGAGGGGACTGCCCACCATGTCCCTTCCTGCCCCGAGTGCTCTCCTGACCTGCCGTGTCCCTGCCAGGGGCCCTCATCCTGATCCACGGAGAAGTGGTGCATAAGAGCGAGCGCAATTTCTCTGACCGCTCGCGCCATGCTTACACTTTCCACCTCATGGAGGCCACTGGCACCGTCTGGAGCCCAGATAACTGGTAGGTGGCAGGGTTGCTGTGTGCCCCAGACAGCTCCCGAACAGGCCTGCCCGGGAGGCCCTGGCCAGTGCTCCTGGCCCCTCAGGGTCTTCCCCCCCATCCTCTGCAGGCTCCAGCCAACCCCCGAGCTGCCCTTCCCCCCGCTGTACACCTAGAGGCCCTCAGGGCGGGACACGTCCGCTCTCGGGTGAAGCTGCGGGCCACCAACGCCAGCGCCTCACCCGACCGCCTGGCCTCAACGAGGAAGCCACGTCTCTCCTCCGGGGCTTTCCTCATACTGGTGTCTCTGCAGATAGGTGGGCACAAGGTGGTAGCCTGGCAGCAGGAGCCTGGGCTGGGCACCCTTCCCGACATCTCTGTCTCTGCTTCTCCCTGCCCCAACACAACCTGCCCCGAGAGGCAGCCTGACAGCCCCGAAAACGGTTCTTGTTGCTTCTCTGCCGGCTTCTCAGTCTTCTCCTCTCTCACATGGAAGTCTTGGTCAGTATGGCGAGACACTGAATAAAGACTACTTCCGAATGCAGCATCTTGATCCTCCTTTCCCAGGCAGACTTGCTCTCAAGATGAGAGCCCTGGTAAGAGTCATCTCGTGTGGTCCAGCCCTGCCTGGTGAGGTACATGTGATGTGGTAACAGTAAGTGACATTCGGTGGGCATTCGTGGCGCCAGGAGCTTGCTGTGCTCACTGGATCCTCACACCTTTCAGGCAGGCACTGTGTACCTGACAGTGCTGAGGAGCTGACACATGGGAAGGTTAAGTGATCTGCCTAAGTCCCACAGCTGTTCAGATGTTTGGAGAGGTCAGCCGGGTGCAGTGTCTGTGCTCTGACCTCTACGCTCCTAGTTCTCCTTTTTGGGGGAAAGAGGACCGGAGCCTGGAATCCAGTCTTAGATTCTGGTTGCTTTCCAGCTCAGGCCAGGCCCTTCTCTCTGGGCCCACCAAGGGGCTGGACTAGGGCCTCCATGGGTTCCTCTTCTTGGGCATGCTTGATAGGCACCCAGATCTGCAGTAACAATTACCAAATCCCAAACCTGCTTGGCTGGGGTCTGGCCCAGTGGTTGCCAACTGAGGGCCATCAGCCGACTTCACAATGCAGAAGTGTTCTGTCTGGGCCTCAGCATTAAAGCAAACCAACCAACCCACAACTTTTTAAAGCTGAGAGATTTCACATAACGATCCATGTTTCTAAGCTGCCTTGAATGAGCAGGTCAATAGCCTGGGTCAACAGTCCGGGCCTGTGGTCCAGCCTAGGTGACTGCTGGCTGGAGCTGGTCTTTATAGGCACGTGTGCACTTCCCTTCCCTTCCCCGCCCTCTCTCATTGTGTAACCTGCCTGGTCTCAGGGGCCTTAGGATTCTATGACCTTGCCTTCCAACCCCTGCTGTACATGTGGACAAACCAAGGCCACCTGGGGAGTGAGGGGGGCAAAGCCAGCACTCATATACTCTGCACCCTACCATGGTTCTGCCTCCTTCAGCCAAGCAGCAGCAGCAGTCCGAGCAAAGGGAAAGGTTTGTTAACGCTCCTTTGAGGCCAGAAGGAATGTCTTAATACCCTCCTCTGAGAGAAAGGGCCTGCCGGTGATGCCCAGGCAGAAGCACAAGCTCCCAGCGCCCGGCTGCTGGCTTCTAGCCTTGGTGGGACAGAGTTCTCACCTCTTCCTGCCAGGCCCCTTCCTGTCAGGCTGGTGAGAAGTGGGCAGAACCTTTGAGAAACCTGCTGTGCTATCTTCTCACTGATGGGAAATGTTCATCCACTCAACGAAGGTCTGCCGAGTTCCGGCTACCTGCCAGGCTGTGTTGGCACCGGGGGATACGGTGGGGAACCACGCAGCTTGGACTCTGCCCTCAGAGAGTGAGGCTGGAGCATGCCTACCCCTGGCTTTCCCAGCAGAGCGAGTCTGAGCACTCAGTAAGCTTCACCAGTCCCCTTGGCTCTAATTCCTTGCTCAGAGAAGAGACCGACACAGGTATGGACATGACAGAAGGGCAAAGAGGTCTCAGGAGGGACTTGGACAAGGACGCCGTGCTGTCCAGCCTGTCCGTCATCAGCACCACTCAGCCGGGCAGCAGAGGCCTTGAGGCAGGGTGGTGTTGGCTGAAACAGGGAGTCAGTCCAGGACGGGGTCCTCTTCCTCCAGCCCTTCCAGGGATGCAAGAAACAGATGCCCTCTGTCCCCCTCAGCTCTTCCGAGGCCAAACGGGAGAAACCACATGCACTTGGCTGTTTTCCTTTTGGACTCTCCTCTGAATGAAGCCAGGGGAGTAGGGTCATTCTACTCTCCAAGTACAACCCATATAACCCTTTGGTTTGCTTGGCTTTTTGCTGAGCTAATGACTGGTCTTGGGTAACAAACAGTTCCTCACTGATGTGGCACTTTTGCACTTATGTGCAGGCCCTGGGCTGGACACCTCATTCACGTCACTTCACCAGACTCTCACCCCATGAGGTGCAGGATCTTATTAGTCCCATCTTGCAGACAGGAGAACTGAGACCCAGAGGGATTAAGGGACTCACACAGTTAAGAGGTGATTCAACCAAGTATTCTGACCACAAGAGTTGACACCAGAACCTGAAGTCTTAACCCCTCTGCCCTACTGCCTCCAGAGTCTACTATGGCCCCTCAAGGATTGCAAGGCAGGGGCCCTATAGCACACTCAAGCTCTCTGAGCTGTTAGACTAGACTTTATGCCTTTTTGCGTTTTTATGTATCAGCAAAACTAACACCAGGAGCGCTTTGATTTTTATTTTAAATCTGAAATCAGTTGAAAAATTAAATCTGCTCCTCCCCATCTTGGCTCTTCAAGCCCAAGTGGCTGGCTGCTCTGGGGACCATTGGTCCTCCTCATGTCCCTGCTTCCTCCATTGCTAATGCACAGCAGCTAGGCCATCAGCAATATCAGGAGGTACAGAGGCAAAAGGAGATTGTCTATCTGCGTAGTGTAGGCTTCCAGGAGGGATACAGTGCCGATGGATCCCAAAATCCAGGCATAACTGTAGTTCAGGTCCACTCCACTGTCAAAGATTAAGATCAGAGCTACAGCAATGATCTGGGCAAATATAGATGTCATGGTTCCCTCAAAAGTCTTTTTGGTTCCAGGCCAGCGAATCTCCCCCATGGTGCTGCCAAATATGGAGGCCACAGTGTCGCCCACACCGACGGCCAGGACGCCTGCATAGGGCACTAGGGCCCTGGCTCCTCCTAAGCTACCCTTCTGTGTGCAGGGCCTGGGGACTAACCAAATGGGAAGAGACATGCCTAGGAGCAGGTAGATGTGGGTCAGGATGAGCGGCCCACTGTCTCGTTCATCCAGGAAGAGGGACAGAAGGCTTCGCAGGGTATGGCCCAGGGGCTTGATGCGGAAGTAGCGCACATACTCCAGGAAGATGAAGACAGCCAGACATACGGTGGCGGCCACGTAGAGCAGGGGCCGGTCCAAGATGATACCTGGGATGTAGGTGGCTACCACAATGAAGTGGAAATACTTTCGAGCGATGGTGGGGGCCTGGTGCTTCTTGGACTCTGAAGATGACCGCTTGGCATTCTGGTACAGAACCACCAGGCAGGCCACGGTGGCCAGCACACACCAATAAGCTAGGAGGTAGACTCGGGTCTCTGTCTGGAACAGGAATTGAAAAAGCCACAGCAGGGGGTTTCTGCGGATGAGGCGGTGCAGCCAGGGCAGGACCACGCCAAGGCCCAGGACGCAGGTCATGAGGTGGAAGAAGATGGAAGAGGCCCAGGTGCCCGAGTCCATGAAAACAAAGAGGGTGCTGAAGAAGATGCCCATGAGCACCATGCCTACCACCACCACCAGCAGGAAGAAGTCCAAAGGGTCCCCCTGGCTTTCCACCACAGTGAGAGAGCGCTTGATGAGCTGGTTGAGCATGAAGCTGATGCCACCCAGGACCAGCAGCGCCTCTCCGGGGGTGAAGCAGCGAGGCAGCAGGTACAGCAGGATCATGTTGAGGTACACGAAGATCAGCAGGGCCTCCAGGACCTCGATCACCTCGCCGACGCTCAGCGAGTGCTTCATGATGTAAATGATGACACCTCCAGCCAAGCCCGAGATGACACAGGTGTTGGTGGGCACCGGGCGGGTGATGCCCAGGGCCAGTACTGAGGAGAAGAGGGCCACTGCCATGCCCGTGGCCGCTACCACAATTCCAAACCGCTCGAAATATGGGTTCCCCGCAGCCTGGCAGCGCTCCTTCATAACCAGTCCTAGCAAAGGCATGACCACCGAAGCGGGCAGTAGGCCACTGTTCGCGGACATTCGGAACTGAAAGACTGCGCTTCCCTGCTGTAGGAGTCGGTCCCACTTGTACTGAACGTAGAAGGCCTGCACCGCGAGGGCCACGGCGCACCACGAGTATCGATCCCACACGGCTGCGTGGATGCTCAGCACCACTACGAACACCACCGCCGCCTCTGCCAGCACGGAACCACTCAGCGGAGCCCCGGACCCAGGGGTCGGGGGAGTGCACTCTCGGGTCATGTCTCTAGACTCGGGACCCACGGAAAACCGGGGTGACTAGGGATGCCTTGGACTCTGGCCCTTTAATCCCCGCCCGGTAGACAGCGGTAGCTTCGCCTTGCCAGCACCTTCCTTCTCCGTTCTCCAGCTCCCTCCAGAAGAGAAGCTCCACTGTAGGCCACTCTATGCCGCCTGGGAGTTGGCGTCAGGCTATCCTCCACCGCCTCCCACTCACGGCGTAGACGTCTCCCCTCCGCCACCTCCCTCACAGCCTCGGCCGCGCCTGCCCGGGGTTCCTCACCTCTCCCGGCAACGCCATGTTGGCCCCGCCCCCCGAAGTCACGTGACGAAAACCCGGTCCCCGCCCTGGAAGCGCGCGGTCACGTGGGCGTGGCGTCTGGGGGCGGCGCCGGGGGCGCGCGCGCGCGCGAAGATGGCGGCTGCCGCCGGCGGTCCGTGTGTGAGGTGCGGAGCGGGCCGAGTCGGCTGGGGTGGCTGAGGAGCGGGGTCCAAGCCAAGCGCAAGCAGGGGCGGGAGTTGAGGGCGAGATGTGGCGGCAGTGGCAGGGCGAAGGTTGGCTAGGTGTAAGGGCGCCGGGACGGGAGGCGGTTACGGCCAAACGGTCCCCGCGCGCGGGGATATGAGGCGACTTCTGTAAAAGCGGGGGCCGGTGCCTCCCCCCTTCCCTAGGCGCCGGCCTCCCGTCTCCTCACCCGGCCGTTCTCCTTCCCCTCCCTCTCCTGGCGGTGCGTCCCTCGGCGCCCCCCTCCCCCTCTCACCGCGCTTCCTGTCCGGTGTGACGCTCCCTCGAGGCGCGACGGGGCGCTTCGCGGTTGCCCGGGGGGAGCCCTCACCCGGTCCCCGCCGCAGCCTCCCGTGCCCGGCGGGCTTTCCCCCGGGTTCCCCATGTGCTCTCGCCGGGAGGTCTGTTTCGGGAGTCGCGGAACCACCTTGTGGTTTCAGCCCTCTTTTCGCCGCTCTTTCATTCATCCGTCTGGTCGTTTTCTCTAGCATTGATTCCTTCAGTCGGCATCCCGGGCGCTGTTACTGGGCTTTAAAGGACAGGAAGAGAAAATATTAAAAAGACAGTTCTTACTGGCGTACTAGCGCCAAACCCTGGCGACGCGCTTTCTGGTTTTCCGCGTTGTCTCCTTGAACTCCCACAACTCTGGGGAGGCACCTTGTAATTTTACAGATGACTCACAAACCCAGCTCCTAACTGGAGTGTCCCACTCAGAAGCTTGAGCCGGATCGCCGCACTTCCATCTCTCACTTGCAGCTTCAAAGTGTTCTCCATTCTCCCACCCGTCCCGCCCAACCGCCCCTGCCACTTTTTTTTTCCCTTTGTACCAGCAGCTTTTCTCCCTTTTTTGTTCTCTTCACTGCTGTAGCCTCAACACCCAGAAGAGCAGTAGTAGACTCTCAGTAAATGTTTATTCCGCTTGTCACTTTTTTCACCTCTCTGCTCGAGTGAGATTTTCATCTTTGGAATTTCCATTGAACTTTGTGAGAACGGGTTTGTTTCTTCCTCCTGCTGTTGTAGCATGTCAGCTCTTAATGTCGGGCAGCATTGTGGTCACTGTGCTCTTCTTTTCTCAGCCTTATCTTACAGTCTTTGTGGATCTTTGGTCAAGTTTAGCTCCTGCAGGGCAAGGCGGCTTCTTGAATGGAAGGGATTTTTACTTCCCTGGTATTTCCAATCTCCTAGTTGCTTTCATCCAAAGGTTTCCAACCACGTGGATATCTCTACTGATAATTTCCTGTTTCCACTAACTCCAGCTTTTACAGAAGTGGAGTTCCGTGTCGTCTGCTAGAATATTGGGCTGCAAGTCAATACATTTTTTGAATCTCACTTTTGAGTCAAATTGTTTAATTTCTGTGCCTTAGTTTGTACTTACCTCAAATTTATTTACTTATTGTGCAAATAAGTGACAGACACTGTAGCACTTATTTCATTTCTTGAAAGTATATGTAGAAGATGTTACTCTGAGGCTTGAATTGGATATCACAATTCCAATCTTGTCTGTTGAGTCTTGAGGATCACCTGCTCAAACCTCCAGGTCTCAGTTTGAGGTGAAGTCTTTCTTCGATCCCTGGATTAGTTCCTAGTGATCACCCTCTTCTCTGACTCTTTTCTGTCCTATGTGCTTATTTTCCTTGTGGTGTCTTAATTGTTAGGGTCCTGCCCGTTGGTACTTTCTACTTTTTTGCTGATTGTGTTGTTATGTTTAACATCCTTTATCATTCCCAACACTAAGTTTATGATCGTCGTGAAGGTCTTACATTTATTTGGCTTCCCGTTATTCCTAGATCATAAATGTGTAGGAATTGAGGAACCAGTAACACTCATTTCCAGGATGATTCCCTTCCTGATAAGCTACTGTTTTCTCCTTTGTTCTGCCATCTCTTGGCACTTCTGCATGTAATATTTGTTTTTTCTAGTTTTTCTGTTCCAGTTAGGTTGCAGGTCTAAAAGGGACTTGTAGTTTTTTTTTTTTTTAATTGATTGGTTAGTTTTTGCTGTGCTGGTCTTCATTGCTTTTGTGTGGGCTTTTTTTTTTAGTTGTGGTGAGCAGGGGCTACTCTTTGTTGTGGTGCTCAGGCTTCTCATTGCGGTGGCCTCTGCTGTATGCCCGCCTCGGTATTAGAGTATGGTATACCACTGTAGGACAGAAAACCTCACCTCAGTCTTTGCCTGCGTGCAGAGTGAATTCCTCGGTGCTACTTGAGACCCTGTCTTATAATGATTAAACTTTGGAATCTTGCAAGCCTAGGTTCAAGCCCTGGTTCCATTAAATATTAGCTTTGTGGCCTTACAGAAGTTACTTAACCACTCTGAAACCTTAGTTTCCTGATGAGATAGTAATAGTATTTGCTTCATAGGTCAGTGGAAATATTCAGTAAGACAAAGCATTAAAGACTTAGGACAGTGCCCCACATAACTGCTCAGTAAATGTTGGCTAATGTTGTTATCCAACTTCTTTTCAATAAACATTATTTTTGATACCTTGTAACAAAAAGACCATGCAATGACTTGGTTTTGCAAATGAGACTCTTTTATTTCTAAAGAAATAGCTATTTTTTCTTTTAATTAGTAAGTATAAAAGTTACTGCATTACTTCAGTCTTGTTTCCTAGCAGAAACTTTTCCTCCCCTCTCCACCCCCCAAAAAAGCCAGTGTGTCAGACATAAAAGGCAAAAAAATCTATACTGACCAGGTCTTTGACCTGCTTCTCTGAGACAAGCTGATGCCCTCCAGCAGTGGTAATTTAGGAATTGATTTTAAAATGTAGATTTCCCATGCCTAACCTCTGGGAAAGTGTGGTTCTGGGAATGATCAGGGTTCTGCAGTGTTACTGTATTGTTTTCAGCTGATTTGGCTCTTTGGCCTGAGGACCAACTTCATTCTGAGAAACACTCTTTTGGGAAATTTTTTGTTTGTTTGAATTATGGATTTTGGTGTAACAAATAACCCACAGCTTGAATTTGAGTAAACAAAGAATTCTGGATCCTGGCAGGTGGTCCTTGAGTACAGGTAGTGGTATTCTGAGTCTCTTGGGAATCACTGCTACCTAGTTAGCTAGAGATCAAAGTTCTGAAAGTAGATGCCGATGAATTAGAGCTCAGTGGTGCCCACGCTTCTGAAATTGGAAGATGGATGATCCAGAAAGAGTAATTTGGCTCAGGCATACCAGAGCCTTCAGTTAATAATAAATTTCTTTCCATTAATTGTGGGATACTGTTAGCCCCATTATTAGCTATTTATTATATAATAGATATCTGATATTTTTGTTGCAAACCAGAAGCTATTCTTGGTAAAGTGAAAGTAGTGTGCTGCTGTTGCTTAGTCACTTCAGTCGTGTCCGACCAGGCTCCTCTGTCCATGGGATTCTCCAGGCAAGAAGACTGGAGTGGGTTGCCATTTCCCTCGCCAGTGATAAGTAAGAAGTGAGTGAAGTGAAGTCGCTCAGTATATGACATTTTAAAGAAAGCCCTCCTTTTATTTTTTTGCCAGGTCAGATTTACCAAACAATAAGTTAGATGTTTATCGTCTTTACAAAAGGCATTCTTTAAAAATTTATTATACATTTCTTTAAACAGTGAGCTTGCTTCTGTGTTTAATTTCTTAGGGCTTGATTTAGTCATAACCTTTTTTTTTTTTATCTTCAAGAATATATTTTATTTCAAGAATGAGTTTAAATTGTTTGAGCTTTCAGTTCAGAGATGGAAAGTCTTGCTAAGTCGCTTCAGTCGTGTCCGACTCTGTGCGACCCCATGGACAGCAGCTCACCAGGCTCTGCCGTCCCTAGGATTCTCCAGGCAAGAATACTGAAGTGGGTTGCCATTTCCTTCTCCATAGTCATAACCTTTTAATATAGTTTATCAGTACAAAGGGACATACTTGTTTCATCAACTGGATCTAATCTCCTAATTTTAAAATAGTGAATGCTTTCTTGTTATCAGAAAAATGATTATAGTGATTCCACAGTGCAGTTGTAGGAGTTGGTAATTATTGATTCAGCAGAATTGAAGTTGTTTTCTTAGTAGCATTAACCCTTAGGAGAGAGATTTATGATTTTTAGATGTCTAATTTAATCTTGTGATGGGAAAATCCTGAAAGACCATTTTTAAATAGATAGGGCTAGTGCTTTGTGTTTTGCCTTGATGAGGAAAAGATTTTTCAGTTAATCCTCATAGTTAATATAACTTGCATTCTTGTTAACTGTCTAATATATTTTATTAGGACCTTTTCATCTTCTCTCTGAAGATAGGCTTTCCAAGCACTGTTAATTGTTTCAGGTAACTATTCTAGGGCTTGTTTAGAATCTCCCCAAATATAATCCCATGCGTGTTTTTTTTCCCTATGCTTTTTATACTCCTTTCTTGAGATAATTTTTTAATGGTTGCCTTTTGAAATTTAATTCTAGGTTAAAAAAAACAAAACACAAAGCAAGTTTTCCTGAAATTCCGAAGGCATGGCTGAGGGAAGGAAATGGTGTTAGCACATAGTTGGGAGTATGTTTGAAGAGCTCACTGGATGGGGGCAGGGACTGTATGCGTGCTTTCTTTGCTGGTATCAATTTGATTTTTTCCCCCCGTTTGTTTGTTTATTGGCTGTGCTGAGTCTTCTTTGCTGCACTTGGGCTTCCTCTGCTTGCGACAACTGGGGGCAACTCGTTGTTGCGGTGTGTGGGCTTTGGTGGCTTCTCTTGTTGCAGAGCGTAGGCTCTAGGCATGTAGGCTTCAGTAGTTGTAGTGTACAGTCTTAGCTGCTCCACGGCATGTGAAATCTTCCTGCTGCTGCTGCTGGTAAGTCGTGCCAGTTGTGTCCGACTCTGTGCAACCCCATAGACGGCAGCCCACCAGAGTCCTCTGTCCCTGGGATTCTCCAGGCGAGAATACTGGGGTGGGTTGCCATTTCCTTCTCCAATGGATGCATGCATGCATGCTAAGTCGCTTCAGTTGTGTCCGACTCTGCAACCCCATGGACAGCAGCCCACCAGGCTCCCCTGTCCACGGGATTCTCCAGGCAAGAATACTGGAGTGGGTTGCCATTTCCTTCTCCAGGAATCTTCCTAGACCAGGGATTAAACCCATGCCCCTTGCGTTGGCTGTGCTGTGCTGTGCTGTGCTTTGTCTCTCGGTTGTGTCCGACTCTTTGCGACCCCATGGAATGTAGCTTGCCAGGCTCCTTCCTCTATGGCTGCTGCTGCTAAGTCGCTTCAGTCGTGTCCAACTCTGCGCGACCCCATAGACGGCAGCCCACCAGGCTCCGCCGTCCCTGGGATTCTCCAGGCAAGAACACTGGAGTGGGGTGCCATTTCCTTCTCCAATGCATGAAAGTGAAAACTGAAAAGTGAAAGTGAAGTCGCTCACTCATCTCCGACTCCTAGCGACCCCATGGACTGCAGCCCACCAGGCTCCTCCATCCATGGGATTTTCCAGGCAAGAGTACCGGAGTGGGGTGCCATTGCCTTCTCCTCTATGGCAGGTGGACTCTTATCCACTATACTACCAGGAAAGTTCTAATTTCTTGGTTTTGATAGTTGTACTGTGTAAGATGTTGTCCTTGCTTTTAGGAAAAACACACTGAAATGTTTAGAGATAAAGGAATATGTATCTAAAACAATTTTGTATAATTTTGGGAAAATGTGTGTATGTGTACATGTACATGAATATATGCATTTTATACATATAAATATATATATATAATTATTACAGACACAAAGAGGGAGAAAGAAAATAATAAATAATAGTTGGTGAACCTGAGCAAAAGATACATGAAAATATGATGTAGGAAGCGGAAGTTGCTTTGATGGCTCCATGGCTAAAGAGAAGACAGGACAGAGGCTGTTGTGGGAGATACATGCCCCAGTTCACTGTGTTCCTTCATTGTTTTTGTTTCCTTTTGCTGTGATGTACATTTATTAAAGGACTCGCTTTTTTTTTCATCTCAGTATCCATATTTCCCAGAGATGACACATTTCTCCAGAAATCTATGCCTGTTGTTGAGGGATGAGCTGATGGTCTTGGAGGGTCTTTCCGGGGAGGCAGGCAGGGTAGGGGGGCACCTGTGACTCACTGTGGGGTCAAGGACACTGGTGGCAGAGGTACTAGGGAGTACTTATTGGGGTGAGCTGTGCTGGAGACCACCCTTTGACACCAAGACCTGGCCCCACCTCTCCGGTGTTTTCTTTGGCTTCTGTATTTAGCACTGCAGATCCCACCTGGTGGGAATCCATTAGGGTGTGAGTGAACGTAGTGCCATCTGTATTGACTGTTAGACTTCGCTTGATTGAGAAAGTGCATTATGTCATGTATTTCTGGAGGTGATGGGAGTCCTGAAATAGATTAATCTTTCTCTAGATTCTTGTTCCTTATTAGTCACTACATTTTAATGAAAAGGGAGGAGACAGAAATACTAAATTGAAGCATCTTCTTAGCATAGAAGATGTACTGTATTTCATTAATTACTATGTTTCATTAATTCTAAAATATACTTTTTTTTTTTCCAAAAGAGGAAACTTACCTCTGCTTCCTATCATTTTTCAGGAGCAGTAGAGAACTGTGGACAATTCTGCTTGGAAGGTCAGCTCTGAGAGAACTGGTAAGTGGTATGTTCTTGAATTGATTCTGTGGTTCTTTGTGTAGCTTTTATTACCAAAAAATATTTTCCTCCTTCTCTTTGAAATAGGAAGTAACCACCTTTTTTATTTCTAAAATTAATTCCCGTTTTACTTCTAAAACAAGCATTATGGATTCCCCACTTATTTCTATTGAAATGCAGTGTTTCTTACAGCCTAGCTGCCGAAGTTTTCCAAGTCTCTACTTTTCTTTGTATCTTAGTGATTCCTTTTCTGAAAAGATACCAGTGCTACTTGATTGGCTGCTGAGGGTAGGGGTACAAAAACCATTTTACCACTGCGGGCTAGGAAAGATTCTCAGGCTTTTCCTCCATCTCATACTGACTTGCCTTTTCGTCCTTTTCCACTTAGCTAGCTGCTTATGTCACAGAGGCTGAGGTTTTTAGGGCATTTCCAAGTATATAATCGGTAAAGAACAATTCTTCATGTTCATCCCCCATTTCTGACTCTGTAAGGATAAAATGTTAAAATGAAAGTGAAAGTTGCTCAGTCGTGTCCGACTCTTTGCGACCCCATGGACTATACAGTCCATGGAATTCTCCAGGCCAGAACACTGGAGTGGGTAGCCATTCCCTTCTCCAGGGGATCTTCCCAACCCGGGGATCGAACCCAGTCTCCCACGTTGCAGGCAGATTCTTTACCAGCTGAGCCATCAGGGAAGCCCAAGAATACTGGAGTGGGTAGCCTATCCCTTCTCCAGCAGATCTTCCCACCCAGGAATTGAACCGGAGTCTCCTGCACTGCAAGTGGATTCTTTACCAGCTGAGCTACATGGGAAGCCCTAAAGTGTTAAGATGACATTCAATTATTACTAGTGTTGTGATTATAATTAACATAATGAATGTTACATCTTTTTTAGAGTTGTAACATTTTTTTATATGCCCTCTTCTGATAATTCCACTTCTAAGAATATATCTAAAGGAAAGGAATACTGAAGAAATTTTGGGCACAAGCTCCTTTACCATAGTATTATTCATATGGATAAAGAATTACAGCCAGCTTAAGTATATCTAGTATTAGAAGAATGGTAAATGAATTATGATCTAGTCACTTGATAAAATATTATTCAACCACTAGAAAGGATGTTTATCAAGATTTTCATAATAAGGTTAAATCATTATGTTAGAATGTTAAGCAAAGAAAAGCAGGCTACAGAATTCTATATTCAAAATTATTTCAGCTTTGGTGAAAGATGCATGTTAAAAAGACTCAAAAGGAATATGTTATCCTCAGTGTGACCGTAGAATCTGATTAAAATCGCACTGGTATAATTTCCTTCTTTTTTTTCCAGAATCAGATTGAGGCAGAGCTGAATAAACATTGGCAGCGGCTGTTAGAAGGACTTTCTTACTATAAACCTCCCAGGTATGGCTATTCTGTGGGTCTCATTTGAGTAGTTTCCCTGAGGAACCTGGAATAGACAAAACCATCCTCATGTAGGATTTTATTTTATTTTATTTTTCATTTTAATTGGAGGCTAATTACTTTATAATATTGTACTGGTTTTTGCCATACGTTGACATGAATCAGCCACGGGTGTACATGTGTTCCCCATCCTGAACCCGCCTCCCACCTCCCTCCCCATCCCATCCCTCAGAGTCATCCCAGTGCACCAGCCCTGAGCACCCTGTCTCATGCATCGAACCTGGACTGGCGATCTGTTTCACATATGATAATATACTTCATGTAGGATTTTATGATATTATTGGATTAGTTAGACCAGAGAGAACATAATTTGGTTAACCAGGGAAAAAGAGTACAGCACATTTTTTTCTGTCTGTTGAAGAAAAGGAAAATGCTTCTAGAAATACAGTAATGCCGAATCTATTGTATAACCCTAGTGTTGGGAATGAGGCTTTATTAAATACTCAATTAATACTCCTAATATTTATTTCAGTCCATCATGTTTATGTGAGAAACTGTCAGCACCAAATGCTAGGATATAGCGGTGAGCAAAGAGAATAGCAGCTGACACTTATGTATTGTTTATTGTGTACCAATTACTGCTCTAAGCACTAGACCTATGGTAAGTTATTTAATCCCTACAACAGCCCTTTGAGATAGGTACTATTTTTATTCTTTGTTTGAATATATAGATTTTTTTTTTTTTGCTGGGCAGTAGAAAAGAATAATAAAATATAAAGTGGTTAAAAAGAGAATAAACCTTGTAGGACCAGACTCTCAGTTCAGATCTCATTCTGTTATGCCTCATGGTTCCCAAGCTGCCCTCACTTCCCTTCTATTTCTGAACACCTGTTGATTTTATTACATTTTCGCCTTCCATCTTCATTCTCTTATGTTAGTGAAGAACTTTCTTTTTTCCCTTCCACCATAGTTACATTGAAGTGACTCCTAGATATCATGTTTTTTTATTCATAAATACTTTACTATGTATCTAGGATAGATGAACTTAAAGAAGATAAGCACTATAATCACATTTAGGTATTTTTATCATTATTGTTTCCATTTTACAGATGGGGCAACTGAGACACAAAGAGGTTAAGTAACTTGCCCAAGGTCACACAGCTAGTAAGTGTAGAACCAGGATTCGAACCTGGCAGTCTTACTCCAGTGTCTGTGTTCTTAATCATCATTCTGTGTTGCCTCTTTCAGAACTTGTTGTTTAACTTTATAGTAGCCTTTGTGTTGTGGATTTTCTGTGAAATGTGAGAGTCTCTCTTAAAAAAACAAATCCAACAACAATATGCTTCAGTTCACAGAATGGGCATTTGTGGTATGAGTTTCTTTTTTTAAAGATAAAAGTTCCCTTTGTAGTAACATGAGATTTAAAGTTTTTCTTTTTTTTCCCTTTAAACTGCAGGCTTAATTTGAATTTAACACAGACTTTTAGCCATTAAAGACTTTTTTTTTTTTTTAATGTCCTCTTTCTATTCCAGGATTCAGACCAGGGAATCACATTATATTTAGTTGTCATGTCCCCTTAGCTGTTAGCTGTGATAGTGTATCAATCATGCCTTGATTTTCATGACTTCAAATAGTTTTGAAGAAGACTGGTCAAGTATTTTGTAGTAGAATGCCTTCAATTTGGAACTGTATTATTTATTATTATTATTACTATTATTAGATTGAGGTGGTGGGTTTTTGGAAAGAACACACAGTGGTGAAGTCTCATTCTTACAATATCACGGCAGAGGATACATGGTACCCACATGAAATCACTGGTGATGTTAACCTTGCTCACTTGGGTAAGGTAGCATTTGCCAGATGTCTCCTCTGTAAAGTCTCTTTTCTCTTCCCCTCCTTTATTTATCAGAAGTGAGTCACTTGGTATAGTCTACTTTCAGTGTGGGGGTGTAGTGGAATTAAACTACCTCCTAAAAGGGGTAGCATATATGTGTGTTACTGAACTTCTGTAAGGAAGATTGTTCCCTTCTCCCCCACTTGTTTATATGTATATATTTATTCACTCTTTCGTTTATTTAGATCATCATGGACTCATTCATTTCATATTTTGTTTATACCTGTTTCAACTTTGGCCATGGGACATCCTTTCAGATTTTTGATATGTCCCCATCCTTTTGTTTTCTGAGTATTTTCTTTCTCTTTGGCATTATGAGATGCTCCAGGCTCATCTAGTATTTTCCCCACCCCAGCTCTAGACTCAGCCATTTCTCCAAGGAGTCCTAATACCTTTTATTAGAGAATGATGTTAGAAATAAAGATCTGGGTGCTGGGTGTGTTCGCTGCTACTGGGATGTTGTAGCATCTAGGCCTTCCCAGTGGACATAGCTAGGTAATATATGTATGTATGCTAACAGACCTGGTTTTAAATTTCATGTCAACTTTATTAGCTGTGAGATTTTTGGTAAGTTATTTATTCTTCCTAAGTGTTGGTAATTCCATTTGCAAAATGGAGATAGTAATGTTTGCCTTCCAGGATGGTTCTAAGGATGAAAATAATTAATATCACTAATTATAACTACAAATAATGTAATTATAACTATAGTTTGTAACAAACATATACTATATTTATTACTTAGACATAGTTTTGTGTTATAAAGTCTGTAGAGATGAACTTGTGTGTGTATGTGTTTTATAGGCACCTAAAGAGCAGAGAAAGGTTAAGTATTTTTCTTTAAAACCCCTAGAAAGTCATTGAGAATGAAAAAATGATTCACTGTTCTTTTCATAGTTCAAGTTCAGCTGAAAAAGTGAAAGCTAGTAAAGATGTAGCTTCACCACTGAAGGAACTGGGTTTAAGAATCAGCAAGTTTTTGGTAAGTAAAAATTAGCACTGGCTCAGTTTATTACCTGCAAGGTGGATATGCATGGTTTCATTGTTAGTGATTGTTAGTGAAAATTCAGTTTAATTCAGTTTTAGAGTTAAATAGAACATATTATATTTCAAAAATGCCCAGGCTGCAACTCTTCTTGCTAAAAGCCACAAGTCAAGTTGCCTGACCCTGTTTACTGCACATCATAGAGTCATCTTCAGCATGCTTGTGGTATTCTTCAAGTTGACTAGATTGTATTTAAATACATAGCTGCTTCCTTTTAGTTTTGGAAATCCAGATCATGCCTCCTGCTATATTAATGTGCTTGGTGAATAAGCACAGTTGTTTCTGACATATAAATTTAATTGGCATGTAAATTACACGTCAGTGGCTACAGCTTTTTTCTCCTGTTGAGTTAAAATCATTATGTTTATGAAATCTTTTAAAAGAATTTTTGTTTATTCAAGTTCTGTGTTCATTCCAGAGGACAGAACTTCAGGTTGCTTTGCATGCTCTGTGTGGTTTCTGACCCGAGGTAACTGTTCCTCCCTTATGGCTTCTGTTTGTAGGGTCTTGATGAAGAACAGAGTGTGCATTTACTCCAGTGCTACCTTCAAGAGGATTACAGAGGTACTCGGGACTCACTAAAGGTTTGTAGTTATGTCCAGCTCCCTTCTCCTGCATTTATCCTTTTCCTTGTTGGTTTTAGACACTTCATACAGTTTTGGTACCAGTTCTGTGCAGCAGAGATGGGTGATTAGATGCAGCCATTCTCAGGAAAGACCTTGTAAACTTTAAAGACATATGCTTAAGTTAGAGTCTGTCCTCAGATGTGGAGGGGTTGAAAGGCCAAAGATTAGTGTGTTAATCATAGAATCACAGGGTGTCTGAGTTGAAAAGGACCTGAGACAACGTCTAGCCTTTCCAGCCCCTGATTTTTCATATGAGAAATCTGAGGCTAGAGGAGAGGGACGAGGATTTAAACACAGACTTGGATATACTTAGGTAAAAAACATATCCAGAGATGAATGAGCAGTTTTAATCTTGAAGGATAAGGTGAAGATGCTTACCTTTTTCTTTGTTAATTGATTTTACTCATAAGATGGCTCTTTGACTGCTCTTTCTTCCTTCAGACGGTGCTGCAAGATGAGAGGCAGAGCCAGGCCCTAATCCTGAAGGTCAGTGCTAGTCACCATTTCCATTCTTTGATGTAAAATTGGGCAACAGCTTCCTGACTGAGTTCTCCTGAGCACTGCTGGCTTTGACTTCTTGTTGAGTAAGCATTCATGTCGTAATGAAGAAGCTCATTAATTCATTTGTGAAACGAGAGGCTTTCCACTAGACCCAACTGAAGCCTTTTTCCATACCAGACTCTTCAGCCACTGGGAATGGGAACTGGTCCATGGATATTTTTTCTCCAGGTCTAAATGCAGTAGGACTAATTTGAATTTTTTAATTTATCTCCCCCAACCTCCAAAGTTGTCTTTTCATTTTGTTTGCGATTTTCTTTGCTGTGCAAAAGCTTGTGACTTTGCTTAGGTCCTATTGTTTATTTTTGCTTTTATTTACTTCTGTTGCCTTTGGAGACTGACCTAAGTGTTGAAAACATTGCTATGATTTATGTCAGAGAATGTTTTGCCTTTGTTCTATTCTAGAAGTTGTATGGTATCATGTTTTATATTTAAGTCTTTACGGCATTTTGAGTGTATCTTTATGTGTGGTATGAGGAAGTATTGTAACTTCTAACTTGATTTGTGTGTGACTGTTCAGCTTTCCCAACACCACTTGCTGAAGAGACTGTTTTTTTCATTGTACATTCTTGCCTCCTTTTTTGAAGATTGACTATAGGTGTGTGGGTTTATTTCTAGGCTCTCTATTCTGTTCCATTGATCATATGTCGATTTTTGTCCTAATACCACGCTGTTTGGTTACCGTTGCTTTGCAGTATTTTCTGAAACTTGGGAACGTTATGCCTCCAGTTTTGTTCTTTTTCCTCAGGATTGCTTTGGCAATTCTGGGTCTTTTATGGTTCTGTATTTGTTTTACTTCTGTGAGAAATGTCATGGGTAATTTCATCTGGATTGCATTAAATCTGTAGATTGCTTTGGGTTAGTATTGCTGCTGTTTTAATGGGCTTCCCTGGTCGCTTAGACAGTAAAGAATCCCTTTTAACAATATTAATTCTGCCAGTCCAAGAGCATGGACTATCTTTCCACTTTGAATCATCTTCAGTTTCCTTCATCAGTGTTTCATATTTTATAGTTCTCAGCTTATAAGTTTTTCACCTCTTTGGTAAGGTATGTTCCTAAGTATTTTATTTTTGGGGGGTGATTTTTTATTAATGTTTTAGAAAATTTTACATTGAAGTGTAGTTGATATACAATATTCTGTTAGTTTCAGGTGTACAGCACAGTGATTCAGTTATCAGTTCAGTTCAGTCTCTCAGTCATGTCCGACTCTTTGTGACCCCATGGACTATAGCACGCCAGGCCTCCCTGTCTATCACCAACTCCTGGAGTTTACTCAAGCTCTTGTCCATCGAGTTGGTGATGCCACCCAACCATCTCATCCTCTGTCGTCCCCTTCTCTTCCCACCTTCAGTCTTTCTCAGCATCAGGGTCTTTTCTAGTGAGTCAGTTCTTCTCAAAGTTCTTGGCCAAAGTATTGAGGTTTCAGCTTCAGCATCAGTTCTTCCAAGGAATATTCAGGACTGATATCCTTTAGGATGGACTGGTTGGATCTCCTTGCAGTCCAGGGGACTCTCAAGAGTCTTCTCCAACGCCGCAGTTCAAAAGCATCGATTCTTCGGCGCTCAGCTTTCTTTATGGTCCAATTCTCACATCCATACACAACTACTGGAAAAACCATAGCTTTGACTAGACGGACCTTTGTTGGCAAAGTAATGTTTCTGCTTTTTATTTATTTATATATTTTTTCCCCTCCCGCCCTCCTTCGTTGTCTCAGCTTTTTAATATGCTGTCTAGGTTAGTCATAACTTTTCTTCCAAGGAGTAAGCATCTTTTAATTTCATGGCTGCAGTCACCATCTGCAGTGATCTTGGAGCCCAAAAATAAAGTCAGCCACTGTTTCTACTGTTTCCCCATCTACTTGGCCATGAAGTGATGGGGCCAGATGCCATGATCTTAGTTTTCTGAATGTTGAGCTTTAAGCCAACTTTTTCACTCTCCTCTTTCACTTTCATCAAGAGGCTCTTTAGTAGTTCTTAGCTTTCTGCCATAAGGGTGGTGTCATCTGCATATCTGAGGTTATTGATATTTCTCCCGGCAATCTTGATTCCAGCTTGTGCTTCAACCAGCCCAACGTTTCTCATGATGTACTCTGCATATAAGTTAAATAAGCAGGGTGACAATATACAGCCTTGACGTATTCCTTACCCAATTTGGAACCAGCCTGATGTTCCATGTCCAGTTCTAACTGTTGCTTCCTGACCTGCATACAGATTTCTCAAGAGACAGATAGGTGGTCTGGTATTCCCATCTCTTTCAGAATTTTCCACAGTTTATTGTGATCCACACAGTCAAAGGCTTTGGCATAGTCAATAAAGCAGAAATAGATGTTTTCCTGGAACTCTCTTCCTTTTTCGATGATCCAGTGGATGTTGGCAATTTGATCTCTGGTTCCTCTGCCTTTTGTAAAACCAGCTTGAATATCTGGAGGTTCACGGTTCATGTATTGTTAAAGCCTGACTTGGAGAATTTTGAGCATTACTTTACTAGCGTGTGAAATGAGTGCAATTGTGCGGTACTTTGAGCATTTTTTGGCATTGCCTTTCTTTGGATTGGAATGAAAACTGACCTTTTCCAGTCCTGTGGCCACTGCCGAGTTTTCCAGATTTGCTGGCATATCGAATGCAGCACTTTCACAGCATCATCTTTGAGGATTTGAAATAGCTCAACTGGAATTCCATCATTCCACTAGCTTTGTTTGTAGTGATGCTTCCTAAGGCCCAGTTGACTTCTCATTCCAGGATGTCTGGTTCTAGGTGAGTGATCACACACACATCACACCTTTAATTTTTTGCACTAATCACTGAGGAAGGCTTTCTTATCTCTCCTTGCTATTCAGTTATATGAATACATATATATCCATTCTTTTTCATGTTCTTTTCCCACATAGGTTATTATAGAATATTGAGTAGAGTTCCCTGTGCTATATAGTAGATCCTTGTTGATTATCGAGATGTGGTTTTAAAAGGGTTTTTTTCTTTTACTTTCCCTGCCTGATAATTTCATTGTTAGTGTAAAGAAATGCAATAGATTTCTTATGTCAATCTTGTATCTTGCTACCTTGCTGAATTTGTTATCAGTTCCAGTATTTTTGTGTGGAATCCTTAGGGTTTTCTACATATAGGATCATATCAGATGCATATAATGACAGTTTTACTTCTTCTTTTCCAATTTGGATACCTTTTCTTTTTCTTCTCTGATGGCTGTGGCTAGGACTTTCAATCCTGTGTTGACTAGAAATGGTGAGAGTGGGCATAGGATCTCATTTTAACATGGAATTTGACCATGACTTCTGAAGTAGTTTCCTGTTTAATGAGAACTGAGTACATCAGTTGCAAGCAATTAGGGTATACACTAGTGATGTTTTTATATATGCTTTCATGTATTTGGTCTGTCAGTTTATAGCATTATTTGTTACTTGAATGCTGAGCTAAGAAATCATGCTAGAAAACTTACTTTTATTATTAAATAATTCCTTTTATCTTGTATGACTTTACTTGTATCCTAGTTCAGGAAGATCTTTTGCTTTTTTGGCTTAACAGTGTTTCCATTTCTGTAATTGCTTATGTAGTTCAAGGAATTCTATATACAATTTCTTAGGAACTTCTTTCACATTTTTAAGTGATTTCTTTGTCAGTAAATTTAAAATTGAATATCTTCTATGCAGAGGTGAGTAACTGGTTTTGAATCTTTGGGTTCTTCGCAGATTGCAGATTATTACTATGAAGAAAGAACCTGCATTCTTCGTTGTGTCTTACACCTTCTCACTTACTTCCAAGATGAAAGACACCCCTATAGGGTAAGCCTATTTAGTCCTCTTGGTTCTCTTTACCCTGTAAAATTTAGTCCTTTCTAATAATTTATTCATATTTCTGTTCATTTGAATATTTACTTTTTATTAAAGATGCAAGTTACTCTTTTGAATTTTTTTAAGGTTGAATATGCCGACTGTGTAGATAAATTGGAAAAGGAGCTAGTTACAAAATATAGACAGCAGTTTGAAGAGCTTTATAAAACTGAAGCACCAACATGGGAGACACATGGAAACCTCATGGTATGTGGTTACTGGGCCCTCCTGTAACTCTGGAGAGTTGTGTGTGTTTGCTTATAGAGCTCCAGGTTAAATTATTTACTTACTAACTTAAAACATTTATAGATTATCACTCTTCAGAAAAGTTTAAGCATGTCATATGAATCAAAACATTGACTTTAACTATGGCACTTAATTTGGACTTTTCCTCTTGACTTTGTCAATCCAATTAGTTTATTTTTTTTCTTACCTGAAATATTCTCTTAATGGTTAATGAAACTCTCAACCCAAGATTTCATCTTCTTTATTATCCTCATCTGTTAAGTGTATGACATTAAGTCTAATTCAGTTCAGTTCAGTCGCTCACTCGTGTCCGACTCCTTGCAACCCCGTGAACCACAGCATATCAGGCCTCCCTGTCCATCACCAGCTCCTTGAGTCCACCCAAACCCATGTCCATTGAGTCGGCGATGCCATCCAGCCATCTCATCCTCTGTCCTCCCCTTCTGCTCCTGCCCTCAATCTTTCCCAGCATCAGGGTCTTTTCCAGTGAGTCAGCTCTTTGCATCAGGTGGCCAAAGTATTGGAGTTCTCACATCCATACATGACTACTGGAAAAACCATAGCCTTGACTAGATGGACCTTTGTTGGCAAAGTAATGTCTCTGCTTTTTAATATGCTGTCTAGGTTGGTCATAACTTTCCTTCCAAGGAGTAAGCGTCTTTTAATTTCATGGCTGCAGTCACCATCTGCAGTGATTTTGGAGCCCAGAAAAATAAAGTCAGCCACTGTTTCCACTGTTTTTCCATCTATTTTCCAAGAAGTGATGGGACCAGAGGCCATGATCTTAGTTCTCTGAATGTTGAGCTTTAAGCCAACTTTTTCATTCTCCCCTTTCACTTTCATCAAGAGGCTCTTTAGTTCTTCTTCACTTTGTGCCATAAGGGTGGTGTCATCTGCATATCTGAGGTTATTGATATTTTTCCCGGCAATCTTGATTCCAGCTTGTGCTTCCTCCAGCCCAACGTTTCTCATGATGTACTCTGCATATAAGTTAAATAAGCAGGGTGACAGTATACAGCCTTGACATACTCCTTTTCCTGTTTGGTACCAGTCTGTTGCTCCATGTCCAGTTCTAACTATTGCTTCCTGACCTGCATACAGGTTTCTCAAGAGACAGATAGGTGGTCTGGTATTCCCATCTCTTTCAATATTTTCCACAGTTCATTGTGATCCACACAGTCAAAGGCTTTGGCATAGTCAATAAAGCAGAAATAGATGTTTTTCTGGAATTCTCTTGCTTTTTCGATGATCCAGCGGATGTTGGCAATTTGATCTCTGGTTCCTCTGCCTTTTCTAAAACCAGCTTGAACACCTGGAAGTTCATGGTTCACATATTGCTGAAGCCTGACTTGGAGAATTTTAAGCATTACTTTACTAGCGTGTGAAATGAGTGCAATTGTGCGGTAGTTTGAGCCTTCTTTGGCATTGCCTTTCTTTGGATTGGAATGAAAACTGACCTTTTCCAATCCTTTGGCCACTGCTGAGTTTTCCAAATTTGCTGGCATGTTGAGTGCAGCACTTTCACAGCGTCATCTTTCAGGATTTGAAATAGCTCAACTGGAATTCCATCACCTCCACTAGCTTTGTTTGCAGTGATGCCTCCTAAGGCCCACTTGACTTCACATTCCAGGATGTCTGACTCTAGGTGAGTGATCACACCATCGTGATTCTCTGTGTCATTAAGAACTTTTTTGTACAATTCTTCTGTGTATTCTTGCCACCTCTTCTTAATATCTTCTGCTCCTGTTAGGTCCCTACCATTTCTGTCCTTTATTGAGCCCATCTTTGTATGAAATGTTCCCTTGGTATCTCTAATTTTCTTGAAAAGATCTCTAGTCTTTCCCATTCTATTGTTTTCTTCTATTTCTTTGCATTGATCACTGAGGAAGGCTTTCTTATCTCTCCTTGCTATTCTTTGGAACTCTGCATTCAAATGGGTATATCTTTCCTTTTCTCCTTTGCTTTTCACTTCCCGTCTTTTCACAGCTATTTGTCAGGCCCCCTCAGATAGCCATTTTGCTTTTTTGCATTTCTTTTTCTTGGGGATGGTTTTAATTCCTATCTCCTGTACAGTGTCATGAACCTCCATCCATAGTTCATCAGGCATTCTGTCTATCAGATCTAGTCCTTTAAATCTATTTCTCACTTCTACTGTATAGTCATAAGGGATTTGATTTAGGTCATACCTGAATGGTCTAGTGGTTTTCTCCACTTTCTTCAATTTCAGTTTGAATTTGGCAATAAGGAGTTCATGATCTGATCCACAGTCAGCTCCCAGTCTTGTTTTTGCTGACTGTATAGAGCTTCTCCATCTTTGGCTGGAAAGAATATAATCAATCTGATTTTGGTGTCGACCACCTGGTGATGTCCACGTGTAGAGTCTTCTCTTGTGTTGTTGGAAGAGGGTGTTTGTTATGACGAGTGCGTTCTTTTGGCAGAATTCTATTAGCCTTTGCCCTGCTTCATTCTGTACTCCAAGGCCAAATTGGCCTGTTGCTCCAGGTGTTTCTTGACTTCCTACTTTTGCATTACAGTCCCCTATAATGAAAAGGACATCTTTCTTGGGTGTTTGTTCTAGAAGGTCGTAGGTCTTTATAGAACTGTTCAAGTTCAGCTTCTTCAGCATTACTGGTCGGGGCATAGACTTGGATTACCGTGATATTGAATGGTTTGCCTTGGAAATGAACAGAGAAACCAATCTGCATTTATAGATTTATAAATTAGAATATAATCTTTTATGTTTTGAAAACAGTACATGTTTATTAAAACAATTCAGCCAAAATATAGACAGGAAGTATTTAAAATATTTAATTGAAGAAAAGGGCTCACTTATAGAACAAAAGCACAAATTTCTCAGGAATAAGCTTATGACAATCCAGAATCTAAGCGAAGAGAACTTTAAAATGCTAAAAGGAATATCATAACCAAATAACCAAATGGAAAGACGTGGTGCACTCTTGAAAATGAAAGCTCAGCAGAGTGTCAGATCTTATTTTAACTTATAAATTTAGTGTGATTCTAGAAAAAGTACTAACAGGTATTTGCTATTTATTTTGGAACTAGACAGATGGTTCTAAAATTTATTTGAAAAATAAGTAACAGTAGCCAGGAAATTTTTGAGAAAGGAAGATTAATTTTATTATAAATAAGACTAAAATAATTTAAAGATGGCATTGGTACATAAGTAAATAGACTGAAGACTAGCACATAGTAAGTAGAGCGTCTAGTATGGACCAAATGCTGATAGGGAATTAGTGTATGGTAAAGGTGACATTTTGAATTAATGGGGAATTAATTATTAATTAATAAGTTATTCAGGTCAGTAGTGTTGGAACTACTGGGTAACCATCTGGAGAAAAATCGACTATATCTCTTTCTCTCATTCCTTCTACCAGAGAAAAATCAGAGAGAGATCAATGATTTTAATTTTAAAAATTCAACCATAGAAGTACTAGAAGAAACGTGGGAGGTGATTTTGTTTTTATTTTTGGGGAGTGGAGAAGACTTTTAAAAGTAAAACTCAAAAGCTATTAAAAGATAAGCTCAGCAACATCAGATCAAAAACTTTTACAAGGCAAAACACCAAAAATAGTGCTGTAAGTAAAGTCAGAAGACAAACTCATAGCACAAAGGGTTCTTAAAATAGAAAGAATGCCTAGAAATCAATAAGCAAAACTGAAGAGAAAAACGGGCAAATGATATGAACATATATAAACACTCACATCCAAGGGTTGGGATAATGGGCACTTACATTTTACTGTTTGGATTCGTGTATTTTTTAATGGAAAACATTGTGATAATATCTAAAACTTGAAAAGCATGTATTTCTTGACCTAGTAGTTTCACTTTGAGTTTATTCCATAAATGCATTCACACTTACATGAAGAAAGGGCTAGTCTGTAGCATCTCCCAGCTTTATTCAGGTATAATTTGCATCCAGTAAAATGCACTCATTTTGAGTTTTGGCAGTTGTATATAGTTATATGCAGTAACCACCTTCGTGATCAATATACAGAACATTTCTGTCCACCTAGGAAGTTTGCAGTTAGTCTGTGACACCTGGCCCCCAGCAGCCACTAGTCTGAATGAGTGAAAGTGTGTGGCATATTACTGGCAGGAAAGACAAATACCTCCATCAGTGGTTGCCTCTGGGGATAGATTTGGATACCTGGGCAACAGAAATTGTAGGGACGAGACTTTTTTAAATCTTATTTTTATATATGTATTACCTAATAAAAATAACTTGAAGGATTCAAATGTGTTTAAAATCTGACTTCACCTCTCTCCCACTTTTCTTCATTGGTCTTGCAGACTGAGCGCCAGGTGTCTCGCTGGTTTGTTCAGTGCCTTCGGGAGCAGTCCATGCTGCTAGAAATTATTTTCCTGTATTATGCATACTTCGAGATGGCACCTAGTGACCTATTGGTGTTAACCAAGATGTTTAAAGAGCAAGGATTTGGTAGTAGGCAGACTAATAGGCACCTGGTAGATGAGACCATGGATCCTTTTGTGGATCGGATTGGGTAAGTGTGAATGAACTGAGGTCTTAGAACTTATTCAGTATTTAGAGCATTGATATTAGAGTGGTCTTGTGAATGGGTGAGGGGAGGGGCTAGATATATTTTTCACTTAATGGCTGTGGAAATAGATGAGTGTATGACCACGTTCCAGGTCATTCAGGGAGTGAAGACTTGGATTGAGAGGGATATCTTTTCTCAAAATAGATATCGCATTCTATTCTATTACTTACTGTTTTCATCTAAGGGTACATCCTTTCGTTCTGCGAAAAATCCATTGAGCAATGTATAGACCAAGCACTGTTCAAGTACTAAGAAAACAGTGATAAATAGGGCAGGTGTGTTCTCTGCCCTCTTTGAGGTCATAGTGTATATAGACTTTTAAATTTTATGGAAATGGATATATCCATATTTTGAGCCCATTTCCTCTATGAACAAAAATATACATTTGACCAGTGAGACAGTTGATCTGGGCTAGATATAATTGTTTGCTGTAGAAACCTGTAGTACTGGATCTGTGCTTTGGCGGGCAGAAGCCACATGAGACTATCAAGCATTTAAAATATGGCTGGTGGACTTCCCTGGTGGGGCAGTGGTTAGGACTCTATGCTCCCACTGCAGGGGGCACAGGTTTGATCCCTGGTCAGGGAACTAAGATCCTGCTGCACAATGCTGCCAAAAATAAATAAAATTTAAAGATAAAAATTAAAACTAAAATAATACAAAATAAGGCTGGTCATGGGAATGCGCTGGTGGTCCAGTGGTTAGGGTTCCGCACTCAAACTGCTGAGGACCTGGGTGCAATCTCTGACTGGCCAGCTAAAATTCTGCAAACCATGTGGTGCAGCCAAAAAGTAAAATATGTATGGTCAAATTGAGATGAGCTGGAAGTGTAAAATACCTACTGAATTTAGAAGTCTTGAATATGAAAAAAGAATGTAAAATAACTGAATGTTTGTGATGAAGTGTCTTCCATTTTACCTTATTCTCCATTGAGGTTCAGAGTAGCATGTATGACACCATGATACTGTTTTTCTTTCCAGCTACTTCAGTGCCCTTATCCTGGTGGAAGGCATGGATATTGAATCCTTGCATAAGTGTGCTTTGGATGACAGACGAGAACTGCACCAGTTTGCCCAGGATGGACTTATCTGTCAGGTGAACTTGAAACAGCCTCTTTTTTTTTCAGACTGTTTATGTAGTTAGTAATAAGCTTTTAACCACTCAACTATATTGCGACGTAAAATTTTCCTTATTGTGGAATTTGTGGTTCTGCACTGTTGAGTTAATTAAGGGGCTTCCCTGGTGGTCCAGTGACTAAAATTCCCAAGCACCCAAGGCAAAGGGACCCGGGTTCACTCCCTGGTCAGCGAACTGCACCTGAGTCAACTGAATGTCCCACATGCTGCAACTAAAAATACCACATGCCACAGTGAAGATGCAAGGTCCTGTGTGCTGCAGTCAAGTCCTGGCGTGGTCAAATATGTAATAAATACATGTTTTTTTAAAAAAGCAGTTCATTGGATTTGGAAGAAATCTGAGATTTATTAATTATTTGCACAGAGGTGATAGTTCAATCTGTGAGAATGAGTAGAGTCCCTCAGGGAGATGATAGAAGGACAAAAGGGGCCCAAGGACAGAACCTTGGGTATTGTCTGTGCTTATGCAGCATGTGAAAGAAGAGGAACAGGGAAGAACATGGAGATAGGATGGTCAGAAAGACAGAAAATGAGAGATCTGAGAAAGTTCTGGAAGGATCAGGGTCATTTTTCTTGGAGTCTCCCATTTGAACATATATTTTATCATCTTAAATTGACACAACTTAAAATCAAGAGAGAAAATTGCGGGTAAAGGAAGAGTAATTGAGGGGTCTTATTAATGAAGTGGCCGGGGGCTTGGGGAGAGTAAAAATGTTAGAATGGGAGAGAGGGGCCACTGTAGATAGATGGAAGACTTATTAAGCATGGTGAAAGATCCTCTGTGAGGGTCTTGACCCTTTGTGTTAAGTGACACGGATGTTGTATCTTTTTTTTATTAGGATATGGACCGTTTGATGTTGACCTTTGGGGACATTCCGCATCATGCCCCAGTGCTATTGGCATGGGCCCTCCTCCGTCACACCCTGAATCCAGAAGAGACAAGCAGTGTGGTCCGGAAGATAGGGGGGACAGCCATCCAACTGAACGTCTTTCAGTACTTGACCCGACTGCTCCGCTCGCTGGCCAGTGGGGGAAATGACGTGAGCGTGCGAGCGGGCAGAGAGCAGGGTGGATGCTCGTTGATGAATCATTATTATAGTAATAATGATTGTCAGTGACGGGGATAACGATGATAATTTTGTAACCTTTATAGAGCCTTTACTGTGGTAGACATTGTTCTCAGCACTTTCTGCACAGGATCTTGTTTCATCCTCACAACACTTCGGTGTATTGGGAATTGTTACCCTGTTTTACATGTTAGGAAATTGAAACTGAGAAGGGATGGTGTTTGCCCCCAGGAACAATGAATTGGCAGTTGGTGGGTCCCGCTTGAACCTACTCTGTCTGACCCTTTGCCATTGTGTTATGCTGTGCCGCTAAATATCTCTTACAACTTTGGTCATAGTGACTGGATAAATCTTTTGAGAGGGCTTATTCATTCAACTGTAACGGGATGAATTAGAAATTCTCTTTGAGTCTTGTGTTGGGGCTTAGTTTGAGCGGCATGGTTTAATCAGCTTGTTTTGACATCCTGAATGAAACCTTAGCCAACTTGTTGGCACTGGTTGATTTATCTCAGTGACAGTTGAGGCAGCTGCTTCATTCATACCAGCACATAGAGACTCTATCCTTTTTGTAGGCTGGAGGTGGTTTTCTTCCGTATGAAAACTTTGATCGTTTTGAAAAGGGTTCCCTTTTGATGTTCTTGACTGTGTTGTAATGTGTGTAGCTCCTGCTTTCTCCTTTCTTCCTTTGTCTTCCTGATTTTGGGACTAAATTAGGAAAATTGTGAAGCCTCAGGTTCTCTTCCCATTTGTTTAGAGAGGCTGCATTAATGTGATGAGATTATGCCGAACCTAGAGAAGAGTGTTGTTGCTCAGAATCACCCCTGACTCCTTTGTTGTCACAGTGTACCACCAGTACTGCGTGCATGTGTGTCTATGGACTCCTTTCCTTTGTCCTGACCTCACTGGAGCTGCACACCCTGGGGAATCAGCAGGTCAGTGTCTGGCTTTCATGAGACTGTCTGCACTGCCCAGCTTGCAGTCTTCTTCCTAAAATACTCCTTTGGAGCTGATACAACACAGACCCATTCACTTCAAGCATAATTTGCTATTTATTGCTGTTTTTCACTTACTGTATTATAAAATGGTGCATATTAATGAATAAAAAGTGAGAAAGTGCTGATAAAAAGAAAAAACTATAAGCTCACCACACAGGATAACCTATGTTAACATTTTGATATATTCCCTTCCAAATGTAAAAATATAATAGTTCTTTAGAAATGTAATCACAAATTATATACCGTTCTACAACCTAACTTTTTACTCTGTAGTGCATTTGCCCCAAACATCCGTGGATGCTAATAAATATTCTTGTGCAGTATTTTTAAAAAATGAAATATTTTAAAGATATACTGAAGGAGACAGATTTGTATAATGAACCCTCATGATCCATCACCAGCTTCCAAATTATCAATACACAGCTGATTATAATCATTTCTGCCCCTTCCCCCCTTGGTTACTTTTTTTAAGGAGGATAAATACTTTACAATATTATGGTTTCTGCCACACAGCAGCATGAGTCAGCCATAGGTATACATATATCCCTTCCCTCTTGAACCTCCCTCCCACCTCCTTGGTTATTTTGTAGCGAATCCCAGACAGTATTTACTTAATACGAATATTTTAGTAAAGCTTCAAAACCTTTATCATATCTAGAAAAACGTATCTTCAGATAAGGTAGGACTCAAATTTCTAGATGTGAATGTCATTAAGTTTATCATAAGTTTGTATTAGGATCTGAATAAATTAGATCCATATATTATTGGTTGATATATATGTCAGATTTCTTTTAGTCTGTAGCTGTGCTGTTAATTATGGTAGCCAGAAACCACATCATCGTCTCCATCCATTAGTTCCCTAGAGCAGCATCCCAGACTTTTATGGCACCAGGGACCGCTTTTGTAAAAGATAATTTTTCCATGGACAGAGTGGATGGAGGGATGGTTCAGCTAAGCTGGGCCTAGTAGTACCTCACATTCACATGCATTGAAACGTTTGCAGTATGTTTCCCGGTACATGATCTCATTTAATCCTTAGGACAACATTGTGAAGCAGGTAATGTTTTCACCCGGTTAGAATTTGAAGTTCAGAAAGGTTAATTTGCTTTATATCTTACAGTTCCTTACTTTTTAATCCCAGAATTCTTTCTGACATGCTATATGAAGGTATTATTCATATTTTTATTTCAATAGAATGCAGCTAAAAAAAAAAAAAGACTGGTTAAACCAGGAAAAATAAGCCATTTTCGTCTTCCCTCCTCAACAGGATGTAATTGACACAGCATGTGAAGTCCTGGCAGACCCTTCTCTCCCAGAACTGTTCTGGGGAACAGTAAGTATGTCAGAGGGAGTCCTGCTATGGTGTTCTCTGTAGCAGAATTTGTTTTAGTTCTTATACTAAGCTTTTAAGTCTGTTTTCTCATGTAATCTATACAAAAATTGATAAATTAGATAATATCATCCAGTCTTTTGTGTGGGGAAATGTGATGCTCAGAGATGTGAAGTTACTTGCCCGAGCTAGTCACCACTGCTAGATAGGATCAAGATGTAGTTCTATCTGACATGAGTCCCTAGTCCACATTATTCACCGGTGTGTCCTCTCTCCTACCCACCAAGTCTTTTTTTCACATCCAGAGTCTCAGGCACCAGTAGTACTATAACACCTGAACATATCATTGGGTGATTGTAACTGTCTTAGAAATTTTCAGAGTACTGTTACAGGTTAGGGTAAGGATTCGGCTTTGGAGAGACCAGTTTCTCACTGGTATTTAGTCTTAGCATTGACAGCAGCCTCAAGCCTCAAGGCCCAGGTGATGAATAAATCTTGTTTTTCTTTGAACTATGGCCTGAATGATTTGCCTGTGTATTGTACCCTCTTTCTCCTGAGGTGGTGGGAAACAAAATGCAGATTAGGATGTGATGCTCATGTGTGGCGCTAACTGCTGACAGGCTGTGGGTGCTCTTCATATCAGTGGAAGCAGATCATGTACAGCTAAATAGTGTTTTCCTGTGGCGAGGATGCCTAGCAGAGGTCACTGGAGGCAGCAGTAGTCTCTTTTCAGGGTCTCACTCAGTCAGCTGTTGAAGCCTTTTTCACTGGATGTTTAACATAAAAGTTTTAAATTATTAGAGAAGTGCCGTCTACCTAAAGAAAAGGATTAATTTTACATTTTCTGATGGTTGCTGGGCAATTCAGAGATGTGTTAATTTCTGGATAATATGAAGGTCAGTGACTTCTCCCTTCTGCCATAGGAACCAACCTCTGGTCTTGGGATCATTCTGGACAGTGTATGTGGAATGTTTCCCCATCTCCTCTCCCCACTCCTGCAATTGCTTCGAGCTCTTGTATCAGGGAAGTCTACTGCTAAGAAGGTAGGTTGTTCAGTTAGATGCCTAAATAGAATGGGAGACGTTTTTTAGAAATCCTTTCTGCTTTTCACGTTGCAATTCCACTGCCTTGGCAAGAATTAGTCTGCAGTTGAATGAAAAATGCCAAAGATAGTTCCTCAGTGCTATAAAATTGTGGGAGTAAGACAAAATGTAAAGTTCCTTAATATCTAGTTTGAAGAGGATAATGGATATAAGAATTAAGTAATAAAGCTAGGTGGGCTTCCCTGGCGGCTCAGCAGTAAAGAATCTGCTTGCCAATGCAGGGGATAGGGTTTGATCCCTGCGTCACGAAGATCCCCTGGAGAAGAAAATGGCAACCCGCTCTAATATTCTTGCCTGGGAAATCCCATGGACAGAGGTGCCTGGTGGACTATAGTCCATGAGGTCGCAAGGAGTTGTACACGACCTAGTGACTAAATAAGAACCATAAAGCCAGGTGGTATGTAACTTATGTCATTTGAGTGGTCAAGACCATACTGTTCAGGAGAGACAGCTCTCTGTGGAGTGAGAGGGGCCTTGAGTTGGGTGTTAAAGAATAAGAAGGATTTAACTTCACAAGGAGTGCTGAGGCAAGTCTCAGACGAGTCCTAGGGATGGCTTTATAGGAAGTTTGAGAGTCAGTACATACACAGTCTGGCTAAAAGAGCAGAAAAGCAGATGGGAGGCCCCTTAAGTGTCCCTCAGTAAATGTGTAGCGCTTTCGTGTTTTTTTCCTATGTGTTGGCAGGTGTATAGTTTCTTGGATAAGATGTCTTTCTACAATGAATTCTATAAGCACAAGCCCCATGATGTGATCTCCCATGAAGATGGAACCCTTTGGCGGAGGCAAACACCCAAACTCCTTTACCCTCTAGGTGAGAGAGACAGACGACCCTGCTTCAGTAGCCTCTTCGACAGCGTCTGTGTTGATCTTACTGCCGTTTTAATATTTCATGGCAGGTGCCTTTAAAGTGGATCCTCTCCTCCACTGTGCTTGTTGATTTGCTGATAAATTACTGGTTTCTTACTGTTTTACATCATTTGATTGTTTCACTTCAAAAAATAATGCTTGTTCATTATAACAAGGGAAACAGTGCAGAGCTACATTTTGAACAGTTAATCTCTATTCAGACCTGTCTCCATCAGATAATTAATGTGAAGAGTTTGGTGTGTGTCCTTTTACACATTTCTGTATTCTCTCACAGATTCATTCTACAAATTGATTTTATTACATGTGGATCTGACTCATTCTTTTTAATAACTATATAATTATTCTTGATGTTCCATATTTTTTTATCTTTCACCTTTTAAAGGACATATAGGCTATGTCAGGTTTTTGCCACTAGAAACAATGCTTCTCTGGGGACATATACCTTTATATCCTGGTGCTTTTACTTTTTAGTATATACAATCCCTAAAGTGGGATTGTTGGGTAAAAGGGTGTATACAATAAAATTTTTAAATACATGTCCACTGACAAATGAAATGGATTTTCTAAAATGCAGTAAATATAGGTAAGACACCAAGTTTTCTTACAAGCCAAAATTTGGAATATTATTCAGCCTTAAAGAGAAAAGGAATTCTGACACATGCTAAATATAATGTGGGTGAACCTTGAACACATGATACTAAATGAAATAGGACAGTCCAGAAAGGATAAATACTGTATGATTCCATGCATATGAGGTACTTAGAGTAGTTAGATTTATGGTTTCAGAAAATAGAAGGGTGGTTGACAGGGGCTGGGGGCTGGGATAATGGAGATTACAGGTTAATGGGTACAGAATTGCAGATTTGCATGATGAAAACAGATCTTTGAGTTGATGGTAGTGAAGGTTGCATAACCATGTGAATGTACGTAATGCCACTGGCCCGACAACTTAGAAATGGTTAAAATGGTAAATTTTACGTATTTTTTTACCACAATTTGAGAAAAATGGTAGAAAATTTTTGAATGGATTGTGTCGAATTAAGTTGTAGAAAAACAGCAATTTCCTTTCCTGCTGGCAGCGTGTGAGAGTAACCTCTTAACAGTTGTAAGCTCTTGTATATTCCACGTGCTCAAGGAATAAAATGTGGAAGGCACAGCCTTACTCTTCTAGTCTCTGCATCCTTAGTGACTTACCCGGTGACCTGGGCACCTTCTGTCCTCCAAGGTGGTCTTCCTATAGTCATTGTGTGAGTGGAGAACTGCACTCTGCACGCGATTGTTTTTCAGACACACGGAAAGACTCACTTCCCCTATGACAGTTGAGACTTTTTGTTTTTGTTCCTTTTTAATGCAAAGAGCTATAACAGTAGTGGGTACTAGGAAGAGAGTCTGTACATCTCTGTGATTAGATATTGCTGTCATAGGAGTCTTCTCTTCGTATTAGACTAATTTCTCTTTCTTCTTTAGGGGGTCAGACCAACCTTCGCATACCTCAAGGCACTGTGGGGCAAGTGATGCTAGACGATAGGGCCTACCTGGTGCGCTGGGAATACTCGTATAGCAGTTGGACCCTCTTCACCTGTGAGATTGAAATGCTGCTGCATGTCGTTTCCACTGCAGGTGAGCTCGGCTCAGAGAGTGATCACTATGGGAAGAAAAATGGACATGGTTAGAGGATTCGGAAGACAGAGTTTCAAGATAAGATTCAGAACCATCCAGATTGTGATTAGCATCATTTATCTGGGTCTCAGAGACTATTCAGTGATCTTAAAGGAGTTTTCATTGAGATCACAACTTTTTCCCTCAGATGTGATTCAGCACTGCCAGCGGGTCAAACCCATCATTGACCTGGTCCATAAGGTCATCAGTACAGACCTGTCGATAGCAGACTGCCTCCTGCCCATCACGTCCCGCATCTACATGCTGCTGCAACGGTCAGTATCTGGTCCCTCCCACTGGGTCAGAGGCTGCGTGCAGCCCACGGTGGGAAGCCCTGGTGTGATATCTGTCCATAGCAGAGGGATTTCCTGTTTTCATTCCCTGCTGCCGGGAGGGACCTGGGGAGAGAGGACTAGAAAATATTTGTGATGTAACAAGTCACTTTATTCATTTTACTGAGTACAGTGCACTGTTCTCCAACCAGGTTAACGACAGTGATCTCCCCACCTGTAGATGTCATTGCTTCTTGCGTCAATTGCTTGACCGTTTTGGCTGCCCGGAACCCAGCAAAGGTGAGACACAGTCTTTCTGACAACCAAAAAATGTCATGCATGGCATATACCTGAAGACACACCATAAACACTCGACTCTTCTTTTCCCTCCCCAGGTCTGGACTGATCTTCTTCACACAGGCTTCTTGCCTTTTGTGGCCCACCAGGTCTCCAACATGAGTCAGATGATCAGGTGAGCCAGGTCTTGGGGTAGAGTGTATTCCTGGGGAGTGTCACTTACATTTCAGATCTCAGCTAGCTTCATTAGTTTTAAAGGTGCTTCTCTGTGCCTGTGCATTCTGCTGCTTGCCTTTTCAGTCCTCTCACGAGAAATGAGTCAGGATGAGGCGAAGGAGGTGATGGGACTTGGGGCACAGTGGCTCTTTCCTTAGGCGAGCACTGATGGCTCAGTCTTTAAAGCTGAGGGAGAGAGATATTTCTCATCCAGCAGCAACCACCTTAGGTATGTGGAAATTAACTTTCTAGTCTAGAGAATCCAGGGGTGTCTGGATCCAGAGGCTCAACTTCCCCTTTTTAAGCCGAGGTCACTCTGTGCTTTCTGTTTCATGGCCACTTGAGCTTACTAATGGACCAGTGATTAATACACCGGCTCCATCTTACTGCCTGAGCATTCTCTCCTTGCTCTCTCTTGCTTATAAGACAAACATGCTTGCTTCACGTTTATTTGATTTTTCACTTTTGAGGTTGTATATCAGTAAAGTCCTTAATGCTTCCCCTTGTTAATAAGTAGCCTAGATTTGATTAATTCCTTTGCAGAGCTTTTCCATTTTATGCCCAAGTCATCTAGACAATAACAGGAATCATTACAGTTTATTGAAAGCGTCCTATCATTTTTTCCCCTTTGTCCCTCTGTTTTTTCCCAGTGCTGAGGGGATGAATGCTGGTGGGTACGGAAACCTCTTGATGAATAGTGAACAGCCCCAGGGCGAGTATGGGGTCACTATTGCCTTTCTGCGCTTGATCACCACTCTTGTCAAGGTAAAATCGCATCAGATAGAAGCATCTGATATCGTTTTCCTATGTCCCGCTACTGTAGTCATTTGTTTGCAAGTGTAACGATTGTCCTGACGTTACAGTGATAGCAGTCTCTGTGTCCTGACTATTGTGCCTGACTTTATAGTAGATGCTTCATCTTTGTTAACTGATTTGATACTCAGAGTCCATACAGCATAATGCAGTGACTTCATAAAGTTATTTCTGACAAAGCCCAGGATAATATGTACACATTTCATCATGTCCCAGTATACACATCGTATGTTTATTTCTAAAGTGGGGTTGGGGCTTCCCTCAAAGCTCAGTCAGTAAAGAATCTGCTTGTGATGCAGAAGACCCAGGTTCGATCCCTGGGTCAGGAAGATCCCCTGTAGAAGTGAACGGCAACCCACTCCAGGATTCTTGCCTGGAGAATCCCATGGACAGAGGAGCCTGGCGGGCTAGTCTATGGGGTCGCACGAGTCGGACACGACTGAGCGACTAAGCGCACAAAGTGGAGACGCACAGTGTGGTACAACGTGTGCTGTGCACAGTGCATTCTGACGTTTTCTGACAAGCTGGTCTCACAATCCAGTAACGAATCTCAGCTCTGGTTAAAAAATACTTGTGCAGCATGGATTTGGGGGTCAACATTAGGTTTACCTTTCAGGTTGGCCACTTACTAGGTGTTTGGACGAGTATTGTATTTCTTAGCACCTCTCTGAACTGCGATGATAAATGATCTCTACCTCATAGAGTTGTTGAGAGGGCCCCACATGAAGAACGCTCAGCACACTTGCTGCCCGCAAGAATCAGTCAATGAACACTAAATATAAACGGTTCTGTGTAGAGACAGGGAAGTAGATATGTTTATATAAAGAAGTCTCACTTTTAAGATAAGGAAGCTGATGGTAACAAGTAATATTAGAACAAAGAATTTTGAGTGTCAGGTCTCCTTTCTGATATTTGAGTGATGGGATAGAGTTTAGAGGGTGGTTGGTGATCATGACGGTGAACCTGGATTTTTCCATTGTCAACAGTCCTGTATCCTCTGTGTTTAAGATGGACCTCTCTTCTGCTCAGGTTTAGCCTTCATCTTTCTCTTTCTTGTGGGTGCCTTTTGTGATATTGTCACATTGTCTTTTTAGTCCCTTTCTCTATTCTAGGGAAACCTATGACTTGGATTCAGTTGAACTAGAGTATTCTGATGTTTCTTTTTTTTTTTCTCCCACTGATAGCCAAGGTTTGCCCAGATTTCTTTTGGATCTGTGATCTTAGAGTTAAATCTCTAGTGATAAAGTGACTTATCCTTAAGTAGCATATGCCCTCACGGCAAGGTTTCTTGTAGGGGCAGCTTGGTAGTACCCAGAGCCAAGGGCTGGTGCCCTGTGTCATGTTTGTGCTGAAGGAGATGCTGCCAAGTTACCACAAGTGGCGCTACAACTCCCATGGTGTGAGAGAACAGATTGGTAAGGAGAGCGTGGGCAGCAAAGATGGGAGGCTCCCTGGACACCTTCTTTCTTGGGATAAGGGTCATCACACGAGGTCACATCACTACTGTGTCTTTTCTGGAGTCCAGGTTGCCTGATCCTGGAGCTGATTCATTCAATACTGAACCTGTGCCATGAGACAGACCTGCACAGCAGGTAGGAGGGGGGAGATTGCTAGCACTTGGTACTTTGAGACGCTGCCACTCTGCAAGGGAAGACTCGGGCTTCTGCTGTGCACAGCTGGCTCGTTCTTCCAGAGAACTCAGCTTGGTTGGGCCCAGAGCTCAGTGCTCTTGGGGTTCTTTTTTGCCTTTCACCAGCCTGTTTCTCCTTTATCCCTTTGAAGAGAGAAGAGCAAAGGAGTGGAAACAAGGTTGTTCCCAGTGAAATTATATGCACGCTTTTTATGATCTTTACAAAAGCTGTGTATGTTCATAGAGAAATAGGGCAAGATGCCCTTCATAAACCTATTTCCCAGAGATGGCTATTAACAAGTTAACATGTATCTTCTAGGTTTTTTTTCCTTTGTTTGTACTTACTCTTCTGTAATTTTATTTCCATGCCACTACATACAGATCTGTCTTGTTTTAGTGGTTCCATGCATTCCACTCTATGGATTAATTGTGATTCGTTTCAGTAGGCATTTTCATTAATTGACGGATATTTAGATAGATTCTCAGTGTCTGTTTAAGGAAAGGAATCAGAATGGTAGAGAGCTGATTTGTATCACTGATGTCCAATTGGTTAGATTTGGACAATACCCTTTACTTCCAGTAATAAATTTGGTGGCTCCCCGGTAACTCGGAATGTGTCTGTCTTCCAGTCATACCCCCAGCCTGCAGTCTCTTTGCATCTGCAGCCTGGCCTACACGGAAGCAGGACAGACAGTAATCAACATCATGGGCATCGGTGTGGACACCATCGACATGGTCATGGCTGCTCAGCCCCGCAGGTAGGCCTTCTTCTCCACCTTCCCCCATGTATCTTTATCGTGCCTGCATGTTGTAAGAACTGGAGTGTAAGAAAGACAACCTTATTCTTCCTAGGATGTAGCCTTTGTATAACCTACTAGCTGCTGTGTAGGCTGGCACATAGCAAAGGGAGTTGATTGCGCCTCCTCTCTCATAGTTTGGACTGGGGCCTCTAAAAGAAGCTGTTGAACTCTGGGGTTGTTGTTGGAATCTAATTCATGAGAGCACATGTGTTGCAAATGAAGTCATGTTGTCTGAATCAACTTTGGTTTCCATTTGGCACCCTAGCGATGGGGCAGAGGGCCAGGGCCAGGGCCAGCTGCTGATCAAGACAGTGAAACTGGCATTCTCCGTCACCAACAATGTCATTCGACTGAAACCGCCTTCTAATGTGGTATCCCCTCTGGAACAGGCTCTTACACAGCATGGTATGTATTTTCTTCTAATCAGCAGCATTTCTGCCCATAAGTACATACTGCAGGCTGTGTTTTAGAGGTCAACAGTATTTTCTGATGAACTCTTTGAGGAAATTTGATAATGATTGCCAGTTGGACTTAGAAATAAGACTGTATCATACTTCATGTCTGCCTCCTAGTGGTGATAGAATAATAGTAAAGAATACATGTTCAGGTTAAAATTCTGGCTCCAGCCAGCTTTGACCTTGGGCACCTTATTTTAACAACTGTGCCTCAGATTTCTCATTTATAAAATGGGGATAGTCGCAATATCTACCTTGTAAGATCATAGTGAACATTCAATTGCTACCTGTAAAACCTGATACCTAGTTAGCGTTGACTGTTATTACTCTCTGGAATCTAATTCATGAGAGCACATGTGTTGCGAATGAAGTCATGTTTAAACTACTCATTTAATCTCTTTGGGACCCAGTTTCCTCATTTTCAAGTAGGCATTTGGACAACATCTATGACCTTTTTCTAGGTATATCATTTTGGGATTTTTATGATTTTTTGCATTTAGTGCCATGTTATATATAATGTGATGTCTTTTTCCTAACCTGTTTGTTAAAAGACTATTTTCTTAAAAATGTGTCTAATGCTGCTCTTAATGTATTGGATTGAGCTATTTACCCCCAATCCTGCCTGTCCCCTGGGCTACTGAAGAAAGAGAATGATAGGGCCACCTGCATCCGCTTGGGCCCTCCAAGTACTCGAGAGTAAATTCCTTCATGTATGTGAGCTTTCTGAACAGAAACCTCTCCTGAGAGCTTGAATTAGGCATACTTTGGTGTCTGAACTGTTTCTTGCACTTCCTCAGGTGCCCATGGGAACAACCTTATTGCTGTTCTTGCCAAATACATCTACCACAAACACGACCCAGCTCTGCCTCGTCTTGCCATCCAGCTGCTAAAACGTCTGGCCACGGTAGGATCCCACCTAACAAGTCAAAGCCCCAGAAAACTGACTTTGTGCTTGAGAACAGTCTTTCTCCTAAGAGATGTAACTGACTTGGACTTTTAAAGTGATGTAGCCATAGAAACACACTCACTCACACACACTTTTTTTTTTCCTGGTTATAAAAGACACACATACTCATTTTAAAATACTTACTTAAATGTTACAGATAAACTTTTACAGAAAATTAAGGTCTCCTCTATTATCTCCTCATTCTAAGAATTCCTGTAAGCAGATTGGTACGCATTGCTCCAGGTTTCTTTTTATCCATGCTTATGTATTAAAGGATGTTTAGTGTGAGCTTTTGTTCTTTTCAAAAGCAAAATTCCACGATACGTACTGCTTTGTGACTAGCTTTCTTCCCTTAACACCATATCCTACAGCCTTGCCATGTAGGCACATTGGGATCTACCTCATTCTCTAATGCTTGTGTGGCATGCCATAGCATGGATGGGTCCTAATTTATTTAGGCTATTTTCTGTCTTACTGTTAAATAGTGCTGTAGTGAACATTCCTATTCACAGAACTCTGTAAACTTTTGTTTACAATTCCTAAAAATTAGTTAGATATTAACGAACATTTAAATTTTTAGTATTTTGAAATTAGCCTCCAGAAAGGATGTAAGAGTTTATCCTCCTAAAATCTAAGTCTCATATCCTTGCCACAGTGACTTCATCAGTTTTTTAAATCTGTGCTAACCTAATGGGCAAATCAGTGTTATCTGTTTTTAAAAACTTTACATTTATTTAACCGTGAGAGAGGTTATGCATCTTTTTATGTTGATTAGTATTTTCTCTGGCAATCATGGGGCATCTTTTGCTGTAGTTTGGTGTGATGTCCCTTTTGGCCCAGACCTGTCCATCTGGATGTTTCCCTCTCTGGCATTTTCCAAGAGTTCTTCAGCACCTTTCTGCAGATGCCTGTTGCGATTTTTCTGGAGGTGGAGGTCTACCTGTGTGTCCCGGTCTCCCTCAGGTGGCCCCCATGTCAGTGTATGCCTGCCTGGGCAGTGATGCGGCTGCCATCCGAGATGCCTTCCTAACCCGACTGCAGAGCAAGATTGAGGATATGCGCATCAAAGTCATGATTCTGGAATTCCTCACGGTTGCCGTAGAGACGCAGCCAGGCCTCATTGAACTATTTCTGAATCTGGAGGTGAAGGATGGCAGCGATGGCTCCAAGGTGAGCCTGCACCTGGGATGAAGCTGGGAGATGGCCCCTGGGAGGTGGGTGCTGGACGCTACGGGTCCGGCTGTAGGCGGAAGCTGTGGGCCTGAGCTGTCACTGCCCCTCTGCAGGAATTCAGCCTTGGGGTGTGGAGCTGTCTCCACGCGGTGCTGGAGCTGATCGGATCCCAGCAGCAGGACCGCTACTGGTGTCCCCCACTGCTGCACCGGGCGGCCATCGCCTTTTTGCACGCCCTGTGGCAGGACCGGCGGGACAGTGCCATGCTGGTCCTGAGAACCAAGTGAGTCTGACTCCAGAAATTACTTAGTTTCCTGAGTACGTGTCCTTGTCTGTAAGATGAGGGAGCAATCGTTCTGAGAGGTTTGTTGTGACAGATCGTGCTTAAAAGTGCTTCGTGCTTGGGTCAGTGTGTGGGAGTTACTCTCTTTTTAAAGCTGCCCCAGCAGGTGCCATCTTTACTCTGAGGTGTTTACTTTAGAGTTCCCACCTTTCAAGCTCCTGCCTTCTGCCAACCCCCGAAACCACTGTTCACAAGAAACAGCAGAGTCAGATGAGGGTGGCTTGCTCGAGCCATTGAACTGAATGGAACACACTTTATTCTGGGTCCCTGTTTTCTCCATGGAACCCCTTTCTGTTTATGTATTATAATAGAAACAGGTGACCTATGCAGCAGATGTTAGGGTTGGAACTGAGAAAATGTGGAAAGGTGACCACCAAGGGGAGGTGGAAAGAGGAGAAAAAGGACTGTATGAGAGAAGGTGTGATTTCTGACATTTATTTTCTTTTCAGACCCAAGTTTTGGGAAAATCTAACGAGTCCACTATTTGGTACGCTTTCTCCTCCCTCGGAAACATCCGAGGTGAGTGGTGAACGGAGGGACAATGGCGGAGAGGCCCTGGGAGTGAAGGCTGGGCTGAGTGAGACTGGGCTGTGGAAAATGTCTACCCCCACTTGACTAAACGACCAGCACGTTTTCTTCACCTGAAACTTCTTTCTCAGAGAAGCATTTGTCTCCTCTCCTTTGAGGTCTTGCTTTGGGAAGGAGGGTGGCATGCCCTGCTCTGTTGCTGGCTCTGTGGTCCCCACTCGCTTGGAGACACGGTGGACCTGACGCTTCTGCTCTTGCAAGTTAGATGCCCACTCACTAGGGAACGTGCTTTCTTGGTTGCTAGTGCCACTCCCTGCTCTGTCCCATGTGGGAGGGAAGGGCCCTAGGGGAGAGGTTCTCACGGCTCTGCTCTCCCCTCCACAGCCCAGCATCCTGGAAACCTGTGCCCTAATCATGAAGATAATTTGCTTGGAGATATACTATGTAGTTAAGTGAGTCCTTTGCCCTTTTGAGACTTTAATCAGAGGTTTGTGGCGGGGGGACCTATGGAGTGTACTGCTAAGGGCGTGGCTACCTGAGCCCAGGCGAAGGAGAGAGCTGGTTTGGAGCCATTTCTGGAGGGCCACCGATCCGTGTCCCTGGCCAGTCCATTGATGGCATTTATGATTGTCAGAAAGAGTGATTGTGAAGCAAACTCCTTGTGCTCGGGATTTTATGGAGAAGGAACCCTGGAAAAGGCCTCAGCCTAACCCATTATGTTGAGCAAGAAGTGTGAGCCCCACACATTGGAGCTGATCCGGAGCCGTCTGCCTTTAAGCCCATGTGAGGTTGCTTTCTCTGCCTCAACAAGGGTCAGTGCCCGTCACACTCCCATCTGCTTTTCAGACCTAACCATAGGTTTTGTTTTTCTTCTGACACCCTAGGGGCTCATTAGACCAGTCATTAAAAGATACACTCAAGAAATTTTCCAGCGAGAAGCGCTTTGCCTACTGGTCGGGGTATGTCAAGTCCTTGGCAGTTCATATGGCCGACACAGAGGGCAGCAGCTGCACCTCCCTGGTAGAGTATCAGATGCTGGTCTCCGCCTGGAGGATGTTTCTCATCATTGCCACCAGTCACGTAAGAACCTCCTGGGGCGAGTTTTGGCTTTGGTATCCTAGCAACGATATGCTGGGGTGCTTAGCAGATACAGCCCCTTGGGCTAAAGAATGATAAGGGTTTTTCTCCGAGAGCTAAAATGTAATAGGTTCTGTGCCAAATGTGGGGTGCTTGAATGCTTTTTGGCCAGCAAGGGGCCCTTAAGGAAAGTGCAGAGAAGGCATTATTTAAATCCCTTCAGCTGTTCATAAAAGCCTCCCGTAGCTGCCTTTGCGGACCTAGCTAGGTCTTGGGGACCCCTTCTGTCTTCCACCTCTCATACACATGGATAATTGCCTCACTCTGTGTGCCCTGGGGACGCTAGGTAAATATATTTGTTGACTGGTCAGCAGGAGGCTGTAATGGCTGCAGCAACACCCTCTAGAGAACAGTGGTTTTCATTGGCTCTAGAAACTGCATTCCCTGGTGTTCTTAGAAAAAGAACAGAGGCCGTTGTCTCTGCAGTGTGTCTACAGAGCATGTAGACACACTGCAGAGGTTTTTAGCGAGTTGATGTTTGGGAAGAATTTGCATTTTTCCTTGGCTTTTCTTTTGTGTGTGCTTTGACAACATCTTGCTGTATAGTAAGGACTTGATATTGACGCGTTTTGCCCTAGGGAATCCAAATGAGTATCTTCACTTTATAACTTCAGCTTAACAGATACCCTTTGTTCCAGGCACACTCTTACATCTTCCATGACTTGTTCCCTAGTGCCTGACTGTCCACAGCTTTGGAGGTGGGCTGTGACATGGTGGTTTTGGACCCCTGGTATACACCAAAAGGCTCAGTTGTCTCTGGAGAATTTATGTGTCACCTTTTAGGTCCGAACAGGCAGCAGTTCTTAATTGCAGCTCTGAAAATCCCACTAACATCTTTTCCCCTAGGAAACCGATTTTGGTTTTGTCCAGGATATTGATCACTTTTTCATCCATTTAATAGATATTAATGGACTGCTTACTGTATGCTAGGCACTGGAATACAGCAGTGAATAAGGCAGATAATGGTCTTTGATCTCACGTAGGGTGGCCCATGAGAGAGGCATATTGTAAACAAGTTTACAAAGGAATATAGTTCGGGATTGTGATATTTCATGTTGAAGGAAATAACTCGGATGCTATGGTAGGGAATGCTAAAGGAGGGTGGGAGTAGTCAGGAGGCCCTCTAAGGAGGTACTATTCACACTGAGGCCCGAGTGTGCGAGGAGCCATCTAGATGATGCTCTGGGCAGTCAGAGTCACAGGTACAGAGGCCCAGAAGTGGGAAGAGCTCAGCCTTTTCACGGAGGAGGAAGGGGGCCAGTAGGGTTGAAGTCGATTGAGCTCGGTAGGGATGATACCAAAATCAGGTGGACCAGATCCTCGGGGGTGCCCAGGCCTCGTGGAGGAGTTGATGTTTCCAGAAGGGTTGCACTGGGAAGCCTCAAAGGTCTGAGCAGAGGAAGGATGTTGTTGGGGAGGAGATGAACCTGGGCTTCTTGGTTCTGACCATGGCTAAGGAGGACCTGGAAACATCAGGGCCCTTGAGTCTCATTTTAACCAAGGAGACAGTGGCCTGACAGAGGACCCTGTCTGTCTTGGCTTCTGAAGTCTGGGAGGTTTTCCTTCTGACATTTCCTTCCTGTCCCTTTGCAGGCAGAGATAACGCACCTGACGGACTCTGCAGTGCGTCGCCAGCTCTTTCTTGACGTGCTCGAGGGGACCAAGGCGTTAGTAAGTGTGTCTGGGAGAGTTCCCGTTCCTCCCAGGGAGATGGCCTCTGCAGTCAAATAGCAGCTCCTAAGCCTGTAGCCGCTTACAGTGAGTGGTCAGATCACTCAGGCAGCCTGAGGCTGTAGTGCCAGGTGGAGGTCTGCTATTGCCGGGCCAGCCCCTGGCCTCTTCCCTGTGCCCACCCCCGTGAGCTCGCTGCCGGGAGAGAGAGGCTTGGGGCTGCAGGAGCCTGTGTACAGTGCTCCCAGCTTCCCGGGGTGTCAGCCCACAGGAAGCTGACTGTGCTGTCTCCCCTCAGCTCCTTGTCCCCGCCTCCGTGAACTGCCTCCGCCTCGGCTCCATGATGTGCACCCTGCTGCTTATTCTCCTCCGGCAGTGGAAGAGGTGAGCCTGGCCAGGAGGGGCAGCCTCTTCCACCCTCCTCACTGGCCCCACCTTGGGTTTGGGGACTGAAGCAGACCTCTGGTGAGAGGCTGCTGCCCCACAGGCATCCTGAGGGCAGCGTGTGTGGGCCTTTCTGTGAGGCCATGTGTGGCCTTTCTGTGAAGTGTGTTCCACCGCCCTCTCCACTCTGCACTGTGTCTAGAGAGTTAGGTTCTGTGGATGAAATCCTCGGGCCCCTGACGGAGATCCTGGAGGGAGTGCTGCAGGCAGACCAGCAGCTCATGGAGAAGACCAAGGCCAAGGTGTTCTCGGCGTTCATCACGGTGCTGCAGATGAAGGAGATGAGAGGTGAGGGGCGGGAAGGAGTGAGGGGCAAGACTTCTTCCACGTCAGAGCTGGGGTTGTTCCTCTGAAGCTTGTGTTTTCAGGCTGGGACTCTCGTCTTCAGGAAAACTTTATCTCCTCCCCTCCCGCTGGCTGACGCACTTCCTGTTAGCACCCTACGCTTGTAGCCGCCTGCCTGAGACAGACACGTTGGGTAGCATGACAGAGTCCCTTCCTGTATCCTTGGCAGTGAATGACATCCCCCAGTACTCCCAGCTGGTGCTGAACGTTTGCGAGACCCTTCAGGAAGAGGTGATCGCACTTTTCGACCAGACCCGCCACAGCCTGGCGGCGGGCAGTGCCACCGAGGACAAGGACAGCATGGAGACTGATGACTGCTCCCGGCTCCGGCATAAGGACCAGCGGGACGGGGTGAGGGGGGCGCCCTGGGAATCGGTGTGTCCTTCCCACTCGCATCCCCAGTTGTGCACTGCTGCCTGCTCTGGGCCAGGCCCAGAGGTGATGAGTGACCAAGACAGTCACAGCCTGATAGGGAAAGTTAATAAACCAGATTGTGCAGAGATGTGTCAGAATTCCATCGTGGCAAGTGTTGTAGGGGTGAAACACAGGGAGAGAGTGCCCCGTGGGGTTCTCACCTCATCTAGGGATTCGGAGAGAAAGCACCCTTTCAGCAGTGACTTGGGCATTGGTAGTGCTGGCAGGCCGCGGGAGCAGGGGGAGTTGAGTGGTGAGAACCGCATGTGCTGAGCTGTGGGTGAGTCACGTGGTGTGAGCCAGGGTCAAGTGAGGCCTGGAGAGCAGCGGCTGATTGACCAGCAGCCTTGTCGGGGTCTTTATTCTGGGTGCTAAGTGAAACAGGAAACCATTTAAGGATTTTAAGTAAGGGAGAAAAATGATGAGATTTGTATGTTAGAAAGCCTCCTGGATGTATTCGTAGCATAGAACAGTGTTTTTCAAACTGTGGGTCAGGACCTATTTATGGATCTTGGGCTCATTTGGTTATAACCAGCATTTTCTAAACGAAGTAGAATAAAATGTAGAAGAAAATACCAGCTTGCTTTGCAGAGGATAAGGGTAGGTACTCTTTAATGAAAACATGTAAGTATGCGTATACTGCAGCGCAGTATGGGTTACTCTAGGTGGCTCATGGCCATTAAGTGTGAAAAGCCACTGGTCTGGAGAGAAGGAGGGGCCATTTAGGAGGTGAGAGCGATCGTGCAGTTAGAGGGGAGCTCACTTTGACCCCACGTGGCGTGGGTGACCTGTTCCTCTCCTCCTCCCCCGGTACCGCCTCCTTTCCTCTCACCATCTCTGCCCCTGGGCCCAGCAGGTGTGTGTCCTGGGCCTGCATCTGGCCAAGGAACTGTGTGAGGTGGATGAGGACGGGGACTCGTGGCTGCAGGTGACCCGCCGGCTCCCCATCCTGCCGACCCTCTTCACTACCCTGGAGGTGAGCCTCCGCGTGAAGCAGAACTTGCACTTCACTGAGGCGGCGCTGCACCTGCTCCTCACCCTGGCCCGCACCCAGCAGGTAGGCGGCAGGCAGAGGGGTTGGCTGGGCTTGTGCTGGTGGGTGCTGACGCTGCCTGGGGCTCTCCCAGCCTGAGACCTCCCACCCCGTCCTGGGGTGGGTGGCTGCAGTGACAGCGTCCGTTTCATCCTGCATCTTTCCCTCGCAGGGAGCCACGGCCGTGGCCGGAGCTGGCATCACCCAGAGCATTTGTTTGCCTCTCCTGAGCGTGTACCAACTCAGCACCAACGGGACAGTACAGGTGAGTGTCAGGGGCCTGCCCCGCCTCCCCAGGCCCCTTGGTGCTGTCACTGGGCCTGGAAGTTGCTTTCTTGAGAGGCCTAATTAAGGCACCGAGAGTACAGAAGCTTCCCCACCCCTGCACTGACTGCTAGCAAGAGAAGCTCACGCAGCTAGTTAGTGCCCAGCCTGAACCTGGAGCCTCGGCTTCTCGTATCTCCGTCTGGTGCTCTTTCCGCGTAACGCCTGACCTCGGACCCCCTCTCACCCTGCTGGCGCCCCTTCCAGGGGCTTTTCTCCTCGAAGGAGCCAGACTTCCTTAGCTGCTGGGTTGCAGGGAGGCCCCAAGGTCCCTATCAGTTGGTTCCTGGGCCCATGTCGTGATCCTGTCTGCTGTTTGTGTCTCAGACACCCGGCACCTCTCGGAAGTCCCTGGATGCCCCCTCTTGGCCCGGCGTCTACCGTCTCTCCATGTCCTTGATGGAGCGGCTCCTCAAAACCCTCCGCTACAACTTCCTGACTGAGGCCCTGGACTTCGTGGGGGTTCACCAGGAGCGGACCTTACAGGTGAGGAGCTGCTGGCATCTTTGGGGTCAGGACTTGGGGTTCAAGGGCGTCTGGGCTCTTCAGGACTGAGTGTGGGTGCTCCCACTTCTGAGGTGCCGTGAGGACTGCTGGGCTGACAGGCCCCACGGAGGAAGGGGAACGGTCTGGGATCAGCTCAGACAGAAGCCTCTTCATCCAGCCACCTGTCATGCTGTCGCCTCAGCGTTTGTGGGCCCAGCACTCCCCTTCCTGCGGGAGGGCCGGAGCAGACACGGCAGGGCTGAGTCACTCTACCCTTCCCTGTGCCCCCCCAGTGCCTCAACGCGGTGAGGACGGTGCAGAGTCTGGCGTGCCTGGAGGAGGCGGACCACACCGTGGGCTTCCTCCTGCAGCTCTCCAGCTTCAGGAAGGAGTGGCACTTCCACCTGCCTCAGCTCATGCGGGATGTCCAGGTGGGGCCTGAGACCAGCTTTTTGGAGGATCTGGGGAGAGGTTCAGGGAGAACGGGGCAGGGCGTAAAGGGCAGGCTAGTTCCTGGAATGTGGCTGTTTTCTTTGGTGGCACAGGTTTGGGTTCACCTTGCTTCCTCTGCAGCGACGTTTTGCCTCCATAGCAAAGGGCAGCCTTACAGGGTGAGAACCTGGGCTCTGTGGCGTAGACCCTGGTTCACATCCCTTAGTGCAGGACTGAAACTAGGGACCAGCTGGAGGAGCAGGCAGGGAAGGAACACAGGCTCTGGAGTCAGGCCTGTGGTTGTGTGACCTTGGCCAGGTCACTTTTTCTCTCTTTCATCTCACCCTTTTCTCCTTCTATAAGAGGGGAAAACTGTCCCCATCTTATTTATTTACTTAGGACTTTATAGCATGCTTGCTATCTAGCTGGGTCTTGGAAACCGTCCTGGCATCTGTTGACCCAAGAGTCTGGTTGAGCGTGCTTGGTGGCTGTGAGGTTTGGGGCTGGAGGACGCAGGGAGGTGCGGGGGACGCGGGAGAAGTGTATGGTTTCTGGTAGCGCCCCTCTGGGTGGTTCTGGTCAGCTGGCCGGGGCCGCCCCGCGGATCCCCCTCACCCTCCCCGGTTCACTGCAGGTGAACCTCGGCTACCTGTGCCAGGCCTGCACCTCCCTCCTACACAGCCGCAAGATGCTGCAGCACTACTTGCAGGTAACCCAGCCCCCGCCACGCCCTGCCCCGGGTGGCCTCGCCCCAGCTCCTCCGTGCTCCAGCTCTCTGTCCCCCCGCCAGAACAAAAATGGGGAGGGCATCCCCTCAGCCGTCGCCCCCCGAGCTCAGCGGCCACCCACAGCTGCCCCGGCTGCCCCCTCCTGCTCCTCCAAGCAGCCCGCTCCGGACACAGAGGCCTCAGAGCAGCGGGCCTTGCGCACCGTCCAGTACGGCCTCCTGAGGATCCTCAGCAGGACCCTGGCCGCCCTGCGCCGCTTCACCCCCGACGTCTGCCAGGTCCTGCTGGATCAGGTACCCCGCCCCACACCCCCATCCTCCATGGAGCCATTGGGGCTCCGCTCTGCGCCCAGAGGTGCCTGGGGATCTTGCCCTCCATCAGTCTTGTCTTGCTTTGCAGTCCCTGGACCTTGCTGAGTACAGCTTCCTGTTTGCCCTGAGCTTCACCACTCCCACTTTTGACTCTGAAGGGGCCCCGTCCTTCGGGACTCTTCTGGCCACCGTGAATGTGGCCCTGAACATGCTTGGAGAGGTAAGTCGGGTATTGTCTGGCCCCTCACCCCAAGCCTTCCCCCCAGCTTTCCACTGCCTAACCACGGCCTTGGGCCTGTGTATCCAGCCTGAGCTGACCTGTAAGAGCTAGTGAGAGCTAACGAGTAACTGATAAAATTGCCTAGCGGAGGTCCTGTGAAATGGGAAGGTCTCAGTGAGTTGGAGTTGTTACTACATTTTTTTTAACCCCCGTTTCTCTTCCTCCAGCTGGACAAGAAAAAGGAGCCTCTCACCCAGGCTGTGGGGCTCAGCACACAAGCGGAAGGGACCAGAACTCTGAAGTGAGAAGGCCCTCCTGGACCTTGGTTGGGGGCTGGGGTGATCTTGGGCTGGCTCTCCTGGATCCGCCGCTTCATGCACACGGCCCACATCCGCCCCCTGCTCCAGGTCGCTCCTGATGTTCACCATGGAGAACTGCTTCTACCTGCTCATCTCCCAGGCGATGCGTTACCTTCGGGACCCGGCCGTGCACCCCCGGGACAAGCAGCGGATGAAGCAGGAGCTCAGCTCAGAGTTGGTAGGAGGAGTGGAGGGCCCTGCCTGTCGGGGGGACCCAGGGGTCCCGGCCCCCCACTGCCTGGGGCCACCCTGAGAGGGGGGCCACAGGGCCTCATTGGGTGCTTTTTCTCTTGCAGAGCACTCTACTCTCCAGCCTCTCCCGCTACTTCCGCCGGGGAGCCCCCAGTTCCCCTGCTGCTGGCGTCCTTCCCTCGCCTCAGGGCAAGTCCACCTCTCTCTCCAAGGTCAGCCCTGAGAGTCAGGAGCCGCTGATCCAGCTGGTGCAGGCCTTTGTCCGACACGTGCAAAGATAGGGCACCGGCCCACTGCCGCCTACACTCTGCACCAGCCTGTACGGCACACCTGGGGAGCAGGGGTACTGCTGGCAGACGGCCTCTCCGGACCCGAGAGCAGCTCATCACCCTCCCGAGTCACCACGACTCCAGCCACTGCCCCGGCGTTATTTTTGTAACAGATCAAGAGGTCAGCAGCAGGGGTGGGGAGCCGTTGAGTCTGCTCCGCTCACCGTCTCACGTTCAAAATGCCCCTAAAGAGGTGTATTCCTTTCCTTCAAGCATTCCCCACAGCACTTGTCCCTGGCTAGGGGAGAGGCGGGGAGCCAATGTCACTTGCAGCCAGGAGGCTGTGTTCACGGGTTTGAGAATCTGTTTTTCCACACTCTGTTCTTGCAGTTTTTGGTAATACTGTGGTCTATTTATACAAATATTAAAATACTGTTTATACACAACTGCGTGGGTATACCTTCCGAGCCCAAGGACTAACCAGCTCTCAGAGCATTGCTCTGCCTCCCTTGGCCAGGGGCCCAGAGTGGAGGGGGGCTACTGGGTGGACACTCGGGTCTTCCTTCTACCCAGGTCTTGGCCCCCACCCCTCACCTCCATTTACCAGCTGCCTGAGTTGATCACTGGGTTAGAGCCTTTCCTGAAGCCCCGGGTGGGGTGGCCTCTGGCCTCCTTGGGACCTAATCAGAGAGTTCTGGGCCCAGCTGCAAGCCTCAATCTAAAACCTGGCTTGTGGACCAAAGCTATCACTTGGGAAGTTTCGGGAAGTAGACTAACCTGGGCTACAGTCCCTGCGTGGCCACTTGCCAGTTATGGAACCTCGAGGAGGTGACTGATTTTTTTTCCCTCTTCTGTGAGGACAACACGAGAATACGTGTGAACGTGCTGTACTCAATGCCGGGTCCCTGGGAAGCCCTGTCAGCTGTCAGTTACTCAAGAGTAAACCCTCATGCACATTTTACAGTCCACTCTGCCCCAGTTCAGGCAAGTTTTTCTCAGGAATAAAACATCAATGACGCAGCTGCAGCAGACCCACATTCCCTTCCTTGGGAGCAGCACGGGCGCCCTGGGAGGGAGGAGGGGACTACGGCCGGCGCTGCTGCTTCTGTGCATCACTTCCTCCCCCAGAAGGTGGGCACGGTGCAGCAGTGTGCCGTCTCCTCTTCCCCTTCCCGCCTGGGGGGCCCACGGCGCGACTGGAGCCCAGGCAACATGCACACGAAGGATGGTTTATTATTGGTCACTGGCTAGAGAGCAAGCAGACAGGCAGAGTAAAAAGATCCGTTAAAAAGTGAGTGTGGAGAGTGCAGGCGGCAGCCACCAGACTTGGCTGGAGCGATAGGGCTGGGAGGGGAGGGCTAGCACCCGGGAGCTGCCGCTCTGGCCAGGCTCCCCTCCGCTGCAGCGCATCCTGCGGGACGGCACCCCTGTCCCCAGCCTGCCACAGACCTGCTTGCCTGCCTGCCTTGCCCCCTTTGCTGCTTTTGGCAACTAAAAGGCAGGTGCGCTGTCTCACCAAGGGTGCGCCCCAGGGCGTCCTCAGCCCGTCTTGCACTGACCCCCCCACGGGCCGGGGCGCCAAGTGCAGCTGCTGCAGCCAGGCCCACCCTCCTGAGCAGGAGCCGGGAGGGCTGGGGGCTCAGGGACGCAGGCAGGGGTGGGGGGCTCCAGAACCAGGTCAGAAGCAGGCTGGGGGAGGAGCCGGGATCATTCAGCCTCTGGGGCCCCTCGCAGCTGAACGGTCAAGGGGCAGGATGGGGATGGGGTGAGCCTCCCCACGCTGAGCAGCTGGGTCACCAACAGACAAGAGGCAGGGCTGCACCCATTCCCCCTGCCCAGGCCAGAGTGGGCAGGGCCTGGGGGAGGGGGCCTGCTCAGCTGAGCAGTTCCAAGTAGGTGACAGGGACCTTGCCCTTCTTGTTGCCTCTCTCGCCAATGAGCCAGTCGGGGTCCATGCCAGGCAGGCTGTAGACAGTGATGAGCTGAAGAGAATGACAGAGGAGGAGGGTCACGCCCCTGCTACGCGGGGCCCCTGTGCCTACAGTGGCGGGCGCCCTCTCCTCAGCTGCTCTATGGAGACAGATCAGAGAGCCTGCCTCCTCAAAGCTGGAGCCGCCTCTGTCCCCTGCGGCCAGTCCCAGCTCTCCCCCCACCCCCCAGACCCCTCAGAGGCGGGGAGCCCATGATGCAGGGTCCTCAGACCCCAAGCCCCCAGCTCCGGTCCCCTGACCCCCTAAGCCAGCCTGTCCCCCCACCCCGTCCCTGTGGCATCCAGGCCCACCTCGTCAGCCAGCAGGGCCAGCTCGCTGCTGTCGGCTGCCTCGTAGTCATAGAGAACCCGGGCTTTCCGGGTTCCGCTGGCTGGTGGGGCCACCTCCTCCAGGCGGAGAGCGGCCTCCCCTGGTGGGGCCAGGTCAGCCACGGAGGGCCCCATGGGCATCGTGGCTGCAGCGGTGGTGGGCGAGGTACTGCTGAGGGGTGGGGAGGCGGGCTCGGTGGTGCCCACGAAGGTGCCTGGGAATCTGGAGAGGAGAGTAGGGGGAAGGGGCCATCTTAGCAGCCGGGAGCTACCCTCTTGTGGGGGGCGGTCCCACGTGCCCCACAAAACACCAGTCAGGCCCATGGCCGCGGAGGCAAGGCCACCTCGCTACTTACATGGCTCCCTGGGAGCTGGTGGCGTGAAGAAGGAAACAAGGGGAAGTGAGACGCCCCTGCCGTCCCCGCCACCCCCTACCCCACCCCAGAAGCCGCGCCCGAGGTCCATGAGGCCAGCCACCCTTCACTTTCCTTCTGATGGGGTGCCAGGGCCCAGAGGCGGGGCTGATGCCCCACCACGGTCAGCAGCCCTCCACCCTGCCCTGGGCATCAGTGGGGCTTTCTGAGCTCGGGGGAGCTGGGGGCTGGGAGCCAGGGGCCCCCGGTGGGCACCTGCCCAGCTGCTTCTGGAGGTCCAGCATGTGGCGGTAGCACTGGGCATAGTATGTGGTCTGAGACTCGATGAACTCATGGAGGCAGCGAAGGTGGTTAACCTGCAAGGAAGAGGTGGTGGCTGACAGGGTACCCGCGGGCAGACGAAGCAGCCCTCTCCCCACCCTACACTCTGCAGACCCCGGCTCGGCGTCCGGCATTTTCTGCCCAGGCCTCTTGCTCCCTGGGGTGGGAGGGGGCCATACCCCCTGCTTTGGGACCTTAAGGATCGTGGGCTCGAGTGCCCCCTGTTCCACCCAGGTTCACCAGCTGCCTCAACGTGAACTTAAAAGAGTCGTGGTGTCAGACACATGGGTGGCAAAGAAGACTTGGGACGATAGGAGGAGGAAACGGGACAGGACTCACGTGGGTGCTACTGATCCCCTCCAGCAGGAGCCGGGTCACTTCTGCCTGCCGGTCAAACTCCGTCTGGGCCACTCGGAGCTCCTGCTCAGCCTGGGAAGGCCCGGGGATGAGCACGAGGGCAAAAATGGCCCCCAGCCGCCCTCCCACCAGCCTCCTCCCGCCCCCGGAGCCACCTGGGAGCGGTCTTCCCTTCCCTTCTGTGGCAGATGGACTTCCCCAACCCTCCCCCCCACCCTGGGATGCAGACATGGGGCAGGGGTTCACCTCTCACCCCTGACTTCTGGCTTGGGGCCCTGACCCCCTGGAGGAGCCTTAGCCCGGCTTGGGACCCCCCCAGAGGAGGCCAGTTGCTGGGTGGGCAGACAGAGCCTCGAGTGCCCTCCTTGGCCTTTCATGCTCACACATTTGTCCATCTGAGGCCACCACCCAGCAGGGACAAATTCAACCAACAGTTGCTTTGGCCTCCGGAGGGCCTATGGTGTGCTGTGTGGCAGAAGGGAAGTGACCGCCCCTTACCATGGCCCCAGCGGCTGCAGGGCAGAGCTCAGAACTAGACGCAGACCTGCCCCCAATGACAGCAGGCGAGACTGGACTCCCGTTCCCCACCCTGTTTCTTCCCTGAGCCCCGACTCACCTTGTCCACCTCATCATTCCAGAGCTGCGGAGACCACAACAGGACCGGTCAGCAGGGGAGGGAAGGGGCAGCGGTCAGCAGGGGAGGGGAAGGGAGGTGGGGGACGGCTGTACCCCAGAGCCCGGGCCCCTGCCCCAGCTCCCGAGACCCCCCAACCTCTTCCCACCCCCCACGCTTCCCAATGTCCTCCCCACAACCCCACCAGGAGCTGAGGCTGGGGGGAGGCCTGGTGTGAGAGGGAGGAGGGGCTCTGACGTCACAGTCCATCCAGTCCCACATGCCACATGCGGGGAGGGGGGACAGCCAGCTGGGAAGTCCTGCTTGGGTTTCTCCTACAGGCAAGCCCCCAGGCTCGGACTGGGGTCTCCAGGGAGACCGAGCGTCCCCCACCCCACCCTGACGCTCTGCTGAGGCTGCTGGGCTGGGAGGCAGGACCGTGTGACCCTAGACCAGTCACTGAACCTTTCCGTCCTTCGGCAGAGAAAGGCAGCCTCGTGCCAGAGTCACACTGGGGTTCAAAGGCACAAGAAAAAAACAGGGCCGTCTCCACCCTCCTGGATAGTCCTCCTTCCACTCGGCCCAGGAAGGGGGGCGGCAAGTGTCCTCCAGAGTCTAAAGAAGAAAGACCCCCCTCCCCCCACCACGGCTTAGGAGACCCGTTCCTCTGGCCCGCTGCTACCCTAACACGGGGTCTGGGGGGGCAGAGAGCAAAAACCAGGCCAGCCCGGCTGGGACGGAGGCGTCCCCACCCCAGCGCCGTTCGGCAAATCGCACAACACGTGAAGCGACCTCCACGTGGACACACGTGGGCGAGCCAGCCACAGGGGGCCAGGGGCCTACACTGTGGTTAACGCCCCCAGGGGACAAGGGACCCCACACACACATGGCAACATGCTTATGACAGATGGAGAGGAGCCGGCGGGGGGGCGGTGCGGGAGGATGTCACCCACGGGGAAAGGAGGGACAGAGGCAGAGAAAGGCCCAGCACTGGTTTCGACAGGCATGACGGGACAGGTGGCGTCTGCCTATTTCCCCAACTAAACAGTAAACACCAAGATCTCAACAAGCTGTAGGAAAAAAAGATACCAGACGTTCAAAGTCCTCCTGACCCCGCCCCGCCCAGCCCACCCTCTCGGAGTCCCAGTCCCGCCAGCCCACCCATCCACCGCTGCCCTCTTGCTCAGCTTCGGAGGGGCCAGCTTGGGACACGCCTGTTCCCCCACTTCGGGGGGGGGTCTCGGCCGCGGGCTGCTCTTCCCCCCCAGGTCTGCCTTCCCATGTGGCCCTGCTCGGTCTCAGGGCCTCCGGGCGCCTCCCCGACACCTAGCTGATGTGCTCTGGTGGCCGCTGGACGGACAGCACCGTCCTCGAGTCCTGTCCAGGGGTCTGTGACCTCCTGGCAGGCCAGGCTGGGACCTCCTCGCTCTCCTCTGGGCGCAGGGGGGGCCTGGCTCTCAGGGGTGGGTGCTGAGTGGGGGTGGGCGGACTCTCGGGCCCCCTGGAGTCCACCAGGCTGCGCGAGGCAGCGGGCCAGGCTCACCTTCAGCGTTGGACAGGGAGGGGCGAGGGCACAGGGCACAGGCAGCCCCTGCCTGACCCTCTGCCTCCTGTTCTCCTCGACTGGCATCAGGCCCCAGGTGTGGGGTGGGGGGAGAGGGAGGAGGGAGCCAGGGCGGGGTGGGCGGGGGCGCTTACCGCGGAGGCGCTGGCCGAGAGAATGTAATTACGCGGTCTAGTCTCCTGAAAGTCAGGCACCGTCTGGTGGGAACAGAGTTCACGGGGGAGGGGGGAGTCACGCAGGGCAGGGGCCAGGCCGGGAGGCCGCCCTAGAGGCTCCCCCAGGGAGATGCCAGGAGCCCCCCACTCACCGACCCCACGGACAGGAGGCTACGGACAGATAACAGTACGGACCCCCCACACCAACCACCTGCCCAGGAGGCCGGCTGAGTGAGGGTCTCGGAGGGTCGGGACAAAGACCAAGAGGGTGGGCACGCTGGGGAGGCCGGGAGAGCAGATGCCAACGAGGGGACAGCCCTGAACCTCGGGCAGGATGCAGACCCGTCCAGCCCCGGCAGTCCTCAGGCCCCTCTTCCCCAGGCCAGCCTCGTCTCACTCAGAGGCCCCAGTTAGACCCACCGTTCTCCAAGCACAGCCCGCCCCCACCCCGCCTGGCTCGCTCCATCCACACCTCTGCACACACCCCATCTCTCCTTCCTGCAGCAAGGACCGGGCCCCTCCCCCACCACGAGGATGGACAGATGGATGCATGGATGGACAGAGTGACAGGCGGTCAACATTTGCAAAAAGCTGACTTAACAGGCTCCAACGCCTGGCGTCCCCCCAGACCAGAGGCTACACGTGGTGGAGGCCCCGGTGGGGAGACCAGCTGCTTGCAAAAGGCCTGGAGGATTGCCCTCCCCGGCCCAGCTGGCCCAGCCCGGCCCTGTGGAGCCCGAGGCCGAGGTGGGCAAACCAGAAGCGGCACAGCACGTGGGACAGGTATACTCACATCTCCCTCACACTGAGCCAAGTTACCCAAAGCAGAACGGAAAGGAACAAAAACAAAGAGTTAGTGAGTCCACAGCGCAGGCGGGAGCAGGCCCCCCGGGGACGCACAAGCCCGCCCTCCGGAAGGAGTCCTGACCGGAGTGTGGGTGCTGAGGGGTAGGAGGTGGAGGGGGGGCTGCCCTGCTGGGCTGGAGCCCGCTGGGATGCTGTACCTGGGCTGCCAGGGCCCAGCTCGGGAGGGGGCGTCCTGCTAAAAGCCAAACATGCGAAGCTGGTCTGGGCCAACAAACCGGACAGGAGGTTGTGCCGCTCCAGTGATGGAGTGCTCCCCGGCCTGGCTGACGGAGGAAGGCCTGTGCTGGCTAAGGGGCTCCAGAGAGCTGCCCAGCCCTGAGGGGCGGGGAGCCTGTTCCGTCCAGGGGGGCTCTGGCAGCCACAGCTCATCCTACCCAAGCCCAACCCGACACTGGTAGCTGAAGCCCTGCCTCCGGTCTGGACTCTACACACCTGGACGAGGTGCCACGGCTCTTGCCAGGGGCACCACCCAGGCTCCGCAGCCCCAGGGGGCCACACAGAGGGAGGGGCATGCGAGGAGGGCCGGGGGCTGTAACTGACTCTCGGGCAGCGGGGGCGGGGGGGGCCTGGCCTTCCCTGGCCCAGGGCCCGGCAGGCACAGACGCCAGCGTCCCTGGTGTGGCCCGGACCTGACCTGGGGAGTTCCCACCCCAGGGCGGGAGGTGGCCTTGCAGCCCCTGCACCCCGAGCAGCCGAGGACCCTGGGGCCCAGCTCTCCCAAACCCTGGCCTAGCCCTGGTCACCGTGTCCCACGCTGCCACCCATTGGCCTGGCTGAGCAGAAGGGGAGCCGAAATAGCCCCAGGTCCATCCAGCAACGTGGGGCTCCCTGAAGGGCCCCGAGACCCGCCCCTGGGCAGGTGAGCAGCCCAGCTCTGGGGCCTCCACACCACCGCAGTGGAGCCTGAGGACGGGGCGCCCAGGGAACAGTGCTGGAGCAGCGGAGACGGGGGGCGGTTAGTAGCAGAGCCATGCCCGGGCAGACCCGGGAACAGAGCTGAGCATCCAGGGAGGGCAGGGCAGGGGCATGCAAGAAGCCAACAGGTTGTCTGTCTGGGGAGGCTGCGGGCTGTCCTGAGCTCAGGTGAGGGCGCTGCGAGTCTACCCACCCATCCCCTCAACCCAATGTCTGTCCGGGGACCCAGAGCTCTGGGTCAGCAGGGTTCCGTCGGGAGTGGGAGCAGACGGGCGTGAGCTGACGTGGTCTGCCCCCAGCAGCGCCCCCCCAGCCAGGCTTCTCCAGGCAGGGACGGGGAGGGAGGTCATGCCAAACACCACGAGCCTCCACCCCGAGCCTCCACCCGCTCTGGTTCAGCAGGACACCTACCGTGGCTTTGGCTTCGGCAGCCTTGGCCTTCTTGAGCCGCGCTTTGGAGGCATCCAGGTCCAGACGCCGGTTCTGCAGGAGCCGCCTCTCCTTCTGTTGCGGGGTGGGGTGGGGGGAGTCAGGGACGTGAGCCCCACGGCTGCCATGGGAGACCCCTGGCCCTAGCGGGACCAGCCCACAAGACCATCCGGTCAAGATAGGGAAACTGAGGCCCAGACGGGCAAGGTCAAACACTCCAGGCCACTCGGTCCACAAGATCCACGTCTGGGGAGGCCCTAAGGGCTGCGGGGTCCCGGGCTGGGTTCCATGGCTCCAAGGAGAGGGTGGCCAGGGTCACCAGGAGGCATGCAGCCCCAGGCCCCTCACCGAAATCGTCTTCCAGTCCCCTTCCAGGAAGTTGCGCAGAGGCGTGAGGAAGTTGATGGAGGCCATGTGGATGAAATCTCTCTCAGCCGCTCCCAGGCGCTTTTCCGCTTCTGCCACCTTGATCAGCGTCTTCCCTGAGAAGCAGAGTCAGGGGTGAGGAGGCAGGCTGAGCTCCAGCCACTCTGGCTCCCAGCCACTCTGGCTCCCAGGAGGGAGGAGAGAGCTCCAAGAGAGATGTTCTGAGAGGCAAGAGCAGAAACGGCTGGCATGGGAAAATGGGAGAAAATCTGTATATCCACATACCCATTGACCAATAAATACTGGGACACCCCCAAACCAGAACACTTCACAGCCATTAGAAAGAAGGGGGGTGGGGGTCACAAAGAGTCGGACACGACTGAGCAACTGAACTTAACTGAACAGTAATCAAAGTTGTATGGTATTGGTAAATAAATCAGACATATGGATCAGTGGAACAGAACAGAGAGCCCAGAAATATATACACATGCCTATGATCAGGTGACAGGCTTTGAGTGAGTCCAGCTCAGTCCTGGCTCTACTCTTTTGTAGCCACGTGACCTCTGCAAGTTGCTTCAGCCCTCTGGTTAGAGTTTCCACTTCTAAATGAAGGTAATAGTATCTTCCTCATAAGACTGATGTAAAGATTAATGAGTTAATTCACACAAAGCATTATGGCCCTTAGAATGGGTTAATTCATATAGAACATGGACACAAAGAGATCAGTAACGATGAATCTTAATGCTGGTAGCTATCTAAAACAAACCCATCAGTCATATATCCAAATAGACAATGGAATGCCTTTAACTGGAATCTATTTTAATGTTCAAATTCAGAATATTACCTAGCAATAAATAAATCTTCATACATTATCAGAAAAAAAAAAAAGAAAGAAGGGGGGTGGGACTTTCAGAATAACAGAGGGAGGAACTCAGCAAATCCTCCTCCCAGAAAGGACACAGGAACTTGCCTGGGGGTCCAGTGGCTAAGACTCCGCACTTCCACTGCGGCAAGCATAGGTTTGATCCCTGGTTGGGGAACTAAGATCTCGTATGCTATGCAGTATGGCAAAAAACAAAAACTTACCTATTTATCTATCTCCTTCAAAAACAAAACAAAACTGGACACAGTGGTCAAAAACAGTCATTTCTGGACCCTGGAAACTGACCACAGGCAAGTAACAAATTGAGAAGCATTTACTCCAGAACTACAGGACCTTGGTAAGAACCATGGAGATGGTGGCTTTTTAGCCTGGGCATGCTGCCCTCTCTCCAAGCTCTGTGGTGTGCCCCTCTATCAGGGTGGGGTAAGCCCTGAAGCTGCTGGAGGGGGCGGACTTGATTTTGGCTGGAACACAATAAAACTCACAAGACATGGTCACAAACAGTAATGATCTCAATGGCAAATAATCAGGAAAGGCCAATATCACAGCTAACATGAAGCTGGAGGACTGGCTGGAATAAGCAGCAGGCCTGCCAGAAATTTAACAGGAGATCTGGGAAATGAGATAGTCACAGTGAGCCTTGATAAACTCCAGACAGCTCTGGTGGTCTGGATGGCTGTGCCTGTGTGTAGCATGCATGGGAGAGACAGGCGAGAACCCCAGCTATCAGCTCATTCTTGGCTCGTGGGAGGCTTTGCACATTCACGAAGTAAAAGCTGGGCACATGCATAAACTGCTTGAATGTGAGTGTATTCCCAGCCCACTCAAAAATTCATCAGCAAAGCCTTAATGGTGCAAGACATCTAAGCACAACTTCTGATTAATCATTAGCTGACCACCAACATATGCTGACCTAGAAGCAACCCTTAGGAAGCTAGGCTTAAAAGTAAAAAGAATACGTAGAAAAATAAGCAGAGGCATCGGTAGCTGCATACAGCAAATAACACAGACTCTAAACAATTAGCTCAGGCAAGTCCCTAAAGAATAGCACTAATAACCCAAGAAGAATTATAAGACATGCAAAGAAATAGGAAAGTACAGTCAATATACAGGGAAAGAAAAGCAATCAACAGACACTATCTCCGAGGAGGCCCAGATATTAGATTTAGCAGACCAAGACTTCTAAGAAGCTATTACAAATAAGTAAAAAACAAAAAACAACCAAAACCCTAATGGCAGGGAGGGACAAATTCCGGTATAGGATTAAACTACTGTATATGAAATAGATAAGCAACAGCACATACCATATAGCACAGGGAATCACAGCCATTTCTTTGTAATAACCTATAATGGAATATAATCTGCAAAAATACTCAATCACTACACCATATACCAGAAACAAACACATATTAAAATCAACTATACTTCAGTTAAAAAATTTAAAAAACGATGTTTAAAGATTTAAGATCAATACAACATTGTAAAGCAATTACCTCCAATTAAAAATTTTAAAAAAAGATTTAAGGAAAGTACGATGACAATGACTTCTCAAAGAAGAAGTGTCAATAAAGAGATTAAAATTATAAAAAGAGAAGTGAAAACTCTCGAGTTGAAAAGCTTAACAACTGATATGAAAAATAAAAATCACTAGAAGGCTTCAATAGCAGATTTGAACTGACTTCTTATCAGACACAAGGGACGTCAGATAGTGAGAGAATATACTCAAAGCGATGAAAGGAAAAAACTCTCATCCAAGAATTCTAAACACAGCAAAACTGCCATCCAAAAGTGAACATGAAGACATTCCCAGTTAGACAAAGGCAAAAAGAATTCATTGCTGGCAGACCTGCCACAGAAGAAATACTTCACGTACAAGTGAAATGACACCAGAGGGTAAGGTGAATCCACAAAGAAATACAAGGCACCAGTAAAGGTGACTACACAGACACACATAAAAGACAAAAAAAATGCTTTTTGTCTTTTCTTAACTGATTTAAAAGACAACTGCACAAAACAATAATTATAAAACTGTATTGTTGAGAAATAGTATGTATGACAATATGAGCACAGAGGAAGAGGGAGGGAAGGGAGTTGCCCTACAGCAAAGTTTCTATATTTTACCGGAATTCAGTTAGCATTACTCTGAATTAGACTGTGTTAAGTTAACATGCATGTTGTGATTCAAATTTTAAAACCACTAAGAAAAAACTTTTAAGTTAAAAAAAAAAAAGCAGCAAAGAAACTAGAATGTTACACCAGAACATTCTAACTCAAGAGAAGTCAGTAAAAGAGGGTCGAACAAAAAAGACCCGAGACACAGGGAGAACAGTAACAAAACAGCAATCCAGATCTGCAAACAGCTCTTGAGGCTTAACATCACCAAAACAAACAACCCAGTGAAAAATGGGCAGAAGGTCTAAACAGACACATCGATTAAGACATACAGATGGCCAAAAGGCACATGAAAAGATGTTCAACATAATTGAACATTGCTAATTATTCAGTTCAGTTCAGTCGCTCAGTCGTGTCCGACTCTTTGCGACCCCATGAATCGCAGCACACCAGGCCTCCCTGTCCATCACCAACTCCCTGAGTCCACCCAAACCCATGTTCATCGAGTCGGTGATGCCATCCAACCATCTCATCCTCTGTCGTCCCCTTCTCCTCCTGCCCCCAATCCTTCCCAGCATTAGGGTCTTTTCCAATGAGTCAACTCTTCGCATGAGGTGGCCAAAGTATTGGGAGTTTCAGCTTCAACATCAGTCCTTCCAATGAACATGCAGGACTGATCTCCTTTAGGATGGACTGGTTGGATGTTCTTGCAGTCCAAGGGACTCTCAAGAGTCTTCTCCAACACCACAGTTCAAAAGCATCAATTCTTTGGTGCTCAGCTTTCTTCACCATCCAAATCTCATATCCATACATGACTACTGGAAAAACCATAGCCTTGACTAGACAGACCTTTGTTGGCAAAGTAATGTCTCTGCTTTTCAATACACTATCTAGGTTGGTCATAACCTTCCTTCCAAGGAGTAAGCATCTTTTAATTTCATGGCTGCAATCACCATCAGCAGTGATTTTGGAGCCCAAAAAAATAAAGTCTGGCACTGTTTCCACTGTTTCCCCATCTACTTCCCATGAAGTGATGGGACCAGATGCCATAATCTTAGTTTTCTGAATGTTGAGCTTTTGTTAATGTTAAGCCAACTTTTTCACTCTCCTCTTTCACTTTCATCAATAGGCTCTTTAGTTCTTCTTCGCTTTCTGCCATAAGGATGGTGTCATCTGCATATCTGAGGTTATTGATATTTCTCCCGGCAATCTTGATTCCAGCTTGTGTTTCTTCCAGCCCAGCGTTTCTCATGATGTACTCTGCGTAAAAGTTAAATAAGCAGGGTGACAATATACAGTACTCCTTTTCTTATTTGGAACCAGTCTGTTGTTCCATGTCCAGTTCTAACTGTTGCTTCCTGACCTGCATACAGGTTTCTCAAGAGACAGGTCAGATGAGAAATGCAAATCAAAACTACAATGAGGTATCACCTCACACCAGTCAGAATGGCCATCATCAAAAAGTCTGCCAATGATAAAAGTCTACCAATAATAAATGCTGGAGAAGGTGTGGAAAAAAAGGGACCCTCCCACACTGCTGGTGGGAATGTAAATTGGTACAGCCACTCTGGAGGACAGTATGGAGGCTCCTTTAGAAAGTAAAAACAGAGCTACAATATGATCCTGTAGTCCCACTCCTGCGGATATATATACCTGGAGAAAATCGTAATTGGAAAAGCTACATGCACCCCAATGTTCATCATGGCACTATTCACAATAGCCAAGACATGGAAGCAACCTAAATGTCCGTCAACAGACAAATGGATAAAAAAGGTGTGGTAAATATATACAATGGAACATTAGTCAGCCATAAAAACAAGAATGAAATAATGCCATTTGTTGCAACATGGATGAACCCAGAGACTGTCATACTGGAGAGAGAAAGACAATACATAAATTATACCTCAATAAAACTTAAATAAAAAACAAAGATTCAAGTGGCTCTTTAAGTGCCTCTGTGAACAGGTAACCTGTAAAACAATACCAAGTTTAAAAATCAGGTTGCAGAATTGCACACATAAGATAATATGATCACATTAACAAATGCACACAAACCAAAAGTGGGTAAAGGAGGCTCCTTTTGTTTTTGGCTGTGCCATGTGGTATGCAGGATATTAATTCCCTGACTAGGGATTGAACCCAGGCCCACTGCACTGAAGTGTGGAGTCTTAGCCACTGGACCACCAGGGAAGTCCCAGGAGGCTTCTATTTTTCAGTCTGTTTTCACCTCTGTTGATTGAGGTATTTGCAAGTAGAATGAATCTGGGCATCACATGTGTAAATACAAGACCAGAGAAGGGAAGGAAAGAAGGGAGGGAGGGAGGTTAGGGCCAGAGACTGTGGCCCCGCCCCGGCCATGGGGACCAGCTCACCGTAGGGGGTGGTGGGCCCCAGCTCACTGGCCGCCTCTGCCATGTACTGCGCCAGCAGCTCCCCGTTGGTGACCCGCGAGGGCACCTTCCTGTCCAGCTTCTCGTACAGGAACTCCTCCACTCGAGCGCCTGTGGGAGACAGCAGCCAAAGCCACAGGGCTCTTCCAGAGGAGCCCAAGGCCAGTCCAGGACCGGCCCACAGGGGCACCCAGCCCGGTGACTTCCAGGACATTCTCCTGCTGATGCCCCATCCTGTGAGACCCGCCTGAGGTCACACAGCTGCAGTGACGGGCCTTCCACTCCTCCCTCCTTAGAATATGGACTTACAGAGCGTGACACATGGGTGGTGCTAGTGGTGAAGAACCCGCCTGCCAGTGCAGGAGACCTAAGAACCATGGGTTCGATCCCTGGGTCGGGAAGATCCCCTGGAGGAGGGCATGGCAACCCACTCCAGGATTCTTGCCTGGAGAATCCCATGGACAGAGGAGCCTGGAGGGATACAGTCCATGGGGTCGCAAAGAGTCGGACACGACTGAGCGACTTAGCATGTGTGTACGCACCACACTCGTGAACAGCGCTCTGGCTGGACCCAGAAAGCTCTGAGCACACTGCCTCAGCTAAGAGCAGACATACAGGCAGACACGTCTCCGGACCCCAGGGCAGGTTCCCCTGCAGCTGCGGGGGCCTGCTCTGTGCTCTCGTGTGACCCTGGATGAGCCTTCTTCACCCCTGAGCCTCGCTGCCTGCTCCCCAGTGATTGGTCTCCCGTTTCTCCTGCCTCTTCTCCCAGTGACTTTTTAGTTTCCAGGCATCTCTTCAACGCCTCTGTGCAAAACTTGCATTTCCACGACCCAGAGAGTGAGTGCATTGTGGAGCCCAACACTGAGACTGGCTGTTCTTAATGGGGACCACCCCCCTTCCGCTGCCACCGACAGCAGCGTTGAGCCCCACGAGTCTAACCCAAGTCCCGCCTGCCGCCCAGGCACGGCCTCAGCAGCTGGGCCCCTGCCCACGGCGCCCCGCCCCTTGCCCAGGGCCGGCCCGTGTCCACTCACTGGGGTTGGGCTGCAGCAGCACCTCTGTCTGCCTCAAGATCTTCTCGGTCCAGTTCTTGGTGCTGTCCGCCCGGGCCAGGAGGCTCTCAAAGTGGGCGTCAAGCTCGGTCTTCTCCGCCTGGCCAAATTTCTCCTCTGTGAACTGTGGGTGGGGCGGGGCGGGGCGGGGGGAGCACCCAGGGGTGGAAGACTCAGCAGGGGGAGGGGAGGACCAGCCCTGCCCCACCCATCTACCCCTCCCACCTGGCTGGAACGCAGGTCCTAAGGTCCAGGAACCAGTCTACCCCATCCGCTCTGGGACCCTGATCAAACTGCAACCCTGCCCTGGGCCTCAGCTTGCTCCTCTGTGACATGGGATGGTTGGGCCAGAGTTGGCAGATCTCGGTTTGTTTCGGAAATCCAATGAAAGATACAGACACCCCCTGCCCCCTCAATGCACACCTGTACAAAATCAAACACAACTTCGAGTGTAAGGAAGGCTGGGAGCCCATCACTGAGGGTCCTCCCAGCCTGACTCTGGAGGAAAGCACTTGGTAACGGCGCTCAGGGAACAGAAGGGGCACAGAGCAAGGTCTGGGGTGACCAGCGGGCGCCGGGGCAGCTGGGAGCCCCGGGGAAGGGGATCCCGGGGGAGGAAGTGGGAAGAACCCAGGTTCCAGAACCAGAGAGACATGATTCAAGTCTCAGTTCTGATGAGCAGTGTGACCTGGGGCAAGTGGCTTTGCCTCTCTGAGCATCAGTTTCCTAAGCTGAAAATGGGAATAATAAGGAATAGCATCTCCCTCGTAGGTTGTGAGAAGGAAATAAAAAAGATGTGAGTAAGATATGAAGGCCAGGGTCTGACAGGGAGTTCTGTGCCCAGTGTAAGGGCTGATGCTGTAAAGACCTGATGGGAAGAAAAGAGGGGTGGGGTGGAGGATGGCCTCCGCCGCCTGGCATGGTACATGGGGAGCAGCGCCAAGTCATCCAAGCCAACTGCTGGGCACGCCCAGGCCCAGGAAGCTCGGCAGCCCCGCCCCAAGGCCAGGGTGGGACCAGGATGTCACAGGGTCCTCTTTCTGAGCTGGCTGGAACCATGGGGGCCACGTAGGAAAAGCCAGAAACCAGCCCAGGTCCTGGCCCTTTTGATCTCAAAGGCCCTGTCCAGCCGTGGTGGGTGGTGGTCAGAGATAAACCGCACAGGAGCGAGATCAGCTCTGACAACAACAGACACTGCTGACCCGGCACTCAGCACGGGCAAGTTTCCCATTTCACAGAATGTGCCACTGAGGCCGGGCAAGAGGCAGGCTGCGCTGGAGTCAGGGTCGTCACAGGCTGGGGGTTTGGAGGCCCTTCCCAGATGACCTGGCAGCCCTGAGTCACCCAGAGGCCAAGGACAGCTCCAGCTGCAAGGAGCGGGAGGCCCCACCGACTGCAGGCTTCTCCAGCTCAGCAGCCATCAATTATGCATGGGGGCTTGGGTTTCTCTCTGCAGGGCCAGGTGGGCCGGCGTCAGAGCCTGCAGCTCCCCGCCCGGAAGCCAGCTACTCTTGCTCTCCTGACTCTTCTTCCTCACTTTCCACAAACTGGGGCCTCCCAGAGCCAGGCCCTGAACAGGCCTGCCCTTACCCAGCCTCTTCGGGGGTCGGGGTGGCGCTAGCCCCATTTTCCAGATGAGAAAAACTGAGGCTCAGAGGCAAAGTCACCTCTCTGGTCCTCAGTTTCCACCGGGGGGATGGGGATACCAGGAACCATCTCACAGAATACTCAGGAGGTGCTTAGTTCTGTGGTCAGCACACAGCACAGGCCTGATAAATGTCAACTGGTGTCAATGTCATCACCATCATCAATAAAAGATCTGCAGGTCCCTCCTCGGCTCCCAGGAGCCACCTAGGGACGTCCTTACCCCGATAGGACCAGCCGCTCTGATTCTGGTGACGGTGTCACGCTCAGTATCTCCTCCTCTTCTTGCCACGGTTATGGGCAGCACTTCCCGCCGGGCCACCTGGCCACCTGTCCCTCACACTACACATCCACCCACGTTCAAAGTCCTACCAGGTTTTTCCAACATCCTGGGCATCCCTCCCACGTCCACTGTTGCCTGCCCGGCTCAGATGAAAACAATGCTACAGCCTCCCTGGCTTTTATTATCATCACTCCTACCTCCACTCCTAGTAATACAGTCAGTACTACTGACAGCATTGGTACTAGCACTTCCACTGCCCACTCCACCCCCAGTGGCATCTTACCCAAATATGCTTTAGCTGTTCCTGCCTGGGTGCCCTTCGCTGAGCTGCTCCCATCACCGGGATCAACTCTGCAAACCCTTCCTGCTGTTCAAGGCACAGTTTGGGGACTGAGAAGCCACCTTAGGATCACCCGTGCAAAAGGGATCCTCACTCTGGCTTCTTCTCCCAGGTCCCATTCCTTATGGGGTGGGGATGAGATGAGGCTCTTTCAAAGTGCCCCTGGTACCTGGAGGGGCTGAGCACTTGCCCAGCATGTCCTTCCACCTGGCAAGGTGGCACCCACGCAGAGCTGCCCACACATTGATAATAAACCACCCTCCGTCCCTTCTGGCTGACTCCTATCCCAGGGCCAACTGGCCTCGGGGGGGTCCCCCGAGTGGGCTCTCCGGCCCAGGTCACATTTCAAGCCCCTCTCTCTTCGGGCCGCCACCTGGCCCCATCCCTGCCAAGAGAAAGGGCCAGGCTTCAGAGGCTCATGACTGCAGAGTCCAAGGCTGCTCCCTGCAAGATGGCAGCAGCAGGGGGTGGGCGGCTGGAGCCAGAGAAAGCCTCTATTTATAAAGCTCCCAGCTCCCTCCTCCGCCCTGGAGGCGGGGGGCCAGGGCGCTGGCTCCCACGCCAGTATGGGCGACCCAGTGGGCCTGCCCCCACCAGGCCACGGGGCCCAAGCCTCCCCACGCCCCAGGCTCTGCAGACGTGGCCAGATCTGATCGGGTGCTAAGGCCCCACAGTAGCCAGAAACTGGCAGATCAGGTTCTTCCCAGATGTGGGAGATAAAGTGGTTGCCATACCAACACGGGGAGGAGGGCCGAACTCCCCACCTTCTGGATAGACTGGGGCTGGCCAAGGAGCTCCAGGCTGTAGGCATCCCCACTAAGGCTGGGGTCACCGGTAGGGCTGAGAACCCAGGGCCTCAAACCCTCTCTGGGGCACCCATCCTCAACAGGATGCTGCGCTTTCTAGTAAACATGGGCACGTGGGCTTCCAAGAGACGGTCTGGGGCTGGGCTCCTCCAGAGAACCAACTGCCACAAGGACAAACAACAGGATCTGTTCCCAGGGCGCTGTGACTGGGCCAAGCCCCAAGCCTGCGGCCACCCTTGGAGGCAGACTTGGTGCCACTCCTGATGGACAGAAGGGGACATGGAGGCTCCCAGAGAAGTGACTGGCCCAAGGTCACAGGCGGCACGGGTGCAATACTAAGCACATTACACCAACAGTGACTTGCCTTTAGTGAGCACGTTCATGTGGAGTGCCAGGGACACTCACACCATGCTGGGAGGGAGGGATTGCTAAGGCCATCTTCAAAAGACTGAAAAACTGAGGCCCAGAGAGGTGAAGCCCCCGCCCTCCTCAAAGTCACAAGAGGGGGCATCCATGACCACAGCTGATGCCCGGTCTTCACCGATAAGCTGCTTCAGTTTCTCTCCTTTCCTCCACATGGATAGGACTTGTTCTAATCCCAGTGTCACCCAGCGTACAGCTCCCCAAGGAGGGCACGCAGCCAGATCCCAGCCCTCTCCCCATTCCCCTGGGGCTGGGGAAGTAAGAGCAAACAGGCCTGCCATGGAGCAGAAAGGAAATAATAACCCCAGCCCTCCTGGCTTCCGGACTGACTATCCAAGCGTGTCAAAGGGACCTGAGGGAATCAGTTCCAACAGCCCATTGCACAGGTGTGGAGACTGAGGCTCAGAAAAGGGCTCAGGGGCCCGGGGGGCACGAGTCCTTGGGCCTGGAACTCAGGCCTCCAAACACCGGCCGGGAGTCAGAGTCACTGCTGGCCACGGGCAGGGTGGCAGAAGCCGCCTGGGGCCCTTTGCCCTTCCCCATCAGAGCCCCCACCCGGGCGGGGCGGGCACCAGAGCAGTGGGATAACTCGGCCCCGGCAGGTCGCAACGGGGGAGGCTGACACCTCCCGCCCAAGCAGCGGGGCCGAGGCAGGCCTAGCTCGCTCCCCGGCCCTCGGGCCACGCAGAAAGTAGTACAGGGCAGTGCAGCCGGCCGCCCCGGGGCTCCTTCTCTCGACTGGGCAGCGCAGAAGAGGAGGAAGGCTGGTGGGGGGCTAGGGTGACCCGGGAAGGAGCGGTGGCCGCAAGGGCCTTGTCCCGAGGCCCCGGGCTCTGCTGCAGGGGTGCCCGCCGGCCGCGCGGGGCCCAGGGCGCACGGCCTCCTCACCTGCACGGCCCGGGTGAAGAAGATGCCCGCGTCCGACGCCAGCTTCTTCATGTTGAAGTCCATGGCGCTCCGCACGGCCGGCGCGTCCGGCCCGAGCGCCGCCCGGCAGCCCCCTGCCCGCGACCGCTGGCCCTCACCGCGCCCACCTGCTGCCGAGGCTCCGGCTCCTCAGGCGCCCGCCCGTCCCTACCGCCGGCGCAGCCGCTGCCTCCGCCCGAGCCTGCCCGAGCGCGCAGGGCGGGGCGCTGGCCGCGGGGGCGGAGCCTCCGGGTGGGCGGGGCGGGGCGGGGCGGGGCGGGGCGGGGCGGGGCGGCCGGGCTGGAGGCTGCTCGCGGCTGCCCCGCTGCGGCCGCCAGCGGGCCAGCCTCTCTGGCTTACCGGTCCGGTGGCTCCCTGCCCATTGGTGCCTCTTACGCTCCTGTTTGTTTTTTTTTTCAAGACCCTGATGCCGGGAAAGATTGAAGGCGGGAGGAGAAGGGGACGACAGAGGATGAGATGGTTGGATGGCATCACCGACTCAATGGGCATGAGTTTGAGTCAACTCCAGAAGTTGGTGATGGACAGGGAAGCCTGGCGTGCTGCGGTTCACGGGGTCGCAAAGAGACGGACGCTACTTGAGCGACTGAACTGAACTGACGACTCTCCTGTTGTTCATTCGCACCCTCCTCGCCGGCTGGGCCCTCTGGCTCCCTATTTCTCGGCCTCTTTAGGCCTGGATCTTTCTGTGCCACCATCCACCACCACCACCACCATCAGCATGACCTCTCTAGCGCCCCTCCTAGTGACACTAAGGACCACTGAGCTAGGGGATGGGCCACTGGGGACTCCACCGCTGGGGAACAGCTGTTTGGCCCCAGGAAACCCTCTGGTTCCTCAAAGTGTGTGAGGAAGAGTTAACAGGTAGGAAAGGAGGAAAGGGAGGCTTCTGTTCAGCCTAGGTGGAGGAACCCTCCAGGCATGGACCCGGTGCTGATCACAGACCCAGACAGGCAGAAGGTTGGCCTGCAGGTATATCCCCCACTCCCAGGGGGCTTGGAACGGGTTTATTACCTGTTTCCACTGCTCACCTCTCTCTACCTCTAGACTTCTTCTTCCTACCCAGTGGAGAGCTCTGTTCCTGAATCTGTACCCTTTCCTCTCTAGCTCTGTCCCTGGATTCCTAGCTTTGTCTATGTCCCTGCACTCACCCCAGTTCCCCATCCTCTACCCCAGCCTGTCTGTCCAGAGTGAGCTTCAAGTCACCTGGGGGATTATTAAAAACTCCTTGGTCCCACTCCCAGTCCTGGTTCTCTCCATACAGGTGAAGCCTGGCAGGTAGAGTCTAGAAAAGCTTCCAGGTGATTTAAATGTGCACTCCAGGTTCAGAACCACTGATCTGTATTATTATCTGCATGGAGTCATCATCAGTGTTCATGTCACTCACACACCTGCAGTTCATCTCTGTTTCTTTGTGTGTTTATATGTGTTCACTACGTATTTCTATTTGTATTGATCATTGACTTATTTACCAGCGTCTGTCTGTAGCTGACTGTATCATTCATTTAGCCAGCATCCAGCCATATCACCTTTCAACAGCTATAAATCAATATAGTAACATGTTCATTCATTTGGTAACTACACTGATCATGGTAATTACACTGAGCACGGTTAAAGAAAAAAAAAATTCAGGATACTTGTTAAAGACGGCAAGGAAGACTATTCAAGATAGACCAGTGCAGTGGGGGTTTTGCAGTAGGGGAGACAGATTGGGCTCAACTTCAAATACAATAAGGCCAAGTGAAGATTTATAGCCCATGAACAGAACTAGGGGTCAGTGGATGGAAAATGACTAAGCAGGAACATTGAGGCTAGTGAGATTCTTGCTGAAGGCAGGCCCAGGTGATAAGATATTCAGGATGGAGGATGAAGAATTTGATCAGATGTGGAGGGTGATCAGAAATCCAGGGTTGGAGATTTTGGTAAATTGGCCCCACAGAATTCTTGCTAAAACTGCACTCTACAAGATGGGAGCTCCAGGTTGAACCTAGTTGAGTAGAGGGCTTAGAGGAGCCTGACTTCGGTCAGGTCAAGGAAAAAGACCTTATCAGCACGAATTCTGTGGCAGGCAGTGTTCTAGGTGCCAGGGACACAGCAGTGAACAAAACAAGGCCCCTCTCTTCTTGGACAAACAGATATATAACCATGTCAGATCCTGGGAAGAAAAACAACAGGGTAAAGGAGAGCGAGAGAGACAGTAAGTGTTAGTTATTCCTGATCTTGTCTCTGTCCAGTCTGTATGTTTTATCTGTTTATCTAGCTTTCCACTCGGTTTGTCTAATAGCAATGGCTGAAATTTCCTAAGCCCATGCCAGGCTGAACACTGAGCACTTTAAAGTGAATAATCACATGAGATCCTCATAACCACTCAGAAAGTATCCTCCTCCTTATTAAACTAAGGTTTAGAGAAGTTATGATTTGCCCGAGGACACAGGGGAGTAAGCGATGGATTTGGCCTCAGACGCAGGCAGTTCAGTGGTGAAGCCTGCTCTCCTTTGCTCTGGCTACCACTTCCTTGGCTCATCAGCTGCCACCCTCCCCTCTCTCTGCCACCCTGAGTCAAAGATGCCAGGTTTGCTCTTGCCTCTGGATCACAGTCCAAGCTGTTCCTGAACATTCTTTCCTCTTCTCTCTGCCCAGCTAATTTCTAGTCATCCTTAGGTTTCTGTTTGGACGTCACTTTCTTTCTGGAGTCTCTCACCTCCCCATGGAAGCACAGGTGTCCGTCCCTGGGGAAACTCAGGAATACGGAGGGAGCCTGGATTTCTCAGTTTCCATCATTGGAACAATACCACAAAAGATTGTAATTATCTTCACTATATGTATCTTGTCTACCACTATCAAGTCCAGCCAAAGGGCTGTCACACAGAACTATTCCGTTGTTGAATGAGTGAAAGAATGTAACCTTACTGATAATTACATTTTAAAAACTTAGATGTGTCCAGTTCTCTGGTTATGAAAGGACTGCCACAGTTTCCTTACTATCAGCACCAAAGCCCTGTTACTCAGGCAAGGCAGGGATTCCATTCCCATTTTACAGAGGAGTAAACTGAGTAAAGCAGACATTACTTTGCCAACAAAGGTCCGTCTAGTAAAGGCTATGGTTTTTCCAGCAGTCATGTATGGATGTGAGAGTTGGACTATAAAGGCTGAGCGCCGAAGAATTGATGCTTTTGAACTATGGTGTTGGAGAAGACTCTTGAGAGTCCCTTGGACTGCAAGGAGATCCAATCAGTCCATCCTAAAGGACATCAGACCTGAGTGTTCATTGGAAGGACTGATGTTGAAGCTAAAACTCCAATACTTTGGCCACTTGATGCGAAGAGCTGACTCGTTGGAAAAGACCCTGATGCTGGGAAAGATTAAGGGCAGGAGGAGAAGGGGATGACAGAGGATGAGATGGCTGGATGGCATCACCGACTCGATGGACATGGGTTTGGGTGGACTCAGGGAGTTGGTGATGGACAGGGAGGCCTGGCGTGCTGCGGTTCATGGGGTCGCAAAGAGTCGGACACGACTGAGCGACTGAACTGAACTGACTGAAACTGAGTCATTATTATATTCTTGCCTGGAGAGTTCCATGGACGGAGGAGCCTGGCGGGCTGCAGTCCATGGGGTCGCAAAGAACTGGACACGACTGAGCGACTCACACCCTGAAACTGAATAAACCCCAGAGAGCTGACGTGACACAACTTGATTCCAGTTCAGATCGGCCTGATATCAAACCGAGTGCTCGGCGCAAAGCACAGCTGGGCGGGCAGAACCGAACCAACTCTCAGGGAGATGACTTCTGTCTGGTGACGGAAGCGTGGCACTTTTGCAAACAGCGCCCGAAAAAGGAGAGTGGCAAGTGCTCAGAAGGATGCTGTAGGAAGTTTTAGAGGCAGTGGCACTGGAAAGAGAGCGCCCGAAGGGCGGGGACTTGTCTGGGTGGGGACCGTGGCGGCAGAGGCCGCCCGTTCCTTCTTTAAAGCCCCTTCGAAACCTGATTGTTCCCCCTATCCCTTTAAGGGCGGCCCCGCCCCGACTTGGCCACCCGGGTCAATCTAGTCCCGATGGCCAATCACAGGAGAGAAAAAAAATTACTTCCGCGCCTCAACCGCACTTAGGGGGTGGAACAGAGGGAGAGGAGAGGTGGAGCTAATGTTGCCACGTGACCTGCTCAATTGCCCAGAGGCCGGGGCGGTGCAGAGGAGATCGGCGACGCTCATTGGCCAAACGAAGGTTGGCCCAACGTGAGGCCACGCCCCCGGCGGCCCCAAGGTTGGTTGCGCGGGTTCCCGGGAAGGAGACGCTGTCCTTCCGCAGCGATGGGATCTTGGGTGAGTGGCGGCGGTCCGGGCTGAGCCCGCGGGGCCGGCGGGCGGCGCGGCAGGGTTCCGGACTGAGGCTTGCAGCGGGCGGGACCCAGACCTACGTGGGGAACTGGGTAGGGGTCGCAGGTGTCCCGGCTCAGCCAGACTAGAAGGGCCCGGGTTGGGAAAGAGCAGGTGCTCGGGCCGTGGGCGGCGCGAGAGGTGGAACAGAAGGTACCCGGTTCGTGGGAAGATGCCCGGGCCTGGAACACTGCAGAGATTGGAGCAGGGGCGCAGGTCCTGGACCCGAACAGGGCAAGTACTGGGATAGTAGGAGCCGGTGCGCGGGCCGGGGCGGCGTCAGTGGGGCACCTGGACAACCCTAGAGGATATTCTGGGGGTCCGGGCAAGAGAGGAGGGGCCTTGACCAGGGGATGCGGAAGGAATTGTCCGGGATGGAAAGAACAGATTCTAAGGAAGGGGATATTGCTGAGGTCCAGCGTAAGGAGTGCTTAGTGCTGGTCGGATCCTGCCAGGATGGAATGAACGAAGACTCAGAGGGAGACTCAGAGGCAGAGGGATGGCTCAGAGGAGCACTTGGGCCGGGGACATTGCTGGGGTCAAGGCGGAATGAAGGGTGCTCAGGCTAGAGTCATTTATGGGGTAGTTCAGGGTAGGGAAGGAGGTGCCTGGGATTGAAAGCCTGGGCATCCACGCTGAGAGGTTTTAAGTGCCCGCGTGGGGTTGGGATGGGAATGAGGAGGTTCCAGCCCAAGGTTATAAGGAAGGAGAGGTGACTTGCCCAGGTGGGGAAGGCATTAGGAGTATCCACGTGGTGGGAGACATTTCCGTGGGCTTGTCATCACAGAGACAGGTGGAGGCTTCTCTCCTTCCGCCCTGGGTCATGCCAAGGGGATGGATAGATGGGGTATGGTTGGGCTGGATCTGAATCCATCCCTAAAAGAGAAACTGTCTTGGGACCGGTGTCCTTACCTGACACTCTTCCTCAGACGGGGCAGCAGAGGCTGCTCTTGACTTTCCTGCAGGTAAATGCCAGGCCTTGGGGGTCCGCCAGAGCTGTGGTCATATCCCAGCTTTGCCATTTTACTCAGTAACCTCGGTCAGGTTGATTATCTTCTGGGGCCACAGTTTCACCATCACGGAGATAAACCGCGCAGCTTTGAGGGTTCTGAGTGACTAGACTCAAAACCCTGCATGGAGAGAGTGTTCCAAGCCTAGCCTGTTAAAGTAAGTGCCTGGGAAATAGTAGCTGCAGATCCTCTGATGTTCTTATCTCCCCTCGTTCTGTTGGAGGGGTGAAAGAAGTGGCTTGTGATATTAACCTGGGCCCTGACCACTGGAGGTCACGTAGCTCAGTTTGTAGCCTCCTGGCAGGATGTCCCCTACCCTTGACAACATGAGTCCCCCCCCCCCCCCCGCCCCACACACATACAGAGGCCTGGAGCTAACACACACACACACACACACACACACACACATGCACACGCCTGGAGCTAACTGATAGGATCATTCATCCTGGAGCTAACACACACACACACACACACACACACGCCTGGAGCTAACTGATAGGATCATTCATCCTGGAGCTAACACACACACATACACACACACACACACGCCTGGAGCTAACTGATAGGATCATTCATCCTGGAGCTAACACACACACACACACACACACACACGCCTGGAGCTAACTGATAGGATCATTCATCCTTCCCACTCACTGGGGATAAACTGTTTCTTGTGCTGCTCCAGTGACTTGGCAGCCATCCCAAGTAGTCAGGGTCTGTCTGGCTGTTGTATTCCTTCTGTTTGAAGTACTGGAGACCTTGAAGGCACACTTGGCCTTGGTGGTGGTGGGTTGGGGAGTTCTCCACAGGATCTTGGGGACTGGCTTATATGTGTTCAAGACACTTATTCGCTGGCCTTGGAACGGGGCTGTGGGGTATCTCAGAAGGCCCCAGGGGAAAGTTGCCCTTCTGGTCTGTGGTTCTTCCAGGACTTCCACTTCCTGCTCCATGTCAGATTTGGCAAAAGGGTTGTGTTGAGCGTGGAGTCTAAAGTCCATGAGATCTTGACCCACGTCCTGACTCCGTCTGGTACCAGGTACCAGTGACTTTGGACTCCTGACTTAGCCTCTCTGAGCCTCAGTTTCCTTGTTGGAAATTGGCAGGGGGTATGGGAAATAGAGCCCATCTACTTCACAGATTTGTAATGATTCAATGAAATGAGGTATGTAAGGAATGTAGCACAAAATACCCACATAATGCGTAGTAGTTATTACTATTTGAGGAAATATCCTGCTATTTTCATAATACAGTCCACAGGAAGTACAACATTCTTGGTTTCGTGGGAGGTGGAAAAGACGTAATGATTCTCAGTCAGGGACTTGACCCTTAGAGGACTAAGATTTCTGCTTAGCCCACTGGCCATGGGTTTAAAAAAATTGAGACGGTGTGGTTTAAAGCCTCAGGTTTGAGAGCGACCTCTCAATCCTCCATGCTCTGGATCTGCACTGGGGCCAGCGTGCCAGATACTGCCTCCTGCTCCCAGGGCTCAAGGTGGGCAGAGGGTCTGTGGAGTGCTTGGCTGCCTTCCTGCTAGCCGATGCAAAAGGCTGGGGCCTGGTTCCAGGCCTCATATTCCACATGTGGGCTTTGCTCCCACCTCATTCTCCCCAGAGCACTCTTGTGTGCGTGTCTCTGTGCTCACATGCACACGCCCTTGTGGCTGACATGGTCATCTGTCTCTCAGCTCTGTGCAGGGACCTTCTGGTCTGTGCGTCCTTGTTGTTTCAGGGCGTGTATGGTACCTGGGACCCAGCCAGCAACCAGTTGAAGGCGTTCTCCTTGGAAGCTTTCAGCCCCGAGGGCTCTCACCCGGGCTGCTAATCCTGCCATGGCGTTCCGGCGGACCGAGGGCATGTCCATGATACAGGCCCTGGCTATGACGGTGGCTGAGATCCCTGTGTTCCTTTACACGACATTCGGGCAGGTAAAGATCAGGGTGGTTGTGGTCCCGCCCTTTACCCCACTGGTCCCTGAAACACTGAGCCACTCATCCCAGGGTCCTTCAGCATCCAGGAAGGCTAGTCCTTCGTGATTGCTGTCCCAGGCCATCCTCTTTGAGCAAAGTAAGAAGGACTGGGTTAGGCGTCTGGGGTCCCAAGTCCAGTCTCCACCCCAGGTCTCTGTGGACTCAACCTCAGTTTCTCTGTCTATAAAAGGGGTCGATCAGGCCCTCCCTGCCAGCTTTAAATGTCTGTGGCTGACCAGGCCTCTTGACACTCCCTAAAGCTCTGCCCTGTGGGGTGCAGCCTCATGAGGGGCTACCCGTCCAGCAGGCAGAGTGAGCGTACTGATGGACCACCGGCTGAAGTGAATGTCATTGTCCTTGAGGAATTGAGAAGTGGCGTCGGCAGACCTGGGTTTGGTTTCTGCCTCTCTATCACCTTAAGCCCATGTCCTAAGCTGTTTGAGCCTCGGATACCTCACCCGGAAAATGACGGGCATTCGGACAGGTAACACAGGTGCAATCCCGATGTGGTACCTGGAATAGATGCTCAGTCACTGCAACTGGTGGAATCCTGACCGATGGTGTTGGGGACACCATCTTCTTGGCCTTGTCATTTTGCCCTCCCCAATCCCCGTCTTTTACATCTCTGTGATCCAGGTTTCAGAGGCCAGGTCCCCCCCAGGGGGTGGCTGCCTCTCCAACATTCCTGGTCAGGAAATGTCCCCCGGGGGCCCGAAGCGTTCCCTGGGCTCCCCAGGGCAGCTCTCCCAGGGAGATGTAACCGGCGGCCCCCCTCTTCTCCTACAGTCTGCCTTCTCCCAGCTGCGGTTGACACCAGGCCTGCGGAAGGTCCTCTTTGCCACGGCCCTGGGGACTGTGGCCTTGGCCCTGGCTGCCCACCAGCTGAAGAGGCGACGGCGGAAGAAGAAGCAGGTCGGCCCCGAGATGGGAGGCGAGCATCTGGGCACGGTGCCCCTCCCCATCCTCATGGCCAGGAAGGTCCCATCGGTGAAGAAAGGTAGGTGTGAGGAGGAGGTGGGGAAGGGCGAAGCTGAAGTCGAGTCTGCCGGGCTCCTGTTAGCTGAGATCTTGGGCCAATGACATGCTGTCTCCAAGCTGAGTCCCCTCATCTGTGAAGCAGGTCATTGTAAGGATTTGCTGGGTCATGTGGCCAGATGCACGTGTCATTGGAAGCAAAGGTTCTCCTTAGCTGAGGACCCTTTGGGAGTGTCAGGTCCAGAGTGGGCTGGTGGGGCGTATCTCCTCCGTCCAGCGAGGAAGTCCCCTGCCTCAGAAGCAGGAAGGGCCTTGTGGTTCCTGAGCCATATGGTAGTCTCACTATCTCCTGCTTTTTTACTCGTCGAGTAGTAAGAGTCACCCTTTTTAGCAAAAGCAATTCTATGAGTTTTGACAAACACTTGTAGTCATACAGTCCTACCGCAGTCAGGAGCTGTTGCTCTACAAACCCCCAGGGCCCTTGGTAGTCAGCCTCTCTCCCCTTCCCCCAGCTCCTGGCAGCCATTGGTCTGTTTTGTGCTCGCTGGTGTGGCTCTAAAAGCCTCTGATGGTCCAGTTAATCTTGTAACCCAGCAACCCAGCGTTTGCCATATACAGGTTGCTTTCCAAGGCAAGAAGGCCTCACAGCCTCTCTCATCTTGGGAGAAACCTGTTTTCAGAAGCAAAATCTCCTTGTAAGACAAACACTTTTTATTGTGAATTATCCTGGCAAAAGGAAAGTTTTGTCTTTTCCTCTCGGTTGCCTGCCCCGTACCAGCACCATCTCTGCTTCCACCTTGGTTGGCTTTCCCTATTTTTCTCACCTAAAAATAAAACAAAAACCCCGTGTATTTTAAAAAGTTGGTGCCTCAAATCCTTTTTGGAAGGAGAATTCCAGATCAGTCAATTCACAACACGGGGGAAACTGAGTCAGGAGGAGGGCAGTGGCTGGGCCTCTTTCTCAAGCCTAACCCAGCAGATCCAGGCCCCACTCGGGGCCAGGCCCTGTGCCCAGTGCCCAGGATACGGAAGTGAGCAGGAGAGCAGGCCAGGGCCCGGCCCCCTGCTGCTAGGAGCATGCCCTGGGGGTGCTCTGCTGTCTGACACAGAAGGTCAGGACAGACTCCCAGATGACCAGGAAGGGAAGAGGGGTGCGGAGCCGTGAACGGCCCTTGCAAAGAGGCTGGGGGGGGAAGCCGGCATGACCTGTGCCCTCCTGTTCCTCACAGGCTACTCCAGCCGGAGGGTCCAGAGCCCCAGTAGCAAGAGCAACGACACCCTGAGTGGCATCTCCTCCATCGATCCCAGCAAGCACTCAGGCTCCTCACACAGCCTTGCCTCGGTGAGGGCACCAGGGTGCCTGTCATACGGCCCTGGGGCTCCTGTCTCTGCCCTCAGGCGGCTTATGGGCTGGTGGGAAGATGGGAGAAGGGGTTCCATCCATTTACTCATTTGTTCACTCACTCATCCACCTGTGAAGGCTTTCTGCGATCGTTCGTGACCAGTGTGTGCCAGGCATTGGTGAGGGACAGGTGGACAAGTGTGGAAGAAAGGCTGTGTGATACTTCCCCATGAAAGTTCACTCATTCATTCATCAGACACTGAGCAACACTGGTTTTTTGCCAGGGGCTACCAGGCGCTGAGGATATAGAGATAAAGAAGACAAAGAGGAGTTCATTTTCTCTTGGGGAACAGCTCTTGGCTCATTCACTCATCTAGTTATTAATTCATCCAGCGAGTGCTGAGCCCCAGCTCTGAGCAGGCCACAGCCCTGGGGACCCAGGTGCCAACAAGAGCTGGCTCTCGTCACAGCCTGGCAGGCAGATGGCTGCTCGTGAGGGACAGAGGCGTGGGTGAGAGCCCGGTCCTGCTGGCCAGTGGGTAACAGGTGCTCCTTGAGTCCTCCCGGTCCTCTTCACGGTGGAGCCCTGGAGCGGGGAGGGGTCCTGCTGCTCAGGAGCAGGGCTTGGGGCGGCTTTTGGAGGAGGCGGCTGGTTCCCCCGGGCTGGGCGTCAGCCTCTGTTTTTGTTTCCTGCTTTGGCCATTTCTGTGACCCGTCCCCAGGCTCTTGGAGTCGGTGGAAGCGCTGTGCTGCGGACTCGGCCACTGTGGCCGGGGGCTGGTTTCAGGGATGGTATGGGAGAGGGTGTATGGTCAGGCAAGGGGGTTGGTGGGGAGGCTCAGGGGTCCTGCTCGGGGTCTGGGAAGGCCTGACCCTTTATTCTGGAGTTTTTGCCCTGCTTGGCTCCCAGATGGTGGTGGTGAACTCATCCAGCCCCACGGCTGCGTGCTCGGGACCATGGGAGCCCAGAGGGATAGAGGATTCCGTGACCACCGCCGACGGCAACGCTGAGAGCCTCTACATGCAAGGTGCGGGCCGGGAGGCCAGCCGAGGGGCAGGGTAGCAGGGGAACGGCCTCCTCCCAGGAGTCTGGGTTCTCCGGGTGCTGCTTGCAACCCTCACCGCACCCCAAACCCCCCAGTTCTCTGGTTTCTGGACCAAGGAGCATCTCTAGGAGCAAGTCTGGTCTGCATGAAGACCCACAAGCTGGACAGCCCTAAAAGGGACCGGGCCCAGTCTACCTGGTCCTGCTCTTTCCCGTCCTTCAGGGCCCTCCTGCCGCCTGGCTCTTCTGACTCCTCTCTGGAACGGTGGGATGAGGGGCCCGGCCACTCTCCATCCACTGGGGACCTGACTTCCTTCTCCTCGTCTCCCCCGCCCGCGTTCAGGCATGGAGCTGTTCGAGGAGGCCCTGCAGAAATGGGAGCAGGCGCTGAGTGTGGGGCAGAGGGGAGACAGCGGCAGCACCCCCACCCCAGGGGATGGCCTCCGGAACCCCGAGACGGCTTCAGAGGCGCTGTCTGAGGTAGGTGGTCCTTCCCTGGGTCTTTTCCACCCGCCGGCCTCAGAGACGGCTGATAGCGTGGCTGGCGGGGTGGCTGTACTCGGGAGGCATCTAGCAGCCCCACCTTCTACCATCTGGTCATGTCCTCTTGGATGGGAGTTCTCCCCTTGACCAGAGTGTTGATCAGCCAAGTAAGAAAACTCATGTCATATGCATTAGCACACCCTGGCACTTGGTAGTTACTCAGTAAACCACACTGTGACTACAACCTGATACTGACCGTATAAGGAAAAATAACGTGTTCCTGATGGGCTGGAAGGAACTAGCTGTGTTCATAGGTGAGTTGGTCACACAGCTTTGTCTTATCTTTTCTTCATACATTTTTTGATCACAGTTTGATTAGATTTTCTATGGGGCTTCCCTGGTGGCTCAGTGGTAAAGAACCCGCCTGCCAATACAGGAGACACAGGTTTGATCCCTGGGTCGGGAAGATCCCCTGGAGAAGGAAACGGCAACCCACTCCAGTATTCTTGCCTGGGAAATCCCATGGACAGAGGAGCTTGGTGGGCTACAGTCCAGGGGGTCCTAAAAGAGTCAGACATGACTTAGCGACTAAGCAACAACAACAACAGGTGATCTCTAAGTGAATATCTCAATATCAGAAAAGAGAAATAAAGTTAAAAAACCTAAAGTAAAAAAAGTTTGTGAGGGACTTCCCTGGTGGTCCAGTGGTCAAGCCTCTGCCCTTCACTGCAGGGGTGCGGGTTTGATCCCTGATCAGGGAACTACGATCCCGGGTAGCGTGGCCAAAAAAATTTTTTTGTGTGAAAAGCACAACAAATACATGTCTTAGGATGAATGTTCACTGAAGCATTGTTTTGTAATAGATAAAATGCATGAAAAACTGGAAACGAAATGCCCATCAGGAGGAATCTGAAATACTAGGCAGCCTTTATTAAAGGGTAGAAAGAAAGCTCTGTGGGCTGATAGGTTGCTCTGTCCACTGTATTTTATTAAGTGGGAAAAAAAACCAAGATATAGAATGTGTGTAGTGACCTGTGCATACATTTTTTTCTACTGAGATGTAGTTGATGTACAATATCATGTAAGTTACAGGTGTGTAAGAGTGATTCACGACCCATGTGGACCTTTTTTTTTTTAATATTCTCTATTTTTTAAATTGATGTATAGTTGACTTAAAACGTTATGCTAATTTCTGCTGGTGTGTTCATTTTAAATAAAGGCATACAGCCATGCCTGTGTATGCCTGTTGGTAGCTACTGCTGTGTCTGTGCACTTTTATTTCCCTTTGAACAGATGCACAGGAAGACTGTTCACAGAGATCTATCATGGGGGTCTGCAGGGAAAGGAGGAAAAGACTTTCCTTGGACTTTTCTGTACCTTTCTTTACTGTTTTGACTTTTCTTATTTCAAGCACAAGCTTAAGGGCAAGGTTTGTACAGGTGTTAGCATGATGGGTTGTTGCTGTTTTAGTCTTGATACTTTCCTGTATTTAATTTTTTAACTTATTTATGGCATGTGGGATCCTAGTTCCCAGACCAGGGATTGAACCTGTGGCCCCTGTAGGGGAAGCTTGGGATCCTAACCACCTACCGGACGGCCAGGGAAGTCCCTGTGCTTTTCTGTATTAAAGAACAAAACAAAACATGAGTGTTCGTCCTCGGCTGGAGTGAGGTCAGAGTGGAGGCCACCACTTTGGAGAGGGGTCCAGCCAGGATGTGGGAACAGCTTCACGTGTTGAAGAAGAAGGGGGTTTAACCCAGGGAATTGGTTGCATGGCTGAGGGAGTCACCAGGAGACCCCGGGGCTCGAGGGGGCTCACACCACAGAGGGGGCTGGCTAGTGGGGAGTGGGGTGCATGGATGTGATGCGAGGCATGAAGAGGAGGGGAGAGCTTCTGACCCACCCCCACTCCACCCCCCCTTCTCCTTTCCTCCCCCTGTGCCTCGGTGGGATGACAGGCAGTTGGCAGGCGAGCCTGGGGATCAGAGTTTACAGTACAGGGTGAGAACCCTTCTGGGGCAGCGGGTACCAAGTTGGAGGTGTGCGTGCCCTCCACCCCGGCTGAGACTTTCGCCCCGAGGCCCGTCACACAGGCCTGATGGCTGTAGTTGTGGGGTGTGGGTGCCTGGGGCGTGGGTGACGAGGCTTCAGAGCCCGCGGCACGACTCCACCAGGTCCCCTCTGCTCGTGGGCGGACATTGGGAGCCTGCCGGTGAGTGAGGGCAGAAGGGAGGCAGCTTTGTTTCCAAAATTGTACTTGTTGCTAATACTACATCTGAAATTTATAGACCTTTCCTTGTTTTTCTCATTGTGAAAGCAATGAAATGTTCCCTAATAGAGTAGTGAAAAAACCACAGAAAGAGAAAAAAGAGAATAAAAAGGAGCACAGCCTCTGATCAGACAACTCACAGCTGTGTGACACGGGCAGCGGCCCTCAGCCTCCCTGAGTGCTGGTGCCCTCAGTAGGACCAGCCACAATCCTGGCCCATAGCAGGTGCTCAGTAAATCGTCTTTATCATCAGTAGTATTGATGCCTATTATCTTTGATCTGACATAACTACTTGGTATCCTTCCAAGCATTTAACTAGGCTACGATTTTTTTTTAATAACTATTGAAATATAGTTCACATACCATACAATTCACTGAATCCGATCGTACAGTGGCTTTCATGTATGTTTCCCCCACTATCTGAAACTAGAGCCTTCCTAAAAAACCTTTCTTAAGCCAAAATGACGTCGAACAAAGAAGTGATGAATCCCCTTAAGACACGTCTTCCTAAGAGACGTTCAGAACTGATTGAGACAAAGCACAGGTGCTTACAGGCACTTCCCTGGTGGTTCAGTGGCTAAGACTGTGCTCCCAGTGCAGGGGCTCTGGGTTTGACCCCTGGTCAGGGAACTAGATCCCATATGCCGCCACTAAGAGTTAACACGCTGCGACTGAAAGATCCTGTGTGCTGCAACTAAGACCCGGTGCAGCCCAATATTTGTATGTATTGGGCTTCCCTGGTGGCTCAGCTGGTAAAGACTCCGCCTGCAATGCGAGAGACCTGGGTTCGATCCCTGGGTTGGGAAGATCCCCTGGAGGAGGGAACAGCTACCCACTCCAGTATTCTGGCCTGGAGAATTCTATGGACTGTATAGTCCATGGGGTCACAAAGAGTTGGACACGACCGAGTGACTTTCACTTCATATATATATATATATTATTAAGAAGCGTCTTTACAGACACAGTTCAAAATTGCAGTGACTAGATGCTGAGATGCTGAGTGTAGTTGTGAGGGAAGGGGCTTGGCGGCATGTGCTGAGTAAACGCTTGGCTCTATACTTAACGGACTGGAATTGCTGGATCACAGTGTAACTCTATGTTTAACCTCCTGAGGAACTGCCAAACAGTTTTCCAAAGCAGCTGCGTGTGACTGCGCTCAGTCGTGTCCGACTCTTTGCGACCCCGTGGATTATAACCTGCCAGGCTCCTCCTGTCCATGGGATTTCCAAGGCAAAAAAAGGCTCTAGTGGGTTGTCATTTCCTTCTCCAGTGGATCTTCCCAACCCTGGGATGGAACCCGCATCTTTTGCATCTCCTGCCTTGGCATGCAGGTTTTTTACCACCATGCCACCTGGGATTCCCAGCGCAGCTGTATCATGTTACATTCCCAGCGGCAGTGCATGAGAGTTCCAGCATCTCCATACCCTCACCAACACCTTTTGTTATCTGACTCTGACTCCAGCCATCCTAGCGGGTATGATGTGGTTTTGTTTGTTTCCCTGATGCTAACGATGTTGAGCTTCTTTTCATGTGCCTATCGGCCATATGTGTACCTTATCTGGAGTAACGTCTCTTCAGATCCTATGCCTTATTTTACCTTTCGTCACTTGTCCTTTTATTATTGCATTGTAAGTGTTCGTTTACACCTTCTAGATACAAGTCCCTTGTCCGATGTATGATTTGTCGATATTTTCTCTCGTTCTTTGGGTTTGTTTTTTCACTTTCTTTTCTTTTTTTAAACTTGGTGGCCCCTCATTACTTGCGGAATCTTAGTTCCCTCACGGGGTGGGGGTGGAACCCCAGCCCTGGCAGTGGAAAGCACCGAGTCCTAACCACCGAACCCCCAGGAAATTTCCTGTATTTTCACTTTCTTGATGGTGTCCTTTGAAGCACAAAGGTTTTGAATTTGGGTGTTGTCCAGTGTATCTGTCGTGTTCTTTGGTCATCTGTGCAATATGTGAGAAACCATTCTCTAACCCACGGCGACTTCCCAGAGAAAAATCTATGCCAAGGCTACGAGGCCCTGCTGGCCACGTTGAGTGGAGCTACTGAGCAAGATGGCCAGAGGGTCTGGGGTCCCACGGGCTCTGCCAGGGTCCAGCTGGGTGAGCCCGGCCCCATAACCTTGAGTTTTTGCAGTGAAATGGGGTCATGGTAACCCCTGCCTGAAGGAGGCCCTGAGGCTGACCAGCGAGGTGCTGGTCCACGCCTAGTGCTCAGGGAAAGGCGGCAGTTTCCATGTTCCTGCCCCACTCTGAGTACTTCCGGCTCTTTGTCCCCAGTGGCCTGAGGCCCTAGTTGGCCCCCGTCCCCTCCCCAGGGTCTGGTTACATGCACTTGCAGGTCTGGCAGCCTCTGTGGAAAACAGACACAGGCCTGCCTGTGTCTGGCCCCCCTCGGCTCAGAAGCTCCTGGGGTCAAACAAGCACTTCCTCCCACAACCCGGCCTGGAGGCCGGGGGTAGCGAGGAATCATAGGCTGTGGTGCCATGGGTGTGATGCCTTCCCAGGTGCACAGGTAATAGCAGCAGTGGGGTGGAAGCCAGCTTTTTCTGGGCTCCTAACTGCTCTCTGGTTATAATAGCCAACACTTACTGGCCTTCACCATGGGCCCATCTTTTGGGAAGTACTTACAGTCCTTATGCATGTTTTCCCTGAAATCCAAGGAAGTAGGTTCTCTTACCTCAGTTGACAGATAAGGAAACCAACGCTCAGGATGGGGGAGTTATTTACTCAAGGTCTCACAGCTCAGAACTGGTGGTGTCGGGGTCTGGACCAGGTCTGCTCGGGTCTAGGGTGGCGCTGTTCAATCAGAAGCCACGTATCTCATTTAAAATTTCCTAGAGACCACGTTAAAAAGCAAAAGGAAGTGAATCAAATGACTTTTAATAATACATTTTCTATAATCTATACCCCAAATATTATCATCTCAACCCATAATCAAGATGAAAAATCACAGAGGTATTTAACATTCTTGTATTCTTGGGGGATTTTATGGGGGAGATACGAAGTGTTTGAAATCGGTGTGCATTTACATTTATCACCCATGTCAGGTGGGACTGGCCGTGTTTGGCCAGTGGCTCCTGCATAGGGCCGCTTGGTTCAGACCTGCACTCGCTGCTGGGCCTCAGAGCCGCTCCCTCCCCCCGACCCACCGATTTCCCTGGGGGCTGGGCCCCCATCATGGTGAAGGAAGGGGCCATTGGTGTGGGGGAGCTTCGAGGGCCCGGGTTGACCTTCCTTGTTTTACCCGCAGCCAGAGTCCCAGCGGAAGGAGTTTGCGGAGAAGCTGGAGTCGCTGCTGCACCGGGCCTACCACCTGCAGGAGGAGTTCGGGTCCACCTTCCCAGCCGACAGCATGCTGCTGGACCTGGGTGAGCAGGGGCCGGGTGCAGGATCCCTGGGGCCTAGGACCTCATCCCATCAGGGACCCACTGCACGGATGGGGAGACCGAGGCCACACAGGCGGGAACAGAGCTAGGACAAGGCCCCGGGAGTCCCTGGCTGGTGTGCTTTGCCTCCATCCCCTTGGGAACAGGCCTTGGCACTGCTCTGTCCACGTCTCTCCCCCCCACCCCCTAGTGGCCATTCCGGGCCTTTGGTTTGAGCCCTCTCCTGTGGCCACTGGGTGGGCGGAGGGGTGGCTCCCGTGGAGATTAGCCCACAGCAGGCCACAGGGCAGAGAGCACATGTGCCCACACCATTGCGGTCAGGAGGCGTGACATCACCGAGAGGGAGTGAAGTTATTCAGTTGGGCAGCCAGTATTCTAGTGCCTGCTGCGTGCCAGACCCTGTGCGGTGACCGTGGCCCCCCGTGGCCCTGCCCTGGGTGCCGTCAGCCTCCAGGGGGCTTACCAGACTCCTGAATGTCGGGGTCCCTGGCTCTACCAGGGGCGATACGGGCCCAGCGAGGGCTGGCCAGGGTGACACGGTCTCCATTGCCTGTCCCCATCAGAGCAGCAGTCTTGCTTCCCCTGGCCTCCTCTCATGGCAGAAAAGGCTGGTGGGGCCTCAAGGCTGTAGCCTTTGCTTATTTGTTCAACATATCGTTCCTAAGCCCCGTTGAGGGTCCAGACCCCCTTGCCCTCGAGCAGGTGGGAATGGCAGCGTGGAATGAGCGGCCCTTTGGTATCAGAGGCTAAGTGTCAGCTTGGCAGGGGGAGGTGACTTGCTCGGCGCCATATAGCACAGCCTGTGCTCAGAGCTCAGGGCCCACGGGCGATGTGGCCGTGGCAGGTCCCCTGACAGGTACTGAGAAAACAGGAAGCTTGGCGACCCTCGGCATCGTCTTCCTGGGATCGGGTGTTGGGAAGCTTGGTGTCCGTGTACATCCCAGCCCGGGGAGCTCAGGATCTCAGTTCAGCCCCCTTCTTCCTGCCCTGCCCAGAGCGGACCCTCATGCTGCCCCTGACGGAGGGCTCACTGCGTCTGCGGGCGGATGATGAGGACAGCCTAACCTCGGAAGATTCCTTCTTCTCCGCCACCGAGGTGATGCGGGTGGGGGGATGGCTTCGGGGAGGGGGTGAAAGCCAGGGGTCCCTGTCGGCTCTGCTGGGGGCCAGCGATGGGTCATGGGAAAGTGAATCCATTTCCTCTGACGGGAGCAGAATCTGGCAGTCGCCAAGTGTTCCTCCCCGGGGACTCTTCAGCTGGGACACGGAAGCCTGGGAAACCAGGAGCTGTAGGTCCCATGAGTGAGGGCAGGGGTCCCTGACCCCAGCGGCTGCAGCCCACACTGGCCTCTCCCTTCTCCAGGCCTCGTGCTCATGGCTTGGTGTTAGTTTCCTGCCATGGCCATGTGTACCAGGCGGCTGTCCTCGCCTCGGATGGGAGGACATGGGCCTGTGTCCAAGAGATGGTCCCCATGGGAAAGGAGAAGGGGACGTCAGAGGCTGAGATGGGTGGATGGCATCACCGACTCAATGGACATCAGTTTGAGTAAACTCTGGGAGTTGGTGATGGACATGGAGGCCTGGCATGCTGCAGTCCATGGGGTCGCAAAGAGTTGGACACGACTGAGCAACTGAACTGAACTGATGGGAAAGGCACTGGTGATGGGGACGCTGAGGACCAGGAGGGGACTCCAATCTAGGCCTCTGCCCTAGGCCAGGGTTCCCACTGACAGCCCCTCAGAGAGCTTGGACCCTAGGGTGTCCCCTGCTGGAAGTTCCCTGGGCAGGCACCCTCCCCCACACTCAAGCCTCTGACACAGGCTTCCATGTGCCCACCTCTGCCTTTGCACCCTCCCCCCAGCTCTTTGAGTCCCTCCAGGTCGGAGGTTACCCGATCCCACTCTCCAGGCCCGCCGCCGCCTATGAGGAGGCCCTGCAGCTGGTAAAGGAGGGCAAAGTGCCCTGCCGGACCCTCAGGTGAGCATAGCAGGAAGGAGGCAGGTGGGCGGGTGGGGGCGCCGTTCTCTTAAAGGAGGCTGGGGAATCCAGCAGTGAGTGCTTGGTGAGGGCCCAGCTGAGCCAGGCTGAGGGCAGGGTGGGCCGGCCAGGGCTCCTGCCCCAGTCTTGGAAGGTCCTCGGATGGCCCTGGTACAAGACAGGTGGGTGTGGAGTTAGCGATCACAATAACTAATACAAGTAATTAAAATACCAGTCATTCATACTGATTCCAAGTTCTCGGATGTGTCCAGTCTCGGAAGCACGGTGGGCACTTTCCCTCAGCCCTGTGGTCTGCGTGGCTCGTGGGAGCTTTTGTTGCGGAGCACGGGCTCTAGAGTGCGTGGGCTTCAGTAGTTGCGGCACGCAGGCTTAGTTGTCCTGCAGCACGTGGGATCTTAGTTCCTCGACCAGGGATCGGACCTGCATCTCCTGCACTGGCAAGCAGATTCTTAACCACTGGACCACCAGGGAAGTGCCCTCTAAGCCCTGTGTTCCGCTCCTTAAGGAGTGGTCCAGAAGCCATGCTTGGGGGACAGACGGACCTGGGCTCTCTCCAGCCTTGCCACTTCATAGCGTGTGGCCCTGGACAAGTCTCCTGACCCCTCTTAGCCTCTGTCTCCTCTGTGGTATATCTGAAGGCTCTTATCCATCTTAAGCTCATTGTTCTGTATGATGGTCATGACTCCTAGATTTACATATCTGTGTTTCAAGTTCACTGAAAATGGCCAGAAGACCTGAGTTGAAGGCCTGAGGATTTGGATAAAGGGCTCAGACCAGGATGCCTCTGGCTACCCCAGAAAGCCCTGCCCTGGCCTTGGGGGAAATTGGGCCATTTTGGTCCTTTGCTCGAGAGGGTCCTTTGCTGGTTAGAGCGTAAAGGAGACCGAGGTCAGCCCGACCCCCAGCGACCACACCTGCCAGTGGCACTGAGTGCTGTTGAGGCAGCCCGTCCTCAGAGAGCATCCTACTAGCCTCTTCGTCTGGTTCTGGGGAAACTGAAGCCTAGAGGAGACCTGCCCCCTGCCTGAGGTCACACTGCCAGGCGGAAACAAGGCCACCCGGGGCTCCACCCTGACCCCACGAGGGTGTTGCTGGCAGGGGTCCCAGGTGGTGCGATTCTCTGTGCTTCCCCTCAGGACAGAACTGCTGGGCTGCTACAGCGACCAGGACTTTCTAGCCAAGCTGCATTGTGTGCGGCAGGCCTTTGAGGTGGGTGTGGTCCGCGGGAGCCTGGGGAGGCTGGGGACGGGCTCCTCTGAGCAGGTGGACCATCTGCCCAGCCCACGGTACAGCCCTCTCTGTGGCTTTGGGGGACCGCCAGCCGGGCAGCTCACCCCCTCCCTCCTCACTCCTTAGGGCCTCCTGGAAGACAAGAGTCACCAGCTTTTCTTCGGGGAGGTCGGACGGCAGATGGTGACAGGCCTGATGACCAAGGCTGAGAAGGTAGAGGGGACAGGGCTCTCTTTTCGGCTTTTCTTTCCCCTCGCCTTATTTTATTTTATCTTTCTAACTTTCATTTAGTCCTGTTCAAAAAAAAAAAAAAGGAACTCAATCTAAAATCAAGCTGATAAGCTCTGACTTCATCCTGCAAGCCATAGGAGAGCAGGGAAAGTTTTTGTGTTTTTTTTCTATGCTAATTTTGAAAAATAGTTGTTTTTTTTTTTTAATGTATTTATTTGGCTGCACTGAATCTTAGTGGCGGCACGTGGGATCCTTAGTTCCCTGACCAGGAATCGAACCTACGCCCCCTGCATTGGAAGGGCAGAGTCTTAGTCACTGGACCACCATTTGGCTTAATTTTGATTAAGAAATCAGGGAAGTCCCACTTGGCTTAATTTTGATTAAGAAATCTTGCTGAGCTCCTGAGCACCAGAGCCTGTGCCCAGCTCTGAACTGAGAGGTAACTGACAGCCCTGCCACGTTTTTCCAGGCAGTAAAGACGGGCTGGCTTCCGTCTGGGAAGACACTGGCCACTGTGCACACGCAGGCTCTGGAATTGTGGAATCAGCCTGCCTCGTTACTGTGCCCAGGGCCACACGTGAAGCCTCGCCAAGCCTCAGTCCCCTGGTGTGTAAATGGGCATGTCCTGGGGATGTCACTGGCTGAGGTCATCGAGGGCTAGCCCTCATCTTCATCTTTGTAGTCCTCAATTTTACATGCGAGGAAACCGAGGCTTGGGGAGGTGAAACCACAGCCTGAGGTCATTCTAGCAGACCTTCTTTGAAACTTAATGAAAATTTGGCTTCTCTGGTGGTCTAGTGGTTAAGAATCCACCTGCCAGTGCCAGAGACACAGGTTCGATACCTGGTCTGGGAAGATCCCCCATGCAGCTAAGCCCATCAGCCATGTAAGTCTGGAGCCAGCACTCTAGAACTTGTGAACCACAACTCCTGAAGACCACAGGCCTAGAGCCCACCACTTGCTACAACGAGAGAGAGCCCGTGTGCAGCAACAAAGACCCACAAATACATACATCTTAAAATAAACACAGCCAAAAATAAATACATCTTAAAAAACAAAAAACTTCACGAAAGTAGTTTAAAAAATGATGACAAAAATGGGAGTTCCCTGGTTGCCTAGTGGTTAGAATTCCAGCCTTTCTTTCACTGGTGTGGCCTAGGTTCAGGCCCTGGTCAGGGAATTAAGAACCCGCAAATCCTGAGGCATGGCCAAAAAAAAAAAAGTGTAAAAATGATTCACGCTCACCGAAGAGAAAACTAAGATGATGCAAAAAGAAGGAAAAAAATTGTCCCCAGCCCCACCCTGTTCACATTTTGGTGACTATCCCTCCAATGACCTCCCTGCCTGTGGTTCTTATAAGTGCCATCACCCTGCCTGTGCTGGTCTGTGTCAGCTCTACCCTGCCTGGCTCTTGGGCACATACCTGATCTGAAACCTTGGGATTCATATCTGTAAAGTGGGCACAGTGTTGGCCAGTCCCTCCCTCACAGGGTTGTATGAATTAAATGAGTTGATCCATATTAGGTCAGCCCTGGCACGTGCTCACTTTCTAGGTCTGTAAATGACATCTGTGTCTGCAAATTGCGTCATCAGCCCCCGCTAGGCCTCCCAGTCCCAGAGAGTGAAGACTTCCTCCTGGATGCTGACCGTCTGTGCACCTGGCAGCAGCAGGAGTCCTATACACTATTTACTGCCTGATGGTGTCACGTGAACGAGCTCACCGACTCCTCGAGAAAGGCTGCAGCTTCTCCCCTTTCACCAGGGAGGCTGATGGTCGTGGAGATTCGCCTCTTTGGCGGTGGGCCCGACCTCACACCCTCGCACATCCTTTCTAAAGTCAGCTCCTTCCATAGCCGGTGCACACCTTCTGAAAGGTGGTTGGTTCTCAGTAACGAGCTGGTGTGAGATGCTGCTGGGCGGCTTGGCATTGCCTCTCTCCCGGACATGCCCTGGGCCCTGCAGAGCCTCATTCTCTCCGTGACCACTGCTCAGGCATTGGCCTTGGCCCGGCCTTGGAGCGTCCCCCATCCACGGGCCAACCCACCCCTGTGGATCGAGTCCAGTGGGGTCTTGGGGCCATGGCCAAAACAGGCTCTGCTTCTCCCCTTAGAGCCCCAAAGGCTTCCTAGAGAGCTACGAGGAGATGCTGAGCTATGCCCTACGGCCGGAGACCTGGGCCACCACGCGGCTGGAGCTGGAGGGCCGAGGGGTGAGTCACTGGTGTTGAGGCTTGGTGTCCTGGGGTCTCCCCACCTGAGCTCTTTGAGTGGGGTGGAGGTGCCCCCTGGAACTCGGCCTTGATTCCAAGGCTCTGAGATGGTTCCACTGCTGCTGGAAGCCCCCGTTCCTGCCCTGCCCCGGGCCCGGGCTGCCAGGAGGGTGGCCCCCGCTGCACCCCGCTGCAGAGCAGAGATGTGTCCGCTCAGCCAGGTGTTCGCACCTGGACGCCCGCACACCCCGCCCGCTCCGGCCTCAGAGCACCGCCTGGCCCCGCAGGTGGTGTGCATGAGCTTCTTCGACATCGTGTTGGACTTTATCCTCATGGACGCCTTCGAGGACCTGGAGAACCCCCCGTCCTCGGTGCTCGCTGTCTTGAGGAACCGCTGGCTGTCAGACAGCTTCAAGGAGACGGTGGGTGGCTGCCCCCTGCTCCCAGGCACGCACACACATGACCCCACGTGTGTTGCCTGGAACCCACATCCCTCCACCCCTGGTGTTGGGCCCCTGGGCTGGCTCCCTGCTCATCACGGAGCAGTCACCCCCGTCCTGGGGCAGGCTGCCGCCCGCTGGGCACCCCAGCGCCTGCCCTGGAGAACTTTCCAGGGGAGCCCCCCTTGCTCTCGCCTCACCCTCGTAGAGCGGCTGGGCATGCATTTTCCTCCTGGCCTGTAGTTTCATTCGGGCAGTTCTACTCATTCTCAGCTGCCATTAATTCTATTCCATTTGAATGCATTCAGTCAAGTTAAAATATGCAAAAAATAAAGGAGGAACAGCAGGAAAGCCTTGAGCACAGGGCCCCTGGCAGGCAAGCCGTGCTGGGTGGCGTGGGGTGATCTGGAGCGGGGTGGGGCTGGGCGTTGAGAGGCAGTAACCATGGATTGCCACAATCACTGAGTGAGGCGGGGATACTCGGTCAAGTTCATTTTGCAGAGGAATCTGAGGCCCAGAAGAAGATTGCTGGCTTCTCACCCCATAAGGGTTGGAGTCAAGATTCAGCTTTAGGTGTGCCAGACTCCTAATTGAGGTCAGGGAAAAGGCAGAGATCCGCCAGCCGTCCCCATCTCCTTGTTTGGGGTGGGAGCTGGGAGAAAGGCTTGGTCCCAGCTTGGGGTGAGTAGCAGCTGCAGGCCTGGCCTGTTGGTCTGACCCCACCCCCTGGGGGGGTGCCTTCTTTGATTTAGGCCCTGGCTACTGCCTGCTGGTCGGTCCTGAAAGCCAAGAGGAGGCTGCTGATGGTGAGTGAGCTGATGGTGAGGGGCCTCTTGAGAGCAGCCACGTGGGAGGCGGTGGGCCTTGGGTGTGGAGCCTAGCTCAGCTGACCCTCCCTTTGGTGTGTGCTGGACCCCGGCCTGGGGGCGGGACAGGGTGGGATGGGCTGCAGCTTTTGGCCTTTGTCACAGCACCGGTCACCTGTCCTGCTGTGACCTCCCCCTTGACCGGGAGGGCCTCAAAGGCCCACAGAGATCTGCTTTGTCTTCCCACCCAGGGCCCAGCACAGAGCAGGCGGTTGGGAGGTGACGAGGGGGGAATCAGAAGTGAGGAGAGGGCCTCTTCGGAGGGAGGCAGGGCCCGCGCAGAGCAGCAGAGGTGGTGCTGGCTTCCGGGTCAGGGCAGGGTGCCCTGGGAGCAGGCAGAGCCCCCTCCCACCCCAAGGGCTGCGCTATCTGCGCTCCCAGGCGGCGACCGGCTGCCTATCTGGGCTGCCATCCATTGTTCCCCCTCGCCAGCCCAGCTCTGCCAACCAGCTGATACCAGCTGCCACCACCATGTGCCCTGGGCACTTCCTGTGCTGAGCCTACCCCGGGCCCTTCCTCCGGCAGCCCTCGCCACCGCCCCGAGGTAGCCTCAATGCTGCGGAGGTGAAAACCAGGGCTCTGAAAGCCCCGGTCATGGGGGCAATTCCCTGGCAGTCCAGTGATTAGGACTTGATGCTTTCACTGCTGGGTCCGGGTTCCATCCTTGGTTGGGGAACTAAGATCTTGCAAGCTGTGAAGTGCCACTAAATTTAAAAAAAAAATTTTTTTTTTAATTAAAAAATTAGAAAAAGAAAGCCCCGGTCACTCACCCAACATCACCCAGCAAGGACATGAATGAGCCAAACATGCCTCTGAAGCCCAAGCTTTTAAAATGACCCCAGGGCCTGGCTGCCTCTCCCTGCCCGGGTCCCAGTCCTCAGCCTTGCTGCGCACCCCCGCCCGCCCCCCCAACAGGTGCCTGATGGCTTCATCTCCCATTTCTACTCCGTATCGGAGCACGTTAGCCCTGTCCTAGCATTCGGCTTCCTTGGACCCAAGCCTCAGCTCTCTGAAATCTGTGCTTTCTTTAAGGTAAACAGGGAGCTTGGCATCTGCAGCTGCCTGCCTGGCCCTGCATCCAGAGAAGGGTCTGGGCAGGGTGCCTGCCCCTTCCACTAGGGACCTGGCCCGGGGTGGGTCCACAGGAAGCCCCTGGAGGGCAGGAACGGAGGACAGAAGGGGCTGAGTTGGGGCTCCCCCGGGGGGCGGTCAGGGGAGCGGCTTTGGGTGGCTTGGAGAACCTCAGCTTGGGGGGAAGCAGGGGCCCCGGCCTAGCCCGATGCCAGCCGTGTCCCCCAGCACCAGATCGTGCAGTACCTGACCGACATGTTCGACCTGGACAATGTGCGCTACACGTCCGTGCCAGCACTGGCCGAGGACATCCTCCAGCTGTCCCGGCGCCGCAGCGAGATCCTGCTCGGCTACCTGGGGGTGCCGGGAGCCGGCAGCATCGGCCTCAACGGCGTGCTGCCCCGGGAGAACGGGCCCCTGGAGGCGCTGCAGTAGTGGTCGTTGTGGGCCCGGGACGGTGGCTGCCTGGGCTTCCTTCACGTGGGGGACACCAGAGAGAGGCCTTTGGGTTGGCGTGGGAGGCCCGGGTGTCTGGCCATCAGCAGTGGCAAAGTCCAGGACATGGTGGCCAACGGCACTTACTTGCCCCTGACCTTGCCCCCACCCCAACCTCCATCATCTGGGAATCCCTAGGACCTGGGGGTGGAGGGCAGACTTCCTTGGAGATGGAGGGAACCCTGAGGGGCCCATCTGACCCGCCCTCGGCTGTGCCTGGGGAAGCGGGGGCTGGACAAGCATGGGGCCAGAGAGGAAGAATCAGGCGGAGATGGGATGCCTGGGGTGTGGGTCCCCAACACCTTCCACCTCCTGGGGAGCTGATGAATAGGGCTGGGAGGGTGGAGATGGAAGAGGGGGTGGCGGGGCTCTGTGGTGAAGGAGCCTGGGCTGGCCAGTGTCAGGTCCAGGCATGTGCCTGGCCAGTGCTCACGGCCCGCTGCCACCCGAAAGAACAGCCCCAGGGGTGAAGGCTGCAGCTGGGGGCACCTTGGTGGGCAGCGGGCCTGGGCCATCCCGAGGTGGGCCTGCTTGGGCTCACGTCTGGACAGGGATTGGGCCCTTGAGAAACCCAAGCACTTCAGCAGGACGCTGTCCTCTGACCTTCCCTGGCCCTCCTGAAGACTGTCGTTTCTCCTCCCACCTCTGCCACCACCAAAGATGGAGGAGGTGGGGCTAGTCGCCCCCTGCCCTGCCCTCTGTGAGCCTGGGACTCTCTGGCTGGTGCTAGGCGCTGGGCTGGAGGCTCTGACCGGGGTCATCTCGGTCCCCAAGAGTGAGGGGCTGAGGAGCCGTGGGGCAGGGGATGGTCAGAGGATGCAGGCGGCTGGACCAGCATCAGGACAGGAAGCTCACCTGGCCCTCAGCCTTCAGCGTGGCGCACAAACCGAGTAGCAGTGTAGAGCCCACCACCGAAGGCTGCAGGCATCGGTCCCCACATCGGCGGATTTCTGTCCACCCTGCAGACTCGCTTCCCTTGCGGTGTGTCCACCTGAGGAAACAGGTGTTTTATTTATTGCCTTAACACTTTATTTTGAGGTCCGCCCCTTTCCGGGGTGGGGGGAGATGCCTCCAAGAGACACAGACTCCTGTTTTTCCACACTCTGGAGTTGGGACTGGCTCCTGAGTCCCAGGGGTGCCCTCCCTTGAATGGCAAAGGGGTCCCCGGAGTGGGGAGGGAGGTGGGTTGGGAGAGGACCCATCTTCTCTGAGCCTACTCCCGCCCCCGATGTGGTCCCTCCTGTCCCCCTAGACTGCAGGGATCACTGTGCACTAACTATGCTTCTGGCTTCAAACCCACGTGTCTGAGGTCTTAACTGCCTCCTCCTGGGTGGGAAGGACGGGGAGGCCCCTCCATGCTAACATTCCATTCATTTGCACTTCCCCCGCCCGCGCTGTGAATGTGATCTTGGGCGTAGGCCCTGGCTGCTCTGATTTGCTCCCGAATCACCCAGAAGTGGCATTTTCATGTTGTCTGTGTTTACATGTCCACTCACTGCCTCTGGCACTTGATTTGTTGCAGCTTCCCACTTTTGTATGGTAGGGCCTGTGCACATCGACTCTTGAGTCAAATAAATGATTTAAATGATTTCCTTCGAGCGTCGCCACACACATGTGGCCATTGCTTCCTGGGGGGCCTGCTCTTTGGGATGCAGGTAGGGGGAGGCTCCAGGAGGGCAGAGGAGGCCTGGCAGGGCCCATGTGGCCCTTGGCAGGGAGGGGCCAGTGCAACGCCACGGATGTGGGTGGGCAGCCTGGTGTGGGTCCCACTCTGGTACCATCTAGGTAAGGTCACTGGGCTCTGAGCCTCAGAGGCCCCGTCTCTAAGGTACGGGTGTTGGACCCGGCAGGGACTGCAGACCCAGCCCCTCGCTCACTGTAAATCTGAAGTTCTCACAGGTAGCCAGACAATCACATGGCTTATTTCAAAAGTACAGTAGTCCCCTCTTTTGGGCGGGTGACACATTCTAAGACCCGCAGTGGATGTCTGAAACCATGGATAGTACTGAATCCCATGTATATATACTATGTTTCTTCCTATATCCATACCTATATTATATGTTATGTCATTAACTCAGTCACTCAGTTGTGTCCGACTCTGCAACCCCATGAACTGTAGCCCACCAGGCTCCTCTATGGAATTTTTCCAGGCAAAAATACGGAATGGGTTGCCATGCCCTCCTCCAGGGGAATCTTCCCGACCTGGGGATTGAACTCACGTCTCTTATGTCTCCTGCATTGGGAGGAAGACTCTTTACCACTGCACCACCTAGGAATCCCATATAAGCCTGTGGTAAAGTTTATGTAAATTAGGCACAGTAAGAGATGAACAACAACAATAAAAAGGAAGGAACAATTAAAACAGTACCCTAATAAAAATGTGCATATGGTCTGTCTCTCAAAATATACAAATTGAATGCCTTTTCCATCTCAACTAATCATTTACCACATAGTTGTAACTTTTGCAGCTTGAGATGCGACAGAAAACACGAATTTTTTCCTTTTTTCATAATTTCATGGATAAAAGATTTGTTCTTCCCATAGATTTCAGCAACCTCAGTAAACGGATATTTTTCCTTTCCTTATTAAGTTGAGCACTTTCACCTTTTCACTTAAAGGAAGCACTTGTCAGCTTCTCTTTGGCATATTCGGATTGCCAGCATCACTACTTTTGGGCTTGGGTGTTAGTCGCTCAGTCGTGTCCAACCCTTTGCGACCCATAGACTGTAGCCCGGGAGGCTCCTGTGTCCATGGGATTTTCCAGGCAAGAATACTAAGAGTGGGTGGCCATCTCCTCCCTCCTCCAACTTCCGTGCTTGGGGACCATTATTTAGTAAAACAAGGTGACTCAAACACAAGCACTGTGATGCTGTGATAGTCATTCTGATAATGCAGATGGCTGTTAAGTGACTAAAAAGCAGGTAGGGTAGAAAGCATGGATACGCCGGATGGAAGGATGATTCGCATCCAGGTGGAAACGGAGCAGGATGGCTCGAGATAGCACGAGATTTCATCACACTGCACAGAATGGTGTGCATTTTAAAACTTATGAATTATTTATTTCTGGAATTTTCCATGTAATATTTTCAGACTGTGGTTGACTGAGGGTAAGTGCAATCTTGGAAAGCAAAACTGGATAAGCTGGGACCACCGTACTTGAAAGTTTTTCTGTATTTTTTTGAAAATTTTAAATGTACAGAAATTAAAAAGAAAACTGTATAATGCACACCCATAAGATCCACACTTTGAGTCAGTAATTAACATCTTGCCATAGTTGTTTCATGCATATAGTCCTTTTAGAAAATATTTTGGAGTAAGTTTTAGGCTTGTGCTTCCTCCAGAAACTACTTGAAAAGACTTATTTTAAAAATAAGGTAGTTCTCTGGCATAACCACAATACAAACATCACACCTTAAAAATGAGCACTAGCTCTCTGATATCTGTTGGAATTCTGAAAAGCTTTTCCTAATTAACTGGAGACAGACCCCGGCTCAACCTAAAAGAGGGTAAGTATTTGATTCTTCCCCTCTACCGATTTCATACTCAAGGAGATGTAATTATTAATACCCCCAGTGCTGGCAAATAAGTGTTAAAACAGCTTTATTAAGGTATGATTTGTACACCATAGAATGCACTCGCTTTAAATGATTGTTTTTAGTAACTTTACAGTGGTGTCAAACCGTTACCAAAATGTTAAGTCACTTGGTCATGTCCAACTCTTTGCGACCCATGAACTGCAGCATGGCAGGCTTCCCTGTCCTTCACTATCTCCTGGAGTTTGCTCAAACTCATGTCCATTGAGTCAGTGATGCCGTCCAACCATCTCATCTTCTGTCGTCCCCTTCTCCTCCTGCCCTCAATCTTTCCCAGCATCAGGGTCTTTTCCAATGAGTTGACTCTTTGCATCAGGTGGTCAAAGTATTGGAGCTTCACTTTCAGCATCAGTCCTCCCGATGAATATTCAGGGTTGATTTCCTTTAGGATTGACTGGTTGGATCTCCTTGCAGTCAGAGGGACTCTCAAGAGTCTTCTCCAACACTACAGTTTGAAAGCATCAATTCTTTGGCACTCAGCCTTCTTTATGGTCCAACTCTTCCATCTATGTATAACTACTGGAAAAACCATAGCTTTGACTAGATGGACCTTTGTTGGAAAAATGATGCCTCTGCTTTTTAACGTGCTGTCTAGGTTTGTCATAGCTTTTGTTCCGAGGAGCAAGCATCTTTTCATTTCATGGCTGCAGTCACTGTCCACAGTGATTTTGGAGCCCAAGAAAATATAGTCTGTCACTGTTTCCATCGTTTCCCCATCTATCTGCCATGAAGTGGTGGGACCGGTGCCATGACCTTAGTTTTTTGAATGTTGAGTTTTAAGTCGGCTTTTTCGCTCTCCTCTTCCACCTTCGTCGAGTCTCTTTAGTTCCTCTTCCTTTTCTGCCATCAGAGTGGTGATGCTACCACAATACAGTCTCAGAATATTCTCACCACCCCCAGAAGACCTCTAGTACTCAACTGCAGCCCCCAGCCCTCAGGTTGCCACCAGTTTACTTTCAGGACTTGCCTTTTCTGGACACTTCCTGTAAATGGAGTCATACAATGCGATCTTTTGAGCTTGACTTCTTTACATAGAATAATGTCTTTGAGGTTCATCCACTGTATAGTATGCATCAGTATTTAATTCCTCTGTTGCTGAATAGCATTCTGTGAAGAGTTTTACCTCTTTTTTGAATCACCACTATGGACTCAAGGATGATTCTTTATTCCATAAGTTACACTCAGTTACAATCATTTTTCTGATGCTCCAATGGTCACAAATTTGACCAGAGGGAGCCCAGTTGAGTTGGCTCCTGGGTCCTTGAGACACCCCCACCCTCTGAACTCGTCTTTGAGAACTTCCTTTCTAGCATAACAAGTCCCAGGAAGCTCAGAATCCCAGACACCAGACACCAGAGCTGGGAAGGCCCCCAGAGGAATCCTGGCCCATTTATTCCTGGCCAGTGAGAGGACGGTTATAATCACAGCCCCCACGAATCGTGCCTCTTGGAATCCATGTCCATATATAGACCTCTCTCATATCAGCTCTGACCTTGGCCACGTGACCTGTTTTGGCCAGTGGAACAAGAGTGATGTGCTGCAAGCAGAGGCTTGGTGGGCCCTGGTACACTGGGACTGGCCCTCTTGGAGAGTATCTGCGACCATGAAAACCTTGGCCTCTCTGCTGGGGAGGCCACGTCGAGGAGAACGTGGCACCTGGGCCAGCAGCCCCAGCTAAGAACCAGATTAAAGGGATGTGCCCGGGACCCCACAAGCCCAGTCGAGTCATGAGTGACCCAGCAGAATTGAGCCCAGCCAAGTTGCAGATCTTGAACAACAAAATGGTGATGGTCTTAAGGCACTAGGTTTGAGGCTGGCTTCTTACACAACAGTAGGTAACAGATTCTAGCCCCTCTGTTTGTTTCCCTGTTTGTTTGTTTTTTTTTTTTTACTATTTGCTTATTCGGCTGCACCAGGTCTTAGTTGTGGCAGGCGAGATCTTTAGTTGCAGCATGTGAACTCTTAGTTGCGGCATGTGGGATCCAGTTCCCTGACCAGGGATGGAATCTGGGCCACCTGCATTGGGAGCACAGAGTCTTAGCCGCTGGACCAGCAGGGAAGTCCCCATCCCCCCATTGATGAAAGGGGAAATTGAGAGGGGAGGACAACCGCCCCCCAGCATACAGGCAAGATGGCGGCAGCCAAGGATGGACACCCATGTCTCCTGAACCCGTCAGGCTTCTGCCGCATCACCCATGAGACTGATTCCCATGCAGCGTGAGCAGAGTGTGGAAGATAAAATCTCATAGCGTTGTCTGGGCCCACCTTATGGTTCATGTCGAGTGCTCAGTAAAAGCGGGTTCAATTACAATATAAATGGCTCTCAGGGCAGGTACACAAATGGGACAGGACAGTTGAAGAAGGCTCATTTGTTCACCAAGTATTCACTGGGTGCCTACTGTGTGCCAAACACAGCTCTGGGTGTCACCTGGGCAGTGGTGGAGGCACTGGAGCCAGCTTGCACCCCATCTGTTAGGGAGAGCTGACTGCTCATCTCGTCCGAACTCCTGGTCTTATGCCATCACAGCTGGAAGTGGCCACAGGAGAGAGTGTTTACATGGAAATCAGCACATGCTGCAAACCAGGGGAGCGTGTGGGCTTCCTTGGTGGCTCAGTGGTAAAGAATCTGCCTGCAATACAGGAGACCCAAGTTCAATCCCTGAGTTGGGAAGATCCCCTGGAGAAGGGAATGGCTACCCACTCCAGTATTCTGGCCTGGAGAATTCCATGGATTGTATAGTCCATGGGGTCACAGAGAGTTGAACACGACTGAGCGACTTTCAGTTTTTTAAAAAACATTTTTGAATTGACAGTTTTATTTATTTTTTAATATTTATATTTATTTATTTGGCTGTGCCAGGTCTTAGTTGCAGCATGCAGGATCTTTAGTTGTGGCATGGGAAACTCTTGGTTGCTGCATGTGGGATCCAGTTCCCAAACCGGGGCGCCCTGCATTGGGAGCACAGAGTCTAAGCCATTGGACCATCAGGGGAAGTCCCAGACAATGTGTCTTGAGGACTTGCCTCCGTGGTGTTTGGAATGCCAGGCTCTGACTTCTAGAAGCCTCTAATACACAATCAGCGGCTCCTCTCAGAGGTTTTGAAGCCAAAACTGTCACTTCTACTTTGATTCCATTTGTCTTTCTTCTTTGCATCTTCAAGATCCAGCAGTCTCACAGCCTCCGTGGGAATAACAGTTTCTCCACGGCGTTGCCCTTCTTATGCTTCATCCTTCTCTCTTCATCCCGGACGCTGAAACATGGTCTGGCAACCGCCTAGGAGCTCGAACAGTCCTTGAAATGCATGAATGAATGTCTAATCTAGAGGGCAGCAGCTGACACATTTCAGAGAAACAGGCCTGGAGAGGGGAAGAGTTTTTTCCTAGGGACTTTGAGCGCATGCCAGGGTGGCTAGGGTGCGGTGCGCAGGGTTAAACTTTGTGCCTCTAATCCTGGGGCCGCCCTGTCGGTCAACTACCTTCTAGAGAGGCCAAAGTGAAAGGCCAGCTCTGCTCGGGACTGCTGGGGCTGGTCTGAGGACTCCTGTGGGCTGTGTGAGGAGGCAGCCTGGAGTTCGGTTGACAGGATGCAAGGTGGTTCAGAACCTGGGCCTGCCCATCTAGCGGAACAGGACTGAAATCCCGGCTCTGTGACACATTAGCCGGGTGACCTGGCAAACGGTGAGACACTCAGAGCCTTACTATCCTCAGCTATAAACTGGGCATAATGAAGAGCTGTCTCACAGGCTGCAGTGGAGGTGACACCAGTGACTCAGGACAGAGAAATTCCCAGGATGCTCAGAGATACCAGGGGCATCACTGGTCCACCTCTCAGCTCAGGAGGAGGCGGGTGGCTCCTGCAGCCTCCCAGGGCTCCCCTCACAGCATTCATGCCTGCACCACCCAGCTCCTCGTCCACACGGCGGGTCTGACCTGTCATCTCATGGGACCCTGCCCTGGCTCCTAGGCACATCTCCATTGGAAAAGCATCCCTCGGTACACCAAAGATCTGCAAGAGGCTGTTCCTAGAAACACCGTTTCTAACCTCCTAGATCTGGAAACACCCCAAAGTCCAGCAAGAGTCGAATGGAAAGTCAACCATGGTGCGTTCACAACGTGGAGCTCTACACAGCGAGTGTGAGTGAACTACAGCCAGAGGTTTCATCACAGATCTCACAAACAATGCTGGTGAAAGGAGCCACGCCCCCAGAGTACACACTGTCAGTTCAGTTCAGTTCAGTCGCTCAGTCGTGTCCCACTCTTTGCGACCCCATGAATTGCAGCACACCAGGCCTCTCTGTCCATCACCAACTCCCGGAGTCTACCCAAACCCATGTCCATCAAGTCGGTGATGCCACCCAACCATCTCATCCTCTGTCGTCCCCTTCTCCTGCCCCCAATCCTACCCAGCATTAGGGTCTTTTCCAATGAGTCAACTCTTCACATGAGGTGGCCAAAGTACTGGAGTTTCAGCTTCAACATCAGTCCTTCCAATGAACACCCAGGACTGATCTCTTTTAGGATGGATTGATTGGATCTCCTTGCAGTCCAAGGGACTCTCGAAAGTCTTCTCCAACACCACAGTTCAAAAGCATCAATTCTGCGGCGCTCAGCTTTCTTCACAGTCCAACTCTCACATCCATACATGACCACTGGAAAAACCATAGCCTTGACTAGATGGACTTTTGTTGGCAAAGTGATGTCTCTGCTTTTAAATATGCTATCTAGGTTGGCCATAACCTTCCTTCCAAGGAGTAAGCATCTTTTAATTTCATGGCTGCAATCACCATCATCAGTGATTTTGGAGCCCAAAAAAATAAAGTCTGACACTGTTTCCACTGTTTCCCCATCTATTTCCAATGAAGTGATGGGACCACATGCTATGATCTTAGTTTTCTGAACGTTGAGCTTTAAGCCAACTTTTTCACTCTCCTCTTTCACTTTCATCAAGAGGCTCTTTAGTTCTTCTTCGCTTTCTGCCATAAGGGTGGTGTCATCTGCATATCTGAGGTTATTGATATTTCTCCCAGCAATCTTGATTCCAGCTTGTGTTTCTTCCAGCCCAGCGTTTCTCATGATGTACTCTGCGTAAAAGTTAAATAAGCAGGGTGACAATATACAGCCTTGACGTACTCCTTTTCCTATTTGGAACCAGTCTGTTGTTCCATGTCCAGTTCTAACTGTTGCTTCCTGACCTGCATACAGGTTTCTCAAGAGACAGGTCAGAGGGTCTGGTATTCCCATCTCTTTCAGAATTTTCCACAGTTTATTGTGATCCACACAGTCAAAGGCTTTGGCATAGTCAATATCACAGTACACACTGTAGGAGTCAGCTTACAGAAAGAACCCAAAGCAGATTGACCTAATGTATGGGGCTGGCAGTTGGGCCGGTGGTCACCTTGGGGTTGACTAGATGAGGTGTCAGGAGCTCCTGGAGTTCTGGTTCTTGATCTAGGGGGCTGCTAACACAGGTGTACTTAGTTTGTGAAACGTCATCAAGCTATACACATTTGATTTCTGGGTTTTCCTGTATGAAAGGTATGCTTTTTTCTTTTTTTCTTTTCCAAAGGCAAAACCAAACCAAACAACGGTCATCTTTCAAGGACCCCTCTGTGGTAACCAAGAGTGGCCCTCAACATTTTGGGAGGCCAGGCCCCTGCCGGGTCCCTCTCTGCCTGCCCCTCACCTCTCCCGCACCCATTTCATTGTGCTCTTCCCTCCACCAGGAAAACCCCACCCCAGCTAACTCCCTCTCATTGTATAGTTCCTCACCCTGGTCACTTCCTCCCCAACATTCTCTCTGAGGTGAGAGGATCCTGGCTTTCAGGGACTTGGCTTCTCCCCCGTGAAATGCCTTCTAACCAGGGAGGGGCAGAGCAGCCAGACAGGGCAGCCCAGTCCCAGGGGACTATTCTAGGAAACTCACAGCCCGCTCCTCACACCTTCTGCCTCTCAGAAGCTAACAGAGGCACTGCCTGAGGCAGCTGAGGGCAGGTGGCAGGGAAGTGGAGCCCATTGACTCAGACAAGCCCAGGCTGGGCCGGATGGGGCACTGAGTCCAGCTGAGGAGTCCCAGGGGACCTCCTGGCTCAGTGGTGGGTTCCGAGTCACCATCATCCCCCTAGTCCTACCAGCCCCGTCCATGGTACGGAGTCTAGGTGCCTGGCTGGTTCTCAGAGTGAGCCACGCCGCTGTATTCTCACTTCTCCCGACAAGCAGTTAGGCTGTCTATCAGGCACTTGTTCTAGCATTGGCCTGGGCCAGGCTCCAATACATAACAGGCCCTGACTTCACATTGCCCAGGTCTTTGCCAACTATGGGCGCAACCAGTTATATCAGAACCCCAGGGGACAAGAATGTATACTCCAAGGTTATAACCCAGATCTACTGGATCAATCCAGGCGCCATTTTCTTTTTTTTCCCCCCTGGATTAGTTTTATTGGTCAGTTTTTCTTTCAGTTATGTATCACAGTTTCCTGCTTCATGTATCTTATATATATTTTTTTCTTCCTTTTTTGTTTTTTTAAATTATCAAAATATGATAACAAATTTACAGGCGACTTGGGGAATATAGACCAAAGTTACATATTGTTCCACTATACATTACAATTATTTTTAAGTATATAAATTAAGATTTTTAGTTGGAGTTTCAGTATCAAACTCTTTAATAGAATGGACAGAAAAGTAGAAGGATATAGTAGGCCTGAAAAGCACTATTAACCAAATCAACATAATTAAGATTTATACTATTTTCACACACCAGCAGGATACAAATTCTATTCAAGTTCCCATGACTATACACCAGAAGACACTGAAATATATCCAGGGACGTAAAACAAGGTGCAAAAATTTCATGGTGTAAAGGTACTGAAAGTTATGACCAACCTAGATTGCATATTAAAAAGCAGAGACATTACCTTGCCAACAAAGGTCTGTCTAGTCAAGGCTATAGTCGTGTATGGATGTGAGAGTCGGACTGTGAAGAAAGCTGAGCGCCGCAGAATTGATGCTTTTGAACTGTGGCATTGGAGAAGACTCTTGAGAGTCCTTTGGACTGCAAGGAGATCCAACCAGTCCATCCTAAAGGAGATCAGTCCTGGGTGTTCATTGGAAGGACGATGTTGAAGCTGAAACTCCAATACTTTGGCTACCTGATGCGAAGAGTTGACTCATCTGAAAAGACCCTGATGCTGGGAAGGATTGGGGGCAGGAGGAGAAGGGGATGACAGAGGATGAGATGGCTGGATGGCATCACCGACTCGATGGACATGAGTTTGGGTAGACTCTGAGAGTTGGTGATGGACAGGGAGGCCTGCCGTGCTGCGATTCATGGGGTTGCAAAGAGTCAGACATGACTGAGCGACTGAACTGACTGAAAGGTACTGAAATCATACAGAGTCTAACATCATTGTGGAATTGTGTTAGAAATGAACATCAAAAGATATTTGAAAATAACTCATATTTTCAAGTGCAATGGGACATTTACTGAGATCTTTGACTTACCCATTTAAAGCCTCAATAAAGTTAAAAGACTGAAAAAACACAGGGTGACTGCAGAGAAGAAAGCATTTAAATGAGAAATTAATACCAAAATGAGAAATTAATACCAAAATGAGAAATTAATACCAAACATACCTTAAACCCCATGTATTTGGAAATTAAATGTCCGTTTTTAAATGATGGGTGTATCTAAGAAGCCATAACAAGGAAAATTAGAAAATATTTGTAGTAGAATAAAAGTTTCGAAAAGAGAATTTATCAGAATTTGTTGCGTGCAGCTGAAGTTGCTCAAGCAGGCCCCATTTTCTACAAGCTGATCTTGGCAGCTGCATGAATTCAAAGAACCATTGTTTACTGGGAGAGACAGACAAGGAGCCAATTACAGTCCAGTGGTGGTCAGTGCTGGGGTAGGAGAGGGGATGCAATGGTGGGAGCCCAGTGAAAGCCCCTTTCCTAGCCATAGAAACCTCTAAGTGAGATCAGACACCTGAGCCAGACTTGGCCAGGCAGAGGAGGGCAGAAGAAGTGATGCATTCCAGGCAGATGGAACAGCATGTGCAAAGGATAGTAGACAAGAGGAACCAGGCACCTTACCTGGACTGTAAGCACTGCAATCTAGCCGGAGAGATATTGAGGGTAGGAGAGGGAGAGGTGGGCGGTAAGGCCTGGTTAATTCATGCAACGCTACGTAGGACACTGAGAGGAATGTTTTGCGAAAACTGCAAATCTAGTCAAGGCTATGGTTTTTCCAGTAGTCATGTATGGATGTGAGAGTTGGACTATAAAGAAAGCTGAGTGCAGAAGAATTGATGTTTTTGAACTGTGGTGTTGGACAAGACTCTTGAGAGTCCCTTGGACTGCAAGGAGATCCAACCAGACCATCCTAAAGGAAATCAGTCCTGGGTGTTCATTGGAAGGACTGATGTTGAAGCTGAAACTCCAATAATGAGTTTCAGCCACCTGATGCAAAGAGTTGACTCATTTGAAAAGACCCTGATGTTCGGAAAGATTGAAGGCAGGAGAAGGGGACGACAGAGGACCAGATGGTTAGATGGCATCACTGACTCAATGGACATGAGTTTGGATAAACTCCAGGAGTTGGTGATGGACAGGGAGGCCTGGCGTGCTGCGATTCATGGGGTCGCAAAGAGTCGGACACGACTGAGCGACTGAATTGAACTGAGGTATAGGTGTTTGCTTCCAAGATGCCTCATTAAGCAGCGTAAATGTGACTGAATCAGAGTGAACCGAATGAAATGAAGGATGGAGTCTCTCCATTTCAATTACGCATCCATTCAGCATTAGTTAAGCTTCCGTCCCGTAAAGCATCTTGGGGGGCTGACTTGTGCGCCACGCCCCGGGATTTCCCTCCCCCACCCCGCCTCCCACCTTTAATAGAAAGGTCGTCCGTTTTGTGTGATCTGTCCTGTTGCTGTTCAGTAAAAAGGGCAAAGGAAAATAAATTTCCCTTAGGTCTCTGGCCTCAGTTTACTCTCGTAACTAAGAATAGATGAATTCAGACCCCAACGTGCCGAGGTTGCCTCCCCGCTTCGAGCACGCGCTCTGACGGGAGCTCCGGCACCTGCAGACCCCGGGCAGGATCACAGTACCGAGGAAGCCTTCACTCCGCGCAGGTCCCAGCAAAACCAAAGCTCCCACCAAAAGTTCAACACGCCCCCCAAGCTAGCGGCTGATTGGCCCGCCCTGCCCACACGGCGAGCCGGTCTCATCTTCTGATTGGCTGTTCTTCCCCCTGTTGTGCGCCGAAACCCTCCTCTTCTCTGATTGGTCAGGCACTTACCTGCGCTCGCCCCGGATTGGGCGCTGGCTGGGACGGCTAACAGGCTCTAGGGGCCCTGCGTTCTGATTCGCCGTTCGGGCCAGCCCCACGGCCTGCACGCTAAATGGTTGCGCCGCTACCTGTATCGGTCTCCGATTGGGTGAGCGGAGCCTCCCCGGCGTGATAGGTCAGGACCACCGCCCCCCTGGCTCCCCATTGGCTGCTGGGCGAAGCCCGGTCTCCGGGTAAGATGGCAGCGGACGGACAGTGCTCGCTCCCTGCTTCATGGCGGCCAGTGACCCTCACCCACGTCGAATATCCTGCAGGTAAAAGGCAACCCCGGCTCCGAGGACGACTTCCCGAGGCCGGCCTGTCAGTGCCTGGTGCTCTGGCAGGCGCAAGCCCGCGTACGGGGCGCCGGGGCACCCGGGTGGGAACTGTCAAATAGTGAGCCATGGAGGGGTTCGGCCGGCGCGCGCGCCGCGCAGGCGCAGTGGTGTGGCGATGAGCTGGGCGAAAATTGTGAGCGTCTCTCGCTCTCTCGCGCGCACTCTGCGGCTGCGCGTCCGGGGAGCTCCCCTGGGTCCAGGGGCGCCGGTGGGCTGTCATGGGGCGGTGGTCTGCGTGAGGTGGGAAAGGATAACTGGCCTGGACCAGGGCCTTTCTTCCCTGCCCTTCTCGGAGCCGGAGAGGCTGGACTTTTCTCCCCGGCGCGTAGGGAGTGCCTGCTTTCTGCAAACAGTGCTATTGGGCAGCCGTAAGAAAGAGCTCCCCATTGCTGGGAGTGTGCAAATCGAGGCCAGCCAGCTCTTCGTTGTTGGAGTACTTCTGATGCCACGCCCTGGGGAGGGCACTGTTCCACAACTCAGGGGAGCTGGTGGTGTTTGGGGAGGCGGGGGCGGCGGGCAGACAACCTCTGGAGCTTCCCGTTGGACCCAGCTCTAGAAGTTCAGGGCTTTCTACCTGGCAGGTCCTGGAGTGACCTGTTTTGGAGGCGGTTTAGTAGAGTGCTGCAGAGCTTGGACCTTGGGGTCAGAGTTCAAGCCGGGTCTTGTGCAGGTGACTTCATGCCTCTGTGCCTTTTCAAAGTGGAACTGATCACAGTGCCTCCCTTCTAGTGGTGGTGCGAGAATCAGAAACAGGAGGTATGATAGATGCTGAGTGCAGTGCCTGGCATAAAGTAAACATTCAAGAAATAACTGCAATGAATAATAACTGCCTTCCCAGGACCCTCTCAAGCCCACGCCACCATCTCTATGTAGGATGGTTGGGTGTTGGATGAGGCTGGGGCGGGGGGGGGGCGGTTCTTCCCAGCCCTGGTGGCCCCAGGAAGGGCCTGCTTGTGCAGAGACGTGAGAACCCAGCCCTGCTGAGGTCCCCAGGGCTGGATGCCAGGGAACTTTGACCCTAGGTGTTCTGGGTTCTAGTGGAGGTGGGTTGCTCTACCTTGCTATCTGCCTGCCTGCCCACCGTTCACTTGTTATTCATTCAGCTGGTGTCCACTGAGCCCCTCCTTAATGCCAGGCCCTGGGCTCGCTGTGTGTTTTGAATGGTGAACAGATGGATATGTCCCTGAACTCCTGGACTGTGGGGGAAAGAAAAAACAAAACCCACTATACAGGAGGGAAACCGTGGCCTGGAAAAGGGAAGACTCTTGCCTACGGCCTCAGCACCTTCATGATTTCCCCTCCCTGGGCAGGGAGTAGCTTTTCTGGGTGCTCACGGTGAGAGGAAGGAACCTGGCAGATGTGAGCAGCATGACTCAGGCTGTGATGAAGGACCCTTTTCAAGGACCAGAGGAGAGACCTCTGGGGGTCTTCTAGTCCCCTGCTAATTCTTCTGTGACCCCCCCTGCACTTCTCCTTCATACCCCTCATCACACGGACTCTTGTTTCCTTCCTCCCTTCATTTAACATCGTTTTGTTTTTGTTTAGTCGCTAAGTTGTATCTGACTCTTTGTGACCCCATGGACTGTAGCCCGCCAGGCTCCTCTGTCCTTGGAATTCTCCAGGCAAGAATACTGCAGTGGGTTGTCATTTCCTCCTCCAGGGGATCTTCCCAACCCAGAGATCGAACCCGTGTCTCCCTCATTGGCAGGCAGATTCTTTACCGTTGAACCACCAGGGAAGCCCTAACATCATTTTAGAGCCCAGTTAAGTGTCGAGTGCTGTGCTGGGTTTGGGGGTCGAGTCGGGTGTAGAGATCCCACTCCTGCACTAATGGTGCCTGCTTTCAAGAGAGAGAGACAGATACTGGACAGATGTCTCCACTAATGAGTGGTGTCATTACCGACACCCTGGTTACAGATTCTGAGAGCTCTGCAATGGCAGGAAAGTGTCTTTTATGTTTTTTTTGCCACTGTGGTGGGTGCTTAATTTATGTTGCGTTAACCCAGACAGCCTCCCAGGTGCGGGAAGCTGTGTGCAAGAGTCCGGAAGTAGGACAGAGCATGGTGTGTTCAGGGAACCAGGATGTAGTCCCTGGAACTGGAGCAGAGGGTGGGAGGGAAGCAGGGCCAGGACTGCAGAGCGTGATGAGCTGGGCTGAGGTGGGACTTATCCCAAGGGCAGAGAGAGCCACTAGGGGGGCTTTGATCAGAGAATGGTGAGGCCAGAGTCGCTGAGAGCATCTGCAGTAAGTTCCAAAGGTAGCGCTTGCTGTGGGACAGGCCATGGAGGTGGGCAAAGGTTTGGGGGTGCCAGCCACTTCCTGTCTGCACGACCCAGGGTCCTGGGTGGATAGCCGGTGGATAGCTGAGAGATAGCTGGGTCTCAGCTACCAGGTGGATAGCTGAGAGACCCAGAATCTCAGGGCTGGAAGGGACTGGGCCACTGTGTGGATGAGGAGACAGAGCTCCGGAAGAGGGAAGAGCCTTACCCTGGTGTCACTCAGCGGGCTTGGGGCAGCACTATCTGACCTGTTCTCCCAGGCCAGTTCAAAGCCTGCCCTACCCTGGGTAAGTGTGGGCAAAGCCAGGTGTGTGCCCATCTCTTCAGCCTGGAAGTGGGGCTCAGCCCTGTGTGGGTACCTCCCTGCTGCCTGCGTGAGGCCAGGCAGGTGGTGGGGCCATTTCTCGATGCTGGGTTCTTCAAACCTGAAAGTGCCCTGGGTGCTGGGGACCAAGCCGGGCATCACACAGGCCTGGTCATGTGAAAGCTCCCATGGCTGGAGGAGGTGGGTACTGATATCCCTGATTCACGGGTGAAAGAGCCGTGGGTCAGGGAGGTAAAGTCCTTGCCAGAGTTCGTGTAGCCGCCAGTGCTGGCACGGGCACTGAACCGCACACTCTGACCCCAGAGTGGCCACGTGGCCGCCCTGCCTCCAGTAGCGAGGGCAGCCTTTGGACTTGGTGTCAGCCCTGCCCTTGAGCAAGGAGGCAACTGGGTCTTGTTGGTTGGCTTCAGGATCCTCCCTTCCCAGGCCTTTCTGGGGGTAGAAGGCAGCGGTCAATAGGCGGCCATTTTTTTTGCCAGTAGAGAGGCAGCGGGTAGCCATTACTGCAGCAGGCGGCCGTAGTGGGCAAAGCAGACCGGACTTGCTCCCTGTCCAAGTCTGCGGTGTAGACCCAAGTCCGTGTGCTGTCCAGAGAGTGCCAGGTTCCCCTGGAGGCCCAGGGCTTGGCTGGGGCCATCTCAGCACAGTGCTGTGTTCCAGAGGCATCCATGTGCTTGCTGGGTTGTCTCCTGGTCCAGAGTCCAGCCTCTGAGGCCCTGACAAAGCCAGGTCACATTCCTGCTTTGGTGAGATAATGGGCAAGTTTAGTTCATTCGCTCAGTTGTGTCCAACTCTTTGCAACCTCATGGACTGCAGCACGCCAGGCCTCCCAGTCCATCACCAACTCCCGGAGCTTACTCAAGCTCATGTCCATTGAGCTGGTGACACCATCCAACCATCTCATCCTCTGGATTTGAGTCAGATCCCACCTTCTACCTGCTTGTGTGACTTTGGACCAATCATGCAACCTCTTTGGGACTCAGTGCCTTCATCTGTAGAATGGGCCCAATGATGTATCCGCTTTACACTCACCATCTGTGAATTTGAGGGCTGAGTAAACACCCTGGCACGCTGTGTCTGTGACCGAGGTGGTGTGGTCAGCCAGTATCCAGAGGCGTCTCCGGTCACCTGACCCTGCCCTCTGGGCCCTGCTGGGACCGCCTCTCTGACCCAGGCCCGACTTGACTCGCTGGGGGCCAAGCCATCTTCGATGGCCGTGCTCTGTCCTCATCTTGTCCTCCCTGTCTCCCCAGGTGACCTCTCTGGCCACGTCCTCGCCTACCTGAGCCTCAGCCCCGTATTTGTCATTGTTGGTTTCGTGACCCTCATTATATTCAAACGGGAGCTGCACACGGTGAGTGAGTCCCGCTCCCCCATGCTCCCACCCCAGGGAGGAGGGGCCTCCCCATCCCATCCCAGGCGCTTTGCTTTCCCTTCCACGCTGCCACCTCTCTTGAAGTGTGTGGAGCCTCCTGGATGGTTCCAGGTTGTCCCCGGGGCTGGGAGGTTCAGTCGGAGGCCAGCAGGCACCCAGAGGACCCGCTGACCACACATCTTCCTGGCAGATCTCGTTCTTGGGGGGCCTGGCGCTGAACGAGGGGGTCAACTGGCTAATCAAACACGTCATCCAGGAGCCACGGCCCTGTGGAGGTAGGGCCCGGGCCTCGGGAGTCCCCCAGGTGAGGGCGTCCCTGGGAGACCCGCGTCCCCTCACCATGCCCTGTTCTCTCTCCCCCCAGGCCCCCACACGACAGTGGGCACCAAGTATGGGATGCCCTCCAGCCACTCCCAGTTTATGTGGTTCTTCTCCGTCTATTCCTTCCTTTTTCTGTATTTAAGGTGAGCCTCTGCCCCGGCTGGGCTCTGCCAGTGACCCAAAGTGCCGCGAGCACTTTGGATGCCCGCTGGCTGGGGCTTGGCCTCTCCCAGGGGCAGGAGGAGCTCCAACGAAGGCAGGAGGCACCCAGAGAGCCTGCGGAGGGGGGCCAGGGGCTGTTTGTGCAGGGGCCGGTGGGCCGGGGCCCCAGGCTGTGGGCTGAGGCCACCTGACAGGATTGTTTTCCCAGAATGCACCAGACGAACAACGCCAGGTTCCTGGACTTGCTGTGGAGGCACGTGCTCTCACTGGGCCTCCTCACCGCTGCCTTTCTAGTCTCCTACAGCAGGTACAGCGGGAAGGGATGGCCCCCCAGCCCCGCCCTGACCCTGCCCACTGAGGTCTGGCTGGATTCTGGGGCCTCACGGTGGACCCGAGCCCTGGAGCCTATGGGCAGGGCTGGGAAGGGGGCCCCCAGCCTCTCAGGTTAAAAGGCCAGGGCTCCAGCTGCCCCGTGCTGCCCAGTCCTTGCTCTCTGCTCTTGGTGGAGCCCGTGGTCCCAGCGTCAGCCATCTGTTGCCATGTCCTGAAGGAGCCCCTCACAGACAAACTCCCAAGTTCAAGGGCTGGACAGATCCCAGCCAAGCTGTCCCTTCACCTCTATAGAGTCAGGGGCGCTCCTATTGCGGTGCGGGCCCTTGCCTGAGTCCAGAAGCAGCTCCGAGTCCGTGTGGTCCCAGGACTCTGTTCTCTCTGTGGGTGTCTCCCGTGTGTGTGCAGGGGTCCCCAGGGAAGCTGGCACTTGGGCATGGGGGTGCGGGCCGTGCAGGCCTGTCTCCAGCTAGCTCTTGTGAACTTCCCTCTGTCCTCGGCCCAGGGTCTACCTGCTGTACCACACCTGGAGCCAGGTGCTCTATGGGGGCATCGCTGGAGGCCTGATGGCCGTCGCCTGGTTCATCTTCACCCAGGAGGTCCTCACCCCACTGTTCCCCAGGATAGCAGCCTGGTAACTGCCTCCCATCCGTGTTGCTGACTCTCTCCCTACACCTTCCCAGACACTATGTCCCGGGCCCCCTCCTGCCAAGGGGCCATCAGTGTGGGGACCCAGACATCCTGACCCCAGCCTCAGTCTCCCGGGGAGGGCCCCAGTGCCCAGGCCTCTGGTGGGCATAGGGAGCAGGGCCCGCTCGCCTGGCTTCTATCTCCCGCAGGGGTTTTCTCAGTCCAGAAGCTGAGGTGCCAGCCTCTGTCCTCGCCTGGCCTCTCGGGGACTTAGAAAGCAGCGTGTGTCCTTCTGGGCTGTATGCACCTTGGGGCTGTGTCCCTGCCTGAGTGTCACACCTGTGGCCCATCTGGGTCTCTCAGTGGTCCTGGGGGCACAGTCCAGGCAGACTCTGATTGGGAAGGGGAGGGTGTGTTGCTGGCCCAGTGGTGGGGGGAGATGTCCGGCTTGGTGACAGACCTTGATGTGGTCCTGGCTTTCTGGGTGTCTGTCTCTCCAGGCCTATCTCTGAGTTCTTCCTAATTCGAGACACAAGCCTTATTCCCAACGTCCTCTGGTTTGAATACACAGTAACCCGGGCAGAAGCCAGGTAAGTCAAGGGGACTGCAGGCACCAGGTCCTGGCTCAGTGGGACACAGCCCTCAAGCAGCACCATTCCCGTTTCTGGAAGGCACCCCAAGAACCAGGCCTTTGTCTAAGCACTTTTCTTATACTGCCTCATTGAGTCCTCCCCTGGACCCCATTATACAGATGAGAAAACTGAGCCTCAGAGAGGAGTCACTTGACCAAGGATATGCAGACTGCAGGTGTGGGAGCCAGCCTGGGAACCCAGGCTGTTGGGCTCAGAGCCATGCTTTTAACCTCTGTGGCCCAGAACCAGAGACCTGGGTGGCCAGGACTCTCAGGGGGGCCTGTGTGTCAATACCCCCTTCGGGGCTGTTCTGTCCAGACCCTTTCCTATGGAAGGGTAAACTGACACACAGTGAGTTAGGGGTGCCTGAGGTTGCACAGCAAGTCAGGATGCAGCTGACTTTGGTGCTTTCTGACTCAGCTCTCCTCTCCATGCACCTCAAATCCTGGGTGGGGTGCCAGCTGGGGTGGGGAAGGCCTGGCTCCTTCCCAGGTTCAGAGGGGAGCTGAGGCAAGGTTGGGCTCCCACGCAAGCCTGGGAGGTTTCCTGAGGAGCCCTGGGTTCCTGGTGAGAGGAGCTACAGGGCAGGGTCCCCGCAGTTGGGACATGTGTCCAGGACATCATGGTCCATATTATCCTAATGAACTTAGAGGTAAAGCCCTGTCTCCACGAGGAAAGGGGATTTGAGGGGGTGAGAACAGGCAATCCCATTACTGGCGGGAGGCCGAAGCTGGCCCAGGCTCTCCACCTGGCTTCTGGAGCCGCCCTGCCCCTCCCTTCATTCACTGAAACTTCCACATGCCCCTGCTGTGTGCCAGGCTGTATGCTGGGGGCAGGCACAGAGCAGGAGGGCAGTGGCCGGCAGGGGATGGTCACGAGGAATCAGTTGCCTACCTGTGTGGCCAGTGCCTTGGTCTTGAGAGCCCGTGGGAGGAATGTGATGTGGGGGTGGGGTGGTTGGCCGAGTTGGCTGGGCGTGGCGGGAGAAAGCGGGCCCATTGGAGTTGGGATTTGGCAGGGAGAATGCTCTCAGCATAGGAAACAACTTGTATAAAGCTTCTGAGTCAGCAGACAGAGGCAGATGTGGCTAGAGCCCAGGGGAAGAAGGGGGCTGGCCAAGGGGTGAGGCTGGGACCGCATCATACAGGACCCGCGGGTGCGGTTGGGTTTCCGCATTTCAGGTGGGACTCTTGACGAGCCCCATCCTCCTATCTGAGCCTCAAACAGGCCCCCCAGGGAACAGGACTAGCCCTGCTTCCCTCAGGTTCCTGAGCCCATTGTAGGCACAGCCACACCCCCAAATCAGGTACTGGGATCCACTGGGTCAGCAGTTCCCCTCTCTTCGCTTTCATACATCCCAGAAGGAGAACTCAGCTATCTTCTCGTCTGTTTCGGTTGATAATAACAGAATCCCACTTGTAAGTGGGAGCTCCCCAGACTTTCTGGAATCCAGCCAGGTCCCTCGTGCTTCTGTTCTCTCATCCTGGCCCCACGCTGCCCCTGGCTCCTGGCTCTGTACTTGGACTCCAGAGCTGAGCACCTGGGATGCAGGCCCAGCAGAGACACTGACCCTCCCTTGGCCCCAAGTCCCAAGTCTCTGAGCACGAGCTCCGGTTGGCCCGGCTCAAGCCGACCCCAGGGGCCCCTGGGAGTGGGCATTCGTTCATTTTGATGGGTTTGGGGGTAGGAAGGGGACAGCTGAGGGGGCGGCTCGCTGAACGCCAGGAGCCCCCTCATTTGACCCTCCCCACCCCCATTTTGTAGGAACAGACAGCGCAAGCTGGGGACGAAGCTGCAGTGACTGGTGAGCGTGGCTGGCTCCAGCCTCCAGATCTGGCCTGCACGATGCCTTGCAGGATGGATGGAATGACAGACAGAGGGACAAAGCAGAGACCTCTACAGACCCAAGTCACCAAGTGGAGCCTTTTTTTTGCTTATTTTAATTTTAATGAACAAAGTGGACCAAAGGGCTGAGCCAGCCCCTCAGCCAGGACCCTGGAGGGCCTGCTGCCTGGGGGGGGGGGGGGCCTCATGGCCAGAGACCCTCACAGTGCTGCTGCCAGTCCCTGGTTGGGCAGAGAGTGCCCTTGGCATGGGCACCGGGGTGTGGGGTAGAGAAGGAGGGCTCGCACCTCTGGTCACAGGGCCAGGAAATCCAGGTGGCGTGAAAAATGCACACTATTTATTTTTGGGTTTTGTCAAAGGCAGATGGGATTTTGGAGAGGAGGCTAGAAGAGCCTGCTGTGCGGGGGCCTCCCTGCGTACTGAGGGGCCCAGGTCAGCTCCCCAGGCCCTTTGCCCTGGACCTGAGAGGTAGCCTGCCTGGGGGCCCCGGGAGAGGGAGCATCCCCACGCCCTTCCTGCTGCCAATGCCATTCCAGAACCTCGGTCAGTGTTTCCTGCGTGGGGCTGGGCCCAGAGAGAGCGTGCGTCTGGCACTGCTGTCCTTGTGTCCTGCCCGCATCGACCCTGCACCACAAGGGCTTTCTCTGGTCCCCTGTCCCCAAGACAGTGGTCCCTCTCTGACATAAAGAGCCTGCACATGTGGGTGAGCAAACCCAAGCTGTTTACAGCTCTCCTGTCCCGCCGTTCGGTAGTGGTTCGTCTTCATCTCCACCCAGACAAACTGCAGAGGGAGTGGGAGCCGGCGAGGGGAGTGAGGCAGTGGTGTCTACTGTCGTGTTCCCCACCCCCCACTGCACCCCCCGCCCGCCCTCTGTGTGCTCTGAGCATTCCCACCGCCACCGCCACCAGAGAGGCTGAGAACCTGCTTGGGCCACCCTGGCCTGTGTCTGGGGTGTGGCTCGCAGATCCCCAGGGCCCAGTTCGGAGGCCAGCTCCTCCCAATCTTGAAGTCTCTTTGAAATGGAGTTGTGGAGAGGAGATGCTTCCAGACTCGGAAGCTTCTAGAGCTGAACCAGGCTGCTCGGGACCTGCATTCTGATCCTCCCCCACCCCTCCCACCTTTTCTTTATGGAGGTTATTAACCTGCTGCTGAAGCACAATATTTTGGTGCTTTCTTTTCTCATTTGTTCAAGACAGTGTCCAAAGCCATTCCAGACACCAGGACCAGGGGCCTAATTTTGGGGAAGGTTGGTCGGTCCCCACATTTTCCTTTCCTTCCCTTCTTATTTTTATTTTTTACTTTTTTTGCCTGAGACAAGCCAAGTGTGAGGTGGTTTGACTTAAGAAAAATCAATGAAATTGTTTACTATTGTTTTAAAATAAAATCTTGAACTCTGGCAGCTTGAGCACGTTGACTGAGCTGATGGGAGGGGGCTGGGGCACAGCCGTGGGGACACATGACCCTGAGGGGCAAGGGGGTGTGGCGAAGACCAAAAAATCGTAAGGATCTCTGAGACATCTAGTCCCCTCCAGCCCCCAAAGCCAGGATCGGAACGGCCTCTGCGACACTTCCCACCAGGATCTGAGGTCAGCTCCCTGCTGTCGCGTTTTTTTCAGCCCCCCATCTACCTTCCTGTGTTGTCCTGGCTGGCTCTGCTCTCAATAAGCCTGGCTTTTCCTCTGTGTGACTGACAGCCCTTGAGGACGGAGGACAACCAGCATATCTGTCCTTCCTCAGCTTCTGCCAGGATAAACAGCTCCACTCCTTGTTGAATTCGGTACTTCTTGAGTGTGCAGACAGGTATTGGGCTTTGAAAGAAATAACTGCAAACTGACCTGGGTTTTGGAGGCCTTGTAGGAGTGAAACGAACACAAGTCATTTCAAGGGTCCAGAGTAGGGGTTCTAAGCCTTCCTTAATTCATTAGAGCTGATTCAGCAGAGCTTCATCCTCAGGGTGAAGGTGAATCAGAAGTAATCCCATCCTCCCATGAGCTCGAACACTGGGTCTGGGTGCCCCGTCATGGTCTACAGAACCTTGACATTTAGTTCGAGTGACCTCACCCCATGTGGGTGGCAAAAGCAAACAGATCCCTGGAGGAAGGGACCGTCACGCTAGACTTCAGTTATAGTTTTAAGAAATTACCATGAACAAAATACAAAGATGACCAGGTAGAAAAGGAATCACCACCATCCTTGAGAACCAGCAGGAAACAAGTGTTATAAAGAAACGCGACATACGTCAGGTGCTGGAGTTCTCAGATGCGTTTCACTTTTTTAAAGAAATAAAGGACAAACTTGAAAATACCTGCAGTGAATAGGAAACTACAAATGTGAACCCTGGCAGATTTTTAAATGAATACTGAAAAATACAATAGCCAAAAAAAAACAGCCCAACTCCATAGGTAAGTCGATAACAGCCTACTAGACATAGTTGAAGGGAAAAACTGGAGAAGTCAGAGGAAATCCAGAATGCGGCAAGAGAGACAGCACGGCTGTTTGATGAGCCCTGGGGTTTCCCCCAAGTCCCAGGTGAACACTGCTTTTACCCCAGTTGGCACTCGGGCTCTGGGAACTGCCCAGCACCCACAGCACACCTCACCTGGCTCCTCCTTTCCCTTCAGTTGGCCACCAAGCCTCGCTCATTCCCCTTCATAAGCATTTAAAGAAAAAAAAAAATTTGGATTCTTTTTATTAAGTCTGTTAGGTTTATGGTTTTATTTTTGTTTCTTTTTAAATATTTGGCTGCATCAGGTTTTAGCTGACACATTCGGGATCTTTGCTGTGGCATGTGGAATCTTAGCTATAACATGTGAGATCCAGTTCCTCAACCAGGTATTGAACCTGGGCCCCCTGCGTTGGGATCGGGGAGACTTCGCCACTGGACCACCTGGGAAGTCCTTGTGAGCATCTCTGAAATAGCCACTTTCTCCACCTCCCAGGCCGGTGTGGGTCCCGGCCCATGAGCCCCTGCTAGCAGACAGCAAAGCCTCCTGGCAGGTTCCCTCAGCCCCACTCCAGGCCTGCCCTTGATTCCAGCCACTGCACTTTCCCAATGGAGAGAGCCCAAATCATGTTCATGCCTGGACAGACAAACTTCCAGAGGATCTAGGCAAAAGCCAAATATTCTTTATGACTTTATTAATTATATATATATTACATTCTCAAATTTCAAATGATGTATTACACAAAATATATAAACTTACGACAGTTCTTTTTCATTTTGCAAAAAAAAAAAAAGTTCTCACCTGCATCACTGGCATCAGGGCAGGGTCTGGCTATTTCTGGGCAGCCTCGGTCTGCTGACCTAATTCTCCCGGGTCCACTAGACAAGCAATTTGGGATATGGCAGGACCTTCTGTATTTCATGCATGGTGCTGTACTTGGAAATTTTATTCCAAACACACTGGGACAGCATTCAGATGGTTGGATTTTAAAAGCTGATCCTGTAGGAGTATGTGATCTCCCCAGCACCTACCTCCCCTCATGTGTCCAGAGACCTGTGTCATAGGTCACACCCCTAGGATAATGACTACATCTTCATGGTTCTTTGACTCCCCCCCTACTCCCACCAGAAGTCCCACCAGGGTACTGATTAGGGCTGTTTTAGGTAAGCGTGTCTTCCTCAAGCAGTACTTTGCTGCTCTACAGAACTGAGTGAGCCTCCATGTTATGAGACCTGTAACAACCCAAATGCAAAGGATGACCTCACTTCTGAAGGATAGCATTTTGGGGGAAAATCCTGCCTTGTAGTTAGACCCATGGAGTTCTTAGAACCTGAGTTTCTGGAGTCGCGGACGTGTGTCCCTGCCATGTCCTTGGCCTGCATCATCATTGCCTCCCCTCCCTGACCGCCCCCAGCTGGGTCGGGGCAGCCCCCCCTCCCCACTAGTGAGGCTCACACAGCAAGCACTCAGCTCCTGCTGTGGGCCCTGCTTCCTGAGATCCAGCCCAGGGACACTGGGGGCCAGCCGCTCCCCAGCTGCAGAGCAAGGCCTCTGTGCTGTCGTGATGGGATTCTCTTCAGGTCCTCCTCAAGGTCCCTGTAGGGGACCCAGGCATCCCTTCCCCACTGAGATCCCACTCTGCTGGGCCAAGCTGGGAGTGGCCAGGCCTCAGGCGATACCCACTCCCCACGTGGTCGGGGCTCCACTCCTTGCTCCCTGGGGCTTTGGGCATGTGGCATGTGCTCCCTGAATCTGCTCCATCCTCTGAAACATGGAGACAACCTCCCTGAGTGAAAGTCGCAGGTTAGCCAGGCCATGAAGCATCTCACCCCCAGGCTGGGTAGTCCCTCCCACCCTTGGCATCTTCCTTTGGGCCAGAGTCCCTCCACTCTCCATAAGCAGCCCAGTTGACTGCGGCAGGACACGGGGCCCGTGCTGGGTGACTGGGGTTGGGGACACATACAAGGTTCTGACTAGGTGGCCCCAGGCAGTGGTGAGGTCTGGGGTCAGACAGCCGCTCAGCCACCACTCCTGCTGGGCTCAGTGCCAGGCAGCAGATGAAGCCTTGGGCCCAGACCACCAGACCCCAGGCCCCACAGGCCCCTGGAGAGCTGTCCCTACCTGAAACACAAGTCATAGGTAGGAGGGCTGTATCTGAAGGATGCGGGCCTGGGTCTGGTGCTGTGCTGGCTCAGAGCTCTGAGGTCTGAGCCAGCCCTGGGCTTCCTGACCCACACCTGAGGGCTCGGCTCTTCTAGGGGCATGCCCCTGGGCCCACTGGCTGCCTGGACACCAGCTCCCAGATGCAGGGAAAGCCAGGGGAGGGCAGGGCCAGGCGCCTGCCCTGCCCTGCCTGCCTCCTCAGCTGAAACAACTCTTTACCAACACATTTCCCCTTTATTAACTGCCTCATAAGTTGTTATACAACCAGGACATGGTTCAGGAATCAAGCTATGTGAAAGCAAGCAAGCTGAGGCCCACTGCGCCACATCCTCAGAAGAGCAGGGGGATGGCGCCACGATGCAGAATGGGCTTTCCCGCCACCAGCACACCTCGCCCCTTGACCCCTCAGCTGTGGGGAGGCCTGGAGACCCCAGCTCCAGGTAATTCTGTCTCTAGGTCCTTGGGAGTTGAGGGACTGGGCTACAGACCACAGCCTGGCTGTGCAGGCAACAGAAACTGGGCAGAGCTGAGCTAGTGAGAAAGGGCCTGTCCAGTCCCCACCCTCATGGGGGCTGAGCTCGGCTAGTTCCTTTCCCAGGAGGAAGCCACGGTGGGTGAGACACTGGGTGCCCAGGCTGACCTCTTGTTCAGTTTCTGGACTCAGCCTGGGTGCTGGCAAAGACCCATGAAAGGCACTCGGCTTGGGTCTGCAGACCCTGCTGTGGGTGGCTGTCCCTGACTGAGATCTGTGGGGCCCAGGGGAAGAGGGAGCAAAGGAGTGGAGCCCAATGGGTGGCCCAGCCCAAGGTGGCGTGGCTGTGGCACCGGCAGGCCTGAGCAGCGGGCTCAGAGCTTGGCCCGGGGGTGGCTCTGGAGCAGAGCCCGCATGTCCAGGAGCGCCTTCTCCAGATAGTGCGCCAGGTGGACCGCGTTGGTCTCGGCACAGCTGTTGTAGGCTGACACAGAGAAGTTGATGTGCGTCTCCATAGGGTTATAGCAGACACCATAGCCGTCTGGCACCACGGGCCCAAAGCACATGACACAGTCTGTCTTGGCGGGGACCTGAGGACGGCACAGGACCAGGGCTCTCATCCCAGCCCCGTGGTGGCACCAGTCTGCCTTCCACATGGGCTCCCACTATGCTCTGCCTGAGACGCCCTCTCCTTGTCTTCAGCGGACAGCTGAAGCCCTTAGGGGTGCAGTTCTGTTGTCACCTCTCTACAAAGATTTCCCTGACATTCCTGGGGGGCTGTTACTGTCCTGCCTAGACTGTGAGTCCCTGGGGGCAGTATCCCAGTGCTCAGCACAGGCTGGCCTGGATCAGATATTCCTTAGCATCTGATCAGTGAGTGAATAAAGCCAAGGAAGAGAAGGGGTCCCAACAGGAATCGGAGGATCTCAGCCCGCCTGAGGTGAAGCCAAGCCCCCAGAACTCAGCTGCTTCAGGAGGGGCCCATGTGAGTCACATCACCTCCAAGTGACTGTGTTTCAGACCTCGGTGCAGCCTCTGTGGCTTCTGTTCCATCCCATCCCAGGGCAGTTAAGGCAGCGGCTCACCTGGCTGGTGGAGAGGTTGAAGTGCATGGCGATGGCGTAGGAGGTGTCCATGAAGATGTCGGGCATGCTCACTAGGTCTTCGATGGCCTGCAGCTTCAGGCCCAGCAGGTGCCGGTCGAAGGCCTCCCCACGGATGGCCTGTGGGAGGGGAGCTGTCAGGAGCAGGAGCTGTAGGCCCACAAGTTGCCGCCCTCCCCAGGAACCTCTGGCAGCAATGGCTCTTCCACTCACTGGCCCTCAGACCCGTGAGACCAGAGCAGCCGGGCAGAAAAGCCCTCACTTCACAGATGGGGAAACTGAGGCCTAGGGACTCCCCTGCCTCCAGGGAGGCCAGAAAGTACAGCCTAAGAGCACAGGCCTGCAGCTGGGTAGCCCGGCCCCATCCTGGCTGTGGGACCTCGGCAGGTCACTGACATCTTGGAGCCTCAGTGTCTTCATCTGAGAGATAGGGACAGTCACTGAACTCCCTCTGTGGGGTGACAGTGATCAAAGTGGCCGCTTGGGCGTAACATGGGCAAAGCCTGAAGTGTGCAGGCATTCAGGGTCAGGCTGGGAACTGGACCTCCACCCCTGGACTGCAGCCCCAGCTGTCAGAGGGCAGGCACTCTGCGGTCTGCCAGACCGTGCACACCCTCAGCATCCTGGGCTCCAGGGCAGCGGGGAAGCGCCTGACACAAGATCCAGAGGCCAACCTGGGCCCAGGGCAGTTGCTGGGCCTCGCCTTGGTTTCTCCCACTGTAGAATGGGGATGTTCAGCTTTGCTCCAAGTGCCCCAGTGCTTAGGGCAGGGGTGCCTGATGCTAAGGGGAGCAGCCATTTGTTGCAGGGATGAACAGGCCGGTGGGTCATGCCCAGGGCCAAGGGAGTGGGAAGGGGGGCGAGGGGGGTGCTGGCTTACCCGGTCAGTGTAGGCTCGGTGGGCCTGCACAGCCTTCCGCAGCAGCTCCACCTTCTCGTGCTCCTAGGTGCAGGGTTGGGGGGAGAGGGCACTGATGCTTCCTGTCCCTGCTCCCTCCTCAGAGGCCCACTACCCACTCCAGGTTCTGTTCTCCCTGAGAGCACAGACTGGCCAGTCCCCAGCCAAGGCCTGACACAGGTTAAGTGCTCACTGCTGATGGCTGACCCTCGAACAACTCGGTTTGAACTGTGCAGGCCTACTTCTATGTGGATTTTCGTCAAAAAACACAACAGTATGACACAGCCCATGGAGGGCTAGACCTGCAGACACACAACCACAAATACAGACAGTGACTATAAAGGGACACTTGGAGTTTCGACTGTGTGGTGCCCCGAACCCCCTGGAGTTCCCTTTTCTCTTTGGCTGCCAGAAAGCTCCGCACCAATAAATTCATGGCTCCATTTTCCAAGAGATGCCCAGTGCCCACCACAGGACTGGAATATAGTAGGTGCTCAACGTGCATTGACAGAAGAGAGGGAGAAAGGCTCGAACCCAGCTCTCCCACCCTTGCCCCTGACCTCTCACCGTCACACTGGGATCATCCATAGCCTTGACGAAGGTCAGTGAGTCCACGGAGGCCGAGCGGATGGTGTCGGTCCGGCCCAGGTGGAACATGCGCAGAGAGGCGCTTTCGTAGGTGGCGCATGCCTGCCCGTAGATCCTGGGTGGGAAAGGCGCTGAGCTCACCCCTGGCAGGTCCCTCCACCTGCCCCCAGGCTTCATGCTCCTCCCTGGGGGGCGTGGTGTACCTGTAGTAGGCCAGCTGCAGTGCCATCTGGATGAAGGCATCTGGGCTCAGCTTCTCCGACTTGGGGAAGTCCTTTCCAAAGTGGTGGAACACCATCACTGTGATGTCCAGGTCCTGGATCATGCTGGGGGTGGGGTGGGGGTAGGGGGTGAGGAGCAGTACCCAGCAGCCTCTGCCAATCCCACAGAGGGGCCGAGGGCAGTCTCCGAACCAGCAGGCACCATGGCAGAGCTGGCTCTTGTTCCAGCTGGAGGAGCCCCTCCCAGCACTCACATGCTGAGATTCTGCTTGGCCTTCTCAATGTCGCTCTTGATCTCAGGCGTGATGTTGAACCGCAGCTTCTTGGGCATGGGCAGGGGAACCATGGGAGACCGCACGAGTTCCGGCTTCTTCCTGCACAGGATGTGAGTGTCTCAGGCTCCTGTCAGCGGTCTCCGGAGCCTGGGGCCATCCCCGGGATTACAATGGGGAGGAGGGGGCCAGTCCAGGGGGACTCTTGGAGGAGGGGAAGGGACTTGTCCAAGGTCACCGAACTGAGAAGTGGTAGAGCCAGAATGCAAACCCAGCTCTGATGGACTCTGAAACCCATGCCCCCTTCTGGCTTCCTCTGAAGAAGCACAGATTCCCAGTACAAGGGAGAAGGCCATTCCTCCTCTGAGAGCTCATCTGTCACCTCTGTGTCACCTGTCATCAGGAGCTGGAGAACTGGCTGGAGGGTGGGAGACCCACACTTACGTGAACTCGATGACGTGGTCCAAAAGGGAGACGATGGGGGGTCCCTCAGCTGCCGCATGCTCGTAGATGAGCCCACAGGCGCCATCTTCGGCCACGATGAACTGCGGGGGAGATGGGGTGTCTGACAGCTCCAGGCCCCAGCAGCCATTCTCCAGCAGGATCCCCTGGGGGGAGGCTCTGAACCATCTCAAGCACTTCGGCTGACTTATTACTCTCATTCATAGCAGCTAACACTCACTGGGGACTCCGGGACATCTGTCCCAGGTCACGCTAAGCACATCCTGTGCTCAGAGACCTTTCTGGGTCCTTGCACCTACCGTTCCCAGGAGTCCTACCACTACCCGTTTCACAGGTAAGAGGGAAAGTCATGACCAAGACTGTGCTGCTCTGCCTGGCCCCACATCCCAGGCTCTCCCTGATCAGATGTGCTGGAGGTGACAGGGGTTACCGCGCCAGGCTTGGGAAAGACAAGTTGACTGCTGCTAATTACAGCCGCGTTCACCTGCTGGTTTCCCCCTGCTTTACAAGCTGGGAAGCCAGGGACGACGCAGTCCAGGGGAGGGACAGGAAGTCCTGAGGCGGCAGTGGGCTGAGCCTGGGTGCGTGTCTGGGGTGGGAGTCCTGGCCCTGCCAGCTCCTCACCTGCAGTGTCTTGTCGAACCAGCGGTTGCCGCTGTTGAGTTTGCTGCCGCCCCCATGCAGCATCTGGCCCGCCACCTGGCTGCGGTACATGTCTTCCGAGACCCGAGGCATGGGTGCGTCCAGGCACACGGTGAAAATGCTCCTCTGGATGGAGTGCACTGACTCCCGGTTCACCTTGTCTGAGGGGACGTGTGTGTGTGGGGGGTGAGGGTTAAGCCTAGGAAGGCCTCCCGAGTTTCCTTTAACAGAGCCCTGTAGCCCCACAGCACCCCATGAGGCACTGCTGCCCCCCTTCAGAAAGCAGAAAATGGAAGCCCAGGTCACAGAGAGAGCTGGTAAGGCAGCTGGGGATCCAACACGGGAGTAGATTCTGGGGATGATGCCCTTGCCCAACACGGGATTCAGAGGGGATGTGAAGGTGGGCTCCTCAGTCAGAGGATGCGTTCTCACTGCAACTTGCTACTGAACAGAAAGAAGAAACTAACCGAACCCGAGGTTTCCCCTTATGTGCAATGGGGCCAACAGCGCCTGCTCCGAGTCGAGGGGATTCAGCATGACCGGGGCTGCTAGGGCCTGGTGTGGGTACCTTTGATGAGGGTGCTGTAGGCCTTGGCCCAGGAGTTACGGTGGTTGGAGGTGAGGATGCCCACAGGCTCCTTGTTGGTTTGCAGCGACGAGTTCCAGACCTTCTCCAGCTGCGTGAAGATCTGATCCGAGGTCAGGGGTGTCCCATCGCTGTGGTACACATCCAACTCAAAAAACTGTCCGGGCACAGGCAGGTGGAGAGAAGGGGTTTCGTGGGGGCCTCAGACAGGAAGTGGCCCCCTCCCAGCCCAGCTGAGGGGACGGTGTCAGGCCGAGGGCGAGGAGGGGGAGGAGATCCCTGCACTGTTCTCCCCGGGCTGACCAGGCCCTAGCCCTTCTGGGCCTCCCCCGGGTCGGGGTCTGTCTGGATACCCAATGGAGAGAAGAGGCCCAGGGCCTGCCTGTTCCAAGGGCACGTGGGCAAGTGTGTTGGGGAAGCTGACTCTGAGCCCTGCCCCCTCCTTCCTGCAACCGTGTGGGGGCTGAACAGCTGCAGGGGGACCACCCACTTGGTAGTTGTGCACCACGGTGATGTGCATAGGTGGCTTCTTGGTCCTGCTGAACTTGGTGACCAAATCCTGCTTGGGGCCTGGCACACGGCAGGACGATAGGATCTGATAGTACTGGTTCATGCACAGTGGCTTGCCCCCCAGGTACTCCACGGGCAGCGTCTCACTGCAGGGGCAGAGGGACAGGGAGGTAGGTGGGATCCATAGGTAGCTGCTGGGTCTGGCTGCAGGCTGGATTGGGCAGTGGAGCTCACACAAGCAGTGCTGGGCCCCTTGGTGCCCAGCCCCCATTTAGCGTGGGAAGAGGGGAAGGGGGGTGGTTGTTGGAGGCCGACTGGGTCAGGAGGCCTCGCAGCCACCCTGCTCACCCTGTTCTGTGAGTCACCCTGGAAACTCCCTTCCCTTCTCTGGGCTTCACTTTGCCACAGGGAAGATGAAGCAGCGAGTCACCCCCTAGGGTCCCCTCTTTGGCTGGGATGTCAATTTCAGGGATCTCTTGGGAGAGGGTCCCCTGGAGGAGGTCACAGCAACTGGAGCTGGGGACCTAGGTGTCCCGATCCCCGTGCTCTGCCTCTCCAACCCGCAAAGAGGCTAGGTTAGCAGGAAGTGAAAGCCACTGAGCTCTGGGCCTGCTCAGCAGTCAGGCAGGGGGTGGGGCTGGGCTGCTGGAGTGGCTGTGGTAATTAGGCAGTCTAGGTGGGAGGTGACAGGGTGGGGATGGGGCCACTCACTTGTCAATCATAGCCTTGAAATCCAACACTCCCTCGATCAATTTGGCAGCGAACCTGGAGGGACAAAGCAAAGAACTGAAGGCTGTGTGGACAGCCAGGAGGAAGTCGCTTCACTCCCCTCACTGCTCAGAGAGCCTGAAGGAGCTCAAGTGCAGAACCTGTATTCCCGTCTCACTCTGCACAATCTCTAGGGAAAGGGGTTAGGGTGATGTGTTGGTCAAGCAACTGGCAGGACTTTGGTGCTACTGAGAAGCATGACTATGGCTGGATTACAAGTCATGTCCTCTGACTCCATCCTCAGAGGGTCCGAGGCCCTGATCCACAGCCTGGAGCCTGGAAGGCCTTCACCCTGTTCTGAAGCATCAGTTAGGGAGGGACCTAGGACTGTGGGGGAAGGCGAAGGGTGACTGGGGGGGCAGTGGCTTGAGGTGTCCCCTCTCGTAGATCCCTTTCTGTGTCTGGGCCTGTGTGTCCCCCAGGCCATCTCAGTCAACCTGCTCCTTCCTCCCTGAACTGTCTGGGCCACATCAACCATGCCTGATGCATGGGGGTGCTCCTAGCCCCCAACATGGGGACCGCTGGCTAGAGTTTCTGGGCTTGAATCCCTGGTCCTTCCTGGGGTGCCCTGGTCCCTTTAAGAAAAGCAGGTATGGCCCTGAGAGACTGACTAGTCCTTGGGCAAGAGATTTTGTCACTGGTATTTTTATCCCTGGTAGAACTGGAATAGAGGCCAAGGCAAAGTGACATGGCCAAACGTGGAAAAGGGGACTGTGTACAAAGGTCACCCTTGTGGCCAGCTGAGGAAAGTGGGAAGGAGGGGGTGAAGTGCCAGAACTGGGGTGAGTAGTAGCCTCAGGTTTAGAGGAAGAGGGGGATCCTAGTCTGCAGTTTGGTGGTTAACAAGAGTCACAAAGATTCTGCTTCATGTCTAGATCAGTCAATCCTGAAAGGTGATCGTGGGCAGGTCCCTTCACTGCTCCTCGCCTCAGTTTCCCTACCTATAAAACAGGGATGATGCTGTCTACTTCCTAAGGCTATTTGTGGGGATGAAAGATAATGAACAGGGCTGGGGCCCCTCTGTTCTCCTGGGGGAAGTGGACATCAGGGCCTTGGGAAGGTCCAGAGCTCTGCCCCCACCTTAGCAACTCACCGGAGCTGGCCCTGCCGATCCACAAAGTCCTGCTTCGGCAGCATCACACCAGGGCTGGAGTAGATGACCAGGGGCTGGCGGTACTGGAGGTAGGCTGTTTTGAGCCACCAGTCGGACAGCTGGGGAAGGATCAGAGGCCGTGAGGAGGGATGGACAGGGACCTGGTTGCCCCTTCGCTACCAGGGCCAACAGAGCTGGCTGGGCGCCCTCTGCCCTCTCTAGCGAGCACAGATTCTCAAACTGAATGCTCAGATCCAGAACTCTCCAGTCCTGTAAACCCAGCAGCGACCCATCCTCGTCCCTCTAATGGAGCCAGTCAGCATTAGCAAGGGGAATCGGGCAACACTGCCAAGGAAAAAAGACTGGCAGGAAACCTGGGGTTGAGGGAAGAACAGACGCAGAAATAGCAGTCATTTTTTCCTTCTCTCACATATTTCAGGTCAATGATTTTAGTACTTTTAGAAAATAAAAATGTATGTCTGATAGAAAGGAAACAAGAGAGAAAGTTATATGAAAACAAAGTGTGATGAGTGAGTTCCTGTCCATCTCAGGTGGGCATACTCTAGGGAAGCAGGAGCCCTCAGAAACCCTGATCCTCTGTGCCCTCAGTTTTGTTGCTGTCAGCCTAGCGAATGGACAGCCACCTGGATCTCAAGGTCAGGGCAATCTGGAACACAGCCCCGGCGATCTCAGAGCCTCTGTAAAGACAGATCACTGTCCTAGTGACAAGATGTAGATGACTCTCTACCAGGCTGGCCACCCTCGGATAGGCAGTTCAAGGCTCCTGTCTTGGGACTTGCAGGTGAGCATCACCCTTGAACCTTATGTGCTGACAGCAGTACTGCCCCTACTACACATTCCCCCCCCCACAAGCCTCTTTGTGGCAGGTCCCTCAATCCCTGGAGACTCAGCCCCCTCTGTGCTTCCTCACCCATCTTAAATGCAGTAGGACGTGCCTCTTACCACACGGACTCCCCTTGGGAAACTGCTGGCCATGGGCCCCTGGCAAGGGGTGAAGAAGGGCAATGTGCCCGGGATCACACAGCAGGCCCGTAGGCAACTGCTGTCTGCTGATGTGTGACCTGGAGACATGGCCCCCGATCAGCCAGGCCCTCCTGTCTAGCTTGGAGCCTCCTTGAGCACTGCTGTGTGGCTCTTCGATCCATCTCCCTGGGCCTCAGTTTCCTCATCCGTAGATGGGGAGGGGCAGACAGGAGCTCCCTCCCCATGGGGACAGCCGGGTTGGGCTGCTCTTCAGCCAGGTGCCCCCACAGCCCTGGAGATCTCAGAGCCTCTGACCAGAGCTCTGGAATCCAGGGGAGCCCCTGCAGATGGGGGCATTCCCTCAGTGAAAATCTGCTGAGCAGGGGCAGAACCCTCAAGGGTCCGTTGAGTGGAGAGGGGGTGGTGCTCCCAACCCATTAGCCAGAAGATTAAGTCTGAAGTAACAGTTCTGGCTAAACAAAGTCAGAAAACTGCCAGATCCCAAACGCGCTAAGATACTGACCTGCCACGGTTCGTCTGTGCTGGTGGCCGGCCGACGTCTCCCACCTCCTCTGTGCAGCCCCTGCCCTTCCACCTGCTCCCTCACAGTGCCTCTCACTTTACAGGGCCAGACCCATCTCTGGTTCTCTCTCCACACCTCATTTATTCCTCTCTCAATGACCCCCCTTCCCTTCCCACACATAGTTGCTTTAGGCCTGGACTGTCCACTCCCCAGCCCCATCAGCAAGTGCCACTGACACCAAAACATATCCTGGACCAAATGACTTCCCATCCTCTCCCCGAAAGCCTGCCCATGGCTCCTGTTTCCACCCGTGCTTCTCTCCCAGCAGCACGGCAGTCCTAAGTGTGAGATGGACACAGAAAAGTGCCCGGGGCACAACTGCACACGCTGAACACACCTTTGTAAAAGATTGAGACACAGAACCAGGACAATCAGTCACTGTCAATACGATCACCCTGCAGGCCCCTCCCACTGAGCTCAAGTCCAAGGGCTTTCCGGAGCCCCCGCCCTGCCCTTGCACCTCACTCCAGCCTACACCCCTGAACCCGCCAGCTGTTTCCACCTTTGCCTGTGCTGTTCCCTCTGTCTGACTCAGACCCAGGACCACCTCTGCCCTGCCCTCCCTGCCCCTTCGGAACGAAGAAGCTACTGTTCACCACCCTCACACCTGCATCGTCCTTTTCACTTGAGAGAACTGTATTGCCTGATATGACCTGGTCCTCTCACACATGTCCTCTCCCTGCTCTACTTGAATGTCAACTACAACAGGCTGTTGACAATGACCTTCTTGCTCACCCAGCACCCTGCCTGGTGTTGGGCACAGAGTTAAGTGCTCAGGAAACTCCGTGGTGCAAATGGATGCACCAGAGCAGCCTGTATTGGAAAATTGGAGGTGTGCAGCCAGCAACAGGCCACAGGAGGGACGCTCACAACGACCCAGGCCTCAGGGGAGTGGCCCTGAGGCCTTACCCTCCACATGCGCCGAAGGGACTGCCGTGCCCCCTGCTGTCTCACTCACCCAGTTCTCCATCTTCCTGGCCCTGCGCTCCAGCCCCTTCTGCAGGCGCTCCCCCACGCCGCCTGCCGTCTGGAACTCTTCCACCAGCTGCTTGGTTTGGGCCCACTCCTCCTCGCTCACGATAGGCTGCAGCGCCTTGAGATAATGGTCCAGGGTCTGCTGGAGCGGGGGCACGGGCAGCCGGGGGAGCGAGTCCTGGTGTGCCTTCAAGCGACTGGAAACCTTCATCAAAGAGGAGGGCTTGAGGAGGCCCAGGGGCTTCACCTGCAGGCAGCAGAACATCTTGCTCATTCTCTCACCAGCTCTGGGAGATCCAGGCACTCCCAAAGCTGAAGTCCTGGGCACTTATGTGCCCAATCCTGGTGTCAGAGACAGCCTCTTGGGTGGGGCCTGCCCTGGTTTCCCAGCCCTCGAGCTGTAGGTGTCTCTGCCTCTTAGGGGCCTGGAGATGCAGGTAGGGATGGGGGAGGGTGGGGAGAGGCCACTGATCTTGGCAGGGCTCAGAGGAACCAAGTCAGGATGGATGGCACCTGCCGGGGGCTGCAGAGATCAGAGGGGCCTCTCACCTGTTGGATGCATAGGGCCCCACCTTTCTCACCCTGGGACGATAAGCCAGCCAGCGGTGAGGTGATGGCTCCCTCCCAGAGGTCCCCACCTCCTTTTCTCCCACCCTTACCAAGTTGAGAAACAGGAGGGAAGAAGAGAAAATCAGATAGAGCTAGATTATGACAGTACCTTTGGGCTTGTTCTGTCTGTGGGTTGGGGAGAGGAGTGGCATGGGGACAGTGCTGTGCCGAGAGAGAGCTGAGTGGCCTGGCAAGAGGGTGAGAGTTGGCAGAGGGAGAGTCTAGAGGCTCTAGTGGCAGACAAAGAGATAGGAAGGTCTGAGGCTGCTGGCAGCAGTGGGCAGGCAAGCGGCAGAGGCTCCGTTTCATACCTTCTCTTTCTGCTGCCCATTCTCCATGGCAGGACTGAGGTTCTGAGCCCTGTCTGTCTGCCTCTTGGGCTGGATCTCTAAGCCTAACTGTGCTACCAAGTGGGTGAGCAGAACCTAGCAAGAGGCAGCCACTTGCCCGGGCTGGAAAGAGAAGACAAGAACCAAGATTCAGGGGGAGGCAGATGCGGTACCGGTGGTGGCTGCAGTGGCTGTGGTGGCATCTGGGCTTGTGGCTGCCGTGGGAGCAGCTGCTCTACCCTCCCCCGCTTCCAAAAGTGGAGGAATGGGGAGCAGGTGAGAGGGATAACGGTGTGCACTGGAAACCTGGAAAACTCTTCCCTTTCTTCCCTTGATGGGCCCAGTGCTAGGGAGTCAGGCCAAGGGGTATTAAAACTCCACCTGCTAGAATGTGCATTGGTCTATGTGATGAGGGAATACTTGGCTGGAGGACAGAAACTGCTTGACCACCGAGGTTATACCATAACCATGAAAACTGGGGGTCCTGAAAACTGGGGATGAAGCCGAGGAGCAGACCCTGGGAAGGGGCAGCCAGTGGGCATTTCCCTCCAGGACTTCTGACCCCTTCTGGGCCCCCCTTCCCCTAAGGTCTAGTTCTCTTGAGGTGTGGTTCATTCAGCTGGGGGTTACCAGTAGAGACATTTGGGCATTAAAAATAAACCAAAGAATGCTGGCTTTGGGATTGGGCTAGATTTGAGCCACCTGCCCAGGGGAGGTGGGGCAACTCTCTTTTTGCCTCAGTTTTCCTGGCAGTGATCAGGTCATTAGGATGACCTAGAGGCCATTTGTGGGATGGGAATACGGCTCAGGTGGCGCCAGCAAGCAGGAGGTGGAACTCTGGGGCTCTGGAGTATCTGGAAAAGCCTCTGGCAGAGTAGATCGGTACCTCAGCCCTCGGGGCCTCGCAGTGTCTAAACATCCTTGGCACAAACACAGGGAGATACAGAGATATGCTAGGAGTAGAGAGGAGAGGGATCTAAATTAGAGAGCAGCGCCACCTGCTCCAAGCTGCCCTGGGGAAGACTGGGGGTGGGGGGTGGGGGGTGGAGGGGTGGCGGTTTGTAGATGCTAATACGGGGAGGGGCTAGTGGAAGTAGGGGGCGTGGGGCTTCCGCCTGCTGTCTTCCGCCAATTCGGAGGACTTTCTGAGCAGCCCAGCTTGATGCCTTCACAAGATGTCTCTGGCCGCACACAGCTCCCCAGGGGCCATTTGATCAACTTAGGGAGGGTGACCAACTGGATGGGGTTGGAGAAGTGGCCGGGGAAGAAATGGCTCAGGCTGAGCCGTGGACAGGTGTGTGAGTCAGAGAATAACCATGGGGAGACATTCCTGGTCTCTCCGCTCCTTGGCTCTGGGTCTAAGGGTGGAGGTGCTGCCCGAAGCCAGGGTCCTCACTGTCTTTTCCGGGTCGCTGGAATTTAGTGCCACAAAAAGCCTCTTGACCTTGAGCCTGTCTCCCCCTCTGCCAAACGGGGTTATTAGTCCACCTGCTGACCCCACCCCAGCAGCTCCTAGCTGGGTTGGACAGCGGCCGCCGTGCTCCAGCACCTCGACGGCCGGTTTTCCCACTCGGGCGTAGCTGCGCTGCTGGCCCCGTCCGCCGCCCGCCCCGCTCCAGGGCCCGCCAGGCCGGCTGCCCGGCCACACTCACCACGGTCCTGGCAGCGAATGCCAACATCTCTGCGGCCCGCCCGCGGACGCACAGTCCACTACTTCCGACGCGCTGGGCAAAGTCCGCGCCGCCGCCGACGCAGCCGGTGGGTCCCTGCTAGAGCCTCCGGGCCAAGGTCGCCGAGTCACGGCCGCTAGCCGGTAGAGGCGGCCCCACGCCCACCCACCGGGCCGGGCGGGCTGGCGGCCCGGGGGAGGCGGACTCGTGGGGCGGGGCCTCAGGCCGGTTGCGGCCCCGGAGGCTAAGCCGCGAGCGCGGGGCGGGGCCGGGGCGGGACCGGGGCGTAATGGGCGGTTAGGGAACCCCGCGAGGCGGTGGAACCCGGGAAGAGGAGCAAGGAGGAGGCTCCCGTCCAGTTAGCCCTCTCCCACCCCCATTAAGCCGTCCACAAACTGTGGGAGGCAGCAGTGTGCACCCCCTCTCGGTCCTTTTGGTGGCCTTGAGCGCTGCCCTCAGAATGGTAGGAAAACACAACCATGTTGACAGGGCCAGGTCTTCTGATAGTCCTCGGGGTCACGTCAGAGCCCGGCTCGAAGATGACAGGTGGGGACCGCCCCGCAAAAGCATGGCTGCCGCGCTCCCAGCGCCCTCCCGGCAGGCGGTTAGCGCGTCGGACGGCGAGCCGGCCGTTGGTGCGCATGCTCGCCGGCGCCCCGCACCAACATGGCCGCCGCCCCCCGCTGAGCGCCGCCACCCCGAGCCGGCCGTTGCTGGGCATGCTCCCTGAGTGCCCCGCACCAACATGGCGGACGTCTTCGCTGGGGTGACTTTAATTCTCGGTTTTCGGTTATAGCCTGCCGGGGCTCGTTTCTCTTCAGCAAGCCCTGAGCTCGTGGTGGGGCCGGGGCAAGGCGGGGTGGTGCAGGGGTGAAAAGGGAGAGGGTACTGCAGGCATCCCGGCCCGCTCCCGGCGAGAGGAAGATGGCTGAGGGCGAGCGGCAGACGCCGTCAGGTAGGGCGGTGGGGCCGGTGTGGAGTGGGGGCTCGGGGGCGGTGCTAGGCGTGGGGGCGGGGAAGGGGTGTGGTGTGTGGGGGGCGCCCCAGGGAGGGGAAGCGGAGTTCGGGAGCTGGAGGACCTCGAGGGGCAAACGCTCTTGGGCCCCCGAGAAGGAGTAAGAGTTGAGAGGGCCCCCGAGTGAGGAGTGCTGGGGGGTCGGGAGGGAGGGCAGGATCCCGGGGCTGAAAAGGGGTGGTGAGTGGGGCGTGACACCGGGACTCGGGGAGCTGCCCGAGGGGACGGGTGGGCAGAGGCCCGCGACCAGAAGGGGAGGCCTTTTCCACATCTGGGCTGTTCGGGCTCAAGTCAGCTCTTGAGCTGGTGGGGAAGCACCCCCACCCCACGGATGGGGGCTGCTGTCTTTTTTAGACCCTGCCTTGGGGGTGGGGGCTGGTGCTCCGTGGGGCTTGCCTTGATCCCCTTTGCCAGCCTCCCTCCGCTCCCTGACGTCCCCTTATCACCTCCCCTCTCTTCCCCTCGGAAAAAGGGACTGGAGTTTCAGTGGCTGAGAAGGTATCGAGACAAACTGCCCCTAACCCTAAACCACTAATTTAAAAAGGCTGGTTGTGCAAGGAGACGAGTCACTTTCTGGCATCATCTTCTGTAACTTTTATTTACGGGCTGTGGTTTCTTTTTAGTTCATCTCGAATAACTGGCATGGAGGTGATAGGGAAAGGATCCTCTTAGACCAGTTACCTAGGGGAATGGAAGGGTGTTTGCTGACCACTCCCCCTACCCCTTCCTTGAGCTAAGAAGAACTGACAATAAACGACTTTTACAATTCGGTCAGAGGTGTAAATAGGTTAGCCAAACAGCTATTTCAAAACAGCTGGTGTTTTGAAACCATTCTATATTCCTTCTACCCTGTCTTGTCTTTTATAATCTCTGGAAAGGTATCAGGAGGGAGGAATTTTGAAGATCGAAGAGGTATACCCTCGCACCCCCCACCCCCCCACCCTCTACACGCACACACATACACAAATAAAAGAGCATTGCCAGGGCTTCCCTGGTGGCTCAGATGGTAAAAGAGTCTGCCTGCAGTGTGGGAGACTTGGGTTTCATCCCTAGGTCAGGAAGTTCCCCTGGAGAAGGAAATGGCAGCCCACACCAGTACTCTTGTCTGGAAAATCCCATGGACAGAGGAGCCTGGCAGGCTACAGTCCATGGGGTCGCAAAAGAGTTGGACAAAGAGTTGGGTGTGGTCTGTCAAGGCAACTGAAACCAGACATTTATTTTACTTGGTACAGAACTTCTGTGCATATGGCCCTTAGGAGTTCTGGTAATGACATCAGGGTATATAAGGCAACCAGAATTATCAGTGAGATGAATGTGTCCCTGAAGATGGGTGGCAGGAGGTGTAGGGGCAAGAACCTAGGCACTGAGACAGAGATGGGCTCAGAGAATTCTCTATGTGTGAGAAGATTCAGGTTCCCAGGAGGTGGTCCTTCTTTGAAGTTTGAAACTCAGGATGTTTAGGAACAAGTAGTAGAAGAACTACTTAACTCAGTGTAGTGATAAAAACTTTGGATTTTGGAGTTCCATAGACCTGTCTCTACTGGCAAGCTGCAGCCTCTGTGAGCGTGTTTCCTTATCTCTTCTTGACAGGGTTGGTAGTATGTGTTCCCTAGATGATGCAGGCAAATCATGGGACGTGGTGGCAGTCAGTAAAAGTGGTTTGAGTTGAACATATAGACAGGTTCCCAAATGGTAGATGGTAATATACTCTTTAGGGTTTTTAGGAACATCGTCATGTATGGATGTGAGAGTTGGACTATAAAGAAAGCTGAGCGCTGAAGAATTGATGCTTTTGAACTGTGGTGTTGGAGAAGACTCTTGAGAGTCCCTTGGACTGCAAGGAGATCCAACCAGTCCATCCTAAAGGAGATCAGTCCTGGGTATTTGTGAGGGTGGCGCTTCCTGGAGATCTTTAGAGCCGCCATGGCCTATATTGGAATTTCTTCCTCCTGGGGTTTTTGTTGTTTCGTCTCTGTTTTGAAGGCTGGGGGGCCCCCTTGAGTCCAATTTTCTGAAGAGGAAGCTATGTGAATTCGTTGGATCCTTCTGGGGAGACACAAGAATACCCCTTTCCCTGTAAGATAGATTAGTTTCCCAGATTTCCACTGTATTGTTAACCCGTCTTGGTACCAAATGGGCAGAGGAAGAGAAGTGTCCTTCAATTCCTCCAAATGTTTTTCTGCTCTAGTTAAAATATCTCTCTGTGGTAAATTTTAAAAATTTTAAAAATTTAAAACAATGCTGTATTCTAGTAAACTCTAGTTTAGATAGGGGAGACAATACTGTTCCTGTGTATTCCCCCTTTTATAATTTTTAGAAAACATACACTAATCACCCCTGTCTCCAGACAGGCCATAAATTTTTCTGTACCTCATGGAGTGTAACCTCGGGCTTATTGATTATTGGCCGATTGTTTAACTGTTTGAACACACAACACACGAATGATGGGATTACTGTGATTGCATTTACCCTTCCTAGTTTATGTAAGTCTCAAGGAATTTGGAGTGGTGAGTTTGGACAGTACACATGGAGTATCAAAGATTTTTATAAATGCTGGTCGGGGTCTTTGGCTAAGAGAAGACTCTGCCTTGGGCCCGCCGGTGTAATAAACTGCACTCCGCTACCTGCATTGTCCTTCTGAGTGAGTTTGTTTCCCAGAACGCGTGGCTACAACAATGTGAGTAAAGTTTTTCCCTATTAAATTAAGGGGGGCATCTATCACATAAAGTTTTAGTGTTGTGGTTGGTCTTTTGGTCTCTCACATGGATATATTTGAGTATTTTGATAAACCTCTTGTACTTTAGTTTGAGAAATTCCTGTAGTTTGGCAAGAAATTCTTTGTATAGGCCAAGATTTGGGCCATAAATGTTTGGAAATGATAGTAATATCAGATCCAGTGTCGAGGAGACCAGAATTTTTTTTTTTTTACCATTAATTTTGATATTAATATTTGGTTGGGCAAATTCAGATGCTAATGAAGTCCACAAGGATTGTTTTTGATCTGTACTGCCGAATCTGCCCATCCATACATCTTTAGAGGAGTTAATAGAAATGTAAGGAAAAAAATAATTGAGCCATTTTGTCTCCCTTTTTAAATTGCCATAAAATCTGGGATGACATCACAATTTGAATTTTTTCTCTATAATCTGAATCAATTACTCCAGTGTGAACAGTAATTCCTTTAGAAGTCAAACTAGAGGGGCCAAGTAAAAGACCGAAAGTTTGTGGGGGTAGGGCTTCAAACAGTCTGGTAGGTATTGGAGAGGGGACTGTTTGAGAGTTTGAGGGAAAAGATGGAATTTGTCCCTGGTTATTGTTGGAGGCGACCTGGGGGATCTCTTGCTTGGAGTTTTTTGGAATAGGTTTTTCTTTTATGTCAAATCTAGATTTATAATCTTTGGCCCAATGTATTTCTCTGTGGCAGCGAGGGCAGATTTTGGGGGAGTTATTATTAACCTTTTTAGAGCAATCCCTTTTTAAATGGCTTTTATCTCTACATGTAAAACAGCTTTCATTTCTCTTTTTAAGGGCAGCAACCATTGTTTTAGCTAGCATTTGCATCTTTTGAGTTTCTGATCCTAGATTGTAACAAGTCTTTAAATAATCTGTAATAGTCTCTGCCTCCTGAATAGGAGCTATGGTCTTTTGGCATTCCTGATTTGCAATCTCATAAGCAAGTAGTTTCTCTATTTGTCTTTTAGCTTCTTTTCCAATTACAGTACGGGAAATAGCAGTTTGTAATCTAGCTAAAAAATCAGCATACGTTTTATTAGGTCCTTGCAATATTTTAGTGTAGCTACCTGTAGGCTCCCCTTGAGGAGTAATTTGTTTCCAAGCCTTAAGAGCCACTGTTTTTACTTGTTCATGCAACAAAGGAGGGCACTGTACTTGAGCTTTTAAAACGTCAAATGGTCCTGTACCAGTTAACATCTCAAAAGTAATTTGATTTTGGGGAGTGTCAGCTCGAGCATTTCTGTTAGCATGATCTCTGGCTATGTCATGAAACCATGTTGTCCACTGAAGATATTCTCCTGGTTTAAGGAGAGCTTTTATTAAAGTACACCAATCATGGGGAACAAAACTTCCCAGAGTGGATGTAATAGAATTTAGAAGTACTTTAGTAAAAGGTGAATGTGGGCCATACATAGTTATAGCCTTTTTTATTTGTTGCGTATGATAAAAGTTAATAGCCTTATATTGAGGTATTGTTATAGCCACGCGTTTTGGGGAACAAACTCACTCAGAAGGACAATGCAGGTAATGGAGGGCAGTTTACTACACCGGCGGGCCCAAGGCAGAGTCTCCTCTTAGCCAAGGACCCCGACCAGCATTTGTGAAAATCTTTTATACCCCATGTGTACGTGTCCGAACTCACCACCCCAAATTCCTTGAGACTTACATAAACAAAGGGAGGGTAAATACAATCACAGTAATCTCATCATTTAGGTGTTATGTGTTCAAACAGTTAAACAATTGGCCAATAATCAATAAGCCCGAGGTTACACTCCGATAGGTACAGAAAAATTTACAGCCTGTCCAGAGACAGGGGTGATTAGTGTATGTTTTCTCTTAGGCGATAAGTAACCTGGATACATCTTCAAGGTTCCCCTGTCCGGAGGGGGTCTTATCCTTCTATTGTCGTTTTCACAGGCACTAGGCACAGAGTTCAGAGTCCATTGGAGAGGTGGGCGAACATAATCAGCACGAACAGGCCTAAGATGGAGTCCAGGCCCTATGAATTCCTTTTTCAGTATTACGTGCCCTTGAGCGTCAGGATTTTTTAAAACTGGAAAAGCGGAAAAACCATCGGCTTTAGAGACCTGTGATTGTAAAGTCAGCAATTTAGAAAGCCTCTGTCGAGAAGGAGAGTGGGCAGGTAGCAGATTTTTACAATTAAGAGTATGTGGTAAAAACTCATCATTGTTACTCAGAAAGGTGTTAATTTTAATGTCAAAAGGTGTACTAGATGAGTGGTTGCTAGAATCATTAGGTTTTAGCAAAGGAGCTGCTTTTAAATTTGCGTCTGTCAGCAGACGGGGAGCGCTTGGAACAACCGGGGAGGGTTTGTAAATATATTATGTTGTTCCAGTTGGGCCTTTTGTAAGGTTTTATCATTTAGTTTATGTTTAGGTAGTAAGTGTTCTGCCTGTTGTTGACTATCAGGAGGGCCAGGATTTCCTTGAAGTGGCAGAGTCATAGTTTCAATAGGAGCCCTTAAAGGCCAGAAATCTGTAGGAATGTTTTTTCCCTTTTTGGTGGCTCATTTAGCATTCTTTTTGACCTGGTGCCAAATTTCCAAATTAATATCGCTTTCCTCAGGGAACCAAGGGTTACATTCAACCACTGTTAGGCCAGTCTCTATTTTCTGGCGTAAAACTAAAAATCCCTGAGCTTTAAATAAGTGATAAAGTAAAGTGAAAAAGTGATTGGGATTTCCCGCCATTATATTTACATCTTTAATATTTACCAGCCTCAATAGGCTCGCCGTTATACCCATGTCTTTAGTACTTCCCAGCTTCAATAAGCTTTCCGGGGTCACTCTGCCCGACCTGCCGTATCCCAAGTCCCTGTTCTGGCACGCCAATTGTTGTGGTCCTTTAATGGACCAGAACTTGGGGGTACAGAGTTGACCGATAAGAAAAGAAGGAAGAAAAGAGGCTGGTATTCCCTGGTTTACACAGTATGCCAATATAACTCGAGGACAAAGAGCTAGCACCGTCTACGTAGGCTCAGGGCGCCCTCTCGAAGAGGTCTTGAAAGCCCGTGCAAATAAGTAGACACGGTGGACACCTGTGTTCCGTGGAAACAGCCTGAAACGGAGAGAGGGAGAAAGTGAGAAAGAGAGAGAGAGAATGAGGAAAATGAGGAAAGACATGGTGACCATTGCTCTGGTGGAACAAAGGCATTTATTCAACATATTGTGGGCATATATATCCTCTCTTACCAGATAGCCCTTTTTAGCAGAGATGGGGATCAAAAGTCTAACAAGTCATCTAGAAAGCCGGAGGTTAGAATTATTCTCTAGAGAGGGGGTTGTAACAGTTACTTTACATATCAGAAAGGAGGAGACTTGTAAATGGCTGCTGTTCACCATATGGAATTTCCATATGAATGAGATACATGAATTTCTATTATCCCCGAAAGCCGGCTTGCCAGCTCTCTGGCACCTGTATTCAGGTGCTGTTAAGGAACATAGAATTCATGCAAGACTGAAAACAGCACACAGGAAGCCTCCTATTAAATGTATCCTGACAGGTATTCATTGGAAGGACTGATGTTGAAGCTGAAACTCCAATACTTGGGCCACCTGATGCAAAGAGCTGACTCATCTGGGAAAGATTGAGGGCAGGAGGAGAAGGGGATGACAGAGGATGAGATGGCTGGATGACATCATCGACTCGATGGACATGGGTTTGGGTAGACTCAGGGAGTTGATGATGGACAGGGAGGCCTGACGTGCTGCAGTTCATGGGGTCGCAAAGAGTCGGACAGGACTGAGCAACTGAACTGAACTAAAACCCTGGATATTTCCATCTTGTACTGAGAAGTTGTTGGGGATCTAGCTGTGCCTTGTCACCTTTGTCAGAGAAGGAATAATCTGAGGCTAGGGAAACTGTGGATCTGACCTCATTGATCATAGTTTCAAGTCTGAAGGCTTGTTTTGTTTTTTTTTTAATTTGGAATTACACGTTCTGGTGATTGTGTTTGTGTGTTTCATCAGTGATCTGATGCAAAACTTCCAACAAGTAGCTTTTCCTCTGAGAACAGGACCCTGTGAAATAATGTCAGGAGGGCTCTTCCCTTGCAGAGAGGAACAGTTCTCTCAAATTTAGAAAAGGGCTCTGTTCCCGAGGATCATTTGCAAATGGATAATTTGAAACGTGGAATACATTTTCCCATAAAAACAATGTGGTTAGGTCACTGGCCTGACCTAAAAAGCTTTTAATTTAGCATCTTACTTGAAGTAGCAATTTGCTAATAGTAGGGTCATCAATTTGAGGTTCTGGGAACAGGAATTGCAAAACAGGTGGGCTGAAGAAAAGAGTTTCTGGTCTCTCTTTTTTGGCCCTGGGTTGAATTTGAATCAGGCAGAGCTTTGCCTTGCTCTCATCCCCCATTCTCCACGCTTCTCTTTAGGTCTCCAGGTCTCCTGGGACATTTCCTTTCCTCAAGGCCGCTCCAGGAAGGCTCTAGTCCCCCAGATATCACATGTTCTAGGACCTACTTAGATCTTTGTCCCCTTTGTTCATGTAACTGATGTGAGCTAGGTTTTAGGAGGATAGCATTGGGACAGATTTATACTACATTGTGAGTGACTGATAGTCTATCACTCTTCTTGGAAAGTTTTCATTTTCATTTATTTATTAAAACTTTATTTTTTGAGAGTTTTCATTTTCATTTATTTACATTTTTATTTGGCTGCGTTGCGTCTTAGTTGTGGCATGCAGGCTTAGTAGTTGTGGCTTACAGGCTTAGTAGCTCGGGGATGTGAGATCTTAGTTCCTTGACAGGGATCAAACCTGCATCACCTGGGTTGGAAGGCAGGTTCTTAACCACTGGATCACCAGGGAAGTTTTGAGAGTTTTTAATTTTAAAGGAAGGGTCTTACTAATCTGACACACCTCCAACAGTAGATTCAGGCCCACAACTCCCAAACTACAAAATAGGTGTATTTGGAATTCACAGTTTTTCAGATTTCAGAAGGTAGTGTTCCATAATCAAACAGAAAGATTTATGCAGCAAAACATAAATTCCAGCTAAATGGGATACACACGTTATTCTGTTTTTCTTTCCCTCAGCTTCTGAAAATATAGAAAATCCATTTAAAATAGTTTATTTATGATTACAAAAGTATCATAATGCTAGTTTTTAATAGTAATATATAGTTTAGAAAGTGGAAGTCCTTTATAAATCTTACCTCCTAGAGATGACAACTATTAGCTCTGGTGTTTAACTCTTCAGATTTTTCTAAGGCATGAGCTAATAGGTATATGTATTGTTAATGTTAGTATTTAAATAGTTTTTTTGAACAACAGTAAGATTATATTGTATATAGTATGTTGTTGAAGTTCAGTTGCTAAGTCCTGTCTGCCTCTTTGTGTCACCATGGACTGTAGCACGCCAGACTTCCCTGTCCTTCACTGTCTCCTGGAGTTTGCTCAGATTCGTGTCTGTTGAGTTGGTGATTCCATCCAACCATCTCATCCTCTGTCACCCCCTTCTCCTGCTGCCCTCAATCTTTTCCAGCATCAGGGTCTCTTCCAGTGAATCAGCTCTTCCCATCAGGTGGCCAAAGTATTGGAGCTTCAGTTTCAGCATCAGTTCTTCCAATGAATATTCAGGATTGATTTCCTTTAGGATTGACTGGTTTGATTTCCTTGCAGCCCAGGGGACTCTCAAGAGTCTTCTCCAGCACCACAGTTCGAAAGCATCAGTTCTTCGGTGCTCAGCCTTCTTTGTGGTCCAATGCTCACATGTGTAAGTGACTACTGGAAAAACCATAGCTTTGACTATACGGACCTTTGTCAGCAAAGTGATGTTTCTGCTTTTTAATATGCTGTCTAGGTTTGTCATAGCTTTGCTTCCGAGGAGCAAGTGTCTTAATTTCATGGCTGCAGTCACTGTCTGCAGTGATTTTGAAGCCCAGGAAAATAAAATCTGTCACTGTTTCCACTTTTTCTCCATCTATTTGCTATGAGATAATGAGACTGGATGCCATGATCTTAGTTTTTTGAATGTTGAGTTTTAAGCCAGGTTTTTCACTCCCCTCTTTTACCCTCATCAAGAGGCTCTTTAATTCTTCACTTTCTGCCATTGGAGTGGTGTCATCTGCATGTCTGAGGTTGTTGATATTTCTCCCAGCAATCTTGATTCCAGCTTGAGATTCATCCAGCCCAGAATTTCTTTTTACGTACTCTGCATACAAGTTAAATAAACAGGGTGACAATATATAGCCTTGACGTACTCCTTTCCCAATTTTGAACCAGTCTGTTGTTCCATGTTTGGTTTTAACTGTTGCTTCTTGACCTGCATACAGGTTTTTCAAGAGACAGGCAAGGTGGTTTGGTATTCCCACCTCCTTAAGAATTTTCCACAGTTTGTTGTGATCCACACAAGTCAAAGGCTTTAGTGTAGCCAATGAAGTAGAAGTAGATGTTTTTCTGGAATTCCTTTGCTTTTTCTGTGATCCAGTGGATATTGGCAATTTGGTCTCTGGTTCCTCTGCCTTTTCTAAAACCAGCTTGTACATCTGAAAGTTCTCGGTTTACGTACTGTTGAAACCTACCTTGAAAGATTTTAAGCATTACCTTGCTAGCATGTGAAATGAGCCCAGTTGTATGATAGTTTGAACTTTCTTTGGCATTCCCTTTCTTTGGGATTGGAATGAAAACTGACCTTTTCCAGTCCTGTGGCCACTGCTGAGTTTTCCCATTTTTCTGGAATATCGAGTGCAGCACTTTCACAGCATCATCTTTTAGGATTTGAAATCCAGCTGGAATTCTGTCACTTCCACTAGCTTTGTTTGTAGTGATGCTTCCTAAGGCCCACTTGACTTCACACTCCAGAATGTCTGGCTGTAGGTGAGTGGCCACACCATCATGGTTATCTGAGTCTTTAAGACCTTTTTTGTACAGTTCTTCTGTGTATTCTTGCCACTTCTTAACCTCTTCTGCTTCTGTTAGGTCCTTACTGTTTCTGTCCTTTATTGTGCCCGTCTTGGCATGAAATGCTTCCTTGGTCCCCAGGTTTTTTTGAAGAGATATCTAGTCTTTCCCATTCTATTGTTTTCCTCTATTTCTTTGCATTGTTCACTTAAGAAGGCTTTCTTATCTCTTCTTTCTATTCTCTGGAACTCTGCATGCAGTTGAGTATAACTTTCCCATTCTCCTTTGCCTTTTATTTCTCTTCTCAGCTATTTGTAAGGCCTCCTCAGACAACCACTTTGCCTTCTTGCATTTCTTTTTCTTTGGGGTGCTTTTGGTCACCACCTCCTGTACAGTGTTACCAACCTTTGTCCATAGTTCTTCAGGCACTCTGCCTTCCAGATCTAATCTGTTGACTCTATTCATCACCTCCACTGTGTAATCATAAGGGATTTATTTAGGTCATACTTAAATGGTCTAGTGGTGTTCCCTGCTTTCTTCAGTTTAAGTCTGAATTTTGCAGTAAGGAGCTCATGATCTGAGTCACAGTCAGCTCCAGGTCTTGTTTTTGGTGACTGTTTAGAGCTTCTCCATCTTCGGCTGCAAAGAATATAATCAGCCTGATTTCGGTGTTGACCATCTGGTGATGTCCTGTGTAGAGTCATCTCTAGTGTTTTTGGAGGAAAGAGTTTGCTATGACCAGTGCGTTCTCTTGGCAAAACTCTGTTCGGCTTTGCTCTGCTTCATTTTGCATTCCAAGGCCCAACTTGCCTGTTACTCCAGTTATCTCTTGACTTCCTGGTTTTGCATTCTAGTCCCCTGTGATGAAAAGGACATCTTTTTTTGTTGTTAGTTCTAGAAGGTTTTGTAGGTCTTCATAGAACTGTTCATCATCTTTGGCATTAGGGGTTGGGGCACAGACTTGGATTACTGTGATGTTGAATGGTACAGTTTTATTTCTTCACTTATTAATATTTAGGTTGTTTTTCTCATGTCAGTCATTTAGATTTTATTCTTTTCAAAAGGCAGGAAGATTTCCATCATGTGGGCATATCATTATTAACCTATCACCTTATTGATTGATAATTGGGTTGTTTCTGATTTTTTCAGTGCAGTAAGCACTTTTATATACATCTTTGTCTATTTCTTTGGGCACATCTGTAGAGTTGATTCCTGCTGTTGGCTTAGTGGGTATAGTTTTACTTCAAGTGATAGCGCTGAGTTGCCCCCTCAGCAGAATTTACCATCTAAGGCTCCACCAGCAGTGCAGGAGCGTTCCTCTCTCCCTGTCCCCAATCAGTGCCAGATGTTTTTAATCTGCCAACCTGATTTAGAAAAGCACTCTCATCTGATTTCCATTTCATTGCTTATTCGGGATGTTGGTAATTTTTAAATTTTATCAGCCATTTTTTTCCCTTCTTCTTTGAGTTGCCTGTTTATGTCTAAAAGGTCAACTTGCCTTTACTTTTCTAACCTTTCTGCCTGGTTGGAGAGCAGGAGGAGAGGGCATGGCAGAGCCACTGGACATATCAGTTGTTGAGGGCACTGCCAGCACTGCCCAGCTCCTTGCAGAGTAAGGAGAGACAGGAAGCCAGTGGGTTTGGCTTAACAAGCCAATACTTAATCCTGAGAGTACATGTCTGTTTATGCAAGGACTTGGGTATTGGATTGTTGGTTTAAAAGTGTGTGTGTGTGTGTGTGTGTGTGTGTTGGGAGGGGGGATTTTATTTATCTGATTGCTTTCTCATTTTCTTTGTCAAGATTCTTCAGAGGATGCCCCTCCCACCACTCAGAACTTCATCATTCCAAAAAAAGAGATCCACACTGTTCCAGATATGGGCAAATGGAAGCGTTCTCAGGTACCAGTGGTGTCTGCACTGTGGATTCAGACCTGGCATGAGAGACTTGGGCTTTTTCAAAGTGGTTTTCTAGGCTGGGGTGGGGCTGTGAGCTCTTGACCCTTCTTGCTTTTGGAGCCAGAGCTGTTTAGAAGCTAGGGAAAGAAGTGACAGGGGAGCTGGCTGTCTCTCCCCGCTCAGGGGCAGTACACAGGGCACTTTAGTGGGGAGGTCTCTGGGAACCAGGGTGAAGATAGCCATGGAGAGCTCTGCTCCTGGTTCTTGTAAGCCATTGCCCCTTGGGTGTTATTGTATTGACTGTACATCTGAAATGTTGGAGTGGATCCCTTTGATGTTTGGTTGCAAGTAATAGCAGGTCTGGGAGTCAGCATATCACGTGGAGAGGAGGTTAACACATGGAAACTTAGGCCAAGGAGGTTGTTGTTGTTTAGTTGCTAAGTCATGTCTGACTCTTTTGCGACCCTGTAGACTGTAGCCCGCCAGGCTCCTCTGTCCATGGGATTTCCCAGGCAAGAATACTGGAGTGGGTTGCCATTTCCTACTCCAGGAGAATCTTCCTGACCCAGGGGTTGAACCTGTATCCTGCTTTGGCAGGCGGATTCTTTACCATCTGAGTCGCCAGGGAAGCCCCAGGCCAGAGAGGTGGCTGAGCCTAAAACATGAGGGAACTGGGATCCCAGCCAGCTTTCTGTACTTCAGAAAGCTGAAGACAGAAGATAACAGCTTGTACCTGCCAGGCTTCTGGTATAGGCTGTGGAAAAGACTGGGACTATGAAAAAGAAAGCCAATTTCAAGTTCTCAGGAATGGCCTTGGGTCCAGCTGCTTTCAGTTGCCTGGACCTGGTCTGGGCACGTGGGGCAGGAAGTGTTGCTTGTATAGAAGGGTGGCCAGAGTTCCTGGCTAGCTTGGCAGGTTCTCTTTGAGGAGTCTGCTATGTTGACCTTGAGCCCAAGCCTTATTGCCGCCATGTCCTGGCCTCACTGGGGCTCTGGCCACACAAGCCTACATGGCTCCTTTTTCACAAGCTTGCCCTTTAACTATCAGGAGATGGTTATCATGTCTTTTCTGAGTTGTCTTCTCCTCCGAGTCTTCACCAGGATAAACACCTTAGTCCCTTAGCTGTTCAAAGGATGTGGTCCCAGGCCTTTCATCATCTTGCTTGCTGTCCCTCAGAGTTTCTCAACCTGAGTACTGTTGACGTTGATAGATAATCCTTTGTCATAGTGGCTGTCCTGTGCACTGTAGGATGTTTTGTAATACCCCGGCCTCTCCCTACTCTGTGCCGGTAGCAGCCCTTTTGCTTACCACAACCAAGAATGTCTCCAATCACGTGGGAAGTCTCCGGGGAGCCATCTCGTCCAGGTTGAGGACCACCGTTCTTCTCTTCCCTGAACGTGCAGGATTGTCTGAATCCAAACGTGGCTGTAGTTCCTTGCTTTCCCCTAGATATTTTCCAAAAAAGATGGGGTGTTTATAATGTGCCAGGTACGTTAGCTCATTTAATTGCCACAGAAAACCTGGGAGGTGGACTCTGAGGTCATCTCCATTTTGAAAGTGAGAAAACTGAGGCCAGGAGGTGAAGACATTGAGTATGGTGGCATAGTCACTGGTTGAGGTGAGATTCCAGAGAGTCACCCCCATGACTCTGGAGCCCCATGGGCTGAGCTGCTTGGTTCTAGGCCACAGGTTGGCAGTCTAACCTGACTCTCCTGCTTTTGTAAGTAAAGTTTTATTGGAAAACAGCCATGCTCATTTAATTTACATGTTGTTTGTGGTTACTTTCATGCTGTAAGAGCAGAGTTGAGAATTTGTGAACCAGAACATGTGGCCCTTGGCGCCTAAAATATTGACTCTCTGGTGCTTTGCAAGTGGTTTGCCAGCCCTGCTCTAGGCACCCACACTTTTTGGGAAGTGTGTTTTGACCAATGCCTGATGGAAGTCTTTTACTCGCTCTGAAGCTCATCGATCAAATGTGTGAAACTACTGCGGCCAGACAAGGGGCTGTGTGTTGACCAGAGTGCTTCTCCAGGTGGCACAGTGCAGTGGCCAGGAGCTCTGGTGTGGGGTCAGAGAGCTCATGGCTGGAAGCTCAGGGCTGCCTTGTTCTCTTCTTGTGACTTTGGCACAGTGCCTGACCGGGCCAAGCTTCCGTTTCCTCTACTATAAAATGGGGTTGGTTGGGGGCTCAAATGATGTAAAGCCAGAAAAGCGCATGGCCCAGTGCTCACTGGTGTGCAGTGAGCTTTATGGAGCCATAGGCATGACGATTATTGCTGATGGTGTGGGCAGAGACTTCACACAGTCATGTTCACAAGTTTTAGTCACCGAGAGTCCCGGAGCCACGTGGGAACAGTGACCGTGGACAGCAACACGCCCTCGTGCTGCTGCTGCTCCTTGCATCCTGGTGTACTCCGCAGAAACGGTTGTGAGCACTGGTGCAGTCAGGACGAGGACTCAGGCTTGCCCTGGGCTGGGAGTGTTGCTGTGGCTGATGTAGTGGGCCCGCCTTGTGACCTGCAGTTCCACCTACAGCCATTCCACAGGCCGCTGTAGGAATGTTCCCTTCCAGATCCCGAGCAGTCACCTTTCGGGGCTTACCTCAGCTTGCTGTGGCAACCCAAGCATCGTTTTTTGTTTTTTTTTGGGGCCATGCCATGCGAGATCTTAGTTCCCTGACCAGAGATCAAACCTATGCCCCCTGCATTGGGAGCATAGAGTCTAAACGCCAAGGAAGATCCCCACTGGCATCGTTAAGGCTTGGATAAAGAAGAAGAAAGGAAGTGAGAGGCAAAAGGGATGAAGAAGAAACAAGACCACATGGAAGTTGCTAGCGCCCAAGAACTGCCTCTCCAGAGGCCTGCACCTCAGTGCTTTCTTAACCGTGTGCTGGCTGTCACCTGCAGCCCAAGGGAAGAGGGTGCCCCATTGGAAGCTGGGGATGGGGGTGCTGGGAGACCTGGCCATGGGTGGAAAACAGCTTCATCTCCTGGAGGGCATCTGCACACAGGCACACAGCCGGTCTGCCTGTTGGGGGAAACATCTGGAAGGTTCCCAGGGGATGGACCCTTGGTATAGTATAATGATGGAGCACTCCCCCCTCTGCTTTGGAGTTTGGCTGGCTGGGTCTTAGCTCTGTGTCTAGTGAGATCTTAGTCTTAGGAGTTGCTTTCCCTGAAGCCTTGGTTTCCTCATATGTAAAATGAAGACAGTGATAGGGTTGCTGTGTAAAGAAGCAACTGGCAGCAATAGTAAGTATACAGCAGACCGGCTAGAGGTCTAGGTGTCATTGTGGTTGTTGGCCTGCCAGTGGTTTTGGGTGGAGGCTCAGGGTGGGGTATTTGGCATTGTCTTTCTACTCTCCTGCTATCGAGTTGGGAGCCGGGGGCAGCTTGGAGCTCTCCAGTAACTGGGCAGAGCTGGGGGCTGGGTGGGGTGTAGAGAGTGGAGGTCTGACACCTTCTCCATGTCCTCACTCCCCTCTCTGTTTGGCAGGCATACGCTGACTACATCGGATTCATCCTCACCCTCAACGAAGGTGTGAAGGGGAAGAAGCTGAGCTTTGAGTACAAGGTCTCCGAGGTAGGCCTGGTCGAAGGCCTGCTGGGTGGGGCCTTTCCCGAAACAGCTCCCAGAGCCCACAGTGGGACCGGTGGGCCAGGTGCAGAAAATATGATCACCTAGACACGTGTGCAGTTGACACTGTGGTGTCTATATTTCTAATTTTTAAAAGAAGTCTGTATAGATGTGTATTTATAGAATTGGGATCAAGGTGTACAAGCTGTTTTATAGCCTGCCTTTTTGTATTGGGGGCAAGTCTTGTAGCTTGTGGGATCTTAGTTCCCTGACGAGGGATTGAACCCCAGGTGCTGGCATTGGAAGCTTGGAGCTGTAACCACTGGACTGCTAGGGAATTCCCCAGCCTGCACTTTTGTTAACTGGTGTTTTATGTAATTTTTAAATTAAAAACGATCACAAAAGAAGTAAACATGCCAACTGAAGAGATTACCGTTAGAAACGTGCAATACTAAAAAAAAGCTTGGCCTCCCCCCTATATTCCTCCCCATTACTGATTCCTGGGGACAGCCCCCTATTAACAGTGTGGGGACTGTCACCCAGACCTGCACCGGGAGCGCCTCTGCCCTTGAGCCGTGCCTTTACTGGTTTAAACAGCCCCCAACTTAGACTTTGAGGTCATTTCCCCAAACGTTGCTGCTCTGAACGCCCTTGCACATAGATCTATGTGGGCATTATTCCCTAAAGATTCATTCCTAGAGGTGGCGATGCTGAGTTGAAGGGCACACACTGCTTGGTGGGAGCTCTTTGGCTGTGTTTCAAAGACAGGCTTGGTTATGGGTGGAGGGCAGGAGCTGTGGGGAAGGTGAAGGTGTGGTCTTGCCAGCTGTTGGCTCTTGCTGGAATCCCACCTCCCAGCTCTGGGTCCCGGGCCTCCAGGGGCCTCTGGGGGTCTTGTCCCAGGCAGCCTAGCACTCCCTTGAGCTTTCTCTTATCTCCGACCTCAGGCCTGAGCAGCCTCTCGATACCTTGGCCACCCAGCTCTCTAGCCTTAGCTTTGGCCTCTTGGGGACAGCCTCGTCTCTCCACCTGCCGCAAGGCTGGCATAGGACTCACGCTCCTGGCCGCTGACTGGCTGCTGGGTGGCCAAGGTCCTGTGGGACGCCAGACCTGTGTTGGGGATTGACAGCCTTCAAGAGAAGGGAGCTGGTCCACCAGTGACTTCTTGGTTGCTCTTGGGCCTGGTCACTGCTCTGGAGCTTTGGCTGTGGGGAGAGAGGGCGCCTCCTTGAGCCTGTGGTAAGGAACGCCCAGCTGTGCTCAGTGGGCTGGGGAATGTGGTGGGGGAAGGCTAATTAAAGGAGAGAGTTGTAATTACCCCAGCAGATCCTGAGCCGCCAAGTCCCTCTCAGGTCCCTTAATTAGCCCTGAGACTTTGATGGTAGCTGTCCATACCAGCCAGGTGTTGTCTTAGTGCAGAGGCTGTTCTTTAGGCAGGACTGCAGCCTGCTGAAGTGCTGAGGTTCTAGAGTCAGGCTGACCAAGTTTTGGTAACCTCTCACTTCTGAGGTGGCCTTGTCCTCTCTGACACTCCCCATCTCCTCATCTGTCGAGTAGGAAGAGCCGCAGACCTACTCATGGCCCCTGGGGAGCATTCACTGTGATCCCAGGTGTAGGCGTTTTTTTTGGCACCATGCCTGGCACATACTAGATGGCGTTATCATTTCTTAGCCATTGTTACCATTAGCTCTTTTTCAGTTTCCAGTAACGTTGCTTCACTTGGGGCTCTTCCTGAGCTGGGTTCATCCTCACTTGGGAGACAGAGGTGTCTAGCGTGGTCTCCGGGGGTCTCCCAGCTGCTGCCCACAGCTGGCAGGGGCGGCTGACGGCACCGCACCCAGCATGTGGCCTCCTGTGCTGCCCGGGGCAGCTGCTTACCTCCCCTGCTGCTTCTTGCTCCTGGCTCTTGGTGCAGGGGACACAGCTGCAGCTGGGGAAAGGGCCGAGGGGCCTGGGGTCGGCTTCCAGAGCACCTGCAGCAAGAAGGCTCTCCTTCCTTTTGGAACTGTCCTATTTTGGGGGGGGTTAAAATTTTTTAAAAAAAGTGTTTTTCTTTTTTTGTAAAATAAAGCTGACAGTAGATAGGAGGCTTACATTTTGCTGTAGTTCCGTGTGATTTTTAAAATGAAGGCAGAATTTAAAATCAGCAAGTAAAATTGTACTGATCCATGAAATCCAGAAAGGACTCTTTGGTCCAAGGAGAAAGAAGGTGGCTCCAGTGATTCTCCATGCTTCCTGGGGATCTCAGCCCACAACTCCTTCCCCTCCAGCCCCTCTCCCCCAGCCAGCTGAACAATAGAGGCCGGCCCTGCATTCAGAAAGCCCTCTCCAGGAGGACCCGGGAGCCTCTAATTATTCACTGGCCCAGCTGAGCTGGCAGCTGGGGCCTGGCTCCTGCCGACCTCTGAGCACCTTCTTTATCCCTTTCGGTGGGGGACCAGCAGTCTGGTGCCTCCTGGGGCCGTGATTACTGAACCCATCCTCATAAATCTCAGTTGCTTTGTGGGGCCAGGTTTGCTCGGACCCTGTCAGCTCTTCATGGTGACCTAGTTCTTCACGGCACCAGGTGGTGGCAGTGCTTTTGGTCACATTTCAGCAATGCAGCTTTGTGTCATCCTGGCCCTGTGGCCAACTAGAAAGGGAACTTAACTCCTCTTACAGGCAACTTTCCTCTCCTCCCAGGCCCCAAGCATAGGTGAGGGAGGGCAGCACCGGGGCCACCATCATGCTGTTTGTGTGGACTGCCGTGTGGTCTGTGCCTCCTGGAGCTATGGGGCGATGGGGAGGGGGTGCCCTGACTCCCACATACTTTGTTAGCTCAAGTTCGCCTTTTCCTTCCATACAAATACACGCTCAGCTCCCCGGGCCGCTTCTCTGCGTGGTCTCAGCAATGGCATACCTGACCGTGCCCTGCCCTCTGGGTCACAACTGTTCCCATGGGTGCCCCTTGTGAGTTCCTACCAGTGTGGAACTCGTGGAGACATCTCCTCAGCCCATTTGTGCCAGGTGGACTCAGGCAGGATCTGCTTCTGGGCAGGACCCCTCCTCCCAGGCCACCTGCCTCTGCATGTCCCCCGTGTCACGTGCTCCCCGAGCCTTCCATACCTTTGTCCTGGCTCATTTCATGCGCCATATCTAGAACAGGTACCTTTGGAGCTGCCCTCACAGACCTGTGCTGGAGAGAGACAGCCTCACCTGATTTCCTCATTGAGTAGCTTTCGGTGTGCTAACACGGCCTGGCCTGTCACACTGATTCCACTGCTTAGCGCCTGCCCTCTGTGGGAGAGATAGAGCTGAGAGATAAGAGCTAGGTCTTAGCCACTGCTGCCCACGTGTGGATCTGTGGCCCCAGCTTTCCACAAAGGTATTGTTCACAGAGTGTGCAACTGGGATAGCCCAAACGTTGAGGAGCAAGGGATTGGGTAATCACAGCACACTGGTACAGTGCAGTATCACTCACTCGTAAGAGGCTTTCACAAAGGTCATGTTTCTGTGCTGCTTGGAACAAGGGTTGTGAGGGAGCTGATCAGACTACAAAGTAGCGTGTGCCCCAAGACCCGTGTTTGAGGGTCTGTGTGTGTGTGTAGATGTACCCCATCACTCTGTGCCAGACACCGTGCTGGTGTGCTTCATGGCTTGTCACTTAGACCTCAAGGTGGCCCTCAGAGTTATTTACCCATTTTTATGCCCATCTTTGAGATGAGCAAACAGGCTCAGAGAGTTGAAGTTACTTTGTCAACGTCTTGCAGCAACCAAATAATGTTTTAACTGGGATTTATTTATAAAACATTTATTTTATTTTTGCAGGTTTGGGTCTTAGTTGCAGCCCAGGGGCCTCTTTCTAGTTGTGGCACCACAGCTTGTGGGCTCTTAGTTCCCAGATCAGTAATTGAGCCCACATCTAAATCGGAAGACAGATTGTTAACCACTGGGCCACCAGGGAGGTCCCTTAGCTGGGATATAAATCCAGGTCCAGCTGTCTTCAAAATTCTAACCATGATAAGCAATGCAAAACACTGTAAGACAATGAAATGGAAGAGTCTGTTAAAATGTTCAGACAGGCTCCCCTGCTGTCTGAAAGGAGAGTGTTTCTATGAAACCTCTTGTGAGCAGAAGTGGTGCGAAGGGAAAATCCTTTGCACTGAAAATCCTCTTCAGGTTTCTTTTGGTTAGCAAGAACCATTGCTACTGTAGGAGTTCAGTAAGAGTGAAGTGGTAGAAAGTGAACTTACAACAAGCAGGGGATACCTTGTGGTGTTGATTTCTGGGTGGCAGGATTACCGGTCATCTTTGTTTCCTTCCTTTTTACGTTTGTTTTCAGTGATGAGCAGGTATTGTGCACTAAACAGAAGACCTCGATAAAATGCAGTAAGGAAAGTCAGGGCTGCCGCTCATGCTTGTCCAGCAGCCGCCCCCCTGCCCCCCCACCAACCCTGGGTGGGCTGGCTGGAGAAACCGGGCGTGGGAGCCGTGCCTGTCTCTCAGTCTTGTGCTGGGCCCTTTCTGGAAGGCTCACTGTGTTCCCTGGCCCCTCTTTCATGCTCAGGAGGATTGGGGAGAAAGGGGAACAGCAGGGAGATGCCAGTGGTGCCAGGCCTGGTGGTCACTGTCCAGCAGCCGTTGGGGCTTCCCTCTGTGGCTCTAGCATGGGGCCACTAGTCATGCTGGCTGGGCCGCCTCTATTTCCCTCCACAGGCCATTGAGAAACTGGTAGCTCTTCTCAACACGCTGGACAGGTGGATTGATGAGACCCCTCCAGTGGACCAGCCCTCTCGATTTGGGAACAAGGCCTACAGGACCTGGTATGCCAAACTTGACCAGGTGAGGCTGCCGCAGGACGGGCTTGGGGACTGGGCGGGGGAAGTGTTCAGATATCAGCACTGGGGAGTTTGTTGAAACGGCAGTTCTGTTCCCTGAAAGTACAAATGTGTTTACCCTCTGCCCCAGCTGTCCTCTGGGAATCACCACTGTGGGTGCGCAGCCCTCTGCACAGGGCTGTTTGTAGGTGATTGTGTGTAGCAGCAGATTGAAACAGCCCACGTGTCCATCTGCAGTTTATTATCGGTTGAATAACTTAATAAGGCCACCCAGGGGGTGCCATGCAGCTCTAACAAAGATCAGGGAGGCGACTCAGGAACTCAGGGGAAGGGACTGCGACTTCCAGGATCCCCCGCAGATACTCCCTTGTATAAAATGATGAGGGTCCGTTGGTCCTCTGTGTCCACGGGTTCTCCATCAGTGGGTCTGAAGGGCTGACTATCCTGTCAGAGGGGAGGCAAGGTGTGGTGCACATGGCAAGCTGCCTTTTGTTAAGAGGGGAAACGAAAAAGGTATGTTTGTATTTCTCAGTGTGCACTGGAAGGATACAGAAGAGGCAAATAAACTGGTGGTTTCCTTTTGAGCGTTGGTGGAGGGGTGGATGGAGAGGAGAGAAGGGTGGAGTAAGACTTCTGAGTACATCCCTCCTACAGTGTATTCACTTTTGAGTCATGCAAAGGTAATATTTGTCCAAAGCAAACAAAAAATAAAACTGCAGAGTAGCCACCCTATCCCATAGGTCTGTAGGCCTGAGGCGGGGCATGGGGATCCAGATTTTCACCAGGTCTCCAGGAGATTCTCTTGCCAGGTGTTTACAGACCGAACTTAAAGAAACTTGGGTCCTAATTTCTTGTCCCGGTATTTTCACATGATGAAACAGAGGGGAGTCCCAAGGACCCAGCAAAACGCTGTCCTTGTGTAAGAGTGACCTGGGGCTGCCTCTGGGTGCTAAGGTGGCACATGGCTTATTTTTTTAGTTGAGTTATAACGTAAAGAAAGCTGACAAATCATAGTTATACAGCTTGATAGATCTTAACTTATTTTTAACCTTGCATCCACCACCCATATCAAGCCATGGAACATTCCAGCACTTCCCCAGGGCCCTTGTGCCCCTTTCTAGTTGATATCCCCCAGATTTTTGTCACTGCTCCCCTACAGATTGATTTTGCCTGTTTTTGAACTTATCATATAAGTGTCTGACTTCTTTTGCTCAACTTTGTGATTCACCTGTATTGTGTGGAACAGTGCACCTTCTTCCTTGCTATGTAGTATTCCAGTGTATGACCATAGCATAGGTTATCTGTTGTGCTGCTGATGGACAGTTTAGTTATGGGATGTTTCCATGTCTTGGCTGCTATAAATGATACTGCCGTGAACATCCTTGGATATGTCTTTGGTGAACATCGGGCACAAACTCCCTTGCTGGGAGTATGAAGAAGGAGGACATCTCTGGATGTCAGTGAGTTACTCGATGGGAAAGTCGAATGGCTTCTTTTCAGATCCCTCTCCTCTAGTTCCCAGAGCCATGTCCCCTGGAGGGAGGGTCAGCAGATGAAAAGCCACCCCAGGGTGGTCTTTGTTGTGTAGAAATAAACGCTCTCCCATCTCTTCCTTCTGTGGGCAGTCAGAGCAGGGAGTTGGGATATCACACCGAGATGCTGCCTCTGGGCGCCTGCCTAATCTGCCATCACCACTGTGTGTCTCTTGTGTTATCAGGAAGCAGAAAACTTGGTGGCCGCAGTGGTCCCCACCCACCTGGCAGCCGCTGTGCCCGAGGTGGCTGTTTACCTAAAGGAGTCTGTGGGGAACTCCACGCGCATCGACTATGGCACAGGTACCCGTGACCCCCGGCGGGCGCCTGCTTGGCTTCACTGCGGTTCTTTCTTGGACTACCTCCTGTTTGCTCTGGGTTGTGTGGGATGTGGGAGCCCTGAGCAGGCATCCCGTGGGTACAGTTGGTCCACCAGGGGGAGCCGGAGTCACATGTGTGGTGGCCTTAAGCACAGAGCTGATTTCTGTTCCTTGTAAGATGGCCTGACTGAGCTCATCACCATCCCCAAACTGACAACTTACTGAGCACTTACTATACCCCAAAACAGCGCTTACAGAAACCCTGAGAACTGAAAGAGCCTGGCAGCCTCTGGCAGTGCTGTGGAGCATTACTCTCAGCCACTCAGTGCTCATTAGAGGGAACGCTGTGGGCACCTTAAAAAAGAAAGAGGGTTTTCTCTATTATGGGGAGGGTCCCTGCTTTGATAGGCCCGTCTTGCCGTGCCTTTCCTCACCGAACCGGGCAAATGCAGGAGCTGCTGCTCTCTCGGGCCCTTCCTTTGCCTCTAGAGGAGCCCAGGCCACAGGGGCAGGCCTGGAGAAGGGCTCCTTTGGACCTGGGTCTTGGGAAAGTTTTGTCGTCTGCTCCCCTGATGTTGAGGAGCAGGCTTATTATCAAGTGAGACTTTCAAGGGTGGAGCTTTAACTGTGACCAAGCAACCTGTAGGGGAGAGGGACCAGGTCAGCAGGGACTGGGTGTCTTTCCTCCACTCTCAGATGCTCCTTGTTGTGCAGGGGTGATGACTGCCCCTGTGTGGTGGTGGCTTGGACTCTAGCTGGTCGTGATCCCAAACTGTGCAGCTGAAAGTAACAGCACATAAGCATTCCAGGCCCTTGGAGGGGCCCAAGGAATCATAAACTATCAAACAAGGGCAGGGACTTTTGCCTCTTGTCCCTTTAGTGCCTGACCTGGACAGTGACCGCTCCTATAGTAGGTGCTCAATAAATAGGGTAGAATTGATGAGTGAGTTAAACCTCCCAAATAAAATGTCAATGCCTATGTAAGAATCACCAGCCTGGGCCTTTTAGGAGTAGAATTATAGTATTGGTGGTTCTTAAAAGGACCCTGGTCTTTCTGGATGGGGAAGAGGCCCCTTTACCTCCATGTTGATCTCCTGCCTTAGATGGGAAGTTATTGGTGATTTGGACTCGGGTGAGGCTGAGAACAGTCCTACTCCTTCTGGAAGACTGTCAACCTTGGCTGTTTTTTCTCCCCCAGGACATGAAGCAGCCTTTGCTGCTTTCCTCTGCTGTCTCTGCAAGATTGGGGTGCTGCGGGTAGATGACCAAATAGCCATTGTCTTCAAGGTGTTCAATCGGTGAGTGAGCCAGGCGGGAAGGACGGCTGCCAGTGGGAGGAGAGGCCGACGGTCTCTTTCCTCCTTGTTGCTGTCAGACTGGGAACAGGGGCCTGTCAGGAGCTCCTGAGTGGCTGTGGGTTCTCTCGTTCTGTCCTAATCAAGCCATGACTGTAAACAGGATGTCCAAGACTCCTCCTCCTGAGAGCTTCAAATTCAAGTAAAAATCAGTGAAGGGAAAGTTACATAATGGCTGCTGATGCTTCTGTGGCATTTATCATGTAGAGGTTCTTTCTAAGCACCTTACATGCAAGTCTTTTAATTCTCATGACCACCCGAGGAAGTAGCAACTGTCATTTTCATTTTACAGATGTGGAAACTGAGGCATAGAGAAATCAGATCTCTTCACTGAGGTCACGGCCAGCTGAACCTAGGCAGGCAGGCTCTGACCCGTTCCCCTCACCACCCGAGCCACCTTCCTGCACATGGATGTGTCTTAGTCACCAGAGGGCGTTGACACGTCCGTGATGGGCCCCACTCAGGTGCTGCGGAAGCTGCAGCTCCAGGGCAGTTCCTGAAGGGAGCTAAGGGGTGAGCTCCTTGGACTCTGGTGAGAGAAGCCGCCGCTCCTGCCTGGGCTCTCACCTTGTCAGGAGGTGATGGCACTAACCTCCTTTCCTGGTTGGTGTGTTGCCAGTTTCCTGGGCCAGAGGAGGCTGAATGTGAGAGAGAAAAATGAAGCTACGTTATTTTGAGTGTGTCAGCTGATGTGTAACTCTGGCATGTAGGTTTTAATTGACGGTGGTTCTTTCTAGCCTCCTCTGCTCCACTGGCTGAAGGGTTGAGACTGTTTTTCTGCTTTTGCCACCCGCCCTCCCTTCCCCGCCGTCCGGTGCAGGTACCTTGAGGTTATGAGGAAGCTCCAGAAGACGTACAGGATGGAGCCGGCCGGCAGCCAGGGCGTGTGGGGCCTGGATGACTTCCAGTTTCTGCCCTTCATCTGGGGCAGTTCGCAGCTGATAGGTACTGAAGTGGGGCGCGGACCCCCACCCCCAGCCCTCCTGCCCCCCCTGCCCCCCTACCCAGGGCACGCGCTGACAGCTTGTAAAGCAGGCGTTAGACCAGCTATTGACAGAGCCGGCTTGCTGCTGACCTGCTGCTGCAGCCGGCGGCGTGGCAGGCCAGGGAGGCAGAGGCCAGGCACCACCGAGATAATGGGAAGTGACATGGGCTGGGTTGAGGGCACGCGCCTAGCACACAGTGGACTGGTGTGAGACGCGCCCCTGTTCCTGGCTGCAGCTGCAGGGTTTTATGTGGAAAATGAGGGGTTCTTTTGACTTGGTGACCAGTGTCGTCCACTGTTACTATCGAGCTGTGCCCAAGGGGCCGTCAGGGAGCTGCTGCCGGATGCTGGTCCGGGGCCCGCCCGCTGTGAGCCCGCTCTGGTGGTGGTTCCCCTCACTGTCCCATGGGCAAGCCAGAGTGGCTGAGGGTTCCATGTCTACTTGCATGTAGAAGTAACTGCCTTCAAAATAACATTAGTAAAGGACCCTTTGTTGAGTCCTTGCCTGGTGCCAGGCCCTGCTCTCAGTGCTTCAGGGAGATCCTCTCGAGGACCCTGGGCAGGGTCTTTGCCAACAGACCATAAACACTGACCTGTGCAGGCGCCAGGTTGAGAGGGCTTTAGGGCGGTGCTGATGATCAGGTACCCTCCCCACCCCCAGCCCTTACAGGGTGTTCTTATCCCCACTGCACGGATGAGGAAACTGAGTCGCATGGCTGGAAAGAAGCAGAGCTAATACTCATTACCCTAGAGTACACACACAGGGCCATTTATTGCTTCTGCGAGATCAAGTGTTGAGGGCGCAGGGGCAGATCTTAGGCCGTCGGGCGGGTGTTAACGGGGCCGGTCTGCTGTGGCCCGGTGGTGCCAGTGCCTGGACCCCGGGCTCTTTGTTGTTTCCAGACCACCCATATCTGGAGCCCAGGCACTTCGTGGATGAGAAGGCCGTGAACGAGAACCACAAGGACTACATGTTCCTGGAGTGCATCCTATTTATCACCGAGGTGAGAGGAAAGGAGTGAGGAAGGAGCCCCCGGCAGCCTCCGGGCCAGAAGGAACTGAGGCTGGTGGCTTTGGACAGAGGAGCCAGAGCTGCTGTCTGAGGTGGCAGGGCCAGCCCCTGAAGAGGAAGCCCTGCGGGGCCTCTCTGAAAGGCTAGGCCACCTTCTGGCTGTCCTGGGTCTCCTCCCCTAGCTCAGTTTCTGCTGGAGCTGACGGGTTAAGACCTGGTCATCAGATGGACTTGGTGACCGATGAAGCAGCTCTGAAGGGTGGGCATCTCTTGAGTGGGGCCCCCAGCGTCTGTAGAGCTAGTGTGTGTGGATGTGTGTGATGTAGCCTTTGCAGGAGTTGGAGAGACTGGAGTGGACAGCTGGACAGATTTCTGTTGAAGGGATACACCTCTGTTGGTGTCTGAGGACAGGGGCCACATGAAGTGCCAGAAGTGACAGTTAGTAGGCCTGGACCCTCAGGCCACTCAGCAGGGATCATTCAGGTGGGTGCTGTTACCCTGCTAAAGTAGGATCTCCCACAATGCGGCCTTGGACCACTTCCTCGGGGTCACCTGGGGCGCTTGTTAAAATGCATTGTCTTGGGCCCCACCTCAGCTTTCTGAATCCGAATCTTGGGGGACAAGCGCTAGGACCCTGAATTTAAACACATGACATGTGCCAGGTGACTGTGCATCAAAGTTGGGGACCCACTGCTTTGGGGGCCTCTCAGGAGGCCTTTTCATCTTCCCTACCTAGTGCCTGACCCCCACAGACTTCCAAGGGGTGCCCTGGCTCTGCCGCCTGCAGAGGTCCTGACCCCGTTCTCTTTCCTGATGCCTGCACGCATTCCCCCGGCACACGTGGATCCCCCCTCCCTGTGGGGGTTGCTCTCTCTGCTGCCCATTCTGTCCCTGAAGAGGGGGCCGCCCGGTTACCCAGCCGTTGCTCCAGGCTCTCCTGGTCAGCACTCGGCTCAGGCCTCTGCCAGACTCCAGAGGCCAGAAGGGAATGATACGTTTTTCCAAGTCAGCAAATGAAGCTTGTTCTGATGGCTGAGTGGCCGCTGCTTCATTCTCTGAGATCTGCTGCCTTCAGCACTGTAGGCAGCCCAAGGTCGGAAGGACTCTAGGGCAGCCTGGCTCGCTGCCTTGAGAGCCAGTCACATGCTGCTGTCTCCAGACTAGGTCGGGAGGGTCTGCAGAGCCCGGAGACACCTGGGGCTGGGCGAGGGGAAGAGGTGGCTTCGCTGGCCCCTCTAAGAGGCTAAGCCGTTTAGGCTCCCCCAGGTGGCTGGCCAAGCCCCAGAGTCCCTATCAGTAACTAATGAGGTAGAAGACCAGGCTGGGCCTCAGGGAATATGGGAATTGACTCCACGTTAAAATTTTGGATTTTTATTTACTTGTTTGATTATGCTTGGTATGTATAAAAACCCAAAAGCCTTCCCAGAATTTGGGGCGCATGTCTTCTGCTAGAGGAAATCCTACAGTGGCCGCTAGGTGGTGCTAAAGACACACTGAACTTAGCGGAGGTTTTGATAACAGTTGAGGGAGAGGCGTGAACTGGGAGGAGGCCAGCAGGCCCTCGAGTTCTAGGTGGTTCCGCACCCTCTCTTCAAGGCCTGGTTCTCACCCTCGGTCTGGGTGCTTGGGCGTGGTGGGAGACGCTGGACGCTAGCAGGGGCATGCCCCAGAGCTCAGAGGACTGGCAGGGGCCCCTCTCACCCATTTGGCCGGCCCTGAGCCCTGCTAACCCGGCTGGCGTGGTTCCTGTTGAGGGCACACGTTGTGCTAGTTCTCCAGAGTCTGGGCTCAGCACCTAGACAGAGTTTCTGCAGTCCCTCGGTGGTGGTGAGGGAAGCCCAAGGCCTGACCCTGGGCCTCCCTCCGTCCTGACAGCTGTGAGGAGCTCTGTGTGCCATGGCCCGTGTGCTGTGGCCAGGACAGGGGCAGTGTTGCCTCTGCAGACCCAGGGATTTACTAGGGCTGGCGCAGCTGGGAGACTGAATAGACAAGAGTCGGAAAAGAGACCAGGCCAGCCTGGGACCTGCCCTGGTGGCCCTGGGCATCCCGCACAAGGCCCTCACCCGGCAGGCTTCTCCACCTCAGGAAATGCAGCCCTGGCGCCTTTAAGAGCCCAGGGTAGGCAGGAAAAGAATTTCAGTTTCAATCTGGCTTCTAAATTTGGAGTTTTGGGAAGGGAGGGATCAGATTTCAGCTGGAAGGGAAGGAGCTGACAGGAAGGCGCTGTGCAGAGCCTCCCCCCCACCCCATCCCCCCTCAGTTACTGACAGAGGAACCATTTACAAAAGGCCGATTCTCTTGGGAGTGGAGAGGCAGGAACGCAGCGTCTGTGAGTAATTTCCTGCTCAATATGGCTGCTCTGACTCACAGAATTCCCCTGGGGTCACTGCGGGACTGCAGCTTGCTTGCTCGTTCTAGCTTTCTCTTCTCCCTTTGTGGCTAGAATGAGCTAATTTTTTTGTCTTTTCGACCCCATTCCTTTTCCCCCTCATCTGTTTTCCTTTCCAGAGTTGCAGAGGCTCCTTCCAAAGGACTGAAGGGGTGGGGGGGGCAGCCCCTCTAGAGAAAGCATCTCTTGCCTTTCCAGGGAGAGGGTTAGGGGCCCTGGGGCCCTGGGGCTCAAGCCCCGCCCCTGGCTCTGCCAGGGTGCCGGAGAGGCCTTTTGGCGCGCCATCCCGTGCCCCTAGTGGGGAAGGCTGGCTCAGCAAGCTGAACCTCTGGTTTCCCCACGCCCCCTTGCTAGCCTTGGCCAAAGAGCCCTTGCTGAGCTGCGGCTTTGACAGAGGCCAGCAGGGTGCCTCCTGGGTGGTTTCTCACAGGGCTCAGTCCAGAGTGAGACTGGTTCTATAGCTCCAGTGATCCTTGGGCTTCTCAGGGCCTGGAAGTGTGCAAGAGAGGGCTGGAGCCTGGCGCTCCTCCCGTGGGGCAGGGCACCTGGGGAAGGGGCGGGGTGAGGGGAGGTTGGGGGTGGAGCCTGATGGAGTGGGGCTCGGGGAACAAAGCTCTGTGAGGGGCGAGGGCCAGCACCTGCAGGCTGCGGGCTTCTGGCTGCCTTCCTGGAGGAGGGAGTATTAGAGAGAGGAGGGGGAAGTCTGGGTAAAGGGACCGGCCCAGGAAAAGCCCAATGGGGACCTTGGGCTGTGGCCTCACTGCTCAGGGAAGGAGCCCATTGTCCATGCTCCTGAACCTGGAAGTTGAGACAGGTTTTCGGGGGGACTTGGGCCAGGGCAGGGAGATGACAGGGTTAAACTGGCAGCTTTTTCAGCTTCCATCTTGCAGTTTTGTAAGAATTGCCCTCACTGGGGGAGTGAGAGAGTGGGGTCACCGGGCGAGTCTACAGCCATGGGTGAGGGTTTTGTGCTTGTGGGACCCGCACTCATGCCCAGTACGGAGAGAGGGCTGAGGGACCCCCATCCCTTCTCCCTGGAACAGCTCTCCACCAGCCCCACCTCCACACACAGCCTCTTCTGGAACCTTCCACCTACTCGAGGTCCAAGTCTGCTCTCTTACCAGCTCAGCCTCTGCTTTTCAGACTCTTTCTTCTGAAGGCTGCCCTCAGGGTGCTGAGCCCCGTCCCCCAGCATCAACCGGGGAGGGGGCAGTGTGGAGGGGATTGTGAACTGCCTGTTAATAAATACAGATGTGCTGGCCTTGTGCTGTCTGAGGGGTGTACTCAGGCGCACCTACTTCCTCGTCTCAGCGCTGGTTTCTGAGATGGGGGCTCCACTGGGCCTGCTGCAGGATTTCTTCCAAGAGGAGGGACTGGGACCGTACGGTCCTTGCTCCTGCCTGTCCCTTGCTGCTGGGGTTGCCATCCCTTCTCCACTCGGCTGCCAGCTCAGGCTGGCTTTGTAAAGACCTTCCTCCCACATCTGCTGCAGGTGACCTGTGTTTTTCCCCTCTTTTCCTTCCTGCCTCTGCCTGCCATGAAGAGGGCAGTCAGATGCTTGGGCTTGATCCAGGCCCTCTCCCAAACCGACCTTTCCCTAGGCTCTTCCAGCTCTACCTGTAGCAGGCCAAGAGGGACCCTGTCTCTGGCACGTGTGTGTGTGCGTGCGTGTGGACATGTGCACATGCGTGCCTGCCTGCACGACTGCCACCCCATAGGTGCATGCTGCCGCCTAGTCTTCATGAGAGTGTGTGCGTGTGTCTCTGTATATGTCTATGTGTGTTTGTATGCGTGTGTATGTATGTGCCTACATGTTGTGTGTGTGTACATGTGTGTGCTGGAGCAGCCTTGCTGCAGGGGAGCAGGGGGTAGGCTCCAGGGCCCGCCTCTCCAGCTTGTGAACTCTTCTTTTCCAGATGAAGACAGGCCCCTTTGCAGAGCACTCCAACCAGCTGTGGAACATCAGCGCTGTCCCCTCCTGGTCCAAAGTGAACCAGGGTCTCATCCGCATGTATAAAGCTGAGGTGAGCGGGGACTGGCTGGCACTCTCGGTCCTGGACACCCTCACCCCCACCCCACTGTTCTGCTCTCCGTCCAGCTCTGAGTTGTGGGCCAGCCCCCTCTGACACCTGAGGCCTCTGAATCTCTGTCTGTGGAGTGGGCAGCCGGAAAAGTCCTGTGACTGAGGCCAGACCCTGCTGCTCCCCGGTCTCTGTTCCCACTTGTCAAGTGGCTGGAGGCCTTTCTCAGCTGTGTGTCCTGTGGGGACTTGAAGAAGAAAACAGGCTTGGGAAAAGGCTCTATCCTTTGGAGACATCATCCAAAGTGCTGTTTCTCCCACTTTGGTGTGTGATGGCTGGGCAGGTGGGAGGTCTTGGGGGGAGGCCCGGGGCTGCATTTTTAATAACCGCTTCTGGGGTCCTCCCTGCTTTCCAGTCAGAGCAGCAGGGAGAGGTGTGGGCTTCTGGAGCTCCCCCTGCTGGGAGGCGGCCACCCTCTCTCCTGCCCCCTCTGCTCGTCCTCCTTGGCACCCTTCTCCCAGCCAAGGACATGACTTTCTCTCTGGCAAGTAGGGAGGAGAGATTTCTTCCCACCCTGTCCTTTCCTCTAGCTCCTTCCACATCTTAGGCAGACCATTCCTAGAACCCGGGAGGGCCTGGTGTGAAGTCCCTCACCTGGAGCAGTGGGTCCCAAACTTCCCTCTTTTCACCCTTCGGCTGGTGGTCTCAGGTGTTGCCCTGGAGGTGCTCCTCTCTTGACCCTTGGTCGTCCCTCTCCGGGGAAGGGGGAGGTTGTCTAGGTGGCCTCCTTACACCCAGGGCTCTCTCAGGGCCGTCAGCAGAGGCAGAGGAGCAGGGAGGGCAGGGTGAAGGGCGCTGGGTGCGACTGGGAGTACCAGCGCTTCTAGTGGCCTGGATCCCTCTCTGCGGCCCCGAAGGGGTTAAAGGCACTGGGACTGACCAGGCCTGGCCCTCTCTCTCCCTTCCGCCCCCTCCCCCTCCGTTCCCCTTCCTCTGGACTTCACATCCTGTGTTTAGGTTCCAGCCCACATACCTCTCTAATCTGAGAGGAGCCTTTGCTGGATCTGGGTAGGCTGCATCCGGCCCTCAGCCCTCCATGCTGGCCCTCCTGCTGGAGGGCCCTCCTGCTGGAGAGCCCCCGGGGCACTGCCCTCTGTGTGTTCTGTTGTTCTCGACCCCTCCCCACCCCAGTCCCACAGTGGGTGCTGAAGGGGCCTCCCCCTCCAGGTCTCCCCACCCCCCACCCCCCCATAGGCAGGACTCTTTGGTGCCTTTCCTGCCTGGGATCTTAGATGCTGTCCTTCCTGCAGGCTCTTACTTGAGTGACTAAACTTATCTTGACCTGGGCCCCTAAGGGCGGAACAGGAGGCCCTGTCTCCAGTCCCTACCTGTGTCCAGAGGCAAAAGAACCCTCGCCGACAGGATGAGGGAGGAGCAGGGTAAGATCGCAGCCCTGACGGTGCTGCACAAACAGCAGTCGAAGGTGCAACAGTTGTCTGTCTCTGGCTGTTGGACACAGGAGGTCAGCGACTGAAAACTGCCCGCGGCTCAGGACCAGACAGAGGGAGTGCTGAGCAGATAACCCAGGGCCCTTCCTGAAACCCAGAAATTGCGGCTCTGGGTGCACGCAGCCTGCCAGGCACTGTGTGGTGGCCGCGCCTTGGTAGGAGAACCCTGGGACTCGTTGACTCTTAAGTCTAGGGACACCGAGTCCCTGTACCCTGCTGCTGCTGCTGCTAAGTCGCTTCAGTCGTGTCCGACTCTGTGCGACCCCATAGATGGCAGCCCACCAGGCTCCGCCGTCCCTGGGATTCTCCAGGCAAGAATACTGGAGTGGGTTGCCATTTCCTTCTCCAGTGCATGAAAGGGGAAAGTGAAAGTGAAGTCACTCAGTCATGTCCGACTCTTAGCAACCCCATGGACTGTAGCCTACCAGGCTCCTCCATCCATGGGATTTTCCAGGCAAGAGTACTGGAGTGGGGTGCCATTGCCTTCTCCGCCTGTATCCTGCAGCACCTGTTTATAAGTTGCCAGCAGGTCACCCTTAGTCTGTGATCCCTGGGGTTGTGGAGTTGCACGCTCCCTGAGCAGAGGAAAGGGAGGCAAGGACTCCCTCTTCCAGATGGGTTCCGGTCCTTGGGGACCTCCGAGGCCTGCCAGTTCTGAAGTGCAGATGGGGGTTAGCAGAGGCCAGAGCCCCAGCCAGATTGGCTGCGGGAGGAGAGCTGGTCCCCTGAGCTGCCACAAAGGCCTGTCCGGGCCTGGCGTCAGAGTTTGGGCCCAACTGTCTGCACCTTCCAGCTGCCTGTCTCAGCCTTTCTGAGTGGAAGAACCAGATGCTTCTGAGGCTCTTGTTGGGGGGTGGGCTTGTCTTTCCTGAGGGCTGGCCCCATGCTGGTGCTCCCTTCAGAAGGGTCTGTTAGACTCAGGAGCCCCTTCTCTCCCTGAGTCACTGGGAGCTGGGAGCTGGGAGCTGGGAGCTGGGAGCTGGGAGGGCCCGCCCGCTGGAAGGTCTGGACTCAGCCCGGCTGAAGCAGTTGCTCTGTCCAGAGCACAGGTATTGCGGGACACAGGTCACTGCTCCGGAGAAAAGGCCCGGCCTGAGGCGCCTCTGCTGTGACCCTGGAGCTCCACTTCCTTTGCCCCAATCAGCCCTTTGCCTTTAGCCCAGTTCCTTGCCTCTCCTGGCCCTGGGGAAGCTTGTTTGGGGGGGGGTCCCTGAGGGCAGAGTGAACAGAACCCCTGCTCCATCCCCCTAAGCCTCTTGCCTTTGTAACTTCTCAGGCCTGAAAGCTAGAAGCAGGTTGACCTTTGACCCTTTCTGGAATTCCAGGGCCCTGGGGGGCTCCCCTTTGACAAACTCCTACCACTTCCTCCATGACCTAAGCACAATGGCAGCTGCCTTTGCTTCTGGCCTGGATCTGCTGCTCCTCCCCCACAGGGGCCACCCCCAGCTGCCTGTGCCCCACTTTGTCTGCCCCAGGCCCAGGAGCCTGACTGTGTGGCCTGGAGCTCTGCTCCCTCACACAGCTTAGCTCCCCATCCTTGCATCATGCATTTCCCTTCCTGCTCACCTCTGGGCCCCCTTCAGGCCTTGTGGACCATCCCCCACTCTGAGACACACACACACACACACATCTGACACACACACACATACATCTGACACACACACACACACACACAGCTGGCAAAGGCCCCCTCATCTCTGCTGGTGGCTCTTGAGGTCAGGGACCCTGGGCCAGTGCTGGCCTTTATTCCTCTGAGGTAGTAGGAGGAGGGGACAGTAACAGGATGGGACCCTCGCCCTCTCTGAGGCCAAAATCCTGTTCCAGCCCAGCCAGGAGGTGCACATCCTGCCTGCCTGTGAGGCCAGAGGTCTGAGAGGAGGCCCCCCCACCCTCTGGCGTGTGGTGGGCTGGTGCGGGGGGTGGGGGCGGGCCCCTCCTTTCTGGGTCCTGCATGGTGCGGACACGGGACACGGGTGCCTGGGCCAGAGGGCAGGCCCGGGGCCCATCTGCCTGGGGGCCAGGCCCTGCTTCTCCCTTCTTCCCTCCTCTGCCACAGCCCTGGGCTGAGGCCCTGGCCTGACCGACTTCAGGGAGCCATCCCCCTGCCCAGTGTGCTTGTTCTCTGCCCAAGCTCCGGGCTGCTGGGAATTGCCCTGAGGTGGGAGGAGCGGGAGGCTGTCAGCTGATTCTTCCTGTCTCCCTCTGAAGTGCCAGGATGCTTTTTTCAGTCTGGAGAACTGAAAAGTGGGAAAACGGGCCTTGGGCCCATCTCAGTTGGTGTCCCGGTGTATCCCCATGCCTCTTCTCCAGGGCGGGCCCTGGGTAGGGGGTCCCCATAGTCTGGAGGGTTCTTTTCCCCTCTGGGCCCCAGCTCATCCCTCTGGGCCTAGTGGTGTCACTCGGCTGCCCCTCTTCTTGGCTGCTGCCTCGTGGGGTTGGGCTGCCTTCTCCCCCCATCTCCTCCCTCTCTCTCACTCTCCTTGTCCTTACCAGGGTCTGGCCTGATTGTCGTGTAGTGGGGGCCTTTGGGTGGGAAGGGCTGGTCAGGAATGGGCAGGAAGCTCTTGTTCTTCCCCAAAGGCTTGGGGGCTGCTCTGGGGCCGGGCCACTTCCAGGCCCTGGCTGGATACCTGCTGCAACCGCGCTGCTCCAGGCCTCGGGAATCGTCTGGGGGTCCGTCCGAGGCCTGAGTGGCCGGGCAGGCCTTGGCAGGGCACCACACAGCCCTCACCTGTCCTCTCCGCCCCTTCACCTCACAGTGCCTGGAGAAGTTCCCCGTGATCCAGCACTTCAAGTTCGGGAGCCTCCTGCCCATCCATCCCGTCACGTCGTCGTGCTGAGAGCGGCCCATCCCGGCTGCCATTCCTGTGCCTGCCCTCCCCGACTCCAGTTGCCACCCCCTCCCCACCCCCTTCCCACCCCCTCCCCTTGTTCTTTCTGTTTGATGAGAGGCTGTTTACTGGGGTGGATGCTGAGTGCGGGGCTGATGGAGGCTCAGGGCATAGGACTGAAGGACCCAAGTTGGGAGAAGTGACCAAAGTGTGGCCAGTTTCCCGACTTGCCCTGTGGTGGACGGGCAAGGGGAGGGGAGCCGGCACAGGGTCCCAGGGCCCCGCTCCCGCCCTGGCCTCCCTCTCCTTCCATTCAGTCCCATCTGAGCCCAGGCTGTCCCCGGCCACCATGGGGTGGGGGGGAGGTACTCTGCCGTGGCCATCGCTTTCCCTCGCAGGTTGCCTTTCTAAGGGTTGGGGTAGTTTCCTAAGCCATGTTTGGGTGGGTGTCTGGGGGTCCTGAGGGCTGGAGGCTGAGGCTGGCAGCCAGCCTGGGGTGGGGTTGGGAAGGGAGAAGCGTGGATTGTTCTGGCCGGTGACCCTCCCAGCCCCTCCTCACACTGACCCCTGGCCTGTGTGGGCCCCTGTGTCCAGTGCCTCATCCTTGCTTTTCTGCTCTCTGGCTCCAGGGTACCCTCTGGAGGGCCCAGCAGGGCTTGCTCCCCAGGCTCTCCCTGGCTGGGAGTGGGTGATAGAAACTCTGGAGGAAAGAGGATGGGCCGGGGGCCAGGGGCCGGTTGCCGAGTAGCACCTGGGCTGCTCCCCGCATTCTGTCCGGCTGCTCCTGCTCCCTCATTGCTGCTGCTTCTGCAACCCGTGGCGCCTCCCTGCCCCTCTCTCTGGGCGGTGGGTGAGTGGGTGCAGGAGAGCTCCGGGAGCAGCCACCCACTCCCTCGCTCCCTCGTCCTCCCGCCTCCCGGGGCTCTAGGAGGAGCTGTGAAGACGGGCAGGGGCAGGGCTGGGCCGGACTGGGGGGTGGGGAGGGGTCCTAGCAACAGCTGGCCAGCTCTAGAGTTTTCTTCTGGGGGCAGGGCTGCTCCCAGTCCTGACTCTGCTGCGCCCTCCCCGTATCTGGGCCCACCCACCCTTCTGGGAAGGGGGAGCATCTGAGAAGCACAACTGAGGGGCTCGGCCTTTGGGTCTGGGCTGATGGCCTGGGCAGAGGCTGGGAGAGGGGCCCCGAGAGTCTCAGAAATAGTTTCCTAGGAGAGGCTCAGCGCCTGCCTCCCCCCAAGGGCCCACACCACCGCCTTCCTGGCTCCTCCTTCCCTGTGCCCCCTGGGGCTCCCCCAGCCCTGGCGCCTTCATTGCTGTTCAGATTAAAGCCTCTGTTTTGCACCTGTCACCTGTGTGAGGTGTGTCTTTTCAAGCCACATGCTTGTTCTCCACACAGCAGTCTGTTCCCCATCAAGTCCCCTTCCCTTAGGCCAAGGAGTCTAGGGCTTGAGCTGTTTCAGCTGGGGTCTGGGGGGCCTGAGCAGGCTCAAAGCTGAGCCCTGGGTTCAAATCCTGATTGTTGCCACACTCAGCTATAAGGTCTTAGTAAATTACTGATTCTCTCAGGTCCTCAGCTTCCTCATCTATAAAATGGGGATACTCACAGGGTGATGGCGAGGAGCCAGTGTGGGGTGTGAAGTCCTCAGCACGGGGCCTGGCGCATAGCAAACACTGCGGTCACTGTGGCTGTTCCTGAGCCCCTGGGTCAGCCCTGAACTGGCCTGAGCAGTCGTTGGACTGGGCCTGACTGACTGTGAACCGGGCTCCTGCAGTATTTAAGGGGGTACCCTCTGCACTCTCTCCACCCCTCATGTCCATGTCCTGCTGGAGTTGGGAGTCTGGGTTGGGCTGCTGTGCCCTAGACTTGGCTTCTGTCTTCAGACAAACCTCCTCTGAAAACAAGATCCCTTGGCTTTTGGCCCAGCCTCGGAGGGGAGGCCTCGCACGGTGCAAGGAGAGCCTGGTGGCCAAGAACCCTGCCTTTGTAGTCAGGCTGATGTGAGTTCAACCCAAAGCCCGCGCCGCTTGGTGGCTTGGAGATCCTGATAGTTGACTTCATGTCTGAGCCTCTGATCAGAAAAATGAGCAAAGTAATACTTAGGCCATGGATTCTGGGATTCATTCATTTCACAAATAGTGGCTGTACATTCCTCATTCTAATGTTGATGACAGTAAATCCCAAAACACCAAGATGTTAGGTGGTGGTGGTGCATTACTATAAAGAAGAAACGGAGCAATTAACTAGAGAGGGTCAGTGGAGGGGCAGGGGGTGGGGGTGGCAGTTTACTTGAGCTACAACGGTCAGCAATGACCTGAGCTGAGACCCCAAAGAGGAGGAAGATCTGCTGGCGAAGGCAGGGGAGCAGGAGAGGTGGCGGAGCCCCTCTGGGGAGAGGTGGAGGGAGGGGAGGGGGAGGAGGCCAGGCTCAGGGGCGGCGGCGGGGGTTGGGGGCCCTTGTGAGCTCTGTGTTGGTGTTGGGCGTAGTCTTTGGGAAGCTGCGGAGGGTTTTGTACCTCAAAAGGGCCTGGGCTGTGGGCGAAGGTGGCCCTGGTCTCTGCAAGGCTGGTGGCCTGGATTAGGGTTCAGGGTGGAGGTGGTTAAGTGGTCTGGTTTAGGCTGTGTTCAGAGTATCACCAACAGGAAGAAGGCACGAGAAGGAAAAGAGCCAAGAAGACCCCCACTTCTTGGGACGTGCAGCTTGATGCCACTTCCCCAGGTCGGCGCAGAGCAGAGCAGAGTGAGGACCTGCTGTTGGGGGTGGCAGAGGCTGTCAGCTGCCAAGAGGAGGTGTGGGCAGGCAGCTGAGCTGCTGGAGTCGATCAGGGGCAGGTCAGCGAGTGATGGGTCCCGGGCTCCCTGCTTGCCGGGAGCTGGGGGTGAAGGAGAGAAGGGGCTGACTCTGGGCAGACCTTCAGGGGAGCTGTGGGAGACCTCAAGGTCAAGGCCCTGGAGGCTTGTGGCGGTGACCTGCTGGACATGTGACTAAGGTCAGAGAAAGGACCGTCCTTACCAAGGGCTGCTCCAGCTGAGGGGGTGGGACAGAACGCACACGTGCAGGTGAGCCAGACGCTCACAATGAGGCTTGATGGGCTCATGGAAGCCCAGAGTTCCCTGCCCCCCTCTGCCCAGCCAAGCCCCCCAGTCCGGAAGGAGGAGTGTGCAGCAGGACCTTGCTCTTGAGAGCTCACCTCCCCTTTTTTGTTGAGAAGTGAGCAGAGACTGGGTGGGTGCGCGGGTGGGCGGGGGCTTGAGATCAGGGAAGGCTTTGGGGCGGGGGATGTTCAGGCCCTGTTGCAGGCTACCATGTCCATATCCACCATATGCTGGGAACAAACCAGGAGAGGCAAGAAGGTGGCGATGCTGGTGCGAGAGGCCAAGTGATGGGAGCAGGCCTTGGAGAAGGCGCCAGATGGTGCTTGTCCTTTCTTACAAAGGGGTGTCCGTTAGATGGATCGTACGGAATTTACTTCTGCCAGGAGACGTGAGGCAAGGCCATCAGCCACCCCTGGGGTGGGGAAAGGCAGGATGTGGGCCAGGACTTTGGGGCAGGGTGGGAAGCCCAGCAGGACCGGGAAGATGGAACCTGGCGAGGGTCCATGCCTCCCACCCACCTGGTGCTCAGTGAAGGATGGCTGCACGCTGTCACTGGGTCCCGAGGAATCTGAGAGCGGGGCTGGCCGCAAAGCTGGAGGGGCAGGGATGTTGGCTTCCCACTGCCCTCTGCCACTGGGACCCCAGAGCACAAGGTGAACCTCAGCTCTGCTCCTTTCTGGCTTAAAAGGGCCAAGGCTGGAGCCACGCTCAGGGGACGTGAGAGTGAAGAGGTTTTTTTCTAGGAGGAAAAGCCCAGGCAGGCAGGAGTTGGGTAGGAGAACAAAGGTGAGGGTTTCTTGTGCCTAAGACTTGTACCCAAGTCCGGCAACATGTTTTTCCTGAATCCAGAAATTACTAAGTTTATGTATGCTCCATCCAAGGCATTTGGGGGAATGCAGAGATGAAAAGGTGAGTGTCCAGCTTTCAAGAAACTTCTGAGTGGGAGGAATAAGAGCTAGTGGAGGGACTTCCCTGGTGGTCCAGTAGTTAAGAATCTGCCCTCCAATGTGGGGGACTTGGGTTCGATTCCTGGTTGGGAACTAAGATCTCACACTCCTGGGGCAACTAAACCCCCATGTGCAGGCACGGGCAGCAACCAGAAGACCAAACACCGCAGCAAAAGATCCCACAAGCCATGACTGAGACCCCATGCAGCCAAAAATTAATAAATAAATTATATATATATATACACATATATACACATATATATATTTTTTTTAAATAGCTAGTGGACCAGCTGTGGAGGAAGGGAGACAAGGGACTCCGGGGGAGCTCAGGGATGGCTCCGGGGAGGTGATGATGTTTCAGCTGGGCCTTGAACGTGGGCACAGACGGAGGGCGTTCTGGTGGGGCCCTACTGTGCACCGAGGTGTGGCAGTTGGGCAGCGCTGGAAAGGCAGGTGGGGAAGGCCCCCGGGGGCTCCGAGTCACCACTGCGAGGCTCCCAAAGCCCTGTATACAGCCTCAAGACAAGCAACACCGCTGCATTTAATTATCTGTGAGATACATGGTTACCGTCTGTTTTCTCCACTAGAAGACGAGCCACAGGGTGGCAGGGACCAGCTCGGGCGGGATCCCAGTGCTGGCGAAGACTGGCACATAGCAGGTAGTGGTAAACCCCAGAGCAGTGACCACGGAGGGGGTGTAGCAGGCACCTGTGTGTGTGGGTGTGTAGAGGGAGAGAGAGAGAGAGAGAGGGCGGGTGGGTGGTGAAGGAGACGTGCAGGGCCCTGTGAAGGGCGGAGAGAGGCCCTGGGCTGGGAGGGGAAGGTTAGGGTGGGATTTGGTGCTGAGGGAGAAGGTGGGGTTCCTGACAACGCTGGGCACACCCAGGGGAAGGAGCAGGCCTGGGTTAGGGCTGCAGAGTTTGAGGAGTTCTGTGGGGTAGACCTGCTGGACCTGGCTGAAGGGGAGGCTGGCGGGGCGGCTGAGACCCCGTCCCCAGTGGGGAGAGGAGTCAGGCTGCAGGGTCTTCCAGGTTTCCCCGCCCACTGGCCCCCTGCCCTGCCGGTGCTCCAGCCTCAGGCTCCCTTCCCACCCCGTCTCTCTGGGTGCCAGCGGCCCTGGCCTCCTCTCGGCTTCTCAGACTCTTGGAGCCACTGAATAGTTTGGGGTCGGCTCCTTCCCCAGAGCTCTTTCCCCCACTGGGAGCCCCTCGTCCTTCTTCAGGGCTCAGCTGAGGTCTCACTTCCTCTGCGATCCTTACCTCGCCCCCCCAGACCAGGCAGATGTCCTGGATGCGCTTGTGTGGCCCCCACCTGTCCCTGCTCCGAGCACTTGGCACACCTGCCTCTGGGGGCAGCCAGCCGTGTGTCTGTGCCACTGCTCCAGGATCTTTGAGGGGACTCGGGGTTGGGGGGCAGCCGTCTAGTTGGAAGTTGGGTTGGTAGGGGGCTGTTTGCTTTGCAGACAAAGCTTCTCTACTTGGTGTTCCTTGGGGTTCCTGAGGCCCACCCCCTAAGTTCAGGGCTCATCATTCCTGTTCCCTGCTATGGGTCCAGTCTCCTACTGTCCCTAGGAGGGTGCTGGACACTGCAGGCACCACGGAAGTATCTGTGAATGGCTGTGACTGAGTGAGGGGCACTTCTAGGATGCTGGAGGTACAGAAGTGGGCCAGATCGCCCAGGAGAATTGGGAGGGAGGAGAGGAAGCTGGGCACCCAGCCTGGAGGCAGGGAGACACTGCTGAGGCGGAGGGGGTGCTCAGCATGTCCACCGCTGTCCAGCTGGCCAGTGCTGGAGCTGGGGTGTCGAGAGACCTCAGACAGCAGTTCCAAGGCACAAACCAAAGCAGAAGTGCAGTGGGTGACCCTGGGAAGCCTGAGTGTCCTTGTAGGCTGAGCACCAGAGTCACGGGTAGAGGGGCACTGGAGAGGCTGGCTTCTGTTGTTTCATTCATCCAGCAAACATCGCTGGAGCCCGCTCGGCTCCAAGACCTGTGCCAAGTGCTGGGGTGCTATAGTGAACAAGACAGACAGCACCCCTCACCCCATCACCTTCCACCACTCCTCTAAGAGCCTGTTCCAGCATGACTTCTCCTAATGGAACACTGGACATACCCTGGGTGTCCAGCAGTGGGGGATTGTTAGAGGCTGGATGAACAACCATACAATGGGCCATCAGATGATGCCTTTTCATGTATTCTTCCAGAAAGATGCTTACGGCCTGTTGTGAAGCAGGGAAGGTAGCTAAAACAACTGCTTGTTTGCTGTTTAGCTGCTAACTCGTGTCCGACTCTGCGACCCCATGGACAGTAGCCGCCCCCGCCCAGGCTCCTCTGTCCATGGGATTTTCCAGGCAAGAATACTGGAGTGGGTTGCCATTTCCATCTCCAGGGGATCTTCCCGACCCAGAGATTGAACCTGCATCTCCTGCATTGGCAGGCGGATTCTTTACCACTATAGGAAAGTACAATCCCTTTTTGTAAAAAAGGGAAAAATCTCTAGTTTTGATCAGTCTGTCTCTCTGTTTGTCCATGTACATGGACAAAGGACCAAAAGGCTGTTTCTCTGGATAGTAATGTGCTTATTGCTGAGTGGTGGGGGTGTGAGGATTTCGGGAAACTCTGCATCACTATTTCTGCCTCCAAAAGATGGTTATGAAAGTGTTAAACGTCATTACTCAACTCACAAAAAGAAAAAGCAGATGATTATGGGGAACTCTTAACTTTGCTTTTTGTTGTTTCTATTTGATTTTTAAATCTTTCTATAATATCCACAGGCATTTCTATAATATCCAAAGGCATGAGCTTCCCAGGTAGTGCAGTGATATAGAATCTGTTTGCGAATGCAGGAGATGCAAGAGACGTGGGTTCAATCCCTGGGTCAGGAAGATCCTCCCTGGAGTAGGAAATGGCAACTCACTCCAGTATTCTTGCCTGGAAAATCTCATGTACAGACTACAGTCCATGGGGTCACAAAGAGTCGGACACGACTGAGCAACTGAGCACACACACACACATGAATAATATCCGCATGTCATTTTTTAGAATTAAAAAGGCTTTCCCCCTAAAGAGCACTGGAGTGTGGTGTACTTCTGACAGTGAGGTAGGTGGGAGAGAGGGGGGAGGGAAGACTTGCTCAGATTTGTCAGGAGAAAAGAGGTATGTTCTAGCAGAGTCTCTCTGAGAGGCAGGTGGGCAGGTGGGCTGGAGGCTTCCAGGAGTAGTCTATTGGGGGACTGAGTTTCTTCAGTCGTGTCCTACTCTCTGCGACCCCACGGACTGTAGCCCATCAGGGACCAGTGACGAGAACTCCTGCAGGCTGGACCAGCAGGGGAGGTAGCTGGGGTTCCTCCTGGAGCCTTTGGGCAAGGGTGAGATGAGGGGAGCCTATGGCTCCCTGGTTGGCACCTGCAGGATGCCAGCAAACACAGGTTGGGTACAGAAACTAATGCTAGAGTCAAGTGTACTTTCCCCGCCTGTGACCTGCATTAGGAGTGGCAGTGGTCGCAGTTACAAACCAAGGGACCAATGGGATGAATTGTTCCATTCTTCCCAGAGCTTTCAATACTTTGGAGGCTGGTTTCCCAAGTCCCAGCAAAGGGGCAGAGCCTCAAGGCAGCACCCTCCACTGAGCAGGGGACGTTGAGGGCCCCGTGCCCAACACCAGGTATGCTGGGGACAGCACCAGGGTTCTAGGGCGTATGATGGTGGGAAGGACCCGGGAACCAGGATTGCCTGTGTGACCTGAATAAGGGTCTTCGCTGCTCTGAACCTCTCAGTTCTCCTACGTGTGCCTGTGGATGGCAGTCCAGAGCCCCGAGGCTGGGGTGGCATCCACAGTGCTTGGCATGTAGTCGACTCCCCACGAGCAGAAAGAAGCAGGGGGGTGCATCCCCTCCCGTCAGGCAGTGGGCTGTGTCCCAGGCTGGTCTCCATCTGCTGCTCCTGGGCCTCTGCAGCTGGATTTTCACTGATCTCTACATAGACTTCCTGGCCTGCCAGTCCCTTTCCCCTCCTTATTTTCTTGGGACTATACTGGGGCTTCCCTGGTGGCTCAGTCGGTAAAGAATCCACCTGCAATGCAGGAGACCCAGGTTCAATCCCTGGGTCGGGAAGATTCCCCTGGAGAAGGAAATGGGCAACCCACTCCAGTGTTCTTTCCTGGAGACCCCCATGGACAGAGGAGCCTGGCGGGCTATGGTCCATGGGGTTGCAAAGAGTTGGACACGACTGAGCGTACATGCACAGCACGTGGACATTCTAACCCTTGAGCTCCATCATGGCTTTTAATTTCTCACGGATGTTTCAGGACGATACAAGAGGGCCTGTGGTGGGTGATGGGAACGTAGAGGATGGGAGGTGGGCAGGGAGACTTCCCTGCAGGCGAGTTGAGGGCCCCTGGCAGCGAGAACCCCCGGGGAGGCTCTAAAGTGTAGCTCGGGCCTGGTGGTCCCACTGCTGGCTGCCAACCCCTGGGCCTGACCTCCAGCCTGGATCACACTGGCCTGGTGAGTCCTCCTGGCTGAACAATCTCCTTTAGAGGCTGTTCCTGCCCGACTCCATACACATTCCTGCCCCCCACCCCATGTCCTCATTTGTCACTGCTGCTCCAGGCCCCAGAAGCCACATGCACCCTAACCCATGCCGGTGTCCTCTGAGGGACCTCGGAGCTGATGGCTCCTGAGCCTGACCTGTGTGTCTGACCCTGGGTGAAGTGCCTGAAAGCATGTCTTACCTCATCCTCACTATGGGCCAACTATGTACCCATTTCCCGGAGGAGTAAATCGAGGCCAAAGCGGGTCAAGGTACTGGCTGGATGGGGGCTGTGCTGAGTCTCTCTTTCCCGTCAAAGCTCATGCTCTAGTAGCCTCTCCTGGACTGAGGCCTCAGGGTGGCCCTGGCTGCCTTGTGCTATGCTTGCTCAGTTGGCCTGAGAGCCCCCCTCCTCTTCCTGCTTTAGAGCTCATCTCTCCAGGGTCAGCCCTGTCTGAGAGGCACCTTCTCCCAGAACCCCACTTCCTTCTGGGAGGCAGGGCTGGTCCACACAAAGACAGTGAAGAGGCGGATAGCAAGGCCGTTAATGACAGTGCTAGAGGGCAGCCACGTGTCAGCTTGCAAGATATGCTTATATGTGCCCTCGTGGAGCCCCCTCAGCGAGCCCGGAAACTGGCATCACTTTCACATTTTAGGGATGATGAAATGGGCTTGGAGGATTTCAGCAGCGGCCCAAGGTCTCTGGCTCCTCCTGTGGAATCAGAGGGGAAGTGGGCTTGTCCGATGTGGGTCCTGTGCTGGTGAGCAGGATGAGACACTTCCAGCTGGGCAAGAGGAGGATTCTCTACAGCCCAGGAAACTGCTGGTGGCTGATGGCTCCTGCTTCTCCCCCAGGCCCACGCAGCCTGTCTCTGTGGACGGCACCACCCATCTGACCCACAATCCATTAGCATTAGCCTGTCTTTCTTCCATTCCCCAAATCCAACCCATGAGCAGGTCCAACTGGGTCCATCCAAGTGAAAGTGAAAGTGTTATTTGCTTAGTTGGGTCCGATTCTTTGCGACCCCGTGGACTATAGCCCACCAGGCTCCTCTGTCCATGGGATTCTCCAGGCAAGAATACTGGAGTGGGTAGCCATTCCCTTCTCCAGGGGATCTTCCCAACCCAGGGATTGAACCTAGGTCTCTTGCATTGCAGGCAGTTTCTTTACCATCTGAGCCACCAGGGAAGCCTGGGTCCATCTAAATTATAATCTGACTCTGTCCACTTCTCCCTGACCTGCACTGCGGCCACCTTGGTGTCAGTCGCTGTCCGCTCTCAGTGGGCCCCTACAGTATCCTCCTCTCTGGTTCCACTCTACCTTCTGAACCTGGCCTCCACACTGAGCTGATTGCAGGTGAGTCCCCTCGTGTTCCACCAGTGGCTTCTCACTCCCAACAGAAAACTCACACTATGATCTGACCCCTCTGATCCTTTCCATTTTCCTCCCACTCCCTGTGCTTCCTCCCTGGCCCTCTAAGATGCCAAACTCACTCCTGCCCCAGGGTCTTTGCACTGCTGTTCTCTCTGCTTGGATTGCCTGGGTCCCAGGGTGAACAGTGGCTCTGTCTTGTTGTTTAGGGGTCAGCTCAGATGCCTCCAACTCCCAGGGGCCCTCCCTGCTTTCTCTAGGTTGCAGAGGGAGCCTTGACCACATCAGCTGTTCTCTGTCCTGACATAGGCCCTCTGTTCTATAGATTGGAAGCTTGGTGAGGGCAGGAACCAGGTCAATTGTGGTCATCGCTAATCTCCAATGCCTGGAATAGTGACTGCCCCAGAGTAAGTTGTTGTTCAGTCAGTAAATCGTATCTGATTCTTTGCCACTCCATGGACCCCAGCACGCCAGGCTTCCTGTTCTTCACTATCTCCCGGAGTTTGCTCAACCTCATGTCCATTGAGTTGGTGATGCCATCCAACCACCTCATCCTCTATTATCCCCTTCTCCTCCAGCCCTCAATCCCTCCCAGAATCAGGGTCCTAACAGAGCAGGTAGGTGCCCAGTAATTCTTTGTTGAGTGAAAAGTGTGAAAGTGTTAGTCACTCAGTCATGTACGACTCTTTGTGACCCCATGGACTGTAGCCTGCCAGATTCCTCTGTCCACGGACTTCTCCAGGAATGAATACTGGAGTGGGTTGCCATTCCTTTCTCCAGGGGATCTTCCTGACCCAGGGATCCACCCGTGTCTCCTGCTTCTTCTGCATTGCAGGCAGATTCTTTACTGCCTGAGCTACCAGAGTGAAAGAATGAATAAAACTTCCTGAAGTTGTTCTAGGAAAAGCTGGACAGCATGGGCTGGATGGGGTCCTAGGTACCAAGTTGACCCTCCTCGGGGCCCAATGCAGGAGCCCTGGGGCCCCATGGAGGGTCAGGCTGGCAGGACAACTTTCCAGGGTCCCTAGCTCTGAAGTTCCATGGTTCTGTGTTTCATTCAGAGAACCACAAGGCCACATCCTGGATGGAGGCAGGGCAGACCATGTGAACTTGGCTTTGGGTAGGCTGTTTGTGAGGGATCCCCAGGGGTGGAGAGGCAGAGTAGCAAGGAAAGAGATGGAACAGGAGAAGCCCTGCTTTGAATAACATACAGATGCCACCTGACATACGAGGGAAAGGTCAAAGTGTCCATCCCGGCAGTCAGGGCTCTGCTGGAAACAGGCCTCCTAGCTGGCCTCTTCTCTGCATCTGAGGCCTCCCCCTTGGGTCTCCTCTGCTTCACTGATGGGAGCCAGCATTTATTCATACCATCTTCCCAGTGCCTGGCTGACCCCGAGAAGGGGATCCATTCAGCCAACAGTTCACTGAGTACCTTCTGTGTTCGGTACACTGTTCTCTCCAGGAGCTGGGGACAGAGAAGTGGGCGGATGACTTCCTGCCCTAGTGAGGAAGAGGGACGAATGGACAAATAAATCTCCAGTAAAACATCAGGCAGTGGGACTTCCCTGGTGGTCCAGTGGCTAAGACTCTGTGCTCCCAGTGCAGGGGACCTGGGTTCGATCCCTGGTCAGGAAACTAGATCCCACGTGCCACAACTAAGACCCGGTGCAACCAAATTAAAAAAAAAAAAAGGAAAAGAACCCCATCAGGCAGTGATACAGGTTATGAAAAAATAAGGGAGAAGGCAATAGTGGGGTTTTGCCTTAGAGAGGTAGTCAGGGTGACATGGGAGCGAGACTTAGCCATGGAGAGAGCCGTCAGAACACGCTCAGAGAGCACCTGCTAAGCCCCTGAAGTGGGAACATCCTTGGCAGGTAGGAGGACAAGGTAGAGGCTGGAGGGCAGTGAGTGATGGGAGGCAAAGGGATGAGTGGAAAGGCAGCCAGACTGAGCAGTACAGAGCCAGATGGGCCATAGAAGGACTCTGTGCTTTGATCTGAGTGGGCCAGCAGGAGAGTGTGCTGGAGTCCCACCAGCTGGCTTTTGCAAGCTGGTCATGTACATCTCTTTCCCACTCTGTGACATTCAGTGACGTCACAATGGCAGCTTGGAATCGCCGAGGTGAGAGTATTTACACCACAGGGATGGGCAGTTTCTACAGATGAACCCTGCCCTCCACCTTCCAACTGGCTTTAAACATTTACACTACTGGGAAGTTTTGAGTCGGGGAGGGTATGGTCTGTTTTAAACATCTTCAAATATTAGAGGATGGAGAGAAGGAGAGTGGACGATAGGAGGCTGAGAGCAAACTAGGAAATCTAGGACTTCCCTGGTGGTCCAGTGGCTACGACTCTGCACTCCCAATGCAGGGGCTCAGGTTTGATCCCTGGTCAGGGAACTAATTACCACATGACATAACTAAAGATCCTGCAGGCTGCGACTAAGACCCGTCGCAACCAAATGAATAAATATTTAAAAAACAACAGCACCAGCAACCACAAAACGAGGAAGTCTAGTTAGCAGGTTAGCACAGTGATCCAGGGGAGCGATGGTATGGTTGGACTAGGAGAGCAAAATCGATGGTGGTGAGAAGAGGGTGGGTTGTGAATCTCCTCTGAAGGGGAGCTGCCAGAATTTGCTGATGGACTAGATTTGGGTTTCTGAGAAAAGAAGGAGCTCAGATATTCTGATGTTTTTGGCCTGTGCAACTTACTGGATGATGGTGCCATTGATGGAATGGGAAAGACCTGGGGAGTAGGCATGGGAAGCAGATGTTGGGGGTGGTTCTCAGGGGTTTGGATTCTGAGATGCCTGGTACCCCAAGAGGAGAAGTCATGCAGGGCTGGGACCTCTGGGTTGCATTTGGCATAGAGGTTCCAGCTGGAGATGAAGTTGTCAGCAGGTCGATGGGACTGCATGAGTTTTGCTGGGAGAAGGTGACAGGAAGGAGAAAGGGGCCAAGGTCTGAGCCCAGAGCCTCCCCTCATTTTGAGGAAGGGGAGAAAGTGAAAGTGTTAGTCACTCAGTTGTATCCGACTCTTCGCTACCCCATGGACTGTAGCCCACCAGGCTCCTCTGTCCATGGGGATTCTGCAGGCAAGAATACTGAAGTGGGTTGCAATTTGGGCTCCACAAAGGAGACTAGGGAGTTATGAGCCAGGAGAATAGAACTAAATTGCTCTCTGCCCAGCTGATATTTTTTGGGTTTTGTTTTTCACGCTAAGAAAGAGGGGTGGGAGGAAGGATGTTAGGGATTGGTGGCTGTGCAGCCCTCATTCCTCTGGGAATAGAATCCCTCTTCCCTATGGAGAACTTATGGAAAGGTACCAATGAGTGGCATCCCTGGTACTTCCTGTTGGAGCCATGGGAAGGTGCCCCTTCTGCCAGGGTTGCTAAGCTGGGGAAAAGTTATCCGGGGGATGCTAATGGCAGGGCCAGTGGTGTAATTGTGGGCCCAGTGCAAAATACAAATGCAGGATCCCTTGCTCAAAAAGCAAGAAAAAGTGCCACTAGCAGTAGCTAGAACACTTTTCCTTCCTTCCACAGACTCTCAACTTGTCATGGTGGTTTTTTTTTTTTTATTTGTTATGTCATTCTAAGTAGGGAAAAAATAAAAATGTTAAGTGATTAGCATGAATTTTTACCATTAATCTTCATATTGTGCAATACCAATTTAAAATGCAAATATTAGAGCATTTAATTCGTATAACACAAGTTACACAATTTGTATTTTGTGGCTTGTCCTTGATGGTACCTTGACATGGCCAGAAAAGATAAATACAAACCAGATTCAAGAAGGTTATAGGAGGAGAGAGGGCTTCCCTGGTGGCTCAGAGGGTAAAGAATCCACCTGCAATGCAGGAGACCCAAGTTTGATCCCTGGGTTGGGAAGATCCCCTGGAGAAGGGAATGGCTACCCACTCCAGTATTCTTGCCTGGAGAATCCCACGGACAGAGGAGCCTCATGGGCTAGTCCACGGGGTTGCAAAGAGTTGGACACGACTGAGCAACTAACACACACACACACACACACACACACACACACACACACACACACACAGGAGGAGAGGATCCCCCAGGCCAGTGGAGTGGCGGAGGGGATGTTGCAGAACCTTCCAGACACCCCTCCACCAGGCCATGCATGACCACATGCATGTTTCCTCCCTCTCTTGGGCCTGACAGTTACTGAAATACTCCTTCCACCAACCACCAGTGCTGAGTTCTGGCCAGAGCTTGGATCTAGGCACCTCCCCTCCCACAGGACTCACCTCAACCTCCAGCAGAGGGGTGACACCCGCCCCCCCCAACCAAGGATCTCAGTCCCTGGATGGAGGGTAGGTAAGAGGCTTGCCTTCTCCTAGTCACAGTCTCTGGTTGGTTTCTAGACGGGTTGTGGTGCTTCCAACCCAGGGTAACAAGTGCTGTTGCCACGCCCTGTGGCTCTGCTGGGCATGGAGCCTGACCCCAACCTCCCTGTCTGTTCCCAGGGTGAAGGGGAGCAGTGGTCACATGAGGGGAGATGCCAGGCAGGGCCGGGGGCCAGAGATAGGGAAGTCAGGGGCAGAGAACCTGTTCCAGGGAGGCAAGGAGGTACCAGGAGGCAGGATGGCAAGGGAGTTGAAATTCCAAGCCCCTAGTGCGTGCTCCGTTGTGCCATCACATTTCACTTACAAAACGCAGATTCGAAGTCAAAATAATTATGGATTTCAGGACGGCATAAATGTTAAGCCCCATCAAGACAGCAGGGTGTGAAACCCCAGGCATGGAGTCTTTTGAACGTGCAGCCCTGGTGGTGACTGTACTGGTCATGTGCCGGTGGAGCTGGCCCTGGCCGGTGGCCCTCTTGCTCACGCCCCAGAGAAAACTCAAGAAAAGGCCAACGAGAGACAGGAAATGCCAAGAGACAGTGAGTGAGCCCTGGTGACATCATGTGAGCCTCTGGGTCCAGCTGTGCCTGGAGCTAAAACGCCGCGGACTTTCCAGTTCCTGAGCCAATGAAGTTCTTTTTTGCTTCAATCAGCTCTGATTGAGTTTCTTAGGCCTGAATAAGGGGGGACCTGCAGAGGAGAGGATCCAGGCCTGGGAATCTGGACACCTGGACTCCTTGCTTGGCTTAGAGCGTTTTGGAACTGTCCATCCATCCAAATGGTTGGATGGCATCACTGACTCAGTGGACATGAGTCTGAGCAAACTCCCGGAGATAGTGAAGGACAGGGAAGCCTAGCGTGCTGCAGTCCATGGGTCGCAAAAGAGTCAAACACGACTTGGTGACTGAACAACACAATCCATCCAAAATGTCTGTGACTCATGCAGAGATCTGACTGCCGCCTCGCCAAATGGACCTGTCCTATTCTCGGTCAGGTCCTTTATCTGAGTTAGACTGCCCATTCTTTGTCCCAACAAAGGGAAGCTTTATTCGTCAGCCTTCCAAACTTCCTCAGGGTGGTTGATGTGGGTGTCAAAGGAGACCCTCACGTTCCCCCCCGGGGTGGGGGATATATGTGTGTGTGTGTGGCCTGGAGGGTGGCTGGGAGCCAGGGAAGGAAAGTGAGAAAGGCTCTAGGGGGTGTTTAAGAAACATCAGAAAATGACTGGGTTGGGAGGGAAGAGTGGGAGAGGAGTTAGAGACCCAAGGGTTGGGAGTGGGGAACGGGTTGATTGGCGAAGGGTGGGCAAATCATCTCTCACCCAGTTTCTCCTTTAACCCACTCCCTGAATCCATTCCTTCGTTCACCCTGTCCCCAAGCCTACGTCCTGAATGAAACTCTTAAACCCGCCCCAACTGAATGTTGACCGTCAGGCGTAGCCAGGCCCCGAAGATAACCCAGATGCCTCAACGGAGATTAACCTTTTTGAAGACACGAGTGCCAATTTGTGGAAAGACCCAAAAAATCCACCAGAGGTGATGGAATTTCATTTGAGCTATTTCAAATCCTGAAAGATGGTGCTGTGAAAATGCTGCACTCAATATACCAGCAAATATGGAAAACTCAGCAGTGGCCACAGGACTGGAAAAGGTCAGTTTTCATTCTAATCCCAAAGAATGGCAATGCCAAAGAATGCTCAAACTACCGCACAATTGCACTCATCTCACACGCTAGTAAAGTAATGCTCAAAATTCTCCAAGCCAGGCTTCAGCAATACGTGAACTGTGAACTTCCAGATGTTCAAGCTGGTTTTAGAAAATGCAGAGGAACCAGAGATCAAATTGCCAACATTCGCTGGATCATCAAAAAAGCAAAAGAGTTCCAGAAAAACATCTATTTCTGCTTTATTGACTATGCCAAAGCCTTTGACTGTATAGATGACAATAAACTGTGGAAAATTCTTCAAGAGATGGGAATACCAAACCACCTGACCTGCCTCTTGAGAAACCTGTATGCAGGTCAGGAAGCAACAGTTAGAACTGGACATGGGACAACAGACTGGTTCCAAATAGGAAAAGGAGTACGTCAAGGCTGTATATTGTCACCCTGCTTATTTAACTTATATGCAGAGTACATCATGAGAAACGCTGGCTGGAGGAAGCATAAGCTGGAATCAAGATTGCTGGGAGAAATATCAATAACCTCAGATATGCAGATGACACCACCCTTATGGCAGAAAGTGAAGAGGAACTAAAAAGCCTCTTGATGAAAGTGAGAGAGGAGAGTGAAAAAGTGAAAAGCTCAACATTCAGAAAACTAAGATCATGGCATGTGGTCCCATCACTTCATGGGAAATGGATGGGGAAACGGTGGAAACAGTGTTAGACTTTATTTTTGGGGGCTCCAAAATCACTGCAGATGGTGATTGCAGCCATGAAATTAAAAGACACCTACTCCTTTGAAGGAAAGTTATGACCAACCTAGACAGCATATTAAAAAGCAGAGACATTATTTTGCCAACAAAGGTCCGTCTAGTCAAGGCTATGGTTTTTCCAGTGGTCATGTATGGATGTGAGATTTGGACTGTGAAGAAAGCTGAGTGCCGAAGAATTGATACTTCTGAAATGTGGTGTTGGAGAAGACTCTTGAGAGTCCCTTGGACTGCAAGGAGATTCAACCAGTCTATCCTAAAGGAGATTAGTCCTGGGTGTTCATTGGAAAGACTGATGTTGAAGCTGAAACTCCAATACTTTGGCCACCTCATGCGAAGAGTTGACTCATTGGAAAAGACCCTGATGCTGGGAAGGATTGGGGGCAGAAGGAGAAGGGGACGACAGAGGATGAGATGGCTGGATGGCACCACTGACTCAATGGACATGAGTTTGGGTAAACTCTGGGAGTTGGTGATGGACAGGGAGGCCTGGCGTGCTGCGATTCATGGGGTCGCAAAGAGTTGGACATGACTAAGTGACTGAACTGAACTGCTGTCCCAGCAGTGAAAAGATCTTGACTGAGTCTCTCTGGATAAAGGTGCGTCTTCTTACTTCTTAGGTCATCAGTTTTGTTCAACAGGAGAGAGTCAGTAGAAAAAGTGTCCTGTGTTTTGCAGATGGCATGTGTCATCTGAGCGGAGCTGACCAGTGACGATACCGCAACTCTAGTTTATTGGGTGCTGGCTGTATGGCAGGCATGGGGCTGTAGAAGGCTCATGGCATAGGTGGGTGCTCACGAGCATCCTCATTGTGCAGGCAAGAGTTTGGAGACTTGGAAAAGGGCCGCGAAGAGCCTAGTGTCACCTAGAAAGTGGCAGAGCCCCGTGTGTAACCAGGTCGGTGTGGCTCCGGTGGCTGAACTTAGAACAAGTCCCACCTTTGGACAGGCCCCCTCATGGGGAAGTGGCCCCAGGAAGCCCTCTGGTGCTTGGTCTCTGCATGCTGGTCCACACTCTCTCATCTGATATTAATAACTTCCAGGGAGGGGATGTCTCACAGGGAACTGGTATATTGCCCTAGGACAGCCCTCCCACTCTCCTCCGTCCATTGGAAAGAAGGACAAAGCTTGGATTGGCCTGGAGCCTCAGCCTCTCCAGCGTCACTAGGGAAACTGGTTGGGACAGCTGCCCCAGACTGTGGTTATACTGGTTTATCCCCTCCTTCTGTCCCCACCAGCAACCCCCTCCCCACCATTGCCCTAGGGGAAGGCAGGAAATTTCTACAACACCAATAATCACTACCATTTCTTGAGTGCTTGCTGTGTGCCAGGCATTCCAAGCAGCCCCTTCTTGGGTGAGAACTGAATCCTCCCATCCCTGCCTTCCTCTTCGGTCCCAACTCCTGCCACTCTGCCCATTGCCCTCTGCCTCTTGAGAGCCATCTTCCAGTTCCAACACGCCAACGAGTTCCTGTGTTTAGTCCTTCTGCTTGGAATGCTCTTCCCCCATTGTTCATCCAGCTAGTGTGGTAGAGGTTTCTAGGGGTCTCGCCCATCTGCGCTTCACCTCTTCTTCCCAGGCCCCTTGAAGTTAGGCGAGGTCCTGGGGCTAATTCTGGCCAATGGGCTGTGAGTGCTAAGTGAGGAGAATTCCTTCCCTTGCAGAATAATCTAACTCCTGAATTGCCGCCGAGCCACCGCGTCGGGGGCAGCATCCCTGAGAGTTGTCCCATTCAGCTGGCCTTTGCATGGTCAAGAAATTAATCTGCGTTGTGTTGAACTGCTGAGATTTGGGGATTAATGTGTTACTGCAGCAGAGCTTATCCTATACTGACCAGTACAGCTGATCTGTTTAGATCTCAGCTCATATTATTGCCCTCTCCGATCACCAGGTTTAAAGTGATGCTGCCAGCTCCTCAGTGTTTCATTTTCCCACAACACTTATCTCAGTGCTCAGTGCTTCACTTGCTTATTGTCTGTCTCTCCATTAGCACATAAGCTCCATAAGAGCAAGGCCCTTGTCTGTCTTGTTCATGCCACATCCTCGATGCCTAGCACAGTGCCTGGCATATACAGGTACTCAACATATATTTGAATCAATGGGTGAGTACATGCATTTCTTGAATGAGTCAGTGACAGAGGCAGGTGGCTATACCTGTGGGTGGATGTGGAGTCTGATCTTGCCACTGGTGGTTTTCTTACTGTGATTAGACATCAGAAGGCTAGAAGCAATGGTTCTTTTATCTATATTTGGAGTGTCAACATTGGATTCAGACCTTCCTTGTCTCCTCCCACTCTATCCCTTCAGACCTGGGAATGTGGGCTGGCTAGGAAAACGACTCATCTCAGGTCCCAAGCTGAGCCTGTGGCCAAGCCAGAGTCTGCCCCTGGGTCTCCAGACTCCTAGTCCACAGCCCTTTGTGCTGAGCTTTGCCACTTTGTCTTTAATTTCAGCTTAAGTCACTGAAGACACTTCCCAAGCACATTTCCCTCTTACTACCCACCTGGCCAGATAATCTAGCAAAACGCTGAGCAAAACATTCTGTGATGATTGATGGGAAGGATGGGGCAGAGTTGGGACAGGGGTCAGAGGTGAGAACAAGCAAGGCTCCCACCAGAATGCCTCCTTGGGGTTTGTCTTTTTGTCTCACAGTCTCTTAGCAGAGACAGAGTGCGGGATGCTGAATTCTGGGGAGCCAAGGCTTCTTGGTCGAGTGTTCTGTTCTCAGGGGTTGAGCCTGCCTCAGAAACGTTAACTAGCACTGCTCCCCGCGCTCTGCTCTGTAGCATGCTGTACATCGATGATAGCACCTGTCACATCACATTTTTTCCCCTGAAAAACGTGGTGTTAACTTTTTTCTTCTACATATAAAAGTGATACATGCTCATTGTAGAAAATTTGGAAAATACAGAAATGTGCAAATGGAGAAACAAAGGTCATCTGTATTCTCTCCACCTTTCAACTGTTTCAGTGTTTCCCAGCTTCTATTCCATCGGTTTCGCTTGCATATGTGATCGATAATGTTACCTATTCCCCAGATGTCCCTGGGCTCTGCCAGCTGGGGGTGTACAGGCGGGCGTGTTAATTTCAGCGTGTCCCTCTCCATTCCGCTGGCCAGCACCTTGGCCTCCCTTCAAAGCCTTTTCAGCTGGGTCTGGGAGTGCCAGGGGGAACCATCTATGAGCTCCAGCCAAGTTCCTTCACTTTGGCCTCCTTGTGGGTACCCACTGCCCTAGTCCCCCGAGGGTGGCTCATGTCACTGTCCCAGCCCCAGGGCCTGCAGCTTCCCCTCCCCTGGTGATTCCTGAGTGGCAGTCCTGGGAAGAATCAGATGGTCCTGTGGCCTCATTATCCTGGCAAGGAGCAAGGAGAGTATTTCTTTTTCAGAGCTGTTTTGGCTGTATTTAATCACCCAGGCCCTGAAGCAACCATGCCTGTGCCCTGGGTCTCCCCAAGTCCCACGTGAAAATGCCCCCTTTAACTTCCTCTCCCTGGAGGACATCTTTGGTCTGTCACTTTTCTGAGAAGAGTACCTCTTTTCTGAGGGGAGAGCTCCTTCTCTGCCCATGAGCTTTCAGCAGGGGCGATCAACCACCCTCCACCTTTGGGACAGGACAGGGTCCTTTCCTGAGATCTTCTGAGCTGACAAGAGAAAAGGATAGTTGTTCTTGGATGGCAAAGATGTGGGATGGGAAGCCAGGAGCTGCTGTCATGAGAAATGGGTCTGCAGTAGGAGGGTGGGCGCCCGGTGCAGAGAAGAAAGTCACAGGAGGCAGAGAAAGCATCTGGAGGTTTGTCCCTGGATCCAGTTGTGCCTGAAGCCAGCCTCATCTCTGCCCACTGTACAGCTGAGTGCCATGAACCAAGAAATCCCACTTCTTCCCATGCTGGTTCCAGTCAGTTCACTGTTCCCTATCATAAGGGTCCTGACAAATACCAAGAAGAGGTCAGTTTCTGTGCTGGGTGGGGTGGGATACAGACACCACTGTCTGTCTGTCTCTCCATCCCTCCACCCAGAGCATGAAGTGTTAGAAGATGTGTGCTCCCAATCTGCTAATTCAGGTTCAGCTGGAACTAACCAGTGTTGCTATCTAGACAACATCAGGGTCATTTGACAGCTCACACTGTAGTATGTAATAAATTCTTGTCCACTAGACTGTGAACTCCAGCAGTAGGACTGGGCAAACTTTCTCATTTCTAAAACAAGGATGCTCATAGTATCTTTCTCTGAGAATAGCTGGGAAAACGCAGTGAATTCATACAGAGGGACTTCGCTTTGATGTTCTTTTTTTGCAGTGATCAGCTCGGTGCTTTGCCCTGGCTGGGCACTAAGTGGGGAAAATGTGTGTCCCGTGTCTGGAGAGGCAGAAAGACATGCCCTGTTCCCAGAGTGACACCCACCTACCCACACACAAACACACACACACACAGAACAGAAGCACTCAGATCTCAGCACCCTACACAGTGACCCTCCTGGGAGCCCAGGGCATCCGCAGCCCCTGGCTTCTCTGGAGGGCAGCCTGCAGCTCTCCCAGGCTCTCAGCTGTCATCCCAGCAGCTCCATATTGCTAGGAGCGCAGCTTGGAGCCTGGCTCAGCCCTACACCACGCATCAAGGGCAGCAGAACCTGCGGTGTTCTAGGAGTTTGGGGAATTGTGTGTGTGTGTGTGTATGTGTGTATGTGCATGTGTGCTGGTTAACCTGGGGAGTGGGGGAGGAGAGCTTTCTAGAGCTCTGGCTTCCAGAACTGCTCTTCTCTGAAAGCTCTGTCTCATCACTAAGTCCCCAGTCTTTTTCAATCTCCCTCAGTTCAGTTCAGTTCAGTCGCTCAGTCGTGTCCGACTCTTTGCGACTCCATGAATTGCAGCACGCCAGGCCTCTCTGTCCATCACCAACTCCCGGAGTCTACCCAAACCCATGTCCATCGAGTCAGTGATGCCATCCAACCATCTCATCCTCTATCGTCCCCTTCTCCTCCCGCCCCCAATCCTATCCAGCATTAGGGTCTTTTCCAATGTGTCAATCTCCCTACCTCCTCAATTAATGCCCCCCAACCCCAAGTCTTGCCTATGGGCTCTTGTGGGGTCCGTCTGGGTCCTTTTCCTGGAAAGAGCAGGGCTTGTCTGTGGACCTGGGTCTGTGGACTCCTGGTTTGCCTGCCGGCCTGCCCCTCTTCCTCCTTTCCCAAGACCCACACCGCCCGCACTCCACCCACCACCACCCCACTCCCGGCCTTTCGGTTGTGCTCTGCTGGGGAGCATAAGTTAGTTTCTCAGGGTGTCCTGGGAGGGCAGGCTGAGCTCTGGCCAGCCTCCAGGGGAGGGGTCATGGCATCGAGTGGAGTGGGGCTGCTCCTTAGGGCTCTTGTGTTGGGGGCAGTGCGTTTGGGTGGGTGTGGCCTTCAGTGTGGTGTGTACTATAACAGCAGGACTGCTTGTGTTGCTATTTTGGGTGGACCCTCAGCGCGAGAGGTGGCCGGCCAGGGGATTGTGTTATTGGTTGCTGCACGCTGTGCTCAGAGCATTCATCGTTTGCGTGGCTGCCTAAGGTCCCTCAGCCCTGAAAAGATAACTGAGCGGGAGGGCATCTCTCTTCCGGGTGCTCCCGGCGCCCTCCACCCCCTGCCCACAGGGATCCCCGGATCCCAATATGCCTGAGGTCTCTGGGCACAGCTGAAGCTCAAGAAAACCTAGCAAACGGGAGGACAAACCGGGTCCGCCGTCCTGTTCAGTTCAGAGCTCTTATTTCGCACGCCACCACCCACGCTCCTTTGCCCGTGTGGGACAGGTGGGAGGGCCCCTCGGCTGTTTCCTTCGAGTGCTCAGGTCCGCCCTCCCAACAAAGGCGGCCGACCACGTGCCCTTCCTCGAGGCGGGCCTGGAGTGGGGAACACACGAAGCCCCAGGGATTCCGCTCCAGCCAGGGTTCGAGCCAGACCGCGCTGCGCCCCGGGTGGGCGCGGAGCAGCCCCCCGCAGCCCCCAGCCACCCCGGGTTGTGCCTCGCCCACTCCCAGCCGCAGCCTCTGCAGCGCCCTGGAAGCGGCGCTAGGGGGAGCTCTGGCAACTGGCTTGGTGGATTGAATCAAAACCGCGCATCAAACGGCTATTCCTTGGACTTGCAGGGGGTGGGTGGGTGGGGGCGCACGGGGAGGAGGGCGACACACCGTTCCCCCTCCTCAGCAGCTCCAGACTCTTCTCTTCCCGAGGGAGGCCGAGAAAACAGCCCTGGTGGGGGGTGAAGGTGCCTTTTCTGCCCGGAACTCACGCCTCCGTAGCCTCCCTCTTTCCTCCGCCCCCATCGTGGGCCCTTCGCGGACCCTACCTCCGCCTCCCCCAAACCCCTTGGCCCTGGAGTGTCCCCGAGAACTTCTCCTCGCGCGTCACCGGGACCCAGAGCCCAGCGGCCTCCTGGGACTGGCTTGTGTCCACCCCTCGGAGGCTTGGGGTGGGGGGTGGGGGTCCTCTCGGGGGCAGCCCTTCCTCTCCCTGCGGGGGGCGTGAAGGCTGTGGTGGGGGGCGTGAGCCGTCCTGCTGGTAGCGGGGGGGGGCTCGCGCAGCCAAGGGGAGCGCAGAGGCGAGAAAGCGAGCGAGCGAGAGCACTGGGGGGACAGCCAGGGACCGAGAGACAGAGGGGGAGAGAGAGAGGGGGGCGGCGGTCAAATCGAGAGCAAGCTGACACTTTGCTTTTTCTTTCTTTCTTTTCTTTCCTCCCCTTCAGTCTTTCTTTCCTATCCCCTCGTAAGCTGGAACCATCCCTCGCGCCCCGGGGCCCGAGGCGCGGCTCCAGATGTGATTTTGGTTCCAGTGGGGAGGACGCGAGCTTCCTCGGGGCCTTGGCACATTCTCCCACTCTGAGGTCATTCCGTAGGTGGTCAGAGCGCAGAGCGCGCCTGGAGCCTTCCTGCCTCCATCCACTGGGGAGGGAAGAAGAGAGGCGGGCGGGAGGGCGCGGAGAGGGAGAAGGGAGGGGCGCGAGGAGGGAGGGAGACGCCGCCAGCACACCACCAAGTGGCACCGAGCAGTGATAACAAACTCAACTTAAAAAAAAAAAAAAAGGAAAAAACTTCCCCAAGTTGCAGCCGGAGATGTGCGGACGTGCGGGCGGAGGCGCAGGGCGGGGACTGTGGGTGGCCCAGAAGCCCCCGATGTCCCCGGGTGGCTCTCGCCGGCCCAAGAGAGCTCTGAGTTGAGGCCGAGCAGACTCTGAGCCCCTGGCTCTGTTAGGAAATGTGATGGTGGCTCGCTCGGCTTTCTGCTGGAGACCCGGGGGCGGGGGGACCGGTTCCTGTGGGGGGCAGGCCCCTCTGCAGAGGGCGGGGGGGGGCCGGGGAAGCGCGCAGCGCCGGCTTCTTCCCCAGCAAACAGCACTCCCCCCATCTCTCTCCCACCCCCGGCCCTGCGGATGTGGGCAGCTCCTGCCCTCCCAGGCTAGGGGAGCTGGGCTTTGCAGGAGGGTAGGGGTCTCGTGTCACCTCCCTCTATCCTCCCCGCCACCTCCAGGCCGACCTGAAAACAAGGCACCACCATCCTCTATAGTCGACTTTTTTATTAAGATGATAAATTTAAACAAATCAGCTGAACAGTTTTACCCGGTTGATACACAATTCAGAATGCACAAAAATACAGGGGAAGGAGGGAGAAGGGCCAAGAAAGGAAGGGTTGGCAACTTGTTTTGGAGTCCACATGGTCTGATGGCAGAGAACCAGTGGGGCTGCAGGCGAACCCCACCTTTTTTTTTTTTTTTTTACAACAAAAGGCTTTAAACAAAATCTATCAAGCTGAAGACATAGCACGGGGTTCTCACGGGTTCGAACAATGCTGGTTTCATGAAATGCAACCGAAGGCTGAACCAGGATAGTGCAACTTAGAAGCGCACACACACACACACACACACACACACACATCTGACCAGGAACTTAGTGAAAAGTCTCCAACGCAGTCGGCGGCCCCGGCCCCTCCCTCTCTCGCGTTCTGCTGGGGATCCAGGTGTAGGAATCGACTTCCTTTTTTGTTTAGTGGGGACCGCAGTGCTGGGCATGATGGGAAATGTAGTCGGCCGTGCCCGCCCCCCACCCCTTCCCCAAACAGTGTCCGAGAGTATCGGGGTGTCCGGCGCCACCCCCGAGTCTGGAAGACGGGTGGAGGAGGGGAGGAGAACAGAGCCAGAGGGGCGGGGAGACGAGGGGTTCAAGACACCCGCCCCGGGAAGAAGAGAAAAAAAAAGTTGAAGTGTTTTCATTTCTGCCTTCTCATTTTGAGAACTTTGGAGGCCGCCCCCAGAGAGGAAATGTGACCCAAACCTCCCTTTCGGAGATAGAGTTTGCCTTTGTTTTTGCTCAGGATTTCACAAGACCCATTCCTCACCCCGCGGAGGGACTCGAGAGAACAGAGCTCCGGGCTTCCTGGGTCTGACAACTGATTGGAATCGGCGTCCGGGACCCCGCGCCCTCCTGCGCTGCGCCCCCGGCGCGCCCCGGCGGTCCGGGCTCCCTGCCTCGCCCCCGGCTGCCCTGCACCTCCTCCGGGCAGCAGCCCTTCCTCACGTGGCTGGCTCCTCGCTAAACACCACTGCAATCACTACAATAAAAAGGAAAAAAAAAAAAAGAGTAGGAGAAACACAAAGCATACTTAAATAGGCGCTTTTTCTCTCTGCAAAAATAAAGTCCAAGATCTTAGATTTCTTTTTTTTTTATTTTACAATTTATAAAACATCAGCCGTCTCCCTCTGCTCGCCCCCTGCTCAGCCCGGAGTGGCCGGACGCCCGTTCGTTCCCTCTCGCCCCTCGGCCGAGTCTTTGTCTGGCCCCAGCCCCGCGGGGCCCAGGGTCCCCGTGCCCTCCGGGGTCCCTAGAAGGCGACAATGGCTCGAGTCCAGGCGCCGAGGCTGGCGAGCGCCTGCTTGGCGCACAGCTGCCCGTTGAGCGGCGGCGGCTGCTCGGAGGAGTCCGGCTGTCGGCTCACCAGCCCGGAGAAGCCCGAGCCAAAGATGGAGATCAAGTTTGAGATGTTGGACGCGTCCGGGGACGAGTCCGGGCAGAAGTCCTCGAAGCGAGCGCGCTTGCAGGGGGCGAACGGGACGCCCCCGGGGGGCTCGGCTCCCAGGTCGCCCGCATCCTCGTCGTCGTCGTCCTCCTCTTCCTGGCCAGGGTAATACTTGCGCTTGCAGCCGGCGGCGGACGCCAGGCCGGGTCCCGGGGCGCCCTGGCCACAGCAGGGGCAGTGGGCGGAGGCGCAGCAGTCCTGGTGCAAGTAGCCGTTCTCCACCGTGGTCACCACGTGAGTGTCCAGGTCCAGCACGGTGGTCTGGCTGCTGCAGTGCACGCCAAAGTCCGAGGGGGCCGGGTACGCGCCCCGGTAGAAGCCGGGGGAGGAGGCGGGGGCCGGGGAGGCGGGCGGGGAGGCGGCGGCCGCGGCCTGAGGGGCGGCCCCAGGGGGCGCGGAGGGCGCGGAGCAGGCGGCCGAAGCGCGAGGGTCCCGGGGGCAGAGAGCGGCGGGCGGCGGCGGCGGCGGCAGCGGCGCAGGACCCGGCTGCAGCGGCTCCAAGGGCTGCCCGCGGTGGGGCGCGCCGTGCGGCGGCTGGAGCGCGGCGCAACCGGGCAGCTCCGAGAGCGCCCCCGCGCCGCCCGCGGGCGCCCCGGCCGCCGCCGCCGCCGCGCAGCCCCTGGGCGCCGGGTGCTGGTGCAGCTGCTGCTGGAGGTGCAGCTGGTGGAGCTGGTGGAGCTGGTGCAGCTGGTGACGGGCGACCGGTTCGCGCGCCTCCGCGTCCCCGCCGCCGCCAAGTTGGAGAGGGCCGAAGTCGGCCGCGCTGGCCGGCATGCCCGGCGCCGCGTACGCGAGGTGCTGGTGCTGGTGGTGGGGCGGCTGCTGCTGCTGCTGCTGCTGCTGCTGCTGCTGCTGCTGGCGCCGGTAGAGCTCGGCGTAGCGCTCGCTCAGGTAGAGCTGGCGCGCGTTGCGGAGCACGTAGGACACCAGGAGGTTCTTGTGCAGCTTGATGCCGCCGCGTTGGGTTCGGGAGCTGTGGATCTTGCGCAGGGAGATGCTGATCAGGCTCTGGGCGTCCAGGGCGCACTCCATGCTCCCTTGAAGACGGCGGCGGCGGAGCAGCCGCGGCCGTTGCTGCTGCTAAGGCTGCTGCTGTTTCGGCTTCCAGCCGGCCTCCGGGACGCGCTGGGCAGGAGAAACGGAGCCCGGGTCAGCGGGTCGGCTGCGCTCAGAGAGGAGCCGCCACCATGCGCTGCGCGCCACCCGCGGGCTCGTGCTCCCCAGACGGCGCCAAAGCAATGAGCCTCGGCCGGCCCGGGCCCCAGCTATTTAGCCGGGCGCTCGGGCCCCGCCCCACATCTGATGAGCCAATCAGAGTGCCTCAAACCTCCCGAGTGACAGACGCTGCCCGCCCCGGGGCCACTAAGCTGGCCAATCAGACCAAGGCGGTTCCTTTGTGCTATTCAAATACCGAACGGACCCGGGGCCTCCAACGCCGCCGCTGCCTCGAATGTTCTCCTGGGGCCGCCGCGCCGCGCGGGACTTGGAGTCACGGGGGCCGCTGTCTGCGACGTGGCCGCCTCGCAGCCGTCACATTGGAGCCCGTGGCAGCCCTCGGCCTAGTTCCTGGGAGCCCAGGGTCGGTTCACCTGCGTGCTGCTGCGGCGGCTCCTCCCCCTTCCGCATGGCTGGGCCTCACCTGCGGCAGGTGCGCGCAACTCCCACTCCTGGCCACGGGGCACCTCCTTTCTGATCTGTCGCCCCCGCGGGTGACCCACTGGACCCAAGGCTTTTGCAAGAGGCTCGTGGGGCCGCCGGCTTGACCTGTGTGGACTCCTCAGGGGAAAGAGATTTCGAGGTCCCCTCAGTCGCTGAGAATGTGGGACCTGACTCCTTGACTTTTTGGTCGAGGGGCCTCAGAGAACACTCGGAGAAGGGCCGTCCTGTCCCTTGGTCTGACGGAAGTAACCCAACCGTGGTGAATTTTGATCTCCCCTGATGGAGAAGCCTTGGAGGCGTGCCCCTGGCAAACACCTGGGGTCTAAAGGCGTTCTGAGAGCTGACATCCAGTGTCCTAATCACCCGTCCAGTAACCTCTCCTTTCTTTCCTAACTAATAATAATGACAATAGGGACTATTATTATGTACCTAGTATGGGGGAAGCCCTGCCAGAAACGCCCCGACTCCCTCCCCGAGACTGCCTGCAGATAGGGACCTCAGTCTTAAAGGAGAAGGGTGACTCTCAGGAAATCATGCAGCTGAGGAACTCGCCAACTTAACTCTTGTTGACAGTTTTCCTTCTTGTCCTGAATCGTTCATGGGGCCACCTCCTTCCAGCTGGGAGATGAGACGGTGGGGATTTTCTCCAGGGGGCTCTTGATCTGGACTGGTTAGCCTGAAAGGGGGTGACTGCTGCTTAGAGTGGGGGGGTTCCAAGGCATCTGGGTGGGAGGGTCTCTTTGAAGTGGGCAGGACGTTTGCCTGAGGAGGGGGTCCTTGAGTTGGCCCTTGAAGGAGGAACAGGCTTCACAGAGAGTATGAAGGCTAGGTGGGCCTTGTGTGTGAGGGGGTACTGGGTGGGAGGAGGTCTCAGAGGCAAACTTCCTGCTGTTTCACCCTCTCCTTGGGGTTTCTTCCGAGTCTCTTCTTTCGTTGGGCCTGTTGTCCTCAGCACCTGCTTCATCCCTTGGCAGGAGTAAAGAGACCCAGCCAGCCCATCCAGTACTCTCTCGGTGTCCCCTCAGATTTAAGAATTCTCCAAGTTTGCTTCCTCCAACAATTTTTCAGCATCTACTCAGTGCCAGGCAGCAAGGTTAAAAACACATTTAGGGAGCACGTACCCCATTTTTCAGATGAAACTTGGGGCACTGACAGCGGAAGGGACTTGCCTGAGGTCCCACAGCCCTAGGTCCCGTGCTCTGGCCTTTCCATGCCATCTGTGCACAATCTCAAGCTGGTCTGAGCCCCTGTGATGAGAAGAACCTCTTCTGCGCCCCCCCTCCAGAGAAGCCAGGATTGACACTTTAGGGGAACGGTGAGAAAAGGTGTCTTATTTCCATTGTATCGGTGATCTGCTGACAAGGATACACAGAATACAACTTGTTCATGTGGTAGTATTTGTAATAATAAAAATATACTGCTCCTTACCTCCCTAGGGCCTGTCTTATAGACACACAAAGACCTCATTGTTTTATTTATTTTGTTTCAACCACACTGCAAGGCGTGTGGGATCTCAGTCCCTGACCAGGGATAGAACTGGTGCCCCCTGCATGGAAAGCTCAGAGTCTTAACCTCTGGACTGCCAGGGAGATCCCTCATTCATTTATATTTGAAGTCCACCTTTGAGATGTCATTACCATGTGGAGGCAAGCGGGAGGTTCTGTTTCTACAGTCAGGTCTGGGATGGACAGTGTCTGGCACGTTGCGAGAGCCTAAGAATGTATTATTAATGCTTATTTTGGACCTTCATTCTGTCTTTGACCAGAAGTTATTGGGGCAAGCTAAGATTTTGAGTGTTTGTGTCTTGCTCAAGGTCACGCAGTCAAGAAGGGGTGAAGGCAGGATTTGAACCCAGGTCTGTTTCCAGCAACGGATCTTGCTTTCGGTTCTTTGAAATCAGCCACTTGCTTCTGCCGTGGGTGAATCTGAGTCCAGTTCTCAGGGCTCAAGCTCATGGCAAATGTAACCTTGACTTGATCAGCATCCCACCACTTTCCTGCCAACTGCTCTGAAACCAGGGCCTGTAGGATCCACGAAGAAGCAAATCCCTCTCACAGCTCAGCTCATTGTTGACAGCTGTTCTCAGAGAAGTGCCTCCTAACTCTGGGGGCCCAGATGGGACACCAGGGTAGGGATAGGAATGGATTCCTAGCCACAGGTTGAGGGCCAGGAAACAAGTCTCCCCTTCAGCCTCTGCCTCAAGGTGAGTCTGAGCTCAGCTAAGTCTCTTCCGCTCCCTGGGGCCAGCTGAGGAGTGGTCAGTCCTGTCTGCGTGGCCCCATTCTTTGGGTCCTCCTGTCTGGGGCTCCTGTTCACTTGATCTCACCTCCTTCTCGGGAATGGAGAGGTGGGCTAGTGGGGAGGGCTAAGCAGTTGTCTAGCTTAATAAAAACCCTTGATCTTTTTTGGGGTGGCCTGGAGTGGGGAGAGTTGCTGCAGCTGTTGTAAGGACACATTTGCTGAGGGAGGTAAAGCAACAGCTGAGCTATTTGGTGCCCCTGGGAGCAGTGAAGACGGGAGGGTACACAGTAGGAATTCACAGATATTTATCGAATGGGTGGGTCTCACACAAGGCTTCTGTTCCGATGGTCAATGGCTCAGAGCAGGGGACTACGGACGTTCAGGGCATCAAGTATGTGTATGTATGCATGTGTGTATGAATATCCGTGTGCACATGTGTGCAGGAGGGCAGGTCCAAGTGAGACAAGGCTTCTTGGGATGAAGGGCTGGCCTTATTGGTCTGGGCACCTGAGAATGTTTGGGGCACTCACCTTTCCCCCTAAAGCTGGGAGATTACATCTGGCCCTGAGTCACTGCTCTCTGGAGGAAATTAATTCATGCCTAAATATTTACCAAGAGAGTGCTGGGACAGTGTAGAGCAGGTCACAAAACCTACCGGGACTTGGGATCCTGTCAAACCCCAGGGGGTGTCACTGGAGCCTCGAACACATTGAAATGCCACTTAGGCCTGGGGACACCTTTCACTGGGCTCAGAAGGGAAGACATGCCAGAAAGGTTCCTAGTCAGCTTTGGGACTCGCCTGGTGGGCTCCCAGGGACCGGTTTGGAGAAGAGGATGCAGAGGCAAAAAGGTTAATTGCAGGTCTGTGTTGGGAGAAGGAGGATTTGGAATTGACATATCCATTTCTTTGTTCATTGGCCAGAGAGATGTTTCTAGAACCTTATTCTGGAATCCCTGCAAATGGATTAAGGGGAACAAGTTGTGATCTTGTCCTCAGGAGGCCACAACTCAGAGGGAAGCAGAGGAGATAAACAGACCAGATGATGTGGAGTGATAAGTCTGTGGTAGGAAGGAAGGGGCTGGAGGAGGGCACCGGAGGGTTCCCAAAGCTGGCCCAGAGAAGGCTTCCTGCAGGAAGCTGAGACTGGGAGGCCAAGGATGGGGAGGGGTCTTTTAGCAGAGGGAACAGCTTGAGACTTAGCACAGGGCCCGTTATGCAGTAGGCACTCAATAAACTTTTGTAAAATCAATCAGTCCATCAGTAAGTGTACGTATGCAGAAGACACTGTTAGAATTGGAAGGGTCCTAGGCATTGGGCTGCCCCCATCCCTAATTTCAGATAGGTAAACCGACGTCCGAGGGCTTCCTGGGTGGCTCAGTGATAAAGAATTTGCCTGCCCACACAGGAGATACAGGAGACTCGGGTTCGATCCCTGGGTTGGGAAGATCCCCTGGAGGAGGAAATGGCAACTCACTGCAGTATTCTGACCTGAAAAATCTCATGGACAGAGGAGCCTGGCAGGGTAGCAAAGAGTCGGACATGACTGAGCAACTGAGCACACACTCACACAAACTGAGGTCCAGAGAGGAGGAAGGATGCGCTGAGTGTGTCGCCCAGAGATGGAACTGGAACCCAGACATCCCACCTCCCAGTCCAGCCTCTGGCTTCCCCAGCTCGCTGTCTCCAAGCCTTGGAGTAGGGGTTACTCCATGGGGACTGAGATTTGACACTGTGGGCAGTGGTGGAGAAAGCAAGGGGCAGGGCTGAACGCAGGGTCACTGTTGAGTCCTCTCTGAGGCTCAGAGTCCATGGTGCTTAGATATGGGAGCCTGGTGCTACACCCTGCGAAAGTTGTTCTGTGGCTAATGGGCACTGGGGAGCTTGGCTGGGGTCCCAGAGCTGGGGAACACCCCTCCTTCCCTGAAGACCCAGCATCCCGTCACTGTCCCACATACAGGTTAATGACCTGTCTGTGTTTGCCCAGCAAGGTCCAGGGCAACAGGCTCAGTGCCCAGGAAGACATCATGGCTCCTGGCTTCAAGGTCTTAAGTGTAATGTGGAAGGTTGACAACAGCTTGGTTTTTTGGAGTTCTTGTTCTCTGCCAGGCGCTGCCTCCCATGCTGGTCTCCTTGAAGCCCCACAGCAACTTTTGAGGCAGGTTCGGTTATCATCTGCATTTTATGGATGAAGGATGTGAGGCTCAGAGGGCTTGGGTGACTTGACTGGGATCCCCCAGCAAAGGAGGAAAAGCGACTCTGATGCCAGAGCTCTGGCGAAGTGGGGGCACCACGAGCAGCATGGGAGGAGTGGAGCCCTCCGCTGCTAGTTTTGGATTCGTTGGCTTTTGAACGAATTCTGTCCTTACCGACGGAATGTGCATATAGAGCGGATATGATCTCTCACCTGGGGGCCTCTGCCCGAGCACCTGGCACAGGCTGGGTGCCCATTTGTTCGTTCATTCACTCACTCATTCATTCACTCACTCAATAACCATGGAAGGAGATAGTGAAGGACAGGGAAGCCTGGCCTGCTGCAGTCTACGGGGCCGCAAAGAGTCGGACACAACTTAGTGACCTAACAGCAACAAATACTGGCCAATGAGCAGGTGCCGTGCTAAAGGAACACCAGACAGCTCTGTCTGCGCAGAGCAGGGCTGAGAGGATCCTTTTAATCTCCTTGGCCAACTCTGATTGATTGGTAGTGTCTACCTAGAACCCTGGGTTGGAAGGGATTTGGCGGGTGCCCCAGTTGATTAGTGATGTCTGCCAAGGGCTCAGCTGGGAGCCTTTATGGCAAACGTGCCGGGGTAGCTGCCCCTGGGATGAGGATGGGGTGGCTGCTCAGTGCTTTGGACATCTGGGTTGGTTAAGCAGACAGAATGGGTCTGGATGTTGGGAGAAATGGGTTCTAGCCCCAGATTGGCCCCGTAACCCTCAGGAAACACACATCAGCCTTTTGGGGCCTCCGTTTCCTCATTTGTCACCTTCCTCCAGGAGGTACTGTGAGCATCAAATGACAGGAAAGTGTTTGAAGAGTTGAGGAGACTGATAATGAAAGGAAATGGGAAACTACTCCCCTCCTTCTTTTCTTCTTTCTCAAAATCTTGCCAGAAATGGAACATGCTGGGCAGGGTAGAGTTAATCCCAGACAGTCGTGTGTGTGTGTGTGTGTGTGTGTGTGTGTGTGTGTGTGTGTGTGTGTGGTGTGTGTGTGTGTGTGTGGTGTGTGTGTGTGTGTGTGTGTGTGTGTGTGTGTGTGTGTACTGGTGGGTGGGGAGCCCCTCAGCGGTTCCTGGCTCAGAGTTGTTTTTATAACTCACTTAGTACAGACCTTTGTCCCCTCCCTGGCCTCAGCTGGGAGTTTCTAAGGAGTAAGAAGCTCCTTGGATCTTAGGAACTGAATCTTAGAATTTTTGTTTGTTTTCATTTGACTGGTGGGAGCTGGTGTGTATGCCACCTGCCTCCTCCACATCCCCACTCAGTGATTAAAATTAGACCATTGTGCCAGGCACAGAACTAGGTTTAACATGGATTTTTCCCATTAATCCTCAAAATGGTCTAATGAGGTGGGTAGCAGAGTAATCCCCATTTCACAGTTGAGGAAACTGAGGCCCAGAGAACTGAAAGTCGGAAGCCATACACCTCCAGGCTGCTGCCGGTCTGTACCAGGCTCTGATCTGAGCTAGAGAAAGACTGTCTCATTTGTCGTGACCAACTGTGCCTCGTGCTGGCTCTGCTGTCCATTCATCCATTTACTCCTTTATTCACTTTGTATTTTTGTTCTTTCACAAATGTTAAGTTCCCACTGTGTGCCAGGCTCTGCATCAACTCCTAGAACCACAACAACCCCACTCTCAAGGACCTTACTTACATTCTAGACCAGACAGGGAAACAAGCAAAAAGTAAGCAGATAAGTAAACAAGATTGCAAAGAGGGTGATAACGAAGTAAACAGGGCTTTGTCGCGGGGAATTGACCAGCCTCGAAGGCTCCCTGGACAGAGGGTCCCAAGCTCCCACCCCTCCCCTGGCCCCCTCCCTACATCCCTTGGCCTTCTCCAGGCCCAAGTCCCTGCTTCAGAGACCCAAACTCTCCAGCAATCTGTTCAGAGCTCAGGCTGCACTTCTGTCCTTCCCGCTCCCCACAACTGGTGAATTTTTAATGCTGCTTACATGGAACAGAGCAGAGTTTTTGTTTTTGTTTTGAGAGCATTTCTCAAACAACAACAAAAAAATCATTTCTCAAGCGTGTGTATGAAGAGAGAGAGTGTGAAAGAGACAGCCCAGTGAGTACTGATTATCTGTCCTCAATTCATCTCCTGAGCTCCTGTTTCTTTAGAAATTTTTTTAAAACATGGGGCTAAATAGGATCTCAATTCTGGACTTTGTGCTGGTAAAAGGGCACCCTGGAGGGCCCTTGACGTCCATGTCCTTAGCGAACCCACTCAGCCCCTTGGGGACCTGGGCCCCATCATTACCTTTGTCATATAGATGAGGAGACCGAGGTACAGAAACAAGAAGTATCTGTGTGGGTCCTTCCACTAATGAGTGGTGGAGAGGGAGGCTGGAGCACATGGCCCCACACTGCCTGCCCCATCGCGCGCGCACACACACATACACACACACACACACACACACACACAAGCTCAAGGCAACTCTGGCTTCAAGAGGGGTGGAAATGGGGGAAGGACCCCAGCCTGTGACCTCAAAGGGGCTGGGAATAATCTGGCTGAGAAGGAGGAAGGGGAGAGAGACATACAGGTTGGATAGTGAACCTTAGTGGTTAGTGCTAGAGGGTCAGAACCTTTCCCGGGAACTGACCCCCAGATGTAGCAAAGTGGGTCTCGGCCTTGTGTCCTTCGTAGTGGCTCTCAGTGTCCTCCTCTTAGCCTGTTTATTGAGCGCTTACTGGGTACTAGCTGCCAAGCTCTTGACGTGAATCATCTCTTTGAATCCTCATGATAGAATCTATGACTAAGATACTTCTGTTATCATGTCCACTTTACAGAGGAGGAGGCTGAGGCTCAGAGAGGTGAATTGACTGCAATCTAGACTGGCGTGCCTCCAGAGCCGGCTCTTTTAACCTTGACACCTGGATATGCAGGTGGCTGGAAGAAGCAGGTAGCCTCCAGGACTCTGAGAGCTGAGGCTGGTGACTGTCCTTGTGAACTTGTAAACCTTTGACGCAGGGCTGGTTCATCTTTTCGGCCTGATTTCACCGGTTTGTAGCGCTCAGGCCTGGGAGGGTGGTTCGCCCCATCACTGAACCTCTTGGGACAGCGAGGCTAGAGCCTCATCTGCCCTTCATGCAGTCTCCTCATGGCAGGATCTTTCCTCAGTGCCTGGTTTTCCTCCTTGGCAGTGAGGACATCATTAGTTCCATTCATTTCTTTTTTTTAAAAAATAGTTTTGTACTATTTATTTATTTATTGGCTGTGCTGGGTCTTCGTTGCTGTGTGGACTTTTCTCTAGTTATGGTGCATGGGCTTCTCATTGCAGAGCAATGTAAAGGAGCCTCTCTTTTGTTGCAGAGCATGGGCTCTAGGGGGGCTTCCCAGGTGGCGCTAGTGGTAAAGAACCTGCCTGGCAGCACAGGAACCATAAGAGACATGGGTTCGATCCCTGGGTCTGGAAGATTCCCTGGAGGAGGGCATGGCAACTCACTCCAGTATTCTTGCCTGGAGAATCCCATGGGCAGAGGAGAATCCCAAGTAGAGGTAGGCTACAGTCCATGGGGTCTCAAAAAGTTGGACTGCTACTTAGCACCCATGGGCTCTAGGGTGCGTGGATTTCAGTAGCTGTGGCTCCCGGGCTCTAGAGCACAGGCTCAATAGTTGTGGTGCACAGGCTTAGTTGCTCTGTGGCTTGTGAGATCTTCTCGGATCAGGGATCAAACCCATGTCTCCTGCATTGGCAGGTAGATTCTTTGCCACTGAGCCACCAGGGAAACCCCACCATGGGCAGAACCCACAAGCAACTCTCTGTACTTGGTACCTTGTTTAGTCCTTAACATAATAGGTGCCCAATTTCTATATGTTCCATGAACAAACATTGTCTGTGTGAAAGGATCTTGGTGAGCAACTGTTTTAGCTTGCATGGATCAGATGTGGACAAAAATGTTTTTAAATGTTCATCTTGGCCACCTGATGTGAAGGACTGACTCGTTGGAAAAGACCCTGATGCTGGGAAAGATCGAAGGCAGGAGGAGAAGGGGATGACAGAGGATGAGATGGCTGGATGGCATCACCGACTCAATGGATATGAGTTTGAGCAAGCTCTGGGAGTTGGTGATGGACAGGGAGGCCTGGCGTGCTGCAGTCCATGGGGTCGCAAAGAATCGGACTTGACTGAGTGACTGAACTAGCATGGAAATCCCTCTTGAAAAGAAAAAAAGAGTTTTAAACAATCTTGTCCTTTCCTAGTGATGAACACAGTTTTTTTGGTTTTTTTTTTTTTTAATTAACAAGTGTCCGGCTTCCCTGGTGGTTCAATGGTAAAGAATCTGCCTGAAGGAGACGTGAGTTTGATCCCTCATCCGGGAAGATCCCGCATGCCTTGGAAACATCTGAGCCCGTGCGCCACAATTATTGAGCCTGTGCTCTAGAGCCTGGGAACTGCAACTACTGAGCCACATGCTGCAACCACTGAAGCCCCTGCGCTCTAGAGCCTGTGCTCCACAACAAGAGAAGCCACCACGATGAGAAGCCTGTGCACCACAACTAGAGAGTAACCCCTTACTCTCTGCAACTAGAGAAAAGACCCAGCACAGCCAAAATAAATAAATAAATAAAATTCTTAAAAAGAAAACAAGTGTCATTTATTGCTGATTTGTTCGTTGATTCTCTGATGAATGGAAGGAGAGACCGATTCACTCTAACAGATATGTCTGGGGTATCTGCCATGTGCTAATCCCTTTCAGGGCACTAGGGAAAGAGAAAGGACAGTCATTCTCCAGGGGATGCAATACACTCAAGGAGATGAGGCGATTTCAAGGTAATAGAAGCAGACACCATTGAATTCTTTGGAACCATGGCTTGATTTCTCACCTGTAGTACCAAACACTGAGTTTAATCTATTCTAAGGCACCCACTCCCCACCCTGCCCGTCCCCTGACTTCAGTCTAACACTCTTGAAATTTCTATGTGTCTTACCATTGATAACATCTTAGATTTGCCAAAGTCTGGATGTTTGACTCATTGGACTAATTAATATTTATAAGGCACTTCATACAACTTGCCATATCATCCCACATTTAGTGACTAGTTCTGACCCTGTGTTGATAAAGGAAGCCCATTTGGTATTTCACAGGCATGGAGAAGGGATGGGAACCATCATTTACAGAGAACTGAGTATGTGTGAGGCCCTGCACTTTCTGGTTCACACCATAGGACTTTCATACACCATGTCAGGCAGCTTGTTATATCATCCCCAATCGATGGATGAAGAGACCTAAGCTTTTCTGTGCTGTGCTTAGTTGCTCAGTCATGTCCAACTCTTCCCAACCCTATGGACAGTAGCCCATCAGGCTCCTCTGTCCATGGTGATTCTCCAGGCAAGAATACTGGAGTGGGTTGCCATGCCCTCCTCCAGGGGTTCTTCCCAACTCAGGGATTGAACCCAGGAATTCCCATCAACTATCTTTCATAGACAAGAAAGTTGAGGCTAAGAAAGTAGAAGAGATTGGATTATTGTTCAGCAATTCTTCACTCCCCTTCTCCTTAAGCAGAGACATTACTTTGCCAACAAAGCTCCATCTAGTCAAGGCTATGGTTTTTCCAGTAGTCATGTATGGATGCGGAGAAGGCAATGGCACCCCACTCCAGTGTTCTTGCCTGGAGAATCCCAGGGACGGAGGAGCCTGGCGGGCTACCGTCTATGGGGTCGCACAGAGTCGGACACGACTGATGTGACTTAGCAGCAGCAGCAGCAGCAGCATGTATGGATGTGAGGGTTGGACTATAAAGAAAGCTGAGCGCCAAAGAATTGATGCTTTTGAACTATGGTGTTGGAGAAGACTCTTGAGAGTCCCTGGGACTGCAAGGAGATCCAACCAGTCCATCCTAAAGGAAATCAGTCCTGAATATTCATTGGAAGGACTGATGTTGAAGCTGAAACTCCAATACTTTGGCCACCTGATGCGAAGAGCTGACTCATTTGTAAAGACCCTGATGCTGACAAAGATTGAAGTCAGCAGAAGGGGACAACAGAGGATAAGATGGTTGGATGGCATCACTGACTCGATGGACATGAGTTTGAGCAAGCTCCGGGAGTTGGTAATGGACAGGAAGGCCTAGAGAGCTGCAGTCCACTGAGTCACAAAGAGTTGGACATGACTGAGCTACTGAACTGAGGAAGTTTCTGAGAGTTTGAGGCTGTTTGTTAAGCAGCATCATTATGGCAAAAACTGACTGCTTCATAAGTGTTTGGTGATTTCATTAAGGTCACACAGCTAATGAATGGAAGAGCCAGGGTCTAGAATTTTGGTCTTTTTATACCCTGATGCTGGGAAAGATTGAAGGTGGGAGGAGAAAGGGATGACAGAGGATGAGATGGTGGGATGGCATCACCGACTTGATGGACATGAGTTTGAGTAAGCTCCGGAAGTTGGTGATGGACAGGGAAGCCTGGCATGCTGCGGTCCATGGGGTCGCAAAAAGTTGGACACAACTGATCCACTGAACTGAACTGAACTGAACTGATACTCCCTACCCACTGCTTATCTGGAGGCTTCTGGTAAAAAAGCCAGTAAAGAGAATAGAACCAGGGTTGAGGGTTCTGTGTAGGCATTACAGACTTTCTCTAGCTTGTTTTCTTTATCTTTCTATTGAAAATAGTAAACCCAGTATATACTGATGTATCTGTGCTATTCTTGGAATTTCATCACCATACATCTCAAGTTTGGAAATGGAAAGAAAACTACGTATTAGCAACCTGTCTTTTGTATGAGCTTTAAGGAACCTTGGCAAGGCAACTTGACAGAAGTTTTTCCTCTTATTGGGGGCTGTTTGATGGGTAAGCCAAATTTCTGCTAAAAGAATCTCTTTCTTAGGGACTTAATATCTTTTGGGTATATTTATGGATATGAATTTTCCTTTGAGTATTGCTTTGGCTGCATCCTGTAAGTTTTAGTGTTCAACGCTCTCATTGTATTTAATGTTCAAATAGTATGAAACATCGAAGTAGGATGTAATCTCCTTTCAAATTCCCTGTTTATCTCAAGAGTTACTTGGAAAAAAGTTTTCAAATTTCCACCAAGTTAGATTAAAAGAACCCTCTATAGCTATTAATTTAATTTTATTTCACTGTGTGGAGAATGTGTTTGACTTTGGAATTTGTTGAAATGATCTCTGTGCCTGCATACCACGATTATTATTTAAATGTTCTGTGGGATTATTGTTTTCAAGAATGCAAGTTTTTGATAGCTCCAAACACCCGTGAATACTTGTATTCCAGGTAAAAGTCATCAAACACCTCGCTCTACCCCCATTCCTTGGTATTATGTACAAATGACCGAAAATTAGGGTACATTTGTTTTAAGAGAGAACTCTACAAGGTCCAGCCCAGCCTGGTGTCTGTCCTGTTGGTGACTGGGTTCTATCTCTTCCTCTGAAGGGATGGGCTTTGTTGGTTGGCTCCTGCAGTGTTTGTTATAACAAACATGAATGAATCCTGCAAACAGGGGGTCCAAGTGGAAGACGCAATTAATTAATATTTGACTCCTGCTGGGGATGTGTGGGAGTGGGTAGAAGAGGCTGATTTGGTTTTCAAGTTTATTCACTTTTCTGCTTTCCCTTCTGCTAATTACTGCACTAGGCTCTTCTCTTTGTTGATAAAATTTGCATTTTAAAAAATGATCCGGGAGGTATTGAATAACTACTTGGTCACAATGAATTTTTCACAAATAAAATAACGCTTCCACTTCTTGCACAGATTCTGGGCCACTTCCTGGGCTATGGTGGAGGTCAGGACCATTGCTGTGGTCGGCTACTGGTCGAATGTGTGGAATGCCAATCACCAGCACCTACCTGCAGGCTCTTTCCCCCTTGCTAAACACTCCTGTCCACCATCTCACCGTCTCTATAGCTAGGCTATGGGAGTGGGACATGTATTGGCCCATTTTCCAGATAAGGAAACTGAGACTCAAGCAGGTTAAGTCAGTGGTTCTCAAACCTGGCTGTACCTCAGGACCACATGAGGGCTTGTTGCTGCTGCTGCTGAGGGCTTGTTAATTATGCAGAAATGTATGGAGGGAAAGTAAGATCATACAGGCTCTCTGGAGTGGTGAGTCTAATCACCCCAGACTCCCCTCTGACCTCTGCTGCCAGCCAGCACTTCCTGCAGCCCAGGGGCAGCTGGGGATTTTTGGGTGGGGGTGGGGGATGTCAGAGGTGAGAGTGGCAGGAAAAGGTAAGAGGCCATCAGGGAGGATGGCGCCTTGTATGCCATGCTGGGATTGGGCAAAAATTCCTGCCCTCATTCCCTGCTCACCCCAAGATGTTCTGGGACCCAGCTAGACCTCCTTTAGCCACTCTCCCTCCCCTGATCCCCAGCCTGTGCCAAGTCCTGAGGAAGATTCTGAGGGGCACATCGTCTGATGGGGGAGACAGTCATGGGCGGGCTGCCTCCACCGTTGGCCTCCTCCACACTCAGAGAACACGGTGGAGCAAGTGTCCTGCCCTCCCATGGCTCTTCAGGCCTGGACTCCAATCCCTTCCCTGTTCCCACCCCTTTAAAATGTCCCTTTTTAATGTCACTTCCTCCAGGAAGCCTTTTTTGATGTCCCCATCAGAATCATTCATTTTTGTTTGTCTCTGTGGCTCTGAGCATCTCTGCTGAGCAAGCCCATTCCGTGGGCTGGGTTCACACTGATGTCAGTCTCTCCTTCTATTCTTCTCTCACCCTCCATGGCCAGCTCCTTCTGGAAGGAGGCAACTACTTTGGAGGCAGAAAGATCTGGGGTCAGGTCCTGGGGACTTCCTGTTGAATTTTTCCCTGGGACCTTGGGAAAACTGACGTCATCACTTGTAGGTTCTGGCCGTCTGTCCCCATCACTGGGGATCACAGTTGTGTCTGGCCTCACCCCTTTGGCTCACAAGTCCTTGCTCTGCCAAATGCTCACCTTGTAAAGTAGGCCCAACTTTTTAACTCACGAGCCTCAGTTTCCTCATTTGTTAAGTCGAGATAGTAAGAGCACCCAATTAGTTGGGTGGGATGAAGATTCAGGGAGATGACACACAGCCAGTGGTGTCTGGCACAGGGGGGCAAGCTCTTTCAAGGCCAGCACTTCCCAGATAATAGCCAAACCCAGCAGCTTCTTCCTTTATTGCCCCTACTGTGGAATTTGGCTTGACGGTGATAGGAGCGCCCTTCTGCCCTCACCAGAAAGAAAAGAAAGAAGAACCACAGTGGCTACTGCCAGTGAATCTAGTTGCTCCCCTGGCAAACCCATCAAAGGCTCACATGAATTTTTCAGATAGGAAAACAGGCTCAGAGACGGGAAGAAACTTGTTCAGGGTCACACAGCATGGCCCAAGGAGGGCTGGCTGGGAGTGCAGGTCTCCTAACTGATGGGACTGTCTGCTGTGCTTCCCTTTGGGTTGAGTTTGCAGTTCAGGTCCTGCAGTCTCAGGACTGGTCTGCCCCCATCCATTCATTCACTCTGTTGTTCACTCATGTGTATTAAGCAGTCGCTCTGTGTTGGCCCTTCTGCTGGACATTGTGAGGGTCTCTGAGGTGGCCTGGTGGTGAAGCAGGAGTTACAGTTAGCTGCAAGTTATAGAAACTCAACCAAGACAGCTTACACAGAGAACCCAGACAGTCTTAGGAGAGGTGGTCATAGCTGGGCAACCTCAAGATGTTCTGGCTTTTGGCTCCACTATCCCTATGATGTGCTGTTTATCCTTATGGCACAAAATGGGTGCTTTAACTCCAGGTATCATGACAGCATTCCAGGCAGGAAAATTAGGGCAAAGACTGGGGAAAAGTGAAGGGAAAAGGACAAAAGGCCTCTGTCAAAAGAATTCCTCTTTTTTATCAGAAAAACAACTGATTTCCTGGGTGTTCCCAGGAGGAGACTCCTAATTCCATTTCATTGGCCAACCAGCCCAGCTAGCTGCAATGGGGTCTGGGAGGTGAATATTTTATATGAGCATACTTGCTCACTTAAAACCAAGGTTCCTCTAGGAGGGGAGATGGGGGTGAAATGGACACCGAGTTGGTCAGCAGTGTTCTTACCCGCCCAACAGACTCTCTGTTCTCAAGGAGCCCACATTTGGGGGGGACACATACATTTGGAGCTTTTCACTATCGGAGGAAGTAGCAAGCAGCTGGTGTGTGCACAGGAGAGACACTTAGCTCTCTCTTACTATCCTTGGAAGCAGGATCCTCTGCCCAATGTGGTGCCTGGCACACAGTAGGGGCTCAGGCAATATTTGTTGGGAAAAAGGGAGGGAGTTCTAGAAAGCAGTATTGCCAGGCTTTTACCCTGAGCCAGTCTAGCTTCTGCAGCGGTTTAGGTGGGGTTCTCTGGGCTCTCAGTTGGGCCTTCACTAAATGCATCCTCTGTGGATGAGGTGTGCAGGCGGTGCAGGCGGTGTGGCTGAGAGCAGTCCCTCCCTGAAGCGATGGGCTTCAGTGATGCTCGGGGCTGAGGTCCCTCCACGGAGATCTGTGCCCTACCTTTGCCACGCCCTGCAACCAGGGAGGGAGGGAGCTGCCCCCTTCGCTGAGAACAGTGTGGACCCCCAAGTGCCAGGTGCTTCTCACTCGTCTTCCACCAAGGTCTCAGGACCACCCCTGAGAGAGGTGGTGCCAGCCTGGCCCTGCCCTGCAGAGAGGAAGACAGATTCTCAGCCCCTTGCCTGCGGCCCCCGCACTTGTGGGTGCCAATCTGGGATTGAACCCAGGTCGCCCAGTCCCAAAGCAGCCACCCTCTGCATCGGTGATTGATGCCACCTCTTTGAGATTTGGGGGTGGTGCTCCTCCACTCACCGTGGATGGGTTTTGTGGGGGTGGGGGGTGGGGAGCTCCCAGTGGTGGAGAGGCAGATGTGGAGCAGGAGGGAGAGGCAGGAAGAGGTGCCAGGGTGCCAGGGACGATGCTCCAGCAGCTCCTCTTGCGTGGGGGTCTTGGGCCCTGGGCAGAGGACCAAAGCCGGGTGGCACCACCCCGAGCCTGGCACCCCTCAGCTCTCCTGATGCTGACACCAGGCCCCGCGCTTGGCTGTGTTCACCAGAGGCACTGTTTCTCTCCTTCTTCCTTTTTTCTGAGCATAGTGCTTTTGGCCGTGGCACAGCACTCGGTCTATGGGAAAAACTTGTTTTTGTCGGCAAACTCCAGCGCAATGACTCAGAAGACACCCAGGGAGCACCCTCCTGGTGTCAAGGGGCCGCTCGGCTAATGAGCTAATGTTTATAAAGTGCTTAGAAGACGAAAATTTCCACGCGAGGGCTGAGGGTTTGTGCTGTTATTTGGGGGATAGGGGGAGGAAGAAGGATGTGGTGAAGGGAAGGGGCAAACTTTTGCAGAGAAGTAGCCCAGAGCCCCTGGGGTTGCGCAGGCAACCTGGTTTTGCTCCTGTTGCTGGTGCTGGTGCCTGTCTGGGCAGAAGCCCCGGCTGCCCCTTTGTTCAGAGCAGGGCAGATCTGAACCGGCTGCGCAGCTTTGATTTCGTTTTTCCTGTAGCAGGTGGGGCAGGGGAGATGGTACTTGAGTGTTCCCTGCCCTCAGGAACGAGATCTTCCAGGCTGGGGCAGTGATCAAGTCATCGAAACAGCCCCTTCCCCAGTGCTTGGCACACAGTCAGCAAGTAGCTCCTGTTAGTCATTCATTCAACAAACACTTCTGGGACTTCCCTCGTGGTCCAGTGGTTAAGAATCCGCCTGCCAATGCAGGGGACATGGGTTTGATCCCGAATCCGGGACGACTCCACATGCTGTGGAGCAACTAAGCCCGTGAGCCACAACTACTGAAGCCTACGCACCCTAGAGCCTGTGATCTGTAACAAGAGAAGCCACTGCAATGAGAAGCCCGGGCATTGCCACTTAGAGAGGAGCCCCTCCTCACAACTAGAGAAAGACTACACGCAGCAACGAAGACCCAGTGCAGCCAAAATAAATAAATAAAAGTTAAAAACAAAGAAAAAATAAAGAACCCCAAACACTTCTACCTGTGCCAGGCACTGGCCATGGAATGAGGAACAAAGACCACAGTCCTCTTAGAGTTTACGTCCTGGAGGGGGAGATGACATCTAACAGATGAAGACGTCAACCGCCCTGTGATCATGACTGTGAAAGGGCAGAGGAGGAGAGACACGCAAAGTCCTGAGTGTGGGAACCAGACCTGGCCCAGCCCAAATACAGGAGAACCAAGAAGGCTTTCCTAGGAGGGGTGGCTTGAAGAAAGAGCGGGCATTTCCAGTTCCCAAGCAAAGAGGGAGAGAGAGAGCACATGTCAGGCAGGGCAGTAGCATTAATTAACACATTAATTAATTAATTAATCCAACAAACCCTTAGTGAATGCCTACTATGTGCCTTGCACTGGGGATACAGAGGAGAATAATTCAGGCATAAATCCTGACAACCTCCCTCCCACAAAGCTCACATTCTGTATAACAAGCAAATGAAGAAATAAATTTACAGAGAAACTATCAGCTAGCAATAAGGAATGGTGGTAAAATTAAGCAAGGTCATAATGGTAGAGGGGAGGCTCTAGGGAGGCTCCCCCAGATTGTGTAGTGACCAGGGAGGGCCTTTTGGAGGAGGTAACATTTCAGCTGAGGTCTGGATGATGGAAGGAGCCAGTCAAGAGTGGATATGGGCAGTGCAAAGGCCCTGAGGCAGAAATGAACTCAGTGTAGTCAAAGCACCAAAAGAGGCCAGGACAGAGGCTGCAGCACAGTGAACCCCAAGGAGAGCAACAAGGGGACATTCATGCAGGGTCATGTATCATCAGCGTTGCGTTCATGTCAAATAAATAAACTATACAATAGCAGCTTAAACAGATAGGGGATTCTGACTTGGACAACAACAAATGGCGGGTGGGGTGGGGGTGGTAAGAAATCAGGGGTTGATATAGAGGTTTATAGATGCCACCAGGTACGCTGGCTCTTTCTATCTTCCTTTTCACTATCCTCAGCAGGGAGGCCTTGAAAATGCACATTGCTGCCTCATGGTCACAATGTGGCTGCTGAACCTCTGAGCCTCAGGTCTGTGTTCCAGGCAGGAAGAAGAAGAAAGAGCTAAAAGCCAAAGCGCAAAGGGTGAAAAGGCCTTTTCTTTGCCAGACTCCATCTCCTTATTCAGAAAGGAATTGTTCCCCAGGAACTTCTGTTTCCTTTCATTAGCTAGAACTGGGTTACCTGGCGCCTCAGACTGCAAGAGAGGCTGGGAAAAATGGAGTTTCACAATTTTGCTCATCTCTATAGTAGAAAAAAGAAAGAGAGAGGGACTGGAATGCCCTCTGGGTTGCCAACCCATAGCTTTGGCCAAAGTCCCTGCCTCCCTAGAAGAGAAGGGTTTGGTGAATTCTGGGGCAAGGAGTGGGCAGGGATCAGACAACGGACTGTGGACTTCACCTGAGGGCCACAGGGAGCCACAGATGACTTTTCAGGAGGGGTGACATGGCCATGTTTGCACTGAAGCTTTGTTATGTAAGCTGGGTACCTGCAATGTGTTGTTGATGGAGACACATTCCACCCTTACTTTGGGGACTTGAAGGGGGGAGTCCTCAGGGCTCAGATTAAACTTGAATTCCTCAGAGAAGGGCCTCCAACTCCCAGCTCTCTCCTTTGCTCACCTCCCGCACTGGCAGCTGTGCCCCGGTTGGCACCCAATGGCTGTCCACAGATGGCTCCTGGTTGTCCCACAATATTGCACTGGGACACAGAACAGAAAGTGACTCACGCCAACACCTCTCCTGCTTGTAAAACGCTGGTTTCAGGTCCATCATCTTTGGTTTTTCTGCTAGAACTACCCCGCGAGGGGGGGTGTTTTGTGCCCCCTTTTCAGGGATGGGGAGACAGCTCAGGAAGGTGAAGACTTTTGCAAGGAGGTGAAGGGCTGGGCTCTGCCACATTGAGGGAGGACACTGGGATGTCTTTGCCCCTGGAACGCTTCCTCACACCACTGTGTGCAAGGTGGGATGAGAGGGGTGTGTGTGTGTGTGCATGTGTATCAGAGAGAGAGAGAATAGTGGTGCATCTAGAAGACAGAAGACCCAGGCCCAGTCCCTGGGGAGTTTAACCGCTGGGGCTGCCTCCTTGTATCAGCTTCCTCTGACTTGCTGTGTGACTTCTGGCAAGTCCCCGAACCTCTCTGGACAAATTTCTTTTGGGGGAGAATGAAGAGATTTGCACAGGAAAGGTTCTGGATTTTTCCACCCCACCCCTCAAATTCACTCTTTGAATTTCAGCGATTCCAGTCAGTTTGTCTACACTCTATGTCTGTCTTTAGCTCAGAAAATAGTCACCATCTCCTTCCCTGTCTTAGAGCCTCACGTGTACTCCTTCAGTTCAGTTCAGTTCAGTCGCTCAGTCCTGTCCGACTCTGCGACCCCATGAATCGCAGCACGCCAGGCCTCCCTGTCCATCACCAACTCCCGGAGTCTACCCAGGCCCATGCCCATCGAGTCGGTGATGCCATCCCACCATCTCATCCTCTGTCGTCCCCTTCTCCTCCTGCCCCCAATCCTTCCCAGCATTAGGGTTAGGGTTAGACACAAGTAATTAAGTATTTGTGCGGTTAAATCTCCCAAGTCTGTCTCCCTGCCTGGACTGTGTGCCCGCAACGACGGGGGACCATGTCTGTCTTCATCCCTGTCTTCCAAGAGATTAGCTCAGGGCTTGGCACAAAGTAGCTGCTCACGAAATAGAGAAGTTTGTGATGCTGCTGCAGCTGATGACGACAACGATGAAGATGAAGAAGAAATGATGCTGGGAGACATAGTTATTGGAGTGGCGGGAGCCCCAGCCGGGCCGTCAGCATCCTCAGCCCCTCCCTACCAGCCGGCCGCGGAGGCTCCGGATTTCCCTTAAGAGACCTCCCAGACGCCTCAGTGCCCAGGCCGCGCCCCTCTGGGGAGAACTACAGTCCCCAGAAGGCCGTGAGGGGCGGTGATGCCGGCGCTCGCTCCGCCCGGGCACACCACGGAGCGCGGCATCATGGGAGTTGTAGTTCAGTCCCATCGCCCCGGGCGCGCCGCCGCCGGCGCAGACGTGCGCCGAGCTGCCGGGCACCTGAGCACCCGCGGGGCTCGTTGTCGGCGCGGGAGCGCAGGCTTCTTTCTTGGGTGGAAGTCACACTCGTGGAAAACTCTTTGAATTAACCCTAAGGACGCTGAAGACCTCTGGATAACTCGTTCGCATTCCCCCGGGAGCCCTTTAAGGGGCGGAGCCGGGCGCCTGCCCCCACCCCTGAGTAACCCACCCTCCTCTCACTGACATCAGCCCCCAGCGGCGTCCGAACCCGCGCTTTAAAACCCGTAATCTCACCGAAACCTTTCCAGTCTCCGTTGGCCAAACGTTGTCAACTGTGTGTCTGGTGCTTTGGGGTTAGAGTGCATATGAGAGGGGGGATCACATTCATATAATGATACCCCACTTGAATCGCATCAATAACACATAATGATGACCCCACCTGAATCGTGGGGAGGGCGGCCCAGGGGCCTGAAAAAGGCCCAAGATACTGGACGGTGTTATTAAGACTGGGCCCGCGCTGGCCAGATCAGGAGCAGGTGAAGGTGTTCCAGTCGGAGGGAACATCATGAGGGAGGGCTCTCAGGCTTATTAGAGGGGTCTCGGGGCTGAGGTCAGGGTAAGAGGTGGTGAGTCGAGTGGGGGGCTTCTGAAGGACCTGGGATCACGGGGAGGAGTGTTCATTTGATCTCAAGTGGATGGGTGACTGTTTCTCAGGCAGGATGTCCGGCCTAAGGGGTCAGTGGCAGAGCCTGGACCCAGCCCAGGGGCCCCTGTTTCCAGGTCCTGGCTTGTTCCAGGGCAGGGTTGCAGCAGGAGCCGGTCTGCTGTCGTCCTGGAGCTGTTCAGGAGTCAAGCAGGGAGAGGACCGAATGGCAGGCTGGGGGTGGAGGAGGCTCAGCATCCGTTACTGGGAGGGGAAACTGAGACTTTGGCAAATTTCTGCCGAATGAGCTTCTGTGTGAGATCCAAGAGGAGCCTTCTCCTCCTTCGACTCTCCCAACTGTCAGGGACCAGCCCTGGGAAATAGGGGAGGTCATTTTCACACCCTCCCTCCCATCCCAGTTGTGGCAAAAGCAGGAAGGATTCAGGCCAGATGTTGGGGGTCCGCAGGCCCAGCAAGTTGCATGGGGGTGGGGTGAGGTATGTGTGTGTGTGGAGCTCTGCTGTTGAAAATGAGCTCTGACTGGGTCGCTGCTCTGGTTTGCTTTGCTCTGGCCCTGGGGCCAAGAGACCCCAGGGTTGCACTCCTGGGCTCTGGTCACATCTACAGAGACTGGCAGAAAGCCCTGCCTTACTGCTCACAGGACGTGGGTTTTTTGCTTCCAAGATAATCTTGGCAGATTGTTCTCAGCCTACTCTCTGTCCCCTCTGCCTGGAACCCAGGCCCCCTAACTGGCACCCCGGGCTCCTGGACTTCTGAGGAGTGTTCTGGATTCTCAAGAAAGCCAGTAGGAATGAAGCCCTGGGATCCCATCAGGAATGTTGGGCATCTGTGGTCCAGGTGAGGATGGGGTCATCGCAGAGTGGCCACGTCTCCCAGATCAGAGGCCTGGCTGGCTGTGGTTTGTCTTTGATTAATAAAAAATGGGGAAGCGAATCAATGACCCCTTCACAAATGCAACTCAGACGGTAGGAAAAAAATCTCTTGAGGGTCGAAGGCCTCTTCTTCATGAGAAGGTTGGAACACACAGAAAGTGTTGGCCTGAGACCTTCCCCCCATGCCCCCTGAAATCCTGGTGGAAACTACACATTTGTGCTTGAACAGAGGTGGGGACTCTGAACATTTAAATTAAAAAATTAGAATATGTGGGGCCACAAGGAGGGGGAAGGAAGACCAAGGGGGGTGTTTGTCACTGAGGTCCCTTCCCCAGTGGGGCCCTGTGGACTATCTCTACCTGCCTCCTCACCCTTTTGATGGGGATACTCTGGAAACCAAATGGTTTTCCCAGGCTCCTGCTAGTCTGGCTGTATCAGAGTCAACCTGGAGACTGGCTAAATGCAGATTACTGGGCTCCTTCTGTCTTGAGACCCTGGTGCAGAGGATCTGAAGAGGGGTCCAGGAATAAGGCTTTATACACAGCTCCCCATGCACTGGTGATGGGCATCTGAGTGTGGAGACACTGGCCTGGAGTGAAAGGCCGCAGGGAAGCATTGAAAACACAGCTTTGGGGTCACCCAGACCCAGGCTCCAGTCCCAGCTTGGCTCTTACTGGAGGGCACTGTGCAGGGGACATCCTTCTCTGGCCCTCGAGTCCTTGTCTGGAAATGGTGATAACGTGGTGTGCAGCCTCTTCACAGGGTTGCACGGGCTGTGGTGTGCATATTGTTATTATTATTGTCGTGGTTCCTAGGAGGGCGGAAGAGGAGGTGACAGCTTTTGAATTGATTGCCATCTAAGTGACTCCGGTTCTTATTGCCTCGAGTGCACACTGTGGGGGGCAGTGGCCTTCTCTTGTGCTTTGGGGGAAACTGCCTTCCGGATCAGAGCCAGTGGGAGCTGGAGAACCGTGGGCCTCATCATACCCAGTCTGGGTGTGGCCTGGGGGGTGTGTGTGGCAGGTGAGCCTGTGGAAGGAAGATCTGGGATGCCTGGCCAAGGTGGGTGTGATGACCCTGCTCAGCTTCTCCTGGGGACGCCCCTCCTGAGCACCCAGGAGGCTTCCTCCTTGGTCACCTCCTTCAGGCCATCTGTTTGGCTCCTATGGCTGGACAACAAGGCTCCTAGTGATATGTTTACCCATCCGTTTCCTGTTTGGGGCCGAGTTCCCTGAGGAGGGCCCTCTGTCTACTCTTTCCACTTTGGTCAGAGCCAGACCTGGCCTGCAGATCCACCACTGGGGATGGGGCTGGAAACATGGGGTGTGGCTGTTGTTTCTACCTGCCCAGCACCCCACCTCACCCTCAGCTTCCTGGTTCGAGTGGTTTCCTCATCCTCTGTTGGGGATGAGCCTGTGATCCTGGCCTGGCCATCCCCCTGGCTAGAGGGCTTGGTGGGTGTCATCATGTGACCCAAGGCAGGCCAACGAGACATAATCCTGAGACATGGGCTCAGATAAAGGGGAATGTGAAACTCTTTTCTGCTGGTGGTCAAGGTTGGTAGGGTATAAGATATATGGTCAACCATCAGTGCACAGCCTGGGAAAAGATGAAGCCAACATAATAGAGACTAGTGCTGAGAGATGGAGAGAGATGGAGAAAAAGAAAGAGAGGACATTGTTTGAACACCTGGATCCAGCTTTACCTGAAGCAGTGTCTGCCTTCTGGTTTACAGTAGTTTGAGTTGGGTTTCTGTACTTGCAACTAGTTCTGACTGATGCAGAAAGCTCATTTCACCCATTCTTCTGTCCATCTGTCCACACAGCCATCCCACATTTACTGAATTTCTGTTCCATGCCAGCCCCTATGCTGGAACCTCAGCACTCACAGACCAAAAGGGGAGGTGACAAGGTGACACAAGCTTCTTACCTCATAGGAAACTGGGAACTGCCACCAGAGGTGAGCCCTGAAGCCTGTGGGTGTGAGAGTCTCTGTGTTGAGGGAAGGGGGAATCCGGGCAGGCTTTGTGGAGGAGGTGACCTTTGGGCTGGGCTTTGAGGCACAGGCAGGCTTTCACTGGCTTGGGAATCAGGGAAGGGACTGTTCAGAGCAGAAAGAGTCACAAAAAAGCAGGTAGCAAAGACCAGGAACACTTGAACCAAGCTGCTTGCGGTGGAGGGGTTGAAAGTCTGTGAACTACTGGGACATGTGTCATAGCAATACTGCTACTGATGATCAGTAACTAACCTTTGTTGAGCGAGCATCATGGTAGCACTGGATTTTATTTTCTCATTGATTCTCTCTGCCTCCCTGAAGGGGAAGCACATGCATTATCTCCATTTTATAGGCAAGGAAACCGAAGCCCAGAGAAGTAATGACCTCAAGGCTTTGCAAATGCCAGGTGTGCCAGCCGATGTCTCTGATCTCCATCCTAAGTTCCTAACCGTTTAGGCCTGCGTGGACTCTTCGCAGCTCTGCGTTTTTAGCCATGTCTTCCTGAATGCCTCGGCAGGGGACTGGGGTGGAAGCCAAAGAAGTGGCCCTAGTCATTTCTGGAGTTTTCCAGTGCTGAGGGTGACAGGGAGGGGGTTTGCCCTGTAGGCAGGTTCCCAAGAAGGCGCTGGAGACCCTCTGTGATGCTGTGGAACCCTCCAACCCATCTGCCATCTTACACCCTGCCTGCCTCCCACTTCCCATCTTTGCCACAGCAGCTGGAGTGATGGAACTTTCGAGGGCATATGTGCTCAGCTCTCTCTCTCTTATTGAACAGTCTTCGATGGCTCCCTAATGCCTTTGGGTAAAATCCAGACCTTTTGCCTGCAGGCCCTTCATTCCCTGGCCCTGCCCACTGCTCAGCCTCCTTTCTGGAGCCCCACTTCACCCTGAACCATGGCCACGCTCCCCTCTGAGCCCTGAGAGGCACACTGCCTCCCCACGCTCCAGAATCAGCCCAGGTGTGCCTTCTGGCCCAAGTATCCCCTTGCAGTGGGCTTGGGGCCCTCTTTGTGCCTGTACTTCTCCCATCACAGCACTTTCCTGGATGCATTGTCATTGGGTGTGTGTCTGGTTCTCCAATTAGACTGCAAACCCCTTGAGAACAGAAATCAGGATGTGCCCACCTCTGTCTCCCTGATGGTCCCTCAAGCCTTGGCACATGCAGGCTCACAGTGAGCGGATGGAATGCATGAGCCCAGCTTTCTTAGGTTCTGAAAAGAAGCCATCATCACTTCAAGAACCACCCTCCTTTCCTGGACACTGATTAGGAAAGAGAAAAGAAAGGCATTCCAGTTCATTCCAAAAGCTTGTCTGTAGGGCAAGCTCTCTCTGGTAAGGGCTTCCCTGGTGGCTCAGATGGTAAAGAAGGCACCTGTAATATGAGTGACCCAGATTCCATCCCTGGGTCCGGAAGATCCCCTGGAGAAGGGAATGACTACCCACTCCAGTATTCTTGCCTGGAGAATCCCATGAACAGAGGAGCCTGGAGGGCTACAGTCCATGGGGTTGCAAAGAGTTGGGCACTACTGAGCGACTAACGCTTTCACTTTAGAAGCAGAGGTGACCCCATAAGTCTTGCTGGGCTGGCTGGCCTGACAGCCAGGGCTACCTGAGTCCAGTGTTAGGAGAGAGGGATGGAGGGGAGGGATGAGGGGTCATATCCTGGATGGGGCAGGACAGTGACATTAATGGGCGTGTTTGGAATGGCTCTGCTGTTGCCCTTTGCTTGGCTGGTGAACTTGTTCCCTTTCAGCCTGACACCCTGCCAGAGCTCTCTAAAGCACAGGGCTGACCCGCAATGCCCTGTCCCCATGCCCTTGAGGCCCCTTGCCCTGATAGGTCCCATGGGACAGGCAGCTCCACTCAGCCAAGGGTGTATCTGTCTTGCTCACCGGGGGATCCACAGACTCTAACATGGTACCTGGCATTTAGCAGGTGCCCAGCATGTCTTTTCATTTATTTATGTAAAAATTTTTGATCATGCCACAGGGCACACGGGTTCTTAGTTCCCTGATTAGGGATTGAACTGGTGTCCCTTTGCACTGGAAGCATGGAGTTTTAACCACTGGACCACCAGGGAAATCCCCTAATGTGTCTTATTTTGAATGTTGCAGGAATGTCAGGCCATGAGTTCCCACTTCTGATGTGGAAAGAATGGCTGCCTTAATTATCTTCTTAGAGAAACTTAAAAGGATATTTATACAGCCATGTTCATCACAGCATTATTCACGATAGTCAAATTGTGGAATCCACCCAGGTGACCACTGATGTCTGAATGGATAAACACAGTGTGGTCTATACGTGCAATGGAATATTAGCCTTAGGAGCAAAATCCTGACTCATGGTGCAACATGAATGAAGCTTGACGACATTGTTGTTCACTCACTAAGTTGTGTCTGACTCTTTGCGATTCCATGGACTGTAGCCCGCTAGGCTCCTCTGCTATGGGAAATAAGTCAGTTACAAATGGACAAATGCTGTATGATTCCACTCATGTGAGGTACCAAGAGTGTCAAATTCATAGAGACAGAAAATAGAATGGTGGTGTCCAGAGGCTATGTCCAGGGACTTCTAGAACTAACAGCAAAAAAAAAGATGCCCTTTTCATCATAGGGGACTGGAATGCAAAAGTAGGAAGTCAAGAGATACCAGGAGTAACAGGCAAGTTTGGCCTTGGAGTACAAAATGAGGCAGGGCAAAGGCTAACAGAGTTTTGCCAAGAGAATGCACTGGTCATAGCAAACACCCTCTTCCAACAACAAGAGACGACTCTACACGTGGACATCACCAGATGATCAATACTGAAACCAGATTGATTATATTCTTTGCAGCTGAAAATGGAGAAGCTCTATACAGTCAGCAAAAAAAGACTGGGAGCTGACTGTGGCTCAGATCATGATCTCCCTATTGCCAAATTCAGACTTAAATTGAAGAAAGTAGGGAAAACCACTAGACCACTCAGGTATGACCTAAATCAAATCCCTTATGATTATGCAGTGGAAGTGACAAATAGATTCAAGGAATTAGATCTGATAGAGTGTCTGAAGCACTATGGAGAGAGGTTTGTGACATTGTACAGGAGGCAGTGATCAAGACAATCCTCAAGAAAAAGGAATACAAAAAGGCAAAATGGTTGTCTGAGGAGGGCTTACATACAGCTGAGAGAAGAAGAGAAGCTAAAGGCAAAGGAGAAAAGGAAAGATAAATCAATCTGAATGCAGAGTACCAAAGAATAGCAAGGAGAGATGAGAAAGCCTTCCTCAGTGATCAATGCAAAGAAATAAAGGAAAACAATAGAATGGGACAGACTAGAGATCTCTTCAAGAAAATGAGAGATACCACGGGAACATTTCATGCAAAGATGGGCTCAATAAAGGACAGAAATGGTATGGACCTAACAGAAGCAGAAGATATTAAGAAGAGGTGGCAAGAATACACAGAAGAGGTATACAAAAAAAGATCTTCATGACCCAGATAAAACCATGATGGTGTGATCACTGGGCTAGAACCAGACATCCTGTAATGAGAATTCAAGTGGACTTTAGAAAGCATCACTATGAGCAAAGTTAGTGAACAACAGACTGGTTCCAAATAGGAAAAGGAGTACGTCAAGGCTGTATTGTCACCCTGCTTGTTTAACTTATATGCAGAGTACATCATGAGAAATGCCGGCTGGATGAAGCACAAGCTGGAATCAAGATTGGCAAGAGAAATATCAATAACCTCAGATATGCAGGTAACACCACCCTTATAGCAGAAAGTGAAGAAGAACTGAAGAGCCTCTTGATGAAAGTGAAAGAGGAGAGTGAAAAAGTTGGCTTAAAACTCAGGATCCAAAAAACTAAGATCATGGCATCCGGTCCCATCACTTCATGGCAAATAGATGGGGAAACAATGGAAACAGTGAGAGACTTTATCTTTTGGGGGCTCCAAAATCACTGCAGATGGTGACTGCAGCCATGAAATTAAGACGCTTGCTTCTTGTAGGAAAAGCTATGACCAACTTAGACAGCATATTAAAAAGCAGAGACATTACTTTGCCAACAAGGTCCGTCTAGTCAAGGCTATGCTTTTTTCAGGAGTCATGTTTGGATGTGAGAGTTGGAACTGTGAGAGCTGAAACTCCAATACTTTGGCCACCTGATGCGAAGAGCTGACTCATTTGAAAAGACCCTGATGCTGGGAAAGATTGAAGGCAGGAGGAGAAGGGGACAACAGAGGATGATGAGATGGCTGGATGGCATCACTGACTCAATGGACATGAGTTTGAGCAAGCTCTGGGAGTTGGTGATGGACAGGGAAGCCTGGCGTGCTGCAGTCCATGGGGGGGCAAAGAGTCGGACACGACTGAGCGACTGAACTGAACTGAAGTGTCCAGGGGCTGTGGGGAGGGAGAAATGAGGAATTGTTTGATAGGGACAGAGTTCCAGTTTTGCAAGATGAGAAGGATTCTGGTGATGAATGGTGGTGATGGTTGCATAACAGTGTGAATGTGCTTAATGTTACAGAATGGTACACTTAAAAAGGCTAAGGCAGTAAATTTTATGTTTTTCTGTGTTTCCAATCAAAAATGGAAAAAAGAAACTTTCTAAATTTTTTTCATTATGACGGTTATTTAGCTTTAATTTCTCAGGATGGAAAATATAAAGCATTTACCAAAAATGGAGAGGATGGTGCAGTGAGCTCATGTGCCTATCACCCGGCTCACGATCAGTGTCATTTCACCTCTCGTCCCCACTCGCTTTTCCTCTCTATTTACCTTGAAGCAAATCCCATACATCATATTGTTTCATCTGGAAATACTTCAGAATGCAGCTCTGGAAAATAAGGCCCTTTCCAAGTGGATGGACCTAGAGATTGCCATACAGAGTGTAGTAAGTCAGAAAGAGAAGAATAAGTATTGTATATTAATGCATATATGTAGAATCTGGGGGCTTCCCAGGTGGCTCAATGGTAAAGAATTTGCCTGCCAATGCAGGAGACTCAGGAGACTCAGGTTCGATCCCTGGGTCAGGAAGATCCCCTGGGGTAGGAAATGGTAACCCACTCCAGTATTCTTGCCTGGAGAATCCCATGGACGGAGGAGCCTGGTGGGCTACAGCCCATGGGGTCGCAGAGAATCGGACATGACTGAGCAACTGAGCACACACACATAAAATCTAGAAAGACGGTATAGGTAATCTTATTTGCAAAAGAGAAATAGAGACATAGAAAGAAGAGAAAAAGCGCTAAGTCGTGTCCAACTCTTGTGATCCCATGAACTGTAGCCTGCCAGGCTCCTCTGTCCCTGGGATTCTTCAGGCAAGAATACTGGAGTGGGTTGCTACTTCCTTCTCCAGGGGATCTTCCCGACTCAGGAATTGAACCCAGGTCTCCCACATTGCAGGCAGATGCTTTTACCAACTGTGCTACACAGGGCCTGTCAAGAGACATGGAAATAGAAAACAAATGTATGGACATCAAGGGGGGAAAGTGTGATAGGGTGAACTGGGGTATGGGGATTGACCTATACACACTCCTATTATGAAATAGATTACTAATGATACTAATGAGAACCTACGGTGTAGCTCAGGGAACTCTGCTCAGTGCTCTGTGGTGACAAATGGGAAGGAAATCCAAAAAGGAGGGGATATATATATATATATATATATATATATGTATAGCTGGTTCAATTTGCTGTACAGTAGAAAATAACATAACATGTAAAGCAACTATACTCCAATAAAAATTTAAAAAATTAAAAAAGAAAAAATTGTAACCTATCACTCTAACACCTAAAAACCCCAAATCAAATAATCACATTTCTAAGTATAAATACATTTCATACCTAATTATACACGTAAAACACACAGTGTCATTACATTTCTAATGGTCTCAATTTATGTTAAACATATAAACACTTATCTATTTAATGTAATATTTAGGGTATTCGTATATTAGATATTTAATGTATACTTATATTTATGTATTTAATATGTGAAAATATATACAACATGCAGTCATATGTGATTATTTTCATTTGAATCAGCATCTAAATAAGGACCACACACTGAAATTGACAAGTGTTTTTAATCTGTTCTTAAATAGGCTCTCTGAGTCTTGTTGTTTTCCTTGCAATATATTTGTCATGAAGAGTTCCCCTGATCTGGATCTTGCTGACTATGTCTCCGTGGCAGTTTCAAACCTGTTTCTCTGCTCTCTGTATTTTCTGTAAATTGGTATTTGGGTCTGAGGCTCTTCCAGATTTGAGTTCGCTGTTTTTAGTAAGATGACTTCACAGTGGTGGCGTGTTTCCCCGCTGGGCACGATACCCTCTGGTTTCTGGTTTGGGGAGGTTTGCAGCCGGTTGCCCATCATGGCCCAGACCTATTAAATCATGGGGGGCCGCCCAGTGCAGTTAGCCCAGCAATCTCCTGGCTTTATCAATTAGCTGAGATGTTTCTCCTCTATGTTTGGGCACCAGGTGATACAGTTTGCTAGGACAGGTAGAACAGATGGTCCAACCTTTCCCTTTATTTATCATCTTTTACCACCTCCTCTCCTGCCCTCTTATTTTTAACTAAGGAGGAATCTGGGGCTCCGAGGCAACGTGTGACCCAAATTCTGGGTTGCAACGCAAAGGGTCCTTTCTGGGCAAGGGCTACATCCTCACTGTGGTCACCCTTCTGCAACCCAGGAGGTGCAAGGGCAGATGTAGTGTTGGAATTGACCTTGGGCCACAGCCTTGGCCCTGTCCCCTGCATCTGGCAGACCACCCCAGCTCACTGGCTGAGTCCGGGGCATCACCCTCTTTGGTTCAGTGCAAGGGATGTTTAGGGCAGGTCCCAGCAAGCAGTGCACCCATCTCTCTCCTTACCTCCTCGATGTCCAGGCTGACTACAGTCGCTCGCTCTCAACCTTTGGTTCTGAAGAATGAGACCTTCTTTGGCCTCTTCTCCAGAGCAGCCTCACCGCGGAGGCCTGACCTCCCCTGTGAACAGCCCCCCTTATGGATGTCACAGAGACTTCTTGGTTCTCACTGTGGAAGCTGAGCTCTAATCCTTTGCTGACATTCTTCAAAACCAAGTCACGCACCAGGTACTAGCATCTAATGAAGGCATCGACTGATCATTTCTCTCTTTGTTCTTTAAATTTTCTTTTTAAAGACAGTTCATCAGTTTCATTGACTATAATTGACATGCAATAAACTGCATCCATTTGAAGTGTACACCTTAACAATGAACTGATAATTTATGGAGCACCTTGTACGTATCAGGTACTTGCCCTGCAGCCTGTGGGAGTAGAGAGCTTCGATATCAGACAACCTGGGTCAGAATCTTGGTTGGAATTCCAATTACCAGCCATGTGACCTTGGGCCACTTGTGTCATTAAGGTGAGGCTGGGTTCTCACCTGTGACACCTCTTGGGGGTAGATTGGATATTATTCTCAAATTTTCATTTCCTCCTAAAACAGGATGATATATCCATGCTCTTTGCCATGTGAGTTTGTGGTACACCTCCCACTGCAGTCGCCAGAGTATAATCCCCAGCCTGCTGAAGTGCGGGTTCGGCCATGTGACTTGCCTTGGCCAGTTTGACATTAGTGGATGTGACCAAAGCACCAGCTTGATAAATCGTTGAGTTTGGGGCTTGGTTGCCTGAGCTTCTGCCACATGCTACAAGGCAAAATGTCCCATGTAGCTGATGGTTCTAGAAGGAGACACTCATGCAGCTGACCTGAATCTGACCCGTGGACTGGAGCTAAATCAAGCTGACCCACAGAATGAAGCAGCGTCACCCGGCTTGACCCACAGGCCTATGAGAGAGGAAGAGAAATTGTGGCAAGCCTCTGGATTGGTGGGGCAGTTTGTTACACAGCAGGATTGAAGCAGAAAGCTGACTAATCCGCACGTATGATCACAGAATATACTACACAGGATTGCAGTGTGGATTAAATGGGATAATATATTTAAATAACTTGATATAGTAAAATATTCATTATAGTCTGGCATGTAGTAACTCCATGAAATATTAGATATTATTATTAACGAAAATTTTTCTTATGTAAAAATAAGTGTGTTTCTCAGTGTACAACATGATATGCTAGTACATTTATTTAATCCTTTGGGTTATTTTTTCTTTTCTAAGCCTTGAAACACAGAGTAACTGTGTTGCTTATGGAAGCACAGACCCACAGTTCACAGCTTGTGGTATAGATCACAGAATCAAAAAGTTAGCATTCAGATCCTAAAGCCCCTCGAGTTGACACCCACGCTCACTCAGTGCAGAGACCCTGGCATCCTGTCCATCTCTGGGGGTTGCTCAGCCTCTGCTTGAAAACTTCTAATGATAGAGAGCTCCCTGCTTTACATAACAGCCTGTTTGATTTTTTAATTAAAAGAAAATTTTGGCCACACTCCATGGCATGTGGGATCTTAGTTCCCTGACCAGGGATCAAACCTGTGCCCCTTGGAGTAAAAGCATGGGGTCTTCACCACTAAACTGCCAGGGAAGTCCCCAGCCTGTTTAATTTTCGAATTTTCCGTATGGTGAAGAGGATTCTCTCTTTGCCCTGATGCAGGATGACTCTTGGGCAGGGCTGAAAATTGTCAATAGGTTACTAACAGCAAGAGTTTAGGCACTAGGGTCAGAGCTGGGTTTCAATTCTAAGTCTCACACTTTGTGCTTTGTGACCTTGGGCAAGTGTACTCACCTCTCTGAGCCTCAGTGTCCTTCTCTGTTAAATCAGGTAAAGAGATGATAAAAAAAAAATTCACCTCCCAGGCTGTTGTCAGATGAAATGAGAGACACCCAGCAGGTCAGCAGAGGAGCGCATATGGAGGTTTGTATTTAAACCAAGGTTCCTAGGATACAAAGGTTCGCTCTTGCTACGCAGGAGTTGTTCCCTCATCTCTCCCTCTCATTTTATGTTTCCTTTCTCTAATTTTTAACATCTCCCATGACTGCCCAGGTTGTTCTGGATGAGACACGGAGAAGCTGTCAGTTAGCTGAGGTGCCCCCAGGGCCACGTTAGAGCCTCATGAGTGAGTGAAAATCGCTCAGTTGTGTTTGACTCTTTGTGACCCCATGGACTGTAGCCTGCCAGGCTTGTCTGTCCATGGGATTCTCCAGGCAAGAGTACTGGAGTGGGTAGCCTATCCTTTCTCCAGGGGATCTTCCTGACCCAGGAATCGAACCGGGGTCTCCTGCATTGCAGGCAGATTCTTTACCAGCTGAGCTACCAGAGAAGCCCCGTTGAGCCTCACGGTTGTGTATTAAATTCCCGGTATGTGCCAGGCAGGACGCTGAATGTTGCAGCAAACCCTCTGCCCTCATGGAGCCCTGTTGTGGAGGTGGCGGGGAGATGCACATGAAACCAACCAACACAGCACTGAAGGCAAGTGTCACGGAGAGAACTAGGCAGGAAAGGGCAGGGGTGGGGAAGCCTTGGGGAATTTAGCCTTAGGTGACACTAGGAGCAACGCGGTCTCTGGAACAAGGAAGGGGAGCGTCCTTGTCTACTCCCCCAGCTCAGTGCTGTTCTGTGCTGAGCATCGGCTGCCCCTCACGGGCGTCAGAGCGAAGGGGCAGATGTCCAGAGAGGGCTGACCTGGATGGTGCAGGGACAAGGAACTGTGTCGCCTTAGTAATCATAGGAACGGCCGCCACCTACTAAGGCAGGTACTGGGCTCCGGGGGCTACATGCATTTTCTAAATGATTCTCACAGTCAGGTCCACAGATAGTCTTATCCTCACCCACAGGGATGCTGATGGAGACTCGGTGTGGCATGAACTGCCCGGTCCACAGCAAGGAGGAGAAGAGGCAGGATCAGAGCCCAGGTCTCCTGGGCTTGGAGCTGAAGCTTGGAATCTGTGTGTGAAGCTGTGGTGGCATCCGTCCATTTTGTGATGTCAGTGGCCCGTGGTGGTCAGTTTCAGGCTACCGAAGGAAATGTGGTGGGGACAGACGTGACAGGACTTGGCATTGGACGAGGCGAAGAGGAGCCACGGGCTTCAGATCCCTGCAGTTACAAAGATGAAGGGTCCCCGGGAGGCTTGCGGACCCCTGGGAATCCAAGCCTGGACCTGACTTTCCTTTACAGATGTTAACTGAGGTCCAGCCTGTTCTAGGCTCCGGGGCGGGGTGGGGGGGACCTCTGCTTTCATGGTGGCTCAGTCTGGGAACATTGGTCTCAGCAGTGGTCCCCAGTCACTGTCCATTGCAGTGGGCTGTCTCCAAGGTCAGGAAAGGACAGGAGGCATCGGGAGGCAGGGCCTTGTCACAGTGAAGGGCGTGGTGCCGGACCCGCTCGCGCGCGCGCACACACCGTGCCAACCCCAAGCACGTGTGATCCTGGTTGTGACGTCCTCCCGCTCTGGACCTCAGTTTCTCCCTTAGTCAAATGCAGAGCGGGGAGCCAGGGGTTCTGAGGTCCTGGAGGCTTGGACCTCCCTCCATCGAAGCTGCTGCGTGTGGAAGCCCAGCCCTACGTGGGGACGTGGGGACGTGGGGACACGGGGCTCCTGCCTGCACGTGTTTCCCTGCCTCTCCTCCCCAGGCAGTGCTATTTAAAGTGACGGTGGTTTGGCTCGCTCGTTTTTAAAAAACCATTCCCGTACTCGAGCCGAGTTCCACAAGGCCAGCTGTCACCACTAAAAATGTCTATCGTGTGACAGCCACCAGTGAGGAGATGGGAGGAGGCAGGGGGCCCCGGATGGGACCACAGTGTGGCTGGATAAAAAAAAAAAAAGTAAAAAAAAACTCCCACCAAAAACCAGCACTGCAAAGAAGAGACAAAAGCTGGGAGGGGGCTGCTCTTTCCTCTCTATCTAGCTTCCTTTGCCAGATCCTCGCAGCCCTGCTGGTGGCAGCAGGCACTACGTCCCCGTGGGGACAGGTGGGGAGGGGGGTTTAGGGTCCTGGCACGTGGGCTGTCAGCCCCAGCCCCTCCCCACGCCCGGCTTGGTGAGCACGGTGCCCCTGCAGGTCCTCCCAGCCCTCCTCCATCTGTGCCTCCCCACACCCTCATCCCACTCCCACGGGAAACGGAAGAAGCCGTTCGTCCAAGGCTGCCGTCCATGGGAGCGGATGCAGGGCTTCCCATGGGAGGGAAGGAGACGTTTGACGAGCCCCTCCTGGGTCAAACGCTTCCGTGGGTGATTTTTCAAGTGACTCGGTGTTCACAATAAACTTGAAGAGGAGCCTCCGTCCCCCTTATTTTCCTGATAGGGAAAGGGAGGATCCCTGGGCTGAGCACCTGCCTAAGGCAGCGTGTTAGGGGATGGGAGCACAGGTCAGCTGGGTGAGGGGCCTGGCTTAGGGCACTCTTATAATGTGTGAGCAAGCGATTCTCTGGCCTCAACCTCCCCAGCTGTGAAATGGGGCAATAGCACAATTGCCAAAGATGTGGGGGTGAAATAAAACCAGGCATATCCAATAGTGGGTAAGGTGACTCAGGCATAGAATGTCCTGGAAGGTCGAGAGCTGGGACAGGATCCAGCTTCTAGAAGTCAAGATCCTTCCACTGCACATTTGTAGCCTCTCAAGGCAGCTAGAAACAGGGCCTGGAGGAGCCGAGGGGGTGGATGGGGAGTATGAGACGGTCACTCCGTGCTCTCCCAGTCCCCAACACCTAGGTGTGGCCCTTTGGTCCCTTGTGGGGGAGGCTGTGAGCTTCCTGATCACGAATCTGAAGCTGTAACTTCTCTGATGGGGGCTCCTGTCTAGATGTCCTACAGCAGGAAGCGGGGCAGGCGAGCAGAGGCCCACACCGAAAGAGAATTTTCGAAAAGAGAAAGGAAATGATATAATTATTGGAGAAAACCTCCAAAGAAGATTTTTGTGTCTCTGGAACTGCTTCCTTCTGATCTGCTCAGGGCTCTCTTCTTCCTACTCAAAGAAAGAGACTCAGGTAAGTCATTTACACTTTAGTGTAGTTATAGTTGTTACCACATATGGCATAACTCCTCTATGCCAGTAGCTCTTCTAGGTGTTTTCCTCTTAAAAGGTTTTGCTTGTCCTTCTGTTAAAAGATGTGTCCATCTATTAACAGATCTTTTAGACGTTCATTTCTTTATTCACTCAACAAGCATTTACTGAGTACCAGTGTTGTACCAGGTTCAATACTGGGTGTGACATCAGCCAGCCCTGGACAGTGTGCGGAGGTGTACACAGCTGGACAGGTAAGCAACTCTGATGATTTCCACTCTTCCCCTCTGGGATCTATGACACACTTCTGACCCTGAGGCAAGATACGGCCCCCTGCTCACAGGGTGACATTGCAGTGGGGGAGATACACAATAATCAGCCGATAAATATTTAAAATGATGGTAGTCAAAGACAGGATTATGAATAAAAATAAAGCTGATGAGGGGATGAGAGTGATGGAAAGGAGATAGTTTATTAAGGCTGGTCAGGGAGAACCTCTCTAAAAAAGTAATTAAAATTTTTTAAAATTTATTTATATATTTTATTTTTGGCTGCACTGCACAGCTTGTGAGATCTTAGTTCCTTGACCAGGGGTTGAACCCAGGCCCTTGGCAGTGAAACCTGGAGTCCTAACCTGTGGACTGCCAGGGAATTCCCTAAAAATGTATTTATTAAAAATTTTTTTTTCAAGTTTTGAGGTCGCTTTTATCTTAGGTAGTAGTTTACACTTTTTAAAAAATTGAATGAAAGCACCTTTAAATTCTGTAGTGCTTTACAGTTTTCAAGTTTCACATACATGATTTCATACAATCCCATAATAATCCCTTTCTCCCTTACACTTACATTGCCTCTCTCCTTCCCCTCTGCCCACGGATAACCACTATTTTGTTCTCTATGTCTGTGAGTTTGGTTCTTTTTTGTCTTATTCACTGGTTTGTTATATTTTTTAGATTGTGTGTATCACACAGTATTAGTCTTTCTCTGTCTGACTTATTTCACCTAGCATGACGCCTTTCAAGTCTGTCCAAGTCGCTGCAAATGGCAAAATTTCATTCTTTTTTATGGCTGCATAATATTCCGTGGTATACGTGTGAGTGTGTGTGTTGCGTGCTTGCTAAATCGCTTCAGTTGTGTCCAACTTTGTGTGACCCTATGGACTGTATCCTGCCAGGATCCTCTGTCCATGGGATTCTCCATGAAAGAATACTGGAGTGGGTTGCCATGCCCTCCTCCAGGGGATCTTCCTAATCCAGAGATCAAACCCATATCTCTTAAGTCTCCTGCATTGGCAGGTGGGTTCTTTACCACTATCGCCACTTGGGAAGCTTATGTATGTGTGTGGGTGTATATATACATACACACACAACAATTTCATCCACCTGTTGATGGACACTATGGTTGCTTCCGTATCTTGGCAGTTGTAAATAATACTGCTATGAGCATACACATCTTTTCAAGTTAGTGTGTTCATTTTTGGACATTGTACACCCAGAAGTAGAATTGCTGGTCATGTGGTGGTTCTTTTTAGTTTTTTTCAGAAACCTCCATATTACTTTCCGCAGTAGCTGCACCCATTTACATTCTCACCAACAGTGTAAGAGGGTTCCCTTTTTTCCGTATCCTCACCACCATTTGCTATTTGTGTTCTTTTTGATGATAACCATTCTGCTAGGTGTGGGGTGATATCTCAGGGTAGTTTTGGTTTGCATTTCCCTGATGATTAGCAATGTTGAGCATCTTTTCATGTGTCTGTTGGCCATCTGTATTTCCTCCTGGAGAAATGTCTATTCAGTTCCTCTGCCCATTTTTTATTTTATTTTATTTTATTTTTTGATGTTAGGTTGTATGAGCTGCTTATATATATTGAATATCATTGGAAAAGACCCTGTTGCTGGGAAAGATTGAAGGCAGGAGGAGAAGGGGACGACAGAGGATGAGATGGTTGGATGACATCACCAGTTCTACAGACATGAGTTTGAGCAAGCTCTGGGAGTTGGTGATGGACAGGGAAGTCTGGTGTGCTGCATTCCACGGGGTGGCAAAGAGTTAGACATGACTGAGCGACTGAATTGACTGATTAACCCCTTATTTGTCATATCATTTGCAAAATCTTCTCTCACTCAGCAAGCTGTCTTTTCATTTTTTTTCGATGAAAAAAGTGGTGACTCTTTTTAAAGAAGTATCCATCCATTTATTTAGACTTTTTTGGGTGAGTATATAAAACATTTATGTGGTTCAAAGTCCAGAATAGATTTCTTATCTGCCTGGTTCCCTGTCCCAGTAATCACTGTTCTTAGTTTTCAAAGAAGTTTTCAGTTTCTTTTGGTAGATACAATCATACCTTGGAGATATTATAAATTTGGTTCTAGACCACAGCAATAAAGTAAATGTTGCAATAAAGAGAGTCACACTTGTTTTTTTAAAAATTATTTATTTATTTGATATTTGACTGCACTGGGTCTCTGTTGCTAGGCTGGCTTTTCTCTACTTGCGGTGCGCGGGCTTCTCATTGCCATGGTTTCTCTTGTTGTGGACCACAGGCTCTAGGGTATGTGGGCTTCAGTAGTTGCGGCTCTCGGGCTCTAGAGCTCAGGCTCAGTAGTTGGAGTGCACAGGCTTAGCTGCTCCTTAGCTTGTGGGATCTTCCTGGACCAGAAATTGAACCCATGTCTCCTTCATTGGCAGGCAGATTCTTTACCACTGAGCCACCAAGGAAGCCCGAGTCATAAGTAATGATTTGTTTCCCAGTGCATATAAAAGTTATATTTACACTATAACATAGTCTATTAAGTGTGCAATAGCATTGTGTCTAAAAAAACCCTCAAAGTATACACCTTAGTTTAAAAAACTTTGTTGCCAAAAAAAATGCTAACCATCACCTGAGCCTTCAGTGAATCATAATTTTTTTTTTTTTTTTGCTGTTTTTGAAATATTTCAAAGACCAAAATGTGACACAGAGATGTGAAGTGAGCCAATGCTGTAGGAAAAATGGCACCAAGAGATTTGCTTGACGCAGGGGTGCCACAAAGCTTCAATGTGTAAAAAATACCGCATCTGCGAAGTGCAATAAATGGAAGCCTGGTAAAACGAGGTGTGCCTGTTGGAACAAATGTAAATAGTTTCTTCAAACGAAAAAAGTCAGCACACAATGGGTACTAACGATTGGACTGGGGCCTGGATGGAAGGAGCCCAGCCAGGGAGAGTTCCTGGGCAGGGCAGGCCCGTGAGCCAGGGGCCGGGTGATGCGTGCGGCTGAGTGCACAGACAAGGACAGCATCTCAGTGGTCCAGGGTGAGAAAGAAGGCGACTGGCCAGGATGCCCCTGCACGTTGTCAGTCGGGGTGTGACCTGATGGAACACAGATTTTAATAGGATCCCTCTTGCTGCTCTGGGGGTGAAGGCAGGTGCAGGGAGACTGTTGGGAAGTGGAGAACTGGTGCCCAAGAGTCATGGTTCATGGAGTGTTGAGTGTGCACATGTATTTTCCATCAATACCCCTGGGAGCAGGTGCTATTATTACCTTCCCTGTGCAGATGAAAGAACTGCGGCCCAGAGAGGTTAATTAGCCTGTGGAAGGTCACACAGGCGGTGAGGTGCCAAGGTGGGACAGAAGCTCAGGTCATCTGAGTGGGGCACCTGAGCTTTTAAACCCTGCACCCACTGGCTGGGTGGGGCACCAGTAGAAGGTCGAAGGCCACGCAGCAGGGAAGGGGTGAAGGTGAGACCTGCCATCATGTCTGCCAGGCTGTCCATCCATACAGCATCGGGCAGTGATGCCCTGCCGGACCCATTGCCCAAGAGTCACCTGGGTAGTTGGTTAAATGCAGATTCCTGGGACTGGGCTCAGACGGACAGAATCAGAATCTCTGGAGTGGGGCCTGGGAACCTGCATTTTAAACCAGAAATTTCCCTCCTTTTTCTCTTCCCAGCCCTTGTGGGCATCCTGAAATCTGGGAACTCAGTTGCTCACTCAGCTCATGTATTTCCTCTCTGGGGTCTAAGCCCAGCCCAGCCTCTCAGGGAGGACGGGCGGCAATGTCTGGGCCGGTCCCTGCGGGTCAAGGTGGAGTTCTGGGCCTGGTATCGCCTCTATCCCAAAGCTGATCCTCGGTGGTGGGAACTGCCAGCCCTGTCCGCCTTGGAGTGCAGTCCCTGCCCCTGCGAATGATCCTTCTTCTAGCCTCGCCTCCCCCACCTCGAACCCTCAAGGGCAGGGACCCCCCACCCTCACTCAGCTTTGAACTCCACCCCAGCATAGAACCTGGAGCCCTGTAGGATTGGGTCAAGCATCCTTGAAATGGACCAGGGCTCCTGGGCCTGTGTGTACAGCCCGTCGCCACCTACCTGGTGACTTTAACATCCCCGACCTGCAGGCTGAGTTTCCTCTACAGGGAAACTGGCGCACCCAGGCGTCAACACACCCACCTTTTCCTGTTCTGTGCTGCTGCCCTCTGATGCCCCTGCCCACTGGGCACACACCTGCCTTGTCTCTAGGGCTCAGGACTCAACTGAGGCCTCTGGGCTGAGCTCAGTCCTCTGGAACTCCCCGTTTCCCCCATCTGTGTTGGGGGTCGCTTGATCTAGAGTGGGGGGCAGCAGGCTCACAGTCGGAGACAGGAGGACCACGGGCTGTGGGTGTCCTGGCAGGGGCAGAGCTGGCCTGGACCCAGGTTTTGGGTTCCTGTCACTCTGCTCTTTCCCCTTCTTTCTGAGTTAACTTGAGGGGCACATGTTTCCCCTCTCTAAACCGAGACCTGTCACTGTATGGTATCTCTTTGCACTTCAGTCTCATCTGTTGAAATGAGGTCAGTGTGGTGTCACTTGTGCATGACGTGGTATGGAGAAGTTTTGGCCTAGGCCAGGCACCCGTCAGTGCTCCAAAGATGGAGCTGTTATCCCTGTTGTCAGGGCCTTGGGTTCCTGGGGCCCCTGGAGAGAAGGCGCATCAGATGCTCTGGAAGTCCCACACCCCAGGTTAAGTGGATTGATGTGGTCTTGAGGCCAGGAAGTGGCAAAACCTCACTGAAGCCCAGACTCTCTTACCCAGAGCCTGTGTTTCTTACTAAGGGTCTAGAATCAGAAGGAACCTCCTTATCCCTCCCTCCCTCCCTCCATCCCTCCAGCCGTCCCTTCATCTCTCCATCCATCTATCCATCCCTCTTTCCATCCATCCATCCCTCTTTCCATCCATCCATCCCTTCACCCATCCATCCATCCTTCTAGCCATCCCTCTAGCCATCCCTCCATCTCTCTATCACTCCATCCACCCATCCCTCCTCCCACCTCTCCATCCATCCAGATCCATCTATCCATCCCTTTATCTATCCATCCATTCATCCATCCCTGCATCCCTCCTTCCATCCCCTCATCTCTGTCTGCATCCATCCATTCATTCATTTGGCAAATGTTTATTGAGTGCCCAATGTATGCCATTTCAGTGGCCTTCTCGCCGTGGCAACCTATGACCCTGAGCCAGCCACACTCTGCATGTGGTGAGGGGCTGATGAGATACTGTGTTGTCTGAGTCCCAGGCCAAGGCCAACCTTTTATTTCCTGTCTAGGTGGGTGGACCCTGGAGAGGTTCCAAAGACTGACTCCCCCTGGAGCCAGAGAGGGTGTGGGGACCTCTCTTCATTCAGGATGGACTTTGAGTTTATCTGCTGGTTCCTTTGTGTGTTCATTCGGACACTCATCACTTCTTCATCTGTGCATTTACAGTTAATTCTCAGCCCAAATATTTCCCCGGCATACTGTGTGTGCCGGGCTGGGAAGCCACAAGTCACAGAGCATCCCTGGGCCTCGCTCCTGGGAGGAAAGCAGGGACGCCTCTAGATGGCAACTTCTCAGGTCAAGGGTTCTGCAGGGTGCGGGAACCCCAGTTGCCCCCTGCCTCCCATGGGGCAGGGCAGGCTTCACAACAGGAGGTGATATTGGGCTTGAAATCCTTGTAGAATAAACAAGGGACTGCCTGGTGCCCGCCTGAGTGATGAGAAGCCACCAGGGCCCAGGGACACTTTGGCCATGGTGAGTAGAGGAGCATCGGACTTTACTTCCATCACTAGTCACACCAACAACTGGGAGTTGTTTTCGCTTTGGCTCTGTCTCTTCATTCTTTCCGGAGTTACTTCTCCACTCTTCTCCAGTCGCGTATTGGGCACCTACCGACCTGGGGAGTTCATCTTTCAGCATCATATCTTTTTGCCTTTTCATCCTGTTCATGGGGTTCTCAAGGCAGGAATACTGAAGTGGTTTGCCATTCCCTTCTCCAGTGGACCACGTATTGTCAGAACTCTCCACCACGACCCGTCCGTCTTGGGTGGTGCTACACGGCTCGGCTCATAGTCACACTGAGTTAGACAAGGCTGTGGTCCACGTGATCAGTTTGGTTAGTTTTCTGTGATTGTGGTTTTCAGTCTGTCTGCCCTCTGAGGGAGAAGGGTAAGAGGCTTACGGAAGCTTCCTGATGGGAGAGACTGACTGTGGGGGAGACTGGGTCCTGTTCTGATGGGCAGGGCCATGCTCAGTAAATCTTTAATCCAATTTTCTATTGATGAGCAGGGCTGTGTTCCCCCGCTGTTGTTGACCTGAGACCAAACTGTGGTGGAGGAAATGAAGATAATGGTGACCTCCTTCCAAAGGTCCCATACGTGCACTGCCGCACTCAGTATTCCTGACCCTGCAGCAGGCCACCACTGACCCACGCCTCCACCGGAGACTCCTGGACACTCATGGGCAAGTCTGGGTCAGTCCCTCATGGGGTCACTGCTCCTTTCTCCTGGGTCCTGGTGTGCACAAGGTTTGTTTGTGCCCTCCAAGAGTCTGTTTCCCGAGTCCTGTGTAAATTCTGGCAGCTCTATGGTGGGGTTAATGGTGACCTCCTCCAAGAGGGCTTATGCTATACCCAGGCCTACTGCACCCAGAGCCCCTGCCCCTGCGGCAGGCCACTGCTGACCCGTACCTCCTCAGGAGACACTCAAACACTCAAAGGCAGGTCTGGCTCAGTCTCTGTGGGGTCTCCTGGTGTGCACAAGGTTTTGTTTGAGCCCTCTGAGCATCCCTGGCAGGTATGGGGTATGATTCTTAATGCCATTTCACCCCCTCTTACCATCTTGCTGGGGCTTCTCATTTGCCCTTGGTTGTGGGATATCTTTTTTTGGTGGGATCCAACATTCTCTAGTCGATGGTTGTTCAGCAGTGAGTTGTAATTTTGGAGTTCTCGCAGAAGATGAGCACACGTCCTTCTACTCTGCTATCTTGTAAGATCTAACTCAGATGACCATTATGTCTACTACTGTGGGCAAGAATCCCTTAGAAGAAATGGAGTAGCCATCATGGTCAACAAAAGAGTCCAAAATGCAGTACTTGGATGCAATCTCAAAAATGACAGGATGATCTCTGTTCGTTTCCAAGACAAACTATTCAATATCACAGTAATCCAAATCTATGCTCCGACCAGTAATGCTGAAGAAGCTGAAGTTGAACAGTTCTGTGAAGACCTACAAGACCTCCTAGAACTAACACCCAAAAAAGATATCTTTTTCATCATAGGGGATTGGAATGCAAAAGTAGAAAGTCAAGAGATCCCTGGAGTAAAAGCAAATTTGGCCTTGGAGTACAAAATGAAGCAGGGCAAAGGCTAACAGAGTTTTGCCAAGAGAAGGCACTGGTCATAGCAAATACCCTCTTTTGACAACAGAAGAGAAGATTCTGCACATGGACATCACCAGATGGTCAACCCCGAAATCAGATTGATTACATTCTTTGCAGCCAAAGATGGAGAAGCTCTATACAGTCAACAAAAACAAGACTGGGAGCTGACTGTGGCTCAGATCATGAACTTCTTATTGCAAAATTCAGACTTAAATTGAGGAAAGTAAGGAAAATCACTAGGCCTTTCAGGTATAACCTAAATCAAATCACTTACAATTATACAGTGGAAGTGACAAATAGATTCAAGGAATTAGATCTGATAGACAGAATGTCTGAAGAACTATGAACAGAGGTTTGTGACATTGTATAGGAGGCAGTGATCAAGATCATCCCCAAGAAAAAGAAATGCAAAAAGGCAAAATGGTTGTATGAGGAGGCCTTACAAATAGCTGAGAAAAGAAGAGAAGCTAAAGGCAAAGGAGCAAAGGAAAGATATACCCATTTGAATGTAGAGTTCCAAAGAATAGCAAGGAGAGATAAGAAAGCCTTCCTCAGTGATCAGTGCAAAGAAATAGAGGAAAACAATAGAATGGGAAAGACTAGAGATCTCTTCAAGAAAATTAGAGATACCAAGGGAACATTTCATGCAAAGATGGGCTCAATAAAGGACAGAAATGGTATGGACCTAACAGAAACAGAAGATATGAAGAAGAAGTGGCAAGAATACACAGAAGAACTATACAAAAAAGATCTTCATGACCCAGATAACCACGATGGTGTGACCACTGGACTAGAGCCAGACATCCTGGAATGCGAAGTCAAGTGGGCCTTAGGAAGTATCACTACAAACAAAGCTAGTGGAGGTGATGGAATTCCAGTTGAGCTATTTCAAATCCTGAAAGATGATGCTGTGAAAGTGCTACACTCAATATGCAAGCAAAATTTGGAAAACTCAGCATTGGCCACAGGACTGAAAAGGTCAGTTTTCATTCCAATCCCAAAGAAAGGCAATGCCAAAGAATGTTCAAACCACTGCACACTTGCACTCACCTCACACGATAGCAAAGTAATGCTCAAAATTCTCCAAGCCAGGCTTTAGCAATATGTGAACCGTGAACTTCCAGATGTTCAAGCTGGATTTAGAAAAGACAGAGGAATCAGAGGTCAGATTGCCAACATCCGTTGGATCATCGGAAAAGCAAGAGAGTTCCAGAAAATCATCTACTTCTGCTTTATTGACTCTGCCAAAGCCTTTGATTGTGTGGACTACAACACACTGTGGAAAATTCTGAAAGAGATGGGAATACCAGACCACCTTACCTGCCTCCTGAGAAATCTGTATGCAGGTCAAGAAGCAACCGTTAGAACTGGACATGGAACAACAGACTGGTTCCAAATTGGGAAAGGGTACATCAAGGCTGTGTATTGTTACTCTGCTTATTTAACTTATATGCAGAGAACATCATGCAAAATGCCGGGCTGGATGAAGCACAAGCTAGAATCAAGATTTCCAGGAGAAATATCAATAACCTCAGATGTGCAGATGATACCACCCTTCTGACAGAAAGTGAAGAAGAACTAAAGAACTTCTTGATGAAAGTGAAAGAGGAGAGTGAAAAAGTTGGCCTAAAGCTAACTCAACATTCAGAAAACTAAGATCATGGCATCCGGTCCCATCACTTCATGGCAAATAGACGGGGAAACAATGGAAACAGTGTCAGACTTTCTTTTCTTGGGCTGCAAAATCACTGCAGATAGTGACCACACCTATGAAATGAAAAGATGCTTACTCCTTGGAAGAAAAGTTATGACCAACCTAGACAGCATATTAAAAAGCAGAGATATTGCTTTGCCAGCAAAGGTCCATAGAGTCAAGGCTATGGTTTTTCCAGTAGTCATGTATGATGTGAGAGTTGGACTATAAAGAAAGCTGAGTGCTGAAGAATTGATGCTTTTGAACTGTGGTGCTGGAGAAGACTCTTAAAAGTCCCTTGGTCTGCAAGGAGATCCAACCCGTCCATCCTAAAGGAAATCAGTCCTGAATATTCATTGGAAGGACTGATGTTGAAGCTGAAGCTCCAATACTTTGGCCACCTGATGCGAAGAGCTGACTCACTGGAAAAGACCCTGATGCTGGGAAAGATTGAAGGCAGGAGGAGAAGGGAACAACAGAGGATAAGGTGGTTCGATGACATCACCAAGTCGATGGACATGAGTTTGAGCAAGCTCCGGGAGTTGGTGATGGACAGGGAAGCCTGGTGTGCTGCAGTCCATGGGGTGCAAAGAGTCGGACACGGCTGAGTGACTGAACTGTCTGACTGAGTAGAGGAGAGAGGGCCCATGGAAGGGGCGGGGCCGGGAGGTTAACTGAGGCAGACTAACTGGGTTCAGGGATTCCTGTAGGGGCTCAGGGGCCCAGGGCTGGCAGCTGTGACTGAGTGGACCAGAGGCCTGGAGGCCCAGAGGAGTCTGCAGCGGCCAGGAGCTCATGGAGGCCTGGGGCCACCCAGCTCTGATTCTGTCCCCTGATGGGGGCCCCCTCTGCTGCTGGGCCTAAGGGCTCATGTGTGGTCCAGGCAGGCCCCTCCGTTGTTCCAGGGCACCAGCCTACTGTCCTTTCCCAAGGATCTCTGCTCTGGGGTGGGGCAGGACAGGACAGGGAGGCCGCCTGGAGGAGAGGGCGGCCAGGAGCCACTTGGCGACAGCCGCAGCCCCCCTCTTCTCTGGGTGCTCCCCGAAATCTTGAAATAAATTAGGCAGAATCAAAATCAGACTCTCTTCATCAGGAGAAATTACTCATTTCAAATATTTGCAGCCGCTTGAACTGAAATTTAGCGAGATGAGGACTTACTTAGATGAATAATCTGGGGCCTTTTCAAAGACAGTTTTTACTCAGCAATTTTCCTGATTCCAGAGCCCCATTCCCATCAGGAGCTACCCTCCTGCCTTCTCTCCCGGGCTCCTTCCTTGCACCCCCAATCCTGGCCTGTTTCTCCTCCTTTTCAGATCTTTTCTCCCCCTTGATTTCATTTGCTACATCTGCAAATATTCTCTGAGCACCTCCTCCTGCCTGGCTCCGAGCTTGGCCCGAGGGCCCAAGGTGACAGGCTGGTCTAGCCCCCAACCCCAGGGAGCAGTTGGGTCTTCTTGGTTCAGGACTGGCCCTACCCACAGGCAGGGTATCCACCCGTTATTTGTCCTGTGTGGCACTTCTTAATGTTTGGAGAACATTCTTTTCCACGCTTTTTAAAAAGAAAGCTTACATAACCACCTCTCTGGAGGCCGTTTGGAGGCTGGGAGAAAATCTGGAGAATTCCACCCTCTCCCCTGACCCCTTCCTCCTCCACGACAGCTCATGCCCTTCGGGATGGGTGGTGTTTGATGAAAGCCAGGCCTGAGCTCGACCACCCTCAGCAGTCAGAGCAGTGCAGGAAGTGGACGGCCTGCTGGGTGCACCCACCAGAGGAGGGGTGGGATGAGAAAGCAGGAAGGAGACTGAGGCCATTCTTGGAAAGAAGCTTCCAGGCTGGTTGTGGATGCTTAACATACCTCCTGGCTCCCAGGGTCCTGGGCTGTCGTGTCTGCTCTGCCAGCTGGTAGGGACATGGGGTGGGCTGTGCTAGTCCCTGCTTCCTTGTTCAGATGAGAAGTGTGTGTGAAATAGGAGAGGGCTTCCCTGTGGCTCAGTGGTAAAGAATCCATTTGCCAATGAAGGAGACGCGGGTTCGATCCCTGGGTTGGGAAGATCCCCTGGAGGAGGAAATGGCAACCCACTCCAGTGTTCTTGCCTGGGAAATCCCATGGACAGAGGAGCCTGGCGGACTGCTGTCCATGGGGTTGCAAAAGATTCAGACATAACTTAGCAACTAGACAACAACAAAAAGGGTTGTACACGGTGTGCTGAACACATATAATCAGGAGTGTGCGCGAAATAGGAGGGAGAGAGGAGGAGGAAGAGGGGGGAGGGAGAAGGGTAAGGATGAGGAGGGAGATGAGGAAGGACAGAAGGAGAGGGGTTTTGGAAGGTGAGGACATGAATTGGGCTTGAAGGATAAATCCCACTTGTGAGAACGCACGAGGCCTGAGTTGGTGCCTCTTGGGGATCCTGGGCTGTAAGGTGGATGCCTCTATGAAAACACGGGCATTTGTTTCCCGGGGACCCCAGAGTCCTTGCCGCTGCACAATTTCACCCCCTTAAGTCCTTCCTTTTCCCCCCTCTCGACCACAAGGAGCGACTTTCCATTCCTGCAACAGAGAGGGCTCACGTTGGCCTCAGGGCCTTTGCACACACTGTCTCTGCTCCTTGAATACTCTTTCTTGACCTGTTTCCTGGGTCTCAGCCTGGAGGTCATGGGGGCCCTGAGGAGCTTCTGTCGTTTGACCAGCAGCTGGATAAGCTGGGCTGAAGACAGAAGCCTGGGAGTGTGTAGACGGGGCTGAAGCCAGACCTGGAGGGGACCTGGAGGGGACCTGGAGGGTGAGTGGGGGGAATGGAGGAGTGAGGAGAGGACCTGGGCCAGAGCCCTAAGGAGCAGACAGTTAGGGACCCTCAGAGGAGGAGCGGGTTATAAAGGAGCAGCAGAACGTGGAAGCCAAAGCTTTTTTTTTTTTCTTCTTGGCTGCACCACGCAGGGATCAAACCTCCACCCCTCGCAGTGAAAGCACGAAGTCCTAACCACTGGGCCACCAGGGAAGTCCCAGCAAAGCTTTACAGGTCATGAAAACCCTCTCTCACATGCTCACAGAGAGTTAGGGCATAGAGTGTCGCCATCAGCATCCAGAGACCCCCTTCCCCTCCACACCTCCCCCCCGGCGGCCGTGTGTCCCTGACTGTTCACATCCCCTTTGTGTCCCCTAGAGGTAACCCCTGTCCTAACTTTTGGAAGAATCCCTCCGCTGCCTTCCTCTAGAGTTTCACCTATCTCTGCCCCGGGATTTAGGCTGGCCCGCCTGTGACGGGGAAGTAGGCTCCGTCCACTTCCTCATCTGTGCAATGAGCCTGTGCCCAGAAGCAAAGTATTGCATTTCCTGGTGATGGCTCACTGGTTAAATTCCAGGAACCGATTTTATGGTGCTGACGGAGGGAGCCCTGGTTGCTTCGACACAGCTTCCTGGGGGGTCCGCCACTTACGTGCCTGGTGCTCCCCGGAGCATAGGGGCCAGAGCGGGGATCGGGTCAGGCCAGACGCCTGCTCTCATGGAGTTCACGGCCCTCCTCCCTCTTCTGTACCACGAGTCTGCCCTGAGTTCCTGCTCTATGTCCCGCATGGTGCTGGGTGCTGGGGGTCAGTAAAGAGGCGACAGTTGGGCACTAGCGCCCCCCACACCCAGCAACGGGGGAGACAGACCTTGACCACATCATTCCCCAAGTAAGTAAATGAGACTGATGGGCCCCAGGTCAGGGGCTCAGATGTCGGTCACCTGTGGACCCAGCTTGCTCTCAGGTGATGGTAAGAAGGTCTACTTGGAGCAAGTCTTAAAGGATTAGATTTGCTTGTGAAGCACGTGTGTGTGCATGAGTGTGTGCTCAGGCGCATTTGCCACTCCAGGGACTGTAGCCTGCCAGGCTCCTCTATCCATGGGATTCTCCAGGCAAGAATACTGGAGTGGGTTGCTATTTACTTCTCCAGGGGATCGTCCCAACCCAGGGATCGAACCCGCGTCTCCTGCACTGGCAGGCAGATTCTTTACCACTGAGCAACCTGGGAAGCTCCTGCACCGTGCCTTGTAAATGCCCTGACTGTAGCTGCTTTAATCTCTTCTTTTAGGTTCTCATCCCTGCGTTGCACCCCAAGTCATGCCCCAGGTTGGCCTCTTGCTCAGTCTGAGGGCAGGGAGGCCCATGGCCTTTGTAGCTGGTCTAGGATTCTGGGAAGTGGGCGTCTCTGCCTCCCGTGGCCATGAGGACAAAGGGCAGGGTGACTCTGCCCAGCGATGCCCTTGGGAACTCTCTGAAGTCAGTGGTTCAACTGCGACTCAACTTGAAATGCCATGTGAATTTTTGGGTCCCTTTGATCTGAAACCAGGGGTTTCCCACCCATGCAGAGGAGGAAGTAGGGGCTTAAAACAAAAAGAAATGCCTTTTTAGGCAAAAGTCTGTGATGGGGGATGAGGTTCGTGGTGGGAATCCAGGGTGGCCACAGTGGGAGGGTCGCCAGGCCTCTGCTGGGCTTGGTCACTGTGACATGGATGGAGGGATCGCTCTGTTGCCCTTCCCGTCGGGGAGGGGGGGCCACTGCAACATAAAAGGGCTTTTTCTGACCCCTTTTACTCTCTGATGAGGGCAGGGTGCCAGGATGGGGGTGGGTGGCATGGGGTTTTCTTTTCTTGTCTCCTCATTGCATTCAAAAAAGAAAAATTGACACCCCTCCACCCTGCCCCTGACACGATCTTCATGGCTGTTTACGCTCTGGGCCCTCCTGCCTCTTCCTGCAGGGGCTGGCACAGAGCAGGAGTCTCTCTGCTAGGTCTCTGTCATCCCACATGCCAGACGTTGGCCTAAGGCACTGGGGAGCCATGGATGGATCTTTGGGGAGGATATGGCATAAGGACATAAGAGGATTAGAGTTGCCACATAAAATACGGGACATCCAGTTAAATTTAAGTTTCTGGTAAATAGTCATTTTTCAGAGTAGGTATGTCCTCAATATTGCATGGGACAGACTTGAATTAAGATTTTATTTGCGGTTTATCTGAAATCTCAGATGTAACAAATCATCCTATATTTTTATTTGCTAAATCTGGCAACGCCAAATGGAACGAACATTTCTCCAGGCCCAGGGTGTGAGCTGCAGCCGGCCAAGAAGGGGAGGGGGAGGAGGATATAGCCCACCACGGGATTACAGAGTCTCCTGGGGGTTGCCTCACCCCTGTCCTTGATTTCATGAACTTTTTCCTGAAACTGAGGGCAGACAGGTAGGGCCACAGAGGTGTGGGCATCGCTGGGTGCAAGGCTGGAGGGCAGGGTGGAGGCATACAGCAGTTTCACAGCTTGTTAAACTGTGGTTCCCAAACTGCATTGGTGGTCCAGGGGTTAAGACTCCATGCTTCCAACGCAGGGGCATGGGTTCTATCCCCGGTCAGGCAGGTTTTCACAGTGGTTCCCACAGAGATGCTAGCACTGCTCGCCGCTAGTGACAGGGTGGGAGCTCGCAGTGAGCCCTTGTCCTCATCCGCCCTCTGGGACCCCATGTCTCCGTCAAGGGTGCAGAGGCTCCAGGGGCCCAAACCAGCCCCGTCACCCAGCTCCAAGTGGCATGATGGGGAATGGAGCCCATCGGGGTCTGTCTGACTCCAGGACTGGCCTCTCAATCCCAAGAGTCATTGCCCTTCCCAGCCTTGGGGTCTCCTCTCTGACCCCCGACCCCTTGCTGGCCTGGCCAAGCCTCTGCTTTTCAGAGCTTGCCTGCCCCGGACCTGGGGCTCTGTCTCCTGCATCCTGCCCTCCAGGTGGTGTCTCCTTGAGAGCAGTGCCTTTTGCTCCCAACTGTCAGAAAGGTCTCCCTTGATCCCACTGCTCTACAGCCCCTCAGTCCCAACGACTCCAACAGCCAGACAGAGGGCTCTCACCAGAACCCTACGATGCTGGCACCTGACCTTCCACTCCCGGCCTCTAGAACTGTGAGACATCCATGCCTGCTGTCGAAGCCCCTCCAGGCTATAGAGTTTCATCCAGTAGCCCAAGCTAAGACAGGAGGGCAGTGGTCAGGCACAGCTGGCAGGGCCCCGGTGGATAAGGGCTTGGAGATAGCACACAGCTCCGTGTGTTTAAGGAACCATAGGTCATGGTGAACTGAAGGGCAGTTTGGAACGTGGAGGAGGTGCAGGAGAGTGGGCTTCAGCTGGGAGGCCGGGGGCCCTGAGTAACATTCAGACTCGCTGCTATGTAGGAACACCCTTTGTTCTGATTTTAGGTGATATAATGAAAACATTCTGTGCCTAAATGGGGATTTACTTTCTTTCCTGAGATGACTTCTAGAGGCAAATGCTGCTCATTACTGTGAGCTCCTTGTTGGGTAGGACCGTATATCCTACCTTATATCCTTAGAAATACCTTTCACCACAGGTGTTAGACAAACTCCCAGACCAATGAAAGTTTACCTGACAAGAAGACCAGGGAAGGCACTGCTTACAAGGCTTATTCCACCATAGGGTCAGGGTCAGGGCCCTGGGTTGCTTCTCTGTGATTCTCTTGGTACATCTTCCATGCTGACAAGATGGCTGCCACAGCTCCAGCATCCCTGTTTTCACCAGACCACATCCCCAAGTGGAAAGAGTGAGGGTGTGTGTGACAAGGTACAGTGAGGGTGGGAAGACAGTGCTCTCCTCCTGTATTTCTCCCCTTTTATCATGGAGGGAAAGATTTTCCCCTGAGGCCCCTCCCTGCAGCCTTTGCTTCATATGCCATTGGCCAGAACATAGTCCCATGGCCTCTTCTGGCTGTAAGGGAGGCGGGGAAAGTAAGCACATGACTTTTACAGCCTCTGTGATGGGAGGCAATTGGAATCACTGGCGGGAGAATTCACCTTCGATGTCTGTTAGTTTCCCTGTTTCCATGATGTGACTATTCACACTTTCGTGTGAGTGTTAGTCACTCAGTCATGTCTGACTCTTTGTGACCCTACATACCGTAGTCCATGAAATTCTCCAGGCAAGAATACTGGAGTGGGTTGCCATTCCCTTCTCCAGAGGAGCTTTCTGCCCCAGGGATTGAACCCGGGTCTCCTGCACTGCAGGCGGATTCTTTACCATCTGAACCACCAGGGAAGCCCTTTCGGGTCAGCCCCAAATAATCACCCTTTCGGGTCAACCCTAAATATTGTCTCTTCTGTGGAGCCAACTTTCCTTGGCAACTAGTTAAGCTTTCCTCTTCCCCTCACCCCTAGGACACCTGAAATCCTGCCACAGAAATCCCTTCCTTTCAACATATGATGTTCCTGAAGAAAACTCTTGGCAGGTAAATGTGTGAATGTGATACACACTTGAGTGTTATAATGGGGTTTCTGTTCCCTTAAAGCAGGAGTTCCCTGCTGGCTCAGACAGTAAAGCGTCTGCCTATAGTGCAGGTAGGCCCGGGTTTGATCCCTGGGTTGGGAAGATCCTCTGGAGAAGGAAATGGCAGCCCACTCCAGTACTCTTGCCTGGAAAATGCCATGGATGGAGGGGTGTGGTAGCCTACATTCCATGGGGTCGCAAACAGTCGGACACGACTGAGCAACCTCAGTTTCAGTTTCAAAGCAGTGTCTTTTTAGGCACAGTCGTCAAGGTGCTACAGGTTCAGGAGTTTGTGTGTGCATCCGGGGCGTGTCCAAAGGACACAGCGTCCATGTTTCCTGGTGTCTTTCTGGATGTCTGCCCTTGATCACGCTACACTGACCAAGCCCACCCCTCCTTTTGTGCTCACGGTTCTGCTCGTGCATTTTCCAACTCTTTTTTATAAAATAAGAGCAAATGCAACAAAATGTTTTGACAGTTCTCACTAATAACCATTGCAGTCAGAGATGGGAGGAGGAAGCACGCGCGTGCGCGCGCGCGCGCACACACACACACACACACACACACACACACAGAGAACAGCTGTCTGTGGGCCTCGTGCAGCAGGAAGCACTTTGCTGACTCTACTTCTTAGCTCCCCACTCCAACCCAGCGAGGCCGAGACCACCCGGTCCCTGTTCCACCAGTCAAGAGATTGAGTACTCTGAGAGGTTAAGCCGGAGTGCCCGAGGCCGCCAGGTCCAGGGCCCCACGTGAAGGATTCTCATCGCCGCCTGCGTCAAGGATGGTCACGCCAAGCAGTCCATCTATGTCTCCTGCCCCAGCCCCTTTGCTCTGTCTCTGTCCAATGGGCCGAGATTTGAAGTGACAGGGATCCCCTCTGGGCTGAACACCAGCTTCCCTGTTGTGTCTTTCCCTGTCTTGGTGACCGAGAAAGCCCCCTGGGGAGCTACCAGCTGGGGAGCCCCTCCCGGCCTGGAGCCCTGAGTGATTCTGTGGAGCAGAGCTCTGGCCAGGAGGTGTTAGCGAAAAAAACAACTTCTGTTGAGCGGAGCCACCGAGATTGAGATTTGGGGGTTGTTTGTTCCAGCTGAGCCTGACTCTCTCACCCCCGAGGCCCCCGCCCACCACGTGTGAGAGGGTGGCAGGACACTGTGCCCCAGCCCTGTGCCGTGAGCACCCCCGGGAGGGCTCGGGCATTGCTTCCCAGAACAGGCTGAGCGAGGCCGGGCCACACAGCTACACAGAAGACCCAGGCCCTCTCAGATGTGGCCTCGTCTCCACGCTAGGACAGAGGGGGCCCTCAGCTCTGGGCAGGCACAGGGCCTTTCTGAACCTGGCAGGGCCACGCGGAGCACAGCTGGGGTCCTTCCCGTGTGCACCCCTCCAGAGCTAGGTGATTCCACAAAAGCCCCAGCTGCGGCTGGCAGGGTGGTGGAGAGACGTCTGTGCCACACTCGCCCAGGTGCTTCTTCCAGCGCTGGGAGCCAGGCATCACCCCCTCTGCCAGTGAAGGGCCGGCTGGCAGGAGATGGTCTGTGGGGAGCCTGTGGCTCTGGGCCCAGCCAGCCTCACCCCTGCCCGCACCCCCCCCCAACCTTGCCCACAGCCTGGTGCTGTCTTCTGTCTTGGGACCCTGGCTCAAGCTGTCCCCTTTGCCTGGAACACCTTTCCTGCCTTGTCTGCCTGTAAGCACTTCCTTCCTGCCCCTACTCATCCCTCCTTTTTTCTCCCATCTCACCCCACTCACCCCTACTGCTCTGACATGACGCTGGTCACCTGGCTTTGCAGCCCATGGTCGGCTTCTCCATCTGACCTAGGAGACCATGGCCCTCAAGGGCAGGGAATGTGCCATTCCTGGGTGTCCTCTCAACCCTGTGTGGTGTGGATGAATGGGTGCTGCCATGCCCTGGGGAGCTAACACCTGGTTATTGAGCACCTGCCACGAGCTGGGCCCATCACAGTGCGGTGCTGGGGACCTGCGTGGGCCACCATCAGCTCAGGTGGTCATCACATGTGCTTAGAAGAACTGTGCTACTTCCTGTCCCTGTCTGAGCCCAGCAAAGGCCTGGGTGCAGATGGTTTGCTGGGAAGGGCTCCCAGGGGACTGCGTGAAGGGCGGGAGAGGGAGACAGAGGAGAAGCAGAGGTCCTCGCAACAGGGGGTGTCTGCGTGTCATAAACCCCACCCAAAGCAGCTATTGGACCCCGAGTCCCCCCCAAGATTTCATGCTACTCATGTGTCCCCCACCTGACCCCAAGCCCTCCCCACTCCTTCATTCTGTCCCTGCTCACCCCCCAAGGAGCCAGCAAAGAGGCTGCTTCCAGCTCTGTACCTGCAAAGAAGTGTCTGACCAGAACCAAGATTTGAGGGGCCTCCTGCTCTTTCCCCTGCAGAAATAGGTTTTCTTTTTTTCCGAATGTTGGCAGGGTCCAGGGCTTGACAACGGGGCCCACGTTCCTGCATCACCAGTCTTTTCCCTGCCCAGGTAGTGAAATTTTAAACAGGCACATTCCTGCTGCCCAATTTTCATTAATTGGGTCTAAAAGGGTTTCTATTTTCTCCCCAAACGCTGATTGATCCCGCCGAGGTAAACAACATCGCCAAAACTGAGCGGGGAGCGAGGCTGCTGAAGGAGACGGGATAACTGATGTTACTTGACATTTACTCAGAGAGAGGAAGGGAGGGAGGTGAGTCACACGCGGAGTCTCAGCCCACAGGTTTTGTAGAAACGAGCTGCTTTGAGGCAGATGGGAGCAGGAGGGCTCCGAGAAGCTTCAGTTCCCCCAACTTTGCAGGCTTTGGGGAGCCCTGGGGTTTCTCTGCCCTGGGAGGAGAGGTCTCTATGTCCTTAGATGGCTGTGCATTTAGCTCCGGAGGTGGGACCTCTGGGGACACCAGCAAGGCTGAGCTGTTGGCTTTCAGTTTGTGATGAGAGATGAGAATAAATGCGTCTCTCTGTAGACGTCCTCTCTGGGTGAGGGGGGGAGGGTTCAGTGGGGTAGCAGAGAGACAGGCAGGAGGGGCTGGGTGCATGGAAACATATACACTAACATGTGTAAAATAGATAGCCAGTGGGAACTTGCTGTGTGACTCAGGGAACTCAAACTGGGGCTCTGTGACAACCTAGAGGGATGGTATGGGGTGGGAAGAGGGAAGAAGGCTCAAGAAGGAGGGGACATATGTATACCTACGGCTGATGGCTGATTCATGTTGATGTATGGCAGAAACCAACACAATATTGTAGTTATCCTTCAATCCAAACTAAATAAATTTAAGAAGAGAGAAGAAACTCTGCCAAGCAATCATTGCTTCTCATTGCCTCAGTTTTCCGACTTGGTGTCGCACCTGCTGGAGTTTGCAGGAGGTGTTACTTATGGTTCAGAAGTCACCACTGAAGGAGAAGATAACAGGTGGGCAGGTCTGGCTCTCTGCACCCAGATGGAGAAGGGAAACCAAGCAGAGCGCTGCTCTCACTGTGGCCTCCAACCACGATCACCCACTATGTGTAGAACAGTCAATGCTTTACTTAAGGATAAACTTCAGGGTTGGCCGAGCACATGTATTCAGCCAGGCTCCCCTGGTTGCAGGGGCTCTGCCCACTCAGTCTCCCTGTCCAGGCTTGCTCTCTCTCATAGTTTCCTGTCAACCTCGCTGCCTCCTGGAGCTGTGAGTGCCTTGCTCTGCAGACCTGCTACCGTGTAGATCTCCCCGCTCCTGCCTCCTGCCCTTTAGAGCTGACTGTTTCCTCTTGGGCTTCCCTGGTGGCTCAGCAGTAAAGAATCTGCCTGCAATGAAGGAGCCCCAGGAGATGTCCATTCGATCCCAGGGTTGGGAAGATCCCCTGGAGAAGGAAAAGGCAACCCACTCCAGTATTCTTGCCTGGAGAATCCCATGGACAGAGGAGTCTGGCAGACTACAGTCCATGGGGTCGCAAAGAGTCAGAAACGACTGAAGTGACTCAGCATGCACGCATTCACATGTTTCCTCCTCCTCTGGATGTCTGTCCTGTCTCCTTCTGCCTGGAAGATTCTCCTTCCTTTGGGTACCAATGGCCTTGATTTTCTTGACTCCCACATCCCAAACTAAGCCCTACTCCCTCCCAAACCTGGTCCTTCTCTCCAATCCCATCCCCATGGGGCCCCTCCAGCCCAGCAGCCCCTGGAGTCAGACCTGGCTTTCACTCTCACCTCCTCCTTCCCCATAAACAGTCATCAAGTCATTACCAATCTGTCACTCACCAAGTCATCCTGGCTCTGCATCCTCAGCTTCTCTCAGACCCATCCACTCATCTCCTTCCCCATTGCTGCTGAACTGGTCCAGGGGGCCATCATCTCAGCCCCTGGCTGGTTTCTCAGCCTCTGCTCTGACCCTTGCACTCTTCTCCACTCAGCAGTTCCGAGTGTCCTTTCATTGCCTCTAACCCTCCAGGATGGGGAGTATCTCCCATGGCTTCTGGCTTCCATTGTTGCCGTGGAGGAGTTGGCTGTTGGTCTAACTAGGGAGCCATTGAAACTGAATCTGATTTTTTTTTTTTTTAAATCTCTGACTGCTGTTAGGTATCTTACGTCCTTACCTTTGGCTTTCTGCAGGTTCACCATGCCGAACTGAGGTGTGGAATTTTTTTTAAATTAATTTGGCTGCACCAGGTCTTGGTTGTGGCATGTGAACTCTTAGCTGTTGGGTGGATACTTTTACTGGATGGATTGAGGCATATGGGATCTAGTTCCCTGACCAGGGATCGAACCTAGGCCTCCTGCTTTGGGAGTGCAGAGTCCTAGCCACTGGACCACTAGGGAAGTCCTGAGGTGTGGATTTTTAAAATTTATCTTTCCTGGGATTCTTTGGGTATCTTGATGCTGCTAATTATTTCTGGAAAATTACCAGCCTTTATCTCTTAAACATCGCCTTTGCCAAACTCTCTTTTTCTATTTTTCTTTCTTCTAATTAAACTCCATCTTTTCAATCCTCTCTGTCTCTTACTCTCTCCTTTCCCCTATCTTTGGGTCTCTCTGCCACACATTCAGGATACTTTCTTTTTATTTATGTTCCTTTGACCCAGTTCTCTCTTTGTCTGCATTTAACCTGCTCTTACACCCATTCACTGAGTGTTTTTTACCTTTTGCTACTTTGAAATATATCATACATGCACAAAACACATAAATTATAAACATACAGCTCTGTGGAAGAGTATGAGACCATCACCAAGAGTCAAGAAGTAAAGTCTCGGAATTTTTAGATTTCAGTTATTGTAATGTTCATTTTTAGAACTTCTATTTGGTCAGTTTGCTATGTCACTTATAGCTTTATGTTCTCTGTTGATGTTTCTTGTGTTTTTATTTTCAAAAACATAGTAAACATAGCTGTTTTATGCTAACTCCAGTATCTGAAAACTCTACAGGTATGTTTCTATTGTTCTTGTTTTTCTTGTGATGTCTTACTTCTTTCTGTGCCAGTTTTCTTTGTACATTGGTCATAGTATTTGAAAACTTGAGTGCAAGGAAATCTAAGTCATGGAATGAAGTTACCTTCTTCCAGAGAGAATTTTGGCTGCTTCTACCATGCACTTGTATTCCCTGTCTGGACCAAGCTTCACTCAAGGTTGAGGTTCCCTGGAAGACCTGAGTCTTCCAAGGAAGGTAGGTCAAACCCACCTATAGTCCCTTAGAAGTGCTGGTCTAGTTCTGGTCACTCTCACCCTGAGGATGTAGCCCTTGGGGTCCCAGCTAATTGTGGGGAGGATCTCTGGTTAGACTGTAGGTGCTGGGCTTTTGTTCCTGTCCACCTAGTTCTTAAGGAGTACGTCAAGACTGTATATTGTCACCGTGCTTATTAGCTTATATGCAGAGTACATCGTGAGAAACGCTGGGCTGGATGAAGCACAAGCTGGAGTCAAGATTGCTGGGAGACATAACAATAACCTCAGATATGCAGATGACACCACCCTTATGGCCGGAAGTGAAGTGGAACTAAAGAGCCTACTGGTGAAAGTGAAAGAGGAGAGTGAAAAAGTTGGCTTAAAGCTCAACGTTCAGAAAACTAAGATCATGGCATCCAGTCCCATCACTTCATGATAAATAGATGGAGAAACAGTGGAAACAGTGTCAGACTTTATATTTTTGGGCTCCAAAATCACTGCAGATGGTGATTGCAGCCATGAAATTAAAAGACACTTACTACTTGGAAGGGAAGTTATGACCAACCTAGACAGCATATTAAAAAGCAGAGACATTACTTTGCCAACAAAGTTCTGTCTATTCAAGGCTATGGTTTTTCCAGTAGTCATGTATGGATGTGAGCGTTGGACTATAAAGAAAGCTGAGTGGTGAAGAATTGATGCTTTTGATCTGTGGTGCTGGAGAAGACTCTTGCGAGTCCCTTGGACTGCAAGGAGATCCAACCAGTCCATCCTAAAGGAAATCAGTCCTGAATATTCATTGGAAGGACTGATGTTGAAGCTGAAACTCCAATCCTTTGGCCACCTGATGCGAAGAGGTGATTCATTAGAAAAGACCCTGATGCTGGGAAAGATTGAAGGTGGGAGGAGAAGGGGCCAACAGAGGATGAGATGGTTGGATGGCATCACCGACTCAATGGGCATGAGTTTGAGTAAACTCCGGGAGTTAGTGAGGGACAGGGAGGCCTGGCATGCTGCAGTCCATGGGGTCACAAAGAGTCGGACATGACTGAACAACTGAACTGAACTGAACCTAGTTCTTCACAAGTGGCAAAGGGAAGACTCCTCTGGGCTTGGAAAAGCTCTTTAGGCAAGAATGGTCTCCATGTACATTCTCTTCTCTGGGTTCCTACTTGACCTTCAGGTATGGTTTGAAAATTTTTTACTCCCTTGTAAACTTTTAATGCTTTTGCAAATATAGATCTCTATCTCTGGGCTTCTCCATTGGCTCAGTGGTAAAGAATCCATCTGCAATGCAGGAGACGTGGTTCGATCCCTGGGTGGGGAAGATCCCTTGGAGGAGGGCATGGCAACCCACTCCAGTATTCTTGCCTAGAGAATCCCATGGACTGAGGAGCCTGGTGGGCAACAGTCCATAGAGTTGCAAAGAGTAAGACACGACTGAAGCAACCGAGCACGCACACACGCACGCATCTCTGTCTCTATACTGAATATAGATATGTCAGCTTTGTAAGTTATCTTCAATTAGAAGCCTGGTCAAAATGACCCAGTACCCCCTGAGCAGAAGTCTGAGTTATTTTTCTAAACAGGAAATCTGGCCACATCTCTCCTCTATGTAGAAGTCTTGACAGGCTCCCACTGCTCTCCAATAAAGACTATAGTCTTCACTGCTCTCCCAAGGTCCGGGCAGATCTGGCCTTGGCCATCCTTCTCTGTAAGCTCACCTCTCATGCCTCCTCTCTGGTGTTCTGTGCTTCAGCCACATGGAGCTGTTCTGGTCCCTGAAAGTCACACACCTCTGAGTGTAGGCAGGTGCTGTTTGGTTCCTTCAGCCTGTGGACCAAGTCCTGTTTGCTCTCTAAGTATCAGGCTAGGCATTACCTCTTCCAGGAAGCCTTCCTTGACTTCACCACACCAACCTCTTGCTATGTTATGTGTCCCCTCTGGGCTCCCATGGTACCCTGTACCCCCATGATAACACTGACTATAATTACGTGCTTCCCCATCTATCACTCCACTAGACTATGGGCTTAATTAATAATCTGGAATGAATGAATGAATGAATGAATGGATGTATAGATGGATAAATGGCTGAATGATATCTCACTTTTTCCCTGACATTGTCAATCATTCTGGCTCTTTGGGGACCCATCCCATACCCCACAACTGAACTGGTATTGCCTGCTAGAAGATATCCCTTCCTTGTTCTCCTTCTACATTAGCTGCTTGATCCTTTGCCCAGAGTGACTTCAGGTTCCTCCTAGCACACACTTTCCTTGAAGTTCATACCCTCTCCCTGGCCCTTAAGTCAAGAAGTGGGACTATAAATCCCAGAAACAGGAGAATATATCAGAGGGGACAGTTATAATTCAAACTATGGGAAACCCTATTTCTTATAAAGTTCCTTCCTGTGCACACAAATTCCAAGGGCTGCTTCGAGGACAAAGCCAAGCAGAGAAGCATCCAGTTCAGTGATGACGTCCAGGGACTCTGGGTCTCTGACTTGGGTTAGAATCCCTGGCTGTGGGACTTTACCCAGTCTGTATCATTCATCGCAGAGCACTGACGCAGGGCCAGGCTGATGGGGCATTCTCACTAGATTCTAGCTACTGTCCTTCCATGACCTTGTCCCACTCTCTCTGTCCCTCCCTGTCCCTCTGCCTTTCCAGAACGACCTTTCCCTTCCTTTGACTAGTCACATCTGCCGAGTCCTGTGAGGCCAGGCTCTGCTTCTCAGGAAGCTCGTGCTGATCGCCCTGGTCCATGCAGGTCTTCGCTGGCATCATCCTCCATGATGTGAGGAGCAGCTAGGTGGGGTGGGGGCCTCACTGTTCATTTGTAGCATTGATTGAGCATCTCCTGTGTGCAGGGCCCTGTGCTGGGGGCGCAGTGATGAGTGAGACTTGCAAGGTCCTGTTCTCTTGTCTTTTCCTTGCTTCTTACAGAAGCTGTTTGCTTGGTCTCTTGGTGGTTCCCATCTCCTCTGACCCAGCTGTGACTTGGAGGAGGCAAGTGGGCCTCGGGGGGCAACGTCAGGTGAAGACACATGTTCTCCTCCCGGGATTTTCAAGAGTGATGGTGACATTCCCAGACACTGGTATAAGCTTGAAGATACATAAAATGCTTCCCTTTCATTCCCCTGTGGGTCTCAGTGACGGAGGGCAAGGTGGGCTGATCATTTTAGAGATGAGGAGACCCAAGACCAGAGAGGGACAGTGACTCCTGATGCTCACACAGCATTTCACTCAACCCAGCCTTCACAGCCTGAGAGGCCCGCTCAACAGAGGCCCTGGGTGGACCTGCCCTCTTCCCCCTGGGATCATATCCTTGGAGGCTGCTGAGCAGGGGCTAGGGTTTCTGAGGGCGGGAGGCGTGGTCTCCCCAGCAACTACTCGGGACCTGGCATTCTGGGCGGGAGGGGGATCACTTCCCGTGCAGTGGGAGCCCTGGAAGAGTCCACAGCCAGGAAGCCAGTGTCAAAGTGATGAGGTGATGAGGCTGGGGGCGAGGAGGAGGCTGGAGGGATGGAGACAAAAGAAGGCATTTGAGACGCCTCTAGTCGGACACGACTGAGAGACTTCAAATGGCAACCCACTCCAGTGTTCTTGCCTGGAGAATCCCAGGGACGGCGGCTCCTGGTAGGCTGCCGTCTATGGGGTAGCACAGAGTCGGACACGACTGAAGCGACTTAGCAGCAGCAGCAGCAGAAGTCGGGCAGACCCGGCAACAGGATGGACATGAGGCTGTGGGGCAGGGGGTACTCAGAGCTTCGAGAGAATGGTTGACAGGATGATGGGGTCGTTTGTGGAGCGAGGGGCCCTTGGAGGAGGAACCTCTCTGACGAGGGTGCAATAAGGGATCTGGTTTTTTATTTTTTCTGTTTTTTGGCCTTGCCATGTGGCATGCAGGATCTTAGCTCCCCGATCAGGGATTGAACTCCTGACCCCTGTAGTGGAAGGATGGAACCTTAACCACTGAACCCGCAAGGAAGTCCCAGGAATCTGATTTTGATCAAGACATGTGTGGGGCATTCCTGTAGACATCCCATGTCCATGAAGGTGGCTGGGACTTAGGGGTGAGTGATGGCCAGTTGAACCCCCTCCTCAGTCCTGATCTCTAGCAGCCTCAGCCCTCGGGGCTGGTTCCTTGGGGTCTTGGGAACATGCAGACTTCATTTCCTGCTCAAAAGCCTCCCTGGAAGGAAGACACCCAGGGACTTGGCTGAACCTTGGAATTAATTTCAATTCGAAGTGTCGCCTGGCGTCTGATCACGTGAGACTCCCATAATAAGATTACTTAATCACATGCTTACTCCGTGATGAGGGAGGTGTGGCCCCGGGCTTGCGGGAGGACTCTGAGGCCCACATTCGGTCCCTCCGGCCTGCTCCACCTGGCAGTGCACTTCGAATGAAGTTCCTGCCTCAGATTGTCTGCTGTCTCGGGGATTCAGACACTCATGACAAAGGGAAAGATGCAGGTGATGCAGCCATAGATGCAGGTGACCCCACCTCCCAGCAGCAATGGCTGCAAAGCATAGACTTGCTGTCCCAATAGCGTGGTGCTTGGAGCAAGCGGGTCTGGGGGCTTGTCCTCCCTGGCGTCTAACGCAGCACACCTTCCCTCACTCGCGGTCGTCTTCCCGCTAGAACGTAAGCCCCATGAGGACCTGCATTTGTGTCTGTGGTTCATCAGTGCCTAGAACGTGTCAGGCATGTGGCGGGATCTGTTGGGGTGGGGTGAGTAAATGACTTCCCATTTGTCTTAAAGCCAGGCCAGGGCCCTCCTGCCTCTTTCTGGGTCTAAACTGAGGGTTGTGAACGATTGCTGGCTGCCCACCTTCCCATTAAACAGAGCTAACAGCTGTAAAGCTTTCAGGGCAGGACTGCTGTGGGGACGAACTGTGACAATCCATTTAAGACCCTTGGTATTGACTTGGACACAGCAAGTGCTCCATAGTGTTTGCCATGGGTATTACTAGGGGGTTTATTTCTCACTCCCTAATTTCGGGAGACTTTGGGCTGACCATGTTGCCACCAAGCCTCAGTTCCCCTTCAGCAAGAGAAGCATGTGATGGGGCCCCCGCTAGGTACTGCTGCTGCTGCTGCTGCTGCTAAGTCGCTTCAGTCGTGTCCGACTCTGTGCGACCCCATAGACGGCAGCCCACCAGGCTCCGCCATCCCTGGGATTCTCCAGGCAAGAATACTGGAGTGGGGTGCCATTTCCTTCTCCAGTGCATGAACAGGAAAAGTGAAAGTGAAGTTGCTCAGTCATGTCTGACTCTTAGCGACCCCATGGACCACTGCCTACCAGGCTCCTCCGTCCATGGGATTTTCCAGGCAAGAGTACTGGAGTGGGGTGCCATTGCCTTCTCCCCGCTAGGTACTAGGGGATCCCAAAGGCCCACCGATGCCCCATTAGTAAGAGCTTGGGGGTGATGAAGAGCCTGTTTCCCCTGCACCTTATAAAGTGCTTTAAACTAGAGGAAATGCTCCCTCACACTCTCAGATCTGATCTCAGTTATGGAGGACAGGATGGGGTGGATCATTTCACCAACACAAGCCCAGAGAGGCACAGTGACTGCCCAAGGTCACACAGCTCGTCGATGGAGGATGTGATATTTCCTCCCACCTTCCCCGCCATGGGGGAAGCCGGAGGAAGGAGAGGACGAGGACAGGGCTGCCTGCCTCTCCAGCTGGCCCACCATCCTTGCCGGGGGTGGACATGGCCCGAAGCTCCGGAAAGGAAGGAGACGAGGCTGGAGTGCTTTGAATGTCGCCTCCTCAGACAGTCCCTTCCCCGATCAGCATATTTAAAGTAGGTCTCTCGTGTTGCTTTCCCAAATCCTTGTCACCCACGGTGTTGACTGCATCCTGCCGCCCGCCTTTCCTCCCTTGCTTTCTTCTCTTGTTCAGGGTCTGCCTCTCCTACTGGGGACCATCTTTGAAAGAAGCAGGGAGGGGACTTAGGGAATCTTTGCCGTCATTGTTCACCCACCCCCTTGCACAAGCCAAGCACTTAGCAGCTGCTCAAGGCGTATATTTTCAGGGTAAAGTGACACATTCATCCATGAAGTAGTGATAACACATACTTCCTAGCATTGTTCTTGGGCTTTTCAGGGGTCGGTGCCTGAAAGCATAAGGCACGTGGCTCTTGGCAGGAGCAGGGGCCCCTGACTTGGGAGTCTGAGCCTCAACTTCCTGCCACGCCCAATACAGCTTCACAGTAAATCTGCAGACTGCTTGAATGAGAGATTTACAAGGCAGAGAAATAGGGTTAGAGCCCTCGTGCTCAGGGATGCTTTTTGTTGCCTAGGAACGCCTACTCCCATCCTTAGAAGTGAGTGACTTTGTGGGTGAAGGATGGGTCATGAAGGACCCAGGAAGTAAATAGCCTCCATCGCAAATGAGCAGAAGGGAGAGGGGCTTGGGTAGGTTCACAGCTCTGCAGGGCCCAAAGCTGGGGGACGTGCTGGTTCCTGTTGGGGCAGAATTAAGATCCACAATGATTTCTTGATTTCTCTGGTGTCTACAATTTACCGAGGGAGTTTATCATAAGGAATGTTAACATCTGCATTTTGGGACTTCCCTGGTGGTGTGGTGGATAAGAATCCGCCTGCCAATGCAGGGAACACGGGTTCAGTCCTGGAAGATCCCACATGCCGTGGAGCCACGTGCCTGAACGCCACAACTACTGAGCCTGCATGTGGCAACCGCTGAAGCCTGGGCGCCTAGAGCCTCTGCTCCGCAACAGGAGAAACCACCACAGCCAGAGGCCTGGGCCTTGCAACAAAGAGTAGCCCCCACTCATCACAACTAGAAAAGGCCGGCTCACAGAAATGAAGAACTAGCACAACCAATAAATAAATATAATGGTTATCACTTCATCAATGTTCTAAAAAAAAAAAAAAACCTGCATTTTGGCTCCAAAAGTCAGCTGGAGGGTGGGGTTGACAGTCATCTTGCCAGTCGACAGGAACTAACAGCAAGTTGTCTGGAAGCTTCATGGGTCTTGGGTTGATTACAGAATAGTAGGGACCCCCAGGGGCTTTACCAGGTGGCACTAGTGGTAAAGAACCCACCAGCCAATGTTGGAGACATGAGAGGCGGGTTCATTCCCTGGGTTGGGAAGATCCCCTGGAGAAGGGAATGGCAACCCATGTCAGTATTCTTGCCTGGGGAATCCCATGGACAGAGGAACCCGGCAGGCTAAGGTCCACAGGGTCTCAAAGAGTCGGGCATGACTGAAGTTGACATAGCACGCATGCAGAGGCCCCCAGAGGTACCCAGATGGACCCTCAGCCCCTGACAGCTACCCAGGGCAGGGTCTCTGTGGGCACTTGGGGTCAGAATGATAGATCCTTGGGGCCCAGTACATCACTCCGCATTGCTGATGTGGGCTCTGCTTGGCTGTCTTCTCATGGACTGCTCTGGGATCTCTACCTGGGCCCCCTCCTCCTTGTCCCAAGGTGACTTCTTGAACTTCCCAATTTGGCCAATGGCTGAGAAGAGAGGAGTAGCCCCGTAGGTGAGGGAAACCATCTATGATCAGATCTTGTGTCTGTCTCTTACTAGCCAGGGGATCTTAGATGATTGCTCAACTTCTCTGAGTCTCTTTTCCCTTTTGTAAAATGGGGTGAGCAGTCCATGAGGCAACATCTCTGGAGTGCCTGGTATAGGGCCTTACAAGGACCTTGGGGAGCCTTCTGAGCTCTTGCTCTGGTGGAAGAGGCTTCCTCTCTCAAGTTGGACCCCACATGGGGTGCAGTGTGCACAGGAATGCGGGAGACCTGGGGCCCCTGGGGCCCCTGGGGCCGCTGGACCAAACAAGGGCTGAACACCTAACAAGGGCTGAACATTCAGGAGGCTATTTCTCTCCTGGGAATGCTGGATCAGCCACCATCATCCCAGCAGCAATACTATAGATGGAGGTAAGAATAAAAATGGCAATCACAAAGGCAATAATAACCTGAATTATGGAGTGCCAAGAATGTGCTTTATGCTGTGCTGAACACCTTACAAGTATTACCCCAAGTCATCCTCACAGTGCCCCTGAGAGGTGGATTTTGTCATATCCCTATTTCACTTTACTTATTTTTTTCTCTTCTATGGAATTCTTTCCCCCAAAGCTGGGACTTTATTTTTTAATTGAAGTAGAGTTGATTTATTTATAATGTTGTGTTAGTTTCTGGTGTATAGCAAAGTGAGTCAGAAATAAATAAATAAATAAATAAATATACATATATGTATTCTTTTTCATATTCTTTTCCATTTTGGCTTATTACAGGATATTGAATATACTTCCCTGTGCTATACAGTCGGACCTTGCTGTTTATCTATTTTATATATAGTAGTTTGTATCTGCTAACTCCAAATTCCTGCTTTATCCCTTCCCTATCCTTTTCCTCTTTGGTAACCCTAACTTTATTGTCTTTTTTTTTTTTTTGCTACACCATGAGGCATGTATTAATAGGATCTTAGTTCCTGACCAGGGATCAAACCCATGCCCCCTGCACTGGAAGTGCAGCGTCTTAACCACAGACCACCAGAGAAATCCCGTAACTTTGTTTTCTACTTCTGTGAGTCTGTTTCTGTTTCTTAGCTAAGTCCATTGGTATCATATTTTATATTCCACACATAAGTGATATCATACGGTATTTGTCTTTCTCTTTCTGACTTATTTCATATCCTCTAGGTCCATCCATGTTTCTGTAAATGGCATTATTTCATTCCTTTTTATGGCTGGGTAATATTTCATTATGTGTGTATATACATATATGTATAAAAGCATCTTCTTTATTCATTCATCTTGTCATATCAACAGACATTTAGGTTGCTTCCATGTTTTGCCTATTGTAAATAACCTGCTACGGACATTGGGGTGAATGCTTCCTTTCAAATTTTCGTTTTCTCTGGATGTATGTCTAAGAGTGAGATTGCAAGATTATATGGCAGCTCTATTTTTAGTTTTGTGAGGAAACTCCAGTCTGTTCTCCATAGTGGCTGCTTCAATTTACATTCCTACCAACAGTGTAGGAAGGTTCCCTTTTCTCCACACCCTCTCCAGTGCTGGTTATTTCTAGACTTTTAAATGACTATTCCTATTTTAAAGATAGAAAGCTCATACTCTGGGAGCTGAAATGACTGGGCCAAGGTCATTTCCTTGGTACATTGTGTGGAGGAGGGCCAGGCTTGAACCCAGAAGTCCAGCTCCCAAGTCTCTCAACCTCTCCACCTGGCTGCCTGTTTTTCCCCACCTGCTCCCTCCCTGCCTGTGCCAATGTCAGCTGTTCCCACTTGCTTTTTCCATGGACATTCTGTCTCAGAGCAGCTTGGGAGGTAAGAGGATATGTGCTAAGATTGTGAGGAAATGAGCATTGATGAGGGCCTCAGGACTCTGATGCAGGGTTTCTCATATTTGTTCTGCTGGGCCAAGGGCTCTGTGAGACTATAGGGACGATGGGGACAGCGCCCACTGGCAGTGGGACTTGGTGTTCCCTGCTGGATCCGACTCCTCCCAAGTCACTCAGACCCTCCACTCCCATCTTGAGTTTTGACAGCTCTTTGAGCCTCTTCCTTGCTGACCATCCTGACCAGGTCACTGCTCTTATATCCTAGAGCTAGGATAAGAGTCAAGGCTTTAGAATCCCTCACATCTGGATTAAAATTCTGAGTGCATCTATGAAAAACCTGCAGCTAACATCACGCTTAATGGTGAAAGACTGAAAGCTTTCACCAAATCAGGAACAAGAGAGGCATTCCCAGTCTCCCCACTGTTGTTCAATATTGTACTGGAAATTCTAGCCAGCACAATTGGGCAAGAAAAAGAAATAAATGTCATCAAGATTAGGAAGGAAAGAAGTAAAATTATCTTTATTTGCAGATGACATGATCTTATGTATAGAAAACTGTAAGGAATTCACTGAAAATATATATTAGAACAAATATAAGAGTTTAGAAAGGTTTCAGGATACAAGGTCAAAATGCAAAACCAAGTTCTATATACTAGCAATGAATACTGTAAAATGAAATTAAGTAAATAATTCCATTTACATTTATATCTGAAAGAATAAAATACTTAGGAATAAGTTTAACAAAAGAACTGTAAAATTTGCACAGTGAAAACTACAAAACATTGCTGAAAAGAATTGAAAGAAAGAAGGCCTAAACAAATGGAAAGACAGGCCTAAATGGAAAAACATCCTATGTTTATGGATTAGAAGACTTAATATTGTTAAGATAGCAACATCATGGTTGGATAGCATCACTGACTCGATGGACATGAGTTTGAGCAAGCTTCAGGAGTTGGTGATGGACAGGGAAGCCTGACGTGCCGCAGTCCATGGGGTCGCAAAGAGTCAGACACGACCGAGTGACTGAACTGTACTGAGCAACACCAACCAAATTGAGCTATAGATTTAATGCAATCTCTATCAAAATTCAGTTGGCATTTTGGTAAAAATTGATGCTAAAATGTAGATAGAAATATGAAAGACCTAAAATCTTCAAACAATTTCGGAAAAGAAGAACAGAATTGGAGAACTCACACCTTCTAATTTCAAACTTATTGCACAGTTATAGGAATTGAGACTGTGTGGCACTGGCATAAGGCTAGACTATAGATTGATGGGATAAAATTGGGAGTCCAGAAATAAATCCATATATTTATGTTCAGTTGATTTTTGACATGGGTGCCAAGATCATTTGATGGGGAAAAGAGTCTTTTTAAAAAATGATGAGACTTCCCTGATGGTTCAGTGGTTAAGACGTTAGCTCCCAATGCAGGGAGTGCGGGTTCAATCCCTGGTTGGGGAGCTAAGATCCCACATGCCTTGGAGTCAAAAAAGCAAAACATAAAATAGAAGCAATGTTGTAATAAATGCCACAAAGACTTTAAAAAATGGTCCACATCAAATAATCTTAAAAAAAAAATGGTAATGACAACTGGAATCACACACCCAAAGAGTAAGTTTAGATCCCCGCCTCATACCATATACAAAAGTTAACACAAAATGAATCATAGTACTAAATGTAGCAGTGGGAACTATAAACCCTTAGAATAAAACAAAGGAGTTAATGTTCATGACCTTCCTTAGGCATGCAACACAAAACCTGCAAGGATACAAAACAGATAGATAAATAGGGCTTCATCAAAATTTTAAAGACTTGTACTTCAAAGGATGGCAAGAAAGTGAAAAGACAACCCATATAATGGGAGAAAAAACTTTATAAATCATGTATCTGATAAGGATCTTGTCTATATAGAGAATTATTTACAACTCAATAGTAAAAGACAAATAATCCAAATGAAAAATACCAAGGAAGACATACAAATTGCAATAAGCCCATGAAAAGATGCTCAACACCATTGCCATTAGGGAAACACCAATCAAAACTGCAATGAGAGACAACTTCACTCTCTCTAGGATGACTCAGTAAAAAAGATAGACCCTTACAAGCATGGGTGAGGATGCAGAGAAAATGGAACCCTCACACATTGCTGGTGGTGTTGTAAAATGGTACAGTTACTTTGGAAAACAAATAGGTGATTCCTCAAAATGCTAAAGACAGAGTTACATAAGACCTGGCATCCATTCCTAGGTATATACACCCAAAAGAATTGAAAATAAATATTTGCACAAACACATGTACACACGTGTGCATAGATATTTTATTTTATATTTATATTAACTTATTATATTATATTTATATGTTCATTATTTATAAGAGGCAAGAAGTAGAGACAACCTTAATGTCCATTGACAATGGATGAATAAACAGCATATGGTATATTTATACAATGGAATGTGATTTGGCAATAAAAAGGAACAAAGTACTCAAACATGATAAAACATGGATGAAAATATTGGGTTGGCCAAAAAATTCATTTGGGTTTTTCCATAAGCTCTTCCGGGCAAATCCGAACAAAGTTTTTGGCCAACCCAGTGTTATGCTAAATAAAAGCTACCTGTCACAAAAGACCACATATTGTGTGATTCCATTTATACAAAATGTCCAGCGTAGGCAAATCCGTAGAGAGGAAAGTAGATCAGTGGTTGCCAAGGCTGGCAGCAGGGCAGAATGGGGAGCGATTGCTAATGGGTTTGGAGTATTTTTGGGGGTGATGAGAACATTTTGAAGTTGGACAAGAGTAATGGTTGCACAACTCTGTGAATGTACTGAAAAGCATTGAATTGTACACTTTAAAAGAGCGATACATGTGATATGTGAATTATATCTCAACAAAAATGGTTATTTAAAAGGAGAGGGGCTCAATTTCACGGGAAATATAGGGATGAGAAACAGGCTAAATGACACTACGAGGAAGCAAACAGAAAACCAGGCCGTGGACATTTCACAGGACAACGGACTCAGTTACTTCAATAAGTCAATGGCATGGAAAAACATTTTAAAAAAATCAACAAGACACAACAACTGAGTGCTGTGTGTAGACCTTCCAAGGATCCTAACTCAAACAAATCACCTGGAAAACCACATTGATGAGAGTATTAGGATAACTAGATTATGCACTGGATATTAGATGATGCCATGGGATTGCTGTTAATTTTGCTAGGTGTGACAACAAATGCTATTGATATTATGTCCTTACATTAGAGGAATACGGAAGTGTGTTGGGATGAGATGATGTGTCCAAGATTGGCTTCATCTATTTATACTGCTGCTCTGTGCAGAGTGCAGGATCTTATTTCCCCAACCAGGAATTGAACCTGTGCGCCCTGCAGCAGAAGCACAGAGTTCTAACCACTGGATATCAAGGGAACTCCTCCTGGGTTTGGCTTTATATTCCCTTTCATGGCAACAAAATAATGGAAAGGGACAAATAAAGCAGGTAAAATCTCAGTAATCTTTGAATCTGAATGATGGTCTGTGGGGATTTATTATGTTCTTTTTACTTTTGTGTATGTTTGAAACGTTCCTAATAAAAACTTCAAAAAATTATTTATTTTTTAGTTTTGGTTGCCCTTGGCCTTGGTTGCTGTGTGCAGGTTTTCTCTAGTTGAAAAGAGTGGGGGCTACTCTCCAGTTGTGGTGAGTGGGCTTCTCATCGCAGTGGCTTCTCTTGTTGCAGGGCACAGGCTCTACGTGCACAGGCTTCAGTAGTTGTAGCACACAGGCTCAGTAATTGCGGCTCACTGGCTTAGTTGTCCCGCAGCACATGGAATCTTCCCGGACCGGGGATCGGACTCATGTTCCCTGCCTTGGCAGGTGGATTCTTAACCACTGGACCACCAGGGAAGTCCCCAGACTTTTTTGATGTTATGAAAAAGATCCTGCCTGTGTGGCCTCAGGCAAGCCTCTCCTCTGAAGCTGGGTTTGCATATCTATAAAATGGGGTTGGTAGCTGTCCCATTTCACAGATGAGAAGACTGAAGTTCAGAGGGGTGATATGACCTGCCCAGGTCAACATTGGAGAATCCAGTATTTGAATCTGAACCCACTCAGCTCTAAACCCTGCCTGTCGCCTCCTTGCTTCTCCGAGGACATGATGGCTGCACTCAGCAGTTTTCACCTTTGGGGTGTATGTGTGTGTGTGAGACCTCAGGGCCTGTCTGAGGCCAGACTGAGGCCCGTCCGGAGGTGGAGTCTGTTTTCTTTCCGTAGCGGGCATGGTGGACACTGGGACATCCTTTGAGCTGACAGCAGCTCTCACATGGGCCCCTCAGTCCACCCTGCCCTAGGTCACCCTCTGCCCCCCTCTCCGGATGTCCAGGAGCCAGGCTCGGCATCCCAGGCAGCCGGACAATGGGCCCTTTGGAGGCCTGACCAGGGCCTGGGCCTCAGCTGTGGGCTGCGGCCGAGGCCGCCACAGAAGGTTGCTTGTGGCCGGTAGGAGATGCAGCCAGAAATAGGTCCTGCTGGGCACGAGCTCCTGAAGGCCCCGCCCTGGATTCAGCCTGGGAATGTGGGTATTTGTGGCGCTGAGGGGAGGAGAGCTTCGTCAGGAAAGCAGGCCTATTTTGGGGCCTTCGGGAGGCAGGGAGGAAAATGGGTGCCGGCCCTGAAAACATCCATGCTCAGCCCCCCTCCTTAGTGCAGAGGCATGAACACAGGCTCCTGAGTCCCTCTGGGTGCAAACTCTGCCTCTGTGCCTGCTGGGCATGTGGTCTGCTGGCCATGCAATTGGTTATTTTCTGCCTTGAGCCTTACTTTGCTCATCTGTATGGTGGGACAAACCATGAGGCCTTCATGGATTGTAAGGATTCCTATGACACATGCGCAGCTCCGGGAACAGTCTGTGTTCATGATGTACCTGTTATTAAAGTGTTTCTACCACCTCTCCTTCCCCCCTCTGGCAGGGGGCTGCTTCTGTCCCTGGATGGGCCCTGCAGGGCCTGAAAGGTGATCTGCGGCACAGTTTTACATCATCCCTGTTCGGAGGAATTAAAGCACTGGAGCCCAGGCAGAGGCCCGCAAGCCCCCCACCTTGCTTCCCCTCCCCAGCACGGCTCCCCAGTTCTCCTGCCGGCTCCCCAGGTCCGCCCTGTTCTGCAGCCTCCTCCCATGATGCACTGCAGGAGTTGTGCTCAGAGCCGACAGTGGGAGGGATTCCAGGCGTTTTTTTCCTCTGCATGACTTTTACATCTGCCTCTCTTTGCCCGAAGCTGGGTGATGGGGGCTGAACACCAAGGAGCTTTGCAAGTCTAGGCCTGTGGTTTACAGACAGATACAGACCCAGGTTCAAGTCCAGAGTCAACCGGGCAGCCGTGGGCCCTTGGAGAAAGGAGAGATGGAACGTGTACTTATCTAGTTCTTATGGAAGCCAGGGGACCAGGTCTCTCTCCTCCCGCCCCCCTGGATGTCCTTGAAGCTATTTTTATGTGTTGCTGGAAACCTGAATTGTAGACAGAGCCAAAAGCACAGGGAGGTTTCCCTTGTACCGTGGGTCTTGCCCAGTGGAGCTCGGGCCATTCCTAGCAGACTGATGGAGTCCGTCCAAATACTCCACTGAGTGTGTGTGTGTGTGTGTGTGTGTAGGGGGGAGCCTGGCCCTCGTCCCCCTAGAGCCTGGAGGTCATTGTTGCCAGGCCCCTGGTTGGTTGGCACAAGATGAGGAATGAGGATTTACAGAGGCTGTGTAAAGGATGCAATCGTCCTGGGGTCTCTGAGGCCTGCGTGAAAATTCAGAATGCTCATGAAATTCAGTCGTCCATCGTCCATCCATCCATCCATTCATTCATCACATATTGAATCAAGATCTTCTTGGTGGGGGGCGGGGCGATTGCCCACCAAACACAAACACATGGAGCCCTGCTTCCAAGGAGCTCACAGATCTGACTGCTTCACTCTTCAACTCAACAGTCCCCACCACCCCCGGCCTCAGCCCCCAGTGTCCACGGGAGATGCTGTCATCTTTATACTGTGATAGAGACGAGACATGGCAATGTTCCCTGCCCCCTCACTTAGGCCTCGTAAAAGAGGATCTTAAACTTGCCCATTCAGCGCTTCCTTCTCCCCTCTGCAGAGAGCTCTCCCTTTCCCAGCCTGGTTCTCCAAGAGAAGGGGGAAGCGCAGAGGGGCGCGCTTGCTGGGGCAGTTTCGGGTGTTCTTTACTGGGGGCTCTGCCAAGCAGGGAGAGCAGGAATGGACTGGAGTTTCCAAGGCTGAGTGGAGCTGTGAATGAGGACTTCAGTGGGCAGAGAGAGGCAGGAGAGCCATGTTCATTCCGGGACTGCCAGTAAGAGGTTCTGGAGTAGAGTTTGATACGAGAGGCCCGCAGGGACAGGAGAGGGGATTGGAAATGGTCGCTGAGGGGTAGAAACAGGACCCTCCCTGATCTTCTTTGCAAGACAAAAAATATCGAAGGGACTTCCCTCATGGTACAGTGGATAAGAGTCCCCCTTGCCAATACAGGGGACACGGCTTCGATCCCTAGTCTGGGAAGATTCCACATGCCACGGGGCAAGTAAGCCCGCATGCCACAACTTCTGAGCCCACATGCTGTAGCGACTGAGCCTGTGCACCTAGAGCCCGTGCTCTGCAATAAGAGAAGCCACCGCAATGAGAAGCCCGTGCAATGCAGTGAAGGGTTGCCCCCGCTCTCTGCAACTAGAGAAAGGCTACGTCCATCAACGAAGACCCAGTGCAGTCAAAAATAGCAAATAAATATTTTTTAAAAAATTGGAAATCCCTGTAAATAATATGTGGGTGCTGTCCCAAACTCCTTTTTTTTTTTTTTCGTCTCCCTCACACCTTGAGGCATGTGGGATACAGGATCTTCTTAGTTTTCTGACCAAGGATGAAACCCTTGCCCTCTGCAGTGGGAGTGCGGAGTCTTAACCACTGGATAGTCAGAAAGGTCACCCAAACTCCTTTTAATGAGACTTTGTAGGGAAGGGGCCACGTGGGGCCCAGCAGTTACTAGGGTTACATTACATGGCTTACTGGGCTTCCCATGATCAGTGGTCTGCCCACCTTTTCAACTTTATCACTTATCTCTTCACCTTTTCCCTCCCCCAATTCCTCATCCAAACCCCACATTACAGCCTGATCCTTTGACTTCCCACTGGCCTTGCTGTGACCTCTGCCTGGAACCACCTCTGCTCCCGCACCGGGACTGTTTGGAAGCATTTGGGCTCCTGCGTGCACTCTCTCTCTCTTTTCTCCCTGGGTCATTGGGTTGACATGCCCAGACTACTTTCCTCTTGTTTTCTACTTTAAGATGACTTTTAATGCAGCCTTAGACAGATGAATGTAAACGTAGCTCACAGGTGAGTTTTACCAGTCTGTTCACACTCAGCACGACGTGCAGACTAATAAGTAGAATATCCAGGGAAGTGGCATTGCCTGGCACTTTGCCTTTCTGGTTCACAATAAACCACAGTAATTAATTTATTAAAAATATCCTTTGGGCACCTACTACCTCCCAGATATTCTGTTGAGTGCTGGTGATAAAAGTATACTTGGTGGAATTCAAGTCTACAATCCAAAACCTAACCCAACACTAACCTTAAACACAACCCTAACCCAATACCAGCCCTAATCCCAATGCCAACCCCAATCCCAAACCAGATGCTAACCCTGATCTAACCTCAATCCTTTCCTGGCCAAAGCCAATACCAAGTCTACCCATAACCGAAACCTAACCCCAACCCTAATTCTAACCTTTGGGTTAAAAATCTTTTAGTAAATGTTTGTCTCCTTTTCTGATGTAGACAGTGGATTGTGCTGAGTAGTAATGAAACTCACCTGATTCTGGGTGAGCCAGTGCCTTCAGACTGGAAAAGGTAGAAGGCCGGTGAGACCAGGATGAACACCAGTCCAATCCAGGGGATAACTTTGAAAAACAGGGGTGCATATTTTCATGTAAGTCCCCAAGAGCCTATGTCATGGCCCGTTTTCCAAAATCAAGATCCTTAGTGCAACCCTGCCTGACTCAGCTGGTATCTGCTGATTCCTCCCCTCGCTGATCTTTGGGTCACACAGACCTCTTCTTTCTGTGAATGTCTTGAGCTCCTTCTGCCCTCAAGGCACCCACATGTTGTTCCCCTTGCCTGAAATACCTTTCCTCTCCTCCTCACCTAGCTGACTCCTGCTCAGTCCTCAAGTCCCTCTGAAATGTCACTTCCTGCCCTGCCTGCCCTCTCCCCCCAGGCTGGTTTTTTATATCTTTCATGCTCATGGATCCCATGGTTTCCTTTCAGGGCATTTGTGGATATTTGTGGCCACGTGTTTGTTTGCATGTTTATTTCTTTAATGTCTGTCTCCCCGGCCATACGGTGACCTCTTTCAGGGCAAAGATGTTGTTTTGTTCACTGCTCTAGCCCCAGGAACCAGCACAGGCCTTGGCACACAGCAGACCTGCAGAAAACTTGGGTGCTCGAACAAGGGAATGAATGAAGGACTGCAATTTCCACTTCTTCATAAAAGTGAAAGAAAGGTTCCAGCTAAAGGCAGCTCCTGACTAGGAAGTTAGTCCCAGGCCCTTAGCTGAGCCCTGGGGAAGCCAGGAGAGAGGGGACGTGTCTCCCAGAGCAGGCGACCATCCGTTTCTGCTTCCAGGCTTACTTGGAAACAAATAGAGGTTTTTTTGAGAATCGATTTCCTCATTTCAGAGTCTCCACCATACTGAGTAGGAGGGTTACAGGTATCGTCCTCACTGTTTTACAAGATGCTTTTGCCCAGAGAAGTAAAAACGCTTGTGTGGGTCACCTGGCTGGTTGGCAGCAGCTCCTAAACCCTGTTTCCTGGTCCCTAGCACTTGGCACTGACTCTTCCTTTCCTTCTGCCCCTGAACCTGAAGGTGTTCAGCTCTGTGTCTGCCACCAGGAACTCAGCAGCACACCTGTTGCCATGGGGACCCTGACACACTCCAGGCCCATCTTCCCATTTTGTTGATGGGCATGTTGACACTGGTGGTGGAACCAGACTTAGGCTAATGAGTCAGAGGTTAGTACCCTGGGTTCCCAGCAGATTCTTCACACCCAAATTCTTCCTTCTTTCTGGAGGGTCAGGAGAAGGACCTGAGTCACAGGGATCACTGCTGTTTATTGAACACCTACTGGTGACACGCCTGGGTGAATTGCCTGTTATCTTGCTGGAGCGTTACAATTATTCAATTTACCAGCTGAAGAAATGGAAGCACAGAAAGTTTCACACGCTTGTGCAAGGCATACAGCTGGTAAATGTTGCTGATGGGATCTGAACCCAGATCTACTGGGGTCTAGAATCCTAACTTTATACATAAAGGCAAAGAAAATCCCAAAAGTGTCAAGGAAACGCTGCCCAAATGTGAGCAAAGCTGCCTGGTCCAGATAACTGCACAGCGTGGCCTGGGGAGCGTCCTGTGAGGCCGCGGGTGATCTGGGCCCCGCCCTCAGTTCGCTGACAGTTCGGCCCCGCCCCTCCAGCTCTGGCAGCGCTTGGCTCCGCCCCCGCAGGCAGAGCGTGACTCTCATTGGCCACCGTTTCCATGGTTACGTGGGGCCTGTGGAGCGTTGGTTTCCCGACACGTGTCCCCCGGAGCCGCCCGGATTTTGACAGGGGACCACGTGCGCGGCAGCGCGGGAGCCAGACAAAGGGCCGGGGAAGGCGGGGAACGAAGCCTGTGGAGAGGCCAGCGTGGCCGTCGGATCCGGCGGGGGTGAGCTCCACGCTCCTCCTGCAAGGAGGAGGAGCCCGCCACCTCCGCCTCTTTGTATTTTTGGAGGAAAGAAAAAACAAAAAAGAATTAATGCGGAAAGCTCTGGGGGAGAGGATTCCAGCCAGTCCCACCTGCCCTCTTTCCTCCCGGAAAAAATCTGGTACGTGGGCATCTTTGACGGCGTGAGAGCCCACAGGGTCTTTACTTATGCACTGATCTTCTAACCCCGCTTTGACTTCAGTCCTTGAGGTTTCAATTCTCTTTCGCTGGCTTGTTTGGGAAGCAGAAGCTTGAGTATGGTTGTTTTGATGCTTGAAAAATGAAACCCAAGAATTGTGGGGGATTTTGTCATCCATCCATTCTACAAGGGCTACTGCATCCCCAGTCGTGATGATGTAATCCCTGACCCCAATTTCTTCACTGAGTCCCTGGACTCTGTGCCTAGCCAGGACCTGGGCTGCGCCACTAACGTCAGTGCAGTAGACAGATACTCATCTTGTCCTCGTGGCCCTGTTTGGGGCATTGCCATCTTTCTAGTCTCCAGGCCAGATGCCCTTAATATTCCCCTACCTCCCATTCCCATCACCAGTTGTATCTGCTTCCTAGTGCTGCGGTAACAACTCATCACAAATTTAGCAATTAAAACAACACAGATGAACCTTCTTGCAGTTCTATAGGTCAGAAAGTGAAAGTGAAGTCACTCAGTGTGTCCGACTCTTTGGGACCCCATAGACTGTTGCCCACCAGGCTCCTCCGTCCATGCGATTCTCCAGAAGTCTGACACGAATCTCACTGGGCTAAACTCAAGGTGGTGGCATCCCAGCCTTCCTTCTGGAGGCCCTGGGGGAGAATCGTTTCCTTGCCATTTCCAAGTGTAGAGGCTACCCTTGTTGCTCAGACCTGTGACCCATTTCATCTCCAGAGCCAGAAGTGGGCAGTGGGGTCTTTCTTTACTGTGAGATTGACTCTTTTTCCCTCTTCCAGGTTAAGAACCCTCATGATCACATTGGCCAAATGGATCATTCAGAATACTCTCCTTACCTCAAAGCCAGGTGATCAGCAATCTCAATTCCATCTGCAATCTTAATTCTCCCCACCAAGTAACATAAAATATTCATCCCTGTGGGGATCAGGATGTGGATGTCTTTGGGGGCACTGTTCTGCTGACCACACTAGTCCTGACAGTTGGACCTTCCAAACCTCTGTGCAGTCCTTTTCTTCTCTCCTCCCTTTCTGGCTGCCCCCATCTCTGGCACGATACTCACAGTGGCCACCTTTCTATCTTCCTTTTTCTCACCCCTTGTCTGTCCCCAGCCCCTAGGGTGAGTGCTTCAAGATACAGGCCCCGGGCTTCTCTGGTGGTTCAGTGGTAAAGAATTCACCTGCCAGTGCAGGAGACATGGGTTCATCCCCTGAGCCGGGAGGATCCCACATGCTGAGGAGCAACTAAGCCCATGGGCCACAACTACTGAGCTTGTGCTCTAGAGCCAGGAAGCCGCCCTTGAGCCCATATGCTGCAACTACTGAAGCCCAGGCACCCTAGTGCCCCTGCTCCACAGCAAGAGAAGCCACTGCAATGAGAAGCCCATGCTTGCTGCAGCTAAAGAAAAACCTGCATCAAAGATCCAGACCAGCCAAAAGTTAAAAAAAAAAAAAAAGCCCCATGGCCCCAGTCACCTGCAGGCGAGAGTTCAAACTGTACTTGGGCACAAAGGGCCTCCACCTGTCTTCCCCACCCACTCGGCTCTGTTGGCTCCCCCAGGCCCATCCTCACTCTCTCTGCCTCACTGCCCTTTGCTCCTGTAATACTAAATCACTTCTGGTTCTCTTTATTTCCCAGGGCATCTGACACCTCCTGGCCTTTCTGGATTGTTCGCCCATCTTTATTTATCTCCCCCAGGAAACCTTCTCTGACCCCTAGGTTGAGTAAAGGGGCCGCTTCATTGTCCTTCCCAGAACCTAAGTGTGCACTGACCATGGCGACTTCAAGAGACCTCACCCCTGCCTCCTCGTGTCTCCGCAAGCTCCCTGCAATGAGCCCCTCGCCAGGGGCACTGTATGTCACTCGCCTCTTTTGCCCACATCCGCCAGCCTCTGTTGGCCACAGTCAGTTCAGGGGCTTGGTGGTGGGTATGAGGAGACCATTTGGGCTATTCTGGGAAGAATAAAATGGAGGGAAAAGCCCTTTCCTTCCTGATATGAGAGGACCTTTGCTCAGATTCTGGCTGCCGGGATGGAGTAATAATAACAGGCACAAAATGGCAGCCGACACTGCCCGCTGCTCTGCATCAGGATCTGCTAAGCTCTTTACACCTGTTGTCAACTGATTCAGACAACAGCCTTGGTGGGACCAACCTTGTCTGCAGCCTCATTTAATAGCTGAGAACCTGAAGCTTGGGAGGTCAAGCTTGGGCCAGGAAAGCATCTTGGCCATCCTGGGGCCCTGTTTGGAACAGGGATAGTGGGAATCAGTGGACGGGTGGTCAATAGCGAGGAGTCCCCCTCCTTGCGCAGGGACCTATGGCTGGCTCAGCCTTGGGTGGAATTGGCCTGACCTCCCCCTCCCCCTACCCGGGAGCAACTTCCGGGATGTACTTCCTGTGACCCCGTCTTTTCACTCACTTCCTGTTTCCTTTTCCTCATGCTTCTGCCACCCTATTGTCCTCTTCTTCCCTCTCTGGCCTGTTTGACCAGGATATGTAGGCAAGAGGTGGTTCATTTTCAAAAGGAAAGGAAGAGGAATGGGGAGTTAGCGTTTGACAGGGACAAAGTCTCAGTTTGGGAAGATGAAAAAGTTCTATGTGTGGATGATGGTGATGGTTGTACAACAGTGGGAATGCCCTTAAGGCCACTGAACAGTACACGTAAAGATGGTTCAAGCGGCGTTTCTTGTGTTATGTGTATTTTACTTCAGTGAATAAATTGAAAAAAAAACCCAAACCAAACCCAAAAAAGGGAAGAAAAGCGCTTCACATTCGCAGAAATTTTGAAGATCAGCTTCCCGTTGTACCTTTGTTGTTTCTCAAGCCTCTCCCAGCGGCCAGGCCACATGTGTTCTCGCTGCATCCTGAAACAACCTCCAGGAGAGAGGTGGCCTCCTCCCTGGCCGATGAGGAGACTGAGGCTTAGCGACCGGAAGTGGTGAGGCTGTGTTTACAGACAGTAGGCCTCTAGTTCTTAGGTGCAGTGTGAGGGAAGTGTTAGGAGTTTGGGCTTACAATAGGCTCATCTCCTGACTGCCATGAGACCTTGAGCAAATGTTTCCCATCACTGAGCTTCCTACTCTGACAACCAGGGACAATAACAGGTGTCCTCCCAAGTGTGGTGGGAGGCTTTGATGAGATGATGTTGGAAAGTCTTAACACAGGGCCTTGGCCACCATCAAGGGTAAAATTCCCTCTGGAGTCCTGCTGGGGCCCCCTTTCGGCGCTTCAGTGGACACAGGGCCGGCCGTGAGACCAGAAGACCCATGTCAGCCTGACACTGATTTTCTCTGTGACCTTGGGGAGGTCCCCTCCCTTCCCTGGGCCTCACATTTCTCCATAAATTGGAGTCAGTGCTTGGCGGCAACCTAAATGGAAAGGAAATCCAAAAAAGAGGGTATATAGGTATACATATAGATGATTCCCAGGTGGCTCAGACAGTAAAGAATTTGCCCACAGTACGAGAAACCCAGGTTTGACCCCTGGGTTGGGAAAATACCCTGGAGGAGGGAACGGCTCCCACTCCAGTATTCTTGCCTGGAGAATTCCATTGACAGAGGATTCTGGCAGGCAGCTGTCCATGGGGTTATAAAGAGATGGACACAACTGAGCAACTAACACACTTTCACATTTTCACATGGATGATGATTCAATTTGCTGTGCAGCAGAAACTGATATAGCAGTATAAAGCAACTATACTTCAATTAAAAAAAAGTTAGGAGGGAGTAGGTCTGCAGGGCTCTTTCCAGTTCTGGTTTTCTAGGGTTTCATTCATAGCCTAGGCATCTTTAGAATCAGTGTTCCCTGTCTGGCCCATCCTCTAGTTGGAAGGGCTGGGCAAGATCTCCAGTTATACTGTTACCTTCTGATTTTTTCAGGAACGTTTCATCCCCAGCAAGAGGAAGATATCAGAGTTTAGGATCCCAGGGTACCAATCCCTGCCAGTCACGTGGGCCAAGGTTGGGGACAGACTTGGGCTCTGACAGAAGGACAAGCAGGAACCCTGGCCATTCCAGGGTGAATTCTGGCCGGTTCTCGCCACTGGGTTGAATTGTTTCCTGGTGGTTCTGGGTACAAATCCACCTTGTCCCACAACTACGTGTGAGTTTCAGGATCTCAGAGATGATTTTGTTTTTCCTTTACCTTCCACCATCTTCACAGGGCTGGGCCCAGGGGTGGTTCCCCAGAAACCCTACAGTCCTAGGCCCCTGGATGTTGAGGTCAAGAAAAAAAGAAGGGTGGGGTTTCAGCTGCAGGCTGGAAGGCAGAACATGCACAGGGCAGGGCAGGTGGGCTGGAGCACCCTGGGGACTCTGGGATGGACTGGGTGGTACAAACAGTGCTCAGCACAAGAGTACTTAGAAAAGGAGAACTGGGCTGTGTGGAAATTCCCTGGTTGTCCAGTGGTTAGCGCTCTCAATGCTGGGGCCCTGGGTCAGGGAACTAAGATCCCACAAGCCATGTGGCGAAAAAAAAAAGAAAGAAAGAAAGAAAAGGAAAAAAAAAGAACTGACTGGGCTGTGTGATGACTGATGTGACTGGAGTGGGGATGGGAAAAGGTGGGCAGCAACTCCAGGAGATGAGGGAGCAGAGGTCTTCTTGGGGGTGGGGGGTTTAGCAGCCACATGGGGCTTTAGCTGGTTGTCAGCATTAGCTGATGGAAGAGGGTTTTTGAGGGAAGGCAGGGTCAAGGCTGACCCCAGAGTTTTGGGTCCCAGGGGCTATTTGGTGGACAAGGAACCATTAGCTGAGATAAGAAAGCAAGTTTGGCAGGGAGAATGGAAGTTCTTTTCCAGTATTTTACATTTGAGATGCAGATTAGACCACTAGGTAGGTGTTGACAAGAGGCTTCCAGGTTCAGTGGGGAGGGCTGGGTGAAGATGTGAATGTGGGCTCCAGAGGGGTGCTGAAAGGTCCTAGATCTGATGAGACCACCCAGGAAGTGAGAGAAGAGGGGAAGCTTGTATTGTTTCCTGGGAACTGCTGTGACAGAGTACCAAAGCTGATGAAAGCAAAAGTATTAGTTGTTCACTTGGGTCCGACTCTTTGTGACCCCGTGGACTGTAGACCACCAAGCTCCTCTGTCATGGAATTCTCCAGGCAAGAATTCTGGAGCGGATTGCCATTTCTTCCTCCAGGGGATCTTCCCAATCCAGGGACTGAACCTGGGTCTCCTGCCTTGCTGGGAGATTCTTTACCACTAGCCCCACCTGGGAAGCCAAAGCTGATAGCCTAAAACAGTAGAAAGTGCTTCTCTCAAAGGTCTGGAGATCAAGGTGTCATCACGGCCATACCTCCTGGAGACTCTGGATAGAATCCATCATTGCCTCCTTCTGGCTTTGGGTGGTGGCCGGCAGTCCTTGGCTTGCAGCTGCACCACTCTAATCTCTGCCTCGGCTGTCACGTGTCATCTGATCTCTCACGGTGTGTCTCTGTCCTCTTCTTGTAAGGACACAAGTCAAATTGGAAAAGGCCCGCCTGACTCGTGCATGACCTCATCTTGACTGATTATATCGGCACAACCCTGTTTCCAACAAGGTCACATTCTGAGGTACAGGGTGAGGGTGAGACTTCAAATATCTTTAAAAAATATATATTTATTTGGCTGCACTGGGCCTTGGTTGTGACATGTGGAATCTTTAGTTGCGGATTTGAATTCTTAGTCGCAGCTCTAGTGTGGGCTCTAGTTCCCAGACCAGGGATTGAACCTGGGCCCTCAGCATTGGGAACACAGAGTATTAGCCTCTGGACCACCAGGGAAGTCCTCAAAATATCTTTTAAAAAGCATTCTATTAGAAATATTTTTAGGTCATCTTTTTTGGTATATTGTGGAAAAATACACAAGACATGAAACTTACCATCCTAACCATTTTTAAGTATAGACTTCTTTTTTTTTTTAATTGAAGTATAATCCATTTACAGTATCATATTAGTGACCAGCATAATGACTCAATATTTTTATAGATTATACCCCATTTGGAGTGTACAGTTCTGGGGTTTCCCGGTGGTCCAGTGGTTAAGAATCCACCTTGCAATGCAGGCGACACTGTTTTGATCCCTGGTCCAGGAAGCTCCCACATGCCGGGGAGCAACTAAACCTGGGTCATGACTTCGGAATCCATGTGCTCTAGAGCCTCTGCTCCACAACAGGAAAAGCCACCGCAACAAGAAGCCTGCACACTGCAACTAGAGCATAGCTCCTGCTTGCCACAGCTAGAGAAAAGCCTGCACACAGCAGTGAAGACCCAACGCAGCCAACAATTTAAAAATGAAGTGTATAGTTTTGTGGCATTAAGCACAGTCATGTTTTTGTGCAACCGTCCCAATACCCATTCCCAGAACTCTTTTCATTTTGCAAAAACTGGAATTCTGTCCCCATTCTCCTCTCCCCCAATCCCTGGCAACCACTATTCTACTGTCTGTCTCTATGAATCTATACAGTATTTGTCCTCTTGTAACTGGCTTACTTCACTTAGCTTCATGTCCTCAAGGTGCATCCACATTGTAGCATGAGTCAGGATCTCCTTCCTTTTTAAGGGTGTTAACATGCTGGGAAAGATTGAAGGCAGGAGGAGAAGGGGATGACAGGGGACAAGATGGTTGGATGGCATCACCGACTCAATGGACATGAGTTTAAGCAAGCTCCAGGAGATGGCGAAGGACAGGGAAACCTGGCAGGCTGCAGTCCACGGGGTTGCAAAGAGTTGGACACGACTGAGCAATTGAACAAGGGCTTTTCTGGTGGTTCAGATGATAAACAATCTGCCGGCAATGCAAGAGACCTGGGTTGGATCCCTGGGTGGGGAATATCCCCTGGAGAAGGAAATGGCAACCCAGTATTCTTGCCTGGAGGATTCCATGGACAGAGGAGCCTGACAGGCTGCAGTTCATGAGGTTGTGAACAGTCAGATCTGACTGTGCAAATAACACTTTCACTTTAACACACACCAACATATATTTTGGGGAGCTGGGGGGAGGGACACAATTCAACCCATTGTTGGGGTCGGAAGACTGAGTCTTGGTCATCCCAATATTAAGAGGCAAAGAATATAACAGCAAAGAAGGGTGAGGAGTGGTGGGGAGGTGGAGGGAAATCAGGAGAATGTGCCTTCAGTTCCGAGGGGGAGTGATGGTCAGCGCCAGGGCTGCTTCTGGTCAGATAGGAGGTGGAAGGAGAAGGGCCATCAAGGTTAGCAAAGGGGAGGACATTGGTGACCTGGACCAGACAGGTATTGGTGCAGGAGGAGGAGTGAAGCCTGTTGGCAGTAGGTTTGGAGAGACTGGGATGAGAAGCAGCAGGCACAGCAGGCAGATAACACTTTTGATAAATTTTGTAATAAAAGGGAGCTGAGAAATGGGGTGATAGCTGGAGAGAGACATGCAGTCAGAGGTTTTGTAAAGATGAGAGTAGTTACTGGCTCCTTTGAATGCGGGTGAGAATTATCCAGCAGGGAGGGGAAACTGATGAAGGCGGAGGAAAGGGGGCGTGGCTGGGGCATGTCCAGAGGGCAGTGGGGTGGGACTTGGTGACCAGGGCAGGGCTGGGCACCTCTGGAAGCAGGAGGGGGCAGGTGCCAGGGGTCGGGGTGGTGGTGGCAGTCCCTGGGTATTCTTTTTTTGAAAAATAATTTTATCAATATTTATTTTTGTCTGTGCTGGGTTGTTGCTGCTGTGAGCAGGCTTTCTCTAGTTGCGGCAAGCAGGGGCTACCCTCCCTGTGGTGCTTGGACTTCTCGCTGTGGTGGCTTCTCTTGTTGAAGAGCACAGGCTCTAAGCCCCCTGGGCTTCAGTAGTTGCAGTTCGTGGGCTCAGTAGTTGCCGCTCCTGGGCTCTAGCGCACAGGCTCAGTAGCTGTGGCTTAGCGGCTTAGTGATCCCTCAGCCCGTGGGATCTTTCCAGATCAGGGATCAAACCCATGTCTCCCGCATTGGCAGGCAGATTCTTTACCACTGAGCCACCAGGGAAGCCCCCTGGATATTCCTATCATGTCCATCTGAAACAGAACAGGGTTGTAGGTGAGAGAGTGAGAGAGGTGATGCTGACACGGTCTGGGGAGTGAGAAAGCACAGAGGATGAGTGAGCGGAGCCGGGGAAGGGTAGCGTGGGTGCAGAAAGAAAAACAGCTGCTGTTGGTTGGCTGTAGACTTACTCTACGCCAGGCACCACACGAATGGTATTTCACACATTTTCTTGTTTAATTCTCCCATCAACTCTATGTGACATATATTTTTATTTTCCATTTTACAGATGTGGAGACTTAGGAAGGTGATGTAACTTTCCTTGGGTCATATAACCCGTAAGTCTGACCTGAAGCTTGACTGCTGAACAAGTCTGTCCAAATCCCACAGGAAGCCTGGGGACTTTAATTTTGTCAATTATTAAATTACATTTTCCCGCATATACACCGAGGAAACCAGAATTGAAAGAGACGCGTGTACCCCAATGTTCATCGCAGCACTGTTTACAATAGCCAGGACATGGAAGCAACCTAGATGTCCATCAGCAGATGAATGGATAAGGAAGCTGTGGTACATATACACAATGGAATATTACTCAGCCATTAAAAAAAATACATTTGAACCGGTTCTACTGAGATGGATGAAACTGGAGCCCATTATACAGAGTGAAGTAAGCCAGAAAGAAAAACAACAATACAGTATACTAATGCATATATATGGAATCTGAAAGATGGTAACGATAACCCTATATGCGAGACAGAATAAGAGACACAGATGCATGGAACAATTTTATGGACTCTGAGGGAGAAGGTGAGGGTGGGACGTTCTGGGAGAATGGCATTGAGACATGTGTATTGTCATATGTGAAACAGAGCACCATTCCATGTTCGATGCATGTGACAAGGGCTCAGGGCCGGGGCAATGGGATGATCCAGAAGGATGAGAGGGGGAGGGAGGTGGGTGGGGGGTTCGGGAAGGGGAACACATGTAAACCCATGGCTGATTCTTGTCAATGTATGGCAAAAACTATTACAATATTGTAAAGTAATTAGCCCCCAACTAAAATAAATAAATTTATAAAAAAAAAAATAAATAAATAAAAAAAAAAAAAATAAATAAATAAATTACATTTTCCCCCTCCTGTCTGTAGAAGTACTGACTGTTTATTTCAGAAAATTAGAAAATTCAAAGTCACATAAATAAGAAAAAAATTTTAAATGGCTCAAATTTCACCACCCAGAAATAATTACTGTTAGAATGTGATTTATTTGCAATAGTTTTTTTCAATGCATATTAACAGTGGCAGATGTAATGTGTTCAGCAAATCCTGTTTCCTTTCTCTTCCTGGCAGGCAACTAGACTACATTTCCCAGCCTCCCCTGCAGGTGGGCATGTGATTGAGTTCTGACCAACGGAAGGTGGGAGGGAGTGCTCTCTCTCACACACACACACACACACACACACACACACACACACACACACACACACACACACACACACACACACACACACACACACACACACACACACACACACACACACACACACACACCCATGCCTGACCCATAAGCTCTTCTCGTCTTCCATGCTCTCTCCACACACACACACACACCCATGCCTGACCCATAAGCTCTTCTCGTCTTCCATGCTCTCTCCACACACACACACACACACCCATGCCTGACCCATAAGCTCTTCTTGTCTTCCATGCTCTCTCCTCTTGCTGCTCACGGGATGGGAAGAGGGAAGGATTTGGTGAAGGACTCCAGGGCCCTAGAGGGCAGCTAGATCATTGTCAGAAGGCTCCTGTGTTCCCAGATGACTCAGTGCAATAGAGATTCCCCTCCCCTGATAGTTCCATGAGGGTGAATGAACCTTGGCTGTGTTGTCACTGGACTCTGGGCATTGTTCGTTAAGGCTTGAGACAGCGACATCACATAAACATTGGAATTGTACTATAGATACAGTTTTAAGCTGATTTGTATTTATTATTTCTATTATTATTATTATAAGAGAAGGGGATGACAGGATGAGATGGTTAGATGGCATCACCAACTCAATGGACATGAGTCTGAGGAAACTCCGGGAGTTGGTGATGGACAGGGAAGCCTGGCGTGCTGCAGTCCATGGGGTCACAAAGAGTTGGACACGACTGAGCGAATGAAAAACAAATTATTATTACTTACCATTTACTACAATCTTCTTTCCTATTATTAAGCAGTTTTGGATAGCTTGATTTTAATGGTAATCCCTTATAATTATTTATTTACTCAGTCTCATATGGCTGGATATTTAGGTTGCTTCCAACATTTTGCTTTTATAAGTCATGCTCCAGTGAACATCCTCATGATAAATCAGATCACCTGATCTGCGTATGTGCCAGTTGATTCCACCTCTGTTTCCTGTTTCCTGTCTGAGCCCCTCCTTTACCTGGGCTTAAGGAGGTGCCCCAATTCCATCGACACTGTATGTAAAAATGAGTGTAGTGGGATGAAACGTACCATCTTGGATCAAGGTGTGTGAAAATCTTGATTTTTCTAGAATTGATCTCATTTTGCCTTTGTCCGTCCCTCGTCTGCTGACATTGCAGCAGTAGAGGAGGTGGGGTGACAAAACTGAAAGTCAGTCTCCTCCTTTGTCAAACAGTCTCTTCCAGGTAAATATCCGGTCAATTCAAAGCCCTGACTCCTTGTGAGGGTAGTTCCTCTGCCCCCAGGGTGTCTCCTTGCTGTTTCCTTTTGTAGGTGGTGTCTGGCTGCCGGGAGAAGCTTATGTGGTCTAAAGGGGTTGAGGAAGCAGTGTCTTGTCCTGCTTGCTGTCACTGCACCTGCTCAGGTGTGGCTGGTTTGGTATGCACTGGTCTTTGGGCATCTTGCTGATGATGGTGACTGTGGACCTTGCCTTGTGGACCACACTTCTCATCTCTGAGTCAAACCTCTTCTCCTCCGTGTTGGTTTACTAGGGCTGTTGCAAACTGGGTGACTTCAAACAGCAGATATTTACTTATTCTGGAGTCTAGAAGTCTGAGATCAAGGTGCTGTCTGTGCCATGTTTCCTCTGAAGCCTCTACGGGAGGATCCTTCGTCGCCTCTGCCCACTGCTGGCAGCCCCAGGCTTGTAGCCGCACCACTCCGATCTCTGCATGCGTCTCCTCCTCTTCTCATAAGGACCTTGGTCATATGACGATGCCCATCCTAATGTCTTTATCCTAACTCGGTGATGTCTTCCAAGAGCCCACTTCAAATAAAAGTGATGAAAGTGAAAGTGAAGTCACTCAGTCGTGTCCGACTCTTTGGGACCCCGTGGACTATAGCCTGCCAGGCTCCTCCGTCCATGGGATTTTCCAGGCAAGAATACTGGAGTGGGTTGCCATTTCCTTCTCCAGGGGATCTTCCCGCCCCAGGGATCGAACTCAGATCTCCCGCATTGCAGGCAGATTCTTTACTGTCTGAGCCACCAGGGAAGCCCTTCCCATCCCCTAAACCTACCTGAATCGTTCTGCTGCCCTAGGACCCCTCCGACCATCTCCTCCTGCCCTGAAAGGGCCTTCGACTTGCCCGCACTGTCTGGCAACAAATCTTCCTCTCTGTGCTACAGATGTCATCCACCATCCCATCATGGGACAAAAGCCTCATGGTTTAAGTTTCATGGTGGTGGCAATTCGAGAGAGAAGAGGAAAAAAAATACTGAGTTAGCAAAAGGGAGAACACAGCAGGAAACACTTCAAAGTTCCTAGGCCTGTTAAAATGTTTTTGATGGTAAGCCCTATTTGGCTTGACCTTTGAAAGTCTAAACAGATGAAAACCCTGGTCTCCCTTTATCTGGCAGCCTGTTATTCCCATAGTAAATCCTGGCCAGACTTCCCTGTCTTTTCCTCCAAAGGCTTCTGGTCCTTGATTTCTTCTTCTGGGACACCTTCCTCCTACCCTCCGTGCTGGGGCATTGCCAACTCATGCTTCGGTTCTCAGCTTGGACCACACTTCACTGGGGAAGCTGTTCTCGATCCCCCAGACAGGTAATCCCCTACGACACGCTGCCATCACCTATTACACTTGTGACTGTGTTTTCCGTCTGTGACCTGCAGCAGACCACAGCTTCATGGGGACAGGAGCCACGCATGGTTTGTTCCTGTGTTCCCACTGTTGGCACTTGGTAGGGCCCCACCCAGTGTTGGGTGAAGGAATGAAAAGCAGTGAAAGTGACACGACCCCGTTTTGTATTAGATTGAAACATGTGAGCGTCCAACAAAATGTGGTCGGTTTTGACCTCCAAAAATTGCAATTGCCTGTGACTGGAGCCTTCCCAAGCTTTCCTTTTTTGTGGACTCCCATCATTGGGTGACGTTCGGGTTCTTGGCTGGATGAGGGGGCTGCGGATGGCCTGAAATTTCCTGGGACTCTCCTTTCCCTCTTCCCCTCTTGTGTTGGCCATCAACCTTTCCAGACCCAGAAGATTCTGTGTTGGGTGAGTCTGACTGTTGTGTGATCAAATAGCCCACAACGGTTTAGCCACCTTCTCCAGTTTCTAGTTGTTCTCCGGTTTCTCCGTGCCCTCATGAGTTACCTTCCTGCATCATGGCTTGCAGGTTGACCACCATATGAGCTGGTGTAGCCTCGCTGGTAAGAGCAATGATTTAGTGTCAGACAGCCCTCAGTGTGGGGCCTGGCACACAGTAGGTGCTCAATAAATGCTTGTGGAGTGATGGGAAACAGATTGGAATTTGAGTCCCAGCTCTGCTACTTATTCGCTTCGAGGTCTTCGGCAAGTTACTTACCCTCTCTGAGTCTCCGTCTCCTCATCTATCCACTGGGGGAACCATGTACCCACCAGGTGGAGATAATGGAAGTAAAAGGCTTTGTTGGCCTTGGGTTTGGGTCCACGTGAGGCTTCACGGCAGTGGGAGTTGACGGTGGTGGGTGTCTCTCAGCAGTGTCCTCTCTTCTCTTCCGAAATGTTCTAAGCATCTCTTATCTGGCTTCCCAGCTTCCTCTCTCTTCCACTCCGGCCACCCTGTGCCCCTCACTCAAGGATCAATCAGTGCTGTCGCCTGCGGTCTCATCACTTTCTGCTCAGAGCTGTGCAGGAGCTCCTCCTTCTCTCTCAAGTGACGTCCAGGTGCCTCCTGTGACCTCTGAGAGGCTCTCTGAGGTCAGCCTCACCCAGCCATATTTCCAGCCTCGGCTCTGATGACACTCCTGCGCTTCAACCAGACATGCCTGTCACTTGCTGTTTCTGCCCCAACCCCACCCGGCTTCCAAACTCCTGTTCCACTCAAGCTGTTCCTTCCACCTGGGATGCTCTTACCTCACCAAATGAGACGATGTTTGTCAATGAACTTTGATGTCAGATGGCCAACATGAAAAGAAGAAAAAAGCAACAGGAAGTAAAGGGCTGGAGAGAATGCGGATACTTTGAAACCCTTGTGCTCTGCTGGTAGTAACGTAAAATTGTGCAACTGCTGTGGGAAACAATATGGTGGTTCCTCAAATAGCTAAATGTACAAGTTATCATATGATCCAGCAATCCTACTTCTGGGTGTATATCCCAAAGAATTGAAAGTGGGGACTTGAAGAGATATTTGTACACCTATGTTCATAGCAGCATCATTCCCAGTAGCCGAGAGGTTAAAGCAACCCAAAGTCCATAGACAGATGAGTGATTAACAAAATGTGGTTTATCCATACAATGAGATATTATTGGGCCTTAATAAGGAATTCTGACACCTGCTACAACATTATACTAATATTATACTAAGTAAAATACGCCAACCAGAAAAAGACAAAAATTGTATGACTCCACTTACGTCTGTGTGTGTTAGCCACTTAGTCATGTCTGACTGTTTGCGACCCCACAGACTATAGCCCGCCAGGCTCCTCTGTCCATGGAATGGCACCCCACTCCAGTACGCTTGCCTGGAAAATCCCATGGACAGAGGAGCCTGGTAGGCTACAGTCCATGGGGTCGCTAAGAGTCAGACACGACGGAGCAACTTCACTTTCACTTTTCCCTTTCATGCACTGGAGAAGGAAATGGCAACCCACTCCAGTGTTCTTGCCTGGAGAATCCCAGGGATGGCGGAGCCTGTTGAGCTGCCGTCTATGGGGTCACACAGAGTCGGACACGACTGAAGCGACTTAGCAGCCCTCCTTCAGGGGATCTTTTCGACCCAGGGATTGAACCAGTGTCTCTCATGACTCCTGAATTGCAGGTGGATTCTTTACTGCTGAGCCACTAGGGTAGCCCAATTCCACTTCGATGAGGTCCCTAAAGTAGTCAAGATCATAGAGTCAGAGGACTTCCCTGGCAGTCCAGTGGTTAAGACTCCACGCTTCCAATGCAAGGGGCATGGGTTCATCCCTGGTCAGGGAACTAAGATCCCACACGCCAGGTAGTGTGGCCAAAAAATAGTAACAATAAAAAAAGATCATAGTGTCAGAAAGTAGCATGTGTGGTTGCCATGGGATGGGGGAGGAGGGAAAGGGGAGTCATTGTTTAACAGACATTAGGTTGGGGAAGATGAACATCGCTCTGGAGATGGGTGGCTCAACAACGTGAATGTGCTTAATGCCACTGAGCTTGTACTTGAAAATGGTTAAGATGGTAAATGTTGTATTTTGTGAATTTTACAATTGAAAAAAAAAAAGACACTGAAGATTGTCTTTGCCAGAAGCCACCATCAAGAGATGTCCTCATGTAGCGGGACAGAGGGTGGTCTGCATAGAGGCTTCAGGCAGCCCTCTGCCCTGCAGCTGGAGCCAGGCCCCCTGGAATGTTTGCAACTTCACCATGAAAAGACCAAGACCTCCATGATAAGCAGGGCTGCTCCAGGGCTTCCTCTGTCCTCATCCTCCCCTTACCTGGCCTCACCTCTCAGTTTCCTGATATCCTCTCCTCCAAAGAGCTTTCAGCCTCTCCCTCAGCGGCCACTTCCAAGGCCACACCTGGATCTTGGCTTCTCCAAGGACAGCCTCCCCCGCCTGGAGTCCCCACTTCCAGCCTCTCTTTCTATGACTCCTGTATTTCCCACCTCCCGTCTTTCCACACACTCCCTCTGTGACCTTGAACCTGAGCATCCTTGCCCGGCAACCTGTGACCTCCTTTTCCCTTTTCTTCCCCTCCCCCCATCACCTCTGCCTCTCCTCACTCAGGTTACAGATGGATCCCTCGGTTGCATCCACCTTCAGCCCCCTGCCCTTTCCCTCCACCTATTTGCTGGACAAATGCTGGTCCCACTGGAGTCCAGTGTGCTGCCTTTAGTGCTCCGGCCCCCAAGCATGGAACTGGTGAGGGATTTTGCATCTTTTCATCTCCATTTCCTTTCTCTGGCTTCTCTGCAGCGGTGTCGCCCACATCCCCTCTCCAGGATCGTCCTTATCAGCAGGCAACAAACATGCTGGAATGTCTCCCACATTTAAAGAAAAAATAAAACACCACGCTTGACCCTCAAATCCGCCAACTTCAGCCCTGTTTATCTGACCTTCTTCTAGGACTCTCCATCAACAGGGTGGTCTCTCCACGACCTCTCTCCTCCTGTGATCTCCTGAGCCCACTGCAATCAGTGATCTCCACAGGCCACTCCACCCAAACAGCCTTTGCCAAGGTCAGTGCTGACTGCTATGTGGCTGGCCCCAGAGGTTATCCTTTGGTCTACTCGCCAGCAGCAATGGGCACAGCTGGTCACTCCCTCAGCTCTGAATATGCCCTTCTCTTGACCTCCCACCTTTCCTCCTGCTCGTCTCCCTGTTAACCTGGACCTGCCCCAGGGCTGGGTCCTGACTCCGCTTCTCTTCTGTCTGTCCGCAGCTCTCCGTGGATGGTCTCTTCCTTCCATGGGGCTGAGAACCAGCTTTCCAGGGACACCACTCTGCCAAAAGACGCCTGCCTCTAGCCGGCCCCCTCCGCCTGCACTCCAGGCCTCCCCAACATCTCCAGTGGACAGCTCATGGCTCCTGACACTTAACCGGTTCCAAACAGTGTGTCCTCCACCTGCTAACCCCAAACCTGCCCTCCCACAGCAAATGGAAACACCTTGCTTTCATTTTCTCAGGTCAAAACACTTGGAAGTGTCCTCGACTCCTGTCTCTCTCATATCTTCATCCAGACCAGCAAGTCTTGTCAGCTCTAACTTGAAACACACGGGAAACATGGCCCCTTCTCCTGGTCTCCTGGGACCCGGGGGTCAGCCGCCATCCCTGCTCCTCTGTATTAGCTGACCGTCTCCAGGCCTCACCCTCTCGTTCCCCTTCAGCCTGTTTTCCACACTGAAGCCCAAACCATCCTTTTAAAATGCAAGTCCAACCATGTCTCTCGCAGGCTCAGAATCCTCCAGTGGCTTCTCAAGGCAGAGAGAGGGGGATGCGAAGCCCTTGTTCCCTAGTCCTGATCTGATCCCACCTCTCCCTTACCTTGCTGACCCCTTCTGAGCCCCGCTGAGGGCAGGGCTGTGTGTTTGGTCTTGGCCGGCTCCCCTGGTACCGTGACCCGCACCCAGACCACACAATGGTGCAAACTGGATGAATGAGTAAGCGAGGAACAGGGCACGGCCCTTCCCTGGGAGGCTCCGCCCTGCGCTGGAGCCCGGCCCGGCTTCCTGCAGTCCCTCCTCCTGCCCCGGGCTGCACCTGGCCCCTGGCGCCTCCCCCTAGGCCAGGTGTGCAGCCTCAAGAACTGTTCTGTCTGGTTGCCAACTCTAGTCTGCAAAGGGGGTGCCCCAGGCACCGAGGATTTGTGGGGCTACCAAATCCTCGTAAGCCCGTGTGAATCTCGTGGTTACCCTCCCAGGGACCCTTCCTTCCACCGGTGGGCGTGGCGGAGGGAGCAGCGACCACGCCCCAGTTGTGACCATGCCCCTTTACGACACACACCTCCATTTGGCCACGCCCCTCTTCAAGCCAACCAAGCTCCAGAAAGCCCAGACTTGCAAAAGTTGGCATCCAGGAGTCAGGTCCCTCAGGCTTCTCACCTTCACTTTGAGGAGGGGGAGGCCACTTGTCCCAAACGGGGAGTCGAGGAATCCAGATTCAAGCTTAGAGCCTGTTGGGGGAGCTTAAGGACCCCTCCAGCACGTGTGTCCCCAAATAGCCAGGAGCCTTGCTTCTCACTTCTGACATGACATGGCACCAGGAGCTGAACAGAAATAGAACTGCAGGGATCTGCTCCAATCTGCAGACTAAATTGAATTAATGTATAGGAATTCTCAGTTTTAAGTTTCTTTACTTAAAATTTTCTTATATGTTTAACATCTGCCAATATTTGTACGTAACATTCAGTAATAATAATTGCTGTCAACTATGCCAATTTGGGGCTTTCCCAGTGGCTCAGCGGTAAAACATCCTCCTGCCACGCAGGAGATGCGGGTTCCATCCCTTGGTTGGGAAGATCCAACCCAGGGATCTGGGAAGGGAAGGGCAACCCACTTCAGTATTCTTGCTGGGAAAAATCCATGGACAGAGGAGCCTGGTGGGCTATGGTCCATGGTATCGCAAAGAGTCAGACACAACTGAAGCTACTCAGCAACATGCCAATGTTATCTATCAGACGTATCCCAGGCATTGTGCTCTTTCCATACAAATGTCTGAAATCTATAGAATATCTGTGTTGGGTCAGTGCTACCATCTTAACTGTTTTGCAGAGGAGGAAACCGAAGCCCCAAGAAGGGAAGCCAGGTGCCTAGAATCACACAGCTGGCTTGGATGCAGCTGAGATTTGAACCCAGGTCCAGGTAGCACTAAATCCCCTGCTCTAGCCATCACCCTCTCCCATCTCCTTTTTTCTTTTATGGCCAAGCTGCTAGGCATGTGGGATGTTAGTTTCCTGATTGAGGATTGAACCTGTGCCCCTGCATTGGAGGCACAGAGTCTTAATCACTGGACTACTGGGAAAGTCCCGCCCCTGTCTCCTCCTTGTTGGCACCAGAGCCCTTAGATGTTTTAGGAGAATGCTTTCCGCTTGCCATCTGTATCTCATGGTGGTTGTCTTTGCTTTTTAGGCGTTCTGCCCTGTTGTTGTGTTGTGCTTAGTTGCTCAGTAGTGTCCAACTCTTTGGGACCCCAAAGACTGTAGCCCACTAGGCTCCTCTGTCCATGGAATTTTCCTGTGGAGTGGGTTGCCATTTCCTGCTGCAGGAGATCTTTCCGACCCAGGGATCGAACCCGTGTCTCTCGAGTCTCCTGCGTTGACAGGCGGGTTCTTTACCACTGCACCACCTGGGAAGCCCGAGTTCTGTCCTAGGGAGTCCTTTTGAGAGGGTTGCTCTTGTTTCACTTGCTGAAATGTGACTTTCAGGCTAAGACCTAGGAGGACTCAAGGTAGCAGTTGCTCAGGGTGACCTGAGGGGTGGGGTAGGAGGCCTGGGGGTTGGCCTTGTCAACCATTGATCCTCCTGCTTGCCTGGTCCCTGACCAGAGAAGACGGATCTGAGGACCCTGGGGCTGAGGGTCCTGGGACTGAGCGTTTCTTGTGAGGGGACTGTGTGTAGGCAAGGGGGTCTCCCCACAGCCTCAGCTAGGCCCTCACTTGCAGAAGTACCATTCTAGGCTGCAGAGGGCTGTTCATCTTTGAATTCATCCTGCCATTTGGATCTAAGGCACACGCTCCACAGATGGAGCCTGGGAACTCCCGTCTTCTCCCCACCAGGGCTGATCACACTTTATGGGGGGAGGGGGTACAGAAGTTTCTAGGTCTTAGAGAGTATCCAGGCTGCTCTCTGGACTGGAGGGGAACTGGGCAAGTTGTGGGGTCAGAGTAGGGAACATTATGGGCTTCAGAAGCTGGTCATGGCTCAGTGAGACCCATGTGGACAGAGGCCTCCCTGCCCACACTTGGGCCGAGTGGTCGACTGGCACCTGAGACATATGCCACCAGCCTGCGTGTCTGGCCCCTGACACTGCCAGCCAATGCACAGCATGGACTGTCTCTGCCTCCTCTGCTTTGGGGAGACAGAATGGGACAGATAGCTGCCAGTCCTTTCATGGATGAAGTGCTCCTTCCATCATGGCTGGCCTCCCACGTGGAGGACCATTCAGGGACTGTCCTAGCACTCTGGTGAGTTTCTTACCCTCTTTGTCACCCCTGCCCGTTTTCACTCACATATCCCTTCCTAAGACTTAGAATTGCATTCTCATAAAGGAAATTGTTCATGTATGGATGTGAGAGTTGGACGGTGAAGAAAGCCGAGTGCCGAAGAATTGATGCTTTTGAACTGTGGTGTTGGAGAAGACTCTTGAGAGTCCCTTGGACTGCAAGAAGATCCAACCAGTCCATCCTAAAGGAGATCAGTTCTGGGTGTTCATTGGAAGGACTGATGTTGAAGCTGAAGATCCAATACTTTGGCCACCTGATGCGAAGAGTTGACTCATTGGAAAAGACCCTAATGCTGGGAAGGATTGGGGGCAGGAGGAGAAGGAGATGACAGAGGATGAGATGGTTGGATGGCATCACCGACTCGATGGACATGGGTTTGGGTAAACTCCAGGAGTTGGTGATGGACAGGGAGGCCTGGCATGCTGCGATTCACAGGGTCGCAAAGAGTCGGACACGACTGAGAGACTGAACTGAACTGAACTGAAAGGAAATTGTTAGTGTATGTAATGATTATCATCCAACTTAAGTACTTCACTGAGAAATCAAGAGGGTAGTTTGTGAAGATTTGGGGGGTGGCCTCCTTCCTCTTGGAGAAGGAAACAGCAACCCACTCCAGTATTCTTGCCTGGAGAATCCCATGGGCAGAGGAGCCTGGTGTTAGTTCTAGGTCTTTATATAACTGTTCAACTTCAGCTTCTTCAGCATTACTGGTTGGAGCATAGACTTGGATTACTGTGATCTTGAATGGTTTGCCTTGGAAACGAACAGAGATCATTCTGTAATTTTTGAGATTGCACTCAAGTACTGCATTTCGGACTCTTTTGTTGACTATGAGGATTACTCCATTTCTTCTAAGGGATTCTTGCCCACAGTAGTAGATATAGACGGTCATCTGAATTAAATTAAATTCCTCCATTCCTGTCCATTTTAGTTCACTGATTCCTAAAATGTCGCTGTTCACTCTTCCCATCTCCTGTTTGACCACTTCCAATTTGCCTTGATTCATGGACCTAACATTCCAGGTTCCTCTGCAATATTGTTTTTTACAGCATCGGACGTTACTTCCATCACCAGTCACATCCACAGCTGTGCATTGTTTTCTCTTTGACTCCGTCTTTTCATTCTTCCTGGATTAATTTCTCCACCCTTTTCTGGTAGCATATTGGGCACCTACCGACCTGGGGAGTTCATCTTTCAGTGTCGTATCTTTTTGCCTTTTCATACTGTTCATGGGGTTCTCAAGGCAAGAATATTGAAGTGGTTTGCCATTTTCTTCTCCAGTGGACCACGTTTTGTCAGAACCCTCCACCATGACCCGTCTGTCTTGGGTGGCCCTACACTGCATGGCTCATCGTTTCATTGAGTTAGACAAGGCTGGGGTCCATGTGATCAGTTTGATTAGTTTTCTGTGATTGTGGTTTTCACAATGTCTTTCACTTGTCTCTTGCAGGGAGGTAATGACAGTACCTGTCAGTAATAGATGAGGTTGGTCCCTCCCTTGCAGGAAGGGAGTGTCCCCAGGATCAGTGGCCAGGAAGGGGGTGTCCCCCACTGTTCAGGGCTTCCCTGGTGTAGGTGAGCACCCAGTGACATAGGAGGGGCGATTTCAAGAGCCCTACTGACTCCCTTTTTCTCTCTCCTTTCATTTCCTGGAAGAGCGGCTTATACTCTCTAACCCTTTCTAACAGAACACCGGGGCAGGCAGTGACAGCCGGATGGAACCTGTTGACAACTGTTTATTTTCGTTGTAATTTACCTTTACTTTTAGATTCTGTTTATGGCGTGGAGGGGTCTTAGTTTCCACTTTCAGTATTCATATAAAGTTCCCAGATAGACACATTTACAGGTAAGAATAGTTGATTCATTTAAAGAAAAATATCAAATAATACAGTGATTCAGAGTGACTAAGACCTACTAAAGGTGGTACCTGAAGGATTGGGCCAAGACCAGGAGCTGTGGATAGGTTTTGCTCTTTCATTCTCATCAGCAGACTCGGTTCATGCTCGTTTTGTGGTTGTCCCAAAGGTGATCCTGCGTTTGGCAGGAGGGGTTCGGGCCCTGGGTGCTGTGTCTGTGCTGAGTGCAGCTGTGGGGACCCTCCCTCCTCCAGCAGCCCGGCAAGGTTGGGGCTGACGTGACCCCTATTTTAAGGTGAGAAAGCTGATCGGAGAAGGCCAGTGATGTGCCCAAGTTCACACAGCCAGGGAGTTAGGGAGTGGGCCTGACTTCACCTCGGGGTGAGAGGTCTCGTGGTGGTGGGGTCATTCCTGGTCACCCAGTCCTCGTCATTTGGAAGGGGAGAGGGGTGGGGAAATGGGAGGGTGTTGGGGCGGGAGGGGCTCAGGGGACAGAGTGGGGCCCAGGAGTCTGGGCAGTGTGTATGGGCCTCGGAAGGAGAAGCCTGGAACCCAGGGACCCCGCCTTCCCGGGATCCGCTGTCCATCCCACCACTCCATTCTGCAGGGGTCTCCTCTCACCAGGCACCCCCCCCAACCTGCCCACTACTGCAACACCTGGGGGCATACAATGGCATCAAACAAGACACTTTGGGTGGGGGTGACAATGTGTAGAGAGGGAGGGGTCACTATGCTGGACTTTGGTGGCCACTGGCCTAGCACACCTGGGTGGGCCCAGAGGGGTGCTGGGCACCCAGGTCTGTCTCCTAGCCATAGAACAGAAGTTTGGGTCTTCTCCCAACCCTCATCCTGTCCCTGTGTATCATCTATCAGTCCCAGGAGGGGCTCTGGAGGGGCTTTGCTGGGTAGCGTGCACTAAGGAGGAGACCAGTGTAGGGGAGAAGTGGGGTGGGAGTTGGGAGCCTCAGCGTCTCCTTCACTGCAGGGAAAGGGTGAGGCCTGATGGCCAGAGGGGCTTTGGGGCCTGATGGGAGAGGGATGCATGGAAGGGCTCCTCCCTGCCCTGGTCTCCCTCCTCCCCTTAGGAGAGGTCCCAGGAGGTGTCAACACGCGGTGCATCCAGGCTGGCTGACTGCATCAGCTCTGCCTGCTGCTGCCTGCATCATGTCACCCTGGCAGGGCTCCTGCCCTCCCCCCGCCCCATCCCACTGTGTGGTCCGAGCACATTAACCCCTCAAAGCACGGAGGAGTGGACTCGTGACAATTGCTCAATAAACTTTACCCATGTGTTATCATTAATACCAAAGTGCTTAAAAAGCTAGAGGAATTGCAGTATTTTATAATATAAAATAACTATAAATGAAGCATAACCTTTAAAAACTGTGAATCACTATACTGTACACCTGTAACTTACATTATATTGTGCATCTACTATACTCAATTTTAAAAGTCATTGCCAGCCCCCCTACTCAGAAAAAAAAAAACAAAAACAAAAAACCTGGAAGGATCAAGAGCGGCCTTTTAAGCACCACCTTCCCAGGTGGCTCAAGTGGTAAAGAAGCTGCCTGGCAATATGTAGGTTCGATCCCTGGGTCAGGAAGATCCCCTGGAGAAGGAAATGACAATCCACTCCAGTATTCTTGCCTGGGAAATCCCACGGAGGGAGGAGCCTGGCAGGCTACAGTCCATGGGGTCGCAAGGAGTTGGACACGACTGAGCACACACAGGCTTTTAAGCAGGATGGTGGGATCTTAGGGTAGGAGATCCTTTCATGCAGCAGGAGTGGAATGTCAGGAACCCCCTTGCCTGCAGCCTATAAGGGAGGGGTCTGTCTTGTCCCCTTCTCCAAGATCATCCTGTAGGGGTGGGGTGCCTCCCAGACCTCCCCAAGGGGTCATCCGGTGGGGCTGAGCCTCCGTTCATTGTCTGGTGCTTCCGTGTAAGAACCTGAGCTGGGCGTCCCAACACCTTCTTCCTGTAACTCCACCCCTGGGGTGGTGCCTGGCTTGGAAAGGGCGTGGAACCTTTGTGAATCAGGGAAGGGCGGCATCGCAGTTATCCGTCCCTGCCTTACAGAGGACGCTGAGGCTCAGAGCTGTGAAGTCACTTGCCTGAGGACACACAGGAGGGCGGTGGTGAGTGAGCCCTCCAGTCTGCCAGACAGCCTCCCCGCAGAGCTCCCTGCCTTGGCCTCACACCCTCCGGGGGTGAGCCAGGATTTTACATCCATCCGGGCCCAGTGGGCTGAGAACATGGGGCAGGGGTGTTGGAGGCTGTGGAGCTGATCTGTCCTGCTGTGCTTGGCAGGAGGCTTTGCAGACCCGGCAGGCTGAGAAGGGAGCAGGAATTCGCAAACGCATTAATTATCTCAAGTTCAATAGCCATGGCCCCTGTCAGGGACTAGGAGGCAGGTTCTGTCTTTGCTTGTTGTTTCATCACTTTCTAAGTCTGGGACCAGTGGCTTCTGGATGGAGTCCTATTAAACTTCCATCTATTGGATCCATCCATCCATCCATCCATTCAGTAAAATATTCTCAAAACTGAAAGACTCCTTAGAGATACCTCTACTTCCCCTGAGTTTGTTTGCAAATGGGAAAATGATTTCATTGATTCCACATTTCTTGATCGGCCTATGATGTGGGCTTCCCTGGTGGCTCAGACTGTAAAAGCGGCTGCCTACAATGCGGGAGACCCAGGTTCGACCCCTGGGTCGGGAAGATCCCTGGAGCAGAAAATGGCACCCCACTCCAGTACTCTTGCCTGGAAAATCCCACAGACGGAGACGCCTGCTAGGCTACAGTCCATGGGGTCGCGAAGAGTCAGACACGACTGAGCCACTTCACTTCACTCATGATGTGCTGGTCAGATGGTCTAGTTCAACACCTGAAACACCATAACTGCCATCCGTCTTGTAACTTGAACTCCTCACCCAACATTGTATTGTGTGCGTTATCCCACACGTCATATTTCCTTGGGAGCGGTGCTGCATGGCGTGGGACACCATGCCTCAGGGGTCTGTCGCCTGGATTACCAGGAAGGGGAGACCCTCCCCCTATCAAACTGGGTCTGATAGGGGACCCCATCCTCAGGCTTCAAGGCCTGGCTCAGTTCTGCCTCCTCCATGAAGCCTGCCATCCCCCGCCACCCCAAGCCCGTGCTCTCTCCTCCAAAGCCTGTGACTCTGCCTCGCCTTCCCTAGATCTCCTGCCCCTCCTTCTCCTCATAAATGTAACATCGCTTCTCTTGCTTTCCAAGCTTCAGGTCAGAGCTCAAAAGTCACCTTGTCAGGAACCTCTGGGACCACCCCTTGTAGTAATACTTCTCTCATCCCTCTGTTTATCCCCAGGCCCATAGGTCTGTTCATTTGGGAGAGAGACTTCTGTTGAAGGGGCTGGGTAACTGCTAAACACAGAAAGACCTGCTTTATAGGGCTGCCAGATTTAGCAACAAAAGGGAAAGTACAGCACAAATCTCAGATAAGCAACAACTTTCAAGTACAAGTATATCCTGAATATTGAATGGGATATACTTTGAAAATATGTTGTTTATCTCAAATTCAAATGTAACTCGGCGTCTTGTATTTAACCTGGCAACCCTCCTCCCCTTCCACTCCTCCTTGCCCCCTTGTCAGGCACGCTCAGTAGCCAGATGATGGGGGTGAGCTGCCGGTGGAGGATGGCGGCAGGGGTCTTATCTGTCTCGGCCACTGCCATGTGCCCAGCCTTCAGAGAACCTGGCAGGAAGCAGGTGCTGGATTGATACCCAAGTTGATAAGCCAAGTTCGGGGGACCTCACCCTGAGCCTGGTGCAGGCACCATGCGTGGAGCTCTCATCCATTTCTGGGAAGACCCATGCGCATTAGTGAGAAGATGAGATGCAGGCATTTTGGGTCAAGTTGTTGCTGTTCAGTTGCTAAGTTGTGTCCAATTCTCTGCAACCCCATGGACTGTGGCATGCCAGGCTCCCCTGTCCTTCGCTGTCTCCTGGAGTTTGCTCAGATTCATGTCTAATTCACTCATCTGATTCAAGAGGTACTTTATTTATTTACTTATTTGGCCGTGCCAGGTCTTAGTTGCAGTACACGAGATCTCTTTTCTTTTTAGTTGTGGGACGCGGGATCTTTAGTTGCAGCATGTGAACCCTTAGGTGCGGCATGTGAGATCTAGTTCCCTGACCAGGGATCGAACCGAGGCCCTCTGCATTGAGAGAGCAGAGTCTTAGCCCCTGGACCATCAGGGAAGTCCCAAGAGATACTTTTTTAACTCTTGTAAGATGGCTACGATTTACGGAGCACCTACTAAACACCAAGCCTCATACTGTTTTATACACATCAACTCTAACAGCAGCTCTGCGGGGAAGGCATTATTAGTTACACTTTTGATGGGAAAGTGAGGTTCAGAGAGGGGGTGTACCCGCCCCAGGTCACACAGAGGGGAGCAAAGGCAAACCTTCCTCCAGCCAGGCTGACGCTTCCCCCTTCTCCAAGGTGTGAACTGGGATGGAAGAGGCTCTACTGAAGATGCTTGCTGAGTGGACTTACAGTGTGGAGCTTGCATGAACTCAAGTTTTTGAGCTGCCTTTCTTCCCAGGTTAACCCTTTCCCCACTGGTCTTGCTAATGCAGATGCTTTATTCTGCAAGTCCTGCTTCTTTCCACATTTGGTGCCAAGGAGACTTTGCTCCTCTCCAGAATTCTGATTTAAGGAGGCTTTGAATGAATGAGAATCTGCTGAACAGAAACTCCTGACATGGCAGGGAGGTGGCCGGGTGACTGGAGAAGGGGGACAATCTGAGCAGACCAGGAAGTGTTGAGATCTAGGCCCTGCCCTTGATCAACTTTGTCTTCGGGCAAGTCACTGCCTCTGTTTCACCGTTTCTCAAGAGGGAGTAATTTAATTCAGACGCTGCAAAGCCCCAGAAGTGCTACCACTGCGGCTGCTGCTGCTGGAGGTAATTAGGGACAGCGCATGGCCGCCTTTCCCTGGGGGCCCTGCCGCAGAGGAGCGGGAGCACTGGGCTCCGAGGAGCCCTCGGGCATCTTTGCAGGTAGGGCCTGGTCTCTGGCTCCTCCACTGGGAGCTGCTGAGAAAAGAAACCGGCCTCTCCACCTGGCCTAGGGCACCACGGTCAAGGTCAGCCAAAGCACTGATCAGTGGGCCCCGCATTGATCTGCCCTCTCGCTGGGGCTCTCTTGACTGTTGGTGTGTGTGTGCACATGTGTGCGTACACGCGTGAGTGTGTGTGTGTGTGTGTGTGTGATGAGGAGGAGGCGTGGGCTGCAGTCTGGGCAGGTGGAAAGGTGTGAGCTCACAAGGGTGTGGGTCACCTGGCTGAGGAAGAGTAGCTGTCTTTGCTCCAGGATGATGGCTGCTTTCCCAAATTGTCACTGCCACCTCCCACGTGTGCTTGGAATAAAATGCAAACTGCCTCAAGGCTCTTGGGGCCCCAAGAGCTGGCTCCTGCCATGGGGCTCACCCCACAGACTGTCTCAATCACCCCGAGCTCTTTCCTTGGCCTGCCCCATGCCCTCCACCGGAGCGGATATCCATCACCCATCAGCTGATTCCTCTCTGTCGCCCCAGAGAGGTCCCTCGATGGTCAATGGACACGAGGCGTCCTCAAGCCCCCTCCACGGTTCTCTCAGCCCCAGCCAGCACACAACCTCCTCCAGGCTTGGTCTTCATACCCTGTCCAACTCCTCAGTGTCTGTTGAACGGAGTAGTAAGTGGGCTGCATCATTAAACTCATGTTTTTGTTTAGAGCGTCATCCTCACAGCGCACACATTCATTCATTCCTTTGTTCGTTCAACAAGAAACACTAGGCCCTGGGAAATTCAGGGTAGACGCCGGTGGCCCCCTACCCTGGTGAATCTGTGTCCAGCCAGGTGTGTGTGTTGGAGGGGGCGGGGATGGGGCAGTGAGATAGGTACCGAACAGGTGAGGACAGAAAGCAAACACCACCTGGCGATTTCTCTGGGCTCCTCCAATTCCAGGTCGCTCCGCTGTCTCCCACACGTTCTCCCTTGTGGTTGGCAAGAGGTTAATACATGTAAATACCATTTTCCTAGGGTGGTTTTAGCCTTGAACCCCGTGGATTAAGTTACTTGATTTAAATACATATTTGGGACTCCTCCCCACACACAATATACATGTATAAATCCTAAACACTAAACAAAATCCCCTCATTTCACATGTGCTGTGGAGCTAATCTCAAGTCCTGTGGGCATTTCGGCAGTTAAGACGGTTCACGGGGGTTGCTGAGATTTTATTTGGAATACCGAATACCTGTATAATATGGAATGTTCCTAAACGGGGCTTGCTAATACCAGCCAAGGCAGGGCACAGAGGATGAGCTGGGTGCTGGAAGGGTGGTGTGAGGGAGCCTCTGGAGTGAAACAGGCCTGTTAACCAGTGAAGAGGGAGGTGATGCCACAGTGGTTGTCAAGGAGTCAGGCTGGGTGCCCTTAGGAGCAGAAAGGGACAAGAGGGACCACTGGATCTATACTGTGGGTTCCTTGAAAGTGAAGAGTGAAAGTGTTAGTCGCTCAGTTGTGTCTGACTCTTTGTGACCCCACAGACACCAGCCTGCCAGGCTCCTCTGTCCACAGAATTTTTCAGGCAAGAATACTGGAGTGCGTTGCCATTCCCTTCGCCAGGGGATCTTCCCAACCCAGGGATCGAGCCCTGGTCTCCTACATTGCTAGCAGACTTTTTACCCTCTGAGTTCCTTAGATGCCTATATGGAGGGTTTGGGAGCAGATGTGTCCAAGATTGAGACCTGCAGCAAACCTTCCCCAACTCCATCAGAAGGACACGTTAGGGGTCTGTTCAGAGGGTGAGCAGGGCAAACAAGTCCTTGGTTTGGGAAGGACAGAGCAGGGACTCTGACAGCATGGTCATCAGGCAGCCTAGACTGACTTGGCCCATGATGACAGAGAGTCTGTTTCCCCAACAAGTCCTGCCAGACTGGGGACTCAGCCTCGCTCCCAGCCTCCCTGTAAAGGGGGTGTCAGCTGGTGGATCACCTGTCCTTCAGCAAGTCGAGAGACAGAGCTTGTGCCTGGCCTTTTTGTGCCCTATGTAGCAGGAGCGTCTCAGCAGTGCTCACCTTCCTCCCAGACTCTGTTCTTCCTGGAAACTTCCAGACTCCCTTAGCTCCCTCTGCCTGGAGCTCTTCCTCAGAGATCAGGGGGCTCACTCCCTCCCCCTTCAAGTCTTGGCTCAGGCTTCACCTCTTTAAGAAGTCCACTTGGAGCAACCTGTCCAGACCCACCCCTGCACACCCCACCCTTTACCCTGCCTCACTTGGTTTCCCCATGATCAGGTGGGGTTAAATGTTAGTCCCTCAGTCGTGTCCGACTCTTTGCAACCCCATGGACTGCAGCCCACCAGGCTCCTTCATCCATGAATTCTCCAGACAAGAATACAGGAGTGGGTAGCCATTCCCTTCTCCAGAGGATCTTCCTGACCCAAGGATCAAACCCGGGTCTCCTGCCTTGCAGGCAGATTCTTTATCATCTGAGCCACCAGGGAAGCCCATAAATCCTAGGGATGCAAGGATCTTTCAATATCTGCAAATCAATCAGTATGATACACCATATCAACAAATTGAAGAACAAAAACCATATGATCATCTTCATAGATGCAGAAAAAACTTTTGACAAAATTCAACACCTATTTATGGTAAAAACTCTCCAGAAAGTGGGTATAGAGGGAACATACATCAACATAATAAAGGTCATATATGACAAACCCATAGCACTAACCTCCTAACCAACTTCACGATTTATTTTTTTATGATGTTTCCTGTCTACAGTGCCCTCTCTTCAGCCCATCATCAGAATGTAAGTTCCTTGAGGCAAGGGTCTGGGTTTGTTACATTTGCTAATGCAAAGAATCAGACACAACTGAGCGACTGAACTGAACTGAATTGAACTGAATGTAACCCTGAGGAGGACTTGGCAACCCACTCCAGTATTCTTGCTTGGAGAATTCCATGGACAGAGGAGCCTGGTGGACTATAGTCCATGGGGTCGCAGAGAGTCAGACATGACTGAGCAACTTGGCATGCACAGTGAAACCCTAGGTCTGGCACACAGTAGGTGCTCAGTCAATATTTTGTTGATCCCCTGAATCCCTCCCCACCCTCTGGTCTTGTCAGGAGCTGGTAGACCCAGGCAATGACAGCCTCCAGTATCAAGAAACCACCCAGCAACCCAGAGAATCGATGGAATCTGCCAGTCCTCGGTGAGCACTCCCCGCATAGGTGCCAAACCGAGGCCAGGCTTCTGTGGTAGGTGGAAAGGGGCTGGAGGAAGACCCAGCCTGTGTTCACACACAGCCCTGCCTGAAGTGCACTCACCCATTCCTCCGCAGTATCACAGGAGGTGGCCCCACATGGAGTTGGGCGTGAAGTTAAGGAGAGAGTCTTGAGGACACGTGCAACAGAGCTGTCCTTGCTGTGATATTTATATAACATACCAGCCTCCCTTGGCTTACCGTGTGCCTGTGTTATCTTTTTTCCATTCATTTACTGTATTTTTTTAAGATTTTTTTTTTTTTTTGATGTGGACCATTTTTAAAGTCTTTATTGAATTTGTCACAATATTGCTTCTGTTTTATGTTTTGATATTTTGGCCACGAGGCATGTGGGATCTTAACTCCCCAACCAGGGATTGAACCCATACCCCCTGCATTGGAAGGCAAAGTCTTAACTACTGGACTACTAGGGAAGACCCAATCCATTTACTTTCAATCTATCTGTGTCTCAATATTTAAAGCATAACTCTGCAATTTCTTTCCTACCCTCTTTGCATTATTCTTATTATTTAGTGGTTGTTTAAAGGATTAAGATATTCATTCCTCCCTAACTTTTCAACTTGGAGTTAACATTGAAACGCATCACATAAAATGTAAACTTCTGGCAGCTGTGGAGGTCCATTGGCTCCCAATCTGCTACCCATTACGCTATAGTTGTCATAGGTAAGCGTATACAGTTTTTACTTTAGACAGTTCTATATGGTTTACAGAAATTAAGAGGGAAATATCATCTTTTCTACTTACTTAGATATTTATCATTTTTTAAATTTTTTTCAAGATTATTTAATTTTAATTTTTTTTTAAGACCAGAAACATTTTGTTTTGGGATATGGCTGATTAACAGTGTTATGATAGTTTCAGGTCTGCACTTCTGGAGATCCAAATTTCCATTTTATACTCTTTCCCTTTTAGCATTGCTCATAGTACATGTCTTCTGGTGAAAAGTCCCTATCTAAAAAACAACTTTTATTCATCTGAAAGAGAATATTTATTTATATGTAAAGCGGAACCTCTTTGCTCACCACCTAAAACTAGCACAATATTGTAAATTAACTTTTTCAATTTTAAAAATGGTTTTTAAAAGTCTCAACTTTTGTTAAATCTGAAAGCGACTGTCTTGTCTGCAATCTTATAGGATATTTTTGCTGGATATAGAATTATTGGTTGAAGAATTTTCCCTTTCTCTTTTTAAAAAAACCTTTAGTTTCGAAATAATTATAGATTCATAGGAAGTTCGAAACACAGAACAGAGAGAGTACTCTGAACCAGTTTCCCTCAGTGGTTATACCTCACACAACAGTACAATGGCAAAGCCAGGAGATTGGCATTGGTACTGTGTGTGTTCAGAGTTCTGTGTTGTTTTATCACATGAATGGAATCTTGTAACTACCACAGCCACCAAGATGCAGACTATTCCATCAACCAAAGATCATCCTCAAATGGCCCCTTTATAGTCACACCCAACCTTTGCTACCTACACCCCTAATCCTAGCAAACCACTCATCTCTTCTCCACCTCTATCATTTTCTCATTAGGGAATATTGTGTATGAAATTATACACCATGTCATCTTTTCAGAATGGCTTTTTCACTCAGTGTGATGCCCTTGAGATCCATCCATGCTGTTGTCTGTATAAAATAGTTCATTCTTTTTTTGTTGCTGAGTACTATTCCATGGTTTGCTTAAAACTGTTCACCTACTGAAGGGCATGTGGGTTGTTTCCAGTTTTTGGCTATTACAAATAAAGGTGCTATGAACACTCATGTACAGGTTTTAGTGTGGATATAAGCTTTCATTTCTCTGGGATAAATGTCCAGAAGCTTGATTACTGGGCCATAAAGTAACTCTACATTTAGTGTTTTGAAAAGCTATCAAACCATATTGCAGAGTGGCCTGACTACTTTCCACAACAACAATGCATGAATGACCCAGTTTTTCTGCATCTTCACCAGCATTTGTTTCTTTTTTTTTCGTATTTTGTTTTATTATTTTAGGTGTTTTAATAGGTCTGTAGTACTACCTCACTGTGGGGGTATATTTGCATTTCCCTAATGGCTAATGATGTTAAATATCTTTGTTACATGCCTATTTGCCATCCATATACTGTCAGTGAAATATCTCTTCATATATTCTGTCCATTTGCTAACTGGATTTTTTGTGAGGTTTTTTGTTATTGAGTTTTGAGACTTCTTGATAATCTAGCTATGTTTTTTGTTGGATTATTTGTGATGTTAAATGTTAGGTGATTTGCAAATATTTCTCCTAGTTTGTGGTTTGTCTTTTTATCCTCTTAACAGAGTCTTTGGCAAAGCAAAACTTTTAAAGTTTGATGAAGTCCAATTTATCAGGTTTTTTTCTGTGCTTTTTGTGTTATGTCTATCTAAGAACTCTTTTCTAGACCCAAGTACTAGCCCCAGAAGAGTTTTTAATAAACATTTTATAGTTTTACATTTAAGTTTGTGATCCGCTCTGAGTTATTTTTATATAAGGTTTAGTTTGTGGTTCAGTTTTTTTTGAGGGGTCTATAGATGTCCAGTTGTTCCGGCACAATTTGTTGAAAAGGCTATCCTTTCTCCATTGAATCATTTTGTACCTTAAAAAAAAAGAATCACACATATATATTTGTGTGTGTCTTTTTCTGGTTCTCTGTCCCTATCCATTCATTTATGTGTCTATCCCTCCACCAGTATCACACAGTCTTGATTATTGTAGCTATGTAGTAGTTTTTAACTGGGTAGAGTGATTCCTCTCACTTTATTACTCTTTTCAAAATTGTTTTAGGTTTTCTAATTCCTTTGATTTTTCGGTGTAAATTGTATAATATCCATATCTTTAAAATTTTTAATTGAATTTTGACAGGAATTACATTAAACTTTACATGTCAGTTCTGCAAGAATTGATATTTTTAATATGCTGATTCTTCCAATCCATGAACATGAATTCTCTCTCCATTTATTTAGATCTTTAAAAAATTTCTTTCATCAATGTTTTATAGTTTTAAACATGTAAGCCCTGTATATGTTTATTATTTATACCTAAGTATTTCATTTTGGGGAGTTTTTATAATGGTATTATACCTTTAATCTTAGTTTCCATGTGTTCATTGCTAATATATAGATATACAATTGATTTTTGTGTGCTGATCTTGTATCCTGTGATCAGAATGAACTCTGTTATTAGTTCTGGGAGATTTTTTGGTAGTTTTTTGGATTTTCTACATAAGCATTCTTATCTGCAAATATGATATTTTAATTTCTTTCTTTCTGATCTATATGCCTTTAACTTCCTTTTCTTGCCTTATTGTTTTGGATAGAACTTCTAGCACTAAACATAGATTCTTGAGAGTAGACATCCTTTTTCACATTATTAGGAGGTGAGAGCATTTAATTTTTCACGGCTATACAATATTAGTTTTAGGTTTGTTTGTTGTTTGTTTTTTGTAGATGTTCTCTATCAAGAGGAGGAAATCCCCGTCTACTCCTAGTTTCCTTAGAGAATTTTTTGACTGGGAGTTGAATTTTGCCCATTGTTTTCTTCATTCTTAAGAATGAAAGTGAAAGTCGCTCAGTTGTGTCCAACTCTTTGCGACCCCATGGACTATACAGTCCACGGAATTCTCCAGGCCAGAACACTGGAGTGGGTAGCCTTTCCCTTCTCCAGGGGATCTTCCCAACCCAGGGATCGAACCCAGGTCTCCCACATTGCAGGTGCATTCTTTACCAGCTGAGCCACAAGGGAAGCCCATTCTTTAGTATAATCATATGATTTTTTCTAGTAGTCATATATGATGTGAGAGTTGGACTGTGAAGAAGGCTGAGCGCCAAAGAATTGATGCTTTTGAACTGTGGTGTTGGAGAAGACTCTTGAGAGTTCCTTGGACTGTAAGGAGATCCAACCAGTCCATCCTAAAGGAAATCAGTCCTCAGTGTTCATTGGAAGGACTGATGTTGAAGCTGAAACTCCAATACTTTGGCTACCTGATTCGAAGAGCTGACTCATTAGAAAAGACCCTGATGCTGGGAAAGGTTGAAGGTGGAAGGAGAAGGGGACAACAGAGGATGAGATGGCTGGATGGCATCACTGACTCAATGGACATGAGTTTGGGTAAACTCCAGGATTTGGTGATGGATAGGGAGGCCTGGAGTGCTGCAGTTCATGGGGTCGCAAAGAGTTGTACACGACTGAGCGCTTGAACTGAACTGAACTGATCTGTACGTATGATGATCTGTACTTTTCTCTTTTGGTACTGTATGGTTTTGGTATCAGGGAAATACTGCCTTCATAAAATGAATTGGAAATGTTCCCTTGTCTTATTTCAATTTATTTAATGTTTATAGTGTTATTCAAAAGATTTATTTCATATTGGATAAGTTGTGAAAGTTTGTGCTTTCCAAGGAATTGGTCCATTTCATCCATGTTGTCTAATTTACATTTGTAGACCATTCACAACATTCCCTTTCTATCCTTTTGATGTCTTTATAGTCTGTAGATTACCCCATGTTCCATTCCTGATTTGTCTTCTTTTTATTTCCTTTGTTATTCTTGCCAGAGATTTCTTAATTTTACTGATCATTAGAATCAGCTTTTTTCCCATGATTTTCTCTATTTTTATGATTTTAATTTATCAAGTTTTTGCTTTTGTAATTATTATTTCCTTCCTTCTGTTTGCTTTGGGTTTATTTTGCTCTTTCCCATCTAGTTTCATCTTTAATTTTTTCCCCCAATACAATACTGCCTTTAAAGTTTATACTTTTTAAGTGGGATATTTCATTCACATGAAACTTTCTAAAGTCTACTTTCTTAAGGTGAGAGATTAGATGAATGACCTGAGACTTTCTCTCTTTCTAATGTAAGCATTTTGTACTCCAAGGCCAAATTTGCCTGTTACTCCAGGTATCTCTTGACTTCCTACTTTTGCGTTCCAGTCCCATATGATGTAAAGGACATCTTTTTTTGGTGTTAGTTCTAGAAGGTCTTGTAGGTCTTCATAGAGCGGTTCAACTTCATCTTCTTCAGCATTACTGGTTGGGGCATAGACTTGGATTACTGTGATATTGAATGGTTTGACTTGGAAACAAACAGAGATCATTCTGTCATTTTTGAGATCACATCCAAGTACTGAATTTCGGACTCTATTGTTAACTATGAGGGCTACTCCATTTCTTCTAAGGGATGCCCACAGTAGTAGATAAATGGTCATCTGAGTTAAATTCACCCATTCCAGTCCATTTTAGTTCACTGATTCCTAAAATGTCACTGTTCACTCTTCTCATCTCCTGTTTGACCACTTCCAATTTATCTTGATTCATGGATCTAACATTCCAGGTTCCTATGCAATACTGTTTTTTACAGCATCGAACTTTACTTCCATCACCAGTGACATCCACAACTGAGTGTTGTTTTTGCTTTGGCTCCATCTTTTCATTCTTTCTGGAGTTATTTCTCCACTGTTCTCCAGTAGCATACTGGGCACCTACTGACCTGGGAAGTTCATCTTTCAGTGTCTTATCTTCTTGCCTTTTCATCCTGTTCATGGGGTTCTCAAGGCAAGAATACTGAAGTGGTTTGCCGTTTCCTTCTCCAGTGGACCATGTTTTGTCAGAATAAGAATACTTACTTTTTTGTTGGAGTAACAGGCAAATTTGGCTTTGGAGTGCAAAATGAATCAGGGCAAAGGTTAACAGAGTTTTGCCAAGAGAACACACTAATGATAGCAAACACCCTCTTCCAGCAACACAAGAGAAGACTCTACACATGGACATCACCAGATGGTCAATACTGAAATCAGATTGATTATATTCTTTGCAGCCAAAGGTACAGAAGCTCTATACAGCCAGCAAAAACAAGACTGGGAGCTGACTTTGTCTCAGATCATGAACTCATTGTAAAATTCAGACTTAAATTGAAAAAAGTAGGGAAAACCATTAAACCATTCAGGTATGACCTAAATCAAATATCTTATGATTATACAATGGAAGTGACAGATTCAAGGGATTAGAACTGATAGACAGAGTACCTGAAGAGCTATGGATGGAGGTTCATGACATTGTACAGGAGGCAGTGATCAAGGCCATCCCCAAGAAAAAGAAATGCAAAAAGGCAAAATGATTGTCTGAGGAGGCCTTATAAATACCTGAGGAAAGAAGAGAAGCTAAAGGCAAAGGAGAAGATATACCCATGTGAATGCAGAGTTCCAAAGAATAGCAAAGAGAGATAAGAAAGCCTTCTTCAGCATTCAATGCAAAGAAATAGAGGAAAACAATAGAATGGGAAAGATTAGAGATCTCTTCAAGAAAATGAGAGATACCAAGGGAACATTTCATGCAAAGATGGGCACAATAAAGGACAGAAATGGTATGGACCTAACAGAAGCAGAAGATGTGAAGAAGAGGTGACAAGAATACACAGAAGAACTATACAAAAAAGATCTTCATGACCCAGATAACCATGATGGTGTGATCACTGGACTAGAGCCAGACATCCTGGAATGTGAAGTCAAGTGGGCCTTAGGAAGCATCATTATGAACAAAACTAATGGAAGTGATGGAATTTCAGTTGAGCTATTTTAAATCCTAAAAGATGATGCTGTGAAAGTGCTGCACTCAATATGCCAGCAAATTTGGAAAACTCAGCATTGGCCACAGGACTGGAAAAGGTCAGTTTTCATTCCAATCCCAAAGAAAGGCAATGCCAAAGAATGCTCAAACTACTGCACAATTGCACTCATCTCACACGACAGCAAAGTAATGCTCAAAATTCTCCAAGCCAGGCTTCAACAGTACATGAACCATGGACTTCCAGATGTTCAAGCTGGATTTAGAAAAGGCAGAGGAACCAAAGATCAAATTGCCAACATACACTGGATCATTGAAAAATCAAGAGAGTTCCAGAAAAACATCTACTTCTGCTTTATTGACTATGCCAAAGCCTTTGACTGTGTGGATCACAACAAACTGTGGAAAATTCTTAAAGAGATGGGAACACCAGACCACCTTACCTGCCTCCTGAGAAATCTGTATGCAGGTCAAGAAGCAACAGTTAGAACTGGACATGGAACAACGGACTGGTTCCAAATCAGGAAAGGAGTACATCAAGGCTATATATCGTCACCTTGCTTATTTAACTTATATGCAGAGTACGTCATGAGAAATGCTGGGCTGGAGGAAGCACAAGCTGGAATCAAGATTGCCGGGAGAAATATCAGTAACCTCAGATATGAAGATGACACCACCCTTATGGCAGAAAGCAAAGAAGAACTAAAGAGACTCTTGATGATGAAAGTGAAAGAGGGGAGTGAAAAAGCTTAAAACTCAACATTCAGAAAACTAAGATCATGGCATCTGATCCCATCACTTCATGGCAAATAAATGGGGAAACAGTGGAAACAGTGGCGGACTTTATTTTCTTGGGCTCCAAAATCACTGTAGATTGTGACTACAGTCACAAAATCAAAAGAAGCTTGCTCCTTGGAAGAAAAGCTATGACAAATTTAAACAGTGTATTAAAAAGCAGTGACATCAGTTTGCCAACAAATATCCATATAGTCAAAGCTGTAGTTTTTCCAGTAGTCATGTACAAATGTGAGAGTTGGACCATAAAGAAGGCTGAGCGCCAAAGAATTGATGCTTTTGAACTGCGGTGTTGGAGAAGACTCTTGAGAGTCCCTTGGACTGCAAGGAGATCCAACCAGTCCATCCTAAAGGAAATCAACACTGAATAGTCATTGGAAAGACTGATACTGAAGGTGAAGCTCCAATACTTTGGCCACCTGATGGGAGGAGCTGACTCATTGGAAAAGACCCTGATGCTGGGAAAGATTGAAGGCAGGAGGAGAAGGGGACGACAGAGGATGAGATGGTTGGATGGCATCACCAACTCGTTGGATGGCATCACCAACTCGTTAGATATGAGTTTGAGTAAGCTCTGCTGTCCATGGGGTCGCAGAGTTGGACTCGACTGAGCGACTGAATTGAACTGAACTGAATGTAAGCATTTAGTGCTATAAATTCCCTCACCACACTACTTTAGCTGCATTCCACAAATTTGATATTCTGTGTTTTTGTTTTCATTCTATGTGTTCTTAAAATTCCCTTTGAGACGTCTTCTTTGACCTATGGGTAATTTTTAGAAGTGTGTTGTTTAGTTTCCAATGTTTGGAGATTTTCCTGTTGTCTTTCTGATATTAATTTCTGCTTCGATTCAGCCACGATCAGAGAACACACTCTGATTTCACTTCTTTTCAATTTGTTGAGATTTGAGAATTCTCTGGTAGTCCCCTGGTTAGGACGTGATGCTTTCACTGCCATAGCCCAGCGTTCAATCCCTGATTGGAAAACTAAGATCCCACAAGCGCTGAGACACAGCCAAAAAGTAAATAAATAAAATAAAAATAAATACATTTGTTGAGATTTTTCACATAACCCCTCCCTTCACATTTGCATCAGTTCAGTTCAGTCACTCAGTCCTGTCTGACTCTTTGCGACCCCATGGACTGCAGCACGCCAGGCTTCCCTGTCCATCACCAACTCCCGGAGCTTGCTCAAACTCATATCCATCGACTCAGTGATTCCATCCAACCATCTCATCCTCTGTTGTCCCCTTCTCCTCCTGCCTTCAATCTTTCCCAGAATTAGGGTCTTTTCCAATGAGTCAGTTCTTCCCATCAGGTGGCCAAAGTATTGGAGCTTTAGCTTCAGCATCAGTGAAAAAACAGATATGACATATTTGCATAGCCTCCCCCATTATCCACATTCTTTACCACAGTGGTACATTTATTACAACTGATGAACCAAAATTGACTCATCATTATAACCCAAAGTTCATGGCTTACACTAGGGCTCACTCTTGCTGTTGTATATTCTATGGGTTTGGCTAATATGTAAAATGACACATATCTACCATTAGCCACATAGAGAGTATTCACCATATTGAGTATTTTCACTGCCCAGAAAGTGTTCTGTCTATATTCTCCCTCCCACTAATCCTTGGCAACCACTAATCTTTTTACTATCTCCATAGTTTTCCCTTTTTCAAAATTTTGTAAATCATACAGGATGCAACCTTTTCAGATTGACTTCTTTCATTTAGTAACAGGTGTTTAAGTTTCCTCCATGTCTTGTCCTGGCTTGATAGCTCATTTTGTTTGATCATTGAATAATATGCCATTGTCTGGATTAGCACAGTTTATCTGTCCTTTCACCTGATGAAAGACATCTTGGTTGCTTCCAAGGTTTGGCAATTATGAATAAAGCTACTATAAACACCCGTGTGCAGGTTTTTGTATGGACATAAGTTTTTAACTCCTTTGAATAAATACCAAGGAGCTTGATGGGTGGATCGTATGATAATACTATGTTTAATTTTGTAAAAACTGCCAAACTGTCTTCCAGTGTGGTTGTTCCATTTTACATTCCTGCCAGCAATGAATGATAATTCTTGTTGCTCCACATCCTTGGCAGCATTTGGTGCTGTCAGTGTTCTGGATTTTGGCAATTTTAGTAGGTGTACAGTGGTAGAAATGAAAGTTTTAAATTCCATTTGTAATGACACAAAGACATAAAATACTTAGCGATGAATTTAACAAAAGAACAAAATGTTAAAAGTCTTAAGATAAATGGAAAAAAATAGTATGTTCATGAATTGGAAGACTTGGTGTTGTCAAAGTGGCCAGTTCGTCTCAATGACCAATAGATTCAGCACAATCTCAATTATATTCTCAGCGGATGGAGAAGACAATGGCACCCCACTCCAGTACTCTTGCCTGGAAAATCCCATGGATGGAGGAGGCTGGTAGGCTGCAGTCCATATGGTCGCTAAGAGTCGGACACGGCTGAGAGACTTCACTTTCACTTTTCACTTTCATGCACTGGAGAAGGAAATGGCAACCCACTCCAGTGTTCTTGCCTGGAGAATCCCAGGGACGGGGGAGCCTGGTGGGCTGCCGTCTATGGGGTCGCACAGAGTCGGACACGACTGAAGTGACTTAGCAGCAGTAGCAGCAGCAGCAGCAGCCTTGTGGAAATACGTAAATTGTCAAGCTGATTCTAATACTTATATGAAAATGCAAATGCCCTATCATAGCCAAAATAATTGTTGTATTGCTGGAACTTGGAGAACTTACCCAAACTGATTTCAGAACTAAGGAATCAAGGCATAACAGACAGATTAATGTAGCTGACTGTGGCAGCAGAGGTAGATCCACACTTAATCAGCATGTTGATTTTTGACAAAGGGGCAAAAGCATTTCAATGGGGAGAAGAAATCTTTTGAACAAACGGTACTGGAACAGCTGGGTGTCCATACTGAGATGAATGAAACTTTATCTTTACTTCACACCATACGTGACATTCAACATGGATCATAGATCTAAATGTGAAAGCCCAAACCATACAGCTTCTCAAAGAAAACATTAAGAAAAATCTTCATGACCTGTGAACCGGATGAAATTCCTCAGATGTAACACAGAAAGCAATGACCAGAAAGAAGATCAACAGACTGACTTCATCAAAGTTGAAAACTTCTGCTTACTGTGAAGAAAATGAAAAGGCAAACCACAAAGATGGAGAAAATACTGCAAAACAAATAACTGGTAAAGAACTGGTGTCCAGATTAGACAGAAAATCTTACAACAGAATGATCAAAGGGCACATGATCAATTCAAAATGGTCAAAAGATCTGAACAGACTCTTTAGAAACAAATGCGTATGGAAATTCCCTGATGTTCCAGTAGTTAGGGCTCTGCACTTCCACTGCAGGTGGCAGAGTTCAGTCCCTGGTAGGATGACTGAGATTCTGCAAGCTGTAAAGCATGGCCAAAAAAAAAAAAAAAAAATGAAGAATGCATATGAATGGGCAATGAGTGCTCAACATCATTAGTTATCTGGGAAATGCTAATTACAGTCCATGAGATACCACAACAGTGTCTCATGATTAAGATATTTTTATGATTAAAATTTTAGAAGATTGACAACACCAAATGTTGGTATGAATGTGGAACAACCAGAACGCTCCTAAATTGCTGATGGGAACACAGAATCTTACAAGTATTTTAGAAAATGTTTCACCAGTGGCTTATAAAGTAAAACACACGCTTACCCTCTAACCCAGGAATTCTCCACTACTAGGTATTTTCCTGATAGAAATAAGTGCACATGTTCACAAAAAAGATGTGTATGTGACTGTTTATAGAAGCTTTTATTTAGAATACATCTCTAAAGGGGAACAACCCAAATGTCCATTACCAGGAGGGTGGATATACAAACTGTGGCGTATCTAATACCATGGCATCCTAGTTATTAATAAAACGGAAATGATCTATCAGTGTACACAACACAGATGAATCTCACAGACACTACGTTGAATGAAAAAACAAGATGCAAAAGAGCACAAACTGTATGATGCCATTTATATGAAGTTCTAGAACAGGCAAAACTATTCAATGATGAAAAAAATCAGAATATTGGGTTTTTTTACTAGGTGTGGGATCATCTTGGAAGTCACAAAGATATTTTGAGGGTTGGTGAAAAGGTTCTATATCTTGATAAGTGTGTGAGTTACATGGGTGCATGCATTTGTCCAAACTCATAGAATCATATGTGTGAGATTTGTGCATTTCACTCTATGCACATTTTACCTTAAAATATTCTGAACTGTAACCAAACATAGATTCAGAATAACACTGAACAAACAGCAGGTGTTACAGTGGAATGACGGCCACTGTTCATGACTCTTGGATCTATGAAAGACCCACAGTTCGTTGCATCTTCGCTTGGCCACCCCAAGTGTGGTGAGGGCAGAACTCTTTGCTGCCCTGACTGTACTGCTCACAGTCACAGGCAAAGTTCTCCCACATTCTAGAGATGGGAGGTGCCCCTTGGCATTGCCGCCACAGCATCACTTTGCCTGTCTGTATCTGGCAGGCAGCTCACGTCTGCTCCCTCTCCTTCACAGGCACAACCTGCTTGATTCACACGTCCTCCAATGGGCCACCCTCCACCGTGCCAAGGACCAATGTTGTGCCTCAATCGACCTCCCCCTGGGGACCACTGCCCTGCTCCTTGCAATCAGAACTACTGGACGCCTTTGTTCCAGACACAGTTCTGTAAAGATTTCCCTGTGAAATCTGGAACATTTTCATTCCCATGTTCATAAATCACCAAATATTCATTCAGCTCCTGCTGTGTGCTAAGTTCTAAAGATTCTTGGGACCTGCAAGTGGGCAAATCAGGGAAGTAACTTTGGCCTCAGGGACTTACATCCTGGTGGAAGGACACAGAGTGGAAGGCAGAATAATGACCCTGTTAGTATGTGACCTTATATGACAAAAGATGTGACCTGGCAAAGGCCTGGGTGTCAAGGGTGTAGCTCTCTTCCCATGCGTGCGTGTTAAGTCGCTTCAGTTGTGTCTGACTCTTTGCGACTCTATGGGCTGTAGCCCACCAAGGCTCCTCTGTCCATGGGGTTCTCCAGGCAAGAATACTAGAATGAGTTGCCATGCCCTCCTCCAGGGAATCTTCCTGATCCAGGGATTGAACCCGAATCTCTTAAATCTCCTGCATAGGTAGGTGGGTTCTTTACCACGGATGCCCCCTGGGAAGTCTCTCTCTTCTCATACCTGAGAGTAATAGCATCAACCTGACTCTCACCCTGCTAAGGGCGGGTGGCTAGACCCCTGAGCTCCCGGCTTGAACAACAGGAACCAGAGATTGGAGCCAATATTTGGAGAGGCCAGTTGGATGATGGAGGGTCTGAATCTGCTCGGATGTGGACGTGGGTCTCGGGAATCATTCGCTTCCTCAGGCTGCTTATGATCTCTGACCTCATACAGGTGGCTTCTTGCTGGGGCTTGCTCTCCCTCAGCACTGGACACAGCCTGTGCTAGACAAACACATGTAAAATTTAGGAAGAGGTGGGGTACTTCTCTTTTGAAAATTACATCAAGATTACATAATCATGTCAATTCTCCTTGTTCACCAAATCCCAGTTTTGTTTGGAGAACACCGAGGCCAGCCCCAGGGGATCAATCATGATCAGTTCGTTATTCATGACAATCTTGTTCCCCCTTGCTAATGATTAGACAGAGGTGAGCATGTGACCCAATTCTGGTCAATGAGATAGAAAGGGAAGTCTGCTGGGAGCTTCTGGAAAGAGTCCCTCCCTCCACTTCACAAGTTTAGAGAGAGCTTTCTGGATGCTGGTGTGTGAGGGTGTGATGCCTGGAGCTGTGGCAACCATCTTGCAACTACGAGGTGACAAATTTGAGATTTAAAAAAAAAAACCGAAGGACAACAGAGTCAAAGGGGGAAAGGCACTCTTTCCCATGTTACCTTATGTGGCAAAAGGAATTTTGCAGATGTGATTATGAATTTCGACCTTGACTCAAGCTACTGGACTGACCTCAGAACTTCTTATCTCAGTAATTCTTCTTGAATACACTTTATGGTTCAGTCCACTCGGAGCTAGCTTGGTGTTCTATTACTGGCAGCAGAGACACACCCCTATTCTTCTACTCCAACCATCAGCAGTTCTCCATTCTGCTCAGCATAGAATGGAAAGCCTTAGCCTGACCCACAAGGCCTGTGCCTAACCTTTGCAGCCACGCGTCACATCCCTCTCCCCTGAGCTCACTCTCTTCTCACAATACTGACCTTCAGTTTTTTCTTCCTACTCACCAAGCTTCTCGCCACCTCCAGGCCTTTGCACACGTTGCACCCTCTGGCTGGAATGCTCTCTTCCTGCATCTCCCTACAGCACCTGGTTAAATTCTCAGATCCTTTTGGCCTCAGTTTCTACGGCCTTCAGCGAGACCTTCCCCATCTCTTGTCTTATGACCCTCATCTCATCTGGAATTGTGTGTTTATTTATGACTTTATCTAGCATCTGTCTCCCCCACTGGAATGAAAGCTTCATCACAGATGGCATTGGGTCTGCTTTTTCATACCTAGCCCCTGTACCTACTACTGTGGAACCCACAGCGAGTGCACAACTGTATCTTTTTAAAAAATGTTTATTGGAGTATAATTGATGTACAGTGTTGTGTTAGTTTCAGGTATACAGCAAAGTGAATCAGTCATAAATGTGCATATATCCACTCACAGTTGTGTTTCTTTTTATTTATTTGGCTGCTCTGTGTCTTAGTTGTGGCACGTGGAAACTTTGATCTTTAGTGGCGGCATGTGGGATCTTTCAGTTGTGGTGTATGAACACTTAGTTGCAGCATGTGGCATCTAGTTCCCTGACCAGGGATTGAACCTGGGTCCCTTGCATTGAGAACACAGAGTCTTAGCCACTGGACCACCAGGGACGTCCCTCATAGTTGTGCCTTTTGAATGAATGAAGCGGTTTGTGAATCATTATTTCCTGTGCATCTCCTCTGCTGTACTCTGAGGATATCAGGAAGAGCTCACTTAGCTCCGGGGAACCCTTCCTTCCCCGGACAGTCCCTTACATCCCTGTTTGCACTTGATTCATCTGTCTACAAGTTTGTCACTTGCATGTGTCAGACAGACAGACAGACACACACATACACACACACTTAGTTATCTGTTAGTGTTAAACAAATACATCCCCCCCAACACACAATAGCTTAAAACAACAATAACACTTATTATCTCATTATTTCCATGGGTCAGAAGTATGGCTGAAGCTTAGCTGGGTATTTCTGGCTCAGAGTTACCTGGGAGACTGAAGTCAGGTGTCCACAGAGACTGCCTGAGGCTAGAAAAACTGTGTCCCCCATGGCTCACATACAAGCCTGCTTAGCTCCTGGCCTCTCCATTCAAGGCTGCTTGAAGGTCCTCACAGCATGGCAGCTAGCTTCCTTTAGATTCATGGAAGCAAGGCGGAAGCCACAGCGCCCCCTGTGCCTCAGCCTGGGAAGTCACATACCATCACACGCTGTCATGTCCATTCTGTTGGTCAGGACTTAAGATGTGAAGACCTGAAGGTGCCATCTTGAAAGTCGACCACTGTATCCTTAGCTCCTCAAGAGCAAGTTCTGCCTTACTCACTTTGGGTTTCCCCAGGGCCCTGCACAGGCTGGGGTGGAGGTTGGAGTCCAGGCCCAAATAAGAATTTGTTGAGACCATTAATGAACGAATACACTATTTTATTACAATGAATACAGTGTTAGCGCTGACATCTTGAGCCATTGTAAATGGGCTAATATATGACAGATTGAGCCCATGATAAGAGCTCTGTGCCAACTCTTGCTGTTATCTCTAAAGATACGGTCTAATTGAATCTGATGCCCAGGGAAGGTGTTGTGTAGGCATGCAGTTCATTACACCCATCAGCTCAGCCTCAATGAATTGCAGGGTATGGAGGGTCAGTGAGGGTTTGGGGGATTTGGGGAGTAGGGAATGACTGCTTCCAACCCCTTAGCTACTGTTAAGAAAGGATCTAAAAATTAAAGACTTTGTGATGAATACATGGACTGAATGAACAAATGATTGCGTTGGAGACCCTGAGGAATTCCTTGCCTAATAGTGAAATCCTATCTTCTTGGCATCCCCTGGCCCTAGACAGGTCTTGGGGAGCAGAGTATTGGGCAGAGCTGCTGCAGCCTGGCCTAGGGAGGGCCAGGGCCAGTATGTCAATGAGAAACCATGTTCCCCCAGCCAGGGAAATGCTCAGTAAGTATGGCCAGTGCCCAACAGCCCCTGTGTCATCTGCTAGGATGGTCCAGGGACCCAGACATTTTGCTGTTGCTGGCGGTTGGTGGTGGAACAATCTCTCAGGCTCCTTCTTAAGAGATCTTCCTGCCCAACCTGTGGTCCCTATACCCCTGGCAGAAGCTAAATGTTGTTTTGTACAATCCGGGCTCCATGGAAACCACTCAGACTCAGTTAATCCCCATTTCCTTTGCTTCCAGCAAATCGGGTTTATGGGACTCTCTGGGATCCCAGTTAAGGTAAAAATACTAGTTAGCCTCAGGGTCAGCTGAGTGCATAATCTCAGGGTGACGTTCGCCCATCATCTTTAAAAGTTTTTTTTTGTGGCTGCACACCACACCTGGAATCTTAGTTCCCCAATCAGGGATCGAACCCACATTCCCTGCAGTGGAAGCACGGAATTTTAACCACTGGACTGCCAGGGAAGTCCCAGTTATTGTTTTATAGAATGTGTGGATGCTGTTCTGCGCAGCCTCTTGTTTCCGTCTTAGCATTATGAGGTCTTAGGCAGAACGTGTCTGCACCAAGCAGGCAATAAGTCACTTAACAAAGCCCTGGAAATGCCTCTCAAGGGGAGGTGAGGCTGCTGACAGCCACCAGCGCTGAGACCAGATGATGTAAGATCTTGGACAAATTGTGTTCCTGAGCCTCAGTGTCCTCATCTGAGAAGTAGGGGTGCTGACAGCAGCACATCCTGGAAGGCTGGGAGGACAAGGGGAGGCAGGTGCCCAGCCTGGTGCCGGCACACAGCAGATGCCCCCAAACAATGGCTCTGATGGATGTCACCGGGTGCTGGGTTAACAGACCAATCCAAGATTTTCAAGGCTGCGGTGGGCGGCAGGGACCCTCCCCACCCCTGCTCTGGGCTGAGCCCCCACTCACCCCTCCAGAAGCCGCAAGTCTGAGGGGAAACGGGTGGGTGTGGGAACAGATCAATTACATCACAGTGTGAGGTCTCTGTGTTTTCCAAACTTTCCATCATGAGTGTTTATTGCTCTGATAATGGGCTGGGGGTGGCAGACCCAAAGACCAAACAAACAGCATGATGAGAGAGAAGCAGAAATTGAGAAAAGGGCCAGGGCTGCGGTGCTGCTACAATAGAAGACAGAATCTTCTTGACATGGGGTGGGGGTGGTGGTGGTTAGATGATGCCCCAGGGAGGCCTCCTCTGGGAGGTCCCTTGGAGGCCTGAGAAGGAGAGACGGCTCAGACCCTGGGATCAAGGAGACAGAGCTGAACCTCCGGGCAACAGAGCTTGCCTGCCACTTGCCAGCTGTGGAGGCTTGGGTAAGAGATGCCTCAGTCTCCCGCTCTGTAAAATGGGGATGATGAAGGTATCACTAGCCCCTCCACCTCTCAGGGTGGTCGTCAGGATCAAAGGAGAGAACAACCAACAGTGCTTGGAGCTGAGCCTGGCAGGGTGGGCTCTATGTTCAAGTTTTATGGATAAATAAGAGTGGAAGCAAAAAAAAAAAAAAAACAGAGTGGGAGCCCCGCCTACCCGCACATGTGCCCAGGTACGCGGGCCGGCCCAGGTGCTTGTTGGTGCAGGCCTGCAGCTCGTGTCAGGGAGTCGCCCCTTTTCTTCATCCTCTGCCCTGCCCCCAATCTGCTTGTTGCAGGGGAAGAGAGGATGCTAAGCAGAGTGTTAACACCTTTCGCCCTACTCCGGTGATGGCTGAAGTCCCTAGAAGGCAGGGTGGGGGCTTTGCAAGCCTCTGTATGTGGCCTCCTACTAACAGGCTGGGGAACACCTTTAGGGGGCCTGAGGTCTCCAGCAACCCCTGGTTTGGGAGCCTCTTCCCCACCAGGGCCCTGCCCTTCCCTGAGCACCATCAGCCAGCCAGGGCTGGTTTCTGCCCGTGGGGATCTGGAAGCCCCTATAAAATGCCAGGATAGCTCAGACCAACTGGCATCACTGAGAGGGGGGCTGCCCATCCCCTGGGCACCTCAGCCTCTGTCCAAGCCCATGGCACCTATGGAGTGGGCTGAGAGGGGCTGCATTGAGAGAGGAGAGGGTGCAAGGCCATCTGAAACCCCCAGACGGGTGAGCGAGTCCAGGTCTTAGTCTCCTGGTTTGTCCAAGAGTCTATCCGTGCTCCCATGTTTCTGAAAGTCCAGGAAAACACAGCTCAGTGATGTGTCTGCTACACAAGGGGGTGGCAGGTGGGGCAGGGCGCAAACGGTGGGGGCAGGTATCAGGACCCAGCCCCAGGGCTCCGAGCCACCTTTCTGAACACTGACATCCAGGGGCTGTGAGCCCCTCCAGGCACCCCTGTCCTTGCTCCCCGGCCGCGTGAAGGGACCCAACCCAGTTAGCACTCCTCTGTAGGGATGTGGGTGCTCCTTCGGAGAGAACTGGGAGCCTCCTAGCAAACGCACCCCTGCAGCCTCCCTTCCCCATCTGCCTCACTCAGGCTCCAACCAGAAAAACAGAACCAGCAGGAGATCTATGTGAAGAGATTTATGGCAAACAATCGGTTATGCAACTGTGGAGCTGGCTAGGCAAGCCTGGAATCTGAAGAGCAGGCTGGACCGAGGGGCCAGGGCTGATGGTGCTGTCCGTGGGCGGAATTTCTTCTCCATCAGGGAAGCCTCAGCTCTGCTCTTAAGGTCTTCCAGGGGATGGAATCGGGCTCACCTAGAGTATCTAGCACAAGCTCTCTCACTTGAAGTCAACCGATTATGGACTGTAATCACATCCACGGGGCACCTTCGGAGTGACACTAAGATTACTGTGTTTGATGGAAGAGCTGGGGATTGTAGCTTTAGCAGGCAGCACCAAGCGTCCCTTCATTCTTCCTCTGTCAGTGGCTTCTAGCTCCTTCAGCTCAAGCATCAACTCTCAGATGGCCCCCACCAGAGGCAGGGTGAGATTGGCAGGGCTCCCAGCTCCCTCCTGCCACGAATTCGCCTGGACCCCCAGCGCTCAGCCCAGCTCCTCTGCCAGCTGTATGTCCCTTGCTTGTGAAATCTCCTTTAACCAGCCTGGGCAAGTCCTCTGGGAGCCCAGCTCGGCGTGGAGCCACCCTCAGGGAGCTGCCGGTCATTTAGAAGTGCCGTCAGAGTCCATAACACCAGTCTGCTGAGCCTTCAGGCCTGGCTCTGGGCTGGATTCTCTGGTTAGCCTGCAGCTCTGGGTTGCAGGAAACCAGCCCTGTGGTTGTTTTGTTTCGATTGCACAACCCTGGAGCAAGAGGCCAGAGCGGACATCTGCTGTTTTGGCCGCCCAACACCCCTGGCCCCCCTCTTTCTGGCAAAAGTCCCCCATTTGCGTCACGGGGAATTCCCCCCATGTGTGCAGCCTGGGGAGTGGGCTGCCAGTCCAGACGCCCGTCCTTCCGTGCCAAGGGATGAGCCTATAGCCCCGGCTGGGTCAGCAGTCCCCCTTCCCTGAGGACGGGACTCTCATTCCTCGTCCTGATGGCCAGCCCAAGGTGGGTCACTGCTCTCCAACATGCCCTCCCTGGTGGCATTCTTGCTGGGGACTGTCTGCCTCTCCTGTGTTTCCTTCCATTCTGAACTTCCCCTCAGTCTGGAGATGAAACCTTTTACTGATCCAGGCAAACAGAGCCCAGTTTCTGTTGCTTACAACCACAGAAACCTGACTGCCTCTGAATGTCAGTCCTGGCTCTGCTCTGACTCACTGTGTGACCCTGGGCAAGGTGGCCCCTTTCTGGCCTCAGTTTCCCCACCTGTACCTCTCAGCTGGCCTCCCGTGCTGACATCGATGACCTCCACGGCTGCCGTGGCCACTGCCTCTGACCAGCATTGATGTGTCCGCTGCCATGGATCAGCTGAGGCCTTCTCTGCTCAACCCTGGGGTCTCTGGGGGTGTGTTTAGGGAGGGAGGGAAGACGGTAGCTGTGGAATTGTTGGTTCTACCTCCTACTTATGTGGGACCATAAGTACATAAGGGGCCATATGTACATCCGAGTACAAAAGGATTGATGTACTCGGCACCAAGACTTTACTAAGCCCCCAAAACCATTGCACAGCTAAGCTGTTGCTTTATTTTTATTTTTTAAAAAATATTTACAGTTATTTATTTGGCTGTACCGGGTCTGAGTTGTGCCACTCTGAATCTTCCATCTTCATCGCGGCATGTGGAATCTTCCAGTTGAGGCATGTGGGATCTAGTTCCCAGACCAGGGATCGAACCTGGGACCCAATGGATCACAGAGTCTTAGCCATTGGACCACCAGGGAAGTCCCTACTAAGCTGTTGCTTTTAGCCATTATGCTCATATTTTTGAGAATCTGATACCTCTGGATGCTCCGCTTAGACCAAAAAATATCCCTCCATCCATCTCTCTCTCCCTTCTTCCCTCCTTTCCTTTCTCTCTCTCTCACTCACACACACTTTAACACATCATTTCAGGAGGAGAACTAGGTACAGGCTTCCGATGCGAGTCCTAACCCTCAGGCAAGCAGCTTCTGCTTTTATAAGACAAATAACCAGCTTCAGGGCACAAGTCAGTGGCCCGGCCTACATCAGGTGCTTTGTGAGCATCAGCTCATCCACGTAAGGAGAACCGCACTTGTGGCAGAAACTGCTATATTTTCACCAAATCCTAGATCATTATTTTCTTCTTGGGCACCCAGCAGGACTACATTTCCCAACCTCCCTTGTGGTTATGTGTGGCCACGTGACTGAGTTCTGGCCAATGGCATGTGAGCCGAAGTGATCTGCTCCACCACCTTTTAGCCTGCTCCTTTTAGCCTGCTCCATAAATTCCTCCTATGCCTTCCTCCACTCTCTCTTTACCCTTCCACAAGATTATTGCAGAGGAGGAAAAGGCCCTAGAAGATGATGAACCACAGGATGAGGGAGCCTGGGCCTCCGAGTTACTGCCTGTAGCAGGGCCCCCACTTCTTCTCTACCAGCCCAGAGTAGACACTGATGTGAATAAGAAATAAACTTTTATTTGGGGATGGTTTGTTATATTTGTTAGCCCATCCTGACTAATACAATATTTTTATTATCTGCATCCAGAGGAGCTGCTCTTTGTTGTAAAGGAATCCACCCAAGGTTGCCTTTAAAGCAGAAAGCTCCACCACTGCCTTCAGCCTGGACCCTTGAGGCTGCCAAGGGTGCATGGCGGGCCTTCTGCCTGGCACCCACCTGAACTCAAAACATCTTTTCCAGGACCCAGATTTACCGCCAGTTTTGGCCTTACCCCTTGCCCCCAGGCCCCTTCATCTGGCTTCCTTCATTTCACCCTGTCTGTAGTCTAGGATCATGTTCCTTCTCATGGCTTCCCACTGCTTTGGCTGTTGTCTGGGGTCCAAAGACCACGGTTCAGAGTCAGCTGAATCTATTTGCTTTTCTCCCGAATAGCTCCTTGAGGGCAGGGCTTGGGGAATGCTCACTGATGGATTTCCTCGTGCCCAGCAGAAGATGAGCATGCAGCAGGTGCTTTTGAAATGCTGTGGTCTCTGCAGTTCCACCATGTGTAAAGCCCTGACAGCGTCATGGCTAAAATCCACCTCCCTGGAGCACCCGGGTTCCAGAGGAAGAAGCTGGACTCCACCGATGCTCATTCCCCAGATGGGCTGTAACAAGGCTCCCGGAAGGTCAAGGCCAGCACTCCGGGCCTGGGCTGCCTCGCTCTGACCACATTTCCCAAGCACAAATTGCACCCTGACCCCGTCCCCAAACCCTACATGCTGGGAGATGGAGACAGGTCAAGTCCATGATATGTGGACCACCCTTTCCATCACTGAACCTCCGAGGGAGGACTGGTCCCCACTTTTTAAATAATTCAATCAGTTTCTAAACTACCATTGAAAATGAAAGTGAAAATGTTGGTCGCTCAGATGTGTCTGACTCTGCAATCTCATGGACTGTAGCCCGCCAGGCTCCTCTGTCCATGGAATTTTCCAAGCAAGAATACTGGAGGGGGTTGCCATTTCCTTCTCCAGAGGATCTTCCCAACCCAGGGATCGGACCCGAGTCACCTGCATTGCAGGCAGATTCTTTACCATCTGAGCCACCAGGGAACCCTTTAGCCCTTGCTTATTTTTAAAATAATAACAGTAATAACAACAGCATTAACTCTCCTTGCTGGGTGTGTGGCAGGCCCCACGCTAGACCATTTATATCCTAGACTTTTCTGATCCTTTGGATCAACTCTTGGGGATGAATGCTGTCATTACTCCCATTTCACAGGTGAGAAAGTTGAGTCCTCCTACCCCCTACCCCACGTCCCCGGTAGCTCCCAGGAGCAGCTGTGGAGGCAGCGGTCAGGGTCTGGCCAGGCAGGGGTGTTGCGGCAGACAGGGCTGCCCAGGACTGGCTTTCCCACTCCCAAAAGCAGGAGAGGAATCTTCTGGAAAGAGAAGAGGAAGGCGAGTCCCTTTCCAAGGGGGCTCTAGGCAGCTCCCAAGCTTGCCCTCCCCTGGTTCTTTCCAGGGGCCCTTGCCCTCCATACATGCTGCGAGCAGCTCTGACCCCACCCAGGGGATCTCCCCTCTCCCTCTCAGGCTCCCACCATCAGAGCATCTGCCGTGGGCTTGGCCGTTTGGTTTCTTCCAAGCAGACCAGGGAGTGATGCCTCTCCCAGGTTGTGTGCTCACTTTGCAAAACAGCAGAAATTTACAGCCCAAGTAATTGATCACGGTGCTGCTGCCTCCCTCCACCTCGCTCCATCTCCTAATTCCCTTCTCTCCACTCTCCCCTCTCTTTTTTCTCAGCGCGCCATCTGTGGTGTCAGAGAAAAGGAAGCCAAGAAGTAGGGGGGGGGGAGTGTTCTGGTCCCAGTTCTGCCAAATACGAGTCACATGAACCTCAGTTTCCCCATCTGCAAAACGGAGACACTGATGATACCTGCTCACCAGCAGGCTGGGGCTACTGGGGCTGTCAGAAGCACCCATGCAGGGTGACTGCGCTCCCCAGACAGTTTTGTGAGGGAGGGGGGTGGCCTGGGGCCCACCTTCCAGATGGGGACGCTGGGACCCGGAGAGCTCGGGGCGTTCACTCGGCCTCACGATGCTTGAAGAACAGCCCTGGGGCTTGAACCCCAGTCTGTTGTCCCCCAAAGTGCAAACCATTAGGTGACACTGCTGCCCCTCCCCCAGGGCCAGTCAGAATGGGGGTGATCCCCGCCAGTCTTCCTAGACCCCCTATGTCACTTCATCCTGAGGCTAACTGTGGGGAGAAGCGGAGGCCCCTGGGGCGAGGGGAGACGCTCTGCAAACTGTAGAGTGCCTTGATGATGGAAAGAAGCATTGACCATCATCTGCTGACCCCTCTCCTGGACCAGGGAGACGCGGGTTCAATCCCTGGGTCGGGAAGATTCCCCTGAAGAAGAGAATGGCAACCGCCTCCAGTACTGTTGCCTGGAGAATCCCAAGGACAGAGGAGCCTGGCGGGCTACAGCCCATGGGGTCGCAAAGAGTCGGACATTATTTAGCGACTAAATAACAAATGACTCCTGGACCAGAGCCCTTGACTGGGAGACCCTCTGGGACATAAAAGCTTGCCTGGCCTTTCCTTCCAAAGACCGTGGGTGAACGGGGGCCTCCTGCCAGCTGGGCCCCACACCTGCCTGCCTCCTGGTGCCTCCAGGAGGTCCCAGAATCTTCCAGAACGTTCCCCCAAAAGGGACTCTGAAGAGCACTTCGCTTGCCTTTCACAGAGCAGGGGAGGCACACAGCCTGGGCCCTGCAGGCCTGGCTGGGAAGCCCCCACCTGACTCCCTTCCAGGGCTCCCTGGGCTGACATCCCTGCCCTCTTCTGTTCAGTTCAGGGGTGGGAGGGAAATATTTCCACGGGGCGAGAGCTGGTCTTTCCCCTTCCACTCCCTTCTCTGCCTTGTTGTCAGTGTAGCTTCGTCTCTGCCTCTGCATGTCTCTCCGTCTCTGTCTCTTCCCCAGCCTCCAGCCTGTAGGTGAGGACCTGCTCCCCTCCCACGCCAAGTCCAGCTCCTCTCTTGCTCCCTCGGCCTCCAAAGGCACCTCTGGGCAGCACCGGCCTCCTCCCCTCCCCATCGCAGCCCAGAGTCTGCAGCTGGAGGGGACCAGGGGGCGCAGAGGGTGCGTTTCTCCCCCTCTCACCCCGCCATCGCTGTCTCTGGAGGGGCAGGGGGCTTCAGCCCCTGCGGCTTCCTGCTCCCGCCTGGCTGGTGGAGATGAGAGCCGGGTGCAGAGCTGGGAGTCAAGCAGCCACACACAGAACAAACAGAATTTTTTTTTGCAACTAGAGGGGGAAGCACAGAGCTAAAAATAAAACGAAAAGATCAGTATCTGTCAGTCTGACAGCTGATTGGCTGCTCGGAGATGCATATAATTACCAGCAACTGGCGCTGGGTAGGCAAAGCCGGGAGAAACTGCTGAGACGAGGTTAGGATTTAACCTTTAAATTCTGGAGCCACCGAAAGCCGAGGGGAGGACACCGGGCGTCGGGGCTACTGAGGCTGGGGGTGGGCAGTGGGCGGTGGGCGGCCGAGTCCGGGGCAGGTCCCGGGGGGCTCCCCCAGGAAGGCCGTGGGAGACCTCCGCCCTGGCCGCCTCCCCCGTCGGACTGGGAGTGCGTTTGATTGGGCAAGCCAGGAGGCAGTGGTCCTTCACCCCGCCCAGCTGGGGGGTGGTGTCTTCCGGGAAGTCAGGGTCTTACCCTCCTGTGTTTGGGGGGGGGGGGTCCGCCTAGGGCTCTGGGCCCCTCCCAGACTGGCCTCCCATGTAGGGTTCACCCCATCCCGTTCGCATTCCTCCGCCTTCCCCAGCCTGGTGTTGATTTGCAAACCCATCCTGGCTCCGTTCCTTCCATCACCCCCTGTCACCAGCGTTCCTGGCTGTTTCCTGCCCCGCCTAGGGAGGGCATCTGGGCACCCCAGGCTTGTCCTAGGTCCCCAGAGATGCACGGAAAGAGCAGGACTAGAGGCATGTTGTGGTCTCACCGAGCCTCAGTTTCTTCATCTGTAAAATGGGGGTGATGATCACAGGGAGATGCTAGGGATGCTCAGCGCCCAGTCTTGCATCTTGATTTTCTCACCTGAGCCAGAAGACAGGCGATGTGGGCTCTAATCCCAACTAGGAATTGTCTCTTTCTCTCTTGTACTTGTCTCCCCCTCTGTGAATTGGGAGTAAGAGTTCTTGCCCTCTGTCCTCTGGGATCTGAGGGAGGAGAGGGCCAAGTGACATGGTCTAGGTGACAGAGCTCAGCAAACTGTACCTGTCCAGGGCAGATGGGTGAGAACTTTTTGTAGCTTCTAGAACCCATCACTGTCTTCCTTCCAGGCCTTTGCCTGGATGTGGCTTTCCTTTCCGTGCTGCCTCCTCCGGGAAGCCCTCCCTGATGTTCCAGCTGGTCCTCTCCTGCAGCCCTGGGTGTCTCCCCTGAAGTCAGGCCCTGATTATCTGGGTCTGTGAGCCCTACGGGGGCAGGAACCACATGCCTGGCAAAGGCCTGGCCCAGAGCCCCTTGAGAAGACAGATACCAGATCCCTGATGCAGGAGGAAGAGGAGAAGCCAGCTTGGGCCACACTGCCCAGGCTTCCGGCAAACAGTGACCTCAGATGGTGGGAGCCTCTGTACCTGCTGGGCCCTGACCCTTTCCCTGTGCTGGGTGGAGCGGCTGCCACTGGATGCTAGGCCCTAGAAAGCCCAGACTGACTACAGGAGACCCTGCTGGAGCTCCTATCAATGATGAGAGGCAAAGGGCAGGTCGGGGAGGCAGGAGAAGGGGTTGCCCAGCTGTACCTGCCCATCCTCAACACTTTAAAGCCATTGTATCGTTGTTGTTCAGTCGCTCAGTCGTGTCCGACTCTTGGCGACCCCATGGACTGCAGCATGCCAGGCTTCCCTGTCTTTCACCATCTCCCGGAGTTTGCTCAAACTCATGTCTATTGAGTTGATGATGCCATCCGACCATCTCATTGAGTCCCCACCATACCTTGTTGGAGGCAGTGCTGTTGTTACCCACATTTTGCTAATGAGCAAACTGCGGCCATATGGCTAGTGAGGGCAGAGCCTGGACACACCCCGTCCCCCTTCTCCGGCGGTCAAGCCCAGCGGCCCCCGCCTCTCTGAGAAGGATGACAGAGAGGTGCAGGGAACGGAGATGTTTCTGGAGCAACTGCTCTGAGACCTTCTAGGCAGACACATTGTCACGGAGAGTCTTGAGAATGCTTTTTTGTGTGGTGTGCAAAGGAATTCGCCTTTGGTGTCTCTGAGAGATCGTCGGGAAGATTTAAACTGCTTTGCAATGATTTGGGGATGTCAGGCTGATATTGCTTTTGAACATAACATCGTGACAAGACTGGGCCCCAAGGCAGCCCAGTTTTATTCAGGTTACGGTAATAATAGTCGCCACAGCAGCAACTAAAGCCATTTTCATGGACTGAGTGCTCACTAAGGGCTCAGCCTTGACTTGGATGCACACTCTGCCCCCTCACAAGAATACACAGAAGAACTGTACAAAAAAGATCTTCATGACCCAGATAATCAAGATGATGTGATCACTCACCTAGAGCCAGACATCCTGGAATGTGAAGTCCAGTGGGCCTTAGAAAGCATCACTACGAACAAAGCTAGTGGAGGTGATGGAATTCCAGTTGAGCTATTTCAAATCCTGAAAGATGATGCTGTGAAAGTGCTGCACTCAATATGCCAGCAAATTTGGAAAACTCAGCAGTGGCCACAGGACTGGAAAAAGTCAGTTTTCATTTCAATCCCAAAGAAAGGCAATGCCAAAGAATGCTCGAACTACTGCACAATTGCACTCATCTCACATGCTAGTAAAGTAATGCTCAAAATTCTCCACACCAGGCTTCAGCAATACGTGAACCGTGAACTTCCAGATGTTCAAGCTGGTTTTAGAAAAGGGAGAGGAACCAGAGATCAAATTGCCAACATCCGCTGGATCATCGAAAAAGCAAGAGAGTTCCAGAAAAACATCTATTTCTGCTTTATTGACTATGCCAAAGCCTTTGACTGTGTGGATCACAATAAACTGTGGAAAATTCTGAAAGAGATGGGAATACCAGACCATCTGACCTGTCTCTTGAGAAACCTGTATGCAGGTCAGGAAGCAACAGTTAGAACTGGACATGGAACAACAGACTGGTTCCAAATAAGAAAAGGAGTATGTCAAGGCTGTATATTGTCATTCTGCTTATTTAACTTATATGCAGAGTACATCATGAGAAATACTGGGCTGGAGGAAGCACAAGCTGGAATCAAGATTGCTGGGAGAAATATCGATAACCTCAGATATGCGGATGACGCCACGCTTATGGCAGAAAGCGAAGTAGAACTAAAGAGCCTCTTGATGAAAGTGAAAGAGGAGAGTGAAAAAGTTGGCTTAAAGCTCAACATTCAGAAAACTAAGATCATGGCATCTGGTCCCATCACTTCATGGGAAATAGATGGGAAAACGGTGGAAACAGTGTCAGACTTTATTTTTGGGCTCCAAAATCACTGCAGATGGTGATTGCAGCCATGAAATTAAAAGACGCTTACTCCTTGGAAGGAAAGTTATGACCAACCTAGATAGCATATTTAAAAGCAGAGACATTACTTTGCCAACAAAGGTCCATCTAGTCAAGGCTATGGTTTTTCCAGTAGTCACGTATGGATGTGAGAGTTGGATGGTGAAGAAAGCTGAGCGCCGAAGAATTGATGCTTCTGAGCTGTGGTGTTGGAGAAGACTCTTGAGAGTCTCTTGGACTGCAAGAAGATCCAACCAGTCCATCCTAGAGGAGATCAGTCCTGGGTGTTAATTGGAAGGACAGATGTTGAAACTGAAACTCCAATACTTTGGCCACCTGATGCAAAGAGTTGACTCATTGGAAAAGACCCTAATGCTGGGAAGGATTGGGGGCAGGAGGAGAAGGGGATAACAGAGGATGAGATGGCTGGATGGCATCACCAACTCGATGGGCATGGGTTTGGGTAGACTCCCGGAGTTGGTGATGGACAGGAAAGCCTGGCGTGCTCTGATTCATGGGGTCGCAAAGAGTCGGACATGACTGAGCGACTGAACTGAACTGAACTGAACTCTGCCCCCTCACCACCAGCTTGAGAGAGCGTTGACTCTCATCCTCGGGTTATTCCCTTCTAGCAGATACCTAAGCTTGCTTGTCTCCACACTCACTGTCTCCCTTGTGAGGCAGTGAGCTTGGTGAAGACCCCAGTCTGGTCTTTCCCATTCATTGCTGAGTCCCCAGTCCCCAGCACCAGCCCCCCAAGGAGCAGCTGGACAATACAGCTTGGCTGGGCACATTTCAGATGAAGAGACTGAGGGTCGGAGAGGCCACACAGCTTGCCAGGAGGGAATCCTAGGTTTCTGCGGCTTGAGAGCCCAGATTCTAATCACCAACTACTCAGATGGCAGCTTGAAAGACCCTCTTGAAAACCCCCTGCCTCAAGAAAGCCGCAGAGCATGAGTCCCCCCACCCTCACCGCCCTGTCCCCTGGTCTCTGCTCTTGTACTAAAACCCAAGAGGCTTCTGACTTGAATGTGCCCCCAGCGCACCTACTGCCTGGTTCCCAGGGAATTGGATGGAAGGTGGCTCGAGTTAGCTCAGGCTTGGGGAAGCTGTATTCTGCTGGAGTAGCCCAGTGTTTTGGGTGGCACGTGACTCAGATTCTCTTTCCTTGTCACGTTGGTTCCCACCCGAGAGATCTTTGAAGTGGAGATGACTTTACTATGTGATTCTCGGCCTGGTTAATTCATAGGTACACTTGATCTTTGCTGCTTCTCTCTGTGATGGGGCCCCTGGTTCTGAGGGGTTTAAGTCCCTCAGGGAGGCCAGGGGTTATAAATCTAAGACGCTCACGGTTAAGAGCTTGATTCTGTCACTGAGTGATCCTGGGAACCTCATTTGACCTCTCTGAGCCTTGACTTACTCTTTTGTAAAAGGGAGACACGCATGGGGAATATCTATCTTGAATGCTGGCTGTCAGTGGGGAAAAAAGAAGTCAAGTTTTCTTTTCTTTTATTTATTTTGGGGCTGCACTGCACTGCATATGGGATCCTACTTCCCTGACCAGGGGTCAAACCTGCACCCCCTGCACTGGAAGCGCAGAGTCTTAACCACTGCACCACCAGGGAAGTCCCAAGTTTCCTCTTTTGCAAAAAATCACATTCTTCACAAGTCGTATACAATTTTTATCCTTGTACTTGAAGAAATGTTAATTTAGGGCTTCCCAGGTGGTTAAGAATCTGCTGCCAATGCACCGGACATGGGTTCCATCCCTGGTCCAGGAAGAGCCCACATACCTCAGGGTGACTAAGCCGTGAGGCAGAACTACTGAAGCGTGTGCACTCTGGAGCCCCGTGCTCTGAAACAAGAGAAGCCCATGCAAGGAAACGCCTGAGCACCGAAACTAGTGAGTTTCGCCGCAACTAGAGAAAGCCCTTGTGCAGCAACCAAGACCCAGCACAGCCGAAAACAAATAAAATTTAGGGGGAAAAAACAAATGTTAGTTTAAAAAAAAAATCTGAGCACCAAACAGTCCCTGAGTCCCTGCTGTGAGCCCAGCCTGGAGAGTGGTACCCCCCTTGTGGGCATGTCCTGTGATAGGGATGTTCACTTGCTCAGGCCGTCCTCACAGCAACCATGAAATGCCAGCGACCAGGATCACCATTTCCGGAGAGAAGAGGCAGGCACAGAGAGGGGACCTGACATGCTTAAGGTTCCACACTGAGAAACTGCAGAGCCTGGCTTTGGAGCTGGGCGCTTTGTTCTACCGATGAACAGAAACGTGAGTTCTGACGGCAGGGCCCGAAGTGAGCTCTCAGGGCACAGAGACCAACCTGAGGTGTCCCTGCCCGGGAGCTACGTCTCCTAGGAGAGGGGGACACATGGACAGACCACTGAAGCATGTGGAATAAGAGGGACCACCCAAGGCTGCATAGCTGATCCATCTCATAAAGAAGCACCAGAAAAGACCCCAGAAGGAACTTGCTTTAAAAAAGTCCCCCGGGGGACGTCCCTGGTGGTCCAGTGGTTGACATCACGCTTCCACTGCATGGAGCATGGTTTCGATCACTGGTTGTGGACCTAAGCTATCGCCTGGAGTGGCCAAAAAAAGAGAAGTCCCGTGGTTGGTGCACTGACATCAGTTCTAGCCCTTCACCGTGGCTGATGGATGGTGCATTTTTCTCATACCTCAAAATGGACTCCTCCTGAGTCGTATTTGAAGCCCAGTTGGCTTGTCCTTCACTGTGCTGTTCTAGTCCCTGGTCATGGGGTCTCTGGACAGGGGGCTCCAGCTCCTGCTATTCAGACCCACAGGGATCATTTTTAAAGAGGTGACCATGCCCTTCCCCACTCCATCCAAAGGTGACTTCAAGTCCCTCCTGGAAGGTCAGCTTCCAGTGGTCAAGAATCTGAGGTCCCCACACCAACAGGGTGTCTCCAGACGGAGGAAGCACATGGCCCAAGCCGTGAGGTGAAGTTGTCAGTTGCTCACATTGATCACAAGCCACCTGTATCCTTCGGACTTTAGAGCCGCCGGCCGCCGTTAACCTCTGAGCGCTCCTGACCAGAATCTCCAGGGCCTGGCACCTCCCGTGGGTGTGGGGTGGAGGTGGGGGGCGGAGGGGAAGGGTCTGCCCGGGAGGAGCAAGGGAGTCACCACTCTAGCCCCACACGTGTGGTACTCGGACAAGCCGAGATGGGGAGAAAGGTGCAGGGCGGCGTGGAAACTGCGCACAGAAGCCCACGCCCATTCTTGCTGCAGGTTTCTACAAGAAACTCAAGGTTTGCCTGTGGCTGGCTTCCTGCGAAAAGGAGCTCACCCATCATCTTCAAGGTCTGCTTCCGTGGAGAGCGTGGCGGGAGGGCATCTCATGAAGACCTGGGCAGTGAGTCTGGACAGCTCAGCCCTGCCCACCCTTGGGGCTGGCTCCGCCTCCACCAACACCGGCTGGGCTGGGTGGGAGTGGGACAGCACCAGCTTCATTTTAGAGAAAATAGAAGAAAGCGCCTGCCGCTGCCGAAAATCCTGGAGACAAATCCCCTCCCCTCGGTAACTCAGATTTGTAAGCTAATTCCTCTCTCCATTCCCACCAGAAAAGCTCTTCCTGTTCTTATCTGTCTCCAGGCCCACGCTGGCCCAACAAGAAAGCTGCCTTTGTTAAGTACTAGAAGCTTCCTCAGTTTGGGGTAATCAAGGGCATCCGTGCCAATGCCTTGCAACTCCCATTGGGCCGGAGAGTCTGAACCGGCACGGTGGGTTGATATAATCCCATCCAAAGCAAAGAAAGGCAATGCTGTATGGACCCTGTGGTGGCCTAGCCCTCAGTCAAGGCGTAGTGACCATCAGGGATTTCAAAAGAGCACGGAACCCCACCACCACCACTGTTGCAGAAAGCCTCGGAGGTCTCCCCAAGGAACTCCAGATTGGGAACCACCGGGCTAAGCCAGTTGGGGTTGGGGTGCAAGTCTTTGATAATCCCTGCAGCCCCTCCCATTTTCTCATAGGGAAGGCTTCCTGCCGCAGGGTGTCGGGGGAGAGCTTGCTGGCTCTGACTCTACCACTTACCAGCTGTGTGATCTTGCGGTGATGGCTTTCCCTCTCTGAACCTCTAGGTCTCAATGCTTCCCTGCTCGGTTGGAAGTGCTCTGTAAAGGCTGGGAGTCTTTATTGTTGCCATTACCGCTTGTTCAGGGGTCCTGACTTCCCACCCTGTGGTGTGTGACCCTCTCTCCAGATTTCAAACATGATGAAAGAGTGATGCAGGGGTGGGCAGGGTGCCCATGGAAACGGGGCTCCGGAAGTGCAACTTCTGAGAAGCCGTCTGTGATGGGAGCCTGGAAGCCGGGTGAGGAAGGCGGGCCTGGTGGCCCATTAGCAAGGAGGCAGAGGGCACCTTGAGATGGCGGTTCTGGGGGGCAGCTGGGTGCCCCCCATCTTTCATGTGCCTGGAATCACCTGGGAACCTTGTCCCAGTGCAGATTCTGCTGGAGCAGACCTAGGCAGGGCTCCCAGGTGAGGCCGGGGCAGGGGCCAGCCAGGGCCGCACAGCAAGGCCTCAGGTCTGAGCAAAGAGGGCAGGCCGCTTGGTGTCTGGAAGCGGTGGCTCCAGAAAGGCCTGAGAGCCCCTGAAAGGCCATGCAGGGAAAGATGAAGCAACATGAGGGTAAAATTACGTTTTCAACAGAAGAAAAGGCCTCTGCCTCCTAGCGTGTAGAAAGATCTCTGTTCCCACCCCCACGCAGCCCCAGGGGTTTGAAAGAATGTGGTTTTCTGAGCACAGCTTTTCCTCGCTGAAGGGGGTGGATTCGCTCTGAAAAAGTTGCCTACGAAATGATTTTTTTTTTTTTATATCAAACGTTATTTTCCAGTGGTGCGTGTTTTAAGACCATGGTTGTGTTCCCGCCGAGAAGGATCCGACTCTGAGGCATTGTCGTTGAGGATGTGGCAAACACGAGGGGTGGGGAGCTCAAGGCCATCGCTTCGGAGCGATGAGAGCTGACGCTGCAGAGGGCAGGAACCAAAATCTGAAGCCCCAGTGGTCCCCAGATACACTGAGGTTCACGGCCAAAGAGCCGTGAGGTTCACGGGCCCCGAGCCCTGACCAACACCATTGATGGTATGACTGGTGGGACCAGAGAGGACCCAGGGCAAACCAGCCCCCTCAGCCGGAAGAGGAGCTCAGAGAGGCCTGCCATCTTGTCTGTGTAGAGGACACCATCAGCCACACTCTGAATATCCAGCTGGAAGTGTTTTTGTTTTTATATTGGATGCAATTGTCTAATGTGCAGTAGGAGCCTACTCCCGTGGCAGTTCAGCTGTATTTCTCAAAGAAGCTATGTCAGAGTTCCACCAAGACTCCAGAGGAACTGCCTCCTTGCCCAGAGGGGTCTGCTTGAATGTGCCAAGCTGGGAATCTTAAATCAGAGATGAAAGCCCACAGTCTGCCATTACTTGACCGACTCTGGTTTTCCCGAGCATAGCCTGGGGTCAATACGCCAAGGAACACACTTTGGGAACCCAGTCAAGGACGAGCCCTCATAACTAAGGGTCTCTCTGTTTCTGCATCAGTTACCTACTGCTGTGTAACAAATCACTCCTAACTTAGCGCTTTAAAACAACAGGTATTTATTATCTCAAAGGGTCTGTGACTCAGGGATTCAAAAGTGGCGTAACTGGGCAGGAGGAGAAGGGGGCGACAGAGGATGAAATGGTTGGATGGCATCGCCAATTCAATGGACGTGAGTTTGAGCAAACTCTGGGAGATAGTGAAGGGCAGGGGTAGCCTGCCGTGCTGCAGTCCATGGGGTTGCAAAGAGTCAGACATGACTCAGCAACTGAACAACAACATAACTGGCTGGTCCCAGTTTGTGGTCTCCACTGAAGTTGCAGTCCAAATAGCAGCTGGGGCTGCTCTCATCTGACTGGGGCTGCGGGATTGGCTTCCAAGATGGTATGCTCACTGGCTGGCTGTTGGCAGGAGGCCTCGGTTTCTTGCCCCATGGAGTCCTCCACAGAGCTGCTTGAGTTTCCTCACTATATGGTTTCTTCTAGATGGATGCCAGCGAGAAAGACTAAGCCACAGTATCTTGGAATGCATGTGTGGTCCTTTCCACACTGTCCTCTTGGCCCCACGGGGACAGCTCTATTCATTGTGGGAAGGGCTGAAGGGGGTGGAAATTGTCTGGAGACCATCTTGCAGGCTGACTGCCATGGTAACCATCTCTCCAGTACAAGGACAGATAACTTGCCTCATTCTCACAACTGGTTTCTTACCATTTAGTGCCAATTAGTAACTTTGAGAAGTGACCCTGCTAACCTGTGATGTGAAGGAGGAAAAGACTAGGAATTATCAGCTACACCAACCCCCCGTGAACAGCAGCAATAACAATCATCTGGGCCTGTTTGTAGAGCCCTCACCCCATGCCTGGTGCCTCAACAGCATCATGGCACAGTGCAATCCACGTCCCCAAGGAGAAGGTTCCGCAACATTTCCAAGTTAGGCCACTCATTTTTATGAAATGTATAAAGTGAGATTTTTGTTTGTTTGTTTTGGCAGTGATGGCTACAAGGACACAAGTAGCTTTGCCTCCTGGAGACGCAGAGAAAAATTCCATGACCCGTGTGAACTCATGTAGGGAAGACTGAAGTGGGGTGTAAACTCAGAATGGATAAATGCCAAAGATACAGTAAATAGGTGAGATGAAATGTTTATTTTGTGTGCATTAGCAATATGAGGAGGACTTCCCTGGCGGTCCAGTGGTTAAGAATTGACCTGCCAATGCAGGGGACACGAATTCGATCCCTGGTCCGGGAAGATCCCACATGCCACAGAGTAACTAAGCCCCATGCACCGCAACTACCTGCTGCAGCTAAGGTATGACGCCCCCATCCCTTAGAGCCTGTGCGATGCAACGAGAAGCCACCGCAAGAAGCCCACACACCACAGAGCAGCCCATTCTCGCTGCAGTGAAGATCACGCAGCAATGAAGATTCAGCACAACCGTAAATAAAATAAAATAACAGGTAAAATTCTAAAATACAGACAAACAACATGAGGAGTCAGGGTGAGCCGAGGGTTCTTTGGTTTTGCCCCAGCCTCATGCTGGGAAAAAGGGTCACATCTCTGGCGGTGGCCTAGTGGTGAGGAGCAGACACCTGGCCGCTCGAGTTACCATGTCTGTTACTAACTCTGTGACCAGGCAAGGGACTTCACGGCCCTGTCTCCTGTCTGTGAAATGGGTTGATAATGGCGAACTCCTCCGGTTATGCTGAGGCTTCAGGAGGTTCTGGTATGCTTTATCCTGGCAAAGCTGATGGCGGATCACCAAGGTGGTGGCACCCTAGGTTCAAAGAACCTTCATAGAAGTGCCATGGCCTGGAAAGATCTTTGCTCTGTGACCGAAAGTGGACCCAGAGCCACAGAGCAGATGGTCGCTGCTGCTGGGGACCCCTGTATGGGCAACCCCGGGGGCTGGAAGGAGCTCAGCCCTTGCTTCTGCTGGGGGCATGTGTGGGCATGGAGCTGGCCGGGCCCTTTCCTGTCCTGTCCCAGCATGATTTCAACAGAGGGAGCGTCCTGGGCGTGTCTTCCCCTCGGAAGTCTCAACCCGCTGAGGCGGGATTTGGGGAGCTCTGGCTAAATCTGCTGTCCCAACAAACAGGCCAGGCTTAGAGAAACGGAGTGGGGGTACAAGTTCCTGACCCCGCAGCCTGGGCCTGGCCTGATGGAAGGGTTTTGGCTCAGGCTGGCCTGACAGCCCTTGACTCCACCCCTCAGGGCTGTGTGACTCCAGACAAGTGTCTCCGCCTCCCAGGCCCTCAGTTTCCCCATCCCTATAGTCTTGGGCTGGGCTTGCCTGCCCACTCTAGGAACCTGGGGTTGCCCAGGAGGACACAGAGCTTATGCAGGTGTGCATGGGGAAGTCCCAGGCCACCCTCTTCCTTTCCAATCAAGAGAGCTCCATTTTCATCTCTGGTATGTTGATGATCTAAGTAGCACTTCATTTTTAAAAAGAAGAAGAAAAAAGAAAAGGAAAGTCATCTACAGCGAAAACAATACAGAAGTTTCCCACCAACTTACTTTGTCCCCTGACTCATGCCTTCAAGCTTTATGGGAGTGGAGTGGTCCCTCGCTAGGTTTAGTGACTGCCCCTTTCCAAATAGTTCCTGGTCTCCTGGATTTGAATCTCTGTTTCTTTCAGTCTCTGTGAGGTCCCATGAAAGGTGGGGAGAGGAAGGGGCTTTAGTTGGAGGGGGGTCCACAGAGATCTTGATGTGCCAAGGTCATGGACAGCCTGGGTGTGCTGGCCTCCTCTCTGGACACGTGCTGTGGGCATCTCGGACACGTGCCCCCTCGGCCCCCCTGTGCCCAAGCATCCCCAGCTTGGGCCCAAGGCCCAGCTGCATATGGGCCCCCAGTAGAAGCCAGGGCCAGCCCTTGCTGCCTCTGAAATGAGGAGTCTGTGGGCCTGGATGGTCTCTCAGCCCCTCCCAACTTCAACACTAATTGCTGCATTTACGGAGCTCCAGCTGTCTGCAGAGTGGGGTCTGGGATGGGGGAGGGGTGGATCCTGTCCTGGGAAGAGGAGCCACCTCAGCTGGCTGCCTCCGGCTGGCCTGGGGATGGCAGGGCTCAGAGTGGCCCCTGGGCCCCAGGAGGACCAGGTGCCAGGCCCAGCTGCCAGGCTGCCATTTGAAATGTCTCCTGTTGGTGGCACTTTGGTAAGTTGCAGGTATTCTTGTCTTTGCATATATTTGATCTGTATCTGAAACCCGCGCTGTTTCATTTCTCGGCTATGGGATTCTTAGGGTCTGACACTGAACTTGACCATGTCATTCCCCAGGTAAAGGTTTTCCATGGCTCCTCACTGCCCTTAGAAGACAATCTAAGCTCAAAAGTGACCCCAAACCTTTTGGGGTCTGGCATAGGCCTAGCTCTTCCACCTAGGGGCTCTCGAGCCCTCACCCTATGCCCTCCAGGCACATATACTGGACCATGAAAACTTTCTTCCCTCTCGGGAGCCTCATACCCTTCTGCCTGACACACTCTCCTTCTCTTTTTCTTGTTGCTTGCTAAATGTCACTTCCTCCGGGAAGCCCTCCCTGCCTAATTGAGCGACTTCAGTTCACACTCAGGCTCACCCTGTGCTTTTCCTTTGTAGCACACTCATCACTGTCGTGAGCTAAAAGAAAAAAGCCTGTTTATCTGATCTGCACTCCTCCCCCCACTAGAAGGTGGGCTCTGTGGGTGCCCCTCATTGGATTTTCCTGTTTATACCAGATGCAGTGCCGGGCACCCAGTGAACACTCTGGAGATGTCTGCCCAGTGAGTCCTTGTGTGGTCACTCTGTGATCCCACAGGCAGCCTGTTGATTCAGGCTGCTAACCTGGGGCCAGCCAGGGCTGCCGGCGGTGCACCTGACCAGGTCACGTTGGCATCTGGGAATCCAGGCCCAGCCCCATCCTCTGGCCTGCCGGCTCTGCCTGGAAGCAAGGAAGGGGTTAAGTGTTTCTGGCGGCCTCGTGCTGTGTTTGCGGCAGTTCCCCCTTCCGAGGGTACAGTAACCGAGGTTGGCGAGGAATGTTTGCAATGCAGAGCTAGGAGGGAGGGCGGCTGGTGGAAGTGGGGGCCTGTGGAGGCCAGGCCGGGCCAGGCTCCTCAGTTGAGCAATCGCCCAGGCCCAGCCGGTTCCTGTAACTCCTGCCCCTCCTGCCTTTTCCCGCCCTGCCGGCTTCCTCTACCCGCTGCCTGCGGGGCAGTGGGGGTGGCCTGTCCTCTGGGGCCTGCAGCGAGAGGTAGAGGGACAGAGGCCCCCTCTGAGAGCCTGGAGGCCAGGGTGAAAGGGAGGGGCTTCCAGAGAGAGAGAGAAGGAGTGCAGTCAGCTCAGCCACCCTGGCCCAGAGAGGGTAAGGCTTTTGCCCAAGGTCACACAGGGAGGCGCCACCATCCAACTGGGCCACACCCTGGATTCAGATTTTTTTGTTCCCATGGTAGCAGGCTACAACTCAACACCGTGTGGAGGCCACTTTGCCACTCAGATGGGAAGCTCTAATTCCCAGAGACTCTCTCCTACCTGAAGGCCAGGGCCTCTCCTGCCCCTAGCCTGGCTCTTCACTCAGGGCTAGGGTCTCAGAGAGGAGGGTGGCTCTCATCGGGTTGGGTGCAACCACCATCCCCCTCACCACCCGGCACTGCCCAGTCGTCAGCCTGTCCTGGGGACACTGGTCCCCTCCAGAAGTGTGGAGGAAATGGATGAACACCACACTCAAGTCGGTTCTCAAACGCCACCCACACCTGGGACTTCCTTGATGGTCCCGTGGTAATGACTCTGCCTTCCAATGCCACAGGGCAGCAAAGACCCAGTACAGCCAAAACAAAACAAACAAAAAACCAGTCCACTCCTTCCTCCAATTCCCTTCAAGGAAGAAGCTTCGTGAATTCTGAATAGCATGTTGAGCCCACAAAACTGGTCTTTCTCCACAAGCACACACCTTCTTTAGGGAAAGCAGCATTCCTGACAATGCAGAAAGGGCTCCTTCTGTCGACAGTATTTACAAGTGACCTCTGGGGAGGTGGTCCTTGCCATCATTCAGACCCAGTTCCAACCTTGGTTCCACCGCCTTGAAGTTTGTGGCCACGCACCTCTTTCTGAGTCTCAGTTTCCTCATCTGTAAAGTGGAATTCAGACACAGGGTGGGTGGAGCAGCAGGACCGCTCTGGTTCTGCGGAGACTCTGGGCCACTCGCCTTGCCTGGTCCCACAGACATTCAGTCTGTTTGGGGCTGGCTCACAGTGTCCCCCGCTGGGGCCCTGGGCTTTGGCCAATTTGCTAGCAGATGATGGTCTTAAAACCCTCAGAGGTGGCCACATCTGTCTGGAATGAACAGTGGAGCCCCTGGGACCCCACCTCTGCAGAAGGCAGGGTGGGCGATCTGTGTGAGCTAGGAGTTCCCGTGAGAATCAAACACAGCGTTTAGAGATGAGGAGGCTTGTAGGACAAGCGGCAGCCAAGCCATCTAGGCATAGTGAGGAATTTTCACCTGAAAACCCACACCAGTGATACCAAGGACCTTCCTACACTCTGCTCTGCAGCTAGTCCTACTGTGAGCCAGATAATGACTGACCTACTTTATTCCAACAACACAGCTAAGAAGGAAGTATATTGGTCCCCCACACACACTTTTTTTTTTTAAAGAAAACAGAGAGGTTGATGCATTTGCTCAAGGTCACACAGCTTGTAAGGAGTGGAGCCTGACTTGGAACTCAGGCCTCCAGAATCTCTGCTCTTAGGGGATCTCTTCCACAATTTGTTTGGGATCCAGGCTCTTCATAGAGGAGATGGGCCACCTTGGGTTGATCATTAAGCCCCAGAGCCATGAATTGAGGGGAAAATCTCCAACATCCCCTGGGGATGGGGGAGGCACTGTGCTAAATTATCACTACCAGTAGGTGAGCAGAGCTCAGAGAGGGCAAGCGTCTTACTCCAAGGCACACAGCCAGTCCAGCCAGGACCCACTCTCAAATCGACTGATGATGCCTTCTGGTCCCATGGCCCCCCTGGCTCCCTGTCGGGGCTCCACCAAGTCTGTGGCCTCCACCAAGTCCATGGCCGGGAAGGACCCTCACAACTGACTGGTCTCCCCAGACAGATGGACAGATGCTGGCTGCCCCCCTCCCAGGGCCGGCGGGCTGCGAGGCTTCACCACCTCCTCCCGAGCAGGTTTCCTTTAAGAAACCAGAAGATTGATTTCCTGGCAGGCTCGCCGAGGAGCCCGTCCAAATGGTTTGCATGTCTGCATTTTTTACTGCTCCGTTTAATATGTATGCAAATGCCGGCCGGCTGCACAGTCACACGCGGCGCCCCATTAAAGCGCCGTCCGGGCGCGCGCATCATTCGAGGCGACGGGCTCAGCGGCCCTGATAGATGGGGTGCGGGGACGGAGACAAATGACGGGCTTTTGTAATTTCGTTCTCCCTTTTTCGGGGGTGTGGGGGGGGGGCCGCTCAAGCCTAGAAACAGCAGAGGAGATTTAAATATATGCAAAATTGTTTGGGGGTTTGGGGGGACGGTGTAGAAACCTGGACCAGAAGGAGGGGATTCACTGTTCTCCTTCGTGGGGCTGAAGGCTGGAGGGGGGCGCCGAGCCCCACAGTCACCTTCTGGCAGAGAGAGCGGCTTTGCTACTGATAAGCAGGCTCGGTCCTATGGGAAGCGCTGCTTCAGCCGCAGAGAAAATGCCAGTTATTTTCAGCCGTGTTACACCCCAGAGGCCACTGCTGCGAGTTTTTACCATCCCACCCGCGCCCCCCACACCAACTTAATTTTCTTGGGCTTCCAGGGCTTTTAACTTTATAATGGGTGTCATTTAACTCTTCGCACTAGCCCTAAAAAGTGGATCACACCCATTGTACAGATGGGGAAATTGAGGCTCGCAGTACCTTGGGAGGGTTGCAGAGTTAATAGGGGGGTGGATGAGATTCTCAGAGCCATTCCTTGACCCACTCAGCCCTTGGCTAGCTCTTGCTTTGTGGAGTTTGCTCCCAGCCATGGAAGGTGGGGCAGGTGTGAAATCTGCCCAGACTAACCCTTGCTCAATAACCCCTGCTCTCCAACCCTAGCTCCCCTTGCAGGGCCCTTAGCATCCTACCTGTCTCCACCTGCCTGGTAACAAGCCCACATCAGAACGAACCTGAAGACTCAAATTTCTGAAATATTGTTTCAGCCTAAAATCTGAAGTGTGAGTTTTAAAGGAATCTTTCCTTAGTTCTCAGGATTTTAGGCGACACGGCAGCTGGGGGGCAGCCTGGAGGATCATATGAAGATGCAAAGATTTCCCAGAGGAGGCTCCAACCTAAAGAGATAGCTCAGACCACCTGGAGAGGCAATTTTGTGTGTGTGTGTGTGTGTGTGTGCAGTGTGACAGTGTGTTGGTCTATGTGTGTGTGTCATTGTGGGTGTTTATCTGTTTGCCAGTGTGTGCGTCTCAGTGTGACGGTGGGATTGTGCTTGTGTCCATGTACACGTGTGTGTCAGCGTGCATGTGTGTGTGTCGATGTGACAGCAGCTGAGAGCTCCTGTCCTCAGGCTGGCAAGCAGCTGGAGTGTGAATTTCCCTGAGGGTTTCCATCTCCCTGCAGTGTAGGCCTCCTGCCTCCTCCATTCCCACCCAGAAACCTGCTCCCCTTTTCAGCGAAAACCTCCACTGTTTCAGCGGCAGAATGGAGGGCAGGACACCCCACAGGCAGTTGTGAGGATCCAAAAGGCTGAGCCCCCAACAAAGCCCCGCATAGATGACAAGGACTGTGGTTATCGGGGCCTGTTGCCTGATGGGTGAGCCTGGGAATTCTGGGAAGGAAATGAGGGTGGAAATGAAGGCCATGCACAGCTTTCTGGAGAAGCTCACCTTGTGTGTATGCGCCTGAGTGTGACAGTCCCCATCCCTCCTCCGCCTTCCACCCCTCCCCTAGGTCCTTCCCCAACCCCCCACCCCATCCCCACTCTCTTCCAGTCTCTCAAGTTCACCCTGCGCTGGAGTCCCTTGGGCCATCTCTCCTGGAGTTTCCCGCAGATACCCCCAGGGCCCATCCCTGCCCCCCCCACCCCGCCCCCCGCAGAAGTCCTCCCTGACCACCCACATCTTCCCCTTGCCCTCACCACCTCCTACACCCCAACCAGTTGCTTGTCTGTTTCATTTTGTCTCCATCATCTATCCCTCAGGAACGTGAACCTTGGGGGAACCTAAAAAGTGGGGGTTCCCTCCAGGACGTTCCTGATGTTCGTGAACATCTCGGGACCCCCGCCCAGGCCAGGCTTCTTTTCCAGGCTCAGGTCCTTTGCTCTTGACAGATCTCATTCACCCCGAGGCTCACCCTCCGTGTCCAGGGAGCCCAACCAGACGATGATGACCCCATGTTCTAAGTCCTCCTCCAACTGGTTTGTGTATTGGCACAGTCCACCCTTCTTCCAGGCCTCAAGGTGTCACCTCCCCTGAACTGGCCCCAACCCCAATCATAGTACCAGTGGTACTAAAGTGACTATTTCCTGCAGCCTCTCAAGAAAATTCTTTCGCTGAGAACCATTTTGAATGGACCTCAACACTGCCCCTCTCTGAATACCTCCTCCCCTGGGGCCCCCTGAAGCATTCTTTAGGGCCTCCCACCAGCTTCCCAGGTGGCCCTAGTGATAAAGAATCTGCCTGCCAATGCAGGAGACACAAGAGACTCTGGTTGGATTCCTGGGTCAGGAAGATCCCCTGGAGTAGGAAATGGTAGCCCGCTCCAGTATTCTTGCCTGGAGAATCCCACGGACAGAGGAGCCTGGTGGGCTACAGTCCATGGGGTCGCAGAGAGTCGGACACAACTGAGCAACTGAGCTTGCATGCACATAGGAACTAAGCCCAGAGAACCTGTGAGCGTGGGGAGAGGGTGAGCCCTGGGCCTCACTAGGGCCTCCCCCGGGCCTCCCCCAAACTGGGCCGAGCACAGTAGCCTCTGGACTGTTGAAATAGACAAGGGAGAGGGTGAATGCACAGGCTTGCCCCGTGGCCCCCTTGGGGTCCACACTCTTACTCCCCAGCTGGTTGGGCGGGGTTGGGGGGGGAGGCTGCTGTGTGTGGACCGGCTGAGTCAGGCCCTAACCCCAGGCAAGGGGCCACCTTGGCTCCTGCCAATCTTGCTGACTGGGCTGAATTCATGTTTGCACCTCCCTCAGCAACCCACCATTACTCATCGTTGGCATTTATCCCCAAGCAAGGGGTGACCCTCGGAGCAGCCCGCAGCCTCCTGTGTGTTCTGAGGAAGGGGTGGCTGGAGGCTGGGCTTCGAGAAGGCACAGCAGGAATTGTGAGCAGCTGCTCTGAGTGCAATGACCATATTTTTCTGAGCTGAAAAATTAGGACACAGGATGTAGCAGAGGGTTTTCTCAGATTTGTTCATTCGATGAGTGCGAAAGTCTTCCAAAGGTACGAAACCTAAAAACGCTTATGTAGTTATGTAGGTAATGCATTGTCTTGTTGAAAAGCCTCTGAGTTTCCCAAATCAGGGAGATTCTGGAAATTAATACTTCAATTTGACGAATATCTGGGGGGGGGTGGTCCCTGGGTCAACCCTGTCCTTGGTGCTTGGGCAATAATGGGGAGCAAAACAGGGGTGATCCTGGACTCACAGAGCTCACGTGGGGAGGCTGACATTCCTTAAATAATTTCACATTTTAGGACCAAGAGAAGCGGTATGCGGGCGGGGGGGGACGTACAGGGCCATGAAGGCCAGCGGTTCCCATGTGGAGCGCAGGTGGGGATGTCCAGGAAGCCATCTTTTCTATTATTTATGTATTTTTGGCTGCACTGGGTCTTTGCTGCTGAGGCCTTTCTCTAGCTGCAGTGAGCAGGGGCGGCTGTTTGTTTTGGTGTGTGAGCTTCTCACTGCAGTGGCTTCTCTTGTTGCAGAGCACAGGCTCCAGGGTGGGCAGGCTTCAGTAGTTACACGGCACCGGACTTAGGGGTTCCTCTGCCTGTGGAATCTTCCCAGACCAGGGATGGACCCTGCATCCCCTGCCTTGGCAGGCAGATTCTTATCCACTGCACCACCAGGGAAGTCCCAGGAAGACATCTTTGAAGAAAGAAAGTCTGGAGTGAGACTGAGCTTTTTGGGTGTTTCCTGTGGGAGGGGTGGGAGTGGACTGGAGAGAGGGAAGTATATTTTAGGCGGGAGGAAAGGTATGTGCAACGGGCCAGTAGCAGAAAGGAGGGTCGGGTGTTTGAGGGACAGGAAGCAGCCCAGGTGACTGCAGTGTGGTGAGCGAGGGGAAGAGGAGGTGGGAGAGGTCGGCAGGGGCCAGTGCAGGCAGTGCCCACCAGTCCATGAGAAGGTGGTGGATGTTCTCCTGCTGCCAGTGGGGAACCAGGGACTGTTTGGCACAGGTGGGACCTGATCGTACTTCTGGATGTGGATAATAATGAGGATGATGATAATGTTGGTTATTAAGGGAAGTGTTTAGTGAGCACTTACTATGTGCCAAGCACTGGCTACCCATTCCAGCATTCTTGCCTGGAGAAGCCCATGGACAGAGGAGCCTGGCTACAGTCCATGAGGTTGCAAAGAGTCAGACACAACTGAGAGACTTAAGTATGCAGGCACGCATGCAAGCACCATTTCAGCCATTCTACAAATGAGAAAAGTGAAGGTTGGGAAGGGAATTGGCTTATCTGAGGTCATATGGCTGGCAAATAGCAATGATGGAACTCTGAGTCCGCTGGCTCCAGAGTCTCTACCCTTGTCCCCCACACAAAGCTGCCCTAGTTTGGACACAGAAGGACAAGGGACATGCAGATGACCGCCCCCTCCCCCCCAACCTCTCTGTGGCACTGCCTCTTCTCTGCTGTGTCCCAGGCGTGGGTGGGGACTCTGTGTCACCAGGTCAGCCAGGGCTGGAAAGGCCCAGCTCAGTCCCTGCTCAGGCCCAGTAGGGAAGTAGAGGTTGCAACATCAGAGGCTGAGCTTCTGGAGAAGTTGGGACCCCAGTGGGGGTGGACAGGTCACTGGGGCACAAGTCCCAGGAGAGCACAGCCCCACTCATCTGTTTGGGATTCAAGGACTTTGAGATACAGCTAGAGCATTCCCAGGCTTCTCTGGTGGCTCAGATGGTAAAGAATCCACCTGCAATGTGGGAGACCTGGATTTGATCCCTGGGTTGGGAAGATTCCTCTGGAAGGGGGCATGGCAACCTATTCCAGTATTCTTTGCCTAGAGAATCCCCATGGACAGGGGAGCCTGGCAGGCTACAGTCCATGGGGTCACAAAGAGTTGGACACAACTGAGAGACTAAGCCCAGCACAGCACAGAGTATCCCCAGGACCAGAGCAGCATCTCTGCCCCCTGCTTCCTGATCACACCTGTGTCATTTTAAAAAATCCTATTCCCAGAACTTCCCTGCTGGTCCAGTGGCTAAGACTCCACACTCCTGATGCAGGGGGCTCCGGTTCGATCCCTGGTTGGGGGCTAGATCCCACGTCTCAACTAAGAGTTTGCATGCCTCAACTAAACATGCCAAATACTGCAATGAAAATCCCATGTGCTGTAACTAAGACCCAGAAGAGCCAAATACATACATCAAATATTTAAAAAATCCTATTCCCTCAGTGACCATCAGAAAAATGCAAATCAAAACCATGAGATACCACACCCCCTACACCTACTAGGATGGTTACTATCAAAAGTCAGAAAATAACAAGTGCGGGTGAGGATGTGGAGAAATTGGAAGCTTGTACACTGTTGGTGGGAATGTAAAATGGTCCAGCCACTATGGAAAACAGTACGATGGTTCCTCAAAAAATTAAAAATAGAATTACCATATGATCTAGCAATTCCACTTTTGGGTATATAACCCAAAGCATTGAAGTCAAGGTCTCCAGCAGGTATATGTTCCATGGTCACTGCAGTGTTATTCACAATAGCCAAAAGGTGGAAACAACCCAAGCGTCCATCAACAGATGAACAGATAAACCAAATGTGGTACATACATATAATGGAGTATCATTCAGCCTTGAAAAGGAAGGCCATTCTGACACTCACTTCACTTTGGGTGAACCTGGAGGACATTATGCTAAGTGAAATAAGCCAGACACCAAAGGACAAATATTGTATGCTTTCACTTATATTAGGTTCCTAGAATGGGTAAATTCATAGGGAGTGGTGGGTGCCAAGGCCTGGGGAGAAAGGGAAATAGAGTTAGTTAATGTTTAATAGGTACAGAGTTTGGCAAGGTAAAAGGAGTTCTGGGAATTCCCTGGCAGTCCAGTGGTTAAGAATCTGAACTTCCACTGAAGGGGCCATGGGTTCCGTCTCTGGTCGGGCAATTAAGATCCTGCATGCCATGTGGCATGGCCAAAAAACCCCAAAAGTTCTGGAGATGGATGGTGGTGATGGTTGCCCAAGAATGTGAATGGACTTAATGCCACTGAACTGTATACTTTCAAATGGTTAAGATGGTAAATTAAAAAAAAAAATCCTTATTCTAAGCTCTCCCAAGTGGTCAACACTGGGCTTCTTTTAAGTTGTGTTTATAAGAGATAAATTAAAATATCAGATGGTAATTGTCATTACAGCAGGTAAGAATCATAGATGCTGGGGTTTCTGGGCAAGTGATCTCACCTCCTTGAGCCTCAGTTTTCTCCTGAGGAAATGGGGATAAAGATAGTCCCTGACTCCTGGGGCTACCATGAGGATTCCACGATGCCCCCAAGGGGGCCTACTCCGTGTCCAGTGAGCACTCTGACAGCAGAACTTAGTACTGGCAGATATTCCTCAGGCCTTTGGGGTTTGGGAAAATGAGCAGCACAGGACCCAGTCAGAGGAGAAAAGCCTACTTGCCTCACTACACACATGGGGAAACTGAGGCCTCGAGAAGTCAAGGGACCTGTCCAAGTTCTCTGATATCCCTTGAACCAGAATGCGGTTTTCCAAATCTGTATCAGTTAGCCAGGCTAGGTTGTGCTGCAGTAACAAATGAGCCCCACACTGAAGTGTCTCAACACAGCGACAGTTTGTTTTGCACAACGAAAGCCTGCCATGAGTCCAGGTGATTCTCCATGGCAACCACCCTCCACGTGAAAGCTCAGGGTGGAGGCTTCCCTGGTGGCTCAGTGGTAAAGAATCCACCTGTGAATGTAGGAGTCACGGATTTGACCCTGATCCTGGGAAGATCCCCCATGCTTCAGAGCCAGTAAGCCTTGTGTGTCACAACTACTAAGCTTGTGTACCTAGAACCCAGGAGCTGCAAGGAGAGAAGCCCCTGTAACGAGAAGTCCATGCACTGCAACTAGAGAGTAGCCCCCACTTGCCACAACTAAAGAAAGCCCTCCCAGCAATGAAGATCAAGCACAGCCAAAAATAAATATATAAACAAAATTATTAAAAAGAAAAAAACAAACTCAGTGGGCCAGGCTGCCTTTGTCTCGTGGTACCTCCATGTCTAAGTCACTGAGACAGGAAAGAGCATCACATCACTTCTTCCCACAACTCATTGGCCAGCACTGGTCACATGACTTCACCCCATGGCAAGGTGGATGGGTCCTGAGAAGGAGAACTGAAGACAGGTAAGCACCAGAAGTTTCTACTCAGTATGCGAGAGGGAGGAAGGCCAGCGGATGGCTTCCCCAAGCAGTCCATGTGCACGGTGAACTGAATCAAAAAGAAAAGGGTTTAAGGCTCGAATCACTTCCTCTCCTACCCAAGCCCCCAGCTCCCTTCCCGGGGTAACCACAGCTACCAGGGCTACTCTGCACGTTGACAAGCAAGGTGTGTACCAGGTGCCCTTGTTAAAATACAGATGAGGGCTTATTGCTCTTTTCCACTCCTTGAAGGAGCAGGCAGGTATTTGTCACAGCTTTTTGCTCTTCCACTGGGCAGTGCCTTCCCATTATGCAATCAGCGACCTCCACCCTGTGCCCATGGGTGTCTAGGCGTTTTCCAAAGTTCTGCTGTTATAAACAGTGATGCAATCAATTTCCTGTGCCTTTTCCCTTGTCACCCGTGTGAGTGTTTCTGTGGTTTAAATTCCTAAAAATGGAATTGCTTGGTCAGAGGGCAGGTGCAAGGAGCCATCTGACAACTCTCTGGCGGCAGGTGCTGCCTCCAGGGTCAGGAGGGCTTTTAAGAACAGGTGCTAATGGAGCCCAGTGGGTTTCCCATCCCAGGGGGTTTCCAAAGGGGACACAGGAGAGGGAGCAGGAAGAGGGGGTGCCCCTCCCATCTTGACTCTGCCATGCCGGTCCTAATGCTGGTGCTCTGCCATGCCCATCTTATAGAGAGCAAATGCCGCGTTCCAGAGGGATGAGTTGCTTGCTGGTGGTGCCCAGCGAGCATCTTTGAGCCACGGTCCCAGACTGGGCTGAGTCCTCCTGGGTTCCAAGATCCCAGCTCTCTGCTGGAGACCTCATGGGTCCTTTCTATACTGGCTTCTCTCAAAGGCACTCATGTTCCCCCAAGAGCTTTCTTTAAAAATTTTTTTTGGCTGTGCTGGGTCTTTGTTGCTGTGAGGGCTCTTCTCTAGTTGCGGTAAGTGGAAGCTACTCTCAAGTTGTGGTGCAAAGGCTTCTCACCTTGGCGGCTTCTCTTGTTGCAGAGCACGGGCTCTAGGTACACAGGCTTCCATAGTTGCGACACATAGGCTTAGTTACCCCTCGGCATGTGGAATCTTCCCAGACCAGGGATCAAACCCGTGTCCCCTGCACTGGCAGGAGAATTCTTAACCACTGGACCACCAGGGAAGTCCTTCCCCAAGGGATTTGCTAAAACTCATCTTCGCTTCCTCGGGACTCACCGGGTCCAGTTCTCAGGTTGCTCGGGTTGCAGAACCATCAGCCTCTCCCTTCCCCCTTCACTGTTTTCATATCTGATGCATCGTTTTGAAAGAGCATCTTGGTATGTAGAGTTTAGTCTTGTTGATTTTTAAATTTTCCTTCTTTTTGTTGGGGGTGGGGAGGGTAGTATCATCCCTGTTGTTTCTGGAAGAAAACCCAAACATTCTTCTTGTAAAATAAATAAATAAATTCAAGCAACATGAAAAACTACAAGCAAGGAGGTAAAAAGCATCAGCCAGCGATGACTAACTCTGGTTAACACGTGCATGCACGACGTTCCTCTTCTGTAGATTCTAAACATTTCCAACCACCCCTTCTAATGATAACGATAATGAAAATCTGTACCTTTCTCGCTAAAGGTGGGGTGTGTGAGTCACCTGAGTGGGACTGAAAGTCGCTTTTAGTCTCCCCTCCCCGGCCCCCCATCCTTCACCCACAGCCTCCCCTGGGACTCCCCTCCCCCCCTCTGCTTCCACTTTGGAAGCTGCTCTTCCAGCTCCGGGGAGCAGAGCCTGCAGGCTTTGGTACCAGGGAAGCAGGGGCTGATGACTTCCCATCCCCAAAGAGTTCCGCTTGCTCTACACCCGAGAGCAGGGATTTCATTCCCTCACCTCCCAGACACCCTGAGGCCAAGATCCGGCCCAGTTTGCCCTGCTGCACCTTCAGCTGGTGGGAAGGCCAGTTGATCCCTCTGCTCTGGTTTTCTGCCTCCCACCCCTGCCCCTCACCTCCATCAGCAACAGTCGGTTCAGTTCAGTTGTTCAGTCGTGTCCGACTCTTTGTGACCCTGTGGACTGCAGCACAGCAGGCTTCCCTGTCCATCACCACCTCCCGGAGCTTACTCAAACTCATGTCCATCAAGTTGGTGATGCCATCCAACCATCTCATCCTCTGTCGTCCCCTTCTCCTCCCGCCTTCAATTTTTCCCAGCATCAGGGTCTTTTCCAATGAGTCAGCTCTTCGCATCAGGTGGCCAAAGGATTGGAGTTTCAACTTCAGCATCAGTCCTTCCAAACAGTGAGTCTTCCTAAGTTCACAGCAGGACCCAGCTTGGACCCAGGTGGTCCCACGTGTTTGGGTCTCTCTCTAGCAAGGTGGAGGGTGGGCCAACCCCAGGCTACTTCCATCAGATCGTCTCTAGGGAGGAAGGGGCTGCAGCTCAGGACTAACTAGGACCTGGCTTGATGGGGGGCAGTGTGGTGGCGGCCCCAGAACCCAGCCCAGAAGAGATGTGAGGCAGAGAGAGGGCTAGAAGGAAGAGGGGCTCCTGGAAGCTTGGCAGCCCCGCTCTGGGGCCTTGCAGAGGCACAAGGGCTCTGGTGCTGTGGGAACAACTCCATACAGGGGTGACAAACATGACAGTCATCCACAGCAGTGGGGGGTGGGGAGCGTGGCTGAGGGGTGGGTATGTGAAGGATCTGGCAGTGCCCACAGCAGAGGCAGTTCTGCCCAGGGCTGTGGCTGTTTTTGTCAGTAGCTCCTCAGATCTGTTCCTGAGGATCCATGAGCCCTTCTGGTGCCCAAAGAAACCCTTGGGGATGCTGTGAGCAGGATGGGGCCAAGAGCCAATGAATGACATGTGCTGGGTGACTGTGCTGCCTCTTCAGGGGAGGCTGGGCGATATCAGAAGCCCAAGTGTCCTAGCTGGGCTGGAGCTGGCTGTGTGACCTTTGGCAAATGACTGAAGGTCTCTGAGCCTCAGTTTGCCCACCTACGGGGTGGGCCTGTTTGAATGACTGAATGCAATGATCTCATAAAGGATTCTAGGCGGGCCTGTGAGTCCTGGGAGAGGCCTCCTTAGTTGTGGTTTTGCTTATCTGCTCACCCTTGGGGTGGCAGCCAGGGGAGAGCCAAGTTATATAAGTCAGGTGGGGAACCTCAGGAAGCTGCAATTTTCTGTCCCAAGTGGCTCCTAATTATTCACACTAGTGGGTTTCAAACCGATTTCAAACTGGTTTGAAACTGGGCTTCAAAAAGATGAAATGGCTCCTAATTATTCACAACAGTGGGTTTCAAACTGATGTTTTACACGCATCTTACACAAGGTCTCAACCTTGTGCCTTCTTGTTGTTCAGTCGCTCAGTTGTGCCCAACTCTTTGCGGCCCCATGGACTGCAGCACGCCAGGCTTCCCTGTCCTTCACTATCTCCCAGAGTCTGTTCAAACTCATGTGCATTGAGTTGGTGATGCCATCCAACCATCTCATCCTCTGTCGTCCCCTTCTCCCGCCTTCAATCTCTCCCGGCCTCAGGGTCTTTTCCAAAGAGTCAGATCTTCGCATCAGGTGGCCAAAGTATTGGAGCTTCAGCTTCAGCATCAGTCCTTCCAATGAATATTTAGAGTTGTGCCTTGGACCTTCTCAAAATAAATCTTACCCAAGTGATCCACACTGGAAGGAGGAGCCTACCCTGACCCTCTTTGACCCCAATGCCCCTTAGGGTCTATGAAAGGCTTGAAAGCTACCACTCTAGGCCAGCGAGGGTGTCACCAGTCACAGGATGTAGAGGTGGCAGATAATTACCTAGAGGGGGTCATTTTCCCAATGAATCTCTCACTGTGCTCATGGAAAATGATAAAAGGAAGAGAAGGCTTCAGATCAGAGACCGGTGTTTCCGAGGGTCCTGTCGGGCCTGAGGTCACTAGGCTGGGGCAGGCTGGGCAACTCTGACCCTAAGGGCCTCCTTCCCTCTGGGCAGCACTGACCTGGCCTAGGATGTCCCCATGGGCAGCACAAGGAACTGAGTGAGGACACCCCTCTGTGTTGCCAAAGCCTGAATCTCCATCAGTCACTGTCCAGCTACTCCACCTGGGGCAAGTCCCCCCTCTGAGCCTCAGCTTCCCTCATCTGTAAAATGGTGCAGCAGTGACTGGGCCCAGATGAGCAAGGTTGAGGGGGGCATGAAAGGAGCCGTGAAGCTCTGAGCACTGCTCCTGGCACCTGGGGAGTCATAGACCAGTAACACTCACCATTGTCAAGAGCAGTAATAAATCCTAAGTAGGTGGGGGCTGGAAGGAAACTTGGAACTTTCACCCCTGAGAAGGAAGAGGTCAAAGGCTAAGGTCAAATAGCAGAGTCAGGAATGAAACTCAGGACCTGACACCCAGGCCTCCTGGTCCAGAAAGGGAAGGCCACCTTCTTTCTGCAGCATCGCAGGGAGAAAAAGGATGCAGCTCTCAGAAGAACCCCCAGAAGTTGGTTTGTGACTTCTGAACTGGTCCTGGTGGCAGGGCAGGCTCTGCTCTGTCACCTACCCTGGCTCCCCTGACCGCTCCTTGCTGGGAGAGAAGAGGTGCCTGCCTTCTTTTCCTGCTGCTGTTCCATGCAGGTGATCTGGAGGCTTCGGGGAGGATGAAGGTGGAGGTGGGAATCGGGAGGGTTGGACACAGGTGATGGGGAGCTGGGAACAACTGCCACTTAACTGCTGACATGTGTGCAGCTGTGCAGCAGTTCACAGGGGGAGCACCTTGTCCTCCATCAAGGGGAGGGGAACATCACTGGCCCAGTCTGCAGATGAGGAAACCGAGGCTCTTAAGGCCACAGACCGGGAGTGGTGTGGTCCATTGTGACTCGGTTGCTTTTCCCCACTCCTGGCCTGATTTTAGGAGCTCACATCATACCTTGAAGACTTGTTCCTCCTCTGTGCCTGATCAGCTGTGGGGACTGGTCAGAGGGGAGGGACCCTCTAGACTCTCAGATTTGAGAGCCAGTGAGCCCTAGAGAGGGGCTTCCCTGGTGGCTCAGATGGTAAAAAATCTGCCTGCAATGCAGGTGACCTGGGTTCCATCTCTGGGTTGGAAAGATTCCCCTGGAGAAGGGAACGGCTACCCATTCCAATATTCTTGCCTGGAGAATTCCACGGACAGAGGGGTACGGTCCATGGGGTCAGAAAGAGTCGGGCACCAGAGTGACTAACACTTCCACGTTTTTGCCCCAGAGAACAGGAAGTTAAGTCTTTGGCCCCATCCCACAGAGGAGAAAACTGAGGCTCAGCCAGGTCCTCCGGAAGCAGTGGGCCTCTGGCTCCAGCTGGGGAGTGCGGTGGGGGGGAGGCTCCTGGGGCCGCAGCCCCCTCCTGGCCCAGCTTCTACCTTCCCCCCCATCTGCAGTGTCCCCAGTCCTCTGGAGGAAGATTTCCGTGGTCCCGGTTGGGGGTGCCAGACTGCCAGCGACGAGTGTTTTTTTAATCCCAGCCCCGCTGACTTAGATGATTATTCTTATTTAAGGCGGGGAGGAAACGCGCGAGCGCGGCAGCCGGTCACCTCCGGGCGGCGGCCCCTCCCCGCCTGCCTCCGGTGCTCAGCTCCAACCTGAGCGGGAAAGGGGAGGGGGAGATGGGAAGCGGGAGTAGGAGGGGCAGGAGGGTAGGGGGGTGACGAGAGAGGGGTTAGAGGGAATAGGAAGTGCAGAGGAGGGAAGAGGGAGGAGGGGGGAAGGAAGGGGCAGGAAGGAGACGATTAGGGAGGGGGGAGGGGGGGAGGGGGTGGAGGGAACGAGGTGGGGGAGGGGCAGGGAAGAGGGTTGGGGGGAGGAAGGCGGGGGGGGCACAGAAAGGCACCCCCCGCCCCCACCCTCGCAGCTCCCTAAGCAGTTAGGAGAGAGGGAGATACACGGATGAATAATTTACTACGGGAAATGCGAGAAGAATTTAGAAACTCTCAATTTATAAATATTTATTTTCACAAGTTCGCCCCCTCCCGACTCTTCTTTCCCTGGCTGGCCCTCGTTCTTTCTCCATTTCCCCCCCGCCCCCCACATCTTTTTGCTGACCCTGTCTCTCCCATGGCCTCTCTCCTTGTCTCTGCGCGCTGCCGTGACCGTCTCTGTCTCCCTTTCTCGGCCTCCGTGACTGGGGTGGGGCGGGGGTGTATTTTCTCGCCCGTGTCTCTCTTTTCTCCATCTCTGCGGCCTGAGTCGCTCCCTGTCTGGGTGCATCTCTGTCTCTGTCTCCCTGTCCCTCCATCTCTGGCTGTCTCTCCATCTCTGGGTTTCTCTACCCCGTCTGTCTCCCAGTCTCTCTCATCCCTGGACCTCAGTTCGGGTCCGCATTGGCTGGGGCCGGGGGGAGCCCTTGGAAGGCTCAGAGGGGAGAGGTCGTTTCCCTGACAACCGGCAGGCGCTGGGCAGAGCCTCACAAGCTGTCGATTAAGAAGTCGGCTCCCAGCGGGCGGGGGGCGGGAGTCGCGATAGCACCGCCCCGCCCCGCCCGACCACGCCCCCCTTCAAAAGCTTGTTGGGGCGCCCCCGGGGGTGGCTTGGGGAAGGCACTGGGACCGGGCGGTGGGGGTGGGAGGGGCCTCCCTGGAAGGCCCGGCAGGAGGAGGAGCCTTGGCAGGTAATCAGTGAATCACTTAATCAATCAGTTAACCAATGGTGGGGCAGTCAGTTTACAGGCACTCACAACGTTGGGGGCGGGGGGGGGGGCGTAGTTTAAGAGCTCCGGGTGGAGTGAGACGGAGCTGAGAGGTCTGAACCCTCACGGGCCTTGTCCTGGCAGTGTGGTCCCGAGAGCTGAGTCCTTGCACACCTGGCCGGTATCTCCCATCTGTGCAGGGGCGGCTACAGCAGCCCCTACCTGCAGGGTCGACCCTCCAGGCGGGTCCTCCGTTGCCTTTGTCCATCCTTTAGTTCACAAATGGAAAAGGGAGGCCCTCGGAGGGGAGGGGGACCTGGGGGCAGGGTTACCAGCCATTTAACAAACTCAGCAAAATTGACTTCCTCCGTCGTCATGCTTTTTTGTGAGCTGGGACCTGGACTCAGAGGTGATCCTACCCTTGACAGCACCTGGCTTGAGGCCTGGCCCAGAGCCGGTCCTGGGTTTGCCCTACCTGCTCCCTTTCTGCCTCCTCTCTGGGCTCTTCCTTTCCCCCTCGTGAGGGGAGACTGAGTTCCAGAGAAGTCAGCTTGCGGGCGTGGTTGCCTAGATCGGAGGGGTGGATTCCTGCCCCTCCCCTTAAGCCATTTCTGAGCCCGGCACTCAAGTGCCAAAGAGCTGGGGAGAGGTTCTCTAGTCATGGAGAACTCCTCAGGTAGTGTCCTCAGGGTCCTAGCTGGCAGGGTCTCTTGGCACACGCGCCCTGCTCCCTACAACCTAGAATCCGTGTGTCATTTAATAGGCGAGCTCTTGTTTGTTTGAGCACAACCCTTCTGACAGGCACCAGCTCCTTCTTGCCCCAGCCCTCCCTCCCCGAAGCTGGCTGGACTGGAAGATGGTGAAGGGGCTGGTAGAATGATCACCCCCTGCAGAAAGGACTGAGGAGTCATTGGGAACATGGCTATTTATAATTTCAGCGGCCCCTTTAAGCCTGGGCTCCAGGCCTGTTGCCAGGCGGGCTCTGTTTGAAGCTCTCAGCTCTAATCCAGCTGCAGCAGCAATGCTCCCAAATCGGGGTCCTGTGGTTGCTCCAGAGGCAGGATGGGTCTGGCTTGTGGAGCTCTCCCAGGCTGGAGGGCCACCCCCTGCCGGTCTCCAGGTCCCCACAACAGGCAGACGCTACATGTACACACACACACACACACACACACACACACACACCCCCCTCTCTATGCAACAAACACACAAACTCATCCTCATAGACCGGGGAGAAAGAATCCCACAACTGCCGCATGGACTGGCATAGGTGTCTGTGGCCCGTGGGCCCCCAGGCCAGCCACTTTTCCTCTGCAGGAAGGATTTCTCTAGAACCCTATGGCCCTCCTCGAAGATTCTAGACTCGATACTCCTTGAGCCCCAGAATACCCCAAGTGGGTTTAGAACCTGGACCCACTAGGAACTGAGAGGAAGAAAGGGTGGAGAGGTGGTGGGTGGAGCTGTCAGACCTTGAAGGAAGAGATTGGCCCACATGCCCACGCGGCCCCTGGCTCTCCACACTGGAGCTCATCCCTGGTGGAAGGGGTCTTACTCCCCCAGCTGAGAGATGGGGATGGTGAGACTGGGAGGAGCAGCACCCAAGATCCCCAGCCAGCGAGAGCCACGTGTCTGGGGCCCAGACTCGCACACACTTGTGCACTGGCAGGCCAGGGCGGTCGACAGCATCCCGCCTCTTCTCCCGAATGCAGGTTTGGGGGTTTCCGCGTGGCTGACTGTGGCTGGCAGGGTGGCCTGCATCTCCATCTGGCATGTTATGGGCACCCAGTTCACACTCCCTGGCTGATCCCTTCTGTATAGAGAACGGAGGACCAAGGAGGACCTTCGGTCAGGCTGTGCCCTCTACAGCTAGCCAGTCTCACCGTGGAGCCACAGATCAGACTGAGGTAACGTGCGCCTCAGGGGGCTCCAGGGGCAGGGAGGACACAGGAGGGATGAGACTCGGGGACCCGCGTGTCAGACAAGGCACAGGATGGGGACCTGAGGCCCGGGATCCAGGTCTAGAGCCAGCTGTGTGACTTCGGGTCAGGCCCGCTGTCTCTCTGGGCCTCAATAACATGGAGGGAGCTGTGCTCCCTAACCTCCGAGGGTCCTCCCAGGTGGTCTGGAGAGGGAGTGCCCGGTCTCGGGGAGCCACAGTGCCCATGCCCCTCCCTCAGGGCTGGACCACGTGCCAGCAGAGGACCTGAGCGGCTAGCCATGGCCACCATTTTCAGAAATAATTTTATGTATTTATTTTTGGCGGTGGTAGGTCTTCTTGATACCCTGAGGGCTTTCTCTAGTTGCGGGAAGCAGGGGCTACTCTTGGTTGTGGTGCACAGGCTTCTCACTTCAGTGGCTTCTCTTGCAGGGGAGTGCGGGCTCTAGAGCGCGGACTCAGGGGTTGTGACCCACGGGCTTAGTTGTCCCGAGGCACGTGGAATCTTCTCAGACCAGGGATGAAACCCAGGTCCCCTGCACTGCCAGGTGGGGAAGCCCCATCACAGAAGCCCCAGTAATGGCCACCATTTATACAGCACCTACTGTAGGCTTCCCCTATAGCTCAGTTGGTAAAGAATCTGCCTGAGATGCAGGAGACCCCGGTTCGATTCCTGGATTGGGAAGATTCCCCTCGAGTAAGGGGTAGGCTACCCACTCCAGTATACTTGGGCTTTCCTTGTGGCTCAGCTGGCAAAGAATCTGCCTGCAATGTGGGAGACCTGGGTTCAGTCCCTGGGTTGGGAAGATCCCCTGGAGAAGGGAAAGGCTACCCACTCCAGTATTCTGGCCTGGAGAATTCCATGGACTGTATGGTCCATGGGGTTGCAAAGAATCGGACACGACTAAGCGACTTTAACTTCACTAGCCTGGCGTCCTGCAGTCCATGGGGTTTAGAGTCGGCCATGACTTGGTGACTGAACAACAACAGTACTTACCCTATAAGGTTCAGTGAAAATTAACAGGGTCACAGCCATGGAGTAAAGAGATGGAGACCCAAGCCCTCCCAGCCCAAAGGCCTCAACTTTTGTGGTCCTGGCTGCTGGCTGAGCGGGGCCAGTGGGCAGTGCCGCGGTTTGTGGCTGCGTGTCCCGGGCACAGTGCCCATGTGACCCTGTGCAGAGCGGGCCGTCTGCTTTCCAGAGTGCTGCTAAGGAAGGCGTGGCTCAAGTTGCCTCCCCTGCCCCCTCCACAGGCTGCTTTCCCCTCCCTCCCTCGTTCCTGGTCCCAGGCCAGCTCCCCAAGGCTCCAGCATGCCATGCCCCTGTACCTGGTGTCCCTGGGCAGAGGCTGGCAGGGGAGGGCTGGCTCCCAGAGAGCAGGGGTCACAACGCACTCCCCCCTCCTCCGGCCTGGACCAGCGAAGGGCCTGGGGGACCGTCTCGGAGCCTCTCTGATGGATCCCATCACCCTCCATGTGGGTCCTTGGGTGCACAACACCAGACCTCAGTTTCCCAGCTCTGCAGACTACTATGGATGTTCCTGCCAAGAGAGGCTGGAGGGAGGATGTGATGCGCTGCTGCCTATACCTCAGCTTAGGGCAGCTCCGGCATCCTTTGGGTTGGCACCTTCTACCCCATCAGAGATTCCAGCCCGAGCCCTACTATAGTGGAATCAGGGGCCTGGAGTCACAGGAACAGAGGCCAGAATTTCCCAGCAGCCTGATCAGAGGACCACAGTTAGCCGGGGGGACATCCAGGGCACCCTGGGCAGCAGCCCTCTATACCAGCCCCTTCATGCTGCCAAGAGCAAGTGAGCCCCCAGACTTCATCCCCTGTCCCCAGGAACTACCATCCACGGGTCTTACCCAGCCATCCTGCTTCCTCCCCTCCTCTCGCCTCCTACAGTCTGCAGCCACTTTGCCTCCCCAGGGAACTGACATCTGCCCACCCTCCCAGCTGCTGTTCCCCCTCTACTCCATCTCCTGCCGGGAATGCCGCCCCAGCCTCTTCCAGGAACCCCTCCAGGATGCCCCCAGGGACCCACACTCTCCACAAAGGGCCCTGTGGGTCTAGTGAAGTGTCACGCCAGCTCACGATGACCCAGCAACTCTGATGGCCCGAAATTGGCTCGTCTCCTTGGCTTTGAAGACTCTGGGGACCTGGTTCCTGCTCACCCCTGCAGCCTTTCGACTCCCCACCCCCACCTCTGTTCCAGACAGACGAGCTATCTTCCAGCCTCTGTGCCCTTGCACACGCTGTTCGGAGGACTGGAATTTTCTCCTGGGTCATCGGACCAACTGTTTATTCCTTAGGACTCAGCCCAGGCTTCCTCTTCTCCAAGAAGGTGCCCCTGACCCCCATGCCATGGTCTACTTGTCTGTCACCCACACTAGACTATCTGGGAAGGGGCTGTGCATCTTGTTTATCTCTAAACCTCCAGCTTGGCTCCAGCTTGGGAGGTGGGGTCACCTGTGCTGGTGGAAGGATGGCTTGATCCCACCCCGTTCCACTCCCGCTCCATCCACACATCCCACTCCTCCCCTGGGAGCCCTCTTCCTTTCCCTCTGTTCTCTGGGTGGCGGAGCATGCACAATGCTACACCAATGCTACATAGCATGCACAATGCTTCAATCCACATTGAAGTCGCCTGACCTGTGCCTCCTCGTGGCGCTGAGCCTCAGTTCTCTGTCCGCAGAGATGGAGAGAACCACTGCACAACTATCCTAGGGTAGCTGCAAGGATTAACTGAAGAGCGTTAATCGTATCCTTGGACGTCATAGGAGTTCAGTAAATGTTAACTAATATTGTTGTCCTTGTTCCGTATTATCTAGCTGGGCTGGTTGTAATCACCTCCTCCTGGTCTGGGTCTGGAGCCCCTGTCTGCTCCAAGCTGCCCACAACTTGAATCATTTCATCTTCACTTAGAACACTCAGTGGCTCCCCACTGTCTCCCCCAGGATATAAAAACTCCAGCTAATTTTCAAAGCTCTTTATCACCTGCTTTTCTGGTGAGGCTGCCGTGTGTGTGTGTGTGTGTGTGTGCGTGTGCGTGTGCGTGTGCGTGTGTGCGTGTGCGTGTGCGTGCGCGTGTGTGTGCGCGTGTGCGCGCGCGCGCTCAGTCATGTCCAACTCCTTGGGACCCCATGGACTGTAGCCCTCCAGGTTCCTCTGTCCATGGAATTTTCCAGGCAAGAATACTGGAATGGCTTGCTATTTCCTACTCCAGGGGATCTTCCCGACCCAAGGACTGAACCCGCCTCTCTTGTGTCTCCTGAATTGACAGGTAGACTATTCTTTACCACTGTGCCACCTGGGAAGCCCCGAGGCTGCCCTGACTACTGGCCAAAAGAAGACCTTCTGGCAGGCCCCTTCCCACTCCCAACAGGGAGCTGGGTGACCCTAGGTGGGTCTTTTACTTTCCAGAGCTTCTGGATCCCTCAGCTGCAAAGTGGCACTGATACCAGTGACTCTTGGTGGTCCCTTCCCCGGGGGTGTGGGGGACAGGGACCCTGGGTGCAGAGAGCTGGCCTAGTGTGGGGAATGCGCTGGGCACCAGAGCCTCGTGGCCAGCTTGGGCCAGCCCATAGCCCTGCACGCAGGCTCTGGAAAGAGGCCAGAATCCACGCTGATCCTCGTCTCCTCAGAGTCCCCGTCTTTCCAGGCTGAATATTACCCTGATCATGTTGTAGAGAAAGGAAGAGAATATTTGTTCTCTTTTTAAAGAAAATAACATTTTCCCCCATTTACAAAAGGAATACATGTAAACTGTGGATACTTTTGAAATTAAGATAAACCAAAGAGAAAATTTTAACCATGATCTATAATTCATCACCCATCCATAGAACTTTGAGTGCCTGAGCCTCCAGCCTCCAGACTCTTTGTACTGGGTGTGCAGCACCGACTCTGCTTGGAGCCCAGCAAGGGACTCACAGAACATTCTGGTCAGCAACCTGGTTCTTCCTCTTACCAGCAGAACTCAAACTTCTCTACCCAAGGTCTCTGCCTGTGGGTACCCAGAGAGTCCCCCACCCCACCCCACCCCCTAACAGCAGCTGTTAGAAGTTCAGGGTCTCAGGGAAGTCCCCTGGTGGCCTAGTGGTTAGGATTCTGGGCTTTCACTGCTGTGACCTGGGTTCAATCCTTGGTGAAAGAACAGATCCCGCAAGCCATGCAGCATGGCCAAAAAAAAAGTAAAGAATTACAGGATCTCAGCCCAGGGACCCCCAGAAACTACATTTCCCCAGGATCCCAGGAGGCACAAAGGTTTCCAATGGCAGCTGAGTGCCCCAAAGTGTGGATACGCTTACACTTATTTGAGCCAACCCCCTATTATTGAACATGGAGGTGGCCTCCAAGTTGTGAGATCATAAACAAGGCCACAGTGAACAGCATCATGATAGCTAAACCCTGGGCACACTGTGGGTATTTTCCAGGAGCAGGTATTACGGAGCTTTCCTTAATTCTGCTCCACTCCCCTTCTCCCCCAGAACATTTTGGGGTGGGGTAGGGTCCATCTTCATCCCCATTGTGCAGGTGAATAAACTGAGGCTGGGGGCAGACAATAGTCTCCAGGGTCCCATAAACAGTGGCCAAGCCAGAGCTTAACCCAGCCTGGCCAGGTTTCCTTTCTTCCACACCCATCCTATCGGCCTTTGCTGTGAGTTTTTGGTCCAGCGTCAGCTCCTGTTTGCGTGATGTGGGTCTCATGTGACTGTCCCAAGCTAGGCACATGGCAGCTTCCGGATGTCCCTGTCCCTGCCCAGTGGGACCAGTTTGCCCCGGTGACAGATGAAGCTTGGCTGGGTGGATAGGGTGGCCTTAGTCCACTGTGGGAACCTTGAAGTGATGGTGGGCGGGGCTTCAGAGAGGGGACCGGAAATGGTAAGAGAAGCAAGAGGGGCTTCCGGGTCAGCGGGTGCGGGGCTCAGGTCCAGAAGAGAGAAGGGAAGGCCAATGGTAGGGGGCCTTCCGGTGCCGTGGCAGGAAGAGCAGTCATGTGACTGAATCCTTTTGGGGGAAACCCTTGGTGAAGAGTGAGCAGAATGCACCGATGGCAGCAGATTCTATTAAAAGCAGTTCTCATTACTGTACCATTAATTATTAATAGGATTGGGCAAATCAAGGATGGGAAGACCCAGCTGGGCCTGATTCAAATCTTGCCTCTGAAGCAAATGGCTTTTGGGTCCCGTCCAGGAGACCCAGCCATGAACGTGCCTGTTGGAAAGTGAGGACAACCCGAGGCTGCCACGGTGGGAAGAGCATCACTTCTGTCTGCTTTAAAAAAAAAATTAAAGAAAAGGAGCCCAGAGGAGGCAGACGCCGGCCTATGTCTATTTGCACACCCCCCACCCCTCGACGGAGAAGGCAATGGCACCCCACTCCAGTACTCTTGCCCGGGAAACCCCATGGACAGAGGAGCCTGGTAGGCTGCAGCCCATGGGGTCACGAGGAATCGGACACGACTGAGCGACTTCACTTTCAGTTTTCACTTTCATGCACTGGAGGAGGAAATGGCAACCCACTCCAGTGTTCTTGCCTGGAGAATCCCAGGGACGGCAGAGCCTGGTGGGCTGCCGTCTATGCGGTCGCACAGAGTCGGACACGACTGACGCGACTTAGCAGCAGCAGCAGCAGCAGCCACCCCCCGAGCTTTTAGGCCTAGATGACCTGGGCGGCCCTTTCCTGCAGACCTCATCCTTCTCTGAGTACTGCCCAGATCTGGGGCTTTTCAGCCTCTAAAGAGATCCAGAGAGGAACTTTCTCCATGGAGCAGCGGAAACCACAGTGAGAACAAAGCCAAGAGGGTTTGGGCTGAGAACACCCCAGAGACAGAGATTTCAGCCCTCTTTCTTGTTTAGTGGGATTGACCGCCTTATCTACACCGAACTCCTATTGACCCTTCAGAGCCAGGCTCAGATGGCTTCTCCTTTAGGCAACCTACCCCGTCCCATCTGTGCTAACAAACGAGGATACAGACCCTGTCCCTGCCCTCACAAGCTACCAGTCTGACAGGAATCTAGCCAAGTGATTAGTCAAATAATCATCACAAACCATGAAGACAAACAGGCACCATGCTCTAAAGCAGGGAGATGGACACCATGCACCGTGAGGGCAGGGATTCTAATGAGTCTATCTTCCTCTCCTCTGGACTACCTGGAGCAAAAGCAGGTTCTCAGTAAATGTGTCTGATTTTACAGACTGCTAATTCGGGAACATAAGAACAAGGCCTTCAAGATGGAGAGATTCCTGGGGAAGCCAGCTTTGCACAGCAGAGGGAGGAAGGGGCGGGGGTCTGCGCCTTTTCCCTGTTCCTCCATCACTGCAGAACTCTCTTGGATTATTAGCTGATTTATCCTGACATCCACTATGAAGCCAAGACATGAATGCACTACGGTTTTTTTTTTTTTTTTTTTTGAATAAATAAACGTGAATGAATGAGTGAGTTTAGGCTTTGAAAGAAAAAAAAGCACTAAAAACCTGTGGAGTTCTAGCTAAAAAAATAAAATACAGCTAGAAACCCTGAGAGTCATTTTTTTGCTAAATACCCATGAAGGTAGAGAGAAAGATGAAACCTCTCTCATTGTGGGAAATAGCTGCCAAACTCATGCCAAATCTGGGAGGAGCCATACTGAGGGTGATAGCAGGGGGCAGTGTTGGAGAGAAAGCTCAGGACAGAGACTGGGGACAAAGGTAGGAAGGTGCTCAGAACCTTCTCCATCAGTTGCTCCCACTCAGATACCTGAATCTGTGCCAGCCTGAAAACTGGACAGTTGTCCTTCTCCCACGTGCTACTGATAATCCTGCTCATTCAGAAAAAGTGGGCAGGGCAGGGGGCTTTTGTGGTGCGCGGTATTCTGGGAAGCAAACATGATCATTGTAGGGAGCTGGGTGGAGGGAGAAAAATAGAGAACTCCCTAGTAGCAGTGCATGCTGGGACTTCTGCTTATTTCATCTGTTCAGAAAATCCAAGAATCATTTAACTAAGCTGGAGTGAAGGCTGCCTTCTTTCAGCAGAGCTGCAGTTGGCAGAGCCTGCTGGAAACTGGGACATGGATTGAGCAAAGCCTACTTGATTCTGTTGCCTGGATCAAACACTGAGAATGGGATGGAACCATCAAACAAGTAATAAGAGGATGAGGCCAGAGGCAATCTACACATCCTGTCTACTTCTAATCGTGGAGTGTGGATGAATGTTTCTGTGTTTGAGGGACAAAGCAGAGGCAAAAGCATCAACCACAACCGACTGTGAAAAAACACTTCTGAACATGGAAGGGAATTGGCATTCTGAAACACTGGAGATCAGGCAATTGACAGCAGTTTCCTAAAGGAACCAGAAGAAGACGTCAGGAAACCACGTGGCCACTTTAATGGAAAGACCTGCTCTGTAAATCAGGAGTCAGAAAGCACAGGGCAGCCCTGAAAGACGTGAAAAGAAAGCCTAGGGACTTTCCTGGCAGTCCAGGGGTTAAGACCGTGTGCTTCTATTCCAAGGGTGCCCGTTAGATCCCTGGTTGGGGAAAGAAGAGACCCCCTCATGCTGCATGGTACAGCCAAAAAATAATAAAAATTATTTTAAAAGAGAGAGAAGACACAGACAGGAAAGACACAGGAGGAGGCTGGGTGAAGGTGAAGGCAGAGATTGGAGTGATGCAGCTACAAGCCAAGGAATGCCATAAGCCAGGAGAGGAGCAAGGATTCACTCTCAGAGCTTCCAGAAGGAACCAACCCTGCCATCACCTGGGCTTCAGACTTCCGGCTTCCACAGAGCTATGAGAGAACACATTTCTGTTGTTGTAAGTCACCCAATTGTGGTAGTTTGGTACAGCGGCCCTAAGAAATTAAGACAGATGGAGTTAAGAAGGATTACAAGAAAAGAAAAAACATGGTAGGAAAGTTGGAGTTCTTTGCATATTCTTCATGAGGCAGAGTCGACTCATGGGAAAGACCTTAATGCTGGGAAAGATTGAAGGCAAGAAGAGAAGGGGGCGGCAGAGCATGAGATGGTTAGATGGCATCACCAACTCAATGGACATAAATCTGAGCAAACTCTGGCAGATAGTGGAGGACAGAGGATACTGGCGTGCTGCAGTCCATGGGGTCTCAAAGAGTCAGACAGGACTTAGCGATTGAACAACAACAACAAAGCGTTGAAGTCCACGCTGGACCCGTAAAAAGCAGACATTGTGATGCAGGCAAATGTAACCAGTGATGGGGAGAGGCCCACCTTGAGACATCTCCTAAGCTGGGACAGAAATTGAGAGATGACAAAATATGAGAAAGTGATAAGGAGGAGAAGACAGCAAACACATACCTGAGATTCTTGAAAAGGCTAGAGTAAGAGATGACTTAGACTATAATGAAGAAAACTCCCCTGTGTTTTAAAAAGAAACAAAAAGATCTGAATATGCAGATTGGAAAGACTCATTGGGTTCTGGGGAAATAAATTGAGGCTTCTGGTGAGACATGTTCTGGAAAAACAATGCGATTCATACAAATAATGACAACTTGTATATGCCTCCAGGAAGGAAAGAACGTTACTTCTAAAAGAACAAACCCAGGCTGGTTTAGCTTGTGTCACATTAAATGATGAGGGAGCCATGTTTATGAGGTTTAGGGGGAACTACTGAACATTCATTACTGAGAGGTGTATACCCATCAGCTGGGAGTCTTAAGAATGGCAACCCCTAGGCCTTAAATAAGCCTGGGTATTCGTACTAAAGCCAGTTAAAAAGCAGTGAGTCTAAAGATTTACTGTCAATATCATTTCCAGACTAAATACAAATGTCAAAAACTGTTCTTAAATGGCACGTCATAGAGTGGAAAAAGTAGATCAAAAGGGGGGGTACCCGAGAGACATCTTTAATAAGAGAGTTTCAGGAGGCACTGTTTCTCCTTGAAAGATTAGGCAGCTACAAATAGAAGACTTTTTCAATTAAGATAACTTTGAGTGCAATTAGAAATGAAATAGTGACATATATGCACTACTATATACAAAACAGATAATGCATAAGGACCTACTGTATAGCATAGAGAACCCCATTCAATACTCTGTAATGGTCTATATGGGAAAAGAACCTAAAATAATTGATCCCCTCTGCTGTACACGACTGAGCGACTTCACTTTAACTTTTCCCTTTCATGCACTGGAGAAGGAAATGGCAACCCACTCCAGTATTCTTGCCTGGAGAATCCTAGGGACGGCGGAGCCTGGTGGGCTGCCGTCTATAGGGTCGCACAGAGTCGGACACGACTGAAGCGACTTAGCAGCAGCAGCAGCAGCAGCTGTACGCCTGAGATTAACACAACATTGTAAATCAACTATACTCCAATGAAAATTTTTTAAAAAGAAATGAAATAGCTACTAACCAAAGTCTGCAGAAGATTAAAGCAAAAATTCGAAGTCTATAAAACAAAATTCAAGAACAAAAGGAGGCAGCTGAGAAAGAGTAAAAGGCAGAGACCAGCTTTCCCACGGAGATGAGATCCCATGGAGGTCGATGTTAACAATGAATGTGAATGCATGATTTTTCCTAGTAAAATACCAAAGACTCTTGGATTAGATAAAACAAAGACCAAGATGGAAATTTAACTACATAGTGCTAATAAGAAACACACTTAAAACCAAAGGACGTGAAACAGTTGAAAATAAAAATTGAGCACAGTTATACAAGACTAGTTCAAGTCAGAGGAAAGCAAAGGTAGTAATTGGAGAATCACAGCAAAAAGCATGAGATGGGACAGATCCTTTGAACCAATAAAGAGTACAAGTCACAATAAATACCCGATTGTCAGAACTGTTTACAACCTATATAGGATTACATCTGACCAGGGGAAGAATAACTTAGATACATAGAAAGATAACCAAAAAGACCGCTGCGGACTTCCCTGATGATCTAGCGGTTAAAACTCCATGCTTCCACTGCAGGGGGCTTGTCTTTGATCCCTGGTCCATGAAATAAGACCCAACATGTCATGTGGCGTGGCAAAAAAAAAAGACACAAAACATCCAAACAAAATAAAAACCCCTGGAGGAGACTTAACATACTTCTGTCTTTGACATAGTTAAATAATGTCCTCCCCCGCCCCCGTGTTTGTATAGGATTGGAATAATATAATTAATAAGGTTGATTTAATAATTGAACTTTGTACCTGACAAATAAAAGATACTCATTTCTTTGCCAGAGCCCATCAAACATTTATGAAAATTGATCATATATTAGGCCATAAAGAAAAATTCAATATAATCCCCAAAGCAGATATAGTGGAAGCCTCATTCTTTGACCACAGTGCAATTAAGCTAGAAATTATTAACAAAAAGTTTAAATGAAAAAGCCAACCACTTGAAAATTAAAAACCACTTTTGTAAATAACTCTAAGTAAAACCTATGTGACAGCTATTTTGAAATAATAACACTACAAATACCAGATATCTATCTAAACATATAGGAAGGTGGTTAAAATGTAACAAGGAGGAAAATTCATAGCTCAATGATGTGAATTGTTTTAAATAAGGAAGAGTGGAAGGTGAAAAAGGCAACAAGCAGAATTTAATAAATGAGAGAAGAAAAATAGAAATAAAAGATAAATTGATGACTTGTTTTTTTGTAAAGTCTAATAAATTAGGAAAACTTCTAGCAGATCCAATGATAATCAGCAGAGAGAAATAAATGCACAATTGGAACAAACATTTTTTAATTAAACTATACTAAGTAAAACCTTATGATAATAAATTTAAAAATGAGAAAAAGCAGATATTTTTAATAAGAGAATACATAAAACCAAAATCAATTCAACAGGTAGGAGAAAACCAAAAAACCTAATAGAGTAAATTGAAACAGCAAGTGAAGAGCTACCTGCTCGAGAAGTGTTAGGTCCTTTACTTTTACTGGCAAGTATTTGAACATTTCAAACATTCTGTTTCAGGATACAGGAAAGATGGAAAACTTCCCTAACTATCTTAAGAATGTTGGAGAGGGAAATGGCAACCCACTCCAGTATTCTTGCCTAGGAAATCCCATGGACAAAGTCTGAACCTGGTGGGCTACAGTCCATGGGGTTGCAAGGAGTCGGACTCGACTTAGCAACTGAGCACATCTTAAGAATGTAGCACAACCTAAAAATGAAGAGTTGGCAGATAGCAGAAAACTATAGACCAGCCTTGCTTAGGAATATGATAAAAATCCTAATTAAAACACCAGCAAATTATCCTGGTTGAGACTCGGGGGCAGGGAGAAACAGAAATCTGCTAAATGAGCTCAGAAAAGGGGAAGATGCGTTATAAAGATTCAGAGGCCTTATGGAATTAAAGAGGAAAGCATGTTAGCTCAGCTCCAGTGGAGACAGAAGTCATCAGGGCCTATGAATGCATGAGTTCACCTTTAAAAAAAAATTTATTCGACTGTGTTGGGTCTTAGTTGCTGGATCTTCATTGCAACGTGTGGGATCCCCTGTTGCCAAGAACAGACTTTCTAGTTGTGGCTCGAGGTCCAGAGCACAAGGTCTTCAGTAGTTGCAGCGTGTAGACTTAGTTGCTCTGCGGCATGTGGATTCTTAGTTCCCCAACCAGGGATCGAACCCAAATCCCCTGCCTTGCAAGGTGGATTCTTAACCACTGGACCACCAGGGAAGTCCTGATTTCACATTTTCTTTAAATTATTTTTATCTGGCTGCGCTGGGTCTTAGTTGCAGTATGTGGGATCTAGTTCCCTGGCCAGGGATCGAACCTGGGTCCCCTGCATTGGGAGCACAGAGACTTAGCCACCAGACCACCAGAGAAGTCCCACTTTTTTTTTTTTTTAAATACTAACCTCCTCTGCTACTCATCGCATAGCCAAGGCTGAATGACTTTTCAAGTTGACTCTTAAGGTCTTTCAGGGTCCCAAGTCTAAAACTAGCAATAAAAGCCTGTTTCCTTAGTATGCGTATGGTGACATCTGCAATGTTTGCCAGTCTCTCCAGTACTCCTTCCAGGCTGGGACTGCATTTTCCACTGGGTTAGGCAGTTTATGTGAGCTAATGTGTGTCACTTCTGGGTAGAATTGCTGGTACTTGTTGCTGTTCAGTCGCTAAGTTGTGTCCACCTCTTTGCCACCCCTTGGACTATAGCCCACCTACTCTGTTCATGGGATTCTCCAGGTAAGAATACTGCAGTGGGTTGCCATTTACTCCTCCAGTTTGCTCAAATTCATGACCATTGAGTCGGTGATGCTAGCTAACCAGCTCATGCTCCGCTGCCCTCTTCTCCTTTTGCCTTCAATCTCTCCCAACATCAGGATCTCATCCAATGAGTTGGCTCTTCGCATCAGGTGGCCAAAGTACTGGAGCTTCAGCTTCAGCATCAGTCCTTCCAAAGAATATTAGGGATGATTTCCTTTAGGATTGACTGAGTTGATCTCCTTGCAGTCCAAGGGACTCTCAAGAGTCTTCTCCAGCACCACAGTTCAAAAGCCTCAATTCTTCGGCACTCATTCTTCTTTATGGTCCCACTCTCACCTCTGTACGTGACTCTTGGAAAAACCATAGCTTTGACCATATGGACCTTTGTCGGCAAAGTGATGTCTTTGCTTTTTAACACGCTGTCTAGGTTTGTCACAGCTTTCCTTCCAAAGAGCAAGCATCTTTTCATTTCATGGCTGCAGTCACCATGTGCAGTGATTTTGGAGCCCAAGAAAGTAAAATCTAGAGGAGGGAATGGTAAACCACTCCAGCATTCTTGCAGCGAGAACCCCATCGTTCTGTATCAAGAACAGTATGAATTGCTGGAGCAAGACTCTCCAATTCTATATGCCTTGCTTCAGTAAATACAGGAGAATTTGGTGATGTGGAGGTGAAATGTTGAGCCAATCACAGCTGTCTTGGAGAACTATCTGAAAACATAGCCAACTTAATATGAACAAGAAATAAACTTCTCTCAAGCCATCATATTTTGAGATTATTTGTTGCTGTGGCATAATCTACTTATCATGACTAATTCAATGACATAAAAAATATTTATCTCAAGCCAAAAGCCAATATCTTATTTAATGGTAAAATACTGGAAGCATTGTAAGCCATGTCCAGAATAAGGCAAGGATGCTTAATAATGCTTCTATAATTTTACATGGCTCTGAAAGTTCTAGACAATGCAATAAGACAAGAAACATAAACTAAAGGACAACCACTAAAAAGAAGACAAAATTATCCTTATTTGTGGAAATCACCTACTTGAAAACCCAAGACAAGCAGATGAAAAACTATTAGATATATAGGAGAGTTCTACGAAAGTAGTCAGTTATAAGATAAACATACAAAAAAGTCAGTAACTTTCTTCCCTCCCTCTTCTTTTTTGCTTTCTATTGGGCTGATTGCATTTTATTTCCCTTTTCCTTCTGTCAGTTTAAAAGTTATACATTGCATTTCTGCCTTTTAAATGTTATCTTTAAATTTTTATCATGCATAATTGACTTAACATAATCTAAATCAATATTCTCCACTCTCCTCCTAGACAGTACAGAGTCTTAGAGTGATTTAACTCCAACCATACCTTCCAATCCCCATGTATGATTGCCTAGTATTTTGGTTCCATCTTGTTTTGAGCCTACATTTGTCATTATTATTATTGATTTTTACAGTCAACTCTTCTTTAGATTTTATCCACATTTTAACATCTTTGCTCGTCACTCATCACATACCTGATACAGGGCTAGAGCTCCTTCCTCCTTAGATAATCCCTTATTAATTCTTTAAGCAAAGCTCTGTGAGTGGTCAAGTTTCTTAGTCTTTGTCTGAAATTTCTTTAAAAAAAAATTATGTGTTTGGTTGCACTGGGTCTTAGTTGCAGCAGGCAGGACGTTCAGTCTTCACTGCAGCACGTGGAATCTTTAGTTGTGGCATGTAGGATCTAGTTCCCTAATCAGGGATTGAGCCCCAGCCCCCTGCATTGGGAGGGAGGAGTCTCACCATTAACTCAGTCTGCTAGGTCACTGGAACCACTGGATCACAGGGAAATCCCTGAAATATCTATATTTTGCTTTCACTCTTGAAAGACAGTTTAGCTGAAAGATAGTTTCAGTTGACAAATATTTTCTTTCATCATCTGGAATATATTTATTATTGCATTGTCTTTTGGCCTTTATTGTTGTTGACAGTTTTTGTTATTTCTTTGTGGGATGTGTGGGATTGTGGTCAAAGCATATGACCTGGAGTTCTGGGCTGACTAGGTCCACATCCCAGCCCTGCCATTAATCATTGCATAGTTCTGTGCCCAGGTATTTACTGCTCACAGTTTTGCTTACCAGTTCACTGGTAAGTTCTTCTGCTAGTCCCGCCTAGAGTAGTTCATGTGCCTGTTCTCATCTGGGGCTTGAATAGGGTAAAGGGTTTAGCATGGCCTCACTTAAATGCATGGCAGTTAGTCTGGCTGCCAGGTGTGTGTGCTTAGTTGCTCAGTCATGGCTGACTCCTTGTGACCCCACCGCCTGTAGCCAGCCAGACTCCTTTGTCCATGGGGATTCTCCAGGCAAGAATATTGGAGTGGGGTTGCCATGCCCTCCACCAAGGGATCTTCCCAACTCAGGGATCGAACCCAGGTCTCCCGCATTGCAGGCACATTCTTTATCATCTGAGCCAGCAGGGAAGCCCGTGAATACTGGAGTGGCTAGCCTATCCCTTCTCCAAGGAATC